>NC_083096.1:22099546-24499546 GCF_949774975.1 Lagenorhynchus albirostris | reverse complement strand
GAGACTACTACAAGCAACTCTATGCCAATAAAATGGACAACCTGGAAGAAATGGACAAATTCTTAGAAAGGTATAACCTTCCAAGGCTGAGCCTGGAAGAAATAGAAAATATGAACAGACCAATACAAGTAATGAAATTGAAACTGTGATTAAAAATCTTCCAAAAAACAAAAGTCCAGGACCAGATGGCTTCACAGGTGAATTCTGTCAAACATTTAGAGAAGAGCTAACACCCATACTTCTCAAACTCTTCCAAAAAATTGCAGAGGAAGGAGCACTGTGAAACTCATTCAATGAGGCCACCATCACCCTTATAGCAAAACCAGACAAAGATACTACAGAAAAAGAAAATTACAGACCAATATCACTGATGAATGTAGATGCAAAAATTCTCAACAAAATACTAGCAATCAGAATCCAACAGCACATTAAAAGGATCATACACCATGATCAAGTGAGATTTCTCCCAGGATGCAAGGATTCTTCAGTATATGCAAATCAATCAATGTGATACACAATATTAACAAATTGAATAATAAAAACCATTTGATCATCTCAATAGATGCAGAAAAAGCTTTTGACAAAATTCAACACCCATTTATAATAACTCTTCAGAAAGTGGGCATGGAGGGATCCTACCTCAACGTAATAAAGGCCATATACGACAACCCCACAGCCAACATCATTCTCAGTGGTGAAAAACTGAAAGCATTTCCTCTAAGATCAGGAACAAAACAAGGATGTCCTCTCTCACCACTATTATTCAACATAGTTTTGGAAGTCCTAGCCACAGCAATCAGAGAAGAAAAGGAAATAAAAGGAATACAAATTGGAAAAGCAAAAGTAAAACTCACTGTTTGCAGATGACATGATCCTATACATAGAGAATCCTAAAGATGCTACCAGAAAACTACTAGAGCTAATCAATGAATTTGGTAAAGTAGCAGGATACAAAATTAATGCACAGAACTCTCTGGCATTCCTATACACTAATGATGAAAAATCTGAAAGTGAAATTAAGGAAACACTCCCATTTACCATTGACACAAAAAGAATAAAGTACCTAGGAATAAACCTACCTAGGGAGACAAAAGACCTGTATGCAGAAAATTACAAGACACTGATGAAAGAAATTAAAGATGATACAAACAGATGGAGAGATATACCACATTCTTGGATTGGAAGAATCAATATTGCAAGAACATTTTTGTGTGTACTTTTGTGTGTGTATTTATGTGTACTTTGTGTACGACACAAAGTAATCTACAGATTCAATGCAATCCCTATCAAATTTCCAATGGCATTTTTTACAGAACTAGAACAAACAATCTGAAAACTGTATGGAGACACAAAAAACCCCGAATAGCCAATGCAGTCTTCAGGGAAGAAAACAGAGCTGGAGGAATCAGGCTCCCTGACTTCAAGACTATACTACAATGCTACGGTCATCGAGACAATATGGTACTGGCACAGAAACAGAAATATAGATCAATGGAACAGGATAGAAAGCCCAGAGATAAACCCACGCACCTGTGGTCACCTAATCTATGACAAAGGATGCAAGGATATACAATGGAGAAAAGACAGTTTCTTCAATAAGTGTTGCTGGGAAAACTGGACAGCTACATGTAAAAGAATGAAATTAGAACGCTCCCTAACACCATACACAAAAATAAACTCAAAATGGATTCGAGACCTAAATGTAAGACTGGACACTATAAAACTCTTGGAGGAAAACAAGAAGAACACTCTTTGACATAAGTCACAGCAAGATCTGTTTTGATCCACCTCCTAGATTAATGGAAATAAAAACAAAAATAAACAAATGGGACCTAATGAAACTTAAAACCTTTTGCAAAGCAATCTACAAACAAGATGAAAAGACAACCCTCACTATGGGAGAAAATATTTGCAAGCGAATCAACAGACAAAGGGTTAATCTCCAAAATATATAAACAGCTCATACAGCTCAATATTAAAAAAAGAAACAAACCAATCTAAAAATGGGCATAAGACCTAAATAGACATTTCTCCAAATTAGACATACAGATGGCCAAGAAGCACATGAAAAGCTGCTCAACATCACTAATTATTAGAGAAATGCAAATCAAAAGTACAATGAGGGGATTCCCTGGTGGCGCAGTGGTTGAGAATCTGCCTGCTAATGCAGGGGACACGTGCGTTCGAGCCCTGGTCTGGGAAGATCCCACATGCCGCAGAGCGGCTGGACCCGTGAGCCACAACTACTGAGCCTGCGCATCTGGAGCCTGTGCTCCGCAACAAGAGAGGCCGTGATAGTGAGAGGCCCATGCACCGCGATGAAGAGTGGACCCCCCACTTGCCACAACTAGAGAAAGCCCTCGCACAGAAATGAAGACCCAACACAGCCAAAAATAAATAAATAAACAAAAACAAACAAACAAAGCCAAGCATTTAAAAAAAAAGTTACAATGAGGTATCATCACCTCACACCAGTTAGAATGGGCATCATCAGAAAATCTACAAACAGCAAATGCTGGAGAGGGTGTGGAGAAAAGGGGACCCTCTTGCACTGTTAGTAAGAATGTAAATTGATACAGCCACTATGGAGAACAGTATGGAGGTTCTTTAAAAAACTAAAAATAGAATTACCATATGACCCAGCAGTCCTACTACTGGGCATATACCCAGAGGAAACCATAATTCCAAAAGACACATGTGGGCTTCCCTGGTGGTACAGTGGTTGAGAGTCCGCCTGCCAATGCAGAAGACACAAGTTCGTGCCCTGGTCTGGGAAGATCCCACATGCCGCGGAGCGGCTAGGCCCGTGAGCCATGGCCGCTGAGCCTGCGCATCCGGAGCCTGTGCTCCGCAACAGGAGAGGCCACAACAGTGAGGCCCGCGTACTGCAAAAAATAAAAAACAAAAAACACATGCACCTGAATGTTCATTGCAGCACTATTTACAGTAGCCAGATCATGGAAGCAAGCTAAATGCCCATCTACAGATGAATGGGTAAAGAAGATGTTATATATATATATATATACACAATGGAATATTACTCAACCATCAAATGGAGTGAAATTGGGTCATTTGTAGAGACGTGGATGTATCTAGAGACTGTCATACAGAGTGAAGTAAGTCAGAAGGAGAAAAACAAGTATATTAACGCATATATGTGGAACCTAGAAAAATGGTACAGATGAACCGGTTTGCAGGGCAGAAATAAAGACACAGATGTAGAGAGCAAATGTATGGACACCAAGGGCGGAAAGTAGTGGTGGGGTGGTGGTGTTGGGATGAACTGGGAGATTGGGATTGACATGTATACACTAATATGTATAAAATGGATAATAAGAACCTGCTGTATAAAAAAATAAATAAAATTCAAAAAAAACAAACAAACAACTGAAATGAAAGTCCTCCTCCCTGATCAGAATCTTGATTCCTCAGTTCCCTTCTCTATAGGGGAATTTCTTGGGTATCTTTCCAGAAATATTTTAAAGTTCTGGCACCGAGCACTAGCTCAGATCTTAGGGTATGATCTCCTTGCATTCTTTTTTCTGATACACAAATGAGGAGTATACAGTACTATTCTGCTTTTTTAAAAAAGAAAGAAAGAAAAGATGCTGAACATCACTAATCGTCAGGGAAATGCAAATGAAGACCACAGCGAGATATCACTTCATACCCGTTTGAATGGCTTGTATCAAAAAGACAACAAATAGCAAGTGTTGGTGAGGACATGGAGGAAAGGGAACCCTTCTGCTCTGTTGGTGGGAATGTAAATAGGAGCAGTCACTATGTGAAAATAGTATGGAGATTCCTCAAAAAAGCAAAAGTAGAACTACCATATGATCCAGCAGTTCCACTCCTGGGTATTTATCTGAAGGAAAGGTAAACAGTAATTCAAAATGATACATGCACCCCTGTGTCTATTGCAGCATTATTTATAATAGCCACGATATGGAAGCACGCTAAGTGCCCATCAGTAGATGAATGGATAAAGATGATGTGTTCTATACACACACACACACACGCAGATACATGCATATACAGTGGAATATTACTGAGCCATGAAAAAGATTGGCATCTTGCCATTTGTGATAACATGGATGGACCTGGAGAGTGTTATGCTTAGTGAAATAAGTCAGAGAAAGACAAACACTGTATGATTTCAGTTACATGTGGCATCTAAAAAACTAAATAAGTGAACAAACATAACTAAAGAGAAACAGTCATAGAAAGAACAAACAGGTGGTTGACAGAGGGGAATGGGATGGGAGGAGGAGAGAAATAGGTGAGGGAGATTAAGAGGTACAAATTTTCAGTTACAAAATAAATGTGTCACAGGTATGGAATGTACAGTGTGGGGAATATAGTCAATAACTACGTGATATCTTTGTAATGATGACAGATGACAATGAGACATATCATGGTGATCACTTTGAAATATATAGAAATATTGAATCACTAGGTTGTATACCAGGAACTAACAGTATTGCAGGTCAATTATACTTCATAAACAAACAAACTCATAGAGAAAGATCAGATTTGTGGTTACCAGAGTTGTGGGGTAGTGGGAAGGGGAATTGGGTGAAGGTGGTCAAAAGGTACAAACTTCCAATTACAGGATAAGCAATTACTAGGGATGTAGTGTATAACATGATAAATATAATTAATGTTATGTGTGAAATTATGTTATGTGTTATGTATGTAATGTTATGTGTTATGTTATATGTGAAAGTTGTTAAGAGAGTAAATCCTAAGGGTTCTCATCACAAAAACATTTTTTTCTATTTCTTTAATGTTTTATCTATATGAAATAAACTTATTGTGGGATTCATTTCGTGTTTTATGTAAGTCAAATTGTTAGGCTGTACACCTGAAAGTTATACAGTGCTGTATGTCAATTACATCTCAAAAAAACTGGAAGAAAAAAATTTTGATAAGTAAATAAAATAACTTAGAAAATGGATCTAGCAGGAACCGTGACCATTATGCATCTATACTGTCTAAATAACTGAGGTAATCATATGGCGTGTTTTCATTTCCATTATTTAACAGGACCCTTTTTAGACTTCCTTTAGATAATGGAGTCATAAATTCTGTCCTTTATCCTTACTTTGGAAAATCCTGCCCTTCTTTGGCCATATCCTTCAAGGGTTTTATTTAAATTCCCTCTACAGAAAATGAGCATTATAAAATTCAATTTTTCAAAGAGGAAATATGGAGTAATATTTGATAATTATGTGGGAAGAATTTAATGAAAAGAAGTATAGAATTTGAGAGGTTAGCCTTATCACAGTCTATATGAAATTAAATAACTTGGGCACAGTAGTGTGGCTGGAGAAAAAGGAAAGAAAACAGTATTTCTCTTAGTCTCTTTGTAGTTCTCTATACAAAGCTTATGTTCCTACATTGGCACTACTACCATTGTGGTTAGAAAATTAGAAGGCAGAAGAATCATCCATGTTTTCACAAATACTGTTCCTGCAAAATAAAATGGCAGGCCATCTCTAGGCCTCATACTTCCAGAGTCCAAATGACATAAAATTTATAGAAGAGAATTTTCTAAAATATAAGGAATCACTGTAGGTGATTATCTGTAGAAAGCACAACACTTGGAATTTTAATGCTGAATACGCTACTGAATATAACTGCAATACTATAGTAAGTAAATTAATCCCTGTGCTGTAGGAGTTATGATCTAATAAAGATACAACCCTTCACCAGTCACTGTAATACGATCCTTCACCAGTCACTATAATACACTATAATGCAAAGCCCTGGCGGGCTTTCCATAGACCATATATAGGATTTAGAGGAAAGTAAGCTTACTTCAGGCTCATGTTATAGAGAAATATATGAATTTTTTTAGGGTAGAACTTAACTAGACAGATGGGAGGAAATTTTTTTCTTTTTTAATTTTCTTGGCCACGCTGTGCGGCATGTGGGATCTTAGTTCCCCAGCCAGGGATCGAAGCTGAGCCCCTTGCATTGGAAGTGCAGAGTCTCAACCACTGGACAGCTAGGGACGTCCGGGGAGGAAAATGTTTTAACTGTTAGGATTTGTAATTGCTCAGAAAGGTGCAGAGTATTAATACTAGGGAGATACAGAATTGGCCAGCTTGGCTAGAGCAGTGGATTTATTTAGAAGGCAGTAGAAGACAGGGTTCTGGGCAAACTCCCCAACCTTTTTGGCACCAGGGACCGGTTTCGTGGAAGACAGTTTCTCCAGGGTTGGGGGGGTGGTGTTTCAGGCAATAACATGAGCGATGGGGAGCGGCAGATGAAGCTTCACTTGCTTGCCCATCACTCACCTCCTGCTGTGCGGCCCGGTTCCTAACAGGCCGCGGACTGCTATAGGTCTGCAGCTCACGGGTTGGGGACCCCTGCTCTAGAGGGCTGGCAGGAGGCAACTTCAGTCATGGTATGCACACGCTAAATTACTGAGAAAGATCCTTTCCAAGCCGGACTGGCTAAAGGTACGTACAGATGCAGACAGTCTATTCAATTTCAATATGAAAATTAGAACTGATGCTGAGATTTCAGTGAAGGGTGAAGTTATAATGTGTAACATTTAAAGTTTAAAACTTTGGTGTGTCATTTCAGGAGCTGTGGGCCAAGGATTTATTCACTGATTTTTTTCCCCCAAGTTTGTGTTACTTCTTTTTATTAGGAAAAAAGCTTCTGTGGCCATTAGCTCTGGACATCTGAATTCCTTCTGCTCTGGTGGGATCCAGAAGTAGTTCTAAAGTTATCAGACCAAGAGTTTAGAGAGGAAGGCTTAACTTCTTTAGCCTTTCATATGATAAACACATTTACCTTCCCATGTAGTTCTTTCATTTTGCGTAAGACATGACTTCAGATTATAGTTAATTCGTTTTTCCTTTGGGAGAATCAAGTTTTTGGTCAGATTTTAACCTACTTTTCTTTAGATCTTTTTTTATATTCTTAATTATAATTCTTAATTAAGAATATAAATTATATTCTTAATTTATAATATAAATAAAAAAGTTATATAGATCTAATAGAATTGCTTCTATTAACTAATCGCTAATAGAAACAATCAGATGTCAGCACAATCTTAATTTATTGAGGAGAATAACTTGTGGTTTCTGTGGGTTTTTGGTTTTTTTTATGTGATTAGCTTTATTTGAAAATTTTATGATTAACAGGCATAATTGTTTTAAGGTGTTTACCATGATGGAAATTTATCCTAACATAGGCATTTTATTTACCTCTCAAAGGACTTTCTTCAGGAGATACCACACCCTTTATGCAAGAAAATATATTACATGCAGCCATACATGCTGTTAATGATGAAGAGTCTGCAGAAGTAAATGCTAATGATCAACTAGAAGCCCCGAAGCTGGTTCTGCAATCTCTGTTCTCACTTATACGGGGTGAAGTTGAGCAGTTGGATTCAAGAGCACTTCCCCTTTGCCTTCATCAGGTATCATGTTAAACACTTCACTTTCAGCCTCACTGAAATTCTGGGACCAATATTTGTAATAATCTAAAATCCTATTCTCTGTAATTGATTCTACCCCACCTGTCATTGGTGAGTCCAAGAGGAGGTGACCCTGGATCAGTGGCTGGTAGGAAATTTGGCATATCACTGACTCGTGGCCACACATTGGCTTGGATCATCAATCTGTAGTTCGTACTGTTGCTAACTTCTTTTGCTTAGTGAGTAAGCTGTGTACAAATAAGAGTGAATGTAGTGAGTGCTTAATTAAAGTACCAACAAGGTACCAAAAACTAAGCTAGTCGCTAGGGAAACAGATTATGTAACAGAGCATGTCCTTAAGAGAGGCACTGTGGAATAGGAGAAACAGTTTGTAGATAATTAATTGTAGAAGTCTGTACAAAGCATTAGAGTAGATATGTGTTTAAGGTTCAGCAGAAGCACAAAATGCATGATTAACTTTGTCCTTTGGACATTAGGGGGAAAAAAAGGTGATTCTTGAGCTGGGTTTTGCAGGATGTTTAGGCTCTCACTAGATGAACAAAGTGAGCTGGTACAGAAAGAGAGAACAGTCCCTGCAAAGACAGGTATGTTGTTGAAGATTAAGATGTAAAAGAGACAGGAATTAAAACTGGGTAGCTTGTGCCATTAAGGGCTTACTTTTAGAGGCTGAGAGCCTTTTTTAAAAAAATTTATTTTATTTATTTATTTTTGGCTGCGTTGGGTCTTCGTTGCTGTGTGCGGGCTTTCTCTAGTTGTGGCGAGCCGGGGCTACTCTTCATTGCGGTGCATGGGCTTCTCATTGAGGTGGCTTCTCTTTGTTGGGGAGCATGGGCTCTAGGCACACGGGCTTCAGTAGTTGTGTCATGTGGGCTCGGTAGTTGTGGCGCACATGCTTAGTTGCTCCGCAGCATGTGGGATCTTCCTAGACCAGGGTTCGAACCCGTGTTCCCTGCATTGGCAGGCAGATTCTTAACCACTGTGCCACCAGGGAAGCCCGAGGCTGAGAGCTTTTAATTATGCAGGTGCCATAATTTGAATTTTAGAAAAATAACTCTTTTGATGATTGGGAGGGTAAACTAGAAGATGGAGAGCCTGGAGATTGGGAGATCTATAGGACAGTGATGAGGAAGATACACAAGAGATAATTCCAAAAAGATTAAGATATTTATGAGCTGTGTTTTATTTTCTTTTAAAATGAAAATAATTTGTATATGGGTGTGGAAAAAGCTTCACTTTTTATTTCACTCCTCCTGTTTCATTTAACTTTTGCAGTGAGCAGTGAATAATTTTTAAGAAGTAAAACAGCTTTTGTCCTAAGGCAGGAAAACATATATTCTTACAACTTTATGTTACCTCCTCGGTGGACTTGAAGAATGCCTTTGAGAAAATGTGTACTACTTTTTGACCTCTAATGTGTTACTGACATATATGGTATATGTTTACCATAGTTGAGAACTGTAGTTGAGAACCACCAAAATACTAAGGCAGCTTTCTAATCTTTCAGCCTTCCTTGAATTTGTACAGTGGATTGAGTTTGTAAAGGGTATTTGCATTAACTGTTATTTCATTCTCCAAACAATCTAGAGAGGTAATTATTATCACCATCTTTACAAGTAGGGAGGCTGAGACTCCCTCACAAAGCAAGTTCCTTATAATTGTAGGGCTACAATTTGTTAGTTCCATTCAATGAATCTGTTTTGGGGACAACTTGGGAGAAATTTGAATATGGACTGTATATTAAATAATACTGTTGCATCAGTGTCAGGTTTCTTGAGATTGATAATGGAATTGAAGATCATGTCGGAGAGTATCTTTATTCTTGGGAGATACATGTGCAAGTAGTACTTAGGAGTGAAGTGATATAATGCCTGCAGCTTAAGATATTTCAGTGGGAAAATACATGTAAGGGAGGGAAAGACAGAGAAAGCAAATTTGGCGAAATGTCAATAATTGACGAATCTAAATAAAAGGTATATGGCTGTTGATTTTACTGTTCTTTGAACTCTTCTGTAGAATTTCGATAAAAAGTTGGGGAAAAGAACATTTGGAGTAAATGGAAAGAGCAAGTGTAGTCAAATCTTTTCAAGCAGTTTATGTCACTGGGCTATTACATTAAAGGTAAGAATTATTCTCTTTTCTACAGGCAGGTGATCCTACAGCTGAAGCAGATCTAGTAGAAAATCACATTTTTAGGCAGGAAGACGATAACAGTCTTGATCAGATGAAGATTATTTTTTTTAATGTCTCAAAGTAAAATTCTACCTTCATCCCCCAGAAACATGTCAGTTTGCTGGGTCCCGTATGTTATGCTTCTTATATATCTCAGCAATCTGTCCTCTCCTGGCAAAGGAGCTTAGAAAGTATAGTGAGCTTTTTTTTTTTAATGCCACTTTTTAAAAATTTATTTAATTTAAAAAAATATATTTACTTAGGCTGCGCTGGGTCTTAGCTGTGGCATGCGGGATCTTCGTTGCGGCATGCATGCGGGATCTAGTTCCCCAACCAGGGATCGAACCAGGGCCCACTGCATTGGGAATGCAGAGCCCTACCCACTGGACCACCAGGGAAGTCCCTATAGTGATGGTTTTAAAGTATGAGCTTTGGCTCTACCACTAACAAGCAAAGTAGCTTTTAGTTTCTTTTCCTGTAAAGTTGTAGAGGACTCAGTGAAATAATGCAGTAAAAGTACTTAACATAGTACTTGGTACACTTAACATAAAAGCTAAATAAATATTAAGCATTATAACTATATTTCTCTGTCACTACTTCAAACATTGCTTGTTGGAAAGAGATGCTGAAGCCTGCAGTAAGAGACATCAGGGCAACAGGAGTCAGCTGATGGCTGCCTTCCTCAGCCCAAGGATACAAAATATCCTGTCACCTCCCAAGGGAGACACAAATCAGGGAGAAGTGGAGTGAGTTTTTCTTCTTTTCATTATTTAGTAATTCCCACTCTCATACTGTGCCTTTCACTTGGATTGATAGTTGTTGACATTTTGCCAGATTTTCATTTTCCTCCTACCCCCCAGCCCCTCTCCACGCACATATTTTCCACTGACACATCTTAAAGTAATTTTCAGGCATTATATCACTTCACCCTTAAATATCAATACTTGTGCATAAATTCCCCAAGAACAATGATACTCTCCTACATAACCTACAATGCCATTATCAACCCCAAGAAATGAGACATTGGTTTAATATTACTTAACATACAGCCTATATTTGTTTCCCTCAAGTTATTCCACAAATATTCTTTATAAATAGTTCTCCCCAGATCCAGGATCCAGTGAAGGAGCACACAGTGGGAAGATTCTTTAGTCTTTGGTAATCCAGAACAATTCCCTGCCTTTTGTTTTGTTTTGTTTATTTGCTTGTTTGTTTATACTTTTATAACATTGACACTTCTGAAGACTCAAGAATTCTTATAAAATGCCCCATAATTAGGATCTGCCTGATTATTTCTTCATGATTTGATTCAGGTTAAAATATATTGGCCAAGAATTCTACCTAGGTAACATTCCATACTCAGTTCTCTTTTTTTTTTCTTTTTTTTTTTGTGATATGCGGGCCTCTCACTGTTGTGGCCTCTCCCGTTGCGGAGCACAGGCTCCGTACGTGCAGGCTCAGCGGCCATGGCTCACGGGCCTAGATGCTCTGCGGCATGTGGGATCCTCCCAGACCGGGGCATGAACCCGCGTCCCCTGCATCGGCAGGCGGACTCTCAACCACTGTGCCACCAGGGAAGCCCCTCAGTTCTCTTTTGAACTCACTCCAATCTGGCCTTTGTGCCAACTACTCCGTCAAAGTTGCATTGTAGAGGCCAGGTGTGACCTCCATGTTGCGTGCCCATACGAATCTAGTGGTCAGTCCTCAGTTTTCATCTTACTGGAAGTATCAGAATCTCTGACAAGTTGACCACATACTCTATTTTACAGCATTTTCTTTTTTTGCCTTTTAGGACCCCTCACTTTTGGCTTTTATATCTTACCTCACTGGACATACCTTCTCTGGCTCATTTGTTGAGTCCTCCAAGTTTTACTAATTCTTAAACATTGAAGTGCTTCAGGATTCAGTTCTGAACTACAGACTTAAACATCCAGCTTCCTGAGGCATCTCATGGGCATTTCAAACTTAAGATGCCCAAAATCAAACTTTGATTTTTTTCTCCAAAATCTTTTGCTTTCCTAGTCTTCCCCCTTTTGTTAAATGGCAACTCCATCCCTCCAGTTGCTGAGACCAAATACTTTGAAGTCATCCTTCACTTTCCCCCACGTCCAAATCCAGTCAGCAAGTCCTGCCACTCTATTTCAAAATATATCCAGATTCTGACCTCTTCTTACCTCCTACATTGCCACCATCTCAGTGCAAGATATTATCAAATCTCACTTGGATTCTTGCAGTAAACTAATTGTAGAAACCTCTTTGCTTTACCTTTACTTCCATTTAGGTTTTTTTCTCTCTACACAGCAGTCATTGTGATTCAGATAAAATGTTACGTCAGATCATGTTACTTCTCTGCTCAAAGCCATCCACTGACTTCTCTTCGCATTCAGAGTAAGAGCCAAAATCCTTACCATGGCCTACGAGATCCTACATGATTTGGCCCTGTTACCTCTTAGGCCTTAATTCCTAAAACTCTCCTTCTTGTTCACTCCTTTCCAGGTACACTGGCCTCCTAGCAGTTTGTCAGATATACCAAGAATGTTCCTACATCAGGGTCTGTGGTACTTCCTTTCCATCCTTTCTCAGGAAGCCGCTAGATGATGTACTCCATCAAAACAAGGGAGTAAACCAAGGAACAGGAAGATTGAGATATAGGAAACTGGGGATGCTACCAGGAGAGAGGTGAAGGGAATCTCTAGGTGAAGGGAGATTCTAACATGACAGCTTTGTACCAAAAATGAGAGAGTAACCACTTCTATTTGAGCAGATCAGAAGGGTCTGGGGAGGAACTTTTATATCATTTTCCTATTTCTGAATATTTGTGGTATCTGAATGTATTGAGGGAAGATTTAGACTCCTGGTGGACTATTTAGAGTTGTATAGTGATAAGTGCATGGAAAACTTTTTTTTTAAAAAAAAGGGAAAAAAAGAAACTCCAGGGAAAACAAAAAGTTTTTAGGAAAGGAAAAATAATGAGTTTACTACTTGGCTTAACTCATAATAAGGTAAACATTAAATGTTTATCTACCTATTACTACAATATAATAACATGGGATAGGTGAATATGTGAGAGAAAGTGTGTGTCGTATATGTTTGTAGGGTTTGGATGGGGAGGAGCAAAAGACCCAATCCTCATTTTCTAAAACTGAAAAAATCAAGAAATAGCAAATATAAGCATAATGTTTAGAGAGACAGCAAAAAATATATTTTTAAACAGATAAGAGAAATCTAAGTATGTGCTTGCTCCTGAAGAAAGGAGAATAGGGCAAGAAGGGTAGGGCCTTTTTTAACACACCTCATAAAGCTATTTGACTCCTTAAACCATATACATGTGTAATCTTGATAAAAATAAGAGCTAGGGCTTCCCTGGTGGCGCAGTGGTTGAGAGTCTGCCTGCCGATGCAGGGGACACGGGTTCGTGCCCCGGTCTGGGAAGATCCCACATGCCGCGGAGCAGCTGCGCCCGTGAGCCATGGCCGCTGAGCCTGCGCGTCCGGGGCCTGTGCTCCGCAACGGGAGAGGCCACAGCGGTGAGAGGCCCGCGTACCGCAAAAAAAAAAAAAAAAAAAGAGCTAAAAGAAGAAATTTATAATTCAGGCATAAGGCTAGGATATCCAGTTGAAAGGAATGGCAGTACCACTAACAGAAATAAGGAAGTATGGATGGGAAGAGTTAATTAGGGGACAATTTTATTATTATTATTTTATTTTTTGCTGTACGCGGGCCTCTCACTGTTGTGGCCCCTCCCGTTGCAGAGCACAGGCTCCAGCCACACAGGCTCAGCGGCCATGGCTCACGGGCCCAGCCGCTCCGCGGCATGTGGGATCTTCCCGGACCGGGGCACGAACCCGTGTCCCCTGCATCGGCAGGCGGACTCTCAACCACTGCGCCACAAGGGAAGCCCAGACAATTTTATTATTTTTAACATGATATTATATGGATGAATATATGCTAAAGGCCATTTGATATAATGACTACGATTACTTTAGATATACACTTATACTTTTAGCTCTTGGAACTCTTGAAGATTCCATTTAAAAATTATTTTTCTTGGGTTTGAGTAATCTTCCTACACTGACTTAGTTAATATGACTGCAGGTTAGCTTTAAATATGTAACTGAAGTCATAAACTTAGAAGTTTCTCATATAGAAGTAAGAAGAAAAAGATCAAGTGCTGTACTCTGTGCTCAGTGAGCTTATACTGAAACTCATCTCAGACTCAGGCACGATATGTCTCCGCTGGGATCCTTGAAGCCACTCTGTAAGACTATGGCCGAAAAACTACACCTTCCTAATTCCCTTTCTTTTTGTTTCTGGTAGGTAAAAGAAGCCTGAAACCAGGAGAACCTTAAAATTATTACCATCCCAAAGTGATTTTCAACTTACTTCTTCACATAATTCTACTCTGCCTCTCTCACTTCTAGTCCAGAGTCAGACTCGAAAACCATTTTAAGCACTTACTGCTATGTGCTGGGCACTGTGCTAGATGCACATTCCCTCACTTAGTCCTTACAGCAGCCCTGTCTCAGATTGTAGGTATTATTGTCCCTATTTTACAGATAAGGAAGCTGAGTTTGAGACTCAACATGTCCAGGGTCACACAGCTGGTAGTGGCAAAGCTTGGACTAGAACGCAGTCAGGTTATTCACTTTCAAACCTCACGTTTTTCTGTTATACCAGGCTACCTCCCAGATCTAGACATACGGGGCATCAAAGAAAATCACATTTTCTTTTGCCCTGCTAGACTTGCCAGGGGTAGGTTTTTATAGGGGATATGATCTGTTTATTTATTTTTCAAGCTGCCCTTTCACCTTGGAAATGTCTTTTATTTTTGATACCTTGGGTTTCATGACCCTGTCTTTTTTTTATATATATATAAATTTATTTATTTTTGGCTGCGTTGGGTCTTCGTTGCTGCGCGCGGGGTCTATTCTTCGTTGCGGTGCGCAGGCTTCTCATTGCGGTGGCTTCTCTTGTGGTGGAGCACGGGCTCTAGGCATGCAGGCTTAAGTAGCTGTGCTTGCAGGCTCAGTAGTTGTGGCTCGCTGGCTCTAGAGTGCAGGCTCAGTAGTTGTGATGCACGGGCTTAGTTGCTCCGTGGCATGTGGGATCTTCCCAGACCAGGGCTCAAACTTGTGTCCCCTGCATTGGCAGGCAGACTCTTAACCACTGCGCCACCAGGGAAGTCCCATGACCCTGTCTTTTTGGTTGCACTTATGGTACTAGAACTGTCATGGAAATCTGAAAGCTAATTGATTAACAGTTTACAAAGAGGTGATTGAGTCCATCTGTATTGTATGTTGCTCCTGGAAGAGTGTTAGATATATAGAATAAATTTTAAGCTAGGCAAATATTTCCTTTAAAACTATCCTTTTTCCACTGTGGGATTTGGGAAAGACCATTCCTTTTTATTGCTAGCTTATAGGTTTGACAAGTGCTTTATTGCTCTTTGCCTTGGCAGCTACCTGGAAAATGGAGATAGTGATCTATAAATGGAATACCTTTTTCACTAGAGACTTATTAAAAATCAGTGGAAACTGTTTGAAAGTGTAAAGTACTTAATGAAATATTTTAAATATGACAGTAGTCAATTTATGAAAATATTTCTCAGTGAATACTTTCAGTTTTACTATTCTATTTATAAATGCTATATCTAAATGAAGATCTAAATAAAAGATCCCAGAGTTTTTAGAATCAAAGAATTTTTAAATTTAGAGATGACCTAGAATGAATCTGCTAAGTGATAAGCCTCAACTGGGTCCAGATCATGAGTCTCTGGACCCCACCCTCCCATCCAGTGCCCTTTATACTGTGCAGCACTTTGTATATATTCCAAAGATCATTGCTCAACTATTAGCACTTGGTCTGTCCTTTTCTGAAATATCAAAAAAGAATGAAAAATCAGTGTCCCATGAGGTAGTTTGTGAAACAGAAATGAAATGAATAGGTTTTAAGATTTCATGTGACATGACATATTTCAACTTTTTAATTTACGATAAAGTCATCCTTTCACTCATAATATACTTTTATAAGCCTCAGTAGCATTTCCCTCATTGTTTAGAGTTCTTACTTGTAAACTCTAATGAATCAGTGATGTTTGCTTTCACTTGAAATAGAGTAGGAAGAATGAGATTGTATATGGACCAAAGGATGTCTATGTTTGCTTTTCTTGAGATAAGTGACTTCAGAAATGTGTCCTGTGCCTACAGTCTGATTTTTTCTGAACTGGCGAATGTAGTTAAATAAGAGTTTTCTTAGTTCAATATCAAAGACTTTGAGAATTTTAAGGTCTTGGTTTCTTCTAAATTTGTCTTTTCATCCAAATGTTAATTTAATTTCCTCTGTTTTTTATTTGTTTTTAACAGATAGCAGAGTCCTATTTCCAGGAGGAGGACTGTATCCTTTTCTTAATTACAAGAAGAAATTCACAGATTTCTTAGAGAACTGCCCATTTTTAAAAACTGAGATTTACGTACAATGAAATGTATAATCTGTTGTTTTCACTGGGTTTTAATTGTTGTATGCGCCAGTGTAACCATCTCAGAAAACAAGATGTAGGGAATTTGTCACTCCAGAAAATTCTCTAGAAGCACCCAAATTTGACCTCCCATGAACAAGCCCTAATTTTACCAAAAATCTAAATATTTGTGTGTTGGGGGGAGGGGGGAAAGCATGTTGCAAAAAACAAACAAACAAAAAAAAAACCCATTGAATTTTTTTTCTTTTGAATTAAACAGAAGTACAAGTCAAGTAATATTCGTATGTTAGAGTCTGTCAAGCGTATTATACATAGTAAATCTCATAGCTGTCTTATTGTAGCTATATATCAGTAAAGGGAAGATTGAGTTCTTCACTAGTAATAAACAGAATGAATGTTCTCAAAGGAGACTGCATGTTAACTTTTGTATAGGAAAGATTTATTCCCTTAGCTTTTAAATTTTCCTCATTTGAAATTGTTTTTGAAAGATGGCCCAATATATTCTCTAGAAAGAATGTATCCTAAGTATCTCTATTTCCCTATTTGTGTGATTTCTTTTTCCTCCTAACCTTATTGACTTTCACCACAGATTGAGGGATAAGCCGTTATCATCCTGAACCCTATCCAGTAAACTACGAAATGAAACTTCAGACAGTGGCAGTTCATTTCTAAGTATGTAGGAAATCAAATTCTTATGGAAAGGAAGCTAGAGCTACCCAAATAATGAGTATGATGTAGTGCAGTTCAGATCAGCATCAGCATCCCTGGGAGCGTCTTAGAAACGAAAATTCATGGGCCTTAGAATCAGAGCTTCTGGGGATCAGACCCATGAATCTCTATTTTAGCAAGATTTTCAAATACTTTTTATGTTCAGTAAAGTTTGAGAAACATTGGTATACTTTTAAGCCATGCACAGAGGAAAATGGAATTGTCTCTGCTTCTCCCTGACCTATTTTATGATTCCTGGCATATCTTTAAGACTACAAATGAGAGAGAGAATTAAACCTCTGAGTGATCATGGGAAGGACAAAAAGCTAAAACAGTGAGTTTTTTCTCTTCCTTCTTTCTGGGTCAACATTTAGAACATGGCCCAAAGGAAGGTAGACAGTTGCACAATTTATTATGACCTCATGTGATGCTAAATGTGTGATACAGATGGAGAAGACAGCAGTTTATAAGAAAATCTACCAAAAAAGTAGAAGCACATAATTATGAAAATCACTGTGGCAAGTTAATTTTTTGTAAGTGTTCGGTGAGAAATAAGTAAAGGATCACAGGCAGTTGAAATCAGAAACAAACATTTGACTAGAGGGTAACATAGTTGCTTGACAGAAGGTAATTTAAGGAGAGAAGAAAAGGGGGGGGGAACACTTAGATACAGGATTCCACATGGGTCCTATTTCTAATTAAATTATATTTAATTGACTCTCCTAGAGATATTGTTAGCAAGCAGCCATTCCTTGAACGTTAAAACCTTCTTTTTATTTCTACTGTTTGCTGATAGAGTAGAACCCAGGTAGCTACTGCATGATATGCTACATTAAAATTTACCTACTTCAGAACCAAGAAACCTTACTTAAGTTTTGTTTAAATTTAAAAGTATTTAAGGTCCTCTCATTTTTTGGGAAGCTTCAAATTTATCAACTGATATAGGACATTATTCTTTAGGCTGGGTTTCTATTTTCCTCAAATTTTCTATTTAGATGAGAAAGCAATGAAATTCATTCAGCTCGAACGACTGTATCATGAGCAATTGCTCGCAAATCTTTCTGCCATTCAAGAACAGTGGGGTGAGTACAGACTAACAGAATGTGGAATTATCAATAATCTAACAAGTTGCTCGCTAGAAAGTTAACATATTTGACCTAGTTTTAGGAAATAGACGTTTCTAGTCAAGTTAATGTTGCAAAGAAAGTAGCATTTTTAGCACAAGTTTATGTCACTGTAAGAAAATTTTTCTTTTTGTATTTTGTTCTTCATATCAGTGCCAAGAAAAGAACACTTGCAACTGTTTGCATTTCTTCTGATCCCTTTGTATGCCCTATTGGCTAATTTAGTCTCTGGGATAATATTTACTTAGAATGAAAAGTAATCACTTAGCTATTTCTGTGTTAACTTTGGGGTTGAGAAGATACTTTTGCATGATGATCTTTATCAGTGGTGCCAGTTATCTATTTTTTCCCTCCTAAACATGTTTTATAACAGCCAGTGACTAACAAATATTTTAAATTTAGAAACAAAATGGAAAACGGTACAACCACATACAGTTACATCTTTGAGGAACTCAGAAAAAGGATTTAATGGTGAGGATTTTGAACGGCTTGCTAAATTTTGCACAACACATCAAGAGTAAGTACTTCAGTATTTGTTTACAATGAGTTTGAATAGAATATTGAAGAAGCACTGTAGCATTGAATATTTGAAATACAAGATTCATTTCTTTGTTTCGTTAATGCTTTCAACTGGAGAAATTAAAATTGATAAAATGATTAGGTTCCTTTCTCAGCTTTTATCTGTTTCTTACACTAACCTCAGCGAAAGGTCTACTTTACAAAATTCAAAGCACCTTCTAATTAGAAATTTTTAAATGTAACTTCTAATTTCGATTACTTTTTGGTTAAGAGATTAGGCGATTCAGATGGAAAAATTTGTGTTAGGATTTTTTATTATAATTGATTTTCAATGTTTGTATGTTTGTCAGTGTTTCTATGTTTTTACTATACTATGTTATAGTAAAAACACATTTTTAAGAGTAGTCTAATACTGGAAAGCAAATGCACTATGGTATTTAACCAAAATACTGTAGAAGGAAAAGTCCATTTACCAGATAATTTTAAATTGTTTGATTTATATCAAAGAGTTGGATTTTTAAAACTGAATATAGTAATAATAAAGAACTTAAATATATTTTTTTAATTCATTATTTGAAGACTCAGAATTTTAAAGGTGATTAAGCAAGTGCAGATTTCAGGGATGTACAATTTTCTTGTGTTAGTCAATTTGAACCTTTGAAACAGTATTTGTATGGATTTTGCATTATAACCTAATTCTTAGTGAGTTAAATAGGTTAACTTTTGACTTTGTAGAGGTTTTAAACAATGGAATCTTTTAAAATAGATAAAGGAGATTGTTTTCTTTTTTTTTCTTTTCTTTCTTTTTTTTTACATCTTTATTGGAGGATAATTGCTTTACAATGGTTAGTTTCTGCTTTATAACAAAGTAAATCAGTTATACATTTACGTATGTTCCCATATCTCTTCCCTCTTGCGGCTCCCTCCCTCCCACCCTCCCTATCCCACCCCTCCAGGCGGTCACAAAGCACCAAGCTGATCTCCCTGTGCTATGCGGCTGCTTCCCACTAGCTATCTACCTTACGTTTGGTAGTGTATATATGTTCATGCCTCTCTCTCGCTTTGTCACAGCTTACCCTTCCCCCTCTCCATATCCTCAAGTCCATTCTCTAGTAGGTCTGTGTCTTTATTCCTGTCTTACCCGTAGGTTCTTCATGACATTTTTTTTCCTTAAATTCCATATATATGTGTTAGCATACAGTATTTGTCTTTCTCTTTCTGACTTACTTCACTCTGTATGACAGACTCTAGGTCTACCCACCTCATTACAAATAGCTCAATTTCGTTTCTTTTTATGGCTGAGTAATATTCCATTGTATATATGTGCCACATCTTCTTTATCCATTCATCCGATGATGGACACTTAGGTTGTTTCCATGTCCTGGCTATTGTAAATAGAGCTGCAATGAACATTTTGGTACATGACTCTTTTTGAATTATGGTTTTCTCAGGGTATATGCCCAGTAGTGGGATTGCTGGGTCATATGGTAGTTCTATTTGTAGTTTTTTAAGGAACCTCCATACTGTGGAGATTGTTTTCTTACTTTCACAATTTCAGTATAGACACTTTTTCTGCCCTTCCCATGGAACTAATAATTTTTTAATGTGTTACAAATGTTTTAATTATTTAAAAAC
This sequence comes from Lagenorhynchus albirostris, assembly GCF_949774975.1. Lineage (NCBI taxonomy): Eukaryota > Metazoa > Chordata > Mammalia > Artiodactyla > Delphinidae > Lagenorhynchus > Lagenorhynchus albirostris. The sequence continues at coordinate 24,479,460 of NC_083096.1, read as the reverse complement.
AAATTTTTTTAACCTAATATGAGCATGCCTTTTTTTTTCTTTTTTTTTTTTCTCTTTTTAAATATAAGGTAACTTGCCAACACACAATTTAAAAGCTAGTCACATTGCTTCAGATCACTAGAGAATTTCTGGCTAATGAACAGTGGATAGTATAGTAAACAAAACCTCAAATTTTTATGCTTTAAATTTGATAATTTCCCAAAATTATACTCCTAAAATTTTTAATATAAAAAATATTTTTGAGTTATACATACATTAAAGTACCCAGCTTGATGAATTTGTACATGTACAGATACATAGTGTAACTACCAGTCTGACCAAGATACAGGACAGTCCAGCCTCTCAGAAATCTGCCTAATTTCTGTACAAAGTCAGTACCCATCTCCCAAAGTAACTACTGTCTGAGTTCTATAACAGTGTGTTTGCCTGTTCTGTAATTTAATATAAATGTAATCACACAGAGTAGATTTTTGTATCTAGCTTCTTTTGCCCATGGTTATGTTGTTACATGTTATGGTAACTTGCTCTGCTTTACTGCTGTGTGTATTCATTACATGACTATGCAACAATTTATTTATCCATTATATTGTTAATAGACATTTGGTTTGTTTCCAGTTTTTGAATTGTATGAATAAAATGGCTGTGAACATTTTTGTGTATGCTTTGTGGTGAATATATGCATTCTTTTATCTTGGGTATTTCCTAAAGTATAATATTTAAAGATTACTCTTGTTATCCTTTTCTATGGATAATGCATATAAAATTATCTTCCACCATAATTTTAGACTATAATGACATAAACTAAAATTTTAATAATATCTGTGAAATGCTCTTGAAATACATTATTAGCAAAAGGTTGACACTTTTCCCCCCGAATCTCAGTATTTATAGTTTCTATGGAGGTTTTCATTAGTTATTGGCCATCTAAGGAGATTAACACATGAGATAGCTGCACTTTGAACTATGTGAACCAGTGGTAATGTTTCAGCAGTGGAAATGTTCTGTGCTAATATTAGAATCCAGAGAAGCTCTATTTTTTTTTTTTTACAGCCCTTTCAGTGACATTTGTTTGGAAGCATATTGCTGCTGTAATTTATTTTTTTAATTCTTTTTTTTCTCTCTTTTTTTCTACAGTCCTCTTTTATCCAAACATAAGGTAAGAGATTTTCTTTGAAAATGTCTATAAGAAAAATGTGTCATGTTTGTTGTATGGACTGTTTTAGAAAATAATGAAACCTTTCTCAAATTATTTTCAGCTTTCTAATTTAACGTAATAGTTTCCTCCAAAGTTTTATTTTTCTTCTTCTTCTTTTTAAAAAACTTTTTAGATAGCAGCTGTACAGAAGTCCCTGGGAAGGAAATGCTTTACGCAGTTAATAGTATCTGAAGATCCAAAGGAAAGAGGAGCTACAGCCAAAGAGCCGGGTATGTTTTTAAATTACAGGGGGATATAAGAGATATGCCTGCCTCTTATAATAAGTATTCTACAAGTGTTAATCTGAGTTGCTGTGAAGGAGTTTTTTTGCGTATACCTCTCCTGCACAAATAGCAAAGCAAGACTTTTTTACATTGTGTAATTCTATTTTTAGATATCTAGTAGTAGGAATGATAAAATCTGAATTCTTGTAAAAACATTAAATTATTTCATGTTTTCAGTAGGTGGTTATATGTGTCTAACAGAATATGACAAGATTGTACAAATAAGCTCTGAAATAGAATTGGTTTTAGTGTATTCAGACATCCCTTTCTGTTAAAAAATCAATTTTTGTACAAACTTTATCAGAAATTTTTTCTGTAAATCTAGATATTATCAAGATAAGCTCTGTATCATTATAGTTTATCTATAGTAATTTATTCTTTTCCTTTTTTTGTTGACTAACATATGGTATACTTTAATTCGTACATATATATTTTTATAGCATTCATAGTATATTTTATAGCACTGTGTCTTATGTCAAAGGTTAAAGATTTCTAGAAATTTTTTTTCTTACAGTAGTAATGTATGTTCATTATAAAAACTTTAGAAAATAAAGATAAATAAATATGTTTTAGGGCATTTATTTCTCCTTGTTTATGATTTTAGTACTAATTTATATTCCTGGGCTTTATGTTCCTGGGCCTGAGAGCCCTGATAGTAAACAGGCAGCATCAGGTCTTTTGACTTGAGGTGCCTGAAGAGGTAAGATGATGACGATGATGCCTGCAATTTCACTTGCTTTTTTCTCTTTATGTTTTTTTCCCCCTAAATCTTATTTTATCCCCTCTTCTCTTATGAGGCAAATTTGGGTTGCCTTAGGTCAATCCTACTATACTCTGTTCTTCCTGTCTCTTTTTCCCAGTCATTTTTATTTTGGAAATCAGAATACAATGAGCTTCATAAAAATCTTAGGGGAAAAAGTCACAAAATAGTCACCTAGTTTGGGTGTGAATGTGTCTCTTTGCTGTGCACATTGGGAAGAAGGCTGTTATTACATGCTGAGTGTTTGAGTCTGACACTGCCTAGCACTAGCTTGGCACTACTTCTAGCTTGGCCTTTACTGCGAGATAGGAACTGAGACACCACTATCTCAGACAGGAAACTGAGATACCACGTTTAAGCCACTTGCTTGGTGCTTTGATTCACAACTAGAACCTGGGTCTTCTGGTTTCTAATTAAATTACAGCATACTTCTGCTAAGTAAGTTGTGTGGATTTTCAAAGATTTGCACAATGCAGACATTTCATTAATAGCCATTTTATGGGGAAGGTGTGAACTAAATTCTGGAGAAAGAAATCTTGCCAAGTCTGATAAAATAATATCTTTTAAGGAAAAATGTCAAATGTCTCATAATGAGCCTACTCAGATTGGTTATTCTATGAATAAATACATAGAAATGTAAGAAAGAATATGAGAGAAAGAAATATGAAAATATTACTTTAAATGATTTGTATTTAATATATTGTCCTTGTTTTACCCCATATTCCTTATTTCTAATGTCTTACATGTTCTACAGTGTAGACTTTCCCTTTTCTTTCTCTCTACATATCTTGGTCTTAAGCTCCTTATATAATAAGTAACTTGCTTTTTTGTGTGTGTGGTGGTTAAAGACATTGTTTCTGGCAGCAAACTTGTCTGGTTTGAATCCTCTCTCCACCACTTGAAGTTGTGTGACCCTAAGAGTCTTCCCTGGTGGTCCAGTGGTTAAGACTTCACGCTCCCAATGCAGGGCACATGGGTTCCATCCCTGGTTGGGGAACTAAGATCCTGCATGCTACACGGTGCAGCCAAAAAAAAAAAAGTTGTGTGACCATAAGCAAGTTGCCTAATTTCTCTGTCCCTCCCTTTCCTCAGCTCCAAAAGGTGGACATTAATAGTTCTTACCTCATAGGATTCTTATGAGGATTAAATTAGTAATTCATTAAAGTTTAGAACAGTACCTGGCATAAGGTAAGAAAAATATGTGCTCACTGCTCTCATTACTCTTCCTCCACCACTTCCTCCTCATGTTATCACTACCCCCTACTACTAGTATTCCATTAATGTTCTCTATGTGTTATTCATTGCTACTTTTCTAATTAATCTATCATTATTAAAGTCTTCAAGTAAGTTATGTAGTATTTTATATTTTCAAAATACTTTTATGTATATTATCTCATCTTTTCCTCCTAACAACCAATTTAAGGTAGGCTAAATCATTTTAAGAAACTCAAGGAAGGTAAGTGACTTATTCCAGAACAGAACTAATTAGAACACAAAGCTAAACCCTATTTTTCTGACCCTGAAGCCCATGTGTTTTTATTAATTTAGATTTTAATTCATTTTATTAAGTAATATTTTATATGTAAAAATAATATGAAACGTACATACATTTTAACAATTGATAGAAAAATGAAGACCTGTGAACCTTGTACCTAACAAGGGACTAAATTGTCAGTTCTGTTACAGCTACCTTTGTGTTCCTCTCTATCCCATCACCTGCTTCACTCCATTCCTGAGGTAACCATTATCCTGAGTTCTCTATTTATCATTCCCTTCCCATTTTTAAATCAACTTTATTGAAGTACAATTTCCATACAATAAAATGTACCCATTTGAAGTGTATAATTTGATGAGATTTGACAACTGTATACACTCATGTAACTACTACCCCAGTCAAGATATGGAACACATTCATCACTCCAGAATCTTTCTCCCAGCCCTCTTACACTCAGTCCCTCCCACCTCCAGTCCCAGGCGACCCAGTGCTTTCTCTTATTATCAGTGGGTTTTCCCTGTTTTAGAATGTAATAGAAGTAGAATTGCTCAGCATCCTTTTTTTTTTGAGAGCCTCCCATATTGTTGTATGTATCATTAATTCATTTCCTTTCATTGCTGAGTAGTATTCCACTTTTTGACCGTACCACAATTTATTTATCCATACACCTGTTGATAGATATTTGGGTTGTTTCCAAGTTGGAGATATCATGAATAAAACGGTAGGAAGGTTTTTTTGTAGATACATGTTTTTATTTCTCTTGGGTAAAGAACTTAGGGTGGAGTCATTGGGTCATAGGGAAGGTACATGTTTAGCTTTCTAAAAAACTGTCAAATAGTTCTCCAACACTGTTGTCCTATTTTATACCCCACCAGCAATATATGAGAATTCCAGGTGTTCCACATCCTTGCTGACATTTAATGTTGTCAGTCTTTTTTTTCTTAAGTCATTTTAGTGGATATGAATGTCATTGTGGTTTTACCTTGCTTTTCCCTGATGACTGAGTATGTACATTTTTAGTTTTGAATTAGCCTCTGTAGACGTTGTACTAATTTATACTATTACCAACAGTTCAGACTTAATTTAGGCACATTTCTTTCCAGCTGCTAAAATAGATATTAACATTGAAAATTTCTTTTTCAAGCCTGATATCACTCAGATGTTCTTACCTGATGATAATTAATGAGATACTCAGAAAATATAAGAAATGTGTTAATTCATGAATGCTTTAGTCTCACATCATGTATAGGGGATTTTTCCCTAAAGAGAATTCATGGGGGAATGGGAAATAAGAGAGTAACGCAAAGGTATGTGCATTTGTAGAGCATGTGTTAGAACTTAGGTTTAAGTCTAACTTCTCATTTTAGAACTACCTCTTTAATTTGGTATTATTAAGTATCTGTCATACACTCAGCTTTTATTCCATTTTTATGTCATCAGAGTAGAATTTTTTTTTTAGTACATCTTAAGTCAATGCAATAGGGTTTAGTAAACTTACCTCACTAGATCTTTGGGTTCAGGAGAACCAATTAACAGAAATTCATGTTAATATTAACAGAAACATTAACAATAAGTTTTATACTATGATACATACTTGTAGAAAATTCAGAAAATATTTTTGGTTAAACATAGTGGATCAAATATTTACTTCCACTTTTTTTTTGGAACACTATTAAAATATCTGAAGGGGATCCTTAAAGGCAGAAAGCCAGAAGGACAGAACTGGCAGGGACCCAGCAGCAGATATGACATCCAGAAAATTTTGGAAGCTGGAAAGCAGATAGATGGGTGACACCTGGCTTAACATACCAGAGAAAGCCAGAAACTAAGTGTCTACAGGGAAAAGGTTGATTTCTGCTTGGGAAGGTTTGGGAATTGGAAGCACAGAGGGTACCTCTAAATTTAAGGGTTTAAAGTTGGGCTAAAAGACTGTACAGGAAGCATTTAGACCTTTATATTCCCCTTCTACCGAATCGGAGGCCTGTTGGAAGCTAGACACAATACAGCAGTGCCTTCAAAATTGCGAGAGAGAATGATTTCTAACCTAGAAAACTTTACCCAACCAAAGTTTTAGTCAGGGGTGAAGAAGTAAAGACTTTCAGTTGTGAATAACCTTAGAAAGTTTACCTTCCATGTACATTTTCTTAGGAAATGTTCTACTAAGAGAGGATAAACAAAGAGGAAGACCTGGGATTCAGAGAAAACAAGGTTTCCAAAATAGAGCCAAAATGAATTCCTAGGCTCACTGGGAAAGGAAATTCCAGGATGATAACTGTGTAGCAGCCCTGGAGAGGAGTTCCAGGTCAGGGACTCAAGAAGGATATGTTTTAAAACTGATGGATTACCTCTTGGTACATATGCCATAGTTGTACATCTGTCAGAGTTTGAAGACACATAGGTAAAGTTTTTTTTTTTTAATGAAGTAATGAGGCAGTTATCAACACCAAGGAAAACAAAGCATAAAGGAGAAAGGAAGACGTATCAGAGTACATAGTGTGGGTCGGTTGTGAATAATACTTACAAAGCCATAGTAACATAAGCATTTGAATATTGATTTGCCCTAGAATTGTGTTGAATTGTAATGGGAGCTAGAGGAGGAGAAAGAAAACATCATTGTTGGGGAAAGGAACCATGAGAGCTAACTCTCTTCCATAGTAGGAAGTCAGTAGGTGTTCTCTAAAACTGAAAAGTCAATAAATAACAATGTAAGTCTTATCTAGAAATGGAGAGTAAATATGAGAGGAAACAGCTAAAGGAACTGAAAATTGGCTGCCCCTAGAGAGCAGGAATCAGACAGATGGGAGGGTAAGGCAGCAGACTGTTTTTCATTACCTGTAAGGACAGGTTTTAAGTTTTTCCCCAAAAGCATGATTTGATACAACAAATTATAAAATAGCATATATTATGTGTGATTTGGAGACTGAATATGTATTAAAAATATCACTTAGATTTTATATGGCGTCAAACTATAGCTACTCTCCTGATCTAGTCTGAAACTCTTGCCCTTTGCATCTTAAATTACTACTTTTTTTCATATTTTATATTGTTTCTAATAGTGGAATGAAGCAACTGTTTTCAGGCCAGTATTTATAAGTAATACATTGTACCTATGCGTAGTCTTTATTACACACCACTTAAGTGGTATCTTGCTTCATTAGAAACGGTACTTAAAGTGACTGTATTTTGTCTAAGTAACTATAGTCAGCCACGTCACTTTCTACTCATGTAATGGCGTCTCAGGCTGATTCTCTAACTTTTCAGTCACTTATAGCTATTAAATAGTCTCATTTTGATTCTTTATGACTTAGTCCTTTTCAATTCCAAACTTTACCATAACACTTAAATCTCGTTTTATTCAAAGCTCTTCTCTGTCCACCAGCTCTGCAGGGGCTGGGAGCATGGTCTGCTCTCTGGTGAAGCTAGCTAGATTAGTGCATAGGACAGAATCCAGGCTATGGGGACGTGTGGTGGCTCCGGCAGGACCAACTGAGGAGGCGCTTACTTCCAAATTGCTCTCCTAGACATCTGTGGTCCTTTAGGTAACTGGCCCTCAGCTAGAGACAGCACACCCCGTTCCTCTGATGTGGGGCCCTCTCCGCCCTGTGTGTATGCTATTTACTCTCTGAATTCCATGGATGTGTTTTGAGGGCCGCCTTCTGAACCTTTGGGTACTGGGAACTTGTGGAGGAGAGCTTGGCCCCCTTTCCATCTGGCAGGGGCCCTCCTTGCTCTGACGTCCCGCATCTTAACAGAGAGGCAGACCAGGAAGCTCAATGGTGAAGCAGACAACCTAATGGGAATTAAAATGTCCATGTGTTTTTTTTTTTGCAGTCTTCCAAACTTTGAATGATTCCTTGGGGTGAGACAAGACAAAGAATGCTGTACTCTCCCCAAAAGAGACCTATTTTTCCTTGTCCTCTCCTCATCTGATGTTCAAGTTAAGGCATTGGGGGAGGTAATACGAACTCTAATAAGCTCAGCAGTGCAGAGTTGAGGTGGCCAGACTCCATCCCTGATTCTCTGAAACCAGAAGATGGCATTTAAGTTCTGTCTTTTCTTTGGTATGGTACGTGCTGCCATTGCCAATTGGTAATTATTAAAGTACCAATAAATGAAAAACCAGGTAGAATATAATCATCACTATATTTCACCCTTGATTTTAACCTTTGGCCCATGATTTGTATAAATTAAACAATATATGACAAAAGAAAAAGTTAAAACTCCTGTGGTAGTTAGGAATGCTTAATCGACCAAAAACTCAATCATGAGCAAGCTTCTCTCTTATCTACTAGTTTATGCATTCAGTATATATTTTGTGAAAGTTTTTAATGCTTTAGTTTTAAAGTGGAAGAAAAGTATTTTAAATTGTTTTATTTAAAATAGAAATTGAAAGAAATATTAAAATTCCAAACCCATTTCTGCCTGGTACCAAGACTTATGCTTTATACCACTACCTTTGACTGCCTCCCTTTAAGAAGTTAAAGTAATTTTCCAACACATTAATTAAGGATGTTATTATTAAGGATATTATGCTTAAATAAATTTGAACAGACTTAACGTTCCTTAGTTTAGTCTTAATAGATCAGAACCAGTATTGTTTTTCTTACACTTTAAATTATGTATTACATGGTTCATCATGTAAAAATATTTGTTTAATATACCATGTCTTAAATACACTGAAAATAATTTTTCTACACTTTAAAATATTCGTTTAAATATACACAGCCAATAAAGCTCAGAAGAATATCTTCTAAACCTTTGAAAAAAATGACTTTTTCAATTATAATGAAGACTAAATTATATATTCATATTTTAACATGTTTTTGAATAATCTGTTAATTTTCATATCTAAAGGATTACTTACTAAATGTTTAGGATGTTTCCTCTACCTAAAGACACTATTATCCATCAGGTAGAATTTCCATTTCAGAGGTTTAGAATATCGTTGTGTCCCACATTTTATTCATGTCCTTTCTCTTCCCTCCTGTACAAAGTTGTTTTGAATCTTAAAACAGCTTGCTTTCCTTCATTTTCAGAGAGTGAAACTTGTCTTGGCATGGAATCAGGAAAAGAAAGCCAACATAAAAGAGAGACCTGCGAGAGCAGTCCCTGCTGTAATCAGATGGACAGGCAGGCAGATCCCCTGAGCCTTCCGGTAACTGCAGGGAAGGGCCACACGGAGGAGCCGCTCTGCAGCGCTGAAGCCACACTGGAGCTCCACGCCCTGCCCTTGGAGTCGGCAGGGAGCAGGTCTGGGCTACTCTCTTCAGGGCATGCTTGTGAGGATGACAGCCGCTTGCAGCTGACTCAGTCAGAGGCCAGCCAAGATGTGGCTGAAATAGAGGGCATTGCTAAAGACCCTAAGGTTTCCAGCGAGTCAGTGATAGAGCCATTGATTTTACCAGGCTCTGACCATATACCTCCTGCGTTGATTTCTGAGGGTAAATACTCACAGACGCAAAGAAAGGAACTCCAGTTGCTACTTGAGGATGCTTCTGAGGCGTTGCCCACAGACCAACTTGAGAACAATGAATTAAATGAGCTGCAGCAACCTGATCTTACAGACAGTGATGGAAAATCACCACAGGGGCAGACTGACTCAGAGGGCTCTGAGAGTGTACTTTGTGAAAATAATCAAGTATCTGATTTAAGTACAGTGCTTCCAGAAGTGTATATGGCCCCAGAGGAACAGGGAGATAAACACGAACAAGTCAGTAAGGAAACAGAAGACTATTTGAACAGTCTTTTAGAAGAATGCTTAAAAGATACTGAAGATTCCCTTTCATATGAAGATAACCAAGAGGAAGACGCTGATCTCCTTCAAGATCTTTCTCCTGAAGAAGAATCCTATAGTCTACAGGAGAACCTGCCTTCTGATGAAAGCTGTCTTTCTCTCGATGATCTTGCAAAAAGGATAGAGATTGCAGAGGTAAATTTGAGATTTAATATAAATATGATTTAATATAAAATACGATTAAAATGATGAAATTTGAAAGCACATATATGCTAAATATTGCCTTGTTTTTGTAAATTTTCCCTGGCCTCAAACATGAGGGGGAAATTTAGTTAACATAAATTTTTAATCATTATGTATAATCATGATGTTTATACCTCAAAAATTATATCGTATGCCTCTAGTATAGTAAGCATTATGTACCGCATTTTTCATATTCTTATGATTTTTATTTGGCAGTCCTGGGAATTATTAACAAAATAAGATTAGTTACATTCTTGTAAGGAAATCTTATTTTTCTTCTCATACATCTAGAAGATAAAATATATACTCACTGTTTCTTCTTATTATTAATGTATTTTAAAATTCTTTAAAACAGTATAATAGAATGAAGGAAACATTTTAAAATACAGTAAGAGTAGGAGATACTGAATGGATTTATAAGCTCTAGGTTTGAACAAACTTAATACTTACTGCTTGACTAAGTCAAATATTACAAATAATTCAAAGTTTTAAAGTTTCTCTAAACAGTAATTAAGCTAGTCAAAATCCAAAAAAGGGGGCAGGAGAGAATATCAAGATGACCATCCTCCTTTGTTTGATAATACAATTTTTTAAAGTTCAGGGGGGAAAAATAAAGCCATACCAAAACTATAGCGCCTCAGGAAGGCAGCCTGACATAGTGGAAGGAGCAGAGTCTGGAGAGCCTTAGTTCAAATACTGACTCCACCAGTTATCAGCCTTATGGAGTTACTATCTAACTCTCTAATTCTGTTTACTTCTCTGAGAATTAGGTTGCTAATTACTTTTCTTCTTCATCATCTTATATTTTTTTCCAAATAAGCTTTTAATTTAATTTATGTCCATTGTTTTCTAATTCTGCATTATCACTGGAAAAAAAAACCCATCAAGTAGAAAATGGAAATGTAACAAAGACAAAATAGACAACAGAATACATATGAAAATGGAACCCTGTGGAAGCTTTCTAAGATGATTACTGTTATGACTAGCTTCCTTTATTGCTATTTATAGTCAATTCTCCATCAACTATGAGTTTTATTCTGAATTTTTTTCTTGACAAAATTAGATAAAATAGTCATTCTTTTGTTTATTTTAACTAGATCTTTTTATTGCCATTTATAGTCAATCCTCCATAAACTGACTTTTCTTCTTAATTTTTTCTTAAAATTATTTAGTAGTGCTTAATGAGTACAGAGTTTCTGTTTGGGGTGATGAAACTTTTAGAAGTAGTTTTGGTTGTGGTTATACAACATTATGAATGTAATTAATGCCACTGAATAGTACACCTAAAAATGGTTTAAATGAGAGTTTTCTGTTTTATATATATATACATATTTTTAAACCATAATTTTTAAGAATAGTAAAAAAAAAAATTTTTAATACAGCTAATAGTATAACACTGGACCTTCTCTTTTTTATTTTCATCAGACCTCTGGTACAGGGAATTATCAAGGCAGAAGTCACAACCATATTCAAATCTAGCTGTAATACCAAAAAGTTACCATTATCTGACTGCTTATTTTCAAGTTGAATCAAGCTGACCTTATGTATGGTCTAATTTTACTTTTTTAAGTATAAACTGTGAAGAAGAACCAGAGTACTCCTGTTGAGTCTCCCTGCCTTAAAGGACATTTGTGGTGTAGAATTACTGTTAAATTAACATTGTACTACAACTAAATGGAATAGTCCTTCCTCAAACTCGTAATGTCGGTTTTTCCTGTAGATAACACCTAGCTAGAGGTGGAAATTATATGTATGAACATTTTAAAGTTGTCTTTCCTGTGAAGTTACTTTTTATACATGATGGTCCCCTTTCCTAAAAATCTATTGGTCTGTTAAGTTATACTGTTTTAAAAACCCCCAAAGCTACATATGACTAACAAAACTAGTTTACTTTCCTATGATAATGCTAAACAGATTGTTTCTGAATACTTCCTTCTCCGTTCTGAAAAATATACCTTTAATAGAATCTGCCTGTGTCAGGAAAAGTTTTTAAAATTTCAAAACTGGAAATCACTATGCTTACTACTTCCTTAGTACCCTAAGAATGAAGTTTTGAGCTAAGTAAAATGTCCAGGTAACAGTGGGTTTGCTTATAAGTACAAACTTCTTTTTAATCCAAACACTGTTTATTTCGTGCTTTCAATGTAATTGTATTAGGGGTATCTTCATGTGTCAGGTGCTGAGGATAAGTGAGGAGTCAGATGAAGTTCTTGGCATTTGGGGACTCTCTGCTGCCACATTTGTGCATACTTTTGTGAATATAGGATACAGAACATAATTTCTTAATAACTAAATAATGTTCACGAATAATATTTTTCCTGCCCTCAGGAACCACTGAGGCTTGTGAGCCTGCTTTTCTCCACATCACTGTGCTATCCTGTGAGTCCTTCTCTCCCAAATCTATCATTTCTTCCTGTGAGTGACTCTGCCCCTTACAGATTTCCTTACTGCTTTTCACTCTTTCTACCACTGTGTTTATGGTAGAATATAATAGTGTGTTCTCTCATTGCCAGTTTTCCCCTTTTTTCTTGTATCTCTGCTTTCATTTTCTTGTCATTTCTGCATTGCTCAGCTCTGGCTTCAGTGGAACTTGGCCTTGATAACCATTACCAGCACGGTGGAAGTGTCTGTTGTGTTTTTTCTTAAACAATTAGCTTCATCACATAAAGTGAAGTTTTTGTATAAAATCTCATAGAGAACTGAAAATATGTACACTAATTTAATTCATTAATGTAGAGACATGTGGGGGACGTCCCTGGCAGTCCAGTGGTTAAAACTCTGGGCTTCCACTTCAGGGGGCACGGATTTGACCCCTAGTCGGGGAACTAAGATCCCACATGCTGCATGGCACGGCCAAAAAAAAAAAGACGTATAAATGAAACTTTTCTAGGTTTTGGAAGCTTTTCCAAAACCAGAGTAATTTTGCTAAGTAAAACGATAGCTTAATATCTGAAGCATTGGTGTTCTTTCTTATGTAAAAAAGGTGACATACTGTCATCAAAAGTATAATCTCTACTGTTTTACAAAAGCATCAAAAACATTTATGCTCATTTCATAGATTTTTGTTTTTTTAATATTTTATTTATTTATTTGTTTATGGCTGGGTTGGGTCTTTGTTGCTGTGCACAGGCTTCTCTAGTTGCAGTGCGTGGGCTTCTCACTGCGGTGGCTTCTATTGTTGCGGAGCACGGGCTCTAGGAGCATGGGCTTCAGTAGTTGCAGCACACAGGCTCAGTAGTTGTGGCGCACGGGCTTAGTTGCTCCGCGGCATGTGGGATCTTCCCAGACCAGGGCTCGAACCCGTGTCCCCTGCATTGGCAGGCGGATTCTTAACCACTGTGCCACCAGGGAAGTCCCCATTTCATAGATTTTTTAAGAAAAAAAGTTTATCACATGTAGAGTGTCAGCAAGTTAGAGAGATTCACTTATTTATCCCCTCATTAAGTAATTTTTATATGAGTAACTTCTGTGCGAGTGCCATGATATTACAGTTGCAGTGATTAAAAATTCAGAGAAGGATGCTGTATGTATGAAGCCTCAGTCTAACAGTTGTCTGGTGGCAAGTGTTACCTGTTTGCTGAATTTGAGTATCCCAGTTTTTAGAAAAAGATGAAATTTTATCCCAAAACCCATAATATACTGACATTATTTTTTTTTTAATTTTATTTTTTGCGGCACAGGGGCCTCTACTGTTGTGGCCTCTCCTGTTTTGGAGCACAGGCTCCGGACGTGCAGGCTCAGCGGCCATGGCTCATGGGCCCAGCCGCTCCACGGCACGTGGGATCCTCCTGGACCGGGGCACGAACCCGTGTCCCCTGCATCGGCAGGCGGACTCTCAACCAATGCGCCACCAGGGAACCCCCTGACATTATTTTAATGTCAGAATCCAAACCCCTTTGACCCAGGAAGCTAGTAATGCTAATAAATCATTGACTTGCTGTGTTCTGGAACCTGGGAGGGTTACACTGTCTTCTCTTTAAACTCTTTAGCTGTTCCTAGCATCAAAACCTTAGAGAGGAAATATGTTATACAAGTTCAAGTTGGCATTAGGATCCAACCTCATATTGGTAATAAAAGTCCACTCAGCGTACAGTAGGCTGTTTGTTACATGTGTGGGGATGAAGGAGTTGTTTTGTTTTCTAAATAAGTAACAGGTCAAGTATCGGGTAAATTTTACAAAAAGTAATCTATTCACATTGAAAATAGTCATAGTATGTAATTCCGAGGTCCCTTTGTGAGCAGATTTTAGCAACATGATGTGCCATATGGAAATAAACCATTCATTTTTCTTCATTTAACATATGTGTGTGTGATCTGTTTGCAGAGATGTCATATGTTCAGAAAACTATTTTAAATGCTTCAGATTCAAGTGATTTTTGTTTTTAGAAATAATATCCTAATGTGATAGCTGGAGAAGAAGCCACTTTACTACTGCTTGGGTCTTTAAAAAACTTTCAATCTGAAAGAGGGCAAAATATGTTCCCTACCCCCTCTGTCTTTATTGGCAACATTTACTTAGATATCTTCAGGTCTACCTGTCTCACAAGAAACACGGTGGGGGAGGACATAACCTAGAACTTTCTGACGGAGAGAAAGATGAGAGCCCAAAATTGGTTTTGAGTTTGTCTTCAGAGAAGCTGTCTAATCTAAGTGACTTCTGTGCAATATTCATCTCTGTCTCTTGGCCAAGATCAGGAAATTTAAGTTACATTAAGACTAGCCACTGTGGGATTCTCTTACCAAGTTAAGATGGGAGGCTGGGACTAAGCAGTAGGATTTTATGAAATCATATAGTTAGCTGGTCTTTGGATCTTAGACAAAGGAGGGTCTTAGAAACAGCAATCATGGTGTTCTTGAATGGCTCTTTTAAGGGGAGCAGGGGAAGTCCAGCTTCCTCACAAAAGAGGAAATATAGTCTTCCAATAACATAAGAAGGTTCATGGGTTCATGGAAAATGTTTGACCCAGGACTTATGTAAGTGTCTAAATGAACCCCAAAGGATTATCCAGGGATTACCTATCTTTTCTTTGTGCCAGATGGTCTCGTCTTTGCCTTTCTTTTTCATCCTGCCCTCTAAATTTTCTAATTAATGAATGCTTCTCTTATTTGTCATGTCTCTTGCACCCAGCTCCTTTTCTTTTCCATTTAAATCATTCTTTCAATTTATATCTTTACTGCCTCTTCCTGGGCTTTTGCAATAGCTACTTAATAATTTTCCCCATTCCTCATTTTCCTCTCCAAATGGTCTTACATTAGTACTGTATAAACTTAGGGTCTCAAACTGATACCCAAAGGGGCCAGTCAGACAATAGTAGTAGTAGATGAAATGATTTAGTTGTAGGTGATAGGGAGAATAGAATGTTCCCATGCCTTGTCTAGAAGGCTGAATAGCTTTTTGAAATACTGTAGATGAAACCAAACACACCTGAGGGTCTGGGTCTAACACATAGACTGTTAATTTAAACCTCTGCTATAAAATAATTTTTGCTTGTCAGTCTCTTCCCACGACTCCATTTGGCTCCAGGATGAAGGCTGTACTAAGTGGCTTGTTATTCAGGACAGTTGGTAATCTGGCCCACTTTACCTTTCCAACACCATCTCCTGCCGTTCCTTTGTTCTTAACCTATGCTGTGGTCAGCCTGGCCTCCCTGCCTTCCGGATACACCTCACATATTGTCACCTCTGATCTTTACTTTCTGTCACAGGTGATGAACTCTTTTCCACATATTATTTCTTCTCAACCCTCAAGATCTAGTTCGTGACTTTTTAGCACATAGAGTGCAAGGCACAGTGCCTGCCATGGTCCGTACTCAATAAATGCTAGCTGCTGCCAGTATTTCTTGATCACTGAAGTCCATAATGAGGGGGGGGGGCTTGAACACCATTCCTCCTAAAGTCCTGTCTACCTGTAATATTCCCTTGTTATTATAGGACACACACATGCGTGGGCGCATTGCATTGGACACTAAATTGCAGACTCCTTAAGCGCAGGGATCTTGTTGAATACCTTCTTGTATTCTCTACAGAGCCAACACAGCCACCTATACACAGTAGGCTTCTGCCTCGCCTCCCCCTTTTTTCTTTTTCTTTTTTTTTTTTTTTTTTGACCTAGTTCACTTAGAAAAATAAATTACCTTTAAGGACAGATTTGATTATTTTAAGGGAAATAGCTATGTTATTCAAATAAGTATAGGCTAGGTGCTGTCTTTATATAAATTGCTCATCTATATATTCATTTGCTCTTTGGCACATTTCTTGAGCACCTACTGTATTGCAGAAACTAAGGAGGCACCCGTGAACACAGATCAAGTACCTGCTCTCGTCACACTTACTCTTCAGAGGGAGAGACACGTAATAAATGAGTTCACATAAAAACAAACAGTACAGTTTCATATATTGGTAGTGGCTCTGAAGAAATCTCAGCAGGGTGGAGGGGTGTAGAGAGACTGAAGTGGTGGGTAGGATGGAGGAACAGGCTCTATTAACCAGGGTGTAGGGGAAGGCAATGGGAGGGCCAGCAGGAGGGCCAGCACATCTGGAGCACAGTGAACAGGAGAAGGACAGTAGGAAGTCCAGGTGGAGAAGGCAAGCTGGAGAAGGCAAGCTGGAGCTGGTTCCTGTAGGGCCTCATAGACCAGGGTAAGGAAATGGAATTCAATTTAAATGGTGCTAGAAGTTTGAAATGGATTTTGAACAGAAGATGTGACTTGATTTGTTTCCTGCCTGCTCTATGGAGACTAGCAAACTGCAGGTAGGGGCCAAAGAAAGGCAACCAATCCAGTTATTGCAATTATTCAGATGACATATAATGAAGGACTCAGTAGTGATGGATGTGGTGAAGATATATTTTTGAAGGAAGAACTAAAAAGATTTGCTAATGAATTAGATATGAGGTAGGGTGGTAAGGAGCAGTTCTGAGAGGAAGAGAATCAGGAGTTCTGTTTTAGAATCTACCTATCTAAATGATTTACTGGGGCTTAAAAAGTGGGATGCTATCTTGATATTCTTACCATTTCTTTTCCTATTTTATACTTATTAAATTGTCCCTTTAAGCAAATAAAAGCTAGTTACAAAAACATGAGATAGTACCTAATCTAGAGACTTAGGTACATTATAAAACTCATATTTTTACTTTAAAAAACTTTTTTCCTTTTTATTTATCTTTAACACCTTTATTAGAGTATAATTGCTTTACAATGGTGTGTTAGTTTCTGCTTTATAACAAAGTGAATCAGCTATACATATACATATATCCCCATATCCCCTCCCTCCCACCTTCCCTATCCCACCCCTCTAGGTGGTCACAAAGCACCGAGCTGATCTCCCAGCAGCTATGCGGCTGCTTCCCACTAGCTATCTATTTTACGTTTGGTAGTGTATATATGTCAGTGCCACTCTCTCACTTTGTCGCAGCTTACCCTTCCCCCTCCTCATGTCCTCAAGTCCATTCTCTGCGTCTGCGTCCTTATTCCTGTCCTGCCCCTAGTTTCTTCAGAACCATTTTTTTTCTTTAGATTCCATATATATATGTTAACATACGGTATTTGTTTTTCTCTTTCTGACGTACTTCACTCTGTATGACAGTCTCTAGGTCCATCCACCTCACTACAAATAACTCAATTTCATTCCTTCTTATGGCTGAGTAATATTCCATTGTATGTATGTGCCACATCTTCTTTAGCCATTCATTTGTCAATAGACACTTAGGTTGCTTCCATGTCTTGGCTATTGTAAATAGAGCTGCAGTGAACATTGTGGTACATGACTCTTTTTCAATTATGGTTTTCTCAAGGTATATGCCCAGTAGTGGGATTGCTGGGTCATACGGTAGTTCTATTTTTAGTTTTTTAAGAAACCTCCATACTGTTCTCCACAGTGGCTGTATCAATTTACATTCCCACAAACAGTGCAAGAGGGTTCCCCTTTCTCCACACTCTCTCCAGCATTTATTGTTTGTAGATTTTTTGAAGATGGCCATTCTGACTGGTGTGAGGTGATACCTCATTGTAGTTTTGATTTGCATTTCTCTAATGATTAGTGATCTTGAGCATTCTTTCATGTGTTTGTTGGCAATCTGTATATATTCTTTGGAGAAATGTCTGTTTAGGTCTTCTGCCCATTTTTGGATTGGGTTGGTTTTTTTTTTTTTTGATATTGAGCTGAGCTGCATGAGCTGCTTGTAAATTTTGGAGATTAATCCTTTGTCCGTTGCTTCATTTGCAAATATTTTCTCCCATTCTGAGGGTTGTCTTTTCATCTTGTTTATGGTTTCCTTTGCTGTGCAAAAACTTTTAAGTTGTATTATGTCCCATTTGTTTATTTTTGTTTTTATTTCCATTTCTCTAGGAGATGGGTCAAAAAGGATCTTGCTGTGATTTATGTCATAGAGTGTTCTGCCTATGTTTTCCTCTAAGAGTTTTATAGTGTCTGGCCTTACATTCAGTTCTTTAATCCATTTTGAGTTTATTTTTGTGTATGGTGTTAGGGAGTGCTCTAATTTCATTCTTTTCCAAGTAGCTGTCCAGTTTTCCCAGCAACACTTATTGAAGAGGCCGACTTTTCTCCATTGTATCTTCTTGCCTCCTTTATCAAAAATAAGGTGACCATATGTGCGTGGGTTTATCTCTGGGCTTCCTATCCTGTTCCATTGATCTATATTTCTGTTTTTGTGCCAGTACCATACTGTCTTGATTACTGTAGCTTTGTAGTCTGGACTGAAGTCCAGGAGCCTAATTCTTCCAGCTCCATTTTTCTTTCTCAAGATCACTTTTACTATTTGGGGTCTTTTGTGTTTCCATACAAATTGTTAATTTTTTTGTTCTAGTTCTATGAAAAATGACACTGGTAGTTTGATAGGGATTGCATTGAATCTGTGAATTGCTTTGGGTAGTATAATCATTTTCACAAGGTTGATTCTTCCAATCCAGGAACATGGTATATCTCTCCATCTTTGTATCATCTTTAATTTCTTTAATCAGTATCTTATAGTTTTCTGCATACAGGTCTTTTGTCTCTTTAGGTAGGTTTATTCCTAGGGATTTTTATCTTTTTGTGGCAATGGTAAATGGGAGTGTTTCCTTAATTTCTCTTTCAGATTTTTCATTATTAGTGTATAGAAATGCAAGAGATTTCTGTGCATTAATTTTGTATCCTGCTACTTTACTAAATTCATTGATTAGTCCTAGTAGTTTTTGGTAGCATATGTAGGACTCTCTATGTATAGTATCATGTCATCTGCAAACAGTGACAGCTTTACTTCTTTTGCAATTTGGATTCCTTTTATTTCTTTTTCTTCTCTGATCCCTGTGGTTAAAACTTTCAAAACTATGTTGAATAGTGGTGGTGAGAGTGGACAACCTTGTCTCGTTCCCGATCTTAGAGGAAATGGTTTCAGTTTTTCACCATTGAGAAAGATGTTGGCTGTGGATTTGTCATATATGGCCTTTATTATGTTGAGGTAAGTTCCCTCTATGCCTACTTTCTGGAGGGTTTTTATCATAAATGGGTGTTGAATTTTGTCAGAAGCTTTTTCTGCATCTATTGAGATGATCATATGGTTTTCCACCTTCAATTTGTTAATATGGTTTATCACATTGATTTGCATATATTGAAGAATCCTTCCATTCCTGGGATAAACACCACAGATCATGATCCCTTTTTTAATTTATTTTTTATTAATATTTTATTTTTTTATACAGCAGGTTCTTATTAGTCATCCATTTTATACACATCGGTGTATACATGTCAATCCCAATCTCTGAATTCATCACACCACCACCCCCAACCCCCTGGCGCCTTCCCACCTTGGTGTCCATACATTTCTCCCCTACATCTGTGTCTCAATTTCTGCCCTGCAAACTGGTTCATCTCTATCATTTTTCTAGGTTCCACATACTTGCGTTAATATACGATATTTGTCTTTCCCTTTCTGACTTACCTCACTCTGTATGACAGTCTCTAGATCCATCCACATCTCTACAAACGACCCAATTTCGTTCCTTTTCATGGCTGAGTAATATTCCATTGTATGTATTTACCAAATCTTCCCTATCCATTCGTCTATCAAGGGGCATTTAGGTTGCTTCCATGACCTGGCTATTTGTAAACAGTGCTTCAATGAACATTGGAGTGCATGTGTCTTTTTGAATTATGGTTTCCTCTGGGTATATGCCCAGTAGTGGGATTGCTGGGTCATATGGTAGTTCTATTTTTAGTTTTTTAAGGAACCTCCATTCTGTTCTCCATAGTGGCTGTATCAGTTTACTTCCCACCAACAATGCATAAGGGTTCCCTTTTCTCCACACCCTCTCCAGCATTTATTGTTTATAGATTTTTTGATGATGGCCATTCTTACCAATGTGAGGTGATACCTCATTATAGTTTTGATTTGCATTTCCCTAATAATTAGTGATGTTGAGCAGCATTTCATGTGCTCCTTGGCCATCTGTATGTCTTCTTTGGAGAAATGTCTATTTAGGTCTTCTGCCCATTTTTGGATTGGGTTATTTGTTTTTTTAATATTGAGCTGCATGAGCTGTTTATATATTTTGGAGATTAATCCTTTGTCCATTGATTCGTTTGCAAATATTTTCTCCCATTCTGAGGGTTGCCTTTTCGTCTTGTTTATGGTTTTCTTTGCTGTGCAAAAGCTTTTAAGTTTCATTAGGTCCCATTTGGACCACCAGTGGTCAATCAAAAAAAAACTTGGTGTGATTTATGTCAAAGAGTGTTCTTCCTATGTTTTCCTCTAAGAGTTTTATAGTGTCCGGTCTTACATTTAGGTCTCTAATCCATTTTGAGTTTATTTTTGTGTATGGTGTTAGGGAGTGTTCTAATTTTATTCTTTTACATGTAGCTGTCCAGTTTTCCCAGCACCACTTATTGAAGAGGCAGTCTTTTCCCCATTGTATTTCCTTGCCTCCTTTGTCATAGATTAGTTGACCGTAGGTGCGTGGGTTTATCTCTGTGCTTTCTATCTTGTTCCATTGATCTATATTTCTGTTTTTGTGCCAGTACCATATTGTCTTGATTACTGTAGCCTTGTAGTATAGTCTGAAGTCAGGGAGTCTGATTCCTCCAGCTCCGTTTTTTTCCCTCAAAACTGCTTTGGCTATTCGGGGTCTTTTGTGTCTCCATACAAATTTTCAGATTGTTTGTTCTAGTTCTGTAAAAAATGCCATTGATAATTTGATAGGGATTGCACTGAATCTGTAAATTGCTATGGGTAGTATACTCATTTTCACAATGTTGATTATTCCAATCCAAGAGCATGGTATATCTCTCCATCTGTTGGTATCATCTTTAATTTCTTTCATCAGTGTCATATAGTTTTCTGCATACAGGTCTTTTGTCTCCCTAAGTAGGTTTATTCCTAGGTATTTTATTCTTTTTGTTGTTATTAATTTCTTAATTAATAATTTCTTAATTGTTATTAATTTCTCTTTCAGATTTCTCATCATTAGTGTATAGGAATGCAAGAGATTTCTGTACATTGATTTTGTATCCTGAAACTTTACCAAATTCATTGATTAGCTCTAATAGTTTTCTGCTGGCATCTTTAGGATTCTCTATGTACAGTGTCATGTCATCTGCAAACAGTGACAGTTTTACTTCTTCTTTTCCAATTTGTATTCCTTTTATTTCTTTTTCTTCTCTGATTGCCGTGGCTAGGACTTCCAAAACTATGTTGAATAATAGTGGTGAGAGTGGACATCCTTGTCTTATTCCTGATCTTAGAGGAAATGCTTTCAGTTTTTCACCATTGAGAATGATGTTGGCTGTGGGGTTGTCGTATATAGCCTTTATTACGTTGAGGTAGGTTCCCTCTATGCCCACTTTCTGGAGAGTTTTTATCATAAATAGGTGTTGAATTTTGTCAAAAGCTTTTTCTGCATCTGTTGAGATGATCATATGGCTTTTATTCTTCAGTTTGTTAATATGGTGTATCACATTGATTGATTTGCTTATATTGAGGAATCTTGCATCCCTGGATAAATCCCACTTGATCATGGTGTATGATCCTTTTAATGCGTTGTTGAATTGTGTTTCCTAGTATTTGGTTGAGGATTTTTGCATCTATATTCATCAGTGATATTGGTCTGTAGTTGTCTTTTTCCATAGTATCTCTGTCTGGTTTTGCTATCAGGGTGATGGTGGCCTCATAGAATGAGTTTGGGAGTGTTCCTTCCTTTGCAATTTTTTGGAACAGTTTGAGAAAGTTGGGTGTTAGCTCTTCTCTAAATGTTTGATAGAATTCACTTGTGAAGCCATCTGCTCCTGGAGTTTTGTTTGTTTGTAGATTTTTAATCACAGTTTTAATTTTATTACTTGTGATTGGTCTGTTCATATTTTCTATTTCCTCCTGGTTCAGTCTTGGAAGGTTATACCTTTCTAAGAATTTGTCCATTTCTTCCAGGTTGTCGATTTATTGGCGTAGAGTTGCTTGTAGTGCTCTCTTAGGATGCTTTGTATTCCTGTGGGGTCTGTTGTAACTTCTTTTTCATTTCTAATTTTATTGATTTGAGTCTTCTTCCTGTTTATCTTGATGAGTCTGGCTAATGGGTTATCAATTTTGTTTATCTTCTCAAAGAACCAGCTTTTAGTTTTATTGATTTCTGCTATTGTTTTCTTTGTTTCTATTTCATTTATTTCTGCTCTGATCTTTATGATTTCTTTCCTTCTGCTGACTTTGGGTTTTGTTTCTTCTTCTTTCTCTATTTCCTTTAGGTGTAAGGTTAGATTGTTTATTTGAGATGTTTCTTGTTTCTTGAGGTAGGCTTGTGTACCTATAAACTTCCCTCTTAGAACTGCTTTTGCTGCATCCCATAGGTTCTGGATTGTCGTGTTGCATTGTCCTTTGTCTCTAGGCATTTTTTGATTTCCTCTTTGATTTCTTCAGTGATCTCTTGGTTATTTAGTAACCATGCTTAGCCTCCATGTTTTTCTGTGTTTTACGTTTTTTTCCCCGTAATTGGTTTCTAATCTCATAGCGTTGTGGTCAGAAAATATGCTTGATATGATTTCTTGAGAAGAAAGTGTAATCTGCTGTTTTTGGATGGAATGTCCCATAAATATCAATTAAATCTATCTGGTCTATTGTGTCATTTAAAGCTTGTGTTTCCTTGTTAATTTTCTGTTTGGATGATTTGTCCATTGGTGTAAGTGAGGTGTCAAAGTCCCCCACTATTATTGTGTTACTGTTGATTTCCTCTTTTATAGCTGTTAGCAGTTGCTTTATGTATTGAGGTGCTCCTATTTTGGGTGCATATATATTTATAATTGTTGTATCGTCTTCTTGGATTGATCCCTTGATCATTATGTAGTGTCCTTCCTTGTCTCTTGTAACATTCTTTATTTTAATGTCTATTTTATCTGATATGAATATTGCTACTCGAGCTTTCTTTTGATTTCCATTTGCATGGAATATCTTTTTCCATCCCCTCACTTTCAGTCTGTATGTGTCCCTAGGTCTGAAGTGGGTCTCTTGTCGACAGCATATATATGGGTCTTGTTTTTGTATCCATTCAGCCAGTCTGTGTCTTTTGGTGGGAGCATTCAGTCCATTTACATTTAAGGTAATTATCGATATATATGTTCCTATTCCCATTTTCTTAATTGTTTTGGGTTTGTTATTGTAGGTCTTTTCCTTCTCTTGTGTTTCTTGCCTGGAGAAGTTCCTTTAGCATTTGTTGTAAAACTGGTTTGGTGGTGCTGAACTCTCTCAGCTTTTGCTTGTCTGTAAAGGTTTTAATTTCTCCAACAAATCTGAATGAGATTGTTGCTGGGTAGAGTAATCTTGGTTGTAGGTTTTACCCCTTCATCACTTTAAATATGTCCTGCCACTCCCTTCTGGCTTGTAGAGTTCCTGCTGAAAGATCAGCTGTTAACCTTATGGGGATTCCCTTGTGTGTTATTTGTTGTTTTTCCCTTGCTTCTTTTAATATTTTTTTCTTTGTATTTATTTTTTGATAGTGTGATTAATATGTGTCTTGGAGTGTTTCTCCTTGTATTTATCCTTTATGGGACTCTCTGCACTTCCTGGACTTGACTATTTCCTTTCCCATATTAGGGAAGTTTTCAACTATAATCTCTTCAAATATTTTCTCAGTCCCTCTCTTTCCCTCTTTTTCTGGGACCCCTATAATTCAAATATTGGTGTGTTTAATGTTGTCCCAGGGGTCTCTAAGACTGTCCTCAGTTCTTTTCATTCTTTTTTCTTTATTCTGCTCTGCAGTAGTTCTTTCCACTGTTTTATCTTCCAGGTCACTTTATCCGTTCTTCTGCCTCAGTTTTTCTACTATTGTGTCCTTCTAGAGAATTTTTAATTTTAGTTATTGTGTTGTTCATCATTGTTTGTTTGCTCTTTACTTCTTTTAGGTCCTTGTTAAACGTTTCTTGTATTTTCTCCATTCTATTAACGAGATATTGGATCATCTTTACTATCATTACTCTGAATTCTCTTTCAGGTAGACTGCCTATTTCCTCTTCATTTATTTGGTCTGGTGGGTTTTTACCTTGCTCCTTCATCTGCTGTGTTTCTCTGTCTTCTCATTTTGCTTAACTTACTGTGTTTGGGGTCTCCTTTTCGCAGGCTGCAGGTTCGTCATTCCTGTTGTTTTTGGTGTCTGCCCCAGTGGCTAAGGTTGGTTCAGTGGGTTGTGTAGGCTACCTGGTGGAGGGGACTGGTGCCTGTGTTCTGGTGGATGAGGCTGAATCTTGTCTTTCTGGTGGGCAGGACCGCATCCAGTGGTGTGCTTTGGGGTGCCTCTGACCTTATTATGATTTTAGGTAGCCTCTCTGCTAATGGGTGGGGTTGTGTTCCTGTATTGCTAGTTTTTTGGCATAGGGTGTCCAGTACTGTAGCTTGCTGTCGTTGAGTGCATCTGGGTCTTAGCGTTGAGGTGGAGACCTCCGGGAGAGCTTTTGCTGTTTTATATTACATGGAGCCAGGAGGTCTCTGGTGGACGAATATCCTGAACTCGGCTCTCCCACCTCAGAGGGTCAGGCCTGACACCGGACTGGAGCACCAAGACCCTGTCAGCCACACGGTATCTATAAAATGTCTGGGAGAAACCGCAGCAAGGCCGGCTTCTTAGCAGTTGCAGCTGTAACAGGAAGCTTATTCCTCCCTATGGGTGGGGCAACAAGTCTTCCTGCAGGTGCAAGGTTGCCTCCTTGGTCCTAAGAAAACTAACTTCTTGTCACCCTCACTATGGACTAGGCGCCGACATTGTGGTAGGACCACGCATGCGCCCTTTTTTCCTTTTTAAATTAATCTTTGAAAAATTCAATATCAATGTACTTCATCATCATTTGTTTTTTACTCTCCATGTTGTCTTGTTCTAAGATGCAGCATTGTAGTGCCAGAGAGCAACGTCGTGTTATTTCTAGAAGACGGATTTCCTCCATTTAGCTGCCTCCTCTTGCTCCTGCTGTGACTTGTTATATTAATTTGCTGTAGTAGTAGCCATGACATTAATGTACTTTCGGATTATTGAATGACACAAAGGATTTTTCATCTAACCTTCTCCTCCGCAGTGTCTCTAGACTGACGGTTTTAGCCATTAGTTTAAGTATCTCTTAATTCAGGTGATGTATAAGATAAGGATTTATTGCTATAAAGTGTTTTGGAAAGACAAAAGAAACTTATTAGGTTTATTTGAAAGTTCTGTTCATCTAATTTGAATTGTAATATGTATTATAACAAATGACACTAAGCAAAATTTTAATACTCATAGAAAATAAGATCTTTTCGCATTAGGGAAATGGCAAGAGGTTTAATCTTGAGTTAGTATTCAACTCTGCCCATAACTGGTGCTACAAATGTAAGCAAGTTATTTAAGCTTTCTCAGCTTGGCCTCTTCATCTGTAAAATAGGACTGGTAATGCCTGTATAATAGAGTTGTAAAGATTAAGTATGAAATATTATGTAAAGGTCTTTACATAAAGTGCAGGTTCACTAAATCATAGTTCTTATTATGGAGCCCAAATCTAAAGGACCAGGCAGAGAACCATGACTTGTTCCTTCAGTGAAGAACAGTACTGGAAAATTTGACCCTGAATGACCGGAATTTCATTCTCTACAGTGAACTTGCTGGCATTTAAGCTGTTTATAAT
Organism: Lagenorhynchus albirostris; assembly: GCF_949774975.1. NCBI lineage: Eukaryota > Metazoa > Chordata > Mammalia > Artiodactyla > Delphinidae > Lagenorhynchus > Lagenorhynchus albirostris. The sequence goes on along the minus strand of NC_083096.1, from coordinate 24,453,633 downwards.
ATACTAATATGATTTATGAATGTTATTTCTCAAGTTATCTGGAAACCAAGCAAAATTTACCAACCTTGAGTTTCTGGGTTGAGTAAAGCCTTGATCAGTAAAAGAATATTATTCGGTATCTATTTTCTCCTTTAATTCGAGGAGGCAGATCTAACAGCAAGGCCTCTCTGAATGTGCCAGCAGAGTTGCAGAATAATTTTGTTTTTTACAAACAGTTCATTATTAAAATGCTATTTAAGATGATCATTGCTGTTTGAGGGGGAAGTGCAGAAGAGCTATTTATTTATAAATATACAGGGCTAGGTCGGATGGATGTTTCATTATTTGTTTTAATTCTGCACTTATTCATAGAGTACCACCAGTAACAATTACACTAATTACAGCTTAGACAATCTTTTTGTTCTCAGTGTAAAGGCTTGGTATACTTTGTTTTGGTAGGAAAGGAATTTGGTAATTGAAGCGGGAAACTAAATTTAGTTTGGTTTTTTTTTAACGTTTTTTTTGGCCGCACCATGCGGCTTGTGGGATCTTAGTTCCCTGAACAGGAATTGAACCCAGACCCATAGCAGTGAGAGCGTGGAGTCCTAACCACTAGACTGCCGGGGAATTCCCTAAATTTAGTTTTTAAAGCTTTATTTTTTGAGGTTTAAAGTTTCTTAACCTTTTAATATTGACATTATGTTAAAAAATTAAAAGCATAGAAATGTTTTTTAAGAGTAGTTTGGAGAAGACACATTTCTGTGTGCCATAACTCAATTTCCCAACCTACTTAGAAACAAACACTTGGCAGTCTTCTGAATGAAACTGTAGACTAAGACCATGACTTTGTTTTAACTTAATTGCCTTCTACCATAAAATTAAGGTAAACTCTACCAAAGTCATTTTTTTTTGTTTGACTGTCTTGGTATGATAAGTAGGAATTTCTGTACTAGGGGTAGGTTCTAAGACGCTTGCCCCAAACTCTTGTCAGAACAGAAAGGACCGCACCCACCTGTCTTCTAAGAGTTTCCCCCTTGGCTTGCATCTCCTATGCCTAAACTTGGTTGCACCATCCCTGTAAACTATAGGACAAGAGGGCAGTTAAAAAAAGAAAGATCCCTGGAGAAGATCCCTGAATAAGACTGAAAGGAAATAATGGAAAAGAACACATTCCTTCACTTCAGACACTGGAGCAGGCCTGCTGAAACAAAAGATTCTTGGTGGGAGAGAAAAAGGAAAAGCATGTAAAGGCTGTGGATAGATTTTTTGCCAGGAATTAAGGGTTGAGTGGGGAGGGTGTCAAGATAAAATGTTGGCTCATCCCACACAACTGTAATGTCTCATACTCTTACTTCTTCCCTTTTTCAAAAATTTGCCAAAGTTCATTGCCATCCATAGTAAATAAGATGGGGCCACTTGGGAAGTCTTGTATCCCTTAACTATATGACTTCTGGAGCCCAACACACCAGATTAGGGCAAGCAGGAGGTAAGGTAGGGGCCTAACAGCTGCTGCACTAGCACTAGCTTCTAGGTCTTGGAAGCACATTCTGTGTCTTTCCAGATGATTTTGAGAGTTTCTCTTGGTCTTTCAACATCCATTTATTCATATTTGCAGTGTCTTTTGATTTATTATTGGGTCTGTCTCTTGAATTTACAGATTCAAAACTCAGATCATAAAGACATACAGTTAACAGTAATGCAACTCTGGAGCTTGTCTTTGTAACTATTCTTAATAGGATTGTTTTTTCTAAGTAGTTAAAGCAACTTCAAAACACCTATGGTAGGTGAATTCACTCTTGGTAAATGTACTATTTTATGGAATGAAATAGATAGTTAATGAATCTATGAAAAGTTCCTATTTTTTTTACATTTACTAAAAATTTAAAAAGTCAATGATATATCTTTAGTAGTAATATACTCATTAAAATTAATTTCCATTTTCCATGTCTTGCTCTTTAGAAACTTATTAGGGTTTCTTTCCCTTCCTCAAGTACCCAGTTTCAGCAAGGTACTTGTAAAATCATTTTTCTTTGCTGTATGAAGATGGTCTTTAATATTGTTGCTTGCTAACGAAAGATTTGAAAAACTATTCCTTTGCATAATTTGTACTTATCATTTTAATGTCACTAAAGTCTTTTAGCTTTCTCAGAAGAACTACATCATCTGAAATACATATTTTCTATAAAAAGAATAAATTGCTAACTTATTTTTTTTTTTTTGAGATAATGGTTTCTATAGACCCATGTTCAGGGAAGCCCAGTAGAAGACTATATTGAGTTATTTGGCCCTAAAAGCATTGAGTTATAAAAAGAACTAATAGAATCTGTAATGTTTATGTATAGCTCATTATCAGAGGTAGCTGGCTGGAACTGGAAGTCATATTAAATATTTTATACCATTGATCCGATAAATGACATTACAGGAAGTCCTCAGCTTACAGTGATCGGATACCAGCAAGTCACTGACATCAGCAGTGTTAGGGCCACAATGCCCACCTATGTCATCACCTACAGCTTGTTCAAGCAGGCAACTCACAAGTCAACTTCTGTGAATCAACCTACTGCCTAGGGGGGCCTATGGTAAGGCCTCCAGCTTCCCAGTTGGCTCTACCAACTGATTCTGTTCTCTTTCTCCCTGTGCCTCAGAGTCTTTTAACTCCTAAATGGCAAGGGTTTCTGTTTTGTCTTTGTTCCTAAATAAAGGGTGGGGTGGAGGCAGAAGAGAGGTGTCCCAAGTGAAAACTGGAAAGACAGCATAGAAAGGGGTAGCAGGGGGACTAAAGAAATAATAGAAGTCTTTTTCTATTTCTTTTCTTTTTCTAAGGGCCAAATACTGAATAGTTTAGACTTTATGGTCTGTACTCAATTCTGCCGTTGTAGCAGCCATACACAATATGTGGATAAGTAACCTTGGCTGTGCTCCAATTAAATTCTATTTGCAAAACTAGGCAGCAGGCCTTTGGCCTAGTGGCCATAGTTTGCCACCCTCTGCATACTACAGGGTAATATGTCCCTAGTAAACTGGGTCTAAGAGATATTCTAGAAGAGAAGTCCTTAAGACATTTAGAGCACTAGAACATTATTTAGTAAATGTGTAGTTTCTCAGAGGAACTGAGGACAACACTCATTTTGATGTTAAAAGTTGGTATCGAATATATTTTAAGTCTCACATGTTCATTTCTTAAAAATTGCTGATGAATGAAAAAAGCAGCCTCTGTTATAAAGCAAAACCCAGGACTAATGGTTAAGCAAAGAGAGGCCATAAGGAATCACTTTATAGATGACTTAACAGGGAAGCGGAGCTATAAATGAGGATAAACTAGGCCTGATTTCCAGTCCATGCTGTGTCACACTGCCTGGCCCTGGAATCAATTCAGGGCTTTAGAAGAGCAATCAGAGTTTTAGATATGTGTATTTGGCAATATCTGAAGACAAGAGAAAGTATTATTCTGTTAGATTTTGACGATTGTGATTTTTTTCTATAGGAATTGGTTAAACCTCTAATAGGACTTCAGATACCCCTTGAACTGAATTAGCCTTCTTACCATTACATGTAAAACATCACTGATATGTCCCGCCATAATATAACAAACAGTGCTTACAATCTCTGACAGGTTGTTCATGCTGAAGGATTGGTCTCTATATTAAAGAAGAGGAATAATACTGTAGGAGATCATCCTGCCCAGATGCAACAGAAACCATCTAAGCGAAGAGTGAGATTCCAAGAAATAGACGACAGCTTAGATCAAGGTAAAGTGCTCAGACTGTGTCTAACACAGATTTGATCAGTGTTTGCGAAAGAATGAATTAATGTACAATAAGGTGTTTGGTAACAGGATTTGTAAAGAATATGTGGACTTAGTTGCTTTATCTTCTGTAAAGAAACACAGAGGATCAAACTATCATCAGTTCTTAAATAATTCCTAAGCAACTTGTTTTGCTCAAATAAGTGAGCAAGTTGCAAAATTCATCTCATTGCCTTCCTGTCCCACAGATAGTCCTCAATTTTCAGAGCTTATTTCAGTTTCTTTGTTTCGTGTTTTATTTTCTAGTTTTTGTTTGTTGTTTTTTAGTGAGCCTGCTATTTTTGTCTTCTTTTCAGTGGCAGTTCATACTCCTTCTTGACTGATGTGGAAAATATTTATGGATTACAAATATTTTCTCTTCGGTGATTTCTTCTTGACTCTGTAGAAAGAGGTGTCTCTCAAGAGTACAGTTTAGGGCTTCTCTGGTGGTGCAGTGGTTGAGAGTCCACCTGCCGATGCAGGGGACACGGATTCGTGCCCCTGTCCGGGAAGATCCCACATGCCGCGGAGCGGCTGGGCCCGTGATCCATGGCCGCTGAGCCTGCGCGTCCGGAGCCTGTGCTCCGCAACGGGAGAGGCCACAACAGTGAGAGGTCCGCGTACCGGAAAAAAAAAAAAAAAGAGTACAGTTTAACACTGTTGCTATTGTTTGATTTTTTTTCCTCCTGGGCTTATATTTAAGGTAGTGGTTAAATTTGTCTAGGGCCTAGGTAAATCAGAGTGAGTAGAAATATAGCCAAGAACCTGTCAGTATGCTTTTCATGTTTATAAAACAACTGCATTGTTAAAATAACAGTGTCAACGTGTAGATATGCTTTCTAAATATGACATAAAGTGATAGCAGTAGAGGTTTCTAAATTTTTACAATTATAAAGCTGGTAGGAACCTTGGAAATAATCTGTTCCCACCCCTCATTTTACCTCTGCACCTTGCTTGTAACTATCACAGTCCTCTCCAGATAAAGTGCTCAATTCTTTGTTTGTACCAATTGGTATTGAATCATTGCATACATAGTAGGGGGAACCCAGGATTTAGAACTGACAGTCCCTAGTTCCCTTAGTAGCCATCTCGTCTTACACTAAGTCACGTAACTTGTGCTCAGTAGCCGCCTGTGCCTCCTGGCTTCCATGTTGGACAGCACAGCTCTAAATACTATCAGTGCATGTAGTTAAAACAAAGTAGATGTTTTAAAATAAATTGTATCTAAATGTTTGTATATAAATATATGAGAATGAAGAAATACCCAGAAAAGTACGTAAACTAGATTGTTAACAAAGATAAGAAGGTGGGTGGGAACCATGCCAAAAAGAGAAAAGATGGTAAAAATACTGAACTGACCAAAAACCAAAAAAACCCCAAGAAACACAACATGAATGATATGATCCTTTTTATTTGTGTGTATAAAAATTATGCTAAGTATAAATTATTAAATCTATTAATGTCTATTAACTATTAAAATCTATTAAACTGTAAATGTGTAAATCACAGGACAATACAATTACATGATCCTGTTTTTATAAAAATCCTGAAACCACATGTGTTTGATCTGGAAGGATACACACCATATTTAACAGTGTTTACCTCTTGGTTGAGAGGGGAATATGATTGGGTAGGAATAAAAGGGAAGAGTCTATTAGACTCTTAGATACTTTCATGTTTAAATTTTTATGGGAGAATATATTCACATATTACTGTAAAATCTTCCAAATAAATTCTATTTGGTTTATATTGGGTTCTGTAAAATTTGTTTTTTTAATCATAAAAGTAATATACACTAATCATGAAAAAACTTAGACAATAATGAAGTAGAAAGTTTAAGGCTCCCAACCTTCCCTCCCTTGGGGGTTTCCCCCAGGTATTGATTGAAGTTCTTACCATCCTTTCAAAACACATTCTGTATATATGCATGTATATGTGTGTACATACACATGTGCCCTTTTTTTTTTTAACATGAATGGTTCATTATATACCGTTATGTCACGGCTTTTTAATTTAACCATCAATCTTGGACATCTTTCTTTGAACAATGTATTAAATTTACTCCATTCTGTAAAACAGTTGCATAGTATTCCATGATATGAATCTCCCATAATTATTTAACTCTTCCATTGTAACTAGAATAACTAAGTTATGCTCAACTTTATGTTATAACAAACTTTGCTGCAGTGAACATGCTTGTAAATATGCTATTGTGTTTTGTGCAGATCTGTAGGCTTAATTCCTGAAAGTGGATTTGCTAGGCTAGGTGATCAGGACCATATGGACCAGTTGGCCTCAGGCAGTCCTTCCTTGTTTATACCTATTGTCCCAGCACTGCATTCACTTAACACTCTTTCACTGTCAAAAGTGCCCCAGGCTGGATGATAAATTAATTTAAAATGTTAATAGATACTGCCAGATTACCTTCCAAGAAGGTTTTGGTACACCCTCATCATGCTGATCATAAAACTTCTTAGTCTTTTCCAAATATTTTTAATTTTTCTTTAATTATGAGTGATCATTAAGACTTTCAACAGAGAGTAGTTATTTTCTTCAATATAGAAAGACTTATGTGGACATTTTTATTAAAAACAAGCCTGCCAAAGTTGTTTAAGAAATGAAATTACTGTACTAGCTAGAACTTCACTATTCCACTGAAAGATAAAATTGAGTATTACTAAGATGCAAGATCCCACTCAGACATTTTTGCTTGTTTGTTTAATATCAAATTGACTTTGCTTTAAGGTGGTCCCATGATGTGAACTCCAAAGATACTGTAATAGTGAGGTTACATGTAATTTGTACTCTAAAATAATGCTATGAGCACATCAGAGAAGTATTGCCATTTTTTTCTTCTTTTTTTATGGAAATGGTTATATTCATTGTATAAATGAGCTAGTTTTAATTTTAGCATTCACAAGCTCTACAAGTATATATCTTTATGGTAACTAATAGGTCCTTGTATAGTCATTCGTGTCCTAGCTTCCTGTCAGTGACTATCCATAGAGGACTAATATTAGAAACATCTAGTTATCTTAATCAGTGAGCAGACAGCAGATACTAGGCATTAATTTTGTGTCAGTTTAACCTTACTGTGTTTTCCTGTTTGCAGATGAAGTTGGAGGTGGTTCCTGTATTTTACTGGTCTTGCTGTGCATAGTGACGGTTTTCCTTAGTGTGGGAGGAACTGCATTATACTGCACTTTTGGTGACACGGAGTCACCTGTTTGTACAGACTTTGCAGACAACATGGATTTCTATTACACTAAGGTACTGCAGGGAATGGCAGGACTTAAACACTGGATCTACCTCTCCTAGCAGCATTCAAGAGGGACAGGCATGCTGGCCGTGAGAATCAAAGAGTGAAACTTTCTAAATAGCTTTTATTTCAAGAGTTCTGTAACATGCGCCTCCCTTCCCCAGTGAGGAACCACAAACATCAGAAACAGCAGCTTTAACTGGCAAAACAGAGGAACTCAGAATAATCCACATAATGATACAGATATTGATCTGAGCACTGTGGATGGAAGGAATGGTCTTTGGAGAGCATGTCCACCTCCTCCTCACTGTTTCCTAGTGTAATGAGCTACAGAATTAAACAGGGCAGTGTTGGAGCCAAACCATTTTGGGCTACCTTGTCAGGCTAATGGCTAAGGACACTTGTGGTTTATAACCGTTTGTCCAAAGACATTGCTTCCAGCCATCACGCAATAAGTTTGTGTGTAATGAAAAAGAGTTACCTTACAGTTTCAATGTCTTTTTTTAGTTCACCTTGGGAGCTATGTAATTTAGGCTTTGGGCACTCTCCAGATTTCTATTTGTGAAATGATTATGTTTGTGTGTGTGTGCTTGTGTATTTCAGACAGTTATCATAAGCAAAAACCCAACGTAGAATAACAAAGATTATTCTTTCAACATGACTATAGATGTGCAGCCACAAAACTTTCAAGAAGGCTTAACTGTGGAACAGATGAACGGTACAAATCTTGGCCCTGAATTAAGAAACTGTGACAGATCTGTGACAGTTAACTTCATTAACTAGCCAGAAATTAATCACAGGCCTAGAGGTAAAATTAAAGAGCTCCCTCTGAGTGTCAGGCAACCAGTTTCATCGTGGATTCAGTGCTTCCTGATATAATAAATGCTGGATTCATCTCGATTCAATAAATACTTACTGAGCACCTATTATGTTCTGAGAATCTAAGAACCCTTCTATAAAGATAAATAAGGTATTAGTTCCTGCTCTAGATGTTTTAATTCTGGCCTTATGTAAAATAAACTAATACTTTGGCAAATGAAATTAAATCATCATATATAATTCAGTATTAACAGATCATACATTCAGATGCTTGAATGTGCGTTCATATCGTGGGCTTGATTTAGACCTAATGTGAGGTCATTAGGCGAAAATTCAATCATATCTTAAATAGGCAAATGTCTGATTTTTATTTAAATCTGTCAATTTCCTTTTCTAAGGTGCAGTGGTCTAACAATTAGGAAGCCTTGCTTTGGCTTTTTATATCATTGGCAGCATTCTAAAAGAAACAAAACACATGAACTATAGTTTTCTGGAAATGACTATTATTTCATGTTTTTCTGTGAGGATCATTTGAAAGAAAAAGAGAGTTTTCTTTCTAGTTGTTACTGGCTGGTACAGTACCTCCCTTTGTGTTTCTGCTTATTTATTTAGACTTATGATTTTTAAAGGGCTTTTTATAGAAGTTGAAATTGTGTCATTTAGCATGCATCTGGTTATCCCAATGCTAGATATTTAATTACTGTATACTTAGTGTTTTGATTTTCTATAATTTCAGCTCAATGTGGTTTTAGGCTTGTTTATTTTTAAATTGATATTTTATTTTTACTTATAATACTGTTTGACTTGTCTGTATCATGTCACCATAAACTATAATATTTTCAAGGATTATAGATCAAAGATATTTATTTAGAAGTGTACAAGATACTGAAATCTAGATTCCTTATACTTAAGGCTGATTTTATTAGAAGATTATTTTAATGTTCTATTATAAATTTTAAGAATTTGTATTCAAATTGTATGTAAATATGTAAAATGTTGATGGTACTATATTATGTGGTTCTGTAAAAGACATTCACAAAGTCTACTGTGAGGGGCATCCCCATCAGAGACAAACCTCTTCTGTTTTACCCTCATGATTTCTAGTTACAGAAATTTGGTGATGCTGATTTCTGCCGGTTTTATGTGAAGATAAGTCAAAATTTCCCTCCTGTTCACCTTTTTAGGTCACTGTTGAAGTCCTAAAAACTCTATATGTCATGTTTTCCTATTGGCCACCAGGACTATTACTTCTGAAACTGAAGGTTTCCTGGGAACCTTCACACTGAGGTGAAAGAACTGAGATAATACTTTGGTACTCTGTGGAGTCCAGTTGAGTCTCAGAAGAACCACGTGTGTCCTCACTACTTCCCAGGGAGGGTGAGGTGAGCTCAGGAGCATATTGATGTCTTGATTTAAAATAGGCATGAAATCTCAACTAGAAAAATTAGGACAACTGTTAAAAATGTAATTGTCATTTATTGCATGAATTGGAGTAATTCTGTCTGGTGATGAGAGAAATTGTTATCTCTCGCATAAAAAAATCATCCAGTTTTACTATAATGTAATTTTTTCTGTCATTTGAAAGCACTGACAACTATTTGTAACTAATCTTCCTTAAGAACTGTATTTGAGGGTAACAGATCAAGCTTGTAATTTAAAATCTATACCCAAAAAATGTCTCAGAGAGTTTATTTGAACCCCTTGGGTACTGAGAAAAACCGCTTTAAAGTGAAATAATTTCAGAAGTTGGTCTGGCACCACGAGTAGATTACTTTGGGTAGTCTAATAGCTCCCTACGTAAACGCTCCTATGCTTCTAAAACACTTTCCCATCTGCCTGAAACAGCAACCGGAATTCACTCTAAAAATTCATTCCTTTAGATTTAAAAATCAAGTCCCTCTGGGAGGTTTACTATATTGAGCTGTGAATTATGCTAAGAGGATTTAAAATTTGAAGGTAGGCCTTATTTTGAAAGGACAGATGTGAATTGGATCTTGCTGGAATGGCAGGGTGGAGGAAAGGGTAGGAATTTAGAAGTAAAAGAGGGAAGGTGGGGAAAGGACAAGAAATCTTTTACCTATTACCTGTTTTGCTGAAGCTGACTTTGTGACGTTTAATCCCAATCCAGAGAGAGACTGAATATTTGTGTTCCCACTAACGTGACCTGTATAACTCTCTTCATTTCTATGGGCTCAGTTAATATTAACCCACCCTTGTATACTTAATTATGAAGTGTATATAGTGTTTTCACATTTATTCATTTGATGCTTACTTAGATCAGTAAACACACATCCCTTAAATCAGGTCTATCATGTTGCCTCCATCCTCAAAAAGAATAAGAGTGATCTAGGGTTTATGGCACAAGTTCTAGTGCCATCTGCTATTTTAATAACCTCAAAGATAAACATTTGGTGAGGCTCATGTACTAAGGAATTTTCTTTAAGGAATTCTGGTAGCTTTTAAATCTCTCTTGGTGTAGGCTACTGAGCATCTCTTCTTCCTGGTCCTGAGAAGAGTAAGTCCTGAAATCAACCTCTTGTCTCTTGCCCCGAGAACAGTGCAGAACCATGAGCAACAGTGTTTATTACTCTCTGTACCTTGGCAAACATTGGAATGTCTGCAGTGTGCCAAGCACTGAGCTGGGTGCTGGGGCTCTCGAAACAAGAAATGGTACCAGCTTAAAGAAGTTAGTGTCTTGTAAGGTAAATATATTTGTGAAAGGGGAAAAAAAATGAAGAAATATAGGATACTACTACTCATGGGGATAGAAACTTGAGCTCATTCCTCCCTACCATGTGTCATGCTTTTTTAGGAGGAAAAGTAAAATTCTCTCTAGGCCACCTGCATAGCAACTTGATAGACAAGAATCTTTTCTCCCAGCCAAAATTCTATTGAGTATTACTTTTTGCCTCTAGTTAGCATTTGTGGCATTAATAGCGGGTAGGCTTTCCAGGAGTAGAAAACTGCTTGGCTAGAGCCTTCTTCAAAATTGAAAGACTGAATAGCACTAAATAGCACAATTGAAAACTTTTTCACAGAACTGCAGGTCCAGATGCTTCTCCAGTAAATTCTAGCAATCATTTCAGTAAGATATAATACCCATCCAACAAAACACTCTTCAAAAAGGAGAAAATACTTGCTAATTCATTTTATGAAAACAATATTGATCCATAGACCTGACAACAATCCCTATCAGAATTGCAGCAATTTTTACAAGTTGACAGGCTGGTTTTAAAATGTTTGGAGATGCATGTGCCCTAGAAGACAGTCAGTGAACTTGTTGGAACAAAACTGGAGGATTTGTACTTCCAGATCTCAGAACCAAATGCTGCAATAATCAAACCATGGTATGGCAAAAGGAAATCCACGTGTATGTGTTCAATGATCTACAAAGGTGCCAAGGCAATTCAAAGGGGGAAAGGAAGTCTTCAACAAATAATTGCTGGGACAACTGTATATCCCACTGGGGAATATAATTAACATAGACTTTTGCCTCACACAACACAAAACTTAACTTGAAATAAATGGATCTAAGCTATAAAACTTCTAAAACAAAACAGGAGAAAATCCTTGCAACCTTTGAGTAAGCAAAGATTTCTTAGAACACAAAATACACAAACCATAAAAAAAAAAGAAAGGATTAGCTGGACTTTTAGCACATGCTCTTTGAACATGGTTAGGAAAATGAAAAAGCAAGCTGAAGATTGGGGGAAAATTCACAATACGTTTATCTAGTAAAGGCCTTGTATTCAAAATATGTAAAGATTTCATGCAACTGAATATGACAACCATTTAAAAACTTTGAACACCCCTTTCAAAAATATATATATATATACAAATGGCTAATGAGCACATGAAAAGATGCTGAATATCATTAGTCATCAAGATGCAAATTAGAACTGAGATACCACCACACACCAGGTAGAATAAAGTTTAAAAGACTGTCACAACCCCAAGAATGAAAGGGTGGTTCAGCCTCCGAAAGTCAACGTAATACCTCACATTAATAGAATAAGGGGGAGAAAACTGTATGATTGTTCCAACTGCTGCAGAAAAAAATTTGACAAAATCCAACATTCTTTAATGATAAAAAAAATCTCAGTAAACTAGAGGGGAACTTCCTCAACACGATAAAGGGCATTGGTGAAAAACCCACAGCTAATAATATATATCTCCCAAAGAATCCACAAGAAAGATACCAGAGCTAATAAATAAAATCAGCAAAGTTGCAGCATTACAAGATCAACCCATGAAAATCAGTTGTTTCTCTATACCAGCAATTAATTAACATTACAGAAAGGAAATTAAGACAGCAATTTCATTTGCAACAGAATCTGATAGAATAAAATACCTAGGAATAAACTTAACCAAGGAGGAGAAGACTTGTACACTGAAAACTACAAATCATTGATTAAAAAATTAAAGAATAAATAAATGGAAAGCTATCTTGTGTTTATGGATGGGGAGACAATATTGTTAAGATGTCAATAATACCTAAAGTGATCTACAGATTTAATGCAATCCTTATCAAAATTCTAAGAGCCTTTTTTGCAAAAATGGAAAAGCCAATTATCAAATTTATATGGCATTGCAGGGGGACCCAAATAGCCAAACAAATCATGAAAAGAGAAAGACAAAATTGGAGGACTCACATTTCCCAATTTCAAAACTTACTACAAAGCTTCAGTAATTAAAACAGTGTGATGCTGGTATAAGGATAGACCTACAGACCAATGGAATAGAAATGAGAATCCAAAAATAAGCCCACACCTCTTTGGCCAGTTTATTTTCAATGAGGGTGTCAGGTCCATTCAATGAGGAAGAATTCTCTGTTCAACAAATAGTTCCAGGACAACTGGATTTCCACATGCAAAAGAATGAATTTGGACCCCTGCCTCACACCATATACAAAGATTAATGCAAAATGGATTGATGATCTAAATATGAGGTAAATCCACAAAACTCTTATAAGGGGTACATACAACATTTGGGTACATCTTCATGACTATGGATTTAGCAATGGATTCTTAGATATGACAACAAAGGCACACAACAAAAGAAAAAACATAGGACTAAACATTTTTTTTAGGACTTCCTTAAAAAATTTTTTAATTTGTGCATCAAAGGAAATTATCAAGAGAATGAAAAGACAACCCACAGAAAGGAAGAACATTTTTTGCAAGTCAGATATCTGGTAAGGGTTTAATATCCAGAATATGTAAAGATCACCTACAATTCAACAAAAAACCCAGTTTTAAAATGGGCAAGAGACTTGAATACACATTTTTCCAAAGAAGATACACAAATGACCAATAAATACATGAAAAAATGCTCAACATCACTGATCATCAGGGAAATGAAAATCAAAACCACAATAAGATGAATGAAATGATACATACTACAACATGGGTGAACATGGAAAACATGTTCTGTGAAATAGCCAGTCTCAAAAAAACAAATAGTGGGGCTTCCCTGGTGGTGCAGTGGTTGAGAATCTGCCTGCTAATGCAGGGGACACGGGTTCGAGCCCTGGTCTGGGAGGATCCCACATGCCGTGGAGCAACTAGGCCCATGAGCCACAACTACTGAGCCTGCGCGTCTGGAGCCTGTGCTCCACAACAAGAGAGGCCGCCATAGTGAGAGGCCCACGCACCGTGATGAAGACTGGCCCCCGCTTGCCACAACTAGAGAAAGCCCTCGCACAGAAATGAAGACGCAACACAGCAAAAATAATTAATAAACTCCTACCCCCAACATCTAAAAAAAATTAAAAATTAAAAAAAATAAAAGAACAAATAGTGTGATTTGACTTGAATGAAATATCTATAATTGGCAAATTCAAAGAGACAGGAAATAGAACAATGGTTACCAGTGGCTAAGGGAAGGGGGAAAGGGAAGTTATAGCTTAACTGTTACTGTTTCTGTTTGGGGGATGAAAAAATTTTGTAAATAGATAGTGGTGGCAATGGTTGCACAACACTGTAAATGTACTTAATGCCACTGAATTTTACACTTAAAAATAGTTAAAATGGCAAATTTTATGTTAAACATATTTTACCACACATGCATGTGCACACACACAAAAAGACACCACCAAGTGTCTTTGTTGGTGAGGATGTGGACCAACCAAATTCTCACACACAACTAGTGGGAATATGAAATGGTACCAACTGCTTTAGAAAACAGTTTTGCAGTTTCTTATAAAGTTAAGTACACATCTCTCCATGACCCAGCAATTCCACACCTAGGTTCTTACCTAAGAGAGATAAAAATGTGTCCACACAAAAACTTTACACAAATGTTCATAGCAGCTCTATCCATAATAGCCAAAAAATGGAAACACCCCAAGGTTCATCACTAATAGAATACTCTTCAGCAATAAAAAAGAACAAACTATGGATACACAAACATGGATGAATCTCAAAATAACTGAGTGAAAAGAAGCCAGGAACAAAAGAGTACATATTGTATGTTTCCATTTATATAGAATTTTAGAAAATACAAACTAATCCATAGTGACAGAAATAGATCAGTGTTTCCTTGAGGGGCAAAGGATGGTGGGAGGATGGATCGTAAAGGTCACGGGGCAACTTCTGAAATTGATAGAAATGTTATGTATCTTGATTGTGGTCATAATTTCATGGGTTTATACATCTTTCAAAATGCAGTGTACACTTTACATAGATGCAGTTATGTACATAAATTATACCTCAATAAAATTGTTATTAAAAAAGAAGTTCAGGGCTTCCCTGGTGGCGCAGTGGTTAAGAATCCGCCTGCCGATGCGGGGCACACGGGTTCGAGCCCTGGTCCGGGAAGATCCCACATGCCGCGGAGCAACAAAGCCCGTGCGCCACGACTACTGAGCCTGCGCTCTAGAGCCCACGAGCCACAACTACTGAGCCCGTGTGCCACAACTACTGAAGCCCGCGCACCTAGAGCCTGTGCTCCGCAGCGAAGCTACCACAATGAGAAGCCTGCATGCTACAAAGAAAAGTAGCCCCCGCTGACCACAACTAGAGTAAGCCCGCACGCAGCAACAAAGACCCAACACAGCCAAAAATAAATAAGAAAATAAAAATAATTTAAAAAAAAAAGTTCAGTTTGTAGCTACATGGCATATCAAGGTATCATGAGGGGCAAGAATACTTTATTCCCTTTCACTGTTGTTGCTTAATTGGGCTAAACAAAAATGGTGACTTCCAAGTACTACCCCTCATTTGTACAAGACCTAACTACTCAACCAGCTCCTTATAAAGTGTCACCTTATAAAGTGTTGCAGTGAGGTCGCTAGTTCAAAATGCCTTGATTTCAGTCCAATGTTAAATCACATTGAGATGGTGATTTAAATCTATGCTCTTTTTCTACTTGATGCAGCAGTCCAAATTTCAAAACCAATCTAATTATAGATATTCTGTAAGGACACCCTGATCTCCTCTGGCTGGAATGCAGTGATCAGAAGTGAGGTTTTATGATTTTATTGCTTTTCTTAATTGCCTTGGATCAAGGGTCAGGTAGGAGACATGCACTTAGGGAGCATAGAAGGTTCACATCATTCATCAGAATGACGACAGCCCATAAATGGCTGGTTCTTATTTTCTGAGTACAAGATTGGGGGTTGACAAACTAAACAAAGAAGAAAATAATCCTTGCCTAAGCTTCTGGCCTGGACAGGAACTTGGTCCAAAAGTGACTGTAAATAGAGGCAGTCTTTTTTTTTTTTCATTTCATTTTTTTCTTGATTGGAAAAACTAAATTATTAAGATAGGAATAGTAGTAATTTGGCGATCGCTGGAGGGGAGACTAGGATATAAGATAGTTTGGTGGTAAATAAAAGGCAAAGAAGGGAGGCAGTCCCCAGAGTTGGAATCTGGATGATGAATGAGATCACATCAACTAGCTGTTTAGCCTCCTTTCTGTACTTCAGTTTCCCCTTCTACACACACACACACACACACACAGAGATATATGGCTGCGCTGTGGCGCACGGGCTTACTTGTTCCGCGGCATGTGGGATCTTCGCGGACCAGGGATCCAACCCGTGTCCCCTGCACTGGCAGGTGGATTCTTAACCACTGCGCCACCAGGGAAGTCCCCTCTTCTATACATTTTTAACGTAACTTCAAACTTTAAAATCCTCTGATTCTCTGAATAACCAAAAGCTTTCCACTTTCCATCACTGAGAAACGACAACTTGGATGTCTGTATTTGCTGGATAAATGCAATAGTTGCATTAGGGTGGATAGGGGTCCTTTGAAGCTGTGCATGGGAGGAAGACGTGGAGTATATTAATCGATTCATAGACTTTGAAGTACCCACTGTGCCCAAAGCCCCTTCGCAGGAAGAGACTGGGCCAGGTGGTTCCTTCTCAACAAGGTGCTAAGCTATGTGTTACATCATCCGGAAACTCTGGCCACGGTTGTTTAGATCTGGGGCTTGGTGCCCTAGCTTGATGCATTTCTTGAAGCCTGAACATGAGGAAGGATAGTGATCTGGACAAATGTCTAGTCTCCAAAACAACATAGAATCGGGAGTTTCAGTAAATAGTATCTGCCTCAGCAGGTCCTCTCTCAGCTCTTTTGAATTTGGGGTCCAGAGTTTGCATCCAGCCCTGGCAAATAGGAAGGAGGAGAAGTCGAGCAGACATCAGGGAGACCGCATAGGCTGGAGTCCCACAAACAACAGAGCCTGTAGAGCAGAGACCTGGGACGTCCGTCTGGCTCTTGAGAGTCACCAAGACCCATCGCCCAAACAACACTCCGTTTCCAGAAGGCTTGGCGCTTAGAAAACGTTCTTTATTATAAGTGCTCCTTATACTTGGTGACCTGGGAAAAGGTCTCTTCCCTGCAAATGAAGAGAAACAAGCTATGCAACAGACGCCTGGCTGTTTAAAACCATATTCTTTTAGAGTTATTAGTCAGTGTAGGCAATGTTGTGTCAGAAATGAAGCTGGGATCCAAGGAGTAAGAGTGACTTCCCTAAGGTCAAGATCAAGAGAGTTACAAAAGATTCTCCGCCTGTGAACATGAAGTTGGAAATATCTATAGAGCGTTTCTCCTGAGGTTGCCACTGGATCCTCCTCCTACTGTTTTTTTTTACCCACAACTTTGTACCCTAGATCACTGTCACTCTGGGTCTTACATGTGGAAAAGACAGCAGAGGCAGTTACTCCATGCTGCAGGCCACAGGCATGGAGCAGTTGGTGTGCGGCCATCCCGTGCTTGTGTAAGGGACTCTGGGGGATCCCAGGGACAAGGCAGACCGCCTATACATAGCCTAGGGATGCCAGATAAAATACAGGATGCCGGTTATTGCACGAGACAAACTTATACTACAAAATTTTGTTGTTTACCTGAAATTCAGATTTAACTGGGCATCCTATATTTTTGTTTGCTAAATCTGGAAGCCCTACCAGTGTCACAGCATAGTACAGACCCTGAGGCCGAGAGGGCGCAGCTCATCAGCGTGAGAGAAGCAGAGGGGCTTAGACACGAGGAGCTCCGGGGAGCAGCCTCCAGTCCCCCCTTTCTGGATTCCCTAGGCATCTGCAATGTCTTGGTGTACAACAGAAGACAGACCATCAGCACAGCTATGAGATCCACGTGTCTACAAAGGGACAGAATGTGGCCAGAATTTGTTGGCATTTATGTCTGTAGAATTTAAAGTGTTTTCAATCCAAGACAAAAATGAGAATTTAATCAGAGCTTAGAATGTAATTTTAAAAACTGATTTAGTACTTTACCTGAAGTGCAAAACCTTCCAAATGTGGTTCTGTGTGATGGTTGTCTTATGGTGCCCATGTCAGTGAACCATCCAAACTCACAGAATTGTGTTTTACTCCTGGTTTTCAGATGTCACCAGCTAATAACACAAATATAAGATATGGGCTCTACTACTCATTTTGTTCTAGCTCCCAGGTCATCTTGTTTTTATTCACCCCTTGTTCCAGATATCTGATTGCTGGCTGTTTCTAGCTGAAACTGAATTATTCATTTCCTCCTCTCATGAAAAAAGACGGCTTTTCTGTTTGGTGTATTCATAGGCTTAGCTTTCGATTGCCACTGCTTTTCACCAACAACTTTTCGCTCCTCTGCCTTTTTGTTTTCAATCAGTGAAAACAGCATCTTATGATGAGAGCTTTGGTCTTCTCTGTCTGATCTTCTCTTCAGGACAGCAAACTCCATTTTCTGTTTAAAATGATTACTCATAAATAGAAGTTCATTAGCATTAGCTGTGGCCAAAATCCATCTGGTCGCTTCCCTTCTGCACAGAGTGATGAATTGGCAAAAGGACAGCAAGGGGAGGGTGCAGGGGCAGGCGAGGCTGGTCCCCGCGGAGCCACAGCCTGTGGACAGATGCCAGGCTCCTTGTGCGGGGTGAGCGTCTCTGTGTCTCACCCTCCCCAGAGCTCCCTGGCCACTGCAGATCTAATATAGGACACAGTAAATGCCATGTTTGCCTACATGTCTGCAAAGCAGCCTGGATTTGTCAGAGGAAAAAGTAAGAATAGAGGGGAAGGGCTTCCTTGGTGGCGCAGTGGTTAAAAATCCGCCTGCCAATGCAGGAGACATGGGTTCGAGCCCTGGTCCGGGAAGATCCCACATGCCGCGGAGCAACTAAGCTCATGCGCCACAACTCCTGAGCCTGCGCTCTAGAGCCCTCGACCACAAGTACTGAAGCCCACACACCTAGAGCCTGTGCTCCGCAGCAAGAGAAGCCACTGCAATGGGAAGCCCACGCACCACAATGAAGAGTAGCCCCTGCTCGCTGCAACTGGAGAAAGCCCGCACACAGCAACGAAGACCCAAATCAGCCAAAAATAAATAAATTAAATAAATAAATTAAAAACAAACAGCACCAGCTTAAAAAAAAAAAAAAGAGTAGAGGGGAAAACAATGAAAGATAACAGAATTTTAGAAATCATGCATTTTGAGTGTGTGTATATATGTTTTTCCCCCCATCTGGTTAGTTACTATTCAGTCTAGCAAGGCATAAGCACTTAAGGGATCAATCATTTAAATAATAATACATTTATATGGATAACATTGAAATGGTAAAAGAAAAAAAATCCCAAATGCAGGCCTGAAAGAGGACAGAGTCTGGGAAGAGATGAGAGGTACCTGTGTGCAAAAGCCTTCGTACAGAAGGTGCTCACACAGCCAACAGACCTTTGTCCAGAACCTGCGTTTCCCTTCCCCAAAGTTCCCTTCCTTTCCCTTCCCCAAGGCCCAGAGGCAGTGCTGCTGGAGAACCTTCCACAGCAACCTTTCTGTGACTTCACATACTGAGTGTTGTCTTAGCTACAAGGTGGAAAACGAAGTCAGCCACCACATTACTTCTTGAGTTACGTATGGGTTAGGACTCCCCGTTGTCCTTCCCTCCTTAAATATTCTAGCTCCTATTTCTAATGGTATTGTTTTTCCCTACATCATTTTCTATAGGATTTTTTTTTTAGTTCTTTTGTGGAATACTGTAGTAAAAAATGAAAAATTTTCTTATTCCAATAAGGATAAATTGTGACAAGTGAGAAGCCGCAGAAGACCTCAACAGGAGAGAAGCCCCCAGTCTTCAATTAATTCCTGGATGCCTTTCTGAGACTTCAGCTCTTGCCTTGCATAATTACAAGGAGGAATGTTTTGTGGGTACACCAATCTGAGCCTGAAGACCCCTTAAAAACACATGGCCCACTGGAGAAAGGGCTGGGAGCTGGGGCTGGAAAGGACGCAGAGCCTGTCTTCAACAATTATTAATGCATATCACCAGAGTCAGTTAAGCCAACGAGAAACCAGGCATTGGCGAGAAAGTCTTTTGTCCTCTTCGGTAATGTTTCTAAATCTACAGATAGTGACAAGGAAGTGAGGTGCATTATTTTTCATATTTTCTAGTAAGTTACAAACAAAATTATTGACATGCTATATTTTTTTTTTTCGGTACGTGGGCCTCTCACTGTTGTGGCTTCTCGCGTTGCAGAACACAGGCTCCGGACTCGCAGGCTCAGCGGCCATGGCTCACGGGACCAGCCGCTCCGCGGCATGTGGGATCTTCCCAGACCGGGACACGAACTCATGTCCCCTGCATCGGCAGGCGGATTCTCAACCACTGCGCCACCAGGGAAGCACTTGACATGCTATTTTAATGCATGTCATCTTTCCTGCATCACTGAGTCGCCTCGGGTCGTTGAAGCTGATCATTGGGGGAAAGCTTGGCTCTCGTCCTTGAAAAAAATGTAGTGCTGGTGGCTTGGAGATGGTCTTCCTTACAACACAGGGAGGCTGACAGCATGGCAGGTGAGGATTGAGCAGTGCCAATCTGGGGTGAGGAGCAACTGGCACCCATATAGCTTCCAAGATGGACCCCATGCTAGAGGGATGGCGAGCTGGGGAGAAGAGGCTTGGAACAGGCAATGAGAATTCTCAGAGGCACAGAGGTGAACCTGGCTTGCAACCGGTGAACTCCCAGACAATCAGAGCATGACTCCCCTCTCCTCTCCACCAGTCAAGGGCTTGCAAGTTGCAGGCTCCCTTACCAATCAGAGCCAGGCCCTCTTCTCCTCTCTTTTCCTCCAATCAGGGCTTGCACCCTCCCCCTTGCCCACCAATTCCCCTGCCAATCAGAGCCAAGCTTCCTACTCTTATCTTCCATTCAAGGCTGTGGACAAAGAAAGTCCTTTTCATCAAAACCCACATGAATTCCTTCATCCTCTACACGGGTGGTAAACCTCTACATGAATGCTGTACCTCCAGGGGTTTGTTGTTATGTTACTATGTTTAGAGGAAAGAAGAGGAGAAAAGCAAAGAGAAGGGAGAGCAGGGGAAAGGTAGGGCAATTTTTAGGAGTTAAACTTAGTAGGATTGTTCTGTTTTTTAAAGATCCGTATGTGTGTCTTGAAAACAAGGAACCCCCCCCTCCCCAAGTGCAGATGTGGCTTCAAGCTCACTGTATCAGAAGGCTTTGCCTACTCGGCATGGTCCCACTCTGGACCACGTGCTCAGCTATCTTATTCCCCTTGTCTCCTCCTTCAAGCCCTTTGGGTTGACGCTCTTTGGGAGTGTTTGTTTCGGCTCCCATTCTACTTCTGCAGGAACCTTGTCTTTCACGTTCCCCTTTGCTCCCATAAAACCAGATTCATGTAAGGCCCGCCAGACCATTTCACTGGTCAATAAGAGTCTGAAACATCACAGGAATAAATCGAAAACATATGCTTTAACTCAGATGTTCCCGGGACTTTTGACATTACAGGTAAAGAACATTTTTCCTAATCCATTAAGTGGAATTTATTGCCCCTTGAAATACAAATCTCTTATTAAAGAAATCAGTCTAGTGCAGTTCCCTGAGTCATTGCCTAATAATATGCTTGTGCAAGTGGAGTTTTATTTGGGAGGAGCTTGATGAGGACAAGGGAAGAACAATGTACAGGTTACAAACATTTACAATTAAAAATTTTTATTCTAAGAAAACCAGTCTTATAAGTGCTTTGGCTCCCAGGACCCTGGCAGACAGAGATCTGTAACTGTGAAAAAGAATCGAGGGTTTACTGGACAGTCGTCAAAAGCCGCTAGTGGTATGTGACTCCATGTGCTAATGCCATGCCTTAGACTACATTCATTAAAAATGTACTTTATAAAACCAGGATCGGGTGGTGGGCACAGTGGTGTGCTGCCAGAGCCTGCTTTGCAGGAAAACTTGTTGCCTCAGCTGCTGGGGGAACTGTGGTGAGATTACCTGGTGACCCAGCTCCAGTTCTAGTTGAGCTACAAAGATTCCTGGAGATAGTTGCTCAGGGTAGGTCTGTGGGTTTGTTTCATAAATAAATTCCATGGCAAACTCACATTGTTTATCCTCAAATAAGAGGTTCCACAGGCTAGGCCTTGACGGAGAGGCTGCTTTTCTGCATACAGGTTATAGGCATTAGGAATTGCCTCACCTTCTGAGAGCTGCCTCTCCAAGGTCACACACCTACCCAGGGGGCCACATCCAGTGATGGATCAAAGCCAGAGGTCCTTGTGGGCTCTCCAAGGCTGTGGTTGAGCCTGTACTCAGGTCCACTTCTCCCTCTGCCCACTCCTGCTTTGGTCCCCTCTCTTCCACAGGTGTTGACCTTGAGGACGCTCCTCTATAAACATCCTGCCCCCTAAATTCCACTTCAGAGTGTGCCAATTCTCTGCTCTGTGCTGGTTATAGCACATTTGCAGAGCTGCCTTCAGAAACTGGACCAAGATTTTGTTCAATCTACAAATCTCGCTGTTAGTCAAAGCTGCCTGAAATGAAATAAGCATCTTGTGAAGGTGAGGAGATCTTCAAAGAGGAGCTGTTCAAAGGAAAACACTATTGGAAAGATGAGTGGGATGTGAAGGGGTGAAAGCAAGAATCCTAAGGGTGGATGGACTGGATGTCCTTTAGGTCCCTTCCTGCGTCAAGATCTTAGTATCTGTATTCGTTTGCTAGAGCTGCCATAACAAAATACCACGGACTGTACAGCTTAAACAGCAGAAATTTATTTACTTACTGTTTTGGAGTCTAGAAGTCCAAGATCAAGGTGTCAGCAGGTTTGGTTTCTTCTGAGGCTTCACTCCTTAGCTTAGCAGGTGGCCGCCTTCTCCTGGTCTTCAGATAGTCTTCCTCTGTGTCTGTGTCTTAATCTCCTCTTCTTATAAGGACATCAGTCATAATAGATTAGGACCCACCCATATAACCTCATTTTACCTTAATTACCTCTTCAAAGGCCCTATTTCCAAATACAGTCACGTTCTGAGGTACAGGGATTAGGACTTCAACACAAGAATTTTGGAGGGCCACAATTCAGTCCATAACAAAATCCCAAGATTTTACTCTATCCCAGATATATAGTACCCTTTAGCATACATCCAGCCCAGTGTTATAAAAGATCAAATTCAGTATTTAATTACATAAGACAGAGTTGGCCAGGTTATGTTTGAAGGAGCTACAGAATTTAAACTGCTAAACAAGTAGCCAATCTTAGCCTTTTAAAACGATGTTGCCTTCTTATCTAGTAGCTGTGAGTATCATTATATCCACTCTACTTCATCCAGGAATCTTAGCACTGGCCAGGCCAGCCACTGTATTTCCACCAATGTATACACACAAACACAGACTCTACACCCAAGAAGGGACAAGGGGAGTTTTTGGACATAATAGGATAACTGGATTTTCTGGGGGTAGTATCTGAGTATAAAAAGAAAAAGGCTACTATGATGGCTTTACCTCTTGTATTCACTCACTATTCATTTATTCATCCCTTCAAACACTAATCATTGGGTTCCAATTACCTGGTAAGCATTGTGCTAATTGATTTGGGAAAAATAACCTTGTAAAAATCAAAATCCCACCTCCAAAGAGGGAATACTTTGGTAAGACAAATAAGCTGTGCTGCAGTAATGATGATGCCATAAAGCATGGGCTTCGTCATCAAAAGGACTGGGCTCCACCTCCTAGAGAAATGGAAATAAAAACAAAAATAAACAAATGGGACCTAATGAAATTTCAAAGCTTTTGCACAGCAAAGGAAACCATAAACAAGACCAAAAGACAACCCTCAGAATGGGAGAAAATATTTGCAAGTGAAGCAACTGACAAAGGATTAATCTCCAAAATTTATAAGCAGCTCATGCAGCTCAATAACAAGAAAACAAACAACCCAATCAAAAAATGGGCAGAAGACCCAAATAGATATTTCTCCAAAGAAGATATACAGATTGCCAACAAACACATGAAAGAATGCTCAACAGCATTAATCATTAGAGAAATGCAAATCAAAACTACAATGAGATATCATCTCACACCAGTCAGAATGGCCATCATCAAAAAATCTACAAACAATAACTGCTGGAGAGGGTGTGGAGAAAAGGAACACTCTTGCACTGCTGGTGGGAATGTGAATTGATACAGCCACTATGGAGAACAGTATGGAGGTTCCTTAAAAAAAATACAAATAGAACTACCATATGACCCAGCAATCCCACTACTGGGCATATACCTTGAGAAAACCATAATTCTAAAAGAGTCATGTACCACAATGTTCATTGCAGCTCTATTTACAGTAGCCAGGACATGGAAACAACCTAAGTGTCCATCATCGGATGAATGGATAAAGAAGATGTGGCACATATATACAATGGAATATTACTCAGCCATAAAAAGAAATGAAATTGAACTATTTGTAATGAGGTGGATAGACCTAGAGTTTGTCATACAGAGTGAAGTAAGTCAGAAAGAGAGAGACAAATACCGTATGCTAACACATATATATGGAATTTAAGGGGAAAAAAAGTCATGAAGAACCTAGGGGTAAGACAGGAATAAAGACACAGACCTACTAGAGAACGGACTTGAGGATATAGGGAGGGGGAAGGGTGAGCTGTGACAAAGCGAGAGAGAGGCATGGACATATATACACTACCAAACATAAGGTAGATAGCTAGTGGGAAGCAGCCGCATAGCACAGGGAGATCAGCTCGGTGCTTTGTGACCGCCTGGAGGGGTGGGATAGGGAGGGTGGGAGGGAGGGAGACGCAAGAGGGAAGAGATATGGGAACACATGTATATGTATAACTGATTCACTTTGTTATAAAGCAGAAACTAACACACCATTGTAAAGCAATTATACTCTAATAAAGATGTGAAAAAAAAAAACAGGACTGGGCTCAAGGCTCAACTCCACCCTGGGTCAGCTATATGACCTTGGGCAAGTCACTCAACCTCTCTAAGCATCAGTTTCCTCATTTGTGCAATGGGGATAAGAATAACACTTACCAGTTGGCCTCTCCAAGTGGTGGGTTGGGAAGTTTTAGTCCCTCTCTTCCATAACTGCCATGAGCATCCTCCAAAGCCACCTTGAATCAGTATGAAATCTAAGTTAAAAACAGCCTGTTTACTTGGCATCTCCCCCTTCCAGTTAGATTGCAGCCCTGAAGCCCCTCCTATATAGAAATCTTTGAGCTACCAGTTTGCCTCATATACTGTGAAAGTTAAACAAGGCAATGCATGCAGTATGCTTTCTCGTGTAAATGTCCAGTAAATGTTAGCATTATTAAGGCATTTTGCAGTGAGTAACATAAGGGTAACAGGATCAACTCATCCCAGTCCCTTCAACCTTCATCTCAGGATCCCTCCTCAGTGCCAGACAAACCTACATAAGAATGTCCAAGTATGTTACTTGTAAATGATGTAAGGATTCAGAGGGATAAAGGGTCACTTTTAAATTTTTTAAGAATGAGGAATGTTCTTTGGAAGATGTAAGATTTAATCTGGTCTCTGAAGCATGGCAAATCCAAGTGGAAAGAATAACATCAACAAAGATATGTAGGTGGCGAAGGGTAAGGCGTGTTCCTGTAATGTGGGTGTCCCTATCAGATGGATCTTTGCTGGGTGAGGTGGGAGTTAAGGCTAAGAGTGAAGATTGGAGCTGAAATCCAAAGTGTTTTTATAAGATAGGCTGAAAAGGTTGAGGTTGGTATTCTGTAGTCAGTGAGGAACTACTGACTAGTGAAAAGTTTTAAGCTAATAATTGAGTTGACCAGAAGTGTTTCAAGGAGATGGCTCTGGTAAGAGCCTTTGGTGACCGTTGGGGCCATGGGCTGATTTGGAGCGGAGAGAGATCAGGAGAAGGAGACCCGTAGGAAAGAAGCTAATGAGATTGTCCAGAGAAGGAGGATGAGGACCTGAGCTAAGGCAGTGGCCGTGAGACTGGCAAGAGGGCTGTAGATGGAGAAGCCCACCAGGAAGACATTCTCCTATGGGGCTTGGTGGACAATTGGTGGAAGAGATAAAGAGGGGAAAAGGAGTCAAGTATGTCATGGTTGCTCTAGCCACAAACAGAAGTAGAGGAAGTAAAGAAGAGGGGCTTAGAGAAAGAGGGAGACCTTGAATTTGTTATGAGTTATTGACAGAATTGATGAGGTGGCCAGACATTCAGAAGAAGATGTTCAGCAGACATGGAAACTGTCCATGATTCAGAGTTGAGATGTGAAGTTGGAAGTCAGCCCTAGAGATGTGAGCCCCCAGCTGGGGCAGAGAAGGAGACTACTGGTATTGGTGGTGGAGGGGCACAGGGGGCATACGTAGTCAGAGCAGGGAAACAGAGGGTGTAGGAAAAGCCAGAGACAGGGGAGAGGACGCAGACTTATCATCCATCCATCCGTCCATCCACCCATCCATCCAGCCATCCATCCATCCATCCATCCAGATGAGGGGTGTATTAAAATCTGCCCCAACAGTCCAGAAGTTCAAGCTCACTGGGAAAGGCTGACAGGAAGGAGTCTGCTAGAGGGCTGTGGGGACCAGAGCAGAATGTCTAACTTCAGGGCTCCAGGCTGCATGGACAGAGAGCCTCCAGAGATCAAGAAAATAAAACAAATCAAAGGAACAAGAAGAATCAAGTCTGGAAGAGATTTTTGGATTAGAAAAGCTGTGAGGCCAGAAATCAGATTGCAAAAGATAAAAAATAAATAGGTGGTGAAAACATGGAGAGAGAGAACATTGCTAGATTAACAATTTTTTTTTAATTGAAGTATAGGTGATTTACAATGTTGTGTTAATTACTGCTGTACAGCAAAGTGGCTCAGTTATACATATGTATACATTCTTTACATATTTTTTACTGTATAGCACAGGGAGAGCAATTACTTTTTTAAATGATAAGACCCAGTTTGGGGAGGAGGGGTATCCCCAGGGGATGCTCAGAAAAGGCAAACAGACACAGAGCTGGGAGAATATAAATTTGTGCAAATCTTTGGGCTCATAATCTGATAAAATATCAAAAGGCTTAAAAATGTTGACATACCCACATAATTATATTTCTAGGAATTTATTCGCATAAATAATAAACGATGGACACATTTATGATGGCAGAAAATAGCAGACATTAGGAAGAGCGCTGGGATGGACCTCTGGCTTTCCCACATGCAGTCTCCTCACCAGGCTGCCCTCAGCCCGCGTGCCAGCAGGCTGCGTTATAGCGACCTGCAGCCCCTGCGTCGTGATTAGTGATGACGAGCCAGGTTATGACCTAGATTTATTTTGTATACCTAATCATTATGCTGAGGATTTGGAAAAGGTGTTTATTCCTCATGGACTAATCATGGACAGGACTGAACGGCTGGCTTGAGATGTGATGGAGGAGACGGGAGGCCGTCACATCGTGGCCCTCTGTGTGCTCAAGGGGGGCTATAAATTCTTTGCTCACCTGCTGGATTACATCAAAGCGCTGAACAGAAATAGTGATAGATCCATTCCTATGACTGTAGATTTTATCAGACTGAAGAGCTACTGTAGTGACCGGTCAACAGGCGCCTTAAAAGTAATTGGTGGAGATGATCTCTCAACTTTGACTGGAAAGACTGTCATGATTGCTGAAGATATAATTGACGCTGGTAAAACGACGCAAACCTTGCTTTCCTTGGTCAAGCGGCTTAATCCAAAGATGGTCAAGGTTGCGGGCTTGCTGGTGAAAAGCACCCCTCGAAGTGTTGGATATAGACCAGACTTTGATGGATTTGAAATTCCGGACAAGTTTGTTGTAGGATATGCCCTTGACTATAATGAATACTTCAGGGATTTGAATCATGTTTGTGTTATTAGTGAAACTGGAAAACCAAAATACAAAGCCTAAGAGAGAGTTTAAGTTGAGTTTGGCAACATCTAGAGTCCCATTGAAATCACCAGTAAAATTATTAAATCTTCCAGTTCTGTTTTCAGTTGCTCAGTAGAGCTTAGTGCATGTGTCTTCTAAGAATTTTATCTGTTTTGTATTTTAGAAATGTCAGTTGCTGTAGTCCCGAACTCCTTATTTGCACTATGGGCCTACGGACGATCAGTTCCCTTTGGGGGGATTGTTGTTGGACTCGTGAATGAAAATTCTCTTAAACCACATCACTATTGAATAAAAATATTGAAATTATATCTGAGAGAGACATTTAAAGAGAAGAATATATTAGTTTTTTAATTGGTATTTTAATTTTTATTTATTCAAAAAAGAACAGAAGTGATTGAATGTTGTTGATTATACCACTATGTGTTTAGAAAAGTAGGAAGCATTAAGTTTCATGTCAGTGACAGCACTTAGAGGTGCTGTTATGTTGGATAAACCATATGTCCTGGAATTATTTTAGTAGGTTTCAGTAATATTAACTGTATTTTCCCGCTTGTTCAGATTATTTCCGGTGAATCTTTGTCAAAATTCCTTTCAAATGCAGATCAATAAATTCCAAAAACCTACTACTTTTTGAATTCTTGAATGTAAAAATCCTTAAAATGAAGGCTGTCTCTTTAAAAGAAAAAAAAAAGAAAATAGAAAACATTAAATATCTAATAAAGATTGGTTAAATACAGCCATTTTGAGATAACAATCATCAAAATATATATTTTAGCCACATCATATGACAAAATGTCCGTGATACGTTAAATGGGAAATTATAACATAGTAAATGCAACATGCCACCAATTTTATGAAGATGTATATTGTACACCTACACCCCCCACACACACACACAGACACACAAGAGTTTAGGCATCAACAGAACTGTTAATGAATTTAAAAGTGGTTGTCTCATGGTAGTGGAATAATAGGTGACTTTTCTTTCTGATACCTTTTTGCATTTTCCAAATTTCTCCAATATACACGTAATGCTTTTTAAACAGAAAAAAAAAAATTTGAACTTAAAAAGAAAGAGGAGGTAACTGGCAGGGACAGCAAGGTCAATGGAAGTGTGGGGATAAGAGAAGGTGTGTGGGGCAGAAGGACTGAGGGTGAGAAGGGGAATGATCGATGCCCTGTGCTCCCTGGAGGAGGAGGGCGAGAAAGAGACAAAGGGCCCAGAGGCAGGCACTGACTACTGCAGAGAAGAGAGGTGAGGGTGAGGGGACAGATAAGAAAGATTAGAAGGTGCCTGAGTTCATTTTGAGTGACCTAGATCTTCTCTACCAAGTGAGTGGCTGGACAGGGGACGGGCAGGGGGAAAGAAGTAGGTGGAATGTGGGGAGTCTTCCAGATATGGCTCAGTGGTTGGCCAAGAATCCCTCAAACCCTCAAGAAAGTAAGTAGACCCAGTTATGCAAATTTATGACATCCTCCAGAAAGGTCACCTCCCCAGGGAGTACCCTTGGTCTTAGAATCTTATCCACTTATCGGCTAGCCCAGGGAGCTCATTAATCAGCATTTTTAATTGGACAGAGTGAGAGTGAGAGTGTCATCTCTCATTAAGCTCGGCCTTCCACGAGGCATCCCAAAGAGGGGCTCCGATCTGTCTAGGGCAGCACAGAGACAGTGACTGCTTCTCATGCCAGGAGTTCACAGAGTCAGAACAAAAACATGGCCTTGCCCCCCAGATTGCAAAGACTAGCACTTTCCAGCACCACCCTGCGTGGCCAGGCAGTTGTTCTCCAGGAGAAGCAAATTCACAGGAGTAAGACCTCGAAGTAGCTTAGCAGCTAGACCAGGCCCTCCCTCTTGGCCCCCTCATTTCTCAATTGTCACAGTTGGCATGAGGATTATTTAGTGAATACTTTGGGGTTGTGGGAATATTCTTTCATTTATTCATTTACTCAAATATTATTACTCAGTACCCAGCACTTTGGACATTCAGTGGTCAGTAAGATGGGAAGTCCCACTTAAGGTTTCCAGCATGGAAATGATTTCTCCCTTCCAGCTCTATCACTTCTTTCTCCCACACCATAGCTCCAGAGCTGCCTCTTCCAGTGCAAACCAATGAGGATTCATTTCTCTCCAGTGTCTGGGTCAGTAAGTTGTGTTGAATGCTATTTTCCCTTATGCAAAAATAAATGAAGTGGTCATTTCTTCTGTACAGCAAAGTGACTCAGTTACACACAGGGATCTATATTCAAATATCCTGAATATATATATATATATATATATATATATATATATATATATATATATACAAAGAATATATTCATATGCTTTTCCATCATGGTTTGTCACCAGAGTCCCTGTGCTATACAATAGGACCTTATTGTTTATCCATCCTATATATAATAGCTTGCCTCTGCTAATCCCAGACTCCCAATACTTCCCTCCCCCACCCCCCTCCCCCTTGGCAACCACAAGTCTATTCTCTATATCTGTGAGTCTGTTTTTGTTTCATAGGTATGTTGATTTGTGTCCTATTTTATTTTATTTTCAAAAAATTTTTATTTTGTTTTTACATTTTTTGATGTGGAACATTTTTTTTTAAGTCTTTATTGAACTTATTGCAATATTGCTTCTGTTTTATGTTTTGTTTTTTTGGCGCCGAGGCATGTGGGATCTTAGCTCCCCAAAGAGGGATTGAACCCACACTCCCTGCATTGGAAGGCAAAGTCTTAACCCTTGGACAGCCAGGGAAGTCCCTGTCCTATTTTAGATTCCACATACTTCAGTAAAATTTAAAAAGAAATAAAAAAATTTTTTTAAAAAGTGTGCTGTAAAACTGGAAAAAAAAAAAGTAGATTTCATGAGAGCTTTGCAAGGCAATTTTGGAATGAGATCCAGTGAACCCACCACAACTCTGGTATATAGCACCTTCCATCTGAAGTGTATGCCACCCTAGACTATATATCCCTAGCAGGGAGCCTGGGATGTTTCCATTCATGTTGGCTGAATGAATAAATGATTCAATAAATATATGCTTACGTGGACCCAGCACACAAAACCTTGCATGTAGTTTATTTTTCTATGTCTCCCCACCTAAATTAGAGGTTTCTCTAGGTCTGGGAACCTGGCTTGTTTCACCTTTGTAATCTGCTCTCTGCCTTCCCAGTGGATATTTGTTAATAATCTTTTTTTATTCCTTTTGCAGTTGAGTTGTAGTAGTTCTTGTGTGTTTTGTATATAAGACTTTTTTCAGATATAGGATTGCAAATATTCCCTCCCATTCTGTATGTTGCCTTTTCATTCTGTTGATTGTTGAAGAGACTATTCTTTCCCACGGTGTCATCTTAGAACCTCGGCAATTATCATTTGGCCATGTATGTGTCAGTTTATCTGGGGGCTCTTTATTCTGGTCCATAGGTCTATCTGCCTATTTCTATGCCAGTGCCATACTGTTTTGATTGCTGTGACTTTGTAATGTTTTGATGTCAGGAAGTGTGAAACCTCTATCTTCGTTCTTTGTTGTCCAGATTGTTTTGGCTCTTTGGGGCCTTTTGTGGTTCCCTATGTATTTGAAGAATGTCCTTCCATTTCTATTAAGATGACATTGGAATTCTGATAGATGTTGCAAATGAATCTGTGCATCACTTTGGATAGTATGGAAATGTCAACAATATTGTTTTCCAGTGTATGAACATGGAATGTCATTCCAATTAATGTGTTGCCTTTAATTCTTTGAGAAATCTTTGGTAGTTTTCAGTGTACAAGTCATTTACCTCCTTAGGGCCTTTTGCCCCTGCTACCCCTGGATCTTCCAGAGTCAGGGGTGAGAAGGATGGGCTCATGTGGAGAGTGAAATTTATCTCCCTCCCATTTGTACCTGCTCTCTGAATATGTCTAGCAGAGGAACACTGGACCATGCTCTTCACCTCTGCTTACAAGTGGGCACCCTGCTGGGAATTCCTCTAAGACTTAGGTGTTGACATTACTGTTTGAGTGTCCCCAGGGCCTCACATAATGCCTAGCACATCTGCATGAGCACAGGAAATACTACAAATGAATGAACAGATCAGGCCAGCAAATGACTCTGCAGCAAGGAACAGCCAGGGGAGAGGCAGTAACATCTTCCTCCTCTTTGGATCTCTAGAGGTGCACTGTACAGTGTGGCAACAACTAGCCAGATGTGCCTGTTTATAATTAATTTAATTCAATCTATAATTAACTCAAGCTATTATGATAAAATAAAGCATCCAAATTGCTCAGTCCCACTAGCCACATTTCAAATTTGTCAATACAGTTGGAATTTCAGGTTTGTAAACTTAGAGGTAAGAGCTATAATGGGCCCAAAGAAGTCAGAAGTTGAAAGGTGATTCCTTCAGGATCTTTCTCGCATTTGAAGGTTTGAAACTGTGATCAATGTCTTGTTAAAGGGCTCTGACTCCACAGAGCACAGGGAAGGTCTGAGAACTTGCAGGAAAAATCAGGGTGATGCTGTGTGACCTACCACAACCTCTTAACCTGCTGCCTTTTCTTGCCCCTTCCCCCTTCCCTCTCTCCACTAGTAGCCACTAATTTGTTTGTTCTCAATACCTGTGAATCTTTTTTGTTATATTCATTCATTTGTTTTATTTTTTAGATTCTACATATGAGTGATAACATACAGTGTCTTTCTCTGTCTGACTTATTTCACTAAACACAATACCCTCCAGATCCATCCAAGTTGTTGCAAATGGCAAAATTTCATTCTTTTTCATGGCTGAGTACTATTCCATTGCATGTATATACCACATCTTCTTTATCCATTCATCTGTTGATGAATACTTAGGTGACTTCCATATATTGACTATTGTGAAAAATGCTGTTATGAACATTGGGGTGCATGTATCTTTTCAAATTAGTGTTTTCATTTTCTATGGATATATTCCCAGGAGTGGAATTTCTGGATCACATGATAGTTGTATTTTTAGGTTTTTTAGGAACCTCCATACTGTTTCCACAGTGACTATACCAATTTACATTCCCACCAACAGAGTACAAGGGTTCCTTTTTCTCCACATCCTTGCCGACATTTGTTATTTGTGGTCTTTTTGATGATAGACATTCTGACAGGTGTGAGGTGATATCTCATTGTGGTTTTGATTTGCATTTCCCTGATTATTAGCAATGTTGAACATTTATCATGTGCCTGATGGCCATCTGTATGTCTTCTTTGGAAAAATGTCTATTCAGGTCTCCTGCCCATTTTTCAATCTTCTATGAGCTGTTCACATGTTTTGGATATTAACCTCTTATCAGTCATATCATTTGCAAATATTTTATCCCTTTCAGTAGGCTCTTTTTGTTTTGCTGATGGTTTCCTTTGCCATGCAAAATTTTAAGTTTAATTAGGTCTTATTTGTTTATTTTTGTTTTTGCTTCTTTTGCCTTATGAGACATATTCAAAAATATATTGTTATGATTTATGTCAAAGAGTGTTCTGCCTATATTTTCTTCTAGGAGTTTTATGGTTTCTGGTCTTACATTTAGATCTTTAATTAGTTTTGAGTTTATTTTTGTGTATAGTGTTAGGGAGTGTTCTAATTTCATTCTTTTACATGTAGCTGTCCACTTTTACCAGCATCACTTACTGAGGAGACTGTCTTTTCTCCATTGCCTATTCTTGTCTCCTTTGTCGTAGATTAATTGACTATAAGTGCATGAGTTTATTTCTGGGCTCTATTCTATTCCAGGATATATGCATCAATCCTTAGAATCTACTTATATGATGAAAAACCAAAAACATAAACATACAATACTTTCTAAAGCAATTTGAGGGTTTTAAAAATTAAATTTAAAATTATTCTTAGTAACTAATATTACTCTCCTATTTCTGCACCAACAATACACTTAACACATTCAGTTGTAACTCTGCCTGCTCATCTGTATTTCTCCCTAGACTGTAAGATATGGGAGGAGAGAGATAATGTTTGCTAGTTTGCTGTAACATTCCCAAGGTTAAATATTTTTCATGTTGTCTTGTTTAGAAAATATCTATAAAGATCTGAATCAATATACAACAATCTTTATTATATTTTCCATGTCACGTTACATCAGAACCCTGAGGTGGACAGCTGTGAGTCTATGTTGAGATCTCTTCTTTACCTTTTCCTTTTATTTCAATTAAATTATTTCCTGCTCTTCTGTGCAATCCCTATAACCACACATTACAGGGGCTGCAAGTTATTCTCCCTTAACTCCATAAATATTCAGGGAAGTCTCAGTAATCAGTGAGGATTTCCAATCATTTTATAAATGTTTCCTAAGAGCAAATTTCTAATTATTTAAGTCACAACTAAAAAAC
This sequence comes from Lagenorhynchus albirostris, assembly GCF_949774975.1. Classification (NCBI taxonomy): domain Eukaryota; kingdom Metazoa; phylum Chordata; class Mammalia; order Artiodactyla; family Delphinidae; genus Lagenorhynchus; species Lagenorhynchus albirostris. Next base: position 24,419,849 of record NC_083096.1, on the reverse strand, counting down.
CCAGAAAGGAATCTAGAGACTTTCACTCATCCAAAAATTCTAATGGTTTTGTAAGTATCAATTCTCTATATTAGTTTTTTTTTTTTTTTTTTTTGCTTAAAGTACTTAAAGAAGTTTTTGGCTTCCTTACAAGACTTGAATAAAATAGAATAGAGAACCAAAAGTGTTTCCAAGAACTTGACCATCAAAAATGGCAACTGGGAATTGTTTCATCTCTGCAGGTTGTTTTGGAAGGTCCTAAGTGGAAAATATATACTGGCTTTCCATAGTATGAAATTGCAAATAACTCTAAATTATCATGTGTGCCTGAATAATGTGCCCTTTGAAGGCAAGGCTTAGTTAGGGAGATGAACTGGCTGTTACAAAAGAAACAGTATGAAGGATTAGTCACTACAAGACTTGATGGACTGGTTGATTTTGTCAATATGCAATAGCCTGTGAGTGGGAAATTACTAGTTTGGGACTTTAAATTTTCGGCCCAAATGTGATTTAAAAATACTTTTATGCATTTTTCAGATCACTCTTAAGTGTTTTTTTAATTTTTTTATAGTAGCAGAACATAGCTGTCTCTAAAAACCAGACCCATCTAATACTTTTGGTTCCAGAATTAAGAGGTGAGTGAATTAAGAACATAGCTAAGTCTTACATGAAATTTAGAGCATTAATTAGGAAAAAGTATCACATTTAAATTTCAGCTGAATATATATGGAAGCATTTAGATTGATCTGAGCATTGAGACTGCATACTGGATAGTTTGGGCTTCATGGCTCTGAAACCAGCAGGCAATGGTGTGTGTTATTACCCTGGTTGGAGTGATTGATCCTGCTATGTAATGGTTATAAAGGGATGTGTATCTGGAATCCAGAAGGTTTCCAAGGGATACTTCATTGTACTTCCTTGTCTAATTAATGAAGTCCACTGAATCTAATGTAGTTGGAGCTACCAAGAAATTTCCACCAAGTAAATAATCATAAATAACTAAAATGATTTGAAGACAAGAAAGAGATGGACTAGCTAGTGGAAAAATGAAATTAAAAGCACCAACATCTCATGACTAGTTTTAGGCATTTAGAAACAGTTAGGCACACTTTTCCCTTTCATTTTAAGTGGCATATAGTAGCCACTATTTCCTTTCTTCCTAAATATTACATGTAAGATGTGTTGGTGGACCTTTACCTTATAATTTGATCTCTGATTATCATAGAACAGTATATTTTCATTAGAAAAAAAAAAAACATAACCATCACCCAGAGATGGATATAGTGATTGATTCAACTGTGGATCTCTACCTTGAAAAGAGAGTTTCAGGACATCTTCATGTAAATGAGGAATGGGTTGTGTTATTATAGATCAACACATGCTATTTTTGATTTTGCCATTGTTCAAAAGTTAAAATATAAGTCATTAGGTTGAACTGTGGGAAATAATGGAATTTTGGCAATGACATCAGTTCCAAAATCCTTCTGTGCTCTCCCTTCTGGTGGAAGGACTGTAAGCCTGGGAATTACATATCTCAATTCCCTTGCCTCCAGATTTCTGGATGGGATTTTAAGTTCTACCAGTGAGATAAACTTGCATGACGTTCAGAAAGTAGAAAGGAAGTGGATGTCCTATTAATCTTCCTGTACTAGTGGTGAGCAGAAGTGCCTGTTTTTGTTTGTTTGTTTTACAGTCCAGGTCTTTTATTTTCTTTACACCAGCCATGCCATGAATTCACAGGGAATGGATTCCAACAGCTCAGACTCCTTTCTGTTGGTTCTCATGAAGTGTGCCTCTCTGGGTGGAGCACGCCGGTGCTTCAACTGAACCCCAAAATCTTTCTCTTTTGCTTCCTGATCACTTTCTTTCACATGTTTCAGGAAGGTATCTCGGCTCTCAGAGTGCTTAATATGCTTTATCACACATTAATTCTCTTGGCAAAAATCTTGCCCTTAACTTGTTTGTTTTTCAACAATGGTAACAGCATTCCAGGTCAGGTAACATCGTAGACTCTTCCAGATTTGCTATGGTGACATCTGTGGGGCATTGCTTTTTGAACAGTGCCTATTCCCTTGATGTCTACAATATCACCTTTCTTGTAGATTTGCAAGTATGTGGCCAGAGGAACAAATCCATGTTTTCTAAAGGCCCAGAGAACATATAACAGGTGCCTCTCCTCTTGCCCTTTGTTTTGGTCATTCTGGTGAATTGCTGGAAGATGGCAGTCCCCGCCAAAAGACCAGAAGTATATGCTTTTCTAAAAGTGAGGTTCTGGGGTTTTTTCCCCAGCGACTTTAGGTCATTTTTCATTGCCTTGGCTCTGCAAGTCAGGAATAGTAATGGTAACGGTGTCGTGAAGAAGCAGGGAGATGAGAAGCAGCATCTTACCGATTCTCTGGCTAAAAACTCATGAGTAAAACTGAAACTTACAAATTCTCCCTTTGGCTTTTATTTCTTTAGTACCTAAACAATTTTATAAATATCTGATTCCCTGTATTTGATACCTGTTGCTGAAAAACTGTTAATATGTCTTTTTTCTACAGTAAATACTGATTGATTCAGGTAGCCAATCTACCAGTAACTCAGCCAGTGTCTCCTTCACTACAGATTGATACAGTTTTGAAAGTTGGAATATTGGATGGTATTTCTAAAATCTATACCACTCTCATGAATATATTACTGAATTACATAGGAAAATACAACATATCTCTATCTGAATATTTAATGTTACCAATTATTTTTGTTCCATGGGAAAAAATTTAGTTTCTAGAAAATGTACATTAACATAATCTTTAAAATATCAAATGAGGATTTATTCTAGCTTACAATCTTTCTGTGAACATTGATCTCAATGGAACAGTCAGCTTTGCATCTCCCAAGTTAAGTTTTTTAACTGGCCAATTCCTGATTAATTTGCATCAGACAAACAAAATAAATAAGAGGTTTCATTAGACATAGCAATATAAAATGAATAATCAAGTAAAACAATTGAATTAAAAATTTAAAAAAAATAGGTTTACAGGTAGGTAGGTAAGTAAGTGCATAGTTACATGGATATATAGATCTTTGTATAGATTTATATACTAAATACCTTCTGAACATCTCCATGTGGCTCTCTGAGAAACTTCTCAAACTTAACATGCCTAAAACTGAACTTCTGATCTCTTTCTCTCACTACAACCTAAAATCAGCTATGACTTTCCCCATACCTATCTTTTTAGTTGCTCAGGACAAAAAACTTGGTTTCGTCCTGCGGTAGGAGGTAGATGGGTCACTGGGTTGAAAAGCTGGAGTTTGTCAAGTGGAGTGAATTGGAGCTTTGTTTGCCCTGACACAAAGGAGCTTTGTCCTTTTCAAGGACAAAGTTAGTGGCAGAAGCTGAGCTCTGCTGGAGTAAAGAGATAAGGTGACCACATCTAGCACTTCTGAGGTCAAGGAGACCTCCCTCACTGCACATGCACAGAAAGACTCCTCAGTGGTCAAAAAGGGAGAGGACGTTACTCCATAGTAGGTGCTATCAATCTCCCATAGGCCCTCGAGCTGGAATCCATCTTGGCTAAAAGATGTGCACACGTGTCGGGCAGGGCACTGGGACAGGTCATATGTGGGCAAAGAAGTGATGTAATTGGCCAGAGGAGAACAAAGACTGGGAAGAACTACCCTATATGAGTGATTTAAATCACCTCTCTGGCACTCTCCTCATTAGGTAGGATGCCCATACTCTTCTCTGGGTGTGTATTTCTGCTTTGCTTCTGCTCTAAATTAACTGCATCTTTGTTCTATTTGCACTCACTGCGCTGCCAATAAACTCTGTGCCTGCTATACAGTGTTTCTTTGTGGAATTCTTTCTTCAAAGAGGAAAAGGACCAAGGTCCTCTCACCTGCCAACGTCAATCCTTGATGATTTATTCAAATACACACCTCAATCCTCCAATAAATCCTCTCAGCTACCATCATTGATTGCCTGGAATATGGAAAAGCTTCCTTATAGATTTCACCTGATTTTGTCCTTGTCCTTATAAATCTGCCCTTTAAAAATTCCAGGGTGACCTGGTTAAATAGAATCAAATTATATCAGCTCCCTGCTCAAAAAGTCAGCTTCCCCCTGGCTCACAGTGAATACAATAGCTGGTAATATCGTTTTATGGGGAATCTAACACCTATGCCTCCTTAACAATATCTTCCCTGTAGCCTCTGCGTATTGGGAATCCTTCAGACTGCCCTATTGTTTCTCAAACACTAGAGCATTTACACTGGCTGCTTCCTCTGTTTAGACACTTTTCCCTGAACTATTTGTATGGTTAGTACCCTCATCTACTTTACATCTATTTGTTTTTTTTTTGTCTGAGTTGGGTATTCGTTGTTGCGTGTGGGCTTTCTCTAGTTGTGGCGAGTGGGGGCTACTCTTCGTTGCGGTGCACAGACTTCTCATTGTGGTGGCTTCTCTTGTTGCGGAGCACGGGCTCTAGGCACGCAGGCTTCAGTAGTTGTGGCATGCAGGCTCAGTAGTTGTAGCTCATGGGCTCAGTAGTTGTGGCTCATGGGCTCTAGAGCATGGGCTCAGTAGTGGTCGTTCACGGGCTTAGTTGCTCCACGGCATGTGTAATCTTCCCGGACCAGGGCTTGAACCAGTGTCCCCTGCATTGGCAGGTGGATTCTTAAGCACTGTGCCACCAGCGAAGCCCTACATCTATTTTTTTTAACATCTTTATTGGAGTATAATTGCTTTACAATGGTGTGTTAGTTTCTGCTTTACAACAAAATGAATCAGTTATATATATACATATGTTCCCATATCTCTTCCCTCTTGCGTCTCCCTCCCTCCCACCCTCCCTATTCCACCCTTCCAGGCGATCACAAAGCACCGAGCTGATCTCCCTGTGCTATGCGGCTGCTTCCCACTAGCTATCTACCTTATGTTTGGTAGTGTATATACGTCCATGCCTCTCTCTCGCTTTGTCACAGCTCACCCTTCCCCCTCCCTATATCCTCAAGTCCATTCTCTAGTAGGTCTGTGTCTTTATTCCTGTCTTACCCCTAGGTTCTTCATGACATTTTTTTCCTTAAATTCCATATATATGTGTTAGCATACGGTATTTGTCTCTCTCTTTATGACTTACTTCACTCTGTATGACAGACTCTAGGTCTATCCACCTCATTACAAAGAGCTCAATTTCGTTTCTTTTTATGGCTGAGTAATATTCCATTGTATATATGTGCCACATCTTCTTTATCCATTCATCCTATCATGGACACTTAGGTTGTTTCCATCTCCGGGCTATTGTAAATAGAGCTGCAATGAACATTGTGGTACATGACTCTTTTTGAATTATGGTTTTCTCAGGGTGTATGCCCAGTAGTGGGATTGCTGGGTCATATGGTAGTTCTATTTGTAGTTTTTTAAAGGAACCTCCATACTGTTCTCCACAGTGGCTGTATCAATTTACATTCCCACCAACAGTGCAAGAGGGTTCCCTTTTCTCCACAACCTCTCCAGCATTTATTGTTTGTAGATTTTTTGATGATGGCCATTCTGACTGGTGTGAGATGATATCTCATTGTGGTTTTGATGTGCATTTCTCTAATGATTAGTGATATTGAGCATTCTTTCATGTGTTTGTTGGCAGTCTGGATATCTTCTTTGGAGAAGTGTCTATGTAGGTCTTCTGCCCATTTTTTGATTGGGTTGTTTGTTTTTTTGTTATTAAGCTGCATGAGCTGCTTATAAATTTTGGAGATTAATCCTTTGTCATTTGCTTCATTTGCAAATATTTTCTCCCATTCTGAGGGTTGTCATTTGGTCTTGTTTATGGTTTCCTTTGCTGTGCAAAAGCTTTTAAGTTTCATTAGGTCCCATTTGTTTATTTTTGTTTTTATTTCCATTTCTCTAGGAGGTGGGTCAAAAAGGATCTTGCTGTGATTTATGTCATAGAGTGTCCTGCCTATGTTTTCCTCTAAGAGTTTGATAGTTTCTGGCCTTACATTTAGGTCTTTAATCCATTTTGAGCTTATTTTTGTGTATGGTGTTAGGGAGTGATCTAATCTCGTACTTTTACATGTACCTGTCCAGTTTTTCCCAGCACCACTTGTTGAAGAGGCTGTCATTTCTCCACTGTACATTTCTGCCTCCTTTATCAAAGATAAGGTGACCATATGTGCATGGGTTTATCTCTGGGCTTTCTATCCTGTTCCATTGATCTATCTTTCTGTTTTTGTGCCAGTACCATATTGTCTTGATTACTGTAGCTTTGTAGTATAGTCTGAAGTCAGGGAGCCTGATTCCTCCAGCTCCATTTTTCGATATCAAGATTGCTTTGGCTATTGGGGTCTTTTGTGTTTCCATAAAAATTATGACATTTTCTGTTCCATTTCTGTGAAAAATGCCAGTGGTAGTTGGATAGGGATTGCATTGAATCTGTAGATTGCTTTGGGTAGTAGAGTCATTTTCACAATGTTGATTCTTCCAATCCAAGAACATGGTATATCTCTCCATCTATTTGTATCATCTTTAATTTCTTTCATCAGTATCTTATAATTTTCTGCATACAGGTCTTTTGTCTCCTTAGGTAAGTATATTCCTAGATATTTTATTCTTTTTGTTGCAATGGTAAATGGGAGTGTTTTCTCGATTTCACTTTCAGATTTTTCATCATTAGTGTATAGGAATGCAAGAGATTTCTGTGCATTAATTTTGTATCCTGTTACTTTACCAAATTCATTGATTAGCTCTAGTAGCTTTGTGGTAGCATTTTTAGGATTCTCTATGTATAGTATCATGTCATTTGCAAACAGTGACAGCTTTACTTCTTCTTTTCCAATTTGGATTCCTTTCATTTCCTTTTCTTCTCTGATTGCTGTGGCTAAAACTTCCAAAACTATGTTGAATAAGAGTGGTGAGAGTGGGCAACCTTGTCTTGTTCCTGATCTTAGTGGAAATGCTTTCAGTTTTTCACCACTGAGGACAATGTTGGCTGTGGGTTTGTCATATATGGCCTTTATTATGTTGAGGTAAGTTCCCTCTATGCCTACTTTCCGCAGGGTTTTTTTTAACATAAATCGGTGTTGAATTTTGTCAAAAGCTTTTTCTGCATCTATTGAGATGCTCATATGGTTTTTCTCCTTCAATTTGTTAGTATTGTGTATCACATTGATTGATTTGCATATATTGAACAATCCTTGCATTCCTGGAATAAACCCCACTTGGTCATGGTGTATGATCCATTTAATCTGCTGTTGGATTCTGTTTGCTAGTATTTTGTTGAGGATTTTTGCATCTATGTTCATCAGTGATATTGGCCTGTAGTTTTCTTTTTTTGTGTCTGGTTTTGGTATCAGGGTGATGGTGGCCTCATAGAATGAGTTTGGGAGTGTTCCTCCCTCTGCTCTATTTTGGAAGAGTTTGAGAAGGATACGTGTAAGCTCTTCTCTAAATGTTTGATACAATTCGCCTGTGAAGCCATCTGGTCCTGGGCTTTTGTTTGTTGGAAGATTTTTAATCATAGTTTCAATTTCAGTGCTTGTGATTGGTCTGTTCATATTTTCTATTTCTTCCTGATTCAGTCTTGGCAGGTTGTACATTTCTAAGAATTTGTCCATTTCTTCCAGGTTGCCCGTTTTATTGGCATAGAGTTGCTTGTAGTAATCTCTCATGATCTTTTGTATTTCTGCAGTGTCAGTTGTTATTTCTCCTTTTTCATTTCTAATTCTATTGAATTGAGTCTTCTCCCTTTTTTTCTTGATGAGTCTGGCTAATGGTTTATCAATTTTGTTTGTCTTGTCAAATAACCCGCTTTTAGTTTTATTGATCTTTGCTATCATTTCCTTCATTTCTTTTTCATTTATTTATGATCTGATTTTTATGATTTCTTTCCTTCTGCTAACTTTGGGATTTTTTTGTTCTTCTGTCTCTAATTGCTTTAGGTGCAAGGTTAGGTTGTTTATTCGAGGTGTTTCCTGTTTCTTAGGGTAGGATTGTATTGCTATCAACTTCCCTCTTAGAACTGCATTTGCTGCATCCCATAGGTTTTGGGTCGTCGTGTCTCCATTGTCATTTGTTTCTAGGTATTTTTTAATTTCCTTTTTGATTTCTTCAGTGATCACTTCGTTATTAAGTAGTGTATTGTTTAGCCTCCATGTGTTTGTATTTTTTACAGATCTTTTCCTGTAATTGATATCTAGTCTCATAGCGTTGTGGTCGGAAAAGATACTTGATACAATTTCAATTTTCTTAAATTTAGCAAGGCTTGATTTGTGACCCAAGATATGATCTATCGGAGAATGTTCCATGAGCACTTAAGAAAAATGTGTATTCTGTTGTTTTTGGATGGAGTGTCCTATAAATATCAATTAAGTCCATCTTGTTTAATGTATCATTTAAAGCTTGTCTTTCTTTCTTTATTTTCATTTTGGATGATTTTTCCATTGGTGAAAGTGGGGTGTTAAAGTCCCCTACTATGAATGTGTTACTGTCGATTTCCCCTTTTATGGCTCTTAGTATTTGCCTTATATATTGAGGTGCTCCTATGTTGGGTGCATAAATATTTACAATTGTTATATCTTCTTCTTGGATCGATCCCTTGGTCATTATGTAGTGTCCTTCTTTGTCTCTTCTAATAGTCTTTATTTTAAAGTCTATTTTGTCTGATATGAGAATTGCTACTCCAGCTTTCTTTTGGTTTCCATTTGTATGGAATATCTTTTTCCATCCCCTCACTTTCAGTCTTTATGTGTCTCTAGGTCTGAAGTGAGTCTCTTGTAGACAGCATATATATGGGTCTTGTTTTTGTATCCAATCAGCCAATCTTTGTCTTTTGGTGGGAGCATTTAGTCCATTTAGATTTAAGGTAATTATCGATATGTATGTTCCTATTCCCATTTTCTTAATTATTTTGTGTTCTTTATTGTAGGTCTTTTCCTTCTCTTGTGTTTCTTACCTAAAGAAGTTCCTTTAGCATTTGTTGTAAAGCTGGTTTGGTGGTGCTGAACTCTCTCAGCTTTTGCTTGTCTGTAAAGGTTTTAATTTCTCCATCAAATCTGAATGAGATCCTTGCTGGGTAGAGTAATCTTGGTTGCAGGTTTTTCTCCTTCATCACTTTAAATTGTTCTGCCACTCCCTTCTGGCTTGCAGAGTTTCTGCTGAAAGATCAGCTGTTAACCGTATGGGGATTCCCTTATGTGCTATTTGTTGTTTTTCCCTTGCTGCTTTTAATATGATTTCTTTGTACTTAATTTTTGACAGTTTGATTAATATGTGCCTTGGCGTATTTCTCCTTGGATTCATCCTGTATGGGGCTCTCTGTGCTTCCTGGACTTGATTAACTATTTCCTTTCCCATATTAGGAAGTTTTCAACTATAATCTCTTCAAATATTTTCTCAGTCCCTTTCTTTTTCTCTTCTTCTTCTGAAACCCCTATAATTCGAATGTTGGTGTGTTTAATGTTGTCCCAGAGGTCTCTGAGACTGTCCTCAGTTCTTTTCATTCTTTTTTCTTTATTCTGCTCTGCAGTAGTTCTTTCCACTATTTTATCTTCCAGGTCACTTATCCGTTCTTCTGCCTCAGTTATTCTGCTATTGATCCCATCTAGAGTATTCTTAATTTCATTTATTGTGTTGTTAATCATTGCTTGTTTCATCTTTAGTTCTTCTAGGTCCTTGTTAAATGTTTCTTGCATTTTGTCTATTCTATTTCCAAGATTTTGGATCATCTTTACTATCATTATTCTGAATTCTTTTTCAGGTAGACTGCCTATTTCCTCTTCATTTGTTAGGTCTGGTGAGTTTTTATCTTGCTCCTTCATCTGCTGTGTGTTTTTCTGTCTTCTGATTTTCCTTATCTTACTGTGTTTGGGGTCTCCTTTTTGCAGGCTGCAGGTTCGTAGTTCCCGTTGTTTTCGGTGTCTGTCCCCAGTGGCTAAAGTTTGTTCAGTGGGTTGTGTAGGCTTCCTGGTGGAGTGGACTAGTGCCTGTGTTCTGGTGGATGAGGCTGGATCTTGTCTTTCTGGTGGGCAGGTCCACGTCTGGTGGTGTGTTTTGGGGTGTCTGTGGCCTTATTATGATTTTAGGTAGCCTCTCTGCTAATGGGTGGTGTTTTGCTCCTGTCTTGCTAGTCGTTTGGCATAGGGTGTCCAGCACTGTAGCTTGCTGGTCGTTGAGTGAAGCTGGGTGCTGGTGTTGAGATGGAGATCTCTAGGAGATTTTCACCATTTGATATTATGTGGAGCTGGGAGGTCTCTTGTGGACCAGTGTCCTGAAGTTGGCTCTCCCACCTCAGAGGCACAGCACTGACTCCTGGCTGCAGCAGCAAGAGACTTTCATCAACATGGCTCAGAATAAAAGGGAGTAAAAGTAGAAAGAAAGAAAGAAGGGAGGGAGGGAAGGAGGGAGGGAGGGAGGGAGGAAGGAAGGAAGGAAGGAGGGAGGGAGGGAAGGAAGGAAAGAAAGAAAGAAAGAAAGAAAGAAAGAAAGAAAGAAAGAAAGAAAGAAAGAAAGAAAAGATAAAATAAAATAAAGATAAAATAAAGTTATTAAAATAAAAAATAATTATTAAGAAAAAATAAATTTTTTTAAAAGAAAAAAGACAGATGGATAGAACCCTACCTAGGAAAAATGGTGGAAGCAAAGCTATACAGAGAAAATCTCACACAGAAGCATACACATACACACTCCCAAAAAGAGGAAAAGGGGAAAAAATCATAAATCTTGCTCTCAAAGTCCACCTCTTCAATTTGGGAGGATTCGTTGTCTATTCATGTATTCCACAGATGCAGGGTACATCAAGTTGACTGTGGAGCTTTAATCCGCTGCTTCTGAGGCTGCTGGGAGAGATTTCCCTTTCCCTTCTTTGTTCTCACAGCTCACAGGGGCTCAGCTTTGGATTTGGCCCCGCCTCTGAGTGTTTCTTCGCTCAGACAGGACGGGGTTAAAGGAGCAGCTGATTCGGGGGCTCTGGCTTACTCAGGCCGGAGGGAGGGAGGGGCACAGAGTGCGGGGCGAGCCTGCGGCGGCAGAGGCCGGCATGACGTTGCACCAGCCTGAGGCACGCCGTGCGTTCTCCCGGGGGAGTTGTCCCTGGATCACGGGACCCTGGCAGTGGCGGGCTGCACAGGCTCCCCGGATGGGGGGGTGTGGATAGTGACCTGTGCTCGCACACAGGCTTCTCAGTGGCGGCAGCAGCAGTCTTAGGGTCTCACGCACGTCTCTGGGGCCCCCGCTTTTAGCCGTGGCTCGCGCCCGTCTCTGGAGCTCCCTTAAGCAGCGCTCTTAATCCCCTCTCCTCGCGCACCAGGAAACAAAGAGGTAAGAAAAAGTCTCTTGCCTCTTCGGCAGGTCCAGACTTTTCCCCGGACTCCCTAGCTGTGGCGCACTAGCCACAGGGGGCGCAGTAGCCCCCTGCAGGCTGTGTTCACGCCTTCAACCCCAGTCCTCTCCCGGCGCTCCGACCAAAGCCCGAGCCTCAGCTCCCAGCCCCGCCCGCCCCGGCGGGTGAGCAGACAAGCCTCTCGGGCTGGTGAGTACTGGTCGGCCCTGATCTTCTGTGCGGGAATCTCTCCGCTTTGCCCTCCGCACCCCTGTGGCTGTGCTCTCCTCTGAGGCTCCGAAGCTTTCCCCCTCTGCCACCCACAGTCTCCGCCCACGAAGGGTCTTCCTAGTGTGTGGAAACATTTCCTCCTTCACAGCTCCCTCCCACTGGTGCAGGTCATGTCCCTATTATTTTGTCTGTGTTTTTTCTTTTTTCTTTTGCCCTACCCAGGTGCGTGGGGACTTTCTTGCCTCTTTGGAGGTCTGAGGTCTTCTGCCAGCGTTCAGTGGGTGTTCTGTACGAGTTGTTCCACGTGTAGATGTATTTCTGGTGTATCTGTGGGGAGGAAGGTGATCTCCGCATCTTGCTCTTCTGCCATCTTCCCCTCCTCAATCCATTTACATTTAAGGTAATTATCAATATGTATGCTCCTATTACTATTTTCTTAATTGTTGTGAGTTTGTTTTTATAGGTCTTTTCCTTCTCTGTGTTTCCTGCCTAGAGAAGTTCCTTTAGCATTTGTTGTAAAGCTGCTTCAGTGCTGCTGAATTTTTTGCTTGTCTGTAAAGCTTTTAATTTCTCCATCGAATCTGAATGAGATCCTTGCTGGGTAGAGTAATCTTTGTTGTAGGTTTTTCCCTCTCATCACTTTAAATATGTCCTGCCACTCGCTTCTGCTTGCACAGTTTCTGCTGAAAGATCAGCTCTTAATCTTATGGGGATTCCCTTGTATGTTATTTGTTGCTTTTCTGTTGCTGCTTTTAATATTTTTTATTTGTATTTAATTTTTGATAGTTTGATTAATATGTATCTTGGCATGTTTCTCCCTGGATTTATCCTGTATCGGACTCTCTGTACTTCCTGGATTTTTAAAATTTAATTTAATCTATTTTTTTATACAGCAGGTTCTTATTAGTCATCAATTTTATACACATCAGTGTATACATGTCAATGCCAATTGCCCAATTCATCACACCACCACCCCCAAACCCCCGCGGCTTTCCCCCCTTGGAGTCCATACGTTTGTTCTCTACATCTGTGTCTCAATTTCTACCCTGAAAAACGGTTCATCTGTACCATTTTTCTAGGTTCCACATATATGCGTTAATATACAATATTTGTTTTTTGCTTTCTGACTTACTTCACTCTGTATGACGGTCTCTAGATCCAACCACATCTCTACAAATGTCACAATTTCGTTCCTTTTTATGGCTGAGTAATATTCCATTGTATATATGTACCACAACTTCTTTATCCACTTGTCGGTCGATGGGCATTTAGGTTGCTTCCATGACCTGGCTATCGTAAATAGTGCTGCAATGAACATTGCAGCATGTGTCTTTTTGAATTATGGTTTTCTCTAGGTATACGACCAGTAGTGGGATTGCGGGCTCATATGGTAATTCTATTTTTAGTTTTATAAGTAACCTCCATACTGTTCTCCATAGTGGCTGTATCAATTTACATTCCCACCAACAGTGCAAGAGGGTTCCATTTTCTCCACACCCTCTCCAACAGTGCTGTTTGTAGATTTTCTGATGATCCCCATTCTAACTGGTGTGAGGTGATACCTCACTGTAGTTTTGATTTGCATTTCTCTAATAATTAGTGATGTTGAGCACCTTTTCATGCGCTTCTTGGTCATCTGTATGTCTTCTTTGGAGAAATGTCAACTTAGGTCTTCTGCCCATTTTTGGATTGGGTTGTTTGTTTTTTTAATATTGAGCTGCATGAGCTACTTATATATTTTTGAGATTAATCCTTTGTCCGTTGATTCGTTTGCAAATATTTTCTGTCCTTCTGAGGGTTGCCTTTTCGTCTTGTTTATGGTTTCCTTTGCTGTGCAAAAGCTTTTAAGTTTCATTAGGTCCCATTTGTTTATTTTTGTTTTTATTTCCAATACTCTAGGCGGTGGATCAAAAAAGATCTTGCTGTGATTTATGTCACAGAGTGTTCTTCCTATATTTTCTTCTAAGAGTTTTACAGTCTTACATTTAGGTCTTTAATTCATTTTGAGTTTATTTTTGTGTATTGTGCTAGGGAGTGTGCTAATTTCATTCTTTTACATGTAGCTGTCCAGTTTTCCCAGCACCACTTATTGAAGAGGCTGTCTTTTCTCCATTGTATATCCTGGCCTCCTTTGTCATAAATTAGTTGACCATAGGTGCATGGGTTTATCTCTGGGCTTTCTATCTTGTTCCATTGATCTGTGTTTCTGTTTTTGTGCCAGTACCATACTGTCTTGATTACTGTAGCTTTGAGTATAGTCTGAAGTCAGGGAGTCTGATTCCTCCAGCTCCATTGTTTCCCCTCAAAACTGCTTTGGCTATTCAGGGTCTTTTGTGTCTCCTTACAAATTTTCAGATTTTTTGTTCTAGTTCCGTAAAAAATGCCATTGGTAATTTGATAGGGATTGGATTGATATTGGTCTGTAATTTTCTTTTTCTGTAGTATGTTTGTCTGATTTTGGTATCAGGGTGATGGTGGTCTCATAGAATGAGTTTGGGAGTGTTCCTTCCTCTGCAATTGTTTGGAAAAGCTTGAGAAGGATGGGTGTTAGCTGTTTTCTAAATGTTTGATATAATTCACCTGTGAAGCCATCTGTCCTGAACTTTTGTTTGTTGGAAGATTTTTAATCACAGTTTCAATTTCATTACTGTTGATTGGTCTGTTCATATTTTCTATTTCTTCCGGGTTCAGTCTTGGAAGGTTACACCTTTCTAAGAATTTGTCTGTTTCTTCCAAGTTCTCCATTTTGTTGGCATAGAGCTGCTTGTAGTAGTCTCTTAGGATGCTTCGTATTTCTGCAGTGTCAGTTGTAACTTCTCCTTTTTCATGTCCAATTTTATTGATCTGAGTCCTCTCGCTCTTTTTCTTGATGAGTCTGGCTAATGGTTTATCAACTTTGTTTATCTTCTCAAAGAACCAGCTTTTTGTTTTATTGACCTGTGCTATTGTTTTCTTTGTTTCTGTTTCATTTATTCTGCTCTGATCTTTATGATTTCTTTCCTTCTGCTAACTTTAGGTTTTGTTTGTTCTTCTTTCTCTAGTTCCTTTAGGTGTAAGATTAGATTGTTTATTTGAGATTTTTCTTGTTACTTGAGGTAGGATTGTAAAGCTATAAACTTCCCTCTTAGAACTGCTTTTGCTGCATCCCATAGGTTTTGGATCGTCATGTTTTCATTGTCATTTGTCTCTATGTATTTTTTGACTTCCTCTTTGATTTCTTCAGTGATCTCTTGGTTATTTAGTAACGTATTGTTTAGCCTCCATTTGTTTGTGTTTTTCTCCTTGTAATTCACTTGTAATCTCATAGCGTTGTGGTCAGAAAAGATGCTTGGTATGATTTCAATTTTTTCGAATTTACTGAGGCTTGATTTGTGACCCATGATATGATCTATCCTGGAGAATGTTCCGTGCACACTTGAGAAGAAAGTGTAATCAGCTCTTTTTGTATGGAATGTCCTATAAATATCAATGAAATCTATCTGGTCTATTGTGTCATTTAAAGCTTCCGTTTCCTTATTTATTTGCATTTTGGATGATCTGTCCATTGGTGTAAGTGAGGTGTTAAAGCCCCCACTATTATTGTGTTACTGTCAATTTCCTATTTTACAGCTGTTAGCAGTTGCTTTATGTGTTGTGGTGCTCCTATGTTGGGTGCATAAATATTTACAATTGTTATATCTCTTCTTGGATCGATCCCTTGATCATTATGTAGTGTCCTTCCTTGTCTCTTGTAACATTCTTTATTTTAAAGTCCATTTTATCTGATATGAGTATTGCTACTCCAGCTCTCTTTTGATTTTCATTTGCATGGAATATCTTTTTCCATCCCCTCACCTTCAGTCTGTATGTGTCCCTAGGTCTGAAGTGGGTCTCTTGTAGACAGCATATATATGGGTCTTGTTTTTGTATCCATTCAGCAAGCCTGTGTCTTTTGGTTGGAGCATTTAATGCATTTACATTTAAGGTAATTATTGATATGTATGCTCCTATTACCATTTTCTTAATTGTTTTGGGTTTGTGTTTGTAGGTCGTTTTCTTCTCTTGTGTTTCCCACTTAGAGAAGTTCCCTTAGCATTTGTTGTAGAGCTGGTTTGGTGGTGCTGAATTCTCTTAGCTTTTGCTTTTCTGTAAAGCTTTTGATTTCTCCATTGAATCTGAATGAGATCCTTGCCAGGTAGAGTAATCTTGGTTGTAGGTTCTTCCCTTTCATCACTTTAAATATGTCATACCACTCCCTTCTGGCTTGTAGAGTTTCTGCTGAGAAATCAGCTGTTAACCTTATGGGCGTTCCCTTGTATGTTAGTTATTTGTCATTTTTCCCTTGCTCCTTTCAATAGTTTTTCTGTCTTTAATTTTTGCCAATTTGATTACTATGTGTCTCAGTGTGTTTCTGCTTAGGTTTATCCTGTATGGGACTTGTTGTGCTTCCTGTACTTGGTTGGCTATTTCCTTTCCCATCTTAGGGAAATTTTCGACTATAAACTCTTCAAATATTTTCTTGGCTCCTTACTCTCTCTCTTCTCCTTCCGGGATCCCTATAATGCGAATGTAGTTGCGTTTAATATTGTCCCAGAGGCCTCTTTTGCTTTCTTCATTTCTTTTCATTCTTTTTTCTTTATTCTGTTCTGCAGCAGAGAATTCCACCATTCTGTCTTCCAGGTCACTTATCCGTTCTGCTACCTCAATTATTCTGCTATTGATTCCTTCTAGTGTAGTTTTCATCTCAGTTATTGTCTTGTTCATCTCTGTTTGTTTGTTTTTTAATTCTTCTAGATCTTTGATAAACATTTCTTGCATCTTCTTAATCTTTGCCTCCATTCTTTTTCTGAGGTCCTGGATCATCTTCACTCTCAGTATTCTGAATTCTTTTTCTGGAAGGTTGCCTATCTCCATGTCCTTTAGTTGTTTTTCTGGGGTTTTTTATTGTTCCTTCATCTGATACATAGCCCTGTGCCTTTTCATCTTGTCTATCTTTCTGTGAATGTGGTTTTTGTTCCACAGGCTGCAGGATTGTAGTTCTTCTTGCGTCTGCTGTCTGCCCTCTGGTGGATGAGGCTATCTAAGAGGCCTCTGCAAGTTTCCTCTGCACTTCCTGGACTTGATTGACTCTTTCCTTTCCCATGTTAGGGAAGTTTTCAACTCTAATCTCTTCAAATATTTTCTCAGACCCTTCCTTTTTCTCTTCTTCTTCTGGGAACCCTATAATTTCAATGTTAGTGCGTTTAATATTGTCCCAGAGGTCTCTGAGACTGTCCTCAGTTCTTTTCATTCTTTTTTCTTTATTCTGCTCTGCAGTAGTTACTGCCACTATTTTATCTTCCAAGTCACTTCTCCATTCTTCTGCCTCAGTTATTCTGCTATAGATTCCTATAGAGAATTTTTAATTTCATTTATTGTATGTTCATCATTGTTTTCTCTTTAGTTCTTCTAGGTTCTTGTTAAATGTTTCTTGTATTTTCTTCATTCTATTTCCACAATTTTGTATCATCTTTACTATCATTACTCTGAATTCTTTTCCAGGTACTGCCTATTTCCTCTTCATTTGTTTGGTTTGGTGGGTTTTTACCTTGCTCCTTCATCTGCTGCATATTACTCTGTCTTCTCATTTTGTTTAACTTACTGTGTTTGAGGTCTCCTGTTCGCAGGCTGCAGGTTCATATTTCCCATTGTTTTTGGTGTCTGTCTCCAGTGGGTGAGGTTGGTTCAGTGGCTTCTGTAGGCTTCCTGGTGGAGGGGACTGATGCCTGTTTTCTCATGGGTGACGCTGGATCTTGTGTTTCTGGTGGGCAGGGACACGTCTGATGGTGTATTTGGGGGGTATCTGTGACCTTATTATTATTTTCAGCAGTCTCTCTGCTAATGGGTGGGGTTGTGTTACTGTCTTGCTAGTTGTTTGTCATGGGGCGTCCAGCACTGGAACCTGCTGGCTGTTGGGTGGAGCTGGGTCTTAGCGTTGAGATGGAGGTCTCTGGGAGAGCTCTCACCAATTGATATTACATGGAGCCGGGAGGTCTCTAGTGGTCCAGTGTCCTGAAGTCAGCTCTACCACCTCAGAGGCTCAGGCCTGACATCAGGCTGGAGCACCAAGATGCTGTCAGCCACATGGCCATGTAAATGGGGATTTTCTTGCCTTTTGGGAAGTCTGAGGTCTTCTGCCAGCATTCAGTTGCTGTTTTGTAGGAGCTGTTCTACATGTAGATGTATTTTTGATGTATTTGTGGAGAGGGAGGTGATCTCCACATCTTACTCTTTCACCATCTTGAAGGTCTGCTCGGAGTTTGGTTTTTTTTTTTAATGACTGGGAATTATTTAGAGTGACACTGAATGGGACACATATAAAAACTGTAAAACCAATTTTAATAAAAAACATTTTGATTGCAAACAAAATATGTTTCTGTGTTGGTGGATCAATTGAGAGGATAAAGTGTGGAATGCAGAATTATGGAGAAAAGAGAGAGAGAAAATTTGGGAATGCATGAAGGGGCAGATTTCTCTGCAAAGGAACAGAGAGAAAAAATTATTTGTCCAAAGAAGGAAAATACCATGCCATAGAATTTGGTGGAAAGAGCATTTTTCCCATTATAAAAATCTGCAACTTAATCCCAAGTATAACAAATCTATAAATTTATGTTCAGTTTCCAACTCTGTTTTTTCTTTAAAGGATAAAGATTAAAACTTAACTGCATATTTGATGTCAATAAACTTTTATTGGCTTGCAAACTTCTTTGTGACTTGTCACCTTGTTACCCAAGCTGAAATAGACAATGTATTTTCAAAGAAGAATACAAAATACACATACATATTATTAGAACTGAAAAAATTGTGAATAATTTTTGGATTGTATTTAGTAGATAATTCTAAGTTATACTCTCCATTATTGACTAAAACTACAATTAAACCTGAATTGATCATGATTTTGAGTGAATCAAAATGACTAGCTCATTAGTGTGAGGTCACAATGGTTGTGTTTTGGGAAGGATATACATGTGTGAGTATAAAGAAGCAATCTCTGGGAATGGGTTATAATAATTAACTTGGAAACCTTGTTTGAAGGGTTCTATTGGCTTGGTCTGTGGCCTAATGCCTTTTTGCTAAAGGTGTCCCTTGACAGAGTTAAAAATCATATCTGTGTTGATGTCTGTTTTTCTCATTGATGTTTGGCATCCTCTTATGCACTTTTCAGTGGGCATCAGGTGTGAGCAGCCTGCTTTGCCTGGTACTTGCTCTCATCAACTGCACAAATGCCTCGTGTTTTTTTCCTCTTGTGGTGTGTTCTACTTCATTCTACCCTGAGAACACCACAATCCTAAACGTTTTCAATGTTGACATGCTTGTCCTCATGATGCAGCCTTACCTTCTGTCCTGAAGGAATAAGTTCAGGGAGGAAGGGGAGCACTTGGCCCACAGAGTTTTCTCCTGCTGTGGCCTGGCTCCTTGTAAACACTGTAACACATATCACAAAGAGCATTTGTTGTAGTATCATGAATCTTGCCAAGTAATGGGAAGTATTCAATTGAAAGATAAATAAATAAGATAAAACCTTTCTCAGTGATAAAAATTAATAAACTTTCTTATAATTACTATCAAAGTCATTTTGAAATATGCAATATAACAAAAGATTGTTGGAAGTAATAATTCTCATAACTACATTTTTTCAAATTTCATTTTTATATGGCTCCATTTAACAATTATTTAAGGATGTGAATAATCAATCCTTAATAATCAAGCTTTCCTGCACAATGATTTTCAGTATCTAAGAATTGTCCAAATGTGGTAGAAGTGCTCCCATCATATCACACTACTGCTCAAAAGTCACCTACTGTGCCTTATTTACATTTGATTCAAATCTAAACACAGAAGATTGGTTCAAGATGGTGGAGTAGAAGGACGTGCTCTCACTCCCTCTTGAGAGAGCACCAGACTCACAACTAACTGCTTGACAGGAAGACACTGGAACTCACCAAAAAAGATACCTCACATCCAAAGACAAAGGAGAAGCCACAATGAGATGGTAGGAGGGGCACAATCACAATAAAATCAAATCCCATAACTGCTGGGTGGGTGACTCACAGACTGGAGAACAATTATACTACAGAAGTCCACCCACTGGAGTGAAGGTTCTGAGCCCCACGTCACACTTCCCAACCTGGGAGTCCGGCAACGGGACAAGGAATTCCTAGAGAATCAGACATTGAAGGCTAGCAGGATTTGATTGCAGGACTTCAACAGGACTGGGGGAAAGAGAGACTTCACTCTTGGAGGGTACACACAAAGTATTGTGCACATCAGGACCCAGGGGAAGGAGCAATGACCCCATAGGAGACTGAACCAGACTTACCTGCTAGTGTTGGAGGGTCTCCTGGAGAGGTGGGGGGTGGCTGTGTCCCATCGTGAGGACAAGGACACTGGCAGCAGAAGCTCTGGGAGGTACTCCTTGACGTGAGCCATCCCAGAGTCCACCATTAGCCCCACCAAAGAGTCTGGGCAGGCTCCACTGTTGGGTCACCACAGGCCAAACAACCAATAGGGAGAGAACCTAGCCACACCCATCAGCAGACAAGAGGATTAAAGTTCTACTGAGTTCTGCCCAACAGAGCAACAGCCAGCTCTACCCACCACCAGTCCCTCCTATCAGGAAATTTGCACAAGCCTCTTAGACAGCCTCGTCCACCAGAGGTAAGACAGCAGAAGCAAGAAGAGCTACAATCCTGCAGCCTGCAGAATAAAAACCACATTCACAGAAAGATAGAAAAAATGAAAAGGCAGAGGACTTTGTACCAGATGAAGGAACAAGATAAAACCCCAGAAAAACAACTAAATGAAGTGTAGATAGGCAACCTTCCTGAAAACGAATTCAGAAAAATGATAGTGAAGAGGATCCAGGACCTCAGAAAAAGAATGGAGGCAAAGATTAAGAAGATGCAAGAAATGTTTAAAAAATATCTAGAAGAATTAAAGAACAAACAAACAGAGATGAACAATACAATAACTGAAATGAAAACTACACTAGAAGGAATCAATAGCAGAATAATCGAGGCAGAAGAACAGATAAGTGACCTGAAAGACAAAATGGTGAAATTCACTGCTGTGGAATAGAATAAAGAAAAAAGAATGAAAAGAAATAAAGACAGACTAAGAGACCTCTGGGATAACATTAAATGCAACAACATTCGCATTATAGGGGTCCCAGAAGGAGAAGAGAGAGAGTAAGGACCTGAGAAAATATTTGAAGAGATTAGAGTCAAAAACTTCCCTAACATGGGAAAGGAAATAGCCACCCAAGTCCAGGAAACGCAACGAGTCCCATACAGGATAAACATAAGGAGAAACACGCCAAGACACAGAGTAATCAAATTGGCAAAAATTAACGACAAAGAAAAATTATTGAAAGCAGCAAGGGAAAAATGACAAATAACATACAAGGGAACTTCCATAAGGTTAACAGCTGATTTCTCAGCAGAAACTCTACAAGCCAGAAGGGAGTGGTATGACATATTTAAAGTGATGAAAGGGAAGAACCTATAACCAGATTACTACACCTGGCAAGGATCTCATTCAGACTCGATGGAGAAATTAAAACTTTTACAGAAAAGCAAAAGCTAAGAGAATTCAGCACCACAAAACGAGCTCTATAACAAATACCAAAGGAACTTATCTAAGTGGTAAACACAAGAGGAGAAAAGGACCTACAAAAACAAACCCAAAACAATTAAGAAAATTGTCATAGGAACATACATATTGATAATTACCTTAAATGTGAATGGATTAAATTCTCCAACCAAAGACACAGGCTTGCTGAATGCATACAAAAACAAGACCCATATATGTGCTGTCTACAAGAGACCCACTTCAGACCTAAGGACACATACAGACTGAAAGTGAGGGGATGGAAAAAGATATTCCATGCAAATGGAAATCAAAAGAGTGCTGGAGTAGCAATACTCATATCAGATAAAATAGACTTTAAAATAAAGAATGTTACAAGAGACAAGGAAGGACACTACATAATGATCAAGGGATCAATCCAAGAAGAAGATATAACAATTGTAAATATATATATGCACCCAACATAGGAGCACCTCAATACATAAGGCAACTGCTAACAGCTGTAAAATAGGAAATTGACAGTAACACAATAATAGTGGGGGACTTTAACACCTCACTTACACCAATGGACAGATCATCCAAAATGCAAATAAATAAGGAAACGGAAGCTTTAAATGACACAATAGACCAGATAGATTTCATTGATATTTATAGGACATTCCATCCAAAAACAGCAGACTACACTTTCTTCTCAAGTGTGCGCAGAACATTCTCCAGGATAGATCATATCATGGGTCACAAATCAAGCCTCAGGAAATTAGAGAAAATTGAAATCATATCAAGCATCTTTTGTGGCCACAATGCTATGAGATTAGTAATCTGTTACAGGGAAAAACAAATGAAAAACACAGACACATGGAGGCTAAACAATATGTTACTAAATAACCAAGAGATCACTGAAGAAATCATAGAAGAAATCAAAAAATGCCTAGAGACAAATGACAATGAAAACACGTCAATCCAAAACCTATGGGATGCAGCAAAAGCAGTTCTAAGAGGGAGGTTTATAGCTATACAAGCCTACCTCAAGTAACAAGAAAAATCTCAAATAAATAATCTAACCTTACAACTAAAGGAACTAGAGAAAGAAGAACAAACAAAACCTAAAATTAGTTGAAGGAAACAAATCATAAAGATCACAGCAGAAATAAATGAAATAGAAATGAAGAAAACAATAGCAAATATCAATAAAACTAAAATCTGGTGTTTTGAGAACATAAACAAAATTGATAAAACTTTAGCCAGACTCATCAAGATAAATAGGGAGAGGACTCAAATCAATAATATTAGAAATGAAAAAGGAGAAGTTACAACAGACACCACAGAAATAAAAAGCATCCTAAGAGAGCACTACAAGCAACTCTATACCAATAAAATGGATAACCTGGAAGAAATGAACAAATTCTTAGAAAGGTGTAACCTTCCAAGACTGAACCAGGAACAAATAGAAAACATGATCAGACCAATCACAAGTAAAGAATTGAAACTGTGATTAAAAATTTTCCAACAATCAAAAGTCCAGCACCAGATAGCTACAGAGGGGATTTCTGTAAAGCATTTAAAGAAGAGCTAACACCCATCCTTCTCAAACTCTTCCAAAAAATTGCAGAGGAAGGAACACTCCCAAAGTCATTCTACGAGGCCACAATCACCCTGATACTAAAACCAGACAAGAATACTACAAAAAAAGAAAATGACAGACGAATATCACTGATGAATATAGATGCAAAAATCCTCAACAAAATACTAGCAAACAGAATCCAATAACACATTAAAAGGTTCATACACCATGATCAAGTGGGATTTAACCCAGGGATGCAAGCATTCTTCAATATACGCAAGTCAATGAATGGGATACACCATATTATCAAATTGAAGAAGAAAAACCATATGATCATCTTAACAGATGCAGAAAAAGGTTTTGACAGAATTCAACACCTATTTATGATAAAAACTCTCCAGAAAGTGAGCATAGAGGGAACCTACCTCAACATCATAAAGGCCATAATAAAAACCCACATCAAACATCATTCTCAGTGGTGAAAAACTGAAAGCATTTCCTCTAAGATCAGGAACAAGACAAGGATGTCCACTCTCACCACTATTATTCAACATAGTTTTGGAAGTCCTAGCCATAGCAATCAGAGAAGAAAAAGAAATAAAAGGAATACACATTGGAAAAGAAGAAGTAAAACCGTCACTGTTTGCAGATGACATGATACTCTACATAGAGAATCCTAAAGATGCCACCAGAAAACTACTAGAGCTAATCAATGAATTTGGTACAGTTGCAGGATACATAATTAATGCACAGAAATCTGTTGCATTCCTATACACTAATGATGAAAAATCTGAAAGAGAGATTAAGGAAACACTCCCATTTACCACTGCAACAAAAAGAATAAAATACCTAGGAATATACCTACCTAGGGAGACAAAAGACCTGTATGCAGAAAACTGTATGACACTGATGAAAGAAATTAAAGATGATACAAACAGATGAAGAGATATACCATGTTGTTGGGTTGGAAGAATCAGTATTGTGAAAATGACTATACAACCCAAAGCAATCTACAGATTCAATTCAATCCCTGTTAAATTACCAATGGCATTTTTTACAGAACTAGAACAAAAAAATCTCAAAATTTGTATGGAGACACAAAAGACTGCGAATAGCCAAAGCAGTCTTGAGGGGAAAAAATGGAGCTGGAGGAATCAGACTCCCTGACTTCAGACTATACTACAAAGCTACAGTCATCAAGACAATATGGTACTGGCACAAAAACGGAAATATAGATCAGTGGAACAAGATAGAAAGCCCAGAGGTAAACCCATGCACCTATGGTCAACTAATCTATGACAAGGAGGCAAGGATATTCAGTGGAGAAAAGGGAGTCTCTCCAGTAAGTGGTGCTGGGAAAACTGGACAGCTACATGTAAAAGAATGAAATTAGCACACTCCCTAACACCATACACTTTTTCTTTCAAGAGGTGGCATTTACTTCCTCTTCCTTTTTGTGTGGGCTGGATGTAGTGACTCACTTCATTTTTTTTTTAACATCTTTATTGGAGTATAATTGCTTTACAATGGTGTGTTAGTTTCTGCTTTATAACAAAGTGAATCAGTTATACATATACATGTGTTCCCATATCTCTTCACTCTTGTGTCTCCCTCCCGCCCACCTTCCCTATCCCACCCCTCTAGGTGGTCACAAAGCACTGAGCTGATCTCCCTGTGCTATGATGCTGCTTCCCACTCACTAGCTATCTATCTTACATTTGGTAGTATATATAAGTCCATGCCACTCTCTC
Source organism: Lagenorhynchus albirostris (assembly GCF_949774975.1). Lineage (NCBI taxonomy): Eukaryota > Metazoa > Chordata > Mammalia > Artiodactyla > Delphinidae > Lagenorhynchus > Lagenorhynchus albirostris. Next base: position 24,395,424 of record NC_083096.1, on the reverse strand, counting down.
ACTTCATCCCAGCTTACCCTTCCCCCTCCCCGTGTCCTCAAGTCCATTCTCTACGTCTGCGTCTTTATTCCTGTCCTGCCCCTATGTTCTTCAGAACCATTTTTTTTTAGATTCTATACATATGTGATAGCATACGGTATTTGCTTTTTCCTTTCTAACTTACTTCACTCTGTATGACAGTACACCTCACTACAAATAAAGCAATTTCATTTCTTTTTATGGCTGAGTAATATTCCATTGTATATGTGCCACATCTTCTTTATCCATTTATCTGTTGATGGACACTTAGGTTGCTTCCATGTCCTGGCTATTGTAAATAGAGCTGCATTGAACGCTGTGGTACATGACTTTTTTGAATTATGGTTTTCTCAGGTTTTTTTATGGTTTTTTTTTTTTTTTTTTTTTTTTTTTAGATTCCATATATATGTCTCAGCATACGGTATTTATTTTGCTCTTTCTGACTTACTTCACTCCGTATAGGCCCAGTAGTGGGATTGCTGGGTCGTATCGTAGTTCTATTTTTAGTTTTTTAAAGAACCTCCATACTGTTCTCCACAGTGGCTGTATCAACTTACATTCCCACCAACAGTGCAAGAAGGTTCCCTCTTCTCCACACCCTCGCCAGCATTTATTCTTTGTAGACTTTTTGTTGATGCCCATTCGGACCAGTGTGAGGTGATACCTCATTGTAGTTTTGGGGTTATTTTTTCTATTTATATATATATATATATATATATATATATATATATATATTTAACGTTTTTATTGGAGTATAATTGCTTTACAATGGTGTGTTAATTTCTGCTTTATAACAAAGTGAATCAGTTTTACATATATATATATCCCCATATCTCTTCCCTCTTGCATCTCCCTCCCTCCCACCCTCCCTATCCCACCATTCTAGCTGGTCACAAAGCACCGAGCTGATCTCCCTGTGCTATGCGACTGCTTCCCACTAACTAGCTATTTTACATTTGGCAGTGTATATATGTCCATATATACACTACCACTCTCTCACTTTGTCCCAGCTTACCCTTCCTCCTTCCTGTGTCCTCAAGTCCATTCTCTAGTAGGTCTGCATCTTTATTCCCATCTTGCCCCCAGGTTCTTCATGACCAATTTTTTTTTTTTTTAGATTCCATATATATGCCTCAGCATACAGTATTTGTTTTGCTCTTTCTGACTTACTTCACTCCATATGACAGACTCTAGGTCCATCCACCTCACTACAAATAACTCAGTTTCGTTTCTTTTTATGGCTGAGTAATATTCCATTGTATATATGTGCCACATCTTCTTTATCCATTCATCTGTCGATGGACACTTAGGTTGTTTCCATGTCCTGGCTACTGTAAATAGAGCTGCAATGAACATTGTGGTACATGACTCTTTTTGAATTATGGTTTTCTCAGGGTATATGCCCAGTAGTGGGATTGCTGGGTCGTATGGTAGTTCTATTTTTAGTTTTTTAAGGAACCTCCATACTGTTCTCCATAGTGGCTGTATCAAGTTACATTCCTACCAACAGTGTATGAGAGTTCACTTTTCTCCACCCCGTCTCTAGCATTTATTTTTTGTGGATTTTTTGATGATGGCCATCTGACCAGTGTAAGATGATATCGCAATGTAGTTTTGATTTGCATTTCTCTAATGATTAGTGACCTTGAGCATCCTTTCATGTGTTTGTTGGCAATCTGTATATCTTCTTTGGAGAAATGTCTATTTAGTTCTTCTGCCCATTTTTGGATTGGGTTGTTTGTTTTTTGATATTGAGCTGCATGAGCTGCTTGTATATTTTGAAGATTAATCCTTTGTCAGTTGCTTTCTTTGCAAATATTTTCTCCCATTCTGAGGGTTGTCTTTTAGTATTATTTATGGTTTCCTTTGCTCTGCAAAAGCTTTTAAATTTCATTAGGTCCCATTTGTTTATTTTTGTTTTTATTTCCATTTCTCTAGGAGGTGGGTCAAAAGGATCTTGCTGTGATTTATGTCATAGAGTGTCCTGCCTATGTTTTCCTCTAAGCGTTTGATAGTGTTTGGCCTTACATTTAGGTCTTTAATCCATTTTGAGTTTATTTTTGTGTATGGTGTTAGGGAGTGTTGTAATTTCATTCTTTTACATGTAACTGTCCAGTATTCCCAGCACCACTTATTGAAGAGGTTGTCTTTTCTCCATTGTATATTCTTCCCTCCTTTATCAAAGATAAGGTGACCATATGTGAGTGGGTTTATTTCTGGGCTTTCTATCCTGTTCCATTGATCTATATTTCGGTCTTTGTGCCAGTACCATACTGTCTTGATGACTGTAGCTTTGTAGTATAGTCTGAAGTCCCACAGTCTGATTACTCCATCTCAGTTTTCCTTTATCAAGATTGCTTTGGCTATTCAGGGTCTTTTGTGTTTCCATACAAATTGTGAAACTTTTTGTTCCAGTTCTGTGAAAAATGCCACTGGTAATTTGATAGGGATTGCATTGAATCTGTAGATTGCTTTGGGTAGTACAGTCACTTTCACAATGTTGATTCTTCCAATCCAAAAACATGGTATATCTCTCTATCTATTTGTATCATCTTTAATTTCTTTCATCGGTGTCTTATAATTTTCTGCATACAGGTCTTTTGTCTCCTTAGGTAGGTATATTCCTAGGAATTTTATTCCTTTTGTTGCAATGGTAAATGGGAATGTTTCCTTAATTTCTATTTCAGATTTTTCATCATTAGTTTTTAGGAATGCAAGAGATTTCTGTGCATTAATTTTGTATCCTGCTACTTTACCAAATTCATTGATTAGCTCTAGTAGTTTTCTGGTAGCATCTTTAGGATTCTCTATGTATAGTATCATGTCATCTGCAAACAGTGACAGTTTTACTTCCTCTTTTCCAATTTGGATTCCTTTAATTTCTTTTTCTTCTCTGATTGCTGTGGCTAAAACTTCCAAAACTATGTTGAATAATAGTGGTGAGAGTGGGCAACCTTGTCTTGTTCCTGATCTCAGTGGAAATGGTTTCAATTTTTCACCATTGAGAACGATGTTGGCTGTGGGTTTGTCATATACAGCCTTTATTATGTTGAGGCAAGTTCCCTCTATGCCTACTTTCTGGAGGGTTTTTGTCATAAATGGGTGTTGAATTTTGTCAAAAGCTTTTCCTGCATCTATTGAGATGATCATATGGTTTTTCTCCTTCAATTTGTTAATGTAGTTTATCACATTGATTTGCATACATTGAAGAATCCTTACATTCCTGGGATAAACCCCACTTGATGATATATGTATATGTATATACATATATCATATGTATATGATGATTTTAGTGTGCTGTTGGATTTTGTTTGCTAGTATTTTGCTGAGGATTTTTGCATCTATATTCATCAGTGATATTGGCCTGTAGTTTTCTTTTTTTGTGACATCTTTGTCTGGTTTTGGTATTGGGGTGATGATGGCCTCATAGAATGAGTTTAGGAGTGTTCCTCCCTATGCTATATTTTGAAAGAGTTTGAGAAGGATAGGGGTTAGCTCTTCTCTAAAGGTTTGATAGAATTCACCTGTGAATCCATCTGATCTTGGGTTTTGTTTGTTGGAAGATTTTTAATCACAGTTTCAATTTCAGTGCTTGTGATTGGTCTGTTTATATTTTCTATTCCTTCCTGATTCAGTCTCGAAAGGTTATGCTTTTCTAAGAATGTGTCCATTTCTCCCAGGTTGTCCATTTTATTGGCATATTGTTGTTTGTAGTAATCTCTCATGATCCTTTCTATTCTGCAATGTCAGTTGTTACTTCTCCTTTTTTCATTTCTAATTCTATTGATTTGAGTCTGCTCCCTTTTTTTCTTGATGAGTCTGGCTAATGGTTTAACTATTTTGTTTATCTTCTCAAAGAACCAGCTTTTTCTTTTACTGATCTTTGCTATTGTTTCCTTCATTTCTTTTTTATTTCTAATCTGATCTTTATGATTTCTTCTGCTAACTTTGGGGTTTTTAAAATTTTATTATTTATTTATTTATCTATTGTTATTTTTGTGGTACGCGGGCCTCTCACTGTTGTGGCCTCTCCCATTGTGAAGCACAGGCTCTGGACGCGCAGACTCAGTGGCCATGGCTCATGGGCCCAGCCGCTCCACGGCATGTGGGATCTTCCCGGACTGGGGCACGAACCTGTGTCCCCTGCATCGTCAGGCGACCTCTCAACCTCTGCGCTACCATGGAAGCCCTGGGGGTTTTTTTGTTCTTCTTTCTCTAATTGCTTTAGGTGTAAGGTTCAGTTTATTTGAGATTTTTCTTGTTTCTTGAACTAGGATTGTATTGCTATATACTTCCCTATTAGAACTGCTTTTGCTGCATCCCATAGGTTTTTGGTCATTGTGTTTTCATTGTCATTTGTTTCTAGGTGTTTTTTGATTTCCTCTTTGATTTCTTTGGTGATCTCTTGGTTATTTAGTAATGTATTGTTTAGCTTCCATGTGTTTGTATTTTTTACAGATTTTTTCCTGTAATTGATATCTAGTCTCATAGCGTCGTGGTCGGAAAAGATACTTGATACGATTTCAATTTTCTTAAAGTTAGCAAGGCTTGATTTGTGACCCAAGATATGATCTATCCTGGAGAATGTTCCATGAGCAGTTGAGAAGAATGTGTATTCTGTTGTTTTTGGATGGAATGTCCTATAAATATCAATTAAGTTCATCTTGTTTAATGTATCATTTAAAGCTTGTGTTTCCTTATTTATTTCCATTTTGGACGATCTGTCCATTGGTGAAAGTGGGTTGTTAAAGTCTCCTACTATTATTGTGTTACTGTCAATTTCCCCTTTTATGGCTGTTAGTATTTGCCTTATGTATTGAGGTGCTCCTATGTTGGGTGCATATTTACAATTGTTATATCTTCTTCTTGGATTGATCCCTTGTTTGCTATGTAGTGTCCTTCTTTGCCTCTTGTAATAGTATTTATTTTAAAGTCTAATTTGTCTGATATGCCAATTGCTACTCCAGCTTTCTTTGATTTCCATTGCATGGAACACCTTTTTCCATCCCCTTCCTTTCAGTCTGTGTGTGTCCCTAGGTCTGAAGTGAGTCTCTTGTAGACAGCACATATGCAGGTCTGGTTTTTGTATCCATTCAGCCAGTCTGTCTTTTGGTTGGAGCATTTAATCCACATACATTTAGGGTAGTTATCGATATCTATGTTCCTATTACCATTTTCTTAATTGTTTTGGGTTTGTTATTATAGGTCTTTTCCTTCTCCTGTGTTTCCCACCTAGAGAAGTTCCTTTAGCATTTGTTGTAAAGTTGGTTTGGTGGTGCTGAATACTCTCAGCTTTTGCTTGTCTGTAAAGTTTTTAATTTCTCTGTCAAATCTGAATGAGATCCTTTCTGAGTAGAGTAATCTTGGTTGTAGGTTTCCCCCTTTCATCACTTTAGCTATGTGTTGCCACTCTCTTTTGGCTTGCACAGTTTCTGCTGAAAGATCAGCTGTTAACCTTATGGGGATTCCCTTATATGTTATTTGTTGCTTTTCCCTTGCTGCTTTTAATATTTTTTCTTTGTATTTAATTTTTGATAGTTTGATTAATATGTGTCTTGGAGTGTTTCTTCTTGGAATTATCCTGTATGGGACTCTCTGTGCTTCCTGGACTTGATTGACTATTTCCCATATTAGGGAAGTTTTCAACTATAATCTCTTCAAATATTTTCTCAGTCCCCCCTTTTTTTGTCTTCTTCTTCAGACACCCCTAGAATTCAAATGTTTGTGTGTTTAATGTGTCTCAGGTCTCTGAGACTGTCCTCAATTCTTTTTATTCTTTTTTCTTTATTCTGCTCTGCAGTAATTATTTCCACCATTTTATCTTCCAGGTCACTTATCCATTCTTCTGCCTCAGTTATTCTGCTATTGATTCCTTCTAGAGAATTTTAAATTTCATTCATTGTGTTGTTCATCATTGTTTTTTTGTTCTTTAGTTCTTCTAATTCCTTGTTAAACGTTTCTTGTATTTTCTCCATTCTATTTCCAAGATTTTTGATCACCTTTCTATCATTACTCTGAATTCTTTTTCAGGTAGACTCCCTATTTCCTCTTCATTTGTTTGGTCTGGTGGGTTTTTTCCTTGCTCCTTCATCTGCTGCATATTTCTGTGTCTTCTCATTTTGCTTAACTTACTGCATTTGGGGTCTCCTTTTCACAGGCTGCAGGTTCATAGTTCCCATTGTTTTTGGTGTCTGCCCCCAGTGGGTAAGGTTGGTTCAGTGGGTTGTGTAGGTTTCCTTGTGGAAGGGACTGGTGCCTATGTTCTGTTGGATGAGGCTGGATCTTGTCTTTCTGGTGGGCAGGACCACGTCTGGTGGTGTGTTTTGGGGTGTTTGTGAACTTATGATGATTTTAGGTACCCTCTCTGCTAATGGGTGGGGCTGTGTTCCTGTCTTGCTAGTTGTTTGGCATAGGGTGTCTAGCACTATACCTTGCTGGTCATTGAGTGGAGCTGGTTCTTAGTGTTGAGATGGAGATCTCTGGGAGAGCTTTTGCTGTTTGATATTACGTGAGGTTGGGAGGTCTTTGGTGCACACATGTCCTGAACTTGGCTCTCCCACCTCAGAGGCTCAGGCCTGACACCTGGCCGTAGCACTAAGATCCTGTCAGCCACACAGCTCAGAAGAAAAGGGGGGGGGGGAGAAAAAGAAAGAAAGAAAGAAAACTAATAAAATAAAGTTATGAAAATAAAAAAATTATTAAAAATAAAAGCGTAATAAAAAAAGAAAGAATGAAGAGAGCAAGGAAACCAAAAAACAAATCCACCAATGATAACAAGTGCTAAAAGCTATATTAAAAAAACACAACAAACAAACAAAAAAACGGACAGACAGAACCCTAGGACAAATGGTAAAAGCAAAGCTATACAGACAAAATCACACAAAGAAGCATACAGATACACACTCACGAAAAGAGAAAAAGGAAAAAAAATATTTTTTTAAAAAACGGAAGAGAGCAACCAAATCAATAAACAAATATACCAATGATAATAAACTCTAAATACTAAACTAAGAGAAACATAAAACCAGAAACAAATTATATGCAGAAAGCAAACCCCAAGTCTACAGTTGCTCCCAAAGTCCACTGCCTCAATTTTGGGATGATTCATTGTCTATTCAGGTATTCCACTGATGCAGGGTACATCAAGTTGATTGTGGAGATTTAATCCACTGCTCCTGAGACTGCACAGAGAAGTTCCCCTTTCTCTTCTTCGTTCACACAGCTCCTGGGGTTCAGCTTTGGTTTTGGCCCTGCCTCTGCGTGTATGTAGCCTGAGTGTATCTTTTCCCCACCCAGAGAGGACCGGGTTAAAGTAGCAGCTGATTAGGGGGTTCTGGGTCACTCAGACCGTGGGGAGGGAGGGGTATGGAATGCAGGGCGATCCTGCAGCGGCATAGGCCAGCATGAGATTGCAACAGCCTGTGGCGTGCTGTGTGTTCTCCCAGGGAGGTTGTCCCTGGATCACGGGACCCTGGCAGTGGCGGGCTGCACAGGCTCCTGGGAGGGAGGTATGGATAGTGACCTGTGCTTGCACACAGGCTTCTTGGTGGATACTGCAGCAGCAGCCTTAGCGTTTCATGCCCATCTCTGGTGTCTGTGCTGATAGCTGTGCCGCCGCAGCTCGCGACCATCTCTGGAGTTCATTTAGGTGGTGCTCTGAATCCCCTCTCCTCATGCACCCCAAAGCAATTGTCTCTTGCCTCTTAGGCAGTTCCAGAGTTTTTCCTGGACTCTCTCCCAGCTAGCTGTGTTGCACTAGCCCCCTGAAGGCTGTGTTCACGCAGCCAACCCCAGTCCTCTCCCTGGGATCTGAACTCCGAAGCCCGAGCCTCAGCTCCCATCCTCCACCCATCCCAGTGGGTGAGCAGACAAGCCTCTTGGGCTGGTGAGTGCTGGTCGGGAGCAGTCCTCTGTGCGGGAATCTCTCCGCCTTGCCCTCTGCACCCCTTTTACTGTGCTCTCCTCTGTGGCTCTGAAGCTTCCCCCCTCCCACCCCCCGTCTCCACCAGTGAAGGGGCTTCCTAGTGTGTGGAAACCTTTCCTCCTTCACAGCTCCCTCCCAGAGGTGCAGGTCCCATCCCTATTCTTTTGTCTCTGTTTTTTCTTTTTTCTTTTGCCATACCCAGGTATGTGGGGTGTTTCTTGCCTTTTGGGAAGTCTGATGTCTGCTGCCAGCATTCGGTAGGTGTTCTGTAGGAGTTGTTCCACGTGTAGATGTATTTCTGATGTGTTTGTGTGTGGGGAGGAAGGTGATCTCCATGTATTACTCCTCCGCCATCTTGAAGGTCTCTCTTCCCCCTTCATATCTAGCCATAACTGCCACACCATGTCCTCAGGTGGGTCATGCCCACGTCTGCTTTCTGCCTGCTGGGCTCCAAAGTGCTGCAGCACAACCTGCACAGTGCAAGTTGGTTTTCTTCTTTTTTCAGCTTCAAATGGACACTTAGAACTACCTAGATGTTTCTTTGTCTCTTTCTGGTTTACTTCATGAAAGATGAACAAAGCCAGATATGAGTTAATGTATAAGGATGGAGTTTAATCAGTAATATATTATCGCAATAGTGAAAAAAGTCCAGTGTGAACTGAACTCAGTAGAGTTGTCTGGATATTTTAAAGGGAGCAGGAGGGAATAGGGAGGGAGGTGAGCAGGGGCTCAGTAGAGTCAGGGAAGTGAAAAATTACAAAATGTGGTAAGCGGCTGGTCCCTCTGTAACCAATCTGGGCTTGCTAATTGGTGCTTTCTGAAGTTAGGCTCTTACCCTCCCACAGAGGCTGGTAGACAGAGGCCCTATCCTCAGGTGTTGGCTGGAACAAACGGTAAATTACTTTGGCAGCCTTGATTTTTCTCCTGCAGGCACTGTAAGGGAGTGTGGTGTCATCCTAGGGCTGCATCCTTGAGCTGTTATAAACTATGTTAGTGTTTGTTCAAGTCTTTATAGGCCAAGGTTGAGGCCTAGCTGTGAAGAGGGCTCAGAGGAGCTTGGCTAGTGTTTGCTCAAGGAGAAAATCCTTGTTACCTAGCAACCACTCACAGCTGATGCTCCAGGAATTCTCCCTTCTCAATCCCCTCTCCCCACTTCCTACCCTTCACCTCTGAGCCTCAGAGGGCTGGGTCTCTGACTTTGTGAAGATGGTGGCTAGCAGCCTTGTCCACAAGTCAACCTATCTTCTCTAGTAGAAGAGGTGTCTTCCCTTCTTCTTTGTACTAACCTTTGGGCTGAAATGAACCTCTATGCTGGTCCCTGGCAAGGAGGAATTCCTTGGAAATCCTTCAGATGGAGGATTACTATAAGAAGAGCCTGAACCCTTCTACACTGTTGGTGAAATATAAATTGGTGCAGCCACTATGGAAAACAGCAGGGAGGTTCCTTAAAAAACTAAAAATAGAGTTGCCATATGATCCAACAATCCCACTCCTGGGCATATATCTGGACAGAACTATAATTTGAAAAGATACATGCACCACTATGTTCATAGCAGCACTATTCACAATAGCCAAGACATGGAAACAACCTAAACATCCATGGACAGATGAACGGATATGGTATATAGATACAATGGAATACTAGTCAGCCATAAAAAAGAATGAAATAATGCCATTTGCAGCAACATGGATGGACCTAGAGATTATCATACTAAGTGAAGGAAGCCAGAAAGAGAAAGACAAATACCATGATATCACTTATATGAGGGATCTCAAATAGGACACAAATGAACTTATTTACGAACAGACTTGTGGTTGCCAAGGGGGAGGGCGGGTGAGGGAGGGATGGATGGGGAGTTTGGGATTAGTAGATGCAAACTGTTATATATGGAATGGAAAAACAACAAGGTCCTACTACATAGCACAGGGAACTATATTCGGTATCCTGTAATAAACCATAATGGAAAGGAATATGAAAAAGAATATTTATATATGTGTAACTGAATTACCTTGCTGTATACAAGAAACTGACACAACACTGTAAATCAACTATAGTTCAATAAAGTAAATTAAAAAAAAAAAAGAGCCTGACGTTCTGGGACTGCTCAACACAAGAGCAAATCCTTCCAAGACTCCTGTCACCATAGATTGGTTTTGCCTGGTTTGGAAATTCACATAAATGGAATCATACAGATGTGCTCTTTCTTTGCCTGACTTTCTTTGCTCAAGTTAATGTTTGTGAGATTCATTCGCATTATTGTTACAGTGGACCAAAAAACCTGCCCTGGTGGCAACAGGAACCTGGCCTCAGTGGCAGGACTGCAAATGATCAGGGGTGATCCCCACAGCTGCTCCTCAACCCCTTCTGCAAAGCCAGCTCCTGCTGCTTTTTTTTTTTTTTTTAAACAACTGATGCCTGGCGTGGCATACTTTTTTAAAAAATTAATTAATTCATTAATTTTTGGCTGCATTGGGTCCTTGTTGCTGTGTGTGGGCTTTCTCTAGTTGTGGCGAGCGGGGGCTACTCTGTTGTGGTGTGCGGGCTTCTCACTGAAGTTGCAAAGCACGGGTTCTAGGTGCGTGGGCTTCAGTAGTTGTGGCACATGGGCTCAGTAGTTGTGGCTCACCGGCCCTAGAGCGCAGGCTCAGTAGTTGTGGTGCACGGGCTTAGTTGCTCTGCGGCATGTGGGATCTTCCTGGACCAGGGCTCGAACCCGTGTCCTCTGCATTGGCAGGCGGATTCTTAACCACTGAGCCACCAGGGAAGTCCCTCCTCCTCCTTTTTAAAAAGTATGATCATAAAAGTAATATATACTTGCTGTTAAAAAACAAAAGTTTATACAGTATAAAAAGGTTAAAAAAGTGGAAAGTATAAGTCCCTTTCCTGCTCTGTAATTCATACAAACCTACTTCTCAGTAATTATCACTATTACTATTAACAATAGCTAACAATTATTGACTAATATGTGTAAGGTATGTTTTTAAGCATTTTACAGTTCTTTTTTTTTTAATGTAAGGTTTTCTTTTATCATTCACAAAATACCATATCCATAGCTTTACTTTCTGTCATATAGCTGAATGTGTTGTGTTTGGAATTCCATCCTTACATTTAAAAGTCAACTGGATTGCCCAGAAGTTTAGATGAATTCGTTTTGTTCTTAATCTTTTCCACATTGAAGATGTAAGTAGGTCATCTGAAAGCATCAGGTTTGGTCTACGGCCATACCACCCTGAACGCGCCCGATCTCGTCTGAGAGCATCAGGTTTGATTACAACCACATAATGCATGTCTTTCTTAAGGTAAGTATTGGTGTTACACAAATGGTTCTTATTCAGAAGCAAAGATGACAGGTGGAAGGAAGGAAAGGAGGGAGAGTTCTGTAAATTGCTGAGACCTGGTGACAAAGGGAAAATAAGAGAAGCCGAGGATAGCAGCTAGTGAGGAGCTACCTTCTAAGCACACTGCGTAGGCCAGCCTGCCCCCAGCCCTCCAGTCATGCTGGTGAGGGTCTGTCTTTTCTGGGGCTCTAGCTGACCCCGAACTGCTCCCAAGGGGATGAAGTGTGACTCGGGTGCTAAAGAATTTGTTCACACATAGGTGTTCAAGCTCAAAAGCTACTGCCTAGCTGCCTAGCCTGGGTGAGTGCTGAACTCACTCAGCACTCATGTGGGAGTGAACGTCCTAAAGCTGGGACCTAGTGACCTCAAGCCACCTACCAGTTATCTGACAGCTCTGCATAGTCAAATTCTCAATTCATCAAGTGAAGTGCTAGATTCTAGGCCCATTTTTTCATTCTAAAATTAAGGGATGGTGGGAAGCACAGTATCTCATTATCACTTGTATCAGGGAACAGAAAAACACAGGGAGTGATGCAGAACACACGGACAACAGGGGTTTGAGAGGAAGCAGGGGCCGCACTAGAAAGTGAGCCCAGCCTGCGCTACCACCTGCAGTGCCCAAAGCACCTCTGCATCCAGAGGAAAGGAAACTAGATAGCAGTTTGCTACATCCAGCCACAGAGGAGCCTCTAAAATGGCCGGTGAAAGAAGGGAACCGGTTTGGACACAGTGTTGAAAGAGCAATAGTAAAGCATGTGAACACAGCAGTGTATTCAATTTATCTCCTATGTGCACACCCCACCAACAGTTCACATTATTCTTTTAGGTTTTGTTACAGCTCTTTCTTAAAATTAAGATTTGTCATATATTCTTCCAACATTTTGTATGCCTACTGCCAACTAAAAATTGTCACTCACCATCTGGTTCTACAAGAATGAGGTCACTAGCCTCAGTAGTCACTGATCTTCAACACACTCTGAAAGAATTTCAGGGCAGAGATCAGGAACGAGACACTCTGTGCTCTGGGAAAACCTGGCAGAACAGGCCTTCAGATAGTCAGATATTTTTAGAAGAAGATTTTATGAGCCCAATTTCTTGCATCTTCTCATACCTAGAAAAGCACTAAAATCATTAACAGAGACATCTGTTCCTCGTGACTAACAGCAACCTTCTGGTGACAAGCAGCAACCTTCTGCCAAAATGTGTGCTTGATTTGATCCCCCTTCACTAAATCTCATAGATACTGACCTCCCTCCTTCCTCTTGGGATCAGTTCCTCAGAGCCATCTGAGAGGCTGTGTCCCGGACTACAGTCCTTATTAGGCCCCAAATAAAATTTAACTCATAACTCTCAAGTTGTGCCTTTTTTTTCAGTCAACAATATACACATGTAATTTTCATCTTTTAAAAAAAATTATTTAATTGATTTAGTTTTTGGCTGTGTTAGGTCTTCGTTGAGGTCTGCAGGCTCCTCATTGCCGTGGCTTCTCTTGTTGCGGAGCCCAGGCTCTAAGCCCACCTGCGGGCTTCAGTAGTTGTGGCTCGCGGGCTCTAGAGCACAGGCTCAGTAGTCGTGGCGCACGGGCTTAGTTGCTCCGTGGCAATGTGGGATCTTCCTGGACCAGGGCTCGAACCCGTGTCCCCTGCATTGGCAGGCGGATTCTTAACAACTGTGCCACCAGGGGAGCCCCATTTTCATCTTTAACAAAGGATTTATGCTCTCAGATTGTTAGGAAACTTGTTCTTTTCACTTACAATACATCTTGAACAATTTTCCATGCCACCATACATGGACCTACCTCATTCATTTTACATGCATAGTTTCTATTAAGTGGATAGGATATTGTGCTTTATTTAACACATCCTCTAATGAAGGACACTGCAGTTGTTTCAGTTTCTTCTTATTACAAACAATGCTGCAATGAGCATGCTTGGACAAATATTTTTGCAAACGTGCATATGTGTAAGATTATTTTTTATTGATAGTCTACTGCACTAGAATGTAAATTTCATGAAGGCAGAGCCTTCGGTTTGTTTATTGCAATATCCTCAGTATTTTATTCCTAGTGTCTAGCATGTAACAGGTGTTCAATAAATTCTTGAACACGTACCATTTTATAATCACCAGAGGGACAAAAATTCAAAGTCTGACAATTCCCAGTTTTGGCATAGATTAAACAACAGAGAATTCTCATATCCTGCTGAGAGTGTAAATCAGTACATTTGCTCTGGAGAGCAGTTTGATTACATCTCAAATGTGCTATTCTAGGACTATTTTGATTCCTAGATATGTATTAAAATATTCCCTTGCACATGTGCTCAAGGAGACATGTACAAGAATGATAAAACCAAACTGGGGCAAGTGGCCACCTAGGGGGTAGGGAAGGAAATGTGTTCAGGGATGGGTACCCAGAAGCCTCACTCCATGGAATAGTTTTCTTAAGTTGTGTGGTGGGTACATATTTGTTATTGGCTTTACCATTTTTGTATGATTAATATATTTCATGATTTAAAAAGCATCCATCTATTCATATTTTAATGAGCATTATTAATATAACTTTACTTCAAAATCTGGCCCTGGCTTCTGGATCTGGTACATATGACACACACACACTGAATGTTTATTGGATGAATAAACAAACACCTGTCCTTCTCTCAATCCTTCTATATCTAAGCTCTACTAATTGAAATCAAAGTCAAGTTCCCTTGGAAGACTCCCTCTTCAGTGAACTGTACCCATGACTGCACACACAGGGGTCCCTGGCATAGCTGGGCATCATCAACAGCATGTAACCTAGCACACGCTTCTCTTGTTTCTTCTGCCCTAGAGATAGTTCCTTCCTTCATTTGCCACGTGTACTGCAATTAAACTATTTATCCCCCAATTAGGGAATCACTGTATTCCCAGGATCTATTTCAGAGTTTGACAAACATAAGCTCTCTGGAAATGCTTGAAGAATAGCATTAAATGAGATGACATATTTATACGCATCTGATACAAATGCACAAAATTCTTCTTAAATTATATGTTGGGGCTTCCCTGGTGGCACAGTGGTTAAGAATCTGCCTGCCAATGCAGGGGACACAGGTTCGAGCCCTGGTTCAGGAAGATCCCACATGCCGTGGAGCAACTAACCCCATGCGCCCCAACTAATGAGCCTGCTCTCTAGAGCCAGCGAGCCACAACTACTGAAGCCCCTGCACCTAGAGCTCATGCAACAAAGAGAAGCCACTGCAATGAGAAGCCCACGCACCTCAACGAAGAGTAGCCCCCGCTCACTGCAACTAGAGAAAGCACGCATGCAGCAACGAAGACCCAACGCTGCCATAGATAAATAAATAAATAAAATAAACTGTCTTAAAATCACTCCTATTATTAAAAAAAAATTACATGTTAAATTTTACAATCGTTTTAGATTTACAGAAGAGTTAAAGATAGTACAGAGCATTCTCTATACCCCTCACCAGTCTTCCCTACTGTTAACATTTAACTCTACTTTGGTACCTTTGTCACAACTAAGAAACCAATATTGGTGCATTGTGATTAGCTAAACACACTCTATTTGGATTTCACTAGGATTTCTTTCATGTCTTTTTTCTGTTCCAGGGTCCCATCCAGGATATCACATTACATTTAGTCATCATGTCCCTTTAGGCTCCTTTAGTTACTGACAGTTTCTCCTACCACCCGTTTTTTCATGACTTTGACATTTTGGGGAGTATTGGGCAGGTATCTTCTAGAATATTCAACATGGTTAGAATGAGGTTATGGGTTTGGGGGAGGAACCCGACAGAGATGAAGTATCTATCATCCTTATCACATCATATTAGGGATGTGTGCTATCAACATGATGTATTGATGATGTTAACCTTGATCATTTGGCCAGGGTAATTTTTACCTGGTTTCTCTTTCCCACCCCTCCTCCCCCTTTCCACATTCTTCTCTTTAAAGTATGTCACTAAGCAAAGCCTATATTCAAAGGGGAGGGAGTTAAACTCTTCTCCTGGAGAAGGTCGTAATGACAAATTATTTGGAATGCCCCTGTACTGGGAGATGTGTCTCTTCTCCCCCATTTATTTATGTATTCACTTATTCGTTTATTTATATTAAAACGTTTTTGACTATATAAATAACGACTGCTCAAGAAACTTTTGATTTCTTCTGCATTTCGAGGACGTCCTGAACCACCATTCACCTTTACCTCACAGCTCAATAGGCAACGACAATTCTGGGAGTTTCTTTCCGGCGGAGGTTCACCATTAACTGTGTGCCGCATCACCAAGGGGGTCCCGGAGGTGACGGACACCGAGGCGGTGGAGGCGGGGCCTACGACAGAAGGCGGACCCCAGACTCAGTGTCCACCCTACACCTGGCTCCGCAGACACCCCCTTGGACAACGTGCTTCGAAAATAAAAAAAAAAGGTGGGGTTCGGCGCGGGAAGTGCTCTCAGCCGTCAGAAGGTTTTCGTGAGCTCCTTGCGTAGCTCCCTACAACCTTCGGGAGAGCGAAAAGATACGACGCCTGGGGCAGTCAGAGCTATGCAGGACCCACAACGGGGCGGAGGATGGGCCGTCGCCTGCTGCCGCCAGCCCCGCAAGCACACAGGCCTCGCGAGCCAGGGCAGCCAGCGGCAGCAACGCGGGACCCACCCCAGAGGAGAAGGAGGAGGCGTACTGGCGCCGCCCGCAAAAGGCGGTGTGGGCGGGGCCTTGGCGCAGCGGTGCGCGCGGGCCTTCGGGAACGCGGCGCGCAGGCAGCGGAGACCGCAGCGGCCGCGGAGGAGGCGGTTGCTGCGCCGGGTCCTGGGGTCGCTGCTTGAGGCGCAGGCGCCGTGGACTCAGCCCATCCTGGTCCTTGCATCGCCGTGGGCTCGTAATGGCGACCAAGCAGAGGCCTTTCCACCTGGTGGTGTTCGGCGCCTCTGGCTTTACCGGCCAGTTCGTGACCGAGGAGGTAGCCCGGGAGCAGATGTCCCCGGAGCGGAGCTCCCGCCTGCCCTGGGCTGTGGCGGGCCGTTCTCGGGAGAAGCTGCAGCGAGTCCTGGAGAGGGCTGCCATGAAACTGGGTAAAGGGGGAGACTGGGACGGGGCCCCGGGACCCCGGTCTCGGCCCCACCGACGCGGCTCTCATCCCCAAGCCCCCTTCTCCCGGCTGAGGGGTTTCAGTCGCCTGAAATGAGAGGTTTTCTCCCTGGGTGCCCCTCGAGCTCCCCAACCCTGTTAGCGGCCAGGAGGAGGAGCACGGGGCTCCTGATAACGTCAGAGCTTCGTTCCGTTCCATAAACAAAAAAGAGAGAGAGAGAGACATCCCCCCCCCCTTGAATTTCTCCCATAGTTAGGGAATCCCCACTGGCGAAATAGGAACTTTAGTTTTTCCTTTCTCTGCTCCGTCCCCTTCTAGAGCGGGGGGTAACCTGGTGGGCCTGGAAGTCTCTTGATGTTTGATCGGGTACAAAAGTAGAGCACTGGTTTCTTCAGGATGGTTTGTGCTCTCCCTTTGCCTTGTGTTCTCCCTTTGCCTTGTGTTTTGGAGATGGGAGAGGAAGCTTAGGAGTTTTATGGAGAACGTTGCTGTGGCTTTACTTTTTAATTTAATTTTTACTTGTAAGCATTCTCCAGCAGTCGCACTCTTCATCCAGAAAGTTTTCTTGGTGTTTTTGTTTCGGCAGTTTACTTACTCTTTCGGCATTCATTCAGCCTGTTTTTATTGAGTGGTCTTTTTAATGTCAGGTGCCAGTGTAAATGCTGGAGATACAGATGTGGTGGAGAGAGACACAGACACACACACACACACACGCAGAGACCCTACCCATGTTCCCCGTGGTGAGAACATCTAAATTAGGAGTCAGTCGCCTTTAACTTTGGCTGTCAGTTTTCCACCCTACTGCCCTGTCATACAGACAGATAGCACCTATTAGAGTTTCGGGCATACTTTGTTCTTCACCTTCACCTTCATCTCACATAATTCCACACAGAGCCCTGTTTATGGAACCTGTTTTGTTTGTGGTTGGTACAGAAGATACCATGTAGGCTGGACTCTCCTACAGCTCTCCTGCTGCCACTCCCAAGTACAGAATCTTGACCAAAAAGCTTTTTGGTCTTTCTTTACTTTTCCAAGAGAAATACTTCCACGACTAAAATATATGCTTCCCTTTCTTCTTTTCTGTTCAACGAGACTGTACAGGTATAGCCTAGTTGCCTAACATTTGTAGTGCCCAGATCAGGTTATTGCAGGAAATACACCTTGAGCCATGAAACCTGCGTTACTCTATTGATTCAGTTTATTCCAGTTATTTCCTTATTATGAACTTGAGTGTTCTTCGCTAGACAGTTTTTTACTTCAGTCCTCTTTTGTTTCATTATGTTGATGTTAACTCCCCTCCTCATAATTTTATCATATGTAGTTGTTTAATCGTTGATGAGAAACTGCTTTTATAGTATAATAGTATAATTCTTCCTGGAGAGGAGGTCAGGAAAATCGTCTTCTATCTGAAAACTTGTAAAATTGGCGTTTTGCATAGACTTGTCATTTACACATTCCTTATCTTAGATTTTCTTTTAAAGGTTAGTAATGTGTTTTATTAACTCTTAGTTTTAACTCCATTTTCCTCATAGTCTTTTCCGTATTTTTAATTACCTGGTTAAAAACAGTTTTATCTTTTGTTTGAGAGGGAGAATCAGCTTTTAGTATTTTTAGTAAATTTGCCGTCAGTGGTTATTATGAAAAGAAGGGCTGGGTGATCTAATACTGTATCGGGATTTGCTTAAAACAATTTATTTCTTATTTTAGGAAGGCCGACACTGTCATCTGAAGTTGGAATAATAATTTGTGATATCACTAATCCAGCCTCACTTGATGAAATGGCTAAACAGGCAACAGTTGTCCTCAACTGTGTAGGACCAGTAAGTAATCTGCCCTTCTCTGAATCAGAACAAACAATCTATTCATTTCTAGCAGAATCTGGTATTTTATATTCCAGAGAAACATAAGGGCAGGGGACAGAAGAATTGATTCAGGGCCTTAACCCCATATGGGGAGTTTTTACTTCTCATGAGAAGCAAATGGATATGACCAAAGTCTCCTGAGAGAGAGAGTGACACTAGACTCCAGGAATGTGTGCTGGTTTATTTAGTGGTTACAGCTATAATTGCCAAACTTTTTTTTGTGCTGCATGTCCCTTAACTAAAAAAGGTTGAGCATGTACCCATAATTTACTTTTTATTTGTTTTTAAATTACACTTTGTATTACTGTACCAGTACATATGTTAGTGCATGTACAAAGAAAGATATTAAAAAAAGATTCATTCATTTATTCAATAAATGTTTACTGAGTGTTTATTATATGTACACTGAACTAGTCTACGGACATAATGGTGAATAAAACAGAAAACCCGTCATGGAGCTTACAGTCCAGTGGGGAGACAGAAAAATAATGTTATAATAGTAAGTGACAGGTGCTTTGAAGAAAAATAAAACAGGGAAGGGAGATAAAAAGATTGGCACACCAGTCTCTATTAGATGGATGGTCAGGGAAGGTCTCTGTGAGGAACTGAAATTTGCATAGGGACCTGAATGCAGTGAGGGAGTAAATCCTGTGAGTATTTGAGGAGAGGGTGTTCCAGGAAAGAGCAAATCCAAAGGTCCTGAGGTGAGCATGTGCTTGGCCTGACTGAGGGATGTGAGAGAGGCCAGAGTGGTTGAGCGTGAGCAGGGCAGAGAGGTGGGGAGTTAGATTGGAGAGGTACCTAGAACTAGGTGGTTAGGTCTGCAAGGTCAAGATCAGGGTTTGGGTTTCCTTCTAAATATGAAAGAGCCATTGAATGGTTAAAAACAAGGGCATGATTTGATTTACGTATTTGAAGTTCTTTGGCTTCTGAGAGGAAAAATAGATGGTAGGGAACCAACAGTGGAATGAGCCAAGCAAGCCAATCACAGGGTAGGAGTGTTAGAGGTGGTGAGAAGTGGTTGAAAGCGGATATTTTGAAAGGAGAACCTCTAGCTGCTGCTATTGGACTGGATGTGAAAGAGACACTTGTGGTCTGTGTAACAGGGTGAATGTTTGTGACATTTATGGATCTGAGGAAGCTTTCTCAATTGTCAAAACATTTGAAAACTAAGCATCTAGAAAATTGTTGATAATTTCATCAAATGAAACCAGAAAGGTTTTTGATTGTCACCAAATGAAATGTATTTCTATTGTTTATTTCAGTTTATTTCATTAACTAGTTTAGAATGTGGTCTGTGGTTCGTTGCTTGAATCACTGTCTTATATACATCCTCAGCCAGCTTGTCCCTCCCTCCGAAGTACTCTGGAGAAACCCCAGCCCTGGTTATTCCAGCTCGCTGCTTACTCTACCTGAACATGTATAACCCAGTCTGGCTGGAGAAAAATGCATCCCGATGCTGACTAGTCCCACTTTAAATATGTGGTTACAAACCTCACATGCAGCCTCAGTCCCTCCAGCAATTCTAATCTATTTTCCTAGGCTGTTTTCTCTCCTACTCACTGAAGCAGCAGTTTTATAACTTCTTTTTTCTCATACTTTTAGCATCCCACCCCTTTCTTCCTTTTTCCTCACTCTTACCTCGTGATTTTCTTCCTTCCTTCCTTCTTTCCTTTCTCCCTCCCTCCCTTCCTTTCTTTCTTTCCTTTTTTTTTTTTTAAACTATGAACATACAGGCTGTCAGAAGAGAATTTATACCACCAGATCTTCCTATCTGCATTGTATCCTGACTCTGCCTTATCTCCTTTTACAGGGAAAAACTACCCCTGCTTCTCATGGACACGGTATTCAAAGACTTTATATTTACAGGTTTACAGTTACACATATTCTTATTCTCATCAAATTTTGCCTCTTGATTGGATTATTTATCTCAACATACAAGTATGGGATTATATCTCCCATTTAAAGAAAAACTTCACTGAATTCTGCATGCTCTTCTAACTACTCCCATTTTTCTGTGCCCCTTTTTAGCAAAACTTGAAAGAGTTTGCCTTACTTACTGTCTCCACTCCCTCACCTCCTCCTCTATCTAGTCTTGTCAGGCTTTTATCCATACTCCTTAAATGAAACTACTCTGCCAGCATCCCCGTCCTGTCAAATCCAATCATCAGTTCTCCGTCCTCATCTTAATCAGACCTCTCAGCATTTGTGACAGTCGATCACTTTTTCCTTTCTTCAGTTGGTATCTGAATTCTTGCCCTCTCCTAGTTTTCTTTTTCTCTACCAGCTTTGTCTCAGTCTCCTCTGCTGGATCTTTTTATCCTCCTGTGAATGCCAGAGGTCTCAGAGCTTAAGCCTTAGAAACTCTTTTCTGTTTATATTCCCTGGACCATTTTTTAATATTATTATTATTGTGGTAAAATATACATAACATAAAATTGAGCATTTTAACCATTTTTAAGTATACACTTCAATGACATTAAGTACATTCACAATCTTATATAACTGTCACCTCTTTATTTCCAGAACGTTTTCACCATCCCAAACAGAAACTGTAACTGGGCCAGTACTTTTTAAACTTTGTGAAATCAGTTCAGTAGGTTAAGACGAGGCATTGAAAAGAAAAATCAGATAGACTGAAATAGAAAATAGGGTGAATTACACGTAATACAGGTACGTACTGGTTCATGAAGCTTTTGTGTCAGATATATTTGTGTGTGGAGCTACTATGTGAAATGAATTTCTTAGGGTGGGTTGTAGTCAGAAAGAATTGAAAGCCATGGCTTTCAATACCATCTGTTTCCTGATGATGCCTACATTAACTTATTTCCACTGAGGAACTACCCCTTAAACTCCAGACTGGTGGATCGAATTACCTTCTCAGTGTTTCCAGTTGGATGGTTTATAGGCATCTCTAGCTTTTTGACCCCAAAACATGCTCCTTCCTAAGCTCTGCTTGGAAGGTCGTTTTCACTTTGTAATATGGATTATACTCCCAGGGGTAGACTCCAGTTTACCAGTTTTGGTGTCATAATTTGTTTCTTTGAAGGTATTTCAAAGAGGGTCTCTTTAATGAGAGCTAAATGTTAGCTGTAAAACTAGTCAGGCATATGTAAACAAGTATTATGTCAAAATATACAGAAAATGACTGAATCAATACTTTTAAGCATTATTCTTTATTGTCTCCTGTGCTAGGAAGTGGAGGGGGAAAAACTGCTGTTGAGAGAAAGATGATGAATCTGATTTCGGATGTGTTGAAACTGAGATGTCTGCTAGATATTTTCGAATTAAGACAGGAAATGCGTACTATATAGTGGAATTATTTTCTTAAGCAAGTGAGGAAGTCAGGGTGAAGAGGAAATAGAGGAGAGGAAAAGAAGCCAAAGTGAAATTCATTTTGCCCCATGTCCTGAGCTCTTGCGGGTCCTGAAGTTTATAACAGAAGCCACAGATGAGGCAGCCTCATCAGTGAGCAGCTCTGGAGATAGGAGTTGGACGTCATCAGTATACATGTTGTAGTAGAAATCCAGAAAGTTGGTGAGATTTTCCAGGGAGAATGTCTAGGGAGGTGATTCTCCACCTCTAACATACGTAAGAGTCACCAGTGAGGCTCATTTAAAATGCAGGTTACTGCAGTCTACCCCAGAAAACTTATTACTGGAGGGAGTTGGGGTGGGACTGAGTAACCAGCATGTTTAACGAGCGACCCAGCTGATTCTGACCCAGGTGAACTACGGGACAACTTGAGGTATTCGGGGGTAAAATAACCAGGAGGCCAAGGAAATTGCTAAGTGAATTTCAAATGGATATGTGTAAAAATTACCCAAGATGATCCATTGGGTACAGAAAGAAAATAGAGCTTTGACTTGTACTCATTTTAATTTCAACTCTATGTCCATTTTATGTATGTTTAAAGTGTATATTTTATTAGTATAGTAGTCCATATGTGTCATTTGTAAATAAATTCATACAATTTAGTAGATGATAGATTTAGAATGTGAACTTGGGTCCTGCTGCCTTGAAAGCCCTTGTTTGTTCTGTTGTACTACGTTGCCTCAGAAGTTAAGTGCTTTCAGTAATTTTGCATGGTTGATGAATAGCAGAGGATGAACTAGAACTTAAACACACTTTTCTAGTCCTGTAATTCCAGTGTCATTTGCTGTTTTTAAGAAGGGGGAGGAGGATGTGGAGATGAGGCTGTGGAGTCAGGTAGAGAGGAGCCTAAGTGACCCACTTGAAAAGGGCAATCTCTGTAGTGCTCTGTCTTTTCTTTTAAGTGTCCGTATACCTGTTTCTTGAAGGCTAGAAGAAGCAGACCATCTCCTTTCTCCATCTTTTGCTGTGAGGAATGAGAGGAGCAGAGGAGTTAATGCTTCCACTTACCCTTCCCTCACAAAGGGAAAATTCGTCATGCTTCCTTTGAAATGGGACTGACTCTGATGTATTAACTGTTATATAAAAATTTTTTTAATTTTAATTCCTTGAGTTTGAGCAACAAATAGTTTGGGAGATCCAAAATCATACAGGCTCAGAATAGCTACTTTGTACAATATTAAACTTATCCCCTCCAACCCTCTTTGTCCTTTCTTTATTTTGCTAATACTGCCAGTAGTTGTTGGTCCCCATGTCCAGCTAATCAGGAAGTGCAGTCATTTCTGTCTTTTAAGTATATCTCACTCTTAGTATATCCTTCCGCTTCCTTAGTTTTGTCCTTCATTTCTTACCTGCCGTGAGTTTTGTTTTCCAATACCACAGGCAGAGTGATATGTCTGTGTTATAAACGTTCCACCACTGTCCTGTTTAAAATACTCTAGGAGGGCTCAGCAATGCAGAAAAGATAAAGTTCAGTCTTGATAACATGGCACTCAGGGTCGTTCCTGATCTGGCCCAAGTGTTTCTTTCCAGACTCATCTCTTACCACTTCCCTCTCCACTACTCTGTGCTTCAGGTATCCTGAGCATCACCCTTTTTTACACTTTTACATATAATGTTTCCATTATTTGGATTTTCTTTTTCCTGGCAAATCCTTACTGTTCTTCAGAATTCAACTCAAATGAGTCACTTCTTTTATAAAACTTTGGACTTTGTCTTCAGTTAGAGGTAATTCCATCATGCTTTTATTTACACTGTGAGAGTCAGTAAATTGCGGTTACATTATTTTCTCATTTTCTCATTAGGCTACTTTATTAATATTTGATTTCTTAATAGTGAAGACTGTACTTCCAACACTCAGTGGTATTCCTTCATTTAAGCTTGCTAAGTAAGAGTAAACTGTTGGTTTTCTTTATTCTCCCAGTACCGATTTTATGGAGAACCTGTAGTAAAAGCATGTGTTGAAAATGGAACTAGCTGTATTGACATCTGTGGAGAACCTCAGGTATGTAAAATGGAAAAGAAGGAAGAAAATTAACAATACAACTTTCTGTTAAAGTGAAAAATATTTAGTGTAATTTTGCAGACAGATTTTAGAAGGTGATGACTCTGTAGCATTTAGAGATGGTATTTCATTGAAAGCTTGAAGGAGAGCGTGATGGTAAGGTCTTAGCTTCAGTTTTCTTGAATTTTTCTTCCCTACATCCTGATTTCTTCCATGGCCTTTGTGTATAGGATGTGTTGATTTTTATTGCTACTGCGTGCTGTAAACAGAATTAATTAAAATAAAACTTACTCAGAGTCATGCAACCATTAAGTAGAAAAACTAGGACTTGCATTGAGGTTTGCCTGAATTAACACTGCAGGAAGTGGAGTGTTAATAAGCACTGAGCTACACTAGCTCCTTTATAACTGTAACCTCATATGTCCCTATAGTCTCTGCTGAGTACCATCATCAGTGTGCTGGTATATACATACTTAGAGCTTATCAGTTGGCGATGTATATTGGAAAGTGTTAAGAAAGTGTAAATTACCAAGACTGATAAAAGAAGAGGTAGGAAATATGAATGTAAAAGAAACTATTCCTATCTTATTTAAAATATTCTAGAGCAGAGAAAATGGTGGAAAGCTGCTAAGTTATCTTATAAAGTACCATGAACGTGGCATCAAAACCTAGTAATGAGCCAGAATATATATAAGTCAAAAATACAAATTTAAATACAAATTTAAAATGGGCAAAGGGAAGAAAAGAGGCAAATCACCTGTGCAGAATTCCACATAATTCACATAACTACTGTGCCCTTGAGGAGGGGGAGCTTCACTCCTCCCTCTTTATGTGTGGGCTGCACAGTCACTGCCTTCCAGTGAGTACAGTATGGAAGCGGCGGGAGAAGAACTTTACAGTGGAGACACCAGACAAATGCCGCCTCAGCCAGGTGTTCAGGGTCAAAATCACCAGTGAGAAATTATGTTGATAGTATGTACTCTTCTTTTTTTAAATGATTTACAATATTGTGTTAGTTTCAGATGTACAGCAAAGTGTTTCAGCTATATGTATATATATTTTCAGATCTTTTTCCATTATAGGGTATTACAAGATACTGAATATAGTTCCCTGTGCTGTACAGTAAATCCTTGTTGTTTATCTATTTTATACATAGTGGCGTGTATCTTTTAATCCCATACTCCTAATTTATCCATCTCTCCCTCCCTCCCACTTTGGTAACCATAAGTTTATTTTCTGTGTCTGTGAGATAGTATGTACTCTTGATATGACATCAGGAAATGGCACTTTACCCCGTCTTCCTCCCCAAAACCTGTAACTCTAGTGTAGTCATGAGAAAATCATGCAACAATTTCCAATACAGGGGCATTCTACAAAGTACCTGACCACTGCTGTAAAGGTCATCAAAACCCAGGAAAGTCTGAGAAACCATCACAGCCAGCGGAGCCTAAGGAGACATGACAACTAAATGTAGTATGGTATCCTGAATGGGATCCTGGACAGAAGAAGGACATTAGATAAAAACTGAGGAAACCTGAACAAAATAGGGACTTTAGTTAGTAATAATGTATCAGTATTGGTTCATTAATTATAATAAATGTTAATGTAAAAGATGTAATGATAAGGTTAACTGAGTGTGGAGTACCTAGGAACTCTCTAGTACTCAATTTTTTTCTGTAAATCTAGAACTGTTTTTTAAAAAAAACAGGCAAAGAATTTGAACAGACATTATCCCGTTCTTGCGTTCCCTCCTTTCCTACCACTCTTTCTACTTACATATGTGCACAGATATATGTCTGTAATGATGTTCATCTGGAAGATGTGATTCGGGGTAACTTTTTTTTGTTTTCTTTGTATTTTTCTATATTAATTTTTCATAATAGGTATTGCTTTTGCATTTAAAAGTCATTCTAAAAAATGAATTAAGTCAGATCTGCATACCTCTCACACCACCTGGAACATAGTAGGTATGTTTGCTGAGTAAGTGCCAGCTATTTGGCAGTTAATATTTTGCTGCAGAGCCATCTTGGTTAGCATTTTCACAGTTTAATTGCTTTGTTTTTAAATGTAAATCATTTAATTTTGGTCTAGATGTTTCTCCGTAGCTCTGATTCAGATCTTTTGTCTTGAATCTTTAGTTTCTGGAACTAATGTATTGGAAGTATCATGAGAAAGCTGCAGAAAAAGGGGCTTATATCATTGGAAGCAGTGGCTTTGACTCCATTCCAGCAGATCTGGGAGTAATATATACCAGAAATAAAATGAATGGTAATTATTGATCAAGAAGCAATAATGGAATTTAAAATAGAGGTGTTTCATGTTTGTAATTGTGGTGAACTAAAATCTTCTTGAGAAAAGAAACAACTATTAATGGGTAGTATTAAAACACATACTTTGTTTTTAATATAGCTGTACTTGTTAGAAAATGATATTGACACTATTGTTTTTTGAGGTATGGATAATACTGTAAGTGTTCTAAAGGAAGGAATTCTCCATTAGAATTTAGTTGTGGTTATAGCTATAAAATTTCTGGAAAAAATTTTTGGCAGGCATTATAAATTCAAACTTGCTTTGTTTAGGAATTAATACATCTTAAAGTATAATTTATACACATACTATAATTGGAAAGTTTTAATTCTTTTTAACGAACAAAGCTAGAAAGTATTGAACAAGCTTTTTGACATCTTTTTTAGCTCATTTATAAAATGGAGACAATAAGAATGGAAAAAAATCACTATTATAGTAAAACAGTGGAATGTTATACATACATAAAAAATGCCCTTTATAAAAATGACCTGAAGCAAATAAGTCCAGTTCTATATAAACCATTCTAGAGCTTAAAATTATGGAAAGTGTTCCAGTTTATATTAGAACGGTAACTCTGAGACCAAAGCTCAACAAAGGTAATACGCATGCCTGCCATTTATTGATTTTAGATTTTAGAAATTGAGGAATAGAATACTTTCTTAACACAGTGAATGTCAGAAAGCAGTAGGCAACATCATACTTAATGATGAAACGTTGGAACCATTCCCAATAAAGAGAAGGGCATGAATTGAACATCTTTAAAATATTTATTTAGTCTTCAACCCATGGATCTGGTATATTTCCATTTATTAAAAAACTTACTAAAAAAATCTCCATTTACTGAAAAAGTTTAGAGTACTTTTATGGTGGTCCTACATGTTTCTTATTGAGGTTATTCTTAAATATTTAATAGTTGTTATTTTGAATAGGTCCTTTTTTATTTTTAAGGGAGAAATATTACTTTAAGATTTATTTTAGAACTTTTTTTCAGACACTGAAACCTAGGAGTCAGCATTTAACAAATACCCCAGCTAATTGTTGATTCAGGTGGCTCACATTTCATTACATACTGCCTTAGGCGATACATGTTCTTTCTGTGCACAGGGTTAGATCAAAGAGCCATGTATCCAGGCCACTTTCTCTTAACTCTCAGAATCCTCTCCAGTGAGTTAGAATTTAATGATCTATTCTTGGTTTTTGACAGTGTTAGATAAGTGATATTTATGTGGCTTTAGTTCTTTTCTGCTGTAACATCATTGTAGATGGTGTGGTTATTTGTTACCTTGCTCATTGTCAACTTTCTAAGGCCCCATGCTTTAATTTTCTTTTGGAATTAAAACTAGGAATACTGTCTCTTAACAAATTGGTATATTTTATCAGATTTTGAGAATTAGCTAGCCCATTATGTTTTTCTTTTGTCTTACTGCTCTTGATAAGCTCAAAGATTAATTAAATACTTAACCACTATATGTATGTATTAGTCCTCATGGTTAATATAATTGATTTCTCCCCTTTTTTTCTGGCCTTGGTTTTCTACTTTGTTTTTACTCATTATATTTTTATTTCATTTAAATAGCCTTACTTTAAGTATTTAATAAGCCATGACAAAGGCCCATTTTGGTAGGGTTTCTGTATATTCATTTTAAGTCACTACTAATGAGTCTTCTTGAAAGCTTTCATATTGGAAAATAGAATAATTCCCATAGATGTAGTTTTTTTTGTTTGTTTGTTTGTTTTGCTGTACGCGGGCCTCTCACTGTTGCGGCCTCTCCCATTGCGGAGCACAGGCTCCGGACGCACAGGCTCAGCAGCCATCGCTCACGGGCCCAGCCGCTCCGCGGCACGTGGGATCTTTCCAGACCGGGTCACGAACCTGTGTCCCCTGCATCGGCAGGCGGACTCTCAACCACTGCGCCACCAGGGAAGCCCATAGATGTAGTTTTGAGAACTGATGGCCTTCCAGAATCAGTGAGCTAAATTGTTGCCTTATTGGAAGAGATTTTTTGCAATGTCAGTTTGAATACTAGAAAAGATTTTGTGAGTACCAGCAGTTAATTTGTACTAAACTACTATTTTTCTGATAATTTATCTGGCTTTAGCTGCTCCTTAAATTTGTTTACAATAACCTAATAATACTGTTATAGCACAGATTTTCCTGATTATATCAGCTGTAGGCCTAATAAAAATGTTCCCTAAATGAATAGGAATAGCTTATTATTACTTATCCTGGGTTAATAGATTTTTATTTGATTTTACTTTTACCATTTTCCTTCTCTTTTAGGTACATTGACGGCTGTGGAAAGTTTCCTGACTATACATTCAGGACCTGAGGTTAGTTTTTGTTTGTCACGTGTTTTCTTTGTTAATATTAAAAACATTTTGGAAATGATACTTGCCTGTTAAAAAGGTTTCAATTAATTAAATTGTATATACAGTTGTAATTTTTAGTTTATGAAAGTCATTGTTTAATTTTAAAAAGTAAAGATTGCTGTGAGTTATTTTGACTTAAAATAGAATTTGTTTAAAACTGCATGGTTCATTATTAGAATGAGTTACCATCATCCTAACACTAAAGATCTATCATTGTTATGTGATGAATGTTGTCAGCCTAGAAAATTATCACCTTAGTGCAAATCAGTGCATTTTTATTATGTGCCTAATTTGGAGTTAGGTGTTCTTGTGGCCATACAAGAAATGTATAATGTAAATGTAATCTTACTGAATTTATGGTCTATTTGGAAGCATAAGATAGTTGCATTTCTGGGAAAGAACCATGTTTTGTGGTAGTAGTTTTACTGCCAGTAGTGTCTAACACAATTCTCTGTCTATACTTGAGGCTTCATAAGTATTTATTCTCTTTAAAAAATATTCAGTATTTCACATATTGTGTAATACAAGTATATATAGTAGTGCAAGATAGTGTGACACATAAATGAACAACATGCAGACCCTTAAAGGGAATAATTTAGACGAGCAGGAGACAAAAATTGTTATTAAAGAGGTCAGATGAAATACTATAGGATTCTGAGAATGGGGAGTTACATCTAGCCGGGAGGCCAGAGATCAAGGACTTTTTGGAGAAGTTGGGATATGGAATTTTAAAGGTTGATGCTGAGGAGATGTGGATAAGGGAGAGAGGAAATAGTTTAATAAAGATGTAACTGTGGGACGGAGTGGAGCATGTTTAAGTAATGGTTTTATTTGTCTGGATTGTAGGTTCAGATGAATAAACATGAAGAACTATATAAAACTTGCTAAAATTTGTGGTTACAGATAATATCCACTAGAGTATCAGAATAAAGGGAAGTGACAGTGGGCCTGAGTAATTTGGGAATGCCTCATAGAAGTCTTATTAAGTTGAACCTTGAAAAGTGAATAGCATTTGGAAGGTGAGAGGCAGCAACCTAAACAAAGGCTCAGAAATGAGAAAGAAGGACATGCTTGGAGCTCTGGGGAACATGAGTTAGAAAGCCAACTCAACCTGGTTTAAACCAACAAAACAGAAAGGAATTTATTGATTCATGTAACCAAACATCTGCAAGTAAACAGTATGGCTGGATCTGGATGTTCAAATGGTATTATCGGAACTCATTTTTTTCTCTTCCTCTTCCTGTCTCTGCATTACTCCTGTGCTCCTCAGTGTAGGCTCTCACAATCGGGGAGTTGGGGGGAAGGTACTGGCAGCCCCAGGTATGCATTGTCCATAAGGTTCATGATTTCCCAGGAACAGCTAGCAGAGTTTGAATATTCAAAGATGGGGAAGATTAATCAAGTATTGGGTCATTTGGTCATTCTTGAGCCAAACAGTGTGACCTGGGGTAATGGAGTAATAAGGTTGCCCAGGCCTGGGTCATGGGCCTCTGGAGAGGGAATCATAGGGCCAAGCCCTTCTCAACAACACGTAACAAACTTCCAATAGGAAAGAGAGTGTTGTAAGCAGAACATAGGGTAGGGGAATTAAGAATTCCCTGCAGGAAATTAGTGCAGGACTGACAAAAAACAGATGTCCACTACAGGGAGATAGTGAGAAAACAGAGCTAGAAAAGAGGCTTCTTTTGTTTATTGACATGCGGGAGGTCAATGAGTGGAGCAAGTTTTTTTTTTTTTTTTTGCGGTACCTGGGCCTCTCACTGTTGTGGCCTCTCCCGTTGCGGAGCACAGGCTCCGGACGCGCAGACTCAACAGCCATGGCTCACGGGCCCAGCCGCTCCGTGGCATGTGGGATCTTCCCGGACCGCGGCACGAACCCGTGTCCCCTGCATCAGCAGGCGGACTCTCAACCACTGCGCCACCAGGGAAGCCCAAGAGGCTTCTTTTGAAAGAGGAGCAGGAGATGATCTAAAACAGGAGACGAGAGTTGTGTCTTCTTCATATGGTTGCTATGAGGATTAAATTAGTCAATGAATATAAATCAGAACAGTGGTTGGCACTTTACAATCACTCAATAAATGTTATTAAGTCCTATTATTATAAGGACTCAAAGTTGGGGCTTAATCAGGACGAGACATTTGAAAACATCGAAATCAATGCAGCTCCCTTCTCATTCCCCTTAAAGCAAAATACAGAGCCTTAATTTCACAAGGATGGACAGAGGTAACTGCCTTGATTCTATGCATCCCTTGGCACAGGATTGTTCTCCTCCTACTCCTTATCCTACTTTTCCCCTTAAGCTTTGTTACTTTACATAAAAAATTGAATCTTAGACTATGTATTAGACCATAAAGCAAGACTCAAAAGAATTTCAGAGAGTTGGAATCATATACTCAAGGACAGTGCTGTCCAGTAAATCTTCCCTCAGTGATGAAGGTGTTCCATATATGCTATATAATGGCTCCCATACCAGATAGTGCAGCTCCAGAGCAGGGTCAGCCCATGGCCTACTTTTATATGGCTGTAAGCTAAGAATAATTTTAACATATTTAAAGAGCTATAATAAAAAACAAATACGCAGCAGAGCCCAGATGTGGCCTGCACAGCCTAAAATATTTAGTTTGACCTTTTACAGAAATAGTTTGCCAACCCCCGTTCTAGAGTATGTTTTAGACTATAATGAAATTATACTAGAAATCAGTGAAGAGATAATAAGAATTCAATGTCTTCACTTCTTATAGGTTGTTAGGATTTTCTGTATACTCTTAAGTTCGTTTTGGTAGTTTGTGTCTGCATTAGTTTCTTAGGACTCCTGTAATAAAGTACCACAAACTGGGTTGCTTAAACAAGGGAAACATTGTTCTCACAGTTCTGGAGGCTAGAAGTCCATGATTAAGATGTTGGCAGGGTTTCTTCTGAGGGCTGTGAGGGAGAATCTGTTCCATATTTCTCTCCTAGCTTCTGGTGGTTTGCTTGCAATCTTTGGTGTTCCTTTGTTGTAGATGCATCACTCAGACCGCTCTTCCATCTTCATATGTGTGTGTGTCCAAGTTTCTCCTTTTTATAAGGACACCAGTGGTTTGGGGTTGGGGGCCCACTTCCTCCAATATGTATGACCTCAGCTTAACTAGTGACATCTACAACAACCCTCCTTACAAATAAGGTTACATTCTGAGGTACCGGGGGTTAGGCCTTCTACATATAAAGTTGGGGTGGGTACAAAATTTAATCCATAACAGTGTCTTTCTAGGAATTTGTCCATTTCATCTAGGTTGTTTAATTTGTTGGCATACAGTTGTTCATAGTATTCCCTTATACTCTTTTTTATTTCTGAAAGGTTGGTAATGCCCCTTCTTTCATTCCTGATTTTAATAATTTGAGTTCTCTCTCTCTCTCTTTCTTTTTCTTTCTCTCTCTGTCAATCTAGCTAAAGGTTTTTCATTTTGGTTGATTTCTTCAAAGAACCACCTTTTGGTTTCATTGATTTTCTCTATTGTTTTTCTATTCTCTGTTTCATTTATTTCCACTCTAGTCTTTATTGTTGCTGGATACAACAGTAATATAAAAATCAGTTGCACTTCTGTATACCAGCCACAGTTAGAAAATGAATTTTTTAAAATGAGACCATTTATAGTAGCATTAAAAAATCAAGTACTTAAGAATAAGGGATATAAAATGTACAATATTTCTGTGAAGAAAACTATAAAATGTTATTGAGTGACCTTAAAGAAGACAAATAAATGGAAGAATCCACCATATTCATGGATTGGAAGGCTCAATTTTGTTAAAATGTCAGTTTTCCTTAAATTAATTTATAATCCCATATAATTCCAATCAAAATCGCAAACAGGTTTTTTTTTTGCTTGCTTGTTTTGTTTTAGTATGCAATTTGACAAACTAATTCTAAAATGTATATGGAAATGCAGAGGGTCAAGAATAACCAACACTTTCTTAAAGGAGAATAAGGATGTTCTTGAATATCAAGACATTATTAAGTCAGAGTGTTACATTGGCAGGGAGATATCAATAGGCCAGCAGATTAGGATAAAGAACTCAGAGTAGTTTGTGCATATATGAGCACTTGATTTATGGTAAAGGGTCTTTTTCGGGAGATGATGGGTGTGGGGAAACAATGAAATTGGACTCATACTTTGCACTGTGTACAAAAATCAAGTTTCGGTGGGTTATAGACCTAAATGCATAAGGCTAAACAGTAAGCTTTTAGAAGATGAATATTTCATGGCCTCAAGGTCAGGAATGGTTTCTTTTTTTCCAGAAATATATTTTATTTTGTTAATTTATTTTTATTGAGGTATAATTGACATATAACATTGTACTATTCAGGTGTACAACATAATTCAATATTTGTTTATATTACAAATGATCACCACTAGTTAGCATCCATCACCATACTTAAGTTTTTTTTCTTGTGATGAAAACTTGTATTTATTTTTTTTGAAGTAACTTTTCTTTATTTGGAATCTGATTATCAGCAGCTCTTTATATGTTTATATTTTAAGCATATAAACAATTTTTTAAAATTTATTTATTTATCTTTGGCTGTGTTGGGTCTTTGTTGCTGCATGCGGGCTTTCTCTAGTTGTGTCGAGCAGGGGCTACTCTTCGTTGCAGTGCGTGGGCTTCTCATTGCGGTGGCTTCTTTTGTTGAGGAGCACGGGCTCTAGGCGCATGGGCTTCAGTAGTGTGGCACACGGGCTCTAGAGCACAGGCTCAGTAGTTTTGGTGCACGGGCTTAGTTGCTCCACGGCATGTGGAATCTTCCCAGACCAGGGATTGAATCCGTGTCCCCTGCATTGGCAGGCAGATTCTTAACCACTGCACTACCAGGGAAGTCCTAAGAACTTTTAAAATCATCTTTCCTGGCAAATTTCTAATTTTCTATATAATATAAACTATAGTCACCATGTTGTACAGGGAACAAATGACTGCTTGCAAAAGACACGGAAGGCATTAAATATAAAAAAAAAAGTGGAATACATTTAAAATTTTAAATTGAGTATGTCTTTTTATATCACAAGACACCATTAAGAAAATGGAAGGTCAACAGCAGAGTAGGAGGTCCTTCTAACACATGATGAATCCTAACATCACAGTTTTGAGCAAAAGAAGCCAAACTCAAGGAATATACATTATATGGTTCCATTTCTGTAAAATTTAGAAACGGGCAAAACTCACTGCACTGTTTAGAAATGAATACTTAGGTGGTAAAACTCTTAAAGAAGCAAGGAGTTTTCTTGATTACCACAAAGGCAGGACAGAAGGAGGGCCTTCTGGGTTTACATAGATGTTAGCTTCATAATTACATTAAATTATACTTTTATGTCTTGTGCACTTTTCATCCTATTTTTCAACAAAATAAAAGGTTTTTAAAATGGAATGTAATTTTTGCCTTTTTGATGGCTTATTTGTATGAGAAGATACTCCTAACGTTTTTAAAAAAACTATTTTCTCCTGATTTTTGGAAATCTTTGCAAGTAGGTCAAATTGGCTAGGTGCAGACTGAGGATAGTTTCACAAATCAAATTCTTAAGACTTTTAGCTCTGATTTAGTTTTAACAAACAGAAGAAATTAATCTGTACCAGAATAGAAATTAGGTTGGTGTCTCTTTACCTTTCAGTTTCATCAAAGCTGTTATATGAAAACCTGAATCTTCTGATGGTTTTAGTGTTTCTATTTTTCTGCTTAAAGCAATCAGTGATAAATAGTTGAGTGAAAATGATGACATGAAACTTATTAAAAAGAGCATAAATAATGGTAGGAGGAAAGAAGAAAGGGCATATGTTTGTAAATATATAATATATAAATAGGGTATAAATAGTGAATGTGATCAAACTAATGAGTTTTACTACTGCCTAGCCAGTCATAAAAATTTATCTCAAGATTATTAAATAAGGGATTATGCCTTGCTCAAATAGAGGTGAAATGTTCTTTGTATCAATTATAAACTACTTGGTTTTACATTTTAGTACTTATCCCTTAAGACATGTTTCTTTTAATATTTTAATTTTATTGGAGTATAGTTAATTTACAATATTGTGTCAGTTCTAAGACAAGTTGCTTTAACTCTTGAATTATTTTGTTAGGGATTGTGCACTCATGATGGTACCTGGAAGTCAGCGGTTTATGGTTTTGGAGATCAGAGTAATTTGAAGAAACTACGAAATGAGTCCAATTTGAAGCCTGTCCCAATTGTTGGTCCAAAATTGAAAAGAAGGTATATTATCTCAAAATCTATTCTTCAGTTTATCTAACCATATTGTTGTTTATCTGACTGTTAATAACATATGCTACTAAGAAAAGCCTGGAGACTTTTATAGTGAGTTCAGGATTGTTTTCAAAGATAAATAAAATATAATTAATATGTTACCCTAAGTTTAAGTACTTCATATATAATAATACATTTGGATTCTGGGAAAATTCTGGAAAAAATCAGTTTTATGACTCTTCACTATCAATATCAAAATTAAACATCAATTAAATTTCATGCTGTAAAAATGTGATGATCTTATGTATATTAATCAACCTATTAATTAGTATTTATATGTGAGAACTCTAAACTCAGAGTTTGGCTGTTGAAACGAGTGTTCTTCTTATCATTATCTAGGGAAATTGATGGGGTATAAAACATGGTTAAACTATATGTGTTAAGTGCCCATGGTGTGAAGAATACTACATTGTTCCAACTTGTCACTTGTTTGGGTGCAGGTGTAGAGAACAAAGGACAAATACTGAAGTAAATTTTAATTAAGAGCAGATCTGCCATCTTTACTGTTATTATTAATTGCCTCAAGAAGAGTTAAGGTTTTTATTCAGAAATTTACCAGTTATAGTTGTGGTCACTGTAAATGGAGAAGATACAACATGCTTCTGTCTTGCAGGTGGCCAATTTCTTACTGCAGAGAACTCAACAGTTATTCCATTCCTTTCTTGGGAGCAGATGTGTCTGTTGTGAAGCGGACTCAGCGTTACTTGCACGAAAATTTACAGCAATCACCTGTAAGCATATATGATTTATTTTTTAATAAAGAGTATTCTGTGTTTGTTTCAGTTCCCCTATCATTTTAATGTAGGATTTTTATGTTTATAAAGCAAAAAATGAAAGAGCTAAAATAGTGCATGTTTCAGTTTCTGGAAGCATAAAGAATTAGTAGTGTAGAACATTTTGCATTTTATGGGGGTGGTAATAGCCTTCTCCCATAATTCAACTCTGACCTTCTGAATACCTTTTTAATGTAACACAATAGCAGCAAGTTCAATATAGGAAATCCTGGTATCATAAATACCCAACAGTCCCGTTGCGAGTTTCAGCTGCTAGAATACTCTTTCTGTTGCTTATGGAGGTGTCTAGGTTCTTCTCTCTTATCTCCTTGCTACCTCTAGAGAACTATCCTACTCCATTTGGTGAGGGAAGTAATTATTCCCACTGCTGAGACTTGAAGAGGAAACTGTGTCAAGTTTAAAAAAAAAACAAAAAACGAGAGTATTTTCTTAGAGATTGTAAGTGGAGTCTACACTCTATAATGTATAATTGTTAAACTCAGGTATATTGTTACGGACTTTTTATATATAGATTATGTGGACTTTTGTGTTCAAGTAGGGGGAGCTAATTACCTTTTGCAACAATTTTTTTTTAACATCTTTATTGGAGTATAATTGCTTTACAATGGTGTGTTAGCTTCTACTGTATAACAAAGTGAATCAGCTATACATATACATATATCCCCATATCTCCTCCCTCTTGCTTTTCCCTCCCACCCTCCCTATCCCACCCTTCTAGGTGGACACAAAGCACCGAGCTGATCTCCCTGTGCTACGCGGCTTCTTCCTACTAGCTGTCTGTTTTACGTTTGGTAGTGTGTATAGCTCCATGCCACTCTCTCACTTTGTCCCAGTTTACCCTTCCCCCTCCTCGTGTCCTCATGTCCATTCTCTACGTCTGCGTCTTTATTCCTGTCCTGCCTCTAGGTTCTTCAGAACCCTTTTTTTTTGGATTCCATATATATGTGTTAGCATACAGTGTTTGTTTTTCTCTTTCTGACTTACTTCATTCTGTATGACAGTCTCTAGGTCCATCCACCTCTCTACAAATAACTCAATTTCGTTTCTTTTTATGGCTGAGTAATATTCCATTGTATATATGTGCCACATCTTCTTTATCCATTCATCTGTTGATGGGCATTTAGGTTGATTCCATGTCCTGGCTATTGTAAATAGAGCTGCAGTGAACATTGTGGTACATGACTACTTTTGAATTATTGTTTTCTCAGGGTATATGCCCAGTAGTGGGACTGTTGGGTCATATGGTAGTTCTATTTTTATTTTTTTAAGGGACCTCCATACTATTCTCCATACTGGCTGTATCAATTTGCATTCCCACCAACAGTGCAAGAGGGTTCCCTTTTCTCCACACCCTCTCCAGCATATATTGTTTGTGGTGTTTTTGTTTTGTTTTGTTTTGTTTTTTTGCAGTACGCGGGCCTCTCACTGTTGTGGCCTCTCCCGTTGCGGAGTACATGCTCCAGACTCCAGACGTGCAGGCTTAGCGGCCATGGCTCACAGGCCTAGCTGCTCTGTGGCATGTGGGATCTTCCCGGACCGGGGCACGAACCCGTGTCCCCTGCATTGGCAGGCGGACTCTCAACCACTGCGCCACCAGGGAAGCCCATGTTTGTAGATTTTTTGGTGATGGCCATTCTGACCGGTGTGAGGTGATACCTCATTGTAGTTTTGATTTGCATTTCTCTAATGATTAGTGATGTTGAGCATCCTTTCATGTGTTTGTTGGCAATCTGTATATCTTCTTTGGAAAATGTCTATTTACGCCTTCTGCCCATTTTAATAATTTCTTTTAAAAAATGTCCTCCCTGGGGGCTTCCCTGGTGGCACAGTGGTTGAGAGTCCGCCTGCCGATGCAGGGGACATGGGTTCGTGCCCCGGTCCGGGAAGATCCCACATGCCGCGGAGCGGCTGGGCCCGTGAGCCATGGCTGCTAAGCCTGCGCGTCCAGAGCCTGTGCTCTGCAACGAGAGAGGCCACAACAGTGAGAGGCCCGCGTACCTCGAAAAAAAAAAAAAAAGTCTTCCCAGTGTCTGATTTCTGGACAAGCTTTTGGAACATAACACATTCATAAAATGGAAACTGCTTTTGTTTGATATTTATGACTATAGAGTAAGTTATTAGTAGCTAACATTCTTATATTACTTGATCTAAGAAAGTAGGGAGTAACATCCTGACTTTATATTCTTCATCTAGGTTCAGTATGCTGCTTATGTAACTGTGGGAGGTGTCACCTCTGTTATTAAGCTGATGTTTGCTGGACTTTTCTTTTTATTCTTTGTGAAGTTTGGCATTGGAAGGCAACTCCTCATAAAAGTAAGTAATATTTCTATGAAATTAGACCTTAGAAGTATTTTCCATGAAGTTTTGAAAATATCACTAAAGGTTTTTTTTTTTTCCTTTAGTTCCCATGGCTCTTCTCCTTTGGTTATTTTTCAAAACAAGGTCCAACACAAAAACAGGTAACTCTTTCCTTTATATCCAGGTCTCTAAAATAATATTTTTCTTTATTTCATTTTTACTTTTCCTCAGTGTAGTGAAAATAACAGCTAAGACCTGATGAAGCACTTACTGTGTTTCAGACACTCTTTTATATTCTTTACATAAATTAGATTACTCAGTCTTTTTGAACACTCCTTGAGGTGTTATCTCCATTTTACAAATGAGGAAAATGAGTCACAGAGAGGCTAAGAAACTTGCCAAAGTCCTATAGTGAGTAAATGGCCAAGTTAGGATGAGAACCCAGCTATCTGGCTCCAGAAATTATATTCTCTTTACTTCATAGAGATTTCAAATATTTTTACTCTTCAATTTTTCTCCTTCATTATCTCCTCCTTTTTTACGTCTTCTCTCCCCCTCCTCCAAGCTTCCCTTCCCTTTCCTCTTTCACACACCCTGGATCCCCATGGTAGATAAGTTGAATTACCATCTGTCCGGTATCCTCAATATAACTGCTTCAGGCACTTCAGATTTCATGTGTAAAAGCTAAACTTATTTCCACTGAACCCTCTTCTTCCTTCTGTGTTTCCCATCTCAGTTGGTGGCACTGTCATCTGCCCAGTCCTGAACGTAGGCATCATTCTAGATTTTTCTCCAAATCCATCATAACTACCTTAGCTCAGGCTCTTATCCCTCTTCTCTTCTCTCTCTCTCTCTCTCTCTCTTCCTTCTAATTGTGGTAAAATACACATGACAAAATTCCCCATCTTAACCATTTTTAAGTGCTCAGTGGTATCAAGTACTTTCATATTATTATACAGCCATCACCACCATCCATTTCCAGAATTGTTTTCATCTTGCAAAACTGAAACTCTATACCCATTAGAAAATAACTCTCCTTTCCCCTTTTTCCCCAGTTCCTAGCAAACACAATTCTACTTTGTGTCTGTGAGTTTGACCACACTAGAACATCATGAGTGGAATCATGCAGAATTTGGCCTTCTGTGATCAGCTTATTTTACATAGGATAATGTCCTCAGAGTTCATCCATGTTGTAGCATGTGTCAGAATTTCCTTTCTTTTGAGGCCAAATAATATTCCATTGTATATAGGCTTGTTTCTCAGTATCTTCAGAGGATTGGTTCCAGGATGCCCCACAGGTACCAAAATCCATGATGCTCAAGTCCCTTATATAAAATAGCATAGTATTTGCATATAACTTATAGACATTGTCCTGTATACTTTAAATCATCTATAGATTACTTTATAATACCTATGTAAATACTACATAAATAATTGTAAATGGTATGTTAATAGTTGGTGGCATAAGGCAAATTCAAGTTTTGCTCTTTGGAAATTTCTGGAAGTTTTTTCCCAAATAATTTGGATTTGACATTGGATGAGTGTGGACACAGAAATCATGAATATGGAGGGCTGATTGTATATACCATATTTTGCTTACCCATTCATCTGTCCATAGACACTTGGGTTACTTCTATTTTTGTCTATTTTGAATAATGCCTTTATGAAATTGGGTGTGCAGATATCTCTTCAAGACCCTTCTTTCAGTTCTTTTGGGTATATTACCAGAAATTCAATTTTTGGATCCTGTGGTAATTCTAGTTTGAAATTTTTTAGGAACCAACAAACTATTTTCCACTGTAGCTGCACCATTTTACATTCCCACCAACTGTGCACAAAGGTTCTAATTTCTCCATATCCTTACCAACACTTGCTATTTCCTTTTTTTTTTATAGTAGCCATCCTAATAGTTGTGAGGTGATCTCTCATTATGGTTTTGATTTGCAGTTCCCTAAATGATTAGTGATGTTGAACTTCTTTCCATGTGCTGCTTATTGGCTTATTTGTATATCTTCTTTAGAGAAATGTCTATTCTTGTCATTTGCCCATTTTTGTGCTGTATTGTTGAGTTCGAGGAGCTCTGTGTATATTCTGTATATTAATCCCTTATCAGATATGTGATTTGCAAATATTTTCTCCCAGTCTGTGGGGTTGTCTTTTCACTGTTAATAGTGCAGGCCCTTATCTTTCAGCTGAACTGTTCATAGCCTTCCTATGATTTCTTTCTAATTCATCTTCC
This sequence comes from Lagenorhynchus albirostris, assembly GCF_949774975.1. Lineage (NCBI taxonomy): Eukaryota > Metazoa > Chordata > Mammalia > Artiodactyla > Delphinidae > Lagenorhynchus > Lagenorhynchus albirostris. Next base: position 24,355,526 of record NC_083096.1, on the reverse strand, counting down.
CACTGCTGTATAAGAAATCTATGATGCAAATCTGACTCTGTTCCCAAGGATGGTTCAACATATGCAAATCAATCAGTGTGATACACCACATTAACAAAAGAGAAGACAAAAATCATAGGATCATCTCAATAGATGCAGAAAAAGCATTTGATAAAATTCAACATCCATTCATGATAAAAACTCTCACCAAAGTGGGTATAGAGGAAACATATCTCAACATAATAAAAGCCATTTACCACAAACGCATAGCCAACATAAAACTCAACAGTGAAAAGCTGAAAGCCTTCCCACCAAATTCAGGAACAAGACAGATGATGCCCACTCTCATCACTTCTGTTCAACATTGTATTGGAAGTCCTAGCCACTGCAGTCGGACAAGAAAAAGAAATAAAAGATATCCAAATTGGAAGGGAAGAGGTAAAATTGCAGATGACATGATACCCTATATAGGGAACCCTAAAGACTCCACACAAAAACTATTGGAACTAATAAATGAATTCAGCAAGGTAACAGGATACAAGATTAATATACAGAAATCTGTTGCAGTCCTTTACACTAACAATGAAATATCAGAAAGAAAAAGTAAAAAAAAAATCCCGTTTAAAATCTCATCCAAAAAAAAACTAGGAATAAACTTAACCAAAGTGGTGAAAGACCTATATGATGAAAACTGTAAAACATTGATAAAGGAAATCGAAGATGATTCAAAGAAATGGAAAGATAGCCCATGCTCTTGGACTAGAAGAATTAATATTGTTAAAATGGCCATACTATCCAAAGAAATCTACAGATTTAATGTCATCCCTATCAAATTACCCATGACATTTTTAACAGAACTGGAACGAATAATCCTAAAATTAATATGGAACCACAGAACTGCCAAAGCAATCCTGAGGAAAAAGAACAAAGCTGGAGGCATAACCTTCAGACTTCAGACAATACTACAAAGCTATCATAATGAAAACAGCATGGTATTGGCACAAAAACAGGTCAATGGAACAGAATAGAGAGCCCAGAAATAAAACCACACACCTATAGGCAATTAATCTTTGACAAAAGAGGCAAGAATATACAATGGAGAAAAGACAGTCTCTTCAGCAGGTGGTGTTGGGAAAGCTGGACAACTTCATGTGTCAATGAAATTAGAACACTCTCTCACACCATATACAAAAATAAACTCAAAATGGTTTAAAGACCTAAATATAAGACACGATACCATAAAACTTCTGCAGGAGAACCTGGGCAAAGCATTCTTGGACATAAATCATAGCAATATTTTCTTAGATCTGTATTCCAAGGCAAAAGAAATAAAAGCAAAAGTAAACAAATGGGACCTAATTAAACTTAAAACCTTTTGCACTGCAAAACAAACCATCAGCAAAATGAAAAGACAACCTACGGACTGGGAGAAAACATTTGCAAACAATGCAGCCAAACAGGAGTTAATGTCCAAAATATACAAACAGTTCATACAACTCAATATTAAAAAAAATCCAATTAAAAAATGGTCAGAGGGCTTCCCTGGTGGCGCAGTGGTTGAGGGTCCGCCTGCCGATGCAGGGGATGCAGGTTCGTGCCCCGGTCCAGGAGGATCCCACATGCCGTGGAGCGGCTGCACCCGTGAGCCATGGCCGCTGAGCCTGCGCGTCCAGAGCCTGTGCTCCGCAGCGGGAGAGGCCACAACAGTGAGAGGCCCGTGTACCGCAAAAAAAAAAAAAAAAAAAAGTCAGAAGATCTAAATAGACATTTCTCCAATGAAGACATACATGTGGCCAGGAAGCACATGAAAAGATGCTCAACATCACTAATTATTAGAGAAATGACAAAACCACAATGAGCTATCACCTCACACCAGTGAGAATGGCTATCATCATAAAGTCTACAAATAATAAATGCTGGAGAGGGTGTGGAGGAAAGAGAAGCCTTCTACACTGTTGGTGGGAATGTAAATTGGTACAGCCACTATGGAAAACAGTATGGAGATTCCTTACAAAACTAAAAATAGAGCTACCATATGATCCAGCAATCCCACTCCTGGGCATATATCCAGAAAAGAGGAAAACTCTAATTCAGAAAGATAAATCCACCCCAATGTACATAGCAGCACTATTTACAATAGCCAAGACATGGAAACAACCCAAGTACCCGTCAACAGACAATTGGTTTGAGGAGATGTGGTGTATATTACTCAGACATAAAAAAAGAATGAAATATTGCCGTTTGCATCAAGGTGGATGGACCTAGAGAATACCATACTAAGTGAAGTAAGAGGAAGACAAATATTATATGATATCACTTATATGTGGAGTCTAAAAATTGATACAAATGAATCTATATACAAAACAGAAACATTCTCAGAGATAGAAAACAAATTTATGGTTACCAAAGGGGAAAGGGCGAATAAATTAGGAGAAGGGGATTAACAGCTACAAACTACTATACATAAAATAGATAAGCAACATGGATTTACTATATAACACAAGGAACTATGTTCAATATCTTGTAATAACGTATAATGGAAAATAATGTGAAAAAATATATATACACCCGTATAACTAAATCACTTTGCTGTACACCTGAAACTAACAATACTGTAAATCAACTATACTTCAATAAACAATAAAATCTGACCCTGTTATCACCTTCTTTAAAATACTTCCCTGGCTTATTGCTTTGACAATGACTCTTACAGCTGGGACTTTATATATCAGAATCACCCAGTGAGATTTTTTCAAATACATGTTTTGACCCTGGCATCTGGACATTCTGATTCAGTAGGTGTGGAGTGGGGCCTCGAAGGATAGGTCAGTGGTTCTCAGCTTTGGGAGAGAGCCCAAAACAAATGACCAGAGATGCGGGTTTGATTGGTGTGGAATGTGGCCTGGGCACTGGGCTTTTTGAAAATTCCCCAGTAATGTTAATGCACTGCCAAGGTTGTGAATCACTGATGTGGAGGTAGGAAGGTTCTGGGTGATGTTTGGGTTATTTTGGTCCACACTCCTAGAGCACCAGTGACTGAAGTCCATCTCTGCAGATGTGAGGGCCTTCATGAGCTAGCCCTGGATAGCAGATAGGCTTTTTTTTTTTTTATGCCAACTCTGATTAATTGGTAGTAGCATCCTAGAGACTGTTGAAAATTGTCTCATACTGAATGTGTCATGCCTGAGAGGGTTACAATCAGATAGCATGTGTGCCTCAGGCAGGGGAGGAGACAAGTACAGCCTGTGTGTCTGACTTTGTTCACACCCTGTTCTTCTTCAGTTGTATGTTCTAGCCATGTTAGACTGCGATCCACCATGCTACTGCATCCCTTCTCGACTTTTTCCCCCGAAAGGTGTTCTTGAGTTAAAAATTAGAAACCACTGGTGTAGGAGCAGTGTAAGTGTGAAAAGAAGGAAGAGCTTACAATGGTCCTGATTCCAGTGCTGAAACTTACTAATCATTATATGGGTTCTTAACACTGTTTAGATTTATCACGGCCAGAAGAATTGGTTACTCACTGTAACTAATTCACAAGAGCCTGAGGTATATAAACCAGAATGCAATTAATTAACCAGAAATATATCTATTAGGTAGGTAAGATAATTTCAGAACAAGGCATTGTCCTGCTTACTTATTCTCTCCATTTAAGCAAATTACAGAAGACAATTCACTTTTTTTTTTTTGGTGGAATCAATCTTCACAAGAGATGGACTACAGTACAGGTAGCCTGGAAGAGTTATCCTCTCCCTTAGACATGTTTGGACAGAAAAAAATCAATAACTTCTCTCCCTATTTGTTTCCTCTTTTCCTTTCTTCTCTACTTGCCAACACTAATTCTGGGAGATTTAGTGTATAGTGAACAATCAATCAGGCCTTGAAAGGCCTGGATGCCATCCTATTATTTTATTTTTTTCATCCTATTATTTTAAGATAATCTCTGCTCAGATCTCATGAACTCACTTACAATTTATAATGTAATGCTCAGGCATTTATAAGGCTACATGTTGTAGGATGAAGTGAGGGAAATGGGAAGGAAAAGTTGTCATGCCTGAGAAAGCTGCCAAATATCTTTGTACCAAGGAAGTCCACTTGGTTTCTTTTGTGAAACTTATCCAACTTGGCTTCCTCCTGTTTTTATTTGGAATTCATCTTCTTTGGTATTATTGGCCTTTGACAGCATATGACCTTGGGCATACATTAGTAGATGAATCTATTGCTACTTTTAAATAATAGTTACCTAATTTTGATAAATGTACTGAAAAGCTCCTATCTTTTTCTTTATTTTTTATTCAATTTATTTAATCTAAAAAAAATATCCAGTTCATTGATTTCTTCCACCCCTACCCCCTGCCTCTGACAACCACCAATCTGTTCTCTGTATATATGACCTTAATATATATATGCGCGCGTGTGCACACACACACATACATATATACACACTGCATTTTCTTTATCCATTAGTGGACATTTAGGTTGTTTCCACGTCTTGGCTATTGTAAATAATGCCGTAGTGAACATGGGGATGCATATATTTTTTTCAAATTAGTGTTTTTGTTTTCTTCAAATAAATATCTGGGAGTGGACTTGCTGGATCATATGCTAGTTCTGTTTTTAATTTTTTGAGGAACCTCTATACTCTCTTCTATAGTGGCATTCAATTTACATACCCACCAACAATTCACAAGGGTTCCTTTTTCTCCACATCAACACTTATTTGTCTTTTTTGATAATAGCTATTCTGACAGGTGTGAGGTGATATTATGGTTTTGATTTGCATTTCCCTGATGATAGTGATATTGAGCATATTTTCATGTGTCTGTTGGCCATCTATATATATTTTTTGGAAAAATGTCTATTCCGTTCCACTGCCCATTTTTAATCAGGTTGTTTGGGGTTTTGTTGATGCTGAGTTATATACATTCTTTGTATATTTTAGTTATTAACCCCTTATTAGATACATTGTTTGCAAATATCTTCTTCCATTCAGTAGGCAGTCTTTTTGTTTTGTTGATAGTTTCCTTCACGGTGCAAAATTCAATTTAATATAGTCCCACTTGTTTATTTTTGCTTTTGTTTCTCTTGACTGAGGAGACATATCCAGTAAAATATTGCTAAGACCAATGTCAAAGAGCATACTACTTATATTTTCTTCTAGAGATTTTTGTGGTTTCAGGTTTTACACTTAAGTTTTTAATCTACTTTGAGTTTATTTTTCTATATGGTGTGAGACAGTAGTCCAGTTTGATTTTTTGCATATAGCTGTCCAGTTTTCCCAACACAATTTATTAAAGAGGTTGTCTTTCCTGTTGTATATTCTTGCCTCCTTTGTCGTAGATTAATTGAACATGTACGTGTGGGATTATCTCTGAGCTCTCTATTCTGTTCCATTGATCTATGCGTCTGTTTTTTTCTGCCAGTACCATACTGGGTTTTTTGGGTTGTTTTTTGTTTTTTTGGCCACGCCATGTGGCTTGCGGGATCTTAGTTCCATGACCAGGAATCAAACCTGTGCCCCTGCAGTGGAAGCATGGAGTCCTAATGTCTGGACCACCAGGGAATTCCCAGTACCATACTGTTTTGATTACTGTACCTTTGTAGTATAGTTTGAAATTAGGGAAGATGACACTTCCAGCTTTGTTGTTCTTTCTCAGGATTATTTTGACTATTTGAGGTCTTTTGACTTCACAATTAAGAATTATTTGGTCTCAGTCTGTGAAAAATGCCATTGGTATTTTGATAGGTGTTGCATTCATTCTCTAGATTGCCTTGGGTAGTATTGTCATTTTAACAATATTAATTCTTACAATCCACGAGCATGGTGTATCTTTCTATGTGTCGTCTTCAGTTTCTTTCATCAGCGTCTTATAATTTTTCACGTATTTTACCTCATTGGTTAGATTTTTACTAGGTATTATTCCTTTTGATGCGATTGTAAATGAGATTGTTTTCTTAATCTCTTAATGATTGTTTGTTGTTAGTGTATAGAAATACAACAGATTTCTGTATATTAACTTTGTATCATATCCTGCAACTTTACTAAATTCATTTATTAGTTTTAATAGTTTTTTGGTGGCATCTTTAGGATCTGTTGCATGTAGTATTGTGACCTCTGCAAACAGCGACAGTTTTACTTCTTTCTTTCCAATTTAGATTCCTTGTATTTCTTTTTTCTTGTCTGATTGTTGTGGCTAGGACTTCCAATACTATGTTGAATAAAAGTGGCAAGAGTGGGCACGCTTGTCTTGTTCCTGGTGTTAGAGGAAATGCCTTTAGATTTTCACCATTGAGGATGATGTTAGCTGTGGGCTTGTCATATATGGCCTTTATTATGTTGAAGTATGTTCCCTGTATACCCAGTATGTTCCCTGTATACCTTGTATCACAATGATTGATTTGCAGTTATTGAATTAACTTTACATCCCAGGATGAATCCCACTTGATCATGGTATATGATTATTTTAATGTATTGTTGAATTCAGTTTGCTAACATTTTGTTGAGGATTTTTGCATCTATGTTCATCAATGATATTGGCTTGTAATTTTCTTTTTTTGTGATATCTTTGTCTGGTTTTGGTATCAGAGTGATGCACGTTCATAAGAATGACTTTGGAAGCATTTCTTCCTCTGCATTTTTTTGGGATAGTTTGAGAAGGTTAGGCATTAACTCTTCTTTAAATGTTTGGTAGAATTCACCTGTGAAGCCTTCTGGTACTGGACTTTTGTTTATTGGGAGTTGAGGGTTTTTTAAATTACTGATTCAGTTTCATTCCTGGTAACCAGTCTGTTTATATTTTCTATTTTTTCTTGATTCCATCTTGGAGATTGTACATTTCTAGGAATTCATCCATTTCTATATTGTCCATTTTATTCACATGCAGTTGTTTCAGAAATCTTTTATGATCCCTTGTGTTTCTGTGGTATCAATTGTAACTTCTCCTTTTTCAGTTCTGATTTTATTTATTTGAGCTCCCTTTCTTTCTTGATGAGTCTGGCTAAAAGTTTATCAATTTTGTTTATCTATCCAAAGAATCAACTTTTAGTTTCATTGATCATTTCTATTGTTGTTGTAGCCTCTATTTCATTTATTTCTGCCCTGATCTTTATGATTCCTTTCCTTCTACTAACTTTGAGTCTTGTTTGTTCTTATTTTTCTAGTTCCTTTAGGTGTAAAGTTAGGTTATTTACTTGAATTTTGTTTGTTTGTTTGTTTCCTGAGGGTGGCTTGTAATGCTGTAAGCTTCCCCCTTAGAACTGCTTTTCCTGTGCCCTGTAGATTTTGGATTGTTGTGTTTCCACTTTTATGTGTCTCCAGGTATTTTTTTGATATCCTCTTTCTTCATTAAGCCATTTGTCGTTTAGTAGCACGTTTGATTTTTGCAGTGTTTCCTTATAGTTGATTTCTGGCTTCATAGTGTTGTGGTTGGAAAAGATGCTTGATATGATTTCAATTTTCTTAAATTTACCAAGGCTTTTTCTGTGGCCTAGCATGTGGTCTATACTGGAGAATGTCTGTGTGTACTTGGAAAGAATGTGTATTCTGCTGCTTTTGGATGGATTGCTTTGTATATATCTATTAAGTTCATCTAGTGTAATATGTCATTTGAGGCCAGCATCTCCTTATTGATTTTCTGTTTGTGTGATCTGTTCATTGATGTTAGTGAGGTGTTAAATTCTCCTACTATGATTGTGTTACTGTCAATTTCTCCTTGTATGTTTGTTAAGATTTGCTTTATGTATTTAGGTACTCCTATGTTGGATTGTTGTTATATCCTCCTGTTGGATTGGTCCCTTTCTACTTAGTAATATCCATCTTTATCTCTTGTTATAGTCTTAGTTTTAAAGTCTATTTTCTCTGATATAAGTATTGCTACTCTGGCTTTCTTTTCATTTTTTTTCACATGGAATACTGTTTTCCATTCCCTCACTTTCAGTCTATGTGTGTCTTTATATCTGAAGTGAGTCTCTTGTAAGTAGCATATATATGGGTCTTGTTTATATATCCATTCAGTCACTCTACATCTTTTGAGTAGAGCATTTATTCCATTTACATTTACTGTAATTATTGATAGGTATGTACTTACTACCATTTTGTTAATTGTTTTCTGGTTGTTTTTGTAGTTTTTTGATTTTTTCTTCTTTTTCTCTCTTCCCATGTAATTTGATGACTATCTTTAGTGTTATGTTTGGATCTCTCTTTTTGTGTGTGTGTGTGTATCTATTATAGATTTTTGGTTTGGGGTTACCATGAGGTTTATATATAGCACCCTGTATATATTTGTGATTATTATAAGTTACTGATCTCTTTAAGTTCGAACACATTTCTAACAACCCTGCATTTTTACTCCCCCCTACCCCATGTTAATGTTTTTTGGTTTTTTGTTTGTTTGTTCGTTTGTTGCGGTACACGGGCCTCTCACTGCTGTGGCCTCTCCCGTTGCGGAGCACAGCCTCCGGACGCACAGGCTCAGCGGCCATGGCTCACGGGCCCAGCCGCTCCGTGGCATGTGGGATCTTCCCGGACCGGGGCACGAACCCGTGTCCCCTGCATCAGCAGGCGGACTCTCAACCACTGTGCCACCAGGGAAGCCCCATGTTAATGTTTTTGAAATCATATTTTACATCTTTTTATTTTGTGTATCCCTTAACTACTTACGGTAAAAATAGGTGATTTTACTACTTTTGTCCTTTAACTTTTCTGCTAGCTTTACAAGTAGTTGGTCTACTACCTTTACTATATATTTGCCTTTACCGATGAGATTTTTCCTTTCATATTTTTATATTTCTAGTTGTAGTCTTTTCTTTTCCACTTAGAAAGGTCCCTTTAATGTTTCTTGTAAAGCCTGTTTAGTGGTGCTGAACTCTTTTAGCTTTTTGCTTGTCTGTAAAACTTCTCTTTAAATCTGAATGATAGCCTTGCTGGGTAGAGTATTCTTGGTTGTAGGTTTTTTCCTTTCATTACTTTAAAATATGTCATGCCACTCCCTTCTTCCTGGCAAAGTTTATGCTGAAAAGTCAGCTGATAGCCTTACGGGAGTTACCTTGTACGTAACTGCTTGCTTTTCTCTTTCTGCTTGTAAGAGTCTCTCTTCATCTTTAATTTTTACCATCTTAATCACAGTATGTCTTGGTGTAGATATCTTTGGGTTCATATTGTTTGGAACCCTCTGTGTTTTCTGGGCTTGGATGTCTGTTTCCTAAGTTAGAGAGGTTTTCAGCTATTTTTTCTTCAGATAAGTTCTCCCCCATTCTCTCTCTTCTCCTTCTGGTACCCCTGTAATGCAAATATTAGTAAATTAGTACATTAGTACCTAGAGGTATCTTTAACTGTTCTCATTTTTAAACATTGTCTTTTCTGTTCAGCTTGGATGATTTCCACTACTCTCAGTTTACTGATCTGTATCTTTAATCTACTGTTGATTTCTTCTCATGTATTTTTTATTTCAGTTATTACATTCTTCAGCTATGTTTGGCTCTTCTTTATATTTTCAAACTCTTTGTTATACTTCTCACTGTGTTCATCCGTTCTTCTCCCAAGCATCTTTGAGTACCTTTCTGATCATTATCTTGAACTCTTTATCAAGTAGATTGCTTATCTCCACTTATCTTAGTTCTTCTGGTGTTTTATTTTGTTGTTTTTTGGACCACATTCCTCTGTTGCCTCCTTTTGCCTATGTCTCTGTTTTTTATTTCTGTGTATAATATTAGGTAAGTCAGTTACATTTTGCAATCCTGGAGAATGGCCTCCTGTGGGAGACTTTCAGTGGGGCCTAGCAGCATACTCCCCACTGGTCACTGGAGCTATATGCTCTAGCAGTGCCCCCTATGTGGGCTGTATGGGCCTTTCTGACTACTGTGGGCACACTAGTAGGCAGAGCTGGCCCCCAGATGGCTGCCAGGCCCTGCCTCATGCCGAGGCTACTGCCCTTCTGATGGGCATGGCCTGGACCTGGAGAGGCTGTCTGCAGGGCTCTGGGGGTCCTGGGCTGGTACCAGCCTGATAGTAGGTGTGGCCAAGTCATGGCATGCTGCGCCAGGTATCCAGGGGGCTCAGGCTGGTGCCACCCCCCTGGGGTGGGCAGTACTGGGGTCCCAACATAGCTGGCTGCAGGACCCAGGGAGTCCCAGGGCTGGTATTGGTCTGCTACTGGGCAGGGAAGCACCTGGTGCTAATGAGATAGAGGGAGGACCCCAAAATGGTGCTTGCCAGCACCAGTGTCCTCATGGCAGAACAGGTGCCCCCAAATGGCTCCCGTTAGCATCTCTGTCCCCAGAGGGAGTCCCAGTTCCCTTCTGCCTCCCTGGAAGGCTCTCCAAGATCAGCAAGTGGGTTGACCTGGGCTCCTTTCATATTACTACCTCTGCGTTGGATTTCAGGGCATGTGAGATTTTGTGTGAGTCCTTTAAGAGTGTAATCCCTGTTTCCTATGGCCCTCCAGCTCTCTGTATGCAAGCCCTGCTAGCCTTCAAAGCCAGATGTTCTGGGGGCTTGTTTTCCTGGTACAGGACCCCCGGGCTGGGGAGAGCCCAGTGTGAGGCTCAGACCCCTTGCTCCCTGGGGAGAATGCTTGTAATTGTAATTATCCTCCCATTTGGGAGTAGCCTACCTGGGAGTTTGGGTCTTGCCTACACTGCATCTCTGCTTCTCCTACCATCATGTTGTGGTTTCTTCTTTATATCTTTAGTTGTTGAAAATCTTTTCTGCTAGTCTTCAGGTTGTTCTCATTGATAGTTGCTCTGTATATAGTTATAATTTTGGTGTGTCCAGGGACTTCCTAAACTCCACCATCTTGGTCATTCCTCTATTTCTAGTTTTTTGATGGTAGCCATTCTAACAGGTGTGAGGTGATATCTCATTGTGGTTTGATGTGCATTTCCCTCATGATTAATGATGTAGAGCATCTTTTCATGCACCTATTGGCTGTCTGTATGTCTTCTTTGGAAAAATGTCTTCCGATCTTCTGCACATTTTTCAGTTCAAGTGTTTGGTTTTTGCTAGTGAGTTGTATGAGTTCTTTATATTTTGGGGGTAATAGCCACTTATCAGATATGTGATTTGTAATATTTTCTCCCATTTAGTAGGTTGCCTTTTCATTTTGTTCATGGTTGCCTTTGCTGCACAGAAGCGTTTTACTTTGACATAATCTTACGTGTTTATTTTTGCTTTTGTTTCTGTTTCTGGTGTCAAGTTCAGAAAAAGCATCTTTAATACCTATGTCAAGGAACTTACTGCCTATGTTTTCTTCTAAGAGGTGTATGGTTTCAGGTCTTATATTCGTCTCTAATCCATTTTGAGTTAATTTTTGTGTATGGTGTAAGCAGCAGTCTAGTTATGTTTTTTCAACATCATCTGTTGAAGAGACTGTCCTTTTCCCATTGAATATTCTTGGCTCCTTTGTCATAAATTAATTGACCACATATGTGTGGGTTTATGTCTGGGTTCTCTGTGCTATTCTGTTGATCTGTGTGCGTGTTTTTATGCCAATACCATACTGTTTTAATTACTATAGCATTGTAATATTGTTTGAAATCAGGGAGCATGGTACCTCCAGCTTCATTCTTCTTGCAAAGATTTCTTTGGCTATTTGGAGTCTTTTCTGGTTTTATATAGACTTTAGGATTTATTGTTCTAGTTCTGTGAAATATGCCATTGGTATTTTGATAGGGATTGCATTGAATCTGTAGATTGCTTTGGGTAGTGTGCACATTATAATGATATTCTTTCAATCCATGATCATGGACTGTCTCCATTTATTTGGGTCTTCAATTTCTTTTGTTAATGTCTTGTAGTTTTCAGCATGTAGGTCTTTCACCTCCTTGGTTATATTTATTCCTGGATGTTATATTCTTTTTGATGCATTTGTAAACGGGATTGCTTTCTTAATATTTCTTTCTGATAGTTCATTAATGTATAGAAATGAAACAGATTTTTGGGTGTTGATTTTGTATCCCATGACTTTACTGAATTCATTTTAGTTCTGATTTTTTGATGGAATCTTTAGGGTTTTCTATACATAACATCATGTCATCTGCAAATAGTGATGGTATTACTTCTTCCTTTCCAATTTGGATACCTTTTTTTTTTTGCGGTACGCGGGCCTCTCACTGCTGTGGCCTCTCCCGTTGCGGAGCACAGGCTCCGGACGCGCAGGCTCAGCGGCCATGGCTCACGGGCCCAGCCACTCCGTGGCATGTGGGATCTTCCCGTACCGGGGCACAAACCCATATCCCTTGCATCGGCAGGCGGACTCTCAACCACTGCACCACCAGGGAAGCCCTGGATACCTTTTATTTCATTTTTTTGCCTAATTGCTCTGGATAGAACTTCCAGTACCATGTTGAATACTGTCGACAAGAGTGGGCACTCTTGTCTTGTTCCTGACCATAGAAGAAAAGCTTTCAGCTTTTCACCATTGAGTATGATGTTAGCAATGGGTTGTCATATATGGCCTTTATTATGTTGAAGTATATCCCCTCTATATACCCAGTTTGCTGAGACTGTCATAAATGGATGTTGAATTTTGTCAAATGCTTTTTCTGCATTTGAGATGATCATATGATTTTTATCCTTTATTTTGTTAATGTGGTATATCACATTGACTGATTCATGGATGTTGAACCATCCTTGCATCCCTAAACTAAATCCCACTTGATCATGGTATACGGTCCTTTTAATATATTGTTGAATTCAGTTTGCTAATATTTTGTTGAGGATTTTTGCACTTATGTTCATCAGTGATACTGGCTGTCATTTTCTTTTCTTGTGGCATCCTTGTCTGGTTTTGCCTTTAAATAATGGTTTCTCCTTTCTGGTACTCACCTTACTTTTCTATGTAATAAACTTCACGCACATGCGCTCACCTCTTCCTCAGTAAACTTAATAATGCTCTTTGCTAAACTAGTCCTGCACTTCTAATTCATGTCTCATATTGTTATTAGATCTCTTATGTGTATCTGTGTGTGTGTGTATATATATGTATATATTTCCACACACACTAAACTGTAAGCTCCAGGAATGCCTTTTCTTTTTCTTTTCTTTTCTTTTAATTTTATTAATACTTTATTTATGTCTCAGGACCTAACATAGTGTCTGACCCTTGGTTGATACTTAATAAAAATTTGTTCACCATGGCTTTGTTATTTTATTTCTAAATTTAGTGATTGTGACAGATGCTTGGATAGATCTTCTATAATTTAATTTTTGAATCAAATTTTTACACTTCTAAGTGGAGCAATTTTATATCTATACCCTAGGCCCATACTGCCGTTACTTGTTAACTATTTTTTTGTCTTGTCACCTCAAACAGATATCTAAAGCCCAAGTACCATATTCTATCCTAAAATGAAAACTACCTCCATCCAGCTTTTCCTCTGAAACTGCCTATTCTGGTGGTGCTGTTCTTCTTTCAGCCACAACCTAAGACTCATCTTTATATCAGCTTTATTCCTCACTAACTCCCTCCTCTCAACATCACTCCAGTCAGCAAAACTTGTTGTTTTTCAAAGAATTATTTTTTGCTCCATGCTTAAGTAAAGGATGACGGGATATTCTGACAGATAGAATATTGATTTTTTTATTTATTGAAAATGTGTTATAGGAAGTATATTAGTAGGTTTTATTGTGTTCAAGGAGGAAACGACATATTTATTTAATAAACCCTTTGCTTTCTTTTCCTCAGATTGATGCCTCATCATTTACGTTGACATTTTTTGGTCAAGGGTACAGCCAAGGCTTTGGTCCTGATAAGAACAAACCAAATATCAGAATTTGTACTCAGGTGAAAGGACCAGGTATTTCACATGTGACTTAAGAATGCTTGGGAGTTTTACATTGTCTTAAGCTATAAAGTGGTGTGCTATTACAGCAGTTTCTTTTTAAAGTTTATTTTAGAAATAAATTTTGCACAAATTATTTAAGTAATAATGATAAATAATTCTGTCAAAAGAAGGATTGGAATTATTGGTATCATTCAATTTTATTGTTGTGTCCCTCTCACTGTTTTTTTTTCTTTCAGTATGATTCAGTAATTCTGAATGGAATTTTTAATATTAAGAAGACAAGGGGCTGATTGATATTTATCTGTTCTATTTTTATAGTCAAGGGTCACTTTAAAGCAGTGTAGTTATAACATAATCAAAGCTGTGATCCAAGCTTTTTTGGAGTCTGGATCACCCTGACATTGTAAAGTGTGTGTACATGTGCATTTTTCTGGGCAAGGTAAAAGTTTTGATAGATAGTTAAAAAGGACTATCACTCCAAAACATTCAATAACTTATGCTGTAAATTTTAGAGAACTGTACAGAGACAATCCCACTTGTGAATTACAGTATAAGTTTAATTACCATCATTCCTAATAGATCACAGGGGGTCTGTTGTGCAGTTTTAATCAAGCCCAATAGCAAAGATATCTTTGCATCTTGCCTTTTTTTCAAATTTCCACCTGGGTTTTTAAGAAAAGCTATGTTGTTATTTAACATGAATATAAACACTAATGTTCTCCTTGTTTATAGACTTCTTTTAAAGTTACTTCTTAAAGTTAGACTTCTTTGAGAGTTACTCAGTTGTTCTTTAAGAAATGGAGTCTTTTTTTAAAAGTGAAGTTTGATGTATTTGATTGAGAAAGATCAGTGTAGTGTATGAATAGAGAAACAAGAAACCTAGGATTATTGGTAAGAGTGTGGACTTGAGCCGGCTGCCTGCATGTGATTCTGGCCCAAACACTACCTAACTTTGTGAATTTGAATGAGTCTCTTAACCTCTCTATGCCTCAGTTTCCTCATCTGTAAAATCAGTATAAAATAGTACTAGCCTAGATTGTTAGGAGAATTAAATGAGTTTAATGGATTTAAAGCACTTAATACAGTTCCTGACACTTAATAAGTACTATATAAATGTTGTTATTTTTGTTATTACATGAACAGAGTATTTATTGAGGAAATTCTGTACACTGATACTTAGATATAAAATCTACCATTTGATTTTTGGGTGTTGTTGAATGCATATTTTATGAATACTTTCTTTTTCTTTCATCACCTGTTATCTGCAGAAGCTGGCTATGTGGCTACCCCCATAGCCATGGTCCAGGCAGCCATAACTCTACTAACTGACACCTCTGATCTTCCTAAGGCGTAAGTCTGGTTTTCTTCAAATTTGAAGATATCTTTTTCATTTATGTTATACTTTAGCTTATCTTGGTTCAGTTTTCAGGCATTGGGTTTGTACATAAGCATTTACAGTACCTTTGATCCAAAGATAGAGGTAAACTTAATATTGTGAGAAGGACGGTTCCTTACTGGCCTCTAGGAACAGCGCAGAAGTAAATGAGAGGAGACAGAAAAGTTTGAGAGCCATGCTTCAGTTCCTCCTGAAAATAACTCAGATCCAAAGTCAGCTACTCAAAAAAAGGTCCCTGTAGTTAAATGTTATTGGCAGGAGCCCCTAATCCATGCTGAATGATACCCAGCTGGCAGTGGGAGCCGTGACCCCAAGCATGAGTTGATTCATGGCATCCTGGCTAGATAAGTATCAAGTGAACTATCTTTCTGGAGCATATAGCTGTTACCCTAAAAGTAGGCCAACTTTACAAATAAGCATAGGCCTGCAGGCTTAGAAACAAATAAATTTAGGTCTGACCTGAAACAGTAGTAAGTAATAAACATAAAAATTATATAAAGTGAAACCTAATTAAATTTTCTTCAAATATTTGTATACTCTTTGAAAATATTTAGCATTTTCTAAATGTTACCCATTACATTTAAAGAAACTTCTTTTTCATCCAAATTGTCTTGTTTATGCTTTAGTAATAATTGATTACCTAAATTTATTTTGCCCATGTGCATATTTGATCCTCCTGAGTCTAAGGGCTGACTTTATATAAACAGCAGCTGTTACTTGGGTTAATAACCCTCAGTGTGCCCCTTCCAACACACACACCGGTATCATGGAAACAGTCTCATTAGTCACTGAACCAACCTAGATGGGTTTGCTGGGTACTAGTTTACTTTTGAATAATAGCTCCTTGCTCATTTGGCTGATTTTAGGAATGGAACCAAAACCAGTCCATTATGGAATCAAGAATCAGGTTTTCATAAGCTCTGCATTGATTCGATAGCTAGTCCTCCAGTAAATCACACTAGCAGAGGAAAGGGCTGGAGCTGGGCTTTGTGCACTGTTTCATCTTGTTATTGTCTTACAGGGGTGGGGTCTTCACTCCTGGAGCAGCTTTCTCCAGAACAAAGCTGATTGACAGACTCAACCAGCGTGGCATTGAATTTAGTGTCATTAGCAGCTCTGAAGTCTAAACGTTTGAATAATTAACCGAAGTCATAAAATGCATGAATTAACAGCTTTTTAATTTGATATTTGAAATTCTTCTATAAGCCTGT
This sequence comes from Lagenorhynchus albirostris, assembly GCF_949774975.1. NCBI lineage: Eukaryota > Metazoa > Chordata > Mammalia > Artiodactyla > Delphinidae > Lagenorhynchus > Lagenorhynchus albirostris. The sequence continues at coordinate 24,339,161 of NC_083096.1, read as the reverse complement.
CTGACTGTATGTGGAAAAGATTGTCATATCTAAAATATGTATATAGTACAAGCAGGGAATTGTACCAGCTTACCATAAATTTCAAATCTTAGCTGATTTTTGTGATTTTATTGCTTGTGAGAAAAAATTAATATTTGACTTTTTCATTGAAGAATTCAAGGTCAGTTTTTTAAGTGAGCTGGAAGATCAGAGGGTGGGATGGGTGGCTCTCTCTGTGTGGCTGACACGCCCAGGCTGGTGGTCATGTAAGACGGCAACTGCTCTTTTCCTCGCCATGATATTGAATGGGATCTCACTTCCCCATGAATTTCTCTGCATAGTGTAGGCCTTTGCCAAATGAAACTGCAGTTTTTGCTATTTTAGCCTACTTTTTCGCGCATCCACGCTGACTGATTTTGGACTCTTACCTAAGTTTAATAATAAAGGATTGTCAATTGAACAGTGGTTCTGTGTTTGGACGTGCCTGTGTATTTGAGTAGTGGTAGAAATGTGCTTCCTTAGTGGTCTGTGTACTGCTAATAATTGGGCTTATCATTCATTTTCCCTGGTTCTGTACCTGTGTGCCTTAGGTTTAAGGATATAGCTGCTAAGTTTCTATTGATTTTCACTGCCTAAGCAAAATTTTTCTCTAATTTACTTTTTATATTTTAACCAGGTTTCCACTGAAGCCCAAAAATAAGGCAAAGGACTTTTCCTTTTGTAATTAGCATATAATAAACACACGTTAAGTGTTCTGTTACGTTCATTATGTAAAGAGGACAGCCATTGCCTTCATGGAATTTCTACTCTACAGTGAGAGGCATGACATTGATAGGAATCTTATTCATGTTGGGAGGTCCATCTGTGCTGCCTGTACAAAAGAAAGAGGGTCTATTTAACTTGAAGAGGGAGATCCTTGGTGATAGTACTGTCCATCCTAACTTTGCTTCCTCTGCCCAGGGCTGGTCGAATCGGGTCTCAGCTGTGCATTAATTTGTGGGACCTTAGAAGAGGTTTTATCATCTCTAAAATCAGGAAGATGGACAAGAGCAAGAGATCTCATGACTAGCTGCATATCCAAACCACAAACAATATAGGTTCCCCAGCGGACCCCAGCAGTTTGCATTCAGGAGGTATGACGGTTGGGCCCTAGGAATCCGTGGCTTAGATCTGCACTTGGGAGCTACTGGCTGAGACTCCATGTGCATCTTTCCACTTTTGCAACGTGTGCTGTGTTGTGCTCTAGTGTTGATGCTGATATATGACCACCTGTGTGACCCTGTCCTCCAGCTTGAGGTACAAGTGTCTAGTCCTGATATTCTTTCTAACCCTCCAAGGCTCCACCTGCTCACTTGCAGAAAGTATATTTACTTGCCTCAAGCAAATTGTCCAAGAGCTTTAAGTCTCAGTCCAAGAGGTAGAAGTCGTTCCTGCTTCCCATGGCCTCACTGCTATCCTGCCTCAAGGACAAAGGCTTTCCTGGGTTCTATGATGCTTTGCTGACCCTTGTCCCTGCCATCACCAACATGGAGCTCCACACTTGGGCTCCAGGGTTACAGGTTATATTTTAGTTCATGTGCATACACTCAGCCAGGACCTGAGCTACAGGCAAAACCCAAGCCCCTCCCATAAGCCCTTGGGTCCTGGTAGTAAGCTGAAGTCACCAGCCCAGATGCCTCTGCCTTCCCAGGGAGACTCCTCTTGGAGCCCTTGATAGCCTCTCCTGCCAGTAGAGTTTCAGTGCCCCTAACTTTATATTTTAGGGAGCAAGTATTGGAGTTGTCACCTCTGTTGCCTCCTTCCTGTTCTTATGCAAATCAGTCAAACTGCTCCTTGGGACAGTCCTGCATATTAAGGTCCCAGGCCTTTGGTTAGGAATGCAGTCCCAGAGTCAGCCCACTGCTTACAGTGGCCTGGACAAGCCTCATTTGTTTAACCTTTAAAGCCTCAAAATGGGGAAAGTAACAGGGCCAAATTCATAGAATTATGGTGAAAATTAAATGAGCTCACAGATGTATAGCACTTAGATTAGTGTCTGACACACAGTAAGCCCTGGATAAGTCTCTGTTATTGCTGCTATTGTTAGTCTGTCTAAGGCCGCAAAAGTTTTCTTTGCAAGCCTTTCCCCAGAGCACTCAGTGCCCGTGGGACTTAACTAAGACTCATCTCAGTTCTTTGTGGAATCAAGATCTCTTCGAGATTGACTAATTCCCGGCAGATGTCATAGTAAATCTTAACCTCTGCCACCCCAGGCCCTTGCACTGAACAGGTCCCACAGTACAGGCACTTAACGATGCTTAATGAATTGAACCTATTTCAAATAAACCTATGAAGACAGAAAATAAGTGGAGGTAGAATATCAAATTTGTTCAGAACAAGGATACAAAATGAGGGGCATGAAATAACCATTCTCTAGGTGAGACAGCAAGAAACTTACAAAAGAGCTTTTATTTGAAGTTTGGAGCTGTTAATCATGAAAATATTAACGGCAGTTGCTTATCAATTCCTCTGTGTGCCAAGCACATTCTAAGTTCTTTATATTCTTTTATATTTGTTAACCATCTGCAGTAAGTACTGTTACCGTTCCCCTGTAACAGATAAGGAAAGAGACTTAGGGGAAGTCCTTTGCCCCAAACCACACAATTGATTAGTGATGGATTCAGCCCCAGGCAGTCAATCCCAGAGCTCAGAGTGCTGACCATTCACCTTTCATATTTCCCACCTCACCTTCACCCTGGTTATGGATTCATTTTTACATGAATTTAAATCAAATTGAAGAAGAGTTTTGCTTAAAAGTGGTATAACAGGTTGAGTGAGTGGGAAATGGGTTGACTAGGTTGAGTCCACAATTCAGCTCTGAGAGCCAAGTTAATTAAGCTTATTAGCTACACAAATAATCTTTCCAACTCAAAGCTCAAATGTTTCAGTTGGTGTAGCCTCACTATTCCATATGCAATAAACATTCTCTCTTCTTTTTCACTATAAGAGCAACATCATTTTTCAGTTTCCACAAGCTGGATTCAAGTAGGTCCCCAAAGTCCTTTAACATTTGTGACTGCTGGTGTACAAATGGTCGAAGCATTTGATCGTCTTCCTAAAAATAAAGAAAAGAACAATATTGTTGTCAAACCCAAGTTCATGTGCCCGACGCACAGTGAGGCCAAACTGAAATGGTGGAGTTTGGAGCAGAGAAACTTGTATTAGTCAAGGAGGCACCAACCCTAAAGATGGGAGACCTAGACTCGTCTCAAATCCATCTTGCTGGCTGGCCAGGGGTGCAGGGTTTTTTAAAAAAAAAAAAAAAAGTAAAGGGGAGGGGGTCTCTGTGATTTCAGCTTTCCTGTAAGACTTCAATTGCAGACTTCCCAGCACTGTCTTGGGACTCGTTGTGTCTGTCATTGGTGAATGTGATTGATCTGTGTGTTCCTGCAAAGCAAACTAGTAAATCATGGTCTTGTGATCCCTTAACTTCTTTTTAGGAGAAAGCAAAAGCAATGGTTGAGGCATTTTGTTATTTACTTCGTGATGGTTCAGGAGTTTCAGTTCTTAATTGATCTTCCCAGTGTCACCAATTTTAAGTCCACTTGGGGCCAGCCAGTTGAAGCCACAGGACATTATCTCCACAGTTTGGGGTCATAAGTCAAGGCATTACTTTAAGCTAACAATCATGGAAAAGATGATGTTGGGCTTGCTTTTCCATTGTTTCTGCGTTCCCTCACTCGCCTAGTTAGTAACAGCTTGAATCTGCTCTTTGGAACTCAGGGAAGGTCTAGGAGACTAAAGACTTTATAAACAACAAACGGGGGACACAGAGGGGATTTTGTACTCAGGAGGGCCCCGCAGCATCCTGCTCGGTTTCAATATTAGTGGACTCACTTCATTACAGTAAAAGTACTGTGTGTGTACATGAGTGGGGTGCCCAGCGGGTTCTCCCTTTGGGCCAGAAAGCTGCATTTGAAAGCTGCTACCAGAGGCGACAAGTCACCTAGGAGCATGTCCTGTTTCAGGAAGGCTGCCTAAATGACCCTTTACTTACTGCCAACAGGGAAAATTGGTGAGATAATCCAAATATTTGAGATTGGTATGGTATATATTCTTTTAATACTGTAGAAGTTCTGAGGTTTGCACAGGACTGTGTTGGGTGGGGATTCTCCCACTGAGATTTGGTTGATGTGTCCTCTGCCCCATAGGAGCAGGTATCCCTGAGCAGGGATTGCAGGGCCCACTGTGGCCAGAGCGCCAGTGAGCAACGGTGGAGGAGGTGACGGTGGTCACAGAGACGCGAGCAGGCAGGGGGCCGATAGTGTGTCGTGGTATCTCGTTTTAGTTTCTGTTTCCCTGATTATTAGTGAAATGCCCGCTCAGATACTTTGGCCATTTTTTCCAGTGTGTTTTCCTACAAAGAGAAGGAGTTGTCTTTCTCTTATTTTAAAAGTATGTAGGGACTTCCCTGATGGCGCAGTGGTTAAGAATCCACCTGCCGATGCAGGGGATACGGGTTTGAGCCCTGGTGCAGGAAGATACCACATGCCGCGGAGCAACTAAGCCCATGCGCCACAACTACTGAGCCTGTGCTCTAGAGCCGGTGCTCCGCAGCAAGAGAAGCCACTGCAATGAGAAGCCCACGCACCTCAACAGAGTAGCCCCCACTTTTGGCAACTAGAGAAAGCCCGTGTGCAGCAATGAAGACCCAATGCAGCCAAAAATAAATAAATAAATATATTTTTTTAAAAAAAGTATGTAGTTTATATATTCTGGATACTAATCTTTGATGACAAATAATACACATAGATTCTCCCAGGTTGTGGCTTATAACTTTATATTTAGCGTGTTTATCACACTGGTTTTTCCTTCTTTTTTATTGTGAGGTGTACAAACAAAAGAGTACCCTAAATGTATGCGTAGGTACAGTTAAAGTGAACATACCTGCTCAAGAAAGCACACTGCGTCTTGAGCGCCTCCTGGTCACACCCATTTCTCTACCCCCCAGAAGCAACTACTAACCTAAATTGTGTGATAATCATTTTCTCGCCACCTAGAATGCAGCCCTAAACAGTATATTTTGCCTGTCTTTTGGCCATTTGTGCCATAAGTTACTAATCTTCTGTGGGTGTACATTAAGGTGTTTCCATTTGGGGGCTGTTATGGAAGATGGTGTTAAAATACAGCCAGTGCACGAGTGCTTGGGTTCCTACAGAATTTTTCAGCTGGTCCATCATCTGAACTACAGAACAGAAAATGACTTGAGTGACTATTTTCCCAGTTCTCTCAAGAATGGTGTATAACTAGTACCATTCTAGATAGGTAGGAGAGAAGTTAATTCATTACATACATAGGATGTCTAGAAAGGTGGTTCTCAAACTTGAGTTTAAGGCAGAATCATCTGGAGGACTTGTTAAAGCACAGATTACTAGGCCTCACACCCAGAGAGTCTGGTTCAGCAGGTCTGGGAGGGGACCCTGGAATTCGCATTTCTAACAAGATCCCAGATGATGCTGAAGCTGCTGGTGAGAAGACCACACTGTGAGAACCTCTGCCTCAGGGCATTAAGGTGCAGAGAAGTGCAGAACCAGTTTACTCTGTGGAGAAGAGGAGTTGAGTTGCAGGCTTACAGGGTAGATGCATCTTTGACTTTTATTAGATAAATGGCAAACAGTTTTTTAAGTTGTTGTACCGATTCATACTCCTTCCAACGTGGCATGAAAGTTTCTGTTGCTTCATAGCTTTACCAAAACTTGATATTTTCAGACGGAAATTTTTGCCAGTATGGTTACTTTATTCTAGCATATCACTGGTTTCAATTAGTGTTTCCCAAATTATTAAAGAAGTTAAGCACTTTCTCATATATTTATTGGCCTTTTTTTTTTTTTTTTTTTTTGCGGAACGCAGGCCTCTCACTGTTGTGGCCTCTCCCATTGCGGAGCACAGGCTCCGGACGCGCAGGCTCAGCGGCCATGGCTCACGGGCCCAGCCGCTCCGTGGCATGTGGGATCTTCCCGGACCGGGGCACGAACCCGTGTCCCCTGCATCGGCAGGCGGACTCTCAACCACTGCTCCACCAGGGAAGCCCTATTGGCCTTTTTGATTTCCTCTTTTGTGAAGTTCCTGTTTGGGTCTTCTGACCATTTTTTCCTACTGGGTCAAAATCTATCTGTTTTTCTTTTCGGTTTGTAGTAGTTCTTTATTTTGGATATTAGTTCATTATATATTAAATGTGTTGCAAATGACTTTTCCTATCCCTTTCGACTTTGTTTTGGTTTCTGGACCAAACTTCACAATTTTAATATAGGTGAGTCTATCAATCTTTTTCTTTAAATCTAGGTATTTTTCTTGTCATGTTTAAATCCTTTTCCACTGTGAGGTCATGAAGACGTCTCCTAAAGTACCTTCTGTAAGCGTTAGGGGTTTACCTTTCACGTATAGGTCTTTAATTCTCACCTAAAATTGACTTCTAGGTATAGTTCTAGATAAGGCTCCAATTTCATTTATTTTCATATGTATTCTGAATGCTCTGAGCACTGTTTATTGAAAAATCCATCCTTGCCACACTCATCTTTGGTTCCACCTCGGTCATATATCAAGTCTCTAATTCTGAGTGAATCTATTTCTTGGCCTTCTTTTCCTTTGGTTATCTTACCTACATTTGGGCAATACCTTACCGTCTATTACACTAGCATTAAAATAAGCCTTGATATAGAGTAGGGCAAGTTCTCTACCTTGTTTTTGAGCCTTGGATTGTCTCGGCTAAACTTTGCTTTTGTGATTCCATCTAAATTATAGGATCATCTTGTCAGATTCCATTACATTTTATTGGGATTATATTGAATCTCAGGAGACTTGACAGATTTACAGTAGCAAACCTTCCAAACCATGGAGCCATGGCATGTTTCTCCATTTACTTAGATCATCTTTAACATCTCTCAAACAAGCTTTAAAATTTTCTCCATAGAAGTCCATACTTTATGTTAGCTATAGGCCTAAGTACTTCTTACATTTGATGCGATTATAAATGCTATCTTTTCGGGGCTTCCCTGGTGGCGCAGTGGTTGAGAGTCTGCCTGCCAATGCAGGGGACACGGGTTCGTGCCCCGGTTCGGGAAGATCCCACATGCCGTGGAGCGGCTGGGCCCGTGAGCCATGGCCACTGAGCCTGCGCGTCCGGAGCCTGTGCTCTGCAATGGGAGAGGCCACAACAGTGAGAGGCCCAAGTACCGCCAAAAAAAAAAAAAAAAAAACTATCTTTTATTTTAACAATGTTCTATTGCTGTTATATTCAAACATAATTAATTAAATATTGATTTTTGTATCCAGCAACCTTGTAATTTATTTATAAATTCTTTTCGGTTTTCTATTTACATAAACATGTCATCTGCAAATAATACTAGAGGCATCATGGTGTGGTGGGGAAGAGTATAGACCACGGAGCAGCCCTGGGTTTGGAGCTTGGCCCTGACACTTACTAGTTGTGTGTCCTTACGTAAGTTACTTAACCTCTCTTGTGCCTTAGATCCATCAACTGTATAATAAAGCTAATGATAGTACCTAACCATCAGGTTGTTGCGAGAATTGAGTCAGTAAATGTAAAAGCACTTAGTAAGTATTACGTAAATGTATACTATTATTATTATTACCTTTTTTTCCTTTCCAATCCTTATACCTTTTATTTCTGGACTTGCTGCACTGGCTAGAACCTAAAGTACAATGTCAAACAGAAGTGAAGATAGCTGGCATCGGTGATTTACCATTAAGATTATGCTTACTGTGTGTTCATTTAAGATTGCCTTTATCAGATTAAGTAATGTCCATTTTATTCCTAGTTTGCTAAAAGTTTTTATCGTGGTAGGATGCTGAATTTTATCACATGCTTTTTTTGTATATATTGAAGTAATCATGATTTTTCTCCTATAATATCTTAATGTGATGAATTATATTTATTTGGTTTTATAATGATAAAGCGAACTTGCGTTTCTGAGATACTCTGTACATCCTTAAGTGCAGGAATATCAGTGCTGCAGTGGCCACGGCTGCCTTGAACCAGCCAGATGTACACTAAAGTGAAAAATGGGAGCAAAGATGGGTGGAGCCCCGAAAGCAGCAGACTCACAGTGCTCTAGGCCTCAACCTGCTCTTCGGCTTAAGCACACCCATGTCCCCACGCTCAGGAAATGTGGTTCTATCAAACAGCTGCATTTAACGGAAAGAAATTCCTTTTGCTCCCAGGATTCTGGTTACTTACAGGAGGTTTATGATGTCTCAATTTGAGAAACTGCCCTCTTGCCACATTCATGCTTTGGTAGAACACCTTAGGAGCTTTGGCAAATTCTCTGTCATAGCTGGCTTGCTGGGTGCGCATCTGATTAATCTCTCTGGCTGCTGGCAATTGTGCTGTCGTCCCAGTTAGCTTCAGGGTATTGGAAGGCTTATGTGCTGAGGTTGAAAGATAACATTTATTTATTCATCTATTTATTTATCCAGATATTTATATATTTAATTATCTTGGTGCATTTTACTACATCAGCATTTATCAGGCACCGGTTTGGACCCATTCAAAGAAATCTTACAAGGAAAAAGGAAAAAATGTTCCCCCCCTTTTTTAAAACTGAAACAAGATATTAACTCATTTAAAATCTCATTTCTTAGAAAGAAAATACACACCACAAATGTAGGAGTTTAGAGAAAAGCTAAACACCAAGACTTGAGCGGCCTCTTACCTTGTTGACTAGAACCAGTTTTCTCAAGAGATTCTTTAAGAAACACATTTTCCTCTCTGAGCACTCTGTTAATGTTTCTGAGCAGTTCTGTCTCCTGTTCTAACTTGAGCAGCTTCAGATAAAGTTCTGGTATCTGGTTTGATGTAGTCTACAAAAAACAGGTCAGTTTAGCCTTTTGCTGGATTATTTGCATACGCTTGAAGAGTGGCAGTTGTTCCTACCATGTGAAAACTACGTGGGGTGGAGAGGTGTGGTGACCAGGGTTTAAGACCCTCAGGGTTCACAGGAATAAATCAAGAAAAAGGTTTTTTAATGGGAAGGAACATTGATGATCCCCAAGCAACTGTCATCGGAGATATTTTTAGTCATCTGTGACATCTATTTTTAATGTCACTTAAGTATACACACCTGGCCCTTATCCATCACGGAGGATATTTTCTTGGTGTCCACCATGATGTGGCCTTCACCTGTGACCATGAGGCCTGGCTGAGAGCAGCTCAGTTCGGCACAGCCTTCTGTAGTGTGAGGGAGACACCATCAAGGAAAGAAATGTCTCAGTTGTCCAGCCCCCCTGTTGTGTGAGGAGATTTAAGCCATATGATCACCTGTGGACTAAAACCCAGAGGCCCAAGGGACGATAGCTCTTGGCCACTGCTGTCAAGACCCTGACCTCCTCCCTCCATCTCCCTCCTCTGCAGCCCTAGGTATACAGACATGATATCTGACTGAGGAATGCACCATGCAAAAGAAGAAGTAAACATGGTACCTTGAAGGCCCCATAAATCAACAATGAGAGCATTTGTCTGTAAATAATTCAGAAACTCCTGAGATGCATTTAAGGCTGTAAATTGGACAGTCTCTTCAATTTGGGGATTCAGAATTTTCCATACAGGCTTGGTATATAAAGTGTTTGGAAGATCATAAATTCTGTACCTGAGACAAGAACAGAAAACATAACTTAAAACCATAAGGGATACATTTGTAAAGAAAAGTATCAGGTGAGCCAAAGAATTATAGCCTGCTTTGGTTAGTTGATAAAAGGTGACCTATAATTGATTCTCGTGATTGCCACCTCCAACATCTCAGCTATTCAATGTGGGTATCATCATTACATAGATAATATTAAATGCCTAACAAAAAGAGAAAAGGATTTTGATAAATACTTTCCACTTAGATAATCTAAAATTGTTAATTTTCCACATGAGGTTGCAGTTTGTTTTTGTCCTTCAATGCCTACCTTTTTTATTGCTTTATCTTTTAATATCCTTTTAGCTTAATTAGTTTAAGCTTTTAGTTTAAGCATATCTGGTGCCTCTGCCATATTGTAATACAGTCCTTTTGTTTCCAACTAAATAAAATAAACCCAATCGTCCTACTTAGATAACACAGTTTTACTGGATAGTCTTTCTGATAATTAAAATTTCTGACTCTTTGCTTCAATTACTTAGGAGGATCAGTATGCGCTAATCACATTCCACTGACTGGAGGGGCATGCAGCTTATCTGTCTGTTAAACAGTTGGAGGAAATAGTCATTTGGGGGTTGAACAAGCAAAAAAAAACGTAAGAAAATGACATGATAGCTCATTCTTAAAACTTGAGGAAAGACTCCCTCCCACCAGGGCCCACAAAGTGGGCAGTTCGTGTTCAGCAGCTCTGCGGGGCAGGCTGGTACCCCATCTGAACACCCCGCTCTGCATCTTCCTTTAGCCACTTGGTGCCAAGGCACTGCACAATGCGAATCTGGAAGCCCATTCTCTTGCCCAGCAGCTCCAGTGGGTCAATAACCACATCCTCCTCGCCACGTGCTCTACAAACAGAAGAGGTAAACATTGTCACAGGTTAGCCTGGGTCCAAGCAAGTTAGGACTGTGATGTCAATGGGAATTACATAGACTCCTAAGAGATGGCCAGATTCTCTGAAGGAAGGATGGGTAATATTACCAGCTGTAGAATTCATTCATTCAAGAGACATATAACAAGAGCCCACTCCATGCTCTAGTACTTCAAGGTAAGATATGGACCGTCTCAAGGAGGAGACAGGAATATAACAGCTTCTTGCAGTAAATGTACCCAGATGTGGGTGCCAAACTAGCATTGAAGATTTAGGTAGGTTCCCAGTGGGACAGAGGGGCTGCCACCCAGAGAAAGCCAGCTGGCTGCCCAGATGCAGCCTCTCCGGGTGTCATCTACCGCAGTGAACTCCTCATGGTCTAGGGTCAACCCCAGGCCCTCAGGCTCAGAACCCAATAGGGACAGCTTTCCAATAGGGGACCTCTCTCACATCAACGAGCTCACAAAGATTGAAACCTGTAAACTAGAATGCTACTTTATTAATTCAGAGTGGGAAATGTAACCATCAGGCAGCCTAGAAGCCCGAAGTAGCAAAATGACCAAGAAGTTTTCTTAGAGTCCCAGTAAAGACAGTGAGTCAACGGTCATCTTGGTCTTTTAGTCACAGTACTTTGCAGTTTTCCTGCTCCCTTCTTCAGCCTGTTTCTTCTTCAGAAAGAGAAAAAGATTGCATCGGGTACCCATGAGGACCCTGGCACCCAGACCAGACCTCCTGCCAGCCTCTTTGCTTAGAATTGCTAAGAGACTTTAGCTTTTGTAAAAGCTCCCTTAACTGCCTTTGGCCCAAAGAGAGAAAACAGATGAGACGCCCTAAGGGGACAGTAAAGGTAATGGAGTGGGGTTAGAACAAAGGTTGGAAAACAGCTCAGAATGAGGCCACATAAGGAAACAAAGACACCACAGTTCCTTCCTTGAGAAAAGGAACAAAGAAATTACCAGAGTCTGTGCAGGGAGATAGGCTGAGCTACAAAATGAGCTTTTCTGCTTCTGCCTCTTGGGCCTCATCAGCAGGGATGAGGACCTAACACTGGAAAGAGCAAGTGGGTGTGGCGGGTACCAGACCTCACGGGCGCTCCGGGGGGTGGGGTGGGGGGGCTGTGAGTAGAAGGTCCTACAGCGCTCTTGGCTTCTTTACCAACTAGGTCTATTGGTTCATGTCCACATTTCCTTCTACTACACTCCTGCCTCTTTGCAGGATATCCTCCTCCTCACTCCTTTGGTCCCCTAGGGCAGTGCTGAGCTGCTCAAAGGCTGCTGGACATGGGATTTTAAGTATTCCAGGTCAGCTGCTTTGGCTGCCATGGCAAAATCAGATTTGATAAAGCCAAATTATGAATGAACGAGTTCATTCATTTGCCTCACGAATGACCTCTTCAGGGTACCAAGCTGACCACCCCCTCCAGGAGAACTCAGGCGTGCTATGAGTTTTCTGTGTGGCCGACCCAGAACTAGACAAGGTGGCGGAGGAGATACCCACTGTCCTGTCGGGGAGCAGGGGCCCATGTGGATATGCAACACTGCCTCTTCTAGCCCGTCACAGTTCAGAAACTCCACTTGCTCTTCGAACTTCATGCAGTAGGCAAGTGACTGGAGCCAGATGTGAGCTGAGCCCAAGTGGATGACCTCAGCAGGATCCCAGAAAGGGTCCTCTTCCTGAGCTACGTGGCTATCTTCTCCATCCAGAAAACGCTGGTAAAGTTCCTCCATTAGGAATTTCCTATTGATAAACTTGGCTTTTGACCAAATCCACACCTGGAAACACAAAGGTAGGTCGCCAATATTTGATTCCATCTGCTGCTCTAATGACTCATTTCTATGATTTTTCCCAGCATGCTGTCTCTGATGGGCTGGATTTTGGATACCCAAGATCAATAACACTCTCATCAAACTTAGCTTTGGTGAGGTCCTTCAAAAGCACTACATTCATTCCTGACCTATTTACTTCAGCATTGCTGGATCCCAAGAAATGACTTAGGGGAAATGATGGAGTTAGAAAACAGACCCTCCCAGGAGAAATGAAGGCTTGTTGTACACAGTAGAATGACCCTCAAAGATGTCCATGTCCCAGTCGCTGGAACCTGTGAATATGTTACCTTATGGCAAAGAGGAATTAAGTTTGCTTATCAGCTGACCTTAAAATAGGGAGATTAGCTTGTATTATCCAGATAGGCCCGGTGTAATCACATAGCCCTTAAATGTGGAAGAGGGAGGTAGAAGAGGGGGTCAGAGAAAGAGAGATGGTGATGGAAGCAGGGTCAGAGGGATGCTATGTGGATGACTTTGAAGATGGCCATGAGCCAAGGAATGTTGGTGGCTCTAGAAGCTTGAAGAGCAAGGAAACATACTCTCCCCTCAAGCTTCCAGAAAGCAAAACATCCCTCCTGACACCTTGCTTTTAGCCCAGTGAGATCTGTGTTGGACTTTTAACCTACTGAACTATAAGATAATAAACTTGTGTGCTCACACCCAATGAGCAGAAAATCTAGGACAAGAGCCTGGTACTGTCTGTCCCTTCAGTAAGTGAGGGTTACCAGGAGGAGTGACCAACACGGAGGAGTAGGAAGTCCCTGAGCTCACCTCCTCCCATGAGCACACCAAAATTAGAACTTTTTTTTATATAAAAATGTATTTATTTATTTATGGCTGTGTTGGGTCTTCGTTTCTGTGCGAGGGCTTTCTCTAGTTGCGGTGAGCGGGGGCCACTCTTCATCGCAGTGCACGGGCCTCTCTTGTTGCAGAGCATAGGCTCCAGACGCACAGGCTCAGTAGTTGTGGCTCACGGGCCCAGTTGCTCCGTGGCATGTGGGATCTTCCCAGACCAGGGCTCGAACCCGTGTCCCCTGCACTGGCAGGCAGATTCTCAACCACTGCGCCACCAGGGAAGCCCAAAATTAGAACTATTTATAGGGCAACTATCGATGAGGAAGACCTGAAGACGAGTAGAAAAGATCTTCTACAACTAAAGATATAAAGAGGGAACCACCACAACGAGATGGGTAGGAGGGGTGGAGACACAGTGTAATCAAGACCTATAACCCCAGGTGAGCAACTCACAAACAGGAAGATAATTACAATCGCAGGAGTTCTCGCCAAGGAGCGAGGGGTCTCAGCCCCACATCAAGCACCCTAGCCTGGGAGTCCTGCACTGGGAAGACAAACCTCCAGAACATTTGGCTTTGAAGGTCAGCTGGGCTTACTTTCAGGAGAGCTAAAGGGCTGTGGGAAACGTAGACTTCACTCTTAAAGGATGCACCCAAAATCTCACACATTTAGAGACCCAGGGCAGAAACACTAATTTGAAAGGAGCCTGGATCAGACCCACCTGCTGATCTTGGAGAGCCTCCTGGAGAGGCAGGAGGCAACTGGAGCTCACCGGGGGACATAGGTGCTGGGGCAGCCATCTGGGGGGCCTATTCTACCAAGAGGACACTGGTGCTGACAAGCACATTTTGGAGTCCTCCCTCTAGTGTGCTAGTGCTGGGACCTGGCCCCACCCACGAGCCAGTCAGCACCAGTCCTAGGATACCTCAGGCCAAGCAGGTAGTGGAAGGGGGCACAGCCCCATCCATCAGCAGGCTGCTGCCTAAGGACCCCCTGAGCCCCCAGCTGCTAGGGGACCCAGCCCTGCCCACCAGCGGGTTGATACCAACTCCAGGAATCACTAGGCCCCCACCCTTCCCACCAGTGGGCCAAAACCAGCTCCAGGACCCCCAGGACCATACAGCCAGAGACCCCAGGACATAGCCTCACTCACCAGGTCAACAACAACTGTGGGACCTGCAGGACTCTGCAGCCATCAGGCCAGCACTAGCCCTAGGACGCCCCTGAGCCCCAACCCCACCTACCAGCAAGCCAACAGCAGTTGTGAGAAACGTGGCCATCTCTAGATCTGCCTCAGGATCCAGCCCCACTCACCAGTGGGCCGACACCAGAGTTGGGACACCCCAGGCCCCACCGCCAGCCATGTCAGGAGACGGCACCACCCACCAGCAGGCAAGCAGGCAAGAGTAGATCTGAGATCCCTGACCTTGCAAACAGCCACCCCAGGGCCCAGCTCCACCCACCAGTGGGCCAGGACTAGCCCCAGAACCCCTGGGGCTCCACAGCTAGCCACCTCATAACACAGCCCCAACCATAAGTGGCTGGCAACCTCTACAAAAGGCAGGACCTGGCAACCAACCAGACTGGGGGCCAGCCATGCCTACCAGACCACCCACAGTAGTCATCCCACTACAACAGAAGGGCCCACACAGCCAGTATAGGAGGCATCCCTATAGCATATAGCTCTGGTGATCAGAGGGGAGGGCACTACTGGGACACATAGGACGTCTCCTACAAAAGGCCACTTCTCCAAGATTGGGAGATGTAACCATATATTTCTACCAAATATATAGAAATAAAAAAGCAAATTAGTCAAGATAAGGCAACAAAGAAATATGTTCCAAATGAGGGAACAAAGATAAAAAAGAAGAACAAAATGAAATGGAGATAAGCAACCTACTCAGTAAAGAGTTCTAAGTAATGATCATAAAGATGCTCAAAGAAATCGGGAGAAGAATGGAGTGACACAATGAGAATTTTAACAAAGATTTAGAAAATATAAAAAAGAACCAAACAGAGCTGAAGAATACAATAACTGAAATGAAAAAAATACACTAGAAGGAATCAACAGTAGATTAGATGATACAGAGGAACAGATCAGCAAACTGGAAGAGAGAGTAGTGGAAATCACCAAAGCTGAACATAAAAAGGAAAAAGAATTTGTTAAAGGAGGACAGTTTAAGAGACCTCTGGGACAACATCAAACATATTAACATTTGCATTATAGGGGTCCCGGAAGGAGGAGAAGAGAGAGAGAAAAGGTTAGAGAACTTATTTGAAGAAATAATAGCTGCAAACTTCTCTAACCTGGGAGAGGAAATAGACATTCAAGTCCAGGAAGCAAAGAGAGTCCAAAACAAGATGATCCCAAAGATATCTACAGCAAGACACATGGTAATTAAAATGGCAAAAATTAAAGATAAAGAGAGACTCTTAAAAGCAGAAAGAGAATAGCAACAAGTTACATACAAGAGAACTCCCATATGGCTATTAGCTAACTTTTCAGCAGAAACTTTGCTAGCCAGAAGGGAGTGGCATGATATATTTTAAATGATGAAAGGAAAAAACCCTGCAACCAAGAATACTGTGCCCAGCAAGGCTATAATTCAGATTTAAAGGAGAGATAGAGTTTCATAGACAAGCAAAAATTAAAAGAGTTCAGCACCACTAAACCAGCTTTACATTCATGATAAAAACTCTCATCAGGTGGGTTTAAAGGGGACACATCTCAACATAATAAATGCCATTTATGACAAATCCACAGCTAACATTGTACTCACTGGTGAAAAGCTGAAAGCCTTTCCTCTAAAATCAGGAAAAAGACAAGGATGTCCACTGTTACCACCTCTAATTAACATAGTATTTGAAGTCCTAGCCACAGCCACCAGACAAGAAAAAGCAATAAAAGGCATCCAAATTGGAAGGGAAGATGTAAAACTGTCACTATCTGCAGATGCCATAATTTGATATATAGAAAACCATAAAGTCTACACCAAAAGATTATTAGAGCTATTAAATGAATTCAGTAAATTTGTAGGATACAAGATTAATATACAGAAATCTGTTGCTTTTCTATATACTAATAATGAACTATCAGAAAGAGAACTCAAGAAAACAATCCCATTTACAATTGCAAAAAAGAGAATAAACTAGGAGTAAACTTAACCAAGGAGGTGAAAGATCTATACTCTGAAACTATAAAACATTGATGAAGGAAATTGAAGATGATTTAAAGAAATGGAAAGATATCCCATGTTCATGGATTGGAAAAATTAATACTGTTAAAAAGTCAACATCTACCCAAAGCAATCTACAGATTTAATGCAAGTTGTATCAAAATTGCCATGACAGTTCTCAGAACTAGAGCAAACAATTCTAAAATTTATATGGAACCACAAAAGATCCCCAAATGCCAAAGCTGTCTTGAGAAGAAAGAATGAAGATAGAGGCATCAGGCTCCCTGATTTCAGACTACACTACAAAGCTGCAGTAATCAAAACAACATGGTACTGGCACAAAACAGACATATAGATCAGTGGAACAGAACAGAGAGCCCAGATATAAAACCATGCACCTATGTTCAATTAATCTATGACAAAGGAGGCAAGGATATACAAGGGAGAAAAGACAGTTTCTTTAATAAGTGGTGCTGGGAAAACTGGATAGCTACATGTAAAAGAATGAAATTAGAACATTTTCTCACACCATATACAAATGTAAACTCAAAATGGATTAAAGCCCTAAATGTAAGTCCTGAAACCATAAACCTCCTAGGATAAAACATAGGCAAAACACTCTTTGACATAAATCGTAGCATTATTTTTTTGGCTCTGTCTGCTAAGCAAAAGAAACAAAATAAAAAATAAACCAATGGGGGACGTCCCTGGTGGTCCAGTGGTTAAAACTCCCCACCTCCACTGCAGGGGGTGCAGGTTTGATCCCTGGTCAGGGAACTAGGCGCACTGTGTGGCATGGCCAAAAAAAACCAATGGGACCTAATTAAACTTAGGAGTTTTGCACAGCAAAGGAAACCATCAACAAAATGAAAACACAACCTACTGAATGGGAGAAAATATTTGCAAATGATATGACTGATAAGGGGTTAACATCTAAAATATATTAACAGCTTATACAACTCAATATCCAAAAAGCAAACAACCTCATTAAAGAATGGGCAGAAGAGTGCTCACTTTGGCAGCACATATACTAAAGCTGTAAGAATACAGAGAAGATTAGCATGGCCCCTGCGCAAGGATGTCATGCAAATTCATGAAGTATTCCATATTCTAGAGTAAAAAAAAATGCACAGAAGACCTAAATAGATATTTTTTCAAAGAAGATATACAGATGGCCAAAAGGAACATAAAAAGATGCTCAACATCACTAATCATCAGAGAAATGCAAATCAAAACCACAATGAGAGATTTTCTCCCACCTGTCAAAATGGCTCTCATCAAAAAAATCTACAAATAACAAATATTGGCCAGGATGTGAAGAAAAGGGAGCCCTAGCCCACCGTTGGTGGGAATGTTAATTCACACAGCCACTATGGAAAGCTGTATGGAGGTTCCTTTAAAAACTAAAAATAGAGCTACCATATGATCCAGCAATCCCACTCCTGGGCATATATCCAGAAAAGAAACTCTAATTCAAAAATATACATGCGCCCCAATGTTCATAGCAGCCCTGTTTACAACAGCCAAGATGTGGAAACAACCCAAAGTTCCCATCAACAGACGAC
Source organism: Lagenorhynchus albirostris (assembly GCF_949774975.1). Classification (NCBI taxonomy): domain Eukaryota; kingdom Metazoa; phylum Chordata; class Mammalia; order Artiodactyla; family Delphinidae; genus Lagenorhynchus; species Lagenorhynchus albirostris. The sequence goes on along the minus strand of NC_083096.1, from coordinate 24,321,278 downwards.
TGGTTAAAGAAGATGTGAGATACACACACACACACACACACACACACACACACACACACACACACACACAATGGAATATTACTCAGCCATAAAAAGGATGAAATTCTGCCATTTGCAACCATGTGGATGGACCTAGAGGGTATCATGCTTATTGAAATAAGCCTGACAGAGAAAGACAAATATTGTAAGTTATCACACATATGTGGGTTCTAAAAAATAAAACGAATGAATATAACAAAACAGAAACAGACTCACAGATATAGAGAACAAAATGGTGGCTGCCAGTGGGGAGAAGGAAGGAGGAGGGGCAAAATACGGTAGGGGATTAAGAGTTACAAACTACTATGTATAAGATAAATAAGCTACAAGAATATATTGTACAGCACAGGGAATATAGCCAATATTTTATAATAACTTTAAATGGAGTATAATATATAAATATATTGAATCACTATGTTTTCCACCTGAAATTAGTATGATATTGTAAATCAACTGTACTTCAATTTTAAAAAAATAACTAAAAAGAAACAGAGTCATAGATACAGAAAGCAAACAGGTTGTTGCTAGAGTGTAAGGGGGTGGGGGAAGGAAATAGTTGCGGGAGATGGAGAGGTACATACTCCCAAGCGCAAAGTAAGTGAGTCTTCGGTATGAAATGGACAGTATGGGGAAGGTAGTCAATAATTATGAAACTGTCTTTGTATCTTGTTTGATGGTAACTAGACTGACGATCATTTTGAAATGCATAGAAATATCAAATCACTATGTTGGGTACCAGGAAGTAACACAGGGTTTTAGGTCAGTTATACTTTTAAAACAAACAATCTTATAGAAAAAGAGTTCAGTCTTGTAGTTACAGAGGCAGGGGTGGTGGGAAGAGGAACTGGATGAAGGCAGTCTAAAGGTACCAACTTACAGTGATAAGATCAATAAGTACTAGGGATGTGTACAACACGATGAATGTAATGAACACTGCTGCGCGTCGTACAGGAAAGCTGTTAAAGAGAGTAAACCCTAAGAGTGCTCATCACATGGGAAACAATTTTTTTTCCTATTTGTTTAATGTTGTGTCTATATGAGATGAAGGATGTTCACTAAACTTATTGTGGTCATCATTTCCTGATGTATGCAAGTCAAATCATTTATGCTCTACACCTTAAACTCACACGGTGCTGTACGTCAAGTATCTCCCAATAAAACTAGAAGGAAAAAAAAAACAACGCGGTTACCAGGTAAGAGGAGCAATTCCTTCTTTGAGCAACTTGGAAAACACCAAAAAGCTAACAGGTAAGTCATTCTCTGAGTGTTATGTATCTTCATATAAAAAGGACATCCTAGAAAAAAAAAAAAAAGGACATCCTCCAGACATAAAAAAGACTCCATTCTTTTTCTGTTTGCCCCAAGCAATGGCGAAGAACACAGTACTCCATCCCCAGAGGCGTGGTGAAGGCTACAGGAGACCTTGGCTGTGGCGCACGCAGCGCTGGAGCCGAGCACAACAGGAATTCTAGTCACGTGGGTTTTTAGAGACCTTTAGGCTAGGGAACTAAGAAAATGCGAATCCCGGTAATGAAAGCAGTCCGCCGCCTCGTTACTGTGCCCTGCGGCGGATAAACTGACGTCACCCGGGCAGGTCAGCGAGGCCCCTGCGCCGACCCCCACAGCCGGCCTGTGGGCCTGGCGCAGAGCGATCGCTGGGCTCTCGCAGCTCTTGGGCTGGTAGGTGCAGCCGCAGCACTGGCGGTTAGAAGGCCCTCCCAGCCCCCAGCGGCCCTGGCTGCTCCCGGGTGGCTCTGACAGTCGCTGCCCTAACCCTGCGGTGGCGGCGGAGCACCCACGGTGCACGTGGTGCAGGGGTGAACATTTACACGATCGACCACCAAAAAAGCGCCACTCGTGTCCATACCTAGAACCCACTGCTGCTCTTCACCGGTCTTGTCTTTTAGCCTTCAAAATCACACACACCCAAACGATCCAAGAAACTACCAGAGGTTACTACCAGCGTTTCACAGGGCTTTTGAGGAAGGCAGGGCTTCATTTGAGGAATGTAACTAGTACTTTTAAAAGGTGAAAATGGACAGACTTGAAGATGACAGATCAGTAAGATTAATCTCTGCATGAGAAAAAAGAAAACTAGAAAAGAAATCACCATAAAATTAATTAGTGCATAATCCCTTAAAAGAGAACGCAGTACAGTTTATGCAGACACATTCCCATCAAACAGTTATCTGTGGCCGTGACCGGGATGCCAGGTTGGAGCAAAAGAACAGCATCTCCGAATGCGCGCGGGCCCTCAGCTCTCCCACATGGCACACTGAGTAAAGTGTGAAAACATCATCTTGCATTCTCTTTCTGGTAATGGCAGGCTGTTACTCAGGTAACCCCTCTGCTAACAATAAAAAAGGCTGAATGAAATATTTTTTCAAATCACCTTTAAACTGTAATAAAAATAAACAATAATAAAAAGGAATAACATTGGGGGGAAAAGTTCAAAAACAACCTAAAAATCTCCTTAAAGCAAAGTCTGACAAGGTAGTAAGAAACTGCCAGAACAGATTCCGGGGTAACACCTGGCCCCAGAGACGCATATGGAATATTGGATCACCAAAGCATCTTTGCCCTGATGGCATCTGCCAGATTAAACAAAACAAAAGTCACACACACAGCTCCAAAGGCCTCATGGGACTTGGCATAGAAGTCAAGGCTGACTTTCCAGGATGTGGGGTCTTACTGAGACCCCTGACAGCTACACTGGGAGTGTGAGGTGAGCCAGCATCAAACATGCTGCTATGGACTGAATGTTGGTATGCCCCCAAAATTCATATATTGAATCCTAACCCCCAATGTGTGGTATTAGGAAGTGTGGCCTTGGGCAGTGATTAGGTCATGAGGGTGGAGCCCACATGGTGGGATTAGTGCCCTTATAAAAGAGACCCTCAGAGAGCTCCCTTAGCCCTTCCACCACGTGAAGACACAGCAAGAGGACAGCCATCCACGAACCAGGAGGTGGGCTCTCACCAGACACTTGGACCTGCCCTTGCCATGATCTCGGACTTCCCGTGTCCAGAACTGTGAGAAATAACTGTTTGTTGTTTAGCGCACTGGTCTTTGGTGTATTGCTGTAGCAGCCTGGGTGGACAAGACATGTTTCTGCCTTCTTCCAACTCTAGGGGATGGAGGGGAGGCCACCTCGGTGCTGGTCAGAGGAAAAGAAGAAAAGGACAGGAACACATCTCAGGGGTTGTGGCTCAGGAACGGCCTTGCTCAGGTGTGCCTCTGGGCGCCCACAGTTCGAGCAGTGGTCTTGGTGTCCCCAGCACCTGGCAGACACAAAGCCCCTTGACCCGGCTGATGAGTACTCCAGCGTTTACCATGTGAACAGATACATTCATAACCTTTTCTCTGTTTGTCATATTTCACAATTTTAAAAAGTTTTTAAAGATTGGTCTTGACCCAGAAAATTCTGGCAACTTTAGGGCAACGAGCAGAAAAGTTAAACCCAGAGAAGCACCAGTTAGTCGTTCGGCGGAGCAGATCATCCAATGACGGAAAAGTCCCCAGCCACAGCCAGCCCCTCCTCCAGAGGCATGTTTGCTACAAGACTCACAGCTAAGGAGGCATGTGTACACCAAGGATTGGGAGGGAGCAGCCCACCCAAAGGTCACCTGAGAATTAGGGGCACATCCTCTGAAGATGCAGTAGGGAGTGAACATTTGGCTGGAGGGCTGCTCTGAAGGCATAAGGGACACCAACTCTAGGCCCACTCTTTTCTGTTAGGCAGAGGGAAAGGAAAGGGGTCTGAAGTGCCTAAGAAGGGCCTTCCTGACAGCGAGCAATGTCACAAATGGGAATGGACCAGCCAGTGGAGGTTACGGCCTCTTCTGGCGTCTTAATGAAAGTGCGGATTTTCTTATTGCTCAGAACGGCAGCTCTGTCTCTCTCGGGCACTCGCACGAACACCACTATCAGTTGGACACACTCTCAGGCTCCCTTCTGGTTCTAAAGCTCTGGAGTCATGATAAAAATAAGCAGAAAGCATGGGTGGGAAAGCCCATGGGTGGGAAAGATCCCAGGTCTTGGTGCTGTCGGGGAGAGATGCCGAGGAGGGGATCACGGAGTGGGTCCCCGCTCCCCAGAGGCTGTCCCCCAGAGCCCCACTCACACTTGGAACCTGTCTGGCCCCTTCGCTGGGTCTCCACAAGCTGTAGCAAGTAAAACTAACCTGCATCCCTAGGAAAGCTCCTCAGAAACTCTTTGTGGAGTCTCACACCTGCCCCCAAGGGGCAGCCTCACCTGACGAGTCCTCTGATTGGTCACCTTCACCATGACCTCTTTTTGTAGGTCATAGCCCCTGGAATCTGATGACACTAAGTTCTTCACTTTCAGCTCCATGTTAAGTCCCTGATAAGAAAAATACTTCTCACTAAATAATCCTACTTTCATCAGCCTATACCATCTTTGAAATTTACTTTTCATTCTCTCCATACTCAGGCTTTCTAAAAGAAGATGGTCTACCTCTTGCTCCTTGGAATTCCCATCAAGAGAAAAGCCAGAGCACCAGAACTTCTCAACAGTATTCTGGAACTAACACGTGTAGGCCTCACCAAAGTGACTGAATCTCATGCAAGTTTCCCGATGATTGGGACCCTGTGTCACCAGAGAGCGAATGCCAGCCCAGGCCTCCTCTGTGGCAGAGAAGCCACCAGGGTGCTTGCACCCAGAGAGGGCCTCTGCAGGACAGTCTGGGGTGGGGTGGCCATGGCAAGCTAGTGTTGGTCTGGGGTCCTGGTGGTCCCAGAGCCGTGGGGGCCAGAGGTGGAAGGAACGGACTCGAGGCTGGGACTGGGGAGGCCCGGGTGTTGGCTGAGGCCCTGTCACTAGCTCACTGTGGGGTCTTAGGCAGAGCACCCGCCCTCTCCAGGCCCACGTGTCAGGCATGTCTACACCATGAAGCCAGCCAATGGGAGTGAGGGGTACATTGAACCTGTTCTCTGAGGTCCTTTCTGGAGCTGGGATTTTACCATTCTCTAGCCTTACCTTCTTCAGCTCTTCACTCATTTGATTTGCTTCTGCAACCAGTGGCATCAGTTTGATGTAGTCCTGGAACACAGCCAGGACACTGGGGTCTGCCTTGCCATCCCCACTGTTCACAGCACCTAGGAAAGATTGGAGAGGAAGGGAAAGTCACTCACTGGTTCTAGGATATTTTCAGCCATGAATAAATTTACACACTCCTTGATTCCTTCATTCAGTCGTTCATTCAACTGTTCACCAAATATTTACATTTTAAAATTACAAGCATGTAAAAGAATAGATACATGTATATGCATAACTGAATCACTTTGCTGTATACCTGAAACTATCGCAACATTGTTAATCAACTACACTCCAATATAAAATAAAAAGTTAAAAAAAATTACAAGCGGGCTTCCCTGGTGGCTCAGTGGTTGAGAGTCCGCCTGCCGATGCAGGGGACACAGGTTTGCGCCCCAGTCCGGGAAGATCCCACATGCCGCGGAGCGGCTGGGCCCGTGAGCCATGGCCGCTGAGCCTGCGTGTCCGGAGCCTGTGCTCCGCAACGGGAGAGGCCACAACAGTGAGGGGCCCGCGTACCGCAAAAAAAAAAAAAAAATTACAAGCCTGTAATAAAACAAAGAAACAAACAAAAACCAAGAAAGAAAACTAAGTGAGGAGGAGAGGACACTGCCTGGCTTTACTTAAGCAACTGCTCCACTTAACCCAAGCATCTCAGCAGCATTGTGACAGGAGGCCTTCTGCCTCCGGTTTCCCATCTTGGTCTCAGGGTCCTTGACCCAAGGTGGCCCCACACTCTCCAGGGAGGAGGCTGGGGCAGGAAGAATACAGTTGGCTAAAGGAAGGTCTGGGGATTTCTCGAGAACCGCAGCTGGTACTGAAGCAACCTGTTCTTACTTCTGCTTGGGGTGGCTTGGAGGAGGGGATCACGGAGATGAAGGGTGAGCCAATCCCCCTGCCAGACCTCGGTTGGTGCTGCCTTGTGCCAGGAACTCTCAACTATTTAGGGATTCCCTGCCCTGAGGTCTGACTCCCCAGAGCTGCCCACCAGCCGCCTTGCTGAGGACCTACAGTCTTTGCTGGCGCTGAGCACCTTCAGCCCAGCGTCTGGGGCTTGTTCGACCTCATTGTGCTGCCAGCCCTGGGCTGGAAAGGCAGGTGTGCCGTCAATTTATTTTGCTAAAATTCTGAAGAAAAATCTTTGGTATACGAAAAAGGGAGGAGCTGTTTTGCACACATGTAGGCACACCCCACGAGGCACACCCCACGGCTCTCCAAGCATGGGTTTACAAGGCAAGTTCAGGCAGGGCGCGCGGGCTGGAGAGAAGGTACCGGCACATGTGAGACGCTCCTCGTTTGGGAAGCCCAGCACAGCCAGAGACCTCAGTGCAGCCCAAGCTCAGGTGGCTTCCAGGAGCCCTGGTACCATGGCCTCCCCTGAGGGGAGTGAGCCGGGGCCTGGAGATGGGAGGGGAGGTAAGGTGGTCAAGAGCCTCCATCTGAGGCGAGGGAAGAGACGGACAAAGGAAGATGCCAGAGCTCCTGAATGCTCCTACGGACGAGGAATCCCAGGTTGTTGGGCAGTGGAGGCTGGGCTGAGAGGATAAGGGGAGCCTTTGACTCGGAAACCTAAGGCTGTAATTTATTCTAGGCTAGGGTCTGGTTTTTGTTCATCACCGTCTCTCCAGGCTCCCAGTCAGCATCTTTAGCTGTTGGGCCGTAGCTTCTATAGGCCCAGAAGGCCCCTGGGTGGGGCTGGGAGGTGAGTGGGGAGGACAGACCCTAGCCTGCCCTGCCCTGGGGGGAACCCGATGTCCAGGCATGGGCCTCCTGGGGCAGGGTGTTCTCAGACAGAACAGAGCAGGACGTGCCCACATTTGGGCCCTAGGTCATGCACGTGTGCATGACTAAGCTTCTGTGTGGGAGCTGATCTGGTTAATCTCATTCATCATTCATTCAACAAACACTTACTGAAGGCCCATTGCTAGGCCGTTATCAGACTCTGGGGATTCAGAAGTGAACCCGCTCTCGTCAGCTCTGTAAGGACAGGGCATTTCTTTGCTCACTGCTGGATCCCCAGGGCTTAGAACCACATCTGGCACATAGTAGGAGCTCAGTAAATACTTGTTGAGTGAAGGAATATATAAGTGAATGGGTAAACAAGAGAAAAAAAATCCCATCTAGAGCTTATATTCTCAGGTGGACAAATGAATAATAATCAAACTAATAAATAAAATAATTTTAAAATGTAATGAATGCTAGGACAGAAATAGAGTTAAATAAGAAAGAATAAACAAACGAAGCCAAGAAAGGGGAAGATCTATCTGAGGAGGTAGTTTTTGAGCTGAGAGACGAAAGATGAAAATGAGCCAAAGATGGAAAGAAAAACAAGCAATAAGTGCAAAGGCCCTGAGGCAGAAAGGGCTTGATGTGTTGGAGGAGCAGAAAGGAGACGAGTGAGGTTCAAACCGGGGTGAGGAGAGAGTGGTGTGAGATGGGGTTGGAGAGAGAGCGTGAGGTAGATCATAAAGGGCCTTCAAGAACGTGGTAGGGAGTTTGGGTTTTATTCTAAGAACACTGAGAAGTTGGTGAATATTTTGCAGCCCGAGTGTATCATGATCTGATAAGTTCAGAGACGACTACACTGTTCAGGTAAGAGAAGATGATGGCTTGCACTGAAATGGTGGCACAGGAGGATGGAGAAAAGGCAGACTGGATGAAGAAGTGAGGGAAAGGAGGAGGCCTAGATTTTTGCCTTGAGCAGTTGTTTGCCAAGACGATAAGTCCTGGGAATGAGAACAGGCTTGGAGTGAGTGGGGAGTCAAGGCTCTGTTTTGGACACTTTCATGGTGAGATGCCTGTGAGTCATGCAAGCAGAGATATCAAGAAGGCAGCTGGATGGGGGTGTCAAGAGATATCAAGGGACAGCAAGAAGACAGAGGAGCTGAGGGTTGTCAGCACAGATGGCACTTAGAGCCACTGAGAATGATGAGAGCAGAGTGGGGAAAGCATCCATCTAGAGAAGAGTCCCGAGGTCCAAGCTCTGGGGCTCTCCGAATTTCAGGATGGGTTAGATGAGGAGAAGCCAGGAAAGGGAATGCGGAAGAAGTGGTCTAGAAGAAAACCAGGAGAACATACGGTTCCAAGAGTCAAGTATTTCAAAAAGGAGAGAGGGCTCAGCCGCGTAAGATGTTGCTGAGACCTCGGTAAGATGTGTGCAGACAAGTGCCTGCTAGATCTGGAACGCAGAGGGATCAGGGTCAGGCACGAGTGGGACAGAAGCCAGACTGGAGACGAGAAAATGGAAACAACTTCCTAGTTTTCTATAAAAGGGAACAAAAAGAAATATGGCAGTAGCTCGAGGGAGATGTGAGTCTAAGTGTTTGTTTTTATGGTGGAAGATAGTGGAGCATGTTTGCATGTGATAGAATGACCCATGGAGAGCATTTAGTGATGCAGGAGGGTGAGAGGAGGGGGCTCTTCAGAGACACCTTGAGAAGGTGAGAGGGATGGAATCCAGAGGACAGATGGAGAAAATGGGCAAACATACTATGTTCGCCCACCAAGAGAAAGATAAAAATAAACCCTGTGGTATTGAACTGGAATTGGAGGTATTACTAACTTATGGTTTTACAGAATAGGTGAAGCTATAAGATGTGTGTGGGAACCATGTATCTATACAGCAGTTTGCACACATAGTCCCAGATCTTGATTTATAAATGTCCTTCTCCACCAAAAGGAATCAGGATCCTTGGAGAAATGACTGACACCATAGTTGGGACTGAGAGCCCACGAGACAAACCTGGAACGTTTTTTGATGCCAGAAAGTAGGCTAGTGTTTAAAGAATGAGGAGGAATGTCAGGAAGACACAGAATCCAGCTTGAAGGGGCTCCCACTGGCCAAATCCAGGACAGTTTGCACCTCAAAATAAATTATGAAAGCAACAGCTTATAACTTATGGAGTAAAACAGGACTCTATGAGTTCACAGGGACATAAACAAATGAATAAACAAATAAATAGGAGGGAACACATTTCTTATAGTAACATTGTTTCAAATAAAGGTAGAAGAAATGGTGGAGCTAGAAATTCACCATTTGACAAAAATCATACTAATCATCCAATGATCAAAGGGTGATAAAATTAGTGGATGAAAGTGTGATGAGTATAGGATACCTACATATCAAAGTCTCTCCCCATAAAGTATTTATTAATTAAAAAGATAGGATTAGTCATTTTACCGTGGAGAAACCTGGCAGACACCTCCCTAACCAAGTGATCACAAAAAATGGACAACCTGACACCATGTGCCTTCTGATGTGAGGCACGGAGGCTACAACATCACTTTGCTGGCATTCCTGCCAAAAATGTATCACCCCAGTCCCATCAGGAGGAAACATCATAAAAACCCAAACAAAGGAACATTATACAAAATGATTGGCCTTTAGGAAGTATACAATGTGGTATTTAAGGATAAAGGAGCACCATGTCTGCAACTTACTCTGAAATGGTTCAGGAAAAAAATTATATATATATGTGTACATATATATATACGCACACATATACATATATAATAAAGCAAATGTGGTAAAGTATTTAAACAGGAATCTGAGCAGAGTGTGTTTGAGAGTTCAGTGCACTACTCTTGAAACTTTTCCGTACCTTTCAAGAAATGTCAGAGTTAAAAATAACCCACAAAATGCTTGCCCACCTTGGCAAGGGGCTGCAGAGAACTGGGGCTAAAGGCGTCTGAGCTCAAAGACAGGCTGGCTGACTCTTGGCCAAGATGCTTTGGGAAGTGTGCCCATGAGAGAGCCACGTGGTGACCACAGAAGAAGAGGTTTCAGGGGCAAAAGGGAGAGCTGTCAAGACGTCATACAAAGCATGGAGATAGGGCCAAAGGATGACTTCCCTTTCCTAGCAGAGCCCGTGTAAGGAGCTTCCGGTCCCCCAGGGGCTGCAAAGGGGGCAGGGGGTACCCTCAATACTGACTACTGATTAGGGCCAGACTCTGAGCCGTTAGATATTAATTTACAGAAGACTAAATTTAGAAGACTGGTACACTGAAATGAATTTTTGTCCAGGAGAAGATGATCTCCCTGAAGGCATGAATCAGCTGTGCCGGACCCAGCGATCGCATTGCAGCATCCTCCTATCCCAGTGTTGTATCCACTCTCTACTCCTCGAAACAAATCTTTGGCGTGTGCTCACTCTGTATGAAAAGCATACCTTTACTTTTCTAAACCTTGTATTTTGACACAATAGAAGATGATTTTCTTAAGGAAAGCAGGAGAGCACACAGTGCAAGCAGCTGCTTTCACATCCACCCGTGGAAAATGCCAGCAGTCAGGCCCAGGCTGCTCACCGAGCGTGTCCACACTCACTCCCTCCGAAGCCGCTCTCTCCAGCTGGAAAAAGTCATAATCAAATCTGCTCAAGTCCTCACTGCCTCGCTCTGAAGGAAACCCGATGTAGAGGTAGGCGCTGTTGGATCCCAAAATAATTCGGTCCTAGGGAGGAGAGAGTGGGCTCGGAGGGAAGAGGCCAGAGGAGGTGAGCCAGCTCCTCTGTGTAAATCCTGAGACCCCGTTTATCCCCCAAACAGGAAAGAGACCCGTAAACGAGGAGGGAAGAGGGGGCCTCTTGCTTTTTCGTGCTTTCACTGACTCCTTCCTTTATTCCACACTCTCCACCAGGCGCTGAGAGTCGGTGGGGACTGGGCAGACCCATCCCTCCCCTCCGGGACCTGATGAACTAACAATGTAATCACAGAGATGTAACCACAGCCCAGCCCATGGGGGATGCTGGGAGGAAAAGGGCGGGCCTTCTGCAGAGTGTATGGGGCCTAATTTACACTGGGGATTAGAGGAGACCTCTTGGAAGGTGCACTACTTAAGGTGACACATCAAGTGTGTTAAGTTTCGGCGAGGCTGAGAAGGCCGCTGCCCACCGGAGCCTGGCACGTTTTGAGCATCCAAGGGGTCGTGTGACCGAGGGAAGCCCAGGCAGAGCAGTGAGGCCAGAGAGGCAGGAGATGGGCCGGCTCCCTCGGGTGTCCTAAAAGGGAGGTCATCGAAGGATTTCCGAGAAAGGGGTGGCGTGCTCCAGTGTGCTTGTCTCAAAGGCTCTCTGTGGCTAAAGGTGGAAAAGGGACTGGAGAGGGGCCTGGAGCCCCTGTGCTGCTGGGACTAGGGTGGTGGCAGGAGACGGGGAGAGCCCAATGTTGGCAAGGGGCTGGCAGTCCCTCTCCACGGCAGGTTTTAAAAATCTAAAATGTCATACGGGGGTTCGAACTGGAAGGATTTTGGCGATCACCTAGTTCACCCCTCTCTGCTTTATGGGCGAGGCCCGAGGAGGTGAAGTGACTTCCCCAGGACACACGGGGAGTTAATCTCAGGTCTCCTGAGCCCACAGCTGTGACCCTGTCATCACTGTGACACGTAGCAGAGGGACACGAGGGCGTTAGCTCCCAGCCCTGCCCACCTCCCTCCAGCTCTCGGACAAACTTAGGAAACCCTGTGGCTCCGCAGGAGAGTTTACCAAATGCTGCAGCTTCGTCTTGGTCGTGATGGGCACCCCGTTAACGATGACCTTGCCTTTGCCGTGTGGAGTCACCGTCACTTTACCATCCGAATTTGTGAAGGTAGCGTGTTTATCTGAAATTCTAAAAGGATAAGACTGTGTCTAAGAGACCAAATAAATTACGATTTTAGTGAACAGTTTAGATCGTTCTTTGTCATTTGCACAATCAGGTAAGCCCTACAGCTGCCAAGGAAGCCCTGTGGGGCTCCTGGGTGCTGGCTCAGCGGGTGGAGATGGAGAGGTGGGTGCGAGGGACTCTGCCCTCCAGCGGGGAGACAACAAAGCAATCATTTCTCAGTAGAACCCCGCCCCTCCCCCACCCCAGTACTAGATCCCTCAGGGGTTGCACAGGCCGGTAGGATTGAGAGGAGGGGAAATGGAAAGATAGGTGTTTCAGAAGAGACACTTGAAAGGTGACTTAATAATGTGGCCACATATTGCTGAGAAGTTTAGGTCTGGTTCTTGGTCTTTATCTATACAAATCCAGACTTGAGATGTTACAGGATTTGGGGTCAGTATCAGAGGTGTCAGATTGGCTGCCCAACAGACGTCATCTCTGCCCTGAATGACCGGCTTCCTGGCTGTTCTAGAATGTTCCTGGGAAGTCAAGACACACAACAGCTACCCGGAGCCCTTGTTTGCCTGGGGCTCAGGGGTCCTGTGGGAAGGTTTGACCCTCAGCTCATCTGGAGTTCAGCCCTTCCAGACCTGTGTGTTAGACTAGGGTCGCTGCAGGAAGTGGTCTGGAAAGGGAGATGAGGGGGTCCCCAGGAACAATCAGAGCAAAGGGCCTGGAGGCCAGTGGTCAGGGTGAGTTAGTGCCCACAGGTCCCCCGCCTCCCCTCTCCACCCCCCTCCCAGCCGCCAACACACACACAAACACACACATACATGCATCCCAGGTGGGCTCAGGAGGGCTGAGGTATGTCGGGGGGACTGGTCAGTAAGGTCCCTCTTTGTAGGGGCTGATTGAGTCTATTGACTGGAAATCTGTGGGCAGTAAGGACACAGTTGTCCTGGAAGAGGGACAGAAACCTTGAAGCAGCAGCCTCCCCAGGAGAGAGGCCACGGAGGTAGGGCCCCACTGTGAGTTTACAAACCTGCCTTAAGGTTCCACAGGGGCTCCTACAAGGATCCTGAGGGGTCCTCAGGGAGGGGATCAGCTCGAAGTCTGGGCTTTGCCTTTGCCAGTTGGTGAGGGCTCCAAGCACAGTGATCTAAGGATGCTTTGCTCTTGGTGGTGGGACCACAAAAGGCATAGGCCACCCGTAGGGGGCCTGTCCTCCTAACTCTCTTCACTTCCTGCCCCATCTACTCATGTCCATTTGTGGAGAATTATTCCCTTTCTCCCAAGCTCAGAGCCAAGGAAACAAAGTGAGCACAGCACAAGGGATTTCGGTGACAGAAGAAAACCCTCTGAAGGTGATCTTCCATAAGCATTAGAGTGGGTCCCGAGGAAGGTCTGGTCATATCTTGTCCTTGGTTGTCCGGCAGGGTCTGTGGCCTGGCCTGAGGACGACTGGATGAATTCTGAGAGTCTCCTCTGGATGCAGTGGTCGCAATTCTCTAATGCTGGACAGAGGTGCTGGGTCACGTCAACTTACCCCAAACCTTGAAGAGTGATGGCATTTGAAGCTGCCTGACCCGTATCACACGAACCTGAAAAGAATTACGGTAAGCTGTTTTCAAATTTTTTCAGGATTGGACATTAGTAAGTTAACATGTTTGATGTTTGGGAAGTACCATATCCTCTCCAATTAGATCATGTGAAGGGATTTTTTCACTGCGATGTTCAGTCGTGATGGTACATGGACATCACCTTGCCTTGGGGATAACTGTTCTACTTTCTACCTTTTTTGTGATGTTCCTAACTTTCTGTTTGTTTGTTTAGGAAAATATTTTTTATTTAAGAATGTGTCATTTATGTTAACATTTAATGGATTTATTATTGTTATTTTAAATGAATTTTTATTAATTTTTATTGGAGTGTAGTTGATTTACAATGTTGTGTCGGTTTCAGGTGTACAGCAAAGCGAATCAGTTATACATATAAGTATATCCACTCTTTTTTAGATTCCTTTCCCATATAGGTCATTACAGAGTATTGCATAGAGTTCCCTGTGCTATACAGCAGGTTCTTATTAGTTATCTATGTTATATATAGTAGTGAGTATATGTCAACCCCAATGTCTCAATTTCCTCACTTTTTTAAAGTTCTACCTTCTTCATGGGAATTCTGGAGGAAGAAACTGTTGTACCTGGGCCTTAGGAGACCCACTGAAGCCTGGTCACAGGGAAGGCCCTGGTCTGTGAAGCTCTGTTTCTGTCCAGTGACTGAGCCCAAGGACAGTGCTGGGAGCATCACACCAACCTCCTGGGGTTGCCCCCTCATTCAGCCCCCACTGCCGTCCTGCATGAGCCTCTCCTGTCCTGAGTGTGCACAGGGCTAGGGTGGGAAAGCCAAATGGGACTAAATATTGGTGCCGTTTTCCAGTGGATGAATGGATCAACAAAATGTGGCACACACATACAATAGAATATTGTTCAGCTTTAAAAAGGGAGGAAATCCTGACACAGGCTTCAACATGGATGAGCCTGGAAGACATTATGCTAAGTGAAGTAAGCCAGACACAAAAGGACAAATACTGTAAGATTGCACTTATACAAAGTGCCTGGAATAGTCAAATTCATAGAGACAGGAAGTAGAATGGTGGTTGCCAGGGGCTGGGGGAGGGGCTAATGAGGAATTATTGCATAAAGGGGACAGAGTTTCAGTTTGGGAAGACAGAATCAATCTGGAGGTGAGTGCAGGTGAGGGCTGCACAACAACGCAAAGGCCCTTAATGCCAATGAACTGTACGCTCAAAGACGGTTAACATGGGGAATTTTCTGTTATGTGTGTTTTTTTTTTTTTTTTTTTTTTTGTGGTACGCGGGCCTCTCACTGTTGTGGCCTCTCCCGTTGCGGAGCACAGGCTCTGGATGCCCAGGCTCAGCGGCCATGGCTCACGGGCCCAGCCGCTCTGCGGCATGTGGGATCTTCCCGGACCGGGGCACGAACCCGTGTCCCCGGCATCGGCAGGCAGACTCTCAACCACTGTGCCACCAGGGAAGCCCTGTTATGTGTATTTTACCACAAAAAAAATCAAAAAGAAAAAAGGGGCAGGAAGCATGGGCAGGACCAGGGCAGGTCTAGAGGAGTGAGTACCAGCTTCAATGAAGTGCTTGAGAACCCCCGTGAGCTGCGGGTCTTCATTGACGTTGAGAAGGTGCGGGAAGGTCTTCATCATCTGCTGCTCCTGGAGGAGGAACAGAGAGAGGGCTTCCTCGCCAGACAGGGCAGCACAGCACAGACAGCAATGTTCCTTCCTATCCACTGCTCCTCGGAGCTGTTTGTCTGTGCATCCCGTCAACTCACCCCATAAAGCAAACCCAGAGGAGGAAAGTGTGACCAGGGGCTTCGCTGACAGAGCGGGTGCGATCCTGGCAGGTCAGCGGTCGGGGGCCTGCATTCATCCCGTCAGGACTGTTGCAAAGCACAGCTGGTTTCCTACTCTGTTCACCATTCCCAGCTGCTCTCGCATGGTTCCCTGCACTTTGGTTTCTACCCCTGCCATTTCTTCAGGCCCCCGGCATCCCCAGCTGTCAGGAGGCCCCATTCTGGTGCTCGCCTGGGTAATTCTTCCCAGGTTCCACTAAACCATCTGCCCTACATCTCATTCCCCAGGTCCTTTGGCGAGCAAAATGGGGCCTATTGCATCGCCCTCTCTTGGTTACCAAAA
This sequence comes from Lagenorhynchus albirostris, assembly GCF_949774975.1. Lineage (NCBI taxonomy): Eukaryota > Metazoa > Chordata > Mammalia > Artiodactyla > Delphinidae > Lagenorhynchus > Lagenorhynchus albirostris. The sequence continues at coordinate 24,305,882 of NC_083096.1, read as the reverse complement.
TGCACTTCATTTTTTAATACAGGTGTTGATTGGTATTGCGGTTATAGAGGTTTGATAGTCAAGCAGAACTGGAATAAGCTATGCAGGCACAAGGAAAGCTTTTAAATCCTGAATTTCTCATAAAGAATAAAGAAGATGAGAGTCCTGGTTCTAACTGTCCATACAGAAGAGTCCTAGGTTCTTCACTCTGGATCCTACTTGACCCCTGCAGCCAAGGGTCACAAACCCAGGTACCCCTTACACAGGATGTTACTTTCTTGGCCCTTCTGGCTGCTGGGTGCAGCCATATTACATCCACGCCTCTAGAGTTCTTGGACCCTAACTTAACCTGACCCCCTGCTGCCACAGACCTCCACCCGACTCCACTCCTTCCGCCTGGAGCTCACATCTCTTCTGGCGTCATGAGCCCTTTGGAATCTGGACTGGACCCATCCCACTACTTCTAAAGTCCTCCAGAGCTGGCCCATGACTTTGGAGTTTGTCCAGAGCCTCGTGGCTTTGGGGAGGAAGGTCATGGGAGGCAGGGCATCTCCCTGGCCCAGGTACAGAGTTCACACCCCAGCCCATTTATGATCTGGAATTGGCGGTGAATACCAGATACGTGGTTCAGGGTCACAACTCATAGACCCCAGAAGACAATCATGTTCCTCAGATCCTCCCCAAATTCTAATTATCCACAGCCTTGAATTCTATTCTCAGCCTCATGGCCTCTTTGCTTCCTTCCCTTTCATGCCCTGTCATTCTCTCCCCAACTCTGCCAATAATTTAATTAAGTCATGCGTCACATATAACATGTCACATTCACATATTATACATAATACACCTCACCCCGATTATCCACCTGGCATCAACCCAGGCATTGGCGCTTGTCTGGGTAAGGGGCAAGGCCGCCCACCCCCCCGCCAGGTTGTCAGCCTCGGCAGGTGGAGGTGGTAAGCTCACCTGGGCGATGGCCACGTAGTACTGCTGCCATTCACTCCGGGCCTGCTCCAGCTGGTGCACCCAGCTCAGCTGATCAGGGGGAGACCTGAGCTGACAGGCTGGCAGCTCTGGAAGGAGGGAGATACTTTAAGCAACTTAAGGCCAAATTAAGGTCTGCAGTGTCAAAGGTGAGGCACAGAATGTTTCAGTCAAAACATGGCACTCTCAGCAGGAGTGGGAAATAGAACTGCACTGACTGCACTTGGCAAGTTCTAGAAAGACTAGGATATTCACAGCAGCTCTATTCACAATAGTCAAGATGTGGAAGCAGCCTAAGTGTCCATCCGCAGATGAATGGATAAAGAAGATGTGGTACATATATACAACGGAAGGTTAGCCCAAAAAAAGAATGAAATCATGCCATTTGCAGCAACATGGATGGACCTAGAGATTATCATACTAAGTGAAGTAATCAGAGAAAGAGAAATACCATACAATATCACTTATATGTGGAATCTAAGAAAATAGCACAAATGAGCTTATTTACAAAACAGAAACAGACTCACAGACATAGAAAACAAACTTATGGTTACCAAAGGGGATAGCTGGGAGGTGGGAGGGGGATAAACTAGGAGTTTGGGATGAACATATACACACTACTATATATAAAATAGATAAACAACAGGGACCTACTGCACAGCACAGGGAACTATACTCAATGTCTTGTAATAACCTATATGGGAAAAGAATCTGAAAAATAATATATATACGTATGTGTAGGTGTATAATTGAATCACTTTGCTGTGTATCTGAAACTAACACAGGGCTGCCCTGGTAGCGCAGTGGTTAAGAATCCACCTGCCAATGCAGGGGACACGGGTTCGAGCCCTAGTCCGGGAAGATGCCACATGCTGTGGAGCAAAACTAAGCCCGTGCACCACAGCTACTGAGCCTGCGCTCTAGAGCCCGTGAGTCACAACTACTGAGCCCACGCACCTAGAGCCCGTGCTCCGCAACAAGAGAAGCCACTGCAATGAGAAGCCCGTGCACCGCAACAAAGAGTAGCCCCCGCTCGCAGCAACTAGAGAAAGCCTGAGTGCAGCAACGAAGACCCAACATGGCCAAAAATAAATATATTAATAAAAAGAAACTAATACAACATGGTAAATGAACTCTACTTCAATAATTAAAAGAAAAAAAAGACTAGGATCACTTCTTAATTCAAAGGAAACTAGAGCAAGGAGGTCCTTTGTAGGAGGAGCACTGAACCTCAGCAATCTGTTTTTTTAATCATGTGGGCATGTGAGAGCATTTCAGGGCATTCCTGTAAAGTCAGGGGATTCAGGAAGAATCAAAGATTTATCTTACCTTGTTTTTCATGTGTTCCGTGTCTGTGCTTATGAATAATGGGAATTAGATGCTATATTTAGGTCAACATCCGCATGTCCGGATTTTAGAGGTACGGAGATTTGTGACAGAGCAGAGTCATGCCTGGACCAGATGTGGGCACAGCCTCTAATTTAGGAAGTGCGTGGTTGAGTCTGAAGCCTTGGTGAGTCAGGACTTGGGAACCCAGAGATATGCCAGATGGGGCCAACATGTCCTCGAACAGAACATCCATGGGGGCAGCCAGGTGTGTGTGCATGCGGGAGCGGGTTGTGGTTGGGAAGTGTTGCCACCGCCAGACAGAGAGCCCGTGTGGCACGAGGGAGCCCGGCCGGGCGAGGGGAACAGCTACCAAGGGCCGGACGATGACAGTGGGGTCACACTCCACTAAGAGCACTGAGAGCAGGGCTCTCAGACCTTCTGGTCTGGCTGTTTTGATGCTGAACACTTTTACCAATTCTACTTCAACAGTTTTATATTTTGTCCTTTCCATCCATACCATTCTAAATTGTTCATGGGCATAAAATTACACACACTTCATGCTGCCATGCTGAAATCTCAGGCCTTCACTCAAAGCAGTGGTCCTCAATAACTGCACAGTGGGCCACCTTAAGGTGGGCACTTTAAGAACCACTGCTGCCCCCGGGATGGATTAATTGGTCCAGATGGCGCACAGAGTCACAAGGTGACTCTAACGTGCAGCCAGGGCTGAGCAGAGTCTTAGAAGAGGGTGCTGGGGGTGGTGCTTCTTAGCTCCAAACATCACTTAACTGCATGAGGCCATCAGCCGAATAAACGCCCTTAGGGCCACCGTCCAAATCTGGTAAGGAAAAAGTAGTCCCGGTGGAAAGAATAACCTCAAAATAAAAATGGCAATAAAAAAAAAAATGAGACTAAAATGACCATTTAAAAAGGACAAGGCCAGGGCTTCCCTGGTGGCGCAGTGGTTGAGAGTCCGCCTGCTGATGCAGGGGACGTGGGTTCGTGCCCTCGTCCGGGAAGATCCCGTGTGCCGCGGAGCGGCTGGGCCCATGAGCCATGGCTGCTGAGCCTGCGCGTATGGAGCCTGTGCTCCGCAACGGGAGAGGCCACAGCAGTGAGAGGCCCGCGTAGCGCAAAAAAAAAAAAAAGGACAAGGCCGTTATTTCTCATAACTGCTGTGAATCTACATTCAGGCCAAAATGTCCTGGACAAAGGCCCAGGGGTGCCCCAACCTGCCCTAGGGCTCCCCTAAGACTCTACCCAGGGGTTGGCCCCCAGGCCTGGGCCTGGCCACGGCCCCTCCCTTCCTCCCTCCCACTCCCAGCCTCCTGGCTGCTGGCTTGGACCCGCGCTGACTCCTGACTCGGTTTACCTGCCATTCTGGAGTTTCCACACCCAAGCAGCAGTTTGTTGTTCTTTGCCCTGGACTCTCTCATCAGGGTCGAGGTGTTGACCACGGCTTTGTTCCGGATCTTCTTAGCCCTGTGCAAAGGTGGACACACAACCAGGCCCTGGACCTTTTGCAGTTGGAGCAGTACCACCAGATCACTGGCTGGAAACTGGGCTCTGGTCTCAGGTCAAAGTGGGAGCCTTTCATGACCAAGTGATTCGAAACTCCACCATGTAAGGTTCCAGTAAACCATGAAGACCAGAAGGGACTCAGAGATATCCAGGGTTCAAATAAATAGGAGCAGCTCAACCGAGGCCTGGAGCCTGCCCGCCACGTGTTCTGGGCCCTGAACACACTCCCCCAGCTGGGCTGACTTGGTTAATGAAAAACTCTCTTCAGTCACTGCTGCTGCTATAGCACCACAAACCCTGGAGGCTCCCAGTGACTCTCTGCCACGTGCGCCAGGCCAGCAGTGGGCTTAGAGATTACCTAGTTCATTCCCAGCAAATGCTGCACGGGGTGTACTTATGCTAAAACATGACTTGCTCTTTACCTGAAATTCAAATTTAACTGGGCATCTTATATTTTATTTGCTAAATCTGGCAACCTTACTCCTTTCACTGAGGAAGAGGGTTTCCAAGGCAAGCCCACAGTCGCACAGTCCACAGCAGATCTGGACCTGGAGCCCAGGGCCCCTGGGGACCATTTTCTCCTTCCTCTACATCACACAGTGTCTCACGTAAAAAGTGCTAGCAACAGATTTACATCTGATAAGGAGAGAGAAAATGACCATTCTAAATGATACTAAAGACAAAATTCAAGATCTGAGTGGTACAGATGCTGGAAGAAAATGTCTACTGGAGTCAGATGACATTGAGACCACGCAGCGCAGAATGAGAATGCAAGTGTTTGTGACTAAAATGCAAGGGCCCCTCCCTGAGAAGACGCCAAAGGAAGCCCAGAAGGACAGGCGATTACTTGGGGACATCATAGCAACTACCACTTTTGAGCTTCAGCCCCATGCCAAGCAGAACTTAGCCAGAAACGGTTCACGAACAATCTCAGGTGGTTTTCACCCACCCCAGAGAGTGAGGTATCACCTCCTTCAGCACGTGAGGTCACCGGGGGCCAGCGAGGGTCAGGTCCCGTGGCAGGCAGGGCCAGATTCTGACACACAGGCCCGTACCTATTAGAATAGGAACCAAGTCCATTTCACATGCCAGCTGCAGCTGCCTGGAACACAGGCTGAGAATTCCAAGCTCCTGAAAGGAGCTGATGGGAACGCGGCAGAGGTGGATTCTCAAATCTGCCTCATGAATACGATGCCGGGGTGGTGGCGGCACGCGGTTTCTACCCCTGGTTAGAGGCTTCCTCTCCCCAGACCCTCACCTGCCTAGACAGGTCAGGAGGAGGAGGCTCCTACGTGCCTTGAAACGCAGGAACTCAGCTCTTCCACAGCGTCCTGCAGGGGCTAATCGAGTGGGCTTGTCTCCCCGGCCAGTCCGAAGGGAGGGAACCAGCAGTGAGAGCCCCGCTCTACCCGCACAGGGAGGAGGCGCCTGGGACCTGCTGTGTGGGACCTGGAGAAATGAGAAGCAGCTCACGGAAAGCTGCAGAGCCGGGGGCTGGTTCCCAACTTTGGGAGTGCCTCTGACGTGCTCATCTTTATTATTAGCACAAAAATTCCCTGCCTGCCACTATGCTCTACGTGTGTCCCAGACGACAGAAGGGGAATCTGTGAATGGTCGTGCTATGTGTCAGGAAAATGCAGGGGGGGACAGGTAAGTGACCACATCAGGATTGGGATCAGTGCTTCCTCCCATGGGTTTGAGCCCACGGCTCCTCCCCCATCCAGGGCTGGAGCGACAAAATGACAGGCTCAGGAGGGTCCTGAGCCCCTAATTCGACCTCCTTTTATTTGTTTTATTTTCTCTCACTCTTCTCTCACAAATCCTTTTGTTCTTCCTTCTTCTGGACCCCTTCCCAAGACGCCAGCCCATCAAGTATAAGGGTACTAGAAGAATTTGCCAGATTTAGAACCTAGAACCACTGTGGATAATAAGTATTCATAAACGTACCTTTCAGCATATCTCAATGTCGATAAAGTTTCCTCGTAGCAGATGTCAGCCGGACTTATGGCTGCTATCTGTAAAAAATAACCTTTTCAGATTTTGTTTTTCATATAAGGTTTTAGAGCTATTGTTGTCGATATTACACAACTAACAGTCACGGAACATCTTGTAATTTGTGGTACTGTTCAAACTTTACAACTCAGACAGAAAACTCAGGCTTAGAGAAGAATAATGTGCCAAGGTCACTCAGATAATAACTGGCAGAGCTGGGACCTGGACCAGCCCTGACTTGACACCTGTGAAGCTAACCTCTGTACTACGTGTCCCTCAGCACTGAGTCCCCAGCAGATTTCCTCGGGGATTTAAATGACCGTTGAACCCTGGCACTGCAGAGACCAATCAATAAATCATTACTGAGTAGCCACTTGTATGGTTTCAAGTCTGGCTATTGACTTTGGCTTAATTGTTCTAGAAATCAAATGAGAAAACAAACGTTTTGATGAGCTGGAGGTGGGCAGGGTCACTGAGGGTGAACAGGGGGGAGTGTGATTACCCAGGCAGCAGCTTGTAACTTATGGTCCTGGAGGTCAAGATTCAGAGCATAAGGGCCTGGTGAATAGTCCTTTATCTTTGTCCAGCTTTGCAGCTTTTAAAGCTTGTTCATTATATGATCTCATTTAATCACCACAGCAGTATTTCCAAGGCGAGATTGTTATCTTCACTTTAGGAAGGAGGAAGAGGAGGTCTTACGGTACGTATGCTGAAACTGTGATTGGAGCCATGGAGCCTCAAGAGCCTGGATGTTTAACATTCAGAGGAGTCTTATGGGCCTTCTTTTAGTCCAGGCTCTTGGGGGATGGCCCAGGGAGGCCCACAGGTACTGACAACCAGAAAAACGTTAACCAAAATGTTTGAAAAGAATTAGGCAAGAATAAATGATAAAGACAGATCCAGCAGCAGGCGTTTCTCTCCTAATCAGGACAACAGACTGGAGGCCAGTACGAGGCTGGAAGCAGAGCTTGCCCAGTTCTGTTCCTTCCCTAATCTGAAGCTTGAGAGCGGAGCGCCCTGACTTAACACGCTGCACACGGTACCACTTGGCAAACTTTCAATAATAGAGTCTGGAGTCTTTTGCTGATGACACGATTTGGCTACTCTCCAGGTTAAACACCTGCCCTGTGTCTAAAACAGTCAAAAATTGATTCCAGTCTTGCCATGGAATGACTGCTGATTTATAATAACATGACATTGTTAGTGTTAGTTTTAAAACTGTATTAGTTTCTTCCTGATAATAAAAGTAATATATAGTTCTGTAGAGAACCAGAAAAGAGTAAATTAAAAAATCAAAATTAGCACTATAGAAACCTTATTTGAACGTCGCCATGGAAAGAGCTCCAGGAGTCATGAGATCATAGATGAGAACATGCTATATCAATGCAGAGTGCTGTGTTTAGTGGTCCACAGAGAATAACTTTAATAATAATAATAACAACAGCAATAATGACAGCTACATGAGTCTAAACAGTCTAAAATGTGGTAAGAAAATCACTTTACCAAAGTAGTTCTGCTGTTCCCACCCAGAGCTGACTGGAGCAGTTTGGTCAGAACAGAGTCTCTGTAGGGAATGTGCAAGACTTTCTTCCCCATGGCTGCATCAGCCAGAGCACTGAATCAAAAGAAAATATAAAACAACAAAATTTTTTACATGTATCAAGAAGAAATCTGCTTCCCTGTGGATAAGTCAGAAACACTCCTCAAATCCCCTTGTCAACCCTATATACCAGAGACATGACTCTAAGGAATATCCAATAGTTGAGACACCTTCTGTACAAAGATGCTGAAGTTAAGACAGCAGCACAGGCTGCTGGTTCTATCTCCAAGGTCAGCACTGGGGAAACCATAACAGAGAGGGAAGCCCAGATCTGAGGCACTAACACACTAAACCTTTGGAGGAAAACCCAGAGCCTGCAGGCTATTGTAAATTTATGTATAGGGAAGGGTTGTGATCTGAGGAAGAGGGTGGCTAGCAGGGTGAAGACAGAAATGGGGAGTGGGTTTAAGTCCTTTTCTTGCCTTTCTCTCATACTGCCTTAGGAAGATCCCATAGCGTTAGGACCCCTTAGGACTACAGCATCAGAGTAACAGTGAATAAGAGAAGTAACAGAGAATAAGAAAAATAACAGCTCAGTTCCTGCCCCGCTCAGGGCACTATAGAGAAAGTAGTGTTGTCACTGAAGAGAGTGGGAAGAGGAGGGAGGAAATCCCATCTCTGTGAAATTATAATCACAAACAGAGAAAAGAAATCTAAAAAATTAATCCATCAGATTTAGAAAAGAAACAAAATGAACATCTAGAAAGGAATAGATACAATAATTGAAATTTAAAACACTATGGATAGGTTCAACAGCAAATTAGACATTGCCATAATGGGAATTAGTGAACCAGATAGTTCAGAGGAAATCCAGATTGCAGCCTGGAGACATAGAGATGGAAAACAAGAAAGAAAGGTTAGGAGACATGGAAGACAGGGTGAGAAGATTCAAATAGTTTAATTGAAGTTTCAGGAGAGAAAAGAGAAAAAAAATGGGTAGAAGCAATATGTGAGAGATAATGGCTGAGAATTTTCTAGTATTGATGAAAATCACTATCACAGAGCTATGGAGGCTAAGGAATTCCAAGGAGGATAAATAAAGACAAACTGACACTCAAATGCAACATAATGAAATTGGGGAACTTCAAAAAAGAAGAGCTTAAAAGCAGGTAGGGAAAAAGATTATCTTCAAGGGAATAGCGATTAGACCAAGAATAGAAACCAGGAGAATGGTATCCTTAATGAGCTGAAAGAAAATACTGTCCATCCAGAATTATATACTCAGCAAAATCATCTTTCAAAAATAAGGTAAAATAAAGAAATTTCAACCAAACAAAAATTGAGTTTGCCATCAGCAGATGATCACTAAAAGAAATTCTAAAGAACATACTTCAACCAGAAGGAAATTGATCATACAGAGCAGCTCTGATGTTTAAGAAGGAATGAATAAAAATAGTAAAAAAGGAGTAGATGTGAATGAACACTAACTAGATAGTAATGATAATGTCTTTCGGGGTTAAAGAAGAATAGAATTAACATATATATCAAAAATAGCATATGTAGGATGGAGATACTCATATTATCCAGGAATAGGATAAAGTGTTTATTATATTTAGACGTTGACAAACAGATTGAAGAGCCAAGGAACAGTAAGCACATATTGAATTTTGACATATAACAGAAGTAGCATAGAAGATCATTGGGGAAAGGAGAGACTACTTAGCAAATGATCTGAAAAAATTGGTAATCGATAAGGAAAAAATAACAAAAAGAATGCCCACCTTACACTACTACACACCAACTCCAGATGGATAGGAACTTAAGTATAAATTTTCTTAAACAAGACAAAGAAAATGCAAAACTGCAAAACATAAACAATAACTTCTGCTCATCAATAGACACCTTTAAAAAAGTGAAAAGTCAAGCTACTAACTGGGAGAAGATATTTACAGTACATATACCTGAGAAAAGAGTAATAAAAATAGTAAAAAATGTCTGCAGATCGATCAAAAAGACAATAACTCAATAGAATAATCGGAAAAATATAAGACCAGGTATTTTGAGAGGAAACATATTGCTAATAAGCAAATCAAATGATGCTCCAGCTTGTAGGTAACCAATGCTATCAAGACCATAGTAAAATATGTTTATACCCACTTAATTGGTAAATATCAAGAAATTTGACAATACCAAGCCTTAGAAAAGATGTGGATCAATGGGATATGTTATACATTGCTCCTGGGAATATAAATTGGTCCAACCACTTTGGAGAACAATTTGTCACCATCTCGAAAAATAAGGTATTCACACACCTTATATATATAAAACCCCAAAATTTCAATTCTTTGTCTATACCAAAAAAACTTTGAAATATTGATACCCAATGATTTGTACAATAATATTCATAGTAGTACTGTTTGTAATAGCAAAAAACAAACAAAAACCTGGAAACAACCAAAATGCCAATTAACATGAGAATGAAGGAATAAATTGTGGCATATTCCCACAATGGAATACTACACAATAATGAAAAAGAAGTAACAACTGCTACTGTAACAACATGGATGAATCTCATAGACAGAACATTTAGTAAAAGAACAGAAAATAAATTAACCAGAGCCACACATAACATGGATAGATATTGTCAATAATGTTGAATCTAAAAGCAAACTCTGCTCCTGGGTATGTACTTAAGAGGAATGAGTAATTATTTTCCCCTAAGTACATGTACAAGAACGTTGATAGCAACTTTATTCATAATAGTCAAAACCTGGAAACAAACTAAATGCCCATACAAGAGGAGAATGGATAAATAGTGGTATATTCCTACAATGGAATACTGCATAGCAATGAAAAACCATTAATAATTGCTAAGTGAAACAGCATGGATTAGTCTCATAGACACAATCCTTAGTGAATGAAGCCAGATGTAAAAGACAATGACCTGGTGGTGCAGTGGTTGAGAATCTGCCTGCCAATGCAGAGGACACGGGTTCGAGCCCTGGTCCAGGAAGATCCCACATGCCGCAGAGCAACTAAGCCCGTGTGCCACAACTACTGAGCCTGCGCATCACAACTACTGAGCCCGTGTGCCACAACCACTGAAGACTGCGTGCCTAGAGCCTGTGCTCCGCCACAAGAGAAACCATTGCAATGAGAAGCCCACGCACCACAACAAAGAGTAGCCCCTGCTTGCTGAAACTAGAGAGAGCCCCCCCACGTGCAGCAATGAAGACCCAATGCAAAAAAAAAATTAAATAAATAAATAAAAGACAATGACCTGATATACATGATCTCATTTTTATGAAAATCAATACAGTTAGGCAAAACTAATCTTTGATAACAAAGGTCAATTCTTTTTGTTAGGATTAAAAATTAGGAGGAGGTATGAGGGAGTTTTCTGAGTTTTGGAAATGTACTATATCTCAGTCTAGGTGGTAATTACATAGATATATACATATATAAAAATCCATTGAGCTGAACATTTAAGATTTGTGCACTTTACTATATGTAATTTATACCTAAGTAACCTTAACAATGCAAGATCCAGAAAGCAATATAATATTTTACCCTTTTATAAAATTCAAAAATCAGTGCTACTAATAAATAATAATGTGTACAAGCGATAAAACAAGAAATGATAAAAGAAAGAAAGAGGGAAGGAAGTAGGGAGGGAGGGAGATTAAACATAAAATTCAATATGGTGGTTACCTCCAAGGGGAGAATAGGAGAGGAATACCACCTGTTTCTTGGGTTGGGTGGTGGTTTTATTTGTTATTTCATTTAGAAGCAATTAATTAGTTTAAAATAAAATCTACAGGAGGGCCAGGAATGAACCAATGATGATAGTGGGTCATGAACCAAGGGTCATGATTAATCTAAATTTTGGTATTTGAGTTTATTTTTATGGCACAAATAAGTACCTATCCACTGATTATTTACCTGATAACATTTCCTAAATTGGTTAAACTTAAGTTAACTCGTGATCCTTCCCTCAGTCTGTCACCTTCAGATCCTGAAGATTTCTGCCTTTCACTTCCAGCTAAATCCACCAAATTAATACTGGATTGTTTGCTGAGGCCTCTATCTAGAAAAACCTGTAGGAAAGCAACACAGGTCATGCTATTAGAGTGGTAGCAGACTACACAAGAAGACAATCTATTTTACATTCTAAAATATTTTTTCTAATTGTATTTCACACTCAAAAAAGGTGTAATAAAATTTGCAAGTTAAAATGCCATCCTCTTTATAATGACGTTTTACAATAACATTACTAGGTTCAAATGTCTCAGTTGCCCCTTCCCAATTCTGCAAAGCTACTTCCAATGATATATTAGATACCAATTATTGCCCTAGTATATCTGTGATCAATAAGTATTTTAAATCTACTGTGAAATCTGCAAAATAAGTAACTGTTCACGATGGTGTAGTCATGTAATGGAAAGAATGCTACAGGTTCCCTTTCTGTCATGTAACTGTGAACAAATGATTTAACTTTTCAGAGTTTCAACGTTCTCAGTTGTAAAATAGAGATGATAGCATGTTTTGGGGTTGTTATGAGGGTAAAAGATAATAGATGTAATGGTTCTAACCATGCCTGGCATACATAAATAGGTGTTAATGTTGTTACTGACACCAATAAACAGAGTAAAATCATTCTTTTCCAGTTAATTTTGTCTCTTGCCTCTAACATATCAAGTTTAAAAAATAGCAGGGCAGGGCTTCCCTGGTGGCGCAGTGGTTGAGAGTCCGCCTGCCGATTCAGGGGACGCGGGTTCGTGCCCCAGTTCGGGAAGATACCACATGCCGTGGAGCGGCTGGGCCCGTGAGCCATGGCCGCTGAGCCTGCGCGTCCGGAGCCTGTGCTCCGCAACGGGAGAGGCCACAACAGTGAGAGGCCCGCGCACCGCAAAAAAAAAAAAAAAAAAATAGCGGGGCAAACCATATTTAAAGTTTATGAATTTCAGTAACATTGTAAAATTAAGTAAATAATATTTAAAAGTTTACAAGGTTCTTTAAAATGCAGAATGCTATTTAAACTTCTCAACATTCCTATGAGGATAGCTATTCATCTCATTTTTACAGAACAAGAAACTGAGACTTAGGAAAGGTAAGTTACTTCCCAAAGTTTCAGAGCTGGTAAACAGAGTCATACATGGTCTAGTGTTTTTCCACTATTCCTGGTTAGAGCAGGACAATCTTTATTTATTACTGTTTTATCTATTACTAGTGCTGTGGCTTAGGGGATGGAGGTGGTGAAATTGTAGCTAAATGTTTAACCAGGCTTTGTGAATAACCATGTCTGAATCAAATTGTCCATAACTGTAGAGATCACTCGGTGATATCCACCAAGGAGAATGGAGGAGAAAAGTGTGCTCTAGTTTATCAAAGATTCTACTTAGTGGGGCGTTACATGGATTACCTGATTTCAAAGACTTTATCTTTGTGATTCCAAATATCAGAAAGACACTTCAGTATCTGGTGGTCCCCTAGGCTCATGGATCTGAAAGTTGGGTATTATTATATTGATGATGCATACAGAGCCTACTAGTAGAATTCTCCATGACGAACCACAGACCCACTCTCATAGCTCCACAGTTTGATCAACTTGGGGGTCAAAACCTGTTTCCCAGAGCATCGAATTTACTTGAGGGAAAGCAGTCTTTAGTCTCAGGGGCATTTCTGGGATCTGGTAGGTCTTACTGCCACCCCTCTGTTAGTAACGGGCTCACTTAGGCCGGGGTTGGGGGGCATGGATGTTGGGGGAGGGAGGCAAGAAGACAAGTGCCTCACTTTCTCCTGCTTCTGACCCTATAGTCTATGTTTGGAAACAGCCACCTTAATCCATAGATCAACTCTAGAAAGATTCCATAATACTCACCAGCCCATAACGCTACCGGGAACCTTTCCCTGGACCCCCTTGGTGGGAGGTGGGGACAATGGCATCTACTTGAATCTCACCTGCTTGAACTGAATGGTGATGACCATGTGAGACCGGCTGCTGCTGGCATTCATGTTGGTTGAAGCTGTGGTCCTTATTTTTGTTCCTTGTTCCATCAGTCTTTCAATCTGGGCATAGTTCTCACAAGGCACTGACTTTAGACCATCCACATAAAAGCCCAGCTGTTGGTCTTCCCTTACTTTTAGCCCTCCAGGTTTCTTGGTTTTGGACAGCAAATCTCTTACCTGTGGAAAAAAGAATAAATAATGCAAAATTCAGGAAGGCAAGGATTTTTGTTTATTTCACCGTTACAGCCCTTTCTAGAATATATTAAGTGCTCAGTAAATATGTATTGGATGAATGAATAAATGTTAAAGTTCTGTAGGTACCAGACCACCTCATAATTTAAATAAGTAAGGAATAGAGAAATGACAAGCAAGAAAATATGGAAACCTGCTGTAATTAGTGAAATCAGAAGCATATTTTTTTTAGAAATTCAGTTTGATTATGTTCAAGTACCTAGAGCACTTCAACCAGACTGCGAGGTCCCTGAGGGCAGGGCATGTTTCTTTACTAGGACAGTAAATCCTAACATGGTTCCTGACATGTGGTAGGAACTCAGTGAATGCTTGCGGAGAAGATAGTGTAACTGAAGCTAAGCTAACAAGTAATGTTTAATACACTGAATATGGAGTACTGGCAGAACTGCTTTTGTAGCAAGAAAAACATTTTAGTCGGTATCTACAGTTGTCTGACTTTACATAGGTGATTCTAAAGCTTTTGTGCTTGAAAACATGGTTCTTGGATTATCCTAAATATTCTCCTAGCAATCTTGTTAACTCTTGTAGTTGATTCGCAAATCCCTTGTGAATAATATAAAAAGAAATGATCCCAGCCTCTTTCTGAATTATCACAAATTTTGTATTACAAAGTAATGAAGTCTTACTTTCCTGAGAACAGTGATCAATGAAACTTAAAACACTTAAAAGTTAGTAACATTCAAAGTACCTAACGTTCTGTCTAGGTTAAATCATGCTGCAACAGATGCCACCACTGTGAATATCTACTTCCAAGGGAAACTTATTTAACCCAAACAGTATTTGCTACAGCCAAACCTAACAAGAGACTGTGGGTAATTCTTTGGATTTTCTTCTTATTATTGGAGATTTCTGTGATGTCACACTTAGACCATGGCCTCAGGTGAAAGTCCATGTTGCCTCTCCCCCAAAAAAGCCACTTCTGCCAAGGCACAGTAGGTCGAGCTATGGGAGCCTGGTAGAGCCAGAGCCCCTAGAGCAGGTAGTTGGTGCTATACGATGCAGGGAGATCTGGGCTGGGAATCTGACCTGGGCTCTTAGTTCTGGTTCTGCCTCCAAAGTGTGAGAGCTTTGGAAAGTCTCTTACATCCCCAGTTTTCTCCTCATAAGAGAAGAGCGATGGATAAAATGGTCTCTAAGATCTCCCCAAGTATTCTGTAGCTTTAAGTCCTAGAGTCAAAGCAAGATCACAGATTGAATTCAGGAAAGCAAATTAGGACAGTGGACAGAAAGGTCAGAGATAAGCAGACATCAGAACGGAGGCAACTCTGTCTTAGATAGGAAGCCTTTTCTATAACTTCCACTGAGTGATTATAAATTGTAGGAAGCGGCATCTAAGGCTGAAGATGTGTCTGAAGAAGGCTTATTAGAAAAAAGGTAAGTAGGTTTATCTAAATGGAATATGGAAGTGCCCAGAGACAAGGGCAGATCCTGGTACCTGATTCTCCAGGTTGTACCTGGAGATTGAATCGATGGTTATCACGAGAATTTCCTCACTCACCTCAGCTCTTGTGAACTCTCCTAAGTCTGTCTCTATCTGGCACTCCTTCAAATATGACTTTGCCGCTAGAGAAATTTTCTAAAACCCCAGTCTGATTCTCTTATTTCCCTGTTTAGAACCCTTCACTGTCTCTCCATTGCCTCCCAGACAAAGAGCCTTCGCCTTTTAGCAACTGATGTTTAGCGCCATCTACTGATGCTTCCCTGTTCTCACCTCCCCACATGCTTCCAGCTCTGGCTACACAGGACTCTCACTGTTCCCTTAAATGCCATGTGCTTTCACGTATCCGTGGACTTATTAAATATGAATCCTGCTGCCTAAAGTGCCCCCCAGGACTCCTACTGCCTCACCAAATTCATAAATATCTTTCAAGGCCCAGTCTAACTCTGTTGACAAACAACACCAACAATCCCAGGCAGTATTAGTTCTCTCTCTCCTATGCCTTTCTTTTCACCATTCATGCGGCGTATGTAATATATTTTATTACTATCTTCAGTGGATGTTATATCTTCTATGAAACTTCTCCATGACAGGAATCATGTCTTAGGTTTTATTCATTCTCAGAGTCTAGTATGATGTCTGAAACATGAAAAGTATCTAATAAATGTCCCTTTGTTGAAGTACGGCTGGAAAAATACCAGAGACTCGTAGAAGGTGAGACATGAAGAAGTATTTAGGATGTCCAATGTCCTTATTTTAGAGATAAGAAAAGAGAACTCCAGAGAGATTATCCTCATTAATAGATATCAGTAAGGGACCCACAATGTGATGCCATTCTCCCCTGTTCCTTTCACAAGAACTTCATAATAAAGGAAGTAAAGTTGTCCTCCTGAAGTTACTGGTATGAAATAAAGGAGCTATACTGTCTCCCAAGCCCATCAACTTGAAAGAAATAGAAACTTAATCTGTGACCTTAACATAATAACCCATTTGAATTTACTATCAAACTTCAACAGTAATAAATGGCTCATGGAAGCATATGAGAAAAAAATAGATATTTTCTCTCCTTAATATAAAGAGAAAAACACTGACAGATTTATTCCTTCAGTAATAGTTATTTAGTAATGATTAAGTGCAAGGCTTTGGGATAGTGCGTGGGGTTACACAAGAAATCTTGGGGTATGAAACTACCCTTAAGAAGCTTACAATTATAGATACCCCTGTCAATTTACCCATTCAGCAAACCTTAGGGGCATCCATTCTAAACCAAGTATTATACTAAGTATTTCCAATAGAAAGGTACAATTATCTGTTCTGGAGATACAAATATGTAAATAAAATTTTACAGTATGATATAAGCACAAAGAGGAAAGGTTGCTCAATATCTAGTGTTTGATAAGCGCTACGTTAGAAATTTAAGATTCAGTGCATCTCAAAGTGTAGTGTCTTATTTTAAATTCTCTACTTTATAAATAAGCAAACTGAGCTCTGAGATAAAGTGATATCCCAAAGTCACAAAGCTAGTAAATGAGAGAGCTGGGATTTGAACCCAGGTTCTATGATCAGGCAAACTATGGCCCACGGGCTAAATTCAGCCCTCCACCTGTTTTTGTATGATCATTGAGGTAACAATGTTTTTCACATTTTTAAATGGCTGAAAAAAATCAAAAGAAAAATATTTTGTGATGTGAAAATTAGGTGAAATTCAAGCTTCAGTGTCTGTAAACAAAGGTTTATTGGTATGCAGCCACGTCCACTCATTTACATAACCTCTGTGGCTGCTTTTGTGCTCTGAGGGCAGAATACAGTAGTGGTGACAGAGACTTTATGGCCCTCAAAGCCTAAAATATTTTCTGTCTGGACTTTGAAGATAAAGTTTGCCAACCACTGTCCTGAAGCCAGACTGACTGAAGCCTTAGGATGTATAGAGGAGCTGACATCTGAGCTGGATTTGAAGTTTAGTAGTTTCTTTAAGGCCAGAGAAAGCAGGAAGGGTATTACGGGTAGGGGAAGATAGATGTAGGAAAGAATGACATATTCTGCAAAGGAAGAATCATTCTATGTGGCTGAAATAGAATGTGTGGAGACACAAGGACATAAAGTGAAGTGGAACCTACCTAAAATGAGGTAGGTTAGGGCTGAATAGTCAATGCCAGGCTAAAGAGTTTTGACTTTATCTGTAGGATAGGTGAGGGGGAGCCTCTGATATTTATTAAGCTGCAGAGAGTCACTCAGATTTGTGTGTCAGAAAATATCACTGTTACCTGTTCATTGTAAATTTCCAGCATGCTGAATGTAACCTGTATAAAAAAGGGCACAAAGTAAATTAAGATTCTCTTGAAACTGTTATCTTTGGGAAAAAAAAAAAAGTACTATGGAAACGAGATAAATGTACAACAAAGGAAAAAGCGAAATATTAAATACAGTAAAGCTCTTTTTCACAAGCCATAGGAGATTCTCAAGTAATTTTAATGATATGGAGGAAGTTCTTAATATAAATTAAAAACATACAAAACATTGCATATGTGTGGGCCTGTGTGTGTGTGTTTCAGCCTCAACTGTGAAGAGAAAAATGTTGTTCTTTATTGCTCACTCTCTGATCTGAACATATGCAGAGAAAATGATTGGTCTTCACCCTACTGTGATTTTGGAATAATGCTAGCCAAGCTTACACCCCTTAAACAGGAGACTGGGGGAATCTGAACTACTCTAGTCTAGAGAAAAGGCTCTAAGATACTGACATTTTGCCACCACCATCCCGCACCCATGAAAAACTGGCTTGTCTGTTAGTCACCCTGTGGTGAGTCCTGCCAGTCAAACCTTACCTCCCCAGAGCTTCCAACTAGCTTCAGAGAGCATCACATTTTAAGATAAACAAATGGGAGGGGAGATCAAGATGGCAGCGCAGGAGGACGCTAAGCTCACCTCCCCTCATTAACACATCAAAAATACGTGTACCCGTGGAGCAATTCTCACTGAAAACTAATTGGAAACCAGCAGAAGGATGCTTACAAAACCAGGGCTATAAGAAAGATCCACACAGAATCGGGTCGGAAGGGAAGAGAAGCAATCAGGTCGGGACCTGTGCCCCTGGGAGGGACACAGAAGAGGAGAGGTATTACACAGGCTTGGAGATCCTACTGGGGAGTGAGAGGTTGGAACACACAGTGGGCAGCCCAGCCCTGGGGTCTGACACCAGGACGATGAGTTCCCCTAGCTGCTTTGAAAACCAGTGAGACTGACAGAGGGCTGTAAGAAACCAAGACTCCACTCATGAAGAGTGTGCACACACTTGCTTACTCCAGAAACAAGACAGAGGAAGCAGATTAAAACTGCATGGGAGGGCTTCCCTGGGGGCACAGTGGTTGAAAGTCCGCCTGCCGATGCAGGGGACACGGGTTTGTGCCCCGGTCCGGGAAGGTCCCACATGCCGCGGAGCGACTGGGCCCGTGAGCCGTGGCCGCTGAGCCTGCATGTCCAGAGCCTGTGCTCCGCAATGGGAGAGGCCACAACAGTGAGAGGCCCGCGTACCGCAAAATAAACAAACAAACAAACAACAACAACAAAAAACACTGCATGGGAGGGGAGAGGGGGAAGATGGCGGAAGAGTAGGACGTGGAGATCATCTTCCTCCCCACAGATACATCAGAAATACAGCTACACGTGGAACAACTCCTACAGAACACCTACTGAATGCTGGCAGAAGACCTCAGACCACCCAAAAGGCAAGAAACCCCCCACGTACCTGGGTAGGGCAAAAGAAAAAAGAATAAACAGAGACAAAAGGAGAGGGATGGGACCTGCACCAGTGGGAGGGAGCTGTGAAGGAGGAAAGGTTTCCACACACTAGAAGCCCCTTCGCGGACGGAGACTGCGGGTGGCGGAGGGGGGAAGCTTTGGAGTCGCGGAGGAGAGCACAGCAACAGGGGTGCGGAGGGCAAAGCAGAGAGATTCCCGCACAGAGGATCGGTGCCAACCAGCACTCACCAGGCCGAGAGGCTTGTCTGCTTACCCGCTGGGGCGGGCGGGGCTGGGAGCTGGGGCTTGGGCTTCAGTCGGATCCCAGGGAGAGGACGGGTTGGCGGCGTGAACACAGCCTGAAGGGGGCTAGTGCGCCACGGCTACTTGGGAGGGAGTACGGCAAAAAGTCTGGACCTGCCAAAGAGGCAAGAGACTTTCTCTTCCCTCTGTTTCCTGGTGCGCGAGGAGAGGGGATTAAGAGCGCTGCTTAAAGGAGCTCCACAGACGGGCGCGAGCCGCAGCTAAAAGCGCGGACCCCAGAGACAGGCATGAGACGCTAAGGCTGCTGCTGCCGCCACCAAGAAGCCTGTGTGCGAGCACAGGTCACTATCCACACTCCCCTTCCGGGGAGCCTGTGCAGCCCGTCACTGCCAGGGTCCCAGGATCCAGGGACAACTTCCCCGGGAGAATGCATGGCGCGCCTCAGGCTGGTGCAACGTCATGCCGGCCTCTGCGCCGCGCATCCGTACCCCTCCCTCCCCCGGCCTGAGTGAGCCAGAGCCCCTGAATCAGCTGCTCCTTTAACCCTGTCCTGTCTGAGCGAAGAACACACGCCCTCCGGAGACCTACACGCAGAGGCGGGGCCAAATCCAAAGCTGAGCACCTGCGAGCTGTGAGAACAAAGAAGAGAAAGGAAAATCTCTCCCAGCAGCCTCAGGAGCAGCGGATTAAAGCTCCACAATCAACTTGATGTACCCTGCATCTGTGGAATACATGAATAGACAACGAATCATCCCAAATTGAGGAGGTGGACTTTGAGAGCAAGACATATTATTTTTTCCCCTTTTCTTCTTTTTGTGAGTGTGTATGCGTATGCTTCTGTGTGAGATTTTGTCTGTATAGCTTTGCTTTCACCATCTGTCCTAGGGTTCTATCTGTCCGTTTTCCTTTTTTTTTTTACTTAAAAAAATGTTTTTTCTTAATAATTATCTTTTATTTTAATAACTTTATTTTATCTTTATTTTATTTTATCCTCTTTCTTTCTTTCTACTTTTTCTCCCTTTTATTCTGAGCCGTGTGGATGAAAGGCTCTTGGTGCTGAAGCCAGGAGTCAGTGCTGTGCCTCTGAGGTGGGAGAGCCAACTTCAGGACACTGGTCCACAAGAGACCTCCCAGCTCCACATAATATCAAACGGCAAAAATCTCCCAGAGATCTCCATCTCAACACCAGCACCCAGCTTCACTCAATGACCAGCAAGCTACAGTGCCGGACACCCTATGCCAAATGACTAGCAAGACAGGAACACACCACCACCCATTAGCAGAGAGTCTGCCTAAAATCATAATAAGGCCACAGACACCCCAAAACACACCACCAGACGTGGACCTACCCACCAGAAAGACAAGATCCAGCCTCAACCACCAGAACACAGGCACTAGTCCCCTCCACCAGGAAGCCTGCACAACCCACTGAACCAACCTTAGCCACTGGGGACAGACACCAAAAACAACGGGAACTACGAACCTGAAGCCTGCAAAAAGGAGACCCCAAACACAGTAAGATAAGCAAAATGAAAAGACAGAAAAACACACAGCAGATGAAGGAGCAAGATAAAAACCCACCAGACCTAACAAATGAAGAGGAAATAGGTAGTCTACCTGAAAAAGAATTCAGAATAATGATAGTAATGATGATCCAAAATCTTGGAAATAGAATAAATGCAAGAAACATTTAACAAGGACCTAGAAGAACTAAAGAGGAAACAATCAGCAATGAAGAACACAATAAATGAAATGAAAAATACTCTAGATGGGATCAAAAGCAGAATAACTGAGGCAGAAGAATGGATAAGTGACCCGGAAGATAAATTAGTGGAAATAAGTGTTGCAGAGCAGAATAAAGAAAAAAGAATGAAAAGAACTGAGGACAGTCTCAGAGACCTCTGGGACAACATTAAACACAGCAACGGTCAAATTATAGGGGTCCCAGAAGAAAAAGAGAAAAAGAAAGGAACTGAGAAAATATTTGAAGAGATTATAGTTGAAAACTTCCCTAATATGGGAAAGGAAATAGTTAATCAAGTCCAGGAAGCACAGAGAGTCCCATACAGGATAAATACAAGGAGAAACATGCCAAGACACATATTAATCAAATTGTCAAAAATTAAATACAAAACATATTAAAAGCAGCAAGGGAAAAACAACAAATAACACACAAGGGAATCCCCATAAGGTTAACAGCTGATCTTTCAGCAGAAACTCTGCAAGCCAGAAGGGACTGGCAGGACATATTTAAAGTGATGAAGGAGAAAAACCTACAACCAAGATGACTCTACCCAGCAAGAATCTCATTCAGATTTGATGGAGAAATTAAAACCTTTACAGACAAGCAAAAGCTGAGAGAGTTCAGCACCACCAAACCACTTTTACAACAAATGCTAAAGGAACTTCTCTAGGCAAGAAACACAAGAGAAGGAAAAGACCTACAATAACAAACCCAAAACAATTAAGAAAATGGGAATAGGAACATACATATTGATAATTACCTTAAATGTAAATGGATTAAATCCTCCCACCAAAAGACACAGACTGGCTGAATGGATACAAAAACAAGACCCTTACATATGCTGTCTACAAGAGACCCACTTCAGACCTAGGGACACATACAGACTGAAAGTGAGGGCATGGAAAAAGATATTACATGCAATTGGAAACCAAAAGAAAGCTGGAGTAGCAATACTCATATCAGACAAAACAGATTTTAAAATAAAGACTATTAGAAGAGACAAAGAAGGACACTACATAATGATCAAGGGATCGATCCAAGAAGAAGATATAACATTTGTAAATATTTATGCACCCAACATAGGAGCACCTCAATACATAAGGCAAATACTAACAGCCATAAAAGGGGAAATCCACAGTAACACATTCAGAGTAGGGGACTTTAACACTCCACTTTCACCAATGGACAGATCATGCAAAATGAAAATAAATAAAGAAACACAAGCTTTAGATGATACATTAAACAAGATGGACTTAATTGATATTTATAGGACATTCCATCCAAAAACAACAGAATACACATTTTTCTCAAGTGCTCATGGAACATTCTCCAGGATAGATCATATCTTGGGTCACAAATCAAGCCGTGGTAAATTTAAGAAAACTGAAATTGTATCAAGTATCTTTTCCGACCACAATGCTACGAGACTAGGTATCAATTACAGGAAAAGATCTGTAAAAAATACAAACACATGGAGGCTAAACAATACATTACTAAATAACCAAGAGATCACTGAAGAATCAAGGAGGAAATCAAAAAATACCTAGAGACAAATGACAATGAAAACACAACGATCCAAAACCTACAGCACGCAACAAAAGTAGTTCTAAAAGAGAAGTTTATAGCAATACAGTCCTACCTCAAGATACAAGAAAAATCTCAAATAAACTATCTAACTTTACACCTAAAGGAACTAGAGAAAGAAGAACAAACATAATCCAAAGTTAGTAGAAGGAAAGAAATCCTAATGATCAGAGCAGAAATAAATGAAATAGAAACAAAGAAAACAATAGCAGAGATCAATAAAACTAAAAGCTAGTTCTTTGAGAAGATAAACAAAATTGATAAACCTTTAGCCAGACTCATCAAGAAAAAGAGGGAGAGGACTCTAAAATTAGAAATGAAAAAGGAGAAGTTAAAACAGACACCGCAGAAATACAAAGCATCCTAAGAGACTGCTACAAGCAACTCTATGCCAATAAAATGGACAACCTGGAAGAAATGGACAAATTCTTAGAAAGGTATAACCTTCCAAGACTGAACCAGGAAGAAATAGAAAAAAAAGAACAGACCAATCAGAAGTAAAGAAATTGAAACTGTGATTAAAAATCTTCCAACAAACAGAAGTCCAGGACCAGATGACTTCACAGGTGAATTCTATCAAGCATTTAGAGTAGAGCTAACACCGTCTCAAACTCTTCCAAAAAATTGCAGAGGAAGGAACACTCCCAAACTCGTTCTACGAGCTCATCATCACCCTGATACCAAAACCAAAGATGCTAAAAAAAAAAAAAGAAAATTACAGACCAATATCACTGATGGATATAGATGAAAAAATCCTCAACAAAATACTAGCAAACAGAATCCAACAACACATTTAAAGGATCATACACCATGATCAAGTGGGATTTATCCCAGCGATGCAAGGATTCTTCAATGTATGCAAATCAATCAATGCAATACACCATATTAAAAAACTGAAGAAGAAAAACCATATGATCATCTCAATAGATGCAGGAAAAGCTTTTGACAAGCATTTTACCCATTTATGGTAAAAACTCTCCAGAAAGTGGGCATAGAGGGAACCTACCTCAACATAATAAAGGCCATATGTGACAAACCCATAGTAAACATCATTCTCAATCATGAAAAACTGAAAATATTTCCTCTAAGATCAGGAAAAAGACAAGGATGTCCACTCTCGCCACTATTATTCAACATAATTTTGGAAGTCCTAGCCATGGCAATCAGAGAAGAAAAAGAAATAAAAGGAATACAAATTGGAAAAGAAGACGTAAAACTGTCACTGTTTGCAGGTGACATGATACTATACATAGAGAATCCTAAAGATGCCACCAGAAAACTACTAGAGCTAATCAATGAATCTGGTAAAGTTGCAGGATACAAAATTAATGCACAGAAATCTCTTGCATTCCTATACACTAACAACGAAATATCAGAAAGAGAAATTAAATTAAAGAAATTAAATTAATGGTGAATTGGGCTTCCCTGGTGGTGCAGTGGTTGAGAGTCCGCCTGCTGATGCAGGGGACATGGGTTCATGCCCTAGTCCGGGAGGATCCCACATGCTGCGGAGCAGCTGGGCCCGTGAGCCATGGCCGCTAAGCCTGCGCGTCCGGAGCCGGCACGTCCGGAGCCTGTGCTCCGCAACGGGATAGGCCACAACAGTGAGGGGCCCGCGTACTGCCAAAAAAAAAAAAATTATTAATGGTGAATTAATCCATTCACCATTGCAACAAAAAGAATAAAATACCTAGGAATAAACTTACCTAAGGAGGTAAAAGACCTGTACTCAGAAAACTATTAGACTCAGATGAAAGAAATCAAAGATGACACAGATGGACTGATATACCATGTTCTTGGATTGGAAGAGTCAATATTGTGAAGATGACTATACTACCCAAAGCAATCTACAGATTCAGTGCAATCCCTATTAAATTGCCAGTGACATTTTTTACAGAACTAGAACAAAAATCTTAAAATTTGTATGGAGACACAAAAGACCCCGAATAGCCAAAGAAATCTTGAGGGAAAAAAACGGAGCTGGAGGAATCAGACTCCCTGACTTCAGACTATACTACAAAGCTACAGTAATCAAGACAATATGGTACTGGCACAAAAACAGAAATAGAGATCAATGGAACATGATAGGAAACCCACGCACCTACAGTGAACTAATCTATGACAAGGAGGCAAGGATATACAATGGAGAAAAGACAGCCTCTTCAATAATTGGTGCTGGGAAAACTGGACAGGCACATGTAAAAGAATGAAATTTGAACACTTCCTAACACCATACACAAAAATAAACTCAAAATGAATTAAAGACCTAAATGTAAGACTGTAAAACTCTTAGAGGAAAACATAGGAAGAACACTCCTTGGCATAAATCACAGCAAGATCTTTTTTGACCCACCTGCTAGAGTAATGGAAATAAAAACAAAAATAAACAAATGGGACCTAATGAAACTTAAAAGCTTTTGCACTGCAAAATAAACTATAAACAAGATGAATAGACAACCCTCAGAATGGGAGAAAATATTTGCCAATGAATCAATGGACAAAGGATTAGCCTCCAACATATATAAACAGCTCATGCAGCTCAATATTAAAAAAACAAAAAACCTAATCAAAAAATGTGCAGAAGACCTAGATAGACATTCCTCTAAAGAAGATATACAGATGGCCAAGAGGCACATGAAAAGCTGCTCAACATCACTATTAGAGAAATGCAAATCAAAACTACAATGAGGTATCACCTCACATCAGTTAGAATGGGCATCATCAGAAAATCTACAAACAACAAATTCTGGAGAGGGTGTGGAGAAAAGGGAGCCCTCTTGCACTGTTAATAGGAATGTAAATTGATACAGCCACTATGGAGAACAGTATGGTAGTTCCTTAAAAACTAAAACTAGAATTACCATATGACCCAGCAATCCCACTACTGGGCATATACCCAGAGAAAACCATAATTCAAAAAGACACATGTACCCCAATGTTCACTGCAGCACTATTTACTATAGCTAGGTCATGGAAGCAACCTAAATGCCTGTCAACAGAGGAATGGATAAAGAAGATGTGGTGCATGTATACAGTGGAATATTACTCTGCCATAAAAAGGGATGAAATTGGGTCATTTGCAGAGACTTGGATGAACCTAGAGACTGTCATACAGAGTGAAGTAAGGCAGACAGAGAAAAACAAATATCGTATATTAACACATATATGTGGAATCTAGAAAATTGGTACAGATGAACCAGTTTGCAAGGCAGAAATAGAGACACAGATGTAGAGAACAAACGTATGGACACCAAGGGGGGAAAGTGGGGGTGGTGGTGGGATGAACTGGGAGATTGGGATTGATATATATACACTAATATGTATAAAAATGGATAACTAACAAGAACCCGCTGTATAAAAAAATTAAATTAAATTAAATTTTAAAAAAACCAGTCCAACAAGACTAAATAATCATTAAGCATAGTCAAAGACATTTAGTTCCTCTCCAAGGGATGTAGATAATATTCTGAGCCATATCCTTTGAGCTGTCTTATAGATACTAAAAACCCCACAAGGTGAAAGAAGTTAACTGTATGATGACCAGACTGTAGCCATGACAAAAGCTGCCACAATTCCGAGAACTGGCCTCAAAAAAATGGAAACCGGCCCTGGAACTGAAGATTAACCATACTTAAAACAATCAAGATGATGCTGATCAGATCACCACACGACCAATTTCAAGATGACTGTCAGAGCTGACACTACTGTTTCCACATGTAGCCCCCTCTCTCCTTTCCCTGTAAGAGCTCTTGCCCACTGACTGCTGGCGGCAGTCAGCCTTTGGACAGGTTGCCAGCCTCTGAAATATAAAGCAAACTTTCCTTTCCACCAACCTTGCCTCTTTGTTGGCTTTTGAGCAGTGAGCAGCTGTACCCCACTTTTGGTAACAGTATCTCATTGCGATTTTGAGTTTCTTTTCCCTAATCATTAGTGACGGTGAACATCTTTTCATGTCCCTGTTGGTCATCTGTATATCTTCTTTGGAAGTGCGTTTTCAAGTCTTCTGCCCTTTTTTTTTTTTTTTTTTTGCGGTACCTGGGCCTCTCACTGTTGTGGCCTCTCCCGTTGTGGAGCACAGGCTCCGGACGCGCAGGCTCAGCGGCCATGGCTAACGGGCCCAGCCGCTCGGCGGCATGTGGGATCTTCCCAGACCGGGGCATGAACCCGTGTCCCCTGCATCGGCAGACAGACTCTCAACCACTGCGCCACCAGGGAAGCCCTCATTTTTAAAAAATAGATCTTTATTGGAGTATAATTGCTTCACAATACTGTGTTAGTTTCTGTTGTACACTAAAGTGAATCAGCCATATGCATACATATGTCCCCATAACCCCTACCTCTTGAGCCTCCCTCCCATCCTCCCCATCCCACCCCTCTAGGTCATCACAAAGCACCGAGCTGATCTCCCTGTGCTATGCGACTGCATCCCACTAGCTATCTATTTTACATTTGGGAGTCTATATATGTCCATGCCACTCTCTCACTTTGTCACAGCTTACCCTTCCCCCTCCCCATATCTTCAAGTCCATTCTCTAGTAGGTCTGTGTCTGTATTCCTGTCTTGCCCCTAGGTTCTTCATGACCTTTTTTTTTTTTTTAGATTTCATATATATGTGTTAGCATATGGTATTTGTTTTTCTCTTCTGGCTTACTTCACTCTGTATGGCAGACTCTAGGTCCATCCATCTCATTACCAATAACTCAGTTTCATTTCTTTTATTTGCTTTTTCATTTTAATGATGGTTTCCTTCTCTGTGAAGAAGGTTTTTTGTTTTATTAGTCCCATTTGTTTATTTTTGCTTTTCTTTCCCTTGCTTTTGGAGTCAGAGCCACAGAAACATCACTAAGACTGATTTCATTGAGGTTACTGCCTATGTTTTCTTCTAGAACATTTATGGTTTCAAAACTTACATTCAAGTCTTTAATCCATTTTGAGTAAATTTTTGTGTATGGTGTAATATAGTGGTCTAATTCCATTCTTTTGCACATGGCTGTCCAGTTTTCCCAACACCATTTATTGAAGAGACTATCCTTTTAGGATAATTAACATTATCCTAAAATAGAGATGCCGATAACTTTCATTGGGGGCAGAGAATTTCCAAAATGAAAAAAAAATTCCTTAAATAAGGGATTCTAGAATAATACATACCTGGTATTCTTGATTTTTCTCCCGGTTCTCAATTGCTTGAAATAGCTCTTCACACACATTTGGAATGATACCCTTGTTTGCCCCAAACCCAATCATGGAATAGCTTTTTCCAGAGCCAGTTTGGCCATAAGCCAGGAGAGTAGTATTATAGCCTTGCCAGGCACTGTCCAGAATTCCCCTGCCAAGATCGTGGAAAACATCTCTCTGGAAAGAAGACCACAGGCATCAAGTTCAGCACTGACTTTTCACAGTACTCTTAAAATCTAATATTCTGGTTTTGGTGAGTTCCACCTTAATTAGTATCATATGACTTACTTGAAATATAACTCAGATGCTGTCTTAGAACCAGTGAAATAAAGCTGGCAACCAAAAAGGGATTTGTCAGTTTGGAAAACCCTGATCACCACAAATCACCATGTATCTTCAACTAGCCAGCATTCATCAGTAATGGATTTGAGTATTTTATAGCCTTGACAAAACATGGGCTAGGTCTTTAAAATTCAGCAATTAGACAATAATTTCAAGGGACCAACGGACACAGACCAGTCAAAGTGTTTTCTGATTTCTCTGTATTCTTTAATCCAAACAACGTCGCAAAATTCCTACACTAATTTTAACTCGCTGCTGCTGAACCTTCTTTCTTTTTTTGTTTTTAACAAGACCTAGTGGTTCTGAAGCCAACACACACATATAGATATGCACCCTTTTTTTTTAAGTGGCAGACACAGATGTTTGTGCCCACAATTGCTTGAAATAGAAGATGTGGTCTGGCTTTTATTATCTATCATCTGATTATCTATTATTATCTATTACGTTATCTGTAATATGAGAGAGATTATCTGTTATTGTCATAGCCAGCAATAATTCTCTTATTTGAGGCTGTTTCAAAGTGCATATTCTTTTCTGTTCTCTAATATCAATAAAATAGTAAGTAAGCATTATACACTCCATTTGTTGCAATATATACATTTGTGTAATTTATATAATTTTTATTTCTGGGAAAGATGCACATACTAACGTGGTGTGATTTTTATAAGGACAATAGGCAATAAACAATTTTCTTACACTATTCATTTCTCATGAGAAAGGAATAAAAAGTATTACACTGTAAGTGTTAGGGGAGCTCTAGGCTTAAAATGTGGAATCTGGCCAGTGGTTTTTCAGAACATTGAGACCATACTTTTACCAGAAGAATGTATTTATGTAATAGATATCCACTCTACCTTAGGAGCTATGAGCTGAACCTAAGGAGTGCTCACAAGCTTAGTAAAGTAACTGGTTTTGCTATCTTTTTTCCTCTGTGCTATTTGGAGATTTGGGGGAAATGCTTTTATTGCCAATTTTTATGAACTGAAAACTTCAAACAAACAACATAGAATTTTATTGAATAAACAAAATCTTAGAGAATAGAATCATTCTGTAAATTTTGTTAGCTGTAGAGTTTTCTGTATAGTTTTCCATTGAAATCTCTTTTGGGTGTCAGTGATTTGCATATTAGGTAAGCCAAGAAGTCACAGAGCTACATTTCTAGTTTCTTCCTGTTCTTCATCCTATAATCAACTACATGAAACATTTTCCTACACTACAGTATGTAAAACTATAATTCTGCAGTATCTTAATAGGTGATCAACAAAAGATAGGGAGGATGAGAGGGAAAGCTGTTGACAAAGTTAATCAAGTCTCTTTACAGCACAGTTCTTACAGTCTTTTAAAACTATCTTTTAAAAAACTGAGATAGAATTGACATATAACATTACACTAGTTTCAAATGTATAGCATAATGATTTGATATATGTATATATTGAGAAATGATTACCAGAATAAATTTATTTCACAGTTTTTGTTTGTTTGTTTGTTTGTTTGTTTATTTTTTGGCCATGCGGTGTGGCTTGTGGGATCTTAGTTCCCTGACCAGGGATCGAACCTGGGCCCTCATCAGTGAGAGCACAGAGTCCTAACCACTGGACCGCAGGGGAATTCCCCTAATTTTTTTTCTTGTGATGAGAAATTTTAAGATCTACTCTCTCAGCAACTTTCAAATATACGATACTGTATTGTTAACTACAGGCATACCTCAGAGATACTCTGGGTTCAGTTCCAAACCATCACAATAAAGCAAATAATGCAATAAAGTGAGTCACAAAAAGTTTTTGTTTTTCCCAATGCATATAAAAGTTATGTTTACACTATACTGTAATGTATTAAGTGTGCAATAGCATGATGTCTAAAAAGACAATGTATACATCATACTTTAGAAATATTTTACTGCTCAACAATGCTAACCATCATCTGAGCCTTCATAATCTTTTTGCAATAGTAACATCAAAGATCACTGATCACAGATCACCATGAGAAATAGAAAGATAAATTTGAAATATTGGGAGAGTTACCAAAATGTGACACAGAGACACGGAGTGAGCAACGTTGGAAAAATGGTATCAAAAGCCTTGCTTGATACAGGATTGCCACTAACCTTCAAATTGTTTAAAAAAGAAAGAAAGAAAGAAAGAAAAGAAAAAGAAAAAAAACCACAACAACAACACTGTATCTGCGAAGTGCAATAAAGCAAAGCACAATAAAATGAGGTCTGCCTGTATATCACCATGCTGTACATTACATCCCCAGGACTTATTTCCCTTACTGGAAGTCTGTAGCTTTTGATGACCTTCACCCACTTCACCCGTGTCCCACCCCCACCCCCCTCAAACTCGACACCCAACATTAACCCCTGCCTCTGGCAACAATCAATCTGTTCTCGGTATCTAAAAGTTCATTTTTAAAAAAGATTCCACATGTAAGTGAGATCATATAGTATTTGTCTTTTTCTGTCCAACTTATTTCACTTGGCATAATGCCCCAAGGCCCAGCCATGTGTTGCAAATGGCAGGATTTCCTTCTTTTTATGGCTGAATAATATTCCATTGTGTATTATGTATATATACATTTTCTTTATCCATTCATCTGTCGATGAACACTTAGCTTGTTTCCATGTCTTGACTATTGTAAATAATACTGCAATGAATATGGGGGTGCAGATATCTTACCAAGATAGTGATTTCATTTTCTTTGGATAAACACTCAGAAGTGGGATTGCTGGATCACATGGTAGTTCCATTTTTAATTTTGAAGGGAACCTCCATACTGCCTTTCATAGTGTCTGCACCAATTTACACTCCCACCAACAGTGCACAAGGGTTCCCTTTTCTCCACACCCTCACCAACACTTATCTCTTGTCATTTTCGATGATAGCCATTCTAACAGGTGTGAGGTGATATCATGTTGTGGTGTTTTTAAAATTAATTAATTAATTAATTTATTTATTTTTGGCTGTGTTGGGTCTTTGTTGCTATGAACAGGCTTTCTCTAGTTGGGGCGAACAGGAGCTACTCTTCATTGTGGTGTGCAGGCTTCTCATTGTGGTGGCTTCTCTTGTTGTGGAGCACGGGCTCTAGGCACACAGGCTTCAGTAGTTGTGGCAGATGGGCTCAGTAGTTGTGGCACACGGGCTCAGTAGTTGTGGCTCGCAGGCTCAGTAGTTGTGGTGCACGGCTTAGTTGCTCTGCGGCATGTGGGATCTTCCCCGACTAGGGCTTGAACCCGTGTCCCCTGCATTGGCAGGCAGATTCTTAACCACTGTGCCACCAGGAAGTTCCCACATTGCGGTTTTGATTTGCATTCCCTGATGATTAGTGATGTTGAGCACATTTTCATGTATCTGTTGGCTGTTTGTATACCTTCTTTGAGGAAAATGTCCATTTAATTCCTCTGCCCATTTTAAAATCAGATTTCTTTTTGCTATTGAGTTATATGAATTCTTCATATATTTTAGATATTAACCTTTTATTAATATATGATTTGTAAATATTTTCTCCTATTCTGTAAGTTGCCTGGCTAGGGCCTTCAGTAGATGTTGTATAGAAATGATGAGATTGGACCTCCTTGCCTTGTCCCCATTCTTAGGGGCAACATATTCATTGTTTCACCATCAAATGTTATGTTACCTATGTACTGAAGGAAGTTCTATTTCTAGGAGGCTCCCTCCGATTTTAAGTTTGCTGAGAGTTTTATCATGATTGGGTGTTGAGTTTTGTCAATTGCTTTTTCTGCATCTGATCACATTCCCAGGAAAAGAAGTCCCACTTGACAACGACGTATTTTAAAAAGTATACTGTTGGATTCTATTTGCTAAAGTTTTGTTAACAATGTTTGTGTCTATGTTTATGAAGGGTATTGATCTGTAGTGTTTTTGTAGTATTTGGCAGGTTTTGGTGTAATATTTGCCTCAAAAAATGAATGGTCCTTCTATCATCTACAAGATTTTTTTTTTCATAATTCTCATTATTTCTTCCTTTAGTAGAATTCACAGAAAAGTCATCTGGGCTTAGTTTTTGAGGGGAGAAGTTTAACTATAAATTCAATTTCTTTAATAGATATAGAGCTACCTGAGTTATCTATTTCTGTTTGTGTGAACTTCAGTAGACTGTGTCCATTTCATCTATGTTTTTAAATTTATCAGCATTAAGTTGTTCATAATATTCTCTTATTATTTTTTTAATGTCTGTAAGATTTGCAGTAACATCTCTCTTTCATTTTGGTACTTTGTATCTTTTTTTCCTTGATGATCAATTTGGCTACAGGTTTATCAATTTTATTGTTATTTTCAAAGAACCAGCTTTTAATTGATTATTCTCTATTATTTTACTGTCTTAAGTTAATCGTTCTTATTTCTTCCTCTTTTGCTTTGTCTATACTCTTCTTTTTCTAAATTCTTAGGTGGAAGCCTAGACTGTTAATTTAAGATTGTTCTTCTCTAATATAAACATTTAATGCTATAAAATTTCCTCTAAGCCCTGCTTTAGCTGCATCCCACAAATTTTGATGTTTTGATTTTCATTCAGTTCAAAATATTTACTAATTTCCCTTATGGTTTATTCCCTGACCTATGGATTGTTTAGAAATCTGCTATTTTTTAAATATCTGAGGAGTTTCCTAATACCTTTCTGTCATTTCTTTCTAGTTTAATTTCATTGTGGTCAGAGAATGTAATTTGTATGATTTCAGTTATCTTACATTTATTGAGACTAGTTTAATGATCCAGAATATGATCTATCATAAAGAAAGTTCCATGTTCACTCAAAAAAAGTGTGTAGTGCTGTGGTTGAATGGGGGTAGCAGAATTGTTCTATAATTGTCAATTAGGTTGACGATATTGTTCTGGTCTTCTATAATATTATTGATTTGGGGTTATTTGTTCTGTTACTCAGAGAGGAGTGATGAAGTCACCAATCACAATTGTAGGTTTGTCTATTTCTCCTTCAATTTCTATCAGTTTCTGTTTCATGTACTTTGAAGTTCTGTTATTAGGTACATACCCATTTAGGATAGTATGTCTTCTTAGTGAACTGATTACTTTATCATTATGAAATATTCCTTGTTCTGAAGTCTACTTTGTGTGATGTAAATATAGCCTCTGCAGTTTTCTTTCTGTTAGTGTTTACATGGATATCTATTTATTTATATTTAAATTGGGTTTATGTAAACAGATGTAGTTGGATCCAGCTTTTCCTACCAAATCTGATCATCTGTACCATTTAATTGGTGTGTTTATTTACATTTGATAAAATAATCAATGGTTGGCATTAAATCTACCATCTTGTTATTTGTATTCTATTTGTCTTATCTCCTCTTTGTTTTTTTCTCTCCCTCTTTTCCTGCCACACTTTGAGTTTGTTTCATAATTCCATTTTCCCACACTTGACTCATTAGTTATATTTTTCTTGCTTGATTTTTTATTCATTGCTCTAGGGCAGTGGCTCTCAAAGTGCATTCCCAGGAGATCCTTTAAATCCTTTCAGTGCATTTGTGAAGTTAGAACTACTTGACAGAGAGTATTTTTGGGGGTGGTTTAACAAAGGCTATAATATTTGGGCTGAATTTTTAAAGATGAGTATGCAAACAAGAAGAACAGAGAGAAAAGGCTGGGAGGAAGTGAACAGAACCTCAGTGACCAGAGGGTGTGGAGAAAAAGGAACCCTCTTGCACTGTTGGTGGGAATGTAAATTGATACAGCCACTATGGAGAACAGTACGGAGGTTCCTTAAAAAACTACAAATAGAACTACCGTACGACCCAGCAATCCCACTACTGGGCATATACCCTGAGAAAACCATAATTTAAAAAGAGACATGTGCCAAATGTTCATTGCAGCTCTATTTACAATAGCCAGGACATGGAAGCAACCTAGGTGTCCATCAACAGATGAATGGATAAAGAAGATGTGGCACATATATACAATGGAATATTACTCAGCCATAAAAAGAAATGAAATTGAGTTATTTGTAGTGAGGTGGATGGACCTAAAGTCTGTCATACAGAGTGAAGTAAGTCAGAAAGAGAAAAACAAACACCATATGTTAACACATATATATGAAATCTAAGAAAAAAAAAAAGGTCATGAAGAACCTAGGGGCAAGACGGGAATAAAGACACAGACCTACTAGAGAATGGACTTGAGGATATGGGAGGGAGAGGGGTAAGCTGTGACAAAGGGAGAGAGTGGCATGGACATATATACACTACCAAACGTAAAATAGATAGCTAGTGGGAAGCAGCCACATAGCACAGGGAGATCAGCTCGGCGCTTTGTGACCACCTAGAAGGGGGGGATAGGGAGGGTGGGAGGGAGAGAGATGCAAGAGGGAAGAGCTATGGGAACATACGTATATGTATAACTGATTCACTTTGTTATAAAGCAGAAACTAACACACCATTGTAAAGCAATTATACTCCAATAAATATGTTAAAAAAAAAAAAAGAAAGAAGCCAAAAAAAAGAACCTCAGTGACTTATGGGACAATCTCAAGCATACATGTATGTAACTAGAGTCACAGAAGGAATAGAAGAGACCAAAAATACTTGGAGAAATTTTGTTTGAAATTTTTTCAAAATTTGATGGAAATTACAAACCCACAGATTCAAGAAGCTTAATGAGCTCTGTCCAGATTGAAATGACCATTTTTCCTTTGAACCCCATTGTATCCCATAAATATTTTTTATCACAGAAACTGTAACATGTGAATGCACTTTTTTGCCTGTCTCCCTACAGCAAATTGTGAGCAACTTTAAGGCAGAATAGTACATGGCATATGATAAATACTCAATAAACCAAAGTTCTCAAAATGCTGAGTGCTGTGCAATTTTGCTTATTTTGCTCATCTCAGAGAAGGAAATATAATTGACTTGACATTCCTTTTTCAAAATATGTCAGTACATTGGAAAATAACTGACTTGAGTGTCTAAATATTTAGGCAATAGCTACACTTTTGGACCTCATATTTAACATGAAAAGGAATATATTTAAAACCAAACTCTCATATGGAAGCATATATTGTAGTACGCTTGCATAAAAATAATTGTACCAGTATATTGTCAACACTTTATTAAAAAAAAAAAACTACCATTGAAGTTGTTTTAAAGCAATTTACCTGGCCTGCAAATTTACTGCTAGGATTAGCTGAAATAAACACACCATCCTTATCCTTTTGAAATCCATTGTGAGACCAGTATGCCAGGTCAAAAGTAAATGTCTTCGTATGTTCTGGATTCTTAGGGTCTTGTATAATGGTAGTGGTCCTGGAATGCATGGAAATCACACATTTGCTCCCAGAATTCTTCTCTCTCTGTAGTCAAATTACAAATTCAGAGTCAATCATTAAGTTTTTCTGTCATCTGATTGTTTTGCAGGTCTTTATATCTAGTAAGAAATTAAGCCAATAACTTATCATTTATTCATGTTGTTCTCTAATTATGTTATTCTTAGCAGCTATTATGACAACAGTTGCTCTTATGCTTCCTCAGAAATTTTAAAAGGCTTGTCTCTAGTCATATTAAATTTCTGAGAATAGCATATCTAACACTCAGCTATACTAATAGCATAAACTATAGCATCAGAGATCCATTTCCAACATGACAATGTAAGAAGCTCCACTGTCCCACTCCCCAGCAAAACTGGTGAAAATTATTAACGAAAAAAATGAAAAAATTTAAAGCCTCTGGAAATGGTTCTAAAAGCAAACAGTCAATGAAGAAAGATCTATTCAATAAAATCTATCAAAATTTGGTAAGAATGGAGTTTGTGTTATTTAAGCAAGACTATTCCTTCCCTCTCCATTGCCAGCTCAGCAAAGCAGAGATGACTTCAGATTGCTGGAGCTAAGAAGACAGGGTTCCCTTTCTCCCCAGATCCCAGTAGGAGGGATTTATTCCTAGGAGGAGAATATCAGCATTTCCCACCCTGCCCTTATCTACCTGTGACTGAGGCTAAGTGTAGGAAAGTATAGGTGAGAGATGAGAGTTCCTTCTTCTACCCAATTTCCACTCATGGAACGGAGACTCTACTTTGGTTGCAGCATGCTGAGAATACTGGGGTACTGATAACCCTTACCCTGGTCCCTGAGGTAGTGGTTCTATACCAAAAGAGACAAGCTGTGAGGGTCACAGGCTGCTGTTCCACATTCACCAAGTGCTGGGCTTCTAGAGCTGGGGTGTCATACAGAGTAGCTTGCTGTTGTCCCCACCCACAAATCCACAGTCCTGGTTTAGAGATCTTGCCTGGGCAGATAGCACCTAATCTCTTCCCAAAGAGATTTGCCCCCTTAGAGAAGTTCAACCCTAGGGGCACTCTTAAGAACAGAGGCGGCTGTGATGAAAGGCAATTGGGAGATTCAAGAAACAGGTTAAAGTACAGGCCCTCTAGTTTACAGGGGAGGAACCCACCTGGACACTGAAAAAAATATCAAACACTGATCTCAGAAGTTAAACTTTTCAAAAGAACCAGAATTTGATTGAATTAGTTTGTAGAGCAATTTATGCCCAATGTCATTGTTGAAAACAACACAGCAATCAATCAGCAATCAGTGGAGTTTGCAGCTTGGTGTGGACAAGAGGGAAAGGGAGCCCTACAAAAACTGTTACCACCCCAGGGTAACCAGGGCATACCCAAAGCTGTGTCATCTTGAGGAGCAACAAAAAAAGTAGGGGTTGGGGGGCGTGTTTGGTGTTTTCACCATTAAGCTTCTTTGCCATAAACATATTTGCTGCACACATTTTCACCACAAACATTTTTGGTGCATAATTAACTGGTCATAAAGCAATTCTGCCATGCCAGATAAAATTAACTGGTTAACAGTTTGCTTTCAATTGGTTTAAATGCATTAGCACTTCTTCCTGTTATCCACGTTACTGAAGCCTTTAACTGACAGTGACGATGATTTATTTGCTCCAAGAGTTGTTTTCTTATTTTTTTAATAAGGTATTTAAAAAAATTTTTGTGCTCCCCCCCCTTTTTAGGTTTTGATTTTCTCTTTTTTTAAAAAAAAATTTATTTGGTTGCTCCAGGTCTTAGTTGTGGCAGGTGGGCTCCTTAGTTGTGGCTTGTTGGCTCCTTAGTTGTGGTGGTGGGACCTTAGTTGTGGCATGCGAACTCTTAGTTGTGGCATGCATGTGGGATCTAGTTCCCTGACCAGGGATCAAACCCGGGCCCCCTGAATTGGGAGTGTGTAGTCTTAACCACTGTGCCACCAGGAAAGTCCCTGTTTTCTTATTTTGAAACACACTACGTTAGAGAAGAAAGAAGCTGAGGGCCTCAAAGGCACAGAGTTGCAACATTTCCCAGAGAACTTTGGAACACCCATCAAGGGACATGTGACAATATGCCAAGAACCAACAACAGTGTAGAGGCTTTCACAACACACCAAAGCTCAGTTACAAATATGTATCCTAGTGTTTGGAGCTGATACCTCTCTTAATGAAGGAAGAAATTTTAGTGAAAAAGAAAAAAGTTCAATGCCAAATGAGAAGACTAATCAACAAGCAAAAAAACAAAAAACAAAAAAAAAAGCATGATACTATAAATGAAACACTTCAAAGATAAGTGCTTTACGTACAAGCCACAAAATAAAATCAGTTATTTGTGCAGTATTGCTAAGAATCTACACATAACTTAAATGCAATCAAATATTTTGTATTTAGAAATAGTCTTTTAATGTCCCTCTTTTCTTTTTCATTATTTTATTTTTTTATGGCAAAATTACCCTACGGCCAACTAGTTATGTGGTGAAAATGTTTGTGGCAAAGAAGTTTACAGCAAAAGTACCTAGAACCTGGTGGAAGATAAGACTTAACTAAAATAATGCAGCCAATCACTAAACAAATAAACAAGCAAATAACAATAACAAGCTACAGAGGGGCGGGAGGACCAGTACCCAGACTTGTTACAATATATTATCTAAAATGTCCAGTTTCCCTAAAAAACTGTGAGGCATGCAAAGAAATAGGAAAGTAAGACCTACACATTGGAAAAAAAGCAGGCAACAGAAGTAACCAGATGCTGGAGTTATCAGAAAAATACTTAAAGTAACAATTATAAATATATTCACAGAAATAAAGGAAACCAGATTAAAGAACTAAAGGAAGGATTATAAAGGAATAGTATAAACAATTGATTACATTAGATAATTTAGATGAAATGGACAAATTCTTAGACACAAACTACTGAAACAGACTCAAGAAGAAATAGACAATCATCTGAATAGACCTATAACAAATGAAGAGATGGTAGTAAAAACACAACAAATAAACCTACTCATGAAGAAATGGCTTGACTGCTTAATTCTATCAAACATTTACAGAATTAATACCAATTCTTCATAAACTCTTCCAAAATATAGAACAGGGAATATCCCCCAACTTATTTTTATGAAGCCAGTATTACCCTGATAACAAATCCAGATAAAGACATCACATGAAAATAAAACTACAGACCAATATCTCTTATAAATATGGACACAAGAATCCCCGACAAATGATTACCAACGTGAATCCAGCAACATATAAAAAGAATTATACACCGTAACAAAATGAGATTTATCCTAGGGATACAAGGTTGGTTTAACATCTGAAAGTGATTCTATTGATCATGTTTTTTATTTTCTATATTTATGAAATTTGACATCCCTGGGGCCTGGAGAGATTGTCCCTCCCAGGGCTAATGAATTTGTAGAGATAGCAAAAAACTTACCTTTCATGCAAACCAACCAATCCAAAGTCCACATCCCAAACACCTCCTTTATCTAACTCACATGTCAAACCAATATTTTCCTCACCTTACATCACCCCAGGGCCAGGTACCTGAAAAGTAGGCTGCACGCATGGAAACGACTCAAACTGTCCAATCTTAAGATTGCTCAAACTTGCCTACCATGCCTTGCCCGTTCCTTCCTGTGGAAACGACCATAAGGCTGTGGGCCATGCATTCTATATATATATTTTTTTTTTTTTTTTTTGCGGTACGCGGGCCTCTCACTGTTGTGGCCTCTCCTGTTGTGGAACAGAGGCTCTGGATGCGCAGGCTCAGCGGCCATGGCTCACGGGCCCAGCCGCTCCGCGGCATGTGGGATCCTCCCGGACCGGGGCACGAACCTGTGTCCCCTGCATCGGCAGGCGGACTCTCAACCACTGCACCACCAGGGAAGCCCCATGCATTCTT
Organism: Lagenorhynchus albirostris; assembly: GCF_949774975.1. Classification (NCBI taxonomy): domain Eukaryota; kingdom Metazoa; phylum Chordata; class Mammalia; order Artiodactyla; family Delphinidae; genus Lagenorhynchus; species Lagenorhynchus albirostris. Next base: position 24,266,817 of record NC_083096.1, on the reverse strand, counting down.
TTCTCCAGCCTTCTGACCAACTTTGATACTTCCCCATGTGGCTGCATGGAATGCTCCTTTCTCTTGAGAATTATAAGGCAGTTGTCACTAAATCTGTCACCTTACTATACCTGAGTAAAACAAATCTTGGGTACACTTTAAAATAATGATTAATGTAATACATATCAATAGAATAAAACAAAAAAATCACACATCTCAAGATGTAGAAAATGCATTTGACAAAATCCAACACCCTTTCATGATAAAAAACACTCAACAAATCAGGAATAGAATGGAACTTCTTCAACCTCATAAGGGGCATCCATGAAAAACCCACGACTAATATCACACTTAATAGTGAAGACTGACTATTACCCCCTAAGATCAGGACGAAGACAAGGATTTCTACTCTTGACATTACTATTCAATATTGTATTGGAGGTTCCAGCCAGGGCAATTAGGCAGGAAAAAGAAACAAAAGGCATCAAGATAGGAAAGGAAGAAGTAAAATGATTGCTCTTTGCAGATGACGTGATCTTAGAAAATCCTAAGGAATCCACTAAAAACTATTAGAATGAGTTCAGTAAGTTTGCAGGATGTAAAATCAATATACAATAATCAACTATTTCTCTACACTTTAAACAATCTGAAAAGGAAATTAAGAAAATTTCATTTCTAATACTACCAAAAGGAATAAAATCTTTAAGAATAAGGTTAACAAAAGTAGTACAAAACATATATTCTGAATACTACAAAACATTGTGGGAATTTAGAAACATTGTTTCTAAAAATTAGAAAAACACCCCATTTTATAGATCAAAAGACTTGGCATTATTAAGATAACGCTCCCCAAATTGATGTACATCCAATGCCATCTCTTTCAGAATCCCACCTGACTTCGTTGTAGAAATTGACAAGCTGATTGTAAAATTCATATGTTACTGCCAGGCATCCAGAATAGCCAAAACAATCTTTAAAAAGAAGAACAAAGTAGGATTCACACCAACTTCACAATTCAGTACAACCAACAGTGATCAAGTGTGTGTGGTACTGGCACATACACACATACAGGCTAATGTAATGAAGTGGAGAATCCAGATATAAACCCAAACATCTGTGATCAACTGATTTTCAACAAAGCTGCCAAAATGGAGAAAGAATAGCCTTTAGAAGGAATGGTGCTGGGAAAGCCCAATGGCCACATGCAAAAGAATGAACTTGGATCCTTACCTCACATCATATATAAAAATCAACTCAAGGGCTTCCCTGGTGGCGCAGTGGTTGAGAGTCCGCCTGCCGATGCAGGGGACACGGGTTCGTGCCCCGGTCCGGGAAGATCCCACATGCCGCGGAGCGGCTGGGCCCGTGAGCCATGGCCGATGAGCCTGTGCGTCCGGAGCCTGTGCTCCACAAGGGGAGAGGCCACAACAGTGAGAGGCCCGCGTACAGCAAAAAAAAAAAAAAAAAAAAAAAAAAAAAATCAACTCAAAATGGACCAAAGCCCTAAATGTAAGAGCTAAAACTAAAAAAGAAAACATAAATCTTCATGACATTGGATTGGGCAAAGAGAGATATAACCTCAAAAGCACAATTAAAAAAAAATGGACTTCAAAATTAAAAACTTTTGTGTTTCAAAGGATGAAAAGATGACCCTTTGGGAAATTTGCAAATCATATATCTAGTAAGAAATTGTATTAGAGTATATAAAGAACAGTTCAATATAAAAAGATAATCCAATATAAAAATGAGCAAAGGATCTGCACAGACATTTTCCAAAGGGAGATATACTAATAGGCAATAGTACATGAAAAGATGCATGACATCATTAGTCATCAGGAAAATGCATATCAAAACCATGAGATACGGAAGGCTTCCGGGAAGATGGCGGAAGAGTAAGACGTGGAGATCACCTTCCTCCTCACAGATACGCCAGAAATACATCTACACGTGGAACAACTCCTACAGAACACCTACTGAACGCTGGCAGAAGACCTCAGACCTCCCAAAAGGCAAGAAACCCCCCCACGTACCTGGGTAGGGCAAAAGAAAAAAGAATAAACAGAGACAAAAGGATAGGGACGGGACCGGCACCAGTGGGAGGGAGCTGTGAAGGAGGAAAAGTGTCCACACACTAGAAGCCCCTTCGCGGGCGGAGACTGCAGGAGGCAGAGGGGGAAGCTTCGGAGCCGCGGAGGAGAGCACAGCAATAGGGGTGCGGAGGGCAAAGCGGAGAGATTCCCGCACAGAGGATCGGGGCCGACCGGCACTCACCAGCCGAGAGGCTTGTCGGCTCACCCGCCGGGGCGGTTGGGGGCTGGGAGCCAAGGCTTGGGCTTCGGTCGGAGCTCAGGGAGAGGACTGGGGTTGGCGGCGTGAACACAGCCTGAAGGGGTTAGTGCGCCACGGCTGGCCAGGAGGGAGTCTGGGGAAAAGTCTGGACCTGCCGAAAAGGCAAGAGACTTTTTCTTACCTCTTTGTTTCCAGGTGCGCGAGGAGAGGGGATTAAGAGCGCTGCTTAAAGGAGCTCCAGAGATGGGCGCGAGCCGCGGCTAAAAGCGCGGACCCCAGAGACGGGCATGAGACGCTAAGGCTGCTGCTGCCGCCACCAAAAAGCCTGTGTGCGAGCACAGGTCACTCTCCACACCTCCCTTCCGGGGAGCCTGTGCAGCCCGCCACCGCCAGGGTCCCAGAATCCAGGGACAACTTCCCCGGGAGAATGCACGGCGCGCCTCAGGCTGGTGCAATGCCATGCTGGCCTTTGCCGCCGCAGGCTCGCCCCGCACTCCGTGCCCCTCCTTCCCCCCGGCCTGAGTGAGCCAGAGTCCCCAAATCAGCAGCTCCTTTAACCCCGTCCTGTCTGAGCGAAGAACACACGCCCTCCAGCGACCTACACGCAGAGGCGGGGCCAAATCCAAAGCTGAGCACCTGCGAGCTGTGAGAACAAAGAAGAGAAAGGGAAATCTCTCCCAGCAGCCTCAGGAGCAGCGGATTAAAGCTCCACAATCAATTTGCTGTACCCTGCAGCTGTGGAATACCTGAATAGACAATGAGTCATCCCAAATTGAGGAGGTGGACTTTGAGAGCAAGATATATTATTTTTTCCCCTTTTCCTCTTTTTGTGAGTGTGTATGTGTATGCTTCTGTGTGAGATTCTGTCTGTATAGCTTTGCTTCCACCATTTGTCCTACGGTTCTATCCGTCCGTTTTTTTTTTCCCTTAATAATTATTTTTTTATTTTAATAACTATTATATTTTATCTTACTTTATTTTACTTTATCTTCTTTCTTTCATTTTTCCTTCCTTCCCTCCTTCCTTCCTTCCTTCCTCCTTCCCTCCCTCCCTCCCTCCTTTCTTTCTTTCTTTCTTTCTCTCTTTCTTTCTTTCTTTCTACTTCTACTAATTCTTTCTTTCTACTTTTTCTCCCTTTTATTCTGAGCCGTGTGGACGAAAGGCTCTTGGTGCTGCAGCCAGGAGGCAGTGCTGTGCCTCTGAGGTGGGAGAGCCAACTTCAGGACACCCGTCCAAAAGAGACCTCCCAGTTCCAAGTAATATCAAATGGCAAAAATCTCTCAGAGATCTCCATCTCAACACCAACACCCAGCTTCACTCAATGACCAGCAAGCTACAGTGCTGGACATCCTATGCCAAACAACTAGCAAGACAGGAACACAACCCCACCCATTAGCAGAGAGGCTGCCTAAAATCATAATAAGTCCACAGACACCCCAAAACACACCACCAGACGTGGACCTGCCCACCAGAAAGACAATACCCAACCTCATCCACCAGAACACAGGCACTAGTCCCCTCCACCAGGAAGCCTGCACAACCCACTGAACCAACCTTAGCCACTGGGGACAGACACCAAAAACAACGGGAACTACGAACCTGCAGACTGCAGAAAGGAGACCCCAAACACAGTAAGATAAGCAAAATGAGAAGACAGAAAAACACACAGCAGATGAAGGAGCAAGATAAAACCCACCAGACCTAACAAATGAAAAGGAAACAGGCAGTCTACCTGAAAAACCATGAGATACCACTTCACACCAACTATAATGGCTATAATGAAGTAAGATACAAGTGTTAGCCTGAATTCGAGAAACTGGAACCCTCATACACTGCTAGTAGTAATATAAAATGGTGCATCTGCTTTGGAAAAGTCTGGCAATTCCTCAAATGATAACATAGAGTTACTGTATGACTCAGCAGTTCCATGCATAGGTATATACCCAAATGAAAACGTGTCCACACAAAAACTTGTAAACAAATGTTTATAGCAACATGATTCATAATAGCTAACAGGTGGAAACAACCCTGACACCAAATAGCTGAGGAATGGATGAACAAAATGTGGTATATCCATACAATGGATTATCCAGCCATAAAGAAATGAATTTTTGACATATGCTACAACATGGATAAACCTTGAACACATTATGCTGAGTGAAAGAAGGCAGTCATAAAAGACTATATAATTCCATTTATACAAATTGTACAGACCAGGGAAATATGCAGAAGCAGGGATTAGTTTAATGGTTGTTTAGGACTGGGGGAATAAGGATGATAGCTAAAGAGTATGGACATCCTGGGCCTGAAACCAAGATGGCTGAGTAGAAGGACGTGCTCTCACTCCCTCTTGTGAGAACACCAGAATCACAACTAGCTGCTGGACAATCATCGACAGGAAGACACTGGAACTCACCAAAAAAGGCACCCCACATCCAAAGACAAAGGAGAAGCCACAATGAGACGGTATGAGGGGCACAATCACAGCAAAATCAAATCCCATAACTGCTGGGTGGGTGACTCACAGACTGAAGACCACTTATACCACAGAAGTCCACCCACTGGAGTGAAGGTTCTGAACCCCATGTCAGGTTCCCAACCTGGGGGTCTGGCAATGGGAGGAGGAATTCCTAGAGAATCAGACTTTGAAGGCTACTGGGATTTGACTGCAGGACTTCGACAGGACTGGGGGAAACAGAGATTCCACTCTTGGATGGCACACACAAAGTAGTGTGCGCATCGGGACCGAGGGGACAGAGCAGTGAAACCAGGGGAGACTGAACCAGACCTACCTCCTAGTGTTGGAGGGTCTCCTGCAGAGGTGGGGGGTGGCTGTGGCTCACCATGGGGACAAGGACACTGGCAGCAGAAGTTCTGGGAAGTACTCCTTGGCATGAGCCCGCCCACAGTCTGCCATTAGCTCCCTCAAAGAGCCCAGCTAGGGCTCTTTCGCCTGAGGCAACCCAGTGTTGGGTTGCCTCAGGGGAAGCAACCAACAGGGAGGGAACCCAGCCCCACCCATCAGCAGTCAAGTGGATTAAAGTTTTACTGAGCTCTGCCCACCAGAGAAACAGCCAGCTCTACCCACCACCAGTCCCTCCCATCAGGAAACCTGCACAAGCCTCTTAGATAACCTCATCCACCAGAGGGCAGACAGCAGAAGCAAGAAGAACTACAATCCTGCAGCCTGTGGAACGAAAACCACATTCACAGAAAGACAGACAAGATGAAAAGGCAGAGGGCTATGTATCAGATGAAGGAGCAAGATAAAACCACAGAAAAACAACTAAATGAAGTGGAGATAGGCAACCTTCCAGAAAAAGAATTCAGAATAATGATAGTGAAGGTGATCCAGGACCCTGGAAAAACAATGGAGGCAAAGATCAAGAGGATGCAAGAAATGTTAATAAAGACCTAGAAGAATTAAAGAACAAACAGAGATGAACAATACAATAACTGAAATGAAAACTACACTAGAAGGAATCAATAGCAGAATAACAGAGGCAGAAGAACGGATAAGTGACCAGGAAGACAGAATGGTGGAATTCACTGCCACAGAATAGAATAAAGAAAAAAGAATGAAAAGAAATAAAGACAGCCAAAGAGACCTCTGGGACAATATTAAATGCAACAACATTCGGATTATAGGGGTCCCAGAAGGAGAAGACAGAGAGAAAGGGCCCGAGAAAATATTTCAAGAGATTATAGTCAAAAACTTCCCTAACACGGCAAAGGAAATAGCCACCCAAGTCCAGGAAGCGCAGCAAGTCCCATACAGGATAAAACCAAGGAGAAACACACGGAGACACATGGTAATCAAATTGGCAAAAATTAAAGACAAAGAAAAATTATTGAAAGCAGCAAGGGAAAAATGACAAATAACATACAAGGGAACTCCCATAAGGTTAACAGCTGATTTCTCAGCAGAAACTCTACAAGCCAGAAGGGAGTGGCATGATATACTTAAAGTGATGAAAGGGAAGAACATACAGCCAAGATTACTATACCCGGCAACGATCTCATTCAGATTCAATGGAGAAATCAAAGCTTTTCAGACAAGCAAAAGCTAAGAGAATTCAGCACCACCAAACTAGCTCTACAAAAAATGCTAAAGGAACTTCTCTAACTGGGAAACAGAAGAGAAGAAAAGGACCTACAAAAACAAACTCAAAACAATTAAGAAAATGGTCATAGGAACATACATTTCGATAATTACCTTAAACGTGAATGTACTAAATGCTCCAACCAAGAGACACAGGCTTGCTGAACGGATACAAAAACAAGACCCATATATATGCTGTCGACAAGAGACCCACTTCAGACCTAGGGACACATACAGACTGAAAGTGAGGGGATGGAAAAAGATATTCCATGCAAATGGAAATCAAAAGAAAGCTGGAGTAGCTATACTCATATCAGATAAAATAGACTTTAAAGAATGTTACAAGAGACAAGGAAGGACACTATATAATGATAAGGGATCAATCCCAGAAGAAGATATAACAATTATAAATATATATATATGCACCAAACATAGGAGCACCTCAATACATAAGGCAACTGCTAACAGCTGTAAGAGAGAAAATTGACAGTAACACAACAGTGGGAGACTTTAACACCTCACTTACACCAAATGGACAGATCATCCAAAATGAAAATAAATAAGGAAACAGAAGCTTTAAATGACACAATAGACCAGATAGATTTAATTGATGTTTATAGGACATTCCATCCAAAAACAGCATATTACACTTTTTTCTCAAATGTGCACGGAACATTCTCCAGGATAGATCACATCTTGGGTCACAAATCGAGCCTCAGTTAATTTAAGAAAATTGAAATCATATCAAGCATCTTTTCTGATCACAATGCTATGAGATTAGAAATGAATTACAGGGGGAAAAACGTAAAAAACACAAACACATGGAGGCTAAACACTACGTTACTAAATAACCAAGAGATCACTGAAGAAATCAAAGAGGAAGTCAAAAAATACCTAGAGACAAATGACAATGAAAACACGACAATCCAAAACTTATGGGATATAGCAAAAGCAGTTCTAAGAGGGAAGTTTATAGTTATACAAGCCTACCTCAAGAAACAAGCAAAATCTCAAATAAATAATCTAACCTTACACCTAAAAGAACTACAGAAAGAGGACAAACAAAACGCAAAGTTAGCAGAAGGCAAGAAATCCTAATGATCAGAACAGAAATAAATGAAATAGAAACAAAGAAAATAGCAGAGATCAATAAAACTAAAAGCTTGTTCTTTGAGAAGATAAACAAAATTGATACACCATTAGCCAGACTCATCCAGAAAATGAGGGAGAGGACTCAAATCTGTAAAGTTAGAAATGAAAAAGGAGAAGTTACAACAGACACCGCAGAAATACAAAGCATCCTAAGAGACTACTACAAGAAACTCTATGCCAATAAAATGGACAACCTGGAAGAAATAAACAAATTCTTAGAAAGGTATAACCTTCCAAGGCTGAACCGAGAAGAAATAGAAAATATGAACAGACCAATCACAAGTAATGAAATTGAAACTGTGATTAAAAATCTTCCAACAAACAATAGTCCAGGACCAGATGGCTTCACAGATGAATTCTATCAAACATTTAGAGAAGAGCTAACACCCATCCTTCTCAAACTCTGAATTCTATCAAACATTTAGAGAAAAGGTAACACTCATCCTTCTCAAACTCTTCCAAAAACTGGCAGAGGAAGGAACACTCCCAAACTCATTCTATGAGGCCACCATCACCCTGATACCAAAACTAGACAAAGATACTACAAAAAAAGAAAGGTAGAGACCAATATCACTGATGAGTATAGATGCAAAAATTCTCAACAGAATACTAGCAAACAGAATCCAACAATACATTAAAAGGATCATACACCATGATCAAGTGGGATTTATCCCAGGGATGCAAGGATTCTTAAATATATGCAAATCAATCAATGTGATACACCATATTAACAAATTGAAGAAGAAAAACCATACGATCATCTCAATAGATGCAGAAAAAGCTTTTGACTAAATTCAACACCAATTTATGATAAAAACTCTCCAGAAAGTGGGCATAGAGGGAATGTACCACAACATAATAAAGGCCATATACGACAATCCCACAGCAAACATCATTCTCAATGGTGAAAAACTGAAAGCATTTCCTCTAAGATCAGGAAAAAGACAAGGATGTCCACTCTCACCACTATTACTCAACATAGTTTTGGAAGTCCTAGCCTTGGCAATCAGAGAAGAAAAAGAAATAGAAGGAATACAAATTGGAAAAGAAGAACTAAAACTGTCACTGTTTACAGATGATATGAGACTATACATAGAGCATCCTAAAGATGCTACCAGAAAACTACTAGAGCTAATCAATGAATTTGGTAAAGTTGCAGGATACAAAATTAATGCACAGAAATCTCTTGCATTCCTATACACTAACAACGAAAGATCAGAAAGAGAAATTAAGGAAACAATCCCATTTACCACTGCAACCAACAGAATAAAATACCTAGGAATAAACCTACCCAGGGAGACAAAAGACCTGTATGCAGAAAACTATAAGACACTGATGAAAGAAATTAAAGATAATACCAACAGATGGAGAGATATACTATGTTCTTGGATTGGAAGAATTAATATTGTGAAAACGACTGTACTACCTAAAGCAATCTACAGATTCAATGCAATGCGTATCAAATTACCAATGGCATTTTTTATGGAACTATAACAAAAACTCTTAAAATTTCTATGGAGACACAGAAGACCCCCAAATAGCCAAAGCAGTCTTGAGGGAAAAAAAACGGAGCTGGTGGAATCAGACTCCCTGACTTCAGACTATACTACAAAGCTACAGTAATCAAGACAATATGGTACTGGCACAAAAACAGAAACACAGATCAATGGAACAAGATAGAAAGCCCAGAGGTAAACCAACGCACCTATGGTCAATTAATCTATGAAAAAGGAGGCAAGGATATACAATGGAGAAAAGACAGCCTCTTCAATAAGTGGTGCTGGGAAAACTGGACAGCGACATGTAAAAGAATGAAATTAGAACACTCCGTAACACAATACACAAAAATGAACTCAAAATGGATTAGAGACGTAAATGTAAGACCAGACACTGTAAAACTCTTAGAGGAAAACATAGGAAGAACACTTTGACATAAATCACAGCAAGATCTTTTTTGATCTATCTCCTAGAGTAATGGGAATAAAAACAAAAATAAATGAGACCTAATTAAACTTAAGAGCTTTTGCTAGCAAAAGAAACCATAAACAAGAAGAAAACCCTCAGAATGGGAGAAAATATTTGCAAATGAAACACCTGACAAAGGATTAATCTCCAAAATATATAAACAGCTCATGCAGCTCGATATTAAAAAAACAAACAACTCAATCCAAAAATGGACAGAAGGCCTAAATAGACATTTCTCCAAAGAAGACATACAGATGGCCAAGAGGCACATGAAAAGCTGCTTAACAACACTAATTATTAGAGAAATGCAAATCAAAACTACAATGAGGTATCACCTCACAACGGTTAGAATGGGCATCATTAGAAAATCTACAAACAACAAATGCTGGAGAGGGTGTGGAGAAAATGGAACCCTCTTGCACTGTTAATGGAATGTAAATTGATACAGCCACTATGGAGAACAGTATGGAGGTTCCTTAAAAAGCTACAAATAGAATTACCATATGATCCAGCAATCTCACTACTGGGCATATACCCAGAGAAAACCGTAATTCAAAACGACACATGTATCCCAATGTTCACTGTAGCGTTATTTACAATAGCCAGGTCATGGAAGCAACCTAAATGCCCATCGACAGATGAATGGATAAAGAAGATGTGGTACATGTATACAATGGAATATTAATCAGCCATAAAAAGGAATGAAATTGGGTCATTTGTTGAGACGTGGATGGATCTAGAGACTGTCATACAGCGTGAAGGAAGTCAGAAAGAGAAAAACAAATATCGTATATTAACGCATATATGTGGAACCTAGAAAAATGGTACAGATGAGACACAGATGCAGAGAACAAACGTATGGACACCAAGGGGGAAAAGCGGTGGGTGGTGGTGGTGGTGGTGTGCTGAATTGGGTGATTGCGACTGACATGCATACACTGATGTGTATAAAATTGATGACTAAGAACCTGCTGTATAAAAAAAAATGTGATCAAATGTATTCTATTGGAAAGAAGCAAAAATAGACCATATTTACTGTCTAAATTATATAATTTAATGATATTTAGCATCTATTGCAGATGTATTCATTATTGCAGATTGTATTTGCTTTATCAATGTCTTTGCTTTGGTAATCAAAATAAAATAAAATGAAAAAAAAAGAAATATGTAGGAATTCACTTTTGTTCTCTGATTAAGTTTGTTCCTAGCGTTCTATTTCTGGGTCATAGATTCAGTATCTTCTCTTATCTGACAATGTTAACTATGATGATAATGATTTTTGTTTGCTACCTGCATTATCTTTTGTTTTTTATTTGTTTTAGTCTTTGTGTTTGACCCTGAACAATTTCCTCAAAAAAAAAAAAAAAGTACATTCTTTTTTGAGGTGCTAAATATGTTCTATCAATAAATCTGACCATGGTGATGGTTGCATGTATCTGTGAATATATTAAAAATAATTGAATTATACACTGTAAATTGAGTTAAATGTATAGAATATAAATAATTTCAATAAAACCATTTAAGAGATATTGATACTATGGTGAAAATAACTATAGCAGCTACTATTAAAAGTTTGTCTTGTTAAGCATAGTGCTAACTTACAGATCATTTCATCCAGTGTTTGTAACACTGACCCTGTGAGATATCAATATCTCCATTTTACACGTAAGGAATTCAAGGCTCAGAGCTTAAAAACGTGAAGGCTACACAGTGGGTAAGTGATAAAGTCAGGTTTTGAACCCAAGTTCATCCGACTTCAAAGGCTCCTGACGGCCTTTTTCTTACAACAAAGGAAGTCTCATAAAGTTGGTTCTCTGATCCCACAGTGAAGATAGAGACTGGATATGAAGTTAGAAAATTGGGCAGGGTCTAGGTCACCAAGGCAGTATAACAGTTGTCCAGGTGTGATCCATAACTCTTCACCCCCAAACCACCTCTTGAATTCATTCTCTTTCCTCCTTGCTACTATTCTAGTCGAAGATAACCAACTTCGCTGGTAGATTTGAATCAAATGCAATCACTTTTAGTGGACCTAAAGGCTGTATAATTATGTAACTGCTTTACTGCCCATTTCTATATCCTTGTTAACTGTTTAAAACTTGCAGTTAGTTTAGTGATATTAAAGTCCAGTGAAAAATACCCCTGGAATAACTTTCAATGTGTTGATGGGTTAGGTCATAAAATGGTTTTATTTCCTTTTGGCCAAAACATTTAATTTACTGATCACAAGTTAATTCTTTGACATTTTCTGCATCAGTTCCCTGAAAAACTATGCCACTTTAGAAATCTTAAATATCTGCTACACTTGAAGTTGTCTAGTTATACATATAAAGTTATCTAATCATATATCTGCCTGATTGCTAAAATATTTTCTGCAATATAGAGGAATGTCAAGGGACAGGGCAGAACTGATACCAACTGAAAATGTGCAAAGCAGTATTTTGTTTTAATGGACAAGAAAGAAGAAGCGGCAAATTGTACAAGCAGGAAAGAAGATGTAATATGAGGTCATCATTACACTGTATCCCATTCAGAATTAATTACTGTCAAATAAACCTTTGCATGCCGTTCTAGCATACTCTTATCCAAATCTTACTTATCCTTTATGGTCATCACAAATGCTTCTAGCTCCAGAAGTCTTCAAGTTCTGTGCAGGCAGAATGAACTACACCTGATCTTTCTCTGGGTGCCAAGATGATTTACCTTACCACGGTACATACTGCTATAAATTATTAACATACATAGACGGTACACTGTATCCTCAGTTTCTAGTTCAGCGTTTGAGCCACAACAAACAATCAAAACTCTGCTGAAGGGGTCAACTGTTAACAGTTATCTTAAGATTCAACTATTCCATTGATAATCAAAGATAGGCCAATTGCTAAAGGTCCCAGAATGAGTATAATCCATAAATTGTTTAACGACTGGTGTTTCTGTAAAGTTATATAAATACAATTATACATAAAAGCCTGTAAAATGCAGAGTTCATTCAGAACTGGGAATTTGTTTGCTTATGACCTATCGTTTTTGAGGGGCAAAAAGTACATTATTAAAAATACATAGCACATGTCTATATTCACCAAACTGGACTGATTTAAAAAATTATTAACTTGACAATACGTTTTTCTTGTCAATTTTTTTATTGTGCTATTCGCTCAAACGAATGAAATGAAGTGTTTTCTGAATTATGTTTAGATCTTTAAATTACCCATTTAACAAGTTAATTTAAATTTAATATTTGGTAAATGACAAGCAGCTTAAATACAAGTTTGATAATCATTATTAAAAAAATTAATAAAGTGAAAGTCATAGTCAAACTTTCAACAAGGCAATGTAACATTTATCACTAACCTGACTGAAGGGCCGCACTCGTACTGCCACTCTCACACTGTCAATACTTGGCATAGGCATTTTCATCATTTTCCCATTATTCGTGTTATTTGGTATAAAAATAATGTAGAAAGTACACTGCTTATGCTTCACACTGAAACACTGAAAGCTTAGCCAGCAAAAGCAGTCTGTTTCTAGACAATCAATTATTAATGGTCCATTCATTACACACTATCAATTACCTGTTATAATTTTACAATACTTATTTATTGATGAATTTTATAGCCCACATCAAGCATCACCACTTAATTGCACACAGTCACATTGCAGAGAACAGTGGTTTTTCTCTTCCTTTTCCACATTTACTCACACTCTTTACCCATCCTCAATATTCTGTGCCTGAGGTCCTATGAGAATTTGTCATTTTAAAACCTGAATATTAAGGGACTTCTGCGATTCAGTAGCAAGCTCCTTCACAGCAAGAATCTTTATAAAATTTGATCAGACTTCTCATTCTATGAATATCAGGCACATACAAGGTGCACTGAATAGCCACGAAACAGATGTATTTTACATTTCCTTTCTGACTACTCAAACCCTTTTAAGAAGTTGCTAGTGAGCAGTGAACCGGTCAGTCTAACCTGGATAATCAGTCTCTGAATAATTAAGAGACTTGAAGGATAACAGCCTTTAAGCTTGCTGAACAAGAAATGCCAACATTATATTTAACCAATGCATTACTTGGAAAATTACTAATTTGAGGTAGAATGCACAAAATATGTTAAACTACAAAAGAGTGGCAAAATTACATGCCCATAATTCAATTTCAATAAGTAACAGCCTTCCCAATTTATGATTAGAAATCTTAATCACAGAAGCAAAGTGCATACATTATAAAACAGCAACTTAAAAAAAACAGTTCGATCATCTTCATTTTAAAATTGGTCTAATACTTTTAACCACAGAGAAAAATGGAACCAATACCTACTAGCATATAAAATCATTATTAAAACAGAAATCCCCTCTCAAAAATCTAACAGACACACAGACTACTGTGAAGTATACACTTTATTTAACATTCCAATAATAAGCTATATTTACACATTATATAAATGTTTGAAGTCTTAATATATAAAATAGAAAAAACTGCCTGGACTAAAAGAATCACACTCCATATGGAGTTACTTTACTTATTGAACACATTCTGTTTACAAAAATTTACAATAATTTATATAAATTATTTTTCTTCCAAATTAGATGATTTTTAATAATCCACACAATTCTGATGACTTTACAAATAGGTGAATGTTAAAAACTGGAAAAAAATTACAGCATTTTTCTGCGTAGAACTTGCTTTGGAAAAGAAGACAATTTCTTCCTGCTCCTTCCAAGACTTTTTCCTGTTACTTCTACAGTCTTTCTTGGTTTGCTCTTTACTCCATCAACTGGGCTTGCCAAGGGGGAAATCAGCTTAATTTCTACTGGAGGAGGTGACCAACTTTCTTTTTCTGTGTTTCTGAAATAAAGATTTAATTTAAGTAACAATAAACATGTTATAATATAAAATGTAATTGGCTTCCCAATATATTGAAAGAAATTTTAGGGATTAGTCTTTTCTAGTGCTTTATTTTATAAAGGAGAAGTGAAATAAAACTTTAGTCAAACTAATCAGAGGCAGAGTTAAGGTTTCACATGATAGAAATTTTCTTTATGATTGGGATACTCAAAACAATTACTGCTGAATTTTCATTTAAATGTTTCATATGTATTAATAAATACTGCTGGGTTACAAGGAGGGGTCAAGTACCAGTAGCCAGTCCATGGAATGAGAGCCCAGCAGGCCCATAATGAGATGTATGAGAAACGACAATTCTCAAACACCAGCAATTAGCAACTGTGTATATATTTTCATAATATGAAGTTTTCCACATATACAGAAAGCCAATTTATATGTAGTGTTATTATAGTCAAAAGCTTTCGTTAAATCAGTTTCTAAAGTAAGATAAAATGGATTGATTACTTTGTACTTTTATGAAATTCAACTTAAGCAAAATATATCTGAAATGGAGTAATTTCCCCATGGATGAAATTTTAATCGCTAATAGTGAAATAATCATAGAATTTTAAAAAGTTTTTAATGATTTTTACTGATAGTTATCTATCTTTACTAAGGTGAAACATCCCACTCCCTTCCCCCAGCTCATTGTAAAAACAAAGATTCAGTGGGTATTCAACTACTACTACCCTTCTTTTTTCTTTTTAATTAATTTTTATTGGAGTATAGTTGCTTTTTGTGTTACCTTCTACTGCACAGCAAAATAAATCAGCCATACATATACATACATCCCCTCCATTTAGGACACTACAGTGCATTAAGTAGAGATCCTTGTATTATACAGTATGTTGCCATCAGTTGTCTACTTTATACATAGTATCAGTAGTGTATATATGTCAATCCCAATCTCCCAATTCCTCCCACTGCCCCCCTTTCCCCCTGGTATCCATACATTTGTTCTCTACGTCTGTGTCTCCATTTCTGCTTGGCAATTAAGGTCATCTATATCATTTTCCTAGATTCCACATACATGCGTTAATATACAATATTTGTTTTTCTCTTTCTGACTTACTTCACTCTGTATGACAGACTCTAGGTCCATCCACCTCACTACAAATAACTCAATTTCATTTCTTTTTATGGCTGAGTAATATTCTGTTGTATATATGTACCACATCTTCTTTATCCATTCCTCTGTTGATGGGCATTTAGGTTGCCTCCATGACTTGGCTATTGTAAATAGTGCTGCAATGAACACTGGGGTGCATGTGTCTTTTTGAATTATGGTTTTCTCTGGGTATATGGCCCAGTAGTGGGATTGCTGGGTCATATGTAGTTCTTTTTTAGTTTTTTAAGGAATTTCCATACCGTTTTCCATAGTGGCTGTATCAATTTATATTCCCACCAACAGTGTAAGAGGGTTCCCTTTTCTCCACACCCTCTCCAGCATTTATTGTTTGTAGGTTTTGTTTTTTTTTTGCGGTACGCGGGCCTCTCACTGTTGTTGCCTCTCCCGTTGCGGAGCACAGCCTCCGGAAGCGCAGGCTCAGCGGCCATGGCTCACGGGCCCAGCAGCTCCGCAGCATGTGGGATCTTCCCGGACCGGGGCACGAACCTGTATCCCCTGCATCGGCAGGCGGACTCTCAACCACTGCGCCAGCAGGGCAGCCCTGTTTGTAGGTTTTTTGATGACGGCCATTCTGACTGGTGTGAGGTGATACCCTTCTTTAAAAAGGACGAATGAATGGGCTTTCATGCTATATAAGAAAGCCACCTTCTGCAGTGAAATCTAACAATTACACAGAGCCAGTGCAGATAAATGCCCCTAAGAATTACCCTTTTCTGATAAGCTTAATTTCTCTTTTTAAGTTAAGAGTCTTCTCTAATTTTAAGAAACAAAACGGAAAAAAATAATAGCATAGAAAAAGTCTTACTTGCTTGCTTGTTTTGTTTTTGCAGTCCTGGTTCTTTTCACTTGTTGCTTTGCCACAGTTTCAATTGATTGAGCATCATCTTCCTATAGGTTAAAAATTTTAAAAGATGAACCTTATGTAATTAAACAATTGAAATCTAAACTAAAAAGTTCCACCCTGAGTCAAGGAATATAGCCAAACAGTGCTAAATGAATTTAAACTTAACAAATATCAAATGGACTCCTTATATTTTTTGGTAGAAACCTTGGTCATCTAGGACAGCTCATTATCCCTTATCCCCACACATTGTTATCTCCAAGTCTTATCAATTTTATTCTGGAATGTTTCCATTGTCCCCTGCCCTTTTGTTCTATTGACTCTGTCCAAATCCAGGCTCTCGCGGCATAAAAATTAGGCCACCAGTGACTATTTTTCCTCCCTAGAATTCCCTTTTCACCGAAACTACTTAAAGCATGCACATGGCTATTTGCTAGTTTGTGAACAGCCCCACCCCCTTCCTCATGCATCACCAGGCTTCTGTGCCTTTGCATCTGCTGTCTTCTCCTCCAGCAATGCCCATCTCCTTTACCTACAGGGCCTACAGGGTTATCTGGGTATAAATGATTCTTATCATGCTGTGCAATAATTATCTGTATTTTTGCCTCTTCAATTAAACTGAACTCCTGAAAAACAAGGAATCTGCCTGAATTATTTTTGTGCCTTTGTCCTTGTATAGTAACTGGCTCACAGCAGATAATTCAAGACATACTATGAATTAAAACTGGTAAATATAAGGGTATCATGCTCACATTCAATCCCTGAACTATTTTTATTTTAGAGTTACATGCAACTAGTCAGTTCTGAAACACTCTCTCTCCAAGTGTGGTCTGTGGATGACACTCCAGGGGGGTCAGGGACCTACATTTTAAATAAATACATCCAGATAATTATGGTGGGACACTACAATTTAAAAACCCTTCCCCTAATAGGTAATTTAAACTGCAGCTGCCAATAATAAACCACGAGTAACATACCAATCTGTCTTAAAGGTAGTATCCCCCAAAGTGCAGAAAAGACTATTTTGGACTTAATAGTATAAATGTCTGCTCTTTTTTAAAGAAGTTTATGTAGTAAGCATTGCTTAAAAAAATAAAAAGCATGTTTAAATACACATGCAAATAAAATCATGCATTTCTTACCAGTTCAGCTACAAGTTTGGATGTATTAGATGTGTTTTTCCGCCTGGTCCTTAAAGTAGGAGGTGAGAAGACAAATTGAGAAGATAAATCCGAAACTAATTCTTGCAGCTGCACAGGAGCCTCTATTTTTTTAGCTAAAGAAAGGTAGAAAGAAAGAACAAAACACTGTATATCTATTTATATATATCTATTTTATGTATAGAGACATATAAATTCAACTTGCAACAAAAAGCAAGATCTGTGAAGTGCAGTTAAGGGCAATAACACAAAGCACAATAAAAAGAGGTATGGCATATTTGAAGGTTTGAAATATGGTACGGCAAAATGAAGGTTTGTGGCAAGTCTATCAGTGCCATTTGTCCAATAGCATTTGTTCACTTCATGTCTCTGTCACATTTTTGGTAATTCTCCCAGTAGTTCAAACTTTTTCATTACTATTATATTTGTTACAGTAATCAGGGATCTTTGATGTTACTATCGCAAAAAGATTAGCCTCGCTTAAAGTTCAGATGATGGTTAGCAGTTTTTAGCAATAAAGTATTTTATAATTAAAGTATGAACATTTAAAAAAGACTATTGCACACTTAAAAGACTACAGTATAGTGTAAACATAACTTTTACATGCACTGGGAAACCAAAAAAATTGCGTGACCTGCTTTAATGTGATATTTGCTTTATTGTGATAGTAAGGAACCTAATCTGCAAATATCTCCCAGGTGTGCCTGCCCTGTGTAACCTGAGCTACTTTGCTTCATAATTCCTACTTTTCCAGAGGCAAGGTTTTTATTTTTAAAAGTAATTTTATTTACAAAGAAGAGACTCAAACCTTCTTTCCTTTCAGCTTATTCTGAGCCAGTTGTTCCACGCAAGGGGAACAACAGAAAAGTCCACAGCATAACAGGAAAAAAGCAAACAGAAAGTAACAATACAGAAAAAACAGGCTGATAGGAAGATTTTCCATAGACAAATAGAAATGGTTTAATTAAGAATTACTTGAAAGTATGTAATTAAAAATATTTATCGGGCTTCCCTGGTGGCGCAGTGGTTGAGAGTCCGCCTGCCGATGCGGGGGACACGGGGTCGTGCCCCGGTCCGGGAGGATCCCACATGCCGCGGAGCGGCTGGGCCCGTGAGCCATGACCGCTGAGCCTGCGCATCCGGAGCCTGTGATCGGCAACGGGAGAGGCCACAGCGGTGAGAGGCCCGTGTACCGCAAAAAAAAAAAAAAAAAAAATCACACACTTCATCACAGATTTTTCCTGTTTTTACTATAGAGTCTCCATATTAATGGCAGTTTAGCAATGTAATTATGGAAGTGGCATGGTGCAGTTGAACCAGTCTGCCAGAAATTAAATCCTAGCTTCTGGATTTATTAGCTGTGGGACAAAAAGCAAGTTACCTAAACCTGTCTCTGCCTCAGTTTCTATAAAATGAGATTCAAAATGGCCCTTTAAAGTTACTGTGGAGATTAAAGATTAGAATAATGTTAATATATGGTAAGTGCTTTATGGATGTTTGCATGTTATAATGTTATTATTTCAGGAATATAATTTACAAATCTTTGGAATAAAATTCCCAAATTATAGTTCAATGATATTTCACCTACCGGGACAATCAAGAGTTCTATAAGATATCAAATTCTGTAAAGCATGTGATTTTTAACAAAAGAGGGTCAGAAATAAAAGTCATCTCTGCTCCCAGCTGATAAGTGGCATAAGTGGCACTGGTGGTAACTCCTCTCTTTTGCAGTTAAGATACAGGCAAATAAATCTATGCTCTATGAAAATGATACATTCTATTTTTCTTTTTCCAGGCTACCAGGAGCAACAGCTTCTTCGGCTTTTCAAAGACCAGCTCATATTTTTCACCTACAGTTCCCCACCGCACCCAAAGGAATAAAGAAGGAAATACAAAAATACATTATCACGCACAAAAATGTTCGGCCCCACCATTCCTTCCATACGCTTCTATTAGCCAGACAAGACTTTATTACACTTTCAACTCCTTGCGTACTTCGGTAAGCTTCCTGAGGGTAAGTTTTGGTGGCCAGTGCTACTTAAGGTCTAAGAAGTTCAAAAGTCCTATAGATTCAAACCCAATAATGTACTGGTAAACAGCTTTCTGGGAAGGAAAAACCACCACCAACAAAAAACGCAACTCTGATTTACAGCATTTGCTTATTTCTGTGCTATAAATGTTCCATAGCTGGCTCACAAAATTCCTGAATATTTAACAACTGGCTCTCACTAGCCAGCAGGAATCGGCTCCAAGACATCACTATTTATTCATTACCTGGGCGATGTGGGTGCTCAGTTTCACTGAATTTCAATTTCCTCATTGTGGAAAGAAGGAATAATAGTACCTGTACTACAGTGGGTTATACTGAGAATCAAATGAACTGGTGAATGTATAGCCTAGTATAGACTCAGGTATACAGCAAACCCTTCTTAAATATCTGCTGCTGAGTAATGGAATTTGAGAAAATCTATTGAAATGTAAAGCTTTACATTCTTTTTAGTTAGTGATTCTATGATATCTGTTTCTTTGACATGTTTCAATTAAATAGAGGGTGGCCTCCAGCTTTCTAATCATATAATATTTCTGTATCCACTCTTCTCTGTACCTCCCACCCCTCCTTGAAGGAGTTTTTTTTTTTTTTTAAATGCAAGTTGAATAGGCACAAGGGACAGAAGGTATTGTAAGAGTGTAGAAACTATAATCTGAGGGCAAAATAAGAAAGGAAACTAATGATGGTGTTAATTAACAAAAAGTAGTGAATACTCAATACTCACAAGAACCCTACGTAGTAGGCATTATTACCCACACTGTAAAGATGAGAAAACAAGATTCAGAAAGGTTAAATGATTTTCTGCCCAGCTAGTACGTGGCAGAAGTGAGAAATCTCAGTCCCAAATTTCTTATCTAACCTCTCTCTAACCTCATACTAGAAGATGCTTATTGTTAATACCAGAAAATCTGAAGACAATTCAAATACCTGGCAGGAGAATGCTTGAGTGATCTGCGGCACATAAGTGAGACGAAATGCCACACGTGGACTCTATCCATGTGTAAAACACAAACAAAAAAATACAAAACCACGAACACTCAGGGTTTTGAGGAAAAATGCTCATGAAATAAGTAGGAGGTGGGAGGAGCAGTATATATATCTATACACAAACCATAGTTTGTTGGGTTTTATAAAAAACAAACTATATATTCAACTAGAAGGATATACAAGAAAATGTGAACAGTGGTTACTGGTCCTCTAGTTGACTAAATACTTCTAATTTCTAATTTTCTGTGGCAGGCATATATTATTTTTATTACAGAAAAAAGTTATAGCTAACATGTATACAGATGACGACTATGTAAAGATAACAAATATCAGAATCACTGAGATATTTGGCTATGCTCTACCAAAAGAACCCCCAAATTTTGTGTTTACTATACTCTAAAAGTCATTAGAAAAGTATAAAAGAATTGTTAATGACATTCTTCTACCACTCACTGTTCTTTTTCATTTTAACTTTTATCTAAAATAGCAGC
The DNA here is from genome assembly GCF_949774975.1 of Lagenorhynchus albirostris. NCBI lineage: Eukaryota > Metazoa > Chordata > Mammalia > Artiodactyla > Delphinidae > Lagenorhynchus > Lagenorhynchus albirostris. The sequence continues at coordinate 24,245,787 of NC_083096.1, read as the reverse complement.
TTAGTAAAGTCAGCTAAAATCTCACACATTTGGTCATTTCATTTTCCTCCATGCCAAGTATAAGCATAACCACACTTTCCCAACAGCATGAAAAAACTGGATTATACAGTACTACCAAAATGTCCTATAACTACAGATCATTTTTTGGTCAAATGATCAATTCTATGGCAAAAGGCCCTTTCCTGGGCTTGTGCTATGTATATATAACAACTGGACTTCATGAATACAATATACTTAAAGAGGTTTTTACACAGTGAATGTTGAAGACAGAAAATTTCAGTTTGCAGGTTTTTAAATGACTTATCTTTCTCTTGGCCTTCCCCAAGTCAGGAAGCAGCTATATAGGATGTTCACTAATGCATTTAAAAATGCATGCAATAGTTTAAAAAAGTTTAGTAGAACAACAAAGATACCTACTTTACCTACAAGTCCCTAATCTTTATCAGCACCTTTTTAGACCTTTTTCCTTAATTGTCTCCCTCACTGAATTCCCCCCACCCCGCAAGAAATCTTAATAGCACAGATAATACTGTATATCTGTTTATGTACTTTATGTACATCTCTGCCTTATACATAAAAAAAAGTAAGATATTTTCACCCTTTTGGGAGAGACATCACTCCTGTTGAGAAGGTATGAACTATACCAACCAAACAGTACAATCATTAGCTCACTTATCGTCAGTGAGGGAGGTTGGGCATGTAGCCTTGCCAGTTCATAGACAATAGGGAATATGGATTTAAATAATTTCTGTATTGTAATCAATAGAATTCTACTGCTGTTTCCCTTCAAAACAATTTGAAGTTGTGGACATCACCTGGGATATGAGCCAAAAATGATGGTTCTATCTGGGGAGAAACCAAAATTAAGTCACAAGATATAAGGGCAGAATGAAGAGAAATAATACTATTCTAAAAAATTAAACCTATGTCAAGTGAATTATAGGATTTAAAAAGTCATGGTGAAACAGAAATTCTTGAACCTAAAAATAAACTTTAAAATATTTAAATTTTACTATCAAAAGATCAAAATCGGTTTTTGTTTTTTGAAGGGGGAGGAATTCCCTGCAACTACAAATCATTTTTAGAAGAAATAATCCATTAGTGCCTTAACACAAAATCTAATCATGTTTGAACCAACAGAATTTTTTTTAAACTGAAGACTTTGAATGAGATGAAAATTATGCTTTGAAAAGAAATAAAAGTACCTTTCTCTTTCCTTGGAACCTTTGACACAGGAGAAGAAAATAAAAAAGACTCATTTTTTGGTTCAGAAAGGTCTGGCAACAAGATGGTCTTGCTAGATCTAGTCCTTGTGCTATGGGAAGATCTAGTCAAAGCAACTGTGGCAAGCAATTTTTCTTCTCGGTCATTTGGTTCTTTGTCTGTCATTTCTTCATCTATGCATTTTTCTGATATTGAGCGTAATAAACGTTTTTGGCTTTGGTTTTCAGTCCTTTTTGTAAGCTTCTTCTTAGAGCTCATCGCTGTAACAAGTTCCTCATTTGGCACTAAAACTGATTTTTCTAAAGCTGGTTTGCCAACATCAGCATTTTCACTTTTAGCTGGGGTGTTTCTTGTAGATTTCCTTTGGATGCCGAGACCTTCTCTCTTCTTGAGACTTCTTGCTTCCTTAACAGCCTTAGAGTCTACATCTTCAGATGGATTAATTTTTCTTGGTCTACCACGTTTCCTAGGTGTAGCAGGAGTATCAAATTCTGCTTGAAGAGTCAACTGGGATGAACCAAGTTTGGAATCTTCTATTACATCTGACGCACTAACTTCTTTCTTTTTAACCCTTTTACTATGTTGAATTGGCAGTTGCTCTTCAATGGACTCCCCATCTTGTTTATATCCTGTATTTTTAGAAGTTTCCAAATTAGAACTTCTCAATTTCCTGGTACTTCTGCTAGGACTTGATACTTTACTGACTTTCAGATCATTTATAACTTCAACACTTTCCTGATTTTCGAGAGGTTTTTTAATTCGTTTAGGAGTCCTTTTTGTAACAGATGAAAGCTTAACTTCTTTTCTAAAAGAAGTTTCTTCAGTTGCTGGTTCCAACAGCTGAGATGATTTTAAACTTCTTAATTCCCTACCTGGAGTAACCTGTAATTCTGGTTCCACAGAATTAATATTTTCTAAAGTGTCTTGATTAATTTCTTTTTTTCTCCTTCCTCTCCTAGGAGTAATAGAATTTTGAGGTATTTGCTGGTTATGAGATATTCCTTTATCATCAGAACAGGCACTTTCAAAAGCCCCTGAAATTTCTTTTGTTTTCCTAGTTTTCTTCATAACTGAAAGTCCCAGCATCTCAGGAGTAGCAACATCTGCTGACTCTTCCTGTTGTGCCGATTTGACATTCAGGTTTTGGACACGTCCTCTGTTGCGAGTTCTGGAGGAAATCATGTCATTAACCTCGCTGACATTTATAGTCACCGTACTCGTTTCCTGAACAGTCTTAAATGTAGATTTGGCTAACTTGGTGGAACACATTACCTTTTGGCTTATTAAAGGTATGTTTTCTTGAATGGACTGTTCCATTGTATCTGAAGTAATTTCTTTACTTCTTGTGTCTTTAATTACATCTAATAAATTTTCTGCGATTGCTACTTTAATTGGTTCAGGCACATATGGTAATGTCTCTACCCTTTGGGACTCCTGATCACTAGTTATGACAGATGGCAAATTTGCAACATGTCCGTGATTATCATTTTCCCCACTGTATACATGTTTTTCCTCAGTGGCTGCATTAGCTGCTTTAGCTAGCACATTAGATGCTGCAGAATCACCTGTCTCTACTTCTCCTTCTTCACCTTCCAAAATCAAGGTAAAGTTGCTCTGTGGCACAAAAAGTTCCCCATCTACTTCAGCAATGTCACACTCAGCAGAGTCTTTGTTATCAGGTAAGTCACAAAACTGTTGCTCAATGGTATCAAAATTGTATCGAAGCTTAAGAGTTCCTGAGGGATACAACTCACTAAATGAAAGATTCCTAGCCTCTTGTCCTGAATCTTGAACTTCAAGCTTTTCATGTTCAATTACCTAAAATGAATTAAAGATAAGAGACTGTTAATGTATACATTTATTTTAACCTAAAGCATAAATTTTTTTCATGACCACCTCTCCCTCGGTGTATGAATTGTTAAACATAAACTACATTTGATATGGCATGTACTTATGGGTTTACTTTATAAAATATCCACTTAAGCAATTAGACTTTCTCACTCAGTCAAAATAACTAGATAGAAAAAGATTGAGATTCTGAATGGAATTAAAAGTAGAATTCTACATTTCCCTGGCTAAAAAAGACAGTCTTAACAAAACCTTAAAAATTATTATGATGCTAACAGTTGTGATAATTAAGGACTTATTCTATTCTCACCCAAGGAAAGAAAAATTAACTGGAGAAAAAGAAACAACCCCCAAACTGTGTTTTAATGATAATCCCCAAATTACCTAACTAACCACACTTTTTCTAAACAGCATGATCCCCATAAGGTTGAAGAAGAATTCACCTACATAAGCTCCCTTGGGCTAGACTCAATCCTCTTCCCTTTGCTGGGGCTGCATAAACCATGAAATTCCTAAGGCTTTCAAGTTCAGTACCTCTCTTGCAAGGGTTTGGTGGAAGAAGGAATGCTCCTTGCATTTACCTTTTGGTAAGGGAAGGGGAGAAAAAGGAGGAGGCAGAAAGTAACAGAGAGATCTCCTGACCAAGAAGGTAGAACATTACCACCCACCTAAACAATGACATTTTCCCACTCCCCAAACATTCAGTGAAATGAAAGACTGGAAATACCCAGAAATGAGGATTCCCATTTACACCATGCCCACAAATTGTGTTAGCTTCCCAGCTGAAGGAACAGGGACTTTATCCATCTAACTCACGGTGACAATACTCATGAAACTGAATATGGATAACCATGACATTTCTATGAGTTAAACCTCCCAAATATTATACAATCACATCTCTATAAATAATTAGAAGAGGTGATTTTTCTTCATCTTAAATTCATGTATCATATAAAAGTTGCCTGTTGATAATAAAAGAGATTTGGTGGAATTTTAGGAAATGTAAGTCATATTAAATACCAACCCCCCTCCACACACACAAAAAAGCCCCCACCTTTCTGGAACGTCTAAGAAGTTAAACCCCAGCCAGCAGAACAGCATTTTCCCACAAGTATGAATGGGGGGGTGGGGAGGGTGGGGGGTGGGAAAGAATCCTATTTAACTGTACTCAATTATTCTCAAATATACGCTCTGGATAGTTTCGATGTCACACATGTCTCTAGAGTAACCAATATCTGTTTTCTTATGGCTAAAAGAACTTTCATTTGAACCGGATACTGAGCAAAAATTAAATTATTAAAATTGTGACTTCTTTAACACAGCCTTTTGGTTTTCATGAAAAACAATTTCTTACTTAAAGGATGTGCTCCGTAATTCCACAATATATTTATATACTTTTTTGAACACAGATTTTTATAAAGAGGTTTTCATATAGTAGTCAAATAAATGAATACATTAGATTTGAACTATGGTTTGAAACCTAACTAAACCAAAACTGACTAAGAAATGAAAAATTATTTTTTTTACATGAATTTCTTGAGTATCAGGAGAATCATCAGAAATTGGAGGCTTTTCTTCTGGTAAGTCAACACTTGCTTTTAGTACATCAACTTCTATTTCATGATCTTCTTTTAAGTTCAGTGCTGTTTCCTGGTCAAGCCTATGTTCAGAGATAATAGGGCCTTCAGAGATAACAAGCCCAGAGCTTCCACCATCACCAAGAACATCAGCCATAGCTAAAAGAAAAATGAGAGTTAATCTTCCATATTTTAAGCTATAAACAAAAAAAGATATATACACAACTGGGGAAGCAAACAGAAGGGAAAAGGCTGCATTGCACTTAATGTTTCCTTGAAAAACTGTCATAGTGCCAAAAAATTTCTAACATCTTAAAAGAGGAAAAGCCTATGAGGATTTACATATCACTCCTGTTTCATCAGTATCCAATCACTCAGTTTAAACAATACATATTTGCTTTCCACAAAAATAAAACACAGAAGATAAATTTTACATTTAAAAATGACAACTTTGGTTTTTCTCAACTAGAATATAATTCTTGCCCTTACTGTGAAACTTTAATATGACGATAAACTGCTCTGAGGAGCTCAGATGTGTTTGTTCCTTATTAATCTGAAAATTATGTTCACCAGGTGACTACTAGACAACCAGCTATTCTTGTTGAGCCGTTACAGAATTACATGAGGGACATGCAATCTGGGCTTTGATCTGGCTGTGAAAAGGACTAGATATTTCCCTTTTGGCAGAAAGCATCCAAATGGCCACATATTCTACCACTTAAATAAATTGGGGGGGATCATAAAGAAAAATTTCTCATCTTTCACCTTCCTCTTTAAACAACCTTTACTGGCGAAAACAATAAAATATTAAAAATCTGTGCACACTCCTTGACCCAGCAAGGCCACGTTTAGGAATCTGCTCAAAAGAAACACTGACACAGACTGTGCAAAGATGCATACACAATAATATTCACTGCAGAAATGAGACAGCAAAACAAACAAAAATGGTCATCAGCTCAAACTGTTCACCAATCAGCAATTAGTTAAGCATACCACAGAACATCCATACTATGAAATACTATTATAGCCACTAAAAAAAACAGAATTAATCTGTATTAATGACATGGAAAAATATCTTAAATATACTGTTAAGTGAAAAAAGTTGTTGATTATAATAAATTTAATTGTTAATAATTTATAATAGCTAACATTTACTGAGCTTTTATTAACAGTGAAAGCTATTAAATTTTATAGACAAAGAAACAGAAGTATAGCTCATAGTCTTATACATAGTAAGTGCAGAACAGGGTTATGAACCCAAGCAGTCTGTTTAAATCCTTGGTATTCTCCATCCACCACACTTACCTCCTCTTTCAACATACTGGGGAAAAAAATGCACAGGAAAAAAACTCAGGGAAAAGACACTTTCTTAATAATAGATTCTTAAACTGGGTAACTGGGTTATGGGGATTTTTACTTTATATGTGAGACTATGATTTCCTGATTATTTTACAGTAAATATATATTACATTCTTAATGGGCGAGGTGGGGTGGGGGGAGAACAGGTCTACTCAAACTTGTCCTAAGCCCTATTCATAATGTGACAGGCAGAAGGATATAACGGTTAAGAACATGAGCTCTAGAGTCAGACAGTGTCAACACCATATGTGAAATGCTTAGACAAGTCCTCACGTGAAATGCTTAGACAAGTTCTAGGCACAGGCATTCAAGGTGTCTGCTTTCCCTAAACCCAACTGTGAGTTCAATGAGGAAAATATATGTTCCTCATCTCTGTATAGTCAGGGTCTGAGAGGAGGCACTCAAAAACAAACAAAAAAAAAAAAACAAATTCCATGTATCTGTTCATTTTCCCTGGAGCAAATTCAGTCATTTGAGATTATTTTCTAATAATAATAAGCCAATCTTGGCTATATATTACCACAAACACAGAATAAATATGGAAGTTTCCCTGTATATATAACTGAATCTCAGAAGATCAAAAAGCAGGTGTGCAGTCTGGCTGGGGACTGGTAATTTACTTTGCTCTTCTTTAAATATGTCCACAAAAGCTATTCTAAGACTTCCACTATGAGAACCAAAGAGTGTTTTATAAGCAACCCACTGTTTGGTAGCTAACATACCTCCTCAGAATTCTATTTTTAGCTGGGGAAACAACTGGAGAATAACTGAGATAACAAAGTCTGGATTATTATTCAGATTCTTTTGTCCTAAGAACAGAACACTCTTTAGACACAACACTAAAATGAAATAATTCTAAAGTCAAAATAATACATACATTTATTGTTACCTGCTCTAATTGTAGAGGTACAGCTTTCAACAGATACTAGTCCTTCGTCTAAAACAGGTACCTTGGACTTCGGGGTGAGGATTTTCCTTTAGAAATTGAAATATATACTTTAGTGTGTAAGAAGATTCCATCTGCTCTAACCTGCTTTACCCAATTCTTACTTTTCATTTTGTTCATGAAAACTGAGGTTCAGAGAAAATACCATGCAACTTCAGCCAGAATAATACTAAATAATTTACAAGTGAATTTAGAAACAAGTAATGCTGTATTTGTTTTTCCTATTTTCTAAATTTTTTTTGTTGAATACAATGGCATGACCTTAAACTACAAATAAAATGATTTTAAAATGCTGGTCAGTATAAATTACACTTAGGCCAATTTTTAATTATCTGTGGCCACATTCTTCAAATAAATCTATCAAATATTATAGACATTTCCCCCATATACTCAGTAGAATCAGATTCAATATTTTATTGCTAACTGGAAAGCACATGATAAATGCCTCAAAATCGGAGACCAGTGTGACCTGCGTTAATTCACTTGATAAGTGTTCTGGAAAGATGCTGACAGTGGTCCCTTTCTATTCTGAGCTGGCCTTTCCCTAAAGCCAACTAAAGCATGCTGATTTTTTAAACTGGACAAACTGTAAAGTAAATTCAAGAAAAAGTATGTATTTGGAATATATACACATTTATTTGTAGGTATATTTGTAAGACTTAACTCAATCACAATATTTATAGTAAGGATAACTAAGAACCCACAACCAAATAAGTTTACATTTAAAAAGGAACTAGCTTGCCAAGGATGGTGAATATTCACCTAGATTGTTACTGATGATGGCTCTTTTGATTTGCCATTGTTGTGATTATCCATCAAACCCATTACAATAAATATTAGTTTTCAATAAAATTTTAAAAACCTTAGAATTAAACAACAAAACAATCTTGATAATCCTTTTGTACTGTTTCTCCCTCTTTTTCCATGAAGGCCTGGCAAAGATCACAGTTTATCAGGATTTCTCTTCTCAAAAGTGAAGCATCTGATTGAGTTCAATGTATGAGAGGTGACTATCATGATACTGATTTTTGTGGGTGGTTTGTGAAGTCACTCTCAAGACTTATAAATCAATGAACCATTTACAACGCCTTAAATTATCACATTTTATGTGGGTTAATCTTAGTAAATTACCCTTACTACTTCTTGATAACTGAAGCTGCAACTTTTTTGGTATTCTCTATAACAGCAGTCAACCTTTTTGGCACCAGGGACCAGTTTCGTGGAAGACAGTTTTTCCACGGATGAGGGGGGATGGTTCAGGCAGTAATGCGAGCGATGGGGAGCGACAGATGAAGCTTCACTTGCTCGCCTGCCACTCACCTCCTGCTGTGCGGCCCGGTTCCTAACCGGTACCGGTCCGCAGCCCCGGGGTTGGAGACCCCTGCTCTGCAACAGTGCTGCTCAAAGTGCTGATATACAATGTGTCCAGTCTTGCAATGAGATAAGGAGTTTATGCGAGAAGGTCAATCAATCACTTACTTCACTGATTAGCTCAGCTGACTTTCAAAAAAGGCTACTGATATATATTCTAACAGAAGCTGCTATCTTGTTGTAGACCATAAACTGGGAACTGGCATCAATCTTACTAGACCGCACTTTAAGTAGCACTGCCATACATCATCTAGTGCTAAATGAAACGGAATAATTGGGAGCATAACAGTTCCAGCAGTCACTGAAAAACAAAAACTGCTAGAGTCTTGTATCAATCAAATGGCAGGGAACACTACTGCCTCTGAACCATCTCCCTTATGCTCTGCCTTGGTGCTATAGGATACATACCTGATCATCCTGAAACCACTGAAAATGGGACAGCATGGAGGGATGCGTGGCTGTGAGTGACACTTTTGGTATTCAACAAAAATAGAATCACCAAAGAATATTAAAGAGTTCTGCCTCAACTTATCATGTCTCTATATATTTAGGAAACATCTGGTATCATTCTGAGATTTCATAATAACTACGAAATAACACAGCTGTACAAATTAACTTCTTTCATAACAGAAAACTTTACCAAAATGGAAATGCCAAAGATCAAAATAAGAGCTCATCTATGCATAGAACAAATATCAATATTTACTACTGCTTCACAGTTGCATTAAACTTTATTAATATTTGAAATTTTCTCTATAAACTTACCCTTCACAGACTGATGGTACACAAAGAGAAGCTTCAACTCCTTGAATGGGGCTTAAGGTATTTAATTCTGAAAGTGCCCCCTCTGCAACTAAGAGATCCTTTGTTTCTGCATCTTCTAAAGTGCCTATAAATCACACAGTTAAGAACATTCATAATTATTTAGGCTAAATGTTTAGCGATTACTCACGGTCTTGGCCTATTCCTTTTTAATAAGTTGTTGGGTCTGCTTTTTGTACTTTTAGATTTACTCCATTGGCATCAGACTGCAAGTTCCTTCTAATTCTCTGAGCCTAGGTCAAGAGCCCCCCTCCCAACCCCCTCTCTTTCATCTACCACTCACACTTTTGGCTTAACAGGCACTGTTGCAAGTGTTTTACATTTAACAACTCTCTTAATCCTCAACATCCAAAGAGGTAGTACTATTACTCCCATTTTACAGATGAGAAAACAGAAGCATATGGTTACACTGCTTATCCCAGATCACAAACCTAGTAACTAGCTGAGCTAGTAAGATTCAAATCTAGCTATTTCACTCTAAAGTTTGTGCTATATAATCCCCCACAAAAACAATAAAAATTTCTATTTGAGACTGTCTAATCATTTTAGGACTAATCAATGAAGATACTGCCATGAACATCCTTGTCCAACTTTCACCATTCAAATATTTCAGTGGAACACAGCACATCAAAAGAGTAATGTAAACTTCTAAACATATGCTATTTATAAAGAGAGTCCTAAATTCTTAGAGCAATTAATAATGTGTATATTTATTAAATAAAGACATCATAGCCCAAACTTCACTGCATTCACATTTTAAGAAACCTTAGTTCAGCTTAGGCAGAACGTATTTCCCCAAAGAAACCACTATGACACAGATTTTTATATAAGTATTGGGTTTTACATATTTAAAGTTAAGAATTACCTTTAAATCTATGCAGGGGTAAGAAAACATAAAAATAGAATAACTTTTCTGATCCACCAATTCTAAGCCAAATCTCTCCCCTCCCTGGTGTACTATCTACTGGTCCCTTCTATGTTCCCCAGTGTAGCATTTATCAAACTGCATTGTACGTGCTTGTTTGATATAATCCACTAGGTTCAAAATTACATGTGGGCAGGTGCTATGTCTACTTATTACTTTATCACTTAGCACACACAAAGCCGGAGCCCACCTGTTGCACATAAATTAGGGGCTCAAAATTTTTTTGACAAATGAATATAAAGACAATAAATTCATGGGTCTTTGGACATTACTTTTCAGTTCCAGTGATTATTTTGGAGGTAGGGATGGAGAGTAGAATGAACTTCCTGTTTTCTGAGCAGCCTTCTAGAAAGTTGAGGCTGCTGTATGGATAAGTTAATCTAGTCTGTAAAGGTAGTATTATTATTTCTCATAGCTATAGGAAGACCTTAAGTCACACTGATACCTGACATTTCTTCCTTAACCATTACTGTTCTTTTCCAAATTTCATTTCCAAATAAAAACAGAACACACATTAAGTTCCGCTCTCCTCAAATCTCATACCTACTTATAATGAATGTAACAATATAAGTAAGCCATATTTGTAAGTGGAAAGAATTAAGATATGTGTATTATGTCTAGAACCTACTGTGCTGTGACCATACAATTATTTAACCCCGATGCTTTTCTGAAAAAGCAGACAAACCTCTATTACAAATTTTACTGAAGAGTATCAATGGCCATTTTGAATATTTGGGATGAGTTCTTACCCATTTGTTTCTCCAGGTCTGGAGGAGTTACTTCCAATTCAAATGTATCTTTATCACTGTTCTCAGTCTGTTCAGTTAAATTAGTAATTTGTTCAGTGGAAGAGCGTGTCACTGGCTTAGAGGCCATGAAAATACCTTCAAAGTCTTCTGGTGATGGAGCATCCTGATACTCCAAGGTAGTCTGGTCTGATCTGGTTGAAGTATTGCTATTTTCTATGTTCACATCCAGTTTCTCCAAACTTTGTGAAGTTGTATCCTGTGACCTCACATTAATTTCTTGATGGTCCTTTTCAGGGCTATTCAGGGGAAAAGATGTTGCCTTATCTTTATTCTTCAGCCATTCAGCTTCTGCTGGAACTGCACATTTATGGAAAGGTGCAGTAATTAATGCTTTTGTTTTGCTGTCATCTGCAGCCTGTTAAGTAAAAGGTTTGGAGAAAAATAATTTTACTAGTAAAAATCAGTCACATCTAAGCTATCCATCCCAATTATACCCACCCTTTCCACGTTCCGTTTTTCTCCAAATTCTTTTCTCCATCAAAATTCACTTATTCTAAACCCATTCTCTTCAGATTGCTGATTAAAAGTTAATGATTGTTAATGGTTCTCTAATTGGTAATAGACCACTAATCCCAAAAGACTAAAACACAGAATAGGCAAGATGCCCAATAAGCACCAATGAGTTCCTATTAACCTACAGTGGAGCTCTGAAGACATACCCTCCCTAAATAGACAACGAACTAGGAACTTAGTAAGAGAAGCAGTACAATACGGGTTAAAAAAACAAAGAAATTTAAAAAAACAAAACAAAACAATTCTAGTCCCATTTCTACCACCAAAAAGCTATTTGGTTATAGATAATTTGGCTTGGCGCTTCTAGTCCTATTTTCTTCACCTGTAAGTGATGGGTTTGGCTTGGCCAAGGCCCTAAAGTTGCCTTCTGAACTAATGTCTTCTGATTTTATGACTACCTGCAAGACTGTACATAAAAATCTATAGTGATATTATATAAATCAATTTATCTAACTTTTTACTTATAAGAGCTAATATATTCTTATTAAATCCTTTTGTTCCAACTATTATCAAACTTACTCCAGCAGTCCATTTTATGGTTATGCCTTCTTCCATGAATGAAATTCTAGTTTCTTTAAGTCGTAAAGGAGGAGTAAGAGACCTTCCAGGTGACAAAGAGGGAGACGCTAAAGGTGTTGTTCGAAGACCAGACCTTAGGATGGATTGAGGAGTGAACTCGGCAAATCCAGGGGAAGTAACTGACATAGCCAAAGTCTTAGCTTTCTATGACAAAGAGCAAATGGAATTCACTATTAGTGTTTGTAAAAGGCACCTACACAAGGACAGACAGGGCCAAGCGAGTCACAATGGTGGCTATATTCTCATCTCCAATAAAAATATCAATAAAAAGTTGTATTACACATTACTGGAAATACAAAATTCTACTCAGGGCTTTCTATATATAAGGCTATAAAAATAAACCATAAAGCTGCATCCATAATCATTCTAAAGACCTTGGTTATTCCCAGGTTTAAGTTCAACTTAATAAAGTGCTGAGATAAGATAAATTATTTAACTATTGCTTAGAAAACTTTAGTTAGGTGAAAGAGATGATAGTGCGTGATGAACAGAACCTAGTTTAATTATAGCAAGCTAATCTAAATTAGACTAACTTTAAGAATGTTTTTGAAAAAATATAATTCCATCACGACTCCAATAGTAACTGAATTACTTATAAGAATTCTGACTGGTTTACTATAATGAATACAAATAATTAGCATAGGAACTAGTTAGCAGAAATATTGATAATTCCTTCACTTAACCTCTCCTTTAAAGGACTAGTAAACAGATTATTGGATCCTGTTACATTATTAAATTCCATTAGATCTGTTACAAGATTATACTGATTTTTTTCCTAGATTCATTTTGGTAGCAAGTACAAAATTATTCCCTCATTTAATTTCATTTGAACTTAGCCCTAGAGAATAAAATGTGAATGTTTTTCTATAGAAGAAAAAAAGTAATACTATACTGGATATTAAATGTCAGGAACTTAATAATCTTAGCAAGCTTCTTTTCAACTTCTTTTAATAACTATTTTAGGTCTAGCATTTATTACAGTATCTTTTATCCAACCTGAAAAATAAGAATTCCCTGGCTTCACTTTAAATGCTGGATATCCAGAAACAATTAAGAAAAAACAACAACAAAAAAAGAAAGCTTCTGGGACTGAATCCAGAGCACTGGACAACGAGCTTGTGGATAACATATGTGAAAACATTTTGACAACGGGAGGGTAAAAGTCCACTGCTACCAGTCATCTCAAGTTTAGTTTTGTGGTTTCTCAGCTAATAATTTATCAGAGAGGGTGAAGGAAAAAGCAATTCCCTACTGATAGTAGGAAAGAGTAACAGTTTATAATTTTATTGAAGAAGCCAGAATTTTAAAATAAATTTTTCTAAAAATATTAAGAACTAAAAAGCATTTGATAAAGGAAAGAAATAATGGCAAAATGCTATCAGAAACTGAATTAAAAAAAAAAGCAAATCCAAGAATATGAAAGCATTTTTCAAAGGAAAAAGGCCTATTTATAATAACCACAGAGGCTTGCATTACTTTCAGAGCAATATAACTGTTAACCTTGAGCATAGTGCCCGTTAACCACAAAGGGTAAATTTAATAAAGTCTGTTTCTGAAAATATAAAAATACAGTAAGCATTGTGGAAACATATCCACAGAAAAGAAAAAAGGAAAATAAAGGCTTAAAGCCCCTTATTACCCAAAGATATCAATTATAAACAGCTTATTTCTCTCTGCTACTTGAAAAGTAAGAACTTCCTAGCTTCACTAGGAATGCTAGACATGTTAATACTTACCTTAACTATAAGAGGAGTTTCAAGTAAATGTAATTCTGAAGCCCTGGAAGAATTGTGACGTGATCCTTTTGATTGTGAATTTACTGGCAATGAGGTGGACGCCAGGGACAAAGGAGATCTTGTGGGGCTTTGCTGAATAAATCCCAAACACTGAGAAGGCTGGGGGACAGGATGAACAACCAAATCCAGCAGTCTGTAATCACAGCATACATATAAATAGAAAAATCCTGGTAACATACTTGAGTTATACTGAAGGAACAGAAGAATTAGTACCCCATTTAATTATGCAGACTTCTATATTCACTAGTAAATATAACCATATGAAAATATAAATTCAGACAAGTATATTACTGTAATGCCACCCTTAGTTCCAGAAATCAAAATTAATTCAGTAGCAAAAAAGAGAATTATGAATTCTAGATAACAATTTGGTCATCCCCCTGCAACCCTGAAAAGGAGTTCTAGCCCTCCTCCCTCCCTTTTACCAATATTTACTGAGCCCCTACTATGTGCCAGGCATTATTTTCAAATGAAGATGAACTGTTAATGATTTAAATACTCAAGAAAACAAGGCAATGTTTCCCTAGCAATCCATTTGCTTCGTTTCCCTAGCAATCCATTTGCTACAATTCACTTTCACAACATAAAAATTCCTTTCACCCACATGTGAGGTACCTAATGAATACTGGTTTATTTACCTTTATGGTTCTGATCACAATAAAGACTAGACTTACCAACCAAAAAAAAAAGTTAATTTTCTCAAATTAATGAGGTTAGTGGCAAAAGATAATCCCAGGATTCTACTAAATGGCTTTCTATAGTGTCCTGGACATTTTTATCATATCAAATGATAGGAGAGAGAGCCTTAACACTTTTATTATCGTTCCTTTCTTGAACCTCAGATCTATTAAAATACAAAGGAACTGAGAAAAAGTGACTTGTGGGAAAAATATCAAAACTACTGGTAGGAAAACAGAATGCCAGTGATAATGACATCCATTTGAAGCAATCTTCTTACCATCTCCTGAGGGTAATTAAAGGAAAAGAACCTCAATCTAATAAAATCCAAGAAAGGGAAAATCCTTTCACGATTTGAAAATATATCCATTATGCACACTACAAACAGCTTTGGCCCCAATTGCTTTTAAGTTATTAACTTATTCTGAGTACTTTATTCTTAGTATCATAGGTTCAGATAACTTTATTCCCATAAAATTATGTCATTCTGCCATTGATTAAAATGTAAACAATCAAAAATTTCCAACAATTATGGTCATATTATTAAAGAATCATTACATTGAGACACTTGTTTGTTCTCTGCTATTGATGATTATGAACACTTCTCAACTCTTCAATGTTCTTAAATAAAATAAACACAATCACAATTTCATGTTGGATGCAAAATTTCAATTTAACTATTTACTTTTCTAATACCACAGGTTAAGAAATAAAATATTATTGCATCTGAAGCCACTTAAGACATTTTAGTAGGCTCTGTTACACAGGAACAAGCTTTAAGAAGCCAACCAAGATTAGTTGGGATTTATAAAAATAAGCTTTATTCATGGGTCAATCAACAATGAGATTAAAGAAAGCAAGTTAATAGTTTATTTTGCTCATGATTTTAATAAAACAAAGTTTGCCTCTTTTCTCTAGGCAGTCTGAAATCATTAAGCAAAAATTCTAAGCAGGCAATCAACTGATGCAGAATTTCTTAAAATTACTATAATACTGCCCAAATTATTCATTTACAGCAAGCATTAAAAACTCATTCAAGAATTTAAAACAGTATTTATAAAAATTTAAAAGACAATTTAAAAATTACAGTGTAATTATTAACTGTATCACCTCACACTGGTCAGAACGGCTATCATCAAAAAGTCTACAAATAATAAATGCTGGAGAGGGTGTGGAGAAATACGAACCCTCCTACACTGTTGCTGGGAATGTAAATTGGTGCAGTCACTATGGAGAACAGTATGGAGGTTCCTTAAAAAACTAAAAATAGAGTTACCATATGACCCAGCAAGCCCATTCCTAGGCATATATCCAGAAATGAAGAAAATTCTAATTCGAAAAGGTACATGCGCCCCAATGTTCATAGCAGGACTATTTACAATAGCCAAGACATGGAAACAACCCAAGTGCCAATCAACAGACAACTGGTTTAAGAAAATGTGGTATATATATATAATGGAATTAGTCATAAAAAAAGAATGAAATGTTGTCATTTGCAGCAACATGAATGGACTTAGAGAATACCATACTAAGTAAAGTCAGATAGAGAAAGACAAATTTTATATCACAGTGTAATTCTTATCTAACCTTGTCTTTTAAAAGTGATTTAATAAATTCTTACCTAGAAATTTTTTGTGATGCTTTTGAAATTGGTGTTCCAACAAATGCCTCAGGCAGCTCTGGATCTGGGAGGGAATATACTATAGGAGATGGTTCCTCTATTTTAGGACTACGAAGAAAATAAAAATTTAACTTTTGATTATGTATCATGAGGAGGATTAAATTACAAATGCTATAAGAAGGTGAGATCAGATGGGAGAAGGGGGCTTTCATTTTTTTCCTTAGTGCATTTCTGCCTATTTACAAATAACGAACATAATTTGGTTTTAAATTTCAAGACAAAGAACATTCTTCTTGCAAGAAAAGTAGACAACATAAAAAAGAGTTTTCCTTTTTATATATATTAATAAGCTCTAAGGCTGGATTGTTTATGAATGCAGCTGATACCCAGGAAAGATTAACAAGTAGCATGACTATAAAAGGTGTAAGAAAAACATACCTATTGTAGACAGAGATGCTATTTTTAGGTTCATTACTTGCCCAGACCTCTCCAATTTTAGATAACACATTACTGATGAAAGTAGATCTTGTTAACACAGTTCCTGTTACAGCTTGCTTTGGAACTGCTGATAATGGTCTTGGCCTAGAAACTGTAAAATGAAAAAGGTAGGATTTAATTTCATCTCTAACACCGGAATTTTAATAGATTAATATGAAAGAGTGATTGGAGAAAACGAAACACAACATAAGGGCAGTTAAAGTTATATTTGGTTTAGCAACATCTATGCAGAAATTTAACAATTTGGGCTTTTAGGAGATGGTAAAATAATTATTCTACATGTTTTCTAGAAGTTAGACAGGAGTCTTCAAATGAAATAAAAAGAGTTCTGTCATTTTGTATTAAATAAACTGTAAAAAGTTCCAAGAAAGCTTTTGAGTTCTTGGGGTAGAGTAGCCAGTAAAAAAAAAAAAAAAAGTACCACTGTGAGGAATCAAAGCAACATTGAGCTAAACAGAAGATAACGATGGTTTCAGAAGATAATCAATCATTCAATATCTTTTCTAGCCCAATACTTTATGACATTTTTCAATGATATCCTACCTTCTCGAAGAACTGATGATGCTGACAGATGGTAAGGCTTAGCTCGCTCAGTGGCTAATTTTCGCTGGACTCTAGGAAGAATTTTCCCATATTGGTCTAATATAGAATTTCGAGCCACTGATCTCTCTCGCAAACGAGGATCACGATCATTCTGTTGAACATATCATAACTGGTAAAAATTTAATCTTCAAAAATGTTAGTGCTATGTTTATATATCTACCATTTAACGTTAATTATGAATACGCAAGAATATCTTCCTCCTTCCTACATATCCATTCTTCCAAACCAAGGACCTCATACACACACCTAATTGCTTCATCAGTCCTTACCCGTCACTAAATTCCAAGCCTCTCCTTCCCAGCCTTGATTATTCACAATAAAAGCAATCGTTATCATTTACTAAGCAACATGTTCACACACACCTCTGTGCATCCTCACACAGAGATACTGTCATTTTGCAATTGAGGAAACCAAGGTTCAGAGAGTGTGCTCATTTGTTCACACAGAGCAAATGAACAATTAGCCCAACCCCTACAGTCCATACTTGTTGCACTATTTATTTCCTACTACTATCCTCTACCAATTCCTCTTGTTTTCCGAGTGAAGCAGTAAGTCTGGCAAGACTGTGGGCAGATATCTAAACAGAAATTGCATATATGAAAGAATTAGATAAGTAACAATACCCTGTTTCTCAATTCTGCTACAGAAGCCAAGAAGAGGATTTCCTAAACTCAAGATTATACAATGCTCAGCAGCTACCGAACTACAAGCTCTCATATAATAAAGTCACCTGTTTTCCCTATTCTCTTGTCCCCCATAATAAAACAAGTTTAACTGTACCATAAGCTTTATCTTCAGAGTTTGGTTCAGCTTCAAGGCAGGAATATAATTGGCACGCTGCAAATGGTGAACTAAAAGGAATTCATGATTCTGAACACTGGCACTGGACTGTAAAAATCTCACCAAACACTCCTAGAAAGAACAAAATAGATTTGTAAGCCACTAACTTATCCTGAGTTTCTGGATATAAGTTTATACTGATAAGTCATTACCTGTTCAGTGTCTGTGAATGGCAGCTTCAGTAAATCCTCCATTAAGCCCATTTCCTGACAGACTTCATATGTGTGCTTGAGCAACTCCTCTATATCCAACCTATTAGAATGCTGTCGCAGTAAACTCCAGGCTTCAACCATGCACCTGAAATCAATATTTATCAAAGTTTAGTTTTAGAAAAGCTATTTAAAATCTTCAAAACAAGTAATCCACCTGAAGAATCCCAAAGATACTTTGTACATGTAATTTAAAAGTACTTTAAAATTTTATAGAATACTAATCACTGCATAATGAAGTTGTCAACCAGAAGATAAGGCATCTCTAAAGACTATATTATAATAAAATGTTGAATATTTCATGTAATTTATTGAATACTGCACTGAAAGTAAAAAACAGAATTGTTCTATGGGTAGAGAATGGTTTTAAGCATATGAATTATTTACCCTCGTGATCACGTGGCTGACTGGGAGCTGCAGCTTGCTGTCACTGCTCAGCATCATTAGAGAGAATCACACCGTATATCATTAGCTCAGGAAAAGATCAAAATTCAAAATTTGAAGTATGGTTTCTACTTCATACAAGCATATTGCTTTGCACCATTTTAAAGTTGAAAAATTGCAAGTCAAACCATTTTAAGTCAGGGACCGTCTGTACCCAAGAGTTCAAGAAGACAAAAAACTAATGTGGTCTGCACAGTACTGAAAGATTAAAGCGAGGTTCTTAAGGAAGTGACACTCAGCATGAGAAGAGTGGAAAAGAAAATGAGCAAAGACCTACAGACAGAAACAGCATATTGTATTGATGGGAAAATAAAGGACTTAGCTTGGTAACAGACGATTTTGGCTGATCTACAGCAAGATCTGACTGGAGAACTTGGGTCAAATTAGACAGTTTTAGATAACATGTGGGGCTGCTGAAACATCCTTCTGTGGGCAATAAAGTGTTAAATGAAGCAGTGTTTCTCATGATATATTGTTAAGTAGAAATAAGCTTAAAACAGCATGAATGGGCTTCGCTGGTGGTGCAGTGGTTGAGAGTCCGCCTGCCGATGCAGGGGACACGGGTTTGTGCCCCGGTCCGGGAAGATCCCACATGCCGCGGAGCAGCTGGGCCCGTGAGCCATGGCCGCTGAGCCTGCACATCTGGAGCCTGTGCTCCGCAACGGGAGAGGCTGCTACAGTGAGAGGCCCGCGTACCGCAAAAAACAAACAAACAAAAAACCAGCATGAATAACTATAATTTCTAAAAATTAATCAATAAACAAAGCCTATAAATGTTTATCTATTTATTTAGATAACAAAATGTCTTGAAAAATATACACTAAGATTAACAATGATTAATCTGACAGGTAGAATTTTTGGAAGGGCTGATAACTGTCAAGTCAGAAGTGGGGGTAGAATAAAAAATGGCAAGCAGATAGGAATAATTTTCTAAAAAAAAATCATTCCTAATTTTAAGTGAATAATTTTGATTTTAATAGGCATCTTAATTAAAAAGCTTTAGCTATAGTTTTTATTGAAATAAAAACAAAAACTGAAAGAAGGACTTATAAATAAATAACTGACCCTCGTAAGAAACACAGAATGTGTGAACAAAGTTACAGCAATTAGTATTCATAATGAAAATGCATCTGAGGAAATTTTGGCAGCACTGTCCCAGACTCCCACTAGACACAAAGTTTCCTGGGGAAGCAAATCCCACTGCTGGCAGTTCAGGGCCCTGTTAACTTTATTGTTTGGGGATTAGAATATTTTAACGTATTCCACAGAACTTATAAAACTAACGACCCAAATAAGTAAAACATTTGTGGTGTATTCCCTAAAAATCTGCATCTGAAATTGCCTTCCACTTCTTCTTCTACCAGGACAGGCATGACAGTGTAGTTGTTATAACCTGAGTATCTAAGAGGACTAATTTTTTTCCTAAATCAAAAATCTGGGAATGTTAAAATGAGCACACCATTTTTGTAGAAAGAAAAATAGCTAATGAGGATGAATGAACACCTCACCATTAATTTTAATATAAAGAAATAGATGAAGTGGGTATAATAAAATCTTGGTATCTGTTGAATTCGATTTAGGATGGGTGTATGGAATAGTCATTGCACTATTCTACTTTTTGTGTATTCTGGAATCTTCTTACAAAATGCTTACACCAAAATAAATTTCAGATGTATCAAAAATTTAAATGATAAAACAAAAAACATAGAATGGTAATAGAAGCAGTGAGAGGATTAAATAATAATATTGAAGTGGAAAAGACACAAAAGTCATAAAAGTACTGGTCATTCTGACTTCATAAAATAGCTCTTTATGAAAAGATGCGTTCAATTATTATAGTGAGATCATATTAATATTACCATTTTCACCTACCAGATGGATAAAACTGACAGGTGACAATGGTAATATTAATATGATTAATTATTATTAGGGGGGTTAAACTGGCATGACATTCATGGAAGGCAACATGCCATTATCAAAATTACAGTTGCAAATATCCTTTTACCCAGTAATTCCACTTCCAGGATTTTACCTTACAAAATAAATTTGCACTTGTGTAAAATGGGTGGTTACTCACACACAGCAGTGTTTAAAACAGTAAAACAGTTAAACCACCTAAATGTTCACTAAGGGAAGCCAGTTAAAAAAATACTGGTACATCCACTCTTTATGCACTATTATAAAATGAATTCCAAACTAGCTTTAAAAGTATATTGCAGAATGATGTACAGTATGCTGTTTGTATTTTTTTAAAAAGGGAGAGGGGGTGAAAATGACATATATACACATTTGCTTAGTAGGTCCAAAACGGTTTAGGAAGGATACACTAGAAATTAACATTGTTTGGGTAGTGGGAGGAAGCTTAGGAGGCTGGGAATTCACTGTGTATCCTTTTGTACCTTTAGAAAGAAGCATGTATTTATCTTACTATTCAAAAACAGAAAGAGCCATATTCTTGCCCCTCTTCCCCCAGCTCATGGATATATATTTTAAGTTTTCCACTTTAAAGTATGATATCTACCCCCAGTTGAGCAGACATACTAGTAGGAGTAAGATTAATTTATTTATGACTTATCAAATATTAATCTAGTAACAGTGAGCATACCTGAAAGCAAAAGACAAATGATAATGTTTTTTCCCAGTTTCTCCCCTAGCAGGAGAAGACACAGTTACCTCCAACTACAAGAAACTGATGCTCCATTTTGGGCCAACAAGTGCATAAATTTTAAAATAAGTTAAGTTTCAAATTCCCGCTCTCTCCTGCTTCCTATGGCAGAAAGGCATGATGCCAGGAAAAGCAGTAAGAAAATCACTTCAACTGATGAAAGGCTAAACTAGCATGTTGATAGTAAAAGTTATTTCAATAAGAAATGTATGGGGGTTCTTGGCGATACAGCAAGAAGAGAGCCTGAAAGAAGAGAGCCTGAAAAACACTCCTGTGACAAGCTCCAAAAATGCTAGATTGAATATAAACAATCTTTTGAAACGCGTCATGGAGATCACAATGAAAAAACAAATTCCAGAGAGGTAAACAAGCAACTACTGGTTTCCAGTGATTAGTGTAAAAGTTAAAATATTTGGAAAAGATATATCATAAATAACAGAATATTGGTATAGCTACATTAACAATTACTCATGATGAGGGTTACTCTATAATAATAAAAGGTTAAAGTCGTTTAAAAAACCTCTTATGTATCTAATATTCGAAATACAAAAAGTTAGCAGTATTATGAGGAATGAACACATCCTTCATTAGAGTAGGCAACTTGCTATCTATCTATCTATCTATCCATCGCTGCATCGCACGGCGTGCAGGATCTTAGTTCCCCAACCAGGGATCAAACCCACGCCCCGCTGAAGTGGAAGTGCAGAGTCTTAACCAGTGAACCATCAGGGAACTCCCGCAAACCTTTCTTAATAATTAAGCAGACCACACACACACACACACACACACACACACACACACACACACACACATCATTAAGGACATACAAGGATTAAAACCACACAATGAACAAACTTGATCTTTTAGACAGACAAATACACTTGACATCTCACCTAATAAATGAGCAACACATTGACTACTTGTGAATACAAGTCTTAATAAATTTTAGAGGATGGGTACCACATTGATCACATTATGTAGTCACGATGCAATTAAGATAGAAAAGAACAAGATAATTTTTAAACCCACATTTGTAAAGTGAAACTTCTAAATACCTGATAGGAAGAGAAAAAAATCATAATGAAAATTTAAAAATACTTAGAACAGAAAGATAATTAAAATTGTGGGATGATGCCACAGCAATAGACAGAACATTCAGATTTATGTTTTTATATTAGTAAAGATAAAGGGTTGAGAATGAAAAATCATCCAACTTGAGTTAAAAAGCACAACTTGAGTTAAAAAGCACTTCCCTGGGCTTCCCTGTTGGCACAGTGGTTGGGAGTCCGCCTGCCAATGCAGGGGACACAGGTTCGTGCCCCAGTCCGGAAAGATCCCACGTGCCATGGAGCGGCTGGGCCCGTGAGCCATGGCCGCTGAGCCTGCGTGTCCGGAGCCTGTGCTCCACAACGGGAGAGGCTACAACAGTGAGAGGCCCGTGTACCACAAAAAAAAAAAAAAAAAGCACTTCCCTGGTGGTGCAGTGGTTAGGAATCCGCCTGCCAATGCGGGGGACACGGGTTCGAGCCCTGGTCCAGGAAGATCCCACATGCCGCGGAGCAACTAAGCCCGTGCGCCACAACTACTGAGCCTGTGCTCTAGAGCCTGTGAGCCACAACTACTGAAGCCTACACTCCTAGAGCCCATGCTCCATAACAAGAGAAGCCACCACAATGAGAAGCCCGTGCACCGCAACGAAGAGTAGCCCTCGCTCGCTGGAACTAGAGAAAAGCTCGTACGCAGCGACAAAGACCCAACACAGCCAAAAATAAAAATAAATTTTAAAAAAATTAAAAAAAAAAGCACAGCAGAATAAAACCCACAGGAAGTGGGAAGAAAAGAATAAAGACAATGATTGCGCCTATACAAAAAGGTTTTCCAGCTCTATTGTACTTTTATGTTACTAAGACTGAATACTCAGTGTTAACAGCTGAAAATCTAAAGCTGTTACTTTGAGGCTATCGTGTACTGTGCATCATGATTACTTTGCAGGTAAACCTATTTGCCAAGCCATAATTGTGATGGTATGTCTATAAATAAAGCTCATACAACTGGAAAGCTACCATCATAATGGTTTTAAAGAAAGTTGATCTTAATAAAGAAGTGGTAGGGTTTCCCTGGTGGCGCAGCGGTTGACAGTCCACCTGCCGATGCAGGGGACGCGGGTTCGTGCCCCGGTCTGGGAGGATCCTATGTGCTGCGGAGCGGCTGGGCCCGTGGGCCATGGCCGCTGAGCCTGCGCATCCAGAGCCTGTGCTCCGCAACGGGAGAGGCAACAACAGTGAGAGGCCCGCGTACCGCAAAAAAAAAAAAAAAAAAAGAAGTGGTAGAGGCTAGAGTCAGAAGTCAGGCTGGAAAGTTAAATAAATGATGGCAGTGACGGTTAACTTTAAAGAAATTCAATCTACCACCATTTACTAATGACTTACTACCTGCAACTATAATAGTGCTTGCAAAATTTAACCCTCGAAATGTTGCAAGCTGGTCATTATTAACCCATGAGGAAACCTGGGCTCGGAAAGGATAATTTAACTGCTTTTGATCATATTTTAGAATGTAGCAGAATTCAGGTATAAATTCAGATCTATTTGCGTCCAAAGATTGTGCTCTTAACATCTTTGCTACCATCAGCAGCTATTACAGTATTGTTATTTTTTTAAAGATATAGATTAATAAATAATATCATCATTAATATAAATTCAAACAATAGCTGGAAAACCAAACAACACCTCACTTATCTAGCATGTGGTGAGTTTGGGGAGAGGGTTAGTATTCTGATAGTTGAAGTATCAAAATTTTTTCAGCTATTTTAACTATTGCTATGCAATAATGGCATATGGATGTTAGCAAGACCGCTGTGTAGCCTGACTTACTTTTAGTTCAAACTTCCCAAGCTTAGATTTTTTCCATGTTTCAAGCACACTGTGGTTAATCATTCTGTTGGACTAGAGATGTAGGCATTTGGGGAAATTAGGTGATTATGTGCTAAACATGGGACATACCTCAGAACTTTGCTTTCTTGAATTAAGTCCCTAAAAATCAGCTTGTTTTCTTGTCATTTACTTCTTTCTAATAAAAGTGGAGGGCAGAATATGTATGTAGCTGCATGACCTCCTGAGCAATGAAACATGGCTGCCTTTCTGCACAAGTATCAGTTCAAAAACTAAAGCAGCCTCTTCCTACATTGTTTTCTTACTTTCAATAAAAACAACAAAAAAGGATGAAATCTTGCCATTTGGACAACACAGATGGATCTTGAGGGTATTATGCTAAGTCAGACAGAGAAAGACAAATACCGTATAACCTCACTTCAATGTGGAATCTATCAAAAACTCATGAAAAAAGAGATCAGATTTGTGGTTACCAGAGGAGGGGGGTGGGGAGTGGGTGAAATGGATGAAGTGTCAAAAGGTACAAACTTCCAGTTATAAAATAAATAAGTCACGGTAAATAATACTGTATTGCATATTTAAAAGTAAATCTTTAAAGTTCTCATCACAAGAAAAAAAATTCTATAACTATGTATGGTGACAGATATTAACTAGACCTATTGTGGTGATCATTTTATAATATATACAAATTCAAACCATTATGTTGTACACTTGAAACTAATATAATATTGTATGTCAACTATACCTCAACTTAAAAACAAAAACAAACCAAAAAAACCCCCACTGTTACTTAACAGTTGTCTTCTGCCTCTCTAACATTCGAGTCATTCTCCAGTTATAGAACCAGTAATTATCTTAAACATTTACTGAATCTGAAAACATGCTATCTCACAAATGGCATTTTGAGTGGTCCTTTGTTTTCACTCCTGCACTTACTGTAAAGGACACTTAATAATGCTAGTGTTCTGGGGACTAGATAACTGAGGCTTTATTGTACTTGAGAAATAAGGTTTTGAAATTACACTATATAAAGTTTGTATTATTATAAACATTATTACATAATGTTTGCTATGGCTAAGGGAGAGGAAATGAGAATCTAGCAAAACAGAGAAACATACTCTGGATGAATCAAAGGACAACGGAATGAAAAAGAGGAAAAACCACCAACCTTTCAAAGTTTTTTTCCCTCAATGTTCCAACATCTGCTTTTCTGATGTAAAAGCATTAGTGTGCAAGTACCACCTCTTTAAAGTCACTTAAAAGTGAGAAGCTTACATGCAACTGAAAAAAATGTGCATGCTACTTGCCTACCAAGTACTAGAACTCTTAACCCATTTATTAAACATTTATCTCCTTTAGCTTCTTTAAATTTTTGTTCTTATATTCATTCTTAATTTATTCGGCTTAGTCAAATACTTTTGCTAACCAAAATTATTTCAACAAGTACTTCTTAGTTCATTACTTCTGAGGACACTGTAAGTTTCAATATGTCTAACGAGTCTATTATTAAACTGCAAATCTGTCTGAAACGGAAAGATTCAACCCTCTCTCCTCAGAAATACATCCTGTTTAACCAAAGAGAACAAAGAAAAGAACTTTAAGAGTGCTGACACTGAAGTGCTGTATGGTTCATAAATGACAATTTGGGATGAGTAAAGTGACCAATTTTTAAAAATATAAAAAATGACCCAACCAGTAAGATTGAAAAAAAAAATACAAGTTGAAAAAAATAGTTACAATCTAAGAAATTTCAGCCCCAAACGAGTTTCCCAATTAACTAGGTATTAAGAAAACCCCAAAACCAGATTACTATTTTTCCAATCATGCCATTTAACTTGTCATTTATTATATACATGACAAATATAATTATTATAGCAACAGTGTATTGCTATAATGCAACAAGAAAAATCAAAGAATTGCAACACCCAAGCAACCAAGACTAACAAAAATATCAGAGTACCATCACTGGAATATACCCTCAAAGAGCATAATTTATCAACTCAACATATTTCTGGCTGTTTTTCAGCATAATCAAACTTCAACTGTCCACGCAGGAGACTGTCAATATTGCCAGGTAGAAACAAATACAATTTTTAAACCTCAGTTTGATTTCCCCTTTTACTCAAGGCACTTCTTTTCTTCATCTTATTTTAGATAAAAGGTGCTTTACATTTTTCTTAATGATGAAAAGATGAATAACATAAGAATACTGTGTAATGCAACCAAATCAAAATATACATTGCTACTGTCTATTTCATCAATTCCACTTTATTAACACATGAACAAGAGTTTGACTGTACTTTCAAAATAGGTACTTACCTATTAAAGAGCAAAACAGTGAGGTGAAGGATAACATCACTACCACTGGACACTGTTGGCTTCATTGCTTGAATATATCTGAGGGCTTGTCTGTGCTCACCCTGACCCATGAAGGCTTCAATAATCTTTGAATGTTGCCATGACACAGGTTTTACAGTAGCTGGGTGAAACAGAAGATCCAAACCACTCTGCAAAAATGACATAAAAATTGGTAAATACAAATATAATGCTTTGCTTTTAGAAAAAAAAAAAGGCAACATACTAAACCTACATAAACCAAGATAAAACCAATTTAAATATATCTGAAAATATCTACTTTAATCTATGATATTTTATTTTAGATAAAAGCCTTATCAAAAGCCTCATACTTTTGAGACCTTTTTAAGCTAGTATATAGAATCTTTCCATCACCAGTTTCATACATCAGTGCCAAATTCTGCCTTCTCTAGTTCACCCAACACCCAACCATATCTCTAACATATCAATCACTATATTTGCACTATTAGTAATTATTTATTTGTTTCCTTCCTTCCTTAGACAGTAAGGAACCTGGGGTTCTAAACTATTTTATCTTTGTACTGCCTAAGATGGTGCTTGGTGAAGGTACTGATTAAACTGAATCCTTAAATTACCTCTGGAAGTAGGTGTCATATCTTTAATATCAAATTTAAATCCAGTTATGTATTTTTTCTAAAATTCTAATAATTTACAAAAGCTTACATTATAAGTGAAATACAGACTTACCTCATAGTCATTATGATCTATCAGCCAAAACCCTTGAATAAGTTTAACCTGGCCCCAAGAAATGGCAAAGGCAGTGGGAAATGATTCAATGGAAGTATCCGTTTTGTTTGGAAAGGAATACATAATATCAAGTAGCAAATAAATAGTCTTTAAAAAAGAGGATTAAGGACAATAAACAAAAAGAAAAACTCCTACATATATATTTGCAATAGGTAGCAACAGAAGATATCAGAAAAAAGGCTTAAGACACTTCTTTAGGTGTTCAGAAAGCCATTATGGATGTCCAGCTACAGAAGTATAGTTTTATTAAACACAGGTACAGCCAATCGCACAACCGACTTCATTCATTCTCAATAGCAAGTACCACCACAAAGGAGATGATCTAAAGCATACTTTCTTCATGAAGTTAGTAGCTTGGCAAATTTAAGAAAGCTATACACGAAATTCCAGTTATCCAGCAAAACCTGGCAGCCTTTAAGCAAACACATCACTTATGTTATAAATTATTAATAAAACTACACATTTTGACTAAGAAACTGACATTAGTACAAAAATCTTATTTAAGAGACCACAAGGCTCAAACACAATGCCTAAGTAATTTAAGCTAACTTATAATGCATTCATATTCAGCACATGAATTAACCTCAGAGAATGACCACTTGCTAGCAATGTTTTAGAGCAGATGTCCTTAACTTTGTTTGGGAGTGTCTTGGACACATTTGAGAGTCTGATAAAAGCCATGAACCCTATCCCTAGGAAAATAAACTTAAAACAAAATTTTGCATAGATTCAAGGTTAACCATAGACCATCTGAACCCAACCAACAGGTCCTGGATTAAGAATCTTTCTTTTAAGACAAATCCAAATGTGAAATTGAGATTGGATGAGATGCATAAGGTTCCCACTAGTCTGACACTGAATGATTTTGGTAATACATGAATTATTTGATAAAATTTTAAAGGATACAACAGAATGCTTGCTTGCTTCGGTAACGTTGTCTAGTAGGTATATGTCAAGTAATGCCTATTAAAAAAAAATTTAGTGCATTGTATATATTCGTCCATCTATGCTCCTTGCTTTCCCAAGCCCGTGCCAGGTATGAAAAGTCCCGCCCAACTTTGGAGACTAAAAAATGATATCATGTTATTGCAAACCTACATGTAGACTAGTAGGAGGATATTTTCCTGTGCCTCCTTCATCCCGTTTCCACAACTTCTCTACTCGATCTCCTAA
This sequence comes from Lagenorhynchus albirostris, assembly GCF_949774975.1. NCBI lineage: Eukaryota > Metazoa > Chordata > Mammalia > Artiodactyla > Delphinidae > Lagenorhynchus > Lagenorhynchus albirostris. The sequence goes on along the minus strand of NC_083096.1, from coordinate 24,217,273 downwards.
CTGAGAAACCATTCCATCAATCATCAAGCAATCAGGGTTCCACTTCCCTCTGCAATAAGAACAACATTAAGGATATTTAGCATTAGTGTTAAATTATTATTATCAAAACAAAAAGCACCAAACTCTTAAAAGTAATGATCTCAACTATCAAAGGCAGAAGAGATTCGAGGACAGGATCCCATCATGAGAAATCCAGACATCAAGGAAAGTTAGTCAGATAAACCCTGAAGAAGCTTCAAGTTTGGTCATCAGCAAGTCAGTCAGTGAAGGTCAGATTCCAGGGAAGAATGTGGTCTAGCCAGCAAAATGCCTGAGGCTTACTTTTTACCATCTTGAGATTACCAAAGAGCATGGCAGCTCAGTATAAAGAAAATAATACTGTAGTTCAATGTCAATATTTTCAGTTTCATCACTTGGACTAGTCTTTTAACCTCATTAATTCCCTGATAATATATATTACTGAGCACCTACAAAGGGGTAAGCAGATATGGACCTTGTCTGTTTCCTCATCTAAGATTAATAACAGCAGGAGCAGTTACTAATTATTGAATGAAATTTTCTTAGGAGTAAGGCACTGTAAGAGGTACCTTGCATATAATATTTTATTTCATCTTTATATTAACTTTATAATTTATGTGACAAATACGATTAGAAAGCTTAGCCAACCTGCTCAAGGACATACACTTTGGAAATAACAGATCTAGAAATTTTCAATATGCCTAATAAATCTCCCAAGCCAATGCTCACTATCGTAGATCAGTTACTCTAAAGTACTGGACCTCCCAACTTGCCATGCGCAGCCTTATACGGATTTCCAAGTGAGTCTGACACAACAAACCCAGAACCAAGGTTTGTGAATCACTGCTCTAAAGGTTCTAAGCTGCTCTACAATTCTGTCATTCCAACCCGTAGAAGGCGGCTATTTATAATCCCAAGGTAGAGCCAAGGCTCTAAACACTCCTCTTTTTTCTTCTATTACTTCTATATATTTATTTCAAAGGAACCAACTACATATGTATTTAAAGGGAAGGGGGGAGTATGTATTTAAAGAAAAGAGAAATAAAGGAAATAAAGAAAAAAGTGGTTGAAGTGCTGAAATGCAAATGGTAATGGAAAAATAATGTAAAATAACTAACGTGATATATATTTTATGCTTTAATAAACAGTTGCTTCTAGTCTTTTTCTGTGTAAGAATTCTCAGGAAAAATACATGCATAAATTATAGAATCTCCTCCAATAAATCAATCATGTGGTAAATAGTTTTATTTAGGAAATAATAAACAGCTATTCTCAAGTTCTAAAATAAAGGTGTAACCATTAGGTCAAGGCAAACATTACAACTAAAATAGTAATGCTGGTGACAAATTCATATACTTTACTGAGAATTCCACCCATTTAATCGTTTTATAACATGATGAATTCTGTTCTGAGAAAGCTTTAACTTCTTACACAAGTAACTTCTAAAATAGTTTTTGAAGGTTCTGGATGTACTATACCTTGATGAACGCTCACACTTCTGTCGACGACTGGTGTAGTAGTTCTGAATTACAGGGTAGTTGTAGCATAACCTTGACAACTGCACAGCATCATCTAGATGTTTTTTAAGAGTTAGAAGAAAAGCTAGTAATATTTCCAAAATATCCCCCAAATACTTAAAGTTACATACAATGATATTTTACTATAATTTTGTAATGTTGTTCAATTTGCAGGCTTCTTAAAGTAATAAAAGAACACTGCACACCTTTATTAATAGATGCACAAATAAGAAAACTGAGTCTCCCATAAAAGTCTTGTAACAAAAGGAAGCTGGCTTAAAACCATGGAAAAGCTATTCTAGAAAATGATTTTACTCCCTTAGGCACAAATGATAATTTAAAAGCAAGCAAGTTCAAGTAAAACTCTAAGAGAATTATGAAAGAATAAGATCAACAGTAAGTATGCACAATGGCAGAAGCACTTCTAAGTCTGTGTATCCTGGAAATGCGAGAAGTTGGATACTTTTGTTCTAAACAAATATAGTAAGTCAAATTCTCTAATTCTTGGTATTAGATGAGTTATTAGATAAAGAGAGTATTTAACTGATGGCTAGTAATACTGGTTAATAACCATATTAAAAGAACACTTAAGAGAAAAAGATGGACAAATTAGATTATAAAATTCATAGTTCTATGGATCTAAATTATAGCCAGTGATATCATTGAACCCATCTTCAGAAGCCATGTTTCAGCAAATATTCTTTCCTTTTAACCCAATAAACATGTATGGAACACATGTGTATCAGGCATGGGATGAAGCACTGAAGGTACAAAGTAGGGAAGAATGTAAGAAAAGAAGAATACAAGAAAACATAAGTGAGGTGGTATAAGAAAGGAATCCTACAACAGAACAACAAAATTATAAAGATTTAAGAATGTTCCAATGTTAATATTTATAGATTAGGTAAATATTTTACCTAAGCCCTCTGGTAAAAGCCCAGAATGAGAGAACCAAAGAACCACTTGTGCATATTGACAGATGAGCTGGGTAACCATATACTTATTGCTTAAATCCATAAGACCTGCAAAGAGTTAAAATCTGTTGTTAGCTTTCAATTTATCAACCACAAATGAAAAATCAAGGCACTCAATAGTTTTCAAAAAAAGTAATTAATTACTTGGTGATTTTAAGCAATATGTATGTATTTTTAAACAAACTTAGCTTGAACAAATAATCTCCAAAATGCTAAACTAACTCATTGACTAAAATAGACACTTTAGGTACGTATGCTTCTATATTAGCTATACTTCCATTTATCTAATTTCAGTAGTCAGATTTTTACATTAAAACAAACTAGTACAGTATCATCATACAGGTTGTTCAAACCAGGCCTTTAGACGAAACTGGCTATTTTGTTTAAATGGCAAAACAGAGGAGAAAAATTACAATGACCAACTCTATGAATAAAAACTTACATATAATTAAAAAATCTGAAATTCTACCATTAGTACACTATCTTAACAATCCTTAATCCCCAAATTTCCCAACCTTATTTAATCATCAGCTCATGGCACATCTAATAACATTCTGTAGCTTTTCATTAAAAAAAAAAAAAAAAAAATCCCAGCATTTGAGAAATGATGGCCTGTTTGCCCAGTAATCCATCTAATACATAGGAAATGTATTCTTTCTCGAAGTCAAGAAGTAAAAGTCAATGAAACACTCATTTATATAAGACAAATAGCACACCTCTCTCGGTGATCTCTTGGGCCTCAGCTGCAAAACAGCTTAAGACTATATTAAGGTTGCTAAGAAGTAAATGGCACTGCTGGAGAGACTGTATAGTTTGTGGATCGATGAAACGACACGAACCATCAAATAATGGCGCACCTTTCAAGGATAAAATGTAAGATTAGTTTTGACACAGTACATCTGAATTAACTAAAGTCACAAATGCAAAACATATCAAATTCCTATTAACCAGAGAATTATTCTATATGAGATCTACAAAGACAAGCTTCAAATGACAAATACCCTCAAGGAATCTAGAAAGGCAGATACAAATACAAATTTTTATTTTTTAAAAATGTAGAATGAGACTTCCCTGGTGGCGCAGTGGTTAAGAATCCGCCTGCCAATGCACGGGACAGGGCTCGAGCCCTGGTCCGGGAAGATCCCACATGCCACGGAGCAACTAAGCCCGTGTGCCACAACTGAGCCTGCGCTGTAAAGCCCGCAAGCCACAACTACTGAAGCCCGCAAGCCACAACTACTGAAGCCCACGCGCCTAGAGCCCGTGCTCCACAAGAGAAGCCACTGCAACGAGAAGCCCGCGCACTGCAACGAAGAGTAGCCCCCACTCGCCACAACTAGAGAAGGTCTGTGCGCAACGACGAAGACCCACTGCAGCCAAAAAATAATAATAATTAAAAATAATAATAAAATAAAAATATAGAATGAGGTAAGCAATAGGTGAGCACAGAGGAAAGTGATATAGATTCAACTTCAGATTCACTAGAAATCAGTTATATTCATTAAATGCTTCTCCTTCAAATAAATCTTTTATATCAGACCTTTTATGTATTATGTTGTTTTGTGATTATTATTTGATAAGAACTCTTTCTTTCAGCGCCAGTCTTCAAAAGTGAGACAATGAAATTAAGACTCAGATAGAGACCTATTACAATATAATTGCATGCTTTCTACAATGAATGCACTGTAGACTCGGTTGTCCTCTCATTTCAAACTCAAGGTTGAGTTTACAAATGCACTTTTGGGAGAAGCTATTTTAGCAGCTATTGGTTACACTGTTTTAGATAAGATTTAATTACATTAATAATTATGTGTGATTTGACCAGAAAACAAATACCTTAATTCTGAATACCTCCTCAAATCATTTGCTTTACTTCCAATACATTTAAAAAACTATTATACTTTGTATTTTAATTATTCTTAGTTAAAAAAAATAATAATAACAGTAATAAAGCTCAAAGCAGTAATAATAATGGCTGAGCTACCAAGTTCAACCCTGAAACACCACATTATGCTCAAAGCATAATAAAAGCATACAATTTATGAACTGAGTCGAATTTTTTTTTTTGGCCAAGCCACATGGCTTGGGGGATCTTAGTTCCCTGACCAGGGATCAAACTCAGGCCCCCACAGTGAAAGCACTGAGTCCTAACCACTGGACCACCAGGGAATTCCCAAGTTGAATTTTTTTTTACATAACTTACGTAATCAGCCCTGAAAACATTTTCCTCTCAAAAAAATATTTTTTTCACCCTGATTCTGAATTATCAGGTGTTCCACACTTCAAATGTACAACGATTACTGAAATATTTAAAATTACTTATTTCATGTTTACAATTTCATTTAAGTACACCCTAAAAATACTATACAGAACTCCATGTACTCCTATCAAATTTTGTTGGTTTAAAAATCCTCTACTAAGAATAACTTTTTAAATAAGTCCAATTTGTTCATTCATCATGACATAATAATACTAATAACAAATACATATATACTTCTAAATAAACTTAAATTTTACTTTCATGTACAGGGCAATCATATATTTACCTTTAACATTATTTTTGCACTAGTTGGGCATAATGGGCTAATATTCACAGAATACAAGAAAACTCAAAGTGTACAATTCACTAATAAACAAGACTAGATAATGACTAATGACATCTGTTAGTAGAAGACAGGTGATTGAGTTTTTGCCCTGCTATTTAGCTTCATAAATATTTTAAATGGAAAATGAATAAAGCTCAGAAGTTAACTGGCATATTCTCTTTATTCCATCATTAACATATTTTATAAATTAAATGTCTAAGATCAAAAGATAATTAAGCTATAATTCTGAAACTTGCTATTGTGGACATACCTAACATGCTGCCAATTTAAATGATCTGCTGAATTTAAGGAGAGTCCATCTCAAATTATCCATGATGATTGCAAAGGATTACATGAATAAGTAATATGAAGTTGACATTTTTCAATGTGGGATTTTTTATTGTTTTATTAAAGCTAACACATGCTCATTTAAAAAATAAAAAAATAAACAAACAAAAAAATAAACGATCTGTTGAAAAACCCTGTCACGCTAATGTAAAAAGAAATAAGTTTCCTTCTGGGACTTCTTTAAAGAGTTTGCAACTTCAAAATGATTAAAAATTATTATTGCTATATACTGAAAACATAACCCAAGATTAGTTTTTTAATATACTACTTACATAGTCTGTCAAATTCCTCTTTTGTGAGAACCGCTTTATTCCATGTCCATTCAAGAACAAAGCGCAAATTAGCAGCAGAATTTGGTTGTTCTTATTTGTAAATATGAAAGGGAAAAATAGAGAATGATTATTAATTACAAAAAAAAAAATTAGAAACTTTTCAGTGGAGAAACTTGACAGAAACCACCCTAACCAAGTGAGCGCCCTTAACATCAACATTAATGGAGACAAACTGGTAACATGTACCTTCAGGGTATCACTTCAGGGAGCACATCAATTTACATAACACTGCTGTAAAACTGTAAAATGTGAATCTAATCATGAGGAAAGATCAACAAACACAAACTGATAGGCAGGCTACAAAATAATACTGCCCATATTCTTTAAAAATGTAACTTTCTTCAAAGACAATTGCTTAAGAATTATACAAGATTAAGAGAGATTTAAAAAGACCTGAAAACTAAATACAAAATACATTCTGGATTGGATTCTGAATTCCCCCTCCCTAAAAATGTTACAAAGGACATTAGGACAATTAGTGAGATTCCAATAAGGTCTACAGATTAGACAACAGCATGCATCAATATTAGCTTTCTTGATTTTTATAACTAAAAAGTGTTTTTTTAAGTGAATATTCTTGTTCTTAGAAGGAATATATCGAAGTATTTCAGTAAAGAAGCATGATGCCTTCAACTTATTCTCAAATGGTCAGAACAAAAACAATGTGTGTGTGTGAAGTGTGTGTTTATAAAGAGAGTAATACACACAACTTGAATGAATCCCCAGAAAATTTTTGAGTGAAAAAGAGCCAATCCTAAAAGGTTACGTACTGTAGGATTCCATTTATGAACATTTTTGAAATGACAGAATTACAGAAATAGACAATAAATGAATGGGTGCCAGGCATTAGGAATGGGGTGGCGGCCGGGGGTAGTAGGCATGGCTATGAAAGGGCAACAAGAGAGGTCCTGGGTGTGATATAATATTAGAGACTTGCCAGATCTTATCATTCATGGGGGTAAAGGTACACTGTAAATGTCTTACAACTGCACATGAACCTACAATTATCTCAAAATAAAGTTTAACTTAACCCCCCACAAAACAGTGAATTGATAGTTTTAAAAATACGAAAGTAGTTTTTAATTGTTAAAAATCATAATCTTACCTTCTGTTATCCACCTTTTGATACATCCAGTCAAAAGTCCCAGAGAACTTGTCTGGATTGCTGCTGACAATATAGCTTCTAACTGTTCTTCCTAAACGATGTGTTAAAAAAAAAAAAAGAAAGAAAGAAAAGAAAGGATATGTGATCAGAGACAGAGGCAGCAAGTTCTAGTTCAGAACACAAATTTTAAAAGGATTAAAAATCATTATGATTCACTAGGATGGCTATACACAAGGTAAGAAGCATTGGTGATGGTGCAGAAAATCCTCATACACTGCTGGTGGGAATGTAAAATGGGACAGCCAGTTTGGTCTGGTAGTTTCTCAAAAGCTTAAACAGAGAGTTACCAAATGACCCAGCAATTCCACACCTAGGTACACACGCAAGAGATATAAAAACACATGTCCACACAAAAAGTGTACATGAAGCAGCATTATTCATAATAGCCAAAAATGAGAATAACCAAAATGCCCTTCAACTGAAGAACAGATAAATAAAATGTAGTATATCGTACAGTGGAATATTACACAGCCAGAAAATGGGATGAAGTACTGATACATGCTCCAACATGAATGAACCTTGAAAAACACTGTGCCAAGTCAAAGAAGTCAGTCACAAAAGGCCATATATTATTTGATTCCATTTGTATGAAATGTCTAGTACAAGTAAATCTATAGACGGAGAGTAGATTAGTAGTTACCAAAGGCTAGGAGAGAGAAGGGAGGAAAAGGAATTGACTACTAATGGGTATGGGGTTTGGGGGAAGGTGATAAAAATGCTCTAAAATTTAATGTTGTGATAGTTGTACAACTCCATAAATATACTAAAAACCACTGAACTGAATGGTATATGAATTAAATCTCAACAACACTGTTTTTTAAAAAAGCATTATACATCTCGTTTAAGAATCTATGAATTTCATTCACTACAGCAGCAAAAACTTTTTAAAAAAGGAATCATATGAATAAATAGATAAGTTAAACAGGAAGAGGGAGCTACAATATGATAAAAATTCTCCAAAACTAAAAATAGCATGATTCTAAATGGAGATTCATCAGAACAATTTACATTAAAATCAGGGACAAAACAAGGATGTCTGCTAGTACAATTATTTTTCTATGGTTTGTAGAGGTTCTACCAAATGCCATGAGAAAATAAAGTAATAAACAAAAATGGGGGGGGCGCGGAAAGCCTATATTTGCTGATGGTTGCATACCTTGAAAATCTAAGATATTCTAATTTAGTTAAGTGGATACCAAATGAATATACAAAAATCAACTCCATCTAGAAATGAACATAGGGAAAATGGTCTACTCATAAAAATACTACAAAACACTTAGGGATAAAAATAGAAAGAAACCCACTAGAAAATAATCATAAACTCTTACTGATAGATGTAAAACAAACCCTAAATAATTGGAAAGATATACCATTTATACCTAGATGATTATAAAAATGCCAATTCTCCCCCAAATTAACATGTGAATATAATAAAATTCCCAAAAGATTTCCAACAGAAGCACTGGATAAAACCATCTTATAATTAATAAAAAAGAACTGCCTATGAATTTTCAAAAATTATAGATTAAAAAGAGACTGCATTACCAAATATCAAAGCAGTATATTAAAATGGTATAGAAATAGGTAACCAGATTTATGAAACAAGATAAAAACCTGGAAATAGAACCCAGTAGATATGGACATATAATATCAGATAAAGGTGGTATTTCAGTAGCATGATAAAAGGATATTATGGGTTCTGTTTCACAAACGGTATAGCACAGCTGGACTAATCATCTGGCAAAAAGAAAAATGTACCTTTACCTTATATGACACACAAAAATGAATTATAGCCTTAAATGTTAAAGAAACATTTAGGTGTTAGGAAAATTTTTTTAAGCCAGAGCTATAAAATGCATTTGACTCTAAAAATATTATTTTGAATGTGGTAAGAGAGACCATAAAACAGTGAAGAGCAAATGATGGGGGAAATATGTGTAAGATTTACAACAGGATAAATACCTACATATTTTAATAAAGAATTTCTATAAAGACAACCCAATAAGAAAAAAGGTAAAACCTACAAATACGTAATCAACAGAAGAACAAATCCTGACAACAATATATGAAATTACATATATATCATCCTTTTCACGTATATGGAGGGATAAAGAGATACAGGAAAGTATACATATCAAAAAGTCCATATACCATACATACAACTAACAAATAATTACCAAGTGGACACTGATCAAACTATGGCCCAAGTCTAGATTGAGAATACTTCCCAGAAGCCCTGTCTCCTCCTACCTGATCAAAAGCAAATCCCACTCACTCCTGCCATCCCCCCTGGTAACCACTCCCCAGCCTTTTGTAGCAATCACTTCTTTTTTTTTTTTGGCTGCGCTGGGTCTTCGTTGCTGCGCGCGGGCATTCTCTAGTTGCGGCGAGCGGGGGCTACTCTTCATTGCGGTGCATGGGCCTCTCATCACGGTGGCTTCTCCTGTTGCAGAGCATGGGCTCTAGGCGGGTGGGCTTCAGCAGTTGTGGCACTCGGGCTCTAGAGCGCAGCCTCAGTAGTTGTGGCACACAGGCTTAGTTGCTCAGTGGCATATGGGATCTTCCCAGACCAGGGCTCAAACCCGTGTGCCCTGCATTGGCAGGCGGATTCTTAACCACTGAGCCACCAGGGAAACCCTAGGAATCTTTTTTTTTTTTTTTAACATCTTTATTGGGGTATAATTGCTTTACAATGGTGTGTTAGTTTCTGCTTTACAACAAAGTGAATCAGTTATACATATACCTATGTTCCCATATGTCTTCCCTCTTGCGTCTGTCTCCCTCCCACCCTCCCTATTCCACCCCTCCAGGCTGTCACAAAGCACGGAGCCAATATCCCTGTGCCATGCGGCTGCTTCCCACTAGCTATCTACCTTACGTTTGTTAGTGTGTATATGTCCATGACTCTCTCTCGCCCTGTCACAGCTCACCCTTCCCCCTCCCCATATCCTCAAGTCCATTCTCCAGTAGGTCTGCATCTTTATTCCTGTCTTACCCCTAGGTTCTTCATGACATTTTTTTCCCTTAAATTCCATATATATGTGTTAGCATACAGTATCTGTCTTTTTCTTTCTGACTTACTTCACTTTGTATGACAGACTCTAGGTCTATCCACCTCATTACAAATAGCTCAATTTCGTTTCTTTTTATGGCTGAGTAATATTCCATTGTATATATGTGCCACATCTTCTTTATCCATTCATCCGATGATGGGCACTTAGGTTGTTTCCATCTCTGGGCTATTGTAAATAGAGCTGCAATGAACATTTTGGTACATGACTCTTTTTGAATTTTGGTTTTCTCAGGGTATATGCCCAGTAGTGGGATTGCTGGGTATATGGTAGTTCTATTTGTAGTTTTTTAAGGAACCTCCATACTGTTCTCCATAGTGGCTGAACCAATTCACATTCCCACCAACAGTTCAAGAGTGTTGCTTTTCTTTTTGTTTTACCTCTGTGTACGCATCACTAACCAATTCAGCTCAATTTAGTCTATTCTAGGAATAAAGTTTTAAAGAAGATACATGGAAAAAGTCAACAAAATGCCAATATTTGCATACTTCCATATACTTTAGTCAATTTTCTCAATTCAAATTATTCATGTATTATCTATATAAGTGGAAAAAACAACAAGGGTTGGATTAACAGATTCAAAATAATCACAGAAAACATTAAATGCTGTTTCATTAACATGGTTGAGTTACAGGTAATTTTTTTCTAGTTTCACTTTTCTTTTTAAAACTTAGATATCATTGCTTTAACTAAACTTGATAATGTATAATGGCAGTGGGGGTGGGGAGGAATCAGTATTAATTCCCTAAAGTAAAAAAATTAAATAGAGCACTTAAAGTGCCCAACTCCTTAAGGATGATAAACAGTTCCCACACAATACTAATTTGGAGCCTTTGGCAGGGAAGGATAGTCAGTTTCATTTCCTGACCAAAGGGCCCTATGAGCAGGGCCACCAGGGCAAAATTTACCTGAGGTCTTTTAATAAATCTAATTCAGAGCTGCATAAAGCCATTTTGAATCTTGTGTTTTCAATTTTGTTTTCTTGGAGGGGAGGGGAATGGAAGCCTGCTAGCTTAAATGCAAATGCACAGCCCACAGATTATCCAGGGACCATTAGACAGAAGAGATTTCTTCTACACAACATATTAACAATTCTGCTAGAACATGCACCAAACAGATGGGCTAAAAAGATCATGCTACTCGCAATGAACAAAAGAAGATTATGAACAAAACTATTTCAAAACCTCGAGCATCTAGAAAAGAAAGTGGACCTGTTGTAGAAACTGTTCAGGTTCCATTACTAAAGTGAGCAAAATTTGTTGGACCAGGTGGATATCAATTAAAAATAACTTCAGGCTGAAACAGGAGTAACTATTAGTCAGGTGGATGAAGAAACGTTTTCTGTATTTGTACCAACATCCAGTGCTATGCATGAAGCAAGAGACTTCATTCCCGAAATCTGCGAAGATGATCAAGAGCAGCAGTTAGAAACGGGAGCAGTGTACACCGCCACAATAACTGAAATCAGAGACACTGAGTAATGGTTAAACTATATCCAAATATGACTGCAGCACTGCTTCATAACACACAACATGATCAACGGAAGATTAAACATCCCACTGCTTTAGGATTAGAAGTTGGCCAAGAAATTCAGATGAAATATTTTGGACGTGATCCAGCTGATGGAAGAATGAGGCTTTCTCGTAAAGTGCTCCGGTCTCCAAACAGGCTTCTCTTAAAAAAAACAATCCTTGTTATTTGTGTCTAAAAATGGAACATCACACCACAGCCTTTATTTCCTACCCCTACATCATCACTGGGTCTCACTAAAACGATGGTAAAGAGTCAAAAAAGGTATAAATCAACAAGGACAAAGAAAAGAGAAGGGAAGGCATCATGGGATAAGACAGCTCAACAAAATTTTTGAAAAGCAGTACTAAGCAGAGGAAAGGTGACTGACTTAGCAGTGTGAAGGAAACCACGTCCTAGAGTCCCCACAGAGGGGAACTATAGATGAGAATAGAGCCAGTTTGGCTCTCAGAATCCTATCAGGTTAAGTTCTTGGAGAATCCAGGTACAGAGGAAAGTGGGTTAAAGAGTGATCAAACATGGGACTGAATACAGGCAACAGGTTCAAACTTAGTATCTAGAACAGACAGTCCCCACCCTTCTGTTACCCTGCAGCAAAGAACTGTGGAGCCAGCCTGACAGATCTCTGGAGACACTGAATAGTCCCAGAAAAAAAATCTGCGTTTCTCAACTAAAATGGTGCATATCCAATCTATCTTCCTAAAGTAAAAGATACCTCTGGATGAACTCTATCCACACAAAATACACAAAAGACAGTTTATAATCTGTTACTGACTCACTTAACATATGAAAAGATAACTAAGAACCACCAAACATTTAAGGATAGCCACCAGATCAGAAAGACTACAATAATAAAAATAACTCCAGAGAAAATAGAGATAATTCATGGAACTAAATAAAACCTGAAACATACATAGCTAGGAGAAGATATTTCATCCATAAAATAGAACAGAATACTATGAAAAAAGGATGATCAAAGAGTAAGAGCTCACAGAAATTTTAAATTGGGGCTAAATTTTTAAAATCTAAAAGAAAGAAAGGAAGATGAAGAAATCTCCCAGAAAATAAAATCAGAGGCAAATGAGACAAACAGTTGGAAAGCAAACATAAGTTAACCTAAGATCAACTCAGACAGTCAACATTTGTCTAATGGGGTTCTACACAGAGCAAAAACAAACTGAAAAGAAAAAAATTAAGGTTGTGTGAATGACAGGCTAGGCAAGGGTTTTTGGGTTTTTGTTAAGGCCATCTGGAAACTCCAGGAAAAAACTAAAGTTATATAAGACAATGTTTATGTACATATCCACAGTCAGTTCCTCATCCACAATACAACCAACTGCAGACAGAAAACATTCAGGGGAAAAAAATTCCAGAAAGTTCCAAAAAACAAAACTTGAATTTGTCATGTGCCAGCAACTACTTATATAGCATGTACGCTGTACTAAGTACTTTAATCTAGAGATGATTTGAAGTACTTGGGTGGGTGTGCATAGGTTACATGCATATACTATGCCATTTTACATAAGGTACTAGAGCATCCTTGAAATCTGGTATCTGTGGGGGTCCAGGAACCAATCCCTTGTGGATACAGAGGGACAACTGTACATGACTGCACAGTGAATATTTGCTCAGTACAGTAATATAAAAGGAGAGGGGGGAGAGAAAGAAAAAAAAAATCCCCTGGTAATAGTATTGAAAATTTCTCTTATTTCTATGAAATAAGGCATTAAATTCCAACTGCAGGTGTTAAATCACCAGCAGCAATATTTACATTTCGTCTGATATTTAAAAGGCTCTTTCCCTAACAATTCATTATGTTACATACCTGCAATTATTTAAATAACTTAATTCCAAAACTACTTGAGGGGAAAGTTAATAAAACATTTTCTCCTTCTCCACAGGAAAATGACCTGGGATTGGTTTACTTTCTTTAAGCACATTTTACTAGCAAACATCAAGTTAAAATAAATGTGAATTATAAGTTATCACCAGGCAACACTGGTTTTTTTTTTTTTTTTTTGGCAACACTGCTTAAGAATGTCATCTGACTGGTAAAATGTATTGGGACTATAAAAACTGTGAGTGGATTTTACAATATTTTTATTTATATATCCATTAGGAAATTAAGATTTTGGCTTCCACGACTAAGTCTGACTCCCATAACTGTCTTGTGTTTTACAGGAACTTGGAATCTTCACTAAGAGGCTTTCACAAGACATTTGTTTCTATAGAGCAGTGGTTCTCAAACCATCACAAATCACCTCAAGGGCTTATTAAAATACGGACTGCTGGGCTCTACTCTTGGAGTTTCTGATTCAGTAGCTCTAGGGCAGGAACCAAGAACTTGCATTTCTAACGAGTTCCCAGGGAAGCTGATATTGGGAACCCTAATTTGTGGCTATAGACTGTGAGATTCACCTAAGTCAAGATGGTTTCCACACATGTGGTCTCATTCTCTTGCACCTAAGCTGTTCTCTCTGGGGGCTAGAAAATGGCCCCTCGACTGTTATAATGACTTCTACTCATGACATGCCTGATGCAGCCATGATGTGTTTCCTAGCCTATAGACCTGGTGGCCAGTTAGGCCTATTGGGTCCTACAAGTATGAATTTCAAGCCAAACCCAAGAACCACAGCTACTGACTTGCAGAGTTGGCATTATACTACTTAATCTACTTTTTTAGAAATTATCTAATAGATTTTTGTTATAATAGAAAGCTAATAACATGTGATCCAAAAGAAACAACAGAGTTAAAAATCTCTCACCTGACTTAAACTGGAAGGTTGAATATCAATAAGTCTTGGTGAGAGAAGGCCAGCCGCAAGACATCGATTGTAACTATCAGGAATGACTTCATTGAGAGATGGTCCTGATTTCTTTAAAAAAGTCAAAGTCTATAATAGATTGATTAATATCAGTCACTATTCAATTCAAATAATCAAATTTAAGAATAACTAATAAACTCATCACCCTACTTTACACTTAACATTTTGAATAAAACTAAAAGGCACTGAATGAAAATTGTGGGAGACTACATTTCTGTACTTCTTGCAGGGAAAAGTGCTTATAGGTTCTTGAGGTAACCAATGCTTGCTAGTTACAAATAATACTACTGATAAGGGTATTTTAAGTTGTTTATATGTAAGGTAACCCTGTTACCTTCTATAAAGCTGACAGACTTGGTAACAGATCTTAACAAACTTAATACACAAAAGAAAAATCTTGCAGTTTATTCCTCTTGGCCTAATGTGAAAGAGATCTGATATGAAGTATAAATATGGCATTCATCCACATCTAGCTGATTATCATTTAAAGGGTCTGCCACTTTGTGTTTTCCTGGAAAAGTATTTTCAACATACAGTCATAACCCACTCTGGGCCAGTCACTGTGCCACTGTGCTAGGTACTTTCTTTGCATTACTTCATTTATCAACATACAGTCATAACCCACTCTGGGCCAGTCACTGTGCCACTGTGCTAGGTATCTTCTTTGCATTACTTCATTTACCCATAAGCTTTCTGAGAAGGAAGAGAATTAAGAGGATGGATAAAAAGGGATGCAGTAAAGCACTGCTTTACTTTTGCCTGGGGTTCAGGAGCTAACATCCATATAAAGCTGCTAAAAACATCCCAATACCTTAGAACCTAGAAGGTTGCCGTCAGTAACTGATGCTACTAGCGGCTAATCTCATAAACCTAGCAGAAGCTACCTTCTAAGACGAAACAATAGTTTATATAAATAACACTAAGTAAAGTTTAAATCCATGATCTGACTTCAGTTCAAGAAGAAACACTCTGTCCAAATTGTCATGTTACCTACCTCCTTCTGAAAACCACTACAAGTTATATGAACAACTCCTGAGTTTAACAAACAAGTGGCATCTGAAAAAAAAAAAAAAAAGATTAAAAAAAAATCCACTTACATATTATATTTGGGATGGTTTTAATACAATAAAATTTATCCTAATAACAGATTCTTAGGCAAGGTATGGAATTACTACATACAATAAATTTTTAAGTAATTTGTCCAGGTATTTCTATCCTAACAAGATACCAAACCTTATCACAAGTGCACTTAATATGAAATAGTTAATACCTTTTCTAGCAAATTCAAAATAGTGATAATTTCTCTATAAAACATATAAACACTAAACTTCCTGTGTGCATATATCAAGTTAACTTCCTAACTAATAACAATGAGAAATGAACAATACACTATACACACATATACACACAACACAAATACAAACACATACTCTTGCATGTTATTTTTCTCAAAAGGTAATGTTAAAGAAATACATACCAAAGTTGTAAGTACTTGGGTTAAAAAACTGCTCAGGAGGTGGATATGAAGGAGGAACTCCTCGACTTAAACTTCTCTCATGTACTAATATATCCAAGATGTAATGTGAAGAAGTCCTACTTACAACAGAATCCAGTGACCACAATGCAAAATAAGAGCAATTATGTAGATATTCTCCTGATCTAAAAGAAAATTTTACACATTAGGTCAATGAACTGCTACACATAAAATTCCTATATATGTATATATAAATAAATACATACACATATACGTAGAGAGAGAGAGAAAAATCATACCTTAACGAATCTGGCATTTGTGCATGATACCAACGATTTATGTCGAAAAGCCCCAAATATATAGAAGGCTTTCCCTGTCCATATATATTCACCTGCCAAGTAAAGACTGAAACACTGGTATCAGGAGACAAAGCTAAAAGAAAAGAAGATAATCTTTAAAAATAGAATAAATAATCTCAAAATAAATCCCCCAAATAAAATTAGAGCAAGACTTTCTCATAAATTAAGAGGCTTAATTCATATTTGATTTGATTTGTCAAGACACATTTCTATCATTTATTCTATAAGAAGAGATTCATTCAATTGTATGTTGACTGTTTTTCTATTTCAAGAAGACCTTATTAAAAAGTACTCATTGGCAACTTTGAGGTATTGTAGGTAGAAAAGTAGAAAACGATTTGAATGAAAATTCTCCCATGAATATATCACTGCTACCAGAGAATATCAATACTTAAAATGGATGCCTTTAGGCTTTAGGGCTTAATTCTTTAGAAGAATTCTAGTTGAGAAGGATTGATCCAGCTATATGGTAACGCGTGGGGTGGGGGGACATAAGTACCTGGATGGTGGCTGGCCTAGAAGGATAGGAACAAAGTTAAGAGATCAATAGAAGGAAAGAGGAAAGTAAAAATCTGAGGCACAACTAACAGGGAATATAAAAAAGATGTGAGTGGGGAATAAGAGACAGGGTTTGATAAGTTCTGTTTTGACATGTTTAGTTGGATGTGAAGAATGGATCACAAATATAGATGCGGGGACTAGGACAGAGGCCATCTCTGGAATGAATGAGCTAACCATGAGAATGAATCCCAGTAAGAACAAACAAAATCAGGGCCCCACTGAACATTCCCAGAACTAAATAAAACTATCCCATTATCACATTCAATCCTCACAACCGACCCTTTGCAGAAGGTATAAATGTATTATTCCACTCACAGGTAAGGAAACAAGAGGCTCAGTCACAAATGTTAAATAATTTATGAAAGGTTACAACTAGTGACAGAGCTGGGACTTGAATCCATGTTGGTTGGATTCTAAGATCTATGCAATTTTCACTATGCCAGGATGTTTACCAGGAAGAAGGAATGACACTAAAGTAGACAAAAAATTCAAGGCAACCAAAGCATGTTTGCCGTATACGTCTCAAAAAATACAGAGGTAAACATTATTCAGAGACTATTCATACTAGTTACAACTAGAGACCTTTTTTTGTATGTCTGTCTGTTTTGAGAGCTGGATCAAAATACAAGGGTTTCTCATTTTCTTAATCTATTCAATTCTTGAGTTCTACACATGGCAATCTGGAGAGCAAGACATACCTCATATCTCATACAGACCTGAATATATTCCACAATTAGTATTCCAATGAACTACAGAAAACAATACCTGTCATATATCTTAAATCAAGATAAATCTTAAATCAAGTATTCACATGGTATATAATAAGAGTACTTTTAACCAACCTTCATTCATGCCTTCCTCCCTGTCACCATGAGATCGAAATTTCTCTACAGTTTGGCATCCCAACAGTTTGGTATTACCAGTCTGGCCCCTCAAAGGAAACATGCCACCTGTGAGGTCCAGTGTATATCTTTCTTCACAGTACTCTAACCCCTGAAATAGAAAATGTACAGCAATCTATATCCTAATAGGATTCTAGGAAAAAGTCATTCTAAAATTAAATGTTCTCCAAAAGAGTTTTCTTACAATACAAAGAAAACAAAAAAGTTAAAAGACTGAAGAGAACAAATTATTGAAAAGGGTTCTAAAATTTTATATAGCATAAAACACAAATAAAAGACTAAATTTAGTCTCCCAAAAATATTACCAAGAAATCTTCTAAAGCTGTTACTGAACACGGGAACCTTCATGCACTACTGGTTGTGGGGGTAAACTGGACCTAAGCATTAAAATTATATATACGTATACTCTAGACCAGCAAACCTACTTCTGTGTTTTCACTGAAGTTCTTGCTCTAAAACAGTAGTCCTTAAATTTTTGTTCGCTGATCCCTGTAACAATCTGACAAAAGCTATGAATTTTTCCCCAGAAAAATGCATACAGTTGTCCCTTGCTGTCCATGAGGGACTGGTTCCAGGACCCTCTTCGGATACCAAAATCTGTGGATGCTCAAGTCCCTCATATAAAATGGAGTAATATTTGCATATAACCTACGCACATCCTCCCGTATACTTTAAATCATTTCTAGATTACTTATAATACCTAATACAATGTGAATGCTACATAAATAGTTGCTGTGGCACGGAAAACTCAAGTTTTGCTTTTTGGAACCCTCTGGAATTTCCCTCCCCCCCCCCGCATATTTTTGATACGAGATTGGTTGAATCCACAGATGTGGAACTGGAGGATTGGGGGGGCGGGGGGAGGGACGACGCGGACACTGTGATCATGAAGATGCCACACGTAATTCAGGGACTTCACAAATTCCCTAAAACCCAAACACACACCCTCAAATACTAGGTTAAGAAAGCCTGTTCTAGAGAAGTTAATGTGATGGCTAACCAAATATGGCTATTAGCAGGACCCCACTATTTCCTCAAGAATTCAGCCAGAAAAAGTCATACAAAACGTAGATGCATTTACCCTCTTTCACAATTGCAAGCGACAAGACTATAAAGTCACCCCATGGCTTACTGCTTGTTATCTTAGAGCAAGAAAGTGGGGTTATTTTTCCTGGCTACCAATTAGGCCACAAGTTTGTCTTGTCTAATTCCCTCATTTTAGAGGAAAGTGACACCTGAAGATTTTAAGATTGTTACCTTGGTAAAATACCAGTCTCCTGATCCCTAATCTAATACTTTTCACATTATATTACGAATACGGTATTAACTTGAATAGAAGAATAACATTTCAGTTTCTTAAAACAGGCAAACAATGAACAAAATGGTACTCTGAACCCATACTACCATTACCATTTACCTCATATAAAATTTGTCCTGATGCCAAACACTTTCTGTCACCAAAGGCCAGCTGAAGCAGATGCAAACTCAAAACATCCCCTTCACTGAAAGAAACAGAAATTAGCTAAGGAGAAATACTGAATATCATATTAATGCATTAAGCACTTTTTATTGTCCAAATAAATTTAATCTGCATACAATATTGAGTGTATGTGACAAAACTGAGGTCACTGTAAAGAATTTAGTTTTACTTGGCTGTTTTCACAAAATGTAGTCCTTTGAAATAATAACTGATTTAATTATTTATTGATTCTAATTAACTAAAGCTTATGTTGCTTGCATATTTTAGGTGACATCTTATGTGCCTGAGACTATAACTCTTTACTTAATAGTCCTTCTCCCTTTCTTCAATAGGTGTGCTTTACTTAGGCAACACTGGAAGAAAAAATAAATGGGATACAAAAATTGTTCAGATAAACGTCCCTTCTCATTCACCACATGGAGCCTTCACAAGGCACATTACTCAAGCTGCTGCCAGCCCACATTACACTCAGATGGATGGAAATACGGATTTCACTTAATGAGGAATATCCCAATAGCTGTCTCTATATTTTTATCTCTATTTTCCTCCAGGATTGACAAAGTGACAAATCAATTCTTCCTTCACTGACTTACTCACTAAAGCGTAAGACAAAACCTCAAAGTGAAGACATCTAACACAAAAACCCAAGCTGACCACAATTCATGTACGGACTTGGGAAGAGAAAGTATTAGGAACAGTTATCAAATCATGTCATTTATGCCACAGACTTAACTGTTTCATTGATCATCAAAGAAAGTACTAAACACCAATGAAAAATAAGAGAAAATCAATACTTACACTGTCCTAGCATTGCAAATGAACAAGCTTAACCAGTTTGAAATTAAATTGAAAGGAAAGATTTCTCACAAGCTATAGCTGGAATAAAATTAAAGCTTATGAAAGACGGAAAAATTAACTGAATTAACCCTAAAGATATACTGCAAAAGGCAAGCAGAGGGACTAGAGAACACAGTACAAATACATACACAACAAAGAGAAAAAAGGAATGAGATTATAAAAGAGAAAAAATGTTCTTATGAGAGAACATAGAAGGCCATAAAAATTGCCTAAGGAATAAGAAATTGCCTACTCATGTGTATTGGCTTACTCTCTGAAATAACACCTAAACAGGTCAAGTAAGCACAATTTCTTCTTACTGATATCTCAGCATTACTCAAACATGCAGAAATAATCATTTCCCTTTTAAAGTCATTTCAACTACCACTTTCTAATTCACTGAATTTATGTCACTTTCACTAAAAAGGGACAACACAGTACAAAGCTTTGCAAAAGAAATTAACTGCTACTCCATTCCTGACAAATATTTAAAACCACATGTATCACACTTACCTATCTTGTGTAGACTGAACAGCCCACAAGTAACAGCAATTACGAGGATCGTTCTCAGGTTCTTGAAAAGTGACAGCATATACAGGAACTCTTCCACCTTCCAACTGTGTGTAGTATCTATAACAGGCACAAATATCAGTACACTTCATACTTTTAAGTTATAATTTCATGAAAAGGAAGAAGATGCCTCATGTAAGAATCTGGGTTAGAGCAACTGCTGTTCATACAATCGTCTTATCTTCAAAAATACACAGGGTACAAGACATCAAGACAATGAGCATGGCACCCCATCTCCCAGGTAGAACTGGGAAGGGTTAAAATTACTAAAGCACATGCATATACACATGTGTGAACTAGTCCTTCCAGGCATGTAAACGTATGCCACGATGTACTGTTCCCCAATAACAGGTACTCTAGAAAGAGATGAAATACTGCCACAACACTCTATTTCAGCTGCTTGGGTTTAGAGTCAATTTCCCATTACGACAACAGAATGAGTTAGAATCTGAAGAGTTCTCACAAACCCTTTGGAAAAGCATGATCAGTGAAGGATGATAGTGCTAAAGAAAACACTGTAAAAGCCAGGTTCTCCAGGCACTCCTTTGGGAGCTATGCAAAAACAAGAGCTGATAAAAAGGTATCAACAAAGAGAGTTGAGATGGACTTCCCATAGGGAGCTACTAGGCAATAGCATTGCCACTTCATCACTGGCACTTTGCAGAAAAATTTGACTTTGAGGAGGTGCAAGGACCGTTAATGTTTACTTAAGGGGCTAGTAACACTCTAATATCATCAAAGAACCCAACAGTAAAAAATGGGTATAGGTGAGAATCTTTATTTTCTACCTCTCTCTTTTGCCTTCACTTCAAACTTGGCAAATATTTATAACCAAACACAGCCAAGGAGGTACCAATTTGTTGGTGAGACGAACTGAGCAGGAAGTTTGGAAGGGTGAATATTTTGTTGACTCATTTGCAAGAAAAATTACTCAAGAAAATATTCCAATATTACTTGGAAGAAAAAAGAAGAAATAAATATTAAATTGACAACTTAAGAGACAAATAGATATCTACTTAACTCTTAACAGAGATTAGACTTAAAACCTATAGTGCCTTACCTCCCTCAATAAAGAGTCAATTCCTCAGCAATTTTAACAACATAAAGATTAATAGAAAAGTATCAATATAATTATACTTGGGGGAAGTTTTTGACAGCATAAAAAATTTTTAACACAGTATTTTGTAACTTTTTAAAAAAGCTTTTGTTTTTCTGTGAACTGAGAACTACTACTATTAAACTACCTTACACATATGGTTATGTAGAAAAGTACTTCTGAAGAATTCATACTATACAAATACATAGTTTATCTTAATATAGTCATAGTTACTAGCAAATTGAACACCACAATGACTGCAATGCCTTTATTTCCCCTGGCCGAGCCACATTGCTTGCAGGACCTTAGTTCCCCGACAAGGGACTGAATCCGGGCTACAGCAGTGAAAGCACAGAGTGCTAATCACTGGACCACCAGGAAATTCCCTGAAATGCCTTTTAAATATACTGAATCAACCGAAATTCATGTGCTAGGTCACTCCTTTATTATACAAAGTTATAATTTAATGCAATGGAAAATTACAGTCATTCAATCATTATCCTATCTTTTCCTGTTTATGTTAATTTTTAAATATTAGTAATTGAGAACAAGTTACATTCACAAAGAAATTACCAATAATCACATAATCGAAGAGAAAAAGTTGTACTTACTCTCTTTTCATGCTTTTCATATTCCAAAGTGCTAGATACCCATCAGAAAAACCAACAGCAAGCTGATTTGTCCGGTTTATGTAACTAAGGGTTGAAACAGCTGTTCCTGATGGGCTTACTAATTGAAAACACAGATGGCGTCCCTCTTGTATCACATTTTCTCTGATGTGTGGTACTTCAGCTGGGATACCAGTTATAACTTCAAGGTCTAAAAAATAAATAAGACAAGTAAGATTAACAAACTATAAACATCATAAAAGCAAGTGTGTTGCCCATTATTCAAGCAGCAACTGAAAACTACTGGGGTCAATTAAAATAAGATTAGTGATAACAAAGCATACTGAACTATAAAATAACTGCCTTTATTTTAAATGCTATAATTTTCGAAGTATATTTATTGTATAATTTCTTAAAAATCTCATAGTACACATCAAATATTATCTAAAGTAGACTCTTTATTTTAAAAGAATTAAACAATTTCCTTAACAATCATAAATAAAGCTGATGGTTTCTTTATTCAAATTTACAACTAACAACCTAAATATTCCCCTTGGAGAATGGCTGGTTCCAAGTCAGAAGCAGAAAATATATAAGATGAGCCTGGTACATCCTGTGCCAGAAATCTAGGAAGCTATCAAAATCTGAGGGGATGTGTCAGACTACATGAAGGTGCCTTCGTCAGCAAAAACAGGACATTTTTGGGCATGAGAAGAAAATAATGAAAATGAATAAAACACATTAAGTACAATATATAAAACCTCATGAGTTCCTGCCCTCCTTACTTACAAGAGACCTTAATGAATTGAAACACTGAAAGTAGCTGAGTACCAGCTTCTTACTCTGAAAATTAGTACTTAAAGAAATAGTAATATAAGCATTTATTCTCCCTTTTCTGTACAAACTGTATTTCAAGGTGAACAAATGGCCCTAGTTAATCAGAAAATTATTCTTTAGATTAACAGAACTTTAAAATCATCTTTTTTTGCAGCCCTAATGACACAAGAGACCTAGGCAACAATCTCAGTGGATGAAACAAAGTATGGTTTTTCAACCTTGGCTCCATTGACATCTTGGGTCAGATAATTCTTTGCTGTGGGGGCTGTCTTGTGCTTTATAGGATGTTCACAGCATCCTTGGCTTCTATCTACCAGACGCCAAGTAGCATCATCTCCCTCCAGTATTAATGGCCAAAAATGTCTCCAGATATGACCAAAAATCTGGAGGGCAAAAAATCACCCGAGAACCACTGGTACAAAGGTTGATGGATCATGCTGTCGTCATCTGAACCCACTGATCACTGAAGATGAAACAAGACACCATGTGCCTCCTGCTGTGATACATTATGAAATACCCAGCACTTCTGAAGTATACTTGTCAAGTGTTAAATCAATCTAATCAGAGCTAACTTAACAATTGCAGAAAATACAAAATGTAAATGACATCACATGAAGACACACAGATAATTCCAAAATGTGGGGCATTTTACCAGATAACTAACATCTTCAGCAAGTCAGTGGCACTAAAAATAAATAAATGAATAAGGACAGGATAGAGGGAGGACGGCTCTAAATTAATAGACATGAGACGCAAACCATCAAATGTAAGTCCATATTTAATGTCGTTAACAGTGGTAAACCACATCATGATTATGTAGTAAAATAACTGTTATTTGCTTTAGATTAGTACAGAGTAAAAAAGAGAGAAGGGTGACTTCCCTGGTGGTCCAGTGGTTAAGACTCTGTGCTCCCAAATGCAGGGGGCAAGGGCTCAATCCCTGGTCTGGGAACTAAGATCCCGCATGCCACACGGTGCAGCCAAAAAGAAAAAAGAAAAAAAAGAAAAAAAAAGAAAGAGAGAGAAGGTGGGGAAAGGGAAATAAAGGAGAACAGATGCACATATGGGTAAATTCTGAAAACTGACTTGAATTTAGGTAACAGGTTTGTGGGAATTTTTATACTGGTCTATCTACTTGAAGATGTTCGAAATGTTTAAATAAAAAAAATTCAGGCCCATTCATTGATATAACTTGTGCAAGAGCAGATTCCCTCAATGCTGTTATGAAGGGGGAAAAAATCCTATCACATTGTACTTGAATGATTACCCTCCTAATCCATTCTGCTTCTGATTTTTTCCCCCAGAAAACAGCAAGTGATTACATTTTGCCAAAATAACTAGTTAATAAATGGAATACTGTAAACTTATTCAAGAGAATAAAGTAGACTCTATATGCACTGATATGGAAAGATGTATAAGAAATACTGTTAAGTTTGAAAAAGTTGCAAAATAGTATGTATAATATGTTTATCATGTTAGGAACTTCATTTTCTACGTTGTGTGTGTTTCAGTGAAGTCTAAATAGCTGTAATTATAAATTACTTCTGTAAACAAAAAATTAATTTTGCATTAAACCCCAAAACTCAACTTTTTGTATGCTATAAAATTCAATGGCTTCCTAATTCTCAGAATTGAGAAACTGATTCTGATCTTTGATTACAATCCAGAGTTTCATTATAAAATTACCCTTGTGTTGAATTTAACTACTAACTATTGACTCCTGAAATAAAGCATGTTTCAACTCTACTATTTTGATCTGAAGAGTTTTAATTATGAATACAGGTATTTTAATTAGCCTTAGACCTATAGCGATATCATCTACAAAACACTCTGGAACAAAACTCCATCAAGACTAATTCCTTCATCAATTTTCTACAAAGAGCAGTTAAATCATTTCTAATATTCTACAAATTCATTTTTAGTTACTGTTATTTATACTAATCAATTCTTTTCATTTCAACTTTACCTGGGATTTTATTAAGATCAATCAGATCTTAATACATATTAAATTTCCAGGTATAGTTTCCATCACTATGAGAACTTTTTTTTTCCTTAAGTGCATGTGTGGCCATTATTTCTACCAAATCAAACTTTTTCATGTCATATTTTGCAGATTTAAATTTTGATCAGATAATCTGGTTCTTCAGTTAATTTCTGGTCAAACATAATTTTTACCACTTGCAGTTTTAATCAGTTTTATTACATACCAACAGTTCTTATTAGTTATACTCATTATAAATTGGGACAAAATACTGATTATTTATATCTATTTCTTAGCTGATCCATAAATAAACAGATCTGCACTAATACTACAGGACTATTTTTTTTAAAGATTTATTATTTATTTATTTATTTATTATATTATTTATCTTTGGCTGTGTCGGGTCTCAGTTGCGGCACGCGAGATCTTCATTGAGGCACACGGGTTTCCCTCTAGTTGTTGTGTGCAGGTTTTCTCTTCTCTAGTTGTGGCGCACAGGCTCCAGGGCACGTGGGCTCTGTAGTTTGCAGCACACAGGGTCTCTAGTTGAGGCGCCTGAGCTCAGTTGTTACAGGGTATGGGCTTAGTTGACCCGCAGCACGTAGGATCTTAGTTTCCTGACCAGGGATCAAACCCGAGTCCCCTGCATTGTAAGATGGATTCCCTACCACTGAACCACCAGAAGTCCCAAGAGGACTATTTTAAAAATCAAGAAGGTCCTCAAGGAATAGTCCTTTCCTGAAACTTTATTGGTAATACACACATTTTTAGAAGTTTTTAGGTTAGCTCTCCTCCCTACATAAACCAATCAAGTAAGAGTCTCATAAATCACAAAAATAACAAAACAAACAACACTTGAAGAGTAGATTTATAAATATATGCATTAGTATTAAAGGGGGAAAATTATCTCTCTTCACTTAAGTAGCGTTAGTTCTATTTTAGGATGTTATTTTGTGAGGGAAGACTTTTAAATTACTGTTATTTATTGCTTTATTTCTATCTTGGGCTTACTGTAGGAACAAGATTTTATACCTTTCAGCCCTTCTTCTGGCATTTACTTAATAACTTGAATATATTATTCAAGTGTATATCTGGAAACATACCCCTATCTCTTTCAAGACCTAGTCTATAAACACTTCATCAATAAAGTAGAATAACTCATGCAAAAAATCTCCATAGTGCCCAAAACAATAAAATAGGAGCAAACATTTTTTTAAAAAAAGATACATAAAGAAGTTTCTATATAACATTTTCTGACTATTAAAAAAAATCAATCCATTGCATCAGAACACTCAGGTGCTTAATTTCTGGTTTCAAGCAAAGAATGACTAATTAATTACCTGATGCCTCTACTTCATTCTGATTGCATGACACGTCATCCAAACACAGGTCAATAAGAAGGATCTGTCCAACATCAGTTACCACAGCTGCCACACCAAAAAGCCATCGCAGGCTTGGGTGTAAATGCTGAGTACTTGCGCTGGCTCCTCCATGATTAATTATAGGTTCAATAGCTGTTACCTAGACAGCAGAATATATCATTTGCTTTTCTTATACAAAGTGAGAAAACACAACAAATTTTGAGGTTAAAGCAGGTATTAGTTATACAGATGTTAACATTATCCAATACAGAATCATAAATCTGCATTTGATACTTGCAAATCTGAATAACATAATGAAATGTTCAGATATAACAAGAATCACATGGTGCAGTTGGAATAATAACTGATGTTTATCAAGACTTTACTATATTCCAGGCATTATGCTAATCAATTCACAATAACCCTTTGATATCAGACTATATATAATTATCTGTTTAAAGATGAAACACCCTGAGGCTTAGAATAGCCGAGTTATTCAAGTCACACAGTCATTAAGTATAAAACTGAAACCTAGATTTTTCTCACTTTAAAACTCTTAACCAGCTACTGTATAAGTATATAGCCTCTTCTCTAAGGAAGACTAAAAATAAATCATTCCAGATAAATTTACTGTTTACACTTTTTTAAAAAGGTCCTTTTTATGCCCTAAAGCCTGAAGAGGTCTAACCTTCTTTAAAAGGGCTACATTATAATGGACTTCACACAAAGCTTTGGCAGTAACTGGATCACTGACATTTAACAAGGACTGAAATTACTTAAAGAAAATCATACTGTAGCTACATTATGGAGTTGTATTTTTCCTCTTCATCTCATGAGTCAAATTTTAAATGTCTGTACCTAATAGTCTGTATTTTAGTTTACACTTAGCTTTCCTTCTGTTTCTTATTAATTCACAAAAATTAATTAGGTATGATATTTGATAATTAAGTATTTGGTGATTTCTACTATAATAATGATGAATATCCTAGAAAGAAAAGAGGAAATTCGCTATCAATGGTTTATGTGTTAATGTAAGGTTAAAGTTTGTTTCAGGTTGTAATTTATTATTACAGACAAAACCCTGGCTTTCTCAATATTTCATTAGTACACAAAACATTCCTTAGTGTTTCTAATTCTGAAAGCTGTAATTTCATGGATTGTCTTCCTTTTCTAAATTATGTAATAATGTCTATAAATACTAAAGCATGTTCTCTTTAATTCCTTCAGTGAAGGGTAAGGGATCTGTTTGCATTCCTCATATAAATACTATACATGAAGTTATCGACAATGCTACCTTAATTAATTTTAAAGTGAGGCAGTTAAAAGCAAATTTAAGAGGGGATACTGTGCCCTAGTCAAAAAAGAGCTAGTTGACTGAACTCCTTTTGAAGGTATCTATCACTCCTCTCCCAATCTTTTCCTTCCCCTATATTCCATGTGATATCAACCATTCATCCAATTAAGCAACCAATAATTTATCTAATTCTTATTCCTTCTCAATTACTCTTATCCAAATGATCAACAAGTCCTGTCCATGTTACCTCTGGAATCTACTTTGAATCTGTCCCATCTTCTCCATTTCTTATGCCACTTCCTCGGTTCAGTCCATCATCCTTATTTACCTGAACTACCCCAACCAAATAGCTTTTTACACTACAATTCCACTTTAAATTTAAAATGATTTCACCACAGACTTTAAGAGGAGGCCCCTAACTGCAAATAAGGCCATTCACAATCTCAATCCTCACCATTTCTGGCACCCACTTCCTCCTTCCCTTCTCTCCCGCCGTTCTAAATAACATTAGTTTTCCAAATGTTCCATACTCTGTGACTTTTTACACTTTGGTCTCTTTGCCTAAAATGTCCAACCTTTTTGAACAGAAATCATCCAGGTGTTCTCCACGTTCCAAGTGCTAAAATTATCAAAGCACTTATTATATTTATGCTATCATCCTATAATCTGTCTTCTCCCACTAGACTACAAGCCTTTTTGGACAGCATGTACCAAGTTCAATTCATCTACTTACCCCCAAAATCTAGCACATAGCTTGATTTACAGTAAGCACTCAATAAATTGCCAAAAATAATTCTGTCTTTAAAATCATCATCACTGGCAAGTACATGTAAGATACCAGGCTATAAATTACTTCAGACCCCACATTAGCCCACTGGGTTGGCTTCCTCACTATAAAAACATTATTATTTTGTCATTAAGCTCCCTTTTAACTTTAAAAATTCTATTCTATGACAATATACATTACATACATATATATGCATACATAGTTACATATACTTTTGTGTGTAAAGTGCATACTTCTTTCACACTGGTAGAAAAAGAATTCTACTCTTCCATGATTTTTGTCTGTGTGTATTTGTAAGCGTATACATTTTCTCATCATGTAAAAAGAGCAGTAATAAATCTGCTGAAGAAACAACCTGAATTCAAAGAACTTCTATAATTACTACTGGATAAGATGCCTGGCATATTAAGGCATACATATGTTAGAATTAATAAATGGTGAATATAAATGAACTCACTATTTAAATATATTATTCACATCTTAAATGGTAATAAAGACATATTTTACATACTGCTGCAAGGCTACAGTCTCAAATTAAAAGAGAAAAAAACAGGCAAGGAAAAAATTGCATAGTAATGAATATAATATTTTTATAAACTTTTGGTATCCTCATAAAACACAACTGGATGTAAGAACAAAACTCAGATGATACTTTTCATATATAAGAACACTACATGTCATCACTATTTTTACTCTGTAATTTTCTAACCAAGAATAAGGAAGTTGTACTTTAATTTTTTTTAAATTTCATTGATTTACATTGTGTTAATTTCTTCTGTACAGCAAAGTGACTCAGTTATACATATACATAGATATATATTCTTTATATATATACACATATTTTCTTTTCTATTATGGTCTGTCACAGGATATTGAATACAGTTCCCTGCGCTATACAGCAGGACTCTGTCGTTTATCCATCCTGTACATAATAGCTTGCCTCTGTGAATATCAAGCTCCCATCCCTTCCCTCCCCGACCCACCCCCACCCCCACCCCACCTGTGGCAACCACAGTCTGTTCTATCTCTGAGTCTGTTTTTGTTTCATAGATATGTTGATTTGTATCATATTTTAGACTCCACATATAAGTGATATCATATGTGGAGTCTAAAATATGATACACTGAAATATTTTAGAGTCTAAACACTAGACTTTCTAATATTTCTGACTTACTTTGCTTCGTATGATAATCTCTAGGTCCATCCGTGTTGCTGCAAATGGCATTATTTCATTCTTTTTGATGGCTGAGTAATATTCCATTGTGTGTATACGTGTGTGTGTGTGTGTGTGTGTGTGTGTGTGTATATATATATACACACACCACATCTTCTTTGTCCAAAGAAAGTTTTATTTCAAATGTTATGTTGTTTTGATAATATATTTTTAACCTCTTTATTTTAAACTTTTTAATGAAAAACAACAAACTTCCATAAAAGTAATCTAATTACAAATGTATATAGCTCAATGAATTTTCACAAAGTGAACACACCCATGTAACCAGCAGGGGTTCGGTTTTGAAAGCAGAATGTCCACATATCTTAAGCAGTACCTACCCTTCCAGGAAGAACAACTGCTTTAACCACTCTTGATAAACCAAGGTCATAAAGACAGAGAACACTCCCTTCTGCTTCTTCCAATCCAATTAACAATCCAGTTCTCTTCTGCCAAGAGAATTCTTTCACAGCTAGGACTATAGGAGGCTGTTCATTCACTCCACTGAATCTATATGCAGACAACCGCTCTCCTGTTAGAGAGTTTACTACCTCAAGTTGCGGACCACAAGCCAAGCAAGCAAGTCCATTTTTCCCTAGAAGAAAAAAAACAAAAATGTTGCTTATTTTAATATTGTATATATACAACAAAACTAAATAGCAGTTAGCTCTTTTACATATATAATATACAGCCATTATCTCCAAACTGAAATCTAAGCATTTACAGAAGAGTGGTCCTCTAATTAGTAAAATAAATTGAACAACTACTAATGCAATAATAATAAAGTAACCATTCAGTAAAGGTACCATACTATATGCTTAAATACATTATCTCACTTACTCCTTGTTACACCTCAATACAGAAATAAGGCAACTAAACTTTCATACAACTGTATGAATGAATGACTTGCCCAAAACCCACATGGCTACAAATACCAGAGCCAGAAGTGGATCGCAAGTCTGTTTAACTCCCAAACTCATATTTTTACTACATTATACCTTAAGAGTTAAACTAGGTGCTATGGGAGTTATAAAAGTATAACTCATGATTCTGTCACTGAAGAGTTCAAAATCTGAGAAGACGAGACATAACCAGTATAATAATAGGAAATATCAGAAGCTCTTCTTGGCCTCTGACTAGTCATGTCTGGATTTTATTCTTCATGCAATCTAAAGTAACTGGAGGGTTTTAAGCAGGACAGTGACAATCTGATTTACATTTTTAAATGTTAGTCCAGATGCTAAGCAGAGAATGGACAATAAGGTGGGACCAGAGCAGAAGTAGGGAGATGGTACCTTATGCTTATGGTGGCCATGAATAGAGAAAAGGGAATTGACTGGAGATTCATCTCAGAGGCAGAACTAAAAGGATTTACTTGCTGATGAATAATATACAGGCAGGTGAGTAATACAGAAAAATCAAGAACTAGACCCTGAATTTTCCCTTGAACAGCTAGATGAATGATGTTAATTTTTACTACTAAATTTGTGATGTCTACCATGCATCCAAATAAATAGCTGTATATACTAGATTATAGCTGAGAGAGACTAAAGAGTTTTAAAAAAAATAGCATGGCACAGTGGGGACCAAGAATGCATGCGTTCAAAGCTCATTTTTGCCACTTGCTTTCTATGTAACTGGGACCAAGTTACTTAACCTATTTGATTCTCAGTTACATAGAATAGTGCCTAATTAGAGAAACCTAGTAGTTACCTCAATGAAAAGTTGTTACAGTACCTAGTATGTAAAAGTAGTACTGTTATTACCTTCAATATTCAAGAGAATAGCACTATAAATAGCTAAATTACTGATCTATATGTTTTGTTGTCTTCCTGCTAGGCAGGATGGCTATAAAATTCATTTTCAGAAAAGTCTTCTGCAACATATTTCACTAGACTGAAATCCATAATTTAATGGCTTCTCTGGTCTAATTCTCTGCTGTATTATATAATGTAAAACATCATTATTATTAAGATCTTGTTCAGATTAATAGAATTAAGAAATAAGACTTTCAGAATATATTGTATCACCTAGGTCACTACAATCAGGTTTTTCTACTCGTAAGACTGTTCACGTTCTAATCTAAACTCATCACCGATAAAACTTACTAATTATAAAGGAAAACCAGCCATGTATCATTTCTACTTTCCAAATGCAGATACTCAATACTAAGAGATATAAAATATATGGTATTGCAAAAAGGAAAAATGAACTATAATACCCCAGGAGATTCAATGACAATGGGCTCAAGTAGGTAGAAATTAATACATATGTAGTTGTAGATGTAATATAGTTATATAAGACCACACTCTAAGCAGTTCTGCTTTTTTTCTTCCACTTTAAAGGAACTGCAATATATGCTTAATATTATTTATCTTAATATATGTTTATTATTAATCTTATTAAATTTAGCAATAATGTTGCTAAATTTTCAGCAACATTATTTTACCTGCAGCAAACTTTCCACGAAGCACAGATTCTAATGTTATTTCATCTTCTCCAAGGGCTTGGATAGTCACTTCTGGGAATTGTGCTGTTACAGTCACTTGGGCTGTTAGGTCTCGCATACTTCCACTGCAAACATTTTTTAAAGTACGATTATTATGATATAGTTGTACTATAAGACACCTGATTATCTCTAACCAAGGGAAAAGGGAAAAAAGAAAAGAAAAAGAAAAAGCTACCATACAAAAGTAAACAAACTGAAACTAAAATCTGATTATGAACTACACATTATGTGCTTTGGGTCTGAGACATTCTCTCCTAAGAAAGTATTTCCCAAACAGCCTTAGGAGGGTAAAGATTCATTAAGCCAGATGTCCTAAGGACATACATGAGTGCCTAGATTCTTCGAAGACTGGGTTCAACGCAATTAATCTTATTGCTTCATTTACTCTCAAAGAACATTTCACACACAAAACAGGAAAAATTGCTATTATTTTAGGAAAGTTACCACTACAGTAAAAGAGGAGAAAGTGCATGAAAAATGTCCAAGCCCACAGTAACCTCAGGAATTGAGTTCAGCACATGTCTTTAACTGCACAGAAAAAAATCTAAAATTATCTTTCATTTACAATGTATACAACAGTAGATTTCCTAAATGACTCTTCCATTGTAAACAATGAAAAATGATGGCTGAAACATAAAAGTATCTTTTTGAAAGATTACGGAGTTGGCAAAGCCAAAAGTGGAAACAGTAGGAATTTTGGAAAATATATAAGCTGGCTTGGGTCTTGAGGGTTAGCTACTAAATCCAGTTCTGGTGACCCTGATCTTGTTTTGAGCATCCTGAGGTCCACAGAGGCTGAAGAAAAAGCTTAGGGCTAACCCCCCCACCCCCATTAAACTCCATAGGGCTATATCATCAGCATAAAGGTGAATGAGACAAACACCCTCTGTGCAGGACTGCAAGCAATAAAGCTGCTCATTTTGACCATGGCTGAAAGTTTCTACACAGAAAAAGAAAATTTCCCTTCATACAAATTAGTGGCCAGAATTCAAGCTATGGTACCAGAAAATACTCAGGTGAAGAATATTATAAAGTAGTTTCAGGTTGGTAATGCTCCAAGCAACCCACAGAAACCACCAAATATTTGAACTGAACTCTTTGGAATCTCAAAGAGTTCTCAAAGATGAAGTTCCAAAGAAAATGAGCTTACAATCAAAATTACAAAACTTTAACAAGGATATCAGGATCAACAGCCAGCAGAATCAGGCTATCAAAGACTTCATTCAGATACTGAAAAGATCAGAGAACAGAAAATAAGTATGTTTAATAGGTTTAAAGAAATCAAAGATATAGTTTGCTAATGAGGAATAAACTTTAAAAATTATAATGAAGGGGCTTCCCTGGTGGCGCAGTGGTTGAGAGTCCGCCTGCTGATGCAGGGGACCCAGGTTTGTGCCCCAGTCTGGGAAGATCCCACATGACACAGAGCGGCTGGGCCCGTGAGCCATGGCCGCTGAGCCTGCGCGTCCGGAGCCTGTGCTCCGCGATGGGAGAGGCCTGCGTACCAAAATATATATATATATATATATAAAAAATAATGAAAATTGGTCAAGTAGATTTGGGGGGGAAAAAAAGAACTTCTGGAATGAAAAATGAAGTAAAATTTAGAACTCAATGGGGAAAAAACCTCAATGGAGCAATGAGAATGTAGCAGCTACAGTGCAACAATATGAACAAACATCAGAGTATATTATTAAATAAAAGTAGAGAAAATACATGCAGAATTACATTTATATAAAGTTTAAAAGACTACAAAACTAAAAAAAATATTTCCTAAGAATACAAACACATGTAGCAATAGTATGAATAACACAAAGGAAACCATAAATACAAAGTGCACAATAGTAGCTACCCATGAGAGGAGAGAAAGGGGAATGGAATGGAGAATACACAAGGGACTCCAGGTAATGGTAATTTTCTTTTTCTAAAACTTGGTAGCAAGAACATAGGTATTCTTTGCATCACGGTTCTTCATAACTTACGAATATTCTTTTGTACCTACTTAAGTCAATAAAAACAAACTCAAAAGATAAGAAAAGCAGTGGAGAGAGAAAATGTAGCACAGAGAGACAAAGAGATGAGTAGTTAAAAGTTACAGGCAATACAGGGAGAAAATCTAACATACGTTTATTCAGAATCCCCCCAAAATATAACATGAATGGCAAGGAGGAGGCAATATTCTAAAAGATATTTCCCAGATTTGTAGAGACAAACTAATTCTCTGAAATCAGGAAGACCAGTGAATCCTAGGTCAAATAAAAAGAAATGACTTTTCAACAACAGTGGAAGTCAGAAGTCTGGAATATCTTCAAAATTCTAAGCAAAAATAGTTGTCAACATACAGTTTATATATCACTGAAATTATCCTCAAAACAAATATGAAAACACATTTTTGGACAAAAACTGAGTTTAGCACAAACAGATCCTCCCTTAAAGGGAATTCTAAAAGAAGGCTTCAGGTAGAATAATGATCAGACAAAACTTCTGAGACACAAAAGAATGGTGTGTCAAAGTACTGGTAAATAAATGGAAAAATCTAAAATATGGACAACATAACAGCAACAATAATAATGGTCAAGTACTGGATTTAAATAAAGCATCTGTAATCCTCTTGTTGTCTTGAGAATGAAGAGACATTTGACTTATTTTAGACTTTGTTACATATCCAAGTTGAAAATATATATAGGAAGAGGCATACACAAGAACGTATATATTAGTAGAAAGTTTCCTTAATAGGAAAATACTAAAAATAACCAAACAAAATAAAGAGAGATTTGCTTTATCAGATTATAAAAACATATTATTATTCAATACATTATAATAATTAAAACTGTAATAATAATATGCTAGTAATGGACAAATCGATCAATGAAACAGATAATTTAGACACAGAACCACAAAAATTTAGTAGATGATATAAGCATATTTGGGTATTTCAAATCGGAGCAGACTATTCAATTAATGTTACCAGTACAATTTGTTCCAGCAAAGAAGTTACACATTGGTAGAGCAAAGTTATACACACATTACCTACACACATACTACACACTCCTACCCTAATATATAGAAAATGAATAAAAGTATATGTGTGTGTGTGTACATCATGAAACAATACAGAAGAAAGAAGGTGAGTTCAAAAAATCCATAGAATTCTAATATCCTTCAGTTTGGAAAGAAGTAAACTAAAAGGGTGAATAGATAACCCTAGGAAAATTCCAGGTCTAGAAGCCTCTCATTACATACTACATACCATTGAACCTCATCAGTGGGCCATCTTCCAGGGCACTGTGCTGCTTTATTGGGAGAAAGGCATTAACATCCAAAGGAGTCTCCCTGGCAGGAGAGTAATACCAAGTACAAGTCATTTTACTAGGTACATGGTTCCCCAGCAGGGACTACACACAATTGTAACACTCAGCCCAAGCCATTCTCAGAAAATAAAATCAATACTATCAAACTGAAACCTAAGTCAAAACAATAGTTAACAGCCACTCTTAACAGATATTTCTTTAAAAAAAAAAAAAACAACCCAAACACCACTTTTATAAAGAAATGACTGATGTGTTAAAAGAATTATCATAAGCTTAATAATTCCTGTCCTTTAATTTTAGTTTTTTCTTATAAATTTTCTAAAAAATAACATTTATAGTCTATTGCATTTCATAAAACTAGTCTCTGTATGAAATCTTATACCTATATATCTGACTACAGAGATGTCTGAAATACAAAACATTAGTACTATTTACTTTTGTTTGACCCAAATTTGGGGTGATTTGTTCCTTTCTTTATACTTTTTTGGTATGGCTTGGATTTTTTTTAAATCTTTTTCATTTTTATAAAATGAATTAAGTAAAGAACTTTTTAAAAACAAAAAAATCTAAAACAAAAAACTTTGAAAATACAGGAGATATTTATATAATCTAAGATGGAAGAAGGTGCAAATCAACCTAATATTCACTAACAATCAAGAAAATGCCATGTTAAATCATGATACCATTTTTGCCAATCACTGTTAAAGGTATAGAGAAAACACACATGTGCTTATACACTCTTGCAGAAACATAAACCCCCAAAGCCTTTTTGGAAGATAATTTGCCAGGCCCTAATTTTATGCGGACAAATCTTTTGACTTGGTAATTCTAGAATTTTTATTTCCTACAGGTAAAAAACTTTACCTCATTATCATATCACACCAGATCACCAGGAGAAAGAGATCCCTGCTACTCCATGGCTTCAAATACTGTACAACAGCAACACCATATTTTTTCCAAAGTAACAGATACTACTAACCATTCTCTATGTGGATGCTTCCACTGCACCTCAAATTCAACATTTCCAAAATGAAACAATCTTTCTCCCTCCTCTCTACAGATTTGTTCCTTTTCTTCTGTTTCTTCTCTCAGTTAATGATTCCATCACCTACCCAGAAACTTTGAGGACTTGGTTAAAACAATGATTCTTCAAAAAAAATTTTCCTTGCCCGGGTTAAGTTACAATTTCATTTGCTCCTGATAAACCTGGTACTTCCCCTATCATGGATGGTACTTATCGCACTCTATAATTTCCTCTTTGTATACCCAACTAGAAAGTTCTAAGGGGACAGATTAGATCTTACTTATTTTAATCCAAGTAGTTTCCACGCTGGAGGGGGCAAAGAATATTGGTTGACTACATGAATAAATGGTTTCCTTTTCCTCCCCTTACCCTGCAATACAAGTGGTCACCAAAAACTGCCCATTTTACAAAACAAACAAACAAACAAACAAAAAACCTCTGCCTTCTAGTCCATTATTTCTCTTCCTAGTGACTCAGGCTTTATCAAAACTAGACTAATGGTCTTTTTTTTTTTTTTGCGGTACGCAGGCCTCTCACTGTTGTGGCCTCTCCCGTTGCGGAGCACAGGCTCTGGATGCACAGGCTCAGCGGCCATGGCCCACGGGCCCAGCCGTGGGATGGGGCACGAACCCGTGTCCCCTGCATCAGCAGGCGGACTCTCAACCACTGCGCCATCAGGGAAGCCCTAGACTAATGGTCTTTTGATCTCCAGTCTCCTGTTCTTTCTGGTCATTCTACAATTGGCAAGTACTTATTCTCACTACCAATTTATGTGAAAAGAAAAAATAGATTTGAAAAGGTTACTCAAAAACATGAGTTATAATTTTCTGTCCAGGCTATGAATGCTATTTTCTGGACAAAAATTTGATCAACTACGTCAAAAAACATGTATGTCACCATTAACTCAAAAAACTCAAAAAAAGTTGTGTTTGAGACTTCCTAGTTAAAGTGTAAGTTTTTTTTAAATCCAAAACAGATCTAAAAGTATAATCAAATATAAAGTAATTAGACTATTACTACTATAACATATAGTCAGTGAGAAGTAATGACCTTTAGCCTCTTATAATTATATTAACATCTTATATATACATGATGGTCCTAGGCTCAAGCTTTAGATGCTGAAAGCATTATGTTTTCATAAAGTGATTGTATCCCTCTCCTCCTAAGTATTTTAGTACCAAAGAAAATTTTACACAAATTTAGGTAGGAAAGGCCACAATCACATTGTTATTATGTTGGTTTCACCTCTGATGGCCTTCTCTAGCCTTGATTTAAAAAAAACAGTGTAATGGTAAACTGAAGTTAACACATTTTTCCTATTAAACTTAAAACCCAAATCATTTCTCTGAAGCTAAAACCTCCAAAATTCTGTACACTTTGGGTAGCTTTTCCCAAAGTATAGTCACTGGAGTGTTCATGGACATTAGGCAAAAAAGTTCCATGATCAATGCAAATCAATCAACCAACAGAATTATGAGATGACTTCCACAAAGTGATTCTAAAATTCATCTGAAAGGTGCACAATAATCAATTTTTTGAAAAAGAAATATAATAAATGTTCCATTTCTCAGGCTGGATGTGTTTTCTGTTATGCTCTTTTTAATGTAAAACAAAGATTACGACGTGGAAGTAGTGGCTCAAACAATCGCAATATTTAAAAAGAGAATTGTAATTTCCATTCCCAATATATTCTCCCACCTAAAAAAAAGAAACGAAATATGTGAAAACAAGTTGTTCAGACACTAGACAATAGGTAGCACAGGACAGTGGTCCCTAAGAAAAGAAAAACAAACAAGATGACTTCTAGGACTGTCCCAGGTTACCGTGTATAGCGTGTATCCAGAACACAGAGCAGAGAGAGGGAACCCACATAGAGCCCAAGGGTCGCCTTGAGTTGAGAAGACAGAGTTGAGAATTCCAAAGGTAGCTAGAATTCAAAGGACAGAATACTGCAGTACAAAGGGTCATACAAAGAGCTCCGGAGATTTGCAGTGGGTTCTCCTGAATCTTCACATGGTTAATATAAGCATGTAAGGAAACTACCAGAAGCCAAGAAATAAATCATTGGAAAAGCAGAGGAGAAGCAATCCCCAAAGTGTATGCACGCCCAGGTATAGCTCCAGAGTGAAAAAAAGCCTAATACATGGGCAATGAGTAGAGTACTCAGAAAGGTACTGACTGCTTCAGGAGTGGGGAGAAAAATTAGCCCTTG
Source organism: Lagenorhynchus albirostris (assembly GCF_949774975.1). Taxonomy (NCBI): domain Eukaryota; kingdom Metazoa; phylum Chordata; class Mammalia; order Artiodactyla; family Delphinidae; genus Lagenorhynchus; species Lagenorhynchus albirostris. The sequence continues at coordinate 24,178,492 of NC_083096.1, read as the reverse complement.
TCTAAAGGCTGCTCTGGTCTAAAGCTCAAAAAGCAAGCCTCAAAAGAATCAAACTGTTTCCAAGAGACTTAGCTGCATCCCAAAACAAAGCTCAAGAATATATAAATGATTGCAAAAATATTCAGTACTCAAGAAAGTAAAATTCATCATGTCTGGCATCCAATCAAAAACTGTCAGGCATGCAAAAAGCAGGAAAATGTGACCCATAATAAGGGGAAAAAACAACAACAAATAGAAACGGACCTAGAAATCACACAGAAGTTAGAATTATTAGATGAGAACAGTAAATCAGTTATTCTAGCTATAGTCCCTAAGTCCAACAAGATAGAGGAAATCATGAACATGTTAAGGAAAGACTTGGAAGCTATAAAAACGTCTAAATTAAATGTCCAGAGATGAGAAATACATTGGATGGGATTAACAGATTAGACACAGAAAATATTAGTTAACTTAAACACCCACAGTAGGAGCTATCTAAATAAAATGAAGCACAGAAAGAAAAAAGGCTGGGGTGAGGAGCAAAAGAAGAGAGCATCACTGAGCTATGAGGCAACCTCAAGTGACCTAATATGTGTAATAGGAATCTCCAAAAGGAGAGGACAGAAACATCTGGAAAACTAATGGCCAAATTATTCCTAAATTTGATGAAAACTACAAACTCATAAATCAAAAAGGTCAGTAAACTTCAAGCATGAGAAACATGAAGAAACGCTACCAAAATATTAATACATCCATATCAAGGGACAAAGAGAAAATCTTAAAGTAGCACACTGCAGAGCAACAAAGAATTAGGAGACATCTCACTGAAAACAATGCAAGCCAGAAAAGTGGAACAATGGGCTTCCCTGGTGACGCAGTGGTTAGGAGTCCGCGGGCTGATGCAGAGGACATGGGTTCGTGCCCCGGTCCGGAAGGATCCCACATGCCGCGGAGCGGCTGGGCCCGTGAGCCATGGCCGCTGGGCCTGCGCGTCCGGAGCCTGTGCTCCGCAATGGGAGAGGCCACAACAGTGAGAGGCCCGCGTACCGCAAAAAAAAAAAAAAAAAAAAAAAAAGTGGAACCATGTATTTTAAGTTCTGAAAAAAATCAAGCTGTCAACCTATAATTCTATATCCAGTGAAAATATCTTTTTTAAATGACGGCAGGGCTTCCCTGGTGGTGCAGTTGTTAAGAATCCACCTGCCAATGCAGGGGACACAGGTTCGAGCCCTGGTCCGGGAAGAACCCACATGCCATGGAGCAACTAAGCCCATGTGCCACAACTACTGAGCCTGCGAGCCACAACCACTGAGCCTGCGTGCCACAACTACTGAAGCCCATGTGCCTAGAGCCCATGCTCTGCAACAAGAGAAGGCACAACAATGAGAAGCCCGTGCACCGCAATGAAGAGTAGCCCCCACTTGCCGCAACTAGAGAAAGCCCGTGTGCAGCAACAAAGACCCAACGCAGTCAAAAAATAAATTAATTAATAAATATTTAAAAAAATAAATTAAAAAAAATAAAGGCAAAAGAAAGCCACTTCAGACACAGAAGAACTGAAAAGATAGTCACCAGTAGATCTGCACTACAAGGAATGTTTAAGAATTCCTTCAGGCAGAAGCAAAATGATACCAGATGGATATCTGGATCTACGTAAAAGAATACAGACCTCCAAAAAAGGTCAAAACACTTTTTTTTCTTATTTTTAATCTCTTTAAAAGACAATTGTTTATTCGAAGCAAAAGTGACAGCAATATATTGAGGAGTTTATAACATATTTACAAGGAAAACAAATGACACAATGGCACAAAGGCCTAGAGAGGAGAAATAGAAGCATATTGTTACAAGGTTCTTAACACTATACACGAAATGCTATGTTGTTTGAAAACAGACTATAGTAATTTAAAGATGGACACTAGAAACCTTAAAATAAACATTAAACACACACACACAGATATAATAAGCCAATGAAAAATAAAATATCAACATAAAAAAAGTTAATCCAAAAATGCTATAAAAAGAGAAAGAACAAATGGCTAAATGGGAAAAGAATCTGAAAAAGAATAGATACATGTATACGTATAATTGAATCACTTTCCTGTACACCTGAAACTAATACAACATTGTTAATCAACTATACACCAATATAAAATAAAAAATTTTAAAAAGAACAAGTGGGACAAATAAAAAAATAGGAAGATGGTAGATTGAAACCTAACCATATTACATCACTAATTACATTAACAAAATGACTTTAATATTCTAATTAAAAAGCAAAGATCAGTCAGACTGGATAAAAAAGCAAGACAAAGTTTAAATAAAAAGCTTAGATAGGTTAAAAGTAAAATAATGGAAGATATATCATGCTAACAATAAAAAAAAGCAGAAGCAGCTTATTAATGTCAAAGTAGAATTCATGGGATTTCCCTGGTGGTCCAGCGTTTAAGAGTCTGCCTTCCAATGCAGAGGACGCGGGTTTGATCCCTGCTCGGGGAACTAAGATCCCACATGCCACAGGGCAACTAAGCCCGTGTGCTGCAACTGCTGCTCTAGAGCCCACTCACCACAACTAGAGAGCCCAAGTGCTGCAACTACTGAGCCCACGCGCTCTGGTGCCCACGCACCACAACTAGAGGGCCCAGGCACCACAATGAAGGATCCCGCATGCCGCAACAAAGATCCTGCATGCCACAGTTAAGACCTGACACAGTGTAATTAATTAATTAATTAATTTTAAAAGTAGAATTCAGAGCAAAGAATATTACCAGGGATAAAGAGGGTCATTTCATAACAATAAAGGGGTCAATTCTGACACACAGGAGTTCAAAAAAAGGTTCAGTGAGTGAAAGAAAAAGTTTTCCAAATTTAGAAGTTAGCCTTTGAATCTATAGGGCAAAAATTGGCTTCTGGTTTCCAGACCTTTCAAATCCCATATTTACAGTGTGAATTTTAACATTTTAAGCACAATGATGAGAACTTCTAAATATTATATTAGAAAGAACATCTTATATAAAGACATCTATATATACGTCTTCACAAAAATACATTAAGCAGCTATGGTCAGTACTGTACAAAATTAAGTACAGTCCTAGCCAATACATGCCAGTATTGACAACCTCTAAAAAGTAATTTACAAAGTTTCAAATCCTTCCAAGGTCTAGATAGGCAGAGCAAGAAAATTGTGCCTAATTTCAATGAAAATATTGTCCACTGTCTTTATAAAGCACAGATGGATTTTCACTCCCTTCACAAAAACCTTCAATGACTCCCCTACTGAATATAAAAACTGACATCTTCAGCCACAGGTAATCAAGGCCCTCCACAATCTGGCAGTCTCAGACTATCTTTACAATGTTTGTCTCCCCACACCCCTTCCTTCATCAGTTTGCTATTGCCTCGCATATTCATTCTTTTATTTATACTGTTCCCTCCTCTACCTCCTTCTGCCAAAGCCCCATTTAAGGACTAGATTCCCAGTGTGGTCTGGGTAGATCAATCCTTTTCCTATTTAATCTCATCTCTGAGCTCACTCCTTTCCACATTTATGTTAGCAATCCTAAAAATAATTTTTGAAATCTGTTATTTGTATTTGCTGGTCTTCCCCACAATACTATGAATTCCTAAAAGACAAAAATCATACCTTATTCCTGTGAATTCCAGAGGGTCACAATGCCTTGCAACTAACAGGTCCTAAACATGTCATAAATTAGGATAGCAAGATACTAGCAGGGACAGGAAAAGACATGTTGAACAATAAATATAATCAATTTTTAAAAACTCAATATTCTTAAAACCCAACAAGAAAACAAACAACCCAATTAAAAAATGGCCAAAGATCTAACAGACACCTCAATAAAGAAGATATACAGATGGCAAATGAGCACATGAAAAGATGCTCCACATCTTATGTCATCAGGAAAATGCAAATTCAGACAATGACCTACCACTACACACTTACTAGAATGGCCAAAATCCGGACGCTGACAACAACCAAATGGTGGTGAGAATGTGGAGTAACAGGAACTCTCATTCATTGATGCTGGGAATGCAAAATGGTACTGCCACTTTGGAAGACAGTTGGGCAGTTTCTTACAAAACTAAACATAGTCTTACCATATGATCTGGTGATCACGCTCCTTAGTATTTACCCAAAGGAGCTGAAAACTTATATAAAACTTATATATAACACAAAAACCTGCACATAGATATTTTTAACAGTTTTATTAATAATCGTCAAAACCTGGAATCAACCAAGATGTCCTTCAGCAGGTGAACTGATGAACAGTGGTACATCCAAACAATGGAATATTATGTAGTGCTGTAAAGAGTTACAAGCCAAGAAAAGACGTGGAAGAAACTTAAATGCGTATTGCAAAGTGAAAGAAGCCAATCTGAAAAAGGTACATAGTGCATAATTCCAACTATAAGACAATTCTGAAAAAGGTAAAACTATGGAGACAAAAAGATCAGTGATTGCCAGGAATTAGTAGAGAGGGAGGGATAGAGAGGGGAGCACAGAGGATTTCTAGGGTGGTGAAACTACTCTGAATGATATCATAATGGTGGATACATGCCATTAGACATTGACCCAAATACATAGAATGTGCAACACCAAGAATGAATAGTGAACTATGGACTCTGGGTGAGGATGTGTCAGTGCAGGTTCATCAATTGCAACAAATGTTCCCGTCTAGTAGGGGATGTTGATAATGGGAGAAGTTATGCATGAATAGGAGCAGGGAAAGCATATACTGGAAATCTCTGTGCCTGCCACTCAATTTTGCTGTGAACTTAAAAATGCTCTAAAAAATAAAGTGTATTAAAAAGAGAAAGCTCAGGGACTTCCCTGGTGGTGCAGTGGTTAAGAATCCGCCTGCCAAGGCAGGGGACAAGGGTTCGAGCCCTGGTCCGGTAAGATCCCACATGCCGTGGGGCAGCTAAGCCTGTGTGCCACAACTACGGAGCGTGCACCCTAGAGCCCGCGCGCCACAACTACTGAAGCCCACACGCCCAGAGCTCATGCTCCGCAACAAGAAGCCACAATAAGAAGCCCGCGCACCACAACGAAGAGTAGCCTCCCGCTCACCACAACCAGAGAAAGCCCACGCGCAGCAACAAAGACCCAATGCAACCAAAAATAAATAAATTAATTAAATTGATTCTAAAAAAAAAAAGCTTAATATTGGATCCCACTTGTTTTTAAGTATACATTGCTTCAACATTAAGAAGCAAAGCAAAATTTGCAAAAGTACTAGGAAAGATATTGACACAATACGAAAAATCAGTTGTGTGAAATACACACATCCTAGAAGGCTGCTAAACTCCACAACAGAAAATAAAACTTGAATCTAGTTGTTCAATAATTATAATGCACCATATACTGAGCGAACATTTCTACAAAACATTTTGTATGCATTTTGACTTTAAAAAAAAAACACTAAGAATTATGATATAAATGTAAACTAGCTGTGGACCCAAAAACGTCCAGCCTTTTAGCAGTTGTTCTTTCAAACTTAATTCAAACAGTTACCAATCACGAACTACTTTTAAAACATCGCGTTGGGAAGGGAATGCAAGGGCAGAAAGATGACCTACTTCCTGATCTCAAGGAGTTTACATTCTAGGAGACACATAATCAACCATGAAAATAAATGCTACAATAAAGGTGTATATTCTGTGAGATCCCAGGAAAGAACTGGGATAAAGAGAAATGAAAGAGTGTATAGAAAAGATGGCATTTAAGCTAAGGATGATTTGAAAGCTGAAAACTTGAAAAAGGCAGCAATGGCACTCCAGGCTGAAGGACAGGAGCAAAGGAACATTAAAGTACATCTTCAAGAAAATGGGCCCAGGATTGGGGATGATTCTGGAATAGCTAAAGCATAAATTCGGGAACAGTTGAGGGTGGACAGCAGACAAGATTTACTGTAGAGACCGCTGACCTAACCTAGGGAAATGAGACTTCATTCTGAAGAAGAAAACGAAAAATCTCCGGAAAATTTTTATGGTTAGGAAAGAAACAATGTTTTGTGTCCTCTTAAATCGAGATGAGTCCATCCCAAAATTGCTGTATAACAATCTTTAAAAAAGAAAAAAAAATTTTTTTGGTAATTATTGCTGTACTGCGAATCGGTGACATTCTGGCACTAGGTTATTGAAAAATTAGAATCAAAAATTACAGTACGGGGAGAATGTAGACTTTCCCTAGCGCTTAACACACTCAGGGCATGCCTCAAACATTAACTTGAGCTGGGCTTGTCATCCCTAGTCAAATCCTCCAAAATAAGTAAAACTACCCTAATTTCTTCTCTCCTTACAGACTTAATCAATGAAAGCTCACTAAAGAAAAGTCCTTAACATCTACTGGCTCTTTAGGATATTTTAAGAATACACTCAAGTTTAGAGTTTCCAAGAGACCTATATTTTATCCTCAAGGACCCAGGTTCTTATCAAGTATCTTCTCAAACTGCCCATTTGAAAAAAGATAATAACGGCTAGTTTGAACCTCGTTGGCTTTGAGAACAAATTAACCTCCCCACGCCCCCCAGTCCACAAGTAACAAAAGTAATTGTCCTCAAGTTTCCAGGTGGCACAAACAAGGCAAATTAATACCCACTCCAAGATGTATAGTTATTTTAAATCTCCTTTATCGAACCAATTCACTGCACTTTTCAAATCACGAGGCAAACTTCTCCGCCCGGGACTCATCCCAGCCAGGCCCAGGAGCATGGGGACCACACACCAATGTTAAGACAGACTCAAAGTACGAGCAGGTTCCCCCAGAGGGAGGCCCGCCAAAGTCTCAACCGCACCAAAGAACAGTGGGTTAGAGGCGCCGCGGTCCAGGCCGCCGGGAGGGCGTGAGCACCCGGCTGCCGGCGCGTTATGCGCGGGGGTTGGACCCTGAGGCGCCTCTACGCCGCCATGTGCCGCCGCTCCGCCGAGGTTATATAACAAACTCCCGGAGCCCTGGAGCTTGCAGCAACCGCCAACGCCCGCATTCGCCCCCTCGGGCCAGCTCCGCGAGTCGGGCCGCTCCGCGAGTCGGGCCGCTCCGCGAGCCAGGCCGCCGCTGCTCGCTGAGCGGCCACAAGTCCGGCCTAGGCCCGGCGCGCGGAGGGCCCGGCGGGCCAGGCTTGGCAAGAGAAGCCGCACCGCCGCTCCGGGCCCAGGCCGCGCCGACCAGCCCTCCACCGTCCCGGCCCAACCTCCTCCTTCCCTTCCCACTACCTGAGAAGGGCGGGTGACCGAGCGGCCGCGGCCGCCGAGTCCAGGGGGGCGCGAGGCTGGGCGCGAGCTCCTCCCGCGCGGGTCCGTCACAGCATCTCCCAAGAGACACAGCCGCCACCGGCAGGGCGCGCACACCTCCGCACAACCCCCGCGAGCGCCTTCGCCGGCAACAGGCCGGCCGACCGCTCAGCGACTAAAACGCAGTCGTTGCCTGCGCCGCGGCCCCGGGTCCCTTCCCCACGCGACTCTGTCTCTTCCGCTCGCGCAGCGATGACCCGTCTTTGCGCATTACCACCCGGCCGACACACAGTCCCAAACAACCAGGAGGGGAGGGGAGGGGCGGGGAAGGGCGGAGAGAAGTGGGAGACGGAAAGGAGATCACGGCGCTGGGACCTGAGTTCTCGCGAGTGTTCCGGCCTTGGGCGCCGGCTCTGCGGGAATTTCAAACTCTCTGCGAAAAAAGGTGGGGGAGGGAAAGGGAGGAAAGGGAAGCAGGGTGGGGAAGGGCAGGGCTTTTTTGTAAAATAGGATCTCCCCACCTCCAAAGAGCTGAAGGGAAGAACGACTACGAACCCCACAATGCCTTGCGCGTTAAACCGCTCTGGTTGCCCAGCCCTTGGGCCTAGCGCGGAGTCGGGAGTGGTAGTCTGTATCCGAAGTAGCGCCCGCGTAGCGATCCCTCCGGGTGTCTACTGTGACGGGAGAGTCGCCGCGTTATCTTCTGGATCCGCTTGCCGGCGGCCGAATGATAATCTTTGCCTTCGGTGTTTTTCTTTCTCCCTGCTCCGGCTTTCCGTGCCAAAAGTGGGCGCCTGACTTTTGGGGAAACGCTTCTTTCCCTCTCTGTATTTTTAAACATCCGAGCGTGCTTTCGTGGCCAGAGATGTTCACGAGGTCTAGTCTAATCTTCTAAGTCAAAATTTTACCCCAAGTCAGTGTTGCATGTTTGGTCACCCTGGGGTTTCATTGTGGAATTTCTTTCATTTGTTGTTAGTATCTTTGAAGTAAGTCCCAGCACCACACACTCTTCAAACGTGTGGAATATATCCACAATAGTAAATTCCAAATAAAAGAATTATAATGGGAGGTAGAGGTAGGATTCTAGCAGGCCACGTTTTTTTAATCAGGAAAGTTTATTCTTTTCTGTTACCCTTTCCCGTATGTTTTTTGTCAAAGGCTGTCTTTTAGAAATGTAATATCCTTTTCTCCATAATTTTTGTTCCTTTATTGACAGCAACCTCTGAACGTGACATTTGTTTGCAAAAGGTACTGGGCTAAGTTGTGGTGAAGAAGGAGTTAAAAGAGGTTTTGGGGGACTTCCTTGGTGGTGCAGTGGTTAAGAATCCACCTGCCAGTGCAGGAGACACGGGAAGATCCCATGTGCCATGGAGCAACTAAGTCCGTTCACCACAACTGCTGAGCCCGCTCTCTAGAGCCCGCCAGCAACAACTACTGAGCCCACGTGCCGCAACTACAGAAGCCGGCACGCCTAGAGCCTGTGCTCTCCAACAAGAGAAGCCACCACAATGAGAAGCTCGTGCAGTGCAACTAAGAGTAGCTCCTGGGCTTCCCTGGTGGCGCAGTGGTTGAGAGTCCGCCTGCCGATGCAGGGGACATGGGTCCGTGCGCCGGTCCGGGAAGATCCCACATGCCGCGGAGTGTCTGGGCCTGTGAGCCATGGCCGCTGAACCTGAGCGTCCGGAGCCTGTGCTCCGCAACGGGAGAGGCCACAACAGTGAGAGGCCCGTGTACCGCAAAAAAAAAAAAAAAAAAAAAAGAGTAGCTCCTGCTTGCCACAACTAGAGAAAGCCCACAAGCAGCAACAAAGACCCAACACAGCCAAAAATAAATAAATAAATTTATAAATTTTTTTAAAAAAGGTTTTTGGTTATATGTCTTAATTATTTTAGACTTCTTCAAACAGAAGCTACTCTGCAGTCAGATGTGCTAATTCATGTGCTTGCTTTGCTCCCCATTCTATACTTCCTTTCCTTGGCATCATTTCATGCCCAATTCATGGGTGCTGTACTTCTTGGTAGTCTGAAGACCTGAGTTCTCAACTCAGGTGTGCTGCTAATGAGCTGTGTAACATTAGGAAAATCAAGTGACCTCTCTGGGCTTCAGTTATCAGATTTAGAGAGCAAGAATGGCTGGATTAGAGGTTCAATGGATTCGTTAGACAAACATTTGTTAACTTTGCTCTAAGAGCCCTGCCAGTTGTAAAATTCAAAAATCTGTCTCATCATACTTATTATCCAGATTAATTGACTTTCTATAATGATCTTTCAGATTTTAATCTTTCTTTGCATAATTATGACAGAATGCTGGTATGGTTTCTGTATGATTGTCTATAATCTGGACCAACACTACCTGTCCTATTTTATTACCTTATGTAGTTTCTGAGAATCTTTTCTTCACTTTCCCCCAAACATGTTTCTCCCTTTCAGTGTCTTCCACTGAAAATGGTGCAGCTCAAGTCTCTTTTCTCTCACAAATCTTCTCAAATTCAGCCCATATTAATCACTAAGAACTCACACAGGATATATGCTGTGCATATTATTTTATGTCTGTTTCCCCTTTTGCCTCAGACAACCTCCACCCACCCAGCAACCCCATCTCCCAGCTACAATGAGAGCAGACTGTATCTTATACTTTTTTAATGCTTCCCTCATAATTGCTAGTTTTTTATTTCAATTGCTTTGTAAACCAAATTTCCACTTTAAAGCTCTCGATAATTCCTTTTTCCTCTTTTCAGTCATTTGAGCATATGCCGAATTGTTTTACTTTCCAGAGATGTTAATAACTGTTAAAATGAAAAAAATCTGTGTTTGGTAATCAGATGAGTTTGGGGGAAAGGGGACTAAATGAAATTAAACATTTCTTTTACGTAATACTTCACTGTCTTTAATATGCTTGGCATTTCTCAAAGTTACTTGACCATGGCATGAATCCATTTATGATTGTGAAACATTTTGCCTCATTAGTGTTCCACAGGATGGACTGGTAAACATGGCTTCAAAGCCTTCCATTACTGGAGGAAGCACTGCGTAGTGGAAAGAACATGGTTATTTGGAACCAAACAAACTAGGGTTTTAATCCATTTCACTACTTTCTAGCAACATGATTTTAATGGAATTAATTCAGTTTCTCAGCTTGTTTTCTCATCTAAAAAGAAAGGCTAATGTTACTTATTTTCCTTGCAGAGCTGTTGCAGAGATTAAAGGGAAGTATGTGCCCAGTTCAGAACTTCATTCCCGAGATAGCCTCATCCACCAGAGGGCAGACAGCAGAAGCAAGAAGAACTACAATTCTGCAGCCTGTGGAAGGAAAACCACATTCACAGAAAGATACACAAAATGAAAAGGCAGAGGACTATGTACCAGATGAAGGAACAAGATAAACCCCAGAAAAACAGCTAAATGAAGTGGAGATAGGTAACCTTCCAGAATAATGAGAGTGAAGATGATCCAGGAACTCAGAAAAAGAATGGAGGCAAAGACTGAGGAGATGCAAGAAATGTTTAACACAGACCTAGAAGAATTAAAGAAAAAACACCTAGAAAAATTAAAGAACAAACAGAGATGAGCAATACAATAACTGAAATGAAAAATATACTAGAAGGAATCAATAGCAGAATAACTGAGGCAGAAGAATGGATAAGTGACCTGGAAGACAGAACGGTGGAATTCACTGCTGCAGAACAGAATAAAGAAAAAAGAATGAAAAAAAATGAAGAAAGCCTAAGAGACGTCTGGGACAACATTAAACGCAACAATATTCGCATTATAGGGGTCGCAGAAGGATAAGAGAGAGAGAAAGGACCTGAGAAAATATTTGAAGAGATTATAGTCAAAAACTTCCCTAACATGGGAAAGGAAATAGCCACCAAACTCCAGGAAGCGCAGCGAGTCCCATACAGGATAAACCCAAGAAGAAACACGCCAAGACACATAGCAATCACATTGGCAAAAAATTAAATACAAAGAAAAATTACGAAAGCAGCAAGGGAAAAACGACAAATAATATACAAGGGAACTCCCATAAAGTTAACAGCTGATTTCTCAGCAGAAACTCTACAAGCCAAAAGGGAGTGCTACCATATTTTTAAAGTGATGATAGGGAAGAACTAGGACCAAGATTACTCTCCCTGGCAAGGATCTCATTCAGATTCAATGGAGAAATAAAAAGCTTTACAGACTATCAAAAGCTAACAGAATTCAGCACCAACAAATCAGCTCTACAACAAATGCTAAAGGAACTTCTCTAAGTGGGAAACACAAGAGCAGAAAAGGACCTACAAAAATAAACCCATAAAAATTAAGAAAATGGTCATAGGAACATACATATCGATAATTACCTTAAACATGAATGGATTAAATGCTCCAACCAAAAGACACAGGCTCACTGAATGGATACAAAAACAAGACCCATATATATGCTGTCTACAACAGACTGACTTCAGAACTAGGGACACATACAGACTGAAAGTGAGGGGATGGAAAAAGATATTCCATGCAAATGGAAATCAAAAGAAAACTGGAGTAGCAATACTCATATCAGATAAAATAGACTTTAAAATAAAGACCGTTACAAGAGACAAGGAAGGACACTACATAATGATCAAGGAATCAATCCAAGAAGAAGATATAACAATTATAAGTATTTATGCACCCAACATAGGAGCACCTCAATACATAAAGCAAATGCTAATAACCATAAAAGGGGAAATCGACAGTAACACAATAATAGTAGGGGACTTTAACACCCCACTTACACCAATGGACAGATCATCCAGACAGAAAATTAATAAGGAAACACAAGCTTTAAATGACACAATAGATCAGATAGATTTAATTGATATTTATAGGACATTCCATCCAAAAACAGCAGATTAACTTTCTTCTCAAGTGCACACAGAACATTCTCCAGGATAGATCACATCCTGGGTCACAAATTAAGCCTCAGTAAATTTAAGAAAATTGAAATCATATCAAGCATCTTTTCCAACCACAATGCTGTAAGATTAAAAAACAATTACAGGGAAAAAAGCATAAAAAACACAAACACATGGAGACTAAACAGTATGCTACTAAATAAACAAGAGATCACTGAAGAAATCAAAGAGAAAATCAAAAATACGTAGAAGGAACAAGACAAGGATGTCCACTCTCACCGCTATTATTCAACATAGTTTTGGAAGTCCTAGCCTTGGCAATCAGAAGAAAAAGAAATAAAAGGAATACAAATTGGAAAAGAAGAACTAAAACTGTCACTGTTTGCAGATAACATGAGACTATACATAGAGCATCCTAAAGATGCCACCAGAAAACAACTAGAGCTAATCAATGAATTTGGTAAAGTTGCAGGATACAAAATTAATGCACAGAAATCTCTTGCATTTCTATACACTAATGATGAAAAATCTGAAAGAGAAATTAAGGAAACACTCCCATTTACCATTGCAACAAAAAGAATAAAATACCTAGGAATAAACCTACCTAGGGAGACCAAAGACCTGTATGCAGAAAACTATAAGACACTGATGAAAGAAATCAAAGATGGCACAAACAGATGGAGAGATATGCCATGTTCTTAGATTGGGAAAATCAATATTGTGAATATGACTATACTACCCAAGCAAAGCAGATTCAGTGCAATCCCTATTACATTACCAGTGGCATTTTTTTCAGAACTAGAACAAAAAATCTGAAAATTTGTTTGGAGACACAAAAGACCCTGAATAGCCAAGGCAGTCTTGAGGGAAAAAAATGGAGCTGGAGGAATCAGACTCCCTGACTTCAGACTATACTACAAAGCTACAGTAATCAAGGCAATGTGGTACTGGCACAAAAACAGAAACAGAGATCAATGGAACAGGATAGAAAGACCAGAGATAAACCCACGCACATATGGTCACCTAATTTACGACAAAGGAGGCAAGAACATACAATGGAGAAAAGACTGTCTCTTCAATAAGTGGTGCTGGGAAAACTGGACAGCTACATGTAAAAGAATGAAATTAGAACACTCTCTAACACAATACACAAAAATAAACTCAAAATGGATTAGAGACCTAAATGTAAGACCAGACACTATAAAACTCTTAGAGGAAAACATAGGAAAAACACTCTTTGACATAAATCACAGCCAGATCTTTTTGGACCCACTTCCTAGAGTAATGGAAATAAAAACAAAAATAAACAAATGGGACATAATGAAACTTCAAAGCTTTTGCAAAGCAAAGGAAGCTACAAACAAGACGAAAAGACAACCCTCAGAATGGGAGAAAATGTTTGCTAATGAATCGACGGACAAAGGATTAATCTCCAAAATAAACAGCTCATGCAGCTCAATATTAAAAAAACAAACAACGCAATCAAAAAATGGGCAGAAGACCTAAATAGACATTTCTCCAAAGAAGACATACAGATGGCCAAGAAGCACATGAAAAGCTGCTCAACATCACTAATTTTTAGAGAAACTAATCAAAACTACAATGTGGTATCACCTGACACCAGTTAGAATGGGAATCACCAGAAAATATACAAACAACAAATGCTGGAGAGGGTGTGGAGAAAAGGGAACCTTCTTGCACTGTTGGTGGGAATGTAAATTGATACAGCCACTATGGAGAACAGTATGGAGGTTCCTTAAAAAACTAAAACTAAAATTACCATATGACCCAGCAATCCCACTACTGGGCATATACCCAGAGAAAACCATAATTCAAAAAGGCACATGAACCCCAATGTTCATTGCAGCACTATTTACAATAGCCAGGTCATGGAAGCAACCTAAATGCCCATTGACAGACAAACGGATAAAGAAGTTGTGGTACATATATACAATGGAATATTACTCAGCCATTAAAAGGAATGAAATTGGGTCATTTGTAGAGACGTGGATGGATCTAGAGACTGTCATACAGAGTGAAGTAAGTCAGAAAGAGAAAAGAAATATCTTATATTAACACATATATGTGGAACCTAGAAAAATGGTACAGATGAACCAGTTTGCAGGGCAGAAATTGAGACACAGATGTAGAGAACAAACGTATGGACACCAAGGGGGGAAGCAGCGGGGGTGGTGGGGGTGGGGGTGGTGGGATGAATTGGGGGATTGGGATTGATATGTATACATTAATATGTATAAAATGGATAACTAATTAAAACCTGCTGTATAAAAAATAAATTAAATGAAAAAAAACACTTCATTCCCTTTCTCCCTATATAATCATTCATTTGTTATTTTGGTAAAAGGCCTAGAAAATGATAATGACTAGTGTGGATCCTCATGCTTCCTTTTGGAATGTTTTATTCAAGAGATGCTGTTTCAGTACCAATCCAGCATCCTGGGAGCAACAGACAACCATCTAATTTTGGAGAATTTAGAACCTCACTGGGGACTTCCGCAATGCAGAGGGCGCGGGTTTGATGCCTGGTTGGAGAACTAAATCCCACATGCCATGCAGTGTGGCCAAATAAATATATAAATAAATGGGAAAAAAAGAAAACAAAAAGAAATGAGTGGCTTGAAAATCTTTAAAAAAAAAAAAAAGAAAAGAAAAAGAACCTCATTGAAGTGTTCTGAATTAGATCTTGTTTGTTTTGCAAAGTAATGGGGAAAAACCTTGATATTTTAGCAATAACAACAAAACGGAGCTTCTCTGTCTCACATAGAAGCGGTGCCTCTGTCAACAGCTACGTTTTCGTCAATTTTGTGGAGATGATTTTTTATAGCAAGGAGTACCCCAACCTTGATTTCTCCAATTGACAATAAACTTGGTGAGTGAAGAGTCATTTTTCATGTTCCCTACTACATTTCCAGTGATGGCATAGTGGCCAGCATATAAATAAGTGCTAAAATAATTTTTTAGTGAATGAGTATATATTTATTGATTTCACCATTCAAAAAGCAAAATATAGAATATTAGATTAAAAGGGACCCTAGAGATATTCTAGGTTAAACATCTCATTCTATAGAGGGGGAAACAGATTGTCAAATGTTTTGCCACAAATATTTTCGGACGGATTCTACTTGTTTTGTTTAAAAAATAGACATTGAATCAAATCTAAAGTTTTTAAAGAAAAGCAATAGAAATATTTTTCTGCCATTAAAATATAGTCTTTTATGCAGTTGAAAAATTGTTTTTCATGAATGGTACCCCCAAAATGCCACAGATTTTATTTCTTTCTCTGAACACTGGTAATATTTGTCATAGACATGGTACCACATTTTAATTTCTTCTTAAAAATTGTTCCCCTTTCTACCTCTCCCTTTCTTTCACATCTTCCTCTTTTATTTTAAAAATCTGTATGTTTTAACTAAAAATATCACGGTTATGATTTCTCTGTTCCTTAACCCCAAAGAACACTGTCAATGATGGACCTTGAAATTCTGCTATGGGTAGCTACAGGTTACGTACTCACATATCATTGCATTTTTCATTTTTCAACCTTTAATTCCTCAAGACTCATGCTTGCCTTAGAGCATTGTTATGCCAAATTCCAGGGGGCACATAATAGTTTTTATGCTTCTTTTAGTCAATGGTGTTGCAAGTATTGTTCACAAGTCACAAATCTCTCGCCTGAAGCATCCTGCCTCTAAGGAAACCAGGTGGGTAAGAAAAGTTGGCTCTGCAGCGTTGGAAAGTGATGGAAATGAGAACAGTCAAGTCTGATGATATTCCATTGAGGGAATAGGTCACCCATTTTAACAAAGCTTCATGCCTAGTTTATTAGGTGGATTCTCAGTCTTATTTTTCCTTGTGAATTTAGTTTAGTCCCATTGAGCTTCCACGTCCTCTATGAACTGTGATGTTTACATGGTGCTTCGTAAGTTTTCAAAGCATTTTAATTTGTTAGTCAGAACAATATCTCTACATGGTTTATATTATAGACTATAGGGATTTTTTTCCTTTTGCCTTTCCTATCTTTACTCCTTCTTGGGTCCTCTGAATGGCATTTTAATAAATTTCAAGTAGACTTGTTAGATTTGATTGAAGAAAAGCATAGGTGACACAGTATCAATTTTTCACCATGAAAAGTCTGAAAATTGAAACAAGATGTCAACTAGGATGCCCTAAGTGGACAGCCAGCAGTGGAATGCCCAGAATAAAGTTCAGCATGCCCTAGAGCAGCGGTCCCCAACCTATTTTGGCACCAGGGACTGGTTTCGTGGAAGAAATTTTTCCACGGGGGGAAGGGGGGGATGGTTCAGGCGGTAATGCGAGCGATGGGGAGCGATGCGGAGCGGCAGATGAAGCTTCGCTTGCTCACAACCCCCCCCACCTCCTGCTGTGTGGCCCGGTTCCTAACAGGCCTCGGACCGGCCCAGCGCTTGGGGACCCCTGCCCTAGAGCATTCTTCTCTTGAAAATAAGTTTGAATGTCAAAGACCTTTAGGGTTTAGAAGTGAATTATTTATTAGCAGACCACATATGTTTAGTGAAGAAAACAATACAGAACTTTAATGAAACCGAAATTACATCCTTAAGATTCCAAACTGTATTTTTCAGAATAGTTTTATTTTGTTTCAGTTCCCTGTAATTCATTCATTTGTTTGTTCAACCATCAAATATCTATTGAATGCTTTTGATGGGCTAGTCATTACTTAGGGCACTGGGGATACAAAGCTTGGCAAGACCAATATCTGTGTCCCTCAGCAATGCAATCAGGACAGCATAATTAAATGACAAATTACTTTTTATTGGAAATATTTTTATAAAAATTCTTTAAAATCAAAGAGAGTTACAACTCTTTCTTAAGCATCTTATTGATAATTATAATGAACCCTCAGTTCAGTGTACTAGTTTGTCATAGGAATATTTTAGTTTCACATTCTGGTTTAGGGCAAGCCATTTATTCACTAGAATTCATTGGATCACAAACTTATTTCCCACCAGTTGGACAAAAGGCACTTTTAAAGAAGGCTTGTCACTTTTACGTTTGGAGCGTTTTTGAACAGCAGCTCTATAATCTCTGATTTCTTTTGTTCTTCTGATTCTGCGTTCTCTTATTTTAAAGGGTCTAAATTTAAAGTTAGATAACTACCCTTCATTACCTTTGTCACAGATTATAGACATGAAAGTTTAGTACAGTTGGCAAATTTCAGATATTACAGTGCTTTGGGTTAAAGAGTGAATGACAAGACACACCCTTGTTACCCACGTTCCCCTAGCACTTATATTTTTGTATCATATGAAGGTTCTTACATTCTTTGGGTGATTGACACAGCAATCAATTATGTAATCTTTTAATCCTATCTCAGACAAACATATGTTGTCTCATCAATGGGGAGCAGCTTTTGGAAAAATAGGCACTTGGTAAACCTTTACTAAATAAGGCTGAGGAGCTACCTTGTCAGCAGGGTAGACAGTGGAAACCAGAAAGGGGGACGGAGGGTAGGGAGGGACACACCAGAACCATTGTGTAAGAATTATTGTCTTATTGAGTTACAGTGTTCAGAGATTAGAAAAGAAGATCAAGAGTCTTTCAATTTGAAGGTCATAAAGATTTCAAAGAGTAAAACGCAGCCGTACTAATACTATAAGACTTAGATGGAGTTGTGCTGCAGAAACATAAAAGGACAAAGTGATGTGTAAAAACCAACTTTGGCATATCTGAGAATAATTCCAGCTGATTTGGAAACCATTTGTAACGTAGATGAAATCTCAATAAACCATTCCATGACAGTTGGAGTACTTAAAACCCAAGTGCTTTTTAAAATTTTATTTAATTAAAATCATTTATTTCCTTTGCTAGTTTTCCTAGCACGTTTCAAACCTGCGTAATGTCAACCTCCTAGAGAAAAGGGGATCTGAGATAGTAGCTCCCAACTTTGTGTCAACCTTCAACTCTCCCCAGACCATCAGGGGCTCACAGGCCAGTATCAGCCTGAGTGAGCCGCATCCCATTCTGGACGAGCCTCAACATGAATGCATTGGGATCAACCCCTCCAGCAGGTGGTTTAAAGCAGCAGTCTCCTGAGAATTTCTTTGAATATATGAAGCACTTTGGGAAGCAGCTTGTTGAAACATAAAAAGTACTAAATTCAGAGGGAGAAGATGTAAATGTGAACATTGATCTCTGATGTGACCCTTTGCTATCTGTGCATCCATGGACAAAGACCTTAAACTATCCAAGCCTCAGTTTCCTCATCTGTTGTGAGGATTATGTGTAAAAATATGTAGTAAACTTTTTTTTTTTTTTTTGCGGTACGCAGGCCTCTCACTGCTGTGGCCTCTCCCATTGTGGAGCACAGGCTCCGGACGCGCAGGCTCAGCGGCCATGGCTCACGGGCCCAGCTGCTCCGCGGCATGTGGGATCTTCCCGGACCGGGGCACGAACCCGTGTCCCCTGCATCGGCAGGCGGACTCTCAACCACTGCGCCACCAGGGAAGCCCTGTAGCAAGCTTTTAACTTCTACCAAATATTTGCTATTGACAACACTTTGTTGGACATCAGATGACTTATTTAAGCTGTATCAATAAGAACAATATGTGACAGTATAGAACAGATTTCTCTGTCTTTTTGGATGAGTTGTTCTACAAAAATATCAGGCTACATTCCATCATTGTATTAAGATTTTTTCAATTTGCTCGTCCTTGATTTTTTTAATGTTAATTTGCCTAATATATAATTTCATATATTATCAAATAATAATTTCATAGATTATCAGGTCAGAGGACCCTTAGAAGTTACCAAATCTAGCTTGTTTCAGTAAAATTTTGGCTCAAAGTTGTGTGTAGTTTTGGCAAACCTAGATAGGCAACCCCCAGGTTGTCTCTCATTTGTCTCTGATCAAAGTCCCTGTCTCTCATTTTTTTCAACTAGAAGAAAATAAATTATCCTTTATGACACAACTGCAAGCAATGTAAATAAAATCTATTCTCCTGCCCATGTTAAAACATCAACATGGGTAACTAGACAGGAAACAAAACACAGTTGAGAAATGAAAGAGAAACAACATTTCCAGCTTAATGAACCAGAAAAAAAAACTTACACCAAATTGCCGCTCTTATCTGATGTGTTGGCAGCAAGTTAATAGAAAAGGTGCTCCAGACAAAGGAAGCTAATGAATAATGTTGCTATCTGCACACAGTTGAGAAACTTGCTTCCTTGAAATAAGAAAGTGTTCAAGGATCCACTGCGGTACCTACTACCCTGTATTCTGATTACTCTTTATAAGTTATCTTTCTCACTACACTGTGAGCTCTGTGAGGGCAGGGACAATATCTTTGTCATCTTTTTTCCACAACACTCAGCAAGGTACCTAGCACCTAGTAGGTATTCCCTTTTTTTTTTTTTTTAATAAATGAGTGAATACACTTTTTCTTCTATTGGTGGAGTTAGGAAAAGAAGACCAAAAAAAGATAAAGAGGTATCTGTTAATAAACACAAACATGGGAATCTCCCTTTAATATCAATTAAAAATAGATTCTGTGAGAGATGGGTTTTACTTTACAGCTTATATTGATCCACCTCCTAACCAGCAATCCAGACACTGTATTCAAGCAGAGGCAGATCCTCTGCTGGACCCTCTTCAAAGCAGTTCACAGTTCTCCCTGAGGAACTCCTTGGGTATAGTTTGTGCTGAGGAGCGTGACAGTTTCTGATGAAAGACTTGTTTCAATTAGAGAAGTCCTCCTGTCTATTGCCATTTCAAATCTTTAGTGCCCTGAGGTGTTTTAGACCACAAAAAGGTGACGGAAATCTAAAGCTCGCAATAATTGTATAAATGTTGGTGTTTAAGCCTTTTTTTTTTTTTTGCAGTTGATTGTCTTTCCCAAAAGAGTAAGCAATGAAAATGGAAAATGCTAAACCCTTCTACCTGGTGACAGTTGGGCCATCATCCTCATGTCACTGCCTTTTGACTCTCCTGATCCCCACTCCCCAGCCTAGGTTTTTTTCACAGGGACACCCTGATCGCTTCCTGATTTTTTTCTGGATCCACCTATCTCGACATGATAGAGTCCCTCATGTACGCTGTGAAATTCTCCTCTGGTCTCCCTACAACATGGTTTTAATCAATACTTTCATTCTCTTCCAAAGCTTGTTCTTTCCTTGTGTCACTTTTCTGAATTACATGATTCTTTTTTTAAAAAAATGTAGTTCCTATCATTTTCTCAGTTCTTATGCCATCTGATTATTTACTCACTTTTAGCCTTCTGAAAAGTTTTCTTACCTCTTGGACCTTTGTGTATTTCCTGGCATTTATACAGCCAACCACTGTGCTTGTTTTTGAAGTTGAAAAGAAGGGGGATGAGAGAGATGGCACCTGGCTGGCAGACCCTGCACACCCTCTCAGGGTGACAGCACCATGAGCCTGGTTCTAGTCTTGGCCTTGGAGGTACAGAAACGTGGCCATGCCAGGACTCCTAGAGAGCTGCTCTGTCTCAAGGAGACTGACTTGTAGGAATCACACTCATAAGAAGTTCATACATAAACCCAAATTCTAATGTATTCATTTACAATACGTTACAATATTATAGTGGATATTTTCTTGCTTTAACTAAGGTCCCTGTAACTCATACCCAGAGAACCCTCTTTTCTGACAGTGAGGTACCTGGGAAACAGAATAATCAAAATATTACTGGGTGAACACAAAATCAAAGTTTAGAAGGGAGCATTGTTTTGAGTCAGATCTCATCCAGGCCTGGGAAGCCTGATGACTCATAATTGCCTCACAACAGAGGAGGGTCCGTGTTGGATAAACACGCCCAACTCCGTGTCCCTGACTTCCTTTCCCACACTAGGTTCACCATCGCCAGTCTGAGTACAAGGTCAATCCAGACAAAGCCCCGTACAACAGATCGGGATTTTGCTGATGAAACAATCAGTCTGGTCTCCCTGCGATTGTTTCTAGGTCACTGTGAGTAGTATATTGGGTGTTTCCACACCTCTCAACCAAACATTTACTCATACAATCTCTTAATTCATTCTCGCTGTTGGTCAAGTCTATCCATGATACGTGTGGATTCCATCTGTTTGATTTTCAGAGGGCAATCTTATTTTCTGTTTATCTTTCTGATTGAAATATAGTTGATTCACAATATTATATTAGTTTCAGGCATACAGAATAGTGATTCAATATTTTTATAGATTATACTCTCTTTAAAGTTATTACAAAGTAATGGCTATATTTCCTTGTGCTGTACAATATATCCTTGTTGCTTATCTATTTTATACATAGCAGTGTGTATCTCTTAATCCCACACCCCTGTCTTGCCCTTCCCCTCCTTCCCCCTTCCCACTGGTATCCACTAATTTTCCATATCTGTGAGTCTCCTTTTGTTTTGTTATATACATTCATTTGTTTTAATTTTCTATAGTCCAAATATAAGTGATATGTGTGTGAAAACATACAGTATTTGTCTTTCTCTGTCTGACTTATTTCATAAGCATAATACTTTCTAGGTCCATCCATGTTGTTGCAAATGGCAGAATTTCATTCTTCTTTATGGTTGAGTAGTATTCCATTGTATATATATAACACATCCTCTTTATCCATTGATGGACATCTGGGTTGCTTCCCTATCTTTGCTATTGTAAATAATGCTACTATGAACATTGGGGTGCATGTATCTTTTCAAATTAATGTTTTTTGTTTTCTTCAGATATATACCCAGCAGTGGAATTGCTGGATCGTATGGTAGTTCTATTTTTAGTTTATTTTTTTTTTTAATATTTATTTATTTGGCTGCATTAGGTCTTAGTTGCTGCACGCAGGACCTTCGTTACTGCGTGCGGGATCTTCGTTGAGGCATGCAGGATCTTTTTTTATTTGCGGCATGCAGGCTCTTAGCTGCGGTATGCATGTGGGATCTAGTTCTCTGACTAGGGATCGAACCTGGGCGCCCTGCGTTGGGAGCGTGGAGTCTTAGCCACTAGACCACCAGGGAAGTCCCTATTTTTAGTGTTTTGAGGAAGCTCCATACTGTTTTCCACAGTGGCTGCACCAATTTACATTCCCACCAACAGTGAACAAGGGTTCCCTTTTCTCCACACCCTCTCCAGCATTTGTTATTTGTAGACATTTTGATGACAGCCATTCTGGTAGATGTGAGGTAATATCTCATTGTGATTTTGATTTGCATTTCTCTAATAATTAATGATGCTGAGCATCTTTTCATGTGCCTGTTGGCCATCTGTATGTCTTCTTTAGAAAAATGTTTACTCAGGTCTTCTGCCCAGTTTCTAATCGGGTTGTTTGTTTATTACTTCCTTTATTCTAATTTCTTGGGCAATACCTTGTTCTCACCTCCACGAATTACTATGTACCAATTTCACTCTTCTATAATTCTAACGGAACATTTACAATAGCTATTGTTTTCCTCATATAACGTATATACTGTGGAATTGTGGCAAGGAATGAGAGAGAGAAAGCACAAGGAAGAGAGCACATTCTGCAGAGTTGTTTGCAGAGGCCAGTACCTCATTCCTTGAACACTGGGAAGACAGTGTGGTATTGGGAAAGAGCAGTCGACCTGGGTTGGAATCCTGTCCCTACCACCCATTACCTATGAGACCGTGAGTGATATACTTGATCTGTCTAAGCCATTGCTACTCCAAGTGCGATCTTTAGACTGTCTGGACAAATCTTCAAGGAGATGAGGAACTAGTGCCAGAATATGGAATCATTTATGTCACTAAGCACACTGACTTTTTCTTTCAAAGGAAAACTTTCTCAATGAAGGAAGCTGTGCATTGATTTACATTCTGGCCCAGGCTACTTAGCAATAAAATTGGAAAATAATAAAGCAATAAAATTGGAAAATAATAAAGCAATAAAATTGGAAAATAATACCAACTTCATAGGGCTATTATTATAGGAACAAAATTAATGGTGATGCATGTAAAGTGCCTGGAATGCTAGGTGTACAATAAATAGTGGTTTGTTTTGTTATTTTGTTGTTGTTATTGTTGCACAATTTGGCACTAACAGCAAACTTTTCCAGCAAGTATAACCCAGCAATAGGCTCACAGAGGAAAGAGAAGCAAGAAGGTGAGGGTTTTATATCCTGCCATTCACCTCAGTACTCTGAAGACTCCAAGATTTACCTCTCTAAGCACCTATTTTCTCATCTGTAAATTGGGATAATAGTAGTGCCTACTTCATAGAGTTGTTATGAGAACTAAATTACATATGCTAGGTAACACCGAGAACAATGCCAAACACATAGTAGGTATTCAACAAATATTAGTTTTCTTCCTTCATTTTCACCAGCTTAAGGGATACTTTCAAGAATATTGGCATAATATATAGGGAAAGAGCAACCATATGCAAAAGTTTTCTAAAGGTAACAGCAGCTCCAGAGCTCTAAAATAATAAAAGATGGGAGTAATGACATAGAAGGACCCTGCTGATAAAAACGAAAATAAAAATACCATATTTTCTTTAAATTAATTTGAGAAAAGCAGGAAAATTTGAACTCTGGCTCAATCCAGTCATGTTAGAAGTAGTGAGACTAATGTCTCCTAAAGAGCTCTCCCTTGAACCATGGGCTTCCCTTCCTGACTGAACCGAATGCTCTTATTTTTACATGTTCCCCAAAGTGACGGATCCTTCTCAGCTCCTCAAAGGTCTCTCACCTCCCTTATGCCTTCTTGCTATTGAGTATGTGGTCAGTGGAACTTCTGATGTCTTTATCATACTGCATACAAATGGAAAAAATCAAATTACTACTCTATTATATAATATAACTATCAATTATATACCAACAATTGTGGGTCTGTTAATATAAATGTATAAAAGGTACATTTTATAACAGTTAAATGTATAGGGAATCTAAGCAGTTCAGCTTCAGAATTTATTGCTTAAGTAGTATTTCTTTATCTCACGCCATAAGAAGAGGTGGCATTTGTGTTTTATGTTTTTATTTTCTTTTTGCGGTACGCGGGCCTCTCACTGTTGTGGCCTCTCCCGTTGCGGAGCACAGGCTCCTGACGCGCAGGCTCAGCGGTCATGGCTCACGGGCCCAGCCGCTCCGCGGCACGTGGGATCCTCTCGGACTGGGGCACGAACCCGCGTCTCCTGCATCGGCAGGCGGACTGTCAACCACTGCACCACCTGGGAAGCCCTGTGTTTTATTTTTTAATTGGCTAGGTTTCAGTTATTGGAAGCCAAATGAATGAATAAGCTGTTGACATAACTCAACGTGAAAGGCTCTTTGCATTAAGAGGAGAGTATGTCTCACCTCCCTTATCCAGTCACCTCTTGCTTTTGCTTAATTTTATTATTTGTGATCCTTTAGGAGAAAGACAAAATTGAGGTTTGAATATAACTAAGATGGACTCTTGAATGGTTTAAAAATAATCACTGAAGAGATTCAGATTTGCTACCCTTTGTGATTATGCATAATCCTTTTAAAATAATGTTTCCAATCCAGAAACAGATCCAAGTTACAGGGATTTGCAACAAAAAGACAATAGTTTGCTCATAGGGCTCTGTCACATCCCAGTTGAGTAGCTTTGGGCAAGTTACTTAACCATGCCATGCCTCAGTTTCCTCACTTGCAAAATACAAAAAGACAATAGTTTTAACTTCTAGGGTTATTGCGAAAATTAAATGATTTAACATGCATAAAACACTTTAGGACAGAACTTGGCACCTAGCAAGTAGTAATACTCAAGAAGTATTAGTTATTCTTACGATTACTTTAAGAAGATTAAATAGATAACCCTAGTTTCTTCAAATCCACATTCTCCTTGTTTACTACCAATAAACATGTAGTTAGTAATAAACCAAGAGCCTGACCTAATCATCCTCCTGTCACAAAATGTGTGCAATTTGTACTGTATGCAAAGTATTGTCATACAGTTGTCATCATATAAAGGTACTAAGACATCCTCAGCGTTTGTGCCCATTCAGTCTTCATATCAGTCACCCATGGCCTAGTCATTTGTTTTGGGAACAATTGGCTGGACTCTTTTTTTTTAGCTGCTCCACACAGCATGTGGGATCTTAGTTCCCCAACCAGGGATCGAACTCCGGCCCTGGGCAGTGAGAGCACGGAGTCCTAACCACTGGACCACCAGAGAATTCCCAAATTGGCTGGACTCTTGGTCTTTGTTATTTGTTGAATTGTGCCCTCCATAAAAGGTATGCTGAAATCTTAACCCCAGTACCCCAGACTGTGACCTTATTTGGAAATAGGGTTATTGCAGATATAATTAGTTATGTTTTCATTCTGGAGTAGGGTGGGTTCTTTAATCCAGTATGACTGGTGTCTTTATAAGAAGAGAAGAAACACAGAGACAAGATGCCCATATGAAGATGGAAAGAGAGATTGGAGTGATACTGCCACAAGCTAAGGAACACCTGAGGCTACCAGAAGCTGGAAAAGACAAGGAAGGATCTTCCACTTGAGGCTTTGGAAGAAGTAGGGCCTGCTGACACCTTGATTTTGAACTCTTATCCTCCAGAGTTGTGATAATTACCCAGTTTGTGGTAATTTGTTACAGTAGCCCTAGGAAACGAACACAGGCTCCTAGACCAGAAGCTGGCACTGAGAGACAAGCCTCAGGTCAACCACAGGGAAGCACTGCTCCTTGACTACAAGGACCCAAGCTGTCTACAAAACTGGTTTCTATATGAAGGATCCTCCATGTGGTGACTTAGGGGCCTGGTAAACCAGGTGCTTGCAAAGTTAGGTTAGCCCTTTGAGACTAGAAAGGACAGAGTGAGGTCCATGGGCCTCATCAGAGGGGATTTCCCTGACCATACCACCTAAAGTGCACCTTTTCCTCCCTCGTTCTTTATCCTCTTACCCTGCTTTTCTTCATAGCATCAGCTAACATATTTCATCCTCATTTGTTTACTTACTCTCTAGCTTCCCAAGTACCACCTTCAGCACTAAAATGGAAACTCTATGAGAACAAGGACCACAGGTGATACTTTTCAGATTTTCTTTTCCGTCCCCTGTATTTTGCAAGTTGTTTTTGCCTTTTTGATAAGGCAAAGGGTATTAAAAGCTACAAGCTTTCTCTAAAGTTTGTTCACTGCTTGTCTCCAGCATATACTAGATACTCAGTGAATAGTCATTGAATGAATGATTGAATAAGTGATGTTATGTTTCTTTTATTCTTTATGTTTAATTCACCTCCCCATCCACCCCCAACAGTATTCAGCAACTTCTTTCTGGAAATGATTGCCTTTCTCAGCCATGTCGAAGAAGACCTGGGAAAAGGATTTGACCATGCCTTGGCCATACTTTCGAAGGTGGACATCCCCACCACCATTCTCGAAGGGTTCTGTATAGCCAGCTTTTATCACATTCCTGGAATCTTGGTTAAATATTGGGTTTGCTCTACTGTACTAAATGTTTCCTTATCATCATATGCTCAAACCTCAAGCCTCCTTTGGAGAGAGGCATAAGAGGACATTGGCAGACTCCAGTATATTTAAATGCGTTAATGGGGCATTGCTAGCTATTGTTTTATTCATTAAGTTCTGGAAGATCATCAAATATTGTAAATTTGGATCTAGATGCTGACTGTTTATTTTAAGAAAACCTATAGAATATCCTCAGTAATAAAAAACAAAGAAACCTAAAACTCAGGGTAAGTGTAACACATGGGGCACGGCTAAGTCCCTAAGGAGTCCCAAAAGGACAGCCATTCAGTTTTTTTTTAAAATATTTATTTATTTATTTATTTGGTTGCACTGGGTCTTACTTGCAGCAGGCAGGCTCCTTAGTTGCGGCTTGCTGGCTCCTTAATTGCGGCGTGCGAACTCTTAGTTGCAGCATGCATGTGGGGTCTAGTTCCCTGACCAGGGATCGAACCCGGGCCCTGTGCATTGGGAGTGTGCAGTCCTAACCACTGCACCACCAGGGAAGTCCCTGACCATTCAGTTTTATCATAAATCCTGAAGTCCTCCACTTTTGCCATCCATAGAACAACTGTTCCTGAATACAGGAGCACCGGCACATGAATGAACAAATGACTTCAATTTGTCCTCAGCTGGCCAGAACCCCTCGCCAGTCGAGCCAACCCGATAGTAACAAAAGGAGCTTGTCCTGAATTTCCCTGAGAGCCAACAGCGCTAAGAACTGTTAATCCAGGAGAACAAAATCCCCAAGTGTTGGCATCTACTCGCCAACCACATTGCCCAGCAGCTTAGAGCCAAGGACAGGAACAGGCAATGCTTGTCAGCTGTTCCAGGGAAAGGCTCCAAAATGATCTCTTTCACCTTTGCTTAAGTTCAACCCATATTGCTGAAGAAGATCCATCACCTTTCTAGCGGCATAAGATAGATCTCCGGACTGGCAAGCACCACTGCACCATGGTTGTTACACTGTCACACCGTTACTACTTCAGCTCTCACAGGACTAACAAGAAAATCCATGTAACTGGGAGATGAGGAACAAAGATTAGGATAATACAAGATTCAGATTGTCTTCTCTAATGTGCAGGATTTCAAAATTGGGCTTCTACATACAGAAACTATGTGTGTCTAGAGCCTTAAAATTCATGCAAATTCCTCTAAAATGGTCACTGATGAGATCATCTGTAAAAATGTGGAATCTGGGTTAGATGACCTCTAGAGCCCCTTCCAGCTCTAACCTCTCTGAGTCTCGCCATCTCCGTGTTCTAATATGGTCTTATTTTGCTTATTAAGCATTTAGAAAAATAATAACTGAGAAAGTCAAAATTAGCAAATCTTATGTTATGAAATGCATATACATAATTTTATTTCATTAGAAGCAGAAGAAACTGTTTACACTCTAAACTCCAAAGTTGTCATTCTGCTCAGTGCTACTCATCTCTTCATTGAGCTTGCCAATCACCTATACAGAACAGGAATCATTTAATTTTAATCCAAATCCATTTTATTTTATATAAAGGAGATTTGTTTTTCAAGATTTGCTTCAGTCCTTTAAAAGGATAATCCCCTATATTTATATAGCACTGTTAATTTTCAAAGCGTATTCTATTGTCTGTCTAGAGTGTGAGCTCCATGAGAGCACTGCTGTCCAGCACACAGTATGTGTCCAATAAGTATCAGTTGAAATGAATGAATGTGATACTCACAACAGCTCCGTGGGTGGACAGGGATCTTATCGCTAAGTGCATATCTGACAGACGTGGGTACTGAGGCACAGGAGCCAGGTCAGGAAACTCGCCAAAGTCACCCAGGGGCCAAACGTTAACCTTGAGTGGATCCTGACTTGTATTAAAAAAAGCTATAGGGCTTCCCTGGTGGCGCAGTGGTTGAGAGTCCACCTGCCGATGCAGGGGACACGGGTTCGTGCGCCGGTCTGGGAGGAACCCACATGCCGCGGAGCGGCTGGGCCCGTGAGCCATGGCCACTAAGCCTGCACGTCTGGAGCCTGTGCTCCGCAACGGGAGAGGCCACAACAGTGAGAGGCCCGCGTATCACAAAAAAAAAAAAAAAAAAAAGCTATAAAAGATGGTCATGAAGCAAATGGAGAATTTTTAATATAGAATAGATATTAGATAGCATTATGAGACTATTACTTTTCTTAGATGATAATGGTGCTGTGATTGTTTAGGATAATGTCCTTATTCTCAGGAGATACATATTGCAATAGCAATATGTTGAGGCAGTATCGCAATATCTGAAATTGACTTTCTATTGGTTCAGCAAGAAAAAAAAGATAAAGCAAATATTGCAAAATGTTAATATTTACTAAACCTATGTGGAGAGCAAATGGATGTTCTTGGAACCACTCTTTCAAAATCTTCATTAAAAGTTGGGAGGGAAAGGCAATGAAAGAAACCTCAGTGCGGAGGCGGTGGGGGAGGGACTTCCCTGGTGGCCCAGTGGCTAAGGCTCTGAGGTCCCAATGCAGGGGGCCCTGGTTCGATCCCTGGTCAGGGAACTAGATCCCACATGCCCCAGCTAAGAGTTCGCATGCTGCAACTAAAGATCCCACGTGCTGCTACGAAGACCCAGTGCAGCCAAATAATACATAAATATTAAGAAAAGAAAAAAAAAAAGAAACCACAGGGGGAAATGGTATATGTGACAACACAAAAACTTTAATCCTCTCTAATTATGGCTTATTTGGGTATTAGGACTGTACTGGACTATTTTCTTTTCATATTTTTCTAAGTTTTCCATATGAGCAGATACTATATCATAAAATATATTAAAATTTAAGTCATGTAGCAACTAGGAGATGAATCTCCTATACGTTTCTAGAAGCACAGTGGGGCAGACTGTATCTTCCAAAGATGGCTCTACCTATACATTTATCCCATCCTACATGCTTGTCTTACAATGAGCCTGACACTTCTCCCAAAGAGACGTGGGATCTCTGTTCCCTCCTTATGAACCTGAACAGGGACCTGTGACTGCCTCAAGCACTGGAGTTTGGCAGAATGCCACTAAATATGTGACTTTGAAGCCCAGGCCACACGAAAGATACAATTCTCCATCTCTTTCTCCTCGTCTCTTGGGATACTTGCCCTTAGCACTCAGCCATCACGTGTGAGGAAATCCAGCCCACATAGAGGGAGGGGTCCAGTGAAGATACCCTGGCTGACAGCTGCAGCCAGCCCCCAGCCGTGAGCAAGCATCAATCACTGTCATACAGTACGAGTGGATGATCCTTCAGACGATTCCAGCCCGCAGCCTTGGAGTTTTCCAGTTGATGCCCCAGATATTGTGGATCAGAAACCATTCTATACCTGGTCTGAATTTCTGACCACAGAAAGAGTGAGAAATAATACATTATATAACGCATGATTATTGTGCTTCAAGGCACCATGTTTTGGGGTAACTTTTTGCAGTCATAGTAAAAGTGAAATCCTCTGACATGGAAAGTGTGTTTGTTATTGATTTAGAAAATTGAGTGTCACTGGGGGAGAAGAATTGAAATGCATTGTAAGTTATCATTAATCTCCCCAGCCATCAGTTAGAGACAGTCTCTCTTCAGAAAGAAGCATTTAAATGTTGAAAATGAACGTTACTGCCGAGAAGCTCCAAAAAGCATCTTTAGAACTTGGACTACTGAGATTGTCCCTGTTGCCTACAATGCATCACGTATCAGTTTATTTGTTTCACAAATGTGCTCTTTGAAAAAAACCAAACTGCATTAAAAAGCCCAGTTTTTAATAGTCTTAGTCTTTCTTCTATCAGAACACAAGTTAAACGTTCATGAAGAATCTATAATTGTTTATATATATTTAGAGAGTGAACAACAGGGCCACCCTAAAATTTCTTAGTGACCCAGATGCATTTTACTATACTCAAGCAAGATGTTAGGGTTGCTGTTTTGTAAAAGATATACATCTCCATATTTATATCTATCTGCCTAACTAGATAGATTTTTTATGGTGGCCTGCTGCTTTCTACAATGCTATTTGTCACATATGGAAAAGTAAAAACAAGTTGGTGCAGTAGCATACAATATTACCCATGTTTTACATATATGTAAAAGCCCCAGAGAACAATTTCTTTCCATTCAGAGAGATCAGGCTATACAAGATCTGCTTGGCCATGCAGGACAAATTCTTTTCGTCATTTCTGTCCACTAGCGCAGGTCAGTTCTCCATAGTTCAAGAAAGCTATCTAGCCTCCAAAGAACAGTACAAGTAGCTGCAAAAGCAAAGGATCCATGGCCATGTTTTGAACTCAAATGTTTTCATTTCATTTATCATTTTTAAAATGTTCATCGTGATGGTGAGCCTCCTGACTTGAGTCACTTATTAAAACTCACAGGAAAAAAAAGATAAAAGAAAACTCATAGGAGGGTAAATTTAATCACCAAGAAAAATTATCTATTTCAAAACCATGGGATAAAACTCCTACAAAGTGGGCTTCCCTGGTGGCGCAGTGGTTGAGAGTCCGCCTGCCGATGAAGGGGACACGGGTTCGTGCCCCGGTCCGGGAAGATCCCACATGCCGCGGAGCGGCTGGGCCCGTGAGCCATGGCCGCTGAGCCTGCGCGTCAGAAGCCTGTGCTCCGCAACGGGAGAGGCCACAACAGCGAAAGGCCCGTGTACCACGAAAAACAAACAAACAAACAAACAAACAAAAACTCTTACAAAGTATATATTTAACTCAGAATTGCCATCTTTAGCAGTATCATCAAAAAAGAAATTATATACGTGTCGTTCTTCTAATTAGGAATAACACTTCATTAGAAGTTATATATGTGTTAAACTCCTCCTCCAACTGCACCAGCCTATAATCTGTCTATTCCATTCATGGGGCTATCCTGTTTTATGTGCATGTAGGTAGTGGATAACAGCTTTCTAAATGAATGAATGCAAATATTCTACCTTCGTATAGTGCATGCCATTAAGTCCTAAACCCCTGTATTCCATTCTCTATCACTTCCGTTACACAAAATGCGGCACCATTGCTGTATAAGCTGCTTGTGCTCAAGTGAGTTGCTTCAACAGCTTTCTCCAAACTCACAGGCAGGTTCTGCTTCTCTTTTCTGGACCCTCAGGGAATCTTTCCAGGATGCCTCCCTTCTACCCTACTAAGCGGACTTCTTCTCTCTTGCTAACTCTGCTTATAGCCCCTTTGTTTCACACTCAACACTCACCCATCAGCCTGATCCCTCTGAGAGTTGAAAGATGCTTCAGACTCCTTTCCTGGGTGCTCTCCCTGGACTCCTTATCCTGCAGCCTGCCTCACTTCTCCACCCAGCCCCAGCCTAGGAGGGAAGTTCAGACAGCTTGGACTTGGTGGTAAAGGTGATCTGACTACAGTGAACATTGACTCCAAGGATGACCAGCCTGGTCAGCCAAGTGTCTTCTTCACCACTCCCCTCACCACTCGATTAAAGGAAAAGATCTTCTCAGGAAGGCAAAGAATAAAGCAGCACCTCAATGGCACATGAGCTCAGTTTAGTGTCTAGCACTGTATTTTGCATAAATACTCGTGGTCATGGCAGATTTTGGTAGTGACAATCCTTGCTGTCTGTACCTTTATAATCTTAGACGAATCTAAACTTCTCTTTAGGGAAACCCACACACAGTTTCCTTCTCCAGTTACTTCATAGGGCAGTCAAGGTGGGGCAAGAAGCCACAAAGCCGTGTCTAACAAATGAAAGCGATATTTACATTACAGGCTTGGTCTTTCATAATGGAAGGGAGGCTGCTTGCTGAGTAATGGTGCTCAGGTCAGACTTCCTGCCACCAGCTGGGTGTCCACATAGGGTGAATGCAGATCAGTGGCTTGGGCTTTACACCCATCATCACTGGGCCCTGGTTGCCCAATAACAGGAAGATGACTGGTGAGTCTGTATAATTGCTTTACATCTGTGTTCAGTGAATGGCACCATCAACCCTCAAGTTACCCAAAAGCTAGAAACCTGGTTGTCATCCTGAACACTGGCTCTGTCTCGCAACACACAACCAATTCATTTTACCAAATCCTGAAGATTTCACTTCCTAACTCCCCTTCAAATCCACCCCCTCTCTGTGTTAATGCCTCTGGCTACTGACTTAATTCGTGTCCTCATCATTCATCATCAGAGCTACTGAAATTAGAAACAACTGGTCTCCTTGTGTTTGGCCTCAGCACCTCGAAACCCATGTCTTCTGGCAGAGTGATCTTCCTAAATTACTAACATGATCAGGTTTCACAGCCCTCTCCACCGAGCTTAAAACATTTCAGTAACACCCCATTGCTTTAGGCTGAAGTTCAAACACCTTAGCATGGCAGACCATCCCCTGCTTCCCCACAGGCCCTTCATTCCGGCTATATCCATCTAATTTCAGTTTCCTGATCATATCACACTCTTTCCCCATTTGGTGCTTTTCCATGCCATTCCTTCAGCCCGAAATGGTTATCCTTCACTAGTTACCTCCGCTCCCGCTGCTTCGGCATTCATCTATTCATGAACTGTTTCCTGAGGCTTACTACGCGCCAGATACTAATTTAGGGGCTGAGCATCAGTGAATAATACAGACAAAACTTCCTGACCTACAGAATTTGTACTCCAGTGGTGGTGATGGTAGTGGTGGGAGGGGACAGACAAGGAGCAAAATAAATAAGTAAATTATAAAACAGACTAGGAGGGGTAAGTGCTACAGAGAAAAATGAAGCAGGGAAGAAGGATGTGGGCGGGGTGCCGGAGAAGGTGTGGAGGTTATTGCAATTTCCAATGGAATGGTCAGGGAAGGCTTCACTGAGAAGGGACATTCGAGCAAAGACTTAAGGAAGTGAAGGAGCCAGCCAGGTGAGTATTCGGGGGAAAAGTATTAAGGGGTAAGTGAAGAGTGAGGGCAAAGATCCTGAGGCAGGGGCAGCCCTCAAACATGGGAGGAACTGGAAGGAGACAAGTGTGGTCTGGGGAGAGTGAGCGAGGGGGAGACGAGTGAAGGTCAAAGTGGGAAAGATAAGGGGAGACCTTGTAAACCAACGCAAAGTTTTATTCTAAGTGAGATGAGGAGTTTATTGGAGGGTCTGAACAGGGAAGTTACATATTAGAAGGATCCCTCTGGTTGCTGAGTTGAGAACAGGCTGTAGGCAGACAAGGATGGAAGCAGGAGACCTGTTAGGAGATTGCTGCAGAAATCCAAGCAAGAACCGCTAGTGGCTTGGCCCAGGGTGGGGGCAGTGGAGGCCGTGAGGCATGGTTGAATTCTGGATGTAGCTTAAAGGTAGGTCTGATGGAATTTGCCGAGGGATTGGATGTGGGATATGAGAAAAAGAACGGTGACAGGGATGTCATCAAAGGTTTTAGTCTGAGCAGCTCTAAGGATGGAGTTGGCATTAACTGAGATAAGGCTACTTGGAGGAGCAGGTTTGGGGGGAATATCGGTAGTTCTGATTTGGGTTTGAAAAGTCTGAGATACTTTAAGATTCACCTTGAGTGTCTTCTCCTGAAAGCCTTCTCAGTTCTCTCCCCTCACCTAGAATATGCACATTTCTAACTCTGTTCCTAATTGCTGTCATAGCCCTCAGTGCACAAAGCAGCCCTTTTAACATGAATGTTTTCGATTAAGCATGTATTGACTCAGACTAAAAAACAAACCAGTAAGTTCTGTTCTGGCAGTGAAGGAGTCATTGAAATGGAGCTTGCCCTTCTGGCATAAACAACTAGAAAACTGGACAAAACCTATGAAACGACTGTATTCAGATATTGGGACAAGAGGCAGCGAAGAATGTGCTCCCACAGATAAGAGAAACAAATAAGGTGAGCCCTACCAGGGCTCCAGCTTTCTGCCCGAAGGCAATTTTTAAACTGCTCTGCAGGGGTTGGAACCCAGTTAAAACCCATGAGATCCTGCTGAATTAAAGAGACAAAACTGCGTTGTGTATATGGGGTGGAGGAGGGGGTGGTGCCAAGGGAATTTGCAAGGCAGAGGATTAAAGAGGAAGACACTATATAAAGGAAGTGCTTCACAAACATCATATGACGTCACTGATATGCGGGATCTAAAAAAATATGATACAAATGAACTTATTTATAAAACAGAAACAGACTCACAAAGAAAACAAACTTATGGTGACCAAAGGGGAAAGGTGAGGGGGCGGGGTAGGGGGGAGGGATAAATTGGGAATTTGGGATTGACATATA
This sequence comes from Lagenorhynchus albirostris, assembly GCF_949774975.1. Taxonomy (NCBI): domain Eukaryota; kingdom Metazoa; phylum Chordata; class Mammalia; order Artiodactyla; family Delphinidae; genus Lagenorhynchus; species Lagenorhynchus albirostris. Next base: position 24,143,773 of record NC_083096.1, on the reverse strand, counting down.
CACACTTCTACCTACTGTATAGCACAGGGAACTCTGCTCCATATTCTGTAATAACCTAAATGAGAAAAGAATTTGAAAAAGAACAGACATATGTATCTGTATAACTGAATCACTTTGCTGTACACCTGAAACTAACACAACATTATAAATCAACTACAGTCCAATATAAAATAAAAATTAAAAATTAAAAAAAAAAGACGGGGCTTCAGAAATCTGCATGAGGATTCCCTTGAGACTTTGTGTGAATGTTAACCTGAGCACATGTTGGATGAAACCCCCAAGGCCTAACAAAGAGCAACTGATGGGAAATCTATAAGCTAAACAATTCCCAAAGCTGACACAGGGCTGGGAGACCTGAGTTCTTACTGTGCAGCGTGGAGAGCACTTGTTGAACCCTTGGGGTACAGAGTAAGGACCTCAGAAGTGTCGTCTCTTAGTAGAAGAGCTAAACTGGCCCATAGTAAAGACCTCAAAATGAGGCTCTAATAATTCAAAAAGGTCAGCCTGATTTGCAAGTAACTCAACTGCCCAACAAAACAGACTTTAACTCTCTTTAAAGGAAGACAAGAAAAATCCCATCGCTCAACAACGTTTACAATGTCAGGAATTTAAAATAGCAACAAAACCATGAAATATTTATGAATATATCCTATGTGTGTTGGAACTGGCTCGCACCACAGGTGATTCTGTCATCTCTTCTGAACGCTACATTGGGTGACATCATGTTGAGAGCTTGAAGCTGGTCATGGTGTGAGTATTTACACTGCAGAAATTGGCAAACAGAACAAATTAGGACTTTATGACCTCCCACCTTGCCCCAAGATTTGGCTCACCAGCAGATGGCTATATAAACTTAACAAAATATGGAATGACCTCTAAGGCAAAACACTGCTGAGGGAAGTTAAAGGAGACCTAAATAAACAAAAAGATATCATTTGTTCTTGGATTAGAAGACTCAACATTAATATGTCAATTTGTCTAAATTACAGAGTCAGTGGAATCCTAGTTAAAATCCCAACAGACAGGCTGATACTAAAATTTATGAGGAAAGGCAAAGTCTTAGAATGAACCAAAAGTTGAAAAAGACATAAGTTGGAAGACTTATATTCCATGATTGTAATATTTACTATAAAGTTAAATTCATTAAGACAGTGTGGTATTGGTATATGATAAGATATACAGATCAATGAAACAGAATAGAGACTAGGAATTCACCTAGATATATATAGCTAATTGATTTCTTGGAGTTAGACATTCTATGACTACTTTATTTAGACTTCATAATGGTTGTTTTGGGCATTTGTTAATACTTCTGGAAAAAAACCTCTAAGCAAAAGTTATCATGACTATGTTTCATGGCATAGAGATTTGGACTTTAGTCACCCATTTGTCCTGTGCTGGAATCGACTCAGAACTGTTTTCTAAAGTGATTTATAAGTCCTTATACCTAGTATATAACATGATGCCTGTCACATAGTAAGTGCTTAATAAATACTTGTTGAGCTTAGTTCCTGAATGGTGGAAGGAGACCAGAGGAAACCAAATCTCTCCTCCAACTAGTGGGGAAAATATATTGTACTCAGTTTCTTGTGACCTCTTCAACACATCAAGCAGTTGTCAATAAATATATATGTTATAATCCAAAAAAGAAACCAAAATTGTTTTCTAAAATAAAATGTGTTCTACCTATGAACAGTCCTTTGGCCCTTCTTTGTACATTAGGCTTTTATTCAGTCAAGTGACCTATCTCAATTAAAGTATGTTCTTTTTTGGCTGTGCCACGCGGCATGCAGATCTTCCCTGCCCAGGGATCGAACCCATGCACCCAGCACTGGAGGCTCAGAGTCCTAACCACTGGGCCACCAGGGAGGTCCATAATTAAAGTATGCTCTTAATCAGCAACATAAAATGACTCTCATTCATTCAGACAATATTTATTGAACAACTACTATCTGCCAGGCTCTTCAGATACGATTTGGGAGTATAACCTCCAAGACTACGTATCAAAAGTTTGGCTGCAAGAATAGTATCTATGAGGGATAGTCTGAAAAATACATGGTCAATTCATTTCCCTACTTAATCTAAAATTATTCTTTCATTTAAGCCAGACTTTCAAATTGATATACGCCTTTGCCCTTTCACAGAGACCCATGCACTAGCGTTGTGCTCTATGGCCTAAAGCAAGCAGTGTTATAAAACATAATCATAGTTTAGTTAGGGTCATTGGGTTCCATGGAGCATAGACCCACTGAAATTTCCTCAAAACTATATTAAAATAATATGGCTCTTTGGCTGCCCCTGAGTTATTATGAAGTCAGGCTGTGGGCTAAAGTTCCCATCTTTATTTTCTTGGGCATGATGGCAATAAATCCTGAATATCTGAGTTTATCCACGTGAACATTTGTTATCTGCAACTCAGAAAACCTATATAACACATGTAGTTTTATAATAAAAATATTCCACAAAGCAAGTGCTTACTCTTCTGCCTGGATTAGATATTGTCATCAGCTCTGGGTCCCAGGAGCTCTTCTTCCTAATAATCTCATCCAGTTCTAGGGCCCAACCATTTCTCCTTAGCTCTGAAATCCAACTCATATCAAACCACATGCTTGATATCTCCACTTGGTTACCTAATGGGCATATTAAAATGTAACGTGATCTGAAATGGAACTCTTGGTTCCCCTCGCTTAATTCACTCCTCAGGCCTTCTTATCTCTGTGAGTGGCATCAGCATCCAATTCTTCCCCAAAGCCAGGTGTGTTCTTCATCCTCACATTCCCACACACTCCACATCTGATGGACAGGTTTCATCTGAGGCACTGCTAGAGCTTCTTCACTGGTCTTCTTGATTCAGGGGCAGAAGCCCCTGCCCTCCTCTACTCTGCTTTCTACACAGAGAGATGTTCTCAGAGGAGAAATCTCATGATACCAGCTCCCACTTAAAACCAACCAGTGACCTCCCATTGCTCTTAAAATAAAACTCCTTTTCTTACCCTCTCTCTGTGCTGCAGGCAGAGAAATCTTTCCACCATAGACGGATCGTGTCTCTTTACCCCTCTCCCATGAGCGGAATACCCTCCAATGCTTCTTTTGTTTTAGGATGAAGACCAGATTCCCTAAAAAGCCAAGTCAACCCCTCTGGCCCTCTCCATCCCCGCAGCTGCAGTGCCACTAGACTTTGGTTCCTCTGCTCCAATCTCAGCGGCCCTGTTTTCATCCCAGATCCCCTTCTGCCGTAGGGCCTTTGTGTGAGAAGGCTCTGCTCGGCCCACTTTACACTTTTACTCAACTTCACTTCCTCAGGGAAGACGTCCCCACCTCCGGACTGGGTTGGATCCTCTCACACAGACTTTCCTTCACAAGGTTTGTCTCGATCACTACCCTACAAGCTACGTGAGTGATTACTGGGTTAATACCTGTCTCTCCCGCGGGAGGGCCCAGCTTCTCTCTCCTGCCTGCCCTTCATCACTACCACTTGTCTGCCCAGGAAGCAGAAGCCAAGACACCTTAGACTCTAGGGCTTGGAGTGAGAGGGGAGAGAGATGAGGATGAAAGCAGGGCTGGGGAAGCGGAGCCTGAGACAGGCTCACGATTTATTGAGGGGTTGTTTTCAGGAAAGACCTGTAAGGGAGAAAGAGGGGCAAAATAGGTAAGGGGAGGGCAAGCTTCAAGCAGGTTAAGTTCTAACTCAGCTGAAGGCTGTGGTCTCAGACAAAGGCTAACAGAGGGGCACTCCGGAACATAAACTGCCCTGAGGCACGGGGGCAGCTTTTGTACCCCCATATCAGTCAGTCAGTGGCTGGAGCTGCCCCCTCCTCTTGGGGAAAAGGGTTTGTAACTTCCCAACAGGCAGCTCTTGCCAGCCAAGGGCATTTCTCCTGAGAAGATGAGGAAAAAGGAGCAGCTGTGACATGTTAGCCGCCAGCACTCAGTGGCTGGGATGGGACCAGGGCAGGCATCACCACATCCACTAGAGCGGCAGTTTAGATTTCTTCTTTATAAAATGTGTATGGAAGAATTCTGATGACAAAAGAAAAGTGAAGGAGTAAGTGGAGGTAGAGGGGAGTTCTACTGGAAATCTTTTCTTTCTGTCTCTTATGTTTTGTTTTTTAGACTCAGCCTATCAGAGGCACTGCCCTAGAGTCAGACTTGAGAGTTAATGAAACAAAGAAGGGATCCTTCCTAGTTGTGACAAGATTACAGTCACGGTCACCCCCAGTGTCACAAGTGTCAGGATGGTGGCCGTGGTGTCCGCTGTCCAGTGTGGGCGGTGTCAGCGGTGCAAGCAGCAGTGGACTGGGGCTTTCTGTTCCTGTCTGCTCCGGGTCTGACTTTCCAGTCCTAGCGCCTCTCTGATCTATCCAGTATCTTTTCAGTGTATTTGCCACTCTAACATGCTAGAATTGGTTTCTGCTGCTTACAACCAAGCTCCCTGAAGCACACCTTCTCAGGGCCGTGCTGCACAGCCCCCAACTCCCTCATCCTCATGACTACGGAGAGGATGGGCCTGACGCCAGCGGCCTGGTCCCTGACTCCTGTCACCAGGCCATGGCCACAGTGGCGGTGGGGGAGGGGGTGTGTTTCACAGCCTGCTGGAGCTCTGAGGGCAGGTAGGGGGCAAGGGAAGGGTAGGGTTCTGCCTTTGGATCAGAGCATTTATGGACTCAGAACATGAGGAGATTTGTGGAGCAAAGACTTTGTCTTGGCCTGACAGAGCAGGCTTCCAACACTACCCAGGGCCACCTGGGTGGAGACGGACACTGCCCACACATACCCTCTGAAGAGGGGGTGTGACTCCTAAGCCCTTCCCCATCCAGCTGCTCATGACGAGCATGTCAAGAGCTTAGTGTCATCACCCGTGGCCCCAGCTCCCTATAAAGCAGGAGCCATCTCCTGGAGGACTCAGACTTTCACTCCACCTCAGAAGTCTGTCCCCAACACTGCCAAGTACCCACCACCTCTGCCGTAGTTCCAGTTTATCTTGACCCGGCCCAGACTCTCACTGTTGAGAGTGAATGATTTCTCCAGCAGAGGATGGGGCCACCCCGTGCCTATCTTTCTCCAAATCTGGCAGGAGTAGGGGGTGGATATCCTTTTCAGAAAGGGACATTTGTCTCAGTTTTCCGCTTGATGACATCCCCCCTTGCGGCACCACTTCTGGCATTTGTGCCTGGGGTCATCTGAGGATCACTGCACATTCCCCAGTCCCAAATGTCCCTGGAATATGTGATCTCTGGGCTTCATCTCCAACCTTCTGTGTTTATATACCCTCGGCTGGCTCATGCCTAATGGTAAGAGATACTGTCAGCAAGATAGTGCACTTAATTCTCCGGCTATCCTCATCGACTAGTGTCAACCTGTTTATCCTCCAAGGACTCTGATGGCCAGCATTTCAGGCACTCCCAGCCACCTCCTCTTTTGGCAGCTCCTATCCAAGCCTTTGCACTATTGCGCAGCATCTGTAGTCGGCCAAATGGAAGTTATGAATCAGATGATAATGTTTCACCATTCCTTGGTGGTAAGGAACAAAAACCTGCTTCAGCAAGTCAGACAAAAGGAGATGTGTGTTGAAACACTCTCGGGTAGCTCACAGAGTAGACAGGAGGCTGGACACCCAGTCTTGAAATGGGACAGGAACCAACAGAAACTGGTCAGCTGCTTTACCTGAGAGTTACCGAGGCGACAGGTGTGCTCCAAGTGTTCATTGCTGATGATGCCTGGCTCTGGTCAAGAGCCGCAGTCTCATGGGAATTCCCTGGCGGTCCAGTGGTTAGGACTCCGAGCTCTCACTGCCGAGGGCCCGGGTTCGATCCCTGGTTGGGGAACTGGGATCCCGCAAGCCGTGCAGGGCAGCCCCCCACCCCACACCCCCCGCCCAAAAAAGTTACAGTTTCAGGAGAGAGTCTGAACAGCCTGGACCGCATCACGTGCCCACCCTTCGGCTGTGCGGGAAAGTCCCTTGATTTACTTTCCTACCAAGAGCGCACACAGGAGAGAGGCTTAACTCCACACACAAAAACTGGGGTGATATTTCCAATAACGGGGAAGTGAACGCTGGGCAATTAAAAAAGCAAATGGCTGCTATACGTACCTCTGTTGCTGTATGTTCTACCAGCCACGTGACTAATCAACCCACCTCACCACTGCGGAAACCACACGGGGGAAACTCTCCCCCCCTCCTCCACCCAGCCTGCTTTATAATCAGATGGTTTCCGTCTCAGCGACTTTCACATCAGGCTCCGCGGACCTGAGTGCAGGACAGGATGCGCAGAAGCGCCTCCAGGGTGCCCTCTGCGGGCCGAGGGCAGTGTAACTTCCTGGAGGACAAGACCGCAGTAGAGGTTACTGAATGAATGAATTCAACCAGCCTGAGCCCCAGGTAATGACACCCAAGTGGGTGACGATGACTCTCCTCATAGCGTATATACAGCATCATTCTCTCTGGCACCTGGAGAAAGTGCGTGGGGACTTCACATACCTTAGAGGTGATCAGTCCAGTGGCCTTCTGACTTGAATGGTCTCTTGCTACCCCCTTTCCCTGCTCTCTGCTCCATTCACAGCCACCCTCTGTCATTAGCCTTCCCACCTCGCCACCAATGATCCACCTTAAGGACCATCCACCCAGGACAAAGCAATGCTGAGCCTTCCAGAAAGGCTCAGAGGGAGGTGTCACTGTGGTTAGAGCATCCTACCAGGTGGCAGGGGAAATCCCGGCCCTGTTCTACTCCTGTGGTGGGGAGTATATGTCTGTATTCACTGAGCAAACCGAACTGTTCCCTTCTTCAATGTAAGAAGTCCACAGGCCCATTCAAATTCATTCCACAAATATTTATTCAGCATTTAGTACATGCCAGGCGCTGGTGACACAATGTTGAGTTTTAGGCTTGTGGGGAAGGAGACACTAATCAACTGAATGGGCACAAAGGAATTAAACTGTGATGTTTGCCGTGAGAAGGAAGCACACAAAGTTTAGATTAGATCGCAGAGGGACCTGTTATCTGAAGAAGTGATGTCTGAGCTGCCATCTGAAGGGTGAATGGAATTAGGTAGATAGAGGGGGCTCATGAGGAAGACGGTGCTCGGCAGAAGGGACGGAGAAGCACAAGAAGGCAAGAGCGAGCTTGTCTAGTCTGGAGAATGGAAGGAAGATCTGTGTGCGGATGTGAGAGAGTCAGGAGGAGCGGGCACCAGATGAGGCAGCTGCCAGGCCACGCAGGGCCCTGGTTTGCAGCAGGGAGCTTGGTCTTTCTCCATTTAAGCAACCTTAAATGGTTTAAGCAGGCTGCTATGGTTTGAGGGAAGTGCATTGATGGAGAGAAGGAGAATATTTAGGGAGGAAGCTAGGCAAAAGGAAAGTCCTGGTTTGACTCAGGAGAGAAGGAAGCAGAAGTGGAGAGAAGTGGATGGATCTAAGGAGCATTTTGGCCGTGGAATCACGAAGACTTGATCATGGATTGGAGGTGGAGAGGGCTCCCAGGATTCTGGCTTGCACACTTCTCTCTACTGCATTTACAACAAATTACCTAAACTGTATCCTTATCAAAGTCGGGGACCCCGTCTTATGCCTCCCACATCTGGATGCACAAAAAATACCTAGAGAATGAGTCAGCCTCTCTCTTCCTCGGCCGGTAGTTCTGCAGTTTCTAAGTCTCCCGGAAGGTGGCAGCACACGAAAACTAGCCGGTCACTGTTTCCGTGGCCTGGCCGTCGTTTCCTGCAGCCCGCGGATTTTGACTCCTTTTGGGAGTTTCCCACATTCCCAATTCCCAGAAAAGAGAGCTTTCCCCAGCCCTTCTGAGCTGCCTCAGTGGAGGGTGTGACTTAGCCGGGGAGCTTTTCATATAGACCAAGGCCTGAATTTGCTCAGTGATTCTGTGGCCAGAGCCTCTTTATTTTCAGCTGCGGTGGTTTTGCACAGGCTTCTCTTGTCAGCATCCCCGCCTATCACAGAGCACTCGGGCCAGGCTGATAGGGCCAACGGGACCTTTCTTCTCCTTCCTGTTGCTCCAGGCTGGGCATCAAACCCCTAAGCAAGCCTAGGCAAGCCCTTCTCAGTTATGTCCGGGGGAGGCGGGAAAAGCCCAGGCAGGGACCGTCTCACCCAGAGTCAGGTGGGTTTGATCCAGGAAGGGAGGCTAGAACGCGCGGCCAGAGCGGAAGAGCAGTTCTGAAAGGCCAGTGGGAACAGGTTCAAATTAACCCAATGACGTAAAAGGACTGATAGATCAAGTGAACATAACCCTCTGGGTTAGGAATGAGAAAGACGGGGGTTGAGTGGCAGGGGAGGAAGGGTGTGAAAAGTATAAAGAACAAAGACCCAGTGAGGGACACAGTAAGCTGAAGGTCAGTTTAGGGGGGCACATTGCCAGGAGGAACACAAGTCGGCATCCAAAGCCATCTCGCCGTGGGCCGGGGCAGGTTCCTGTACAATAAAGGGTAAAGGTCTGCAGCCACATGGGGCAGCACATTCAGGACTTCGTCTCCCACTGCTCAGGTTCTTAGGCATGGACAGAACAACGTGTGAATGAAGGCTTTTACTCTGCAGGGTAAGTTGCCGGCATCCCCACCCCATTAGCGCTCCCCTCTGCCGGATGCTCACCAGCTGACCCCTTTCAACCTCTTCTCTTCTGTCCCCACACTTTCTGCTTCTACTCCTTACCCTTCTTTTTTTTTTTTTTTAAAGACTTGTGAATGTAACCCTACTGCTGATTTTGACTTTCAGTTTATTTATTTATTTTTGACTGCATTGGGTCTTCGTTGCTGCGTGCGGGCTTTCTCTAGTTCCGGCGAGCGGGGGCTACTCTTCGCTGCGGTACGTGGGCTTCTCATTGCGGTGGCTTCTCTTGTTGTGGAGCACGGGCTCTAGGTGTGTGGGCTTCAGTAGTTGTGGCCGGCGAGCTCAGTAGTTGTGGCTCATGGGCTCAGTAGTTGTGGCTGGCAGTCTCTAGAGCACAGGCTCAGTGGTTGTGGCGCACGGGCTTAGTTGCTCTGCGGCATGTGGGATCTTCCCGGACCAGGGCTCGAACCTGTGTCCCCTGAATGGGCAGGCGGATTCTTAACCACTGTGCCACCAGGGAAGTCCCACCTTGCCCTTCTGACTTCGTGATCTTTAGAGAGTAGAAAGAACTAGTGGTTCCCAATTTCAGGAAGCTTAGTCTCTCCTGACCTCATGCATATCTCCTTCATCCTCTGACTCATTTCCTGAAGTGTCATATTTCCTTTCATAGCTTTATTAATATTATTATATTTTAGTGTATATTATATATTTTATTATTATTATCAGTATGTTTTATCTTAATGCTTTAGTGGTTGAGTTTAACAAATATGGGATGAGGAGCTACTTGGTAAATGGCCCAACCATCGCTTAATTCAAACATATATACTCTGGGAGGACAACACATTTATCTCTCATCTGTCATTTGCCCTTTAATTTTTCTTTTTTTTTTTTTTTTTTTTTTTTTTTGCGGTACGCGGGCCTCTCACTGCTGTGGTCTCTCCCGTTGCGGAGCACAGGCTCCAGACGCGCAGGCTCAGAGGCCATGGCCCACGGGCCCAGCCGCTCCGCGGCATATGGGATCCTCCCGGACCGGGGCACGAACCCGTGTCCCCTGCATCGGCAGGCGGACTCTCAACCACTGCGCCACCAGGGAAGCCCTGCTCTTTAATTTTGAATATTGGTGCTCATGAGTCGCCCCTAACTCACCTTATATAATAGTTCCATACTTTGGTACCATGCCCAGGATTGCCCGATAGACTCTCCTCTGAGTCTACTGGTAAAAGTGCCCCAGGCTTGTCTCTGGTCATTCATATGTCATGTGCTCCAGCCACCTTGAATACCTGCTGTTCTCCGGTGCCTCATTCTATACCACATACCTGCATCTTTGCTTGTTGCCTCCACTGCCTGAGATATTCCTTGACCTGTTTTCATCTGGCCAATTCTTAGCCATTAATTAGGACTCGGGTTAGTTGTCATCTCCTCCAGGAAGCCTCCCTTGACCACTCAGACAGGCACTTAGTATGTCCGAAGCTCTGTGCTAGATTCTGGAGATCCAAAGATAAATAAATCAGAGTCTAGAACCTAAAAGTGCTCAGAGTGTAGGAGAGAGGGCAGTGTGGTGAGTGCTGTGGGAAACATGGAGAGAGCACCCAGTCCAGGGAGGGTGGGAGGTTCCCAGAGAATGTAACATTTCAACAGAGGCAGGCAAGAGAGGAAGCTGGAGAGGGGAAGGATGTTCCAGATCAAGAATTCCTGGTGAGAGGCATTGTGACTGTAACACACTGGGCAATGGCTAGTCATTCAAAATGAGCTCAGAAGACAAAGCCAGGAAGTGACAAGAAATTAGGCTTGAATCAGAACATCATATGACCAGATCATAAAGGGCCACACTACAGAATTTGTCATTCTAAGGACTTTGGGCTTTATCCTGAAGACATGGTGGAGCCCTGGAGGATTTGAAACAGAAGAAGATGGGCTCAAATCTGCACTTTAAAGCGATAACTGGCTGGAGTGAGAAGAATAAATCAGAGGGAACAGGGACAGGAGGCAGGGACTCTTCGTGGGCATTCAGATGTGAAATGAACTGAGATGGTAGTATTGGGTCCAGGTGGGGAGAAGTGGGAAGATTCAGGAGATACCAGGGAGCTAGAATTGCTGAAACTGACGAGAAAGCCATGCAGGTCTCCAGCTTTGGCACTTGGAGGGATGGTGGTGGGGTTTGCCAAGGTAGGGAACACCACGGGGCATCAGGTTTGGGGAAAAAGATTTGTTTGGGGGCAAATTGAGTTCAGGGTTCTCTAAGATATTCAGACTGAGATGTCCAGTAGGCAGCTGGCTGTATAAGTCTAGAGTTGCTAAAAGTCCTTTGAATCTCACGCCCGTTAAGATGGCTAATATCAAAACACCAGAAAAGAACAAGTGTTGGGGAGGATGTAGAGAAATTGGGACCCTTATGCACTGTTGGTGGAAATGTAAAATGGTGCAGCTACTGTGGAAAACAGTAAAGCAGTCCCTCAAAAAATTAAAGATGGAACTATGATACGATCCAGTGATTCCACTTCTGGATATATATATCCCAAAAATTGAAAGCAGGGTCTCAAAGAGATTTTTGTACACCCATGTTCACAGCAGCATTATTCCCAATAGCCAAGACGTAGAAGCAACTCAGGTGTTCATTGATGGATGAATGGATGGACACAATGTGGTATATACATACAATGGAATATTATTCGGCTTTAAAAAGGGAGGAAATTCAGACACGTGGTGTGTCATGGATAGACCTTGAGCACATTTTGCAAGGTGAAATAAGGCAGTCACAAAAGGACAGGTACTGTATGATTACACTTACTTGGGTACCTAGAGTAGTCAAACTCATAGAGACAGAAAGTAGAATGGTGGCCGTCGGGAGTTGGGGGAGTGAGGAATGGGAAGTTATTGTTTAATGACTGCCTTGTTTGAGTTTTGCAAGATGACAAAGAGTTCTGGAGATGGGCAATGGTAATGGTTGTACAACAATGTGAAAGTGCTTAACACCGCTGAATCGTACGCTTAAAAATGGTTATGATAAAAGAGAATCACGGGGCTTCCCTGGTGGCGCAGTGGTTGAGAGTCCGCCTGCCGATGCAGGGGACACGGGTTCGTGCCCCGGTCCGGGAGGATCCCACATGCCGTGGAGCGGCTGGGCCCGTGAGCCATGGCCGCTGAGCCTGTGCGTCCAGAGCCTGTGCTCCGCGACGGGAGAGGCCACAGCAGCGAGAGGCCTGCGTACCGCAACAACAACAACAAAAGGTTATGATGGTACATTTATGTTATTTGTATTTTACCACAATTTTTTAAAAAGCCATTTGAGCCACAGACAGCAATTTGGGAATCTTTAGACTGCATAGATGGCAACTGAAGCCGTGATCTCACCTAGAGTAGGATAGAGAGGGAAACGATCAGTTGCAGGATTGGCGGAGAAGAAGGAAGACACCAAGGGGCCTGAGAAATAGCAGCCAGTAGCATCGGAGGGAAAATAGGAGGAAACGTGCGGTAGGAAGAGAGCAGGTCTCAGGGGCAGAAGCTGTAGAGACGCCAAGAACGAGAAGGACTAAAAGGAACCCTGTATTTAGCAGCAAAGAGAGCGTTTGTGGCCTAGGTGAAGGCAGCTTCAGGGGAGAAGTGGTAGAATCCAGATTATGGTGCGGTGGGGAGTATGTAGGCTGAGGAAGTAGAGAAAAGGGCTGCATCCTGGAAGCTTGGCTGCAAAAGGAGGGGGAGAGGAGCTGGTCGTGGAGACAGATACGGGACTGTCAGAAGTTGATGACAAGATCATTGGCTTTGCAACTTGCTCCAATTTCATGCTCACTCAGCATCCTCTGCACATATCCGGATTCCAGGGCCCACACGAACATCTGGCCCACTAGGCAGAGTCACTCTGACTTGAGAAATTGTCATTCTACTTGCTACACCTTCTCAAGGATTTGGTTAGCTGAAGGAAGCTAACTGGACGCCAAGCAGCTCTGAGAAGATCAAGGTTTCGGAAGTGCCCAGTCCAGGATATTGGACGCTTGAAGGCCCCCATGAACCCCTACTGCATGTCCCCTCTCTGTCTTTCTTAAGTTGTCCTCTCTGTCTGAAACGCCGTCCCTCTGACGCACACAACTTGGTTTTACTCCCATGCATCCTCCTTCGAGACTCAGCTTAGGCTTCACTCCAGAAAGCCTTCCCAGACCCCTCCCTCCTGCCCCAGGCTGGGGTGAGAGTCCCCTCCTCAGTGCACACTCCACAGGGATCCTGTGCTCAGGAAGGAGTACTTGTCGTATTGTCTGGTGGTTATTTGCTAGTTTCCCGCACTGAGCTGCGAACAACCAGAGATCTTGTTTTGTAGCCCCTGTTCCCAGCACATTGTAGGTGCTCGATAAATGTTTACTGAATTGATGAATGAACGGCAAAGAAAGATTAGGTTGAAATTGCCTGGTGAATAACAGGACAGGAAATTCATGCATAGAAGGCATTTTTGTTTGCCACACACCAGGTGTGATGGGTATATGAAAAGATCTGGACTCTATCCTTTAAGAGCATAGGCGTGGGGAGCTCTCGTAGCGCATCTTTCCTGTTTGGAAGAGGAACGGCAGTTATCTTGGGCCTCTGGGCTCTCAAAATTATTTGTTCATACTTGAGGCTGGCACGTCGTGCACAATAAATCTTTGTTGAACAGATCAATGAGCCTTTATTACAGAACTTATACTACGATTTCCTAGTTTTTATTTATGTATGATTTTCTCCTCTAGATTGTGAGCGCCTGGAAGTCAGGGACTGTGTCTCACTCCTGTTAACAGAATCTAGCACAGAGCTTTGCACATAGTAAGTATCAAAAATGTGTATTGGCTGAAAGAATAAATTTCTGAGATGAGTGAGGAGAGCGCGCGCGCGCACACACACACACACACACACACAGAGTACACTCTCTTTTTTTCTCTCCCCAGTATTATTTTTTCCATAGGAAACCAGGTGAAAAATTCAGTTCATGTTATTGGCTTTTAATAAGACTGAATGCTTCTGCAGGCTTCCTTGGCAGTTTGCTCTGGCAAGAGCCGACACGCTTCCATTGCGTTGATAGAGGTTCTGAAGGCTCCGGGAAGAAGCACAGCCGGCGTGTGTGTGGAAGTCGGGAGAGGGCAGCGGGGTGCACCTGGTCCTCACAAAGCCTGTGACTGTGACAGCACCCAGCATTTCTCGGGGGGGGGGCCGAGTGGGGGACCCAGTGATAGAGACGGGGACATGTTCTCACCATGCAGCTGTGCACCTGGATGTGGGGTGCAGGAAGGTTAGCTGAGGCTGCCCAGCTGAGCTGCATGCTTAACATTATTAAATTCTCTAATGAGTATATTCGATTTACCAATAGGTGCACAGAAAGGAGGTACCCAGTGGGTTTCTAGCCTAAGTTTCCCCTCCTCTGGCCCTCTTGTACAGCCAAAAGAACTCCCCTGCCCCCCTCCATCGTCGTCCTGCCTGTAAGAGAAATGGGTTTGTCCAAGCAAGGATGAGATTCACAGGCGAGGTTAAGGGAAGAGGATGAGTATTTTAATATATCTTTTCCCTTTACTGACGGAATGAGGTTATCAAAGGACAAAAGCAGGGATTTCCCTGGTGGCGCAGTGGTTGAGAATCCGCCTGCCAATGCAGAGGACACGTGTCCAAGCCCTGGTCCGGGAAGATCCCACACGCCGTGGAGCAACTAAGCCCATGTACCACAACTACTGAGATTGTGCTCTAGAGCCCGCAAGCCACAACTACTGAGGCCTCATGCCTAGAGCCCATGCTCCACAACAAGGGAAGCCACCGCAATGAGAAGCTCGCGCGCAGCAACGAAGACCCAACCAACACAGCCTTAAATAAATAAATAAAAACAAAAGCAGGTCCTCAGTGCCACAGGTGATTTCATTTTGGAGGTTCTCAATGTGCCATGGGGGCTGCCCTGGCGGCTGTGAAACTGGCTGGATCAGAGCAAAGATGACAGGCCCTCCTGCCTGCTCCTGGGCCAGCTCAGCACCATGTGGCTTTGTCCTCTTTGGAGACGAACTCTACAGTCTAGATACATCCATTCTGTCCCCAGCCTGGAACAAGCACTAGAGGCTCATGAACCTTACTTCAGCACTCGTTCTTACTGCCTACTGGCTTTGACAGGTGACACCAAGCAGCAGTCCAAGGTCAGCCCGGGAGGGAAATGTCCTTGGTGATGATGCTCTCTTCTAGGGCTTCCCGGGTTGGCTTCAGCTGTAGAAGCAGAGACGGGAAAGCCTTACGCTTTGATGAGCTATAGCCTGACTTCTCCTGGACCAGCCTGATTTCTTTCCTGCTCTCTTCAGGCGGTGGTTGTCCAAACCATGTTTTGTTTATTCCCAAGGAAAAGAGCTGGCTTCCTCTTCAGCTCTTATTCTGCTCTTCATTATTTGTAAATTCCAGCTCTCCAGCCTCCAGCTAGGCAAATGTACAAGTTATTATTAGTAGCTGTGTGGAAACCTCACAGTCAAAATGTTTTCTGATAAAAGAACGGGGATGTTCTTTGTTAAAAAGTATTTCAGAACTACTTCACCCCTTTCTTCCTGTTCTAACTCTGTCCTCTGTACCCACACCCTCTCCCAGCTCATGGCCACATGCAGTCATTTTACAACGTTAAAACACCGCCTTCTCACGTGACACAAAACAGTATGGGTTTTAGTTAAAGTATTATTTAGACTTTTATGTAACGTTTACATTTATCAGAGAAAAAGAAAACCCCTGAAATCAACTGCTTTGTGCCCTCACGCCCAAGGTTCTGTCGGTGGCTCGGTTGCTATCTCAGTTCCTGAGCTGCCAGCAAGGCCACACCGTTTCCTTTGAGCACAACGAGATCTCAGTGTTACAGGCCGGTGTTTCTCCCACCTAACAACCGTGGCTTGCCAACCATTCTTGCTGGACCTGGAAGTGAACCACTGATCCCAAAGATTAAAAAACAAAATAAGGAGATGTAGTGTCCCAGGGGACCTCTCTGCTTGACTCTGCCGTGGATTACTAACCCTGTCCTGTGCTTTGTTCCGGTTTCCAGGGAGAGGAGGTGGGCAGACCCACTAACGCTGCTGAGGGCAGGGGAGTCTGGACCAAGATGACATGGTGCTTGACACCGGAGGGAGCTGAGGGTGCGGGATGAAACTGCTGATTCCAGAGCTGCAGGTTTTAGCTAACTTGGTCGCACCCTCGTTTGCCATCAGTTAACCAACAGACTGCATCCCTGTGTGTTCCTGCAGTGTCTTCATTTATAATCGTGGCTCTCCAGCTTATGTGGGCATCAGAATCCACAAGTTCCACAAGAGAACTTGTTAAAACACAGATTTCTGGACCCTATTCCCAGGGTTTCTGATTCAGTAGGATTGGTGTGGAGCCCAAGAATTTGCATTTCTAAGCAGCTCTGGGGCAATGCTGCTTTTTGGGGACAACACTTAGAGAACCATTGATTTAGACGGGTGGTTTTATCTCTGTGATGGGGTGAAATCAAGGTCAGGAGAGGAAGAGATGTGGTGGTTTCGCACAGCTCAGTGCTTCTGGGTGTGTTTATAACGGCAGCACACCATTTCTACTGTTCTGTAGAACGTTGGGGAGGGATGCTGTTTGGGAAGGCGCACATCAATGTGGATCTCAACCAGGAAGGATTTTCTCTGGTCTTATGCTGACCCCTGCCCACTTCCCGGAATGGAAGTCAACTTGCAGTTTGCGTTTTTAGGTTGCTGTAAATTTATTAATGATGTTTCTCAAAATTCCACGGCATAACGGGTGTTGGAAGCCGTGTTCCAGGGTATCCTAATTCTACCTCCCCCTCCTGCTTGCTGTTCCCATGGCATTTCAACCCTCACAAGCTGGCCGGGTATCTGGTTGTCATCTGTCTAGGCCACCCACAGAGGATGCTGCTCTGGGGTTTCTGCACCCAGCCTTGATGCACTGTGGACCAGCTAGCTGCATCCCAGGAGTTCTTGAGGTTCTGTCTGTCTTCTGTTGTGATTTCGAGTTGAGTTATTGGTGGTACTAATGGAACTGCTCAGGAAGTGGAAAAATCCCTGATATGTGTGTCCTGTGTGTTTGGAGAAAGGGCGGGGGAGAGGGGGGAGGAGGAGGGGGCAGTCTTTGTTTTCATGGTTCAGTAACTTTCCCCAAATAATCTCCACTTTCAACATTTAGCACTGAAGGAAAATCCCCAAATAGATTTAAAAAATCTAAAATCTTGACCAGCGAGAGCAGAGGGCAAAGGGTTGATAATATATTACTGTTTTCTTTATAACAATTAAAACCTGATTTTTGCCGTGGGGATTTATTTTTAGAGCAGTGGATAGTCTCTGCATACGACTGTGGTTTAATTTTTTATCCTCCTCTGTGTAAGACAGTAATTCATTATGCACGTACTGTATTGTACAAATCCTTCTGTTATTACTCAATTTTCATATATAGGAAAGTTTAACCAACATCTATCCTAAAATTATAGTTCTCTCTTAGCTTGCACACTTTGGGAGTGTTTTAGAAATCTTGCTGTTCTCCCTGATGTTGACACAATCTCTTCTCAGGTAGGCAAATTAGAGATTTCATTACCTTCTCCTTAGCAGGAATCTTAGGTCTGGAGCCATGTTTTATGAACTATGTCATTTGGCGACTTATCTGGAGAGACAGAGAGATACATGATAACTATTTGCCAGTGGTCCTTGGACTAGGTTACGTTTATGTTTTAATGCACCTCACCATTAGATGGTAGTATAGTAATAGGCATAATAATTTGGGGGCAGAGGGACAGTCTCTTCACCTGTTTAAACACGCTCGGTCTGGCTTGGTGTAGTAGAGCTATCAGGTCCTTGTCAGCGCAACAGGGTAGGTTTGGGCCTGGGACCTCTGTCCTAAGTAAGAATCATGGAAAGTCAGACCGGTAACAGAACTTACTTTTGGTTGCAGGAAGCCCTGTTACCTTCAGATCAGGGATAATTATCATTGAAGCCTAAGAATGCTCTGACGGGGTTGGAGGTGTTGTTCTGAGACCCCTTAGCACAGCTTTTGGCTTCACTGCTTTTCTAAATGTGGATATTAAAGTATATAACTTATCGTTACTCTCTGATAGAGCTGTCATTTATCCACCATCGAATCAAATGCATTTCTTTATATTAGAATGTAATTTCCACTTCCTCATGTCTATATGCTCCTAAGTTGATATTTTCAAAAGGAGCAAGGCTAGTGTTTGGCAACTTTTCTCCCCCGTAACTTGTGACCCGTGGCAGAAAGAAACGGCTCTTCTCACGTTCTGTCCCTCCTCGGTTTCCAGAGTCCACTGCCCTCTGACACTGGTGTCTTCCGATCTTCCGCAGTGAGTCATAAGGTGTCAGTAGCAGGGATTCTGTGCCCAAGAAGACAAAAGAAAACCAGGTCAAGGGGACTTGCGTGGAAATTTAAACATTTTTAAGAATGGCGAGTTAGGCTTAATTTCTAACATAATTGAAAGACTCTCTAATGGTATTAGAATGTTAATGGGGCTATCCATGGCCGGTAGAGAAAGAAAAAAATCCAATTAGACCTAGTTTCAGTGAAGGTAATGAGTCCAAGAAGAAAACAAACCCGGAGAAATAGAGAAAACAGAGTGGATTTGATTTGTAAAGGTTTTCTTAGCTTCGGAATCAAGGTGGTAGAGAGATTTTCAAATGGGCTTCAGGGGTCGTAGATTCTCAGAGGCAGTTCACCTGTGTGGGGTTCTGTTTCCTCACCCCCAGCACCTTAATGCTCCTTTAGGAACCTGGCACTGACAGTCCCTCATTCACTGGGTCGTTACCACAGGCTGTTTCTCTGTTGAGTTTCAGGCTTTCCTCTGATCGCTTACCCTCTCCAGGGGTCATCGTAATTGTCACAGGATATAACCTGTCACAGGCCAGGAGCTGGCCCTCCACACCCTGAGCCTGGATGATCACCAACCCTGGCCCCCTCCTCCAAGTCTGGCTCATCCTAACACCATAGGGAAAGATGTCAAGCCACATGACTGCATCCTTGCTGGGGGCAGACAGCCAAGGTCCTCCTGGCCTTGCCAGCTCCCCGAAAGGCTTCCACCATCCCCAACGGCTGCTGAAGCCCCTCTGTTTCCTCCTCGTGTGAGTGGCCTCCACTGTCCTCAATTCTGCTGCCTTCAAAGACCAGAAGGTTAAGCCCAGCTCGGGGGCCATGGCGGCCACACTGTTTGTGGGGCTGGAGTGCACCTTCCCTGCTCCTGGGCCCTGGGAAAGGCCTGGAAGAGCTGAGACTCCTCCAGGCCTGAAAATGGGGCAGCCCTGCCCGGTGGGCCACTCTCCAGCTGCCCCAGACTGCCTGTCCACTCTGAGGAACACAGACCCGCCTCTCTCTCCCATCTGTTAGTAAATTACTTTTCCTAGAAAACAGGTGCTTCCTCAGGCCCTGAGAACGCTATTGTCCTTCCCTTCGGCACATCCTTGCTGGCCACTCCCAGGGATATTCCTACATGAAGTGAAGGCTTCACTCTCTTGCCCTCTTCTTATGGCTCCAACTGGGAGCCATATCTTCCAGCCATGTCATGTGAGGGCTTCAGATATAAAAAATATATAACGATAAGATTTATTGCATTTATAATTGCATGCAGTGGTGTGCTGGTAAATGTTTAAAAGCTGCCTTAAGATGGGGAGAGGGGAGAAAGCTCTAACGTGTAGCATCCGCTCATTTCCATGGTGTAAATACTCTCACCATGGCCGATTTCGAGCTACTCTTATGATATCACAGAACATGATGGTTGGGTTTCCAAAGGTGCTTTCAGAGCGGATATGAGCAGACTCTTGCACGCCACTGACGGCATGCATTACCAGAACTTCCTGTCTGATCCTGTCCAAATCCTGACACTGCTTCTGTGAGGTAAGGAGGGCAGCTATTATTATCCCCAGTTTATAGATGAAAACTCGTCTGTGCCCCACACAGGTGGTTGAATGAACAGTATATTCGTTTGAGGCATGTGTGTTGTGACAGACCATATGCAGATTTTCAAAAGAAATATCTCAACACGGCTTTTTACAACCCTTAAAAAACCCCATCCGTGAAGGAATATAGAAGGATCAAGAAAATGGAGAGAGGGGAATTTGTAAGGAACGTTATGATTGGACTGCCCTCTGTAAGAGGGGTGGAGCTGGGGCGCGTTGCCTCCTTCATATCAAATTACAAGAGGAAAACCAGTCTGAGACCTACTTTGGGGAACTCCTGGGGAGGCTACAGCAGCCGTGGTTGTGGGAATAAATAGAGAGAGAGAAAACAGGGCTTCGTTTAAGAAAGAACAGCCCAAGAAGCACACACAAATAAAGAGATTAAAAAAATAAAAGATTTTTTTTAAAAAAGAAAGAACTGCCCTACCGCAGACAGTAGGAACCAACCAACATGGGCCTCACGATGGAGAGAGCAGGCCAGGAGACATTTTAAATTTGATCCACGAGTTGACCTGAGAAGGTGAGGGGGTGAGAGAATCGTCAGATGGAAAGAGAATCTGTGTGTGAGGAGCAGCTGGAAGAAGGAGGAGGGCATCACGGTGCCTACATGAGACTGAAACAAAAATCAGGCCCAGGGGCTTCCCTGGGCTTCCCTGGTGGCGCAGTGGTTGAGAGTCCGCCTGCCGATGCAGGGGACACGGGTTCGTGCCCCGGTCAGGGAAGATTCCACGTGCCACGGAGCGGCTGGACCCGTGAGCCATGGCCGCTGAGCCTGCGTGTCCGGAGCCTGTGCTCCGCAGCGGGAGGGGCCACAACAGTGAGAGGCCCGCGTACTGCAAAAAAAAAAAAAAAAACTCCATGGGGCAGACTCCTACTCCCATTCGTGGTCTCCCAGCCCCTTCCATGACTCACAAAGGGTGGGAATTTCATCCCCCACCCCTGCACCTCTCCCCCCGGGTCTTCTTGAGAAGCCAGTACTAAAATCTACCACGTTAACCAAACTTCATCCTGTGGTGTTTCAGGGACTCAATAGCTGTGAGATATAGCTGTGCTTACAGGTGGATACTAGCTCCGGTTTGGAGAGTTTCACCCCAGGGATACATGTCCAGGTCCTTAGGAAAAGATGTTAGTGGAAAGCTGAATTAACATGCAACATCCTTATACATTCTGCCAAGTATGCAGCTCCAGAAATCGTTGATTCTGTGTCTTGTCAGCAGCACAGTCTAGGAGCCAGAATTTTTGCTCTCCAGGCTGTGAGATGTTTACACTGCGTGTGTGTGTGTGTGTGTGTGTGTGTGTGTGTGTGTGTGTGTGTGTGTGTGTGTGTGTGTGTGTGTGTGTGTGTGTGTGTGTTCTGTGAGCCGCCGCTGCGGCTGCCACCGCGGACTGCAGCTGGTGTTGATGGCGCAGAAGCGCTGAGTCACTGGCTGTTTAGTTGCTCTTACATCACGTTCCATTGTCCTTTCTTCCTTTCTAGGCTTTTAAGGGCCTTTCAGTGGTTTTGTTTTGTTTTGTTTTTGCCACCGGCCTATCCCTGTTAGGAAAAAGGGGTGTAAAAACCGAGAGGCGGCTGGGGCTTCCGAACAAAGCCATCCAGGAGGACAGCCAGTCCCTGCAGGCTGCAGAGAACACCCAGCACCCAGATCTCCCTCAGAGGCACCCAGCAGGCAGGGGAGGCAGCCAGGGCGCTGGGCTGGGCCCCAGTGAGGCCAGGGTGCTGCTGTGCTGGTTTGTTTTGGAGCTGATGAGTTTAATAATCTCTTTATACATTCTGAATCCAACGTTCTTCATGCCCTGTTTTAGCGCAAGTGTAACAGGTGGTGCTAATTATCTATGTGACATAAATTCTTGAAGAGCTGGCCTCTGGAGAGAGCTACAGAAATTTGTTTAAATGACCATTTTGACCCAACGAGCTTGACACTTTATTAAAATTTTTTTGGTTATAAAATTACCTATTTATCCTGGAAAAAATTGGGAGAAAACCCAGAAAAGTGTAATGAATGAAATAAAAATGCTCCATAATCCATCACCCAGGAATGATCACATTTTGATGCACAATTTTCCAGTGTTTTTTCCATATATCAGTTGATATGCACATACATTTTATATAATTGGGCCCACACTGCACATTTTATTTGAACTGAAAATTATTCTGTGAATATACTCTTATGTTCTTTAAACCATACTCTGGAAGAAGTACAAACTAGTGCAGTCTGAAAAAAGAGATATGGCTGTATCTTTATTTTGTTTACCGTCTTTCATTTTTATTTCTAGAATTTTTCTCTTTCCAAGATAGCCTCATCCAGAGGCCCCATCCTCTTCTCCCACTGCTGCAAGGTCTTTAAAGCATTTTCTCAGATAACCATCTCATACCATCTCTTCTTCTTTTGCCTTCTGAGAACCCTTGACATGCATCTATCTGGGTCAGAGGTTCTCAAGCTTGAGGGCACATCAAAATCACCTGGAAGGCTCAAAAGAGAGCACTGGGCTTTGTCCCCAGAGTTTCAGATTAGTAGCGATGGCTGAGAGGGGGCAAATTCGCAAAGACCGTGGCCTGTGTTGGTTCACTACTGAGCCGGATGATATGGGGGAAAGGGTAGACAATTTGATCACTCCAAGCCTTCTCCCACCATTCCCTGGCTCCTTGTCGTTTTCCCTTAGAGCACTCCTCCTGTTTCCAAAGCCTTACTTTGAACCTGTGCTGTCTCCTCGTGGTGTCACCCATGCCTACAGAGGACAGAACTATTTTCTTAACGGAGGATTGGAACCAAAGGCTTTGGAGAGGCCCCTCAGTACCTGAGAGTGAAAGACAGTGTGGTTAGTCCTTCACTCTCACCACATCACATTCTCCTCAACAGCTGGCTCGACAGGAAATGCACAGATGCCCAGGCTATTTGTTAAAGGAAATGACACATTATCCTCTTCCCAGCATCTGGTAATTCCTGAAAGACAGGCCCTGATAATACTGTTGGCTCACTAGATGCCTAAGTCTTCTTCCCCGAGGGAAGGCAGGGCTGGGGGCAACAAAGGAGGACAGAGTCTATTTGCAGTGTCAACCCAAGGGGACACCTTGAGGAGGGGGAGAAGGGTCAGCAGCACGCCATTCTGTTCCCTGAGCTGGGAATGCAGGCTTCCCTCCTGTCCAGCCCTGAGCAACCGTCTCTTTCTGAAGTTTTAAATCTTGCATGGAGAGCTGAAAAGGTTTAAACATGCCATGCCGGGCTGGCATGGCTGGACACAGGGCAGATGGACTGATTACACGGGCAGAGGAGATTGGCAGGACACTGGTTATTGAGGCTGCAGCAAAGGGGAGCAGAGCCGTGTCCAGTTGAGAGGCTGTCACGGTGCACAATGGTGGCTCCCAAGGACTCAGAAGCCTCGGCTAGGAAATGCACAAATTTTTTCAGCCCTAAGGCACCCTCTGGAAGCAAAATGGAACATGCAGAAGGAATAGGAGAGGTGTGAGTGGGCTGCCTAGTTTCCCCAGGTAATTGAAAAAGAGGCACAAAGCTTTGAACTCGGTCTGAGAGCCGAGGGGTGGCAGTCTCCAGCCCGACCCCTATTCAGCATCTAGACCAACGGAGCAACCTCAAGTCGAGGTCTGAGAGAAGCAAGACTCGTTCTCATTAAATTAGCACAAGACTGGGGAGGGGGTGGAGAGAGGTGGGGAGGGGGTGGAGAGAGGTGGGGAGGGGGTGGAGAGAGGTGGGGAGGGGGTGGAGAGAGGTGGGGAGGGCACTTCCACCTCCGGATCTCAGGGCATTTGTTCTGCCAGGCCTTTGTTTTGTTCCAGCCGGGGCACTCTGGTGAAAGCATCCTGGGAATTCGGCCTGCAAACAGAAAGGGCATTTCCTTGTGTGGGTTTCCTGTTTAGGTCTGCGTAGAAACCCAAAGGATCGCTTGGCCTCATAAATCCTCTAGACATTACTGATGTAGATGCTCTGGCCAGCTGCCATGGGAAAATTGCACAAAAATAGACGAAGGGAGGAAAGCGCATTCACTCTCAGGATTCTGGGTGGGTTTCAGACTTCATGTTTTTGGATCTGTAAATAGAGGGGGTTGGGTTAGAGGAGAGGATCATTAAGGTCCCTTCCAGCTTTGACGTTCTCAGATTCCGTTTCCCTCTCAAGGGTCACCTGGAGCTCGTGCTGTCCAGCTCGGTGACAGGGGTCTGACGAGCAGCTCACCAAACAGAAGCAGGATGAAAGTCTCAGGCCCAAATCAGGAAGTTGTCCTAGAATATCTTTAGGCTCCTTCACAGAAGAAAGGTACTTTTGAACTCTGGTAATTCCCAGACTTTCCTAAACATTTAATTTATTCCAAAAACGATAGACACCAGGCTCAGGAATATTGAGGGAGTCTTGGGGCTGGGTTTTGGCACAAAGCAAGTGCACAGAGCCGACCCCAAGGTGGTAAATAAGGTGTATATTACGAGACAACACCCATTTCAGGATTCTTTTTTACTTCCTGTTCGCCTCAACTCCCGCAAATGTCAAATGGACATGCACACTTGTTGTTTTAATGGAAGAAGCCATGTTTTCATACTTAATCTGTGGCTGAATCCACAGACTCCAAGTGGCAGATTCTCCACTTGGAGTCTGTCCAGACGTTAGGTTAGTTGGGGAAGTGATGGGATAAGAACAGGATTTCTCACCGAAGTTTCTTCTGTCAACCGTGCTTTGTTCTGGTGAGGACATTGTCCTTGTCTTAAATATATTCTTGTGTTCTTCTGTTTTCTCATTTGTCCTTGTTTGCATCATTGAAAAAAAAAATTTGTGATATGGAACTGTCCTTTTTAGGGGGGAGGTACTAAAATGATATTGAGCAACATGAAGTTAATCTCCTTAGCCTGGCAATGCAGTGTTCTAGTACGTTAATTGGATTTTCTACTTAAATGTGGATAAACTCATTTATGCAGCAACATTTCCCATGATAAAATTGCTCCTTTAGAATTCAGTGTTGCTCTGTTCTCAGTTCTCTCAGGTATGAATTTGATGCTTGTCTATAAACCTCATTCCCTAGAACAAGTTCTTACAGGTAAATAAATAGGCGAAGAAATTTTACTTCCAAGGTCCTATTCTGTTACTTCCTTTCCAAAGTTTGCTCTTATATATCTGAAATGCATTCTCCATTTCCCTGACTGAACTGATTCTTCAATAATGAAGTGGGAGGAAGGTAAAACGACATGAAGATCTAAGTTTTCTGGGTCAGTAATCCTTAGAACCCTGGTCCTGAGAAATGTGTTTTCAGAGGGTAGTTTTATGGTCAAATATGTTTGGGAAATGCTGCTCTCTTTAAGAATCACACTGCACCCTAATGTGTTACAAGCTCTGAAAATTCATGCAATAAATAAACCTGTTCAACTTTAACTCAGCATTTCCCAAACTTATCTGATTGAGAACATTTCTTTTTATATTATTTCTACAGCTGTTAACAAATGCAGGCATAAGTGTTCTATGGAAAACATTTTGAGAAATGCTTCTTTCAGCCAAAAGACAGAGTTCACTATCCTACCTTTAGCAGCTGGAGATATGTGTATCTATCTATCAGTGTGTAATGGAAATGTTCCTGCTCTTTTCTGAATTTTAGTAAGCGATAGACTAGGATGATCATAACTATGAAAATATTTTCATAGAAAAAATATTAGAAAGACACACCAAAACTTCAAGTGTGGCTTCAATTGTGGCTATTGGTGGCTGGTAGAATGACAGGTAATTTTTTTCCTTCTTTCACATTCTCCCACAATGAACACGAATTATTTCTATATTTGGGGTGAAAAAACAAAATAAACTTCATTTCTTAAAAAGAATCAATATACAAAGTTCTTTTTTTGTCATTTTTTAAAAATGCATCTTTATTGGAGTATAATTGCTTCACAGTGCTGTGTTAGTTTCTGTCGTACAACAAAGTGAATCAGCCATATGCATACACATGTCCTCATATCCCCTCCCTCTTGAGCCTCCCTCCCATCCTCCCTATCCCACCCCTCTAGGTCATCATAAAGCACTGAGCTGATCTCCCTGTGCTATGCAGCTGCTTCCCACTAGCTATCTATTTTACATTTGGTAGTGTATGTATGTCGATTCTTCTCTCACTTCGCCCCACCTTCCCCCACCCCTTCCCATGTCCTCAAGTCCATTCTCTATGTCTGCGTCTTTATTTCTGCCCTGCCACTAGGTCCATCAGTACCATTTTTTTTTAGATTCCATATATATGCGTTAGTATATGGTATTTGTTTTTCTCTTTCTGACTTACTACACTCTGTATGACAGACTCTAGGTCCATCCACCTTACTACAAATAACTCAATTTCATTTCTTTTTATGGCTGAGTAATATTCCATTGTACATATGTGCCACATATTCTTTATCCATTCATCTGTCAATGGACACTTAGGTTGCTTCCATGTCCTGGCTATTGTAAATAGTGCTGCAATGAACATTAGGGTACGTGTATCTCTTTATTTATTTATTTATCTATCTGTTTTTGGCTGCATTGGGTCTTCTGTGCTGCACGCGGGCTTCCTCTAATTGCAGCAAGCAGGGGCTACTCTTTGTTGTGGTGCGTGGGCTTCTCGTTGCGGTGGCTTCTCTTGTTGTGGAGCATGGGCTCTAGGTGTGCGGGCTTCAGTAGTTGTGGCACATGGGCTCAGTAGTTGTGGCTCATGGGCTCTAGAGCACAGTCTCAGTGGTTGTGGCACACGGGCTTAGTTGCTCCATGGCAT
Source organism: Lagenorhynchus albirostris (assembly GCF_949774975.1). NCBI lineage: Eukaryota > Metazoa > Chordata > Mammalia > Artiodactyla > Delphinidae > Lagenorhynchus > Lagenorhynchus albirostris. The sequence goes on along the minus strand of NC_083096.1, from coordinate 24,117,592 downwards.
GTGGGATCTTCCCTGACCAGGGCTCGAACCTGTATCCCCTGCATTGGCAGGTGGATTCTTAACCACTGCGCCACCAGGGAAGCCCAATGTCTCTTTTTGAATTATGGTTTTCTCAGGGTATATGCCAGTAGTGGGATTGCTGGGTCATATGGTAGTTCTATTTTTAGTTTTTTAAGGAACTTCCATACTATTCTCCATAGTGGCTGTATCAATTTACATTCCCACCAATAGTGCAAGAGGGTTCCCTTTTCTCCACACCCTCTCCAGCATTTATTATTTGTAGATTTTTTGTTGACGGCCATTCTGACTGGTGTGTGGTGATACCTCATTGTGGTTTTGATTTGCATTTCTCTAATGATTAGTGATGTTGAGCATCCTTTCGTGTGTTTGTTGGCAATCTGTATAATCTTCTTTGGAGAAATGTCTATTTAGGTCTTCTGCCCATTTTTTGATTGGGTAGTTTGTTTTTTTGATATTGAGCTGCTTGTATATTTTGGAGATTAATCCTTTGTCCATTGTTTCATTTGCAAATATTTTCTCCCATTCTGAGGGTTGTCTTTTTGTCTTGTTTATGGTTTTCTTTGCTGTACAAAAGCTTTTAAGTTTCATTAGGTCCCATTTTTAAAATTTTTGTTTTTATTTCCATTATTCTAGGAGGTGGGTCAAAAAAGATCTTGCTGTGATTTATGTCAAAGATTGTTCTTCCTATGTTTTCCTCTAAGAGTTTTATAGTGTGTGGTCTTACATTTAGGTCTTTAACCCATTTTGAGTTTATTTTTGTGTATGGTGTTAAGGTGTGTTCTAATTTCATTCTTTTACATGTAGCTGTCCATTTTCCCCAGCACCACTTACTGAAGAGGCTGTCTTTTCTCCATTGTACGTTCTTGCCTCCTTTGTCGTAAATTAGGTGACCATATGTTCGTGGGTTTATCTCTGGGCTTTCTATCCTGTTCCATTGATCTATATTTTTGTTTTTGTGCAAGTACCATATTGTCTTGATTACTGTGGCTTTGTAGTATAGTTTGAAGTTGGGGAGCCTGATTCCTCTGGCTCCGTTTTTCTTTCTCAATATTGCTCTGACTATTCGGGGTATTTGTGTTTCCATAGGAATTGTAAAATTTTTTGTTCTAATTCTGTGAAGAATGCCATTGGTAGTTTGATAGGGATTGCACTGAATCTGTAGATTGCTTTGGGTAGTATAGTCATTTTCACAATATTGTTTCTTCCAATCCAAGAACATGGTATAGTTTTCCATCTGTTTATGTCATCTTTGATTTCTTTCATCAGCGTTTTATAGTTTTCTGAGTACAATTCTTTTGCCTCCTTAGGTAGATTTATTCCTAGGTATTTTATTCCTTTTGTTACGACGGTAAATGGGATTGTTTCCTTAATTTCTCTTTCTGATTGTTCATTGTTAGTGTATAGGAATGCAAGAGGTTTCCGTGCATTAATTATGTATCCTGCAACCTTACCAAATTCATTGATTAGCTCTAGTAGTTTTCTGGTGGCATCTTTAGGGTTTTCTATGTAGAGTATCATGTCATCTGCAAACAGTGACAGTTTTACTTCTTCTTTTCCAATTTGTATTTCTTTTTCTTCTCTGATTGCTATGGCTAGGACTTCCAAAACTATGTTGAATAAGAGTGGTGACAGTGGACATCCTTGTCTTATTCCTGATCTTAGTGGAAATGCTTTTAATTTTTCACCATTGAGTAGGATGTTTGCTGTGGGTTTGTCATACGTGACCCTTATTATGTTGAGGTAGGTTCCCTCTATGCCCATTTTCTGGAGAGTTTTTATCATAAATTGGTGTTGAATTTTGTCAAAAGCTTTTCTGCACCTATTGAGATGATCATATGGTTTTTATTCCTTAATTTGTTAATATGGTGTATCACATTGATTTGCATATATTGAAGAATCCTTGCATTCCTGGGATAAATCCCACTTGATCATGGTGTATGATCCTTTTCATGTGTTGCTGGATTCTGTTTGCTAGTTTTTTGCTCAGGATTTTTGTATCTGTGTTCATCAGTGATATTGGTCTATAATTTTCTTTTTTTGTGCTGTCTTTTTCTGACTTTGGTATCAGTGTGATGGTGGCTTCATAGAACTAATTTGGGAATGTCCCTCCCTCTGCAATCTTTTGGAAGAGTTTGAGAAGGATCAGTGTTAGCTCTTCTCTAAATGTTTGATAGAATTTACCTATGAAGCCATCTGCTTCTGTGCTTTTGTTTGTTGGAAGATTTTTAATTAGTTTCAATTTCATTACTTGTGATAGGTCTGATTATATTTTCTAATTCTTCCTGTTTCAGTCTTGGAAAATTGTACCTTCTAAGAATTTGTCCATTTCTTCATGGTTGTCCATTTTATTGGCATAGAGTTGTTTGTAGTAGTCTCTTATAATCCTTTGTATTTCTGTGGCATCAGTTGTGATTTCTCCTTTTTCATTTCTAATTTTATTGATTTGCATCCTCCCCTTTTTTTCTTGATGAGTCTGGCTAAGGGTTTATCAATTTTGTTTATCTTCTCAAAGAACCAGCTTTTAGTTTTATTGATCTTTGCTACTGTTTTCTTCATTTCTATTTCATTTATTTCTGCTCTGATCTTTATGATTTTTTTCCTTCTACTAACTTTGGGTTTTGTTTGTTCTTCTTTCTCTAGTTGCTTTAGATGTAGGGTTAGATTGTTTATTTGAGACTTTTCTTGTTTCTTGAGGTGAGATTGAATTGCTATAAACTTCCCTCTTAGAGCTGCTTTTGCTGTGTCCCATAGGTTTTGAGTTGTGTTTTCATTGTCATTTGTCTCTAGGTATTTTTTTATTTCTTCTTTGATTTCTTCAGTGATTTCTTGGTTATTTAGTAGTGCACTGTTTAGCCTCCATGTATTTGTGGTTTTTACAGTTTTTTCCTGTAATTCATTTCCAATCTTATAGCACTGTGGTCAGAAAAGATGCTTGATACGATTTCAATTTTCTTAAATTTTCCAAGGCTTGATTTGTGACCCAAGATGTGATCTGTCCTGGAGAATGTTCCATGTGCACTCGAGAAGGAAGTGTCTTCTGTCACTTTCGGGTGGAATGTTGTATAAATATCAATAAAATCTATCTGGTCTATTGTGTCATTAAAGCTTGTGTTTCCTTATTTATTTTCTGTTTGGATGATCTCTCCATTACTGTAAGTGAGGTGTTAAAGTCCCCTACTATTATTGTGTTACTGTCGATTTCTCCTTTCATGGTTGTTAGTATTTGCCTTTTGTATTGAGGTGCTCCTATGTTGGGTGCATAAACATTTATAATTGTTATATCTTCTTCTCAGATTGATCCCATGATCATTACGTAGTGTCCTTCCTTATCTCTTGTAACAGTCTTTATTTTAAAGTCTATTTTACCTGATACAAGTATTGCTATTCCAGCTTTTTTCTGATTTCCATTTGCATGGAATATCTTTTTCCATCCCTTCACTTTCAGTCTGTAAGTGTCCCTAGGTCTGTAGTGGTCTCTTGTAGACAACATATATATGGAATCTCCATAACGTCTGGTTTTTTTATCCATTCAGCCGATCTGCGTCTTCTGGCTGGGGCATTTAATCCATTTACATTCAAGGTTATTATCAATATGTATGTTCCTATTACCATTTTCTTAATTGTTTTGGGTTTGTTTTTGTGGGTCTTTTTCTTCTCTTGTGTTTCCTGCCTAGAGAAGTTTCTGTAGCATTTGTTGTAAAGTTGTTTTGGTGGTGCTGAATTCTCTTAGCTTTTGCTTGTCTGAAAAGCTTTTGATTTCTCCATTGAATCTGAATGAGATCCTTGCTGGGTAGTGTAATCTTGGCTGTAGGTTTTTCTCTTTCATCACTTTAAGTATATTCTGCCACTCTCTTCTGGCCTGCAGAGTTTCTGCTGAAAAATCAGGTGAAAACCTTATGGGGATTCCTTTGTATTATTTTTTGCTTTTCCATTGCTGCTTTCAATATTTTTTCTTTAAATTTAATTTTTGTTAGTTTGATTAATATGTGTCTTGGTGTGTTTCTCCTAGGATTTATCCTGGATGGGACTCTCTGTGCTTCCTGGACTTGGGAGACTATTTCCTTTCCCATCTTAAGGAAGTTTTCCATTATAATCTCTTCAAATATTTTCTCAGACACTTTCTTTTTCTCTTCTTCTTTTGGGACCCTTATAATTTGAATGTTGGTGCATTTAGTGTTGTCCCAGAGGGCTCTGAAATTGTCTTCAATTCTTTTCATTCTTTTTTCTTTATTCTGCTCCTCAACAGATATTTCCAGCATTCTGTCTTCCAGCTCACTTATTCATTCTTCTGCCTCAGTTATTCTCTTATTGATTCCTTCTAGTGTATTTTTCATTTCAGTTATGTATTGTTCATCTCTGTTTGTTCTTTAGTTCTTCTAGATCTTTGTTAAACATTTCTTGTATTTTCTCAATCCATGTCTCCATTCTTATTTCCAAGATTCTGGATCATCTTTACTATCATTACTCTGAATTCTTTTTCAGGTAGATTGCCTACTTCCTCTTCATTTATTTGGTCTTGTAGGTTTTTACCTTGCTCCTTTATCTGTGAGACTTTTTTTTGCCATCTTTTTTTTTTTTTTTTTTTTTTTTAATGGGTGGGATTGTATTCCTGTCTTACTGCTTGTTTGGCCTGAGGCTTCCAACACTGGACTTTGAAGGCTGTTGGGTAGAGCTGGGTCTTGGTGCCAAGATGAGGACCTCCGGGAGACCTCACTCCAATGAATATTCCTGGTTTGCTTCGGTGTTCCTCCCATTTCCTTGGGCGTTGAGGTCTCCCACCAGTATCCGGCAGGCACCCTAGTTGCGGGGAGATGTGAACTCCGTGTCTTCCCATGCCGCCACCTTGACTTCACCTTTGTCATTTGTTCTTAAGTGACCATATCCACCTCCCTCAGAGAAGACCTCAGATGATCCTCCCTCTTCTAGTCGTTTCTCCTAGTTTGCTTTGGGCTCTATGGCACTTGTCTTCTAAGGTTCTCTGTACCTGTCCTTGGACTACAAACAGCTACTTCTGACTTAAGAGGAAGCAAAGCAATTCACACACGATTGGAAGGTCAGCCTGAGAGAAGGAAATGGCCCAATCAAGCCCACCATACTCAGCTGCTGTTGGATCACATGTCCACGTAGGAAAGATTGGCATACCAGTCAGAATTCGTGGTTGCAACCAATGAAAATCTCTTCTAGTTGACTTGAGCGAAAGATGAATTTATTGAAAGAATATTGTATGGCTCACAGAATCAGTGGGAAGGCTGGAGAATCAGGCAATGAAAATGAATAAAAGTCAAGGGAAGCAAGGTACAACCGAGATCTTGCCACAGGGATAATGTGCTTAAAATGCTGCCACTAAGGCTATCACTACTGGACACTTACTTGTCACAGTGCTGCTAGGCTCTGCCACTAGCATTCATTGCCACACTGCTGGACACTCAAACCCACTACTGTCACTGCCAAAGGCTTCTGCTTCCCCACAGGCTGCATGTCCCAGATGGGGCCTTCGATCTGCAGAACTCAGGTGATGTTCTAGTTTCCTCACTGCTGGGGTGAAGATAGAAACTCTCTGCCCTCTTTGGCTTCCAAAGTAGGAAGTGGAGTCCTGTCTTTCCTCTACTTTGGGGTTCTCCCCAAATGGGGAGGATATTAAAGGCCTAGTAGCCAGAATGACAAATAGGAATAGCATTTAGGTATTCTGTCAGAGGGCTGCTCGGATGTTGGAGAGGCAGAGGCAGATCGAGGCCAGTCACGTTCAGAAGAGAACTTACCCTCCCCCAACTACAGAATGCACACTTTCCTTTCAGCCTGGGTTCCTAAGATGGGAAAGCTTCCACTAGATTTCTTGATCAGTTGGTAGAAAATCTGCCCCTCAGAATAACTGACCCCTCTTAGTAAAAATCACACTAAATAATAAAACAAGAATGACCATTTTTCAGAGGAACCGGGAGGCAAATGTAAAATGCCCATGTGACTGTGGGGGCTAGAGTTTGTTGCTTACTCTGTCTGTCAGCCACATGGATGTATACCACTGACCAAGAAAAATGAAGGAATAAAAGGCATTAGAAGGAATTTTTTTCTCTGAAGAACTTAGAGTACAGGGAAGCTGATTAAATAGATTGACATTACCTCAGAGAAAGGCCCTGTTATGTACAGGGAACAGGAAAGGAGTGGAAAGTGTAAACACAGGTCTTTTATTGACTTCCTTCCTTCTTTCTGTTTGCAAATATCCAAATGTTGGGGTTGAGTCTAGAGACCAAGAGATGAGGTCCAAGGACAGAATTGCTGCTGCTCTGACTGCTGTGAAATTATTTTTAAAATTAATTAATTAATTATATTTATTTTTGGCTGTGTTGGGTCTTCCTTTCTCTACGAGGGCTTTCTCTAGTTGGGGCAAGCGGGGGCCACTCTTCATCACGGTGCGCGGGCCTCTCACTATCGCGGCTTCTCTTGTTGCGGAGGACAGGCTCCAGACGCGCAGTGGCTCACGGGCCTAGTTGCTCCACGGCATGTGGGATCTTCCCAGACCGGGGCTCGAACCCGTGTCCCCTGCATCGGCAGGCAGATTCTCAACCACTGCACCACCAAGGAAGCCCCTGCTGTGAAATTCTTAGATGCTGGACACAGACCCCAAACTGGACTGTGTAGAAGAAAACTGGTGGGATTGACCATTTCAGAGTTTGGAGTCTTAGGAGTGGAACTAGAAATCAGTGATTTAAAAATGAGAAAAACCCCTTTGTTTTGGAACTGATGTGGAGATGCTGCCATATTATTATAGCTGATCAGCAGATGCCAGAATGAGGGTGACATCTTTAAACCTCAAATCTTGTGTAGGACATCCAGGTAAACTTTCATTTAGATTAAACTCAAAACATGCCACGGCCACTTACTTTGATGTGGGTGAAATTCATCAAGCGTCTCTGTGGTGGAAATAATTAACTTACGTCTATAGTATTAACAGATCACTAGCGTTCAAATCTTATTAGCAGCAAATGTTTGTTTCATTAAAGCCTTTTCTAATCAGCAGAGCAACGAGGTTAAAATGCAGCCGTCCTGGGTCTTAATATTAAGATCCTTGAAAATGGAGTTCTCAAGTGGGGGGAACCATGGTTTCTTAAAGTATTTCTCACTTGGAGGTCGCCAGGATTTGGGGAGAACTTGAGATTTTTTTAAATTTATGTTTTCATAGAATATAACTTTAGTTCCTTAATTCGGTTGTTTCTCCAACCAAGGTCTGTGAGAATTTTTTCCTTTATGAGATTTCAGAGTAATAATGAAATTTGAGGAATGTTGATATAGTGGAAAGGACATGGGCTTTGACACATGGGCTCGGACACATCCATGTTCAAATTCTGTCTCTACTTAGACAAGTTACTTGGCGTCTCTGAGCCTCACTTTTCTCGTCTGTAAAATGGTGACAATAGCTACCCACAATCTTGTTGTAAAGAGTACATATAAATGACTTAACACATAGTAGGAGCTCCACAAAAATTATCTCCCATCTTTTTGTCCATTTTTCTTCTCCTCCAAAGAAAGAAGAGAGCGGTTATTCTGACTTTTTTAAAGGAAAGTAAAGAGAACCTCAACTGAGATAAATTTATATTGGAGACCCAGGGATTCAGACAGTGATGGTGTGGTAGGCTGAATAATGTCCCCCTCCCCGACCTCAAGAAAAAGGATAGCCATGTCCCAATCCCTGTAACCTGTGAATATTGTCTTATACGGCAAAAATGGACTTTACAGATCTTGAGATAGGGAGATTATCCTGATAATCCAGTGGGTCCTAAATGCAATCGTGAGCATCCTCATTAAAGGGAGGCAGAGGAAGATTTGACAGCAGTCAGAAAAGAAGGCAACGTGACCAGGGAAGCAGAGATCGGAGCGATGGTGCCATGAGTCAATGAATGCCAGCAGCCACCAGAACCTGGAAGAAGAGGCAAGGAACGGATTCTCCCCTAGAGCTTCAGGAGAGAGCACTGCCCTGTCAACACCTAGATTTCAGCCCAGCGAGACTGATTAAGACTTCCGGTCTTCAGAACTGCGAGAGAATAGATTTCTGTTGTTTTGAGCCACCAAGTTGGTGGTAATTTGTTACAGCAGAAATAAGAAACTAATACAGATGGTTTGTATGACCCTGTAGATTGAATACTATGGAGACAGGTTGGAAATGGACTGCGCTACCCAGCAGAAATCTAAAAGCTCCCAAGCAAACGTTCCAATTCTTTTCCTGGTCCTTGATTTCAAGGCCAACAGTTATGTAGAAAATTCTTTTTAAAATGTAGCATTTTTCACACTGAGCGTTGAGACCTTAGTGGGCTGTGAACAGCATATTTTTAAAAAGTAAACTAGGGGGCTTCCCTGGTGGCGCAGTGGTTGGGAGTCCGCCTGCTGATGCAGGGGACGCGAGTTCGTGCCCCGGTCTGGGAGGATCCCACATGCCGCGGAGCGGCTGGGCCCGTGAGCCATGGCCGCTGAGCCTGTGCGTCCGGAGCCTGTGCTCCGCAATGGGAGAGGCCACAGCAGTGAGAGGCCCGTGTACCGCAAAAAAAAAAAAAAAAAAAGAAAGAAAGAAAGTAAACTAGGATAAAATGAAAAGCCTGACAGCGAGTGTTCTTGCCTCTGTAAACCACGTGCACTCCCACCTTCCCACGCACAGCCATCACACGAGGTCTTTCTTGCAGTCTCTTTCCTTCTCCTGCTGCTTGTGGTCAGGCACCCTCATATGTGTTCTCACTGCACCTCGTGCTTCCTTTGTGAATGTCCTCAACACCATGCAGCCCATACTGCTCATTCGTTCAGCAAGTCTGCTGCAAGTCCTACTGTGTGTCAGGCACTGTGCTGGGTGTTGGCCCTCTCTGAGTGCTTGTGTGTCTCCCCACTGGACAGCCATTTCTCTGAGGAATAGTGTTTTAACTGTGTCTCCAGCACCCCATGCAGTGCCTGGCACACTCGAAGATAGTCAATGTGGTTACACACTGTGACTCTAGAGTTTAGAATTATTCTTTTAAGCAAATTCAAATGGTGCTTGGGGGAAGGTCACCTAGTATGGTCTTTCTAGGCCTAGGAAAGATATTGCTCTGTGGGCATAGGCCTGATGGGCATAGGCTTTCTAGAAGCATGACCATAGATATCCTCCAATTGGGCTTTCACCTTTTCGTAGCCCCTCAGTAGGATTGGACACATTTTCTCTCCTCTCCAAGTCACCCCTTGCCACAGTATCCTGACCCTTTCTAGAGGGCGAATCACGTGACTGGTAAAGACGTGGAAGGAGTGCTTTGTGCACCTTGGAGGTGGTCCTAATTGCAGGACCAGGTGGAGAAGCTAGCCAAAAATAAATCTCGGGTCATTCAGGAATTTTTAAAAGAAGAGGATGCCTAACCTTCCCAACTTAGACACTTTTGCTAATTTATTGTAATATCATCATGTCCTTAAGACATCAAACATGAGTGCCAAATCATATTCATCAGTGTCTTAGGCAACGACCACACATGTAAAATATAGACGATGATATCACGGTTGACTTGATATGATTACAGTCTTGTGTGTAAACTTCCTTTCTAGGCATTCAAAGCACACAGTAGACATTATCTGGTTGTTTTTCCCAACACTTTTGCCAGCTAGGTAGGGAGCGGGTATCTTACTCTCCTCCTCGCACAGATATGTTGATAGCTTTCCTGGGAATTATTTGTCCAAAACCCCCTTGGTAATAAGAGCAACTGGAAGGAAAATGACTGGAGGCTTAATTTAAAAAACAGAACTTCCTGTTGAGGCAACTTCAGGTCACAATGCTGGGATATTTCTAATTTCAAGCATTCTTGAAGCAAGGAAGCATAAAGCGTTAGTTATTTCTCTTTATTGTGGTTGTATAGGAGCGAATGGGGTAGCAGATAATTTAATTAAATCAATTCAACTCTTGGTATTTTGTGTTCATATAAATCACATAAATGTGATTCTATAGCAATTTTTTGCTATTAGAGGCAATTCTACTATAGTGATGAAAACATTTAGAGTTATAAAGGTCTGAGCTGGAGTACCATTTAACCAATGGCTATGAGAATAAGAAAAGATCATATATGTAAAGTGCTTTATAAACACTAAAATACTATAGAAAAACAAGCTATTATGAAGCTAATGGACCACTAAAATTATGATGCCTAGTGCAGGTTATATTTTCTTCCAATGGGGTCTATTTCCAATGGGTCAGTGGTGCAAGGAGCCTTTAAATCTGTAAATTATCATCTTCCTGGAAAATCAGGAGAAAAGAAAATGAAGAGTGGAAAGGAAGCCTGGGGCTATAGGTATATCAAAATTTAAAGAATGTGTCAAATATGAACTGTAGTCTATATGGTGGAATTCAAGTATCTATACACCGTAGGGGGCAGGAAGCTTGAAAATACAGCTTTCCTATGTCTCCTGGAATGTGGACCCTTTGTTCAGGATCTACGAGGTAAAGCATTCCATAGGAAGTATTTGTTTAATTGTAGCCAGAACTCAGCTGGGGGTAGGCCAGATTCCATCGTGTAATGTTATGGCGTGTAATGTTATTGCTTCTTCAACCAAGATACGTGCACACTTCAAGCCAAGTGCAAACCCACAAGGTTTGAACTCCTAACCTTTAAAATACAAGGCAGCTACTTTGGCCACCAGGCATCCCCGTTCTTGTTTACCAGGACTGCGAGTTCTCATCAGGCAGAGCCCCGTCTATTCCATGACCCTAGCAGAATAACATTGAGAAACTCAAAGGAATATCCATTTTAAAGTAGTGTCTGTGGCACCAAAAGGATTCTGAAGCTCTGAATCAGCCCCTTACCTCACGGCAGAATTTACAGGCTTGCAGAGTTAAATGAAAATCAGATTGGAATGTACGGGCTTCTGTTTTTCTGTAATGACACGTTGTGAGAAGGAAGGCAATTTTCTTGGACATTCCTCTAAAACCAGTGCACTTGCAGTGGTTGTTTTTGGTTTCCAAAACCATCCAAAACAGACCCAGGGCCCGTGCTGTCCTCTCTGGGTGCAGGACTCTGGGCCACCTAAGCCACTTGTCCAGGGATTGTAATCAAAATCATTAATCGTGCCTCCCGTTGGGCATGTGTTAGCCCCTCCTCAAAGCACTCAGAAAGTGGACTTTAGTAACGCATTCTTTCTCTGAAGTCATTGAATGATAATATACGAAAATCGATTCTCTAAAATACAATCTTAGACTTTGGCTGCACCCATGAGTTGAAAGAATTTTGTGAGGAAAGGAAGAAAAAAAGGAAAGAAATGGGCCTGTTTCTCATATCTGATGATGAAAAATCCATATACTATAACCTGAAAAGGAAAAATAAACAGAGTCCGTGAAACTCTGTGGCGAAAAGGAATGAAAATGTTCTTTAAAAAAAAAACAACAAAAAAACGGAACTGTGTTCTCTGCAGGTTTAGCGGCAACCTTTGCCAAAATCTGCTTTCTGCAAACTTTCCTCTAGACCTGGCTCCCACCAGCAGGCTTGGCTGCGGGAGAAAATCTTGGATGACTGTGGTTTGGAGTGTGTGAATGTTAAAATCAGACATCGTTCCCTTTCTTTTTAACAACAACAAGCCTTTGGTTTTGGCTATATTCGTGCTGTTTTCCGGTGCTGCCTTGTTTCCTTTCTTGCTACAGGTTAGAACTATTGACGTGCTCTTGATATTTTCAGTTCATTCTCTTTTTGACCACCACTTTCCCCTTTCTTGCAAAGCCCTTGAGACTCTATTTGCTTGCTGAAATAAAGAAATGACCGAATGAGTGTGAAATGATTTGTGGAAGCCACACAGCAAGTTGGAAGAAGATTCTGAATTAGAACTTAGAATTTCCTTGTCCTCTCAGGTCTGTAAACCTGGTCCACTGGGCTGAGTTTTTCTAAGACATTGAGGCCCACTGATGCATGCTGATCCACAGATGTAAAGTGAGGCTTCAAACTGGTAGTCAGCGCTCTGTAGAGTGACTAGATATGAAATACTTTAATACAGTAATTATCACCTGCTTGGGCAAAGTTATAACTTAACATTGTTTTATCATGGATTATTCTAATTTACAACACGTTATAATTCAGATAGAACAAGGCCAATATTCAACCTAATCTCATCTATCAAAAGATTTGCTTAACAAACAACAAATATAAAATATATTATAGGGACTATAATATAGTCCCTATAATGTCATATATGTCATATATCATATGTCACATACTTAAGAATAAGACACAGGAGGGGCTTCCTTGGTAGTCCAGTGGTTAAGACTCCATGCTTCCACTGCAGGGGGTGCGGATTTCATCTCTGGTCAGGGGACTAAGGTCCCCTATGCCGCGCGGCACAGCCATAAAAAAAGACACAGGAAATAACAGAATCGATGATTAATGTATTGTGGGGAACTATGTTTTCAGGAAGCACCACTATACAATAATCATTGATCCTGTTATTTCTTGTGTCTTGTTCTTAACTCTGTGACGTATGATATATGAACGAGACATAGTAGTCATCTCATAGAACAGACATAGGTAGTCTGTGTAACCTACCATATTACATAGCAGCTGTTGGAACTGAAAAAGCACATGCCAGGAAAAGGGCACATGCCGAAGTCATTTTCACCGGATCTTGGAAGTAAGCAGATCTCTTTATGCTTTGGTATAATGTAGAACCAGAATGTGCATAGCTAGAACCAGAGAACATGTTGAAGAATCTACGTAAAGGAGCAATGGCGGACTGAGAGACAGAGACTGCTCTGGAATCATGTAAAATGCTTCCTGATGCCAGGAAGATTTATTGATAGAGGAGGGCATGGGATGTGGGACAGTGTGGGACACAGAAAAGAATCTATAGATGAGCAAGAACCAGGGACAATGGAAGGATCAGGAAGGACCAGAGCATAGATATTTCCCTTGGCCATACCTGTCTAAAATGAAAACCAGAGCCACATCATATATTAGCTTATTGCATGCATACATTTGTCTAAGTTACCTGTTTACAGTTGTTTTGTAATGTTGGTGCTTTCTTTGCTTTCTGCTGATATCATAAAATCAGATTAAAACCATCTCTTCTTGTATTAATAAAGATTGATACTAAGCATTTTAGTTGAAGATGGCAAATTAAATGTATACATTAGCCTTCATTCCCTTCTAAACTGTTCTAAAGTATAAATAAAGGAATTGGGATGGGGGGGCATAAGCCATAATGAAAGAGAGAATAGGACAAGAGAAAACAAAGATGAAATTTGGGGTACTGGAAAGCACCTGGTCAAGTGATAGCTACTTGGGAAATCTGAGAATGCCAAATTTTATAGCAGTGTTTGGGAAGCTGAAAAGCAACCCAGTTTACACTGAAGAACCCCACCACTGAAGTGGTGACTGGAGGGTCTTCCTTTTTTTTTTTTTTTTTGAGGTTCTTCTTGAAGTGAGGTTGAAGGTGGGCTATAATCAGCGGATTGGATTAAAAAAAGCAGTTAGATCAATGCATGGATATATAAAATGTGATATATCCATACAATGGAATATTATTCATCAAAGAAAGAAATGACGTTCTGATTCAGTACACAACATGGGTGAATTGTGAAACATTATGCTAAGTGTGAAAGAAGCCAGATACAAAGGACCACATACTGTATGACTCCATTTATATGAAATGCCTACAATAGGCAAATCTATAGAAATAGAAAGTAGATTAATGTTTGCCCAGAGCTAGTGGGAGGTAAAATTGGAGAGTTTCTGCTAATGGAAATGAACTTTCTTTTGGAGGTAAGAAAACATTCTAAGATTGTTTGTGGTGATGGAGGCACCACTCAGTGAATATACTAAAAATCATTGAATCGTGCACTTTAAATGGGTGAAATCATATGGTATGTGAATTATATTTCAATAAAGCTGTTTTTTTAAAAAAAAAAAACAATTAGATGTCCATATTATCTCTCTCACCCAGGAATATGTTCTCTGGGCCAGAGAACACCAGACATAGTTCAGGATGGGGCTACCATATTAAAACTAGAGATATTAGGTGAAATTTTACTCACTGAATGTTGGTACATGTATTACCTCTTCCCTTAATCAGCTCCTGGTCTACTGGCAGCCAGGCTTAGGCCTTCCATCTAAGTAGAAAATTGGAAGTCTTCTCTGAAGAATCCGCAAGATCTAATGATACTGACATGGATGGGGCAGGGGGCGTCCTCTAATGAAGACTCTAGCCAGATCACTCTACAGTGATACTTGTAGCTAATAAGCCCCACTCGTGTATGAAGATTTCAATCTGTTTCTTAGCATGCTTTTCTTAAATATAAGTGGACATCTAGAGGTCACCAGACATTTGAGGAAAGCTTCTAAAATACGAAAGGTAGAAAACAAACAGGAAAAGCAACTTGGATGAAACAGAGATGATGAGAGGAAAAGAGTATTTCCAAAGAAAAGCTATAATTAATATGCTCAGAGTGATAAGGGAAGATATTAAACACATGAAATAAGAACAGTACACTATTTAAAAGTAAAGAAGAAAGAAAGATTCAGGCAAGTTTCCCAGAACATAAGGGTATGAATTTCAAATAGGAAAGACCCACTGAATATCTAACTCATTGAATGAAAATATCCTCACACCAAAGCCTGTCAACATGAAATTTCAGAAGACGGAAGACAAGGAAAATATTCTACAAGAGGAAAAAAACAGATACTATATAAAGAATCAGGAATCAGAATAGCATCCCACTTCTCAACAGTCTCACTGGAAGCCAGAATACAAGGGAACAATGTCTTCAAAATTCCGAAAGAAAATAATCTAAAATCTAGACTTTTATACATAGACAAAGTTTCAGGCAAGGGTGAAGGTAGGTTAAAAATATTTTCAGACATGTAAGCACTCCCAAATTGTTCTTCACTAAAAAGGGGAGTAAACCAAAAAGAGGAAGACATGGGATCTGTGAAACAGAAGATCCAACCTGGAGGGAGTTCAGGGAATTCTCAGGAAGATGGTAAAGGGAGATCCCAAGAGGACAGTTTAGAGAGTAACCAATCCAGATTGAAGGGGATCAGAAGTTTCCAGGAAAGACTTCTTCAAAAAGAGAAATTAATGGAGTACTTAATGTGAGTAACTCTATTGAGAAGATATTTGCACAACTGGGGAAGAATTTGGAGATGACTCAGTCATAAGTATACTAAAAAGTAAACACATTTGAAAAACAAACAGACTATGGAAAATAAAATGTTTGGGAAAGAAAAAGTCAACATAGTATACCACATTGCTTAGCTGTTAATCATACCATATAGTCAAAATAGTATAAACACTGAATATCAAAATAAAATTAGGTTTCAACTGTATTGTAGAATGGGAGTTGAGGAGAGAGTGGATACAGGGGGAGGACTGTGATGTTGAGAGAGCACTAAATCCTCACTTTCCAATGTGGGAAGTTAACAGATAATGTTGGAACTGAAAAATCAAAAAGTTGCAATATAAGCCTAGTTTTTAGAAATATGGAAATAATTGCTAGAAGAATCAGTTGAAAGGGTTGCCACTAAGGCATAGGAAACGAGGGTGGATTCAAGAAAATGCTGATTTTAATACTTATAGATTCCTTGATTTTTTTCAAAATTATGTGCAAGCATCACTTGGATAAAAAGAAAAAAAAATTTAAATTAAAACTCAACAATAAGAACATGAACAACTGGATTAAAAAATGGGCCAATGACCTTAACAGGCACTTTACCAAAGAAGATATGCAGATGTCAGATAAGCACATGAAAAAATGCTCCACAACAAATGCAAATTTGATGTGGAGCATCAAATTTAAAACATCGATGTTTTAAATTTAAAACAAATGGGAAATACAAATTTGAAACATTGATGACATACCACTACACATCTACTGAATGTCCAAGTCAGGAACACTGATAACACCAAATGCTGGTGAGGATGTGGAGCAACAGGAACTCTCATTCATTGCTGGTAAGAATATGGAGTGGTATGGCCACTTTGGAAGACAGTTGGGCAATTTCTTACAAAACTAAATATATTCTTACTAAAAAACCCAGCAATTACATTCCTTGGTGTTGATAACTTACATGCACACAAAAACCTGCACACAGATGTTTATAGCAGCTTTATTCATAATTGCTAAAACTTGGTTACAACCAAGATGTCCTTCAGTAGGTGAATGGATACATAAACAGTGGTACATCCAGACAATGGAATACTATTCAGCACTGAAAAGAAATCCTGTATGATTTCAATTATATGACAGTTCTGGAAAAGACAAAACTTTGGAGACAGGAAAAAGATCAGTGGTGGCCAGGGGTTGAGGGAAGGAAGGATGAATAGGCAGGACATAGAGGATTTTTAGTGCAGTGAACTATTTATTCTGTGTGATTTTATAATTGGTGGGTGCATGTCATTATACATTTATACATTTGTCAAAACCCAAAGAATGTACAACACCAAGAGTAAGCCCTAATGTAATCTATGGACTTTGGGTGATTATGATGTGTCAGTTTAGGTTCACCAATTGTAACAAATGTTCCACTCTGGCTGGGGATGTTGATAATGGTGGGTGTGTGGGCACAGGGAGGTTTATGGAAAATCTCTGCACCTTCTGTTCGATTTTGCTATGAACCTAAAACTGCTCTAAAAAATAAAGCCCACTGAAAAATAAATAAATAAAAGAGAAAATAGAGATGGGTACAACCCCTGCCCTAATGAAGTATAGTTGCTAGCATGTATTACATTTGAAAAGAAGAAAAAAAATCATAAGTACTTTTAAAAGATTTTTTAAAAAGTTGATTCTAGAACTTGGTGTACTGGATGTGGAAAGACCAAACAGGCAGAATGGTGTCTGAACACAGCCTGTTCCTGCCTGGGTGCACCATACAGGGTCCTCATAAAGTAGGGCCCTTACTCCCCACATCAAATGAGAGTAGGGATGGCTTTGAGAGCATTAAAACTACGCAGAATAAAATAAAACCTTTGTACCAGTTAGGTCTTAAAAGAAGTTAAGTACAAACACATTGTTTTACAAATGAAAATACTATAGCTCAGAGAAATTAAGTAAATTAAGGGTAGAGTAAAATTCGGTGGTGGAATGTGTTTTCAATGCATCACCTCACAGATACCCTAAGATGTATGGGATATTAGTGTCCTTGCTTTACAGATGAAGAAAATGAGAGGCTGAGAAATTTGATCAAGTTCCTGCAGCAAGTTAAATGGCAGAAATCAAGTCTAATTCCAGAACATGTGGTCTAACCTCTACGCTAGACTCCCTTCTTCAGCACTTGTCTTCATAAAAATAAAACTACTTAGGGGTGGATTACTTGATCATTTGTTTTGCATCTTAATCATACTCAGGGAAGTTCATTCACTTCCTTGGTTTGTTTTCTATGTTTTCTTTCCAGGATAAATTATTCCAACTTTATATTGTTATAGGAGTACTGTCATCAAAGGAATTGTGAATTTTTTTCAGTCACAGAATCCTAAAAGCTTCGATGGTGGGAATTCCCTGGCAGTCCAGTGGATAGGACTCTGCGCTTCCACTGCAGGGGGCATGGGTTCAATCCCTGGTCAGGGAACTAAGATTCCACATTCTGCATGCCGCATGGTGCAGCCCAAAACAAGAAAAATTAGGAAAGCTTCAATGGCAACAGCCACTCCAATCACCCCTTTGTACGTGTCCAAAAGGTTTAAACTTAAAAGGTTTATCTGAAAATATGATCTTGTTTTCATTCATTTGTTTATTACTTCTTTCAACAAATATGCATTGAGTACCTTCTGTGGGCTAGGCCTTGGGTATACAATGAGCATAATAGACATGGTCCTTACATTCATGGAGCTTACAGTCTAATGGGGGAAGATAGACGTGAAATAGGCAAACAGCTCAATACTCAGAATTATGTATGTTAAGAATCTTAAACAACCTGTGCGGGGACTTCCCTGGTGGCACAGTGGTTAAGAATCCTCCTGCCAATGCAGGGGACACTGCTTTGAGCCCTGGTCTGGGAAGATCCCACATGCTGCAGAGCAACTAAGCCCGCAAGCCACAACTACTGAGCCTGCATTCTAGAGCTGGTGAGCCACAGCTGCTGAGCCTGCGTGCCGCAAATACTGAAGCCTGCACGCCTAGAGCCTGTGCTCCGCGACAAGAGAAGCCACTGCAATGAGAAGTCCATGCACCACAGCAAAGAGTAGCCCCCACTCGCCACAACTAGAGAAAGCCCGCACGCAGCAACAAAGACCCAACACAGCCAAAATTAAATAAATAACTAAAAATTTATTTTAAAAAACCCAACAGCTTGTGGGATCAAAGTGTGGTAGTTGAGGAGGAGAGGGGTAGGAGATAAGGTTGGAGAATTAAACTGAAATCTGATCATGTAGGCCCTGTAGGCCATGTAAGTTTGTTTCATTTTCTATTAAATCCTGTGGAAAACCAGTACAGGCTTTAAGGCATTTTAAATGATCTCTCTGCCCATTCTGGGGAGCACAGGAGGAAAGGGCAAGAGAAGAAGATGGGATAGTGCTTAGGAGTTCAGCTGCAGTAGTCCATTTGCGATGGTGAGAGCTTGGAGATGGACAGATACAGACAGATTTGAGAAATATTTCGAAAGTGGTTTCAGTAGTATTTGGTAATGGGTTGGCTGTTATGAGCAAAGGGGAGGGAGCTTGCAGAGATGACTCCTAGGTTTGTGGTTTTAGCAGATGAACAGCTGGTAGTTTCATTTATTTAGATAAAGGACATGGGAAGAGGAGGGTCAATAATTCAGTTTGGGGATAAGTTGAGTTGGAGTCGCCTCTGAGATATCTGAGTAGGCAGTTGGATATCAAGCCTGGAGCTCAGAAAAAAGGTCTGGGCTGGAGATAAAAATATGGGAGTTAACAGCATTTTGGTGATTTTTAAAGCTATGAGACTGGATGAGATCCCGCAGGGGGGAAATGAGCAACAAGCTCCAATAGGAGTGCTGAGTGTCTCTAATAATATAGGCATAGGAAGAGCTGGCAGTGAGACTTACATTAGCCCAAGCTTAGGAGAGAGGAGGGGACAGCACGGCCGCCAGAAAAGCCGAGGAGAGAGTGTTTCAATAATGGTACAAGCAACTATGCTGAAGGCTGCTGAGAGGTCAAGTTGAGGTCTGGAAAGTATCTACTGGATTTGGCATTATCACAGTACTGTGCAGAAGCTGAGTCCTATCCGCGCAGAGAACCTATTATGGGCATCTCCTCCTAATTCTGTGTTTAGCGATGACACACTGATAGTTTGAAATCAGCCACGGGGAGAGTATTGACAACATGGAAGTTGACAAACAGTACATTTTTTTTCCTGGAAAGCTAGTTGTTAAACATGTACCAGCATGACACTCGCAATGTGACTCCACTTATAGTAAAATGAAGGGGAAAACAGGCTTCTCTGCTCTCTCTGGTCCCATCAGAAAGTTTTCAGAACATTTCTCATGGAAATGAATTCTCTTCAAAGAAACAAGCTGAATGTCCGAACTTGCTTTGAAGTGGGCTTTTACCTTGGCCACAGGACTTTCCAAAGTCTCAGCCTTTTAGTCACTAACCTTCACAAATATGATGCAGACCAACAGGAAGAAAAATTCGGTGTGGTCATATGAAGAATTTCTTCCAACTCTGAGATGCTATTATCCTGAGTTGGCTGCAAGAAATTCCAGGAAGCATAGCAGTAAACCACATTTCATTTACTCCTGGGTTTATTTACTTGGTACAAATAATCATTAGAAGATTCCAGAATTCAGGGGTGAAGAGATGACATTTTTCATTAAAAAAATTGCTTGTTATGCTATGAAAATGTAGATAAGAAAATTAACTGGAAGTTGGAAAGTGTGGTATTTTCAGTATCATGACAACTGAATTAGATCATTAGATAACCAAGTTAATTGTTAGATAATCAGGTGTTAAGATAAAAGCATTTAAAGAACCATGCTTTTGACATTGTTTTAGTTATGACATGTCGCCACAGGCTAAATACTGTCCTCATCTAAGAGGGAACTAAAGATTGAACTGAATGCATTACAGAGTCTTTAGTTCACTGAAGAAGTCAGCACACAAACCTAGTCCAAGTAGCTCTGAAAGTTTGTTCTTTGACACGTCTTTACTCCAAACACATAGCAATGATAAATGAAATTTATCAAGCTTAAAAACTAAATAAACACTTCTGCGGCCCAGAATTGGGACAGAAATACAAAGCTCATGCTGAGCGGAAGCCACAAACTTACTGGGCTCTAGGTCTGGAACCAGGCAATGTTAGCTGGAGTTTGGCTCCTCCAGGGTAAATTAAAATAAAAAAGTTCCATGCCGAGATGGGAGACTGAAGCCAGGTTCACCGCTTGAAGCCAGAGGCAGAGGCAGCCTCCTCCTATTCATGAAAGGAGGTTGAAAAAGATGTTATTCCTGCCTGGGGCTACAGCTTTTAGCAAACTGTGGACTTGGAGGAAAGAGAGGACACAGATACAGCCTTGTGACCAGGAAAAGGAGCAGTCCATTGCCTGGTTTGGTGCCTGGATCTGTGCTGTCCTCAGTCCCTGTGGGCTGGATCTCTGAAGCTCTGTTAGTAGATCTGGGTCTGAACTGGGGTCCACAGAGCCAAATGCAGAATGAGGGCAATCACAAAACCACTAGACAGGAAGGAGAAAGCACACTGGGGGTTGAGGGAAGAAGAGAAAGAGAGACAGAGGGAATGCAAGCCTCGTCTCAAAATGAGCTCTTCAATCAAAACCCAATGCTAAGAAAGATAGCCAACAAAACAAAAGTACATAATTTATTACTGTTGAAACTAATGTTATGGAACCATCTGAGAGAAGATTTAAATATGTTTAGAATGCTCAAAGAGATATGTGAAGAAATAACTCTAAAAAAAAAAAAGCAAGACATTGTGAGGAAAATGCCAGCATAAATGAAATCAGAATGGATGGATACTAAAAAAACAACTAGAAATCTTGGAAGTGAAAAATAGCGTCATCAAAATAAAAATTCAACAGATGAGATAAGCTCTAGACTGGAAATAGTTAAAGAGAATATGAATGAATTGAAGATGATGCTGAGGATTTCACCCAGGAAACAGGACAGAAAGACAAGAGACAAAAAAAATGTGAGAGAGCAGTTAAGAGACAGAGAGGACCAATTGATTGGCTTCAACATAACGTCTACAAGGAGTTCTAGAGAATGAGGATGAAAGGAATGGTGAGGAACCACTATTTGAAGAGGTAATAGCTAAGAATTTTCCACAGTTAAAGAAAGATCTGTGATCTCAGATTGACGAGCCATATAAAGTGCCAAGCAGGATAAACATAAATCCACACGTCTTAGTGAAACTGTGTAACATCAAAGATAAATATAGAACTTAAAAGCTGTTAGAGAGAAGAGACATATCACCTTAATAGAAATGAGAATTTGATTGATAGCTGACTTTTCATGTGTAGAAACCGATGCCAGAAGACAATGAAATAATATCGTTATAGTCCTGAGGGAAAATAGCTGAGAATATAAAAATCTTATATCTCTTTAAACTATTATTTAACAGTGAGGGTCAAAGACATTTTCAAAAAGACAGTGATTTAAATATTTTCATGAAAATAAGTAGCAAGAAAATAAGTAGCAAGAATGTGTTTTTTGAAAACATGAAAATAAGTAGCAAGAATGAAAATAGGTAGCATGAATGAAAATAAGTAGCAAGAATGTGTTTCAGCAGGGACTTCCCTGGTGGTCAAATGGCTAAGACTCCGTGCTCCCAGTGAAGGGGACCCGGGTTCGATCCCTGGTCAGGGATCTAGATTCCACATGCTGCAATTAAGAAGTTGGTGTGCTGCAACTAAGTTGGTGTGCTGCAGCTAAGATCCCCCACGTGGCACGAAGATCCCTTGTGCGGGCAACTAAGACCCGATGCAACCTAATAAATAAATAAATATTAAGAAAAGAATGCATTTCAGCAAAAACAAAAGAGAACAGAGATTGATAATGATAAACAGAGAAATTGATAAATTAGATTAGTACATTTAATTTAATTTTCTTACAAAACTCACCATTTTTTGCCTTTATTTAAAGGATGAACTCTAGACAAAACTCTGAACAAAAGTGAAAAAACTAGAGGGGGTAAAGAATGGGAAAAGAGGATGAGAATTACTCAAGGGGAAGTTAATATATGCTAAGATCAGTTTCATGTCAGGGAAAAGGATAAAAATACTGAATAACTTTAGATGTTCTCAGAAAATGGAATAGTTAAGTATGTATGTTAGTTTGAGGATGCCTACTAGAATAAATAAAATACCATGTCTTACTCCTAAGCCAGCAGAAGAGGAAAAAGGGAATGCAGAAAATATTTTCAATGCAAGAGAAGGCAAGAAAAGTGGGGAAAGAACAGCAAAAGATGGTAAAAATACAAAGAAAAGAGAGTTAAAAATAAGTTCAAATATTATCGTTAACCTCAGCAAACATAAATGTGTTAAAAATTGATTTAAAACAAAGATATTATCAGAATGCATAGAATACCAAAATCAGTTATATACTACACACAACAGACATATCTAAAACAGAACCATTTGGAAAAATAAAAAATATATAAGAATAGAAAATGATTTGAAGCAAAAGAATATTAACAAAAAGAAAGTTGGTATAGAAATCTTAATACCAGATGCAATAGAATTTAAAAACACAAAAATTAATAAGGATAAAGAGGTACACTACATGATAACATGATATATGTGATATGTAACAGTCACAAACCTGTAGGTAGCTCAAAATACATAAAGAAAAACTGCCCATATTATAGAGAAATTTACCAGTCCAGTATCATGGTAAAGAATTTTAACACACCTTTGATAGACCAAAAAGAATTTTTAAAATTAGCAACTCCTCAGAATATTTGAACACCAAATTTAAAAGTTTGAGCTAATACGTAAATCTAATGCATGTAATACTCTGAACCAAGCAAATAAAAAATATATACAGTATATTCTTTTTCAGTATCTATGGAACTTTTACAAAAGAAATGTATCACCTACTAGGTTAAAAATTAGTCTCAGCAAATTAAAAAACAATCAATAGCAAACATAGTCTGACTATAATTCAATTAAATTGGAAATCAACACTAAAAATATTTAAATTTCTGCATACTTCAAAACTTAAAAATTTACAACCAAATAACTCAAGGTTAAAAAGGAAATCATGGGCTTCCCTGGTGGTGCAGTGGTTGAGAGTCCGCCTGCTGATGCAGGGGACGTGGGTTTGTGCCGTGGTCCGGGAGGATCCCGCATGCCGTGGAACGGCTGGGCCCGTGAGCCATGGCTGCTGAGACTGTGCGTCCAGAGCCTGTGCTCCGCAATGGGAGAGGCCACAGCAGTGAGAGGCCCGTGTACTGCAAAAAAAAAAAAAAAGGAAATCACAATGAAAATTACAAAAATCTAGAGATAAAGTATATCCTTTTTTTTTATTAAGAAAAAGATTGAAAATAAACAAGGTAAGCATTCAAAATAGAAACTGGAAAAACGATAGAGTAAAAAACTTAGAGTAGAGAAGGAAGGTACATTAGTTTCCTAGGGCTGCCATAGCAAAGTACCACAGACTGGGTGGATTAAAACAACAGAAATTTATTGGCTCACAGTTCTGGAGGCCAGAAGTCTGAAATCAAGATGTAGGCAGGGCCATGCTCCCTCTGAAGGGGAGGAATTATCCAGGCCTCTCTCCTAGCTTTCGGCACCTCAGGTGTTCTTTGGCTTATAGATGCATCACTCTAATCCTATCTTCACATGGCATTCCTTCTGTGCATCTTCACATCGTCTTCCCTTTGCACCTGTGTCTGTGGCCAAATTCTCCTCCTCTTATAAGGACACCAGTCATGTTGAATTAGGGACCCATTCTACTGCAGTATGACCTCGTGACAATTTAACTAATTCCATGTGCAATGTCCCTACTTCAAAATAAGGTCACATGGTGAGGTACCAGGGGTTAGGACTTCAACATCTTTTGGAGGAAGGGGGACACAATTTGATCCATAACAGAAAACATGAATAAAAATAAGAGCATAAAGGCTGAATAGAAAGCAAAGTCATAACAGAGTAAATAAATACAACCAAAAGTTAGTTCTTAGAAAAAAAATCTAATAGGGATACACAGTCTTTAACAAGACTGATCAAGGAAAACAAGGCACAAATAAACAATACTAGGAATCATAAAGAGGGTACAACCATGCATGCAGAACAGAATCACAAAATCACAAATCACTGCACTATAAAAGACAGAATAATATGAATAACTTTAGGCCAACCAATTTGAAAACTTAGATGACATGGGTAATTTTCTTTAAAATATATGTTAGTAATTCATTGCAGAAGTTGAAGGACCCATTTGACATGTGAGTTCTTATAGCAGTCTTTCACTTAAAATTGATCCTGACTAAATGTTAACTCTACCTTCTGGAGTTCATGTTTTAGAAAAAGAAAATAAAACAAAAGGAAAAAAGAACATGCAATTGAATTTGTCAAACGAAAGCTAATTCCATTCTCTTAATTATGGTACCTAACAATTTACCTTATCTGGTTAATTTCATACAGTAATGACAGTCATCTATAGCAATAGAAAAAGTGACATCAGTCTGGATTTAAGGGCTCTTGAAAAAATATAAGCATGGATTTCAGCCATATACATACAAAATTCACATTTAATTAGTTTTTAAAAATTTTAAAAATATTTATTTATCTATTTTTTGGCTGCATCGGGTCTTAGCTGTGGCACACGGGATCTTTCGTTGCGGCATGTGGGCTCTTCATTGCAGTTGGGCTCTTCGTTGTAGTGCATGGGCTTCTCTCTAGTTGTGGTGCACAGACTCATTAGTTGTGGTGCATGGGCTCAGTAGTTGCGGCGTGCGGGCTTAGTTGCCCCGTGGCATGTGGGATCTTAGTTCCCTGACCAGGGATCAAACTGGTGTCCCCTGCATTGCAAGATGGATTCTTAACCACTGGACCACCAGGGAAGTCCACACATTTATTTTTAAAGCAAATTCTATAAATCTTGGAGAGAGTAGCATTTCAATCTATTTTAAAAACTTGGATGGGTAGATGATTACATAATATCTCTATTTATAATAGCTATGTCTCTTCCCTGGGCTTATATTGGATCTTATTTTCAGGTTTTTAGGTGAACAGTAAGGGACTGAGAAATGTGCCCTTAGCCAGTAGGGAGCTGTGGGGTTAGAAAAACAATTTCCAGGAACTTTTAATTTTAACCACTAAATAAATATTTCAGTATATTTGTACACACAGAGCATATATTTTTACCTACTCTAATCTTTCTGTGTGGATATAAAAATAAATGCACAAGAAAATGATAATGGAACTACTGACAGATGCTTTGGTACAGCTGCAAAATGAAAATACTTCTCTCTATATATTCATAATCGCTCTAGAGATAGAGATCTATAAACCTGCTGAGCTGGTATTTCACTTATGCACTATTTTCTGTCTGCTTCTTAACAAGGGACTCCACATTCCACATATGCCCCACATTTTATTTTAACTACCATGTTCTTGGCTTTGCTCTTTTCATGTCAGCTTTATCCTTTAACAGCCTGTTCAGTAGTGATTTCTCAGCTTCAGACTCTGACTTACTTTTCTTCCCCCTCAGAAATGTCCTGTAATTTTATTTCTTGCTTCCCAAAGTGTGGCTCTCACTCATATTTTCCATGAATAAAACCTTTTCCCAGAGGGGACCAAATTAATGGAGTCATCCTCTAGCTCCACTTAAAAGCCATATTTAAATACAAATACTATTGCTTCCATTTGTTTGGCTTTACTTCTCATATTTAATGTGAACTATTAAGACATAACCAAATGAAACCACAAGAAACTCTGAATAGGCAAAGCAATCCTGGGAAAGAACAAGGCTGGAGGCATCACATGTCTTAATTTCAAACTATACTACAAAGCTGTAGTAATCAAAACAGTATGGTACTGGCATAAAAATAGATACATAGACCAATGGAACAGAATTGAGATCCCAGAAATAAATCCTTCACATATGATCAACTAATATTTGAAAAAGGAGCCAAGAATACTCAGAGGGGAAAGAATGGTGTCTTCCATAAATGACATTGGGAAACGGGATAACCACATGGAAAAGAATGAAATTGGACCCCTATCTTAAACCACTCACAAAAATTAACTCAAAATGGATTAAAGAGTTAAACACGAGACCCAAAACTGTAAAATTCTGAGAAGAAAACATAGGGGAAAATCTCCTTCACATTGGTCTTGGAAATGATTTTTTGAATATGACACCAAAAGCACAAGCAACAAAAGCAAAAATTAATAAGTGGGACTACATCAAACTAAAAAGCTTCTGCAGGGCTTCCCTGGTGGCGCAGTGGTTGAGAGTCCGCCTGCTGATGCAGGGGACACGGGTTCGTGCCCCCGTCTGGGAAGATCCCACATGCCGCAGAGCGGCTAGGCCTGTGAGCCATGGCCGCTGAGCCTACATGTCCGGAGCCTGTGCTCCGCAATGGGAGAGGCCACAACACTGAGAGGCCCGCGTACCGCAAAAAAATAAATAAATTAAAAAAATTTAAAAATAAAAAGCTTCTACAAAGCAAAAGAAACAAGCAAAACAATGCAAAGGCAACCTATGGAATGGGAGAAGATTGTTGCAAATCATATATTTGATAAGTGGTTAATACCAATATATGTAAAGAACTCATACAACTCAATAGCAAAAGTGTCAAACAGTCACATTAAAAAATGGGCAGAGATACCAAATAGACATTTCCCCAAAGAAGACATATAAGTGGCCAACAGGTACACGAAAACGTATTCAACATCACAGTTGTCTATGCAAATCAAAACCACGAGATATTGTCTTACATCTATTAAAATGGCTATCATCAAAACGACAAGAGACCCACATATTGGCGAAGCTGTGGAGGAAAGGGAACACTGTTGGTGGGAATATAAATTTATATAGTCACTACAGAAAACAGTATGGAGTTTCTTCAAAAATTACAAATAGAACTACCATATGATCCAGCAATCCCACTTCTGGATATATATACACAGGAAATGAAAACAGGCTCTTGAAGAGATATCTGCACTCCCATGCTTATTGCAGCATTATTCAGAATAGGCAAGATATGGAAACAACCTCAGTGTCCATGAACAGATGAATGGATAAAGAAGATGTGAGATATATATATATATATATATATATATATATATATATATATATTATTCCAATGGAATATTGTCCAGCCATGAGAAAGAAGGAAATCCTGCCATTTGCAACAACATGGATGGACCTTGAGGGCATTATGCTAAGTGAAATAAGTTAGACAGAGAAAGACAAACACTGTATCTCACTTATGTGTGGAATCTAAAACAGCTGAACTCATGGAAGCAGAGAATAGAATGGTGTTTACCAGGGGCTAGGGAGTGGGGGAAATGGGGAAATGTTGGTCAAAAGGGACAAACTTTCAGTTATAAGATGAATAAGTTCTGGGGATCTAATGTACAGATGGTGATTCTGGATAATAATAATGTATAATATACCAGAAAGTTGTTAAGAGAGTAGATCTTAAATGTTCTCACCACAAAAAAAATAAGTGGTAATTATGCGATGTGATGGAGGTGTTAGCTAATGCTGTAATGGCAATCATTTTGCAATATATAAGTGTATCAAATCACCATATTGGACACCTTACAAATGTACACGATGTTGTATGTCAATAAGGTAGAGTGGGGGAGGCATTACCAAAATCTAGCTTTTGTTTTTGTGATGGTGGTTTTTTATTCTTGCAAGCAAACATTTTTGAGTTGTCTTAGAGTTACATAATGCCCAGGAACAAGTTTTAAGATAGGCGTATAGTGACAGCACCTCAGCATTAATTAGACTATTAGATTTCTTGTACATACAACCATCTGTCCCTGTGCCTTTGCTTGCATTGGACACGCCATCTGGAAATTTGGTTTCTCCTTTGCTACCCTTACTCAACCGATAAAGAAACAGAGGCCTGAAGCCTGACTTACCCAAGGCCACATAGTTAGTTAGGGCATAGCTGAACCTAAAGATCATCTCTGGCCTCTTGGTTCCCAGGGATTATTTTCTACCACACCCACTGCCTTTTCAAGGTTCTGCTCAAATAATGCCTTATTTCAGAAGCCTTGTTGAAATCTTCAAATAGAACTAATCTGCCCCTTCTTTGAACTCCTACATGTTTAATTTTATTCCCCTAAGGATACTTATCACTTTAATTTTTTTGTGACACTTGTTTGTGCTCACATCTTTTTTCCCCCAGGTATTCAGCTCTTTGAGGACTGGAATCTGCTTGATTCACTTTTCTGTCTATCACATTCCCCAGCCTTGTATTAATAGCTGCTCAACGTCCATTTGTTTAAAATAATTAAACCTCTTTTGGATTTTGGAAACCTTGTGTCCACAGAAAGCAGCTGCAGCAATATGCCAATGGCTGGGGGAATCCTTTCAAGCTTCCTTCACACTTTGATGGTTCTAGACCTGCACTGTCCAAGAGAACTTTCTGTAATGATGAGAATGTTTGATATTTGTTCTGTCCAATATGGTACTACTAGCCACATATAGCCATTGAGCATTTGAATGTGGCTGGTGAGATTGAAGAAATGAAATGTTAATTTTACTTGATTTTAATTTATATTTAAATAGCTACATGTGTCTATTGGCTACCGTACTGGACAACACCGTTCGAGACTATCTTGGCACCCCATTTTGATAAATCTACACGTGTTGTCTCTTTGAACTTTGTCACACAATTGCCTGCTTAGTGAGAAATGGTATTGTTGTTCTCTAGGCTCTGAGCTCCGAGATTCTACACACTTGACCTTCCTCCTTCCCCACTTCCCTCCCCAGGAGAAAGATGAGATTTATAAAGCTTTCCTTAAGCACTCCAATCTTCACTAACCTCCCTTGCCTCAGATTATGACTACATCTCTAAGGTATTGATATAACACTTAGATGGTATATGTCATTTGCTGCTGTTTTGAATTTTAGTATTTCCTAAATAAATTATAAACTACTTGAGCGCAAAGACCATGCATTCCACATCTTCTGGATCCTGCCTGGTGCCTTTTATGGTGCTAGTTATATCGTAAATATTCTATACATATTGATCAGTTGCTTGATTGAAGGTAGTGAAAGGGAATCTGGTATGAGCAAGAAAGGACAGTACCTGAGACATAGGGAAAAGGGCATGTCGATATCGTAAGATTTACTTAGCACCCTAAAGACTAAAGATTTTTAGAATTATTTCTCTTATTCTTATAACTGTTTTAGCAAATGCCCATTAGTATTATTTTCCAGTCATCTAAGGAGCTCAACTCAAAAAAACCAAAAAAATTTAAAAAAAAATTTTTCTGAGTACCCATGTGGCAAAAACTATGCTATCCATTTTGAATGTATTCCTTCCTAATAGGGTCTTCTATCAAAGGAACTTTCTAACTACATTTATGAGCTTCATTGTAGAGCATTTACTGGAAAACTGAGAGGTTGCTAGATGTCCAAAACAGCACATCTGGTGGAACCAAAATTAGAATTTGGCTGTATATTTGTTCAAAACCTCCCCTAGAAGGTAAGCTCTCGAATGTGTACAAGGCTCTGCTTCTTTGGTGGATGAGGAAATCAAGGCCAAGGCATTAGTGTTGGTTCACCTTTCCCTCTTCCTTAAGCACCTAAATTATACGTTGGCAAGATTGGGCTCCTGCAGGAATCCGGATAATGGCAAAATTCCTGCTGGCCACACCCTGTGTGAGACCACAGTGAGTCTTAAAGGGGCTTTGGCAAGAAGATGGAGGAAATTAATGATAGCTGCAAAGTGAGAAGGCCCAACCCTGGAATTCTCTCTCCTGTAGAGCCACACTGCCTGCCTGCCTGTGCTCCAACCACTAGCTCCCAGTACCCCAAATATGAGAAGAAAATAAGGAGCCAGCAGGGAGTTGTCCTTGCGGGACAAGAATTTCAGCTGGCAACTGTTAATCACATTTTTCCAGCTATTCTGACATGTGTTATATAAGGGAACCAATTCCAAGACAAAACAGAAAACAAAATGCTCTGACTACAGAAGTGCAAATGTAGAGTACATTGGAGCCGACTTTTCCTTTTAACTTCTTATTAACATAGGATGGATTTGTTTAAGCAAATTTTTTTTTACTTCCATGAAGTTACAAATCAAGTATTTTATTCTCCTTACTATCTATTGTTCATTTTTATTTCTGCTAATTTCCATACGTTTAAAATATGTTTTCAATTTGCTGAAAATATTTATGAATCATATGCACACATGCATATGTACAATAAATCATTCTTATAGGATCAGTCAAATCTGGCATCTTTTGTAGCTCACAGTAGTTCAAGAGTTCGAGGCCCCAGCCCTGTTTTGAGCTGCAATTTGTTGCTCACAAAATAGGTGGGTCAAAGGTAAAAGTTCTGTTTAGAGTCCTTTGACAGATACATCTAGATTTAGTTGTAAGTAACATGGAGGAAATAACTTCTGTCTCATTTCACATTCATGTCACAACTAATGAAGAAAATACATAAAGAAAAGTTTAAAAAAAAAAGAAAAAGAAAATACAGTTGGTCGTCTGTACCCACACTGCCCAGTGTCAAAATAACCAAGGTCACATTGATCTGGTAATTGTTGATGGTGTGCTTTTGATGTAAAGATTCCACCAGAATGCTGATGAATCCTAAATTATACTTCCATTTCTGACTACTCTCCTTAGCTCCAAGGTCAAACGTACCATTTCTACTGAGTGTCAAATAGTCTTCTCAAACATAGCACGTCTGAAAAACAACTCTTGACTCCACATTCCTGAAACTTTGCTTTTCCCTCAGTCATCCCCATTTCAGTTAACAGCATCCTTATTCACCTGGTTGGTCATTCTGCAAGTTTTGACATAGGTATATAATCCTGTAAACACTACCACAGTTAAGATATAGAATAGTTCCAATGAAGAACATTTAGGTTGTTTCCCGTTTATGATTATAAATAGAGCTGCTATAAACATTCATATATGTGCTTTTGAACGAACATACATTTTCATTTCTTTCTGGGTAAATATCCAGGAGTAGCATTGCTAAGCTGTATGGTAGGTATATATTTAACTTTGGAAGAGACTGCCAAACTATCTTCCAGAGTGGTTGTACCATTTTACACTCCCACCAGTGATGTATGAGAGATTTAGTTTCTCCCTGAGCTCACCAGCATTTGTATTGACATTATTTTTTATTTTAACTGGTCTTGTAGTTGTGCAGTGATATCTATTGTGGGTTTTTTTTCCATCTTAATGTTATTTAATTTTATGGAAAAAGCAAGTTTTATTACATTCCTTTTTTAAAATGGGGGGAAAACTGTACAAGTAAGCATGATCAAACCTCTGTTAGAGCTGGTTAATGCTGATCTTATTGCCTCGCAGTCTCTCTAGTAGTGTCCAAGAAATTATGTTTAAGGTCCATCTGAAGAAAAAAAGCACTGGAGAGGCAAGAAAGGACTTGGGTCAAAAGCTTCAGAGGGTTGTAGGGAGATGGAACTTGCTTCTTAAAAAAATTATGTTGAGCTATGGAGCGCCTCCATTACTTAACACGCCTTCCAAACCATTCATTGGGATAGTTTTACCCATGTTTAAAGTCTCATTATATGCAGTTTGGGGGCTTTTATAAATTCAGAAATAAAGTAATATAAAGAGTAGAATATTGAAGCCTTCAGAATAGGGCTATAAGAGACTCAATACTGCTAAATAAGTTCCCAAACAAAAATGTTCAGTCACCCCCACCCCCAAACCTATGTGTAATAGGAGAAAATGCACAGCAAGAAGCAGAGGAAAAGCATGTAGACTGGAATAGATCATACACTGAACAGTCTAGAACCAAAGAAAGAAAGCAAACAACATACGTATTCACAAAAGCCTAAGGAGCAGCTATTCTCCTCATGTCTCTACGTGAGTACCTCTACCCAGTAGATTATAGTCATGAAAACAACTCAATTGTTTTTTTTTAAGGTAAAAAACTGTTTCCCATCATGCTCCATTTTCTAGAATCTACCCTTTTTGATTGGTTGGTATAAACAAAATGCAAAGTACATAAACATGCAAGCGTGCATGCGTGTGCACATACACGCACACGCACGCACACACAGACACTGTCCTAAAATGTGAAAAATGCAGATATATAACGCTGGTATTAGAAATCACTTCAACTTCATACTTAGGAATTTATAGACCCTTCATTTGCCCCCCCAAAAATATTTTTCCTTGTCCTTATTCTTTAAATGCCCAACCACCAAAAGAAAAAGGAAAAAAATAAAAGGCTTTAAATGCACATGTTTCAAGTCAGTGTCTTGTTAACAAAAAAGGTAGCATTTTCTTCACTTTGGCCATTGTTAAGGATGCAGGCATAGATCAGAGAATGTTAATACTCACATGTATTTTAAAAAAAAGCAACATTAACAGAGCATATATCTTTCAAAAAAGGCTAAAATACTAACAAATACAAGTCAATGAACATATTTTTAACTAGTGCAATTTTATCTACAATGGAGTAAATGTTATTTTGTGTGCCAGGCATTGCAATACTGTTCATTTCCCTTTTATCATGCAAACATGCCAATTTTATCATTAAAAAAAACCTTTATTGGGTCACATTCATGTTGCCCTCCCACCCAAATTAAGGGGGGAAAAGTCAATAAAAGAGCCCTTCAAGATTTCATAATTATGAACATAAAGCTCCTAGATAATAGTGTATAGGCTGAATTTTCAGATTTATATAGAAAAAATTATAATTTACATAGATGTCTTCGTCACCGATTACAACACAATGTGAAGTTACACTACTCTGAAATTTGTACCAACTGTACAAAAACCATGAAAAAAATTATGTTCTTCATGTCCTGAGAGCCTACACATTTTTGACTAATTTAAAAGGGCAACTATGAGAGCCTGACATTTTTCTGTATCTCACCTCTTCTGCCTCTCTATCTGCAGGATTTGTAAATCAAAATCAGTAACATCTTTGTAGCAAACGTCTCATCTATCTCCCTCTTCTTCTCTCCTAACTAATGCTACTCAATTTTCTCTCATCTTCCTGAGCATTCTCCATGAACAGCATTGCAAGTTGGTTTAAAAAAGAAAAGAAAGAAAGAAAAAGAAAAAAAGAAAGTTTTACAAGGGTTTTGCTGGTTAATTATTTACTGGTGGAATCACTCCACCAGGAGTCTGATTTCATTGGCTAGCAGTTGGTTTCCGTTGAATAGGCCCCCTGCGAGCTTGGTGAGCAGCCCTCATTCCGTGGTTTCAGGATCGCTGTCAACAGAGCTGGAACTTGCGCTCATATCGTCGACAGAAGTATTGGCTGGGAGCTCCAACTCCGGCTCACTAGTCTCACTGGCCATGGACACCATGGAGAGCAGGGACATACGCCGGGTGAGCCGGCCAGAGGGCAGAAGGGAGGCGGCATAGTCCGCTATGATACCAGCTACATCTAGATTACACGCCTTATCAAAGGCAATGAAACCTACATTTGCATTGGCCTCGCAGACACAGAAGGAGCTGTCGTCTTTCATCAACAGGTCAATGCTACACACATCCGATCCCAGGATGTTAGACACCTGCATAGCTAGCTGCTTCCCTTGTTCACTCAATGAGCACATCATCCCGACACCACCTAGTGAGCAGTTTCTTTGCATCCTCCCATCTGTTGAACAGCGTAACATTGTGCCAACCACACGACATCCCACGACAGTGACACGTACATCCCTTCCACGAGACTCTTTATCATATTTCTGAAATAGGTATGGAGCTTCATGGCGAATAAGATGGCTTAGATTAGCCAAAGGGTGCTTATCGCGAGCCAAGAAAACTGCTTTGCCTCTATGACCCCGTGTATTCTTCACCACCTTTGGGAACTCCAGTACTTCTGCTTCATCAATCATTTTAGCAAAATTTTCATGACCACCGTAAGAGAAAGTATCTGGCAGAGGAACACCATGACCTGCCAACTCTTGAAACATCCAGAACTTATTAACACAGTTCAGGATGGTTTGAGGTCAGTTCATCAACCTGCTTCCCAACTTCTCTAGATGGCGCAATACAGTGATGTCACTATCACTTTGCACCCAAGGGGTTGGTACTGTCACTACCACCACCTGAGGATAGGCAGTAATTAGTTCTCCATCGATACAAAGACCCAGGTTTCCTTGCTCGATTGTTAGCACCACCTCATCTATCACCACAGCCCTAAAGTCCAGTTCCTCCTCACAACATTTGGCCTTTAATGCTCGTAAGATCTCTTTTGGGGGATAGTCTTCACTGATTCGACAATCTGTCAAAAACCACAACTTGGCAGCAACAGAGCTACACATCTTGATTTGCCTGTTTTCCTCTTCTGGGCTTACTTCCTCCTGAATATAGACTCTTTCTAGCGAATCGAACTTGTGTCCCCTCGCCGGCCTCCCAGCAAAGCCAATTTACTGACACCGGGATGTGGTGAGGGAAAGTACAGCGTTTACTGCAGGGCACCAAGGATGGAGAACAGGCAGCTCATCCTCAAAAGACCCGAACTCTCTATTGTGGTTTTAATTTGCATTTCCCTTATAGCTAAAGATATTAAACATCTTTTCATGTGCTTACTTGCCATCCGTATACCCTCTTTACTGAAGAGTCCAAATCTTTTGCTTTTTTTTTTTTTTTTGTCTGCACCACGCACGACTTGCAGGATCTTAATTCCCTCACCAGGGATCGAACTCAGGCCCTTGGCAGTGAAAGTGCAGAGTACAGTCCACCGGACTGCCAAGGAATTCCCTTGCTATTTTCTAATTAGATTGTTTTCTAACTGTTGAGTTCAGAAAGTTTTTAGAAATAGTCTGAATAGAAGTACTTTGTTGGAGTTTTTAGGGTTAGGATTTTTTAGGTTAGTTTTAGGTTCACAGCAAAATTGAGCAGAAAGTACAGAGATTTCCCATATACTCCTAGCCCCTCCACATGCACAGCCTATCCTGTTATCAACATCCTCCACCAGAGTGGAACATTTGTTACAATTGATGAACCTACTGTGACACATCATAATCATCCAAAGTCCATAGTTTACATTAGGGTACACTCAGTGTTTTACATTCTATGGGTGTGGACAAATGTGTAATGACATGTGTCCATCTTTATAGTATCATATAGAATAGTGCTAAAAATAGTGCTCTGCCTAGTCATTCCTCTCCCCTAACCCTGGGCCACCACTGTCTCCATTTGCCTTTTCTAGAATTGTCATGTAGTTGGAATCATACAAGATATAGCCTTTTCTAATTGGCTTCTTTTACTTTGTAATGCACATTTAAGATTCTCTCATGTCTATTCATGGCTTGATAGCTCATTTCTTTTTAGTGCTGAATAATAATGCATTGAATGAATTTACCACTGTTTATCCATTCGCTCACTGAAGGACATCTTGGTTGCTTCCAAATTTTGACAATTTGAATACAACTACTATAAACATCCATGTGCAGGTTTTTGTGTGCCCATAAGTTTGTAAGAAACTGCTAAACTGTCTTCCAAAGTGGCTGTACCATTTTGCATTCCCACCAGCAATGAATGAGAGTTCCTTTTGCCCCACATCCTCACCAGCATTTGGTGTTTTCAGTGTTCTAGATTTGGCTACTCTAATAGGTGTGTAGTGGTATGGCGTTGTTGTTTTCACTTGCATTTCCCTGATGACATGTGATGCAAAACATCTTTTCA
This sequence comes from Lagenorhynchus albirostris, assembly GCF_949774975.1. Classification (NCBI taxonomy): domain Eukaryota; kingdom Metazoa; phylum Chordata; class Mammalia; order Artiodactyla; family Delphinidae; genus Lagenorhynchus; species Lagenorhynchus albirostris. The sequence goes on along the minus strand of NC_083096.1, from coordinate 24,081,866 downwards.
TGTGCTTACTCGCCATCTGTTATATTCTTTAGTGAGTTACCTGTTAAGGTCTTTGGACTATTTTTTGAGTTGTTTGTTTTCTTATTGTTAAGTTTTAAGAGTTCTTTGTATATTTTGAATAACAGTCTTTTATCAGATGTGCCTTTTGCAAGTATTTTCTCCCAGTGCGTGGCTTGTCTTCTCATTCTTTTGACATTGTCTTTGCAGAGCAGAATTTTCTTAATGTTGATGAAGTCCAACTTATCAATTTTTTCTTTCATAGATCATGGCTTTGGTGTTTTATGTTAAAAGTCATTGCCATATCCAAGGCTAGGTTTTCTCCTATGTTGTCTTCTAGGAGCTTTATGGTTTTGCATTTTACATTTAGGTCTGTGATCCTTTTAAAGTTATTTTTGTAAAGGGTGTAAGATCTGTGTCCAGATTTATTTTTTGCAAGTGGATGGCCAGTTGTTCCAGCATCATTTGTTGAAAAGATTATTCTCCATTGCATTTCTTTTGCTCCTTTGTCAAAGATCAGTTGACTATATTTATGTGGGTCTACTTCTGAGCTCTGTATTTTGTTCAATTGATCTATCTGTCTGTTCTTTCATCAATACCACACTGTCTTGATTACTGCAGCTTTATAGTAAGTCTTAAAGTTGGGTAGTGTCAGTCCCCCAACTTTGTCCTTCTTCAATATTGTGTTGGCTATTCTGGGTGTTTTGCCTTTCCATATAGACTTTAGAGTCAGTTTGTTGATATTCATACAACTTGCTGTGATTTTGATTGGGATTGCTTTGAATCTATAAATCAAGTTGGGAAGAACTGATATCTTGACAATATTGGGCCTTTCTGTCCATAAACATGGGATGTATCTCAGCTTATTTGGTTTTTCTTTGATACCTTTCATCAGAGTTTTGTAGTTTTCTTTATATAGATCTTATACATAGTTTGTTAGATTTATACCTAAGTATCTAATTTGGGGGAGTGGTGCTAATGTAAATAATATTATGTTTTTAACTTCAAGTTCCATTCGTTCATGACTGGTATATTAGGAAAGCAATCAACTGTTCTGTATTAACCTTATATCCTACAACCTTGCTATAATTGCTTATTAGTTCCAGGAGTTTTTTGTCAATTCTTTTGGATTTTTTACGTGCATAATCATGTCACCTGCAAAAGAAGATAGTTTTCTGTCTTCCTTCCCAATTGGTACACCTTTATTTTCTTTTCTTGTCCTATTGCATTAACTAACACATATGGTATAATGTTGAAAAGGAGGGGTGAGAGGGACATCTTTGCCTTGTTCCTGATCTTAATGGAAAAGCCTCAAGCTTTTCATTATTAAGTATGATGTTATCTGTAAGTCTTTTTGTTTTTATTTTGGTTTTTTTTGTAGATATTCTTTATCAAGTTGGGGAAGTTTCCCTCTATTTCAAGTTTACTGAGAGTTTTTATCATGAATAGTTGCTGGATTTTGTCAAATATTTTTTCTGCATCTATTGATATGATCACATGTTTTTTCTTCTTTAGCCTGTTGATATGATGGATTACATTAATGGATTTTCAAATGTTGAACCAGTCTTGCATAACTAGGATAAATCACACTTGGTCATGGTATATCATTCTTTTTATGCAATGTTGAATTCAATGTGTTAATATTTTGTTGATGATTTTTGCCTCTATTGCATGAGAGATAATGGTTTGTAATTTTCTTTTCTTGTAATTTTTATCTGTTTTTGGTATTCAGGAAATGCTGGCCTCATAGAATGAGTTAGGAAGTATTTCCTCTGCTTTTTTCTTCTGAAATAAACTGTAGTGAATTGGTATAATTTCTTCCTTACATGTTTAGCAGAATTCACCAGTGAATCCATCTGGGTCTCGCACTTTCTGTTTTAGAAAGCTATTAATTATTGATTCAAGATCTTTGAAAGATACAGGTCACATTGGACTGTTTATTTCTTCTTGTGTGAGTTTTGGCAGATGTGTCCTTCAAGGAAATAATCCATTTCATCTAGATTATAAAATTTGTGGGCATAGAGTTGTTCATAGTATTCCTTTATTATCCTTTCAATATCTATGAGGTCTGCTTACTTTGAATTTAATTTCCTCTTTTTTTTTCTAATTTTCTAACGTGGAAGCTTAGATTATGATTTTAGATCTTTCTTCTGTTCTACTATATGCCTTCAGTGTATAAATTTCCCACTAAGCACTGCTTTCTATTGAGATATCTTCAAATTCAGAGATTTCTTTTTTTCCTCAGCAGTGTCTAGTCTACTAATAAGCCCATCAAAGGCATTCTTCCTTTCTGTTACAGTGTTTATTTTAATCTCTAGCATTTCTTTTTGGTTCTTTCATATAATTTCCATCTCTCTGCTTACTTTGCCCATCTATTCTTATAGACTGTCAAATTTATCATTAGATTCCTTAGCATATTAATCATAGTTGCTATAATTGCTGGTCTAATAATTCCAACATCCCTGCCGTATCTGAGTCTGGTTCTGATACTTGCTCTATCTCACCAAACTGTGTTTTTTGCCTCTTATTATGCCTTGTAATTTTTTTCTTGATAGTTGGACATGATGTACTAGGTAAAAGGAAGTACTCTATATAGGCCTTTGGTAATGTGGTAAGGTGTGGGGGAGGGGAAGCATCCTATAGTCCTATGATTAGGTCTCAGGCTTTTAGTGAACCTATGCTTCTGGACTGTGAACGTCACAAGTGCTTATTAATTCCTGAACTCCACTCCCCACCCTTTCTGCTGCAACCCTGCCTTAGGTGGGACAGGATGGCTAGAGTGGGCTGGAATTAAGTATTTCCCTTCCCCAAGGTCAGTTAGGCTCTAATAAAACCTTAACAGGGTAGGCTCTAGTTAAATAGTTTCTCCTGAGGACAGACCTTGTTAAGAAGAGCAGAATGATCCGGTGTGTTTCAAAATGGTTCATTTTCTCGTCCCCAGGCCAGAAGCACAAGGGAATTTTTCTGTGATACGCACTTGAGCACACAGTTGAGTTCCTAGACACAAAACTCACAAAAATGTGAAGGCCTCCCTATGATAGGGTCTTCCTGGAGCTTTTATCTCTCAGAGTTGTTCACACTGAGCCTATAATAATGTGTCAATTACAGTTCAGGTTTCTCTACCCCAGCACTGGTTCCCATGGAGGTTTTTGCTTGTGGGTTTCTGCTCTGGCAAATTGTGATTCTCTGTATTTACCTGCCTGTTTCTTCAGTTTTGGGGTAGCAGCTTGCCTTGTGACCTCACTGCTCTTAGGGATCCAAGAAGAGTGGCTGATTTTTCAGTTTGTCAGCTGTCTGCTTGTTAAGATGGAGTAGCAACTTCCAAGCTCCTTACATACTGGACTAGTTGTGCCCTGTTTTTAATCCACTAAACAGTGTTTCTCAGAGAGCAGAACTCCTTAATTTTAATGAAGCCCAATTTTTTAATATCTTCTTTCATGGATCAAGCTTTTGTGTGTTGTATCTAAGAAATCTTTGCCTAACTCAAGGTCACAAAGATTTTCATCTCTTTTCTTCTAGTAATCTTTTTAAAGTGTAAATTAGATCACATCAGTCCCTTGCTAAAACTCTCCAAGCATTTTCCCTCATATTGAAAATAAAATCTAAACTCCTGATTTTAATCTATGAAGACCTGCACGATCTTGCCCTCGGCTTCTTCTTTGACCTCTACCTTCTACCCCTTTCTTGCTCGTTCACTCTGCTCCAGCCACGTTTGCTTTCTCACTGTTCCACATACCCTACTGGAGCCCTTGTACTTGCTGTTACCTCTGACTGGATTACTTTCCTCTTAAATCTTCACATAGCTCACTTATGAACACTGAGGACTGTGCTCAAATACCACCTCCTTGGGGAGCTCCCTTAGACCAGTCTATTTAAATAAGGTCCCGCTTTCATTTGCAATCTTATTACCTCTATTTTTTTAAAATTAATTAATTAATTTTTGGCTGTGTTGGGCCTTCGTTTCTGTGCGAGGGCTTTCTCTAGTTGCGGCGAGTTGGGGGCCACTCTTCATCGCGGTGCTCGGGCCTCTCACTGTCACGGCCTCCCTTGTTGCGGAGCACAGGCTCCAGACGCGCAGGCTCAGTAGTTGTGGCTCACGGGCCTAGTTGCTCTGCGGCATGTGGGATCCTCCCAGACCGGGGCTCGAACCCGTGTCCCCTGCATTGGCAGGCAGATTCTCAACCACTGTGCCACCAGGGAAGCCCTTACCTCTATTTTCTTCATTGCATTTATCTGGAATTACTTTATTTATTTGATTACTTGATTTTGCTTCTTTGTGCCTCTAAAATGTAAGTTCTTTGAGAGTAATGAGTTCTGTTTACTACTGTTATTCTCTGAGTCAAGAACTATGTCTGGCACACAGCAGATGCTCATTAAATATATGCTGAAAAAATGAATTACACATTACTAAAAACTATACCTAATATCCTGGGAAACTCAAAATATGAATCTTGGGATAAGGGAGACAGTAAGATTGGGACAGGGTGGGGCTTATTTTGAAGCAAAAGAAGAATGGATGTTTTCAGTGAGACCACCTGGAGAGAGGAAGTCTGCTGAGCAGGACAGCCAGTTCCCAAGAATGTTGACCCATGCATGATTCCCTCTCCTAAAAAGAGTCCAAGAATAGACCTTCAGCAGCTAAAGCTCATTGCTTTCCTCTAGGGCAAGTGTTATCTCAGGATCTTGAGCTTAGTGTAATTTTAGGGGCCCTTCTGAGCTTCAAACTATATTGCCTGCAATGTAATTATTGACAGGGATGACGTCTTTCAAATTAAATTAAAGATTAAAAGTTTCAGCATGAGAATAGACATATAGCTCAATGGAATAAGATTGAGAGTCAACAAATAAACCTTTACATTTATGGGCAGTTGATTTTCAAGAGTGCTGGGATGATTCAATGGGAAAAGAATAGTCTTTTTAACTAATGGTGGTGGGACAACTGGATATTCACATGCGAAAAAATGAAGTTGGATCCCTGCTTTAAACCATTTACAAAAATTAACTCAAAATGGATCACAGACATAGATGTAAGACCTAACACTACACAACTCTTAGAAGAAAATATAATGGTAAATTTTTATGGGTTAGGCAATAACTTCTTAGATATGGTACCAAAACATAAGTGACAAACGAAAAAAATATATAAATTGGACTTGATCAAAATTAAAAACTTTTGTGCTTCAAAGGATGCCATTAAGAAAGTGAAAAAGGCAACTATACTCCAATAAAAAGAAAGTGAAAATGATAACCAATAGAGTGGGAGAAAACTTTGGCAAATCATATAATTGATAAGAAACTTAGGTTAGAATATATAAAGAGCACTTACATCTCAACAATAAAAAGACAAATAGCCTAATTTGGAAATGGGCAAAGGAGTTGAATAGATATTTCTCCAAAGAGGATATGCAAATGGCTAAAAAAAAAAAAGCACAAGAAAAGGTGCTAAAAATTATTAGTTATTAGAGAAATGCAAAATGAGATATCACCTCATAACCACCAGGATGGCTATAATAAAAAAGATGGACAATACCAAGTGTCAGTGAGGATCTGAAGAAAATGGAACACTCGTTAATTGCTGGTTGGCATATAAAATAGTGCAACCGCTTTGGAAACATTTTGGCAGGTTCTTAAAAAGTTAAATGTAGAGTTCCCATATGACCCAGCAATTCCACTCCTAAGTATATACTTAAGAGAAATGAAAACACAAAAACCTGTACATGAATGTTAAAAACAATGTTATTCATAATAGCCAAAAAGTGAAAAAAACTCAAATGGCCATCAACAAATGAATGGATAAACAAAGTGTGGTATAGCCTTACAGTGGACTATTGCTCAGCCTGTAAAAAGGAATGAAATAGTGGTACATGCTACAACCTTAGTGAGTCTCGAAAAGGTTCTGCTAAGTGAAAGGAACTAGTCACAAAAGACCATATATTGTATGATTCCATTTATATAAAACATCAAGGCTAGGCAGATCTACATAGAAAGAAAGTAGATAAGTGGTTGCCTAGGACTGGGTCAGGGTACTGGGGGGTTGGGGAAGTGATAGCTAAAGGGTATGGGGTTTCTTTCTGGGGGAACAAAAAAGTTCTAAAATTAGATTGCTATGATTGTTTCACAACCCTGTGAACTTACTAAAAACCATGGAATTGTATATTTTACAAGGGTAATTGTATGATGTGTGAATTATATCTCAATACAGCTGTTAAAAAATGTTCTTAATGAGAAATACCTGCTTTCAGTAACACATTCCTCCACCATTTACTGAGCAACCTCTATGTGCTACATGAGGAAGATGCCAAAGTAGATAAAACATAATGCTGCCCTTAAGCACCTTAACTACAGTTAAGTAAAGACTCCAAATGCATCAACAGAGAAATTGAAACTCAAACAAAAGAGTGCAGGATCCAGGAAGGCAGAACAAGCCATCATGCCCAATGTACTGGAGGAAATTTTTCAGAGGAGGTGCTTTTTAAACTGAGATACAATGGACAAGTAGGACAATGAAAGAGGAAGCAGGGTTGGGGGGAATCCAGGCTCAGAGAATAGTGTACTTAAAAGCACAAAATCACTGGTGAGCCTGGGGTGTTTGGGAAATTGTAAATTCATTTGGCAAAGGGGTGCATTTCTGGGAGAGTGATGAGAGATTAGTCAGAACGAAAAGGAAAGCTAGGCTGAAGGAACATGTATGCCATTTTTTTCTTAAAAAAGTTTTTTTTTGGCTGCATTTGGTCTTCGTTGCTGCACGCAGGCTTTCTCTAGTTGTGGTGAGCAGGGGCTTCTCTTGTTGCGGAGCACGGGCTCTAGGCATGTGGACTTCAGTTGTTGTGGCACGTGGGCTCAGTAGTTGTAGCTCGCGGGCTCTAGAGCACAGGCTCAGTAGTTGTGGCACACGGGCTTAGTTGCTCCATGGCACGTGGGATCTTCCCGGACCAGGGCTCGAACCCGTGTCCCTTGCATTGACAGGCGGATTCTTAACCACTGTGCCACCAGGGAAGTCTCCATTTATGCCATTTTAAGAATTCCCAACGTTACGTTACAGGAAAGGAGAACCACACAAAAGAGACAATCAGTAACTCTGCAAACAGTGCAGGATGGAGCTGAGCAAGGAGAGGCCGGGGGCAGGGAAACCAGTTCAGAGGCTCTTTTCCAAGATGACCAGGGCGGTGACACTAGGAAAGGTGGCTTGGCTGTGCTCAAGAAACACTCCTGAGAGAGACTACCAGAATGTGTGGAGTAGATTTATTTGGATGAGGGTGAGGGAGGAATCTGAGATGACTCAGGCGTGTCTAATGCTGCAGACACAATTCACTAGGATAGAGACGCAGGTGAGAGCAGCATTGGCCGGAGGATAACATGTTTGATTTGAATGTGCTATGTATGCTTCAGGTGCCTGCAGGACATCCAGGTGGAGTGTCCAGATGGTTGGAAATATGTGTCTGGAGCTTGGGAGAGCTATCTGGGCTAAGACCCAGATTTGGGAGTCTTTAAGTCTGTAGGTGGAAACCGAAGCCTTAAAGTGGATGAATCGCGCAAGGGATATGTTCAATATACAGAGTCAAGGGGAGAGGGACCTCGGTATTGGGGCCCATTTTATTTTATTTTATTTTTTATTTTTTTAACATCTTTATTGGAGTATAATTGCTTTACAATGGTGTGTTAGTTTCTGCTTTATAACAAAGTGAATCAGTTATACATATACATATGTCCCCATATCTCTTCCCTCTTGCGTCTCCCTCCCTCCCACCCTCCCTATCCCACCCCTCCAGGCGGTCACAAAGCACCGAGCTGATCTCCCTGTGCCATGCGGCTGCTTCCCACTAGCTATCTATTTTACGTTTGGTAGTGTATATATGTCCATGCCTCTCTCTCACTTTGTCCCATCTTACCCTTCCCCCTCCCTGTATCGTCAAGTCCATTCTCTAGTAGGTCTGTCTTTATTCTCGTCTTGCTCCTAGGTTCTTCATGACCTTTTTTTTTTCCCCCTTAGATTCCACATATATGTGTTAGCATACGGCATTTGTTTTTCTCTTTCTGACTTACTTCACTCTGTATGACAGACTCTAGGTCCATCCACCTCACTACAAATAACACAGTTTCGTTTCTTTTTATGGCTGAGTAGTATTCCATTGTTTATATATGTGTTGGGGTCCATTTTAGATCAGGCAGATGAGAAGAGCTGGCGAGAGAGACAGAGGAGGAAGCATCTGAGAGTGGAGGGAAGGGGAATGTAGAAACCTGAAGTAGGGTTTGGCGCCATCCCTCAGGAAAGAAAGGAAGACGAGAGTAAGGAAGCTGAAAACATACAGAAAATGAGTATTGAACTGATGAAGATGGGGAGACTGGGAGCAGGAGGGCATTAACCACAGTGGGGCTGAGCAGTTGCCACTGTGGTATCAGAAGGGTAACCAGAGCAGGATGGGGAAGTCGGAGCACACTTGCTGTCTCTATGACCTTGCCTAGTGTTGGTCTTCTTTAAATCGTGTTTCGAATTTTTTGCTGTATTATACAGATCTTCAATAATAAACAGGCAGTCACTTTAAATTGTTTGAGAATGCTGTCAGAAAAAATTGCCTTTGACGCAGTGGTTGAGAGTCCGCCTGCCGATGAAGGGGACACGGGTTCGTGCCCCGGTCCGGGAAGATCCCACATGGCGCGGAGCGGCTGGGCCCGTGAGCCACGGCCGCTGAGCCTGCGCGTCCGGAGCCTGTGTTCCGCAACGGGAGAGGCCGCAACAGTGAGAGGCCCACGTACCGCACCAAAAAAAAAAAAAAAAAATTGCCTTTGAAAATGTACAGAACCTCTCCTGCTTAAAGTTCATTTTGTTAGAATAAGAATTATAACATAGACATTGAAATATGTTAAAGAATCCTTTTTTTCTGTTGTCAACATTCATCTCATTGTTTCTCTACTCCTTTTTCTGCTGTTTCCTGCAAATCCCTCTGCACTTGGCAGACTGGTTTTTATAACCTTTAATTAGGCACAGCCCGGAGGCAGATACTACCCATGGAAGTAGTCTGTCTCATGCAGCCACTCATGTGGGAATAAACCACCAGAGGACATGTGCCAGCACTGCTTCATGTGCTTCCTGAAGATCAGCCTGGGGATGAAGTAAAGAAAAGAAGGGAAAACAGCGGCTCCTTGGGGCCTAACCTAGGCTTAAACACAGATTTGCTGTGTGACCTTGGCCAAGTCATCGCAACTTTCTATCCTCAATCTCATCATCTATAAAATTAAGTGGCGGGCTTCCCTGGTGGTGCAGTGGTTAAGAATCCGCCTGCCAATGCAGGGGACACGGGTTCGAGCCCTGGTCCGGGAAGATCCCACATGCCGCGGAGCAACTAAGCCCGTGCGCCACAACTACTGAGCCTGTGCTCTCCTATCCCAGACCCAGGGGATCAGAGTCTCTGGGGGAGGAGCTGGGGATGTTGTGGATATAATAAGTGCTCCCGGCTCTGTGATCACATCTTTCTATGGTGCTGGTTTATATCAAGGCAGAAGCCTGAGTGAACTGGAAATTCTCCTGATGCCCCAGCCTAAGTATCACTGCTGGGAAGTTTGTTGGAGGTGATGGGTAGAAATATGGATAAGGGTGCCTTTTATATGCTGGCCATTTATATGTATGTAGGGCACCTCGGCCTAAGGAAGAAGCAACAAAACAGTGGCTCCTTCATTTCTATCTTCCCTTCCTCTGCTCACTGCAGACATGCCCCTTTAGGGAAATGGGCACTGGGGCACAGAGGGAGAGACTTGCAAAGTAACGAGGAATGTTTTCTAAATGATGGTGTTGTGCTTTGAAAACACAGTGATGTCATTCAGTATTCTTCTTCCAGAGAGAGAGGCTGTTCTTTTGGTATTTCAGTTCATTTAGAATGGTGTCACTCATTAGGGTCTCCCAAAGGCTCCATTCAGAATAGCATCTTTAAGTACCCACTTAAGTGCCATGAAGCCATTAAAATAGGCATCATTTCCACTTTGTCTAAGCTTTCCATCAGGATGGACAAATACGTCAAAGGGCAGACAAACACAGCTGCATAACATTGGGAAAAACATAAACAGAGACCCTATCCAGCAAATAAACATAATTTGAAATATTGACATTCTGAAAAGGGATTAGTACTTGTTCTTATGTTCTGGGTTAAGATGGTTGTAGCTAGTCTAGGGGTGCAGGATTCACTCCACTGTGGGAACAGAGATTGTATTATTTCCTTCCTATCTATTCATCCTGTCTCCAAATGTTTTTTTTTTTTTTTTTCAATCTTTTGGCCATGCTGCGCAGCATGTGGGATCTTAGTTCCCTGACCAGGGATTAAACCCGCAGCCACTGCATTGGAAGCTCAGGGTCTTAACCACTGGACCTCCAGGGAAGTCCTCCCAAATTTGGGTTTTTTAATTTATTCATAAACATTCATTAAATTCTTCCTATTTTCTAATTGTTACACATGGGGATACAAAGTATACAAAATATAAGACAATCTTGCTGTCTTCTGGGGGCTTGGTAATGACAAAAGTTTGGAAAATATCAATATGAGAAGAATTTTTCACTAAGAAATAATGGAGACCTTTCTTATGAATTTAAGAGAGCCAAACTTCAAATAAGCATGTAAATGTTTAGATCACTCTTTAAAATCAACTTGGCCTCCAAGCTTTATCCAGGATTAGTTAAAAGCCCAAGCTAGCTTATTCCATGGGAATTGCTGTAATTGTCTTATTGTAAAGTAATTGGATTTTTTTTTTTTTTTTTTTTTTTTTGTGGGTCGGATGAGTTGATCTCATTTTGACTGGAAGCTGTTTTATTTCCTTCTCTTTCTATTTGCAGGAAGCAGCAGGCCTAAGTAGATCAGCACTGTAGCGTGTATACATATGGACAGCTGATTCTTTTTAAGGCATTTTTAAATGTGAAAGATTCTGACTGCTATTCTGTGAGCAGAATCAAATGCAAACCTTCTTTAAGTCTGTGTTCACCTTTTTTTAGAGGTCATCTTTCAGAAACAGTGGAGTTTCCTGTATGTTGGTCCCTCTGAAGATCTATTATGAAAATTGTTAACGAGCCAGGGGCAGAGAAAGTGGACCTGGAATCCTCAAAACATGGTCCAAGGACTTAATGAGTACCTCAGACTAAACCGTCTTTGTACGTATCTAACTGTGCTCACAGTGAGAAACTGCCTGCTAAAGATTGGATGTATTTGGTCAAAGACATGATATAAATTTTTTTATATGTTGGCTGAAGCTTTATGGGCCTATAGTTTGATTTTATGAAATGTAATTCGGTTTCCCTTGCTGCCTTACTTCTACATTTACCTCCCAGCAAGCAATAAATTGGATCATACCCCAGACTTGTCCAAAAAGTCTTGCCTAATCCCTCCTAGCTGGTTAAGATACCTCTTCTCAGAGCTCTCAAAAGACCCTTTGCATTCCACGTTTACTGATTCTTTCTTACTGTTTTAGAGCCATAAATATCTTTATTTATCTGGCTACTAGATTATGAGCTTCTTGAAGGGAACGATATTGTGTTGTTTCTCTCTTCCTTGCTTGGCACATGGCAGATGATTAACAAATGCATTTTAAATAAGTGATTAAATACATGAATATATGTATGTATGAATCAATGAATGAATTCTTCAAGGACAAATACATCATGAGACACAGAGGAATTTAGTGGTTCTGCTGTGGCACTAAAAATTCCCCTCTCTGGGGCTTCCCTGGCGGCTCAGTGGTTAAGAATCCGCCTGCCAATGCAGGGGACACAGGTTCGAGCCCTGGTCCAGGAAGATCCCACATGCCGCAGGGCAACTAGGCCTGTGTGCCACAACTACTGAGCCTGCGCTCTGGAGCCCACGTGCCCAACTACTGAGCCCGCACGCTTAGAGCCCGTGCTCCACAACAAGAGAAGCCACCACAATGAGAAGCCCGCGCACCGCAACAAAGAGTAGCCCCTGCCTACTGCAGCTAAAGAAAGCCCGTGCGCAGCAACGAAGACCCAAGGCAGCCATAAATAAATAAATTAATTAATTTAAAAAATCTATTAAAAAAAATTCCCCCGGGCTTCCCTGGTGCTGCAGTGGTTGAGAGTCCGCCTGCTGATGCAGGGGACACGGGTTCGTGCCCCGGTCCGGGAAGATCCCACATGCCGCGGAGCGGCTGGGCCCGTGAGCCATGGCCGCTGAGCCTGTGCGTCCGGAGCCTGTGCTCCGCAACGGGAGAGGCCACAACAGTGAGAGGCCCGCGTACTGCCAAACAAAAACAAAAACAAACAAACAAAAGTCCCCCTCTCTAGGGCTAACCATTTATCAGCTGTGGGTGTCAAAAGTGACTTAGATCCCAGATTGCATGTGGTGCTCAATTTGAAAAAGTAGACATACCAGCTAAGTTGGTTATAAAGTGAGATTCTGTATCATGAACCCTATTTGGGGGAGATGAGTTCTGGAGGAGACGGAGTCAAGGGAAGATAGCTTAGAACACAGAGTCAAGTAGAAGGGTGTCGGTCAGAGCAGGGAGGACATTAGGCCTTTGACCCAGTGGGACTGAGGTCTGGTGAAGCCATATGAGAGAATAAGGGAGAGAGAAGGGGGTTTAGGAGTTGGGGAGCCTTCTGAATTAGAGACTTGGTTCCCAGGCATTTGTCAGGTCATTGGAAAAGAAGCAAGTGATTAAGGGTTGGGACCTCTGGAACTGGTCTAGAAGCAGTTGCACTGGTGCCAGTGGGGGCATCACAGCTGTAACCAGGTGGTCCTGAGCACCTGCCCCTCTGCAGCTCTTTCAGCCAGCAGGAGGAGTGCCTGCCATCCCCTGTCACATTTTAGCATAGCAGTTTCAATCCACTGAATATAATGAAAAAGGAATTTTAAAATCCTGAAATCACGAGTTTTCAGGCCATTACTAGGGATTTAATTCCCTGCTTTATTTATTTCCTAATGCTAACATCTGGCAGACTTTTCCCTTTTGCCACAGGATGAGGAATACTTGTATTAAGAAAAGAATCTATTACACACACACACACACACACACACACACACACACACACACACACACAGTCCTTACCGTCTAGCTGGTTACAACTGAAACAATGGTTCTGACACTGTAAAAGAACCTGATACGCAAAAAGCAGATATTTGACCCTGAACAAACTCTGCATATGTTACGGTCAAGTTAGAACATGGAGAAGAAGAATGAGGTTTACTTCTTGAAAAGGAGGTGGTGCCAGTGAGTGAAAATAGTCCTGCAGGGAGTCGCATGAAAACGGCAGGGATTTTATCCAAAAAGTAAATTACCAGGACAAGTTAAAGCAAAGTAGTAGACTTCTATGGGGCCTGCCTGTGCATGGTCAAGTTATAATTTAACACAGACCAACGTATGTTTTCCTGTTACACAGTATGTAGTTGTCTTTGCTTGATGATTGTCTGCATTTCTGTTTTAGATTAAAAAAAAAATATTGGGGAGCTTCCTTTGGCTGCTTCTGTCGTCTGTTCTGACTGCTGAGTGGGATTGTGGAAGGAGGTCAGATTTTATCCAGGGTGGCTACTTGTTCTCCTGATCGGTTGTTCTCAGACCCTGGTGACCTCAGATCTTGAATCATTCCTGCCACTTTTGCTAATAAATATCTGATCTGGTGTGTGTTTCCAGGCATCAGGCGGTCCAGCCTGTTCCACTTATTAAATGCTGCTCAGAAACCACACTGGGTTTGCTGCGGAGTGCCTTGGCTATGACGCAGAAAAAATGGTCTTATTTCCTTACATTTTTAATGCCAAGGCATGGGTTGGTTAAAAGACGATTATGCCAAACCAATGTTGTTATTTCCTTTTGTGCTTCAGGGGCAGGATATGTGGTGGTGGGTGAGTGGATGGCGGGTTAGAGGGAAGGACCCCATACGAATGTGACTAAGGCAGTTGATCCTATGTCACGTGATTTGCTAAGCCAGAGGCTGAGATACTATTAGCCTACTGAAAATTCCTAAACAGCGATTATCAGTGGCTCCTTATCAACTCAAGGACAACTTCAGGGGCTAGTTCTTTATCAGTAATTTAGATAAAGATATTGAAAGTATTCACTAAATTTAAAAAGAGCACCCGCTTGCAGGGAGGGGATGCTATCAACTTGAACACTAGGAATAGAAGGCAACATGACGGAAAATTCAGAAAATCTGTGTACTGACAACCAAGACCTGCTTTCAACCTCAGCAGAGACAAATGCGTGTTAAAATCTTGAGGAGTCAGAAATACAGACTCAAAGAGGCTTAAGGCTAAAGAGTCACAAATGTAGTAGAAAGTGCTTCCGGGTCAGAGTGGACCACAAACTAAATGAGTTAGCAGTGTAGTATTGTAATTAAAACAATTTATTGTGACTCAAGTATAAATTAAAGGGAGTATGCCATACAAAGACAAGAAATCATCTCTCCATGGTGTTTAACATCATTACACCTGGAATTCATTTTTTAAGATCCCATTTTTAGAAGAGAAAATGCTCTGGAGAAATACAATAACGGTGATCATAGGAATGACAAACAGAAGAAATAGGAAAGTAATGACTCAACATTTGAGGTGCTGCTGAGGCTCTGCTTTTAGTGTCCATTACGTGAGATAGCATAATTGGATCTTAACTGTTATTTTGGGGTCTCCTCTGCAGGGTCAAATTTTATGACTTTGGAACTCAGTTTTACTGAATAATGAAAAAATAGGTAAGCTGATGGGCTAAAATTAGCCACTAATTATTTGCGAGGCACTCCTCTATCAGGTTCTCCTTGTGCTTGTCCTACTTTTCTTTGTCCCTAGCTATAGAGACCATTTATCTTTTTAAACAACTGCAGAATCACAACAGCCCTTTCTTGGCCTGAAACTCAGGCTTCCTTTGTATTGATTCTAGCCAATTACTGCTCTTCACTAAAATGCTAAACCGTAAATAAGGGCGGGAGCAAACCTGAGGTTCTAAGCCAATATTTCTGGCAATTAGGCCCTCCCAGAATTACTCAGCTTGGGAGCAAACTCAGCGGGGCAGCTGAGCTGGTCTGGGCGAGGGGTGCCTCTTCTGGCTTCCACAGCACACTGTGCTTCCTTCCATTATACTACTTATTACACTGTCGTGCTGAGCTTTTCTATTTGTAATTTTATGCTTTAGATCAGTGCTCCTCAAGCTTCAGTGCACATTCAAATCACTTGGGGATCTTGTCAAAATCCAGACTCAGGTTCAGTAGGTTTGGGGTGGGGCCCGAGAGTCTACTTTTCGGTCATTCTCCTAAAAGTCCATGCTGTTAGTCCTGTGGAATGCATTTTGAATAGCAAGATCAACCCCGTGAGAGCTGAGAAAATCTCTTGATCTTTAAAAAAACGAAAAAGGAAAAAAAAAACCTTTCTGTTGAAGAATAATATACATACAGAAATGTGTACAAATAACAACAGTTCAGTGTATTTCCAAAAAGTGAACACACCTGCATAACCAGTCCCCAGATCAAAAATTAAAACATTGCCAGCACCCCAGGAGCCCTCCTGTGCGCCATCCAGTCGCCACTTTACCCCAAAGGTAAGTGGAATCTGCCCTCTTTCACTTTGGCTGTTACCTGCAATACCCCAATGAACACAATTGTCTGTGTGCCTTTACTCACGCATGCATGTATTTCTCTAGGGTTGTACCTGGACCCATTCTGATTTTCATAGTAGGAGGAGACTCCACAGAAACATGAGTGCCTTGCATCTATATTAGGACAGCTGGACTTTGTCTCTGGGTGGCTTTTGTCTAGGGAATCAAGGACTTATGAATGACTGATAATGCTACTAATAGCTTTAAGTTGTTTTGATCTAAAACAGAATAACTGTGATCAGTGCCTCTCCATTGCCTGAAGTATGTTTGTTCTTTACATGAAGTCTCAATTTAGATACGATGACCCTATAATGTGTCAAAAAGAAATAGGCCTGGAGTTTTGAGGAAATATATGGTATACTAGTTTAAAACATGAGTATTTTTTGAAAATGGGATGGACAAACCTCTGTCTACATTCTGAGGGAAGATACCCCTACTATTCACAGGGATAATAGTTTGGCAAGGACTGGTGTTCATAAATCAGGGTAGCATCTAAATAATTCTGATGACAGAACTCTTCTGGGGCTTTTCCAATTGAGTAGCTGATCAGCCATTAGGATAGGGTTATAATGTAGGTCTCTATAATCTACAAAAGATGTACCCGCAGTTGTAGGATTGCACAGCTGAAGAAAGCAACTTGTCTGGTGAAAAATGATTTAGGCTTTGATAATTCCATTTACAGAAGATTTACAATGGACTCAGTGTCCCAGAATCTAATTTCACCATTACGTAACTGTAGATATCAAAATCTTCACTGGAATCTGTTATCATCTAGTTCTTTGAGGTAATAATTATAAAATATTCATATAAAAGGATATGAATTTAAACAGTGTCTGCTGTTGATTTTTGCACAGGATATTATTTATTACTTTGCCGGGCTGCTTTTGAGGAATTCAGTCTTTATATGATTGCTGATGTGTTTTTATCAGTCTCTAATCGTGACTGAATAAGAGATGGATGATACTTTCTATTTTAATTCAGGTGATTTCCCTGGAGATATGACCCAATCTAAATTCTCTAAATAAGCAGGCTTGGCATAACCATTATGAACTACGATGTCCAAGTGTTCCTAAATTAAGATGTTAGCTGGTGGATATCAAAAATACATAATATTAAAAATACATAATATTCAGAAGACTAGCATTTGTTTCCAGACATCTGAGGGATTAGCTTGAAGATTAGTAAAATGATAACATATGTATCATTAAGGCATATTAATTTAGTGCTGTCAGGAAGCTGGGTTAGGATTATGAAAATAGTTTCTTTTCATGTGCATGTGATCACGTAGAGAAGATGTTTCTGTTACTAAATGCACGCAAAGCTCATTTACCCATTTAAAAAGGTCCACCAAGTACATGTTATACGTCAGGTGCCATGGCAGGCACCGAGGACAGAGAGATGAATGTGAGTAGTTCCTGTCCTGGTGTGATCCACGGTCTACCTGGGGAAATAGACATATAAGCAAACATTGGCGAGAATTTTTTAAATGTTGTATCTATTTGTATTAACAGCGATTAACCCAGAACCTAGCATAGCACATACATAGCACATACATAAAGAAGAACCTAGCATAGCACATACATAAAGAAGAACCTAGCATAGCACATACATAAAGAAGAACCTAGCATAGCACATACATAAAGAAGAACCTAGCATAGCACATACATAGCACATACATAAAGAAGCCATATCCTGGGCTTCCCTGGTGGTGCAAATGGTTGAGAGTCCGCCTGCCGATGCAGGGGACACGGGCTCGTGCCCCGGTCCGGGAAGATCCCACGTGCCGCGGAGCGGCTGGGCCCGTGAGCCATGGCCGCTGAGCCTGCGCGTCCGGAACCTGTGCTCCGCAACGGGAGAGGCCACAGCGGTGAGAGGCCCACGTACCGAAAAAAAAAAAAAAAAAAAGAAGCCATATCCTCTAATACGGGAATATCCTGAGAAAGTGCAATGGTGAACCAAAAGGAATCAACTCAGCCTGGGGTAGGGTGGGAGTGCCAGAATCAGGAAAGTCTTCACAGAGGAAAAATATATATTGCTGGTGTGGTAGCTGAATAATGTCCCCCCAGAGATGTCCACGTGTTCATCTCCAGTACATGTGAATATGTAAGTGACAAGAGGGACTTTGCAGATGTAAAGATTAACATCTTAAAAGTTAAAAATCTTGAGATGAGGGCGGGGGAGGGTGGTGGATTATCCAGGGTAATCACAGGGTCCTTATGAGAGAGAGGCAGGAGTATCTGAGTCAGAAGAGGGAGATGTGAGAGAGGCAGAGGTTGGAGTGATACAGTTGTGAGGAAGGAACCACGGCCAAGGGATGCGGACAGCCCCGAGAGGCTGGAAAGGCCAGGGGAGGGGCTCTGCCCTTGAGCCTCCAGAGAGAATCAGACTTGCTGACTCCTTGACTATAGATTAATGAGACTGATTTTAGACTTCTAATCGCTAAAACTGTAAGACAACAAATCTGTATTGTTTTAAGCCACTAAGTTTGTGGTAATTTGCTACAGTAGCAATAGGAAACTAATGCAACGGTTCACTGCCTGCTCTCTTCAAGTTCTTAGACCTCTCAGTTCATTGATTTCTTTCTTTCAGTGATTTCTATCCTACTTCAGTCACTCAGTCGCTTGGTGATAGCCTAGATTTAATATTACTAATAATTGCAAGTCTTCTGTAACTTTCACTTTCAAGGATCTCACTCTGACCACCGCTTCCTATTTTTTCAGCACTCTGTAGCGCTCTGATTCCAGTAATCCTTCAATCCCACTGGATCCTCCAATCCCCTGATCCTACCATCTGTTCACTGTCCCTCACCCCCTGATGTCCTGGTTTCCCTCCTAACCCGATTTAGATTTCTTGGGCAGTTGTTGTAAACATTCCCTTGCCCACCACATTCTAGGCTCCCTTGCCTCTCTCTCACTTTGACATATTTGCTTGCCAAAATTCCACCCCTTCTTATACCTGGTTTTCTGCCTACTCCTTGCCTGCATTTGGACAGCTGAAAGTGACCAAAGAAAAACACACAAGCGTGGTGTTGGTTCTAAATTAAACTAACAACCACTAATTTCCTGTAGCCCTAGTGCTGCCGGGCCATCCTATCACACTTCCAGAGGCGACTCCTCCGCTCACACCTTCTCCTCTCTCCCCGACCAGTACCTCATCCTTCCTCTCCTTCATGCCCACCTGGCTTCTGATTTCACTAAGAGGACAGGAGCAGCTGTGGGAGAGCTCACGTGTGCCCCTCCCACCACTTCTGCCCACCTTTCTGCATCTCTCTCCACACACGCTATTTCACCCTCCTCTTGTGATTCTGGATGAACTGCCTGTGCTCTTGTCTCAAGCCAACTTCTCATTCATGTGCTAATTCCCACTCTCTTTCCCAAGCTCAACACTGTTCCTGATACGGTTTCCCTCATCTCCAACGTCATTATCTTTCCCCTCTGTTTTGGGATCATTCCCATGTGATAGCAAAACTCCTTGAAAGCCTAGCCTATAGTTGCTAGCTCTATTTTCCTCCTCTCATTCTCTCTTTATTCTACTCCCATCAGGCTTTCTTTCCCACCATCTTACCGAAATAGATCTTTTTGAGGAGTCCGTAATTCCAGGGTGCTAAGCCCAATGGTCAGGCCCCATCCGACGTCGACTTTCAGATGCATTTGACACAAATGATCACATCTTCTTTCCTGAAATATTTTTTCTCTTAGCTTCTGGATCACTCTCCCTTGGTCTCCTCCTGCCAGACTGATGACTTCTTTTCCACTTTTCTTCTCAAGCTCTAAACACTTAGAGACCCCAGGGCTCAGTCCTTGGAAATTTCTTCTCTGTCTATACACACTCCTCAGGGATCCCATCCAGATCTATGGTTTTAGGTAGGTGACTGCTCCCAAATTTACATCTCCAGACGGCCCATTTCTCTTTTCTGAACTCAGACTTTATCATAATTGCTGCCTCAACATCTCCCCATGGATTTCTTATATGCATGTCAAAATCAACAGGTCTGAAGCTGAACTCCAGATTTCCACATCTTCCCCCATTGCACGCCATCAAACCTGCTCCCCCCGACAGCTTTCTCAAACTTGGTGAATGGCAACTCCACCTCTCTAGAGACTCAAGCCTCAACCTTGACTCTTCTCTTTGCATATCCTATCAGCTATACCTTCACAATATGTTCAGGACCCAAGCACTTACCATCTCTACTGCTACAACTGTAGTCCAGACTCTCTCCTGGATTATTCTATTGGCCTCATTATTGACCTCCTTGTTTCTGCCCCACCTCCCTGCCCCAGCAAGAAGAGTCAACGCTCAACGTGGAAGCCATTTATTTAACAAATATTTATTAATTGAACATTTGCCCTGTCTGAAATGTGAGACCTCGTCAAGCATCTGCTCCATGTTTCCAGAGTAAATGCCAAAGACCTCACTGTGACCAAAAGGCTGAAGATTACCTGCCCCCGTCCCTGCCCGTGCCTTTGCCAGGGGGTTCCTGGCAAACTCCTGTGCATTGTGCTCCAACCACACCGGCCTCCTTGCTGTCCCTCCACCTCTAGGACTTTGTTTTTGGGGTTCACTTTGCCTGGAGAGTATACCCCTTCCAAATCTTTACGTGGCTGGCTTTCCGCTTCTTTCAAGCCTCCGCTCAAGTTTCACCTGATCAGCAAGAACTTCGTAGAACAGCACTGCCTCACCTCCAGGCCCGGCACTCCCTTTCCCCTTACCTCGCTTTATTCTTCATGGCATTTATTTATGTTCTGACAATATTATTGTATATTTACTGGTGTGTTTGTTTATGGCCAGGCTCTCTACACTGGCATGTAAATCACATGAGAGCAAGAATTTGAGTTACTTTTGTTTGGCACTATATTCCCAGTACTTAGAATAGCTTCTGGCGTGTGGTAAATGTTCAGTAAATGTGTGAAGAATGAATAGGTTTGCTAGATAAAGTACAGGATGCCCAGTTAAATTTGAATTTCACATCAACAACAAGTAATTTTTTAGTATAAGTATGTCCCATGGAATATATGGACAGACTTATACTAAAAAGCATTTGTTGTTTATTTGAAATTCAAATAAACAAATGGGACCTAGTTAAACTTAAAAGCTTTTGCACAGCAAAGAAAACCATAAACGGGATGAAAAGACAACCCTCAGAATGAGAGAAAATATTTTCAAACGAAGCAATGGACAAAGGATTAATCTCCAAAATATACAAACAGCTCATGCAGCTCAATATCAAAAAAACAAACAACCCAATCAAAAAATGTGTGGAAGACCTAAGTAGACATTTCTCCAAGGAGGACATACAGATGGCCAAGGGGCACATGAAAGGATGCTCAAATCACTAATTATTAGAAAAATGCAAATCAAACCTACAATGAGATATCACCTCACACTGGTCAGAATGGCCATCATCAAAAAATCTACAAACAATAAATGCTGGAGAGGGTGTGGAGAAAAGGGAAACCTCCTACACTGTTGGTGGGAATGTAAATTGATACAGCCACTGTGGAGAACAGTATGGATGTTCCTTAAAAAACTAGAATTAGAACTACCATATGACTCAGCAATCCCACTACTGGGCATATACCCAGAGAAAACCATAATTCAAAAAGGTACATGTACCCCATCGTTCATTGCAGCACTATTTACAATAATCAGGACATGGAAGCAAACTAAATGTCCATTGACAGATGAATGGATAAAGAAGATGTGGTGCATATATACAATGGAATATTACTCAGCCATAAAAAGCAACGAAATTGAGTCATTTGTAGTGATGGGGTTGGACCTAGGGTCGGTCATACAGAGTGAAGTAAGTCAGAAAGAGAAAAAAAATACTGTGTATTAACACGTATATATGGAATCTAGAAAAACGGTGCTGATGAACCTGGTGGCAGGGCAGGAATAGAGATGCAGACATAGAGAACGGACTTGTGGACACAGGAGGGGTAAGGGGAGGCTGGGACGAATTGAGAGAGTAGCACTGACATATGTACACTACCATGTGTAAAATAGACAGCTAGTGGCAAGCTGCTGTATAGCACAGGGAGATCAGCTCGGTGCTTTGTGACGACCTAGAGGGGTGGGTTGGGCAGCGTGGGAGGGAGCCTCAAGAGGAAGGGGATATGGGGACATATGTATACATATAGCTGATTCACTTTGTTGTACAGCAGAAACTAACACAACGTTGTAAAGCAATTATAATCCAATAAAGATGTAAAAAAAATAATTTCACTGGATATCCTGTACTTTTATTTACTAAATCTGGCAACCTTATGCATGAATAGAATTCTGGAGGAAGACATGGGGTAAGAAAGACATTCTGGCAGAAAGAGTGAATTTGCAAAAGTACACAGGTGTGAAAGCGGTATCACTCATCTGGTGTAGAGCAGTTTAGAAAGGTTTTCCTATCCTCAACTCTGCCAGAATTGCTTTGTCGGGAAATATATTTTAAAAGGGCTGGTTTCACAACCTGGATAGACTTTAAGTCTCATCTTTATAGACGGGTGATATTAAAAGTTTATAGAAAGTATAGAAGATAGGATCTTTGCTTCTCTTCCATGGCATTGTTACAGGGAAGGATATACAAAATATGAAAAGAACATCCTTGGGGTGAGAGAAGTTATATTTTTGCCTTTTTGACCTTGGGATTATATGAAGTCATCCACAGTTACCATGTTATTAATACTGTTGATGTTTTTAGGCCTGATTTATCTGGGCTAAGTCTCCTGCCTTATAATGGAGGAAGTTATAGGCTTATTAGTTCTCTTCATTTGAGAAAGAAGAATTGGCCTTATGTAGTGGATGTTATGACATGGGGCCCATAGGCCCCTTCAAGACTGAGGCGCCCAGGACTTCCCTGGTGGTCCAGTGGTTAAGAATCCACCTTCCAGCGCAGGGGATGTGGGTTCGATCCCTGGTCGGGGAACTAAGATGTCACATGCCATGGGCAGCCCACGCACCACAACTAGAGAGAAGCCTGCGTACTGCAAAGGAGAACCTGCGCACTACAATGAAAGACCCCACATACCGCAACTATGATTTGGCATGCTGCAACTGAGACCTGACACAGCCAAATAAATAAATGAATAAATAAATAAATATTTTTAAAAAAAGACTGAGGTGCTCATTCACCCAGCTGTCAAGAGTGTTGACATCTGACTTCTCTCCTTTGAATTATTTTTTGTGAATTTCCATTAGCCCAGGAGAGCCACTTTGCCCAAGTCACCCTCTCCCTTGGGAGTGGCCCACATCCTAGCCCAGAACTCCCTATGGGATCAGCTGAGGTCTTTGTTGTGACTGTAATGCAGTTCATCTCCTCCCTCTGCTCAGTCCTTCTTCCTTCATCTCCTGTTCATGGCGATCTGATGACACTCCTCCCCTCATAAATTCACCATATGCTAATCCTCATCTCAGAGTCTGCCTCTTGGGGAACCTGACCTAGGATAGTTGGTTCCAGGACTGGTCTGAGAAAGCTGACTCAGAAATGGATTTTGGAGCTGTATTGCCCATGGTCATTGGCAATGACACCAACACTGTGGTAGGTGGAGCATGGATATGCAAAATGACTATACTACCCAAGGCAATCTACAGATCCAATGCAATCCCTATCAAATTACCAATGGCATTTTTCACAGATATAGAACAAAAAAATCTTAAAATTTGTATGGAGACACAAAAGACCCTGAATAGCCAAAGCCATCTTGAGAAAGAAAAATTGAGCTGGAGGAATCAGGCTCCCTGACTTCAGACTATATTACAAAGCTATAGTCATCAAAATAGTATGGTACTGGCACAAAAATAGAAATATAGATCAGTGGAATAGGATAGAAAGCCCAGATGCCGAGCAACTGTTAAGACTTTCCCTGATGGTGAGCTGGGATGGGGTATTGGTGGGGGTTTCACAGGGGTAACATCTCAGGCATTTGAGAAGTTCAGGGGAAGTAGTAATTTTAAGAACTATGGAAATGGATGGCTGTTACTGTAGACATTTAATGTGTTGGAGAAAGACAATAAAAGCCTGAGGATGATTAGTCAACAATCAGAAAGCCAGTTCTCTTTGGCATCATGTACAGAGACTCTCATCTTACAGCTAGAACACAGGAAAAACTGAGCATCAGGCTCAGGACTTAATTACAAGCAAAAGAGAGCTCCAGGAGAGATTGAATTCATGTTTTCTACCTCTGTTGCAATGGTTCCTCTCCCTCAGCTCACACCTGGACCATGGAGGGTCCCTTATGACCAACTGACAGAGAGGGAAAAGGCCATGTTAAATTCACTGGGTCACCTTGGTGTGTGGACACAGGAGGAGAATGAATTGTGCCTGCACTACAGCTCCATTGTAGCCCTGCAGTGGAAGACCCTGAAAGACAGTGAGGGAAATCCTACCAGTCGGCAGATTTCTGAGCAGTGCACTTAGTCATCTACTCTCGGTGATTAGCTTCACTGATTGCTCAGGAGGCTAGAGCAATGGGCATGACCCAAAATGTGGAGGTTTTTGAATCCCATTGTTAATTAATGCTTATCAGAGAGCAATCCACCAGGGAAGGGACACTAGAACCAATCAGACAGAATGCCTTCACTGGTAGTCATCAGCCATCCCAGTGTTGGCACAAAGGGTGCATGAACAGAGAGCCATGGGGGTCCAAGAGCATGGACTCCCGCTCGCCAAGGCTGGTCTAGCTACAATTGCCAAACATCCAACCTGCCAGAAACACAAACTAACCCCACATCCCCAATATGGTACCATCTCTCAAGGAGTCCCATCAACCATTTGGTGGCAAGTTAATTACACTGGAGCCTTTCTACCCTGGAAGGGGCAGCAATTAACCTTGACAGGAATCAATACCTATAGATGTGGGTTTGCCTTTTTTGCCAGCACCACCTTCTGAGGGATTACAGTGTTTCACCCACAAACATGGAATCCCATATGACTCTGTATCAGCCCAGGGGAGTGTAAAAGTGGACACATGACCATAATATCAACTGGACCATGCCAGCCTGCAAAAGGAATAGAATGGCCCTCGAAGGAGCCACTGAGGCCCAGGCTTGGAGATGATAACCTGTGAGGATGAGGCATCATCCTCCAGGTTGCAGGACTCACCCTAAATCAGCTACCACTATGTGGTACTGTATCCCCAGCAGGAAGAACACATGGGTCTGAGAAACGAGGTGAAGTAGGAGTGGCTGTGTTTGTCATCACTATCAGTGACAGTCGGGAATTTGTGCTTTCTGTCCGTACAACTCTGGACTCTGTGGGTTTAGAGATCTTGTATCCTAGAGGGAAACCACTTCTACCAGGGACAGAGTAATCTTTCCATTAACCAATAAGCTGTAGCTGCTGTCCAATCATTTCAGACTCCTTGTTGTAAGAGACAAAAAAAAAAAAAAGGGAATCATCATTCTGGGGATGAGCCATACTGGGGACACAGTAGGGGTAACTGACTCTGGTCACCAGGAGGAGATGGGGCTGCTAATGTACAGTGGCACTAAGGGAAAATGTGTTTGGCACTCAGGTCATCTCTAGGGGAGTCGCCTAGTAATCTCTTTCCCAATTTTGATAGTAAATGGACAAGTTGCCACAGTCAGAGCCTGAGAAGGTCATGGCAACCAGGGTCTCAGATCTGTCAGGGATGAGAGTCTAGGTCACCCCACCAGGTAAGGCACCAAGACCAACAGAGAGGCCAGCCAAGGGTGAGAGGATATAGAATTGGCAGCAGAAGAGGGAGACGGTTAGTTGGAGCCTCAGGCTCCGTTACTGCAGTGACAGAAGTTGTGTTTTTTTCCTGCAAACTTTCCTCTTTTAAATTTCCCACAAGAAGAACCAACCAGAATCCCGGAAGAACTGTTTGTAGAACTTAATTTACAAAGAAAATAATCCAAGCGGCAGAAAGGGTGGGCTATAGTTAATACTATGATACACTGCCCAGATCTTCCCTTCAGAACTGAGATATCATCTCCCCAGCTGTTGGGAGTGTTTGGCGGCTGAAGTCTCTCAGCTGAGTCACTCTCCAGGAAATGCTCTCAATCCCTCACCCAAGAACATACCCTCCCTGGGGCCAGTCCCCACCCAAAGACTGATGAATGCAGGATACAAACGTCTACCCAATTGGCGTCAAGGTGGAACAAGACAGGCCATGCACAGCTCCCCATTGGCTGCAGCCCGGCTCTGTTGCAACCCAGCTCAGCTCCTCCCTCTGCTTTATCCTACTTCCTTCCCTCCCCATTGGTGCTGATCCTGAAGACACTCCCCAATGAACTTCCTACAGATCTCAAAGCGTATGTCTCAGGGGACACAACCCAAGAAACCTTTGTCACAAATTTATTACAGTTTATGACCAGGGACAGTTAAATAATATGAGAAACAACCTGAGGAAAGAGTCATAATCTGAAATCCACAAAGGATACTACACAGAGGAACTGGCTGAATACTGCTATTAGATAATAAGAGTGTTGTTGTGTTAAGCTTTACAGATGGGGAAAGACACCCTGTTGAGATTGTTTCCGGGAGAGAATCACAGTGATGATAAATGAAATAGAAGGTTTGGGCAAAGAGAATAATACGAGGCAATGTTCTGGGAGAAGATGCATGTCAGAGACATCTTGCATCTTGTCTTATAACATTTTGACCCTTTTTTTTTATTCTAGTCACTGACGTGACTGGTGTTACGTGAGGTTAAGTGGGGCTGGCTTGCACCCTAATCAGTAAGAATTTCACCAACAATGTGCAGGTGTAATCTGAGAGCAACCCACGTCAGCTGTATCACATGTGTCTCTATTTCTCTCACTTTGTACCCCGTGGGATGCCTTGAGGAACCCATTTAGCCATTCTGACAAAATGGCTGTGCAAGCCTGGCAGGGAGTTTCGTTTCCCGGGGCAGACATCCCCCTGACCCATGGTAGGCACTCAGATGGACAATTCTGAGGCGCATTTTACGTGACCCCTTAGAAACTTCCCAGCCAGATCGAGCCCAATGATCAGCTTAATAACACATCTTTGGATTGTGTTTTCTCCTTTCCTGTTTTACTCTTTTTAGCTTCATTTCTGTTCCTTGGGATCACGTCCCAAGATGAATTACCTGCATGCAAACCCTTATGTCAGGCTCTGCTTCTTAGGGAAACCCAGGCTTAAGACAGCTGGAACCAGAAGTACCGTGGAGAGGAAACTTTCAGAGAGGAGTCTGCTCTTCTACCAGTCAAGGACCTCTGGTTAAGGGAGGTGACAACAACCACCAGCTTGCAGCAGCATCCTAATCATGAAGAATTTCACCAGGGATGGGCTGAATGGTATGGGAGTGACGTGTATCCTGCGGCTGTGGTGTTGGCTGGGTCTTGTGAACGGCATCACAAGTCATGAAAAAGACAATGACAGGCTCAGTTAAATCAAATATCAACTGAAGATATGCTGTGAAAGTCAGAAAACCTTCACGGCAGCTTTTAAAAAGGCTCTTGTCTTCCTTACCTCAGGCCCAGGATTTAATTCTAAGGTTGGCAGACCTACAGCAAAGAGTGAACCTGCAGCCTTGAGAAGTCTGTGTCAAAACCAGAGCCCTGAGAGGGAATGAGTGAGACCCTACAACATGGAATGGGAACACTGGGGTGGATGAGCTAGAGAATTTGAGCCCCCGAGATCTTGGTCCCTCTGAACTCTCCAGGTTGGCAGAAGTGGCTCACTTATTCCAATGCTAGAGGAAAAGAGCTCCTCCTCTCCTGGAGACCCTTCAAAACCCTCACCTGAAGCAGTTGCCTGTGGATGAGTTTCCTCCTCTGAATCTGCTCCTGCCTCCCTTCATTGCCCCAAGATCTGGCTAATATGTACTGGCAGGAAATGGGAAACTATATCCAGGGATGGATCTTGAGAGAGTTGGGCTAGGAAGGGCAGGATCTAAGGCTGTGTAGGTGAGAATTCATTGATATGAGAGTGTTCTAAAATTAGGAGTTTCATATCCTGGCAATGACACCGAAAATCAGTCCTAATACGGGCTGCGATTGCTCCATAAAAATTTAACATAAGGTTGAGGTAGTAAATGAGGTAGAGATGCTGGAAATGAGGTGGAGATGCTGGAACTGTCTTGCAGAATATTGAGGAGGGGGTTAGAAATCTTGGGGAGATGAAAATATAAGAATGGGTTTATTATGTAATAAAGAGAACCCATTCCTGAGCGTGTGGTCTAAAGAACATTCCTTCCATTGAAGGGCTAAGGATGCGCTAGCAAGGAGGGCACCAGCATCTTTGAGAAGCCCCATGATGGTTATCCTCACTGCTAACTGTAGGAGATCCTGCCTTGGACTGGGCTCCCTAGTGTCAGGATAGGTGAGAGAATTCTGGGATAGCAGAGCCCAGGTGCTAGCACTTAACAGACAAGAGCAAGGTAAATATAACAGAAGTAGGCAACAAGTCAAAATCTCATGGGGGGGGGTTCTTTCTCGCACAGAGTTTTATGGCAACAGCTAATAAAAGACCATGGTGATCCTAGGGAGGCAAGATCAATGGGCAGTTAACTAAGATATTACTTCACTTATATAATGAGAAACACTATAGAGCTTAGTGAGCAGAAAGTTAGCATCAACTGCAGAAGTGGAAAATCATGACCCCTCACCTAGTTTCCAGGTCTGAGCCAGTTCTCACTCCCAGAGGCCATTAATTGAAGGAGAGGCTAGGTCCACCTGAGAAAGAACCCCACAATGCCACTATGGGAATATACAGTTATCATTTCCCCCATTCCTTTCCTAAAGGGATCTGTGGTCATGTACTGGAATAAGTATATAGAGGGATAAGGGGAATGACCATGGCTTTTTAGGGCTGTTGGATACGGGGGATTCAAAACACCAACACGATCCCCCAGTTATAGGTGAATCTTATGGAATCCAGGTGACAAATGGAATCCTGTCCAAATCCATCTGATGGTGGGTCTACTAAGTCTGCAGACCCAACTGTGGCTATTGTCCCAGTTCCCAAGGGCATAACTGGGCTATGTATACCTAACAGAAAGCAGAAACCTTACACTGGATACCTGATCTATGGAGTAAGAGCTATTATGGTAGAAAGACCCAAGTGGAGGTCCTTAAAACTGCCCTCCTCCAGCCAAGATAGTAAATCAGGAGCAATCTTGTATACCAAGAATTGTGGAGATAGGCAAAGGGATGCAAGGATGGTGACCTCCATCATATCCCCATTCAGTTCACCTGCCTGGCCCTTGTGAAAACTAATGGATCGAGGCAGGTGGCAACTGGGGCTACCCAGTTGCAGCTGTTGTACCAGATGTTGGATCTTTACTGGAATAATTCACAAAGTCTCTGGCACTTGGAGTGTAACTATTGATGTGGCGAATGTGATCAGTAAGGAAAATTAAAAACCCATTTGCTTTTACAAGGCAGCAAGATACAATCACTGTCTTGCCACAGGTCTGTGTTAACTTGTCTTCTTTCTATGACAACGTAGCCCACAGAGACCTTGACTATCTTGATCATCTGTGGAAGCAGCACATCAGACTGATCGATTGAATTAATGACATTATGCTCATTTTGATTCAGAAAGCAGGGACTGATGCAAACTTAGATATCCTAGTGAAACACCACAAGGATTCATGGATGGAAGTAGACATGGTTGCAGACAAGCTCTGTTGACTTACAGTAATTTTCCCCAGAGGTGATGAAGCTACCAGTGAGATTAGATCCTGATAGTATTGTAATTCACTCATAATAGACAATAAAAGGAAAAGGAAACGTTTCTGAGAGGGGAGTCTACAATAACCTCTTGTGTGTTTACCAAGCCTCCTGGTTTTCAGGTATGACCATTTTGCTGCTGCAACTAAGGAACAAATGAGTGAGTGGCAACAGAAAAACTTTAGAAATAGAGATTTATTGTTGTTGTTGTTTTGTGATTATGTTCTAAGAGGAATCCGTCTTCTCGGTGGTGCTGCCAGGAAACCCAAATGACATAGGTTCCTTCAAAGTAAACCAATAGCCACTGCTATCCTGGGAGAAATAAGGGGGGAAAAAGACGCAAAAAAAAAATCCCCAAAACAATAGGAGTGTGCAATCAACTGTGAACTCTGGCCCCATTGGTGGAAGAGAATGCTAGAGTCAGCACAGGGGTGGCTGGGGATCATAGGGAAGCAGCGATGCCTGAGTCGAGGAAAGGAGGGAGAAGCAGCAGTGCAAAGAAAGGTGAAGAACGGACCGTAAGTGTGGATGAGATAAAACGTGTGGGAAAGAGGGAGAAGCAAAGTCGTGAAAAGCTGAAATGAAAGACTAGGAAAAAAAATAGCAAGTCTGTGACATTTATAAGGACAGCAAAGCTGAGTGACACCAAGAGACTGATCTACCTGAAAACTATTATTAATGCCTTTCCCCAATACAAAATCAATTGTTCTCAGGAAAGAAAATCACAAAATTCTCCTAAAAATTTGTTTTCTAATGTAACTTTTATCACTTCTTTTTAGAAAAATTATGCTTGTTCATTTTAGACATTTTGTAAAAATATAAACTAGTGAAAAACCCATAATCCTACCACTCAGAAATGAATACCATTAATATTTTGATGTTTACTGTTCAGAGGATTTGTATGTCTGTATTCTATTTTAATAAAAATAGGGTGATGCTGCGTAAGACCATTTCTTTTAAAAATGCATTATTTTCATTTGTGAGATGAACAATAGTGCTTGCCTCAAATCATATTCAATTTCTAATAGGAACTCCACGGACAATAGGAAATCTCTTCTGGGATTATTTTTTTATTGGAATCCTCAACATCCTATTTTCTTCTTCTGGAATGTGCTATATCACTGTACCATGAAACCAGGGCCAGGTCAGGCTCAGCCTGGCTTTTTTCCCTCTGCAGAACTCCACAGCCTCCCTCATGTGACATTATCAGTAGCTTGCTACAGCTGACCCACATACTTAATTTATTTTTCTGGAGACTTTTTCTGGAACAACAACAACAAAAAATGTTCTGGGATGTCTTCCACAAGAAATGAAAAGGAAGTGCTGTCAGTGTAGGAGAATGGCAAGGCAGATCATTGCTCCCCGCTCACCACAACTCTGCTGCACGGGGTCTGTGTCTTACTGCTTTTGCCTTCACTTTGGTCCTAAGACTGGAAAATGAAGCTGAATAGAAGTTTAGGAAGCCAGGTAATAAGTGGGGTATATATAATGACTCAAAGTCATCTTGCCTTCTCCTTACAATGAGATTTTGGACAAGTTACTTAAATTCTCTGAGCCTTGGTTTCCTTTCAGCAGTTAAGGGGAATAACACCTATGCCATAAAACAGTGACAAGAACGGAATAAGATTACACAGGTAAAGAACAGGCATTTCTAAAATAAGTGCAGAAACCACAAACCACTCATTCTGCAAACTTGCACGCTAAAAGTAAGACGATTTATAAGAAAAACAGAGTTGGGGCAGATTGCTCAAAATCTATGCAACTTTGTAACCAAAGCACTGACAATAACACTACCCATCCTAATAAAATACTATCACAATTAAACTTCTCCTAAAAAAAGAAATACTAAGTAAATATAAGACTTGCCTTTAAGAAAAGTTGATGGCTGCTTGATGAAAGAGGGTTTGAGTAAGGGTAGATGCTGCCAAGTTATGGAGATGAGGGCAAAATGCACCAGGATTCAGGAAAACTCCCAGTGAGCATTTCCAAGATAGAGCCAAGAGGAAGAAAGTGGGGTGAATGGGCACTGTGTTCTGTACTGGATTACTTCATGACTTCCCGTGTTTTTTTAAACCTTAATAAATAGTGAGCATTGAACTGTAAAATATTAACATGTGTGCACTGAGCTGCAAAATATTCATATGCTGGGGAGAACTACTTATGAATCAAAGTAATCTTGATTATATTGATATCTCCCTATTTACCGGTCATGTATGAACTAATTTGCATTATATGCATAGACACTGGAGAAGAACCGACTGTACTTAATAGAGTGGCTGCCTCATAGGAAATGCTCTTTAAATGATTGTGAAGTCATCGTCAACATCATTATCATCATACTGATTATCAAAACCATCATCATATATGTAATTTTCCCAGATCAGGCATTCAGAATAGAGAAGAAAGTTCATACACACAGCCAGCATATAGGGAGCACAAGGAAAAACCATCCTAAAGCAAGATTCTCATCTGAGCCAGAGACTTAGTGTATGTTCCTCCTAACATAAAAACTGGTTCTAGGGTGTTGGCAGTTTTGAGTTCCAGTTGAAAGTGACAAGTGAGAGTAGAACCAGATGGCTTTGGGGATAGTCATACCGAGATTTGGAATTTCCCTCTTAATCTACTTGTGGCAAAATAGCATGGACGGGCTTATTTAGTGTCCCAGATAGAGAACAGAATGAGGTCCTCTGATTTTGTTTTTATAACTTGTCCACTGAAATGAAATTGTGAGTAAGGAAAAACCGAGTCTATTCCCTCTGTTCTGCACCACTTCAGATGTAACATTTAGCACAAAAGGTCATGGAAAAATAGAGAGCTCGTGTATTACCATAAGAACCACTGATGTTTCTTTGCTTTTGTAACAGCTTCTGTCCTGCTTGTTTGACAGAAATTTGTGGGAGGAGTCAATAATGATTTTAAGAATTAAAAAACAATTACTTCATATAGAACCTAATGCATATATAAGGAATCTAAAAAAAGAAAAAAATGGTACTGATGAACCTAGTTGCAGGGCAGGAATAAAGAGGTAGATGTAGAGAATGGACTTGAGGACGTGGATGGGGTGGGAGAGCGAAGTTCGGGCGAAGTGAGAGTAGCATCGACATATACACACTACTGAATGTAAAATAGTTGGCTAGTGGGAAGCAGAAGCATAACACAGGGAGATGGACTCAGTGCTTTGCACCCCTAGAGGGGTGGGATAGGGAGGGTGGGAGGGAGGCGCAAGAGGGAGGGGATATGAGGACATGTGTATGCATATGGCTGATTCCCTTTGTTGTGCAACAGAAACTAACACAGTATTGTGAAGCAATTATACTACAATAAAGATCTATTAAAATAAAATAAAATAGGGCTTCCCTGGTGGCGCAGTGGTTGAGAGTCCGCCTGCCGATGCAGGGGACACGGGTTCGTGCCCCGGTCCGGGAAGATCCCACATGCCGCGGAGCGGCTGGGCCCGTGAGCCGTGGCCGCTGAGCCTGCACGTCCGGAGCCTGTGCTCCGCAACGGGAAAGGCCACAACAGTGAGAGGCCCGCGTACCGCAAAAACAAACAAACAAACAAAAAATAAATAAATAAATAAAATAAAATATTAATAAGAACTTCAATATCAGAATTCACCAGTGCCACATTAGCTCAACTCTGCTTTGGCTGACGGAAACGCCTTGTCCCAAGCTGCCTTGGAGAGCCACAATGGCCTAATGAGTGAAAGGAAACATAAAGTTGGAAAGACAAAACCTAGGATGGTGCTTGTTTTGATGAAACTGTCCATAAATAGTGTAACACAGCAGTCTTATGAATTTAGACATTCAACAACCTGGAAATTCCAGAGTTCAGATTCTTATGTTGATTCAGCTATCGAGCCCATTTAATATGGCTTATAACATGCCCTAAAAGTATAAACCATAATGTCTTATGCTATAGTGTACCATGCAAAGGGAAAAATGGGAAGACCAACTTATGGGTAAAGAGCTCAAATGAACATTGCTAAGAAAATCTTTGGAATTCCTTATGCTTGGATAATGAATGTTCCTAATGCGTGTGCTTCATTACTACTTTTTTTTTTTTTTGCGGTAGGCGGGCCTCTCACTGTTGTGGCCTCTCCCGTTGCAGAGCACAGGCTCCGGACGCGCAGGCTCAGCGGCCATGGCTCACGGGCCCAGCCGCTCCGAGGCATGTGGGATCTTCCCGGACCGGGGCACGAACCCGCGTCCCCTGCATTGGCAGGCGGACTCTCAACCACTGTGCCACCAGGGAAGCCCCATTACTACATTTTTTTCTGAGTTTAGGTAGAAGGTATATCAAAAGAAAAAGTAATCATTTTGCTAATGTCAAATCTCTAAGTTGTAATTTTTTTGAATTGGGAAGCCTTAAGTCAAAGTTCTTGAGAAAACCCGTAAAATGTTCTATTTTGTGCTTATTCTTAACTACTTTATTTAAATTTTTATGACTTTAGATTGGCTTGATTTTTTCTTTTCCTCCATTGGGAGTACATTCCTGCCAAGTTGGAAGTTTATAACAATCATTTTTGAGTGACATAAATGTAAAAAAATCTCAATCATCTGTCTGACATAGGAAAAATTGTATTTCTTTCACCATTGTTTTATTGCAGACTCATGAAGCTATTTTTATAAAACTCTTATTTTTTCATGGGGGGAGAAAGTTCAGTACAAAAATGTTGACTTAAAATCCAAACAAAAGTTTTCTAGAGCAGTCTTCAGTAAATGGGTGACTCTAATGTAGTCTTAAATTTTATTATTTCAAGTTTTGGGGATTTCAATTTTCACTGACTTGAGTGATTTGGGCAAGGTGACTGAACTTCCTTTACCAAAGTAAGATTGACTATAGTTTATGCAATAGACTACAGTAACTATTGTTATTTGTTTGCCCAGCAAGATTTCCCAATGCCTTTCTTTGGTTAACCTTTCCTGCCCTAGGAGTTCTTTCCTGGGATTTCTTGATTCGGAGTCTGAGGAGGAATAGCCCTGCCCCTGAGGTCAGGTGCTTGAGGCATATGAAGACATGTATAAGGGTAGGAGGTTAGAGAAGGTAGTCATCTTCCCATGAACAGAAGCCTGTCTGTAGTAGAGGATAAAATTAAGCAGAGACAGAAATGAGCAACATATGGGCGGAGGGTGGGGGGTGGAGTCATTGAGAACACTATGAGCATGAACAAGAGTAAGACGTTCATTGCCTTCTTTCCAATACCAGAAGCCCAGGTCCTGTAGGTCCAGATCAATCCCTTTGATCCTATGAAGTACCCCATTATCACAAGCCTCATGAACTACGATATTACCTTTTATGCTAAAGTTAAATTTATAGTTAGATTCCTGATATCTGCAACCCAAAGAATTTTTTTTTCTTTTTTTAATTTATATTTGGCTGCGTCGGGTCTTTGTTGCTGCCTGTGGGCTTCCTCTAGTTGCGGCAAGTGAGGGCTACTCTTCCTCGTGGTACGCATGCTTCTCATTGCAGTGGATTCTCTTGTTGTGGAGTATGGGCTCTAGCTGCACGAGCTTCAGTAGTTGTGGCACGTGGGCTCTAGAGAGCAGGCTCAGTAGTTGTGGCGCACGGGCTTAGTTGCTCCGTGGCATGTGGGATCTTCCCAAACCAGGGCTTGAACCCATGTCCCCTGCATTGGCAGGTACATTCTTAACCACTGTGCCAACAGGGGAGCTGTTCTTGTTAATTTTATCGTATGGGGTTGTACATAGAGCAGTGCAAACTTTAGCATGCATCAAATCACCTGGAGTACTTGTTACAACACTGCTGGGCCCCATTCTTAGAATTTTCTTTGTTATTCAGTCAGTCTGGAGTGGAGGCCTGAGAATTTGTATTTCTAACAAATTTCCAGGTAATTTTTCTTTTATTTTTTTGTTTTTTTTTTTGCGGTACATGGGCCTCTCACTGTTGTGGCCTCTCCCATCATGGAGCACAGGCTCTGGACGTGCAGGCTCAGCAGCCATGGCTCATGGGCCCAGCCGCTCCGCGGCATGTGGGATTTTCCCAGACTGGGGCACAAACCCTGTCCCCTGCATCGGCAGGCAGACTCTCAACCACTGCACTACCAGGGAAGCCCTCCAGGTAATGTTAATGCTGCTGGTCCAGAGACTGCATTTTCAGAAACACGGATTAAGGGTTAACACAAATCTTTGTACAACCAGAGCTCTTGAGTAAGGAACAGCTCCTCATTAAGCAATGAACTCCCCATCATCAAAAATATTCAGGAAGCAGCCAGCTGAAGATTCTTCAGGGATGCTCATAGAAGGGATTTTGCATTGTGGGGAAAATTACACTACACTTCTAGTTTCCCTTCTAATACTAAAATTTTTTGTTTCTTTTAAATTTCTTCTAGGTGGAGGGAAGCAAAAGAACAACGAAACGCTCTGTCTGGTTCTTCCAAATAACAGAGAAGCACAGGAAAACTGAATGTGTTCCTGCCACATATTCAGACTTGCTGAGTAAAGCAAGCACCACAGTGCATTTCCATATTGACGTTGGGAAAAATACACTGCCATGTTTATGAAGTTCTGTAGTCAATCAGCAAACACAAATTTCGCCCATATTCAAGTTTGCTAATAAAGCATATTATTATGTCCTCACTCCCCAAACCCAACGTAGCAACTATAAATTACATACATGGATAACTATATCCAGAGGTTATTTTATAAAATATTAAAAATTCTAACTTGAGGAGGCAATCAATTCTACCAGCTCCAGAAGTTCAATTCTGTTACCATTACTAACAGTTAAATCTAACAGTCTACTAGAATTATCACGTGGGGGAAAACGTCCTTTGTTTCCTCTTTAAATTTTTGAGAAAGAACAAATTGTGTGGACCAAACATGATAGTGAAAATATTA
The DNA here is from genome assembly GCF_949774975.1 of Lagenorhynchus albirostris. Lineage (NCBI taxonomy): Eukaryota > Metazoa > Chordata > Mammalia > Artiodactyla > Delphinidae > Lagenorhynchus > Lagenorhynchus albirostris. Next base: position 24,045,783 of record NC_083096.1, on the reverse strand, counting down.
TAGTTTTACTGGGTATTATATTTTCATTGTGTTGTGACCACCTCTCAGGATTATTTTTTTTTAATTTCTAACACAGGGCATTGTCTATTTTTGAGTAATATCCCCATGGTTACATGCAGCTGGTAGAACAAGAACAGACACACCAATTGTTGGGCAATGTCTATGATGTCCTGTTGTTTAATATGTTGAATATCACCTCTGAGTCATGATTTCTTAGAAATCATTCTTAAAGGCACAAACCTCAGGAGGAATTCTTTGATTAAAAAAATGAGGCACAAAATAACACTAGGTTATTTTAGTTGTGTTTGTTCGGTTGATTGTTTGTTTTTTAGCCATGGTGTGTGGCTTGCAGGATCTCAGTTCCCCAGCGAGGGACTGAACACAGGTCATGGCAGTGAAAGCCCTTAATCCTAACCACTAGGCCACCAGGAAACTCCCTTTGAGTTTTGAGACTTCAAAAATTTAACCAGGCTATATTAGTCTTAAGATACTTTTATTATTTTTTTAAATAAATTTATTTAATTAATTAATTTATTTTTGGCTGCATTGGGTCTTTGCTGCTGCATGCAGGCTTTCTCTGGTTGCGGTGAGTGGGGGCTACTCTTCCTTGTGGTGTGCAGGCTTCTCATTGTGGTGGCTTCTCTTGTTGCAGGGCATGGGCTCTAGGTGCGTGGGCTTCAGTAGTTGTGGCACATGGGCTCAGTAGTTGTGGCTTGCAGGCTCTTGAGTGCAGTAATTGTGGTGCATGGGCTTAGTTGCTCCACGGCATGTGGGATCTTCCCAGACCAGGCCTCGAACCTGTGTCCCCTGCATTGGCAGGCAGATTCTCAACCACTGCACCATCAGGGAAGCCCCAGTCTTAAGATACTTTTAAAAGAGAAACTAATGAAAATGAAGTAATTATCAATATTTCATGCTTTTGAAACTATACACATAGGGATCTGCCACTTACTAGTCTTGTCAATTTGGGCAAATTTCAAGATTACTCAAGCTCCCAAAAGCTCAGTTTTCTCATCTCTAAAATGCAGAGATTGGGCTAGATGTCCTTTATAGTCCTTTCAAAGCTAACATTCTGCAGCCTCATGGGGGAGGGATAGCATAATTATTCACTGAGAGTTTTCTTTAAACAATCTCAGTTTATTGAAGTTCCCAGAGTTCAGGAGTTTGAATCCATTCCATATGTTTATTTAGGAAGTAGAGACACTGAGAATGAGCAGTATATAAGTAAGCTTCATGGGAAATGGTTACTTCATAAAAGAAGAAAATGTGAAACTCTGGGACTGGGCAGAAACCTGTGTATCAGAATAGTGGGCTTGTGGAGAAGTGTTAGGAGGAAGACTGGTGCAAACCACTATTTATGGAGGTTCTTCTCTCTCCCAAAGCAACTACCACCATGGTGGTTTCTTAATGGAATTTCACAGTATGACCTATGGTAGATAAATTATTAACTTTCCTATATGGGGAGATGGAAATAAAAGAAGAAAGTAATTTTTCCAGGTTTGTGAAATGAGGAAGTGTAAAATTCAGACATAAAAGCTTGAAATTTAGGAGAAGCCATAGTCATGTGAAGATACTGGAGAATTAATTTAAAATGTAGAAAGTCAATGTTGGCTGAGTTTCCTTTTCTATCAATATAAAAACTAAATAACTTTAAAGGAAATAATTGTGGAGAAACATTACATCATCACTGTTTACAAAAGAAACGATTCAAAGTACTATGCTAAATCACTTTCAACTGCTGTTGAAAATCAAAAAAAAAAATCAGAATCATAAATGAAATTTGGTATGGTTAAGTATAAATTGGCATAATTCAGGTGAGCACAGTGAAAATGACAGATAAACTGTGTGTTAATAAGTGCAAAATATTGAAGATTTTGTACAAAGGAGAGTATATATATTAAGTCTGAGTCTCCTGGTTTGAAAGGGATTAACCAAACTCAATAGAAGTAAAGCCAAAGAAAACATACACTTCATCTGTGGAGAAAATAAAAAATGCTTAAATCTCTCTCGATGATGGCATAAGGTTATAGGACAATTAGTTCCTTGCAAAGATCAGTTCTCACATATTCAGTTAATAATATAAAACACACAGTCTTTACTACTCTGTTGAGCCTGCTGGCATAATTCACAGCAGACAAAAGAAATATATCCTTTGGCAACTTTTGGCTCACTATCCAGAGTCTGATGTCTGATATATTTAATAAAACAGTGAAGCTTGATATTGTATTTCTACTGAGTAGAAATATCTCAAGAATGCCCAGAGAGGAAATAAATAAGAATGTGATTCTAGTAGGGGAGTTGAAACAAATGTGAAGACAGAGGAACATCAAAGTAGAAAAAAAAATTAGACTTAGTTTCACATGCTAAACATTTTTAATTTACTGGGGATTTATTATATGTTGGCATCAGTCTGGAAGATCATACATCCATAAATCTATAATATAAATAAGATTTTTTAATATCTTAAAATAGATTATTAAAATATGGTTGGCTATACCATATTATCATGTTTAAAAGCAAATTCAGACAATAACTGTGGCTATAATAAAACAGTTGCTATAGCCACAATAAACAAGGCTAGAGGAAAGGAAGAGGAACTGGAGTGGTGGAAGGAGGTTCAACAGACTATGCCTGCAGCATATTGGATGGTCAGTAAAATGGAACTTAGAATGAGGCTCTGTAGTAAAGCGCTTATCTAGTATCTTTATATGTCTTCACATGGCTGCCCAAAGGATGTAGTTGCTTTAACTATTTTTTCTTACCTTCTGTATTATTGCTGCTCTGACATTTGGGACCTTACAGATCTGGGGAACCGCCCTCCCAGAGTTAACTAATTCCTAGAGAGGCAAACAACTTTCCTGCCAGCATACTTTTGATGTGCAAACAACACCCTCCACCAATTTCCTTTTCTCATACTTCTTCAGTCTGGGATATTAGCTCCTGCCCTAATCAGCACAGGACCAGGTATTGGACAATTGGGAACCATCCCTACAGTCCAGAGACTATCAAAGTTATTCAGACTATCCAATCATAAGTTTGTATTTCTTGTTTACCTTGCTTCTCGCATTCCTTCCTGTGTAAACTGCAATAAAAGCTCCTGCCTACAGTTTGCCCCTCTCTCTGCTGGCTCGTCTTGCTTTGGTGCTTCCCTCTGTGGCCCTGCATGGTGTGGTGTAGCATGGCATGCCTCCTATTTCTAGGGGATTGTGAGTAGAAGAAAAAAGCCTCCTCCTTCATGGCAATCATTTTTTTGTCTCTTTGTCTAACTTGCCTGCTCAAAACAAGTGCCAGGTACATTTTTAGAGCAATTGTGTTATGCAAATTTACTGAATTTCTCTATTATCCAAAAAGACATGTTCTAACTTAATACATTCTTCTGAGGTTGTCTGTTAACCTATTACATATTACGGTCCCCAGGCCACCTTAACCTCGCTGCATGTCTTCACTCAGCACTTTAATGATACTGTGGCTATGATATTACAGTGGACCCTTTTGGATGGCCCTGCAACCTTTCCTATTATTTTGGAAAATGAGAAATGAGTCCTCTCTTCTCAAATTAGTCCTTTGTTTGGTGCCATGCTTTTCTCTGTCCAGTGGATGAGCATGCAATCAAACTAGGTCAGCTAAGCATTGTTTCCCTGAAATTTGGTTCTTACATCACATGACACAAGGATAAAAAATGTTGAAACTGATTTATCCTATCATTGGCACCTGGAAGAAATGACCATTAGTTAACGCTGTCTAGATCCTAACAGCTGTCTTGGTGATTCTGGCTTTCCTTTGATTTTGTGAGCTATCTCATTAGCTTCCAGCAAATTCCTTAAGTTAGCATTGGTTTCTGTTGCTTGCAACCATAGAATCCCAACTGACATGAATACAGTAAATAGAGACACTTTATGCAAAATTGACTGTTAAAGTAAATTCACAGGGGTTTCCGAAAGTTCAGGATGTATTAAGAGAATTTGTGTGCACAAGTATTTTGTGAAATGGTAAGCAGCATATAGCATTGGCCTCTAGTCTTCCCTCTACTCTTCTTCCTTACCCACCTCTTACTCTAAACCAAAAGCCAGGCTATGGTATAGATATTCAGGTTGAAGCATAATTTATTGGCCACTCTATATCAGTGGATGGAATCACTGCACTGGGCTGAAATATTTGTTGTACAAGAATAGGTTCCCTTCTGGACTCCTCCCTCTAGGAAGTTAGACAAGTGAGATAAAGCCTGAGTCTCTTACTTAAGAGTGGAGACTCACCCAGGGCTCTCTCATCTCTCACCAAAGGGTAAGGCAGCCAGTGGGATAAACTGTCTTCTTCTCTTTAGATGCCTTTTCCCCCCTTCCCATTCTGTGGCTAATCTGAGAAGCCCTATGCTTCTGCCATGATCTGAGAAGGCATGAGGTAGACAAGTTTAGGCTTTGAGGCAAATCATCTCTTTTGTGACTGTCCCTTTGGATCTTTTGCTTCACATTTGGTGGATATGACCTCTCCAGGCAGAGGAGTGAAAAGATCTGAGAATCAAGTTCAGACTTCCAGTGGAAAAACACAAAGCAGGCCTTTGGGTCTACTTAAGTTTGAAGCTATTCAGATTTAACTTGAGTCCTCTGCTAGAAATTCAAAGCTCCAGCCAATGATAAGGTAACTTCTATCTTTTGAGCATATATTTGTCTTGAGTATCACATCCTTCAAGTCAATGACTACACATCAATGTGGCTTTATCTATTGTTTATAGTTGTCATCCGTTCTGGAATGTTTAGTGTTCATTCCCTACTGGTTGTCCTTTTGACATTTTGAATATCATCTCTTATATCCTTAATATCATACCCAATACCTCCTAAATGCAATTTTTATATTTGTGGTACATGTCAAAAATGTCGTTCACAGTCGTTCATAGTTCCACATATCTACACTCTTTATAATGTGTCTTCTTCTGTTCAAAGGTGAAGTCCATTTTCCCATTCTTTGAATCTAGGCTGGATTTGGGACTTTGCTTTGGCCAATACAATGTGGCAGAAGTGATGGTGAGCCGATTCCAATCCTAGGCTTTTAGAGGCCTTGTGTGTTTTTCTTTGCACTGTTGGGACTCCTGCCTTTGCCGTGTGAACAAGTCAAGGCTAGCCTGCTGGAGAATGTGAGACCATGCGGATCAGAGCAGAGTCAGCTCAGTCGTCCCAGCTGAGGCTCTAGACGTGTGTGAGAGCCCACCCAAGAGTGACAACATCGATTGTCACTCTTGGGTGGCCACAGATGCATGAAGAAACCTAGCAGAAAAACTGCTAAGCGGAGCTTGAACTGCTGGCTCTAGTATCATGGACTTTATCAATGGTTGTGTTAAGCCACTAAATTTTAAAGTGGTTTGTTATGCAACAACATCAAAAGTGCTAACTGGTGTAATATATTACTTATTATTCATAGTAAAAAGTAGACTTATCCAGCAATAAAGACAACTTTGGAAAGCAATAAGATCCTTGTCACTGGGATCTCTAAGCATCTCTAAGTTAATAAAACATCAATTGAGGCTTCCCTGGTGGCGCAGTGGTTGAGAGTCCGCCTGCCGATGCAGGGGGCACGGGTTCGTGCCCCGGTCCGGGAAGATCCCACACGCCGCGGAGCGGCTGGGCCTGTGAGCCGTGGCCACTGAGCCTGCACTTCTGGAGTCTGTGCTCCGCAACGGGAGAGGCCACAGCAGTGAGAGGCCTGCGTACCGCAAAAAAACAAACAAAAAAACAAAACAACATCTATTGAGCATGGACTCAAAAAAGCCAATTGGTCATGTAATGACAGTGTAATAGAAGTGACAGATTCTGAAACACAAGCATCAACTTCTAAGTCATGGTCATGTCTTTAATACCTTCCCACTGTTGCTACTACACTTCAGGTAAACTCATGTATTTGAGTTTTAGTTGCATGATCAATAAAATAGACACGGTAATCTTTCTCCATCTTAAGCTAATCACATATTCCTTCTACACAACTGAGAACTCAAGTTAGATTAAGTATACATATGAAGCACTATCCCATGAGGAGAATAAGTCTCTTAAGGAGAATATCTTGATAAATATATCACCTAAGGTATGAATATCCCCAAATAAAAGTATCATTGAAGAAACAATCAGGCTACAACATAAATGATCAAACTGAATTATTACAGTGGGCCCTCAGTATTCGTGGGTTCCACATCCATGCATTCAATCAACCATGGGTCGAAAATATTAAAAAAATGTTTTCCAGAAAGTTCCAACTAGCAATACTTGAATTATTTACATAGCAGTTACATTGTATTTATGACTATTAAGATAGCATTTACATTGTATTAGTTATTATAAGTAAGCTAGAGATGATTTAAAGTATAAGGGAGGATTTGTGTGGGTTATATGCAGATATTGTGCATTTTATATAACGGACTTGAGCATCCGTGGATTTTGGTATTCAAGGGGGGATCCTGGAACCAATCGCTGTCAGATACCAAGGGACGGCTGTAACTGTGAAATATTAAATACTGTAGAAAATTTAAACTTATATTTACATAGAAGGCTGAAGAGAAAAATGAGTTATTAAAACTTCCAGGAGGATAGAGGTAAGAGTGGCACTAACAGAGTACTCAGCACAGTTAACAGCTAAGCATCAAGTTCCCAAACAGACTTGCTTAGTCATCCATCAGATTTTAAGTTTTTTTCTGAAATGAAATGAATAACTTACTGTCCATGCCAGGAACTTTCATGATATATGTTTCAAGATGATGTATATTTCATATACATAAATATTTACATCCTGATGATTTAAAATTTTTTAATTGTGAAAAACACACAAAACTTACCATCTTAACCATTTTTAAGTAGTCCAGAAGTATATTCACATTATTAACCATTTTTAAGTAGTCCAGAAGTATATTCACATTACCTTCTGGTGATTTTTAAAGAATTAATGACAGATGAAATGTTGCAAAAGTGGGAGCATCAGAAATATATTTTAAAGCCTCTGCATACATGGGAGCTTAAGGCCTTGAACTGTTGTATCAAAAATGTGGCCCAATTGTGACTCTTATTTTGTAGGAGAATTGTCCCTGGGAATGTTTACGCAGAGGCTGCATGACTCCTGAACTGGGTACGATAATGATTTTTCCAGTTCAGAAACTTCAATGCCTGCTGCTTTGAATCTTGTTCATGCGTTCCATAGTCACTTATTCAGCTCCTAGTCTGTGCCAGCGCACTGTTAGGGACCACAGGTGCGAAGCTGAATGGGAGTAGGCCGGTGGAGCCACGAGTCCTCAGGGTATCTTACTGTGGTTCCTTTTTATGACTTGGCTTTTTCTAACAGATAGAACTATCAAGCTCATCAAGTTTCTCTTTGTTTTGTCACATGGACTTTGGTAACAGACAGACTGGGTCCCAGTTCCAGCTCTGCCACTTACTTTCTACACCTGTTTCCTCATCTGGAGATAATAATGCTGCCTAATTCATGGGGGTGTTGTGAGGATCAAAGAAATGATGTGAGAAATATGTTCAGAACAGACCCCGCACTGAACGTATGCTCAGATTTTTTGTTTCTCACTGCCCTCATGGAATGTCCCATGCATAGACTTTTCCTTCATCCCTCTACCTGCCACCAATTGTCAGGAAAAATTATATGCCTTGCATGCTCTTCCTTCAGCCCTGTCTCTTCTAGGTAAGGTAGTTCATCTAAATTTATAGGAATGTGTTAATAGGCGCTAACTTCATGTTATGTCTCTGGTAATGCACTTACCAGAAGCTTATTTACTGAGACAGGTTATCTCTAATAAATATTTACAAATGAATCTTCATTTATTATTATTAGAAGTTAAGGGAAAAAAGTAGTTGGAAGGTAAGAAGGAAAAAGAAGGAAAGAGAAATGGGAGAAGACTAAAAAAGAGAAAGGACATATAAAGGGGGAAGGGAAGGTAGGCAGAGGAAAAGGGGGAAGAAGTAGATAAACGGAAATAGCTACAGAAAGATACATTAACAGAGATTGAAGAGAGATCAAGGTAAAAACAGAGGGAGAGAACAAGAGAGAGCTGGAGAGAGAATTGCTTGTATTCTCAAAGTTCACAGAGACTGGGAAGCATCCAGCACACTGTCTGGTACGGTCAGTATGCCAGAGAGACATACTGAGAGACAGTGTCATAGAGGGACACTGTCACCATCTGATTGCTCTTTGAGCTGAGGATGTTCTGCCTTCATTACTTTTTTCTAATGACTTTTCTTTACAAGGCTAACTTGCTTTTAAACCATGGTTCATAGCTCCACAATAGTTTGTTATTTAACCTTCAGAGGTTCCACTGTGAATAGGACTGCCATAACAGACAATTGAAGGAGAAATCATTATTTGAATTTTAGCTCCAGTGCATATAAGCTCTAGATTGTACCAGCCCGTGAAAAATGTTCCCCAACTCGACTTTAACCCAAAACAGTGTCAGATTGTTGGTGTTAGGCATCATGGTAGGGTATGGAGGGAGATAGTTTTAGGCAGGTGGCATGAGTCCGTGGCTGTTCTGGGTCTAATCGGATGCCAGCAATGATGAATCTCAGGCTCCACCCCATATAGGCCCTGAGTAGGGTAAGCCTGGCCTTATAGGGCACACTGACAACACTGACCATTAGGGAGCAACATCTTGAAATAGGCCTTTGCTTGTACACCTTGGGTCTAGTGGTTCCAAAGTAACATTAGCTCCCAAGCACCTCAGAGAGCTTCTACCTGACCCTTATTCTACTAGGTCAGCTTGTATGTCAGGCTTTGCATCTTGGTTTTGGGTTTCTGTTCCAATTCCCTGCTGAAATGAGTCCATCCGTTGTTGGCTGAGACCTGGAAACTCTCACGGGTTCCTGACTTTGTATCCTCTTCCCACCTCTTTTAGTAACCAATGCCACCCTAACCTAGAAGGACCACCATAATCCTAGCACCCACATGAAAACTATCACTGCCCTTCTCAACCCTGTCCTCATGGAATTAGCCACTTGAATATTAAATCACCCACATAAGATTTCATTTAACCATGCTTGGATTTCATTGTACCTCTGTCCCTTCCTGGAGGGCCCTGATTCTTCTGTCCTGGATTGTTTCCCACAGTGCTGAAGTTGGCTTTTCTTTTCTTCCTATTTGGAAGAATCCCCTCTGTCTGCTCTGTTCTATGAGTAATCCAAAGCTTACCAAAACGTGTAGTCTAATTCAACTGCTCGGGAAAATTTCTCTGCTTTATCACCTCCTACCAACCAATCTTTCTCTTCCAACTAAGAGGATATTAACAATATTGTGATACTTTCGCTTATAATTTATAAGTGTATCTTTGGGGATTTGTACAGTGAAGGTTGAACTTACACTTTTTACGTTGTTCCTGGTGCAGACTGGGGGCTTGGTGAATGACTTGGGGGAATGAATGAATGAATGAAAGTAAAACAGTTGAATTGTTTGAAAAAATTGGGAATGATTGCTCTTGTACTTGTTAATGATTAGCTAATACTTTTATGAGATGGTTAATTCCATTTTTAGTATGAAGTACTAAGGATGACAAAGTTGTAGTTTTATCACTGCCTAGACAATTTAGTTTTGTTTAGAGAAAGTGTTTGTTCCACAGCGCTACCTTGTACTGTGGCTAGTTATTAAATAAATTGTGCTCTTCTCACAAGGCATGGTGAGTAAAAGCGTTCAGAGAAACTCAGCTCCATTGCTGAGAAAATAATCCACTAATGATCAACAGTTTATACAGGATAACATGTTATCATTATGAGAAAGTTTCAAAGAACAGGAAAGTCTAATGTTACAGTAAAGAAAAATACTTAATTTGTTTCTTCTAACATCATTTCTTAATATTATTCTCTAGCTTCTTATCCTGACCCATGCCACCCTAGTATCTGAAGAAGTGGTTGGAACAAGTCCCAAGTTTTAATACTTACAAAGTTTTTTACATAGTTTCTTATCTTCTGCATGGATTTCTGCTTGTACTTTGTAATGTTAGGAACCTTTCTTATTTGAGGAAAGCCCCTCTTGATATCTCAAATGTAATTTTCTTGAAATTTCATTTCCCTTATTCCCATCATGAATGCCTGGGGTGCTCCAGATACCATCCTATTTGTGGGTTTATGTCTTGATACTTATTATTATTGCTATACTTTTTATCGTAAGGAACATTGCTGACAGTGCCTCATTTCATTTGGCTTGTAAGTGCTGATGCTGCTATCCTCTGGGTCAGAGAGAGGTCACAGTCTTTTCTAAAACATAATTGCTGGCTCTACCATATGACTGTGGGTTTAATTATTCCCCCGTACGGGCGAGGAAGCACTGAATCTTACTGCTGAAGGGAGCCTGGAGAGCACATCTGTTCTGATCCCATCACCTTCTGGCAGGTGGATTCCAAACTATTCAAGAGAGATGGCGGTTGAAATCGAATTGAAACGATCGTTTTAAAGATCCGCAGATGTTACAACTCCACAATTTCTCTTTGTGTCTGATTTTGGGGTTTACCAACCTGACAATTAAGAGTTTCTCTTTTTGTCTACATGAAATAAACCCTATTGCAATAAACTATTCTCTCTGGTTTTGCTCTTCTTTATATGGAAAACAATTGACCAAACTCCTGCAAGAGAATGTCTTTTATGCTTCAAGGTTATAATGAAGTCATTTTTGTTTTCCCTTCTTTTTGTTAGACAAGAGGGCTTTGTCTAATTATTTTATTTATTTATTTATTTTTTTGCAGTACGCGGGCTTCTCACTGTTGTGCCTCTCCCGCTGCGGAGCACAGGCTCCGGACATGCAGGCTCAGCAGCCATGGCTCACGGGCCCAGCCGCTCCGCGGCATGTGGGATCTTCCCGGACCGGGGCACGAACCCGCGTCCCCTGCATCGGCAGGCAGACTCTCAACCACTACATCACCAGTTAAGCCCCATGTCTAATTATTAATCAGTTAACTGATTTTAGTTTTTTTTAGCTTGTATTGGGGTAGGTTAACAAAGCATTTCAGCACACAGGCTTTAAAATGAATCTCACCTGGATTGAAAGCCTGACCTTACCACCTATCAACTTTATAACTGTTGAAAAGTTACTTAAACTATCTAGTCCTTAGTTTTTCTATATGGAAATTTTATGAACCGAATGTTTGTATCCCACCTAAAATTCATATGTTGAAATCCTAATTCTCAATGTGATGGTATTAAGAGGTGGGGCCTTTGGGAGGCAATTAAGGTCGTGAGGGTGGAGCCCTCATGAACGGGATCAGTGACCTTATAAGAAGAGACATGAGAGAGCTTGTTTCCTCTCTCTCTGCTCTCCACCATGTGAAGGTACAATGAGAAGCCAGCCATCTGCAAACTAGGAAGAGTGCTCTTACCAGGAACCAGTTTGTCCAGCACCTTGATCTTGGACTTTCAGCCTCCAACTGTGGAAATGAAAGTTTGCTGTTTAAGCCACTCAGTCTATGGTAATCTGCTATAGTAGCCTGAGTTGATTAAGACAGGAAATAATAATAGTTTCTGCCCTATAAGGTTGTTAAGAGAATTCAGTGAATGGAAAGTCCTTAGTTTGGTACTTGACATAGAAGGTGAACAATTAATGTTAGCTGTTATTAGTGTTGCTTGATGGGCACTGTACAACAAAGGATATGGTTATCACATCTTGTTTTCCCAACCTCAATAACCCACATAAAGTGGTTATTCTGTTCCATTCTATTTGTTCCATTCATTTTAATTTCTAATTAAACAAGTGATTCACTAAGATTGGCCTAGATTCAAGGTGCAGACTCAACCTTCAATGAGAGAAGTGTTGAAGAATTTGTGACATGTGTTTTCAAACCATTATATATAGTATTTAAATCCTTAAGACTGATTGAGATCACCTAGGGAATAGGTGTAAATAGAAAAGAGAAAAGGGTTCCAAAGGCTGAACCTTGAGGCACTCCAATTTTTAGAGATCAGGCATACAAGGAGGACCTAGCAAAGAAGACTGAGGAGTGGCCAGTGAGGGAGGAGAAGATAAGGAGAGTGCAGAAGCCAGGTGGAAAAAAGTATTTCAATTGTGTGTGTGTGTGTGTGTGTGTGTGTGTGTGTGTGTGATTAGTGCTGTCAAAACTGCTAAAAGATCAAATGAAATGTAAAATGAAGATTGACCATTGGCTTTGATAATGTGGAAGTCACAGTAACCTTGGCAGAGAGATTTCCAGAGTGGGGTAAATGGATTCTTTAACTCATTTCTTCTGCTGCCAGCCCCTAGGTCCTGGCTGTGTCACCTCTAGCCCCGCCTCAGGATTGAGAAGAACACATTGGCTTAACTGGCTTGGTTTCTGTCAACACCCATGGCATGGAGCCTTTTGCCAAATGTTTCCTGCTGATGGTATTTATAAGAGAATGGCATATATCTTCTTAATATCCAAATTTACTAAACTGGTGTAATAGGGGGGCAATATCTGTATTATAACGTTTGACCCTAAACATATTTTTGAAAATTCCATTTATAGTAGAGTTTGTTTATGTAGAGCTTTAATGAGAAATTTAAACGCAAGATTTAAAGATAGGGCAAGGTAGGCAAGATCCATTGATCAGCAAGTGGGAAGTATTGGTCTGTGAACCTGAGTAAACATGCCCTAGATGAGGAGAGTTTGTTTGGTTGGGTTTTTAGGGTTTTTTTTTTTTTTTTTTTTGCAGTACGCTAGCCTCTCACTGTTGTGGCCTCTCCCATTGCGGAGCACAGGCTCCGGACACACAGGCCCAGCAGCCATGGCTCACGGGTCCAGCCGCTCCGCGCCGTGTGGGATCTTCCCGGACCGGGGCACGAACCTGCGTCCCCTGCATCGGCAGGCGGACTCTCAACCACTGTGCCACCAGGGAAGCTCCTAGGGTTTTTTTTTTTTTTTTTTGAGAAATTAAAACAAAGCAAAATAAATATGAAAAGGGAGGAGTAAAAACTGCTCCTAGGTTAAAACCATGTCACTTTAAAATCCACTTAATTATTGTTCAAAGATAAGACATTGGCTTTATTGCTTTTTTTTTTTTAATGGTTTGGGTAAAACTGAAACTGTGTTGATTATATATACGTAAATCCTTGGCCTGTTTGTCTTTGCAGCCATTCCACATCCATCGCCTGCTCTGCTCTGTATCTTTGGGGACAATGCATGCAGGCTCTCTTTCACAAGCTCTGTGTTAGCTGCAAATAGTGGGGGATTCGCGGTAAGGGGATTCTCCTTCCCCTCTCTCTGCCTAGGCAGCCTCCCTGGTAGCCCTTGTACCTCCTCTGGGCTCCAGCTCCCTACAGGCCTGGTTTTAGCTTCCACCAGCCTTGGGGTAGTAGCAGGTGCTGCCACCAGACTGTGGGTCACCTCACTCTCCCCTGTGTGTTTCCTCAGCTCTTCCATCACCTGTGTACCCATTTCTCATAATTAAGGTCTCTCTGGTTTAAATACATGGGTGATTTCTCTTTTTCTGGTTGGATCCCAATCCGTCATATGTGTTTCCCTCCTCTGCCCTGATGTCAATTTCTAATGTCCAAATATGTGGATTAACAACTATATCCCACTGCTCCCTGGTTACAACAGGAAGGAGGAGTTGGGTTTATGGAATTCTGCAGATCTTTCTGACCTCTCTTGTATAATGGTTAATACCATGGGCTCAGGCCTGGTGTTGACTCCCAGTTCCTGTGTCACTTGCTAGCTGTGTGGTCATTCACAAGTTATCCAAGATATCTCTAAACCCGTTTCCTTATCTATGATATGGAAATGGTACTTTGTCTACTCCATATGGTTATAATGATTGAATAGAATAATATCCTCAAAGTACTCAGGAGAGTACTTACACATTGTAAGTGTTCTGTAAAAGAGGTAATTATTAATCACAAAGTCTCCCTTTTTTATAACATAAGCCTTTGCAGCTGGTATTACTCATGTCAGGAGTCAGACATGAAGTGAGGACAAGCATTTGCTGGCGTTTTATCCTCAGAGGGCTCTAAACCAAGTCAGTCATTTGCAGGGTCAGGATGTGCTAGCTGGCCTGAAAGGTGATGTAGTAAAATACCTGTGTGTTACTATACAGGAAGCCCTGCTGTGGCACTCACCTTGCTTTTGGCCCTGTTCTCCATCTAGTTATTCTGGAGTAAGGTACAGCAAGGTAAGAGTGGGGCTGGTTGTTATAAACTGGTAGATCAATTCTGTTCTTAGGCCAGAATTGGAGGATTTGTTGCACTAGGCTTAATGACTCCTGTCCTGTTTTATTCTTTTCACTCTCCTATCTCTCTGTCCTCCCCTGTCCTATTTCTTTTCTGAAAGGTCAGAATAATACCCAGCATCTTCATAAAACTTCTCCTGATTATTTCAAACAATTTGTGTTTGCAGTGGTATACATCTAATCTCCAGGCCCCCACGCAAAATTTCACAAAGAAGACCTCCTCCAGGATTTTTATCCAAAGAAAAAAGTGCTACCCTGCCATGCAGCCTGTAGCACTCATGTTTTGTAGGATCACTTCAAGCATTGTAGGGCTGCTGGAGCTGCACCTTTCTTCGGTTTCATTAACAAGAATGTTCACACTTCAACCCAAACATTTAAAATAATACCCACACAATGTGTTTAGGGTCTAGTTAATTATTAAGTCTCTGAGCTTGAATTATTCAAGCAAAATTGATTGGGTTCAACCTTCTTCCTTCTCTTTGTCCTTTTCTTAAAAAATAAAAATAATAAGTTCTCCCCTTTACTCTCTAAATAATGTGGAAAAGGTTATTAAGCAACCATCAGTACCCTGGACTGTGGGTGGTACCCAAGTGCTAACAGAATAGGTAGAGAGAAAACTGGCAGCATGACTCTTTTGTTAAAAAACATATCTGTACCTCATACACTTCCACTGTTAATTAGCATTTATTGAGACAATGTGTCATAGGTTCTCTTTTAAACGCTTCTTTAGAGTTATTTACAAGTTGGATAAGTAGGTATCTTAGAGTCAGCTCTGTGGTGCCAAAGCAGAAGAAATTGCTTCTTTCTTTGCTACCCCACCTCATGGTCAACTGAAACTGTTAAAATGTCTTGGCTTCACCATTAAAAACCATGTTGCTTAAGAATATGTGTTGACCTGAGAACATGTTCATAATATATTGCTAAGTGAAAACAGGAGGCTATAAAACTGGCTTCTGTTATGCATCATTTTATTAAAATACATAGGAAAGAGACTTTAAAAATAAACACCAAAATATTATTATCTGTGTTAGGATTAAACATTTCTTTTTGCTTTTCTATTACTTTTATAATTAGCCAATACACATGCACATAAAGATGTCATGGCTATAAATGATCCATCTTTTGTCTGAATCTATGTAAGTATCACATGTGTCAAGAGCTTACTGGAAATAGTGTCTCCTCATATAAGCCATGCAAGTGTAGATTTCACAAGAGTCACAATATTTTGTGAATGACAGCAACTTGAATAATTAACCTTAGCCTTCATTTTTAGCCTTCATTTCTAGACCTTCATTTCTAGTGCTTCCTCAGATTTCATATTAGTAAGATGTGAAAAATTGTGGCAATTGTAGGCATTAACATAGAAAACATAACAGCCTCACGGGTGTAGGAAAGGAATATAAAATAATTGTATTTCGGAGAAAGATTATAAAGGAGATGGCAGTTTTGAGAGGAAATGACAGAGATGCAGTGACTCAGTTTAGTGATACATTTAAATGTGGGATCTTCCATGAGAATTTTGTAGAGCGCTCTCCTAAAATCAAGATTCAAAAAAACCCCGGAAGGCCCTAAATGGCCTTACCTATTGAATTACTTGCCTTTGCTGCCCAGTTTCTGCATTGTGCCATTGGGCTACGTGTGTGCGCGCGCGCGCATCCGAGCGCGCACAGGGGATGGAGTTTTGGTGAGAGTGGCGAACTGTCTTGACTCCCCTTCATTGGTTGAATCCCCTGTAGGTGGTAACCTAGGCTGGGGATAAAGGCAGCAGCTAGAATAGTTCCGGAGGAGAAAACACTGTGCTCTACGTAGGGAAACTTTTGGGAATAGACATGGAGAGTTGTTCTTCTCGCACACACACTCAGGACTTGGAGGGTAGCGCGTACATGTCTGTCAGTGTATTTGTCCCGGGAAATGACACAAGAAGTGGTGTAACTGGACACCCAGAAAATTACTTTGGAGTTGTTGAGAACTGAATTTGGGGGGCGGGTAGCGCGCAGGTAAGAGGCGGTGAGAAAAGCACTGTTTTACAGATCTGTTGGAAGCCTAAAGGCGTTTGCTTCTGGGCCCCCTTAGCAAACGTGCCAGTCGGGTGGTGCCTCCGAGGACCGGAGGAAGCCCCGCTTTGCGATCCCTACGAGAAGCCTCGAGGAACCGGGAACGGCGGCGAGGCTGTGGCGCAGTTCCCAACCCGCGCCTGGGTCCTCCCGCCTCCATACCGTCCGCCACCACCGCCGCCGCGGCCTCCCTCAGTCCTCCCGTATCCCTGCATTCCACGTTGCGGCAGCCGCAGCCTCTCCAGCCGAGGCGTCCCCACCCTCCCCTCGGGGTGGTGCAGCCGCCGCGCCCCCGGCCCCCGCCCGCGCGCCCCCCAAGGCCTGGCCTCGGCTCTGCGGGGCCGCAGAACCGGACCTCAACGCGCCGGCTGGGTTCGGGCGGGGGCGGGGCGGGGGCGGGGAAGGCAGAGGGCGGGGAAGGCAGAGGGCGGGTGCGCGCGTGTCGGGGGGCGGGGGCCGCCATATTGGATCCGGACTCGTCGGCGAGCCTCCGCCTGCATGCGGCGGGGCCTGGAGCAGCCTCGCGGAGCCCAGGGCGCGAGCGCGAGAGGACGGGGAAGGAGGGGGAGGGGTGGAGGGAAAGGAAGGGAGTGGCTGCGAGCCGGGCTGCGGCAGCCTCTGGTCTCCTTACCAGCGGCACCAACCCCTCCTCCTGCGCCTCGGCCGCTCCCCTCTTTGCGGGGGAAAGATGCCCTTAACCCAGGGGTGTGAAGAAGGGGGAGAACTAGCTGCCGGAGCCGCCCGCGCCGTCGCCGCCGCAGTTGCTGCCGTCCGTGTCCTTTGAATCCAGAAAAGCACCCCCTCGCCAGGGCGTCGGGAGTGTGGGCGGGCGAGCGGGTGGGCGGCCGCGGTGCGGGTGTGGGGGAGACCGGGCTCTGCGCCCGGCGCGGCCCAGGCCGGCGGCCCAGCGACCACCGACATGGAGCGGGCTCGGGCGGCCGAGTAGCCGCCGCTCCCGGAGCCGGCGGCGAGTGCCGCCCGCAGCCAGTCAGGCCCCTGGGAGAAGCGGGGAGAAAAATGAAGAGTTTTCATCGGAATCCGTTGGAAATAGGACTAACTGCAAAGCCTTAAAAAGAAGGACCTCGGGAGGAGAAAGGGAAAGCCTCCTCCGGGGAAGGCTTGGCGTGCTCCGAGTCGAGGGGCTGCTTCAGGGACCTCGCCCCCTCCCTTTCCCTCCGGAGAAATTGCCGCTGATGCGTTATCCAAGTGGTGGTTGGGAGGATTTGCAGCAGAATTTTTGGTTTTCCCTCCCCCTTATATACATTCTGGTTTTTTCCTTCCTTTTCGATTTTCCTTCTGCTTGGGAAGTGAATTGCTGATGCAGATCGGACTTAATTCATTAATGATGCAACTGGATTCGTTTCAGGATTATGTTGCACGAGTTGAATTTTGAATGAAGGAGAAGAGTTTTTTTTTTTTTAAAGAAGTGTTGACTCTTTGGTTCTCAGTACTTTTTAATTATTTTATTTAAATATACGATTTAATTGTATTATTCTTTTAAAAATGTTTTAAATATATTTTATGGTAACTTTCCCTCAAAATATATGTGTATGTGTGAAATAGAAGACGCTTCAGTTAAGTGAGGTTACTGTTGTGTTGGATGTTGAATTCAGCACCGGCATTGCATGACAGTTGTTTGAATAACAAGTGGTTTATTTTTAAAACCACACCTTTTCAAGTTTAGGTTCAAATAATCATCGTCAAAATCGGTTCAGTAATTGAAAGAAAAACCAGCAGAAGTTGAAGCAAACATGTCTGGAGAAGTGCGTTTGAGGCAGTTGGAGCAGTTTATTTTGGATGGGCCCGCTCAGACCAATGGGCAGTGCTTCAGTGTGGAAACGTTACTGGATATCCTCATCTGCCTTTATGATGAATGCAATAATTCTCCATTGAGAAGAGAGAAGAACATTCTTGAATACCTAGAATGGGGTAAGTTTGTATGTAAAATAAAAAACTCTTTAGCTAGCCATTATGGTTTAATTGTTATAGAGAGTTATCATGATAAACTCTCTGTAATGAGTATATAAATATATATTGTGTTTACACAATATATATTATGTATTTAAACACATTATACATAATGTGTTTAAATATGTATACAATAAAAGAGTGGACACCAATTATTAAAGGTTTTTTTCTTGTAGTTTTCAGTAAATATTTTCCCAAGAGTAAAAGCATGCTACTCAGTTGTTGCCTAGATTTTTTTTTTTAACATCTTTATTGGAGTATAATTGCTTTACAATGGTGTGTTAGTTGCTGCTGTATAACAAAGTGAATCAGCTATATATATATATACATATATCCCCATATCTCTTCCCTCTTGCGTCTCCCTCCCTCCCACCCTCCCTATCCCACCCCTCTAGTGTTGCCTAGATTTAATGTGGGACTTATGAGGAAGAACTTATGTCTTTTGGTCAGCAGTAAGAGATTTTGAATAATTCTGTGATGGGCAAAAATGGATTATTGCTCGCTTTGCCGAGAGCGTGGTGGTATAACAGGCATTCAGTTGAAAGATATTTATTAGTGGAAACATTCCTTCCCAGGCTTTGGAAATCACTCTGGAAATGGGAGGAGATATTAAAATATCTTAGGTCAACAGGAACTTGAAGGTGGTCATCAGTGGGTTTTATCACATCTCTATATAGTACAAGCAAAGGAAATTACTAAACACGGACTTGCCAAAAATTGTCATGTTTGTAAGATGACATAAATAGTTTAAGAATTTTGTGATAGTATTTGGTAGAGAATGTTTGGGAGCAGCTCCTGCCTGCCTGAGAGTTAGATTTACTCTAAATTTAATTCAAACCTAAACTGGCTAAATTTTTGTCTTCATTCTTCTAAATATAGATGTGATTTAGAAGAGCTAGGTAGTGGAGTAAATCAATGATGAGAGCAAATGCTCCATGTGACCTTCAAGCTTGAAGGCTTGGCTTAAGTTCTGTTTCCGATGTTACATGTGAGCAAGTTCCAAAATCCACCAGTTCTCTGTGGGAAGAGTACACATCATGACATACCATACTGTGTATAGTACATGGCAGTGTACCTACATTGGTACGTTGACTTTTGAGGGATATTAGCTAAAGAAGTTATTTTGTACCTTTGGAATACCAATATTTGAGTTTGTTGGAAAGTTTTTATACTAAAATGTCTTTGTTTCCAAGTAAATCTTTATTTTTCTGAAGTAAAAGTCAGTTGGTGATTATTTCGTTTTTTTGACTTGCAATTTATTAAAAATTCGTTTGTCAGGTAAATCACTTATTCAAGATTGCCTACACATCGTAACTTTAATTATTCAATTTGTCAGTATCAGAAGTTTTCTAGCAACTTGATGTCGTAAGGGTTAAAAAACATACATATATGAAATGTGAATAGAATAATTTTTAAAAACAGATTACTAGACTCATACTGGGAATGTAAGAATTCTAAATGATCTTTCAAGAGACTGCTCTCTTAAGAATGAAACAGTTTTGACTTTGGTACTGGATTTGTGAATATATGTCCCTTATTTTTATGTGTAAAGTATTTTATAAAGCATGTGTAGTTTTACACTTCATGTTTAATAAATTTAGAAAATTTTTAGTTTTTTTTAAGATTTAAAGAAAAGATTTTGATACTTTTAGAGATTCAGTTCTTGAATTATGGTTTCATAGCGATACTCTAGTCTATGATTATGATTGTCATTTTAATATCTATTATTTCTCATCTGCAAAATGGTGGGAGAACTCTTCGTATGTACCAGTTGTAAACGTAATTTAAAAATATGATAAAAAACTATATCCTCAATTGCCTTTTGGTGATTAAGAATTTACATTTATGTTATGAGATATTTTTCTGTATTATCAGAATAATTTATATATATTTCCCACTAAATATGTTTTCTTGGATCTTGTTTCTTATATCTGTATTAAAAAAACCCTTGTTTGTATATATTTAATTTAAGCCAAATAAGCCAAAAGTCAAATAAGTGTTTGGCCAAATACATTTTATTTTTATTAGCAGATTTTAAACAATTTCAAGCAAGGGACTTTTCACAATTTTAAAGTAAATTATGTTTTAGGAGTATCCTTCATATTTTGTCTTTTAGAAGTCCGGTGTGATGTAACAAAAATATACATTCTCTTAAGTAAACTCCTGTTGTGTTTCTCAGTAATAAAGAACGAGAGACTAGAATTTTTAGGCAGTTATTTTGTAGGCTTTGGGACTAGGCAGTGTCTGTTAAGTCTTAGGCGTTTTTAAGTTGGAGTGTGAGGTCTTGAAAGTGGGAGTTACCAACCATAGAAGTTTGGGTAAGGAGGAAGGAAAGAAAGAATGGAAAAAGCTGTCAAGAAGTGCATCATGAGTAGTAGTATTTACTATCTTTAAGTTTTTTGAGAATTTAGGTTATTTAAGAATGCCAGTCTCCTCATTTAATTATTGAAATAGATCAACTGATTACTACATTTTGGGGAAATGTCTTATTGGATTCTCACTACCTAACATTATATAAAAAACAAGTTAGATTAAGGAAGTTTCCAGATAGTGAATTGACCTCAATTTAATATTTTAAATATTATTTTTTTGGTCTGTGATGGAAATTGAAAGGGATTATTTGTTGGGGTTAAATTTGGTAATTTAGGTTTGCCTTAAATGATACAATTTTTAGTTTGAGTTTTAAAAGACCCAATATTTGCAACAGAAGAGCTGTAGTGGTTAAATACTAGTACATGATGTATATTTGTTTGGCTGTCTATATGAATGGAAGTGTCATCTAGATATGCCTTATTTTTATGCTGATGGTACTTTTAAAAATGAAGTCAGCAAGATTCTGACTTGCTTCATTTCCATCAATTTCACTTTATTCCTAGTTATGGCGCATTTCACTTTTCTGTTGATACAGTTAATGTTTCGCTCATTACAGTATCATGACAGTAAGAAAGCTGACAATTCAAAGTTAGATTTTTTTTTCTTTTTTTTGATAGCACTCCTTGCATTTGGTGCTAATGGCTTGAGGGAGGAAACAAGTAGAGCTCTAGAGAGGAAGAGGGGATTAAGTCACTGAGCAATAGAGCAAGGGGGCAAAGAGTGCCTTAAGGCCATATATCACTTTTAAATTTAATAAGATTATTATTTTTATTAAATATTATTATATTTTCCTGTTATATACAGCAAGCTTTGAAAGATTGTTTTGTCCTTGTTTTTTAAGTTGTTGAAGTGGTTATGGTTTGTATGTTTTGTTTATAAAATAAAAGTTTTGTTATCAGTAGTGTGACTCTAGAGTTAAGTTACAGTAGAGCTGTGGAAGTAAAAATAACTTCTACATTATAAGCTAATCTGCTAATAATGACTAAATGAATATGTTATTCATTGAATTGGTTATCTTCTACTTTGAAATGGAAAATCAGAATTTTAGGGAATTCTTAACCAAGTTACTTAAAAAATAGGCATAAGATAATATTACTCAATACAAAAAAAGAAATGCAGAACTATCTGTATGTGGCCAACTGTATTTTGATGCTTTGTGAATCTTGGAGTTTATAACATTTCATTTAAATTATCCTTAAACAACAGTAATTTTATAGTTTATTCAGTGTATACACACACACACAATAGTCTGAATGACTAATAAACTTGTTACTAGAGTACATCAGCAGGTACTGTGGTTTAAACTTTTCATTTTATTAGAGTAGTTTTAAAGCTTATTCATGCTTTTGATATGTGGGTCATTTAAGTGAGGTGATGATGCCTTGATTAGAAGAATCTGAATCTTTTCTTCGTTCTTCACTTATGTTGTTCCTCGTTGTTAGCTTTTCCTGAGTAGAATTTATTAATCATACCAAATTACCAAAAAGTTCATTTAATACACATGATTAGGTTTATTTTTATTTAAGTCCTCAATTAGGATCATCATAAATGTCACCAGAAATATAGGTTGGGCATTTGTTTCCTTCATACTAGTCACCTAATAATCTAGTCTCTTCTAAGAGTGATAGTAAGTACAGTTATTTGATCTCACACAATGCTGGCATATGATAGAAGCAGGCAATAAGTGATGGCTATTATTTTTCCATTTCCATTCTGTTTCTCTCTTTTTTAAAGGATGTACTGCTCCATGAGTGTGAACAGGGATGTCAGGAATAACACTAATAATTTTAGGAACTTATTTCATATGGAAATGTAAGGCATACCTTAACATAGCAGTGTAAAAACACGTAGCATAATGTGTTGGAAATTTTATGAAATGTTCCATAATTCCTGGGACTTGGTTAATATTAGATAGTAAGCCCAGGCTATTTTAGGGTAAAAGAACTGAACTTGTTACAAATGAATATTTTATTCTGCTACTCTTTTATGGTAGTCAAAAAAAATTCTTCCAAACCCTTTTCTATTCATGTACACTTATTGCCAGTATATTGTATATATTGCTCATTGTTTTTCATCCTATTGGTTTTGATAGGTTTTAGAATCAATTTACTAAGTCCAACCAGCATTTAAAAAATTAAGTATACTAGAATATATCAAGTACATCATGTGTTGAAAGAATAAATATTGTTATACAGAACTCATGTTTTCTTACATTTCTTACCGAAGATTGGAAGCAGAAGAGTTTGAATTCTAGTGTAGATGACGCTAAAACATGTTCACTGTTTAACAGTGAAAAAATTATAGACCTAGTTCCCTTTTTCAAAAAGTACACATGATTAAATTTGGGACAGACTGAAGAATTTAAAAGAAAGGAGTTTAGGTAGTGACAGGATACTTGGAAGGAGGGAGGGAGAATGGGAGAGGGGAGAAATGAGAAAATGAGCATGAATATACTGTTTTCCTGGGTTGCTACTTTAGTCTGATTCGTGAATAATTGAGTATTTTTAATTTAGAAGAACTTAATGGACAGCGGAATTCACTCGGTTTTGTCTTTGATGGTTCATTTCCTTTTTTTTTTTTTTTTTGACATTTTTCCTTTTCTGACTTTGGGCTCCTGGATATTGACTTCCATTAACTGTAAAAGTTGTGTAACTTGTCAAACATGAGCGATATGACCTTTAGACATTGGTTGTAGTTTTTTGTTTATGCCTTCCCATTACTCCAGATGAATGTTAGAGTAGATGCAGGTGAGAAGGATCTGCTAGTTCCATAGATTTTTCTCATCCCTTGTTACTCATGAAACTTCCAGTGGGGGTGACTTCAAGTTTTCAGTAGCTAAGGTGAAGAATTGCTCAACAGCTTTTGCTGTATCTTGAGTCAAGAAGTTCTTTCCCTAAAGATTTTTCCTTTTTTCTTGGAAATGACCCACACTATAAGTATAGGTCATCCCAGACATATGAATGACTGTCTTTTGTTGTCACTGCATATAAAACTCCTTTCCAGATCCAGGGGATTTCCTTTTTTCCCCTTTGATGCTGATCAGAGTAACAGGTTTGCTCTTCCCAGCCAGTTGCTCCATACTTCCTCTCTACAGTGTCCACTTTTTCCAATTAGTAGCTGTTAGCCTCTATTGGCTAACACCCCTCCCCCAATTCTAGTGCTT
Organism: Lagenorhynchus albirostris; assembly: GCF_949774975.1. Lineage (NCBI taxonomy): Eukaryota > Metazoa > Chordata > Mammalia > Artiodactyla > Delphinidae > Lagenorhynchus > Lagenorhynchus albirostris. The sequence goes on along the minus strand of NC_083096.1, from coordinate 24,022,069 downwards.
CTTTATCTGCTGCTATAGGTGAGTAGCACTTAAGCTTTCATTGGTTAACAGGAGGCTCAGAGACCTGGCTCTCCACTTTCCAATCTCACTATTTGCCCCTTAATTCTTCCTCATATGAACGATGGTTCATTTTGGGGTTAGGGTTTCTTTAGCCCCCTCCCTAGTTTCAGAATGTGTTCTGGAAATCCATGGGATATTAATAGGCGCTTTTGGGGGAGGGGTTGTGTGGGTAAATAAATTTGGGAAACTTTTACACAAAATTAAACATTAAAAATATTGTGGGTTATCCTAGAATTTATAATGTTTTGAGGAAGACGGATGGCAACCAGTGTTCCATGGAACACCCTTTGGGAAATGCTCTTTCAGTATGAGGTCATGGTGTCCCTTGTGTCTTCAGGGTTAGAAAAAGATAATTTTAGGGAAAGCCTGGAACACTGTGTGGTTTGGAGAGAAAATCCAAATCTGAGTAAGTTAGGTTTTACTTAGTGGTGTGGACTTTCAGTTGTCTTCTGTGTCATAGTCACAGATAAACTTAATCATGGCGGAGTAGCACATGTGTGAGGCTGGTGAACATTTGCGTCCAGGAAAAGCACCCTATAAAGTAGAATGAAATTAGATAAAATAATGAACCAGTGCTTTTAGCCTCTGAAGTCTTTGAAATTACTGACAAGTCTCTGTTTATGACCTTTTCTTGCTCTAATTAAACTTGCTTTTCAAGTATAGGCATTCACAACAAATTCAGAAATTCTCACCTTATCTTTTGCAGCTTTAGTTACTTTAATTGTAACATGTTGCACAACTGTTGTCTGTCTGTGAAATAATGTTATTCATTACTTTGTGATATTTCAGAGGAAAAGATCATGGACATGCAATTTTACAATTCAGAGTGTTAAGTATTGTTTTTTCTAAGGTTACAATGTTTTTTGCTAGGCTGTTGGTTTCAGATTTTTGGATTAGTGTGGGAACTTTACTGTTATTTGTATCTGTGAAACTATGGGTTTCAAGTGCCAGCACCTATTTATGTAGAGCTTAAAGAAGCCAGAATATACAATACTTTTATTAAAGAGGAAACCATATATAATTGGTGCTGTTTCAACACTATGTGAGCAATTAGAACTCTGTGATTACCATAAATTTCTATTCTGAGTATTAAAGTGGAAGATAATACTAGAGGATAATTTGACTTGATTTTAAAGATAAATAGCTTATAGCATAAATTAATTAGTCTTTTTCTCTCTCTTCTGACATACATTTATTGTTCTCTTTAATTCTTCCCCATCAACACTATTCCTCTCACCCCCAATCTAATTATGCTTGAAAAGACTACTTATGTGGATGAAAACAATCTTTTAAAAATACCTGTGAATTAGTTCAGTCGTGCAATCACTTACTAAATTTTGGTTTTATTTCAGATTGCATACACATCACTGTAGGCTTAATTTATGAAAAAAAAAAAACAAAACATGTTCTAGTCAGTTTTTTCTATTCATAGTGATAAAGCTTAATTAAATTTACTTAGAGTTTCCATGGTGAAGATCTACAAGTGGAATACCTCAACCTGAAATATTTCTGTTCTAAACCTATAATACTGGAAAAGAGTAGGGACTTTGGGTTCAGACTGACTCCCTTGATCATTGGCTGGGTGATTTAAGCAAGTTACTTAACCTAAGTCTGTTTTAACATCAGTGAAAAATTGGCATAATAGTAATAGCTTATTTTTCCAAAAGGTTGAAAGTTGGTTTAGGATTTTCTTTTTCTGGTGATTTATAGTTGAATTTTGTTGGCTTTTTTCTCATTCTGTTTTTGTTTTTTTTTTCCCCAAAATGATAAGGTTTATTCAGGGAGATGCACACTCCATAGACAGAGTGTGGGCCATCTCAGAAGGCAAGAGACTTCTCATTCTGTTTTTGAAGTTTCTATCTGGCCTTATGATAAAGGAAGATAAAATGCTATTTTTTGGTAAAGTTTAATTGAAATGTATAGTTGTACTAATACAGGGATGTAAATAACTTTATTTCACCATTAACAAACATACTCATAGCTTACTGATAATATTTTATTGAATTATATTGGCATCGGAGATGTCTTTCCCTGTGTGACTATGCAAACAGCATCTTATTCCTTCTTTCAGGATATTTTGCACTGGAACATTTTGTTGTTATTAACTGAACTTTTTTTTTTTTATTAATTTTTATTGGAGTATAGTTGCTTTACAATGTTGTGTAGTTCTGAACTGTTTTTCAGTAAATATTAAGCCCATGCCTATTCTTTTCATCACCAACAGCAAATATTGTGAAATGGCTAGTTATGATTTATTTTTATATTTATATAGCTCCAACCTGCAAATCAGTGGTGGAATTCTAGACCTCAACTCAGAAGATTAAAATAATGATGAAAAATTATTGATATGTCATTCACTTAGGAATTTTTGTGGACTAAAGATTATGCAGCACCCATAAATGCATGTTGTAGACTGACAGTAAATATGAAGAAAATCCACAGTATACCCTAGTGTTTCCTAAACTATGTTTCAATAGATATAAATGAAGATTTTGAAAATTAAGAGTTCAGTGTATATGTAAGATTGGGAAATAGTACTTATTGCATCCCTCTTTGTATATTACAAAGCACATTATCATAGTAACACTTTTCAAAAGTTCTGTGGTACAGAAACCTCTTTAACTTTGTTTTACCTAGAATTTGCCTAAGTTATTTGACTTTGGAACCCTTTTTTTCTTTTCTTGTGGTACGCGGGCCTCTCACTGTTGTGGCCTCTCCCGTTGCGGAGCACAGGCTCCGGACGCGCAGGCTCAGCGGCCATGGCTCACGGACCCAGGCGCTCCGTGGCATGTGGGATCCTCCTGGACCGGGGCACGAACCCGTGTCCCCTGCATCGGCAGGCGGACTCTCAACCACTGCACCACCAGGGAAGCCCTGGAACCCTTTTTATGAGGATAGCTGGCAGAGTTTGGGAAGTGCTGGTGTGCGCTAAGAATCCATAGGCCGTGTCAGAGCTCTTAAATTAATTATATTTCAGAAAGTGGCTACTGAATTCTTCTATCACATCGTATTTTGAATATTATCACAGTTCACATCCAACTCCAAAGGCAGAGGTTTGAATGACTTGCCTTTATCCTTTCCGTGTTTAATGTTTTTTTAGCACTTCTGTTTGCATCACCTAGAAGGCAGTTCGGCAGTATGTACTAGGTTAATGTGGAGTTCTGCATTGGGTAAGTATGTGTTTATAGACAAAGAACAATAAAACTTGATACATGCCTTTGAGTTTATATTTATGTGTGTAGTTCGTGGTTTGTAAAGATGCTCCTGCTAACCTAGTGATTTTTTGTTTTCAGTAGCAATTGATCATTTTTTAATCCAGTTATCTCTCTAACCGTTGCGCTGGTATAGAATTTGGGAGACAGACTGTCATGGCTGTGGAATAGAAAAAACTAATTAATTTTATGAGAGGTTTTTTTTGTCAAAGCAATGTTGCCCTGCTGCAACAAGAATCCCATCCTTAAATACCTGGTTTACTGGAAGTGGCTAACGCCCCAAGTTGACTCAGATATTATTAAAAGTAGTCATGCACTTACTTAGAAGTGTTCTGTCCCGAGATTTAAAAAAATATTTGTTTGAAAAGATTAAGAAAAACCCGCAGTGGCTAGAGCCCCAGTTTGTGATTGTATTGCTAGCTAATTATGGCCTTGCCCCAACCAAAAATCATAACCAAGGAACATTTAAAAACAGACCAAAAGCTCAGGTATGTGGTGCAGCTGACACATTGACATGATATCGTAAAGCTTCTCATCTTCTGTACTTATAAAGATTTTCCTAGAGTTTATGGTTAAAACCATAATAATACTCCCAAGTCTAGTGTGATTCCTATTTCTGCCTTTTTCCTGAATGCCTTTGTAATGTGTCACCCCATTTCTGACTGATGCGTGCTAAGTTGACAGTTTTTTCCAGGCGTTCCTTGCTGTGTTACATTGCTGTAAATTGTGATTAAGTGTGATCATACTTGTTACTTTTACCTGTGTTCCTGTGGTAACCCCAATTAATTACAGCAGCTCTTGAGTTATCCTGGTACTGTTCAACCTCTGTGTGCATCTGCTCAGTTGACTTGTCTATGTTAAATGTATCTAAATGGATTACATTCCTGGGTCTTGTTGACCTTATTAATCATGCTTTTTGTTTCTCCTTTAAATGCTAAGTAACTTATAATCTCAGTATTACATGTGCACCTAACCTGAAAATATTGGGAATCCTACATATCCAAGGGCCTTTGTTTAGTAGAACTTTTAAAAAATGGTTACAACTTTGATCGTGTCAACATCTTGCTTAATATCCTACAGTGACTACTGATAGCTTTCAGGATGACATTGAAACTCCTTAGCATGGCATATGGATATGGTCCTTGTCTATGTTTCTAATCTTTTTATTATTTAAAAAAATTTGAAACAATCTGAAATGTACAGAAAAATTGCTAGTACAATATTTTCCCCTCTGAATCATTGGAGAGTAAATTGCCAACTTGATACCGTAATCCCCAAATATGTTCGTGTGTATTTTGTAACATTCTTTTGCATAACCACAATGCAATTATTAAAATTAAGAAATTAACACTGGTACATTAGTATCATCTAATCCTTAGACCTCATTCAAATTTTGTTAGTTGTCCTGATAATACCTTTATAGCAAAAGGATTCAGTTTAGAATCACATGTTGCATTTGGATGTCATGCCTTCTAGTGTCAGTCAGTCTGGACTAGGGCTTCAGATTTTCCTCAGTTTTCATGACTGACACTTTTGAAGATTGCCAGCTGGTTATTTTGCAGCATTTGAAGTAAACCCTAAATTTGGGTTTGTTTCCTCATGATAATACATCTTTGGCAAGAATATCCCAGAAGTGATGCCATGCAGCTCTTTTATGTGGATATCCTTTTCATTCAGCTCAGCCTTCAACACCCTACTCTGATCCACGATGCCTTCTCTTCCCCCATTCCTACTTTGATCTATTCCTCCTAATGGCATATATATGGTATATGTGTATGTATGTATGCATATATGTGTATATATATATATATGTATATATATAATTTTGTTTATATTTCCCATTCTTACCTTAAAGGGTTTTTTAAAGTTATTCAAAAATTATATATATATAGTACAGTATATATAGTATATATAGTACAGCAGAAACTAGTACAGCATTGTAAATTAACTGTACTTCATTAAAAAAAATTTATATATAGTAAAGTTCATTTGTTTTGGTATATATCCTATGAGTTTTGACAAATGTAGACCAGTACCATAGTCAAGATACAAAGCAATTCTATTATCCCCCAGATTCTCTTGTGCTGCCCTTTTGTACCACACTCACCTTTTTCCTCCAGCTATAATGAGGTGTTGACTCTTCTACTAATCAGATCTTTTACTTGATTATTCTTTAACTGTTCCATGGATTTCTTTCTTCATTGATGTATCCTGCTTTATTTCAGAAGGGGTTTCTTATAAGTAGTGGTTCATAGTCCCCTCCCTCAGCAGTTGATAATCTATAAATGAGTATTTTATGGGGTGAAGGTAAGGAGAAGAGGGTGCTACTGTTTAAAGGAATAAGATAAAATGCAAATAGCCTCCAATTTTTAAAGGTAAAATTTTCTTACATTAAGTCTGTGTTTAACCTTATTTGCAACAGTGTCCAGCATAGTCTGGTGATGATGAATTGAACACACAAATTAGTTTCATTCTCTTCTGCAGCCCCACTAAAACTATGGTAAAGGAATTTTTAAGAAGTCGTAAATCTTCAAGGATGAGAAAAACATGGGAGGATACTGTGAAATTTTGGAAGCTGAAAAAGCATGTAGATGGGTGATAACTGCTGACTTAGCAGATCTGAGAAAGTCAAGTCTTAAGTCAGTAATAGTGTAAGCTAGGACCTATCCCCTTGACTTGGCAGAACGCTTAAAAGTCTTAGAAATTGGTATTGTCAGGAATCTGTGAAAGTTGAGGTACAGGTGGAGCTAAAATGTGGAGGACTGATTGAATTGTTGTATAAGCAGTAGGAACTCTAGAGCCCTTCCCCTGCTACATGCCAGCTGGCTCCTGTCTTCCCTCCCCAAACAAAGACTGAATGTCTATTTTCGGTAAGACAGAGATTCTCTGTGTTGAGTGACGTTAGGCACAGTTTAGGATGGGCATTTCATACTGAAAACAGGAGAGTAAATAAATGTTTATATACTTTTGCTTGGCTCCCAGAAAGTTGGCAACTAGGCCTTTATCACGAAGATAAGAGATCAGAAAAGTCTTCTCTGAAGAATCTGACCAGTCCAAGAAGAAAGGCCTAAAGATACAGATACATCAGAGATTCCTCAGTAAAGGGCTCAGGTAGTCACACTTCAGTGCAGTTCATTATCAGTGGGCTTCACCCAAAGATTCAGAGCTTCAGAGCATCTTTCCATTTTCTCATTCCTAATATAAAACCAGGGATTGTCAGATATCTGAAGAAAGCCTATAATAAATAAGATACAGCTTCAAACAAACAAAAAACGGGAAAAAAGCACCTTACATGAAACAGACTCTGCAGAGAAAGTATGACTTCAGAAACAAAACACTATCATTAATATTCTCACAGATAAGAGAAGAACCATAAAGTAAGTCAGGATGTCATGAAAAGGAACAGTGAAGGGCTTCCCTGGTGGCGCAGTGGTTGGGAGTCCGCCTGCCGATGCAGGGGGCGTGGGTTCGTGCCCCGGTCCGGGAGGGTCCCGCATGCCGCGGAGCGGCTGGGCCCGTGAGCCATGGCCGCTGAGCCTGTGCGTCCGGAGCCTGTGAGCTTCAACGGGAGAGGCCACGGCAGTGAGAGGCCCGCGTACCGGGAAAAAAAAAAAAAAAAAAAAGGAACAGTGAAAAAAATGAAAATGAAAGAATGAAAAAAATTAAAAATGTGATAGCTAAAATTAAAACCTCAGTACACGAACCAGAAGGTAAAACAAAGAATTTCTCAGAAAATACAGCAGAAACCACAAAGGGATAGAAGAGAGGAGATAAAAAGAAGAACATTGGAGGACCAATTTAAGAGGTCTGAATAATAGGAATTCCAATAGGGAGAACAGAGGGGAGGAACCCAATGAAATCATTCAAGAAAATATTCTATAATTGAAGGACACGTGTTTCTAGATAAAGAGTCCCTACCAAATACCAGCACAAGGGGTGGAAATAGATGCATACCAAGATTTACAACCAATTCATTGTGGAATTTGCAGATCTCTGGGGACAAAGAACAGACTCAAAAAGTTTCCAAAGAGAAAATACAAAGGATCAGGAATCAGAAAGGCTTTGGACTTCTCAGCAGCAACACTGGAAGCTAGAAGACAACGTTAGTATTTTGAAGGAAAATGATTTCCGAATTGGAATTCTGTAACCCTCCAAATTCTCAGTCAAGTGTGAAGGCGGGATAAGGATAGTTTAAGACCTGCAAGTCTTCAAAAAATTTTTACCGGGCTTCCCTGGTGGCACAGTGGTTGAGAGTCCGCCTGCCGATGCAGGGGACACGGGTTCGTGCCCCGGTCCAGGAGGATCCCACATGCCACGGAGCGGCTGGGCCCGTGCGCCATGGCCGCTGAGCCTGCGTGTCCGGAGCCTGTGCTCCGCAACGGGAGAGGCCACAACAGTGAGAGGCCCACGTACTGCCAAAAAAAAAAAAAAAAAAAAAATATTTTTTACCTTCTGCAACCTCTGGACTCCCAATAGGGTAACCCACCATCCAGGTTTACCTGGGACTAGGGAATTTCTTAGTATATAGACTTGTGCTGAAACCAGGAGAGCCATAGGCAAACTGACGAGTTGGATGCTCTAGCCCCAACTAAACAGAGTAAATTAAGATGAGGAAATATAAGATATCCCCTAGTAGGAGATCCAGTACAGGGGAGAGAAGAAAGGATTTCCTAAGATGATGGTGAAGAGAGAATACAGAATGATTGCTTTGCACCAAACATAGAGGTCAATCAGCCCAGATAAGAGGCAGTGCAGAAATCTCCCCGAGAGACTTTAATATCTGATGTGATTGAACATCTTGAGAGGAGATTTAGAAATTTGGAGAGAGTCTGGGTTTGCTTGGAAAGTGAAGCAAATGAGAAAGCAGTGATTAAGAAAAATAAAAATTTGTGTAGGAAAGGAAAATAATAATTTACATGGTTACAGTAGTGGAACCAGTGAATACTGAGTTAACTAAAATTATACTATAACTATATTGGGAGGATGGTATAGGAAGGAAAAGATTTTTGGTGAGGGTGATGGTACTTAACTGGGGCCTGGTGTTTTTCTTGAACCTTAATTGGCAATTGAATCTGTGTTTATGAATAACTAATAAACATGAAAACTTAAAAAATAGTATTAGTCTTTGAAGAATTATGAAGTCCCTATTCCTTTAATCCTTCCTCATTGACCTCATTTTCAAACTTTTTTCCAAGTCTTTAAATGAGGAGCTGAAAACTGGATACAGTAAATAGAAGATTTAAAATTTATCAGTTAAAATTTGTCTTTGAGCAGATCAGTCTTTTTTTCTTCTTTAGTGATTGCTCTTTTCTTATAGATGGCAATTTATAAATAGTCTTGATTTATCGTAGGAAAAGGTAGTTTATTCTTGAAAAAGCTATGTAGGGTAAATTCTATGTAATTACATTAATGATAAACAGATCCTTCTAAAGTTACATAAGGCACACGCATAATACTCAATGTTTATGGAATTGAACACACAACAAAGAACTCTAACAGAGCAATAAAGACAAACTAAATTACACAAATGTTATGAATTATGGATGAAATTGTCACTTCTATAAACTAGTAAGCGACCAGGTACTGTGAGAGCAGACATCAGAACACTTGTCAGATACACAGCTGCAGGGTAGCTCTGTTTAACAGTACTCACCTGCTCTTGAGTCTTCTGAAATCCATGTTGGACCTTGTAAATGCAAGGAAATGCCTCATATTAAATGAGATTCTTCTTGTAATTTTAATATCTCACAGAAAATTTTTTGAAGCCTAAATAATTGAGCTGTCCTTTTCATTTCTGTTTTAGGGCTGAGTTTAAGAGAAGCTTGTTTCAGGGAGTTGCTGAGCAGTAGGACTAAGTGGAAAACTGGTCAGCTTTCTAACTACTCCTGGTCAGGTTTTCAGGGAATGATTTCATTATTTAATTTGAACATTAGGATACATATTGAAAAACACACCCTAAAACAAATTATTATTGAATTGCTGCTGTGGTCTGAATGTTAGTGTCCCTCCAAAATTCATATGTTAAAATCTGAACCCCCAAAGATGATGGCATTAGGAGGTGAGGCCTTTGGCAGGTGCTTAGGTCATGAGGATGGAACCTTCATGAACGGGATTATTAGTGCCTTTATAAAAGAGGCCCCAGAGAGCTTGTGAGCCATTCCACCATGAGAGGACACAGAAAGCAACCATGCTGGCACCTTGGTGTTGGAGTTCTGACTTCCAGAATTGTAAGAAATAAATTTCTGTTGTTATAAGCCACCCAATCTGTGGTATTTTATTATAGCAGCCCAAACGACTAAACAATTTTGCAATACTTCGTTTCCTTGCATTAGAGATTATTCTCCTGATTTTTTTGTTGACTGCACCGCTGTTGTTCAAGGTCATTTTTATTTTATTTTCCAGATTGTCGGTAACTTCTTTTGTTGGTGATTGTATACTTAAAAAATTCTGTTAGTGTTGCATTTCATCTAAAAGGAAAAAAGAAAACATTAAAAATAGTAAAGCCATAAATTAAAATTTATATCTTAAATTGGTGATCACTTATTAGTTTCTAGGTTTAATGCCTTTACTTAGAATCAAAAGAATTTAAAGTAGATATAACTAGAGTTCCTAGAGAGCAACTTCCATAGTTTAAAATAGCTACTTAGGGTTAGAATGAAATATTTATGATAATCTAGTATATTTTGTTTTCAATTAGGTATGCTACTAAAAAATACAACTTTAACCATTCCATTTAAAAAAAGAAAGAGGTAAAAGGAAATGATGTAATATAGCTAGTATTTGAAAATGTTAAAGGAATTTTCCCCTAGCAGTAGTAATATTTCCTTTACAGTAGTATCTAATTTACATTTCAATTCTGAAATATACAAAGATAATTTTTGTAAGACTATATAGTTTTTTTTTTTAAAAGAAATTTATTTTTGGCTGTGTTGGGTCTTCATTGCTGTGCGCGGGCTTTCTCTAGTTGCGGCGAGCTGGGGCTATTCTTCGTTGTGGTGCGCAGGCTTCTCATTGCGGTGGTTGCTCCTGTTGCAGAGCATGGGCTGTAGGCGTGCGGGCTCAGTAGTTGTGGCACGTGGGCTCCAGAGTGCAGGCTCAGTAGTTGTGGCGCACGGGCTTAGTTGCTCTGCAGCATGTGGGATCTTCCCGGACCAGGGCTCAAACCCATGTCCCCTGCATTGGCTGGTGGATTCTCAACTACTGTGCCACCAGGGAAGCTCCAGGACTATATAGTTTTTGAAATAGAAATTATTTAGATTTTAAAAAGCCCCAATTGTTTAGTGTTTATTAACACTATGAATTTTCAGGTAAAGTTGTTTTAACTAATTTTTTTTCCTAAAATTCTCTGTGTGTGACTCAAATTGTATTGGAGTCTGAATTTCTTGTTTTGAAAATCTAGAATACTTTATGGAGAAATACCAAGAAAATGTTTGGTTGTTTACTACTGTCCTTTCACAGAAGGACTTTCACTATATTTGTTTCACTTGATTTATATTTCTTTTACTTTAAAGGTTGTCCATTTGTAGAAGATACTAGCCTCCAGAATGTAAAGAGTTGTACATATTTGATTCTCTTCTATTATATTGGATATGGAGTTTCATAGATAACCAATGTGTTTAGCTCAGCTTAGTTTTGACTAATTTTCCTTTGAGTTTTTAGGCTAGAGCAGAAATGGCTATACAAACGCTATTATCTAGTTTATTCATGTGTTTAGACAAATTATTTAAACAAGTACTATTTTCTTTAGGTTGTTACTATAAAAAAATAATACAAGATGAGTGAACACAATTATAGTGGTTGCATTTCTGGTGCTATTTGGTCATAACTTAACTTACGGTTATTTTGTGTTTGTGTATATGTGTTGGATGTGCTCTAAATACTCCTTGTTACCAGTGCCTTGGAAATATATATGAGTTTGGAATCATGGTACAACTCTGGGAAGGGAAGGACCCTTGACAATTGCAGCTGCCTGAAATTCTTACTTACTACACATGAGTGTGTGTTTGTGTGTGTGTGTGTGTGTGTGTGTATTCATGTATGTGTTTGTCCTGAGATGGACGGAAAACAGTAATCCCTCTGGTTTCCCCCATTTTCCTGTCTCCATTCTTTTTATTTAAGGGTTTTTTTTTTTTGTGGCAAAACATATATAACAAAATTTGCCATTTTAACAATTTTTAAGTATTTAATTCAGTGACATTAATTATGTTTACAGTGTTTTGCAACAACCACTACTGTCTATTTCTAAAACTTTTTCATCACCCCAAACAGAAATTCTGTACCCATAAAGCAATAACTTTCCGTTCTCTTCTCCCCTCAGTTCCTGGTAATCTGCAGTCTATTCTTTCTCTGTGAATTTGCCTATTCTAGATATTTCATGAAAGTGTAATCATATAATTTTTACCCTTTTGTATCTGGCTTATTTTACTTAACATAATGTTTTTAAGGTTCATCCTTTTTGTAGCCTATAGCAGAGTTTCATTTATCTTTAAGACCGAATAATATACCGTTGTATGTATATGTGCAACATTGTTTATCCATCCATCCTTCGGCAAATATTTGGGTCATTTTGGTTATTATGAATAATACTGCATCGAACATTGGTGTACAGGTATCTGTTTGATTCTTTGGGGTGTGTACCCAGGAGTGGAATTTCTGGGTCATACAGTAATTCTGTGTTTAACTTTTCTTGAGGAACTGCCAAACCGTTTTCCAAAGCAGCTGTACCATTGTACGGTCCTACCAGCAATGTACTAAGGTTCCAGTTTCTCTGTATTTTTGTCAACACTTGGCATTTTACGGTTTTTCATTGTATCTATCCTAGTATGTGTGAAATGGTAGCTCACTGTAGTTTTAATTTGCATTTCCCTAAAGATTAGCGGTGTTGAGTATCTTTTCATGTGCTTATTGGCCATTTGCATATCTTCTTTGAATAAATGTCTATTTAAGTCATTTGTCCATTTTTTTAAATCAGGTTGTTTGTTTTTTTGTTGTTGAGTTGTAAGAGTTCTTTATGTATTCTGGATATTAATCTCTTATCAGATATATGATTTGCAAACATTTTCTCCCATTCTGTGGGTTGCCTTTTTACTCTGTTGATAATTGTCTTTTGATGGACAAATTTTTTTTGTTTTCAGAAAGTCCAGTTTGTTTATTTTTTCTTTTGTTTCCTGTGCCTGTGGTGCCATATCTAAGAAGTCACCGCCAAGTCCAGTATCATTTACATTTAGGATGGAAAAACAACAAGGCTCTACTGTATAGCACAGGGAACTATATACAGTCTCCTGGGATAAACCATAATGGAAAAGAATATTAAAAAAAGAATTAAAAAAAAAGATTTTGCCATGTGTTACCTTCTAAGAGTTTTATGGTTCAGCTCTTAAGTTGTTGATCCATTTGGAGCTAATTTTTGTATATGGTTTGAAATAGAGGTCTTTCACTGAATGGACTTACCACCCTATTCAAAAATCAATTGGCCATAAATATATGGGTTTATTTCTGGACTTTCAGTTCTATTCCATTGATCTTTATGTCTGTTCTTAGGCCAGTACCACACAGCCTTGATTACTGTAGCTTTGTAGTGAGTTTTGAAATTTGAAGGACGTGTGAGTCCTTCAACTTTGTTCTTATTTTTCAAGATTATTTTGACTAGTCTGGGCCCCTTGCATTTCCATATGAATTTGAGGATTGGCTTTTCCATTTCTATAAAAAATGGGAAAAAATGTTGGAGTTTTGATATGGCCCCCCTTTTGTATTAACAAAATTCAGTTGACCTTATTTTCTAGTCTTCTTTGCAGTTAGGTGTGGACACGTGACTAGTTTTGGCCATTAGATGTAAGTGGAAGGTGATATGTTTTATCAGAAGCTTCATTAAAAGGTGAGCTTTCCCCACTTATTCCCTTCTGCTACACAGAACACATATCATGTGATGTCTTCAGAGGTTGGACCTTAAGGATGGGGGCATGAGGGCCATGCTCCAAGGATGGCATAGTGGTGAGCTGAAAACATCCTGGATCCTTTGACAACTTTATCAGACTGCCTTATCAGCCTTGGACTGTTTACCTTCAGACTTCTTTTGTTTGTAAAAGAAATACATTTTTATTTTGTTTAAGCTGAGAATTTGGGTTTTTTGTTAGAACTGAACTTAATCTTTTTTTTTTTAAATAAATGTATGTATTTTTATTTATTTATTTTTGGCTGCGTTGGGTCATCATTGCCGTGCACGGGCTTTCTCTAGTTTTGGCGAGTGGGGGCTACTCTTCGTTGCGGAGCGTGGGCTCTAGGTGCGTGGACTTCGGTAGTTGTGGCTCATGGGCTCCAGAGCACAGGCCCAGTAGTTGTGGCGCACGGGCTTAGTTGCTCCACGGCATGTGGGATCTTCCCAGACCAGGGCTCAAACCCGTGTCCCCTGCACTGGCAGGCAGATTCCCAACCACTGTGCCACTAGGGAAGCCTCTGAACTTAATTGATATACTTTTCCAATTATTAATTTGGTTATCTCTTCTTCGTGTGCAGTGTGTGAAGAGAGTGAGGAATAGAATACATTGAATAGAATATATTGCTAGAATTGCTGGAACTGTACTTAATTTAAAAAGTTTGTATCTATGTACAAAATTTGTATATATGTTTTGTGAATTTCACTATAAAATTATTTTTTCTTAATATATAATATTATGTTCTTAAATGGCCTCTGCAGTTTTTTAAAAAGTAGAAAAAAAATTTGCCACTATAACATGGTAGCTTTTGTCATTTTTATACCTTCCTATTGAGTATTGTTTTTTAATGTATACATTAGTTTTCTACATAGGAACACTTCTGCTATATTTATACTCTGCTTTTTTCACTAACATGGTAAGTGATAGTGCATATTAATGAACCTCTTTGTTCCTCAGTTTCTTCATCTCTAAAAATGGGGATATGGATGGACCTAGAGTCTGTCATACAGAGTGAAGTAGGTCAGAAAGAGAAAAACAAATACCATATGCTAACACATATATAGGGAATCTAAAAAAAAAAATTGGTTATGAAGAACGTAGGGGCAGGACAGGAATAAAGACACACGTAGAGAATGGACTTGAGGACATGGGGAGGGGAAAGGGTAAGCTGGGACGAAGTGAGAGAGTGGCATGGACTTATAAATACTACCAAATGTAAAATAGGTAGCTAGTGGGAAGCAGCTGCATAGCACAGGGAGATCAGCTCAGTGCTTTGTGACCACCTAGGGGGTGGGATAGGGAGGGTTGGAGGGAGACGCAAGAGGGAGGAGATATAGGGATATATGTATATGTATAGCTGATTCACTTTGTTATAAAGCAGAAACTAACCATTGTAAAGCAATTATACTACAATAAAGATGTTAAATAAATAAAAATGGGGATAGTTATTATACATACCTCACAGGGTTGTGAGGATTAAATAAAATACTGTGCATGAGGTGCTAGACCAGTGCCTGGCATACTGTAAGCCCTGTCTGTAAGCCCTCAATAAGTATTAGTTATCTTTATTATTAATATTGTATTATCCTAACCTCTTTTTCTGTATTATTGTATATAAAATGTATTCTATATTATTTCTATATTATTGTGTTTTTATAATGACCATTTTCAAAGTCAACTAAATAGATATACCATTATTTATTGGACATTGAAATGTATTTTCAGTATTTGTCACTTCCGATTTTTTTGCTATTATAAATAATACTGTTATAAACTGATGTGTTTAAATGTGATTTTATTACAAGCTAGAGCCATTTTTTTTATTCAAACAAAGTCAGAAAAATTATAATCATCCTCATCAGTTCACTCAGTCCCATGAAATTAATTTTATTTTCATCTTGATCTTTTGTTAGCACTTTTATGAATTCATCATTTTTCCATTAGAGTTCTGAAAATGCTTATTCATTCAGTTCAGCAGTATAGTCAATTACCAGAAACCTGTACTTGTCAGTCTTTTCCATGAATTCCTTGAAGATGAAATCCTTTTTTTTTTTTTTGTGCGGTACATGGGCCTCTCACTGTTGTGGCCTCTCCCGTTGCGGAGCACAGGCTCCGGACGCACAGGCTCAGTGGTCCCTGAACCACTGTGCCACCAAGAAGCCCGATGAAACCCTTTTATAGGAACATTTTTTGCAGAAGCATCAGAGTACACCCAGAAATGTCTGTAAATGACAAAAGACTTAAAAATGACCATGGTTAAAGATTTGATGAAAGTTCATAATAATGCAGTTGACAAGGAAATTTAGTTATTTCTGAGATACACATTTTAAAGTAATAACTAGAATTATGACTTATAACATTATACCAGAATATATAAGATTTTTAGGAATATCATGTAATGTCTGAAACATTTATAATAACATATTTCCATACAAATAACCCAAAGAAAGTTTAGTATTATTTTTAAATTTTTAAATTTTATTTTCTTTATTTTTTTATACAGCAGGTTCTTATTAGTCATCAGTTTTATACACATCAGTGTATACATGTCAATCCCAATCACCCAATTCAGCACACCACCATCCCGACCCCACTGCAGCTTTCCCCCCTTAGTGTCCATACGTTTGTTCTCTACATCTTTCAACTTCTGCCCTGCAAACCAGTTCATCTGTACCATTTTTCTAGGTTGCACATACATGCGTTAATATATGATATTTGTTTTTCTCTTTCTGACTTAATTCACTCTGTATGACAGACTCTAGATCCATCCACGTCTCAATAAATGACCCGATTTCTTTCCTTTTTATGACTAATATACCATTGTATATATGTAACACATCTTCTTTATCCATTCATCTGTTTGTGGACATTTAGGTTGCTTCCATGACCTGGCTATTGTAGATAGTATTGCAGTGAACATTGGGGTGCATGTGTCTTTTTGAATTATGGTTTTCTCTGGGTATATACCCATAGTGGGATTGCTGGATCATATGGTAATTCTATTTTTAGCTTTTAAAGGAACCTCCATACTGTTCTCCATAGTGGCTGTATCAATTTACATTCCCACCAACAGTGCAACAGGGTTCCATTTTCTCCACACCCTCTCCAGCATTTGTTGTTTGTAGATTTTCTGATGATGCCCATTCTAACTGGTGTGAGGTGATACCTCATTGTAGTTTTGATTTGCATTTCTCTAATAATTAGTGATGTTGAGCAGCTTTTCATATGCTTCTTGGCCATCTGTATGTCTTCTTTGGAGAAATGTCTATTTAGGTCTTCTTCTCATTTTTGGATTGGGTTGTTTGTTTCTTTAATATTGAGCTGCATGAGCTGTTTATATATTTTGGAGATCAATCCTTTGTCCGTTGATTTGTTCGCAAATATTTTCTCCCATTCTGAGGGTTGTCTTTTCATCTTGTTTATGGTTTCCTTTGCTGTGGAAAAGCTTTTAAGTTTCATTAGGTCCCACTTGTTTATTTTTGTTTTTATTTCCATTACTCTAGGAGGTGGATCAAGAAAGATCTTGCTGTGATTTATGTCAAAGATTGTTCTTCCTATGTTTTCCTCTAAGAGTTTTATAGTGTCCGGTCTTACATTTAGGTCTCGAATCCATTTTGCGTTTATTTTTGTGTGTGGTGTTAGGGAGTGTTCTAATTTCATTCTTTTACATGTAGCTGTCCAGTTTTCCCAGCACCACTTATTGAAGAGACTGTCTTTTCTCCATTGTATATCCTTGCCTCCTTTGTCATAGATTAGTTGACCATAGGTGGGTGGGTTTATCTCTGGGCTTTCTATCTTGTTCCATTGATCTATGTTTCTGTTTTTGAGCCAGTACCATATTGTCTTGATTACTGTAGCTTTGTAGTATAGTCTGAAATCAGGGAGTCTGATTCCTCCTGCTCTGTTTTTTACCCTCAAGACCGCTTTGACTATTCAGGGTCTTTTGTGTCTTTATACAAATTTTCAGATTTTTTTGTTCTATTTCTGTAAAAAATGCCGTTGGTAATTTGATAGGCGTTGCATTGAATCTGTAGATTGCTTTGGGTAGTATAGTCCTTTTCACAATATTGATTCTTCCAATCCAAGAACATGGCATATCTCTCTATCTGTTGGTATCATCTTTAATTTCTTTCATCAGTGTCTTATAGTTTTCTGCATACAGGTCTTTTGTCTCCCTAGGTAGGTTTATTCCTAGGTATTTTATTCTTTTTGTTGCAATGGTAAATGGGAGTGTTACCTTAATTTCTCTTTCAGATTTTTCATCATTAGTGTATAGGAATGCAAGAGATTTCTGTGCATTAATTTTGTATCCTGCAACTGTACCAAATTCATTGATTAGCTCTAGCAGTTTTCTGGTGGCATTTTTAGGATTCTCTATGTATAGTATCATGTCATTTGCAAACAGTGACAGTTTTAGTTCTTCTTTTCCAATTTGTATTCCTTTAATTTCTTTTTTCTTCTCTGATTGCCATGGCTAGGATTTCCAAAACTATGTTGACTAATAGTGGTGAGAGTGGACATCCTTGTCTTGTTCCTGATCTTAGAGGAAATGCTTTCAGTTTTTCACCATTGAGAATGATGTTTGCTGTGGGTTTGTTGTATATGGCCTTTATTATGTTGAGGTACGTTCCCACTATGCCCACTTTCTGTAGAGTTTTTATCATAAATGGGTGTTGAATTTTGTCAAAAGCTTTTTCTGTATCTATTGAGATGATCATATGGTTTTTATTCTTCAGTTTGTTAATATGGTGTATCACATTGATTGATTTGCATATATTGAAGAATCCTTGCATCCCTGGGATAAATCCCACTTGATCATGGTGTATGTTCCTATTAATGTGTGGTTGGATTCTGTTTGCTAGTATTATGTTGAGGATTTTTGCATCTATATTCATCAGTGATATTGGTCTGTAATTTTCGTCTTTTGTAACATCTTTGTGTGATTTTGGTATCAGGGTGATGGTGGCCTCATAGAATGAGTTTGGGAGTGTTCCTTTCTCTGCAATTTTTTGGAAGAGTTTGAGAAGGATGAGTGTTACCTCTTCTCTAAATATTTGATAGAATTCACCTGTGAAGCCATCAGGTCCTGGACTTTTGTTGGTTGGAAGATTTTTCATCACAGTTTCAATTTCATTACTTTTGATTGGTGTGTTCATACTTTCTGTTTCTTCCCGTTTCAGTCTTGGATGGTTATAAGTTTCTAAGAATTTGTCCATTTCTTCCAGGTTGTCGATTTTATTGGCATAGAGTTGCTTGTAGTAGTCTTTTTTTTTTTGTTCTTATGTGGTATTTTTATTATTTATTTATTTATTTACATCTTTATTGGAGTGTAATTGCTTTACAATGGTGTGTTAGTTTCTGCTTTATAACAAAGTGAATCAGTTATACATATACGTATGTTCCCATATCTCTTCCCTCTTGCATCTCCCTCCCTCCCACCCTCCCTATCCCACCCCTCCAGGTGGTCACAAAGCACTGAGCTGATCTTCCTGTGCTCTGCTGCTGCTTCCCACTAGGTAGTAGTCTTTTAGGATGCTTTGTATTTCTGTGGTGTCTGTTGTAACTTCTCCTTTTTCATTTCTAATTTTATTGATTTGAGTCCTCTCCCTCTTTTTCTTGATGAGTCTGGCTAATGGTTTATCAGTTTTGTTTATCGTCTCAGAGAAGCAGCTTTTAGTTTTATTGATTTTTGCTATTGTTTTCTTTGTTTCTGTTTCATTTATTTCTGCTCTGATCTTTATGATTTCTCTCCTGCTAAATTTGGGTTTTGTTTGTTCTTTGTCTAGTTGCTTTAGGTGTAAGTTTAGATTGCTCATTTGAGATTTTTCTTGTTTCTTGAGGTAGGCTTGTATAGCTATAAACTTCCCTCTTAGAACTGTTTTTGCTGCATCTCATAGATTTTGGATCGTCGTGTGTTCATTGTCATTTGGCTCTAGGTATTTTTTGATTTCCTCTTTGATTTCTTCAGTGATCTCTTGGTTATTTAGTAACGTATTGTTTAGCCTCCATGTGTTTCTGCTTTTCACAATTTTCTCCCTGTAATTCATTTCTAATCTCATAGTGTTGTGGTCAGAAAAGATGCTTGACATGATTTCAATTTTCTTAAATTTACTAAGGCTTGATTTGTGACCCAAGATGTGATCTATCCTGGAGAATAGATCTGTGCGCACTTGAGAAGAAAGTGTAATTTGCTGTCTCGGGATGGAATGTCCTTTAAATATCAATTAAATCTGTCTGGTCTGTGGTGTCATTTAAAGCTTCTGTTTCCTTATTTATTTTCATTTTGGATGATCTGTCCATTGGTGTAAGTGAGATGTTAAAGTCTCCCACTATTATTGTGTTACTGTCGATTTCCTCTTTTATAGCTGTTAGCAGTTGCCTTCTGTGTTGTGGTACTCCTTTGTTGGGTGCATATATATTTATAATTGTTATATCTTCTTCTTGGATTGATCCCTTGATCATTATGTAGTGTCCTTCCTTGTCGCTTTTAACAGTTTTTATTTGAAAGTCTATTTTGTCTGCTATGAGTATTGCTATTCCAGCTTTCTTTTGATTTCCATTTGTATGGAATATCTTTTTCCATCCCCTCACTTTCAGTCTGTATGTGTCCCTAGGTCTGAAGTGGGTCTCTTGTAGACAGCATATATATGGGTCTTGTTTTTGTATCCATTCAGCAAGCCTGTGTCTTTTGTTTGGAGCATTTAATCCATTCACGTTTAAGGTAATTATCGATATGTATGTTCCTATGACCATTTTCTTAATTGTTTTGGGTTTGTTTTTGTAGGTCCTTTTCTTTTCTTGTGTTTCCCACTTAGAGAAGTTCCTTTAGCATTTGTTGTAGAGCTGGTTTGGTGTGCTGAATTCTCTTAGCTTTTGCTTGTCTGTAAAGCTTTTGATTTCTCCACCGAATCTGAATGAGATCCTTGCCGGGTAGAGCAATCTTGGTTGTAGGTTCTTCCCTTTCATCACTTTAAGTATATCATGCCACTCCCTTCTGGCTTGTAGAGTTTCTGCTGACAAATCAGCTGTTAACGTTATGAGAGTTCCTTTGTAAGTTATTTGTTGTTTTTCCCTTGCTGCCCTCAATAATTTTTCTTTGTCTTTAATTTTTTGCCAGTTTGATTACTATGTGTCTTGGGGTGTTTCTCCTTGGGTTTCTCCTTGGGTTTCTCCTGTATGGGGCTCTGCGATTCCTGGACTTGGGTGGCTGTTTCCTTTCCCATGTTAGGGAAGTTTTTGACTATAATCTCTTGACGTATTTTCTCTGGTCCTTTCTCTCTCTCTTGTCCTTCTGGGACCCCTATAATGCAAATGTTGTTGTGTTTAATGTTGTCCCAGAGGTCTCTTAGGCTGTCTTCATTTCTTTTCATTCTTTTTTCTTTATTTTGTTCCACAGCAGTGAATTCCATCATTCTGTCTTCCAGGTCACCTATCCGTTCTTCTGCCTCAGTTATTCTGCTTTTGATTCCTTCTAGTATAGTCTTCATTTCAGTTATTGTATTGTTTATCTGTTTGTTTGTTCTTTAATTCTTCTAGGTCTTTGTTAAACATTTCTTGCATCTTCTTGATCTTTGCCTCCATTCTTTTTCTGAGGTCCTGGATCATGTTGACTATCATTATTCTGAATTCTTTTTCTGGAAGGTTGCCTATCTCCACTTCATTTAGTTGTTTTTCTTGGGTTTATCTTGTTCCTTAATCTGGTACATAGCCCTCTGCCTTTTCATCTTGTCTATCTTTCTGTGAATGTGGTTTTTGTTCCACAGGCTGCAGGATTGTAGTTATTCTTGCTTCTGCTGTCTGCCCTCTGGTGGATGAGGCTATCTAAGAGGCTTGTGTAAGTTTCCTGATGGGAGGGACTGGTGGTGGGTAGAGCTGGGCGTTGCTTTGGTGGGCAGAGCTCAGTAAACTTTAATGTGCTTCTCTGCTGTTGGGTGGGGCTGTGTTCCCTCCCTGTTGGTTGTTTGGTGTGAGGCAACCCAACACTGGAGCCTACCTGGGCTGTTTGGTGGGGCTAATGGCAGACTGTGGGAGGGCTCACGCCAAGGAATTCTTCCCAGAACTTCTGCTGCCAGTGTTCTTGTCCCTGCGGTGAGCCACAGCCACACCCCACACCCCGCACCCCCCCCCCCACCTCTGCAGGAGACCCTTCAACACTAGCAGGTAGGTCTGGTCCAGTCTCCCCTGGGGTTACTGCTCCTTCCCCTGGGTCCGGATGTGCACACTACTTTGTGTGTGCCCTCCAAGAGCGGGGTCTCTGTTTCCCCCAGTCCTGTCGAAGTCCTGCAGTCAAATCGCACTAGCCTTCAAAGTCTGATTCTCTAGGAATTCCTCCTCTCGTTGCCAGGCCCCCAGGTTGGGAAGCCTGACGTGGGGCTCAGAACCTTCACTCCAGTGGGTGGACTTCTGTGGTATAAGTGTTCTCCAGTCTGTGAGTCACCCCCCCAGCACTTATGGGGTTTGATTTTACTGTGATTGCGCCCCTCCTACTGTCTCATTGTGGCTTCTCCTTTGTTTTTGGATGTGGGGTATCTTTTTTGGTGAGTTCCAGTGTCTTCCTGTCGATGACTGTCCAGCAGCTAGTTGTGATTCTGGTGTTCTCACAGGAGGGAGTGAGAACACGTCCTTCTACTCCTTAGGGCCATTTTTAAATCAACATTTGACCCTGATTTTATAAGGAAATAGTGAAAAAAATATGAAGTAAATGTAAAAAAAAAATTTCTTTGTCATAATAGCCTTGTATATCAATCTCATGGCCATAGGGGTTACAGCTATCTTTCACAATAAATGATGTTAGTTTTAGATTGTGAAGCCAGTTCTGATAGCACATTTGTTGTAGGTTCTGTGAACTGGTAGATTGTTTTTTTGAATTCCTTTTTTGTGATAATTTTTAGAAATTGTAAGCAATTAAGGATGAAAAGGTGATTAAAAATATAATGTAGTCACTATCTTGCAACACATATGAGTATTTATTTGATAAATGAAAAAATGGTGAATGAACAATGGAATAAATAGGCAATAAAATTAAAATTATTTTGATACAGTTAAATCTCAACATTGAGTCAATTGTTTTGATGAAGAAAACACTTCTAAAACCTCTACTTAAAAGCAATTCTGTAGAAATTAGGAAAGAAAGGGAATATGACAAGGAGGGCAATTTAAATATCAAAATGTTTTAATCCTCTTTCAAGTAAAGTTTTAACAAATACAGAAATTTGAATAGTAGAAAGTAATAAGATTATGACCAGATTATCTTAATATTTGTTGAATTTTCACTACATCTTCTAGGTAATAGAGAAAGAGTTATTTCATTTTATTTAATTTTATATTTTGGCCTCCCGCAGGGCATGCGGGATCTTACTAGTTCCCCGGCCAGGGATCGAATCCGTGCCCCCTGCTTGGAAGTGCTGAGTCTTAATTACTGGACTTCCAGGGAAGTCCTGAGAAAGGGTATTTTAGTTCAGTGAACTTTATTGATGACTCATTTGTTAATAAAAATATTTTCAAAAATATTTGTTTTACTGCCATTCTGTCTAAAAATAATTGGAACAAGATCTTTTTCATAATAATTATGATGTCTTTTATCTCTCAGAATAAAAATATGGAAATGCTTGTGTCTCTAAATAGAGATATATATAATTAGTGAAAAGTAGGTTTCACTTGAGATTTAAAAAATTACCTTAAACTTTATATTTCTTCTTTTAAACAGTGATACTTTAAAAATTACTATTCAATATAATAGATTTGTTGTAGACCCTAGGCCTGTTTATTATTTTCAAACTTTTTCTTTTAAACTTGAATTTTGTGAACATTTGTACTTTCTTTCTTTCTTTCTTTTTTTTTTTTTTTTTTTTTTTTTTGCGGTACGCGGGCCTCTCTCTGTTGCGGCCTCTTCCGTTGCGGAGCACAGGCTCTGGACGCGCAGGCTCAGCGGCCACGGCTCACGGGCCCAGCCGCCACGGCTCACGGGCCCAGCCGCTCCGCGGCATGTGGGATCTTCCCAAACCGGGGAACGAACCCATGTCCCCTGCATCGGCAAGCGGACTCTCAACCACTGTGCCACCAGGGAAGCCCTGTACTTTATTTCTTTAATTCATGATTCTGTAGCAGAAACCGGTAAGATTTCTGATGGTACAAGAAGTCCTTCAGTGGTTGGGAAAAAAACCTCAATGATAGTACAGTAACAAGAAAACATTGTTGATTACACATTAAAAATGGAGGGTTGATAGTGTGCTTTTGGCTATAAGTAACTGAAAATCTAATGCAAATTGGTTTAAATAATAAGGAAAGTTTTACTTGCTAACCTATCAAGAGCAAAGGCAGGGTAAGATTTTGGTTTGGTGGCTCAACAGTGCTATCAAACATCTATGTTCTTCCAGCCTCACTGCTGCTGTAGTGTAGGCTTCTCTTAACACTTTTCCCTCAAGACTGTAGGATGGCACTGGAGCAACTTGATTCCTTGTTTAAGTTGGAGGACAGAGATACCAACAGAGAGAACTGGCTTTCTATAGCCCTCTCAAGAGGAACAAACCTGCCTTTCATAGAAACACCCCAAAATTTCCTCTCTAGTTTAGTAGCCGAATGAGATTTCATGTCTATTCTTGAACTAGTCATTATGTTGGTGAGATTATTCAGGGTACATGGGCTATGTGAAGGAAGTGTAGATAACTTAACAATATTAGGATTCTATTTAGGAAGAGGGAATGGATTCTGGGTAAACCACAAACAGTCTCTACTACATTTGGCATTGTGGTTTTACAGTTTATTTATAGCATTTTCGTTAGGAATTATTAGTGCTACAGTAAAGTTTTATGGTGTTCTTTACCTTTTCCCTGACCACCTCTAAGTAATGGCTTCTCTAATGTGTGGTTTTGATTTAAGGATTCTGAGCCAGCACTGCTGTATAGAAGAGAGAAAAGGATGCATTGTAGATATGTACAATTAAGTTTTAATTTAAAAATTACAGACGATCAAAAAAGATTGCAGATGGTCATTAAAATGATACTTTTCTCAGCCATGCCCTCCTTTGTTGGCTTATTCCTCTCTGAATGCCTATAAAATTTGTTTATGGTGCTTGTTTGGCAACCAATATGAATAACCTTAGATTATTAATTATCTTTTTATATATGTCACACCAAGGGTCAGCTCTCATTGTATCTCTAATAAAAATAAATTCCAGGGTATCTTTATTGTTAGTGATATCTGCAGAAGGTGTGGTTGGGAGAAGGTCTGTTTAAAGTTAATTCATAAATATTTATTGTGCACAATAAACATTATGTATATAATGGAGTGTGGGAACAATAAAGATGAACAGCATGTGGTTCCTGCCCTCAAGGAATTAAATAATGTAAATATATTAAAGGAGGCATGGGAGAGATTACTTTTGATTAATAGAGTAGGGAGTGGAAAAGGATCAATTATGGAGGTGACGTTTGAGTTGATCCTTAAGAAGATAGCATTCTGTGAATTTGAGATAGGAGGAGGGCATTTTAGATGGAAGGGAACAGTGGAACTAGAGTATGGAGGTGGGAAAGCTCAAAGGCGGGTGCTTTGGAGCAGAGTGAGGGAATAGTGGGAAATATATGATAGTTGGAACGGTGGGTTGGGGCCATTTGAGAAGGCTTACTACATAATTTGAATTTGACTCTGGACGGTAGGAAGCCATTAAATATGTATTAGTTTTTAAAGCCATGAGTCTTGGAAATTGCTTCCTACCAAAGCATAAGTAGCCTTAAGATTTGTAGTCTTTTGTTAATGATAGAATGATTTTGGAGTTCACCCATTAATTCATTTCAACAAATATTTATTGCATATCCAGTATGTGGTAGGTATAAGTTTCTACAGATCCAGCAGTCACCAAGGCAGGCAGAGTCTCTGCTATCATGGAACATGTATCATAATTTGGGGGGGGATTCAGGAAATAAACAAGTAAATAAATAAGATTGCTTTAGATATTGTTAAGATCTCTAAAGAAAATAAAAGAGTTAGATATGACAGAGAGTGTTTTGGGTGGTAATTTAGATTGTTAGTCATGGGATGACCCACGTTTTTGCCCTGGGCAACCAGATGAATAACAATAGCTAATATTGTTATTTACTGTGCGCCAGGTACTGTCTAAGCAGTTTTCATGGATTATCTAATAATAATCATCGTAACCTTATGAAGAATAGAAGGTAGAATTATTCTTATTTTATATATGAGTAGACTGAGGTACAGGTCTCAATAGCTAACAAGTGGTGGTGTCAAGATCCAAACCATTTAATCTGATTTTAGAGCACACACTCTTAATCACAACTACTCATTTCTACTACTGTAACTGAGATAGAATTATATGATGAGAGGACTGAATCAAGAATTCTGTTTTGGCCACATTTGGGATAGTAAGCAGTTGATATGTTAGTATGGAGATATATAGTTATTTGGGAGGTTAGAACTGGAGATATAAACTTCAGATTCATCAGCTTATAGGTGAAGCAGTAGGACTAGGTGAAACCCTTAACATGTTGTAGATAAGAAAGAGGAAAAGACTAAGGGCTGACTCTTGAGGCATCCAAAATTTAGAGCTTGAACAGTAGAGGAGCCAGAAATGGAGAATGGCTGGTGACGTAGAAGAAACCCGGAGAACATGTTGTCAGGAAGCCAAAAGAAAAGTTTCAGAAGAAAGGAATATCACATGTGGTGAATGTGGCCAAGATGCAGGCAAAAGTCTAAGTCAAGTCAGATGGAAAGAAAATAGGAGCAAAGTGTAAGCCACATATATATAAGGAGAGACAGTTTTTTACAGAGGTGTCACTGTGGTGGGGAGCAAAGAATTTTGGTGGTAGGTAGAGGGGGACATGGGATTAGGGAGTGTTTTTAAGCATGGGGGAAAACTATGGTTGATAAAAGTGATCCAGTGAGGAGAAAGAAATTTATGATATAGGAGAGAGGGAACATAAATATAGAGATTGGTCTTTGATTGAAGCAGGGCACTTTTTTGGTTTTTTTATAGTAGAGAGGCAGAGGACAAGGGTACAGATACAGGGTTGTGGGAAGATAAAGGAGTTCACTTCTGATTGCTCCTATTATTTCATTAATATTTAAGACAAAGTAATCAGGTGAGAGTGTTGGTAGGTAATGGGATTATTGGAAATTTAATGAGAGAAGAGATGTGTGTGTCAGGGTCCCCAAGACTACCCCCAGGTTAGGTGCTTCACTAGCAGGACTCACAGAACTCAGCATGTAGTTATACTCGTGGTTAGTATTTATTATGACAAAAAGCTACAAAGCAAAATCAGCAAAGGGAAAGAGCTCATGGGGCAAAGGCAGAGGAAACCAAACAGAAGCTTCCAAGAATCCTCTCCCATTGGTCACACAAGATGCGTTTAATCCCTTCAGCAGTGAATTGTGACATCACGTGTGAAGTGTTGTCTAGCAGTGAAGCTCATTAAGAACTTAATGCCCAAGGTTTTCACTGGAGCCTGGTCACATAGGCTCCCTCTGCCTAGCACAGATCAAAATTCCAGACACCCAGAACAGCAAGCATTCAGCATAAGCCATTATTGTTTACACAGTTTAGGTACACTGAGCCACTTAATCCTATCAGGATTGAGGGAACACTTCTCAAATCTGAGTTCCCAGACTCCAGGCAAGGACCAGCCTTGGAAGCAGGTCTTTCTAAGAATAGCAGCCTTAGGCCTGCGATGCCATCTCTTTTCTGCACAATACGAAATAGTGATTTTGGAGGGTAGGAGAGTGACTGTCATAAGGAGAGGTATTGAAATTGTCAGGAATGTATGTTCACATGACATGTGTGGTGATGAGTTTATCAGATAGTAAGATTGTGATTTTTTTCCCCTGAAGCTACGTCCAGCTGCTCAGAAACAGGCCGTGTTGTAGTTTTAACTAAGGTGTGCCAAAATAATTTGACTTGTGCAAAAATGGCATTGCTTGCTTCTTTTTCACATCAGTCCGAGACAGAGACAAAGGTGGAGTTTCTTGGATTTTATTCTCAATTGATAATTCCATAGTAAATCCTAAATAAATGATCCTCTCCCCAGTGACAGGAGCTTGTAGGACTCACAGAAGATAGAATTTGTAAGGAATAACCTGGCTATCTTCAAGAAAAGAGCACCAGATCCTGAAAATCCTTCATTGTGACTTTTTATGGGGTACCTTTACCTGGTTTGGTTTTGGGCCAGTTATTTCAGGGTTAGCTGGATGGAGTTTGGGTCTTTTGTTTCAAGGGCAGATAGATGGAACCAAGAGTGTAAATTTTGGTTTGTTTTTCATAGGTCTATGTGGCTATTGAACAACTACTTAAGATGTAAAGTCCTCAAAAGAAGTGGTTCTTAACTTAGGGTATACATCCAAATAACTTGTGTGGCTTTTTCAAAATATGTATGATCTTATCTCACTTCCAGAGATTATGATTCGGTTAAGTCAGGATGCAGGAAATGGTATGTGAATTTTTAAAATGCTTCCCTGTTGATTCTAATGTGCACTTCTGATTAAGAATCACAGCTCCAGCCTAGAGAATGTCAGCTTAATGTTTATAAAGTTTGGATCCTCCATTAATACTGTGGAGGCAGTTTGTTTTGCTCCCTGTTTTATGCAAGAAACCAGAAGAATTTTGTCATGTTGGGCCATGTGTCTGGCTGGATAGACTGGAGAGCACTGATTGTTTGGACCATGTTTCTCCACCTGGAGGTGCATGCCAGGGAACTGAATCCTTTGGTCAGCCTGCCTAGAACTAAGTGGATTTCTAATAGTTGGGGGAACTTAGGATTCTAGCAAGAGAGAAGCTCAACCAAATGTTGCCCTGAAGTCTAGGCTCAGGGACCAATTTAGTATTTCTTTAGAAATCATAGATTGAGAAAATAAGTACACTATCTTCAGTGCTATTAAATTCAGGCATGCTCCTGAAAGTGATGGTGAGTGAAAGAATTGATAATTACTTGTTTGACCTTAGGTTTAAACTTACAGATTTAAGTGGGCTGGAAAACTAACCAGTATTTGTAAAACTTTTTATGAGATATTGTATTCTAAATTTCAAATTAATTATTTGGAAATAAATTTCTGGATTATAACTAGTTCATAACTTGTGAACTGCTTGAACTTCAGTTTTTCATTTTGAGAATAAATTGTAGAAAAGTAAATAAATCATTAATTTTTTAAAGGAAATAATCCTTATAACATTTTTAATTATAAAATATTAATAATTAATATTAATATTTCATTCATTCATTACTTAAAATAAGCTAGTAAAGCACTTTGAAAGTAAATGTACTACAAACATTTTCATCAGATATAGATCTTCCTTTTTGGTTCCTAGATACATTTGCTATTATTTTTTAATGCAGAAAGACTGGCAAGTAAGGCAAACTTTGTATTAGCTATTAGTAGATATTATAGTAAAGTATTTTTACAATGGCATGTGAAACCTCTCATTTTTATGGTGGGTTAAATACCTTTTACTCATTTATATTTCTCTTGTTTATGTGTATTTAGAAAGCTATATAAAAATTTCTTATATCATTTAATATCAACAG
This sequence comes from Lagenorhynchus albirostris, assembly GCF_949774975.1. Lineage (NCBI taxonomy): Eukaryota > Metazoa > Chordata > Mammalia > Artiodactyla > Delphinidae > Lagenorhynchus > Lagenorhynchus albirostris. The sequence goes on along the minus strand of NC_083096.1, from coordinate 23,993,338 downwards.
AATTATAAATGTTTGCTTGCAAAAATATGTATGAGACATATGTAACTTTTCAGGACATTGCTGTTGCATCAGTATCTGGATTTTAAGCCATGCTCCTTAGAGCACTGATATTCTGCCACTAAAATAGAATAATGGAAAATTTATTTAGTTGCAGGAAAGATTAAGTCAATGGGTAGAAGTTTCTCAATTTAAAGTTTTTCCTTCCATGAATTAAAAAAATCTTTATTTTAAACATTGTGGTAAAATATACATACCATAAAATTTACCTTTTAAACCATTTTTAAGTGTGCAGTTCAGTGGCATCAGGTACATTGACATTGTTGTGCAACCAACACTACCATCCATTAACAGAGCTTTTTTCATCTTCCCAAACTGTACTCATTAAAAATAACTCCACATTTAACTCCCTCCCTCTGACCGCTGACCTCTACCATTCTACTTTCTGTGTGTGAATTTGACTGTTCTAAGTACCTCGTATGAGTGGAATCATACAGTATTTGCCCTTTTTTGACTGGCTTATTTCAGTGGCTATACACTTGAATAAAGGTGAGACCCACTAGCAAAAAGTGAGTTAGAGCTGTACCTTTCTGTTGTTTGCTTTTTACCTGCTCTTAAGTAAGTAGTATTACTGTTTTAAATAGTTTTAAAAAATAATTTATCATCTGTGTTTTAAAAAAACTATAATATATTAAGCAAGATCCTAGATGCCTGCAGGTAATAACAGAGAGCACATTGCTGCTGCAGTATTGTGCTAGAGAAATTCTGTTGCCTTTTTCACTCAGCTGGCATCAAAATTCTTATATCACATATGTGTAATACATCAAAATTCTTATATCACATATGTGTAATACATATATGTAAACACTGGACATGATCCTGCTATTTTCTATACAGATATTTTAGGGTGTTATGTAAACAACTGTTTTATTTTAGTTTAAACTCATTGGAAGTACTGCTTAGGAGCCATAAAAATAATTTTCAGAAAATTGCTTTTCTCACCTTAAGAATATTAATATTGCACTCTTAGGCAATATTTACTCATTCACTCTAAATTTTTCTTTCCCTTTTAGTTCTTATAACTCTTTTTTTATTTTCCTGACTGACTGCTCTGGTTTTACCCAGAACCAGGTGGGTTTTCTCTATTTTTTTTTTTTTTTAGTATTAGGTTTTTTTTTTCTTTAATTTTTAAATTTTATTTTATTTATTTTTTTATATAGCAGGTTCTTATTAGTCATCAGTTTTATACACATCAGTGTATACATGTCAATCCCAATCGCCCAATTCATCACATTACCACCCCCAACCCCCTCGCGGTTTTCCCCCCTTGGTGTCCATACATTTGTTCTCTACATCTGTGTCTCAACTTCTGCCCTGCAGACCGGTTCATCTGTACCATTTTCTAGGTTCCACATACATGCGTTAATATATGATATTTGTTTTTCTCTTTCTGACTTACTTCACTCTGTATGACAGACTCTAGATCCATCCACATCTCAACAAATGACCCAATTTTGTTCCTTTTTATGGCTGAGTAATATTCCATTGTATATATGTACCACAACTTCTTTATACATTCGTCTGTCGATGGACATTTAGGTTGCTTCCATGACCTGGCTATTGTAAATAGTGCTGCAATGAACATTGGGGTGCATGTGTCTTTTTGAATTATGGTTTTCTCCTGGTGTATACCCAGTAGTGGGAGTGCTAGATCATATGGTAATTCTATTTTTAGCTTTTTAAGAAACCTCCATACTGTTCTCCATAGTGGCTGTATCAATTTACATTCCCACCAACAGTGCAAGAGGGTTCCCTTTTCTCCACACCCTCTCCAGCATTTGTTGTTTGTAGATTTTCTGATGATGCCCATTCTAACTGATGTGAGGTGATACCTCATTGTTGTTTTGATTTGCATTAGTCTAATAATTAGTGATGTTGAGCAGCTTTTCATGTGCTTCTTGGCCATCTGTATGTCTTCTTTGGAGAAATGTCTATTTAGGTCTTCTTCCCATTTTTGAATTGGGTTGTTTGTTTCTTTAATATTGAGCTGCATGAGCTGTTTATATATTTTGGAGATGAATCCTTTGTCCATTGATTCATTTGCAAATATTTTCTCCCATTCTGAGGGTTGTCTTTTCATCTTGTTTGTGGTATCCTTTGTTGTGCAAAAGCTTTTAAGTTTCATTAGGTCCCACTTGTTTATTTCTGTTTTTATTTCCATTACTCTAGGAGGTGGATCAAGAAAGATCTTGCTGTGATTTATGTCAAAGATTGTTCTTCCTATGTTTTCCTCTAAGAGTTTTATAGTGTCCGGTCTTACATTTAGGTCTCGAATCCATTTTGTGTTTATTTTTGTGTATGGTATTAGAAAGTGTTCTAATTTCATTCTTTTACATGTAGCTGTCCAGTTTTCCCAGCACCACTTATTGAAGAGACTGTCTTTTCTCCGTTGTATATCCTTGCCTCCTTTGTCATAGATTAGTTGACCATAGGTGGGTGGGTTTATCTCCGGGCTTTCTATCTTGTTCCATTGATCTATATTTCTGTTTTTGTGCCAGTACCATATTGTCTTGATTACTGTCGCTTTGTAGTATAGTCTGAGATCAGGGAATCTGATTCCTCCTGCTCCGTTTTTTTCCCTCAAGACTGCTTTGACTATTTGGCGTCTTTAGTGTCTCCATATGAATTTTCAGATTTTTTGTTCTAGTTCTGTAAAAAATGCCATTGGTAATTTGATAGGGATTGCATTGAATCTGTAGATTGCTTTGGGTAGTATAGTCCTTTTCACAATATTGATTCTTCCAATCCAACAACATGGTATATCTCTCCATCTGTTGGTATCATCTTTAATTTCTTTCATCAGTGTCTTTTAGTTTTCTGCATACAGGTCTTTTGTCTCCCTAGGTAGGTTTATTCCTAGGTATTTTATTCTTTTTGTTGCAATGGTAAATGGGAGTGTTACCTTAATTTCTCTTTCAGATTTTTCATCATTAGTGTATAGGAATGCAAGAGATTTCTGTGCATTAATTTTGTATCCTGCAACTGTACCAAATTCATTGATTAGCTCTAGTAGTTTTCTGGTGGCATTTTTAGGATTCTCTATGTATAGTATCATGTTATCTGCAAACAGTGACAGTTTTAGTTCTTCTTTTCCAATTTGTATTCCTTTAATTTCTTTTTCTGCTCTGATTGCTGTGGCTAGGACTTCCAAGACTATGTTGACTAATAGTGGTGAGAGTGGACATCCTTGTCTTGTTCCTGATCTTAGAGGAAATGCTTTCAGTTTTTCACCATTGAGAATGATGTTTGCTGTGGGTTTGTCGTATATGGCCTTTATTATGTTGAGGTACGTTCCCACTATGCCCACTTTCTGTAGAGTTTTTTATCATAAATCGGTGTTGAATTTTGTCAAAAGCTTTTTCTGCATCTATTGAGATGATCATACGGTTTTTATTCTTCAGTTTGTTTATATGGTGTATCACATTGATTGATTTGCATATATTGAAGAATCCTTGCATCCCTGGGATAAATCCCACTTGATCATGGTGTATGATCCTTTTAATATGTTGTTGGATTCTGTTTGCTAGTATTTTGTTGAGGAGTTTTGCATCTACATTCATCAGTGATACTGGTCTGTAATTTTTTTTTTAGTATCTTTGTCTGGTTTTGGTATCAGGCTGATAGTGGCCTCATAGAATGAGTTTGGGAGTGTTCCTTCCTTTGCAAGTTTTTGGAAGAGTTTGAGAAGGATGGGTGTTACCTCTTCTCTAAATGTTTGATAGAATTCACCTGTGAAGCCATCTGGTCCTGGACTTTTTTTTGTTGGAAGATTTTTCATCGCAGTTTCAATTTCATTACTTTTGATTGGTCTGTTCATATTTTGTATTTCTTCCTGGTTCAGTCTTGCAAGGTTATACCTTTCTAAGATTTGTCCATTTCTTCCAGGTTGTCCATTTTATTGGCATAGAGTTGCTTGTAGTAGTCTCTTAGGATGCTTTGTAATTTCTGCAGTGTCTGTTGTAACTTCTCCTTTTTCATTTCTAATTTTATTCATTTGAGTCCTCTCCCTCTTTTTCTTGATGAGTCTGGCTAATGGTTTATCAATTTTGTTTATCTTCTCAAAGAAACAGCTTTTAGTTTTATTGATTTTTTCTGTTGTTTTCTTTGTTTCTATTTCATTTATTTCTGCTCTAATCTTTATGATTTCTCTCCTTCTGCTAACTTTGGGTTTTGTTTCTTTTTCTTTGTGTAGTTGCTTTAGGTGTAAGGTTAGATTGTTTGTATGACATTTTGCATGTTTCTCGAGGTAGGCTTGTATAGCTATAAACTTCCCTATTAGAACTGCTTTTGCAGCGTCTCATTGGTTTTTGTTTGTCATGTTTTCATTGTCATTTGTCTCTAGATATTTTTTGATTTCTCTTTGATTTCTTCAGTCATCTCTTGGTTATTTAGTAGCATATTGTTTAGCCTCCATATGTTTGTATTTATTACAGGTTTTTTTTCCTGTAATTAATTTGTCATATCTTAGCATTGTGGTCAAAAAAGATGCTTGATATGATTTCAATTTTCTTAAATTTACTGAGGCTTGATTTGTGACCCAAGATGTGATCTGTCCTGTAGAATGTTCTGTGCACACTTGAGAAGAAAGTGTAATCTGCTGTTTCGGGATGGAATGTCTTATAAATGTCAATTAAATCTATCTGGTTTATTGTGTCATTTAAAGCTTCTGTTTCCTTATTTATTTTCATTTTGGATGATCTGTCCATTGGTGTAAGTGAGATGTTAAAGTCCCCCACTATTATTGTGTTACTGTCAATTTCTTCTTTTATAGCTGTTAGCAGTTGCCTTCTGTGTTGTGGTGCTCCTATGTTGGGTGCATATATATTTATAATTGTTATATCTTCTTCTTGGATTGATCCCTTGATCATTATGTAGTGTCCTTCCTTGTCGCTTTTAACAGTTTTTATTTGAAAGTCTATTTTATCTGATATGAGTATTGCTACTCCAGCTTTCTTCTGATTTCCATTTGTATGGAATATCTTTTTCCATCCCCTCACTTTCAGTCTGTATGTGTCCCTGGGTCTGAAGTGGGTCTCTTGTAGACAGCATATATATGGGTCTTGTTTTTGTATCCATTCAGCAAGCCTGTGTCTTTTGTTTGGAGCATTTAATCCATTCACGTTTAAGGTAATTATCGATATGTATGTTCCTATGACCATTTTCTTAATTGTTTTGGGTTTGTGTTTGTAGGTCCTTTTCTTCTCTTGTGTTTCCCACTCAGAGAAGTTCCTTTAGCATTTGTTGTAGAGCTGGTTTGGTGGTGCTGAATTCTCTTAGCTTTTGCTTGTCTGTAAAGCTTTTGATTTCTACATGGAATCTGAATGAGGTCCTTGCCGGGTCAAGCAATCTTGGTTGTAGGTTCTTCCCTTTCATCACTTGAAGTATATCATGCCACTCCCTTCTGGCTTGTAGAGTTTATGCTGAGAAATCAGCTGTTAACGTTATGGGAGTTCCCTTGTAAGTTATTTGTCATTTTTCCTTTGCTGCTTTCAGTAATTTTTCTTTGTCTTTAATTTTTTGCCAATTTGATTACTATGTGTCTCGGTGTGTTTCTCCTTTGGTTTATCCTGTATGGGAGTCGCTGCGCTTCCTGGACTTGGGTGGCTATTTCGTTTGCCATGTTAGGGAAGTTTTTGACTATAATCTCTTGAAGTATTTTCTCTGGTCCTTTCTCTCTCTCTTGTCCTTCTGGGACCCCTATAATGTGAATGTTGTTGCATTTCATGTTGTCCCAGAGGTCTCTTAGGCTGTCTTCATTTCTTTTCATTCTTTTTTCTTTATTTTGTTCCACAGCAGTGAATTCCACCATTCTGTCTTCCACGTCACTTATCCGTTCTTCTGCTTCAGTTATTCTGCTATTGATTCCTTCTAGTGTATTTTTCATTTCAGTTATTGTATTGTTCATCTCTGTTTGTTTGTTCGTTAATTCTTCTAGGTCTGTGTTAAACATTTCTTGCATCTTCTTGATCTTTGCCTCCATTCTTTTTCTGAGGTCCTGGATCATGTTCACTATCATTATTCTGAATTCTTTTTCTGGAATGTTGCCAATCTCCACTTCATTTAGTTGTTTTTCTGGCATGTTATCTTGTTCCTTCATCTGGTACATAGCCCTCTGCCCTTTCATCTTGTCTGTCTTTCTGTGAATGTTGTTTTTGTTCCACAGGCTTCAGGATTGTAATTCTTCTTGCTCTCTCTCTCCTTTTATAGTAAGGGATGTGTCCTGCCCAGGATTACTTGTGAGGTCCTGGCATGTCCAGAGCAGAAGTTCAGGTTTTCTGAGTCATGGTAGTACTCTGTCCCACTCCTCTTCCTTGCCTCAGGCATTGTCATCAAACTCTCAATTGTAAGAGCTGGGAGCACTTGTAAAACTCTAGCTCTGAGTGGGTGGTGCTCAGAGACACACTGCTGCTTGGTGCTCAGGGCAGGGCCTCCAAGTCCCACTATGTCTGCTTCAGTGCAGGCATGGAGTATCTGCCACAGTAGACTCAGCAGCTACAGGTGGGCAGGGCTGTGTGCTCTGGGCTGCTTTTAGGAGCCCTGGAATAGCTGCTTCTGTGGGCTTCATGTCTTGCGGGCTGTGGGATACAAGACAGGACCCTGGCTTAGAATTGCCCTGGCTGGGATGAGGTTGGTGGCCCTTTGCTGGCTGACTGCCTCTGTCCCACAGCTTGGGAAACTCAGCCTGCTGATACCCTTAAGAGCTGTGTTTTGAGAAGCCGTGGAATTCCCCAGGCATGTCTGGGGTGTCAGAAGTAGGGACAGAACAAAAAGCCTGAGGGTCTAGGGCTCTGAACCTACATTCCCCAATGTGGTTTTGGGTAAAACCAGAGCAGGCAATCGGGAAAAAGAGTTCCAATAATTAAAAGGACTTTTAAATGTGTATAATGGTTATTAACTTGAGAGAATGTGGGAGTAATTTCCCCCCCTGTTGTCAACTCCAGAATGAGGGAAAGAATTTGATGGCTATCACCCTTTTAATGTGAAAGAGAAATTAAGAAATGTACTGTTAAAATTTTTAAAAGTACAGGGAACCATATTCTCTGTGATTTCAAGTATGTCAAAATAGAAATATGGAAAAAATAAACATGTTTGCTCAATAACAAAAACAAACAAACAAAAAATTAAACGAAAACATTTTTTTCTTTTAATTGCATCATTAGAGAGGTTTTAATAGGACACCAGACTGACTTTCCTAGTTTGGTTTGCGCCTAGATTCTCATGTGGCTCGGCATTTTCCCTGCTCACACATGGCATAGTATTTGGGAGTATGGAGGACTGGAATTTGGGAGAATGTGGTGAAGAGGGAGGCAACAGGCCTGGCACTGTATCTGGACTATGGAACAGGCACTAGACAGTTGCTGATGGAGTGTTGGCCACCAGTAGCAGCAGTTGTGTCCCAGGGCACCTCAGAGGCAGTTTTGGCCCTGAGAAAGGGTTCTGACACCCTGAACTGCTGTACTGGGATCCCTGGCTGGCAAACTTACCTTAGAGTGAGGAGGAGAGGGAGAGGGCTAAGAAAATGATTCCTATCAGTAGCCAAAACAACCCTCCTCACATACTGCAGGTGATCCCTGTTAGAAAACAAAGCCTCCAGCATGGAGTCCTTTTTAAAGATACCGTCATTCACTTACACCTGAGAGTCAATTAAAATCAGATTAAAACATTTTGTGAAAATACAAATTGTCAATTTCACTTAAAATTATCTATTAAAGCTCAGGATTGTGATACTCGTCTTCAAATTGAGGTAGCTGTACCATTAGTGCATGAAGGCACCCCAAGGGTATGTGGGTACATATAGTTTAATGGGAGTCAAATTCCAGATCCTCAAGTTCCGTAAGTATTCTTTTCTAAAATCCATCTGTTTGAGAACACTATGAAGTCTGTTTTCATTTTCCACTCCCATTTTATAATTGCTCGTCTCCCGCTTTATAAGATAAAGGCATACTTCTTGTCTCAAATCTATGGTTCATGCTTTAGCTTGTGAAAATCTCTTGGGTGCAAAACAAAAGGGACTATTTGAGAATGCATAGCTCCCAAGGGAGGGCATAACAGAAAGCTCTATAAAAAGTATTGAGGCAGGTGTTTTATTTCACTAGCTTACAAACTAGTAACGAAGCTCTATCAGTCATCCATAATCTTTCTGAAAACTCTGAAGCAAAATGACTGACATTGCGCTATGTAATAACACACTCATTTGAGTTAAAAATTAAAGTCAGACCTTTTCTAACAAAATAAGTCTTATGTTATAGATTGGTTTGATAATGAGGCTTGGCTTTGCCAATTAGATTATATGGTGGACATTTCCCATAAATTTTCATAAATTCCAGGTTTTAATAGAATTCTATTTAAAGCATATATGCAGTATGAAATATACTGGAAGTCACATCATTTACAACTGTTAAACCTATAATTATTTGAGCTATAATTTAAAACTGTTCAAAGGAGTACGTTGTTTTTCAAAACCTTTGTAGAGCTAGTATGTGAACAAAAATATTTCATGACCACTGCTGGGGTGTTGTGGGAAAAGCCTGGGTTTTAGAGTCATTCTGAGTACCCTAGCTTTGGATCTTGTCCTTGGCAATATGCCTTTAGAAGTTGACTTAAAAACTGCTTAAGAGTTTTATCCAATGTATCTATTCCTTATTTTCTAAAAGGTTTTAAGTTTTTTGTTATTTTAATATAGATTAGTATTGCATTTTATTATTTTTTTGTGTTTGTTGAGATAATCATTTGATTTTTCATCTTTATTCCATTGATGTGGTGATAAACATTAAGTTTGAATATTGAATCAATCTGGCATTCCTTCATTAGACCCAGCTTAGTTGTGAAGTATAACATATTTTTGGATTTGATTTACTAGTGCTTTATGTTTTTTTTGCATTGTGTACACAAGAGAGATTCTTTTCTTTTGATGTCTGTGTAAAGTTTTGGCATCAACATTATGCTGCCCTCACAAAACACGTTGAAATGTATTTCTTCATGTAATGTTGGTGTCATTACTACCTTAGATATTTGAAAGTTTGGAAGAATTCAGTGACAAACCTATCTCATCCTGGAGTTTTCTTTCCAGAGAGATTTTAAAGTAGGGATTCAGTTTCTTTATTAGATGTAGGATTATTCAAGTTTCCTGTTATTTCTTGTGTCATTTGACAAGTTGCATTTTTTAGGAATTTGCCCACTTAATGTTAATTTAAAAATTTATTAGCATAAACTTGTTCTAAATGATGATTTTCTGGTTACTCTCTTAAGATCAGTAATTGTGTACATTTTTTTTTTTTTAAATTTATTAATTAATTTATTTCTTTTTGGCTGTGTTGGGTCTTCGTTGCTGTGAGAGGGCTTTCTCTAGTTGTGGCGAGCGGGAGCTACTCTTCATCGCGGTGCACGGGCCTCTCACTATCGCGGCCTCTCTTGTTGCGGAGCACGGGCTCCAGACGCGCAGGCTCAGTAGTTGTGGCGCACGGGCTTAGTTGCTCCGCGGCATGTGGGATCTTCCCAGACCAGGGCTCGAACCCGTGTCCCCTGCATTGGCAGGCAGATTCTCAACCGCTGCGCCACCAGGGAAGCCCTGTGTACATTTTTTAATTCTAATATTGCTTATTTACGTCTTCTCTTTCCTTGGTCTCTTTTTAGAGATCTTGTGAAAAGATCTTGTCAGTCTTGTGAAAGAACCAATTTTTTGTAATGTTGATTTTCTCTATTTTCTATTAATCTGTACTCTCATCTGTATTATTTTCTTTCATTTACTTTTGTTCTTTTCCCCATCTTTTAAAGTTCTTTGATTAGCCTGTTAATTCTCAGCATTCTTCTTTTCTAATATAAATTTTAAGGCTTTAGATTTCTAAGTACCACTGTAGGTACATCCCACACATTTTGATATGTTGTCTTTTTATTATTGTTCCATGTTAAATGCTTTCTTATTTCCTATTTCTGTTTTCTTCTTTGAACTATGAGTTGTTTAGAGGTGTGTTTTAATTTCCAAATGCTTTAAAAAAAGTTATTATTTAAAAAAATTTCCAACTTATTTCCATCGTGGCCTAGTATTTGTTCCATGTATATAAATGTTCCACATGTTTTTCAAAATAATGTTTCTCCTGCAGTTGTTGTATGTTGTCCAGTAGACCCAACTTGTTATTTAGATTTTCAGATTTTTGTCTGCTTCACCTATAAATTATTGTGTATTAAAGTTATCTATCTTGATGGGGTATTTTCCAGTTTTTCCATGTAACTGTCTCAATTTTTGCCGATTATATACTTTGAGTAATACTAGATTAATTAAATGATGAAATGTAGAATTATTTTATTTTCATGATGATTTGCACCTTTTATGTAATGACAATCGTTATCTTTAGTTAGGATTTTTGCCCTATAGTTCCTCTTTTTTTCCCTTATTATAAATAATGTGGCTTTATTTTGGTTATTTATGTGGTTTGTTTTTCCATCCTTTTATTTTAATTCTCTCTGTATTCTTGTGTTTTGATGTTTTTTGGAAAAGCATCTGACTGGATTTTTCTCTCTCAGTGTGAAATCTTTGTATTTTGACTGTAACAGGCCATTTACATTTATTGTAAATACAGAATTATTTGGATTTATTTCTACCATTTTTTTTCCTTTTTAAAAAGACTTTGAAAATATTTATTTTTTCATATGTTCTCAATATCTTTTGGATTAATTCAGTTTATTTTCCTGAATCAGTTTTCCCCTCTACTTGTTTGGTTGACAAACATTCCATTTCTTTTCCTTTAGAGGTTACCCATTTGAAACTTAATACATGTAAGTTATCAAACTGTGAAGTTAATCACTGTCTTTTATGCTTCTCCCAAGGATGCTCTCCTGTGATTCCTAGTCTCTATTTCTTTTGAGAGAGAGAGAATCTAATTGAGATAGCTTGGATCAAGTGTCTCCTTCTGGATCATAGCCATTGTAAGGAGTGGGGGAGGGGGAGGGTTTAGTAGAGCTATGGCCACTAGGTTCTTCTCTTTTACCCCTTACCACTCCTCCTTTCCCTTCCTTGTACCATATATTATTGTCTCTTATCTGCCATTCAGGAGATATCTACTACAGAATTGCTGCAAACCCAAATATATCTAATTCTGTATACTTTCTGTAAGACTTTTTTCCTCACAGATTCACAGTTTGGGGAATTGTGGGGAAATCTCTTCTTCCTCCTCCTCTTCCTCCTTCTCCCCCTTCTCTTTCCCCTCCTTATCCTTTCCCTTCTCTCCCTTCTCCCTACTTCCGCTTCCTGGTTTTTTTTTTTTTTTTGTATATGTGAATATTTGAAACCTGTCAAAGTCAGTCCCCCCACCCCAATTGATCATCTCTCCATGGTTGTGCTGTTTCAGAAGGCTTAGGTCATTTATGTCTTTTTCCTTGGTCTGTCCCTTCTTTTCCATTAGTGCTTATCTGCTTGAGAATTCCTAGGAAACTTTGAATGTGACATAGGTGTTCCTATACAAATAAATGACACCTGTGTGTCTCACACTCAAAGGTTTTAGCAGGCAAAGACGTTCTTCTGAAGTCTCCACTGGCTATCATTCTTTTCATTTTAACTTGAGCTCCTTACCATTTTTATTAATCGTCTTATAGCCACGTCTTCCCTTTTTGATTTTTTCATCTTATCTGTTTATAAAATACTTACCTTATCTTGCCAGTGCCTTTGGGTTAATAAATAGTCTCCATAAAGAAACTGAGAATTAGGTTAAGAAACTTATCCAGTATTACATAGCTATTCAATTACAGTCAGGTTTGGAACTCAGGATCCAAACTGGGAAGACAGAGCTCTTAATTATTTGATATATTTGATTTAAGGCTTTTTAAATGTATGTTTTAAAATCAAGTTATTAAAAAAAATTACCTACCATTTGCCCCATTTTCTATTATAAAGTTCTTTTTCTCTAACTACATTGCAAGAGCTCTTTGAATTTTAGGAATAGCAACCCTTTGACCTTCACAGTTTACAGGTATTTTCCCTGTTTGTAATATAATTTTCTTTTAAATTTATTCAGAGAATTAAAAAAATCTATAACTTTTAGATGAGCAACAAGGATATATTGTATAGCACAGGGAATTATAGCCATTATCTTGTAATAACTTATAATGGAGTATAATATGCAAAAATACTGAATCACTATGCTGTACACCTGAAACTAACATAATATTGTAAATCAACTATACTTCAATTAAAAATGTAACTTTAGGGCTTCCCTGGTGGCGCAGTGGTTGAGAGTCCGCCTGCTGGTGCAGGGGACACGGGTTTGTGCCCCGGTCCAGGAAGATCCCACATGCTGCGGAGTGGCTGGGCCCGTGAGCCATGGCCGCTGGGCCTGCGCGTCCGGAGCCTGTGCTCCGCAACGGGAGAGGCCACAGCAGTGAGAGGCCCACGTACCACCCCCCCCCCAAAAAAAAAAAGTAACTTTAAAATTCTGTTAAATCTTTCTGTCTTTTCCTTTAGAGTTTTTGCTTTTGGCATATGATTAGAAAAGTTCCTCCTCATCCCACGATCATAAAAATGTCCTATTCTAATACATTTATGGTATACATAGGTTGTTTTTTAGATAATCTACCTGTATTTAGACTGATACTTTTTTAAAAAATAAATTTATATTATTTATTTATTTTTGGCTTCGTTGGATCTTTGTTGCTGCGTGCGGGCTTTCTCTAGTTGCAGCGAGTGGGGCCTCCTGTTCATTGCTTTGCACGGGCTTCTCATTGCGGTGGCTTCTCTTGCTGCGGAGCACAGGCTCTAGGCATGCAGGCTTCAGTAGTTGTAGCACGTGGGCTCAGTAGTTGCAGCTCACGGGCTCCAGAGCGCTGGCTCTGCAGCTATGGCGCAGGGGCCCAGCTGCTCCGAGGCATGTGGGATCTTCCCGGACCAGGGCTCTAACCCACGTCTCCTGCATTGGCAGGCGGCCTCCCAACCACTGTGCCACCAGGGAAGTCCCTAGACTGATACTTTTTAAATACATTTTTAATAGCTGGTAAAACAAGACCCTTCATATTTCTTTATAAATGTTTTAAAAACATGTAAAAAATATAAACAAAGTGGCCAAACTATTTTTTTTTACTTTTGTCATATTTTAAACATATGGAATAATTTAAAAACACCATTTTATAGTAGTGTTCTCACCAGCTGAGTGGAAATAAATTTATATAATGTCTATATTTTCTCTTTTTTGAGATTTACTTCCCATAAAACAGTTATATAAAATTTCCTGTGAACCTATTATTTATTTATGCATTATTAGTAGTGGTGATAACTGAAGATATTTGAAAGAAGTATGTGACGAGAGTAAATTGTTACTATGGGAAGACTAAGTAACTAGTCATTTCTAGCACAGTGGCTGGTACTGAACAGGAGCTCAATAAGGAATTAAATATAGAATTAAATGATTAATGAAGACATTTTATTGGTGAATTTATGAGACTCAACCTTATAGAATTGATCAAATTAGGGATGCTAATATATTTACTAGTCTTATAGGAAGCAAAGTAGGTGAATTTAGAATGCTAGTTTAGTGATTTACAATAAAGAATATATCTATCGAGCATTGGAGTTAGTTGTGTCAGCCCTACTGGTGCTTTTTTTTTCTTGCAGAAAGTATTTTATTAGAAGTTTGCCTAAAGAATGGAGTTGGAATAAGGATAGTTACTCTAATGGATTTAAGTTCTGATAGCCCATGGCAGGAATGGGCTATTCCATGGCAGGAATGACATGTCAGGTGGATTAATGTTTTGTTCATTTGTCAGCATCCCCATCTACTGTGCATGAAAGACTACTACTTAGGTTTCTCACTCACAAATATTCTCTCCTGATCAATATCGTCCTCCTGGACACATTCTTTCTTTAGTTATATGATTGTTTTACCATCAGATCATGCTCTTAGGAGCAGTTATTTAAAAAAATTTACATGTTATATTGGGTTGGCCAAAAAGTTTGTCCGAGTTTTTCCATAATCCCAAACTAACTTTTGGCCAACCCAATACATGAACACAGGTTTATTTAAACCATTCAAACAACATATAAGTATAATTAGCATTTATTGAGCCTTTATATACATGAAATATCATGTTAAGTATTGTATTTTCTTATTTAATTGTAAAACAACACAACAACAGCACGAAAGTACTGTATACCAGTGTTCCCAGCAGCATTATTCACAATAACCCAAGTGTTCATTAACTGATGAATGGATAAAAGAATGTGACACACACACACACACACACACACACACACACACACACACACACACACACACACACACACACACACACACACACACACACACAATGGAGTATGATTCAGCCCTAAAAAGGAATGAAGTTATGATACATGCTACAACATGGATGACCCTTGAAAACATTATGGTAAGTGAAATAAGCCAGAAATAAACCACATGTTGTATGGTTCCACTTATGTGAGATACCTAGAAAAGGCAAATCAGAAATAAAGTAGATCATAGAGTTTACCAGGGACTGGAGCAAAAGGGGAATGGGGAACAATTGCTTAATGGTTGCAGAGTTTCTGTTTGGGGTGATGAAAACGTTTTGGAAATAGAAAGCAGTGATGGTTGTACAACATTGTGAATGTAATTAATGCCAGTGATGTACCCTCAAAAGTGGTTAAAATGACATATTTTATGTTATATATATTTACCACAAAATAAAACTGAAAAAACAACCAACCTGTTGACTTAGGTTCTATTATTTCTATTTTGCAATGAGGTTCATAAAAGATAAGTAACTAGTATGAGATCATATAGCTAATAAGTGACAAACCCTAACCTTGAACTCAGGTCTGTCTGACCTCAGATTCCATATTTTTAATCAAATGTTTCTCTGCTTTCAGTAGTAAAGGTGAAAGTCCCTCCTTTTCTGTGCCCTATGTCCATTCTCTTTCACAGAAGTTCTCTGTATTAATTGTTTGGCCTATATCTTTTTAGACTCTTTTCCTATGCGTTCATTTAGGTATATGTGTGCAAATAACTGAACTTATTTCTGTTTCATTGTTTTGTTGGTCCAGGGTTCAGGAAGCTATGACACCATTGGACAAATCTGGCTCACCACCGGTTTTTATTTTAAAGAAATATTTTGTAAGGAAAGAAAGATTTTGTAAAGGAAGATGTTTTTAAATCTGTGCAATAAGTTCACGCTGTCTAGTTCCTAGTTCCTTCTAGTGTGTCATAGGAAGTAGAATTCATTGATGCTGGGAATGTGGAAAATGACATTCTCAGGCTATCATATGGCTTAAAAGGCTGATTTTTTTTTTAATCAGGTGATATTTTCTGTGATGACATGTAATTTGGTTTAATATGTCTACATACTTAATACCTTTTAGAACGTGATTTCTTTTTTTAACTTATGTTTTTGTATTTATATTTTCTGTTTTGTTTTCTTAGGTGGGAGAATTTTATTTTATTTTTATGTTTTTTTTTTAAACATCTTTATTGGAGTATAATTGCTTTACAATGGTGGGTTAGTTTCTGCTTTATAGCAAAGTGAATCAGCTATATATATATATATATATATCCCCATATCCCATATCTCCTCCCTCTTGCGTCTCCCTCGCACCCTCCCTATCCCACCCCTCTAGGTGGTCACAAAGCACTGAGCTGATCTCCCTGTGCTATGCGGCTGCTTCCTACTAGCTATCTATTTTATATTTGGTAGTATGTATAAGTCCATGACACTCTCTCACTTCGTCCCAGCTTACCCTTCCCCCTCCCCGTGTCCTCAAGTCCATTCTCTGTGTCTGCGTCTTTATTCCTGTCCTGCCCCTAGGTTCTTCATAACCTTTTTTTTTTTTTAGATTCCATATATATGTGTTAGCATATGGTATTTGTTTTTCTCTTTCTGACTTAATTCACTCTGTATGACAGACTCTAGGTCCATCCACCTCACGACAAATAACCCAATTTCGTTTCTTTTTATGGCTGAGTAATATTCCATTGTATGTATGTGCCACATCTTTATCCATTCATCTGTCGGTGGATACTTACATTGCTTCTGTGTCCTGGCTATTGTAAAGAGAGCTGCAATGAACACTGTAGTACATGACTCTTTTTGAATTATGGTTTTCTCAGGGTATATGCCCAGTAATGGGATTGCTGGGTTGTATGGTAGTTCTATTCTTTTATTTTAAATTAATTTTTATTGGAGTATAGTTGCTTTACAATGTTGTGCTAGCTTCTACTGCACAGCAAAATGAATCAGCCATACATATACATATATCCCCTCCCTTTTGGGTTTCCCTCCCATTTAGGACACCACAGTGCATTAAGTAGAGTTCCCTGTGCTATACAGTAGGTTATCATTATTTATCAGTTTTATACATAGTACTGTATATATGTCAATCCCGATCTCCCAATTCCTCCCACCCCACCCCTTTCCCCCTTGGTATCCATACATTGGTAGAACATCATTTCTTAATCTAGGATTATGAAGTATCTAGTAATCTTTCTGTATGATATATAAAATTTGAGGTATATGTGCTTTTTCTTTTTTTTTTTGCTATACACAGGCCTCTCACTGTTGTGGCCTCCCCCGTTGCGGAGTACAGGCTCCGGATGTGCAGGCTCAGCGGCCATGGCTCACAGGCCCAGCCGCTCCGTGGCATGTGGGATCTTCCCGGACCGGGGCACGAACCCGTGTCCCCTGTATTGGCAGGCGGACTCTCAACCACTGCGCCACCAGGGAAGCCCTGTGCTTTTTCTTTGGGAGGAGTTCATAGCCTTATACCATATTCTTGAAGTAGTCTGTGATCTCTCTGTAAACTCTCCCTTTTTTTGAGTTATTGATTAAGAGGTTTTTTTTTATTTTAAATAAGGTTTGAGTAGTTATAAACAGCATATAGAGAAGTAAATTGGTGATTTAAATTCATTATTTTATCATATATGCATGTTACTATTTAAAATAACATTAAATTTCAATGACTATACCTTTAATTTCTTGACTTCTTTTGGTAGATTTTCATATCTGTTTTATCATTTATATTCTATCTCTTAGTCATCATTACCCACTTATTTTATGGTGTTTTTTAGATCGTACTATTCTCTTGAGTTCTTGGGGGTACTAATGTTCCTGTTTGTTTCAATTGCCTACTTTACACTATGGTGGACTATTTCCTCATGTGGTTTAAATTTTTAGATTGTGAGCTCACTTTTGATTGGGGTATATTTTTCTGGGTTGAGTTCTATTCTCTCTGAGTGCTTTGCTCTGTGGGGTTGGGACCAGATTTAATACTCATTTCTTGGCTGAGGATTCCTTTGCCACATGAGCAGTATAAATTCAGACTCCAAACTGTCACATGCTCCCCCATTACATTACCCCCCACTCCATCCTGGGCTGCTCCCCTAAACCAAGAGTCAGAATTTTTGTTATTCCCTTACGTGGAGAAAGGGTCCTGGGTCCTGATTTTAATCAGGAGTATTGATTCCATTCTTTTCCCCCTCTTAGGTCATGAGCAATACCCGCATGTTTCCTGTGGATCTGTTAGCGACTGTGCCCAGGACCAATATTATGCTTTTTGCAGCATCTGCTCCTGTGTTTTGATTGGACTTCTTTATTTCTGGCTCTTGGGAATTTCCCCATGCCTCTCTCTCTCTCTCTCTCTCTGTTTTTTGAGTTTGAATGTATATTTAAAATTTCTCATGGGTGTCTCTTATTCAGCATTTCTGTGGGTTTGTTGCATGGTTTTATGTGTGTGGATCCGTTACCTTTGCCTGTTAAGGCGCCAAAACCATAAACACATATGGACTATTTGGAAACTTCTTTCAGTAATCAATTATTTAAAAAATTAAAAAATACTCTGTCAAAGATACTATTTTATGGGCTTAAAAATCATTAACACAGTGCTACACTTGTCCTCCTGTCATTGCTAAACATCTCAGAAACATACCACTTGTAATTTTATTCTTTGTACAGGTGATTCGTATATAGTTGCAGTATATTTCATCATCTACTATATATTAATTTAAAACTACATTGTATATTTTATTTGTAAAATATAGACATAAAACCTGATAAAATTGATAAAAGTTTAATGTGACTTCAGTAACTATTCTTTTGTCATTGCTCCCTCATATTTCTCTTCCTCCCTCCCTTCTGCATGGATGTTCTCCCTGCCTTAGTTTTGGTCCCTGATTCTCATGTTCCTCCACTGCAGATTAGTATCAGCATCCATAGTGGAAGGACATGCAGTAGAAAGGATAAGGGAGAGGACAAATGGAAGGATGGACACCCACTGGAGAAATCTGAGAGGAAAGGGAGGAAGCAGAATCATGGGTGAAGGGAAGGTTAAAATCTCTTGCTCCAGTACTCACTGTTCTCTTCTAGGCCTCTTTATGCCTTCAGGCTCTGTCTTTGTTTTTATTCTTCATCTTCTTACTTCCACTTTCTTTTTCTATTGGAACCACTAACTAGGTTCCTTTCTCAAGCCATGACAGCTAATATTACCAGTGGTTTGAAACCAGCAGACTGTTCCCATGAGGCCTGGACAGTAGCTGTTGGGAGGAGGCAGGCTGGAGGGGAGGACTGAAGGAGACTCCGTGTTTAGATCTTGGGCTACATTCAGCAGGGAAAAGGGTATGCCTTGCAAGGTATACCTGGCATTTCATACTGAAACTTGGAATTCTTTTTATTTTAGAATCATTCATTCATTTATCCGTTCATTTATCAGTGTACAGTGAACCAGGCAGTGTGTGAGTGGCTCAGATAGAAATATGCTTTCTTTGCAGCTTCAAAGAGATTTTTTTTAACTTAGAATTATTTCATATTTGATTTCTTAAATTCCAGTATCTGTGTTAATTTCAGAACTTTTGGGAAGAAAGAGACATGTTATATTGGAAAGGCTTTGGAGCCTGACAGATCAGAGCTTCAATCCTATTAGTACCACTTACTAGTAATCTTCAGAATTTATTTTACCTTTCTGAACCTGTTTTCTTTTCTGTAAAATGGGAATAATAATACTTGTCATTCATATCTCCTTCTCTTCATGCATGTGCTTTGTATCTTTCTGCAGAACTAATTTTCTCCCCAGCTTTTAGCCTTGTGGTAGAACGCTTACCCCAATAACTACTGAGTTTTTATGTTAATTCTTATAACCACTTGCAGAGACTAAGTCTTTCTGAGTTCAGTTGTAAATTATTTGTTCCACAGCTTTGGTCAGTTTTCTACTCTGGATCACTTTACTCTGACCTGTGAAGTGTGGCCCCACAGTATATACTTAACCTTCCCCTGAGATTCTAGGGGAGATTTTCAGAGAAAGGAGAGTGAGGTGGCGTGGCACAGATTTCAGAAAGTATGTGCCACAAGTGAAAGCACTGAACTGGACAGTAAAGAAAGTCAACATATTGTTATCATTAGATGGTGTAGTACTTTGTGAAAGGTCACTGAATATAGCATTTATTCAGTATAGACATAGCCATTGTTTAGCAGCACAGCAGACTGGATTGGGCCCTTATATTGCCTTGATTTTTGTCAAGGACAGTAGTGTAGTGATTATTAATTCTTTGAAAATTACTGTAATGAATACAGAGTTTTTGCAACTAGTCTTATATATCCAAAATTATTTAAATTACACCGAGTGCCTGAAATGGCCTTTTGGTAGATAGAATTCATGATTTTTTTTTTACATATCTTTGTATAAAGCATTTTTGGGGACTTCCCTGGTGGTGCAGTGGTTAAGAATCCGCCTGCCAATGCAGGGGACATGGGTTTGAGCCCTGGTCCGGGAAGATCCCACATGCCGCAGAGCAACTAAGCCCGTGCACCACAATCAGTGAGCCTGCAAGCCACAACTACTGAGCCTGCGTGCCACAACTACTGGAGCCCATGTACCTAGAGCCTGTGCTCTCCAACAAAGAGAAGCCCCCCACTCACTGCAACTAGAGAAAGCCTACGCACAGCAACGAAGACCCAACACAGACATAAATAAATAAATAAATAAAGCATTTTTGTTAGATAGTGCTAATGAACTTTTGGCAGTAAATTGAGTGTATAATCAAATTTTTCAAATGCAATATAGAAATAAATGTTCCAGTAGTTGAAATTGTGAATCATCTCATTCTATTTCATGATTTCATTTAATATCTGACCCTCAGCTCTAATAATGTGTTAGGGCATCTTTTAAACTGTCTCAGACATTGTGAATGGAGTGCTCAGTAATAAATTGTACAGCTTTTAACTTTGTTTTGGTTCATTTTCTTTGTACTATCTGAGTATCATAAGATACCTATATACCCCTCTATAGATTTTAATAGTTATTGTTGCTTATTTGTACCACAGATTATAATAATAGGTATAATATACCTTAAGTGTTAGCTCTGCAGCAGCTTTTTTTTGGGACTTCTGCTTTATCGTTCGGAGGAACTTGAAGTATGTATTAATAATACCTTTGTTTTGTGACCCTGAGATATAGTAGAAATCAAAGCTCCTTTTAAGTATTGGAGATTGATGTTATAATTTATTTGAATTATAGTTATGCTCCCATTTTCAGTTCTAATAAGGCCTTTATGTATCAACCCATTGCTGGATTGTCTCTGTGGACTCCCACTTGGGCCCCAGTCTGGTCAAAGCCCCCTGCCTCAGTGGGGGTGTGGTGTGGGGGGAGAGTCTTTTCCCGTGAGGATTTCCACAGCCAGTAACCAAACCAGTGCTGAGACTGAAACAGCACAAGCTTTATTCAATGGCCAGAGAATGGAGAAGCAGGAACTTAGTTCCAAATCAGTTTCTTTTAGGGGGAGCAGTCAAGGCGAGATTTTTAAACGTCGGGTTAACGAGGGGGAGGCACATGCATTGGTTTTATTGGAATAGGCACTGTTCTTCCTGGAACTGGTATGCCCCCTCCTTTTCTTCCTGCTATGGTCTGGTACTTCCTGTAATGGCTGTTGGTGGGTGTGTCATTTAGCATGCTAATGCATTACAATGAACATATAATGAGGCTTAGGGTCTACGGGAGGTCAGGTCTCTCACCATCTTGGGTTTCACCAGTTCTAACCAGGTCTGGTGGCCTCTTGTTTTTCTTTTCTGGTGGTTTCCTGTAAGACAAAGATAACACTTACCCCCAGCTTAGATTCTCTCAAGGAATGGGGAGAGTTAGAGTCTGGGAGTAACAGCCATGGTAAGAAACCCATCTTGTCAAACTGTGTGTGTGTGTGTGTGTGTGTGTGTGTGTATGTTAAGGTTTCTTCCTTAAAAAGCTTTATTGAAATATAATTCACAGAGTAAACAATTCACTCATTTGAAGTATGCAATTCAGTGGTATTATCTTACTGTTTTATCTTATTAATTTAAAAAAGTTGTGGTAAAGTACAATTGACAATGTGGAGATTAAGGGTGCTGACCCCTGCACAGTGGAAGATCCACCTATAACTTCATAGTGGGCCATCTGCATCTGCGATTCTGCATCAGAGGTTCAGAACCAACTGCAGATAGTGTAGTACTGCAGTATGTATTTATTGAAAAAAATCCGCTTGTAAGTGGCCCCTTGCAGTTCAAACCCGTGTTGTTCAAGGGCCAACTGTATGTAATACAAAATTGCCATTTTAACCGTACAATTTATTGGCATTAATTACATTCACAGTGTTGTGCAACCATCACCACTGTCTATTTCTAAAACTTCTCATCATCCCAAAGAGAAATTCTATAACCATTAAGCAATGAATCCCCATTTTCCACCCTCCCTCCAGCACCTGGTAACCTTTAATCTATTTTCTATCTCTATGAATTTGCCTGTTCTAGATATTTCATATAAGGTGAGTCAAACAAGAATTGCCTTTTTATGTCTGGCTTATTCCTTTTAACATTTTATCATAATGTTTTTAAGATTCATCCATGTTGGAACATGTATCAGACTTTTATTTCTTTTTTAGGTTGAACTGTTGTTGTATGTATATACCACATTTTGTTTATCCATTCATCTGTTGATGGACCTTTGGCTATTGTGAATAATGCTGTAATAAACATTGGTGTACAGGGATCTATTGGAATCCCTTTTTTCAATTCCTTTGGATATATATCTAAAAATAGAACTGCTGGGCCATAAGGTAAATCTATGTTCAGTTTTTTGAGGAACTGCCAAACTTTTCCAAAATAGCTTTTTACATTCATACATAAAAAGTACTTTACATTCCCACCAGTAATGTATGAGGGTTCCAGTTTCTCTAAATCCTTGTCAACACTTGTTATTTTCTGTTTTGTGAAATTTACTTATTAATTTATTATTATTATTGTTATTATTATTTATAGCTATCCTAGAGGGTGTGAAGTGATATCTCATTGTGGTTTTGGTTTGCATTTCCCTAATTATTGGTGTTTAGTAACTTTTCATGTGCTTTTTGGCTATTTGTATATCTCTGGAGAAATATTTAATCAAACCTTTGCCCATTTTTTAATAGGGCTGTTTTTCGATTGTTGAGTTGTAGGAGTTCTTTATATGTTCTAGTATTAATTCTTTTTCAAATATATGATTTGCAAATATTTTTCACCATTCTGTAGTTTTTAAAATTTCTTTCTTAATACTAAACTTTGATGTACAAAAGTTTTAAATTTTGATGAAACCAGTTTATCTATTTTTTTCTTTTATTGCCTGTGCTTTTTGTGTCATGTGCACGAAATCATTGCCATATCCAGTGCCATGAAGATTTTCCCCTGTGTTTTCTTCTACAAGTATTTATAGTTTTAACTTTTAAGTTGAGATCTTGATGCACTTTGAGTTAATTTTTGTATTTGGTGTAAAATAAGGATCTATGTTCATTCTTATGTATATAGATATCTTGACTTCTTACCTGTACATACTTCGACATCTGTTTTCTCAGAAATGAAAGCATTCTCTTAGATATCTCCACAGTACAATTATTAATTTAGCAAATTTAACCCTGATACATTATATAATACATATTTAATATTGAAATTTCACCAGTTATCCCAATAATATCCTTTATAGCAATGTTTATTTTTATTTTTGGCTATGAGTTCCAGTCCATTATTACACATTGCATTTAGTTGTTTTTTTTTTTAAAGTAGTTATATATTCAGTATTTTATTTATTTATTTTATTTTTGGCTGTGTTGGGTCTTCGTTTCTGTGCGAGGGCTTTCTCTAGTTGCGGTGAGCGGGGGCCACTCTTCATCGCGGTGCGTGGGCTTCTCACTGTCACGGCCTCTCGTTGTGGAGCGCAGGCTCCAGATGCGCAGGCTCAGTAGTTGTGGCTCACGGGCCTAGTTGCTCCGCGGCATGTGGGATCTTCCCAGACCAGGGCTTGAACCCATGTCCCCTGCATTGGCAGGCAGATTCTCAACCCCTGCACCACCAGGGAAGCCCGCATTTAGTTTTTATTTTATTTTATTTATTTATTTTTTGGCCATGCTGTGTGGCTTGCGAGATCTTAGTTCTCCAACCAGGGGTAGAACCCGCACTCTTGTCAGTGAAAGGGTGGAGTCCTAACCACTGGATCACCAGGGAATTCTGCATTTAGTTTTAATGTCTCTTTAGAATCTTTTAATCTGGAGCAGTTCTTTAGACATTTTTTTATCTTTCAGTGTCCTTGTTGTGTCTTGAAACTTGTCATACCACAGGCCAGTTATTTGTTAGATTGTTCCTGAATTTAAATTTGTCTGATTATTTCCTTGTGATTAGAGTCCAGTTATCTGTCTTTGGCAGATGTGTAGTTGTAAGTGATATTAATTAATTAAATTTTTTTCCTCCTTATATATTTTTTTCCTTCTACTTTGATTTTAGTCTCTTGGTCTGACCTTAACATATTTGACACCTTAATTTTCAGCCTTCCTTCTTTCCCAGTATAAATATTGAGGGCTTTCCCCTCCCCCCCAGTTATATTCTAGAAGTCTTGATATGTAATATTTTTATTATTAAGTAGTTCTGAATATTTTCTAATTACCTTATTACTTTCTTCTTCAAAATTATTGTCAGATTTCAGAGCTTATGGGCTTTCCTCTGGTCTTTCTGTTCTTGATTTCTAATTATATTAATTGCATAGTACTCATAGAATTTTATTTTTGTGTTCCCAACACTTTGAATTTTGTTGGAGGTAGTTTTATGCCTTGCATATTATAAAAATTTGTAGAGGTTCAGTGTGTGTTTGAAAATTAATTCTTCAACTCTTAGGTGGAGTGTTACATGTATGCCACTCAATACACTAAAAAAATTGTTTTTTGGTCTGCTTGAGCTATGAGTTACTGAGAGAGAGAGTAAAATCTCCCTCTAGGAAGGTGAATTTGTTTCTTCTTTTATGTCTGTCAATTTGGCTTTACACATTTGGAGGTTATGTTGTTGGGTGTATACATGTTTAGACTTATTGTGTCCTGGTTAATTTCAGCTGGGTTTTTTTTTTTTTTCAATCATTATGTATGACTCCTTTTAATTTCTGTTCCACTAATGCCTCCCCACCCAATACCTCTTTCATCCAATATCAGTATGGCTATATTGATTTTTTGGTGGGTGAGAGCCGAGGGTTAACATTAGCCTTTATTTACTTTTTTTGAAATTTTACGTAAATTCAGGTAAGAACCTACTAAAACAGAAGAGAAAACTCCACAGAATTTTAGAAAGGATAAACAAGTCTAAATATGCAAACTTTCCAGCAATATTAGTAAAGAAAAATAATGAAAATAGACCTAAATATATAATATTAGTAACTAAAAAGGGATCAAACCTATTCATATAGTAGAGTTTTATAAAGAAAAGAATATTATGTCACCCTATTCCAATAAATTTGAAAATTTCAATGCAATATATAATTTCTTAGAAAAACATAATTGATACAGTTGTCACAGGTAGAAATAGAAAAATGAAAATGACAGTGTGAAAGAAGTGAAATATTAAAAATCCAACAAAATGACACGTGCAGGATGTTTCACTGGCAAGTTTTAGCAAACCTTATAGTCATAGTCTCCTTTATTGTCTTCTAAAAGGTTTGTAGTTTTGTTTTTCACATTGAGATCTTTGAAAAACCTGGAATTATTTTATTTTAGAGAAAAGAAAAGGAGAGGAAGCTACGCAACATAGTTAATGAGGTTGGTTTATTATTGGTACCAAACCAGATGAAGATAGTACAGAAAAAATATAATTGTAAACCAGAATTGTTTATAAACACAAATGTAAGATTCCTAAGTAAAATCAAAGCAAAGCAATTTCATCTATATATTAAAAAATTACGTTATAACCAAGTAACGTTTATCTCAAGGTATACAAAGATGTATCAGCTTCTAAAATCTTTTAAAGTAAAATGTCATGTTAAGAGAATGAAAAAGAAAACCAAATCTTGTCCACAGAGGTTGTAATTAACAGTCTTACCAGTTATGTGTGAGAATACCTGTTATTCGTACTCCAGCAAACACTTGGTGGTTTCAGGTTTTTTATTTTTGGCATATTTGGTTGTTAAATAATAGAATATTAGCAGTAAGTTTATTTGCATTTCTCTCATTTCTTGTAATGTGAGCATAATTTTTTGGGTGTAAGTCTGTTTTAAACACACTGAAAATTTAAAATGGGAGAGTAACACTTATTGCATAATTTGTTTACTTGAGGACAGGGACTATTTTATTTATCTTCGTACTTCTAACATCTTATAAAATGCTTGGCATATAGCGGGTATTCAAAGTTACTTTTTGAGTGAATTGAATAAATATTTAGTAAACTATGAGCCTTCTGAAGAAATTTGTGACTTAACTCATTTTTGAATGTCTGAAAATAGAATAATTTTGCTATGTCAAAGAAATGGGATTTTTACTAGCAGGTTCCAGGAAGTAAAGAATGGACAGGATTATTCTTCTAGTTTATGTTAATACTACAGGCTCCCATAAAGCGTGGATAGCTCATAAAATCCTTAATCCTAATTATGCATGATTTAACAGTATTCATTTGCTTGGTGCTTTCAGGGTGTATACTATTGCATGGAAAGATAACATCATTTATATTTTGACATATTGTTATCCTTTGTACCTTGCTAAAAGATTGTTTCAACAATCATTTGCTTACCTGAATTGTATTTCAGTTACTCTAGTTTTAAAAAAGTTTCTTTCCCTGCTTTACGGTAATGTTTTAGAGGATTGAAATACCTAGATTTCTAACCTTTTAGATAAGTAGGATGTTACCCAGAGGAAGGTATACACAGAATTGTTCTTTAAGAATAAACATAGTTGTCTGTGATGAAATGCTGTTTGGATTTAGGGTCAGAACGAGACAAAGATATAGAACATACCGTCTATTTGGATTAAGGTATTTGGAAATCTTGAGGGGGTCAGGGTAATAAACAGTGGAGTAAAAGAAATAAAGAACTGTTAAGTGTAATGTTGTAAGCTGCTTTGTGATATTTTCCAGCTCTAGCTAGCAACTAGCCTAGCACTCTTCTCACACTGGCTGGCTCCACATCTTTATTTTTAATTTACACATTTCTATGTGTACTATTCTTAACCAAGTATTTCTGATATGCTTGTGTAGAAGCTGGGAAAGGGAGGGACAGTAGTCTGAAGATGATTTCACTCTTCCTTGCCATTCCCTTATAACCCACCTATACCTTTGTAAATAGTCTATTTGTAAATAAGCCTTCCTCAGATTGGGATAATTTATTTCCTGTTAGGACCCTGACTGATTCCCAGTTGCCACAGTCTCACCGTTTGTCCAGTCCAGATTGTTCAAAACCAAGATGTCTTGGTCATTTTATCAAAATGTTCACTTCCTGGCTGCCATGGTTTTACATCTTCTCTCTCTTACAGTATGAGATCCTTTATACCTTTATTCAAATTTGATCTGTTTCTTTGATCATCTTTTCTGTTGTGTGAATTCCAAATAGAGATTCAATCTCTATTTCCTTTCCTTATAATCTAAAACACCAATACAGAAATCTCTAGTAGACTGGGTTTTGCAATGTGGAATACCCCTCTTTCCTAAAGTATCCGTAGTTAGGGCTAAATACCTTTAGACCAAAGCAAGTGGTAAGGCCTGCTGTGTCTCTTTCTCTTTCTAATGCTCAAATACATACCTTTGATCTTCCACACTCTCGTGCATGGTAGGAAAGAGAAGAGAGCTGTACCCATATACAGTGACTATTTAATTGTATTAACTCCTTTTTGTGTGAGAATAAGGAGGGACATGAGGGGAGGAAAGGAGACAGGTCTAAATTTCTCTTAAGGCAGCAGAGCATGCAGTTGGTTTTATAATTTTTTTAAAAAATGTCAATATGTTCCCTATAATTAATAGAATAATGTCTAAGTTCCTTGCATGGCATCCAAGGCCACTTCCATTTTCCATTTTCTAGCCCTGATTTCTTTGTATTTCTTCTTATAATTCTATAACAACAGTGGATTATTTACCATTATCACCCAAGTTCACTTTCTTGTCTCTCTTTGTTTGCTTATATTGCTCCCTCTGTTGGGAATATTTATAGTACATTGCAAACAGGCAAATTAACAAAAGTCTACTTAGTCCTCAAGGTCCAGATCCAGTGTTAGTTCCTCTGTGAAACATTAGTGTTCTTACAAGAGAATTAGGGTTCCATTTTCACTGATCCTGAAGCACTTTGTATTTATCTCTATTAGAAACTTTTATCACATTACTGTGTTATATGTGTGTACATACTGTATCTATTTCTGAAGACTGAGAAGTTCTTGAATGAAGGTACCATATTGTAATTATATTTGTTTTAAGCTCCAGTAATTGCCACCATACTTTGTATAATGTCAGCTCTTGCTAAAGGCATGTTAAAATGATCAATAAATGAATGAGTGTGACAAATATTAATTTACTTGGTGGGGATTGCTGAATTTCTCTCTGGTGCCAAGAAATTTGCTTTTACTTCTTGGACCTTTGTGCTAAAATATGTATCTAGCATTGAGTTAGAATACACGGAATGTTTAAAATGAGAATAAATTGGTCTGATTTGTACATCACTAGTACTTTGCATTATTTGGTGTTTAAAAAAATGTTTCTCACCCAAAATATAATTCATATATAAGAAATAAACATCACGAAAATTAAATCTATTTCTTCTCAATATAGTTTGATGAGACTATTAAATACTTTGGCATAATCCTTAACCCTTATTTTCATTTTTATTGTTTAAGTAAGGAATATCTTTATATCTGATTTGTATCACAGTTCATTAAGTAATTGATGTTGCCTTTTTGTTTCAGCTAAACCATTTACTTCTAAAGTGAAACAGATGCGATTACATAGAGAAGACTTTGAAATATTAAAGGTGATTGGTCGAGGGGCTTTTGGAGAGGTAAGAGATAAAGATTTTATAGAAGATCTGATAATTGTTTTGCAAGCTATTTTATACAGTCTGTGAAAGAATTTAACTGAAATATTATTTACTTGGTGTTGTAATTGATATCATTGATCAGAAATCATTAAACTTCTGAATGAAGTCTTTCTACATGGAATTTTTTTCCAAGATATTTCTGTTTTTCATATGTCATTGAAGTTTGAGTATGTTTCTGTACTCTCTTCTGTTCCATTGGTCTGTTTGTCTCTCACTGCCTTAAATTAGTTTAAGAAGTCTTGATATCTGGTAGTGTGTATACTCTAACTTCCTCCCTCTTCTCCGCTGTTCTTGGCCCTTTATATTTTCATATAATTTTAGAAAAAGTGTTTCAGTTTTTACCTACTCTTAAAAATCCATATCCACACCCAGCACCCACACATCTGCTGGAATTTTGATTAGGATTGCCCTGAAACTAGAGATTACTTTGTAGATAATTGACATTTTAACAATATTGAGTCAGCCATCCATGAACATGGTATATGCCTCCATTTATTTAGGGCTTTATAAATTTAACACACTAATTATCTGTAGTTTCCATTCAGTAGAGTGGATTTATACATCTTTCAGCAGATTTATTCCTAGGTATGTGATATTCTTTATGTTATTTTAATTAGAATTATTGGTTAAGTTTCATTTTCTAATTGTTTTTGCTGGTAGATAGACACAATTGAATTCTGTTTATTGACCTCATACCCAGCAACCTCGCTAATTTTACTTTTAAAATCATGAATTATGTTGGATTTTAATAAAATGCTTTATCAGCATCTTTTGAGACACTCATGGCTTTTCTCTTTTACTCTGTTAATGTGTTGAGTTACACTGGTTTATTTTCAATGTGAAACTAACCTTGCATTTCTAAAATAAGCCAACTTTGTTGGGATGTATTATCCTTTTAATTTACCTTTGGACTCAGTTTGCTATTTGTATGTGTTGTGTGTGTTTTGGATCTTTGAGAGAAATTGGCCTGTAATTTTCCTACTTATCACATCCTGATCAGATTTTGGTATCTTGGTTATTCTGGCCTCATAAAAAGAGAGAGGTATTTCCTTTTTTACTGTTCTTTAGAGGAGTTTGAGAAGATTGTTATTATTTCTTATATGCTTAGAAGATTTCACTGGTGAAGCCATTTGAGCCTGGAGGTTCCTAGAGAGAGAGTTTTAAATTATATAATTAATTTTTTAAATTGAAATTGAACTATTTGGATATTTTGTATAGATGTGTCAGTTTTGCTAGGTTCATCCATGTCATCTGATTTTTCATATTTATTACTATATTGGCCGTTTGCACTTCTCATTTTTTTCATTTGTTATACTTAGCGGTTTATCAATTCTGTTATTTTTTCAATGAATTAACTTTTGCCCTTTGTATTTTTCTATGGTAGATTTGTTTTCTGTTTCATTAATTTCTGCTTTTATCTTTTAATGTTCTTTTCTCCCTTTGGTTTCAACTTGCTGTTCTTTTTCTAACTTTTTGAGTTAGATGCTTAGAGCATTGATTTCTAGATCTTTTCAAATGTGCTATACTTTTTCCTCTAAGCAGCTTTAGCTATAGCAAAGTTTTGATATGTCATATTTTCATTATAGATTTCCTCAAAATACAATGTGATTTCCAATGTGATTTTAAATTTCTGTTATGGTTTTTTTGATCTATGATTTTAGAAGTTTATCGCTCCATCTCTAAGTATTTGGAGGGTTTTTAGTTATATTTCTGTTTTTGAGTTATAATGTAATTCCAGAGCAGTCAGAGAATATACATTGTCTGATTTCAAGTCTTTGAAATTTGCTGTGCAGTGTTCTGTAAATATCAGTTAGGTAAAAGACATGAATCTTATTTAAATCCTCCATATCCTTAACTGTTTTCTCTGTGTGATATTTCATTTCCTGAGAGAGGATTTGCTTATTTCTTTCTTATTTTTTTCAGTTTTCACTTGATAACAAATATCAAGTTATTATATCTCCCTAGTGATTAACTCTTTTATCATGATGTAATGATCCTTGTTATCGCTAAGTAATGCTTTTTGAGTTAAACTTTACTTAATCTGATGTTAGTAGAATGATTCTAGCTCTTTTTATTAGTCTTCGGCATTAAATATCTTGCTCCACCCTGTTAGTTTCAGCTATTACTTTATATGTTTAGTGTTAAGTAGAATATAGTTTTTATTTTTTGATCTAGTCTGAAAATGTCTTATCTTTAATTGGAGTGTAGTCAGTTGACATTTAATGTAATTACATTACATATTACTATTTGTTTTCTGTTTGTCTTGTCCATTCTGTACTATGTTTCTCTCAATTCTTGGATTAACTGAATATTTTAAATTATTCTTTCCCCCTTCTATTCATTTCTGAGTTGTACCTTCTTTTATTGGTTTCCCTAGAGATTGCCACTTGTATTCTTGGTAAATTTGTATTTTGCCAGTTCCCATTTACCCAAATTTACCTTTCATTGTCATTAGCTCTACATATATTAGAAACCCCAAAAGATACGATTATAGTGTCCCTATTCATTTTAGCTTTACCCATGTATTTACATTTTTTCTTACTCTTCACATTCACATACTTATTTATATTCATATACTTGTCTTTGATATAATTTTCCTTTTGACTTAAAAATTCCCTTTAGTATTTTGCCAAGTCTGCTGAGATAAATTATCTGCATTTTTTGTCTGAAAATACATTTATTTTGAGGTCTTAAAAAAATTGTGTTATATACACACATAGCTTAATGGATTTGTACATTTGCATGAACTTTTGTAACTATTATGCAGATCAGGATAGGCTCCCATTGCCCCCTCTATGTGGATAACCACCTTCTCATTAACCATCTATTCTGACTTCTATAATTATAAATTTATTTTGCCTGTTTTTGAATGCTATATTAGTGGAATTATATAATATATATTCTTTTGTTTCTGTCTTCCTTTGCTCAATATTATGCTTGTGTGATTCATTTTTTTTTATTGGTTCAAAGTATTCCTCTGTATGAATATACCACAAGTATTTTATCCATACTAGTGTTGGTAGGTATTCAAGTTTATAGTTTTTGGCCACTGTTAATAATGTTGTTATGAACATTCATGTACATGTTTTTTGGGAGGTAGAAGCACTCATCTGTGTTTGATATAACCCTAGTGGAATTTCTGGGTTGCATGTTAGGCATATTTAGTCTTAGTTGGTAGTGCCAAATAATATCCCAATTGGTTGTCAATTTGTACTCCGACCAACAGTGTATTAAGGTCCCAGTTGCTTCACAACCTCACCAACACTTGCATCATTTTTTAAACTTTGGACATTTTTTGGTGGATGAGTAGTGGTATTGGATTGTGATTTCATTTTACATTTCCTAATAACTCTTAAAGTTGAGCCCATTTTCATATTACTTCATATAACTTGGATATCCTTTTTCATAAGTGCACATTTTGGGATTGGGGGAGTGGGAGCAGGTGGATGGGTTGTCTGACTTACTGGTATATTCTGGATACAAGTCCTTTGTTGGAAGTGTGTGTGTGTGTGTGTGTGTGTGTGTATGTGTATTAAACAAAATGTCTTCCTGTGTGTGGCTTGGCTTTTCCCTCTCTGTATAGATCTTTTATGGAAGAGAAGATCTTAGTTTTGGTGAAGTACATTTAATTAAGCTTTTCTTTATGATTGGTGCTTTTTTGTGTTCGTTAAAAAAGTTATTTTCTACCCTGAAGGTCATGAAGATATTTTCCTCTGTTATCTTATGTAATCTATAAAAAAAAAATCTTTTTCATTTAGGTCTGTGATCCGTCTGGTATTATTTTGTGTTTTGTGACGTATAGGTCAAGGTTCATTTTATTCTTTGTGGGTTTCTCAGCATCATTTATTTAAAGACTACTTTTTCTACATTTGATTGCAAAGGAACTTCCATTGTGAATCAGCTGACCCTATATGTGTTACTTTTATTAATTTTTAATAGTTTTTAATGTAGAATTCTTGTTCATGTTTCATTAAATTTATCAGTCTTTGACGTTTGTTGATGAGCCTGTAAATGATATTTTTAGATTTCATTTTGTAACCATGTTGCTAGACTAGAAATACAATTAATTTTTGTGTAGTGATTTTGTATTTAAGCATCTTGATATATTAACTTATTAATTCTAGTTTATAAATTTAAAAGATTTTTCATGTACACAGTCATACCACTTCCAAATAATGACAGCTTTTTTTCTTTCTTTTGTTATACTTGTTATTTCTTTTTCCTATATTATTACAATAGAGAGTTTCTTCCTTAAAATATTAAATTCAGTTGTTGAAAATCAATTTTTTTCTGGTTTGTGATTTCAGGGGTAAGTATGAAGTTTGCAACAGCTTTTTTAAAAAAAATTGTTACTCTTTTTTTAGGTTAAGGAAGTTACTCTTTTTTTAGGTTAAGGAAGTTTTCCTTTTAGTCCTAGTCTGTTGAGAGCTTTTATCATGCATTAGAGTTAACTTTTATTAAAAGCTTTTTTTAATATCTATTTTGATGATATGATTTGACCTCTGTGTTTAGTTAATGTGGAAATATTGATTAATTTTTAAATATACCAATATTGGATTACTATATAAATCCAGTTGTTCCTTATGTATTCTTTTAGTATATTGTTGGTTTTGATTTGCTAATATTTTGTTTACCATTTTTTTTGTTATGTGCATGAAAAAGATTGAACTTTATTTTACCTATCTTTTAATTTCCTTATATTTTTAAAATGTTATGCTTAGCTCATAAGACAATTTGGGAAGTATTTGCGCTTTCTCAATTTTCTGAGTTTGAGAATATTATTATTTCCTTAAATGTTTGGAAAAATTCTCTGGTGAGTCCATCTAGACTAGGAGTGCAATTTTTATTTGGTTTGTTTACATCTTTTGAGGTAAATTGTATATATGTTGAAATACACCAATTGTTTATGTACAGTTCCATGAGTTTTGACAAATGGATTCACCCTTATCAAGATACAGAACATTTCCATCACCGTAAGAAGTTCCCTTTCCTGTTACTTCCCCATAACATCCATCAAGTGGCAACCACTGTTCTAAATTTTAACTATGGATTAGTTTTGGCCGTTTGAAAATTTCATATAAATGGAAATCATACCATATGTACTCTTTTGTGTCTGGCCTCTTTTGCTCAGAATAATGTCTGTGAAATCCATTCTTGTGATCAAATGTAGTAATACTTTTTATTGCTGATTAGTAAGCTATATACCACTATCCTTCTATTGATGAACATTTGTATTGTTTCTCATTTTTGGCTGTTAGGATTAAAACTGTTGTGAATATTTTTGTACAAGTTTTTATGGAAATATGTTTTCATTTTCCTTGGATAAATACCTAGGAGTGGAACTGCTATGTTAAGTGGTAGGTGCATATTTAAATTTAAAAGAAACTGGCACATTTTTTCCAGTGGGGTTGTACCATTTTATATTTCCACAGTTCCATGTTCTCACCAATATTTTTTTGTTAGTCTTTTAAATTTCAGTCATTCTAATGGGTGTGTAATAGTATCTCATGGTCTTAAATTGCATTGTTATGTGGATTTGTGTTATATATCAACATAATGATGAGTTTTTGTGTGCTTATTCACCATTCTTATATCCTCCTTTGTGAAGTATACGTTCAGATATTTTGCTCATTAAAAAAAATGAGGTATTTGTGTCATCATTGAGTTGTAAGAATTCTTCATATTTTATGTTTATAAATGTCTTTTGTCAGATGTATGTTTTGTCAATATTTTCTCAAAGGCTGCATAGCTTGCCTGTTAATTTTCTTAAAAATGTCTTCTGATGAGCAGAAGTTTTAAATTTTGGTGGTTTAATTTTATCAGTTTTTTCTCTTACGGTTATTATTTTCCATGTTCTTTGTAAGAAATTCTTATTTATATGTAGGTCACAGATATTTACCTATGTTTTTTCCCTAAAACCTTTATAGTTTTAGCTCTTATGTTTAGATTGGTGATTCATTTCAAATTAATTCATGTCTGATGTGAGATAGGGATCGAGGTTCATTTTTTTCCATATGGATATCCAGTTGTTTCAGCACAATTTGTTGAAAAGGATGTTTCTCCTCTATTGAACTACTTCAGTACCTTTGTCAAAAAAGTCAGTTGACCATACAAATGTTGATCTACTTGTGCTATTTCTATTCTATTTCACTGATATCTTTGTCTGTTCTTATGTCAGTACCACACAATCTTGATTCTGTAGCTTTATACTGTAGAGTTGAGAGTATGTAATGAAGTCTGAGTGTAAGTCCTCCTTCTTTGTTCTTTTGCAAAATTGTCTTAACTATTTGAAGACTTTTGCATTATTATATAAATTTTAGAATCACTGTGTCAGTTTCCATAAAAGCCTAGTGGTATTGAAATTTAGTTTGCATTCAGTTTATAGATCAATTTTGTGAGGACTGACATCTAAACAATCATGAGTCTACTAGTTAGTCCATGAACAAGGCATTTTTCTTTGTCTTTTAAGGTCTATTTTAATTTTACTCAAAAGTTTTTTGTAATTTTAGTGTACAGGTCTTGTTCATAATTTGTTAAATTTATTGCTAAATTTTTAATGTTTTTTGATGCTATGGTAAATGACATTTAAAATTTTATATTTCAAATAGTGTGCTGTTGGTATGTAGATACACCACTCATTTTTTTTTTTAACATCTTTATTGGAGTATAATTGCTTTACAATGGTTTGTTAGTTTCTGGTGTATAACAAAGTAAATCAGCTATACGTGTACAGATACCCCCATATCCCCTCCCTCTTGCATCTCCCTCCCACCCTCCCTATCCCACCCCTCTAGGTGGTCACAAAGCACTGAGCTGATCTCCCTGTGCTATGTATACCACTCATTTTTGTATCTGACTTTATTTTCTAAATTCATTTATTATTATTTAAATAGTTTTTTGTTGTTTTGGTTGCTACTTTCTTAGTTGTTCTGTGTAAACAATCATATTGTCTGAGAATAGGACAATCATACTGTCCTTTTCACTTTCCAGACTTTATACATTCTATTTCTTTATGTTGACTTATTATACTAATTTGGACCTCTAATACAATGTCGAATAGGTGTCATGAGGGTATATATCCTTACTTTATTCCTGAATTCAGGGAGAAAGGATTTAGTGTTTGACTAGTAAGTATGATGTTAATTGTAGGTGTTTTTGAGGGAACCCTTTATCTGATTGAAGAAGTTGTCTTCTATTACTAGTTTGCTGAGAATTTAATAATCATATGGATTTGCTCTTTTATTATGTAAATTCGGTGTGCTACTTTGATTGACTTTTTTTTTTTTTTGCGGTACGCGGGTCTCTCACTGCCGTGGCCTCTCCCGTCGCTGAGCACAGGCTCTGGACGCGCAGGCCCAGCGGCCATGGCTCACGGGCCCAGCCACTCCGCGGCATGTGGGATCCTCCTGGACCGGGGCACGAACCTGCGTCCCCTGCACCCGCAGGCGGACCCTCAACCACTGCGCCATCAGGGAAGCCCTGATTGACTTTTTTAATAGGCTTTGATTTTTAGAGCAGTTTTATGTCCACAGCAAAACTGAGTGCAAAGTACACAGAGTTCCTATATACCCGTTGACCTTGCACATGTGCAGCCTCTCCCACTATCAGCCTACCACACAAGGTGGTATATATGTTACAACTGATGGATCTACACTGACACATCATCAGCTAAAGTCTATAGTTTACATTAGGGTTCACTCTTGGTGTTGTATTATATATTGTATGGGTTTGGACAAATGTATAGTTACAACCTATCCACCATTTTAGTATTATACATAATAGTTTCACTGCCTTAAAAATCCTCTGTGCTTTGCCAATCCATCCCTTCCTTCCCCTAACCTCTGGCCACCAGTGATCTTATTCCTGTCTCCATAGTTTTGCCTTTTCCTGAATGTCATAGAGTTGAAATCATACAGTAATGTAGCCTTTTCAGATTGGCTTATTCCACGTGGTAATAGGCATTTTGTTTCCTTCATGTCTTTTTATTGCTTTTACCACTGAATAATATTTCATTGTTTGAATGTACCACTGCTTATTTACCCATTTACCTACTGAAGGACATCTTCGTTTTCTTCCAAATTTTGGCAATTATGAATAAAGCTGCTGTAAACATTCATGTGCAGGTTGATGTGATGTGTGGACATCAATTTTCAATTCATTTGCATAAATACCAAGGAGCAGAATTGCTGGATCGTATGGTAAGAGCATTA
Organism: Lagenorhynchus albirostris; assembly: GCF_949774975.1. NCBI lineage: Eukaryota > Metazoa > Chordata > Mammalia > Artiodactyla > Delphinidae > Lagenorhynchus > Lagenorhynchus albirostris. The sequence continues at coordinate 23,956,792 of NC_083096.1, read as the reverse complement.
TTTAAGTTTTGTAAGAAACCAACAAACTCTCTTCCAAAGTGGCTGTACCATTTTGCATTCCCACTGGCAGAATGAGAGTTCCTGTTGCTCCACATCCTCACCAGCATTTAGGAGTTGTTAGTATTTTGAATTTTGGCCATTCTGTTAGGCGTGTAGTGGTATCTCATGGTTGTTTTAACTTGCAGTTCCCTAGATGATGTTGAGCATCTTTTCATTTGCTTATTTGCCATCTGTATATCTTCTTTGGTAAGGTGTATATTGGATATTTAACTCATGTTTTAATGGAATGGTTTTTTTATTATTTAAAAAAAAATTTTTTTTACATCTTTATTGGAGTACAATTGCTTTACAGTGGTGTGTTAGTTTCTGCTTTATAACAAAGTGAATCAGTTATACATATATGTTCCCATATATCTTCCCTCTTGTGTCTCCCTCCCTCCCACCCTCCCTATCCCACCCCTCTAGGTGGTCACAAAGCACTGAGCTGATCTCCCTGTGCTATGCGGCTGCTTCCCACTAGCTATCTATTTTACGTTTGGTAGCGTATATGTGTCCATGCCACTCTCTCACTTTGTCCCAGCTTACCCTTCCCCCTCCCCATATCCTCAAGTCCATTCTCTAGTAGGTCTGTGTCTTTATTCCTGCCTTACCCCTAGGTACTTCATGACATTCTTTTTTTTCTTAGATTCCATATATGTGTGTTAGCATACGGTATTTGTCTTTCTCTTTCTGACTTCACTCTGTATGACAGACTCTAGGTCCATCCACCTCACTACAAATAACTCAATTACGTTTCTTTTTATGGCTGAGTAATATTCCAGTGTATATATGTGCCACATCTTCTTCATCCATTCATCCAATGATGGACACTTAGGTTGTTTCCATCTTCTGGCTATTGTAAATAGAGCTGCAATGAACATTTTGGTGCATGACTCTTTTTGAATTATGGTTTTCTCAGGGTATATGCCCAGTAGTGAGATTGCTGGGTCATGTGGTAGTTCTATTTGTAGTTTTTTAAGGAACCTCCATACTGTTCTCCATAGTGGCTGTACCAATTCACATTCCCACCAGCAGTGCAAGAGTGTTCCCTTTTCTCCACACCCTCTCCAGCATTTATTGTTTGTAGATTTTTTGATGATGGCCATTCTGACCAGTGTGAGATGATACCTCATTGTAGTTTTGATTTGCATTTCTCTAATGATCAATGATGTTGAGCATTCTTTCATGTGTGTGTTGGCAATCTGTATATCTTCTTTGGAAAAATGTCTGTTTAGGTCTTCTGCCCATGTTTGGATTGGGTTGTTTGTTTTTTTGTTATTGAGCTTCATGAGCTGCTTGTAAATTTTGGAGATTAATCCTTTGTCAGTTGCTTCATTTGCAAATATCTTCTCCCTTTCTGAGGGTTGTCTTTTGGTCTTGTTTATGGTTTCCTTTGCTGTGCAAAAGCTTTGAAGTTTCATTAGATCCCATTTGTTTATTTTTATTTCCATTTCTCTAGAAGGTGGGTCAAAAAGGATCTTGCTGTGATTTATGTCATAGAGTGTTCTGCCTATGTTTTCCACTTAAGAATTTGATAGTGTCTGGCCTTACATTTAGGTCTTTAATCCATTCTGAGCTTATTTTTGTGTATGGTGTTAGGGGGAGTGTTCGAATCTCATACTTTTACATGTATCTTCCAGTTTTCCCAGCACCACTTATTGAAGAGGCTGTCCTTTCTCCACTGTACATTCCTGCCTCCTTTATCAAAGATAAGGTGACCATATTGCATGGGTTTATCTCTGGGGTTTCTATCCTGTTCCATTGATCTATATTTCTGTTTTTGTGCCAGTACCGTACTGTCTTGATTACTGTAGCTTTGTAGTATAGTCTGAAGTCAGGGAGCCTGATTCCTCCAGCTCCGTTTTTCGTTCTCAAGATTGCTTTGGCTATTCGGGGTCTTTTGTGTTTCCATACAAATTGTGAAATTTTTTGTTCTAATTCTGTGAAAAATGCCAGTGGTAGTTTGATAGGGATTGCAGTGACTCTGTAGATTGCTTTGGGTAGTAGAGTCATTTTCACAATGTTGATTCTTCCAATCCAAGAACATGGTATATCTCTCCATCTATTTCTATCATCTTTAATTTCTTTCATCAGTGTCTTATAATTTTCTGCATACAGGTCTTTTGTCTCCTTAGGTAGGTTTATTCCTAGATATTTTATTCTTTTTGTTGCAGTGGTAAATGGGAGTGTTTTCTTGATTTCACTTTCATATTTTTCATCATAAATGTATAGGAATGCCAGAGATTTCTGTGCATTAATTTTGTATCCTGCTACTTTACCAAATTCATTGATTAGCTCTAGTAGTTTTCTGGTAGCATCTTTAGGATTCTCTATGTATAGTCTCATGTCATCTGCAAACAGTGACAGCTTTACTTCTTCTTTCCCGATTTGGATTCCTTTTATTTCCTTTTCTTCTCTGATTGCTGTGGCTAAAACTTCCAAAACTATGTTGAATAAGAGTGGTGAGAGTGGGCAACGTTGTCTTGTTCCTGATCTTAGTGGAAATGCTTTCAGTTTTTCACTATTGAGGACAATGTTGGCTGTGGGTTTGTCTTATATGGCCTTTATTATGTTGAGGAAAGTTCCCTCTATGCCTACTTTCCGGAGGGTTTTTATCATAAATGAGTGTTGAAGTTTGTCGAAAGCTTTCTCTGCATCTATTGAGATGACCATGTGGTTTTTCTCCTTCAATTTGTTAATATGGTGTATCACATTGATTGATTTGCATATACTGAAGAATCCTTGCATTCCTGGAATAAACCCCACTTGATCATGCTGTATGATCCTTTTAATGTGCTGTTGGATTCTGTTTGCTAGTATTTTGTTGAGGGTTTTTGCATCTATGTTCATTAGTGATATTGGCCTGTAGTTTTCCTTCTTTGTGACATCCTTGTCTGGTTTTGGTATCAGGGTGATGGTGGCCTCGTAGAATGAGTTTGGGAGTGTTCCTCCCTCTGCTATATTTTGGAAGAGTTTGAGAAGGATACGTGTTAGCTCTTCTCTAAATGTTTGATACAATTCGCCTGTGAAGCCATCTGGTCCTGGGCTTTTGTTTGTTGGAAGATTTTTAATCACAGTTTCAATTTCAGTGCTTGTGATTGGTCTGTTTATATTTTCTATTTCTTCCTGATTCAGTCTTGGCAGATTTTGCATTTCTAAGAATTTGTCCATTTCTTCCAGATTGTCCATTTTATTGGCGTAGAGTTGCTTGTAGTAGTCTCTCATGATCTGTTGCATTTCTGCAGTGTCAGTTGTTACTTCTCCTTTTTCATTTCTAATTCTATTGATTTGAGTCTTCTCCCTTTTTTTCTTGGTGAGTCTGGCTAATGGTTTATCAATTTTGTTTATCTTCTCAAAGAACCAGCTTTTAGTTTTATTGATCTTTGCTATCGTTTCCTTCATTTCTTTTTCATTTATTTCTGATCTGATCTTTATGATTTCTTTCCTTCTGCTAACCTTGGGGTTTTTTAATTCTTCTTTCTCTAATTGCTTTAGGTTCAAGGTTAGGTTGTTTATTCGAGATGTTTCCTGTTTCTTAAGGTAGGATTGTATTGCTATAAACTTCCCTCTTAGAACTGCTTTTGCTGCATCCCATAGGTTTTGGGTCATCGTGTCTCCATTGTCATTTGTTTCTAGGTATTTTTTGATTTCCTCTTTGATTTCTTCAGTGATCACTGTTATTAAGTAGTATATTGTTTAGCCTCCATGTGTTTGTATGTTTTACAGATCTTTTCCTGTAATTGATGTCTAGTCTCATAGCATTGTGGTCGGAAAAGTTACTTGATATGATTTCAATTTTCTTAAATTTACCAAGGCTTGATTTGTGACCCAAGATATGATCTATCCTGGAGAATGTTCCATGAGCACTTGAGAAAAATGTGTATTTTGTTGTTTTTGGATGGAGTGTCCTATAAATATCAATTAAGTCCATCTTGTTTAATGTATCATTTAAAGCTTGTGTTTCCTTATTTATTTTCATTTTGCATGATCTGTCCAGTGGTGAAAGTGGAGTGTTAAAGTCCCCTACTATGAATGTGTTACTGTTGATTTCCCCTTTTATGGCTGTTAGTATTTGCCTTATGTATTGAGGTGCTCCTATGTTGCGTGCATAAATATTTACAATCGTTATATCTTCTTCTTGGATGGATCCCTTGATCGTTATGTAGTGTCCTCCTTTGTGTCTCCTAACAGTCTTTATTTTAAAGTCTATTTTGTCTGATATGAGAATTGCTACTCCAGCTTCCTTTTGGTTTCCATTTGCATGGAATATCTTTTTCCATCCCCTCAATTTCAGTCTGTATGTGTCCCTAGTTCTGAAGTGGGTCTCTTGTAGACAGCATATATATGGGTCTTGTTTTTGTATCCATTCAGCCAGTCTGTGTTTTTGGTGGGAGCATTTAATCTATTTACATTTAAGGTAATTATCGATATGTATGTTCCTATTCCCATTTTCTTAATTGTTTTGCGTTTGTTATTGTAGGTCTTTTCCTTCTCTTGTGTTTCTTGCCTAGAGAAGATCCTTTAGCATTTGTTGTAAAGCTGGTTTGGTGGTGCTTAACTCTCTCAGCTTTTGCTTGTCTGTAAAGGTTTTAATTTCTCCATCAAATCTGAATGAGATCCTTGCTGGGTAGAGTAATCTTGGTTGTAGGTTTTTCTCCTTCATCACTTTAAATATGTCCTGCCAGTCCCTTCTGGCTTGCAGAGTTTCTGCTGAAAGGTCAGCTGTTAACCTTATAAGGATTCCCTTGTGCATTATTTGTTGTTTTTCCCTTGCTGCTTTTATTATGTTTTCTTTGTATTTAATTTTTTTTTTTCTTCGGTACGTGGGCCTCTCAGTGTTGTGGTCTCTCCCGTTTCGGAGCACAGGCTCCGGACGCGCAGGCTCAGCAGCCATGGCTCATGGGCCCAGCTGCTCCGCGGCACGTGGGATATTCCCAGACTGGGGCATGAACCTGTGTCCCCTGCATCGGCCGGCAGACTCTCAACCACTGTGCCACCAGGGAAACCCTTTGTATTTAATTTTTGAAAGTTTGATTAATATGTGTCTTGGCCTGTTTCTCCTTGAATTTATCCTGTGTGGGTCTCTCTGTGCTTCCTGGAGTTGATTAACTATTTCCTTTCCCATATTAGGGAAGTTTTCAACTTTAATCTCTTCAAATGTTTTCTCAGTCCCTTTCTTTTTCTCTTCTTCTTCTGGAACCCCTATAATTCAAATGTTGGTGCGTTTAATGTTGTCCCAGAGTTCTCTGAGACTGTCCTCAGTTCTTTTCATTCTTTTTTATTTATTCTGCTCTGCAGTAGTTATTTCCACTAATTTATCTTTCAGGTCACTTATCCGTTCTTCTGCCTCAGTTATTCTGCTATTGAACCCTTCTAGAGTATTTTTAATTTCATTTATTGTGTTGTTCATCATTGCCTGTTTCATCTTTAGTTCTTCTAGGTCCTTGTTAAATGTTTCTTGCATTTTGTCTATTCTATTTCCAAGGTTTTGGATCATCTTTACTATCATTATTCTGAATTCTTTTTCAGGTAGACTGCCTATTTCCTCTTTATTTGTTAGATCTGGTGCATTTTTATCTTGCTCCTTTATCTGCTGTGTGTTTTTCTGTCTTCTCATTTTGCTTATCTTACTGTGTTAGGGGTCTCCTTTTTGAAGGCTGCAGGTTCGTAGTTCCCGTTGTTTTTGGTGTCTGTCCCCAGTGGCTAAAGTTGGTTCAGTGGGTTGTGTAGGCTTCCTGGTGGAGGGGTCTAGTACCTGTGTTCTGGTGGATGAGGCTGGATCTTGTCTCTCTGGTGGGCAGGTCCACGTCTGGTGGTGTGTTTTGGGGTGTCTGTGGACTTATAATATGATTTTAGGCAGCCTCTCTGCTAATGGGTGGAGTTGTGTTCCTGTCTTGCTAGTCGTTTGGCATAGTGTGTCCAGCACTGTAGCTTGCTGGCCGTCGAGTGAAGATGGATGTTGGTGTTGAGATGGAGATCTCTGGGAGATTTTCGCCGTTTGATATTATGTGAAGCTGGGAGGTCTCTTGTGGACCAGTGTCCTGAAGTTGGCTCTCCACCTCAGAGGCACAGCACTGACTCCTGCCTGCAGCACCATGAGCCTTTCATCCACACGGCTCAGAATAAAAGGGAGAAAAAGTGGAAAGAAAGAAAGGAAGAAAGGAAGGAAGGAAGGAAGGAAGAGGATAAAATAAAATAAAGGTAAAATAAAATAACGTTATTAAAATAAAAAATAATTGTTAAGAGAAAAATTTCTTTAAAAAGTAAAAAAACAAAACAAAACAACCCCCCCCCCCAAAAACGGACGGATAGAACCCTAGGATAAATGGTGAAAGGAAAGCTATTCAGACAAAATCTCACACAGAAGCATACACATACACAGTCACAAAAAGAGGAAAAGGGGAAGAAATAATAAATCTTGCTCTCAAAGTCCACCTCCTCAATTTGGGATGATTCGTTGTCTATTCATGTATTCCACAGATGCAGGTACATCAAGTTGATTGTGGAGATTTAATCCGCTGCTCCTGTGGCTGCTGGGAGAGATTTCCCTTTCTCTGTTCGCACAGATTTCGGGGCTCTGTTTTATATTTGGCCCCGCCTCTGCGTGTAGGTCACCGGAGGGCGTCTGTTCTTCACTCAGACAGGACGAGGTTAAAGCAGCCGCTGATTCGGGGGCTCTGGTTCACTCAGGCCGGGGGTAGGGAGGGGCATGGAGTGCGGGGCGAGCCTGCGGCGGCAGAGGCCAGCATGACATTGCACCAGCCTGAGGCGTGCCATACGTTCTCTTGGGGAAGTTGTCCCTGGATCCCGGGACCCTGGCAGTGACGGGCTGCACAGCCTCCCTGGACGGGAGGGTGGAGAGTGACCTGTGCTTGCACACAGGGTTCTTGGTGGCAGCAGCAGCAGCCTTAGCATCTCATGCCCGTCTCTGGGGTCTGTGCTGTTAGCCACGGCTCGCGCCTGTCTCTGGAGGTCCTTTTAAGCAGCGCTCTTAATTCCCTCCATCGCGCGAGAGGAAGCAAAGAGGGAAGAAAAAGTCTCTTGCCTCTTCGGCAGGTCCAGACTTTTCCCCGGACTCCCTCCCGGCCAGCCGTGGCGCACTAACCCCCTGCAGGCTGTGTTCACGCCGCCAACCCCAGTCCTCTCCCTGCGCTCCCAAGCCTCAGCTCCCAGCCCCGCCCGCCCCGGCAGGTTAGCAGACAAGCCTCTCGGCTTGGTGAGTGCCGGTCGGCCCCGATCCTCTGTGTGGGAATCTCGCCGCTTTGCCCTCCGCACCCCTGTTGCTGTGTTCTCCTCCGCGGCTCTGAAGCTTTCCGCCTCCGCCACCCGCAGTCTCCACCGTGAAGGGGCTTCCTAGTGTGTGGAAACCTTTCCTTCTTCACAGCTCCCTCCCACTGGTGCAGGTCCCGTCCCTATTCTTTTGTCTCTGTTTTTTGTTTTTTCTTTTGCCCTACCCAGGTACGTGGGGAGTTTCTTGCCTTTTGGGAGGTCTGAGGTCTTCTGCCAGCGTTCAGTAGGTGTTCTGTAGGAGTTGTTTCACATGTAGATGTATTTCTGATGTATCTCTGGAGCGGAAGGTGATCTCCGCGTCTTACTCTTCTGCCATCTTCCTCCTCTCCTGGTTTGTTTTCTTATTGTTGAATTTAAGAGTTATTTTTTTCGTGTATTTTAGGTAACAGTCCTTTATCAGATATGTCTTTATCAGATATGTCAATTATTTCTTTCATGAATTATGCCTTTGGTTTTATATAGATTGATTTTCAAATATTAAACTAATCCCTAGGACAAACTCCATTTGGTCATGACTTACTATCCTTTTGAGATATGGCTCTATTCAGTTCCTTAATATTTTAACTGTTTTCATATCTGTATTCATGGGGAATGTTGACCTACAATTTTCTTTCTTTATCATGTCTGTGTCAAATATTGACATCAGGGTTATGCTGGACTTATAAAATGAATTGCGGAGTGTTTAGTCTTTTTCAGAAAAAATTGTGAATATTTATTTTTATTTATTTATTTCCTTAAATGCTTGATAAAATTTAACAGTGATCGCATCTGGACTTGAGTTTTTCCTTGTGGGGCATTTAATCCTACTGATTTAACTTCTTAGTGGTTATAGAGCTATTAAGATTTTCTATTTCATCTTTTGTCAGCTTCAGTAAGTTTTGTGTTTCATGGAATTTGTGTATTTCATTTAAGTTTTCAAATGTATAAGGGTTTTCATAATATCTCTGTGGGGTTTTTTTGTTGTTGTTTTTTTTTTTTGCTGTACGCGGGCCTCTCACTGTTGTGGCCTCTCCCGTTGCGGAGCACAGGCTCCGGACGCACAGGCTCAGTGGCCATGGCTTACGGGCCCAGCCGCTCCGCGGCATGTGGGATCCTCCCGGACCGGGACACGAACCCGTGTCCCCTGCATCGGCAGGCGGACTCTCAACCACTGCGCCACCAGGGAAGCCTTCTTTTATTTTTTTTATGTCTGTGGAATACAAGGTGATATTCTCTTTCATTGTGGATATTTATAATTTATGTTTTATTTCTCTTGATCAGTCACGTAGAGGTTTTTCAGTGTTGTTAATTATTGAACAGACCTACTTTGGCTTTGTGAATTGTCTATATTTTTGTCTTCTTTTTACTTAAAATTTTTTTTAAAAAGTTAAGCAGTTTTAAAATGTTTGTTATTTCCTTCCTTCTATCAATACTTCCTCGGATTTAATTTATTCATGTTCTTCTAGCTTCTCAAGGTAGAAACTTAGATCTTTGAGACAACTGGGTAGCCAATTGGAAAAGTCCATTTGTGGATCCAATTAAAATTCATACCATATATTAGGAGAAAGTACAAATGTATCAAATGTTCAAGTATAAAAAATAAAATAGGGACTTCCCTGGTGGTCCAGTGAGTAAGACTGCATGCTCCGAATGCAGGGGGCCCGGGTTCGATCCCTGGTTGGGGAGCTAGATCCTGCATGCTGCAACCAAGATCCCGTGTGCCACGTCTAAGACCCGGTGCAGCCAAAATAAATAAATAAATAAATATTAAAAAAAATGCAACACAAGTACCCATCAATGTATTGACTAAGTTATGGTCTATCTAATGCTGTGTAGCTGCCATAAAAAAAAAGTTCAGTGTACTTCTGTGGAGAAATCTCCAGGATACATTGTAAAGTGAAAAAATCAGATGCAGGGGAATATATTGGGTTGGTCAGAAAGTTTGTTGGGGTTTTTCTCTAACATCCCCAGTGAACTTTTTGGCCAACCTGATATATAGTACGCTATCTTTTGTTAAAAAGAGGTAGAAATATTATGATTCTTACTTGTATTTTCATAAAGTGACGTTTTAAAGGGACAAGAGGGAATGGGGTACATGCAGAGTGTGAGTGACAATTCTAAGTGGAAACTTTTTTATTTTGTTTTGACTTCTGAAACATGTAAGTGTATCATCTATTTTAAAAATCATGAAAAAATTCTTCCAGGTTGGGATGTACTAATTTGCATGTTCTGTGAATCATTTAAGGAAGAAGCAATTCTAAATTTAAACTTTCTCAGATAACAGAAAGAGGGACCACTGCCCAACTCATTTTATGAGGCTAGAATAATTTTGTTTCTAAAATCTAACTGTATGTTGAGTGAAGGAGGCAACATAAGGAAAAAATGCATATGATTTGATTTTATCACAAAAGTCAGGGTAATGGTTATCTCTAGTGGGAAGGTGGAAGTTGTGGTCAGGTGGGGCACATGGGGGGTTTCAGCGTTGCTCCAATGTTCTATTTCTTCATCTCAGTTTCAGTTCTATTTTGTTCAGTTTATAATTGTGTTTAACTCTACCTTTGTTTTATTTTCTTTATCTGTGTTCTAATCAATTACAAGTGTTATAAATTAATGAAAGAAGCTATAGTAATCGTGGAATACATGTTCATCTAACAAATTAGCTTTAAAATATATAAAGTAACAACTGATAGAATTTGCATAGGGGAATACAAGAACTTTCAACAGTTGAAGATAGAGCTTTTAACTCTCCTCCGAAATTAGCAAGTTAAGCAGATGAAAAAAATCGAGACTTAGAAGTGTTTATTTTTTTATTTTTTTTTTATTTTTATTTTATTTTTTTTTTGCGGTACACGGGCCTCTCACTGTTGTGGCCTCTCCCGTTTGCGGAGCACAGGCTCCGGACGCGCAGGCTCAGCGGCCATGGCTCACGGGCCCAGCCGCTCCGCGGCACGTGGGATCCTCCCAGACCGGGGCACGAACTCGAGTCCCCTGCATCGGCAGGCGGACTCTCAACCACTGCGCCACCAGGGAAGCCCAGAAGTGTTTATTTTTTGAAGGTGGAACTGTTTAATGGCATAATTATTCCATTCTGTGTTAAAACATTTGGTAGAGCAGTGATTTTAAAAATTGATAAAAACTGGTTTCTCCCAAACTAGTTTCACCAAGGGAATTAGAGGTCAGTTAAATCTGTACCTAGTGGGGACCACCTAGTTTTGTTTTAAGCTATTTCTGTTGGGATTTATACTCTGCAACTAGCACAACAGTTCTAGCCAGTGTTAGAATTGTTCATACTATGATCAGCCCAGGTTCATTGCAAATAAAGCTTCTGGTAAAAAAAAAAAAAAAAAATCATGCTACAGAAAAGAACAGAGAGGGTATGCAACACTGGAAATTCAACAGATTTAGGGACCAAATGAAAAAGTGGCTTTCTTCATTTAAAGGGCTGTCTACCATTTCTCCTCTTAACTTACTCCAAACCTCAAAAATAACTACTTGGGAAGAGGTAGTGAATATATGTGGGAATTTAGATCCTTGTTAGGAATTCAGTTTTTCATTTAAACCCGTCACGTTCTCACTCAGTTTTGCTCCTTGGAGATATTGGTTGGGGAAGGTTTGGAGGTTGGTTGTAGCAGGCTTTGGAGCAGCAGACACTTTGTAGAACTAGTCTCTGTGAAAGTCCTTATTAGGAAATTTAAAGGGCGCTCTGCCTTGTCAGCAGTAAGGATCAGTCCACTGATGAGGCTGAGATGTAGACAGGGTTTGGAGTTATTTTCTGTGTAAGAGAGCTCTTTTTAACCCAGAAAGGATCAATTCAAATCGTATACACAGGTTTGGCCTAGTCTAGTCTTGTCATAGCCACCGTCTAAACTCTTCAGTCCTATCTGAACTGAAAAAATAAAAGGAATTTCCACCCTCATGTCCACCTTAACCCAACCTGCCATATTAAAAGCAAAAACAAAAACAGTTTGTGCAGGGCAGGCTGGATAGGCTGCAGTAGGCTTAACTTTTTTTCTGGTATTGATCAGTACATGAGAATCTGTCCACTATCTCTGATTTGATTCCACCGTAGTCCTTTCCTTAGAGAATTTGAAGAAGAAATTGTCACTCTGCTCAGTTTTCTAGAGTTGACAGCCTGCCATTAAGGGGTGGCATTCTGTACTCTCCAGTCCAGGATGCAGATGGTGTGGCCTCCCTTCATTTCATTTGTGACATGCAGGAAGTTGGCATACACAGGGAAGTTTCCCTCTACTGGGCCATTCTTGTAAATATCAGCTGCGATCTTAAGGGACATAGTAGAAACTGCAGCTGTAGTGCTCGTTATCTTTGTAGGAAGGAGTATAGCCAGGCTCACAGGTCTTGCTGCACTTGGGAGTGTCTCTTCACCTCCATCTCCTGGTAGCTGAGAGCCATTGAAATGGTGCTCACATTGTGGGATAGAATAGGACCTACAGCCTACGTGGGCATCATAGAGGCCACCAGAGACCTTTCTTGGTCTAGAAATTCCAGGCTCCAGAGGGAAAGCCCCCATGCAGCCATCCCCATACTTCGCAGTAGATGAGCACGTTTTCAGCAGGCATCTCTGTGGGGGCATTCCTACTGGTGTCAATACAGATCTGATCAGAAATGGTTTTTATGACCCCATAAATGCCCAGGAAGAAACACAGGACTGTTGGCAATGTCTTTTTTAATGTTTAGACAGTTTAGCCACCATTCCTCGGTCGCAAAATGTTTTTGGCATATCCATTTTCTTAGCAAACTGTACTCTCTGAGGCAGCTTGGATCTATCCAGGAAATGCTTAAGAAGCCCATTCAGTTCATACCACCATTGTGGAGGCTGAACAGTTCATCTGCAGGGGTGCAAAATAGGGTCTGCTTGGGATACTAGGCAGCACCATCAGGCAGAAAATGATGGCTAGGGCCCACCACACTTTGGCATCTGGATCCTGGATTTACTGAAGTTGTGGAGACCCTAAGCCTGCAGTTGCCATGTCTAATCTCAGTATCTGGTGTCTGGAACCCGAGTCCACCATGTTGCCACTTGGACAAGATATAAAATATTTTAATGACATGATTGTCATGCTGAACCTAATAGATATATATAGAATTCTCCATCCAGCAGAGAATTACACATTTTTTTCTAGCACATACAGATCCTTCTTAAAATTTACATGTTCTAGGCCACAAAGGGTGCTTCAGTAACTTCCAAAAAGTCATCATTATGCAGACCATAATCTCTGACCTGAATAAAATACAATAAATGTCAGATAGCTAAAAATGACTCAAATGTTTGCACACTTACAAGCATAGATCATAAGAGGAATTATAAAATAATTAGATATTAATGGAAATGCTGCACTTCAAAGTTTGTGAGATACTTAAAGTGAGATTTATAACTTATATATTTACCAGGAAGTAAGAAACTTTGGTAATTGGTATGGACTGAACTGTGTCTCCTTCCCCACGCCCTCAAAAAAAAAGGATATACTGAAGTCCTATCCTCCAGTACTTCAAACTGTGACAATGATTTGGAAATAGTGTCTTTACGGAGTTAAATTAAAATGAGGTCAGTAGGGTGGGCCCTAATCTAATATAATTGGTGTCTTTATAAGAAGGGAAATTTGGACATAGGCATGGACAGAGGGAAGGTGATGTAAAGACATAGGGGAGAAGTTGTCCATCTCCAGCCAGAGAGAGAGGCCTGGAACAGAACCTTCCTTCACGACTCTCAGAAGGAACCAACCCTGCTGATACCTTGATCTTGGACTTACAGTCTACAGAACTGTGAGAACAAATAAATTTCTGTTGTTTGAGCCACCCAGTCGGTGATACTTCAGTACAGCAGCCCTAGCAAACTAATACAGTAACTAATGAGACAAATATTAATTCAGAAGTTGGAAAAAGAGCTATAGAGTAAACAAAAAGGAAGGAAATAATAAGGCCAGAAATCTCTTAGAGAGTAGATATTATCAAAACCCAAAATTAGTTCTTTAAAAAAGTTAATATATTTAAAAATAGTTGGGTACATGATTTGTTCAATTTCAGAAAAAGCATAAATTTAATATACATCTGTTAAGAAATAATAAAAGAGAATGTCTTTAATTTGATGAAGGATATGTGCCCAGAAACCTAAAGCAAACATTAATGGAAAAACTGTACATGCATTCCATTTAAGATCAGGAATAAGGTAAAGATGGTTAACAGTGTTTTTATGTTACTGGAGTTCCTGGCCAGTGCATTAAGAAAATAAATAGAAATGAGTTAATGGGATTGGAAGAGAAGAGATAAATCCGTAAATGTTTAGAGATCACCTATATAAAAATCTGTAGGGGAAATAGACAAACTATATGTATTAATAAGATAATTTAGTATTTCTTAAATAAAAGATTGTTTTCTGAAAATCAGAATTCCTTTGTACTCAAAATAATTAGCTAGAAGAGATGATATAAGATACCATTCACAATAATAAAAGAAAATCAAGTTTCTAGAATTTAATCTGACAAGTAATGCGCAAGATCTACATGGAGAAAATTCTAAAACTCTTATTAAAATGTATGATAAGAAGACCTGAAAAACAGATATACCATGTTCAAATATGGAAAAAAAAATTTCTGAAGATGTCAATTCTCCCTAAATTAATCTATAAGTTTTGTGGAATGCCAATAAAAATTCAGTGGAATATTTTGAGAAATTTGACATACTAAACAATTTGCATAAAACTTCTGATTCTAACGCACTTGTTTATATCATACCAAATCTTCTGCTGAAAACAAGTAGAAAACCTTGATTAAAATATAAATTCATCTATCTGAAGGCATAAGAGCTATGAAATCATTAAGGACTCAAGGGGCTAAGAGTCACAGAAATAGGTGTTTTGAGAGGTGAACCCCCAACATTCAGCTTTACCTTTCTCTTGGAGGCAGTTGTCTAGAGGCAGAGAAGTTAAAGAGAACTTTCAGAAATCTCACAGGTAAGGGAAACTAAAATTGGAGTTCAGTTCTCAATAAAAAGGAGGGCTCTGTTAAATATCTCAGGTAGTTAATTGGAACTCCTGAAAGTCTACACCATTTGGTGTAAGGACAAATGGAAATAGGCCAGCCCTCACAAAACTCAACTCAATTCTAATCAAATCAACCCCAGATTGGATTAAGGTAATCAGTGTAGTAGAAATGAAACATACAGTGATTTAAATTAAAACTTGATAGGTTTCACAGCAAACTGAAGAGAAGATTGGTGAACTGGAAAATAGGTCAGTAGGAAATATCTAGGTTGAAGCATGGAGAGGAAAAGAAATGGAAGGAAAGTTTAAAAATAAGTTAGGCTTCATATTAGACATAGTAAAAAAAATTAACATGTATGTATTTATATTTCCAGAAGGAGATAAAAGAGAGAAAATGGGACAAAAACAACATTTGAAGAGAATGATGGCAGAGAATTTTTCAGAGCTAACTAAAAACATAAATCCATACATAGATTCAAGAATTCTGTTGACTCCATGACAGGATAAAAACATCTAGGCACATAATACATCCAGCCACATAATTGTAAAACTTCTGAAAACCATAGATAAAGATACGATTTTAATAGTAGAGGAAAGGGACATGTAACTTCCAATAAGCAATGAGAAGGCAATTCACCTTTTAACAGAAATGATGGAAGTTGAAGATAATAGAAAATGGCATCTTAAAACTGCTGAGAGAAGGAAACTTGTCATCTATGATTCTATACCCAGAGAATATTTTTTAAAAATGAAGGCAAAAGAATGAAGTTGGATTCTACCTCACACCATATAAAAAATTAACTCAAAACAGATCATAGACTTAAATGTAAGAGCTAAAACTGATACTCGTAGAAGGAAACATAGATGTAAACTTTTTTGACCTTGGTTTGGGCAGTAGTTTCTTAAATATATCACAATCACCAAATCACAAGTACCAACGATAAAAGATAAATTAAGTTTCATCAAAATTAAAAACTTTTGTGCTTCCAAATAACACTGTCAAGAAATTGAAGAGACATTTCACAGAATGGGAGAAAATATTTGCAAGTTGTATATCTGATAAGGGTCTATTGTCCCGAAATATATAAAGAATATAACTCAACAATAAAAACACAAATAACCTAACTAAAAAATTGACAACTGATTTCAATAGAAATTTCTCCAAATAAGATATATAAATAACGAATAAGCACATGAAAGGGTGCTCAACATCATTAGTCTTTAGGGAAATACAAAACGACAATGAGATACCACTTCTCACCCACTAAGGTGAATATAATTAAAAGACAGTAATAAGTGTTTGCAAGAATGTAGAAAGATTGGAACTCTTGTGCATTGCTGGTGGGAATGTAAAATGGTACAACTGCTTTGACAAACAACCATTCAGTTCAGCAATTCTATTCTTAGATACATGCCCCAAAGAATTGAAAACACATGTAAATACAAAACCTTGTACATGAACTTTCATAGTAGCCTTAGTCATATTAGTGAAGGAAACAGTCCAAATGCCCATCAAGTGATGAATGGATAAACAATTGTGATATGTCCTTATAATGAGATTTTTTTAACATGTTTATTGGGGTATAATTGCTTTACAATGGTGTGTTAGTTTCTGCTTTATAACAAAGTGAGTCAGTTATACATATACATATGTTCCCATATCTCTTCCCTCTTGCATCTTCCTCCCTCCCACCCTCCCTATCCCACCCCTCTAGGTGGTCACAAAGCACCGAGCTGATCTCCCTGTGTTACGTGGCTGCTTCCCACTAGCTATCTGTTTTACATTTGGTAGTGTATATATGTCAGTGCTACTCTCTCACTTTGTCGCAGCTTACCCTTCCCCCTCCTCATGTCCTCAAGTCCATTCTCTACGTCTGCGTCCTTATTCCTGTCCTGCCCCTAGTTTCTTCAGAACCATTTTTTTTTCTTTAGTTTCCATATATATGTGTTAACATACGGTATTTGTTTTTCTCTTTCTGACTTACTTCACTCCGTATGACAGTCTCTAGGTCCATCCACCTCACTACAAATAACTCAATTTCATTTCTTTTTATGGCTGAGTAATATTCCATTGTATATACGTTTCACATCTTCTTTATCCATTAATCTGTCGATGGACACTTAGGTTGCTTCCGTGTCCTGGCTATTGTAAATAGAGCTGCAATGAGCATTGTGGTACCTGACTCTTACTGAATTATGGTTTTCTCAGGGTATATGCCAGCTTTGTTTTTTTCAAGATTGTTTTGGGTGTTCTAGATCTTTTGTTGTTCCATACAAATCTTAGAATTATTTGTTCCGGTTCTGTGAAATATGCCATTGGAATTTTGATAGGGATTGCATTGAATCTGTAGGTTGCTTTGGGTAGTATGGATATTTTAACAATACTAATTCTTACAGTCCATGAGCACTGAATAGCTTTTTATTTATTAGTATCTTCTTCAGTTTCTTTCATCAGTGTCTTATAGTTTTTAGTGTACAGGTCTTTCATCTCCTTGGTTAAATTTATTCCTAGGTATTCTTTTGATGCAGTGGTAAATGGGATTGTTTTCTTAATTTTTCTTTCTCTGTTAGTGTATAGAAATGCCATGGATTTCTGTGTATTGATTTTGTATTCTGCGACTTAGCTTAATTCATTTATTAGTTTTTTGATGGGAGTCTTTAGGGTTTTCTATATATACGGTTTTCTATATATATATTTGCACTTCTGCAAATAGTGCCAGTTTCACTTCTTTCCAATTTTGAGTCCTTTTATTTCTTTTTCTTGTCTGATTGCTGTGGCTAGGATTTCCAATGCTGTGTTGAATAGAAATGGTGAGAGTGGGCATCCTTGTCTTGTTACTGTTAGAGGAAAAGCTTTCAGCTTTTCACCGTTGAATTGTATGATGTGGGTTTGTCATATGTTGCCTTTATTATGTTGAGGTACATTCCTCTGTGCATACTTGTTGAGAATTTTTATCATAAATGGATGTTGAATAATATCAAATGCTTTTTCTGCATTTATTGAGATGATTATATGATTTTTATCCTTTATTTTGTTAATGTGGCGTGTCACATTGTTTGATTTGCAGATGTTGAACCATCCTTGCATTCCCGGGATAAATCCCACTTGTTCATGGTGTATGATCCTTTTAATGTATTGTTGAATTCAGTTTGCTAATATTCTATTGAGAATTTTACATCCGTGTTAATCATGGATATTGGCCTGTAATTTTTTTTTCTTCCTCCCCCCCTCCCTCTCTTTCTTTCTCTCTCTCTCTCCCTCCCTTCCTCACTCCCTCCGAACCTCCCTCCCTCCTTCCATCCCTTCCTTTCTTCCTTCCTTCCTTCCTTCCTGTCCTTGTCTGGTTCTGTATCAGGGTAATACTGGCTTCATTAAAAGCGTTTGGAAGCATTCCCTCCTCTTCAGTTTTTTGGAAGAGTTTTAGAAAAATAGGCATTAACTGTTCTTTGAATATTTGGAATAATTCACCAGTCAGTTGATTTAGTTCTATATATTTGTTTATTGGGAGTTTTTTTGATTACTGATTCAATTTTGTTACTAGTGATCGGTCTAGTCAGATTTTCTTTTTTTAAAATTTTCAGTCTTGGTAGATTGTATATATTGTATATTTCTGGAAATTTATCTCTTTCTTCTAGGTTGTCCAGTTTGTTGGTGTATATGTGTTCCTAATGTTCTCTTATGATCCTTTGTATTTCTGTGGTATCAGTTTTAACTTACCTCTTTCATTTCTGATTTTATGTTTTTGAGCCCTCTTTTTTCCTTGGTTAGTCTAGCTAGAGGCTTATTGATTTTTTTTTTTTTAATCTTCTCAAAGAACCAGCTCTTGGTGTCATTGAGCTCTTCTGTTGGATTTTTAATCTCAGTTTTATTTATTCATTTTCTTATATTTAGTATTTCCTTCCTTTTACTAACTTTGGGCTTTGTTCTGGTTTTATTTCCCCCCAGTTACTTTAGGTGTAAAATTAGATTATTTGAGATTTTTTTTATGTCTTGAGACAGGCCTGTATTGCTATGAACTTCCCTCTTATGACTGCTTTTGCTTCATCCCATAGATTTTGGTACATTTTATTTGTGTTTTCATTTGTCCTAGGTATTTTTTGATTTCTCCTTTGATTTCTTCAATGACCCATTGGCTGTTCAGTAGCATTTTGTTTAATCTCCATGTTTTTATGGGTTTTTTTTTTCAGTTTTCTTGTAATTGATGTCTAGTTTCATACCATTGTGGTCAGAAAAGATACTTGATATGATTTCAGTTTTTTTTGAATTTATTGATACTTGTTTTGTGGCTTAACATGTGATCTGTGCATGTGAGAGAGAATGTTACATGTACAGCTGAGGAGAATGTGTATTCTGCTGCTTTTGGATGGTGTATTCTCTATATGTCTATTAACTCCATCTGATATAATGTGTCATTTAAGACCAGTGTTTCCTTACTGAATTTTCTGTCTAGATGATATGTCCATTGCTGTAAGTGGGGTGTTAAAGTCCCCTACTATTATTGTATTGCTTTCATTTTTTCCCCCTTAGGTCCGTTAGTATTTGCTTTATATATTTTTCATGCTCCTATGTTGGGTACATACATATCTATAAATGTTATGTCTTCTTGGTGGATTGAACCCTTTATCATTATGTAGTGCCCTTGTCTTTTATAAGTCTTTGTTTTAAAGTCTATTTTGTCTGATATGAATATAGCTACACCACCTCTTTCCATTTCCATTTGCATGGAATATATTTTTCTATCTCTTCACATACAGTCTGTGTGTATTCTTACTTTTGAATTGAGTCTCTTGTAGGCAGCATGTAGATGGGTCTTTTTATCCATTCAGCTACTGTGTGTGATTTTTGATTTGTGAATTTAGTCCATTTGCATTTAAATTAATTATTGATTGGTATTTACTTACTGCCATTTTGTTAGTGGTTTTCTGGCTGTTTTTGTAGCTCCTCTCTGTTCTTTCTTCTTCTCTTTCTCTCTTGTTTGCTGGCTTTTTTTCGTGTTCTATTTAGATTCCTTTCTCTTCTTCTTTTGTATGTTTACTATAAGTTTGTGTGTGTGTGTTTGTGTGTGTTTGTGTCTGTGTGTGTGTGTGTGTGTGTGTGTGTGGGGTTACTGTGAGGTTCACATACAGCATCTTAAGTATACAGTAATCTGTTTTAAGTTGATAGTAACTTTTTTGAAAGTTTTAAAGTTTTACTCCTCTGTCATCTTTTATATTTTTGATAACACCTTTTCCATGTTTTAATATTATGCTTTCCTTAACTAAGTATTGTATTTTTAATTTTACTATTTTGTCTTTTAACCTTCATACTTGCTTTGTAAGTGATTTATCCACTACCTTTACTATATATTTACCTTTTCCCTTTTGTATGTTTTCTTACTATTAATTAGTGTCTTTTATTTTCAGCTTACAGAAGTCACTTTAGCATTTCTTGTATGGCTGATGTAGTGGTGATGAACTCCACTCTTGCTGAGTTCTGAATGATAACCTTGATGGCTAGAGAATTCTTGATTGGAATTTTTTTTTTTCCTTTTAGCACTTGAATAAGTCATGTTACTCCCTGTGGCCTGTAAAATTTCTGCTGAAAAATCTGCTTATAGCTTCATGGGGTTTCCCTTGTATGTAATAGGTTGTTTATCTCTTTACCCTTAAATTTTATCATTTTAATTATAATGTGTGTCACTGTGGTTCTCTTTGGGTTCATCTTATTTGGAACTCTCTGGGTTTCCTCAACTTGTATGTCTGCTTCCTTCCCCAGATAGAGAAGTTTTCAGCCATTATTTCTTTTATTTTTTAAAAAAATTTATTTATTGTATTTATTTATTTTTTGGCTGTGTTGGGTCTTCATTGCTGTGTGCGGGCTTTCTCTAGTTGTGTCGAGTGGGAGCTACTCTTGTTGCGGTGCGCGGGCTTCTCTTGTTGCAGAGCATGGGCTCTAGGCACGTGGGCGTCAGTAGTTGTGGCACGCAGGCTCAGTAGTTGTGGCTCACGGGCTTAGTTGCTCCACGGCATGTGGGATCTTCCCGGACCAGGGATCGAACCCGTGTCCCCTGCATTGGCAGGCGGATTCTTAACCACTGCACCACCAGGGAAGCCCCAGCCATTATTTCTTAAAATAATTGTTCTGGCCCTTTCTTTCTCTCTTCCCCTCTGGGACCTCTATAATACAAATGTTATTCACCTTGATGTTGTTCCAGAGGTCCCTTAAGGTATCTTCAATTTTTTAAATTCTTTTTTCATTTTGCTGCTCTGTCTGGGTGATTTCCATTGCTTTGTCTCAGCTCACTGATTCATTCTTCTACTTCATCCAGTCTGATTTTGAACTGCTCAAGTATTTTTTCCATTCAGTTATAACTTCTGTTTGGTACTTTCTTATATTTTCTATCTCTTTGTTTTTGGTTTGTTTTGGTTTGGTTTTGGGTTTTTTTTGGCTGCATGGTTTGTGGGATTTTAGTTCCCTGACCAGGGATTGAACCCAGGCCTTGGCAGTAAAAGTACCAAGTCCTAACCACTGGACTGCCAGGGAATTCCCTCTATCTCTTTGTTGATGTCCTCATTGTGTTCTTTCTTCTCCTGAGTTCGGTGAGCCATCTCTACAGCATTACTTCTAACTGTTGTGTAAGTTGCTTATCTCTGTTTCATTAAGGCCTTTCTCTGGAGATATGTTTTGTTCTTTAGTTTGGAACATATTTTTTTGCCTCATTTGCCTATGTTTGTCTTCACGTATTGGGCGAAACAGCTACTCTTCCAATTTCGAAAGAGCGGTCTTGTGTAGGAGATGACCCATGAGGCCCAGAAGTGCCATTTCCCCTGGCTCTCAGTGCTAGGCACTCAAGGGATGGCACTCGTGTGGGGTGCGTGCACCTGATGGCTGTGGCAGAGCTGTGGCTGCTCTGCAGGGAGGGCAGGGTGTGTTGCACTTGCCTGGCTCAGCTGCTGCATAGGGTGGGCTGGATGCAGGGTGCTCGTCCAGCCCCATTGTAGTGTGGCTGGTGTGTGTGGTAAGTGGGGGTTTAGGGTGCTCACCTGACCAGGTTGTGGCATGGCGTAGGTAGAGCATCCCTCCTGGTGCTAACAGCCTAGAGGGAGGACACCAAAAATGTCATTCATCAGCTCTGTCATAAGCAAGTTAGAATGTTATTGCAAAGCTTGCCAGTGCTTCTGTCCCCAGAGAATGTTCCAGCTGGCTCATGTCTCTCTGGCAGCAACTTTAAGATTAGTAAGTGGGTCTCCCTTGCTTATGGTGTAGGTGCTTTCCAAACCATTCCTTTTGCACTGGATCTCAGGGTGAGTGGGTCTGTATGTGACCCCTTTAATAGTGGCTACTCCCTTCCCTTTGGTTCTGTGGTTCTCCTGGATTTAATTCCCATTTATTTGCTAAATCAGATGTTTTGGGGGTTCACCTTTCCTGTGCCAGACCCAAGGGTTGGGGTACCTCATGCAGTGCTCAATACCTTCACTCCTTGAGGAAGAGTTCTATATTTTTGGAATCCCTGCTAACTGTGGGTAACTGCTTCTGGGCTGGTGTCCCAAGTAAAACCATGTCTCTGCCTCTCCTACCCCTCTCCATGTGTCTCTTTTATCTTTTGTTGCCAAGGTGTTGTTCATCTAGTTCTCAGGTCCTTTTCAGAGGAAAACGTCTCCTTATGTAGCTGCACATTTGTTGTGTTAATGGGAGGAGGTGAGTTCAGGGTCTTCCTATGCTGCCATCTTTAACTTCTCCCAGAAGTTTACTTGATATTACTGGTTTATTGTAACAGATACGACTCAGGAACAGCCAAATGGAAGAGATGCATAGGGTAAGGTATGGAAGGAGAGGTATGGAGCTTCCATGCCCTTTCTGAGTGTGCCACTGTTCCAGCACCTTGATGTGTTCCGCAACCTGGAAGCTCCCAGAAGCCCTTCAATTAGGGGTTTGTATGGAGATTTCATTACATAGGCATTATTGATGAAATTGTTGGCCATTAACAACTCAATCTCTAGCCCCTCTCCCCTTCTCTGCATGTTGGGGGTGGGGCTGAAAGTCACAAGATTCTAATAATGGAGTAGTCTTTCAGGCAACCATCCCCCGACACTGAACTATCTACCGCCACCACTCATCTCCTTAACACACAAAAGAATATTATAACTCCACAAATTCAAAGGGTTTTAGGGGCTGTGTGCCAAGATCTAGGGACAAAGGAAAAATATTTATTTTTATTATACTACATCCATTATAACTTAGTATTGTCTAATGGACAGTTTTTATGTATATAGAGCAAAAATGGACAGAACTAAAAGGATAGACATATCAATTTCATAGTAGGAAATTTTAACACACTGTTTTCATAGCTGATAGAAGTAGACAAAAATCAGTAAGGAATAAAAGATGTGAACAACAATTAACAGACAACTTAATTGACATAGTACACTATGTTTAACAGCTGACGAACGCATGGAACATTTACCATTTATTAGTATATCAAGATGCAGTAGATTTTTTTGTATATGGACCTTGTATTCTGTGACCATTTTAAATCCATTTATTAGTCTTAGGAGATATTTTTTACATGTATGGCTTCCTGTTAGATTATCTATGTTGTGTGCTGTCTGGTCTTTATTTCCTGTTTCTACCTGCTTTACAGTTACCAACATGAAAATTCAGTCTCCAGAGTTTGGCAGAAACCTTCATGGTGAAAGCCAGCTATGCTTGCTTGTTATTTAGTATTCTTAGATGCACTTAGTTTTGATGCTATACCAGTTTCTTTCATCCTAGTTCTGAAATATGTTTAAAAGGTGATTTTAATAGTTTTTCATATTTGCTATGTTTAGAAAGCTCATTCAAAGTATCTAACCTTACATACCACCAAAAATAGAAGGTTTATTTTTCTATATGAATTTTAGACTCAACTTGTCTACTTAAAAAAAGTGTTATTTTCATTGGGATAATGTTAAATTTACGGATTAATTAAAGGAGAATTGATACCCAGTCTTCTTTGGAATTACATTATGATTTATAATTTTTGAGAAGAAAGATAGGCAGTTTTCCTAAACTTTTGGCTCATTTACTAGGTATTTTTTCTTCTGTTGCTGTTGTTGGGATAGTTTACTACCATTATATTCCGATTTTTTTTCTTGGAAAATATGAAAGCTATTATTTTATGTATACTAGTTTTTTAATATTACTTCAGTTACCAGCTACCTTACCAAAGTACCTTGTGGTTTCTGATAGTTTCCTTTTCATTTATTATTTTATTCCTTTCAAAGTATACAATTATATCTTCTGGCAAAAATTCAAACATTTGGAATATACACTGACAGTTTCTTTATGAGCTCTCTTTAGTCTTTGAGTTTATTAATTTTGAGCTTTAACTCCCTATGTCATTGCTCTTATCTGTGCCTTAATTTTCTTCTGTAATGTAATTTGGGCTATGCTTTCTCCATTCTTGTCTCTATCTAATCCCATTTTATTCATCCTAGATTTCAGGAATTCTTTAAAATATCTGATTCGTTGATGTTATTCTTCTTATTTTCCAGTGTTGTAATTTTATTCCTTTGAACAACATATATTTTCTGTAATTTCATGAGATTGTGAGAGAGAAGTAAATGAGTGTCCCTCATTTACCATCTCAAAACCATCTTTAAATACTAACAAAAAGAAAACATCAACAAAAGTCAGTGTACCTGGCTCTTGGTGCTTCAGTAATTGAATATTTCTTGACTGGTCTGCACAGCTCAGGTTCTTTATACTACTTAAGTGTTTCCATCCCTTGAGAATCCCAGTCTTCCCTGTTCTGCGTCTAGATACCTTCCATGAATGTCTCTAGTCCCTGTACTCTAGAATCTTGGATGTTTTTGATACTTTTTATTTCTGGGCTATAAGACGTTGCATCCATGTAAGGACATAAGGTTCCAGTTACTCTGTTCTCTTTGCCTGTGGGTTTTAACCAGTATGTTGGAGCCAGATCAGGTTTAGTGTTATCAGGATCCCCTGTTAAAAAAGATTAAGACATGAACTTGGAGCCAAGCTGGAGACTTCCCACTACCTTCCCTCAAATGTAAACCTTCGTTCCTCACTTTGGATCTCAAAATAGACAAAAATTATGTATATCCAGCTAGCTGAATTATTTCTAGTCAGCCTTAGAAACTCATTTGCTAGTGGAGCAGAGTCATATTAAGATATGGGCTTCTAGGCTGATTGCTAGAGGACAAGTCTTGAGTCTTAGGACTTCACAGAAGTGAAGGAGGATTACTCACCTTTGTTTTTCAACACTTGTCTCTTGAGTCTAATAGAGAGGGTAGAACCTTTTTCGCTTTAAAGATAGACTATTTTTATTCACTCCAAATTTGAACTCTAGGAATAAAAAAGCAGCAGGATAAGTTTTACAGAAATGGGAAGTAGAGCAGAGTGAATTTGTCCAGGCACTCACCTTTTATTGATACAGTTCCTGCAGATACTTTGAAATGACTCATGCGTTATATTTAAGGCCAATATTAATGGATATTGTGTTTTCAGAGAAAGTGGAGGTCATCCCGGTCTAACAAAATATATTTTGTTATTACTGTTGCTTCTTTAAAATCATTACATATTTGCAAATGAGTGAAAGAATTGATGGCAGAATGCAATCAGTGAAAGAACTGAATGGGAAAATGAAATCAGTAGATTAATGAGTTTATAAAAATGGGAGTGAAGATGTAAGATACTTTTATCTTTCTAATGGGGAAGGTGAGAACCTTGTACAACTTCTTCCTAGCACTTATACTTTTAACTTTTAAATGCCTTATTTCTGTGTTTAATGTTTGTCTTCACCAATAGACTCTTAGTGAAGGCAAGGACTGAGTTTCTTTATTCATTATACTCAGTACTTAGCACAGTACTTTTAAATATAATAATTTTCCTTATTGGAGATTAAAAACAGAAAAATGAAGTTCTTTTTTTCTTTCATCCTTCTCTATTTTGACTAATGAAAAAAATACTTATTAACCATATACTATAATCCAAACATGTTCCATACCCTTGATTAGGATCACAGTCTAATCTACAAGAGGGAAAGGTACACAGCATTGAGATCTACTTCTGTAATTTTGGGGGCATTTCTTTCCAATTTTATTTCTATTCATAGGTAATAAAATTGGGATAGTTTTATAAACATTGATATCTAACCAGCTTTTCTAACCAAATATTTTAAGTCTTTTCCCCATATGTTGAAACATTTCTTTTAAACCTGATTTCTAATGGCTCCATAGAAGTCCATTATGTGGAAGCTCTGTAATTTATTTAATAATAGTGTTGAGCTGGAATGTATGCTCCATGAATATAGGAATTTTTCCCCTGTCAGTTCACTGCAATTCCCCAGCACCTACAACAGTGTCTAGTACATAGTAGGTGCTTAATACATAAAAAATGAATGAAATATTTAGGTTGTTCTATTTTTTCTATATTAGAAATAATGCTCTCCAAAGCATTTTTGTACAAAATGCTTTCACTGTATTTCAGATGCTTTTCTAAATAATTACTTCTAGAAGAAACTTCTAGAAGAGGACCTTGCTGGTTGAAAGGATATGGACAAACTTATATGATTTCAGAGTCGTTTTCTCTATGAAATAATGTTATCTGTGGCTTTTTTTTATACTTTAGTTTTATAAATTTTCTATAATAATTATATTCTAAAAGAATCAAAATAGTTATTTTATTCTTTTAAGTGCGTTTCTTTTATTCAGGGAGCAGTTAGTAATCTTGTGCCTGGAATATAGGGTTTTTGTTGTTGGTGGTGAAAGATGAGGATTGAAAGTTTTCTTGGGCAGATGCAGCGAATGATTTGGTATGCTATTCTAAGGAACGTTATTTCATAGGAATGGGAGTCCTCTCAAATGTTAATAAGCAGAGTAGTGATAGAATGAGAATGATACGAAAGATCATACTGATAGTGTAGAGGAAGGATTTGGTAGAGAAGAGACCAGAGGGAGGGAGATCCTGGATTTCTCACTCTCTAGCCTCCACGTCATTCAATTCATCATTGATTTTTTTTATCCTAAGTATTTCTTGAATTTCTTCTTCTCTCCCTTAGGTAAGTCCTCAGTATCTTTCACCTCAGCTACTGCTGTAACCTTCTCATTTCTTTCCCTGCCTCAGAACCATTCTCCACAGAGCTATTAAAGTGATGTAGCTACAACCAAATATGAAGAATGGTTCCCTGTTATCTACATTTTAAGGTTCTAGTTGATTAGCCTGGCATACAAACCCTTCCATTATTTGGATCCTTCACTTTCATTTCCAGCTATTCCCTGCTGTGAAGAAAACCTTTCCTAAGAAAGAAAACTGCTTATTATCCCTGACTGTCTTCACCCCTGTCCCCCGCACAGATAGCACTTGCTTCTGTGCCTCGCTCACGCTGCCCCCATTTCCCCAAATATTCCCTCTCTCCAGTCAGAACCCCCTTGGTCCCCTTTTTCTGGGGCTCACTGTGTAAGACTCATATGTCAGTAACCTCTTCCAAGAAATGTTAACATATATATTCACAGATTACATGCCTCCCTCCTTTCTCCTGCCTTTTTGGCTTAGGAATCTCTCTTCTGTGCTTTTTATGGGACCTTGTTTTTACCTTTCCTTTCATGCTGTGCTGTAATTATCTGTTTAGTTATGTTTCCCACACTGGACTGTGAGATTTTTGAGAGCAAGGGCTCTTTTATTTCTTTGTATTCTCAGCAGTTAGCATATAGCAAGGTGGTCAAAAAGGAACCTATTATCATTTTTCAGATGAAATAATGAGGGCTTGAAGCAGGCCAGTGGGCAAGAAGGATAGGTGGGATAGACAGATTGTTAAAGAAGTCACTTTGGATGTCAGTGATAAGTTAAAGGTAGAAATCATGGATGATTGAGGTATGCAACCTGAGTAAATGAGTTTAACGTGCAGGTTTTTGACTTGTTAAATTTGAAATATTTGCTGAACATTCTAGAGAGATGACTAATAGGTAACTAGAAGTATGGGTCTACCTATTAGGAGATAAGGATTTAGGAGTCATCAGCATAGAAATATTAATTAGGGCATATGGAATAGATAATACAGGTCAGGAAGGAGAGGAGATATAAAAAATGTGGAGTAGGGATCCTTGGGGAAAATCATTTAATAGGTTACAGAAAAAAGAAAAAGTAGGGTAGTATATTGATTGTCAGTGATGTCCAATAGTGAAGAGAGGTTGAAACAGATGAGAATTGAGAACAATATATTTTACTTGGAATTTGGAAGGTCATAATTGATCTTTGAGAGAGTAATTTCAGTCCAGTAGAGGGAAATAGCAACTAGATTGAAATAGGTGATTGAAGAAGGCTGAGAAACGAATGATGAACAAGTGGAAAAAGCAAGCATATAGTACTCTTTGCTTTATGGAGAAATGATACCTTGTGGAAAAAGGAATGTGATATCACTTTCTTGAGGGGAAGGTAGGATGGCAATAAAGTTTTTGTTTTATGTTTTGTTTTTGGATGGGAGATGGTCATGGAAAAGTTTATCAATTGGTGTTCAGGAGCCATAAGAAAGAAGGCTTGAAGTCCAGAAATAAATCTTTAATGGAACAAGGGAAAGAAGAAAAGGAAGGGGGAGAGCCTGGCGTTAAGATCTCAGATGATACTGTTATCCTTGCAAGTGGTGGGGACACTTCTTTCTTGGGCTCAAAAGGAAAAGAAGTAAGGAGAAGTAGAAATAGAGAAACATTTAAAGGTGGTATGAGGGAATGTGAAGGATCTATTTTCGGTGAAGTAGGCTACCAGGTCCTTAATTGCAGGGTAAGGTTTGGATAGGTCAGGGATAGGACAGATGGTGGTAGCAGGGTGGCACAGGTCATTTTAGAAGATTGGTAAAGGACAAGGGATTAATGTTGAGGCTGCAGATAGATTTAGGGCTCAGTTGAGATTGAACTATGGAAAAAATAAAGCAATAATTTAAATACTTAAATAATATGTATATTTGTTTATATATTTTTTTCCATAAAAGGGACTGAAGAAAAGGACAGGGCCCTGGAGAATTGCTTACAGTTACTCAGTAGGATTAAGTGAGGCAGATAGTTAAGGACAGTGATATTTGCTCTATAGTCCTAATGCTTGGAAGAATTGAAGAATGGGTGCAGGGTCGGGAGTGGGCTGCTGCAGACAGCAGTCTGGCTGTCAGTAGACTAAGTCCTGCCTGGTCATAGGCCAGTGTGATCCAGAGTCAATTCAGAGTGTTTAACGCATGACTGATAATATTTGAGATTTAGTATGAGAAGGTGCCTTCCTTCCTTTTCCTTTCTCTTCTCCTTTCTTCCTTTCTTCCTTCCTTTCTCTCTCGCTCTCTCGCTTTCTTCCCCCCTCTCTCTCTCTTTCTTTCTTTTTCTTTCTTCCTTCCTTCCTTCCTTCCTTTTTTTCTTTCTTTCCTCCCTCTCTCCCTTCCCTCCTTCCCTCCTCTCTCCCTCTCTCCCTCTCTCCCTCTCTCCTTGCTCTGTATGTATATCAATTAAAGTATGTAAAATAAAAGCAACAAATAGATTGTAGATAGTTTACTCTATTTTAAGACAGTGAATTTTGTACAGAAAAGTAGTATTGGCTGGTTTATGAGTTCTTACTGTTAGTTATTCATTCCTGGTTAAAATATCTCTGGTGGCCTTACATACCCTGTAGTAGTTATCAACTAATAGATTTCAAAATGCAGACAGCCCTAAAGAGAATTTTTTTTTCTCCAAAGTATTTTGTCTTCTATCAGGAATTTGTCATTAGGTATTATATAGACCCAGTGGATAGGTTCATCTCTGGCATGGATATCTGACAGAAACAGCATTTCTCTCAATTATGCTTTTTCTTTAAAAAAAAAAAGAAAAAATCTGAAAATGAAAGCATAATTTATGTACCTCCTACAAGAAATGCGTAAATTATGGGAAATAATAAAGGAGCAAGATATAATTGAAAATCAACAGCTCTATGAGTTAAGAACCTACTCTCTACGACTCAATTGTTGTCAGTTACTGCTTAACTTAACGCTGGGTTTTCCTTTTTGCTTTCAGGAAAACCTTTAACTTACGCCCTGGGTGTTGCCTGTCCACAGTTTCCTGGTGGCTCACCGCTTCTGCCTGCTCCAGCCTTGCTCCGGCAGCTTCAAGGCTTCTGGGCTTCAGAGCTTGTTGTGAAAGCTTGCTGCTTTGGCCTGCTACCCCTGCTTCAGGTGTCAAAAGCTTTTAATTAGCTTGCTTCCTCTAATTACCATAACTAGGCCCTAATGTGTCTGCATAACCTAGTCTTAGGGTCTGAAAGGAGAATTATTTTTAGCCGTTCATTCTTCCTTAAAAACTCTGTACCCTGGCTCTCCTGGGATTCAAGGGAGAGTGAAAGACCTTTTAAGTTATATTGCATGATTCACCTTTGAAGCCTCTGTATATGGGCTAGTCTTCAGTCCATAGGGGCACACTGGCATGGGCATACTATATTTTTATAGCCAGTGTCTGCTCTAATTGGTCAATGCCCATGCTGTACCAAGTTCTAAATATTTTGACTATCACTACTATATATATAAATTGCAACTCCGTAGAGAGGATACCTCTAGCCGGTTTAGTGAACTCTTTGTAGTGTTTTTAGTTTGCTTGTTAAAGAGACTCAGTTAATTTTTTAATTAAATATTTTGAATACAGACTGATCACTAACAGAGCAGTTTATAAAAAAACAAATACAGTGATTTCCATACATATTAACAATGATCACCATTAACATGACAATAGGAATCAAGACTATAGGCATGATGAATGGGAAGATCTCTTCAAAAACCTGGAGAACTATTCAGTACTCATAGCAGTAAATAACTCTAGCTCTGTAATCAGGTCGTGAGGACTGTAGAACCTGCTTTAGAGTGGTGTAGGAATTGATTTTGGCAGTATATGTATTGTGCTCAGCCCAGTGCCAGTCACAGTAAGCTTTCGATAAATGAGTTGTTTTTGTTTATTATTATTATTAATAAGTGATGGTAGACATTATACAGCAGAGATAAAAAGGAGACAAAGACATGGAGCAATAAATAGTGAACAGTAACAATACACGAAAGATAATAAAAGCTAAGCTGTGAAGTTGAGACTTTAAAAGCCGTACATAATTGTTAGGAGAGCAACATGAGCTGGAATAATCTGGTACACACTTAAACCTTAAGATACAGAATTGTATCTCTTTTATCATGATGCCTTATTTTTATTTGAGTTTCAGTATCAATTTAGTAGTGTACTTGAAGCTGAGCGTATTGTATTGATGCCTTTCAACTTTCTATGTAGATACACTCATATAGATTACAAATCACTCGTTATTTATTCAGTAAATATTTATTGCGTACCTATTGATTCCCAAGCACTGGGCACGTACTAGTGAACAAATGAGAAAAAAATAATACCTACCCACATAGAGCTTATGTTCTAGTGAGTGAGGCAAACAGTAAGCAAAATACATAAATAGAATATACAGTTTGTTAAGTAAAAAGAGCTAAGGGGAAAAGGAAGCAAAGAAATGGGATAGAAAGTGTGAAAGGGCAGAATGACATTTTAGGGAGGGATTGAGAGAGCAAACCATGTATAGCTATAGGGGGGAAAGACCATTTGAGACCTACGGAGTAATAAGTGCAAAAACACTAAGTTGAGATTGAACAAGGTGATCAGTATGTTTGGAGAGAGTGATCTAGGAGGAGAGTAATATGAGATCTGGGAGACCACGATATGTTGGACCACGCTACTTATAAGTTATAGCAAGGACTTTTTTACATGGAGAGAGATCAGAAACTGAAGTTTTGGAGCAGAGTGTCATGATCTGAGCTAGTTTAAACAGAATCACTGTGGCTGATGTTTTGAGAACAGATTTTGGGCTGTGAGAGCAGAAGTAGAGAGGCTAGGCAGGATAGTCCAGGCAAGACATAATGGTAGATGGGAATGGTGTGGACTAGAGGAGGAGGTATGGCAAATTCTGGATATATTGAATGTAGACTAGATTTGTAGAACTGCATGCCAGCTGCTTCTTGGATATTGAAATTCTGTTTAATATAGTATGATCATTCCTAAGTTATATGTTGTATCTATAAGTGATGATTCTTAAATCGTGTTTAAGAACTCATTCATTTACATTTGTCACCTACTGATTTTTCTGTAGCATTTGCAGTTTTTCTAACATCGTAGTGCTTTTAATATGCTGTCTTTAAAGACAGCTCTATATTTGGTGTTTTTAAAAACATGTCTTTGTTCTGTATTAAATTTATAATCTTCCCGTCCATACTAAGTGTACTGTTCATTCTGATCAAATTATATAAGAAAGGACATTTTAACGTACTACCCTCTTATATGTCAGTTAGCTGTGGCTCTTGAAAATCTAGAACCTGAAGTTAGATTTCTAGGAGAATCTTCTCCTCCTCCTCCCCCTCCTCCTCCTCCCCCTCCTCCTCCTCCCCCTCCTCCACCTCCCCCTCCTCCTCCTCCCCCTCCTCCCCCTCCCCCTCCCCCTCCTCCTCCCCTCCCCTCCCCTTCCCTCCTCCCCTCCTCCCCCCGTCCTCCCCTCCCCCTTCTCCTCCTCCTCCCCCTCCCCCTTCTCCTCCTCCTTCTTCTTTACTGAAATGAACATGAAAATGATCTGTAGTGTCAAAGGAGAAAAGCAAGATCAGTTTTATTTTATCACTTCATCAACTTCATACTCTTGTCTCATCATGTCATCAATTCGATAATTTAAGAATATTTTCTGAACTGCCTTTAAAAAAAATGGAAGTATAGCTGATTTACAATGTTGTGTTGGTTTCTGGTGTACAGCAAAGTGATACAGACACATATTTTTCATATTCTTTTCCATTATGGTTTATTACAGGATATTGAATGTAGTTCCCTGTGCTATACAGTAGGACCTTGTTGTTTATTTTATATATAGTAGTTTGTATCTGCTAACCCCAAACTCCTAATTTATCCCTCCCTCACCCCGTTTTGCCTTTGGTAACCATAAGTTTGTGTTCTGTGTGAACTGACATTTTTATTTCACCACATCCCACTGCATTCCAGAAGAGTTTTTAGGCAGCTCATGAAACTGTTGTAAGCTAGCTTTGAGAATGTTTTTCACCCTGCAGCAGCATGGCATTCCTGATTATCACATAGATGTGTAGTATGGGTCTCGTTTTGGCCATTATCAGCCACATTGTAAATACCTCAGTAATTAATGGTCATTTCATGATCAGGATGAGGTATGGTATTCCATACTATCCCATCCCATGCTTCAAATTTCATATGTTCTGTCCAGAAAATGTAGAAAGGGCAATAGAAATCATATCCCCTAGAAATACCTGATTTTTAAAATGTTTTGATGCCTTTCTCAGAATAAATATGGCATAGAAATGTATAGCTAAATACTTTATATATAAAAAAATTAATTTTAGTGTACAAATTTTAATAAACTTCTTTTAAACAATATACTGTGAACTTTTCCCTATTAAATAGTATTCTTTAACAACATTTTCAAGAATATTAATAATTTTCTATTATTTGTGGTATGTTCAGTAACTTTCACCTTTCAGAATATTTAAGTTATTTACAATATTTTACTGTTGGAAACCACACGTAAATATTGTGGCTTAGTTTTTATTTGTATATATATATGTTCATTTGAGGATATTTCTAACTATATTTCTATGTTGATGTATGTGTCATGGGTATAAATTTATAAAGTTGGAAGTTGAAGAGATCAAAGCTTCTTATTTCCTTGTTACAGAAATGGAAGAAATAAGGATGTTTAACGTCTACCACGTATTAGTGATAGAGTAAACAACAGTTGAGAGATTGGGCTATAATGCTTGGCACATAATAATAGCTATTGCTTATTGAACACCTATTAAGTGCCAGACCCTGTTTTAAATATTTCATACTTGTGTATAGCCCGAGTCTGGCTGTAGAGTCCACGCTATCACCACTACCCTGAACAGCCACGCTAAGTGCTAGCTCAGGGTTTGAGTGTTCAGTAAGTGCTAGCTTATTTCTACTGCACAGCTCTATAATCCAGAGGTGGTTTTGGTTCCAATAGTATTTGGATTTTAGAAAGATAATTTAATACATATACTCTATTTTATATAACAGTCCTATTGGGGTTTTGAGCAGAACCTCATAAGCAAATGCGTTGGTGTTTCTGCAGTGAAGCATGTTTATCTTTACACTGAGATTAAAAAGAAAACAGAACTCCCCCAAAACTATGCTTTGCCTGATTCATTTGCCAAATGAATTTTGAAAACCCTTTGGCTTTTAGAATTGCAGGTAAGGGATTGTGGACCTTCATAAAACTCTTAGAAGAGTAACTGGCATTTAGAACACACTCTATATATGCTGGTGAATACTGCTACTACTATACTGGTTATCATCAGATAATTATATACTCATGTGCATAGAAAATTCGTGAATCACACAGTGCTGGGAGGAGTTCTTTTCATACCACATGACCTGAGAAGGGCAAATCTAAGTGTTGGAGTCTTTCAGCCATTCTCTAAAACAGAATAAGAGAGGGCTTAAGTGATAGCCGTCCTTATCTCTTCCCTGTCTTAAATGTAGGCATGTCTAGCTTTATGCTCCTGTCCTTCCATCTGTTTGTGCTCCCAGTTGTGTAGCATATGATTTGAGTCTGCAGAATAATGAAACTTGTGTTTTCAGACTTTCAGAGATCCTAGTGAAAAAATGTTTCAAGTTTTTCCTTGCTCCTTATCACAGCACTCCCCCCCACCCCGCCTTTTTTGTGGTGAGAACATTTAGATCTACTTTTCTAGCAACTTACAAGTATATAATACAATACTGTTAACTATAGTCACCATACTGTACATTAGACCCCCAGAACTTACTCATCTCTCATCTTATAACTGGAAATTTGTACCCTTTGACCAACATCTCCCCGTTTCCCTCAACTCCCAGCCCCTTTCACCACCTTTCTAGAATTGGAATTCTAGAAATAGAATTTGCTGTTTCTGTGAGTTCACCTTTTTCAGATTTCCCATAGAAGTGAGATCATACAGTTTTTGTCTTTCTGTTTCTGGCTTATTTCACTTAGCATAATATCCTCTAGGTTCACCCATGTTGTCACAAAAGCAAGATTTCCTTCTTTTTTTATGGCTGAATAATATTCCATTTTCTTTATCCATTCATCTGTCATTGGCTATTTAGGTTGTTTCTATATCTTGTACAGCTCCTTTTCTTTAAACATGAACCAACTGATCCATCATTTCTGCAGATATGACCAGATACGACTAAAGACTAAAGTGACTGCATATGAATTTGAGATATTTCTTCTTCCTTCCCACCATTTTAATTGATGAGAAACTGTAATCACAGTCATTAGTATAACCATTTATGACAATTACCAAGATGTATTCTAGTTTAGATAATATTATAGTATTATACACTGATTTTAATTATATAGTCATATTATTGTTATTGCACAATGATCCAAAAATAAATTTATTAAATGCCCCTGATATGTACATTTGCTATTAAGATTTAAAAAATTTTGGACTTGAGTTTAAACCTATTCTCTATGCTTAGAACTATCCTTTTGAACTGTTTGTAGATATGTTGTATATAGTTTGTTTTCTCCTTCTGCACATTAGAGTAGTATTTGTCTTCCCCCTACTCCACCCGCGCCCAGTAAAGGCTGGAAACAGCCTTTGTCTCCTCTCATGTAGTTCAGTCTCTGCTCTATAGCATCCCAAGTGAGCTGCAAGGGCCCTTTGAGATTATCTAGTCAAACTGAGGGAGAGAAGTAGAAACAGAAATGTAATCGGTTTGTTGAGAGTGAAAATAGGGGATTAGTTATTTGTATTTGACAGTTTTTTGATACATAACTAAAATACAAAATACAGAAATATCTGTTCCTTTTTTTGTCGGAAAGGTATGTGTGAAGTCTGCAATTTGTAGAGGTGTTAGCCTTAATTGATCTTTAGGTTGTGTGTGTGTGTGTGTGTGTGCGTGTGCGTGCGCGCACGTTGGGGGTTGTGGTATAGTGTGTAAGAATACGTGGCGTGTCAGTTTATGGCGTACTGTTTGATCCCCATGAAACATGTTTGTTTTGGCAGCTGGCTTTCCCTGTAGCATCGTGTTGGAATTTGGCATGCAGTGTTTAAGCTCTAGTTATTTCATTTGGTACATTTTGGTCAATTTCTTAGTGATAGTAGATATTGAGTTTAAATTCCAGAGCAGAAAACTTGAAAACGAGAATATAGTATACGATCACCAACCGACACCATGTTCAAAAACACAGTTGTTTGTTTGACACGTGTTCACTAATGTAACTTTTTCAACTGACAATATTATTTGATTTAGGATCTTAGAATTTGAACTGCATGGAAATCTGATAATTTTGGTATTTATTTTTTTTACAGAGAGGAAAAAGGAAAATGGATGACTGAAAAAAAGTATTATTTGTCACATTTTAAAAGTTGTATTTCCTTTCCTAGGTTGCTGTAGTGAAACTAAAAAATGCAGATAAAGTATTTGCCATGAAAATATTGAATAAATGGGAAATGCTGAAAAGAGCTGAGGTAAGATTCTAATTATTGGAATATTTAAATAATATTTTAGAAATATTTTTAGAGAAAAATAAAATGATAGAGAGCCCATAGGTCTTTAAGTATCATTTAGTAACCTTTTATCTACGATGGCATTATTTTTTAAAGCCTAAAAGACAAATTCAGTAATTCACAATTATGATATAGTTATGATGAATGTTACATTTGTGATGCTATTTTAATATTATCTGAAAACCAAATGGAAACCCTTTGAATGTCAGGCTTAGACACTTATGTTAAAAGGATGTGTGGAAACCAGTTTCTTTTACAGGAAGAAATTTTGTAGTGACTGATATCCAATTTGATATAACTTGTTTATATTATTTATCTGTATTCTGCTATAAGCAAATTCCGCAGGAATTTTGAATATGGCCTGTAAGAATTCTGTTTATTGCTGACTATGCAGTTAAATTTATGTTTTGTTTCATATTATTAAAAATGGGAGTAAAATCTGCTGTTGAAAGAGTTGTCAGCATTTTAATCTTCGTGCTAGATTTGAGGGAAAGACTGACTGGCATGATGTTAAAAATATCTAATAGCCGATATGTATGTCAAACCTGACATTACATGTAAATTTGGGGAGTGGTTCTGGAGGTCTCCTGCTGTTCTGGGTTATAGTGAGTTGCTCAGTGAGGTAGGGCATTCAGGGGCCTCAGGGAAGCAGAACTTACTGGTGTGGAAATATTTTAACTTACAGAAGGATTATACTGCTGAGTAGGCTGAGTGTTAGCTCTAGAGGGTAGTAAGATTCATAAGAGGATAATGAGAAATTAGCCCTTAGAAATCTTTCTGTATATACCAGTACTTGTAGCAACCTGAAAAACAGCAAATACATAGGGAAAAGCACAAATGGTTCCCATGATGATAGATACATACTGTGGTAGTGAAAGTA
This sequence comes from Lagenorhynchus albirostris, assembly GCF_949774975.1. Lineage (NCBI taxonomy): Eukaryota > Metazoa > Chordata > Mammalia > Artiodactyla > Delphinidae > Lagenorhynchus > Lagenorhynchus albirostris. The sequence goes on along the minus strand of NC_083096.1, from coordinate 23,920,053 downwards.
AATACTTCAATATTTCTTTCTTTTAGAAAATTTGAAGAAATAACAAAACACAAAGAAGAAACTAATAATCACTTGTATTCCATCATTTAGAATTAATAACATTTTGGGCAAGTTTTGCTTTCAGTCTTTTTCTTTTCTATTTGCCTACTGAAAAAAACTGCACACATGAAATTACAGAGATATTCTTTGTAAAACAAATAATAGCACATTACAGATAAAGCTAAGGTACTCTTTGACTATACCCCGCCCAAGTCCAGCCCCTCTCTACCTCCCAGAGGTAATTACAGAGGTAATAAAATCGTGTTTAAAAGAGTATCTGGAAAGTTTTATGTCACTCTCTGACATATGTGCCAGTGCCCGTTATATTCAATAACTTCAATATTTACTTTTGTATTTCCCTAAAACTGAATTGCCTTACTGTCACTAGTCATATTTTCCAGGTAATAAACACTGAGATTGAGTTTAGTATGCAGTCTATTTATTAGGGGGTGCCTTTGAAATTGACATTGACAGACAGGAAAGGAGGTGAAATACGATTTGTCAGGGAGAAGTCAAGCTGCCCCTTCAGCCTCTGTTGATCCAACAGGGATCCGTGGAGCAGAAATGGTCCTTCAGAGTTGTCCTACCTTGGGCCAAATGGTTGACCTTTATGCACTTGCCTCAGTTACTCATTGGATACGGGCTGCCTCCAGAAGGACATGGCCTTGGGCTAGTAGGCTTTCGGTGGCTGAGACAAAGCCTGGAGGGGCTGACAGCATTGCCAGCAGTTGGAGCAATAAGTCTTATTATTAAAAATTAGTAAAGAATTATGTTCTAATTGTTTCGCAGAACTCATAATTGTAGTGGGTTAGTGTTCCAGGGTTAGAACTTTAAAAAAATTTAATTAAAGTTTGTACTTACTTTTTATGATGTTGGATATGTTGGGGAAGAAATTTTTTTTTTTAACATCTTTATTGGAGTATAATTGCTTTACAATGGTGTGTTAGTTTCTGCTTTATAACAAAGTGAATCAGCTATGCATATACATATGTCCCCATATCCCCTCCCTCTTGCATCTCCCTCCCTCCCACCCTCCCTATCCCACCCTTCTACGTGGTCACAAAGCACCGAGCTGATCTCACTGTGCTATGCAGCTGCTTCCCACTAGCTATCTGTTTTATGTTTGGTAGTGTATATATGTTGGGGAAGAATTTTGAAAAGAAAGAGTAACTGGTTTAACTTTCATTACTCACTGGAGGAAGTGGCAAAATTGAAGATAAAACAGGAATAATTAAAAATTAAATATTATTTTGTTGAATTAAAAATCATTAATATGTTCTGTTTCTGGGACAAGATGGAATAGATGTGCTTCTTCCTATCTTTCCCATTAAGTACAGCTAAAGACCATGGACATTACATATAAAACAGATATACAAAGACTCTGAAAGGCAGAGAGAATGTGGAAAAACTAGGGGCCTTGGGACCCAAGGAATGTCAGTCGTTCCGTGAGGTCAGTATTATTCTGATGGAATAACCAGATAAGGACCATACAAAGAAAGTTAAAGATCAGTATGCCTCATGAACATAGATGCAAATATCCTTAAGAAAATACTAGCAAATAGAGTTCAGCAATATATAAAACAAATCATACACCATGACCAAGTGGGGTTTATTTGAGGGATACAAGGCTGGTTCAGTATTTGAAAGGAACTTGCCTCAAACTATTTGAAACATTCATTTTTTAGGAAGAAATTCTACATTGAAACTTTTAAAGAGGAATTCATTTTAAAGTAGGATGGAATTATATTTCTGTGCTTGAATTGTCAAATCCTTTTCTTAAAAAAACATTGAAAAGAAGCCCGTTCTGATCATTACTTATCTAATTTGGGAAAACTGGTCCTACCAATGATGCTTAATGAATTACAAATGAGCAGCAAAATTTCTTACTTTTTAAATCTGTGTATTGTTGATACTTTAGAACACTATTCAGAGATTTACCTCCAACCTGTTTGTCATATTTATTTCTATTTAAGGTATGTAACAGATATAATAATTAGTGGGACATGGATTATTTGAAGATACTAGGAAATTTGTCTCTTTCTGTACCTGGCAGATAGATAATTAGTAAATAATCTTATAGTTACAAAGATTAATATCTCTAGAGATTCATCATTTACAAACTTTGTTAGTATGTCAGCAATCCCTTAAGTTAACTTCTCCTAATCTATTCTGTGAATTTTACTTTCATTTCAGATTTATTCAACTCTTATTGATTTCACTCATATAGGAGATGTCTTACTCATTTCGTTGGAAGATGCAGTATAGTTTACAGAAATGCTCTCCATCTCAAGAGTCAAACCTTTCCAAGGCTCAGTTATCTTATTTGTTAAATAAAGATAATTGTCTCTATACCATAAGTGGAGGAATAATATATCTTAGTTTAACTGTGATAGTACTGGTTTATGCCTGTTGTCTTACTATTTTTGTTATTGTTGTTAGCCCTGTTTTATTATTTTTATACATGTATGTGCCAGGAGGAGGAGTAGTAGTAGCTGTAGTAGTTAATAGTAGTAATGAATTGAGGTCATTAGATTGGAACTGCCTCTACTTCCTGATCTGCTACGTATAGTAAAAAAAGAAAATGCAAGCACTCTAGAAAATAACAAGTAAAAAAATGAAAGCTTCTTTTTCCCTCCCTCAGATGTCCAGTCTTTCTGTTCAAAGTAAATCATTAAGATGATTTATTTATCCTAAATAGAAAAATTTACTATACTGGAATCATATTAAAAGACTGATTTTTTCACAGTGCTTTTATCACTTAATAATATATATTGGATTTTTCCATTTCCATATTTATACTTTTACCTAATTATTATTATTATTATTTTTTTTTTGCGGTACGCGGGCCTCTCACTGTTGTGGCCTCTTCCATTGCGGAGCACAGGCTCCGGACGCGCAGGCTCAGCGGCCATGGCTCACGGGCCCAGCCGCTCCGTGACATGTGGGATCTTCCCGGACCGGGGCACAAACCCATGTCCCCTCCATCGGCAGGCGGACTCTCAACCACTGCGCCACCAGGGAAGCCCTCTTTTTTTTTTTTTTAAATAAAGTATTTATTTATTTTTTATTTTATTTTTGGCTGCGTTGGGTTCTTGTTGCTGTGTGCGGACATTTCTCTGGTTGTGGTGAGCAGGGGTTACTCTTCGTTGCAGTGCACAGGCTTCTCATTGCAGTGGCTTCTCTTGTTGTGGAGCACGGGCTCTAGGCATGCGGGCTTCAGTAGTTGTGGCTCGTGGGCTCTAGAGCGCAGGCTCAGTAGTTGTGGCGCACGGCCTTAGTTGCTCCGCGGCATGTGGGATCTTCCCGGACCAGGGCTTGAACCCGTGTCGCCTGCATTGGCAGGCAGATTCTTAACCACTGCGCCACCACGGAAGCCCTACCTGATTCTTTTTAATAGTTTCATTATACTGAATGGATATATTGTTTAGTATGATGATTTTTTCTTTTAAACATTGATGGGCATTTAGATTATTCCCACCTTTTTACTATTTTTATTTGGTTATTTCACCAAATCTAACTATGTGTGTTTAGCAAAGAGGAATTTCAAAACAAGAGAGAAAATAGTGCATCAGAACTAGTCACGCCGCCTAAGAAGTATATGCAATGTAACATAGAAATAGAAAGGGCTGTGAAATACTGTTAATCAGAGATGTTGCTGTTGGCTGCCCTGAGGTACTCCAGGTTGTGTATGCTGAGGTTGAAGGGATTTTAAGTATAGCTTTTACACTAAGGGATTTTCACGTCCTGCTGACTCTAGAATTTGTCCACTCCCCAGATTAAACTCCTCAGTAGTGGAATTCCTGGGTTGTGTGGGACGGGTATACCTTTAAACTTCGATAGCTATTGCCAAATTATCTTCTAAAAAAAGTTGGATCAGTGTATCTTTGCACTCATAGTATTTAAACATGTCTGTTTTCTCACGCATTTGCCAACTGTGGATGTTATCAAATGATTTATGTGATGTATCTCATGTTTGATTTGGTCACCAAATACATATTAATATGGAGATTTAAAAGTAAATTGATGCTTTGGTGTGTAAGAGCTGATATTTGAAGTTCTTGCATTTTGCAATTTAAAATTCCACCTGTTTATCTATTTTTTTTAAAAAAAAATACTTGACTTTTTTCCCCTCAAATATTAGCTTAGAGAGAATGTTTCAATTATTATTTGAAAGTCTTCTTCTGTGGTAATACTTCATGGGTGAGATAAGTCTTTATTACTTATAAATTAGAAGCCAAAGTAGATATATCATGAATGGATTTTCTCATTTTAACATGTGATTTCCAAGTATTTGGGCAATTTGGATATTCTGTATAAGAATAATGATCTGATGAATGCACCTATGGATCTAGGGAAGAGAATCATGTGACAGTTTTGCAGAATTATTATCATTTATATATGGTCTGTATTAACTTCTGTTTCAGCATAGGTATTCCTTTTCTTCTTTCTTTTTAACCAATAACCTATTAAGGATAAAATTTAAACACTATGTAACTGAATATTAACAATGTAAAACTGCACAACACTCAAAACCATCACTGTGCAAGCAGAATGTTTGGTTGAATAGAAACTGAGTGACAGAATCTGAAGAAGCTATATGGTCTCCAGTAACCTCTCCTTTGTGATGATCGCATTCTTAGAGACCCAAATATTCTTTTTTTTAAGGGAGGATTTTTAAAAAATCTTACTTAGTTTTTTCAAAAATGTAATTGAAATGGACATTATTAAATGTCTTTATATTGAATCCTTGGTATACATGCATCATGGTTGGGTTAATATTGATCTAGAACAGGGTTTTTCAGCAGTGGCACTTATGACGTTTGAGGCCAGATAATTCCATCTGGGGGCTGTCCTGTGCATTGTAGGATGTGAAGCAGCATCCCTGGCTTCTTCCCACTAGATGCTGGTAGCATTACCCCTCACCCCTCCTCAGCTGTGACAACCAACTGAGGACAGTGTGATATACTGAAGCAAAAGAGGAGACTGTGCTTCACATCTAAACTAAGTATCTGAGGCATTAATAGGAATAGTCTATAATACCTAAGTATGCATGGGTAAAATCATATGTCTGAGATTTGCGTCAAAAAAATCCTCTGTGTATATACATATGTGTGAGTGTTCACATGTATGTGCGTGGAGGAAGGGAGGTGGTAAGTGGGTGAGAGTGTAGATGAAATAAAATTGAACAATAAAATAATTGTTGAAATTGGTTGATGGGTACATTGGGGGCAGGGGATTATTTTACTGCTTTCTCTTGTATATGTTTAAAATTTTATATTAGAAATAGTTTATATTTTATGTTTTTAAAAATTAATTTATTTTTTCACTACATAGTTTAGAATAGATTAGAACCTACTAAAGTTAATCTGTTCTGTTGACAGGTAGTCTTTGGAGCTTTATTTAGTTTGGAGTCATCAGTCAGTCACATTTCCAGATTCTAGCTGGAAATGTCTTTAAAATTTCAGATAGCTGTCCTGGTAAGATAAAGCCAGGAGAAAGGAGTCTCCTAGGCTTGACAGACTTCACCACCTCTCTAAAATGTTAGCAGCAAACCATAATTTCAGGTCAGTTAAAGTCTGAAACAGAACTTAGTTGTATGTCAAGTGATTCTATTTTCCCCGTAAAGTGAATGAAAGCATAATATTGCAGATTTTAATAATTGAATTGACAGGTAAAACTGGCCATTCATTTGGTTTAAGCTTTATTTGTTTTAAATTTTTTCCTTGGTGATGCTGTTTTATAAATGGCTTTGGAAATTCTATTGCATCAAATAAAATTTATGGAAATATGTGGAAAAAAATTAAGGTACTTAATTAGGGTAAATTAAGTAATGCTAATTGTTTTATATATCATGGCTGTTGAATTTATCTTGTGGGAAATAAATTATTAGGCACTTGCTATGTGTAGAATACTGTCTGATGGTTTTTCAGTGTGTATGGAATGTGGTACAGCCATTAAGAAAAATCAGGTCTCTATGTACTGGTGTGGAAAGCTGTTCGGATATATTGTTACTTGAAAAACATGACTTACAGAGCACTGTGATCTCATCTGTGTAAAGGAAGGAAAGATAGGGGAGATGGGATGCCATATGAATATAGTTGTGTGTGTGTGTGTGTGTGTGTGTGTGTGTGTGTGTGTTGTGTGTGTGTGTGTGTGTTTATATGTATACAGAAATTTTCTGAGAAGAAATTCAACTGAGTTATTGGTAGTAACCTCTGGACATAACAGGTGGACAGTGAAACTATCAGGGCGTGACTCAGGGAGACTTTTAATTTCTACTTTACCTTTCAGTTGTTTTTGGCATAGCAGCTTTTTAATTAAAAATTTAAAGATATATTGTAGAATCAAAAAGTATCATATAAAGTTATTTTTTATTTTTAGCCACACATTTCTAAGGTTCTCCAGGATACATCTTTATAATAGTGGAAATATATCCTCAGAATAAATTAAAACTTTTATAAATCAGTAAGAAAAAGACAATTCATTAGAGAAAATGGGCAAAGGGAGTTTTTCAAAGAGAAAACTCAGATGTCCAATAAGCATATGTAAAATTATTTATTTACAGGGAACTCTACTCGATGCTCTGTGGTGACCTAAATGGGAAGGAAATCCAAAAAAGAGGGGATATATGTATATGTATAGCTGATTCACTTTGCTGTACAGTAGAAACTAACACAACATTGTAAAGCAATATACTCCAATAAAAATTAATTAGAAAATGAGTGCAACAAAAAAATTATTTATTCGCACCTGTAATTAGGAATATGTTAATTAAAAGAATGATGAGATATTATTTCACACCCATCATATTGACACTCACTTAAAAGTTTAACAATGCCAAGTGCAGTTGAGGATGTGGGGAAAAGGGGAGATTTCATACACTAGGGTGAGGGTAGTAACTGGCATACCACTTAGGAAAGAAAATTGGCTGAATCTGGTAAAGTTGAAAACGCTTAAAACTAGTATTTCTGTTTCCAAGTGTATACTCTAGGAAACTCTTGCAAGTCCCCTACAATGAACGAGTTCCGTTCCCGAGAGCACGTTTGTAAGTCCAACTTGTTTGTAAGTCCAACAAAGTTAGCCTAGGTGTCCAACTAACACAGTCGGCTATATAGTACTGTACTGTAATACGTTTATAGTACTTTTCACACAAATAATACATAAAAAACAAACAAAAAATAAAACATTTTTAAGCTTACAGTATAGTACCTTGAAAAGTACAGTAGTACAGTACAACAGCTGGCATACAGGGGCTGGCATCGAGTGAACAGGCAAGAAGAGTTACTGACTGGAGGAGGGAGGGGAGGTGGGAGATGGTAGAGCTGAAGGATCGTCAGCAATAGGAGACAGAGGGCAAGCTGCAATTTCACTCACGCCTGACACTGATGGCACAGGTTTTAGTTCCTTGCTGGATTCAATTCTATCTACCCCCTTGAAAAAATGATCCAGTGATGTCTGGTTAGTACTGTACCAGCTCCATCACCGCTGCTTTTACACTTGCTTCCAGACATCCTGGGCTTGAAATAAAAATACTGTACTACTGTACTGTATACAGTGCTGTACAGTAAAGTATACACAAAAGCACAACCACTTGTAGAGGATGCATGCATATGGCAACGTATGCCAGACAGGTGAACTAACTTACGTGATTGGACATGCGAACACGTGTTCGCATCTTTGAAAGTTCACAATTTGAAGGTTCGTATGTAGGGGACTTACTGTACATTTGTACAAATATATTCATTGGCAGCATTGAAATAATACAAAATTGGGTGATCTTTGTGATTGGGGGGTTATATAAATAAATTCTGCCGTATTCATACAATGGAATACCGCAGCAATTAAAAGGTAAACAGCCATCTATGCAAAGGGATAGATGAAATTACACTATTCATGGAAGTTTTCAAAACACAAAACAATTCTATTGTTTTTGGACACATACATGAATAATAAAGCATGTGATGGGAAGAATATATACTAACTTCAGATTATTCATTTTCTCAGAGGGAGAAGGGACAGGAATGCTCTAGGAATAGGAAGGCTACAACTTGTATCATATTTTCTTAATAACAAAATGATCAGAAGTAAATGTGACAAAATGTTGACATTTATATTATCTAGATGGTAGATTGGACCATGGCTGTTAAATAGTTCTGTGTATTTTTCTGATTTTTTTGAACTACAACAGTATTTTTAAATATAAAATACTTGTAAGTGTACTGTTCCAGTTGTTCAATTTCTGAGGGGTCTTTGAAACTTGACTTATTGGAAAGTCGTATAATATTAGATGTATTCCCTTTTCAGAACAGAAAGTGTAATAAATATTTTAAGCAATTGTTTGCATAATATATTTCCTAGTTTTACATGAAGTATTCTTTATCTAAAAAAATGTTTTTTTCCTTTTCAGACAGCATGTTTTCGTGAAGAAAGGGATGTGTTAGTGAATGGAGACAATAAATGGATTACAACTTTGCATTATGCTTTCCAAGATGACAATAACTTAGTAAGAATCACTTTTTATATGTTTCTATATCCTTATTAATTTTTTATTGGCAGAATTTAGAATTTAGCATTATTTTCTCTTAAGCATTATTTAAATGTAAATGTTATTTAGAAAACCACTGAATTTCAGAGTATAAGTTGTTTATTTTGATATGTGATTTCTTTCCCTGGGTAATTCAATACCTTTCCGTTGGAATTTTTTATGTTTTTTAATAAACACGTCAAAACTAAATCCAAACAGATTTACATTCTATAAAAGGTGGTCAGGATTTTTTTCCATTATTTTCTCAAGATATCTTATTTGTAGTATTCTATTACTATTTAGAATTTTACATATTTTTCAAAGTTGTCACGTGTTACTTTAAGTAGAGCCATATTTAAAATCTAGGATGTGTCTAATTTTATATTAACATCATGAACCACTTGACAAAAGAAGTTGGGAAAGAGCTTGGAGGAAAATCAAACTGTTAGAAGCACTACCAATTGAAGATTGAAGAGATGAACAAGTAAATAGGAAAATAGGTGATATCTGTCACAGTCGAGTGTACAACTCCTTGGCCTGTTATTCAAAGCTCTTCATTTTCTGACCCCAGTTTTTATTTCAAGGTTTAGTTTTTAGCATACATGTGTTGAGTTCCTGCTTTGTGCCAGCTACTACTACTATGTACTGGGATATAAAAATTAATAAGACATTTTTCATTAATTTGATATTTATTGGACATGTGCTGTGTGCTAGGCATTGTTCTTTAGATTCTAGAGACTCAGTAGTGAATAAGACAGACAAAGAATCTCTTTTCTTATTCTTACATTCTTGTGAGGGGAACCAGACAAGGAATTCACAGTCAAGTAAATAATATTTACACATTGTTTCATATAAGAAAAATATAACATTTATTCAAAGGTATGAAGTCAGTAAGGGCTCTTCTAAGAAAAATGTACATTGCCTAAACCAAGAAGGGAGAAGAGGCGGAGATGGCTTGGTGAGCATGGAGATTTGAAGCCACCTTGTTATGTTCCTCTTGATGAAGGATAGAAAAAGAGGCTTGGGGATGAGGGAGGAGAGATGAGAGAGTCACATAATATAGCACCTTATACGTTATGGTAAGGAAATTAAACTTTGACAGTCATGAGTTTCAAAAACAAATATTTTTTTGATCATGGAACTCTAGTGTGTGTGTTTTGTAAAACGACATTATATCTGAAAGCCTATACAATGAAGCATATAGAAACGCAACTGCCCTGACTGATCTCTTAGCTTCCTCCTTCCACTTTCCTTCATGCTTTCTCAGGGTCCTTTCACAGAGCAAGTTTGGAAGCTGCTGTTTTAGGACTGTAGAAGGGTTTGTGACAGGAAAGCACTGAGGTTGTTTGAGGGATGAGAGGAAGGCTAGTGTGATTATGATAAGGAGGGGAGAGAGGTATAAAATGAGGCTTCCAGAGTGTAGGCCATGCAGAAGAGTTCGAATTTTATTCTAGTTTCCAGGAGGGTTTTAAGGATAGTGTGATAATCAGTTTTATATCTTGTATAGAACATCCTAGCAGAAGTGTTAAGGATGGATTTCAGGGGGCAAAACTAGAGAGACTAGTTAGGAGACAATATTCAGGTGACAGATAATGAGGGATTGAATAAAGGTGACAGTGGGAGGGGATGGTTTCAGGTACTATTTAAGAAGTAAAATAATTAGGACTTGTTGTGTTTGAGTGAGTGTCAGTGGAGGAGAGAGGAGTCAGAATGATTCCCAGTTTTCTGGTGTCTGACTTGTGGGATTCAGTGGTTGGTAGGTGATGAATTGAGTTGGGGAATATAGGAGGAAGAGAAAATTTAAAGCAGGTGGGAAGATGATTAGTTTAATTTGATATATGTTGGGTTTGAATTGTCATGTGATCCATTTAATGGGTTAGATATGTAAGTCTGGTGTTTCTGAGGGTGTCTTGGAGTTCTCATAGATCAGATTTTGGCAAATTGTGGCCTGCAGCTCAAATCTGGCTCGCCACCTATTTTCATACAGCCTGCAAGCTAAGAGTTGTTTTTACATTTTTAAGTAGTTGGAAGAAATCAAAAGAAGAATATTTTATGACATGTGAATATTATATAAAGTTCAAATTTCAGTGTTCATAAAGTTTTATTGACACACAGCCATGCCCATTGATGCATGTATTATCTATGGCTGCTTTGTGGCAGAGTTGACTAGTTGTGATGGAGACTGGCACTGTGACAGAGGGTAACACACTATATGTGTCACTCGTTGCTTTGCACTGAGTCAGACTACAAAGTGCAGTGGCAGTTATAACTTGATAGCATTTCAAGTGCTATATCGTGACGTTTTATTATTTTTAAAATTAACAGTGCATATGCCTCATGTCAAAATAAGAAAAGTAGACTTTTCAGTATCATGCTTTTAAGGCACAGTAGAGTGTGGATTATTTTGTTAATGAATTAAATTACGGCATAGTGTTTATTGCATAACTACACTTCACTTGTACTAATAGGATACAATAAATGTCTACATTGCCAAACTGAGCACTCATCACAGCGTTCCTAACTCATAGGAAAGCAGCAGTCAGAAAAGTTAGAAAATTTAAAACAATATCTTATCACAGCAGAATTTTTTCACAAAATAAAAAATGAAAATGAGGCTGCAACTGTAGTAAGTTCCTGAGTGGCTCATTTACTAGCCAAACAAGGAAAGCCATTTACCAATCTTGAGTTAATTAAATCATGTTTGATTGCAGCAGCCAAAGAAATGTGTCCACAGAAAATAAACTTGTCTAAGACTATTAGCGTTTTGGTGAGAACAGTTGCTTCAAGAATCGAGGACAATGGGAGCAGCATCAATGGTGGATTTTAAAACCAGGGAAATAATCATTTCCTGTCACATTGAGAGGGTTTCTTTGACTCTTGAGTTGAAAGATGGTGCTGGTTCTGCTCAGTCCTTGTTACTTGAGGGGTCAATGTTTGAGTTTGAAATAGCTGAGGAATTAGCCTCTATGAATATCTTGTGTGGAATCATTACAGTCATATTGTTTTCAAAGAAGTTGAGAAAACACTGATTTGGTACAACCTGAATTGGAATCTGCTAAAACATATTACAGTTGAGAGTGGTAAAAATATGTATGAGCAGGAAAAGGCTTATTTGGACAGATTTACAAATCATGTGAAAATATTAGTTGCTTAAAGCATGTGGATGTTCATTGTCTTATTAATCAGCAGGTAGTTTGCAGCAAATATTTGAATCTATCATGTGTTGAACCAGCAGTATCAACGTTGCACTTCATTCAGTTTTTTGGAAACAACTATTATCATTTCCATGGATTTTTATCAGAAATCAGAGCTAAACATTCTTGCTGTGCCATACAGCCATTCACTGGTTTTGCAGTGGTAACATTTTATTGCGATATTTTGAACAAAGGACCGATTGAAATATAACTGAACAAAAAACCCCACCCTCAACCATTATTATGAAGTATTGAAAAGCCTTGGAAATTAGCTTTTCCTGTAGACTTGATGTGTTTTAAAAATAAATTTAAAATAAAATTACAAGGCAAAACAACACATATGCAAAACTATGCTATGGTGAAGTCATTTTGACAACTGACGTTGTTTGAATCACAAGTAATGTCAAGCTGCTGTATCTACTTCCCATGCTGTCAAAAGTAAAAAGGAGTGAGATTTCCATTTCCACATAGATTTGCTGTCGATAAATCTTTTGAGCTCAAACTACAGTTCTAGCAGCAATTTTTGGAACTTGATGCAAGTGCAAAGGAAATGTTTGTAGTTCAACATCCATTTAACTGGGCAGTTGAGAACTTCCACCTAAATTTCAGTTAGAAGTGGTTAATCTGCAGTAATGACATACTTATGCACAGGAATCAGGAGAAAATTTTAATAGCATTCTATAAATGCATTTCAAGTAGAGGAATATGCTCAATCAAAATTATATACTCATGAACTGATACGAGTATTTGGCAGTACCTATCTTTGTGAATAGAGTTTCACAGATGAAATATGTAGACTCTCAATACAGATCAGCATTTGCAGATATACATTTGCAGTAGGTTTTTGATGGTAGGGAATACTAACTTTGAGCCCCAGTTAAGCAAACTGTTCTATTCCCCTCTCCCCACAAAAGAATTACATTTTCTCATTAGTAGTCCATATTACAAAAATTGTATTCAATTATCACTATTATATTTTGCATTTTGCTAATGAAATGTGTGGAAATTTGTTTTCTCTCATTATATATGTGCCTATATAATATCCTTGATTTTGCCTCTTGGCCTGCCAAGCCTAAAGTATTTACTCTCTGGTCCTTTACAGGAAAACTTGGCCAGTGCTTTTTGTAGATAACAGTGAATACAAGGAGTAAATGAGAATCCCTGAGCAGTGCTTGTAAAATGAGAAAGCAAGTTTGCCTAGAGAAGTCAGAGATAGGGCACCCCAAGAAGTAGAAAACTCATGGAAATGGTCAGAGCAAGAAAGAGAATCAAACTACTGCACCATGGAAACTGAAAGGAGAGTTGGTAGAGAAAACCATTAATAGTGTTAAATATAGTATAGTGGTAAATAAAAAGATATGACTGGAAATATTGTGCCTGCCCAAATTCTCTGTTTCAGCCTCAGTGGAGGGAATACCCTCCATTCTTGAGCATTCTCTGTACTCTTTTACTTTCTGTCTTTGTTTTTATTGTCCATGATATCTTTCATACTAGTGCCACTCCTTCCTCTTCCTGCCACTAGTCCTGTTGAAGTCTAGCTAATACTTTAGAATTGTACTCAAATTCTACATCTTAACAGTATTTCCAGAATTCCCAGTTTGAATTAATCTTTCTTATTTCATTTTAGCTTTACATTTTTTAGTACTGCTATTATATGATTAACCTATGTATGTATATATCTTTGATTTTTTTGGTACAACTTAAAGAAGTTTTAAATAGATGACATGAACCCTGCTATCTTTAGCTAAAATATAATTAGAGGTTAGTGTAACTTAATAGCCGTGAAGTTTATCTGATTTCAGGCCAGGTTCAGGTGTTCAAACAGGGTCATTACTTGTCTTTGTATCCTGTACATGCTTCCAGAGTATAAAAGTGTTTTTCAAACCTCAAATTGTGAGTCATAAAATCAATTTAGTAGGTTACACCAGCATTGAAAAAATTAAATAGACTAGGAAATGACAGAGTTCAAATAGTAAGAGTAAATATTGTTTCATGACATTTCTTTTATAATGATTACTGAATAATCATATAAACCATATTATTTTTGTGGGTTATAGTCAGAATTGTTTAAAAGTCATAACGTAGAGCTTTGCACATCTTAGTTGCTCAGTTGTTAAATTGAATGGAATATTTGATTTGAATTTACCATACTTATATGAGATTTTAGGGATGAATGTATCAGTGCAAATATAATCTGCATAGATTTGTCAGCAAAATTAAGATTAAATCGAACACATGCCAAATACTTGCTTAGCAAAATTATAACAGTTTATCATGATGACTTTTCAGAAGTTTTTGGATAAGGACTAAAATCCACTATGACAATGAATTCTACTGTAGATAGATGTAACACTATATTTATGGATTGCTTAAAACTCTACATTTTGCTATAAATATAGAAATATATATAGATACAGAAATAAAATGTCCAAATGCCAAATTTTATATAGCAAAATTTTGCCAAATTTTCAATGAATAAAAGCCTGACTTATCATTCTCTCTCCTCTGAGTTATTTAGTCTTATCTGTGCTCTTTGCATTTGAGATTAGGATTAATATTTCTTTTTCAAAGACAGTTCTAAGAAATTGTGTGTGTATATCAGCCATTAATTATATTAGAATTAAAATTCCACAATAACTGGAGGAGGACTGAAATACTCTAGTAGTCAGCTCTCCTGTAAACAGCCAGTTTTTCTTTAGTTCAGGGAAACCTTCATGGTCTATTAGTCTCAAGAGTCAGAAGTCCTAAATTGTCTTGTTATCATCAAAGATTTTCTTTTGAATATTCATGAAATATAAGAAAATAAAATCATTTAAAAATGTTGACAAACCTTGTTTTAGATACCCAAAAAGAAATTTTATTATACATAGTTATTTTCCAAAATAACTTTTAACCCTAGTAGCCCTAAAGCAGTCAAATAAGTAACATGATTTACAGAGCTATACAATTCAAGGAAGCTGTGGTAAATAATTTGACTTTCATTTGTAATATGCTGAAATATCACTATAGCCAGTTTATGAAAAAAAATATGGTCATAGCATATGTGCATTTTATTTGTTTAGGAAGAACCTGCGTAATTTAATGAATGATATTAAGGTGTGATTAGAACATTTTTTCCTTAAGAAAAACTCATTAAATACAAACCTACTTAGTTGTATCTATATGGGCACATAAACTTCTTATCACTTAGATATCATTTAGAATATTACAAATCAATGAAAATTTCTTTTTTCCTCACATTTTCTCATTCACTGTTTCCTATTATTTTATGTTTGAGGAAGAAAAAAGAACAGATAGGAAGATATTTAAAGCAAAAATTTTGCTTTTTGAATTAGCATTTGTAAACTGATGAGAGGATGAAAGATATTTAAATATTAAACTGTAATTAGTCATAAGAACTTTAAATTCTTTACAGGAATCCAGTTTGTGTTGGAGGTAGAAATTATTAGAAAGGTATTTTTGTAAGAGTGAAAAAAAAAAGGGCTAGGAGGGATAAATAAAAGGTGGGGCTCTAAGGATTGACTATTAATCTCTTCTTGTGACAGCAAGATGACCAAAGGAGTTTGGTATTCTCCGTAAGAAGACTTCTAAAAGCATATCTGTTCTGTGAAATGTATTTTCTCTGGACACAATCTATTTATTGTATGTTTTCACATGCTTTAGCATTCTTTCCTTGGAATGTAGTTCCTTAAAAAGCACAAACTTTGAATTAGAGATTTTTTAGAAATTCAGAGTTGGAAATTTTCTGATGTGTATATCTACACCTAGAGATCTGTTTATTTTGGAGGGATACAAGATTTCTGAGGACTCAGCCTGTCTCCTTAATTTCTTATTTGTTATTCTGATGTTTAGCACATACTCTTTTATGTCATGGGTATTGTCAGCTTTTTTACTGAACACTGACTTTGTTTAATTGGAGTAAGAAGGAAACTGATCAAAGATCAAGAACTCTGAGTTCTGGCTTTCCTACTCTTCAATGTAATGTTTGGGCAAATCATTTATCTTTATTGTCTCTTATTACATAGCCATAAAGCAGGAATAACAGTTATGATCCCTATCTCCAGTATAGGGACATTATACAAATATTCCCGCACCCTCATTCTATAACCCCCTACTTCCTGGAAAAAATGAAAGCCATTGGTTACTCAAGTATGAACTTTCTTAACTTTCTGTGCTCTGACCTCAGCATTTCCTTTCATCCTTCCCCCGTATACAAATTTATCCATATTTGGGCCTGTTCTTATCTTTTTTCTCAATGTGGATGAGTTATATCATAATATTTAGGATTATTCCTATCAACCTTTCCCTTTGACTCCATCACCTTTGGCCTTTTGCAGAACTTTACTCCATTGGTCAACTTCGATTTGACTAGGTCTTTTCCTCTGTACAATACAGAGATCTATATACATTAAAAAGTTAATAGTCCTTACCTTCATCTTTCATTTCACCCTCTTGAGGTAACTAATGTTAACTTTGCTGTATCCTTTCATTTTTTACGCTTTGTATAATTGAATGTTTGTGTGTATATGTATATTTTCTTCCTTTTTATAAAAATGGGATTACAACGTATATATTACTCTGCAGCTTGCTGTTGTTGCTTAAAATATCTCATGGGCATATATATTTAATTTTTCTTTTGGGCAACAGTATCATATTTCATAGAATGGATATGTTGAATGGATCCATTTAACAGTTTTCTTGTTGATCTCTATTCATACTTTCTTATTTGTTCCAGTTATCAACAGTGCTGTCCAGTAAACATACTTGCCCATATGCCTTACACATTGGAGCTTTTATTTTAATTGA
This sequence comes from Lagenorhynchus albirostris, assembly GCF_949774975.1. Lineage (NCBI taxonomy): Eukaryota > Metazoa > Chordata > Mammalia > Artiodactyla > Delphinidae > Lagenorhynchus > Lagenorhynchus albirostris. The sequence goes on along the minus strand of NC_083096.1, from coordinate 23,903,490 downwards.
CTATATCCCTAAGAGTGGAAATGCTGGATCAAGGGGTATGCACCTTTTAAAATTCAGTAGATACTGTGAAATTACTTTCCCAAATAGTTGTAGTTTATCATCTTCCAAAAAAGCAGTGTTGTTTTAAGTCACTTTCTCCAAAACAGTAATGATCATTTTGCTAATCTAACTGGTGAAAGATATCTCTTTGTTGCTTTGGTTTTGACTATGTATTGGGTTGGCCTACAAGTTCGTTCAGTTTTAAGTAAAAATAAAAGACATTTTTCACTTTCATGAAGGACTTTATTGAACAGCATATTCACTAACCGAACGAATTTGTTGGCCAGCCCAATATTAATTGGCTAATTGTGTTTCCTTTTATGTGAGGAAATAGCCTGTTAATAGCCTCAACCTAGTTTTGTTGGATTGCTTGCCCTCTTCTTAACAACTGGTAGGACCTCCTTATGTTAGGATTATTATCTCCTTGACATATCTTATGAATATTGCCTCTCAGTCTATGCTTTTCTAAACTTTTTAAAGACACTTTTGCCATATTGAGTAATATTTTAAAGGTAGTCTATAAGTAAGAACTTGTCCTACTGGATATTAAATTTTACTAATTAGTCAATGAGAACAATATGCTATTGATATAGAAATAGACAACTGTAGCAGAATAGAGTGCCCAGGAGCAGATCCAAGTGTATTAGTGTCTTAAAATACAATGAAGGGACATTTCAATTAAACTGGGGGAAAGAATGGAATATTTAACTACTTGTTTTAGATAATTGACTCTCTGTATATAAGAAAATAGTCTTCATACCTTGTACAAAAATAAATTTCAGACAAATGAATGAATGAACCTGATTAAAAGATTGGGTTCTTTTCCTTTAAGAGCCTGCAGCAATACCCTCTTCTTATCCCTGTCAAAGATTTATATTACACTGAAATTGCCCATTAATTTGTGTTTTCTTCATCATTAGATTGTAAATACCGTGAAGGCAAGAATTATGTCTAATTTATTGTAGTATCTCCATTGCATAAGTGTATTGTTAGCACATAGTAGGTTCTTAATAAGTATCTGTGGACTTAGTCAATGAATTTATTTGTCCCTTTCTTGTTCTGTATTCTATTTTCCATTCCCAAGAAAATTATCTACAGAATAAAACATATTATAGAAAGCTATTCACTTTGGTCTTAAACTTGTAGTAGTAATATAGTCGAGAGGCCAGGAGCCTGGGTTAGGATTGTTGGTAGTGGGTAGGGATAGAAGTAGATGGACTTCGCAGAGATTTAGCAGGGAGTAGACTCAACAAGACCTTGATGATTTAGTTGAATGTTGTAGTGAACAAAGGAAAAACATAAAAGAATGACTTAGAGATATTCATTGGGATATGTTATAGAGGAAAAGGGGCTTTTTTCTTATGTGAGGTTATTACTTGTTTGCCTTTTGGATGCATTTTTGTCTCCCTAACACTAGAACCCTATTGCAAGTGTAGTTCATCTTCAACTCATTGCTTTTCTCTTGAGAAACTTTTGTGTTTTCTGCTTCTTGCTTCTCCCAGTTGCTGAATTCTGTCTTATCTACAGCTACTTTACCTCTGAGGACAAGGTGGGGAAAGAATGTGAGTGGGCAAAGCCAGAGCATTGTTTAGCAGCCAGCAGGAAAGGAAAACTAGGAATATTTATGTATTCATCATTTTTTATTCTATCTCAAGGACGTTGTTTACTGTAGCAGAGGTTCAGTAAGGCACAGTGAAAGCTTGGAAGTGAAGGGATCCATGGGTTTATTAAGGGAAGCACATAGCAGTATGTGGATGAAAGTAGAAGATAGATGATGACTCAAGGAGCCTAAGTTTTAAATGGCGACCGTGGGTGGCAAAAGTACACTTTCAAGAGAGGAAAGCCTTTGATGTAGAAGCCTTTGATCTCTTTATCCTCTGTTTGGTACCAAAAAAAATCCTGATTGGCACCTAGTAAATGTTTATTGAAGAAATGTGTTATGTTATATGACTTTCTATGTATAAATATTAGATTCCAATTTTAATAGTAGACTTGTTTTTTGTTTGAAAACTTTCTGTGTTTGCTACTATACTCAAAGTACTTCTTTTTAAAGTAAGAGCTGTGGATTTCTGCTCTACATCCACTGCCAATTCTAGCAACATCTTTATGTTAACAAAATTTTATTACATTAAATTATTTTGTTCTAACCTTCTTGACAGAGACTGTTAAACATTAGGCCTAGTAAATATAGCAAGTAAACCATAGACCAGGATTTGAAATACATTGTTGCCCTAACTTTCAAAGATTTAAAACATGAAATTTTCTTTTATTTAACAAAATTGCCCATGCTTGTAGTTCTAATGTATAGTAATAAGAATGTGGGGCCTCCCTGGTGGCGCAGTGGTTGAGAGTCCGCCTGCTGATGCAGGGGACACGGGTTTGTGCCCCGGTCCGGGAGGATCCCACAAGCCGCGGAGCGGCTGGGCCCGTGAGCCATGGCTTCTGAGCCTGCGTGTCCGGAGCCTGTGCTCCGCAACGGGAGAGGCCACAACAGTGAGAGGCCCGCATACCGCAGAAACAAACAAACAAACAAACAAAAAAAGAATGTGAATTTTCTCAAGACTCTTTAACTCTTAATGTCAATAAGATATTACTTGGTAATATCCTTGAAATAATAACTCCATTCTATAATAAAATGACCTGAACTTTAAGACATTATAACTGACATTCTAAATATATTTAATTTACTAACCATCATGCTAAGTGCTATACTCTGAAGAAGGTATCATTATTGTAGTTATATAGATGAGAAAGTAAAGTACCAAAGAAATTAATCTTTCAAAAGCCACTTATAACCCATAGTCAGAATTTGAATACAGGTCTCTCTGACTACAAAGTCCATCTTTCCACTATGTCTAGTTTTCACTCACTGTATGACATGACATAACATGACATAACATAATATACACATGTATATGTAATACATGTTTATAAAGCAATCCAGAAAAGAACAAAAAGCTGTGACATAGTCTGTAATCTAACAACCCAGAGATAATCGCTGTCAACATTTTGGTGTATACTCCTTGTTTTTTCTTTTTTGGTATACACACGCTGTAAAGGAACACTCTGTTGTTTTTGTTTACATTACACACAGTACTCTCTGCACAGTACTTCACTTCTGACATTAGATGTGTGGGTTTTCCACACATCAAGCAGTTCTCCCACACTAGCCGGGTGTCCTATAATTTAACTCAGTTCTGATGCTGTCTAACTGGAGATAGCATCAGATCTCACAGGTTGAGGGTTCAGTCCTGCAAGATGGCTCCCCATACTCCCCAGTCCGAAGTCCATGTTGTTACTTGTGCTTCTGACCTACAGGCTATAGATCAGAGATTTCCACCACCCCTTCCTCTGATTCAGCTGCTTTGCTAGAGCAGCTCACAGAACTCAGGAACAGCCCAATGAAAGAGATGTGTAGGGCAGGTATGAGGAAAGGGGCACGGAGCTTCATGCCCTCTCCAAGAATGTACCACTCTCCCAGCACCTCCACTTGTTTGCCAACCTGGGCACTGTCTAAACCCCATGCTGGTTTTTTATGAAGGCTTCATTACTTAAGCATGATTGATTAAATAATTGACCATTGATTTTTTTTTAATTGAAGTATAGTTGATTTACAATGTTGTGTTAGTTTCTGGTGTACAGCAAAGTGATTCAGTTATTCTTTTATATATATATATATATATATACACACACATATTCTTTTCTATTATGATTTATTATAGAATATTGAGTATAGTTCTCTGTGCTGTACAGTAGGACCTTGTTGTTTATCTATTTTATGTATAGTAGCCTGTATCTGCTAATCCCAAACTCATAAGTTATCCTTCTCCCACCCCCTTTCCCCTTTGGTAACTATAAGTTTGTTTATGTCTATGTCTGTGAGTCTGTTTCTGTTTTGAACATAAGTTCATTTGTGTTACATTTTAGATTCTACATATAAGTGATATCTTGTGGTATTTGTCTTTCTCTTTCTGACTTAATTTCACTTAGTATGATAATCTCTAGGTCCATCCATGTTGCTGCAAATGGCATTATTTTATTCTTTTTTATGGCTTAGTGGTATTCCATTGTATATATATACCACATCTTCTTTATCTATTCTTCTGTCCTTGGACATTTAGGTTGCTTCCATGTCTTGGCTATTGTAAATAGTGCTGCTATGAACATTGGGGTACATGTTTCTTTTTGAATTAGAGTTTTCTCCAGGTATAAGCCCAGGAGTGGGATTGTTGGATCATATGGCCGTTGATGATTGATTCAACTTCCAGTCCCTTTCCCTGGAGGTCCGGGGTTGGGAGGTGAGGGTGTGAGACTGAAAGTTCCAATACCCTATCTTGGTTGGTTCCCTGGCAACCAGCTCCCATCCTTAGGTTTCCTAGGGGTTTTCCAAAAGTCACCTCATTAACATAAACTTAGGTGTGGTTGAAAGGGACTTGTTATAAATAACAAAAGACACCTTTATCTTGTCACTTAGGAAATTCCAATGGTTTTAAGGAACTCTCTGCTCTATTCCAAAAAATATATATTTCTTATTATAAATCACAGTATCACACACACATACCCGTAAGAGTTCCTATCTAAAATTAGTTGGCTTCTGTTTATGTATACTTAAGAAAAATCCATTCTGATACTTGCACAGTATCAGAAATGGGAAGAGAAGCATATGGTGAGAATTGCTATATATTTTATATACCAGTGGCTTCCAAATGCTGATCCAAGTGCTGGTCATAATAAAGTTGTTATTGGTTCAAGATGAAATAAGGAAAATGTAGTGACATGAAGATGAATTTATTCAACGTAAATGACTGTCTTATTCTGAGTTGTAAAAATTTATTTGGAGAATTTAAATGTTTTTTCTTCTATGAAATGTTGGTAAAACTGTGGTCTATTGTTGTAGTTGATGATGATGTTACTTTTCCATATTTTTACTTTGCAAACAACAACAACAAAGCAGTGATAATCCTATATTGTTTCCTGCCCCAGTTTTTAGAAGATTTATTAACTGCTTTATGAAATTTTCAAGACTTGTAAGTGACTGCTGCTGATCATCTTACCCAGCTCCTTGTTAATTAACAACAAAAGTATTTGATCCAGTGCTATTTGACCTTGGTTTACATTAGATACATTGTTTTTTCCCCCTTATTTATTGAGTACATTTTATTTTTCATTCTCAGTACCTGGTTATGGATTATTATGTTGGTGGGGATTTGCTTACTCTACTAAGCAAATTTGAAGATAGATTGCCTGAAGATATGGCTCGATTTTACTTGGCTGAGATGGTGATAGCAATTGATTCAGTTCATCAACTGCATTATGTACACAGGTGAGTAAGATGCAGTGAAGGAGCGGATTGTATAAATGTCAAAAGAGATGTTTCTGTAAGAAAGTGGTGATTTTGATTGCCATGGAATACTTTCTTCTTTGTAAACTGTTCGACAGGTATAATGATTTATTTTAAAAATTTCCTACAAATGTGTTATTTTGTGTACCGTTTAAGATGGAATGAAAAAGCAGGCCATTTACAAAATGATTTTTGTATAAGATTGTTCTTATGCCTGTTGACACATATTAAAAATCTCTGTAAACATCTCATAATAATTTATGTGTAGTAAAAAATGTTAAAACTTATTGGATGGTTTAAAAGGCAGTCTCACATTTTTAAAAGAAAGAAAGTAGGAAATCCTCACAAAGTTATTGGTGAATTGATCACTCAAATGAGAAAATCTTTGGGTTGTGCAAAATGTGAGAAAGAGTAAAGAGACGCTAAGGAGAAGCAGGGAAAGGGAAGGGCTCCTGGCATGTTGGAAAGAAACAACCATTTTCTAAGACCATAGTTTGAAAACTTCAGCATGCATCAGAATCATATGGAGGGCTGTTAAAACTCCAGAGTTTCTGATTGAGTAGGTTGGATGGGTCTGGGGACTTGGCATCTCTAACACCTTCCCAGGTGATGCTGCTGCTTCTGCCCCTGCTGGTCTAGTGACCTCACTCGTGATAACTTACGCTCGAAGGCAGCAATGGCTCTTTCTTTTTTTGCGGTACGCGGGCCTCTCACTGTTGTGGCCTCTCCCGTTGCGGAGCACAGGCTCCGGACGCGCAGGCTCAGCGGCCATGGCTCACGGGCCCAGCCGCTCCGCGGCTTGTGGGATCTTCCCAGACCGGGGCACGAACCCGTGTTCCCTGCATCGGCCACTGCGCCACCAGGGAAGCCCGGCTCTTTCGTTTTGAGTTGTGGGTAATGAGAGTAATCTCTGTGAAGAGCAAGAATGTAGGAAGAAGAAAAATTTTCTGTTTCAGAGTTTGTTTGTTTTAAGATTTGGGTATCTTATGCTGATTGATTTAATTAGCAGTGAAGTTTTAGTACATTATTAAAAGAAGAATAATTTGGTCAAAAAATTTTGTATTTTTCAGATCTCAGTTTGACTTTTCCTATTCACATGCTTTTCTCTGTCGATATCTGATAGTCACAAATTTTCTTGAAAGCAAAAACATGAACGTACTTTGAAAACTGTAAAGCACAATGCAGTTTTTAAGGTGGTGGTGTTGTCTCAAGAGTGAATTGTTTGGATGAGAAACTCAAGTGCTGTTTTGTTGCTTAAGCAGTAAGCCAAGATCCTAGCTGAGGACTGTCATTTATAAATACTTTAAAAAATCACTTCATTGAACATTTAAAGAATGCTAGTCTTAGACTCGTGGAGTTTAAGAGAAACCTTACTCAGTTCACATCTAAATTCACAACGAGGACTTATATTATTTCTGAAAATAATTCATCTAGATTAGAGATAGTAAATATGACGTATTTTTGTTACCCTCCCTTATGCCAGGCTGTGACAAATATTCTTAACTGATCACAGGACTCCTTCCCACTGACTATATATGCAGTCTTATAATTCTTCTCAGGACAGCATTCTGGGTAACAACTATCTTTCCGATATTGAAATGTGGATTGTAATCCATTTCAGCCCTGAGTGCTGCTTGAGTACCTCTAATTTTACAAGGTACTTAATGTTAAATGAATCCTATTTATTCCATTGTTGGACAGCTCCAGTGTTATAGAATTTTACTTTATGTTAAGCTGAATTTCTTTTTCTCTTAATCATTGGTCCTAGTTTTGCCTTCAGAGCCACATATAATAATACAGTTTATCTTATAGTCATCATGCCTTCTGAAGTCATCTCTTCTTTAGGTTAAACGTCTAAACATTTATAGTGTCTCTTGTCAAAATTGACAAACACATTTTCTCTCCCACTGTCTCACACACGTGTACACACACACACGTACACACACACACACATTCTTAGCCTGTGACCACTCCCATACCTCTTCTCCCTCCCTTCTTGTCTTTCCCTTTGCCTGTCAGTGGGCATGTTCTGATGCATCGATGTGCTTCTTAAAATGTGATTCCCATTTTCTGGATAGAATATTTTCAGCAAATGCTTTACTGAGGAAATATTTATTGAGTCCTCTTTTATAAATAGCATTGTGCTAAAATATGTGAAATTTTAAGTAAGTATAGCATACAGTCCTGACACTGAAGATGCTTCCAGTCTGTTGGGGGACACAAAACACAAGACATAAACAAAAATTTTCTTTAGAGTAGTGAAGATTTTTTAAAGATAAAAACAAGCTTATTTTAAAGTGTATATGGAAAGGCAACAACTAAAGTAGCTAAAATGATTTTGAAAAAGGAGAATAAATTAGGAAGAATCACTCTACCTGATATTAAGACTTACTATATCACTATCTTAAGCTTAAGCAAGACTCTGATAATGGTGGAGGAATAAACGCATAGATCACTAGACAAAATAGAGGACCCAGACAGAGACTAACACAAATAACTCCCAACTGATTTTGACAAAGTTGCAAAAGCAGTTCAGCGTAGGAAACATAGTCTTCAACAAACGGGCTAGAATAATAGGCAAAAAACCAAACTTCCCTAAACCTCACACAAATACAAAAAAAAAATTCAAAATGGATCATTGGTTTAAATGTACAGTGTAAAAGTTTTAGAAGAAAACAATGGAGAACATCTTCTGGACTTTGGGTTTGGTAAGGAGTTTTTAGATATGACACCAAAAACATGGTCCCTAAAACAAAAACTAGTGAAGTGGACTTAATCAAAATTAAAAACGTGTTCTACATAAGATTCTGGTAAGAAGATAAAAAGGCAAGCTATAGAAGGGGAGAAAATATTTGCAAACCACACATCTGACAAAGGCCTTATATGTAGAATATGTTAAAAAAAAACCTCTCAAAACAAAATTTAAAAATCTTGAACAATCCAATTATAAAGTGGGCAAAACACATGAACAGACATTTCACCGAAGGGGAGATAGAGTTGTCAACTAAGCACATGAAAAGATGTTCAACGTCATTAGCCATTAGAAAAATGCAGATTAAAACTACAATGAGATACAAATGAGAAGGTATTAGAATAACTAAAATAAAAAGTAGTGATAATACTAAATGCTGATATGCAGAGAAAGTAGATCTCTCACACGTTGCTGATAAGAATGTGTACAGCTACTCTGGAAAACAGTTTGAAAGTTAAAAAAAAATTAAACATGTACTTACTGTGTGACCCAGCAATTACATTTTAAGGTATTTATCCCAGAAAAATTAAAACTTATATTTACAGAAAAACCTGTACATGAATGTTCATAGCAGCTTTATTTGTAATAGCAAAATGCTGGAAACAGCCTAGATGCCCTTCAGTGGGTGATGGTTGAACAAACTCTGGTATATCCATGTAACAGATTATTACTCAACAATAAAAAGGAATGAATTACTGATACATGCAGCAACCTGGATGGACCTTAAGGGCATTATGCTTAGTGAAAAGAACTAAAACTCAAAATGTTACATATTGTATGATTCCATTTATGTAACATTCTTGAAATACCAAAACTACAGAGATAGAGGACAGATTAATGGTTTCCAGGGGAGAGGAGCAGGGAAGAGTGTGGGGAGTGAGAGGGAATATAAAAAGACAGCATGAGGGAATTCCCTAGTGCCCCAGTGGTTAAGACACCACGATTCCACTGCAGGGGGCATGGGTTCGATCCCTGGTCAAGGAACTAAGATCCCACATGCTGTGCTGCGTGGCCAAAAAGGCAGCAAGAGGGAGTTCTTTTTTGTGGTGATGGAACAGTTGTGTATCTTGATTGTGGTAGTAGTTACACAAATCTGTGAATGGGATAAAATTGCATGGAACTACATACACATACACGAAGGTTGAAACAAAGGATGGAAACTGACTAAGATCTATAATCTAACATTAATGTACAGGTGTCAGTTTCCTCATTTTACTATTGTGCTACAGCTATAATATGTTATAGGGAGTAAGGGGGGACGCTGGGTAGAAGGGTAATGGGACTCATTGTACTGTTTTTGCAATTTGCTTTGAGTGTGCAATGACTTCAAAATAATAAGATTTTAAGGAAAAAAGTAATTTGATTACTTGTTCTTCTGAAGTCTGGAAACCAAACCCAAGAAGTTCTTTATGTTACATATGCAATTCTTATAAACTTTGGTGAATTCCTCAAGATTGACAGATGTGCTTAGGCTCCTGGCCTGCCAGGAAGTGATTTTTCTTACCACCTGTAAGGCTGGTATCTGTAATTCAAGTATGTGGGTGCCATTAACACATAGATGATACGCAAATCATGGGATAAGCTGAGTTCACTCTGTGAAACAGAGTCAGTATTGAAGAGGATCCAGGACTGAGCCCTGAAGAGCTCCAGTTTTTGGAGACTGGGTGGAGTAGGAGTAGTCAAGGAAGCAAACTAAGAAGGAACAGCTAGAAGTTAGGAACAGCCAGAGGTTAGGAGGAAAATAATGAGAGTGTAGATAAGGTGTCTTATGGGAAATAAAAGTAAATCATCATTGGGCTTCCCTGGTGGAGAGTCCGCCTGCCGATGCAGGGGACACGGGTTCGTGCCCCGGTCCGGGAAGGTCCCACATGCCGCGGAGCAGTTGGGCCCGTGAGCCATGGCCGCTGAGCCTGCGCGTCCGGAGCCTGTGCTCCGCAACGTGAGAGGCCACAACAGTGAGAGGCCCACGTACCGCAAAAAAAAAAAAAAAAAAAAAAAGTAAATCATCTTTCCCTTTATATTTAATTACATTAGTGTCCTAGGTGACACATTTCAAGCAAACATTTTTAATAATCTCTTTTTCCTGTGGATGCTTCTGTCCCGGGTGTTGGGGGCAGCTGTAAGATATCCCTTGCTTTTATGTTAAGTAATATAATATGCTCTTTACTTTCAATTTATTGTCTTTTGAAAGAAGATGTTTAACAAAATACTTATGCTTCATAGTTGTGCCCAAGTTGGACAAATTTTTAATTTTGTAAATTCATTCATCGTGAAAGTTTTGTTCAATCAGTACTGTTTTCCCAGTGTTCTAGCTACTTTCTTGGGTGAGAGAGACAACAGAAATGAAAGAAATACCCCCTCATTTTGAGAAGTTACGTGGATAAATTTAACAGTAATAATAGAGAGCAATTAAATGATGACAAAACCAGGTTAATAAAAGTAGTAAAGTTGTATACTAAACATTGTGGAGATGTAAAATAAAAGAGTAAATAAGTTAGGCGAACAGGTGAATCAGGAAGACCTCTTGGGAAAAAGCCATATATATGATAGGAAGAAGACATTTCAATAGATTGAATTAGCTTAGCTAAGGAAGGAGAACCAAAGTAAACACGATACACAGAGAATGACCATTAAGGTTCAGAAGTAATATATTATCATTATTTTAATGTTAAAGATAGCACTTGAATACTTAGAAAAATACAACACAGGTTACTCTTGAACATTGTGCGAGTTAGGATTTTGACACTCATTGCAGTTGAAAATCCACCTATAACTTTATAGTCTGCCCTCTGTATCCTTAGTTCCACCCTTATCCTTAGTTCCGCCATATTTGAGGTTCCTCCATCTGTAATATTTACTATTTTAAAAAGGTCATGTGTAAGTAGACCCACCCAGTTCAAACCAAATGTTGTTCAAGGGTCAACTGTATCAAAAAATATCAGCATTATAAAAGCATGTCCATTTTTTCCCTTTGCTTTTAACAAAATGGTTCCCCCCCACCGCGTTTATTGAAATGCTATTTTAGCAGTCATAAAATATCTTCTTTTCAGTCATCTCTCAACTCAGATATTAGACTTTGCCATAGGTGCACTTTAATTTTCACCTTAAAGTTTGAAATGCCAGCATTTCCATTTGTTATTTGCTGAATAAGCAGTTTACATTTTCAGGGTATGTCCTCTCTTTTCAATCATTTATTTGCTTATATGCAAAATTTGTGAATAGAGGTTATTTCTAACAACTACACAGCATCATTGGGTGTATCTGACTCAGGTTGATTAAAGTGTGTGCCAAATACTGGGTTATGGTAAAGTAAGCCCTAATTATAGGTTGAAAAAAAACCCAACCTATTTCTAAATAAATATGCTAACTAAACTCAGCAGTAGACTTTGTGTTCAAGTTGTTAGCTACAACTTCAAAAATGCTAATAATGAAAGACACACAATCCCACTAGAACAGTCTGATTAATTGATCTCGTTACAAATATTGTGTTTGATTATCTTGCGGTTTAGTTTCAGATGACAGAAATGGAAAGATGAGGACTCCTGTGGTATTCTTCAGTACCATATAGATACTCTACATAGATAATCAAAATGTCACCTTCTGATACCCTGTGTCCTTCAGGGACTAAGCTCTTACCTTGATTTCTGTTTCTAGTATAGTTTTCTGTAACACCATTTTAAGAGTACTGCACATTTTGCCTCCAAACTAGAAGTACCTTGCTTGAAACTACTTTTATTGAGAAGGGAAGGTCTTTGATGGTTGGCAGATTGTTCTGTTACAAACATCAATGATATTATAAAGTATACAACACTTTAAAGTTGTATACTTTTAGAGAGAATTAGATATGTGTACATAATCTGCAGAGATAATTTCCTTTATTATGGAGCACTTATCATTTTGCAGAAGGAAAAAATATTTTAAAGTTCTTAGTGAAAATAGATATCCATATAGTCAGATCATGGTAGACTAAACTTTTAAAGCAGTTTAAAAAAATGGAGAATTCCCTCTCCATTTTAAACCCTTCAAAGGCAATTTAAAAAAAGATATAAAAATCACAAACTTTTGTTGGCTGTACTCATAATTGCACTAGATATTATCTTTGATAATTAACATTTGAAATCATTGTTGTATTGCTGCTTCATGTGATTTTTTTTCCAAACTTTTTTCACCCTTAGGAAAGAATGATCTCTGTTTTTTTGTATAACTTGCCAGTGGTATTCAGGGGATCTGCATAAAAATTGCTGTGAGATTAAATTATAAATAATCTTCTTTAACAGCTTTATTGAGATATAAATCACATATCATACTAGTCAGTCATTTAAAGTATACAGTGGTTTTTACTATATTCACAGATAAGTGCAACTATCACCTCAGTCCATTTTTATATTTAAAAATTTCTTTAATTGAAGTGTAGTTGATTTACAATATTATATTAGTTTTACGTGTATAAAGTGGTGATTCAAAGTTTTTAGAGATTATACTCTATTTGTGGTTATTATAAAATATTGGCTGTAGTCCCTGTGCTGTACAATATATCCTTGTAGTTTATTTTATACATAGTAGTTTGTATCTCTTAATCCCCTACCCCTATCTTACCCCCCACCTCCACTGGTAACTACTAGTCTGTTCTCTATATCTGTGAGTCTGTTTCTTTTTTGTTATATTCATTCATTTATCTTATTTTTTAGATTCCACATATAAGTGATAACATACAGTATTTGTCTTTCTCTGTCTGACTTATTTCACTAAGCATGATACCCTCCAGGTCCATCCATGTTGTTGCAAATGGCAAAATTTCACTCTTTATAATGGCTGAATAGTATTCCATTTTGTGTGTGTGTGTGTGTGTGTGTGTGTATACCACATCTTTATCCATTCATCTATTGATAGACAATTAGGTTGTGTCCGTATTTTGGCTATTGTAAATAATGCTGCTATGAACATTGGGGTGCATGTATCTTTTCAAATTAGTGTTTTTGTTTTCTTCAGATACATACCCAGACATGAACTTGCTGGATTATAGGATAGTTCTATTTTTAGCTTTTTGAGGAACATCAACACGGTTTTCCACAGTGGCTATACCAGTTTACATTCCCGCCAACAGTGTATGAGGGTTCCCTTTTCTCCACATCCTTGCCAACACGTGTTATTTGTGGTTTTTTGATGTTATCCATTCTGACAGGTGTGAGGTGATTATTTCATTGTGGTTTTAATTTGCATTTCTCTGCTGATTAATGATGTTGAGCATCTCTTTTGTGCCTGTTGGCCGTCTGTATGTCTTCTTTGGAAAAATGTCTATTTGGGTCTTATGCCCCCTTTTAAATTGGGTTGTTTGTTTTCTTTTTTTTTATTTTGCGGTACGCGGGCCTCTCATTGTTGTGGCCTCTCCCGTTGCGGAGCACAGACTCTGGACGCGCAGGCTCAGCGGCCATGGCTCATGGGCCTAGCCGCTCCGTGGCATGTGGGATCTTCCCGGACCGGAGCACGAACCCGTATCCCCTGCATCGGCAGGCGGACTCTCAACCACTGCGCCACCAGGGAAGCCTGCCCTGTTTTCTTGATATTGAGTTGCATGAGCTGTTTATATATTTTGGATATTAACCCCTTATTGCTAATATCAGTTTTGGTGAAATATTTTCTCCCATTCAGTAGGTTGTCTCTTTATTCTGTCAGATTTCCTTTGCTGTGCAAATCTAATTAGATCCCATTTGTTTATTTTTGCTTTTATTGCCTTTGCCTTTGCCTTTTGTGTTTCCATACAAATTTTAAGTTGTTCTAGTTCTGTGAAAAATGCCATGGGTATGTTGATAGTGATTGCATTGAATCTGTAGATTGGCTTGCATAGTATGGTCATTTTTATGGTATTCTTCCACTCCATGAATGCAGTATATCTTTCCATCTGTTTGTGTTGTCTTCAGTTTCTTTCATCAGTATCTTATAGTTTTCTGAGTACAGGTCTTTTACCGCCTTAGTTAGCCTTATTCCCAGGTATTTTATTCTTCTGATGAGATTGTAAATGGGATTGTTTCCTTAATTTCTCTTTCTGACAGTTTGTTGTTAGTGTATGGAAATGCAACAGATTTCTGTAAATTAATTTTGTATCCTGCAACTTTACCAGATTCATTGATGAGCTCTAGTAGTTTTTTGGTGGTGTCTTTAGGATTTTCTATGTACAGTATCATGTCATCTGCAGAAAGTGACAGTTTTACTTCTTCCCTTCCAATTCAAATCCTTTTTATTTCTTTTTCTTGTCTGATTGCTGTGGCTAGGACTGCTAATATTACATTGAGTGAAAGTGGCAAGAGTGGGCATCCTTGTCTTGTTCGTGACCTTACGGGAAATGCTTTCAGCTTTTCACCACTGAGTATGATGTTAGCTGTGGGCCTATCATATATGGCCTTTATTATGTTGAGGCATATTCCCTCTATGCCCTCTTTGTGGAGAGTTTTTATCATACATTGGTGTTGTATTTTGTCAAAAGTTTTTTCTGCATCTATTGAGCTGATCATATGATTTTTGTTCTTCAGTTTGTTAGTGTGGTATATCACTTTGATTTGCAGACCATACTTGCATCCCTGGGATAAAACCCACTTGACCATGGTATATGATCCTTTTAATGTGTTGCTGGATATGATTAACTAATATTTTGTTGGGGATTTTTACGTCTGTTCATCAGTGACATTGGCCTGTAGTTTTCTTTTTTTGTGATATTGTTGTCTGGTTTTAGTATCAGGGTGATGCTGGACCTGTAGGATGTAGCGGAAGTGTTCCTTCCTCTTCAGTGTTTTGGAGTAGTTTGAGAAGTGCAGGTGTTAACTCTTCTTTAAATGTTTGGTAGAATTCACATGTGAAGACATCTGGTCCTGGACTTTTGTTTGTTGGGAATAAAGAGTTCATTTTGTTTGTTGAGAGAAAGAGTTCATGCTTGAACTCTTTCTTGGGTAGGTTGCCTGTCTACACTTTTCTTAATTCTTCTGGCGTTTTATCTTGTTTCTTCATTTGTAACATGTTTCTCTGTCACCTCAATTTGCCTAATTTGCTGTCTTTGTTTCTATGTATCTGGGAGGTTAGTTATATTTTCCAACCTTGGAGAAGTGGCCTTCTGTAGGAGATGTCCTATGTGACTCCACTTTGGTCACCAGAGCTATATGCTGTAGGGGTACCCCTGTGTGGGCTGTGTGGATCCTTCTGTTGTGGTGGGCTGAATACTGTGGATGGTCTTGTAGGCATGGTTGGTCGGGCCATGTCACAAGGCAGCTGGTTGTAGAACTCCAGAGGGCCCCAGGGCTAGTGCTGGCTCGTTGGGTGGGGTCTGGGTCTAGGCAATTCCAGAGCTGTTGCTCACCCACTGGTAGGTGGAGCCAGGTCCTGGGGTTAATGCTGGCCCACTGGTGGGCGGAGCTGGGTCCTGGGGTCTGGCAGCAGGGCTAGAGGTCCCAGAGCTGGTGTCAGACTGCTGTGGATGGGGCTGGCTCCTGACACAGCTGGCTGTGGGGTACAGGGTGTCCCAAAGCTTGTGTCAGCCTGCTAGTGAGTAGGACTGGATCCTGGGGCTAATAAGCTAGAGGGAGGATTCCAAAATGGTGCTTGCCAGCACTAGTGTCCACGTGGTAGAATGGAGCTCCCCAGATTGGCTGCTGCCAGTATCTAAGTCCCCAGAGTGAAGTTTCAGTCACTTCCTGCCTCTCCAGGAGACTCTCCAAGATCAGCAGGTAGGTCTGACCCAGGCTCCTTTCAGATTACCGCTTCTGCCTGCGTCCTGGAGAATGTGAGATTTTGTGTGTGCCCTTTAAGAATAGAATCTGTATTTCCCACAGCCCTCTGGTCTCCCAGAAGTAAGCCCCATTGGCCTTCAAGGCTAAACATTCTGGGGGCTCCTCTTCCCAATATGGGACTCCTGGGCTCAGGAGCCCAATGAGGGGCTCAGACCGCTCACTCCTTGGGGAGAACCTCTGCAATTGTAATTACCCTCCCGTTTGTGTGCCAGCCACCCTGAGACACGGGTCTTTGCTATACCATGACTCTGCCTCTCCTACCCGACTCATTGTGGTTCCTTCTTTAAATCTTTAGTTGTAGTGATCTTTTCTGGTAGGTTCCAGTTTTGCATCAATAGCTGTTCTATAAATAGTTGTAATTTTGGTGTGCCCATGAGAGGAGGTGTGCTCAGGGTCTTCCTACTCCACCATCTTGGGAACTCTGTCCACCTCAGCCCAAAACCATTTTCATCACTTCAAAAAGAAACCCCAGGGGCTTCCCTGGTGGCACAGTGGTTAAGAATCCACCTGCCAATGCAGGGGACACCGGTTTGAGCCCTGATCCGGGAAGATCCCACATGCCGTGGAGCAACTAAGCCTGTGCACCACAACTACTGAGCCTGCGCTCTAGAGCCCGCAAGCCACAACTACTGAAGCCCACATGCCTAGAGCCCATGCTCTGCAACAACAGAAGCCACAGCAATGAGAAGCCTGCTCACTGCAACGAAGAGTAACCCCTGCTCGCCGCAACTTGAGAAAGCCTGTGTGCAGCAATGAAGACCCAACACAGTCAAAAAATAAATAAATAAATAAATAAATAAATAAATTCTTTAAAAAAAAAAAAAGAACCCCCATACCTTTAAGTTCTCACCTCCCTATTCCCCTATTTCCCCAGCCCTAAGCAACCATTAATCTACTTTCTATCTGTATAGATTTGCCTGTTCTGGACATTTAATGTAAATGAAATCATATAACATGTCTTGTTTGACTGCCTTATTTCACTTAGCTTAGTATTTTTGAGGTTCAGTTGTGTTGTCTCAACCACGTTGACTGTCTGTTAAAACTAAAATGCTAACATTTTCCAGAGATTTTTGATAGAACGCAGAGTACACATGACAACATCACAGTGCACACAATACAACCCCAAATTACTCAATCTATCAGGAAATTATGATTCAGTCTCAAGAGAAAAAATAGTTGATTTATCCACCTGAAGAGTCATTAGGACTAAGAATTATCAGACAAAACCTTTAAATAAGGACTTATTTTAAATATACTCTACAAAGTAAAGGAAAACACGTTTGAAATGAATGAATAATGGAAAATCTCTGCAATGAAATAGATAATATAAAAAAACCAATGGGAATTTCAGAGCAGAAAAATACAGTATCTCTAATAAAAATTCACTGAGTGGTTTCAGTATCAAAAGGAGGTTTATAGGAAAAAGTCAGTGAAATTGAATATAGATCAGCAGAAGTATCCTATGAAGAACAGAGATGAAAAGATTGAAAAAATAAAGGTGAATAAAAAGATCTATCATATATATAATTGGAGTCCCAGAAAGAGAGCAGGGAGGGAACAGAAGTTTAGGAACAGCCCTAAACTTCTCAACTTTGGAGAAATATGTGAATTTATAGAATCAACAATTGCAGCACCAAAACAATATAAATTCAAAGAAAATCACACTTAGCACCTTATAATCAATTAATAGAAAGGATAATGAAGTAGTCTTGAAAGCATCTATAGAGCTAAAAGACATGAGTTTTCATATCTAAAGGGTCCACTATACTCAACCCGATTATGGGATATGGACCTGCTCAAGGCACATCACATTCCTAAGGATGGTACAGATGAACTAATGTAAACAAATATATATATGCAAGAACTAATATACAGAATATGTGTAATGAATGATCACTTTGTAATTTGTTACATGCTTCGTTAAGGTATAGGATAGTGTACATTATCAAATTACTTATTTATTTTTATATTTGCCTCATATTTTCCACTAGTTTTTAAGCTTCTGGAGGCAGGGACTGATGTTTTCGTCTAATGTATTCAGTGGATATATTTTATTATGTATCTCTGGAGGTTTTCTTCCTCTAGAACCTTGTGTTTTTTTCAAGGTCTTCTTACTGGGTTACGGGTTAATAGGTTGCTGCAACATAGCATTCCCATTGTCAAGTCATATTTTAGGAAGAGTTACTGTTGCATCTAGTATTTAGACTACACATAGGCTTAAAAAAGAGTTACATCAGTTATTGTGTAGCGCCCACTGGATTGTATTTCCTCATAGTGTAGTTATGTATCTAGTCATTTAATTTATTCCTTTCTTTCTCACCTCATTCCATAATGGATTTAGGTAGTTTAAAATTCATACAATAAAACACTGGCAAAATATAGGTACAAGTAAAGAAACATGAGATAGAACTTGCAATTAAAAGTAAAGAACCTAAACCAGGAAAAAATAACTAATGAGCAGCAGTTGTCATTATGTTTTCATATTTTTCATGCTTACCTTTACTTGTTTTGCTTGGTATAGCTTATTCATATAAAAATGCTCGCCATTTCAGATCAGACGAGGATCCTAAGGTCTCAGGCACACTAACTTTTTGTTGGATATAATCTGTCTCTGAAGGCAAATTAGGTCGGTTTTGTGGAACGTAATGGAGTATGTGTGCTTTGCTGTGTTTGTTTTAAACATTAAGTACTGGCTTAAATAAATTCTTAGGATGGAAAGTATTTTTTTTGAAGTATTCTCTCCTTACCCTAGTCCAAAAATAAAAGGCAAAAAATAATTCACTTGTTATTCATGGATTTCCTCATAACTCGTACTTTTTCCCCATGGAATTTATTCAATATTCGGGATTTATAATTACAGTTTTTATTAACCTCATCTACTTAATGTTAGTACTGTTTTATATAATATGGCTAACTCTTGGGTAAAGTGTACTGATGCATTACAGGAAATGGATCAAACCTATTTTAATAGAAGTTGTTGAGGGAAATAACACAGAATTCAATTCTAAAGAGTTTTTTATCCCTTATCCCATAAGATTTTATGAAGGATAGGTATGCGCTCAGCCTCCACAAGGGCTTCAGGCGGATTTCGTCTCTTTAAGCTTGGATTTGTGGTATGATTTGTCTGTTATTCTCTTGGTATATGTAAAATCATGACACTTTTACAATGAGATAGAAAAACTTTGAAGCCTGACGCTAAGATAAAACTCCTTTCAGTCCCCCACAGTCCTGAGTCTCATTTGAAAACTAGAATTTTTGATGCTGCTAATGGAGGAGGTATTTGTATAATATCTTGAAATTACTAAAGAATAGATAATTTTATAGTTAGAAATTGTCAAACTAGAGTTGTAGGTGAAGTTGGGATGTGCGCCATTACAGGGATCATTTTATATAAAGATAGTCATCATATTACAGTGCATTTGGCATTTCAGTAACTGCAAGGAATTTGGGCCAACTTCACAGTTAAAAGGAACAGTCTCAAAAGACTACCCTTACTTCTGGCACCAATTCCAGGTTCGGGGTGTCCCCAAAACCACTTTTAGTTTTAATAATTTGTGAGAAGGACTCAGCAGGACTCACTGAAAGCTGTTCTACTTACAGTTACAGTTTATTACATGGAAAGGGTACAGATTAAAATCAGCTGAGAGAAGATGTGCCCAAGGCAGATTTCAGGAGAAGTACGAAACCCAGAGCTTCTCTCCTGTTCTCCTTGTGAAATTAGGGCAGCATTACTTTCCCGGCATCCATGAGACAGTACGAATGGAGTATTGCCAACCGAGGAACCTCACCTGAGCATTTGGTTTCCAGAGTGTTGGGGGTTGCTCAGTCACATACTGCCTGCAGGACTGATCTTTAGTCTCCAGCCCTTCCCTGAGGTTGGGATGATCCCTTTAGTTTCCAGTCCCTTTCGGAGATAAAGCTGATACTACATGGCCCAAATAAATTATATCCATCATAAATTAACATTCTTAATCTGTTTGGTGTCTAAAGGCCCCAGACAAAGATACTCCTGTTAGGCATGAGATTCCAAGAACCTAGAGATCACCTCCCAGTAGCTGCAGCAAAGGCCAGACCTCTCATTGGGTAAGATTAGTTCCTCACTGTACAGGCCACTTCCTGGCCTTCAGCCAAGGCTCTCTTACAACAAAATGATAATTTTTGGGGGGTATTAAATTTAGCGTAGCATTTATATGATGGACACAGCAATAGTGTCATAGTGAGTATGTCTGTCATTTGGAGGAGCCCAGTGTTGGGTAGGGATAAATTGAAAGAAACCACTAATTCATCTTATAAGGCCATTACATACATTCTCATATTTTTGTACTACTATTTTAATTACTTGTTTTTCCCCTTTGATCTATTGTTATTTGTACCATATGATAAACTTGTGCAGAACTGTTTAGCATAGAAGCTAGCTGATGGTTAACGAAATCTAGTTCTTCCTCCGGCTGATCATTTTATTAAATCCTGAGGAGGCTTTAAGTAAATCTCCCAATGCATTTAATTATTAATATCAGTCTTATCAAAAGGCCTGTTTACATAACGTGGTTGAATCTTATCAGCAAGGCCACTGTTAACACCACATGGCAGTATGGTGAGTCAAAAGATGCTGGCATGGGCTTCCCTGGTGGCGCAGTGGTTGAGAATCCGCCTGTCAGTGCAGGGGACACGGGTTCGAGCCCTGGTCTGGGAAGATCCCACATGCCACGGAGCAACTAGGCCCGTGAGCCCCAACTACTGAGCCTGCGCGTCTGGAGCTTGTGCTCCACAACGAGAGAGGCCGTGACAGTGAGAGGCCCGCGCACCGCGATGAATAGTGGCCCCCGCTTGCCACAACTAGAGAAAGCCCTCGCACAGAAACAAAGACCCGACACAGCCAAAAATAAATAAATAAATAAAATTAAAAAAAAAAAAAGATGCTGGCATATTACCAGTGTCCCACCGACTCATCAACCATCTAGTCCATCATCATTTCATATGACTAAATTGTCTCCCAGAGTGATGCCACTCAGGTTCGCAGAATTCCCTTTGATCATGCCAGGTTCCAAAAGCAGGAAGTTGTTTCAGTAGCATATGTCTTCACGCATTCTGGTATTTGGTGTAGTTGAGCTAAGAGACAATATCATATCTGTTCTGAATTTTGTTTTATTCATTTTTTATACAGCAGGTTCTTATTAGTTATCCGTTTTATACATATTAGTGTATATATTGTCAATCCCAATCTCCCAAGACAATATCATATCTTGCTCTGAGCCTCTCACAGAGCATCAATATAATAATACTGGATTTCCCTTATAGCATAACCCATTTATTCATTCTTTTACCCTTAGCTGTTACTTTTCCTTCTCTCTGTCACTTAGTTTTGCCCAAACTTTTGGTCCTTTGGAAAGAATGTCAGGTTTGACCACTGTGCTGGTCCAAATTGACAGCAGCACTACTAGTCTAGCAAGTGCCTCCGTCCCAGTGCATTGATGCAGTGTAGGGTTGCGTAGATACAGAAATGGTGGGCTATCTCAACCACCACGCAATCCAGCAGTATTCCCTGCCAGCCTTGGTTTTACTAGATGGATTGATGGCACGACTCACCCTATCAGGCCCTTAGGAGTACTGACATTAAGCTTTAAAGGCTAGAAGTTCTTCTTGGGAATTATCCTTGCTTCTGGCACCTACAGTTGGAGCCCTGGTTCTGGGACTCTGCATCTGGTAGGGGGGTGAGGCGAGAAGGGAAGAGCTATATAGTCATAACGGCGTCCTTCCTCACTTCCTTTTTCCTTAGGGAAGTGAAGTATTACAAATTTACTTGTTATGTATTACTGGTGAAATAATTTTCTTTTAGTCATGATTTAGAGGTCCTTCTCATCACTAAGGGTGCTTTTCTTTTTCGCCTTGAAATTTACTTTGCACGTAAAATACAAGTATACCAGGCTTTAGTAGCCATGTTCCTGTGAATTTCTTTCATCTTGTTTTTATTCTTTTCATTTTGAGTATCTCTTTAGTATGTGGCAGCTAGTTGTTTTACTTGCTGACCCAGAAAAATCTGTGACTCATTAATTATTATGTGCTTTAATTACTTGTTTCAAGAGATGTGTTAACCTTTACAATATGGTATTGTATTTATCAAAAAAGTCAAGGGAATAAGTATAAATTTTGAAACAGATAGATTCCAATGAAGACAGAAGTGCCTACATAACATAACAGTATATAAATACATTTTAAAGTAATTTCATATTGTTATGGTAGTACCGTCAGTTTGAGAATGATTTGAAGAACCTTCAGAAGAATCCAAAGTATGTCTAATCATTTTCTTGCAAGTTGGTGGCTGATTCCATTATGAAACAGAACATGCTGGGTTTTGGTTCACATGGTCTCACTTCTGCTTCATGGTATCTAAAACCAATGCAGAGTTCTGATAGGTGTTAAATGAACTTTGTGGAACACCATGAAATGTTGAAGGAACCATTGTTATCAATGAATATGACTGTATTGTGTATATATAATATAAAAATCACAGTATGAAGTCATATATTTATTGAAAAGAAAAATCTGTTAAGCTATTCATGATTATTCATTAGCATTTCTTATATAATTATATAGTATTTTAAAATAGATAAGTTTTACCCATTAACTATTTTCCCCCTATTTCTCATTATTTAATTTTAGTAGTAGAAATGCCTTGGTTAATCTCAGATATATATTTGATAACCCTAGCACCAAGTACAATCTGTGGTACATAGTATTCAATTGTTAGTTGATTAATTAATTAATAGCAACTGTAGAAGAAAATTAGATAAGTGCTAAGCATACGTAAGCCTTTATTCAGAGTGCTAGTACATGAGGAAGTTTCAAGGAATATTCTACTTGCTATGGAATGAGGATATGTGTCTTCCCCCCACCCCCCAGTTCATATGTTGAAGCTCTTAATCCCCAGTGTGCCTTTAGGAAGTAATTAGGTTAGATGATGTCATTATGATAGGGTCCTCATGATGGGATTATTAGTGCCCATGTAAAAGGAGATAGCAGAGAGCCTTGCTCTCTCTCCCTCCCTCCCTCCCTCCCTCCCTCCCTCTCTCTCTCTTTCTCTCTCTCTCTCTCTCTCTCTCTCTCTCTCTCTCTCTCTCTCTCTCACTCACACCCTCTCCCCCTCTCCCCCTCCCTCCCTCTCTCCTTCTCCCTCTCCCTCTCTCTCTCTCTCTGTGAACACACCAAGGAAAGGCCATGTGAAAACTACAAGCCAAACCCTGCTGGACCTTGATCTTGGACTTCCCAGCCTCTAGCACTGTGAGAAAATAAATTTCTGTTGTTTAAGCCGCCCAGTTTATGGTATTTGTCGTGGTAGGCCAAGCTGACTTAGACATTACCTTAGGAAAGAAAGGCAGTTTTTATAGAGCTTTAGCAAGATAGGTCTGGTGGAGGGAATATAGGGATCGACACCTTGTTTTATTGTGCTTTGCTTTATTACACATCACAGATACTGAGCTTTTTACAAATTGAAGGTTATGGCAACCTTGCATTGTAAGATAATGGTTAGCATTTTTAAGTAATAAAGCATTTTTAAATTCAGGTGTGTACATTGTTTTTTTTAGATGTAATGCTATTGCGCACTCACCAGCCTTTTATATGCACTGGGAAACCAGAAAAATTCATGTGACTTCCTTTATTGTGGTATCAGCTTTATTGAAGTGGTCCGGAACCTAACCTGCAGTATTTCTGAGGTGTGCCTATAGTGTCAAAGGTGGTTCTCAGAAGAGAAGGCAATTATTCTTGCAATTTAGGCCAGCTGGGATTTATCCAGAGGAGCGGAGGCAAAGATGGGCAAAAGGGAATGTGAGAAATGACTGGGCTGACAAGGACAAGATCATAGGCGGTCCACTGATGAAAATCAGATACTATTGACTGGTACACAGTTTTAGAAGGTTTTTCTCTTTAGTGATATATTGTTTAAGTAAATATAAATATGTGTTAAAGAGATTATGTTAATGTATAACAAGACAATGAGAAACATAAGATAATAAGCCCATAAATTTTCTCAAGGTAATTTTTTGGGGCGGGCTTTAAAAAAAAGAAACTTTTTATTTTGAAATCATTTTAAATTCACAGGAAATTGCAGACAGTACAAAAAGATCTCATGTACCCTTTACCCAGTTTCCCCCATTGTTACATCTTACCCCACTCGTAATAGGACTTTTTCTTTCAGTGACAGTGGGTAGTAGTTTAGTCTACATTTTATCATCCCTGGACTCCCTGCTCTTTTCTTCTTTTTCCCATAGTCTCTTTCCCAGGTCTTCCTTTCCACATGCACTCTAGAGTTTGATCTGCTGGATTTGAATATTTATTTCTATAATTAGAAATGGTTTTAATTTTGTGGTAGACTTTCTTTGAGTTACACTGTAGGTGTGGGTTGTCAGTTGTACTTGTTTCCTCTTGTGGATTGTATCTAGATGGTTTTTTGAAGGGTATGTAAAAGATCAGGATTTGGGCAGCCACTGTTGGGAAAGAAGTTTGAGAAAAGTTTATTGACAGAATGTTATGAATAACTTTTTTAAATTGTAAGATGAACTTCAAATTAATGTTCCTATTAAAAATTCAAATGTATGACTAACAGAAAGGCAGTTTGTGACATAATTTTACCAGTGTGGGTTTTCTCTTCTTTATTACTGATATAATATGTATTTGACAAAATTAAGATACACTTTTTTTTTTGGCGGTACGTGGGCCTCTCACTGTCGCGGCCTCTCCCGTTGCGGAGCACAGGCTCCGGACGCGCAGGCTCAGCGGCCATGGCCCACGGGCCCAGCCGCTCTGCGGCATGTGGGATCTTCCCGGACCGGGGCACGAACCCGTGTCCCCTGCATCGGCAGGCGGACTCTCAACACTGCGCCACCAGGGAAGCCCTAATATACACTTTCAATAAACATTTTAGTTGTAATATTATAATACCATATGCTGATTTTCTTCTGTATGGGTATATAAAGAGGAGGAGTAGGAAGACCAGAAAATAAAAGCATTCCATTGTGAGAGCCTACTCCCCCAACCTGTATAAATGATGAAAAGGAACCAAATCGGAGACATTGACATGAGCTTGATGGAAGGAGAGATACGTGTCCTAAATTAGTATTCTCAGTAACCAGTCCCTATGCAGTATTCTGATTTGTGGTGTCTGGACTGGGGCTGAGGTACATATAGTTAAATAACCTCTATAGTTGATTTTGTTGTCCAGCCAGAGTTGAAAACTACTGCTTTGAAGGTTAACTAATGTTATTATATCCACATTTTACTATTATAGGAATAATAATTATAATAATCATGCTCTGGTACTGATATTCTACTGAAGTATTAAAGTAAAAATGACCTATAGAATATTGCCCTTTCAGTGTGGTCATTGTTTTGGGATGCTTTTTTATTCTTAATGTTACAAATAAAAATATGTATCATTATAAATATTAATTTTGACTTAGAGTTTTAAATAATGTTCCTTTTAAGTCAAATGTTTTAAGTCAGATGTTCCTTTTAAGTAGAATAATGCTTTTCCTTGGGGACAAGGAAAACTGCAGATTACAGAAACTTTAATTCATGATAAGTGGTACAATTCATATTCAAATTAGGAAGAAACTTGAATAATACTTTTTTACAGTGATAATGTAGAGATTTTTATCTCTTCTAAACATTTCTATCTCTTTCTTAGTTTTCATGGATTGTCAAGGTTGGAACTAATGTTTTGCCTGAATTTCCCTTTCACTTCCTTTATTGACAATACTTGGTATCTGGTTGGCTGGCTGCCACCTTATTTGCAAGATGTCACTGACTCAGAGTGGTTCAGAATACCAGATGTTATTTTGCTTCTTATGTCAGAAAATGGAATTTGCCAGCCCATTTTTCCATTTATCCATTGCCATGCAACACATTGTATTTTCCAGAAACAGGGACTGAGACAGAATGTATGTATAATGCAAGATGTACTAAGGATTAACACCTTTGGGAGGGGAGCTGGAGGAAGCAGGGTTAGGCAGAGGGAGAAGTCAGTTTGCACTGCAGGCCAAAGCCTCAGCCAGCCCCACTAGGAGTTCTGGAAAGTCTATAGCCCATCAGAATTGTTACTCATTTAGTTAAGTTGGCTGAGTCTTTATAGTTCCCTGTAAATTATTCAGTGGATATAGGTTGCCCAAGAAGGACAAGCCTTTTGGGGAAGAGGCTCTCTGTAACTTTAAAGCAGCTGAGAACTGAGTCTTAGGGAAGGACAGCATTAGGGGAATGGAAAGTATGACTTTGGAAAAAGAGGAATCAGGAAAGAAGACTGAGAAGAATTGGTCTTAGTTGAGAAAATAGAGGAGAAAATGGTAGAGTTGGGAGAATAATCAGCATTGTCAGATGTCACAGAGAAATCATTATAGGATTCAAACTGAAAAGGTTCTGCTGGATTTGGCAATTAAAAGGTTATTTGTCATCTTAAAGAGAATATTTTCTGCATATGAATGGGAATGGGAAAGCCAAAAAAATTTTTAAGAACTTCTTTTAAGCACTCAAATTTCTTTTAAAATTTGATGATACATTTCAGTGGTAATGTAAGAATAAAGACTTGCATTTTCTTGGGCCTATATAATAATGATAGATAACTTTATAACTATGACTTTACTTGAAAGGGTTTTGTTACTTACAGATTGTTAAACCTTTTCTTCTGTACGTAGCCTTCAAGATGCCAAAATCATGGTTCAATTATCAAATTATTTGTAGAGAGAATAGATAGGTGTTCACCTGCTTTTCTTTGATCCTGGCTCTTCTAGATGAGAGAAAAGAACCTCTTGGGTTTGAGGGTCCTGTCAGTTATGTAAGTGTAACCATCTTTCTGTCATTTTACACTTGAGATCTCTTTCTATTCCTCTACTCCAGTGAGAACATTCTTATGAAGTAGTTAAGAGCATTTGTGACTCATATGATGGATATTGGTCAGCAGATGTATCCACACCTCCCCTGACATTTGTGGGGATTTGAATCTGCAGCTTCTGTTTCGCTTCGCCTACACTTCAAAAACCTAAAGTGCAAAAAGAACCAGGCCTATTTCTGTATATGTTAGGCCCAATTCAGATCATATTTTGTATACTTTCTCCCAGACATTTTTAGATTAGATTTAGATGAAAATGGTAGACAATCTTAAAGGAGAAAGGAAACCACAGAAGATCAATCTGTAGTCTTTGGTTGAAAAGGGAGGAAGGGACATGTTTTCCTTTGTTTGAGGTGGTTAAGTGTGTGGGCTTACATACGTTTTAGGCCTTCCTTATGCCGGGTAATGTAGGTCATACTTAATATCAGCTAGATAGAAAAGTCATTGTTTCTTTCTTATGAATTCTTTAAGTTCTACCTCATATCTGCATTATACATTGTCTCCCCCCCACCAAAAACAATAAAATATATTTTCAAACCTAACAGGTGATTAGGGAATAGTTCATAGTTCATATACTTCTGAGGTTTTATTAATTCAGAAGATTAGGAGAGTTTCCATCAAATCAAATAGATACCATTTTAGGAACAGAGAGACTTCTTTTTCAGCCATGGAATACACTGGGTATGTGGAATGAATCATTAGGCAACCCATTACATGAAATGTGTAATTGTATTCCCTGTTGGACAAGCAGAGACCAATTTGTACTATCTTTATAACATTATCATATCTATCTATGATCTTGATACCCGTTAATTGTTTTCACTGAAAAATATTGCTGACTGCAGATGATCATAGTGGCTTAGTCAAAACATTTTCATATTCTTGAATTAAATGACTCAGATATTATATACATGTATTTTGGGGTTTTTTAAAGTTTTTTTTGAGGTGGACCTTTTCTTTTAAAGTCTTTATTGAATTTGTTACAATATTGCTTCTGTTTTATGTTTTGGTTTTTTGGCTGCGAGGCACATGGGATCTTATCTACCCGACCAGGGATCGAACCCACACCCCATGCATTGGAAGGTGAAGTCTTAACCACTGGACCACCAGGGAAGTCCCCTGTATTTTGGTTTTTAATTGATTTAAATCAAATAATACTGCATATAGTTAAAATAAACCTCAAGTAGTATCAAAAAGATTATATTGAAATTAGTCCCTCTGTAATACCTCTTATGCCTGCTGCCCCAGTGGCAGCCACATTCAACTTCTTTATGCTGTTTTTCAACCCCATATCTCTAATGTCCTGATATCTAAGCCTATTATTTCTTGATTTATAAATTTTAGACATATAATATATGCATTTTAGAATTATTTTTTGTTTTTTTTAATCAAGAAGAGTTGTTGAATTTAGTAAATACTTTTTTTTTAATAAAATAAGAATAGGTAGATGCTTCCTTAACATGCTGTATGTGCCTGTATCTTATACCTCAAAAGTCAGCATCATGCTAAATAGGGAGCTTACTAAAGTCAAAACAAGACAAAGATGTTCATTGTCACCAATACTATTTTACATTGTAGTAGAAATACTAGCCAGTAAGGCAAAAGAAAAAAATTAAAAGTGTAAGAATAGTAACATTTATAGATGATATTCATAGATGATATTATTTTATACCTGGAAAATCAAAGAGAATTAACCTAAAAACTACTTACAAATGGCAAGAAAGTTCAAGAAGGATATCAAGAGCTTTTGTTGTCTAATTAATTGAGTAAATATTTATTGCATACTACTATGTGTCAGGCTCTTTTCCATGTGCTGGGAATCTAGTAGAGAACAAAATTCCTATCTTTGTGGAATTTATAATGTAGCAAGGAAGAATAATTATGAAGAGATATAGTAGAAGAAAAGACTCTAGGTATGGTATCTAAAAATATGGACTACTTAGGGATATATTTATTAAGAAATATATAGCATATTAACATAAATATACAGTGAGGAAGACAAGCCCTACCAGATATTAAAATATCTGTATTTAATAATTAAAAGTATATTACCACTGTGTGTAAAGACAGACTAATGGAACTGAATTGAAAGTCTTATAGTAGATCCAAATACTTACAAGTGTTAACATCTGGTGAAGGTTGCGTCTTAAATAGGAGGTTCAATGAATGGTGTGTGGGAAAAATAAAATTGGATCATACCTTCCAAGGTGTACCAGGAAGAATTCCAAATGGATTAAACATTGAATCATATGCAGTAATGATCACAGCAAAGAGTATGGTTTCTGGAGCCAGACTGCCTGAGTTTAAATCCTGATTCCAATCACTATGTGACCTTGAGCATTAACTGTGTGGCTTAGCTTCCTCATCTCTAAAGGGGGAAAATAATTGTACCTACCTTGCAGTGTTGTTGTGAACATTAAATAAGTAAAGCACATAAAGTATTTAGAACACTGCATGGAAATTAGAAGGTACTAAATAAGCATTAGGTGTTATTTTTTATCAAGATATAAGAAAAGATACAGGGCTTCCCTGGTGGCACAGTGGTTGAGAGTCCGCCTGCCGATGCAGGGGACACGGGTTCATGCCGCGAAGCAGCTGGGCCCATGATCCATGGCTGCTGAGCCTGCGCGTCTGGAGCCTGTGCTCCACAACGGGAGAGGCCACAACAGTGACAGGCCTGCGTACCACCAAAAAAAAAAAAAAAAAAAGATACAAAGAAATAATATTAGGAATATAACTATATATCGTAGATTAAACAAATAATAATAGAATACAGTGAACAACTGTATTCCAATAAATTTGAAAATGTGTATGAAATGTATATTAGAAAATATAAATGGCTATAACTTACTCAAGAAGAAATAGAAATTATTTCAATAAACTAAGAACGTTTAAAAAAACTGAATCTGTAATGGAAAGTTCTCCCTCCACAAGACTGCAGTCTCATATTTTTTAAAGGTACTTCTTGTCTTCACCCCTTTTATTTTTATAAATTGAAATACATATGATAAAGTCCACAAGTGTTAAATGGGCAGTGATGATTTTTGACAATGTATACCTGTGTAACCACAATCCCAAATCAAGATGTAGAATGTTTCCATCACTCTAAAAGTTTCCTTGTGCTCTTTTCCAGTTAGCGTCTTCTATCTCTCCATCACCAGTTGTTTTGCTTTCTATCACCATAGCTTAGTTTTACCTGTTCTAGAACTTCTTATAAATGGAATCATACGTCATATATTTTTTTTGTCTGATGTCTTTTGATCAACATAAAGTTTTTGAGATTCATCCAATTTGATGTAGTATCAACAGATCTCTCCTTATTGCTAGAGTAGTCTTCCACTGTGTAAATATGTGACAGTTTATCCACCCACCTGCTGATGGTCATTTGAGTTTTTTCCAGTTTTGAACTGTTACAAATATAGATCCTATGAACAGCCTTTTACCCACGTGGCTTTATAGATGTGTTCTCTTTGATTTTTAAGAAAGGAATAATTGGGGACTTCCCTGGTGGTCCAGTGGTTAAGAATCCGTGCTTCCACTGCAGAGGGCACGGGTTTGATCCCTGGCCAGGGAACTAAGATCCCGAATGCCGCGTGGTGCGGCCAAAAAAAGGAAAGGAATAATTGAATTCTGTATAAATTTCTTTTGAAATTTTGATAAGCCATTTATCTCACTTTATGAAGATAGTAAAACCTTAACAACAAAATTGGACAAGGGTAGTACAAGAAGAGAATGTTACATAGCACAATATCACTTATGAGTATAAAAATAAAAGTTTTAAAAATAACTTTTAATTAATTATTTTAGGTTGCATCTGGTCTTGGTTGCGGCACATGGGATCTTCACTGCAGCACGCGGGATCTTTCGTTGTGGCGCGTGGGCTTCTCTCTAGTCGTGACATGCGGGTTTTTCTCTCTCTAGTTGTGGTGCGCGTACTTCAGAGCGTGTGGGCTTTGTAGTTTGCAACACGCGGGCTCTCTAGTTGAGGTGCGTAGGTTCAGTAGTTGTGGCGCGTCGGCTAAGTTGCCCCGTGGCATGTGGGATCTTAGTTCCCCAACCAGGGATCGAACCCTCATCCCCTGCACTGGAAGGCGGATTCTTTACCACTGGACCACCAGGAGAGTCCCTAAAAATAAAAGTTTTAAAAAATCAAATTCAGGGGCTTCCCTGGTGGCGCAGTGGTTGAGAGTCCACCTGCCGATGCAGGGGACACGGGTTCGTGCCCCGGTCCGGGAGGATCCCACATGCCGCGGAGTGGCTGGGCCCGTGGGCCATGGCCGCCGGGCCTGTGCGTCTGGAGCCTCTGCTCCGCAGCGGGAGAGGCCACAGCAGTGAGAGGCCTGCGTGACGAAAAAAAAAAAAAAATCAAATTCAGCAGTGTATATATTATGAGTGCTAAGACAAACGTATTTTTCAATTTAATATCTCTGTAATTTTTAAATAAATGGCTTCTAAAATTAGTCAATTTATTCTCTCTTTTAGTGGCACATGCCATAATGGTGCATCTTTACAGTCAGTGGAGTTTTAGATTCAGTGATAGATGGCACATTAAAAAAAAAAGTATGGGCATGTAGGTTTTATTCCAGGATGCAAGGGAGTTTCAACATTAGAAAATCTATTAGAGTAACACACTGTATTAATAGGTTAAAAGAGGAAAATAAACTCAACACCAAAAATGACAACAAAATTGAATATCCACTCCTGATACTTTTAGCAATTTGGGAGGAGAAGGTAATTCTCCTAATATTGAGTTTCTACTGGAAATATAAACCAAAGATCACACTTAATGGTGAAATATGAGAAACATTCCCATGAAAACTGGAAGCAAAATGAGAATGCTTCTATGAAGAAAATCCTATTCACAATAGCAACAAAACTCTAAGGTATCCAAGACTATCAATAGCAAAAGATGTGTAAGCTCTCTGTGGAAAAATATTCAATATTATTGAAGGACATAAAGGAAGACTCATAACTAATATATAAGGTATTTATATACATTAATTAAGATATGTGTCTATAATGTTAATTAACTTGATACATGGATGGGAAGAGTCATATTGCAAAGATATAATTTCTCTTCAGATTAATCTGTGAAGTCATTGTGATTCCCATCAAAATCTCAGTATGTTTTATGGAACATATTAAGCTAATTCTAGCATTTATCTGGAAGAGCTATGGCAATTTAAAACATGGTCTACTGGTATAGAGAGGTCATTATAGAGCTCTCATAATTAAGACAGTAGTCTAGGTATAGATGGGTGAGCATACCTCTGTTTGCCTGTGACAGTTCCAGTTCATGCCTATTGTCCTGGTCATTGTTAATAGGCTCCCTTTCGTTCTAAAGATTTTTGATTAAAATTGCATGGAAGTCCTGAAACAGATCCACTTGATTTCTGACCGAGGTGCTATTAGAAATCAGTAGTGAAAGGATGTCATTCAATAAATGGTATTGGGACAGAAAGAAATATAGTGTGGCCTTTATCTTACACTACCCAGAAAAATTAATTCCAGGGAGATTAAAGACTTGAAAAGTAAAACTTTAAAACTTTTAAAAGAAAATATAGGACACTATCCTTATGAGCCCTGGAAGGAGAAGATAAGGGAGATTTCTTAGGACAAAAAATGCAAATTTTGAGAGTAGAATGATGGTTGACAGGAGCTGGGGGTATGGGAAATAGGGAGAAGTTGGTCAAAGAGTACAAACTTTAGGTTATAAGATGAATAAGGTCTGAGGAGCTAATGTATAGCATGGTTATTATAGTTGATAATATTGTATTGCTAAGAGAGTAGAATGGAAGTGTTCACACCAAAAAAAAAAAAAAAAAAGTAAATATGTGAGATGAGATAATGGATATGTTAACTCAGTGGTGGGGATCCTTTCACAATGTGATGTACATCAGATTAATCATCATGTTGTACTTTAAATATATTACAATTTTATTTGTCAATTATACCTCAGTAAAGCTGAAAAAAGTGAAAAAAGACAAAAAATACAAATTATAAGACTATATTAGCATTAAACAATGTTTTTACGAGTAAGAAAGACACTATAAACAACGTGGAAAAACAAGCCCACATGCAGAGAGAAGAGATTTGTAACACATGTACTTAAATCTGAGGAAATGAAATTCCTGAAGATTAACCAAAAACAAACAGCACACACACAGTATAAAAAAATGGCACGGGATTTTAACTGGCATTTTACCGAAAAGGAATCTAAGATGACCATTGATAATGTAAAAAAGAGTCTTAACCTTAGTAGTAATCCTGCTAGTAAAGTTGAAGATGTACATGTCTTTTATCATAGCAATTCCACTTCTAGATAGCCTAGGGAAATGTTCCCATATGAGTACAAGGAGGTATTTGTAAAAATATTCATTTCGGAATTTTGTGTAATAGCAAAATAAAAATCTAAAACAATCTAAAATTGTTGGAAACAATCTAAATTCCATAATCAGGAGCATTGATAGATAAATTGGATCTGTGAAAATATTCCATATAGCATTTAAATTAATGAACTAGAACAATATGTATCAACATGGATAAATTTTAGAAACATAACATTAGAATAAAACCAAGTTGCAAAAGGCTACACACAGTTTGGTATCAATTATAAAGTTTAAAGACATTCAGAAAAATATATAGTCTTATGGTTACATATATATGTACTAATAATATAAAATATGCATGATATAGTAAACACCAAATTCAGGATTGTGGTTGCTAACCTCTGGGGAGTGGAGGAAGGGGGTGGTATCAGGAAGGGTAATGAGATACTTGGGGAGTGGCAGTACTATCTATAATGTCTTGTTAAATATTTTACATTTTATTAATTGTTACAAGTGTATAAATACAATTTATTTCTCTTATTAAGTTTTAATATTTCCTGGTTTTTATATAGACAAAAATATTACTGATGTTTATAAATCCTGTCTTTGTAATTCCTTTAGTCTCCTTTAAAATCTGAGAATTCTTCCAGTAGCAGTTATGTATAATGACTATGCAGTTTAATATTTAAAAAAATAAAGAATAAAATACAGTTTTCCCCTTATCTAAAAATGGTCTAGGTAATTTCTAAGGTTCCTTCCAGCACTAAAGTGTACTTCTTTGATGTTTCTGAACAAGAGAAAAATCTTTTCTTAATATAGCATTTCTGAGAGTTGAGGTTATAAATTCAAATATGGAGGACTATGAAGACAATTCCTATGCAGGCTGCTGTTTTCAGTCTGTCTATCTGCCTGTCTGTATTAAGCAGTCATCTATCATCTGTAACAGGGGTCAGCAAACTTTTTCTATAAAGGGCCAGATAGGAAATATTTTAGGCTTTGAAGGCTATAGTCTGTCAGAACTATTGAACTCTGCCTTTTTAGTGGGTTAGCTGCCACAAAGGTTTGCAACACTTTTTATTATTCAAATGTAAAAACAAACACAAAAACTGGCATGATTTAGTTTGTTATTAGTTAGATTTGGATATCTTACAAGCCTTTGACTTAACATCTGTAAATAGCTTCATATAATAATATAGATCACTATTAAGTAGTTTCAATCATTTTCCGAATCAGCTTTGTGAAGCAATTCTTTTTGTGTTGTCATGACCTGCAGTAATTGAAAATGTATTTATTTACGTTTATGTTCAGGGTCTAGGAAGTATATTTTTCCCTGTTCAGTTTCATGGGCTAGAAGGTAGTATGTTTTGTGGGTATCAAGTAATTACGGCTCTTCTCTGTATGCAGAAAGTAGGCCTACCATGGCCACATTGGAATCTGTGCAAATCTAAAGGAAGAATGGTAAGATTTAACCTCAATGAAAATTACCACAGTACTTTTTACCTCCAGAACACTGAAATTGCATGTGTTTTAAAAAGTTTTAATATGAATCAGAGCTAGGATTTGAACCCATAAAGAAATAGTCTAAAGAAATATATGTTCTTAGAGTATTAATTTTAAAAGAAGTTGAGATTTTCAGACAAAATGGTTATCTTACCAAGTAACTGATTGTGTTTATTTTTCCCAACTAAAAATTGCATGCATCTGTTTTTTTCAGGGACATCAAACCTGACAATATATTGATGGATATGAATGGACATATTCGGTTAGCAGATTTTGGTTCATGTCTGAAGCTGATGGAAGATGGAACGGTAAATAAAGATAAATCTTAAACTGTTTGACCCACAGACATCTCCCTTACTGCTTGTTTTCTTTATCTGTTTTAGAAGCCATCTACTTATATTATCTATCAAACATCCTTCCATCCATTTGTCTTTCTGTGCTTTACTTCCCTCCACTTAGGCATACTTACTCATAATAGGGCTTGTCTAAAAAGTCATATGCCATTTTCAACTGCTTATATTAATGATCTTAAGATTTATACACTATACCTTTTATGAGACTCTTGTTTGTTCCTTTTTTAGCTGAACTGTTTATTATTGTACTTGAGATATTTCCACAGTTCCGGAGGAGTGAAGAAAATAAATCCCACATGGAAAACGAATATGTGACTTCTTCACTTTCATTTCTTTTCTGTTTCTTTACTAGTTGTCTGGTTTTCCTGAGGGACAGTGTTCAACAAGTGAATGCTTTTATCAGAAAGTCCTCTAGGCTGATTCAGTTTTATGTTACCATTTACTTTAGTTCTGCTAACCCTAGGCCCCTCCGTTATATTCTCTCACTTACTTAAAAGTTTACATGCCCCAGTTGTTTTCCCTGTTTGTTATTGTTGTTGTTATTGTTGTAGTATTTACCTCAATTTCCTGGTTGTATAGCATACATCCAAATATATATCATTTTAATTGGCAGAAACTTTTTGGAGAGTAATTTAGTATAATACATTGCAAAAGCCACAAAAATATCACATTATTCTGGAACAGCAATTTGACTTCTGAAAATTTATCCTAAGGAGATAACTTTTTTTAAAAGGATTATATGACTTCTGCCTCTAGCCATTGATGGAGGGAGTAATTGATACCAAATTGTTCTTTCACTATAAATAACTGTAAAACTGGATTTTTAGGCAGTGGACAACAGGCAACACAAAACTGTTATCTCTGAGAGAAGTTAATTCATGAGGTATGCCTCACCATTTCCCAGGATTGGGACAGTTTGCTGACTCTGATGCAGAAAGCTAGAGTTAAAGCAGAGTTTAACCGTCTTACAGAGCTGAGGAGGAGGAGATCAGAGTTGGATTAGCTGAGGCAGCTGGAATCTGCAGGGCTTACCATTGGAAAGGAGGGAGTTGTGCATAGAGAGGGCCTAAAATATCCATATGGGGCTATCTCATGACGGTTGGTCTGTACATATGTCGTACAGTTGTCCCTTGGTATCTGTGGGGGGTTGGTTCCAGGACTGCCCCCCTGCCATGGATAGTAAAATCTGCAGATGCTCAAGTAAGTCCCTGATATAAAATGATGTAGTATTTTCATATAACCCATGCACATCCTCCTGTATACTTTATATCATCTCTAGATTACTTATAATACCTAATACAATGTAAATTCTATATAAATAGTTGTAAATACAATGTAAATGCTATGTAAATAGTTGCCAGCGTGTGACAGATTCAAGTTTTGCTTTGGGGAACTTTCTGGAAAATTTTTTTAAAAATATTTTTGATCCATGATTGGTTGAATCTGCAAATGTGGAACCAGCAGATATGGAGGGACAACTGTATAAGAACATATGAGAATTACCAAAGAGTAGATGCTATCCATTTGAAAATCGAGCAGATTACTCGAAATCAAGCAGCGCTGGAGGAGACACAGCACTAGGGGACATTGGAATATTGGCTAGTTAAGATGTTTGTAACATGTAAGACTTACTCTAAGCCTATCTAACAGCCTAAAACCAAGTCCTGATAAGATCAGCGGAGTTTGAAAGTGGTCCTCCAAATAAAGGGGTTGAGATGAATCTTAGGTTTTCTATAAATTGCCTTTAAAGGGTGTACGTGTAAGCCAGCCCATGTTCAAGGAGATCAGTTAGCATTTTTTTATCTGCTTAAAGGAGAATTTAATATTCTTCAGAGGAAGATAATAGAATTCATACTGTCCACAATGTTTTATTGACAGTGGCCAGCATTCAGTCAAAAATCACTAGACCAAACAAAAATAGAGGGTAGGGTAAGTGATTGTGATACAGAATTGAAAAATAAAAGTAGTCAGTAAAAACCTGGCTAGCACAGACGTTGGAGTTGCCAGACAGAGACTTAATGAAACTATCATATATATGTTGAAAGAATCAAAGGAAGATAATAGTCTTAAAGATTACACAGATGAGGAATCTCTGCAGAAAAATAAATCAAATGGATCTTTTAGCACTTGAAAATTATAGTAATCGAAATAAAAAACTCACAGGAGGAGGTTAAGAGTAGATTAGAAATGAGAGAAGAAAGAGCCAGTGAATTTGAAGACAGATTAATAGAGATTAAACAGTCTGAAGAACAGAGAGGAAAAGATTGAAACAAAATCAATATAGGCTCAGATATCCATACAGTTAGAATCCTAGTAAAAGTGTGATAGTAACAGAAAACATTTGTAAGAATTAATGGCTCAAACTTACCAAATGTGATGAAGAACACAGATATAAAATCCTAGCATAGGGCTTCCCTGGTGGCGCAGTGGTTGAGAGTCCACCTGCCGATGCAGGGGACACGGGTTCGTGCCCCGGTCCAGGAAGATCCCACATGCCGCAGAGCGGCTGGGCCCGTGAGCCATGGCCGCTGAGCCTGCACGTCCGGAGCCTGTGCTCCACAATGGGAGAGGCCACAACAGCGAGAGGCCCACGTACCGCAAAAAAAAAAAAAAAAAAAAAAAAAAATCCTAGCATATCTCAAGGTAATAAATGGAACCACACCTGGCTACATCACAGTTAAACTGCTGAAACTTAAAGAAAAAAAAATCGAAAGCAGCCAGAAGAAAAAACACTTTACATACTGTGAGAAAAGGGTAAAAATAACCACTGAACTCTCATCAGAAATCATGGAATGATATCTTTAAAGTGCTGAAAGAAAAAAAAAAAGTCTGTAAATCAAGAATTCTATATCAAACAAAAATATTCTTCAAAAATGAAGGTGAATTAAAGACATTTTCAGGTAAATGAAAGAGGCCTAGATGCTAAAGAATGTCCTTCACACCAAAGGAAATGACACCATTTGGATACTTAGCTATATGATAAAGCATATCAGATACGATAAATAAGATTTACAGGATAAAGGAAAAAGATTATATTAATCTTTCTTTTAAAATTTACATAAAAGGTATCTGACTATTAAAAGCGAAAATAAAATTGTAATGTGGGGCTTGTGACATAGGTAGAAGTAATAGATATGACAGTAGTCACACAAACAACGTAAGACCGGTGTATGTAATTATTCTGCTCTAAGATAACTGCATGTGTTTGAAGTATATAGTGGGAAGTGGATAGTGCCAGGTATGACATGAGAGGGAGAGAAATAGCATGGTGGTCTAAGTTGAGAAAACACAGATTAAAGTCAGGTAGGCTGTGGTATCAGAAGGTTGTGGTCCACAATTCCAGAAAAGAGAGAGCTACACTGAGAAAGAATTCCAGGGGAAGAGGTAGTGTTTCCTCAGTCCTGCATGTTATAAGCCCCTTAAAGTTGGGGCTCCTCCTATGGAGTCTGGTGTTCAGTCCTCCAAGTCCCTGTGCATTCCAGAATGCATTGAGTACTGTTTCTGTCTATATGAGTTGCCCCTGATCAGATTTATTCCTAAAATTCTAGTATGTCTTCCTAGTCATTCATTTTTTATTAATGATCTCAAATAATTTTCCTGGACATGATAGCATATTGGTCCTCCATTTAGAAAATTATAATGAAGAACCTTCTTTTTTCTTTTCCTTTCTACTTTATTTTTTATGTGACGTATACATGTTTTAGGAAGACATGAGAAGAAACAGCATTCCTTTGTCCTGGTTCTTTCCCACCTCCAACTGTCTTTTTCTGCAAGCAGACACATAAAAATCTTTTAGCTCTTTCTTCCGTTGTTTCTTCTACTTATGTATTTTTTATTATTGTATTCATGCTACTGCCTCTTGTTATTTAGTTTTAGATATTATCTATTAATTTCCTACCATGGAAGATGAGGATACAGGTCTTTTATACCTGTCTCAACCAACCCTTACACTTCCTCTTTATCTTCCCAGTGTTGTAATTATCACATAATCTTTCATTAAATCCTGTTCAGTTTTTTAATAATTATATAAATATTATTCATAGCTGTGCCATATTATTTATTTTAATTACCTTTCTTTTCTTGGACAGCTCTTTGTTCTCCCTGAAGTAAGTGACCCCTTTACTTTGCTTAGTTTTTCTGTATAATTCTCACTAGTTTATCCCCAGACTCTCTACCACACATTAAGAAATTGAGCAATTCCTTTCTCTCTTAGACACAGTGAATAACTTAGTGGCTCCTTTGTCTGGAGGCGTGCATACTCTCATTCTAGTCTAGACTGTCCTATAGGCCTACTGGAGATAGGCCTATCTCCTATCTCCAGTTCTCTGATGAGAACTGTCATCCTAGACATACCTTTCCTTATCATCATGGAATTTGTGTGTCGCTCTCTAGTAATGGATCCTCTGTTTCCTGGATCCATGTCTGTCTTTCATCTCATTTGGTGGTAGCTGCCTAAGAAAGGTTCCAGTGGAAGTAAATATTTCATAATCTTGCATGTGTGAAAAATGCCTTCATTTCTTCTCTCATACTTGATTGATAATTTATCTAGACTGGACATGGTATGATGGATTTGAACTTATTTTTCTCTTAGAATTTAGAAGACATTGCATTGTGTTCTAATTTACTGTTGTGACATCTGATGCCGTCCTAATTCTCAGTACTTCTGTTATAACCTTCGCCCCTTATTTGGAAGCTTTTAGGATGTTCTGTTTATTTCCGGGGTTCTGAAACGTTGTGATTATATAACTCTGTGTGGATCATCATTTATTATTATTGAAGCAGTTGCTTCAATTTTAACCTTTCCCAAAGTTTGTGACTTTCCAAATTAAGTTTCAACTTGCTTTTTAGGTCTCACGTCTGAGTCAAAAATTATACTGTCTTAATCACTATACCTTTGTAAGAAGTCAGTTTCTGTGAGAGGGTGTCCTGCTGTCATTCCTTTTCTGTCTCTAAAATTGTTTTGGCTATTCTTGGCCACTTGTTTTTCCATATGATTGTTAGGATTATATTACTAGTTTATATACATACATACAGACATATACAAACACCCTTTCACATATACAAGCTTGTAGACCTGCACTGAATTTAGAGATTAATTATGGGAAAATTTTTTTCTATAACATGAAGTCTTCCCATCTGTGAATATGGTATCTCCATTGTTTTAGGTTTTCTCTTATGTCTGTTAATGAAGTTTTATAATAATGTTCAGGTAAAGGTAAACCTATTACCTTTATTTGTTAGATTTTTTCCTAGACACTTCATGGATTTTTTTTTTTTTGGCTATTATAAATGGATAACTTTTAAAAATTTGCATTTTAATAGCTTGTTGCTCTTCTTTAGGACCACAGTTGATTTTTGCATATTCATCTTGAAACTAGCAAGCTCACTAAATTTTTCTATTAGTTCAAAATAATTTGTAGATTCTATGTGTATATGTATATTTTTCTATATAGACAATCTTATAATCTGCAAATAATGACACAGCCTTGTGTTTTGTCCTTTCCAGTCCTTACACCGTTATTTTGCTATATTTTTTTCTCATCATGCAGTCAGTGACCTTAAACACAATATTAGATAGGTGTAGTAATTGGGAGCTTCTTTGCCTTGTTCCTGACTTTATTGGTATTTTTTCTGTAGTTTCAAATTAAGTATGATGTTTGCTGTAATCTTTTGGTATATATTCTTCATCAGATTAAGGAGATTTCTATTTCTGATTACCAAGAGTTTGTTATGGTTTTTAATACTGTGTAATCAAGTGATTTTTCTGCATCCATTGAGATAATACCAGGGTGTTTTTCCTTCAGTCTGTTAATACGATGAATGACATAGATTGTCCAGTGTTAAATCATCCATTCTTTGGATATAAACATAACTTTATCATCAAGTTATACTGATATAGTTGAACAAACTGCTAGATTGACCATGCTAAAATTCTATATTGAATTGTTACCTGAGATTCATACCTGACATTGATCATATCTGAGCTTGCAGTATAATTTTCCTTCTCAAATTTTTCTTATCTGTCTTGTTTTGTATTTAGGTTATTTTAGCCTTATAAAATAAACAGGGGAGCCATATCCGCTGCCCTTACCCATTTTGGGTTTAGAACAGTTATATAATACTGGGATTATCTGTTCCTTTTTTTTTTGCGGTATGCGGGCCTCTCACTGTTGTGGCCTCTCCCGTTGCGGAGCACAGGCTCCAGACGCACAGGCTCAGCGGCCATGGCTCATGGGCCCAGCCGCTCTGCGGCATGTGGGATCTTCCCGGACCGGGGCACAAACCCGTGTCCCCTGCATCGGCAGGCGGACTCTCAACCACTGCGCCACCAGGGAAGCCCTCTATTTTTTATATAATTGGTAGAACTCACTTTTAAATCACCTTTGCTTTGGTGAGGTTTTGTTTTCTTCTGTTTTATTTTGTTTGTTTTCCAGGTAGATTTTATACTATTGATTCAAATTTTTTAATGGTTATAGGTCTCTTTGGTTTTCTATTTCTTCCTGAGTCAGTTTTGGTAAGTTATATTTTTTTCTATGAAAATTATCTATTTTCTCTGAGTTTTCAATTTTATTGGTATAAAGTTGTTCAGTTTGCAGTCTTTCTAGTTTTAAAATCTCTGTTACATGTGTAGTTTTGCTCTTTTATCATTCCTGATGTTGTTTATTTGTGCTTTACTTTTCTTCATAAGTTTTGACATAGAGTATTTTACTAAATATTTTCCAGCTTTAGTTAGAACTCTTCTGTGGACCATTAATTATTTAGACGTGTGCCTTTTGGTATTCATAGTGTTATGTTTACTTATTTGGCTGTTTATAGAAAGTTTTCTTTTACTGGAGAGTGGATCTATTTGTTATCAGTTTTTTAGCATTTGTCAAGATTGCTTTTAATTTTGTAACAGGCCAATTGTTATAACTGTTACATGTTTGTTTGAAAATAATACATTTTTTCCTAACTTTTGGGTGCAGGTTTTTATATATGTCTGTAAGATTACAGTTATTAACTTTGTTGTTCAAAATATTAATATTCTTACCAGTTTTATTTCTTTCTGATCTATTATTTATTGTTTAAAAGTCCTTATTATGATGTTGAATTTATTAATTTTCCCTTGAACTTATCAGTGTTTTCACAACTCTTTTGTAGCTATGTTGTTAGTTACGTATTATTCAGAATTGCTCTTCCAGGGTATTTTCTAATTAATAAATTAGATTAATTTCTAATTAATAAATCTTTAAAAATCATAATAATCATCTTGGCCTTAGAATCTAATTTGATTGATATTAATACAGCTACCTGAACCTTCTTTTGTTTAACATATGCCTGGTATATCTTTTCCATCCTTTTATTTTTAACTTTTCTTTATGTTTAGGTGCATTAAGCAGATTATTGCTGATTTTTTAAAAATTTGTTCATTTTGGTTTTATTTGTCATCTAGTGTGATGACTCTGTCTTTTGATAGTTGAATTTAATCCGTTTATGAATTTCATTATTAATATGTTTGTATTTATTTCTAGTATATTGTCTTGTACTATTTGCTATAGGTTTTGCTTGTTTGTTTGCATGTGTGCTTCTCCCGCACACCCCACTTCTTCCCTTCCTTCTATTGGCTGAGTCAAATTTATTTTTATTTCTTTTTTTCTTCTTCGGAAGTTATACATTCTATTTCAAATATTTTAATGTTTATCTTAAAAATTTTAGCATTTATCCTTTATGTAAAGTCTAGAGACAATCAGTTTCTCCACCATATTCCTAATTAAAGAAAAAACTTAATTTGTCTTATACCATCTACAAAAATTAACTCAAAATAGATCAAAAACCTAAATGTAAGAGCTAAAACTCTAAAACTCTTGGAAGAAAACATAGTGGGCAGGGGAGAAGTTTTATGACTTTTATTTGACAATGATTTCTTGGATGTGACACCAAGCAATAGGTAACAAAAGAAAAAATAGACAAATTGGACTACACCATCATTAAAAATTTCTGTGCATCAAAGGACACAGTTATCTTAGTGAGAAAGTAGCCTATGGAATGGGAGAAAATAGTTGTAAATCTATGTCTGATAAGAGGTTGCTATCCAGAATATATCAAGAACCCCTACAACTCAGTAACAAACTAACAACCCAATTCAAAATAAGCTAAGGCCTTGAAATGCCATTTCTTCTAAGAAGATGTACGAATGGCCAGCAAGCCCATGACAGGATGCTCAGCACCACTAGTCATTAGGGAAATGCACATCTAAACCATAATGAGATACTACCTCACACCTATTAGGATGGCTACTATAAAAAAAAAAAAGTTTTGGCAAAGATGTGGGAAAATTGGAATCCTTGTGTACTGTTGATGGAGATGTAAAAGGCTGTAGCCACTGTGGAAAACAGTATGGCAATTCTTCAGAAAACTAAAAATAGAATTACCATATGATCCAGCAGTTCCGCTTCTGGGTACATGCTCCACAGAATTTAAAGCAGGGTCTCAAAGAGATATTTGTTCACCTATGTTCATTGCACGATTATTCCCAAAAGTCAAGGGATGTAAGCAACTCAGGTGTCCATCATTGGATGAATGGATAAAA
Organism: Lagenorhynchus albirostris; assembly: GCF_949774975.1. Taxonomy (NCBI): domain Eukaryota; kingdom Metazoa; phylum Chordata; class Mammalia; order Artiodactyla; family Delphinidae; genus Lagenorhynchus; species Lagenorhynchus albirostris. The sequence continues at coordinate 23,859,956 of NC_083096.1, read as the reverse complement.
AAAAATGTGGTATATACATACACTGGAATATTATTCAGCCTTAAAATTCTGATACATGCTACAACAAGGATAGACCGTCTTAAAAACATGTCAAGTGATATAAGCCAGACACAAAAGAACAAACATTGTACGATTTCACTTACATGAAGTACCTAGAGTAGTCAAATTCATGGAAAGTATAGTGGTGGTTGCCAGGGCCTGGGAGGAGGAGGGAATAGGGGAATTATTGCTTAATAGATTTTCAGTTTTGCAAGATGAAAAGAGTTTTAGAGATGGTGGTGATGGTTGCACAACAATGTAAATGTACTTAATGCCACTGAACTGTACACTTAGAAATGGTTATAATGGTAAATTTTATATTATGGGTGTTTTACCACAATTAAAAATGATAATTAAAAAGTAAATAAAAATTAGAAAACCAAGAAACTTAGAACATTGTAATCCTAACTGCTCCCTCAGTAACATGTTGTTTTCTAATATTTTAGTTCCATCTTATTTTTCAGCCTTCAAGTAGTTGTTCCTTCCTCCTCCTCCATCTCCTTTTTCTGTTGCCCCTGTTCCTCCTCCTCATCTTACTCTTTGTTGTCCTGTTTCTCCTTCTCTTTGTCATTATTTTATCCAATTAATAACCATTTAGATGTATGTTAAAGTTTACTAATATCTTTGTTCATAATTCCCTCTCGTGTCACATTCTTCCATCTAGGTTATATTTCTTTTTTTCTTTTTTTTTTTTTTTTTTTTTTGCGGTATGCAGGCCTCTCACTGTTGTGGCCTCTCCCATTGCGGAGCACAGGCTCCAGACGCGCAAGCTCAGCAGCAATGGCTCAGGGGCCCAGCCGCTCCGCGGCATGTGGGATCTTCCCGGCATGTGGGATCTTCCCGGACCGGGTCATGAACCCGCGTCCCCTGCATCGGCAGGCAGACTCTTAACCACTGTGCCACCAGGGAAGCTCTGGGTTATATTTCTTGATTCTGAAGTATATCCTTTAGTACTTTTGTTCAACTGAAAAGGGCTGCAAGTGGTCGTTCACTCAATCTTTGTATGAAAATATCTTTATTTAACCCTCATTCCTATATTATAATTTAGGTAGGTAGGGAATATAATATTGACAATTATTTTGTCTCATCACTTTGAAAATACAATTCCATTTTCTTCTGACTGCTGTGTTAGTATTAATAATTCAGCTGTCGGTCTAATTGTCATTCCTTAGTAGAAAAATCTCTCTTTATTCTCTAATGTTTTTAAGATCTCTTGCCTTTGGTGCTCTGCAGTTTAACTACAGTGTGTATAGTAGTGGATCCGATTTCATTTATTTTTTCATATCTTTTATTTCAATGACTACTTTTTTACATATCTAGGACCTCTCTTTATTTTTTTTATCTCTTTCTTATGTTTTTGATTTTTTAATATGTCTAATAATTTTAAACATACTTATTTCATGAAGTGGAACTGATAATTGTTAGAGGTCTAATTGTTTGGATTTCTGACTTTTGCTTGTAATAGACTGTCTCCTCATTTTGTTAAATTATTGGATTGTGAGCTCATCTTCAATGGCCTTTTATGTGTGAGAATTATATGTGGCCAAGTTTGAGCATGTGTCCTCCACGGTAGTTTTGAATTTGTTACGCCAGGCTTTCTAGGGGCACCTAACCTGGTGCCAGTATTTTTGCCAGTTTCTTGGCTTGAGAACTTCTGAACAGCAGAAACCCTGTGAATTAGAATTCCAAATGGTGGGACTGTGTGACCTAAAGTTATGAATTTCTAAAGGAGGAGAGTTTTTTCACATATCAGTCACAGTCAAGATAGACAAAATGTCTTAATCTTTCTCTGCTGAGTGGCAGATTTTTATAATTCACCTTTTCCTTACAATATGCCTTTTAGGGTAAAGGTTATATGGGGCAGCCTCTCACTTCAAACATCCTGTAAGTTCAAGGTCTTTCCTTTTGTCCTTATGTATATGTTAAAAGCCAAGTACCTAGACGATGAAAACCAGTATTTCTCCAACTGCACTCCTGCTTCAATGTTTATCGCCCTGGTTCTCAATCATTTCTTGATTACTGGGCCCCTAAGACTGTCTCTTTATTTAAAGGCTCATTTATGTATTTATAAAAATGGTTGTTATATTTTATCTAGTACTTTTAAGAGTTTGTAGTAGAAGAGTTTTCAAATTACTTAATCTCAGTATTGCCAAGGAGGAAGTCTATTCTAATGATTATTAAGAATGGTAATTTAGTCTAGAAAACTCAGAGTATTAACCATTGTTTTATCTTGAGAATGTTCATTGCTTGATATGTTCTCTTCAAACATAAAGAACCAATTTTCTTTTACTTTGGAATACCTTACAAGACATGTGCCCAGGATCTTTTTTAGCTGTTGTTTTCTAATTTACATCCAACTGGTCATAATTGTATGCCCAGTTCTTTTTCTCTGTTGGGACTTTATTTTTTGAAGGATATATTTTTTTCCGTTTTATAATTTTTTTAAATACATAAGTAGTTTGCGGGACATTGTTAACATTTATTTCCTTAGGTTTTCATTAAAGTGTTTTAAAATAATCTCCAGTCTGCTCATAGTATTAGCCAGACTTTTTTATTTTTCCCCCTAATTAATTGTAAAGTTTTCACAGTCCCATTTTTCATATTTAAGTGTTGGATAGATAATATCAGTAATAAGAATGTTCTAAAATATATATTCAATTTGTGGTTAGTGGCTGTGGTGTTCAAATCATATTGTTACCCTAAATGTAGTCAATTAAGTAACAGCTATAATAAACGTTCTATAGTGTTAAAAAATCTGGAGAACTTGTTGGTGTGGTGCTTATATAAATTTTAACTTATATGGACAAGGAGGCTAAATTCAGATAATGACGAAGTTGTTGTTATGAAGTAATGCTATTGTATTTTTAAGTAAATGTTCCTAATTTAAAATTAATATTTGTTTCTAATATATTATGGTAGATTACTAAAAATGTGAACTTCTTCAGGTACAGTCCTCAGTGGCTGTTGGAACTCCAGATTATATCTCTCCTGAAATCCTTCAAGCCATGGAAGATGGAAAAGGCAGATATGGACCTGAGTGTGACTGGTGGTCTTTGGGGGTCTGTATGTATGAAATGCTTTATGGAGAAACACCATTTTATGCAGAATCTCTGGTGGAAACATATGGAAAAATCATGAATCACAAAGTTAGTATATTTTACTAATTTTCAAATTAATGTGGTAAATAATACATATAATATTCAATAAAATTAAAATGTGATATTTAAAAAAATGATTTTCCAAGAACAATAAACAATCTAATTTCTATGCTAATAAGGGACATGACAAATATGAGTAATCAAGATCCATAAATTATGCATAAAATTACTAGTTTTCACCTTCTCCTGTATTTCATTAGAGGTGCTAATAAGTAGAAAATTAAATGTTCTCTTCAGTAGAATAACAAAGATCATAAGCAGATAATTTATATCATTACTATATAGTATAAGTATAATCATGACTAGAATGCATTTAAAATTCTCAATCTTAATAAATAAAATGCAAATTAAAATAAGAAGAGCATCCTTTTCTTCCCCGTCAAATTGGCAAAGATGAAAAGAAAAATAGTACTTGTTACTGTAAATAATCCAGTGAGGTGGAAATTGTTAGACGTTGTTGATAGGAATGTGAATTGATATAATCTTTCTGTCAAGAAGTTTATAAGTATGCATCGACAGCCTTAAAAAAAAATGGTTAAAACATTTGGTTGAGTAACTTCAGTTCTAGGAATCTACCCTAGGGAAAATATTCGTAGAACAAGGATATATGTACAAAGATACCTATCCCAGTATTATTTATGGTCACCAAACATTGGAAACAGTCCAGATGCAGAGCAGGAAAGAATGAATAAACTTTAATCCATTTAGTGCCAAGTGAAATAGATTGTACAAGAAGAGGAAGAGTCTGATTATCAGTCTCAGAAGATTGTGAGCAATTGCAGAAACCTAGAATATGAATAGGAATATCCCATAAAGGGAGGGACAGTCTGTTCTTTTTAATTTGTTCTGGTGATACAATTATGATTAATTGCTACACATATATATAAATCAGTCTTATAGAGTCAATGCTTTTCTACCTGGCTGCAAAGATAATCTGCTGAGTAGTAACGAAGAGTTGAAAGACAAGAAATAGCTACAAAGTTGTAAATAGCATGTAAAGCATTTCAGATAGAAATCATTGTACTATAACATGGTTGTTAAGAGCACAGATTCTGGAATCAGACAGTTTCAGTTCAAATCAGTTTATTACCATTTATTAGTTGTGTGACATCAAGCAAATTGCTTGAACTGTTTCTTTGTTTCCTCTTCTATAAACTTAGAGTAATAGGAGTATCTACCTTATACAGTTGCTCTGAGGATTAAATGAGCTAAAGGAGTAACGCACTTCTCGTAGTGTAAAGTATGTATTACATTCTTTAAAAATGTTCCATACTATTAATCATTAGTATGTGACTTATATGAACATTATCAATCATATACACTATTAAAATACTGAGTCACATTCTACTACATTTAATGAATTCATTTTGAGAGCATTTAAGGTGTTTTAGCATTTAACTTATTCTTTCTGTAGTGCATCTATGACTAAGTCACATATGAAATGAAAAGTTCTTTTAGGAAAATTATCCTTTTTAATTTATTCCTGCATCTCTTTTAGTATCAGTACTTTGTACCATATATTCTTATTATTTAAAAACAATTTTTATTGGAGTATAATTGCTTTACACTGTTGTAGGACAGTGTACCATATATATTTATTAGATATTTTTAAAAGAAAATGTATTTTTAAGAAAGTCAATGCTAACATCAACCTACTTAGTAAATTGAATAGTGATTTATATTTTGTTTCTATATTTTGTTATATTTTGTTTCTATTATTCTGTGTTTAGGAGAGGTTTCAGTTTCCAGCTCAAGTGGCTGATGTCTCTGAAAATGCTAAGGATCTTATTCGAAGGCTCATTTGTAGCAGAGAACATCGACTTGGTCAAAATGGAATAGAAGACTTTAAGAAACACCCATTTTTCAGTGGAATTGATTGGGATAATATTCGAAACTGTGAAGCACCTTACATTCCAGAAGTTAGTAGCCCAACAGATACATCAAATTTTGATGTGGATGATGATTGTTTAAAGAATTCTGTGAGTATGACATTGTAAAGAAGTTCTGTCTTGCTTTTTTTTTGTAAATATGGTTATAATTTTATAGATCACCTTACCAATTATCAAACAGTTATCGTGGCTTCCAGTATTTACTCTCCCTAAATCAAGAAATTAAAAGAGCTAACTGAGGTGAGCATAGTTATTCATGACTAGGAGCTAAATTAAAATTCAAAGATTTACTTCTTAGATTAGTTATGTCATTACGTTTCTTAAGAAGAGGACAAATTAGGGGCTTCCCTGGTGGCGCAGTGGTTGAGAGTCCGCCTGCCGATGCAGGGGACACGGGTTCGTACCCCGGTCTGGGAGGAGCCCACGTGCGCCCGTGAGCCATGGCCACTGAGCCTGCGCGTCCGGAGCCTGTTGCTCCGCAACGGGAGAGGCCACAACAGTGAGAGGCCCGCGTACCGCAAAAAAAAAAAGAGGACAAATTAGATGCTTTAAAAAGTGGACTTCATGATGGCAGAGTGAAGACATTGGCAAATCTCTCCTTAAAAACCACGTTGAAACTGGGCAAAATTGTCAAAAACAACCATTTCAGGGCTTAATAAATCAAACCCAAGGTAAATAAATTGAGAAGCATTTATTCATGAAATACTGTTGAACTTTGGTTAAAAACAGCCCTCCCAACTTTTCCCTCAGCTTAATGGGGACGGTAGAACTGCTAGCATGGAGCTGCTTGTAAAAACCAGCCGTTTTGCTGACAGAGGGAGCTGACTTGATTGTAGAGCTAAATATCTATGCCCAGTGGTGTTGCCACTAAAAATAGCAAACTTGGTAGGAAATGAATGGGGAGAGAAAATCTATAGCCTTATTAACCTAAAGTTATAGCTCTGTTTGCGGCAGGTGGCTGACCAGTGGATTAGCCAAATAGTCCTCCATTTTTAGTTTGTGGGCCATACCAAAGCAGGCCAGCATAGTTTGTCAACCTCTGCTCTAAACCATTAGGTTATATTAAATTAAAATTTAGGGAAATAACACAATTTTTTTTCTTTTGTCTTTTTAGCCTTCTTAATTTAAAAAAAAAATTTTATTGGAGTACAGTTGATTTACAAGGTTGTGTTAGTTTCTGCTATATAGCAAAGTGAATCAGTTATACAAATACATATATCCACTCTTTTTTAGATTGTTCTCCCATATAGGTCATTACAGAGTATTGAGAAGTGTTCCCTCTGCTATACAGTAGGTCCTTAGCCTTCTTATTTTGAACTTTCATTTTTATTCAGTTATTTCTTATGGGTTTAATTCTGCACTAAGAATTTACTTTCCACTGTTCAGTAAGTACCATATTCAGGACCGATAAGAACTTCTCTTATACTTTCCTTACTGAACCTCACAAGAAAGAATTAAATGGAGTTTCCTCATCAGTTTTTTTTTATTACAAGAATTACTGTTAACAGGAATTGTGAGTCATTCCAAATTAAATACACAGTAAAGTTGATTCTGACTATTTGCTATAGTTATGTTCAGTAAAGTTGCTGCAAATACTGTATTAGTGAATCCTGAACCATTGTTCCTAGGGGAAATACACAGTCAGGTTCCTGTGAGCCTCTGGTCATAATGTTCTCATCAACCAATCAGTGCAATACATTAGCCACACAATACCTTGTTTGATGTGTGTTTCTATTTAAAGACACCTTATTTAACATATATTGTCAATTCATTGATGTCAAACTCATGGCCAACGGCACTGTGACTCATGCTGGAATGAAGCGTGTCTAACACACGTTTCTTTTGTAAGGCACATTACAGCCTTCTTGTTTGGACACAATAGATGGCATCTCAGCACTGCTCTTGGAGGCCATTTTAGATAGCAAAATCACCTGTAAGAAACACAAAAATGAGGAAAATGTGGCACATGTAGACATTGAAAAAAACCCACTTGTTTATAGTATGAGAGCTGAAACAAGAAGGCATACGTCTCCTTGTTCAACTCCAGCTGGTAACATGTGCGTAGCACAACTCAATTTTTTCTTTGCTCTGCAAGTGTCTGCAAATGACTACAAAAGTATTTGTGAATGTTGATTTTGGGCTACAAATAAATTTCAGCGACTAGGCAAATTTGCAAATATGGAATATGTGAATAATGATTCTACTCAGTATCCGTCAGACTTTAAATCTTCCTTTTCATTTTATTAGAATTCTACAATAGCAATATTTATGGTCTAAATTTTTTATCACTAAATGTCTGTACCAAACTTAGCAATGTTTCTAAATTGATCAGTCACCTACTTACTATTGACAGGTAATATTTATAGCCCAGCCTGCAGTTTATAGTTATTCATTTCTTACCAAATGTTTTTTCCTCCTTTAGGAAACAATGCCCCCACCAACACATACTGCATTTTCTGGTCACCATCTGCCATTTGTTGGTTTTACATATACTAGTAGCTGGTAAGTTTGAAAAGTTAACATGATTTGGATGATTTAAGTCAAATTAAAAATGAATTGAGGTTTTAAAAAATATAATGCATAAGAGAGCCTTGTAAAAAAATTTTTAGAAAAAGGGTGAAGCTACTGGAAAAAGTTAGACATTACAAAGTGAATAGAACATATAAGAATCTTAACTCATTTTGGAGGACAAATAGAGAGCTCAGAATCTAACGCTTAGCAACGGGGCAGGAATTAGAAGAGTCCCATGCTATTGAATAAATATTTTCTAGGTGTCAGGCATCAGAACTTTCAACCCACTGATCTTAACATTCTTTTCACTGACCCTCATTCCACTCATATCTTCTCTTTCCTCCTTACCTTTCCTTAAATATCATTGAGAATGACTATAGTCACTCCTTGGGTGCCCCCTCAATTCCTTGACTGTCTGTTATTCTGTAACACTGGTTTTGCTAAGTTGACATTCATTATTACAGTTCCGTTTTCTGCCAATACCTGTGCAGTTCAAAGTGTCTGGAGAAAAATATCTGTCCATTCTTACTGGTCTCACTTTAAGTTCATGATTACCAACCTCAGGTGCCACTTATTGCTGCCTGGCAAATATACTGTGTTACCCTAGTGTATTCACTCTTCCACTCTCCTAGGTAACTATTTCATACTTTATACTTTTCCTCTAAAACCCCTGTCATACTTAGTCTCACCTGATGATCTCGCTTCCTCTTTCACAGAGAGGTTGAAGCGATCAGCAGACAACCTCCCCAAGTTCACATCACCACATTTACCACCTTCACACCGCTGGACCCATGTAGTCTTCTTTTTATGGATGACGGTGTGATCTCCCTAGCTAAGCCGCATCCCTTCTTTCTTCTCTTACTTACTGTAGCGCATTGCTGTTACATCATAAATTTTTCCCTTTCTGTGTCATTTGCATAACAGATCATTTCCATCAGCTCACAAACATGCAGTTTTTTCTCCCATCTTAAAGCAAAATATAAAAACTGTTCATGTAACTTTCTTTACCTGCTACCAACCATTTTTCTGCTCTTAATTGTAGGAGAGTTACTTCAAATTGTTGTCTGTACTTTGTCCATTTTTCTCATACTCTTCTTTCTTGGCACCACTCCAGTCAGGTTATGCTCCCATCACTTCATGCAAACTGCTTTTATCCATGTCACCACTGACCTCCATGTTGCTAAGTTTAGCAATCATTTCTCAATCCTAGTCTGACTTATTTGCCTAGTCTCATCTCATTTGTCCCGGCTCCTTCCCATTAAAACACTCTCTCCTGTTAGCTTCCAGAGCACTTGCCTCGTTTCTCCTTACCTTTCTGGCCACCCCTTCTCATTCTCCACATTCCTCCTAATCTCCCTGTGTCCTATCACTTCATCTTTGGATCTTTTTTGTTTATACTCTGGTGCTCTGGTATTATTTGCTGATGACTCCTAAATGTGCATTTTCAGCTGAGGCCTCTCTCCTCACTTCTACTTAAAATCTCTCTTAATCACCTATTTCAGATGTTTGTAACATCATTTCTTATATTTCTCTGAACCTATCTGAGTGATCCTGCTAAAAGATAAGTCAAGAGTATGTCAGTCCCCTGTTCAGGACCAGTTCTCACTGCCCCCAACTCCAGTGGCTTCATATCTTAACTCTAAAGTTCTTATAGGGCCCTACAAGACTGGCTCACTTTATCTTTCTGATTCTATTTCCTACTATTCTTCCCCTTGCTCACTTCACAGCCACACAGGTCTCCTTTCTGGCCCGTGAACATGCCAGACATACTCCTGTCTCGGGGCTTTTGCACTGCTTTTTTCTTTGTTTTTTTGATTTATTTTATTGAAGTATAGTTGATAGGGCTTTCGTACTTCTATTTCATCTGCCGGGAATGCTCTTTCCTCTCATGTTTCCTTGGCAGGTCCCCTTATTCCTTCTGGACTTATTCAGTTACTTTCTGAGTGATGGCTTTCCTGACCACTTTATCTACATTTTTTATTTACTCCGCTTTAATACTTCATTTCCCCCTTTCCTGCTTGATGTTTTCTCCTTAGCATATAACACTGTCTAATGTATTGCATATTTTACTTGTTTGTTTATTTTTGTCTCTGCCACTGGAATATAAAGCTTGCTCCATGGGCAAGTGTTGTGCATTTTGCTCACTGCTGAATGTCCAGCACTTCAAATGTTTTTAATTAAATTGTATGGAATTAAAGAAAGCATTTCACTTAAAAGTTTTTTTAATTGACGTATACAGTTTATGTACAATATAAGTTACAGATGTACAATAAAGTGCTTCACAATTTTTAAAGGTTATACTCCATTTATCGTTATTATAAGATATTGGATATATTCTTTGTGTTGAACAGTATATCCTTGTAGCTTATGAAGGCATTTCACTTTTGAATTCCAAAGACGACCATGGTTGGTGCTTTTGACTACTGTCTCATTTAGGTGGTCACATTGTTTTAAGCTACCAATAACCCTTCAGCAAACTTCATCTTATAATTTGTGATTATTAAAATAAATTCAAGAGAATTTGGGCTATTTAAGTTTTCATTTTCAAAAATGCTTCCAGAGAATTGTTTATGGTGATTTTGCAAAAAAATATGTTTTGTAATCACTCCAGATGGCTAGCTATAACTAGATGTTCAAATGATGTTTTAAATGAACAATTTCAAAAGGTTATCTTTTTCTCTTCAAACTTATTGTTTCAGTGTAAACCCACGTTTTTTCCCCTTTTTTTCAGTGTTCTGTCTGATCGGAGCTGTTTAAGAGTTACAGCTGGTCCCGCTCCACTGGATCTCGATGTTAATGTTCAGAGAACTCTAGATAACAACTTAGCAACCGAAGCTTATGAAAGAAGAATTAAACGCCTTGAACAGGAAAAACTTGAACTTAGTAGAAAGCTTCAAGGTAAATACATTTTAAAGATAACATTTTCCCTTTTTGTATTGGACTCACAGTGTAGATGCTATTTATTATAAGTGGTTGTTTTATCTTGAAAAGAAATTTTTTATTAAATGGATAAAAGCAAGTTGTAGAAATTTATACAGAATACAGTATAATGCCATTTACGTAAACTCACATAATTAACAGTAAACAGCAAAATAGCATTTGTTTCCCACAGCTATATATGTATGTATATAAAAGTGTGGGAATAAATACCTCTGGGATAGGAAAATAGAACTACCAAGAAAAATGGAACCCTTCTTATCCTACTGCACTTTATATGATGCCCTGCCATATTTTCTCCGTTCTCATCTGTATTATTGCAATAGCTTCCTAACTGATTTCCCTGCCTTACCTCGTCCCACCACCCCCACCCCTCCCACTTTCCTGCTTTATTTTCTCCAAAAAATGTTATATACAATGTATTTTACTTATATACAATGGTTGCAATAATGTTTATACGTTACATACAATGTATGCATTCCTTTAGTGAATGAAGGAATGTATCTATAATCATGAAACTTGTAACTCTTTTTAAAAATTAATTAATTTGGCTGTGTTGGTTCTTCGTTGCTGCACGCGGGCTTTCTCTAGTTGCGGCAAGCAGGGGCTACTCTTGGTTGCGGTGTGTGGACTTCTCATTGCAGTGGCTTCTCTAGTTGCGGAGCACGGGCTCTAGGCATGTGGGCTTCAGTAGCTGTGGCACGTGGGCTCAGTAGTGGTGGCTTGCGGGCTCTAGAGCACAGGCTCAGTAGTTGTGGTGCACAGGCTTAGTTGTTCCGTGGCATGTGAGATCTTCCTGGACCAGGGCTCTAACCCATGTCCCCTGCATTGGCAGGTGGATTCTTAACCACTGCGCCACCAGGGAAGCCCCGTATAATCCTTTCAGTGTGTTCTTTAATTTGGTTTGCTAATATTTTGCTGAAAATTTTTACATCTATATTCATCAGGGATATTGGTTAATGCTGACCCTTGAACAGCACAGGGGTTAGAGGCACAAGCCCCATGCAGTCAAAAATCTGCGTATAACTTTACAGTCATTCCTCTGAAACCATGGTTCTGCATCTGCAGACTCAACCACTGGGGATCATGTAGTATTGTAGTACACATTTACTGAAAAAAATTTGTGTATAAATGGACCTGTGCAGTTCAAAAACGTGTTGTTCAAGGGTCAACTGCAGTTTTCTTGTGGTCTCCTTATCTGGTTTTGGTATCAAGGTAATGGTGGCCTCATAGAATGAGTTTGGAAGTGTTCCGGTCTCAGTATTTTGGAAAAGTTTGAGGAGGATTGGTGTTAATTATTCTTTAAATGTTTGGTAGAGTTCACCAGTGAAGCCATCTGGTCCTGGGATTTTCTTTGTTGGGAGGTTTCTGATTATTGACTCAATCTCTTTACTCATTATTGGTCTGTTCAGATTTTCTAATTCCTCCTGATTCAATCTTGATAGGTTGTGTTTCTAGAAATGTGTTAGTTTCTTCTAGGTTATGTAATGTCTTGGCATACACTTGTCCATAGTAGTCTTTTATGAGCATCTATATTTCTACAGCATCACTTGTAATGCCTCCCCTTTCATTTCTAATTTTATTTATTTGAGTCTTCTCTCTTTGTTTCTTAGTCTAGATATTTTGTCACTTTTGTTTGTCTTTTTAAAAAAACAGCTTAGTTTTGTTGATCCTTTCTGTAGTTTTTCTTGTCCTATTGCATTCATTTCTGCCCTGAACTTTGTTATTTCCTTCCTTCTGCTAACTTTGGGCTTAATTTGTTCTTCTTTTTTTAGTTCCTTGAGGTGTAAGGTTAGGTTATTTGAGATATTTCTAATTTCTTAATATATGCATTTATTGCTGTAAACTTTCCTCTCAGAACTGCTTTTGCTGCATCTCACAAATTTGATATGTCATATTTCCATTTTAATTTGAGATTTTTTCTCTTTTGATTTCTTCTTTCACCCGTTGGTTGTTCAGAAGTATGTTATTTTGCTTCCACATATTTGTAGATCTTCTCACTTTCCTCTCTTTACTGATTTCTACTTTCATACAGTTGTGGCCAGAAAAGATAGTTGGTATGATTTCAATATTATGTTTGTAAAGATACGTTTTGTGTCCTGTCATATGATCTATCCTGGGGAATGTTCTGTGTGCACTTGAGCAGAATGTGTATTCTGCTGCTGCTGGAAGGAATGTTCTGTATATGTCTGTTAAATCTGTTTGTTCTAAAGATGGTTCAATTCCAATGCTTCCTTATTGATTTTCTGGCTGTACAATTTATCCATTGGTGATAGTGGCATATTGATGTCCCCTACTATTATTCTGTTGTTGTCTATTTCTCTCTTAGGGTTTGTTAGTATTTGCTTAATATATTTCTGTGCTCGGGTGTTTGGAGCATATATATTAACAATTGTTATATCTTCTTGATTTATTGACCCCTTTATCATTATATATAATGACCTTCTTTGTCTCTTGTTACTGTCTTTGGCCTGAGTGTATTTTGTCTGATATAAGTATAGCCACGCCCACTTTGTTTTGGTTTCTGCTTGGAATATCATCTTCCATCCCTTCACTTTGAGCTTACTTGTCTTTAGAGCTGAAATGAGTCTCCTGTAGGCAGCATATAGTTGGAACTTGATTTTTTTTTTCATCCATTCTGTGCCTTTTGATTGGTGAATTCAATCCCTTTACATTTAGGGTGGTTATTGGTATGTAAGGACTTACTATTGCCATTGGTCTTTTGCCTTCTGGTTATTTTGTATCTCCATTGGTTCTTTCTTTTTTCCCCTTCTTTTTTTTGTCTGCCTTTGTAAGTTGATGATTTTCCATGGTGATTTGCTCACTGTCCCCTTTTTTACGTCTCATGTCTCTCTTTTAGATTTTTGTTTTGTCTTTACCATGAGGTTTACATAAAATATCTAATTGATAAAATAGTCCTTTTTCTGCCTATAGCGACTTATCTTCATTCACCTGTAAAGGTTTCATCCTTTTACATCTCCTTTTAGATTTTTGATGTCACAGATGATCACTTTTTATGCTGTGAATTTGCTACCAAATTGTAGTACAGTAATTTTTAATGCTCTTTTTCTTTAACACTTATGCTATAATTGTTTAACACACTATTGTAAAATACAGTTACAATTTTCTAATTCTGACTGTCTATTTGTCACCTTAATCAGAGTTTTGTGTACTTTCAACTTTTTGTTTCAGCTTGAAGAGCTCCTTTCAGCATTTCTTGTAAGACAGGTCTAGTGGTGGTGAACTCCCTCAGCTTTTATTTATGTGGAAAGCCTTTATTTCTCCTTCATATCTGAAGAATAACTTTGCCAGATAGAGTATTCTTGGCTGACAACTTTTATCTTTCAATACTTTTGAGTATGTTATTCCACTCTCCCCTGGCCTATAGAGTTTCTGCTGAGAAATCTGCTTATTGCCTAATGGAGCTTCCTTTGGAGGATACTTTCTTTTTTTCCCTGGTTGCCTTTAAAATTCTTTCTTTAGCATTGACTTTTTTTTTTAATTGGAGTATAGTTGCTTTACAATGTTGTGTTAGTTTCCGCTGTACTTTTGACAGTTTCATTATAATGTGTGCTGGAAAAGGTCTTTTTTTTGCATTGAGATAGCAAGGTGTTCTATTGGCTTCATAGATTTGTATGTCCGGTTTTTTCCCCAGGTTTGGGAAGTTCTCAGGTATTATTTCATTAAATAAACTCTCTGCCCGTTTCTCCCTCTCTTCTTCTGGTATACCCATTATTCTTATTTTGGCTTTTTAAATGGAGTCTGATAGCTCTTGTAGGGTTTCTTCACTTAAAAAAAAAACAAAACAGAGGGCCTCCCTGGTGGCGCAGTGGTTGAGAGTGTGCTTGCCGATGCAGGGGACATGGGTTCGTGCCCCGGTCCGGGAAGATCCCACATGCTGCGGAGTGGCTAGGCCCATGAGCCATGGCCGCTGAGCCTGCGCGTCCGGAGCCAGTGCTTCGCAACGGGAGAGGCCACAACAGTGAGAGGCCCGCGTGCCTCAAAAACAAACAAACAAACAAAAAAACTTAGTTCTCTTTCCTCTTCCACCTGAATCATTTCTAAATTCCTCTCCTCCATATAGCTTATTCTTTCTTCCATCTGATCTGTTCTATTTCCAGTGCTTTCTAATGCAGTATTCATATCACTTATTGAATTCTTCAGCTTCAGAATTTTTGTTTTGTTCTTTTTTTATAATTTCAATCTCTTTGGTAAAGTGCTCTTTCTGTTCATTAATTTTATTCCTGAGTTCACTGAGTTGCCTTTCTGAGTTTTCTTGTAGCTTGTTGAATTTCTTCATAACAACTATTTTGAATTCTTTATCAGTTAGATTGCAATATTCTGTGTCTTTGAGTTGGTTGCCTAGAGAATTGTCATTTTTTTGGGATACTGCGTTACCATGATTTTTCATAGTGTTTCATGAACTGTGCCTCTGCCATCACATTTGAAGTAGCAAACACCTTTCTTATTTAGGTAAGGCTTTACTTTGATTCTAAGTTCAGCAGCTTGGCAATCAGAAGCCTTTCTTTTGTTTTCCAGAAGGTGGCGCTATAGCACAAAATTTGGCTTTCTCTTACCAGAGATGACCCTCCACTAAAGTTTGGAGTGTGTGCATGGTAAAAGCTGTTGGCAGAGTGTAGGAGGTGTATGCTTAGTACCTGGGGCTTTTTAGTGGAGGAGTCCAGAAATCTGTGGACAGACAGCAGGAAATGCATTCCTTCATTTCTCTTTGTCTGCCTTCTTTCCTTCCTACCCTTCCCCCACCCCCCCCTCAGAAATCCGGGTATTGCTGAAAAGCAACAGGGTCCCTCCAGCTGCAGCCCTCACAGCCTTCACAGCCCAGCACTTTCACTCATCACTTTCACTTTCTACCTCCTCTGCTAGAGGGGTCACTGTTGCCGGTACCTTGGATCTGCAGCCTCCTCTGAGGTCCAGTCTACCCACTTCTGGATACACATATGGATGTATCTCTGGTGTCCTGGTGTGCTGTGCAGAAGCAATTTTGTTCAGTTATGGATGTCCAATTAGTTGTAAATCGAAGGGAGAGGAAAAAGGAATGACCCATAGGGGCATGATACTGATGTCACTCAGTTTTGATTTTTAAATGGTGATATGCATACAGTAAAGTGTGCAAGTACTCACTTTAAATTGTAAGCCCCGTAAATGTTTATATTAGTGTACTTTTATGTAACTTGCCCCCCAATCACTATATAGAACATTTCTAGCATAGGATAAGGTTCCATCATGCTCCTTCCCAGTTTGTAGCTTACAACTCTGAAGTAAACACTATCCTAAATTTTTTCAGCATCAATTAATTTTACCTTTGAACTTCATATAAATGGTTTCATACAGTATGTTCTCATTTGTATCTCTTTTTTTAATAATGTGGTTTTCCATGTGTAAATATCAATAGTTCCTTTTCTTTTAACTGCTGTTCAGTGTTACATTGTATACAAATACTAAAAAAATTTATCCAATGTCTGAGTTCTGACTTTTTTTTTTTTTTTTTTGCGGTACGCGGGCCTCTCACTGTTGTGGCCTCTCCCGTTGTGGAGCACAGGCTCCGGACGTGCAGGCTCAGCGGCCATGGCTCACGGGCCTAGCCGCTCTGCGGCATGTGGGATCTTCCCGGACCAGGACATGAACCCGTGTCCCCTGCATCGGCAGGTGGACTCTCAACCACTGTGCCACCAGGGAAGCCCCTGACTTTTATTTTAAAAAATACAACAGATTGGGTGTCTCATAAACAACAGAAATTTATTTCTCCCAGTTCTGGAGGCTGGAAGTCCAAGATCAAAGTGCCAACATGGTCAAGTGAGGATTCATAGCCAGCACCTTCTTGCTGTGTCCTCACCTGGTGGAAAGGGCTAGGGATCCCTGTGGGTTCTCTTTTATAAGGCATTAATCCCATTCATGAGGGCTCCGTCCTTATAACTGTAACTTAAACACCTCCCAAGACCCCACCTCCTAATAACATCATCTTTGGGGTTAGAATTTCAACATATGAATTTGGTGGGGGACCACAGGTATTCAGACTGTATCATCTAAGCTGTTGTTGTTGAACATTTGAGTTATCTCCAGATATAGACTATTATAAACATAGCTTCTGTGAATATTGTTATATCTTTCTCTTGATGGTCATATGTACTTATTTCTCTTGGATATCTACCTAGGAGTAGGATTTATGGGTCATAGGATAGCATATTTTCAGCTTTAGAAAATATTGCCAAAGAGTTTTCAAAAGTGATTGCATCAGTAGTTTCACTAATAATGTATGAGTTTCACTTGCTATATATTCCCATCAGAATTTGATATTGTCAGCTTTTTAAATTTTAGCCATTCTGGTATCTGTATAGTGGAGTTTTGCTATGATTTTAAATTTATATTTCTCTAATAAGTAATATTTACTGTTCATTTGGATATTCAGTCTTGTATAGGTTCTTGCCCTTTTTTCCCATTAGGTCTTTACATGTCTTTTAAATAATTTTTATTTTTCAACTTCACAAACAATATAAGACCCTTATAACAGCCCTTTATGTTGTTGTTGTTTTATAGTTTACCTCTATCTGTGTTGTAAACGTTTCAATACATTTATTTTATTCTTGCTTTAAATATTTATTACTCATTAATTTTTAAAATATCTTTTTTTTACCCACAAATTTACCCCTTTTGTGTTCTTATTTCTTTCTAGTGATCCATGTATCCATCCAGAATCATTTTTCTTTAGTCTGAAAAACTTCCTTTAGTGTTTCTTATGATTGTGTGTGTTACAACTAAATCTCTCCATTTTTGTTTGCCTGAGATGTCTTTATTTTGCCTTCATTTTTGAAGAATATTTGCTGGGTTAGAATTCTAGCTTGGCAGTTTTTTCTTTCAGTGCTCTATAGATATTATTTCATTGTTTACTGACTTCCATTATATTTGAGAAGCCAGCCAGCTATTAATCTTGGTCTCTTGAATGTATCTTTTCGTCCTCCCCTCTGGTTGCTTTTAAGTATTTCTCCTTAACTTCACTTTCAAACAGTTTGACTATGATCTACCTGGGTGTAGTTTTCTTTGTATTAATGGAAAATCCTGTTGGGGATTCACTGAGCTTCTGAAATCTTGATTGATCTCTTTCATCAATTTTGGAAAGTTCTAAGCATAATCTCTGTAGATATTTCTTTTGTCCCATTCACTATCTCTTCTTCTTCTGGGACTCCAATTACATATATCTTAGACTGTGTCCCACATTCATTTTATGTTCAGTCCTGTTTCTTCCATTCTTAGGTTTTTTTGTGCTTAATTTGGATATTCTCTATTCACTTGCTTTCAGGTTCATTTGTCTTGTCGTCTGCTGTATCTGTTCTGATGTTAAGCCCATTCAATGAGTCTTAATTTCAAATATTGTCTCTTTTAGTTAAGGAATAATCATTTGATTCATTCTTATAGTTTTCAGTTCTGCATTGAAATTTCCCACTCTTTTGTCTTTTTTCCCCTATGTTTTCTTTAACATATTGATAATATTTATTTTAAAGTCTTGTCGGCTAATTTTAACACCTGAACCATCTGTGTGTGTCTCTCTTTCTGTTTTTTCTTCTGATTAATGATCACACCTTCCTACTTTTCCAAATGTCTCAATTTTTATTGTATGACAAATATCATGAATATAAATAACATAGAGAATGATGTTATTATGTTATTTTCACTCCAGAGAGGGTTTTCCTTTTTTTTTTGGTCCAATCAGGAATTGAACTAGGACAAGGCTGGGTTGCAGTTTTAATTAGATTCAACCTACTTCTGGTTTCAAATGTCATGAAGGAAAACTAGCTGGAACCTGGTTTGGATTTGCTCTATCAACTGTGAGAGATTTATTCTGACCTTCAGACTCTTACCCCATGCCACTTTCAAATTTGGCAAATGTCTAGATGGGCCATGTGTTTGAAATAGGCTCTTTTCCTCAAGCAAGACTTTGTCTCTGAAATACTTCAATACTGTAGGAGACTTTGGTCTGACTTTTAGAAGCTCCTTAACCTCCCATGCAGTCTCCAGATACAGCAAATATACCATGAGGAAAATACCACTGCATATTTAGGGATCCTGAAGTTTCCAAATTGTTGCACCAGCCCACCCATTCTCCAGAATTTGTCATTTATTTTCCAGCGTACTATCCCTCAATTCATGTGCTCACAGAATTGGATAAGATTCTGAGGTAAGAGGCAGCTGTCATGGCCTTTTCACCTTAGAATGGCTCATCCCTCTCTGGTTTATTTTACTTAGTTCTCTTTGCTTTCCCAGATACATGATGTTTGTAAAAATAAGTTTTTTTCAAATTATATAGTGTATTTTTACTTTTTGCAACAGGAGTGATAGAGCAATGACCTGTTACTTCCTACTCCATCCTATTCTGAATGAGAAGTTCCTATGTCCCAGGTTTTTTTGATGTTTTAAATTCTTTAATCTGTTCTTAGAGAGTGTCATTACATACAGTTGGTGTCATTTGCCCAAAACAAACCCAGAAAATATTAGATCATTGCCTTTTGGTACTAACACCTGTTTCATTTCATACAATGGCATAGGTTAACATTTAAGCTGATTCATCTATTTGTTAGCTACTTGTTGAGCACCAGCTAGGCAGGAATTGTTCTGCACATGACTGGGGATATAATAATGAACAGAAAAAGAAAAAAATACCTGCCCTCTCAATGCTTACACTCCACTTTGAGGAAACAGATGATAAATCAAATACAAAGCAGGGTCATCAGCTGAGAATAAGGAAGGTAGAGAATGTGTTAGTTTTTTGGGATTTTTTTGTTTTTTTTCCTATTAGATTTTTGACAAGAAAAAGAGACGATGTGAAATGGTAAGTTTAGAGAAGAGAGAGGAGTGAATGGACTAGGGAAATATTTTAGGATTGCCAGTGTTGATTGAAAAAAATGCACAATGTGTGAATTGTGAGTCAAGTTTTATTTGGGGTAAAATGAGGACTATAGCTTGGGAGACAGCATTTCAGGTAGCTCTGAGAAACTGCTCCAAAGAGGTAGGGGGGAAGGTATTATATATGATTTTAGTGAAGAGGGGTACGTGCAGTGAAGCACACATTTTGGCAGAAGGTTGCTGCTAGTCACAAGGAGCAGATGTCATGGTTAATGATTTTAGTGCTTTTCTAGATGTGAGAAGATGCAAGAATTGGGCTCGTAAAATTTTGTCCTGAAAATATCTGTCCTGAAAATTATCTGAAGACCTGCTCTGCCAGTGTTTCCCAGAGCACAGAGTGCCTCATTCTTATCTCCACACTGATCTCCTTTCAGGGGGTGTTGAAGGTCAGCGGCTGCTAGAGGCAGATGGCAAGTGCCAATTTTTAGTTGGCATCAGGCATCGCCAAACTATTTAGACATGAATTTTGAATGGTTGGGCTTTCTTCCATCACTTTCAGCTATTAAGGTGAAAGCACGGAGTAGAAGGAGAGTAGGATTTAGGGAAGACTGGGGCCTTCTAGGCTAAGTACAGTGGAGGAGAGAAGAGCAAAGGAATCCAAGATGTGTATGCAAAGCAGCAGTAGTGATGGACCAAGGAATCTAACCTGGATAAATAAGGAAGAAAAGAGAAAAGGAAATAGTGTTAGGAACAGTGGATTGGCACTCTTGGTGGGAATGAAAAATTACTGAAGGGGTCCCTAGAGTAAGTTAAACTGTAAATATAAGAGATAGAGAGTATTTACTTGAAATCAGGATGTTGGAGGCTATATAGTTATTAATAATGACAGCAGCATTTCTCAGTAGGTGAACTACAAGCATTTGGGGCAGGGTAATTCTTTGATGTGAGAGACTGTTTCACATTGGTCCCCGGCAGTAAAAGTCTGTAGCAGTCTCCTAGGAGCCCACCCCAACCTCCATTCCCCACCTCCCCACCCCCGCACATATGCACATTTCTAAGTAAGGTCAAAGCCACAGGTCTAGGGCATGACCAGTAGATTGGGTGGTTGTGCTGGAGAGACGTCTACCAGCTAGGTTGTTTTAGGCAGCAAGTAATAGAATTCTTAAGTAATACAGATTTCTTACCTCACTTAAGAAATCAAAAGTACACAGTTTCCGTGCTCTCATCAGGGTTAGCTTCTCTGTGATTTTCTTGGCTTTTCCCTCATGATTCCACATTACTGTCAAAGTTCCAGACTTCATGACTTCACACATCCAAAGACCAAAAAAAGAAAAAAAAAGGAAGGTTCATTTCCTTTCATACATGTCTCACTTAACGGGACCTCTCAAGGTACCATTCATTCTAACTAGTTCACATGCCTAATTCTTAACCAGTCCTGGCAATGTAGAATGAGATTGGCATGACTGATGGAAGCCTTCTTCCTTTCGGCTGAGCCTACCTTGCCTAAGCACACTGTAGCCTGATACCTGAATTTGGTGCACAAGCAGGAAGAGAGGGGTAGCTGCTGGGTAAACAGCCTCAACAGTGTCTGCATAAGGGGTTTGTGTGCCTGTGAAGTCAGTTGGGTAGATCGTCTCTTTTATTGTTAAAGTCACTAAGAATAATAATAAAAAGAGTTGTAATGGAAGGAAGGGCAGTGGATAACTGTAATAAACAGGTAATGGGTCATACAGTAGGTCCTTGTTGGTTATCCATTTTAAATATAGCAGTGGGTACATATCGGTCCCAAACTGTATTACACGGGGAGCTCTGCCTCCTATTCTGTAGAAATCTAAGTGGGAAAAGAATTTGAAAAAAAAAGAAATCTAAGTGGGAAAAAAATCTAAGTGGGAAAAGAATTTGAAAAAGAATAGATACATGTATATGTATAACTGAATCACTTTGTTGTACACCTGAAACTAACACAATGTTGTTAATGAACTATACTCCCAATATAAAATAAAAAGTTAAAAAAAAACCCCAAGTAATGGGCATTTTAGCAGACCTGAGATTTATAGGGAGGACAGAGGTGACAAAGAGGAGGAAGGATACCTATCCCACCTCCATACCCTGCAGTGTGTGGGGTGTAGAAGGAAAAAAACTACTAATGTCCAGTGGATGTTTTTATTCTCCCCATTTTCTGCTCCCAAATTAGATGTCCTTAAAAAAAAGGATATTCTTTTAAAAATAATAAATACAGAAAGTACCAGTTTTCAACATGTCTTGAATCGAAAGAAAAAGAAAATGTGTAAGAAATACTTATTGGATGTAGAAGATCATGATTGAATGCACAATATGGTATATCTTACATCTTTAATTCAAATTAACAAATACTTATTGACCACCATGCATATGAATATCATGATACTGTTCTCTGTACAGATGATGAAGATAAATTAGAAAATCTCCATCCTCTGAAGGTCACAGTCCCTTGGAGTTTTAAATATATATATAAATAATATAAATATATAAGTAATATAAGTTATGTAAAGCGATATATAAATAATATTAGTAATCTAAAGCAGTCAGTAAATGATTTGTACTAACAAAAATTATGGTGAGGTAGAGATTTACTATTTGGGGTCCCTCTATAAGCTAGCAGAGTAACTGTTTTAGGACAATTTCTTTTTTTTCCACATCTTTTAATGGTATCTGGGAATGAGCTTCACTAGATTTAATGTTTCTTTAGTACCTTGCATCTTCTAATTAGAACCACAAGTTAAATGAATAATCCCTATTTTAACTAAGTTGATGAGCCAAGTCGTCAATAGGTGGACCTCAGTGTTCATATATAAAATTTGGAAGGCCAGCACTTATACATATTCTATATTAACATCTCTAAACCTCTCTTCATACACCAGGCTCAGTTTTTCATACATCATCTGACATATGTTGTTGGGTTATCACATGATGACATTTTATGCTAGGATGAAAGGGGGCTGAATAGTTGACTCACTGGCAGAATGTACCAACAGTATTTAAAACTGAAAACCTCACATATTAGAAGGTAGACTGTTTCCTACATATAATTTTAACAACATGCAATGGAGTTTTGTGGTTTAATTTTAATGTGTTTACATGCTTTTGTCAGTAGGTATATGCTTCGATCAGTACAATTAAATAAGGATTTCTCTAGAAAGAAATATATTGCTCTTAGTTTTTAAAATTTAGAGTATGAGCATATTTTTCATTCTTTCTTTTTTTTTTTAAAGAGTCAACACAGACTGTCCAGGCTCTGCAGTATTCAACTGCTGATGGTCCCCTAACAGCAAGTAAAGATTTAGAAATCAAAAACTTAAAAGAAGAAATTGAAAAACTAAGGAAACAACTAAGAGGTAAATTTCTGTGATTCATTATTAATTCTGTTTAGTAGATATTTTTAAATGTTTTATTCATGCACAAAACATTTATTGAGTACCTGTTATGTGTTACATGATGTGAGCTATGTGCCAGTGAGGGAAAAGCAAATAAAATGGTTCTGCTCTCAAGGAGCTCATGTTCTGGTCTTGGAAAAAGATAAACAAATAGTTTTTTGCAGTACATGTTAAAAGGCCAGAAGAAAAATAAACATAGGTACATAGAGAGTACACAGGAGGAGCACCTTACCCAGAATTACATGAAAAAAGATGACTTTTTGGAGGACCTATTCATTTGGGATATTTGTCTGGCAAAGCATTTATATGAGTAGTTCATTTTTCAGTGTAGGTTAATTAAAATTAATTTTGAATTGTTGATATGCCTGTTATATCCATTTATTCATTTATTCCATTCATTCAACAAATATTTATTGAGTAGCTACTATGTACTAGGTGTTGTTTTATGATCTTGGGATGCAGTACTAAACAAAATGATAAAAATCTTTGTCCTTGCTGGGGTGGAGGGCAAACAACAGACATTAAACAATAACTATGTAACTTTGTAAATGATACAGTATGTTAGAAGGTGATAAGTGCTTAAAAATAGAAAAGATTAAGGAGAATGGGTCAAAAGTGTAAGATGAGGTGTTTTATAATTTTAAATAGTGTGATCCATGTGAGAAAAATATTGAAGGAGTTAAGGGGCCTAGCCATGCAGTTAAATGGGAAACACATGTTACATGCAGACGGATCAGCCAGTGCAAAGGCCCTACTGTCAAAATGTGCCTCGTGAGTTCAAATAAAACATAAAAGGACAGCAAGGCTAGAGCAGAATGAGCAAGCAGGTGGAATGGATGGACATGAGGGTAGAGAAATTAAACAGGTGGAGAGGGCTCATTGCCTGATCAGTGGAGTCTTACTGACTGTTAGGTCTTTGGTTTGTTCTGTGGGTGAAATGGGAGCCTTCTGCAGGGTTTAGAGGCATCCCATGATCTCAGTAAGAGTAAGGGGAGAGAGAGAGAGAAGGTACTATTTTACCTAGAACAGTCAGACCTCTCTAGAAAAGTAGTTTTAGGCCAAAATAAGTGAAGAAAAGAAGGATCTGACCCAGTGTCCTTTACAAAAAGGATTATTTAAAATGCAATATTAAGGCACATGGAGATTTTAAATTTGAGCATAATTTATGCTGTTCTATTTTTTTAAGTGGCTGTCCTCCTAATAAACATCTCTTTATCAAATTTCTGTAGCATTATCTTTTTAAAACTAAGATTAGGAATATGATAAGTAGAATCATTTACTTTGCTTTGATATCAACACTAAAACATTATCAGTGGCACTGAATGTATTTGAGTTTTTTGGCACTAAAAAAGCAGTGAGACACAAGACACAACTAGGATGTTTAGTGATCCATATCACTTCAAAGAAGTGATATGGATTCGGAAAAACCTATTTACATAAGTCTATCTCACTTATATGTTCTGGGAGGGATTTTTGGTTTTTTGTTTTGTTTGTTTGTTTGTTTTTAAGATTCCTTGGGATTTTCTGTGCTGACCATCATGCATCTGCAAATAGGAACAATTTTCTTTTGCCCTTTCTGATCTGGATGTTTTGGGTTTTTTTCCCCCTTATTTCACTGGCTAGAACTTGCAGTACTTTGTTGAAGAAGAGTGTTGAGAACAGACATCCTGGTTTTCTTTCCTATCTTAGAGGGAAAGTATTAAGTCTTTCACCTTTAATTGTAATATTAGCTGTAGGACTTTTATAGATACTCTCATCAATTTAGAAGCTCTCCTCTATTTCTGTGTTTCTAAGGGTTTTATCATGAATGAGTTTGAATTTTATCAAATATTTTTTCTGCACTGATTGATATGAACATGTGTGTTTTTTTTTCTTTAGTTAACCTGTTAATATGGTGGATTAAATTGGTTGATTTTGAAATATTGAATCATTGGAATATGCACATGCCTGGTCATGGTGTAAAATTATTTTTATATATTAATTCTATTTCCACTGTTTTGTTCAGGAATTTTTAATCTGTATACATGAGAGATACTCATCTTTGTTGTAGTTTTCTTTTTTTTTTTTTTTGTACTGCCTTTGCCTGGGTTTTTAGTTTGTTTTCTTCTTTTGTTTTTTGGCTTTTTAATGAGATATGATTGACACGTAACATTATCTTAGTTTCAGGTGTACAACATAATGATTCAATATTTGTATATATTGTGAAATAGTCACCTTAGTAAGATTAGTTAACTTCCATCACCGCATATAGTCATAAATTCTTTTTTCTCGTGATGAGGACTTGTAAGATCTATTCTCTTAGCAACTTTCAAATATACAATACAGTATTATTAACTGTAATAATAGCACCACGTTGTACATTACATCCCCAGTATTTATTTATTATATAACTGGAAGTTTGTACCTTTTGACCATCTTTCCTTCTTTAACCCACCCTGCACCCCCGTCTCTTGCAACCACCAGTCTTCTCTATATCTGTGAGTTCAGTTTGTTGTTATTGTTGTTTTTGTTTTAGATTCCACATGTAAGTGAGATCTTACTGTATTTGTCTTTCTCTGTCTGATTTATTTCACTTAGCACAGTGCCCTCAAGATCCAATCCATATTGTCACATATTGCAAGATTTATTTTTGTGGCTGAAAAGTATTCTATTGTATATATACAATTCCAGAAGTGGAATTTCTGGATCATATGGTAGTTCTATTTTTAATTTTTTGAGGACTCTCCATACTGTTTTCCATAGTAGCTGCACCAATTTACATCCTCACTAATAGTACACACGGGTTCCCTTTTTACCACATCTTTGCCAACACTTTTTATTTCTTATCTTTTGGATGAAAACCATTTTAACAGGTGCGAGATAATGTTTCATTTTGGTTTTGATCTACATTTCCTTGATAATAAGTGATGTTGAGCACCTTTTCATGTTGGCCATTTATATGTCTTCTTTAGAAAAATGTCTATTCAGCTCCTCTGCCCATTTTTTGATAGGATTGTTTGTTTCTTTGCCATTGAGTTTATGAGTTCTTTGTACATTTTCTGTATCAACTTGTTGATCTTAAAAGTAAAAGTCAGTTATTTTACCAGAAAAAAATGGGTTTATTTGGGAATAGCAGAGAATTGCAGTTTGGGACAAGCAAGCCATGGCAAAAATCGTAGGCAAGTTTAACAAACAAAGTGAGGAACATTTTATAGAGAAAAATGAGGAAGTCGGTAAAGGTTGTTTTGAATGAAAGTCCTTTGGAGAAAAATGAGAGTTCAGGGTGAAGATGGTTTCTCATTGGCTTAGTTCCTGGGGTAGTTGATTTCTTATAGGAGATGTGATGGACTGTCTTTCCTGTTGGGGCCTGTAATTGATGATTCCATTCTTGGAACTGTAATTGACAGTTCTTCCTGTAATTGATGACGAGAGTTACTGTGTGAGAGTTCCCCCTTCTGGCCCCCCAACTCCATTTTAGTGAGACTTCCCTTTATTAACTTTCACAAACACCTTGTCAAATATTTGTTGATTTGCAAACATTTTCTCCCTTTCCATATGTTGCTTTTTAATTTTGTCTATGGTTTCCTCTGCTGTGCAGAAGCTTTTTAATTTGATGTAGTCCCATTTGTTGATTTTTGCTTTTGGCTGTGGTATCAGTGTAATGCTGGGCTCATAAAATGAGTTTGAGAGTATTCCCTCTTTTATTTTTTGAAAGAGTTTGAGAAGGATTGATATAAATATCCTTATTATTTTTTTTAGTTGCTTGAAGTGTAAAGTTAGGTGTCTGAGGGTTGTTTTTCTTTCTTTGTTGTTGTTGTTTTTTTTTACCGTAGGTGTTTATTGCCATGAACTTCCTTCTTAGAACTGCTTTTGCTGCATTCCAAAAGTTTGGGTATATTTTTTCCATTTTTGTTTGTTTCAGGATTTTTTGAAATTTCCCTTTTAATTTATTTTTGACCCGCTGGTTACTAATGTGTTAATTTCCACACTTCTGTGAATTTTTCCAGTCTTTCCCGTTATTGGTTTCTAGTGTTATACCTTTGTGGTTGGAAAAGATCCTTGGTATGATTTCATTCTTTCTAAATTTGTTAAGACTTGTTTTGTAACCTAACTTGATGTATCCTGAAGAATGTTCCATGTGTGTTAGAGAAGAATGTATATTGTGCTGCTGTTGGATGGAATGTTTTGTATATATCTGTTAGATCCATCTGCTCTGAAGTATAGGTTATGTCCAATGTTTCCTTATCAATTTTCTGTCTAGATAATGTATCCATTGTTGAAGGTATAATATTGAAGTCCCTTACTATTATTGTGTTGTTGTCTATTTCTCTCCAGATATGTTGTATTTACTTACTATATTTAGGCACTACAATGTTGGGGTCATAAAAATTTTTAATAGTTATATCCTCTTGATGAATTGACCCCTTTATTATTATATAATAAACTTTTTTTTGTCTCTTGTTATTATTTTTGACTTAACCTCTCTTTTGTCTGATAAAAGTATAGCTACCCTTATTCTCTTTTGGTTTCCATTTGTATGGAATATCTTTTTCCATCCCTTGATTTTGAGCCTATGTGTGTCCTTAAAGCTGAAGTGAGTCTTACAGGCAGCATGTAATTGGGTATTGTTTTTTTAATCCATTCAGCCACTTGAGGTCTTTATTGGAAAATTTAATCCATTTATATTTAAAATAATTATTGAGTAGGTACGGATTTACTAATGTCATCTTATTGTTTTCTGGCTGTTTTACAGTTCTTTTGTTCCTTTCTTCCTCTCTTACTGACTTCATTTGTGAATTGATGATTTTCCATAGTGGTGCTTTTATTTCCTTCTCTTTCGTGTATCTACTGAAGGTTTTTGCTTTGTGGTTACTGTGAGGCATACATAAAATATAACAGTCTATTTTATGTTGATGACAACTGTTTATTCTTCCTGTTTATTATATAATTGTTTCAATTATTTCCTCTTCAGATGTTTTAGAAGCACATCAGACAAGGTTATAATGTTTCCTTAAACCATGAAGTATAATTTAGAAAGCTTAAAGGGGGAAAAAGATTCTATTCTATTTACCCGTATTTTTACGTGATGCTCTTCCTTCCTTCCTGATATTACTGCGTTCCTTGTTTTGTTGTTTGCTTTGTGTTTATAAAACTTACTTTAGCCATTTTTAAAAGGTAGGTCTGCTACCAACAAATTCTCTTCATTTTTCTTCATCTGAGAATGTCCTGATTTTCCCTTTATTCCTAAAGAATATTTTGCTGGACATAGGAGCCTGGATTGATAAGTTCTTTTGTTTTAGCATCTGAAAAATACTGTGCTGCTTCCTTTAAGTTTCATGTTTTCTGAGGTGAAATTCACTGCCATTCTGAGTATTTTTTCCCCTTATGCAAGAAGTTTTCTCTGGCTGCTTGCAAGTTTTTTCTGTAGTATTCTGATGTTTGATGGTGTGTTTTGGCATGGATTTCTTTGGGTTTATTCTGTTTGGTGTTTGTTCATCTTCTTGAATCTGTAGGTCTATGTGTCTTGGCCATATTTTGGAATTCTTTTAGACCCTATTTTTCTAAGTACTTTTACAGACCTGCCTACTTTGTCTTCTCCTTCTGGGACTCTGATGATGCGAGTGTAAGATCTTTTGTAAATCATCACACAAGTCCCTGAGGCTCTGTTCATTTTTGTTTCCATTCTGTTTTTTCTTTCCTGTTATTCAGATTGGTTAATTTCTATTGTTATACCTTCCAGTTCACTGATCCCTTTGATCCCTCCTTTGTGCTGCTGAATCTATCTACCAATATTTTTATTTTATTAATTTATAAAATTCCCATTTTGTTCTTTGTTAATCTTCCATTTCTTTGCTGAGACTTTCTGTATCTTTGCTCAGGTCTTCTACTCATTCGTTTCAAATATGTTTATAATTGCTCATTGAAGCATTTTTATTATAGCTGTGTTAATATCTTGTCAGATTATTCTGACATCTCTGTTATTTTGGTGTCAGCATCTATTGATTTTCTTTTCTCATTCAAGTTGAGATTTTTCTAGTTCTTGGTAGGATGAGTGATGTTTGATGAATGACTCTGGATCTTATTTAAACCTTCCATTTTAGCTGGTTTTTCCTGACACCATTCCAGCAGTGGGAAGGGGATTGCCATCTCCTTACTGCCAGCTTGAGGTAGAAATCCAGTTTCCCCACTTGACCTCCCTTGACACCCAAGGAAGGGCTCCTTGTTATTCTTGGAAGGGAATGGGAGTTCCAGCCCCCTGACTGGTTTCCACTGACACTGTGACAGGGGTGGCCTTATTACTGCTGGGCAATGGTGAAAGTTCTTACTCTTTTCTGATACCACCCCAATGGGGAGAAGGGGGAGATCCTCATTAATGCTGGGTGGAGATGGAAGTCCTGGTTCCCCATGTGGTCTCCACTGACACTGTGTGTGGGAAGGGGCTTGTTACCAGCCAAGGGGGTTGAAAATCCTGGCCCCCCTTCTCTAATTACCCTTGTGGTATGTTTGGGCACTTCATTAAAACCTCATGTGATTGGAAATCTAGTTCTTCACTTGTCTTTCACTGACACAGGTGGTCATCAGGCCACAGTGTTTTCTGTGGTGTTTAACTTGAGCAGAGTGGTTATTTTCTAAAACTTTTCTGTCTAGCTAGTTTACCCTCTTCTTGGTTCTTTGGCTAGAAAGAGCAGCCTTGTTCAAGCTTTTGTTCTCTGCTTCTGTTGGCATTTCTGCGTTGCTGGCTTCTTCAGCTCTAAGTCTGTGAAATAAGAACCAAAAAGAAAACCCAGGGAACTTACAGTAGTTTCAATGTTCCTGACACACTGTGTCAGATTCCATTGTCCCTGGCCAGTCATCCTTTTTCTCTCCAATTTCAGACTTCTTAGTTTATTTTACGTATAATGTCTAGCTTTTAAAATATAAATCTGATCCCATCACAGCTTCAACATACATACTTAAATGTTTTCAGAGGATCCCCGTTGCCTCTGGGATAAAATTAAAATTTCTCAATTCTAATTACAGTGTCCTTCATTATCTTGCATGTATTTTCCTCTCTAGGTTTGTCTTTTGTTATTACTCCCTCACCCACTGATCCCAGCCATGGTGAAATACTTTTAGTTTCACCTAATCACCTCCAGGTTTTACACATATTTGGTTGTTGTGTTTTTATGTAGTCTTCTTTTTTTTCACCCCCATTTCATTCATTTTTTTCATCCATCCATCTGTCCGTCCATCCATCTATCCATCCATCCATCCATCCGTCTAAACATCTATTTCTTTCTTTCTTTCTTTTTGCTTGTTTGTTTGCTGGAAACACTCTTCACCTGGTAAATTTCTACTTCTCTATAGAACTTTTCACCACTGACACATTTTTAAAATTTTATGTTGCTTTACTTCCCTTGCCTTACCACTAGACTATAAGCTCCTTGAAAACAGGGACTTTGAGTATTTTATTCATTGATATATCGAAGTGCCTATAATGATGCTTGCCACATAAAAACCCCTAAATCGGTATTTGTTGATGAATGAGTGAATGAACGACTAAATGAAACCTCACTCTTGGAAATCTCTGACCACTTCCTAATGTATCTTCCTACATTGTGTCTTTACAGGCAATCCCCAACACACTCACATCCCTTACATACAAATAAATGGTCCCTGGCATCACCCGAATTGGGGAAATTGATTACCATTAAATTATTGGTTGAAATGCCCTTCCTTTACTTTATTCCTACCTTCTCCCTAAAGTCAGTGCTTATAGGATTACTCTACTCATTATTTTTTATCATTTCCCAGAGGTGGAATAGAATCAGTGAAAATAATGTTGTAAGAAAGGCTATATCCCTCTTTTTAGTATTCTTCCTTCGCAAGCACTGTTTTCTTGGTCACGTGTTAGTCCCAGTGATACTCTATATTTTATTCCATCTCCTCAATATCATTCATTAATTGATTTTTTAATCTTTTTTTTTACATCTTTATTGGAGTATAATTGCTTTACAATGGTGTGTTAGTTTCTGCTTTATAACAAAGTGAATCAGTTACACATATACATATGTTCCCATATCTCTTCCCTCTTGCGTCTCCCTCCCTCCCACCCTCCCTATCCCACTCCTCTAGGTGGTCACAAAGCACCGAGCTGATCTCCCTGTGCTATGTGGCTGCTTCCCACTAGCTATCTATTTTACGTTTGGTAGTGTATATATGTCCATGCCACTCTCTCACTTTGTCACAGCTTACCCTTCCCCCTCCCCATATCCTCAGGTCCATTCTCTAGTAGGTCTGTGCATAATATTAAAATGATCATTTTAACCATTTTTCAATGTACAGTTCAGTGACGTTAAGCACATTCACAATGCTGTGCAACCATCTCCACCATCCATCTCTACTTTACCCATTAAACAATAACTCATATTCCTCCCACCCACTAGGCCCTGGCATCCACCATGCTACTTTCTGTTTCTTAGAATCTGACTGCTCTAGGAACCTCATATAAATGGAATCATAAAATATTTGTCCTTTTGTGACTGACTTATTTCACTTAGCATAGTGTATTCAAGGTTCATCCATGTTATAGCATGTGTCAGAACTTCCTACCTTAATACAATATTCCTCAGTATGTATATACCATATTTTGTTTATCCACTTATTTATAAATGGACTATTGGGTTGCTTCCACCTTTTGTTTATTGTGAATAATAATGCTGCTTTGAACATGACTGTACAAATATCTGTTCAAGTCCCTGCTTTCTCTTCTTTTGGGTATACAATAAGAAGTGGAATTCCTGAATTATGTGGTAATTCTGTGTTTAATTTTTTAGGAATTGCCATACAGTGCCTCAAGGGTTATGGTTTGCACCTCTGTGTACTGTCTGTGTCCCTCCAACTCTACACTGAAACCACCCTTTCTCTGTCTCCCTCTGTTCCCTTTCTCTCTCTTTCTGTCTCTCCCTCACACACACAAACACACACACATACTGTCCTACAATATGTAAGTAAAGGAGAAAAATAGTGAATGGAGGGGAAGATAATAGGGAAATCTGTTTTCCTTCATCATGGTTAGAAGTAAAATCTCTTCACATCAGAAGAGTTATGGTTTATTTGAGAAATAAGACCATAATGGAAAAGCTGTGACACTGCTCTTGTGTATCAGAGAGAGAGGTGCTTTGATTGTTCTGTCAACCTCCTTCTGACTCCAGCCTCAGTCCCTCTGTAGTTTATCAGTGTTCTGCTGTGAGTGCCACTGTAGTCATGCCCTTCTCTTAATTCCTATATCATCCATATAACCTGCCACACAATTTGTATTTGATTTTCTCCTTTATGATTTAAAGAGTGTTACTCTTGTCTTCCTATCTCCTTCAAGACAGAGACCGTATTTTATATTTCTCTTATCTACCACACAGTGCAAAGAAAATTCCTGTGTATTGTGCCCTCCTTAAATCCTTATTACTAACAGATTGAGTTTCAGGATTCTACTAGCAGCAGTGAGTTAAGAACCATTTTGTTGCTATGAGCTAATCTCACTTCCCTAGTACTGCTTTTCAATTTAATCACTAAAATAGTTTTAAATAACTTCATCTAAATGTTTTGGCTAGTCATGTTGCCATATATTTAATAGATATTTTTGATAGTCTTAGAGGATTTCTTTCAAAATTTTAATCAAATTTTCTATTTGTTGTAGTGAAAGTGAAGGCTCTTCTGCCTGAGCCATTTTATAAGTAGTTGGCCAAAGTTCAATACATTCTGAATTTTTCTTGATTTGGGGTTTTTATCTTTGGCGATACAAAATTCTGTGTATTCCAAATTACAAGTGCTATACTTTTCTCCATATTAGAGGGTTTTATAAGTAATTGGCTGGGTTTGTCTTCTCCAACTTCTTTAGCCAGTACATTTCCTCATGTACTTCTCATAATTTACCTGTTGTTGTTTAAATGAATATTTTGAGTTTTTTAGGCATTTTTAAAGTGTCTGAAATATGAGTCATGAAAATCTGACATGTATTTTGTATTATCTACTTAACAACTCCATGGCAAAGCTGCCAACATGAAATGGCTGGGATAAAACTAAAATTTAACCTATATTGAAATAAAAACATTCTTAAAGACTGTTGAAGCTATCACATTTAATACATTTTGCTGTAAACTTCATATGATGCAGACATTTTATTAAATATTGATACTTTTTTAGTTTCTAACACAGCAGTTTAGATAAATGGATGACTCAATAATTTGCAAAAAATTTTAACATGCTAGGGAAGAACTTTTCAAAGTAGAAGAAAGAAAGTGAGCATTCTCAGAAGGCATTACTAAATGTACCATGTTACTTACTACTCTAGATTGATATACCTTAGCCATAAAATTTGATTAAAATGACCCCAGAAATGATAGAAATCAGCTGTGTCACATACTAAATTTTGACTCCAAGTTATTAGAAATAACAAACTAAATTATACCTACTTTACAAATCATTGAAATCCTAAAAATGCTGAAAAGTTAAAATAACAACAAAAAAATTTTAAGATGTTTAAAAGAAATTAGTATAAACAGAAAAATTCCCACATGAAATGCTGAAATTTGAGAAAATGATAAGATGTAATTTTCTGAATATAAGACTAAATACCCTGTGATCCTTAAGATTAAACATCCATTGATTTTTTTTTATTGTTCTTCAAGGAAAACACTTAACACATACTATTAAGACAAAATGAAAACTGATTAAATGCAACTTTGCAGATATTTTCAAAATTGCTAAAAACTAATACCTAATATAAATAAGCTTTTAATAAATCTGTAAGTTTAGGGCACTGAATATTAGTAAATTATTTTATTTAAGGACTCCAGAACCAGTTAGTGTGTAATACATGGGTACATTTAAGTTACTTCTTGACTACAGGACTTGTCTATACAAATGAAATGCTCTTTTCAATAGAACTAACGTATTATAAACACTTCTTCATTTATTGAAAGCATCAAACTCAACAGTGTGCAATGCTCTGTGCATTTGTTCCCAGCCTTTAATTTGCGAATGAGCCACCTGAGGATCTTGTTAAAATATAGATTCTGATTCATTAGGTCTGGGGTGGGCCCTGAGGATCTGCATTTCTCCTCTCTCCCAGAGGATGCTAATGCTACTTCTCTGGGGATGACACTCAAGAGTAACAAGGCTGTAAAGAATAGAAAATATCCAGAACAAAATTAACAATGAATGTGTTTAGATTTCTCTGTTTTCACTGGCTTCAGTTCTTTAATTTGCTAATTTACTTTTGATGCCAGGGATATTTCATATCAATTTATTAAATTTTATTTAAGCATATGTTAAGATTAATAATTTTATTTTATAATAACTCTTCTGAACTTATAATGTTATACATCACTTGATTACATTACTTTTTAAGTTGGAGAGGTTGATGTAAGACTGGTGGGCTGTAGTTAGCTCTGATACTCATTTAGCAATGTGACCTTAGGCAAGTTACTCAACTCCCTGAGCCTATTTCAAATATTTGCTTTTAGAAATCAGAGTTTATTCTTCAAATCACCACTAGTGAAACCAGGCGGGGTGATCTGGAACCACAACGTTACAAGCAAAACCATCATCATACAATAATTTGAGTAATATCAGCAGAAGAATGCTAACTAACAGTAGAGGAAAAGTTATCTATTTTGTTTGATTGGTCGTGTTCTTTTTTGTTAGTTTTAAGTTTTCAATTGGTTCTGAAGATACTGTTTTTTGGAATTATGGTCTTTTTTTTCTAATAGATATGAAGGCATTTTTGCACATAAATTCTGTGCAAAACTTTGCACTTAAAATTTGTTCTTCATCCTGGCATTACCTATAAACCATCTTTACAGTGAACTGATAAGCACTTAATTTTCATGAGTCAGTGGCATGTGGTGTTGATAAGCTGAATACCAGTTTCAGAATACTTTATTTTTTAAAATTTAGTTGCTTTAAACCTTGGTTTTGAGTATTTATTTTTATGCAAATAGTAAAAGAAACATTGTTTCCTGTTTTTAGAATCAAGTCACTTGGAACAGCAACTTGAAGAAGCTAATTCTGTGAGGCGAGAACTAGATGATGCTTTTAGACAAATCAAGGCTTATGAAAAACAAATCAAAACATTACAGCAAGAAAGGGAAGAATTAAATAAGGTAAAAATACATAGATAGATTGTTAAAGCCTTTTCTGAATTCTTAATCTTGTTTAATTTGTATACTGAAAGCATTCATAAGGAATTACAATAATATATAGTATACTTTGTAAAAAGATGGTTTAAAAATTTAAGAATTATTTTGGTGTATGACATTTGATGAATGGCTAGTTATGAAGAAACTTCTAAATTTTCGAGGCTTCAAAGTTCAGAATCTTTTGTTCTTTTGGAGAGTTAATAATCAAAGGACTTGATTAAAAGTAAATGTTATTGAAAAAGAAATACTATGAAGAAGTGAGAGAATAGTAAAAATCTGTTTAGTGTCTATGGAAGAATGAAAAATACAGGCATATTTTCATTGTGACTTGCTAATATGAGCATTCTTTAAAGATTATGATAGAAAATTTCTTTAATTCTTTAATCATTTTTTTAGATGTCAGTTTATCTTTCAAAGCATGGATGAATAAGCTGAAGTTACTTTCATAAGAACTTTGTGAACACATAAATATTACTATAAACATCAACAAAATTTGTTAATAGCTAGGACACAGTAACACAGTCCAATAGGATATATAATATTCGAGCACTAGAGAAAAATACTTTATATAAATGATATGCTGTGTGTACTTTGCCTTTCATTAACAAATTTTAGAATGTTGGAATTAATACTAGCCAATGCAAAAAAGAAATGAGTGGTTTATGGCATAGTATAAATTGTATTCAATGATGTTGTATATAATTCATTGATAAAACAGATGAAGTCCTTCTGGGGAAGACTTATAAGTCTTGCTGCCTGTAAAGAAATGGAGGTAATTAAAAATAAAACAAATAACCTTTTGCCGATGAAGCTAATCAAAAAGATTAACAGAGAAAGCTATGAAGGTCAAAGTGAATTAGATTAGTATATTTTTACTTTTTTCTTGATGCGCTTTCAAGCAGTGTTTTGTATAGATTCATTTATATTCATGGTCAATTTAATAATATTTGGAATTTATAACAGACATCCTATTTGTTTTAATAATATTATATTAATAGTTACTATTATGTATTTAAAGGTAGGATTACTCAGCCAAACTTGGTTAACATAATAAGGATGAGCATCTGATATCTAGATTTATAGTAACAGGTACTTGGCCAATTTTTAATAAGTTTTAATATTAAAAATCCTTTCAGTATATTTTGAGAAGAGAGTAGTACTGAAATGAAACACATCATATTGATAAAGAATTTTAAATGATTTGCCTGATATCCTACAGGCAGCAGATATTCTTTTCAAGATTTTTTTCATTTGATGCATATAAAAAATAAATGTACCATTATATAAGTTTTGACGCAAATAATAAAATGAACCAAACATCCAACTTAAGAAATAGAGCGTTACCTATTTTGTGACATAGCCCTGGGTAGTCATTTCCTATTCCTTTCTCATCACTTCCCTGACAATGGTAATCACTGTTCTGAATTTTATGTTAATCATTCCCTTACTTAAAAAAATTTTATCACATATTAGTGTATCTCTAAACAGTATATTAGTGTTGGCTTTTTTTGAGCTTTGTAAAATGGTATATGCAATCTTTTGCAATTTGCTTTTTTCACTCAACGTTGTTTCTAAGATTTGTCTGTATAGCTGTTGATCATTTATGTAGTTGCTATAAAATACACCATTATGCAGCACCCACAATTTACTTATCTAATTTTTTGTTTGCAGACATTTAGGTTGCTTATAATTAATAGCTACTATGCATGATGCTGCTATGATCATTCTTGAACATATATCCAGACACACACACACACACACACACACACACACACACACACACACGAATAGAATAATTGGGTCATACGCAATGGAAATATTGTATTTTTTATGATGATGTCAAATCATTTTCCACTGCTTCTACCAGTTTATACTCCTACCGATAGTGTACAGGAGTTTTTATATTCAACAGTACTTTATATTACTAGATATATTATTTTTGGCCAACCTAATCTAAGTTGACATTTTAGGTCTAAAATGATGTTTTAGTATGGTCTTAATCTGCATTCTCTAATTACTAATGAGGCTGAGTATCCTCACACATGTCCATTTATCATTTATATTTCTTCTTTTGTGAAATGCTTCTTAATATACTTTATACATTTTTCTGTTGGGTTGTTTGTCTTTTCCTTATTGGTTTGTAAGAATTTTCTGGACATGCTAATCTTTTATCGATTATGTATGTTACAGATATCTCCCAGGTAGTGGCTTGTCTTTTCATTTTGTTTATGGGAGCTTTTGACTAACAGAAGTTTTAGGTCTTAATGTAGTCAAATTTATCAATCTTCATTTTTATGATTATTGCATTTGCTGGCTTATGTAAGAAATCTGAGGTAAAAAACAATTCTCCTAAATTTTTATCTTGGAAGTTTTTAAGTTTGGTTTTCATATTTAAATTTTTAATGCATCAGAAATTTATTTTTGTGTATCATATAAGGATCCAATTTCACTTTTTCCCATATGGCTAGCCAGTTGTTCATTTACTAAATAGGCCCTCCTTCCCTTAGTGATGAGCAGTGCCACCTCTGTCATATATTAAATTTCCATTTATGCATGGGTCTATATCTCAACTCTCTATTCCTTGAAAACTGTGATGGGATTTTGATTAAAATTGCATTAAATCCATAGAGCAATTTCAAGAGAATTGACATCATTATAACATTGAGTCTTTACGTTCTTATCCATGTTTATTAATATCATTCTAAATGCACACAAGATTTCAAGAGCAAGGAAAGATTATTACGATTTACATTCAGAAAAGCAAAACAAGACATAAACCAGGTGGCTTTCCTGTATGCCAGTTCTTACCCTTTAGGGCAACACAATGAGAACTGGTTGGATAAAACCCTACACATATGGAGACTGTATGGTAGAGAAAGAGCCCCGAAATAGTGAATCAGGGTGTTTACATAGAGGAGAGAGGCAGATGCTTCCTGCTTCCCCTCTATCTCTACCCACCTTTCTGCGGGTCTCCTTGGAAACCTGAAGAGAAGGATCTAGGACTCTTTGGAATATAAATAAGTCACTCCAGTGGAAAGATGTGTCCAAGTCTCCAGCTCTATGAAGAGATTTTCTCCTTGGTACAGGCTCTTATCTCTCTCTCCAACCCTCCTTGAAATGTAAACACATAAGTCCAGGAGTTAAATCTCTTTGGAGTTTTCTCACTACGTATCTAAATTAGTCATAAATTACTTTACAAGGCTTGCTTTTAACTCATGTTCCAAGTTTCAGTAAAATTTGCTTAGAAAGGCCTAACTGTACAAAAACATAAAATTATTTTCTCTGCAGTCCCACAGTCTTTTTATCCACAAACATAGTATGTCACTCTGTATCGTTAAAGTATTTTAAAATGTTTCTCCATAAAATTCTATACAGGTCTTGTTTGCCTTTCCTTAAATTTATGATTGTAAGTTTTCATATTTTAAATGGTACCTTGAAAATTATACTTTCTTACTGATTCTGTTCTAGGAACATTGCTAAACTCTTATTAATTGTAATAATATATTTGAGATTCTTTGAGGTTTTATGAAATAATGACAGGTTTTTTTCTTTGTCTTTTGGTTTTTTTTTTTTTTTTTTACTTTTCTTTCTTTCTTTCTTTGTCTTACTGTATAAGCTAGGACCTCAAAAACATTCAATAGAAGTGATGATAGCAGGCATCCCTATCTTATTCCCGATTTCTAAGAAAATAATAATGTTTTCTGTAAGTTTTTGGTAAATACTTTTTATCAGGTTAAGAAAATTATCTTCTATTCCTATTTTGCTAATCATTTTTATCAAAAATGGGTATTGACTTTATTAAATGTGCTTTTTTTGCACAGTATTGCAACAAATTTCTAGAAATTTGTTAATATCTATTGATGGAATTATATGATTGTTCTCCTTTAATAAATTGGTTTGGGGCTTCTGTGGTGGCGCAGTGGTTAAGAATCTGCCTGCCAATGCAGTGGACACGGGTTCGAGCCCTGGCCCGGGAAGATCCCACATGCCACGGAGCACCTTAGCCCCTGTGCCACAACTGCTGAGCCTGTGCTCTAGAGCCCGTGAGCCACAACTACTGAAGCCTGCGCGCCTAGAGCCCATGCTCCGCAACAAAAGAAGCCACCGCAATGAGAAGCCCATGCACCTCAACGAAGAGTAGCCCCCACTAGCTTCAACTAGAGAAAGCCCGGGCACAGCAACAGAGACCCAACTCAGCCAAAAATAAATAAAAATAAATTGGTTTGATGACTTACAGTTATAAACTTTTTCTAACGTTAAACCATTTTTACTTTTCTGGGTTAAAACTGAATTGCCCATGTATTGTCTCCTAAATATTAATATGATAATATAGGTAACAGTTATGTTGCATCTGTTCTAATAGTACTGTTTTAAGTGCTTTACATTTATTAGCTCATTTAATCTTTTAAAGAACCCTGTGATTTACGTATTAGTAGTAGCAGCAGCAGCAGCAGCAGCAGTGGTAGTAGTGTTTTTATTTTATAAATGGTGAGATCCCACACAGAGAAGTTAGGTACATTTGCTCAAGATCATAGGGCTAGAAAGTGGGGGAACTGGAATTTCAACACAGGGAGTTGAGTTCCAGAGTTCATGTTTACCCACTTTATATATCACTGACCTGATTTGCTAATAATGTCTTTGGGTTTTTTTAGGACTTTTTATTTGTTTTCTTCAATGAGATTGGCTTTTTTTTCTCTTTTTTTTTTTCCTTTGGTATCAAGATTATACTGGTCTTATAGAGTTAGCTGAGTAGCACTGCCTCTTTTTCTGTTCTCTAGAGAAGTTTGTAAAAGAAGAATGTTTTGTTCCTTGAAACATATTGGAGGAATCATCTGTAAAACCATCTGAGTCTGGAGATTGTTTTTCCCACTTGGGGGGATGGGGAATTTTTTTTAGCTATTGGTTTAGTTACTTTAATTGTTATAGGACTATTCAGGCATTCTATTTCTTCTTGAAACAGTTTTGCTAAATTTATTTTTATAGGAATTTGTTCATTTCTTAAGTTGAAAAATTTACTGGCATAAAATTTTTTATTGCATCCTTTTACCTTTTTTGATTTCTCCTAGATTTGTAGTTATAACCTCTCCTTCTTTCTTCATATTATTTCTTTGTGCATTTATTCTTGTTCCCTTGTTTGACCTCACCAGATATTTAGTGAGATCAAAGAACTAGCTTTTGGCTTTGTTGATCTTCATTATTCTCATGTTTCCTTTTCATTAATTTATGTTCTTTATTATCATCTCATATTGGCGGAAGCGGTTAATACGTTGTTCTCTCTTAACTTTTTGTGTGGAATTTCATTGAATTTCAACTTTTTTTTAGTTTCAGTGTAAGTATTTCAGGCTATAAATTTCCCCCAATGTATATACAATACCTTTTACTGCATCCCCAAGTTTTAGTCTTTACTAAACATTTTTATTGTTTTCTGTATTTAAAATTTTTTTAGTTCTAAATATTTTAATACCCTTTATGATTTTTCTCCTTGATCTGTGAGTTATTATGGAATTTAGCCTTGTTATTTTTTATTTCTATTTTAATGGTAATATTATTAAAGAATTTGATCTGTATGATATCTGTTCTTTGAAATCTACTGAGAATTACGGCATGATCTAGACCTTTTCATTTTTAAATATTCAATATATGCTTAAGAAGAATGTGTTTCCCAGTGTTGGACGCAAGCTTCTAAATATACAGG
The DNA here is from genome assembly GCF_949774975.1 of Lagenorhynchus albirostris. Lineage (NCBI taxonomy): Eukaryota > Metazoa > Chordata > Mammalia > Artiodactyla > Delphinidae > Lagenorhynchus > Lagenorhynchus albirostris. The sequence continues at coordinate 23,819,300 of NC_083096.1, read as the reverse complement.
AAGGTTATTAATTGAGCTTTTCAAATCTTCTTTATATTCACTATTTTTTTAACTGCTTGGTTTATCTATTAATGATTGAGAAATTGGATTTTCTCATGATGATGTATTCACCAGTTTTTCTGTGAAGTTCTAGCAATTTTTTTTCTAATATATTTTGAGTCTATCTTATGGAATGCACAAAAATTTAGAGTGGAATTTAGTGAGTAGAATTTTATCATTGCTATAATGATGCTTTTTCTATTTAAGTCTAGATTTTATTTCATAATTTGGTATAACAAACTGCATTTAACTGGTGAACTTACTCCTTTTATACTTATTTTGATTACTAATCTATATGGACATGTTTCTACCACTTTTTGTTTTCTGTTTGTCATGCATTTTCTATGCTTATCTTTATCTCCTTTCTCACTCTTTTTTTTTTAATTGGAGTAAAGTTGATTTGCAATGTTGCATTACTTAGTGCTATACAGCAAAGTGAATCAGTTATACGTATACACATATCCACTCTTTTTTAGATTCTTTTCCCATATAGATCATTAGAGAGTATTGACCAGAGTTCCCTGTGCTATACAGTAGGTCCTTATTAGTTTTCTATTTTATATATAGTAGTGTGTGTATGTCAATCCCAATCTCCCACTTATCCCTCCCCACTTCCCCGCTGGTAACCATAAGATTGTTTTCTACATCTGTAACTCTGTTTCTGTTTTGTAAATAAGTGCATTTGTACCATTTTTTTAGATCCCACATATAAGCAATATCATATGACATATGTCCTTCTCTGTCTGACTTACTTCACCTAGTATGACAGTCTCTGGGTCCACCCATGTTGCTACAAATGGCATTATTTCATTCTTTTTATGGCTGAGTTTGCTCTTTTTTAAAATTGTGGCAAAATATATATAACATAAAATTTCTATCCTAATCATTTTTATGTGTATAATTGAGTAGTGTAAGGTACATCACATTGTTGTGAAACCAATCTCCAGAATTCTTTTCATCTTGAAAATATTTTTCTTGATTTTTAATTGAGGTTTTTGTTTTCTTGTTCTCGTTTTGCTCACTACTCATTCTAGCAGTTTCTAGTAGTATTGAATTTTATCGTGCATATTTAACAAAGTCTAAATTTAATATCTTTTTTTTAAATTTAATATTGGGTTGGCCAAAAAGTGCCTTCGGTTTTAAAGTAAAAATAAAAGACTTATTTTTCATTTTCACCAAGAACTTTATTGAACAACGTATTCAACCTTTTGTCCCACTACCTTCTGCCATTTTTCAGGCAACTTCATAATTCCATCTTCCCAAAACTTTTTATCTTTTTGGGCAAAGAACTGTTCCGGATGCCTTTTACAGTCTTCCAGGGAACTGAAATTTTTTCCATTAAGAGAATTTTGTGAAGACTGAGATAAATGGAAATCTGAAGGTGCAATGTCTGGTGAATACGGCAGATGAATTAGACTACCCAGCCAAGCTGTAACAGTTTTTGCCTGGTCATCAAAGAAACATGCGGTCTTGTGTTACCCTGATGGAAGGTTATGCGGTTTCTGTGACTAATTCCAGATGCTTTTTGTTGAGTGCTGCTTTCAGTTGGTCTAATGGGAGCAGTACTTGTTGGAGTTAATTGTTTGGTTTTCCGGAAGGAGCTCATAATAGAGGACTCCCTTCCAATCCCACCATATACACAACATCATCTTCTTTGGATGAAGCCCATCCTTTGGTGTGGTTGGTGGTGGTTCATTTCACTTGCCCCACGATCTCTTCTTTTCCGCATTGTTGTACAGTATCCACTTTTCATCACCCATCACAATTTGCTTTAAAAACGGTATGTTTTCGTTACGTTTAAGTAGAGAATCGCAGGTAGAAATACGGTCAGGAAGGTTTTTTTCGCTTAACTTATGTTGAACACAAACATCAAAGCGATGGACATAACCAAGCTGGTGCAAATGATTTTCATCGCTTAATTTGGATATTTTGAGTATGTCGACTATCTCCTGCGTGGTATAACTTTGATTGTTCTCAGTTAATGTCTCGATTTGATCAGTATCAACTTCAACTGGTCTACCTGACTGTGGAGCATCGTCCAGCAAGAAATCTCCAGCATGAAACCTCGCAAACCACTTTTGACACGTTCAGTCAATCACAGCACCTTCTCCATACACTGCACAAATCTTCCTTTTGTGTTTCAGTTGAGTTTTTACCTTTCTTGAAATAATAAAACATAATATGCTGAAAATGTTGCTTTTTTTTTCCGTCTTAAGTATTAAAATGGCTACACAAAAATTCACCAGTTTTGTTAAGTTTTTTTTTTAATGTATACTGTTATGACAGGTGTCACAAGAAAATCTAACAAAATTGTTTCGAATGAGGTTAAAGACAGCTAAGCACTACTAGAGCCGTCTTACGGGAAAAACCGAATGAACCTTTTGGCCAACCCAGTATCTTAAACTGTTGCTCCCAAACACTTTGAGGACCTTTAACTCTATTGCTTCTTCCCAACTACTGTGCTTTTTTGGACCAAGATGTTAGTTATGTCCTTTTTGTTTACTGTACAAATGAGACAATAATACAATCTTATATACAAGTTTGCTTACATTTATATTTATGTTTACCAATTTCTTAGCCCTCCACTTCTCTTTCATTAGATCTTCCTTCTAAAATCATTTTTCATTTTCCTGAAATAAATATTTAGAGGTTCCTTTAAGTTCAGATCTGGTTGTGGTAAGCTCTGTCAATTTGTGTTTGTAAGAATCTCATTATTTTTTAGCCTCATACTTCAAAAGTAGCCTCATACTTCAAAAGTAATTTTTCTGTGTGTACAATTTTAATTATTATCTCTTAAAAAATATGTCCTCCTGTTACTATTGTTACTTCTTAGATGTCTGCTCTAATTATCTTTTTTTTTCCTTTTTGAGGATGGGGAATAGGTGATTTGTGTTTTTTCCCTCCGATTTCTATTTTTTTATTTTTATTTAATGTTATATACTTTATTTTTTAAAGTTTCTGGGTTTGAATTTCTTCTTATTTTTCTTCATAAAGGTAGAGCTTTCTGTATTGGTAGATTCATGTTTTTAATGTTAATACTTACATTTTTTCATTTCTAAAGCTCTATACAATGTTTTATAAACAGTTTTTCGTAGTCTTTTTGCCTCATCATTTTAAATAGTCTTTTGTCATTTTCCTATTTTTATGATTTCCTTTTATTTCTTCAAACATTTCATGTATAGCAGTCTTATCAGTATCTGATAGTTCTAATATCCAAATACCATTGGGGTTTATTTTTATTGTTTGTAATGTTTGCTTGTGGTTGTTTGTCCTTTGGGTGTTTGGGAAATCTATGGTTGTGAGCTCATATGTGTATGCTCTTAAAAAAAAAATAGATATCATTGAGACTCTTCCTCAAAGAAGGTTGCATTTCCTTTTGCTGGGAGACAAGTGGTTCTGCTGACCCAAGTCTACTTCAGATCCTTCTAAGTTTCTCACTTTAATTAGCTTTTCTCTTTGCTGCTGGCCCAAGAGTTAGTCTCCACATCAAATACAGCCCTTGTTTTTATCATTTGTAATCATTTGATATAATTTTTAAAAATCTCACAGATATCCGTTAAATTTCACAAAATCTTTATCTTTACCATTGTATCTTGTATTCCTATACCTTTATTTGTTTATTTGTTTATTGAAACTAAGGTACTGGAAGGTTAAATCAGTTGTTCCTTTGCAGTTAGCATGTTAGCATAAGGAATTGAGAATATGAACAGAGCACCATGCTCCTAGTATCTGTTCAAAAGTAGTTCATTTCTTTTAATTTTGTTCTGAGGTGAATAATTTTGGCTCTTCTTGACTTCATGATAAATATTTTGATGGCCAAATTTGGTCCCTAGGGTGCAGAATTGGTAACTTATATTCTTTTTACGAAACTGTAGGAACTAGTCCAGGCTAGTGAGCGATTAAAAAACCAATCCAAAGAGCTGAAAGACGCACACTGTCAGAGGAAACTGGCCATGCAGGAATTCATGGAGATCAATGAGCGGCTAACAGAATTGCACACCCAAAAACAGAAACTTGCTCGCCATGTCCGAGATAAGGAAGAAGAGGTGGACCTGGTGATGCAAAAAGTTGAAAGCTTAAGGCAAGAACTGCGCAGAACAGAAAGAGCCAAAAAAGAGGTTAGTAGTCAGGCAAATTTGTAGTGCCCATGGGGTAGTGATTAAAGCTGCTTTTTCAGACTAGTGAAATAATATATATTTCATTCTTTAATTTTTGAAAAGAGTTTTTAGTTTGGTAATAATATTTAATATGAATTTCAACATTTGAGTTATCTATCTATTGCAAGGTAAATTCCCATGGGGAGACATTTTATTGGAGAAACAATTATAACCATGAAATCTGCTTTTATCATTTTATTTTAAAGCTGGAAGTTCGTACAGAAGCTGTAGCTGCTGAAGCATCTAAAGACAGGAAATTGCGCGAACAGAGCGAGCACTATTCTAAGCAACTGCAAAATGAATTAGAGGGACTGAAGGTATCGTTTGATTTCATATTTATGAAGTTGAATTAATTTTCTCCTCTTTCTGCTTAACAGGACTATGTTATATTCTCTTTTTGGTGTAGAGTAAAAACTAGCTATCCTTCAAACATAGTATTCTTATTTCTCATTCTTATCAATAGGAAGCTGGTATAGACTTCTTAATCATGCTGTAAGGAAAGGGAAGGCGGCTGTATTTAGTGGGGAGAAGAAATCTTTCAGGAAGGAGTTAAAATATTTATGAAGGGGGCTTCCCTGGTGGCGCAGTGTTTGAGAGTCCGCCTGCCGATGCAGGGGACACGGGTTCGTGCCCGGTCCGGGAAGATCCCACATGCCGCGGAGCGGCTGGGCCCGTGAGCCATGGCCGCTGAGCCTGCACGTCCGGAGCCTGTGCTCCGCAACGGGAGAGGCCACAACAGTGAGAGGCTGGCGTACTGCAAAAAAAAAAAAAAAAAAAATTATGAAGGGCTGCATACCTTGACAAGATATATTGGTAATCTCATGGGAGGCAGGGTTAGATGTCTAGATCCTCTGTCTTGTTAAGTGACTTAGGAGAGGCTCAGAGGTAGCTTTGCAGATACTTCTGTTAAGTGGGATGAGATGATAATTGGCCTGGATTTAAACATCTCAGCAGAAGTGCTTAGCAAGGGAAATCTTTGTGCCAGCTCTAGAGTTGGACTATCTGCTTTTAAAGCCCAGCCTCATCAGTTACCAGCTGTGTATCGCTGGACAAAACATTTAATCTCTTTGGACCTTAATTTCTCATTTGTAAAACCCTATCTCATTGGTATCATGTAAGGAGTACATATACATGTATGTAAGCTGCCACATCATAAGTGGTCAGTAACTATTAGCTATAGTAATAATATTATATATGTCAAAGTGAGAGAATTAGGATTAATTGACTTCGTATTTCTATAACACTAAATAATCTGAATATGATGTCTGCCTTTTCTTGACTCTACCCTTTGCATATCCCAATTCCTCTGCATTGTCTGCCAGCCACCACCTCCACACACTCCTTGTGTGCCTAGTCTAGTATTTTATTCATCCAGCAAAATATAAGAATGAAGTTGAATGTCATCTCAGGAAGTCTAAATATTCCTTATTCTCTGCTGCTATAGAATTTTGTTAATAACTTTACAATAGCTCTTATTATAATTATTTATTCACAAAATGTCTCCCCACCTAAACTGTGACTTAGCTTATTGAAAACATAGACTGGTATATTATTTGTTTTGTTTTGATTGATCATGATTGCACAGTCTTGGTTAGCTTTCCAAAATAGTTATGTTTCTTCTATAAATAACCTATGCTTCTAGAGCAGGATTAGTGTGTAGAAGTCATTACATTACCGTCTCAAATAACTTTCAGTCAGGGACTACTTTGTTTCCAGCACTATCTTAGGTGATTTTGGTAAGCACAAGAATCACAAAGTGCAAACTGGAGGAAATCTTAGAGATTATTTGCATTTGAGGAAAGCGAAACTCAGATGAGTTTAGGATTTTATAGTCTTAAATGATAGAGTACAGTTTAAACCCAGGTGTTCTAATTCTTAGTACCATTCTGTCCACTAGTTTGATTTTTATTTTTTTCTGTAACAAACACTGCTCATTGAAAACTCTGAGTCACATGTGTTTACCTACATATCAGACACTCATAATCTCTTGTGTCATTTACAGATTTGGGAAATTTGGGATAATAATAAAACTACCCAATAAATTAGTTAATGCATTTAAAATGCTTAGCCCATGGCCTGGCACAAAGTAAAGGCTCAATAACTGTTAGCTATTATTATTATCATACTACCATTTCTTTAAGATATTTTCTAAAAGTGGAATTTCTTGATTTAAAGGTATACACATGTAAATTTTGAAACCTATTTTGGCCCCTTTAAAAGGTTGTAGGAATCTTTGCTTCATTAAGAATACTCTTCAATAGAATTGAAGAGAAAAAAAGTTCTTGAATAAAAGTTAGAAACTTTAATACCCCACTTCCAAAAATGGATAGAACATATAGACAGAAGATAAATAAGCATATAGATGTCTTGATCAACAGTATAACCAACTAGAACTAACAGATACATATATAGAACCCTCCACCCAACAACAGCAGAATACATATTCTTCTCAAGTGCAATTGATACATTCTCCAGGATAGACCAGATGTTAGGCCACAAAATAAATCTCAATAAATGTAAAAAGATTGAGATCACACAAAGTATCCACTCCAATCACAATGGAATGAAGCTAGAAATCAATAGCATAAGGAAAACTGGAATGTTAAAAAAATATGTGGAAATGAAATAAGACACTCTTAACCAACCAGTGGGTCAATGAAGAAATCACAAGGGAAATTAGAAAATACCTAACTTTATATCTTACACAACTAGAAAAAGAAAAGCAAAGGAAACAAAGCTAGCAGATGGAAGGAAATAATAAGGATTAGAGCAGTGTTCAATAAAATGAGAACAGAATAATAATAATAAAGGGAATGAAACCAAAGTTCATTCTTTGAGAGATCAACAAAATTGACAAACCTTTAGCTAGACTGACAGAGAGAGGAAGGAAGGGAGGAAACAAATAACATCAGAAATGAAAGTGGATATTAATACCTATCATCAGAAAGCAAAAGGATTATAAGAGAATACTATGAACAACTCTATGCCAACAAAGTAAATAATCTAGATGAAATGGACAGATCGAGAAGCACACAAATTACCTAAATGCAAGACAAAATAGAAAGTCTCAACAGACTTACAACAGGCAAAGAGATTGAATTGGTAATAAGAACCTCCTGACAAAGAAAAGCCCAGGACCAGATAGCTTCACTAGTGAACTGAACCAAACTTTTAAGGAAGAATTAACACCAATTCTTCTTAAACTCTTCCACAGAATACAAGAATAGGGAACACTTCCTAACTCATTCCATAGGCCAGCATTGCCATAATACCAAAGCCATATGAATAATATCACAAGAAAAGAAAATTATAGACCAGTATTCCTAACGAATATAGACGTATGAATTCTCAACAAAACACCAGCAAACCAAATCCAAAGCCATATTAAAAGGATTATAAACCATGGCAAAGTGGGGTCTATCCCAGGAATGCAAGGGTGGTTGAATATAAGAAAATAAATCAATTTAATACATCACATTGAAAGAACCAAAGGGAGGGGGGAACTGCATGATCATCTTAATTGATGCACATAAGTCATTTCACAAAATTCAACATCCTTTCATGATAAAAACTCTCAGAAAACTAGGAATAGAAGGGAATATACTCAACATGATCAAAGACATTTATGAAAAACCCATAGCTAACATCATACTCAATGGTGAATGACTGAAAATTTTTTCTCTGAGTTTAGGAATGAGACAAGGATGCCCATTTTCACCACTGCAATTAACATTATGCTGGCGGTTCTAGCCAGAGGAATTAGATAAGAAAAGGAAATAGAAGGCATCCAAACTGGAAAAGAAGAAGTAAAACTATCTCTATTTGCAGATCACAGGATCCTATATTTAATAACTCCAAAGAATACTACCAGTTTCCAATCCAGTATATAAGAACTTCAGAAGTCACCACTTTGTTCTAACAAGAAGTAAAAAGCTGAACAAATTGAAAAATCAACAACTCTTCTTAGATCTGTAAGGGAAGTAATATCACAGAACCAACTGCTGTCCTCCAAACTGGAGAGAGTGACAGACAAATACAGAGAATCACAGCTTATGAGATCAGGAACCCTTGTAGGAAATCAGTACCAGTGTAGGGAGACCTGAACTGTTATTGAAAAATTGCTAGAGGCTCAGTGCGGACAAGTTTGAGAGATAAAAACTCCAGGGGAGCCTCGTCATTGGGGAGCCCTGACAGTTTCATCAGTTTTACATCCTGGAGCTCTACGAGGTTTTCACAGTGAATATCAGAGAAAAATCCCCTTGTACTAACAATAGGGGTAACAACTTTGAATGTGCCAGAGCATTCTGTTCTTCTTAACAAGGTCTATCTTCAGGAGAAACTCTTCAACCAGAATCTAACTTGCTGGGATTTTATCAGACCTAACTGACTTGAGGGAAGGGAAATATTCAGCCCCAGCCCACTCTAGTCACCCTGTCAAAACAGGTAAGTGGGGGAGAAAAACTGACAAGGTTGTCTTAAGTTCACAGTCCAGAAGCACAGGCTCAGTAACATACTGATATCCAATCTTAGGACTATAGAACGCTTCCCCTCCCACCACAGCTTGCAACCACATTACTAATAGCCTATTTACAGCAGTTCCTTTTACCCAGTGCATCATGTTCACCTATCAACAAAAAATTACAAGACATACTGAAAGACAAAAAACACAGAATAGAGCAAACATCACAACCAGACTCAGGGATGTTGAAATTATCAGGCCAGGAATTGAAAACAACTGTGATTGATATGCTAAGGACTTTAATGAAAAAGTAGAGAGCATGGAAAAATAAATGGGCAATGTAAGCAGAGAGATGTAAATTCTAAGAAAGAACCAAAAAGAAATGCTAGACATGAAACATATTGTAACAGAATGAAGAATGCCCTTTATGAGCTTATTAGTACACTGGATACAGCTGAAGAAAGAATCTCTGAGCTTGAGGATATCAAAATAGGACTGCCAAAACTGAAAAGCAAAGAGAAAAAAGTGAAAAAACAGAAAAGAATATCCAAGTGTTGTGGAACATTTACAAAAGTTGTACCATACGTATAATGGGAACACTAAAAGGTGAACAGAGAAAGGAACAGAAGAACCATTTGGAACAATAATGACTGAAAATTTCCCCCAAATTAATGTCAGACACTAAACCACAGATTCAGGAAGCTCAAAGAACACCAAACAGAGTAAATACCCAAAAAATTACACCTAGACATGCCATTTTCAAATTATAGATAAAGATAAAAATCCTGAAAGCAGTCAGAGATAAAAAAAATACCTTACCTCTAGAAAATATAAGGTAAGAATTACATTTGACTTTTGCTCTTCATGCAAACAAGAAGAGAGTGGAGTGAAATATTTAAAGTGTTGAGAAAAAAAACCCTACCCACCTAGAATTTTGTACTTTGAGAAATTATCTTTCAAAAGTGAAGGAGAAATAAAGGCTTCCTGAGACAAAGATTTCAGGGAATTTGTTTCAAGTAAACCTGCCTTGCAAGAAATGTTAAAAAGAAGTTCTCCAGAGAGAAGGAAAATGATATAGGTCAGAAACTCAGATCTACATAAAGAAAGAAAAAGCATCAGAGAAGGAATACATGAAGGTAAAATAAATAAAAGCTTTTATTTTTCTTATTCTTAATCTAATAGATGAAATGTTCAAAATAATAGCAACAATGTATTCAATTATATATACTTATATACATGCTTATGTCTGATTACATGTATATATAAATATGCTTATGTGTGCTTATGTGTAACTGAAATGAATGACAGCAATTATACAAGGGATAGGAGGCAGGAATTAGGATTATTTCATTTTATGGTACTTGCACTATCCGTGAAGTAGTAGAATGTTATTTGAAACTGGACTTGGATTGGTTATAAATGCAGATTGCAAACTGTAGAATGGCCACTTAAAAAAGGAGTTCAACTGATATGCTCAGAATGGGGAGAAAATTGAATCATATAAAATGCTTAATCAAAACCACAAAAGACAGGGACTTCCCTGGCAGTTCTGTGGTTGAGACTCTGTGCTTCAAATGCAGGGAACATGTGTTCAATCCCTGGTCAGGGACTGAGATCCCGCATGCCGCATGGCGTGGCCAAAAACAAGGGGAAAAAAAAACAGCAAAAGACAGAAAAGGTATGGAAGACAAAAATAGATACAAAGAAAGGAGCAATAAATAGAAAGCAGTAGCAAATACAATAGATATTAATCAAAAAACATCAACAATCATTTAGAATGTCAATGGTTTAAGTATACCAATTACAAAACAGATTATGTCAGATTGGATCAAAAAACAGTATCTAACTATATGTTGTCTAAAAAGTCCACTTTAGGTATAGAGGCACATAGAGTTTTTCCTCAGTATCCATGGGGCATTGGTTCCATGCCCTCTCCACACCCCATGGATACCAAAATCTGCACACGCTCCATTCCCTTATATAAAATGGTGTAGTACAGTCAGCCCTCTGTATCCGTGGATGCAGAATTCGTGGATACAGAGGCCAAGTGTCTAGATTAAGAGTACAGGCATACCTTGTTTTATTGTGCTTTGCTGTATTGTACTTTGCAGGTATTACAAATTGAAGGTTTGTGGCACCCTGCATCGAGCAAGTCTGTCAGCACCATTTTTCCAATAGCTTTTGCTTACTTCATGATTTTATGTCACATTTTGGTAATTCTCACAGTATTTCAAATTTCTTCATTATTATATTTGTTGTGGTGATCTGTGATTATTGATCTTTGATGTTACTATTGCAAGAAGATTGCAACTCGCTAAAGGCTCAGATGATGGTTAGCATTTTTAGCAATAAAGTATTTTTAAAATTAAGGTGTGTACATTTTTTTAGACATAACGCTATTGCACACTTAATAAACTAGAGTATAGTGTGAATACAACTTTTATGTGCACTGGGAAATCAAAAAATTCATGTGATGCACTTTATTGCAATATTCACCTTTTTGCAGTAGTCTGGAACTGAACCCACAATATCCCCAAGGTATGCCTGTAAGTGGATGGAGAAAGATATACCGTGCTAACACTAATCAAAAGAAAGTGGAAGTAGCTATATTAATTTCAGACAGCGTGGAATTTGGAGTAAGGAAAGTTTTTGGAAATAAAGAAGGGCATTCCTGTTCACCAAGAAAATGTAGCATACTTAATGTGTATGTGTGTAACAACATAGCATCAAAATGCATGAGGCAAAACCCGACAGAAGTGCAGAGAAAAAGAGATGAATTCACTGTCATAGTTGGGAACTTCAGCACCCCTCTATCAGAAATGGACAGATCCAGCAGGCAAAAAAATCAGTAAGGACATAGTTGAACTCAACATCCATCATCAATCAAGTGGATGTAAGGACATCTATATACTGCTTCACCCAAAAACAGCAGAATACACATTCTTCTCGAGCTTACATGGAACGTCCACCAAGACAGACCACATTCTGGGCCATAAAACAAACCTTAAAAAATCCTTAACAAATTTAAAAGAACAGGAATCATACATTGTCTGCTCTCAGACCACAATGGAATTAGACTAGATGTCAGTAACAAAAAGATAGCTGGAAAACTCCAAAATACTTGGAATTAAGGCACCACCCTTATAAAAAACACATGAGCCAAAGAAAATATCTCATGAGAAACTTAAAAATATTTTGAACTAAATGAAAATGAAAACACAAATTGTCAAAATTTGTCAGATACAGTGAAAGCAGTGCTTAGAGGGAAACTTGTGGCATTGAATGCATATATTAGGAAAGAAGAAAGATCTGAGATTAATCGTCTTAGCTTCCACCTTAGGATACTAGAAAGAGGAGAGCAAATTAAATCTAAAGTAATCAGAAGAAAAATAATAAAAATTAGAGCAGAAATCCATCAAATTGAAAACAGGAAACCAATAGAGAAAAATCATTGAAACCAAAGCTTATTCTTTAAAAAGGTCAATGAAATCGATAAGCCTCTCTATCCAGGCTAATTAAGAAAAAAAGGAGTCCCGTATCTATTTTTGAGAGAAATCATATTAACAAGTTTTCTAGTATGAAACTGTTCTTACATTCTGGGAATCAGTTGCTCATATAAATAACTGAATTTCAATACAGCAATGGATTTCAAATGTTAACATTTTATTAACAATTTTTGCTGTTAAATGTATCGATATATTGAGATGAGTCTGGTTTTATTATTTGGTGTTTTGATCAGGTTTTGTTTCAGGGTTATCTTAATTTTATATAAAGTAGAGTAAACCTTGCTTTTTTTCTCTGTGCTCATAGAAATAAACTCTTCCTTGAAATCTGAAAAAATTCTCTTGTAACACATTCTTTGTTATTACATAGTAGCTTCTCAGTGCTTTATTTTATTGTTGATTTGAGACAATTTGGTCACTTATATTTTTCCAGTAAAAGTATCTTTCAAACAGATTTTCAAACTTACAAGTTTGAATACCTTATATAAATTTAATAATTCCCTTGGAAACTTGAAAAGAAGGGGAATTACCTATCAATATAGTTTATATTATTTCATATATTTATAATTACCTTCACACTATAATTCTTTTAAAATTTTTCTTCTCTTTTCTGTGGTAAATATTTTTGCACAGAATATGCTTAATCTGTGTTTTGCCTGCTGTACTCTCTGCTATATCTTTAAACCTTTGATTGTAAAATAAAACACAAATACAAAGAAAAAAAGAAAAGAGACAGGACACTACTAGTATCAGAAATGAAAGACAGAACATCAGTATGCAACCCATGTACATGAAAAGGCTAATAAAGGAATACTATGAACAATTAATTCTTTGCCTACAATTTGATAACCTAGATGAAATGGACCAATTCCTTCAAAGACACAGCTCCCATAACTAACCAAGGAGAAATAAATAATCTGAAATGGCTCTGTCTGTTAAAGAAATTGAATCAATAATTAATAATCTTCCAGAACAGAAAGCACCAGGCCCAGATGTATTCACTGGTGAATTCTACCAGACATTTAAGGAAGAAATCATGACAGTTCTCTACAGTTGCTTTCAGAAGATAGAATAGAGGAAATACTTCTTAACTCATTCTGTGATGCAAGAATTATGCTAATACCAAAACCAAAGACATTACAAGAAAAGAATGCTACAGACCAATGTAGAAAGCCTCATAGACATAGGTGCAAAAGTCCTCAAAAAATATTAACAAATTGAATCCAACAATATATAAAAAGAATTATACACCACAACCACATGGAATTTCATCCCACGTACACAAGGCTGGTTCAGCATTTGAAAGTGAATTAATGTAATGCATCACTGATGTGATAAAAATCACATGATCGGGCTTCCCTGGTGGCACAGTGGTTGAGAGTCCACCTGCCAATGCAGGGGACACGGGTTCATGCCCCAGTCCGGGAAGATCCCACATGCCACGGAGTGGCTAGGCCTGTGAGCCATGGCCACTGAGCCTGCGTGTCCGGAGTTTGTACTCTGCAATGGGAGAGGCCACAACAGTGAGAGGCCCGTGTACAGCAAAAAAAATTAAAAAACAAAAAAAAAATCACATGATCATATCAGTAGATACAGAAAAAGCATCTGACAAACTCTAATACTCATTCATGATAAAAACTCAGTAAACTAGGAATAGAGGGGAACTTCCTCAACTTGATAAATAATACCTATCAAAAAACCTAAAGTAACATCATACTTAATGACAAGAATCTTGACGCTTTTTCATTAAGATCAAGAACAAAGCAAGGATTCTTCCTCTCACTACTCCTTTTCAACATCATGCTGTATGTCTTAGCTAATGCAATAAGACAAGAAAACAAAAAAGAAGTATACAGATTGGGAAAGATGACATAAAACTGTCTTGGTTAGCAGATGATATGATTGTCTATGTAGAGAATCAACAAATTAACAAAAAGACTCCTGGAACTAGTAAGGCATTTATAGCAAGGTTGCAGGTACAAGATTAATACACAAAAGTTGGTCACTTTCTTATATACCAACCATGAATAAGTGGAATTTGAAATTTAAAACTCTGTACTATTAACATTAGTACCCACAAAAATGAAATAGTGAAGTATAAATATGCCAAAATATGCATAAGACCTGTACGGGGGAAACTATAAAACTCTGATGAAAGAAATCAAAGAAGAACTAAATAAATGGAGAGATATTCCACGTTCATGGATAGGAAGACTCCGTATTATGTGTCTTATAAGATGTCAGTTCTTCCCATCTTCAACTACAGATTTTTTTTTTGTGGTACGCGGGCCTCTCACTGTTGTGGCCTCTCATGTTGCGGAGCACAGGCTCCAGACGTGCAGGCTCAGCGACCATGGCTCACGGGCCCAGCTGCTCCGCGGCATGTGGGATCTTCCTGGACCGGGGCACGAACCCATGTCCCCTTCATCGACAGGCGGACTCTCAACCACTGTGCCACCAGGGAAGCCCCTTCAACTACAGATTTAATGCAGTACAAGTCAGAATTGCAGCAACTTCTTTTGTGGGTATCAACAAACTAAGCCTAAAGTTTATATGGAGACGCAAAGACCCAGAATAGCCAACACAATAGTGAAGGAAAAAAACATAGCTGGAATACTGACTTCAAGACTTATATAAAACTGCAGTAATCAAGACAGTATGGTATTGGCAAGAGACTATACAGATAAATCATCTTTGACAAAAAAGCAAAGGCAATATAATGGAGCAAAGATGTACTTTTTAACAAATAGTGTTAGAAGAACTAGACATCAATGCAAAAAGAAAATTGAATCTAGACACAGAACTTACACCCTTCACAAAAATTAACTCAAAATGGATCACAGACCTAGACATAAAACACAAAACTATTAACACTCCTAGACAATAACATAGGAGAAACCTAGATAATCTTTGGTATGGTGATGAGTTTTTACTTTCAGCACCAAAGGCACAATCCATGAAATAAAGAATTACTATGCTAGATCTCACTGAAATTGAAGTCTTCTGGACTGTGAAAGTCACGGCCAAGAATGAAAAGACGAGGCACAGACTGCAGGAAAATGCAGACATATCTGATACAAAACTGTTATCCAAATATTCAAAGAATTCTTAAAACTCAGTAAGAAAACAAACAACCGCAGGGTTGCATGATCAACATATAGTAATTAGTTGTGTTCCTATGTCAGCAATGAACAATCCACAATGAAATTAAGAAAGCAATTATAGTTACAATAGCATCTAAAAGAATGCCTTGGAATAAAATTAACCAAGAATGTTGTGCACTGAAAATTATAAAACATTGCTGAAAGAAATTAAAGGATACCTAAAATAAAGAAAAGATATCCCATGTTTATGAATAGGAAGACTTAGTATTGTTCAAATGTAGTTTTACCAAGAGTGATGTACAGGTTCAATTCGATCCCTATTATCAACAGCCCCTTTTGCAGAAATGGAAAATATGAGCCTCAAATTCATGTGGAATTGCCCCAAATAGCCAAAAAACTTGAAAAAGAAGGCCAAAGTTAGAAGACCCAAACTTCCCAATTTCAAAACTTATTACAAAATCACAGCAATAAAAAGAATATGACACTGGCATAAGAATATAGACCACTGGAATAGAATTAAGAGTCCAGAAATAAACTCATGTATCTATAGCCACAATTGATTTTTGACATAGGTACACATAGGTACTAAATCTATTCAGTATGGAAAGAATAGTTCCTTCAACTCATGTGCCAGACAGCTGGATTTCTGCATGCAAACAAATGAATTTGGACCCCTACCTTACACCATATTAAAAAATTAACTCAAAATGGATCAACAACTTACATATAAGAGCTACAACCATAAAACTCTTAGAAGAAAACATTGGGGTAAATCTTCATGATCTTGGGTTTGGAAGTAGATTCTTAAGTCACAGAAAGCATAAGCAACAAAACAAAAAATGGACAAATTAGACTTCATCAAAATAAAAACTTATTTGTATTGCATCAAAGGATATTTTTAAGAAAATGAAAAGATAACCTAAAGAATGGAAGAAACCATTTGTAAATCAAATATCTGATAAGGATTTGATATCCAGAATTTATAACAAACTCCTACAACTTAACAGAAAGATAAACTGCCCAATCAAAACATGGGCAATAACTTGCATAAACATTTCTCCAAAGAAGATATACTAGTAGCCAATAAGCACGTGAAAAGATGTTCAACATCATTAATTATTAGGGAAATGGAGTTAAAACCACAAGATACCACTTCATACCTACTAAGGTGGCTAAAATTAAAAACAAAAACAAAATAAGTGATTGCAAGAATATGAAAACAATTGGTGATTCCTCAATAAAAGTAAATGTAGAATTACCATATGACCGAGTAATTCAACTCCTAGTTATATACCCAAAAGAATTGGAAGCAGGGACTTCAAACAGACTCTTGTACACCAGTGTTCATTAAAACATTAGTAAAACAGCCAAAAAGGTATAAACAACCCAAGTGTTCATCAACAGATAAAGGAACAAAATGTGGCAAGTACATATAATGGAATATTATTCAACCATAAATGGGGTGAAGTTCTGGTATATCGTGCAACATGGATGAATATTGAGAACATTACGCTAAGTGAAAGAAGCTAGACAAAAGGGGACAAATATTATATGATTCTACTTATATGAAATATCTAGAATAGACAAATTCATTGAGATGGAAAGTGGAATAGAGATTACCAGGGGCAGTGTAGAGGGGATAATGGGGTGCTTGTTCCTTAATGGTTACAGAATTCTCTTTGAGAAGATGAAAAAGTTTTAGAAATTACAGTGTTGATGGTTGCACAACATTGTGAATGTAATACCACTGAACTGTACATTTAAAATGGTTAAAATGACAATTTTTTGTTATATATGTTTTACCACTTTAAAATAATTAATGTAGTATACCAAAAACTATTGAATTGTTCACTTTAAATGGGTCAATAGTATGGTGTGTGAATTATATCTTAGTAAAGCTGTTTTTTTGGTTAATATTTTGTTTTTTAAACATTAATACAGCTATCATTTCTTGTCTGGATAAATATGTAATGTTCTGTGTGGTTTTCCTGGGTTTTTCTCCCCCCTAGTTGAAAAAAAATTTGTTCTTCATATTGTAGTCAGAATAGTATTTTTAAAGTCTTTTAGTTTTGTGCGTAAAATCCTTTCATGGTACCACTTTGCTTTTCAGAAGAGGCTCAAACTTTGTTAACATAGCTTTTACCTTATGAGGTCCTTGCTGTTGGAGATTTTAACTTACTATTTGGGTTTCCCTGCTCATACATCAGGTTTTCTCTAGTATCTAGACTTTTGTACATGTTGCCAGCAATATTCTATGCTCAGGTCTCAATTTAGGTATAACTTCCTGTGGGTATCTTTCCTTCTATGGTTCTTCCTTCCACTGGGCCCTCTCCTCCCTGTTAGATATACCTCCCCTCTCCCCTATTGACTTTACTTGAGAAAGGCTGTTTTTTAAAAAAAGTACTTTCCAATTGTTGCAGTCATATACCACAGGAGTTTTTTTACCCTGTTGTATTAGTTTGCTAGAGCAGTTGTTACAAATACCCACAAACTGGCTGGCTTAAAAAACAGGAATTTATTGTCTCAATTATGGCAGTAGATCTGAAATCAAGGTGTTTGCAGAGTTGGCTTCTGATGGTTTGCTGGCAGTGTTTAGCGCTCCTTGGTTTGTAGATGTATCACCCTGATTTCTGCTTTAATCTTCATATGATGTTCTCAATGTGTGCGTGATTCTGAGTCTAAATTTCTTCTGTTTATAAGGATACAGTCATATTGGATTAGGGCCTACACTGATGACCTCATTTTAAGTTGATTACCTCTGTGAAGACCCTATTTTCATTTTCTTTTTTTTCAGGCTTTTTGAAGTACAAATGACAATTTAAAATTGTATGTATTTAAGGTGTAAAACCTGATATTTAGATATACGTATAATCGTGAAATGTTTCCCACAATCAAGCTAATTAACGTGTCTATCACCTCAGTTACCTCCTTCCTTCTGCCTTCCCTCTCTCCCTCCCTCCCTTCCTCCCTTCCTCCCTTGCTTTTTTTTTTGGCTAAGAATATTTAAGATCCACTCTCTTAGCAAATTTCCAGTATGCAGTACAGTATTGTTAACTGTAGTTATCCTGCTTTACATTAGATCTCTAGAATTTATTTATCCTACATATCTGAAACTTGTGCCTTTTGACCAACATTTCCCCATTTCCCCTACCCCCTCAGCCCTTCGCAACCACTGTTCTACTCTCTGCTTCTAAGAGTTTGACTTTTTTAGATTCCACACATAAGTCAGATCATGCAGTATTTAAAGCCCTAGTTCTAACTATGGTCACAATCTGAGGTACTGGTGTTTAGTGCTTCAACATATGAATTTTGGAGGGACACAATTCAACCCTTAACCCTTATATTTCACTTGAGAGTGTGATGTAAGCTTTTTCTCTGATTATTATGTGATTGTCACAAACATAATTTTAATGATTATAGAAGAATATCCACTTAGCCAGTTTCCTACTGTTAAATACACTTGGCCCTTCATATCCACTGTTTCCACGTCTGCAGATACAGAGAGCCCATTGTTTGGGGTGGTGTGGGGGAGAAAATTCCAAAAGGCAAAATTTGAACTTGCCATGCCCTAGCAACTTTTACATAGCATTTGTAGATAATTTAAAGAATTTGAGAGTATGTTATATGCGAATACTACTCCATTTTATATATGGGACTTGAGCGATCGTAGATTTTGGTAATGGAGGGTGGACAGACCTGGAACCAATCCCCCCAAGCTGACTGTATTTATTTTTCACTTTTGCAGTATAATAATTGCCATGGACCCTTTTATGCACTTCTTTTAGAACAGATACCTGGAAATGAAGTGGTCAGATCATTTTTAAGGCAC
The DNA here is from genome assembly GCF_949774975.1 of Lagenorhynchus albirostris. NCBI lineage: Eukaryota > Metazoa > Chordata > Mammalia > Artiodactyla > Delphinidae > Lagenorhynchus > Lagenorhynchus albirostris. The sequence goes on along the minus strand of NC_083096.1, from coordinate 23,800,209 downwards.
TTGATACATGCCACAAATTTTTGCAAGTATGAGAGGCATTTCTTGCTTTCTTAGTAGATCTTTTATTAATCATATTTTCTTTTTGGGAATTATCTCTTTAAGTCATTTGCCCATTTAATTTTGTAGTCTTAATGTTTTTCTTATCACTTCTTATAAACTCTTTGCATAGTAAAAATTGTACTGTTTATCTTCTCTGAAACTGTTTTACCAATTTATCATTTGCCCTTTAATTTTGGTCTTCTTTCTTTTTCAAATTATAGATGATTTGTTTTTATTTTCCTCAATAGTTCTTCTATTGCTTCGAAGTTTGGCTTGTCCTTCTTTTTTCAGAGTTTGCTAAATATGTAATTCTGCTTTTTCCTGGATGTTTCTATTGGGTTTAAAGATATTTAGTTCTAATCCGTTTGGAATTTGTTTTGCTAAATGGTATGATGTGAGAATCAGTTTTTTCTTTAATTGCTAGTTTGTGGTTTCAATTCCATTAATTAATCACTGCTTTCCTCAGTGATTGACAGTATCTCACATATTGAATTAAATTATTTTGGGGTGGAGATCTATTACACTGATTACTTTATTAAAGATTTATAGTAGGGACTTCCCTGGTGGCACAATGGTTAAGAATCCGCCTGCCAACGTAGGGAACACAGGTTTGATCCCTGGTCCGGGAAGATCCCACATGCTGTGGAGCAACTAAGCCTGTGCACCACAACTACTGAGCCTGCGCTCTAGAGCTCGTGAGCCATAACTACCGAGCCCATGTGCCACAACTAGTGAAGCCCGTGTGCCTAGAGCCTGTGCTCCACAACAAGAGAAGCCACTGCAATGAGAAGCACGCACACCGCAATGAAGTGTAACCCCTGCTTGCTGCAACTAGAGAAAGCCTGCATGCAGCAACGAAGACTCAAGGCAGCCAAAAATAAATAAATAAAAATAAATAAATTTATAAAAGAAAAACAGTCTGCCTGCCAATGCAGGGGACACGGGTTTGATCCTTGGTCTGGGAAGATCCCACATGCCACGGAGCAACTAAGCCCGTGCACCACAACTACTGAGCCCGTGCACCACAACTACTGAGCCCACGCGCCACAACTACTGAAGCCCACGTGCTCTAGGGCCTGCGTGCCGCAACTACTGAGGCTGTGTACTGCAACTACTGAAGCCCACGCGCCTAGAGTCTGTTCTCTGCAACAAGAGAAGCCACTGCAATGAGAAGGCTGCACACCACAATGAAGAGTAGCCCCCACTCCCTGCAACTAGAGAAAGGCTGCGTGCAGCAACAAAGACCCAAAGCAGACAAAAAATTAAAAAAAAAAATTTATAGTATATGTTAACATATGAAAAGAACATTGCCCTCTCTCCTTCTTTACTCTTTGTGCTTTTTCAGGATTTTCTTTGGTATTTTTACCAGTTTATTTTTGCCTGTGTGCTAGAACATTTGTCTCCATCTCTCACCCAGTATTACCTCCCACATTAAAAATTTTTTAATTAAATTTACAGGGAAGATAATTTAAGAAACATTGAATATATATACATTCAATCTTCCCTTTCAAGTACTTGGTATTTTTCTATATTGTCGTCTTTAAATCTTTTATAAAGACTTGTAGTTTTTTCATATAATTCAAACAAATTATTCACTGTTGTTATTACTTGTGTGTGTACTAGTTGCTGGTGATTTTTGTTGGATCTATTAAAAAGAAATGAAAATTTTTTATTATTAACAATGAAAATTTTTACTATTATTGCTTATTCTACTGTCTAGAAGTACTGTGTGATTTATATTTATCTAATATGCAGTTGTTTTACTCAGCTTTATCAATTCCAACACTTTACAGTGGATTTATTTGCATTTTCTGAGCGAACAGTTATATTACGTGAAAATGATCATGATTTTCAACTATTCATGTTTTGTAACTATTTCACATGTTACTTAGAATATCGAAAATCTAATATTAAATAAGAGAGATAATAGAAGACATCCTTTTTGTTGTTATTATTCCTGGATGTATCTGGTGTTTCACTAGAAAGAATTATTTTGTCTGATAGCTTGAAAGAGGTTATTTCTTAAGAGAATTACTGAACTCTGTTTTTTTTGTGGGACTTGGGGTAGTATTTTGGAATTGGTATTAGATTTTATCCAGTACTTTTGGGCAGGGGTACTTACAGAGATTATCACATGGAGTTACTTTAATTTTTGCACAGTTATTAATGTTTGCTAATATTAAATTACCTTCAATACCTGTAATAAAACTTATTGTTTTGCAGTAGCTTGTTCTTTTTTACCTATGGCTTAATTTTGTTTCTCAGCATTTTATTTGGCTTTTTTACGTTCTTATCAATTAGTGGCATGAGTCTATAACTTTTTTTGGTGGTATCTTTGTGAGGTTTTGATTTCAAGGTAATTTTTGCTTGAAACTTCTAGTATATCTACTGCTATCCCAACAGAAAAACTATACTAAAGTGAGCAGCAAACTAAGAGTGTTCTTTAGGTGATTAGAAAAATGAAAGAGTAATACGATAAGTGGTTAGTGCTGCAGATGTTGATTTAGGCACCCTTTTCATGGAGTTGCATGAGAGCAAGAACATGACTTGACATGGCTCTTCCCAGTTTCCGCCAAGCTTTCCATGTCAGGCTGACTCAGAAACCGCTGGAAAATCTGGGTCCTGCATATGGTAGGCACTTCATAAGCAGTTTTGAGTAAATGGTTAACATTACAGTGACTATCCCAGAAACATTTCTCGGGCCCACGTTGATGCCTTTTTTTTTTTTTTTTTTTTAAATTATAGACCTCAAATGTGAAGCTAGCATAGTTTTCTTTGGACTTTAAATCAAGGACGGTTACCAGTTTTCCTGCCCTTAATACTGACTTCAAAAAAGGATACAGTGTCCTCCAGATCTTGATTCCTTGTTGTCACTAAATATAAGCTTATAGGTTCTTTGGGTTTTAAAAGTTTTGTTGTGGATCACCTGGGAAAATAGCATGTAACAAAGTAATAGAAAAATTACTCAAGAAAAAGCTCAGGAAATCTTATAGTCATAACCTTTGTATGCTTCTGTTTACCTTAGCTACTACCTGGAAGAACCTTTGGACATTACACTTTCCTTTCTCACTGATACCAAGAGTATATTTCAACCTCATTTCTAAAAAGATGTCTTTCAATCAAATTTCCCCTTCTTAAAGCCCTACCTAAACGTGAAGAGCTGTATCATGTTTTTCTAGAATAGATACAAAGATGTTAGATTCGACCTTTGTCATTTCTCCCTGGACCACTGCAGAAGCCTTCTTTCTCCCTTTTCTTTTTGTGCATTCTAGCTCTACCACTCCTCGCCCAATTTAATCTTTTAAAGACACAAATGTATTTGTAACCTTTTATTAGTTCCACATCAGAACTAGGATGCAGTTAGATTTTTCCTTCACTCCATACACCAACAATATTATATGTAAATTAGATATTTAAATGTAAAACAAATAATTATATAAGTACCAGCAGAAAATACAGATAAATATTTAATCTTGGTGTGAAGAAGACTGTAAAATACAGCAATAAAGGAATACACACTTAGAAAAATATTGGCAACATATGGCAGACAAAAGGTTAATAGCCTGAATAAAGAAAGTATTATTTTTATGTAATAATATACAAAAATAATATTCAGTTATATGAACAGTTCTTTATATTGTAGAAAGTTATTAGTTGATATTTTATTATTCTTACAGATTAATCTTTTATTATTACTTCTATAGCAAAAACAAATTAGTTACTCACCAGGAGTATGCAGCATAGAACATCAGCAAGAAATAACCAAACTAAAGACTGATTTGGAAAAGAAAAGTATCTTTTATGAAGAAGAATTGTCCAAGAGAGAAGGAATACATGCAAATGAAATTAAAAATCTGAAGAAAGAACTACATGATTCAGAAGGCCAGCAGCTTGCTCTCAACAAAGAAATTCTGATTTTGAAAGACAAATTGGAAAAAAACAGGAGAGAGAGGTAAGAATCAAGTTATTTACTCCTCTAATAATTATTTATTGGATACCTGTTCAGTGTTAAGGACTGGAGATACATAGGCAATAAACATATTCCAGTCCTCAAGAAGACCAAAGTCAAGATTGGTAAATAGAAAATTATATTACAGCATCATAGGAAAGCAAATTGGATAAGTATAGGAACACCCGTAGAAGAGGCACAAAAGTTAACTTTGGTGTATCTAGGTTTTGTGGACAAAATTATTTCTGAGTTAAGACCAAAGATATAAGAAATATATAGCTGTGGAAGAGTGTCCAGGCAAAGGTTAGCAGAATTTGCCAAGATCTAGAGGAAAAGGGTAGCATGGCACATTCAGAAAATGAAAGCTGTTCATTATGGTGGAAGCATAAAAAGGAAGATGAGTGGTGAGAAATGAGACTAGAAAGAAAAACAGTCGTAAGACCATTGAAGGAAAATTACATGATTATATCAATGTTTATATTTTTGAAAGACCACCCTTGCTACTGTTTAGAGAATGGATTGGAAGGAGCAGACTGCAGATCGTAATCTAGCTGTGAGAGATGAGGCGGCTGGACCTTAGATATGATAGTGAAGATGGAGAGAAGTTTATGGATTCAGAAGGTCTTCCGAGAAGACAGAACCTGGATGACATGATAACCAGATATGAGAAATTAGAAGCAGGAGAAATTATCAGTGATACTCAAGTTTCTAGGTTTTAGGTAACTGAATGTATGTCATTGTCATTCTCAACTTATATTGGAAGCCTAAGTTTAATTCAGTTTGGTCTGTTCATTCAGTAGAATTTTTTAGAACCTGCTATGTGAAAGCACTGCTGTAGGCCCTGGAGGCATAACAGTGAACAGATAAAAATTCTCTCTCCTTATGGAGCTTTCCTTTAATTATGGTGAAAGACTATAAGCAAAATATAAATGAAATAAGTAAACTACAGAATATATAGGTAATGATATAGGATAGGTAATATATAGGTAGTGATAAATTCTAAGAACAAAAAATAAGGCAGTGGATGGGGGCTATGAAGCATTAAGGGGGAAAATTAAATTTTATATATATATATATATATATATGTATATGAATGAAATAACCAGGGAAAATTATACTGAGAAGGTGATTTCTCAGTAAGGACTGAAGAAAGTGGGGGAGATATCTATACAGATGTGTGAGAAGAACATTTTACATGAGGAACAAGAAGTCTGTTAAAAAAAATAATGGGAAGACAAAACTATGGAGATAGTAAAAAGATCAGTGGTTGCAAGGATTGGGAGGAGGGTGGGATGAATAGGCAGGGTACAGAGGATTTCTAGGGCAGTGAAACTACTCTGTATGAAGCTGTGATGGGGGTATATGGCATTATACAACCTAATGTAAATTGCGACGTTTTAGTGATAATGATGTGTCAAATGTAGATTCATCAATAGTAACGAACACACCACTCTGAGTAGTATATGGGCAATCTCTGTATTTTCCTCTCAGTATTGCTATGAACCTAAAACCTTTCTAAAAAATAAAGTCTGTTAAAATAATAATACTAAAAAAGAGGCCAATGTGGATGAAGCAGAGTTAAGGGGAAAGAATAGTGAGAGGTACGTATGAGAGGTAATGGGGGCCAGACCATGTAAGGCTTTGTAAGTCATGTTCAGTGACTTACAATTTTTTACTCTCAGTAAAACCATGGCAGGGAAGCATTGCAGGATTTTGAGTGGAAAATGGACAAATATTGACTTGTGTTTTAACAGGATTATTCTGACTACTAGATTAAGAAAAGTCTGAACTAGATAAGAGAAAGAGCAGTGAAACCATTGAGAAGGCTATTGCAATCATTCAGGCAAAAGATAATGGTGGATTGGGCCTAGGGTGGTGGCAGAATTGGCTGTGAAAAATGTTCGAATTCCAATTTCTTTAAAAGGTAAAAATAATGATATTTGCTGATAGACTAGATATGGGGTAAGAAAGAAAGAGGGGAAATCAAGGATGGTGCTACAGTTTTGGGCCTTAGCAATTAGGAGAATATAGTTACCATTTAGAGAGGAAAACCACAGAAGAAGCATTTTGGGGATGGGAATATCAGGAGCTCATTTTAAACAAATTCTGTTTGAGGTGCTTTTTGGGCATCCAGGTGGAAATGTCAAGCAGGTCATCATACAGACTAGTCTGGATTTCAGGGCTAGAGGTAAAATCCTGGGAGTATTTATCATTCACATGATATTTAAAGGGGTGAGACTACATGAGATCACTTAGTGAATGAATATAGATGGAAAAGAAGTCCTAGGACTGCAACCTGGAGCACTCCAATCTTTAGAAGTTTGGAAATGAGGAAGAAACAGCAAAGTGGAGAGGGAAAGAGCAGTAAGAATGATAGGAAGATGACCAGGCAAATTTGGTGTGCAAATTTGGTGTCCAAATTTGGTGTTACGATGAATGCGTATCAAATCTGTCTACCTGTTATATTAGATGAGGTCTAAATCAAATAAGATGAGGACCATGTAATTGATAGTTGAGTTTAACAATATGAATGTCATTGGTGACTTTGATAAGAACAATTTCAGTGGAACAGTAGTGGGCAGAAACCCCATAATGGATCCAGAGACTTGAAGGAGAGCAATTGTAAGAGCAAGCAGATCATAAAAGCAACGAGATAATAACTGGAGGAGAAATTTGTCTCAAAAATAACACCATGCTTGTAATCTGATAGAAAGTACCAGTAGATGATTCAGGACAGAGAGGAGAAAAGTGTACTTGAGCAGGCGCATGAGCAAAGAGCAACCTTAGCTATGTTTTTCTCCTGTAGTAAGAGAAGAATAAGTAGAGTGTATGATCACAGGGGAAGGTACGTGGGGTGTTGGGAACTTGTTTTTCTGTTGTTATGGTTGGGCATGTTGAATTTGAGGTGCTTGGGAGACAACTTTGGGGAGATATCAAGTCAGCAATTTGAAGCCCAGAAAAGCTTCAGATGTAGATTCAGAGTTTGTCAGCATAATGGATGATAATTGAAATAGGTGGTATAATAGATGGGATAGCTCAGGGAAAATGTGTAAAAAAAAAAAAAAAAAAAAAGTTGAGCACCTGTGACAGAATACCTGGGAGCACTGGCATTTACATGGAGGAAAGAGGGGTTGGGGGGCTCACAAATACAGCTGAAAAGTCTAAATGTAGGCTGAAAATCAAGAAAGTGGGTATCACTGAAGCCAAGGGAGGACAGCATTTCAAGAGGGAGGGAATGGACAACACTGTCAAGGGTAGCCAGTAGATTGGATATAATAACAGTTGGGACAATAATGAGTTTGCGGACAACAGTTTTTTTGAGGTGGTGGCTGTAGAAGTCAGATTTTGGCACAGGGAGGAAAATTTAGGCAGTGAGGAAGTGGATACGGCAAACTCTCAAGATTTCAAGGTGGTTGCCAGTGAACGGGAAGACAAGGAAAGTGGAAAATGAAGTGTGACGTAGAGTTTAGGGGAGAGTTTGTTTATTTCATTTCAGTATGAGAGAGACTTAAGTTTTGTTTAACGCTAATAGGAAAAAACAAAAATGGTTGTATATAGAAATTTTACTCAATTTATTCATATACTTATTTTTCTGAAAGGATGCTTCTTTGTAATTTTTCGTATTTTTTTTCATTGTTGTTTGGAGTTGCTTCTGAATCAAGAAAGATTCCTTGGTTTCCCTGGTGGTGCAGTGGTTGAGAGTCCGCCTGCCGATGCAGGGGACACGGGTTCGTTTTCCAGTCCGGGAAGATCCCACGTGCCGCGGAGTGGCTGGGCCCGTGAGCCATGGCCGCTGAGCCTGTGTGTCCGGAGCCTGTGCTCTGCAACGGGAGAGGCCACAGTAGTGAGAGGCCCGCGTACTGCAAAAAAAAAAAAAAAAAAGAAAGATTCCTAAACATAACTAAATTTCACATTTTGATTATAGATAAGAAGGAAAGGGACACATTTGTTTGGACACAGGATGGTTATTTTCCTAGAAGTTATCATTTAAATTATAATTTAATTTATATTCAATAATTTAGTGAGGAAGGGATTTTTAAGATTACATTTTTAAAATCAGCCGTTACTTATGTTGTTTATTGACTTGGAAGCAATCATAAAATTACCCAGAACTGCCTCACATTTACTGCTAACTAACATCCTCCATCACACTGCTGTAGAGATAAGCCTCTTTATTTGCACTTCAACTCAGTATTCAAAAACTGATTCCCCTTTCTCCCTTAGGAGGTTTTTGTTGTTTCTTTTTCTTTTTTTGTCTTTTTGTCTTTTAAGACACTGTTTTTTATTTTCTCAATGATATAAGGTGCTTTACAAGTATGAACAATAACCTGCTACACTTTAATGTTTTGTATCCTTTCCATTGATTTTTTCTTTAAATCTGGAATGTAATTCCGTGTGTGGCATCTGTTTTCTAATGTAGAAAAAATAACTTATCAAACACTAAATTTTACTCTAAGAATACTACGTTTATAAATTTTTTCCACGTTTGAAATGGTAGCCCAAAATCCACCTGATTGATGCTCATTTGGCACGTTCTTCTCAATTCTGGTCGCTAAACTACATCCTGAGTTAGGATGAAAATAATGCAGCTTTCAGGCTTTGAAATGACTACGTTGAAATTGCCAAAAGGGTCAGGAGGTTGTCTGCGCAGGACAATGTTTTCCATCGCTTACAGAGTTACATTTGGCATGTCAAGAAGAGAGGACATAATCCCACAGCAGCAGACACTTAAAATAAAAGAAGACAGCCACAAGGATTCGTGCAGAATATTTTAAATATGCCCGTTGAGCAAAATGATTTAAATGATTTTTCTTCAAGGGCGATGCTCCTATATGCATCCTTTGAAAAATTAAAGATCCTAGAATAGTGTCTTCCATGTGGGACATCTTGAAAGATAATATTTTGGTTTCAGTGGGTTACACACCAGTTCTTGTTAGTTTAGTGGGTCTGTTTACAGAGTGTGGTGGTTTCGTTCTTTAGATTTGCAGAGTTTATAGAGAAAGAAAGTTACAGCCTGCACACCCAAGACAAGGACAATTCCTCCAATGAAACTGGTGGCATCAAAGGTAGACTTCCGTGCAGGTTGTGAAGTCGGAGTTAAAGAGGTATCAGTTGTACCTGATGTAGTAGTTGTGGTGGAAGCTGTAGAAGAGGAAGGCGGAGTTGTGGTTTTAGCTGTAGAGTTGGTTGGCAATGGTGTGGCAGTGGACGCAGGACAGACTTCTGTGCTGTTCACCACCTTGCAATCACGAACTGTTGAATCACCTGAACAGTAGCCTTTACCTTTGCATTTTATCCAAAAGCAGGTAGTGTTAGCAGCATTAGCATCAAAACAGGAAACCCGGTTGTTGCGGCTTTCAGAGATTTCTGGTGCTGGAGTGGTGCCCGGCGGAGCGGCGGCGGCACCGGGGCTGTCCTGGTGGTAGTCGGTAAAGCCGAGGGTGTAGTCACGTTCGGGGCCAGCGTGGTGTTCTGAGCCGCGCTCGTCACGCAGAGCGCTGCCAGGCAGCCGGCGGCCAAAAGCAGCGGGCGGGGCAGCGCCAGTATCGCGGCCTCCGCGTTGGCCTTCGAGCGCGTCTGTCCCTCTGTCCCCTGCGGCGCCGCCTCCCAGACTCCTCCCTTTGGAGATTTTTAAAAAGTTCGTTAGAACTGTGTTTACCCCTAAGGGTGAATCAATTCTGTCCCTTAGAACTATCATTTTAAATAAGTTTTATAATATTGTATGTATGTGTAGATAGGTAGGTACTTACGGAGGAAGGGAAGAAGGAAGGCAGGAGTAATGGAAGGATGGGCTTAGTGTGTTGAGAGAACTGTTGGAAATGGAAGTTGAATTTTCTATGCAATCTAGAGCTGAGTGTAAGCAATTGTATTGTGGTCCCTATACCCTCCTTTCTCCCTAGCTTCCTCATTTTCCCATGCTTTCTAGGATATTTACAACTGAATAAGGTGAACATAATCAGGATGTCTTCCTCAGATTTTCAAATGAAGAACAAAATAGATATTATTAAGCAGACAAATCTATTTATTAACTAAAAGGAAATGATTGTGACTTCCTAATTTTAAGGGAAATGTTTGGGATTTGGAGCAACTGAGATATAAGTGGCTTTTCAGAATAAGGCATATGATATAATAGCCAATCTGGGATACCATTATTTTACCTTTAATTCAATTCCTTTTTTTCCTTTTATATTTTTGCATTGTATTAGTCAAAGTGAAAGGGAAGAATTTGAAAATGAGTTCAAACAACAGTATGAACGAGAAAAAGTGTTATTAATGGAAGAAAATAAAAAACTGACAAGTGAGCTTGATAAGGTGAGTGATTTAATCTCATTGATATTCATTGATACATGCTAGATGTTCAGCACTATCATAGCAATTATAGATATAATTTTATATTTGGTGTACATTTTTTTATTTACTATTCTTCCTAAACGCAAGGATTCCTTCTGTGTACAGGCAATTTTTCATTTTACCAATCTGTACAGGAGTCTTCTTGGAGAGAGGACTTGGCTTACCTCGTCTTATTCTTTGTCCCATTTATTTTTTGAGCCCCTGTTCTTTATTTCACTTTCCATCTCTCTTTTACTATTAATCACTTACTTTGTCATGGCTAAGCTAAGGCCTGTCTTTGGCAAGAACAGGAACAATTAAGCCAAACTAGAGAAATTTTGACAGTTCTGATGTCATATTCATGATGGAGAACTGATAATAGCTAGAAGTAATACCATTGGTAGTTAAGAAGCCAAAGAAACCAACTCTGCCTGTAAACTCTACAGCTTGAATAAAGAGCTGAACCATAGATTAAACCTAGATTAAAACAGCTAGATTTATGAACAAAATTTTAAATACTTAAAGGAATCTTTTTCCATTTAGTATCTCAGATTTCTTGAACTGACATCATTCTGCATTTCTTGTCCCAGTTGTTAACAGCTGTAAAAATCCTAATATTAATCAGCAGTTTTAATAGTTTTACTTACTTTTAAATAATAAGGTTTGGATAATTGTGCTTTGTAATGAGTTCAAGGATTTTCCTGAAGTAAAAGTATTATGTTCAATTAATAGTCATTTCAATAACACATTGAAAGACAATGGCTAAATAGTCATAAAAGAGAGACTTTTCATTCATTCTATCTCAATTTTCCATTGTGTTCCATATTTCTTTTTATTTCTGTCACTATTTTCCCAATGATTATTCAGTTTTCTAAGCATTTAAAAATGACTGCTAGTTTGGTCGCAAACTACTTGAGAAAGAACTCTGTTAGTTTATTTTGTAATTACAAAGCTGATGCACACAAACACTGTGGAAAGTGGCCAAATAGTAAGTAGTATAAATTATTTTTTTAACTATGAATACTGTATGAACAGTATTGTATAACTCTTAGTTACTTCCACTAAAATAAAACTAACAGTATTTAAACTTTATCCAAATAGGTCACATAATTGTTATTTAATGGGCTTAACCAATATGACTACAAAATTAAACATCATTTCTGTCTACCAGACAGAATTTTAAGATTCTGTTAAGAGTGACCTTGAGGTAAGAAATATAATTAAACCCTAGAAGGTCACTTCATGTAGAGTTTATAAGCAAATTACCTAGTAAAAGATGGTATTATAGTTAGAGAAAAATTGAATTGTGATATAATCAAATCGAATGTAGATCAAATCTTGTATTCACCCCTTGGTTTCATTTCATTATTAACCATAAAGTTCTGGCAAGTTTACCAGAAATACATCTTTAGAAATAATTTTTAAACAATACTCTTTGGATTTTGATGAGATCTGAAGGATAAAAATAAAAGCCTATCTCCTAATTTTATAAAAAGTAGAATATTACCTTGTCTTGCTAAATTGAAAGATGTGGTAAAGGATATGAACAGAACTTTGAGAGCAAATCATATGGTTGGCAAGTATTCAGTGACAAATGATAACAGGAAATGTTTATTTCTGGAGAAATAGGGGAGGATCTGGGTCTTCTTCCATTTGAACCTCTTCTCTATTTTTGGTCCTTTTATTCAGCTTTACTTCTCTGTCAGTCCACCTAACTGCACATCTTCACTGTTTCTTTCCATTTATTCATTTTTTGGTTTGGTTGAATTGGGTATTTTCCCCAAGAGGGATAACCAAAGAATACCTTTGCCATTGCTACACCAACTGTTCCATTGGGAACCTGCTTGAAGAGAACCGAATTCCTTCTCAACAGAACTTCAGATATAGAAACCAAAAAGCAATTAGTATGTTAATTTTGAAACTTATATAACTAATAGAGTCTCATAGTCAGATTTTTTTTAACTTCAAAAATAAAAATTAAAAAGGAAATAGAAAAAAGTTTGTTGATATTTTCAGAAGTCTGTATTCAAAGTTTCTATTAAAGGTAATTTATTGCAAGTAAAATTAGCCATATATGCCAAGGAGTGGAAGTAAATGGTTTCCAGTAAGAAAATATTATCATTTGTATCTTGTTATTAAATAATTATTTTACATAAAAGCAAAATTACACAATGTGGAAAATATTCAACATAAAAGTTACCTATGATTTCATTAACATGAAACAACTATTTTACTTTTATATGTTCCTTTCCAGGTTTTGTTGTATATGTATTATTACATAATTTCAGTCATATATACATTTTATTTTCTAATCTGCCGTTTCATTTAAAACATGAGCATTTTTCCATATTCCTGTGTAGTCTTATAATTATCGTAAGCCAGGTATGTCAATTTACAAATAGTAAAACCTTCTCATTCCCAAACATGCAAAATGAAGTAATGCTTAGGTAGAATTTACTTTGTGCAGGCCCTCTCCTGAGTTACTTTATATAAACCATATAATTCTCACAATAACTCTGTGAGGTATACCCTATTGTTCCTACCATTTTACAGATGAGGAAATTGAGGAAAAAGGAGATTAAGCTACTCTTGTAATCTCAAAACTAGGGAGTGGCAGGATGGGATTGGAACACGGGTAGTCTGGCTCCAGAGCCCCTGTGCTTTAATTCAGTAAGAATGAGAAGATTAACTTTTCCTGACAAATACTAAACACATCTATTTAAGACTCCTTTGAACTACTGTAACATGACAGTGCAAAAATTTGTATTTCCTCCTCTTCTTGCAAATCTCCAGCTGAAACCCCAATCACAGATTGTAAGTCAAAAGCAATGGTGATCAGAAAAGGATGTGTTGTAGGAATTAGTGAAGACACTGCATCTACAAAAAACATTCTCCAAAATAGCTGGTAGACTTCTGGCTATGCTAACGTGAAGAGATTGATGAATCCGAGATGGATTGATGAATCCAAGAAAAAAAAAGTTTCAAAGTGGACACAGTTGTTGAAAACAGACATTTCAGAGCTCCCAGAGTTAACCAAAGGAAGACAACTACAAAACATTACTGAGATAAATTAAGGAATATCTAAACAAATGGAGAGATATACTGCATATTGTTAGGACTGCAGTTCTCTCCTAATAGATCTATGGATTTGGGGAAATCACTATCAAAATTTTGCTAGGCTTTTTTGTTAGAACTGGCAAGCCTATCCTTAAATTTATATGGGAATACAGATGATCTACAATAGCAAAAATATTTGGCGGGGGGCGGGGAGGCGAGGGGTACAGAAGTTGGAGGATTTACACTACAGAATTTCGAAACTTACTGTAAATCTATAGTAATCAAAAGACGGTAACATTGGCATAATGGAACAGCATAGAGAGTCCAAAAATAAGACGTCATATTTATGGCTGATTGATTTTCAGCAAAAGTACCAAGGCAATTCAATGGGAAAAAGAGAATCTTTTCAACAAATGGTGCTGGAATAATTGGATATCTATGTGTAAAAAATTAACTTAGATCCTTACCTCATAACATACACAATTAATTCAAAATGGATCATAAACTGAAATATGAGGTAAGCATAGGAGAAAATCTTTGTGATTTGGCGTTAGTCAAAGATTTTTTAGATATGACACAAAGCACAAACCTTGAGAGAAAAATAATTATAAATTGGACCTCATCAAAATTTAAAGACAACATTAATAAAATGAAAAGACATATATAGATGAAAAGATTTTCAAATAATTTATCTGATAAAAGACTTATATTTGGAATGTATAAAGAACTCTTAAAACTCAAGAAATAATACAAACAACCCAATGGAAAATAACGGGGGGAAAATTGAAAACGGGGGGAAAATTTCATGAAAGAAGATATATGAATAACAAATAAGCACGTGAAAAGATGTTCACTATCATTAGTCATTAGGAACAATGCAAGTTAAACCATAGAAACATATTGTTGTACAGGCTCAAGAGTTAATCAGTCAGTGACCATGCCAGCTGTTGGCAAGGATATGGAGGAACTGAAACTCCTACACTGCTTGTAGAAGTGCAAGATGGTATAACTACTTCAGAAAACAGTTTTAAATTTCTCAAAAAGTTAAGCATACACTTACCCTATAACTCGGAAATTCTCCTAGTTATTTATCCAGAAGAATTAAAAGCATAGTCCCTTTAGAAACTTGTATATGAATGTTCATAGCATCATTATTCATAATAGCAAATAACCGGAAACAATGCAAATGTTCATCAAGTAGTGAACGGATAAGTAAAGTGTACTAATATCCATGTAATAGAATACTACCCAGCTATAAAAAGGAGTTAGTTTCTGATATGTGCAACACTGTGGTTGAACCTCAATAATACGATAATTTTAAAAAGCCTGATACAAAAATCTATATATTGTATTATTTCATTGATATTACGTTTCTAGAAAAGGCAAAACTATAGACACAGAAAATAGATCAGTGATGCCGAGAACTCATGGTGGAAGCCAGGATTGACTGCAAACCAGCTTGAGGGAAATTTCTCAGGTATTGGAAGTGTTCCCAAACCAGACTGTGGTGATTATTGCACAAATGTTTAAATTTACTAAAAATCATCAAACCATAAGTGTTATAATGAGTGAATTTTATAGTATGTAAATTATACCTTAATAAACCTATAAAAAGAAAATAGATGGTAAAATACATTTTTAAGGGTAAATAGCACACCCTGGAGTACAAAACGTAAGTTCCTTGTTCTCAATAGGCAGATAACGATGTGTGTTGGTAGTGACAGGTTCTCTGACCGTTTTTTCTTTCTAAGAAGACAATGAGGTTGAGGATAGGATTAAATGGGGAATGCATAAAGTAATTTGTCTTTTGGCAGAGGGGAAGAAATGAAGCTTTGCATTGTGACTTGTGCTGAAACTGCCTATCTCCCATGGAAGTACAGGTTAAAAACACACACCAGAAAAAACCTGGGTCATTAGGAGAATTCCAGATGAACTTAGTTTAGGGAGTTGGCAAAACTTGTACATTTCTTCTAGTTTGTCCAGTTTATTGGCAGAGAAAATTACAGGCCCATATCTTTGATAAATATAGATGCAAAAATCCTCAACAAAATATTAGGAAACCGAATCCAACAACCATAAAAAGGATCATACACCATGATCAAGCTGGATTCATCCCAGGGTTACATGGATGGTTCAACATATGCAAATCAGTCAGTGTGATAAACCACATCAACATAAGAAAAGACAAAAACTACATGATCATCTCAATAGATGCAGAAAAAGCATTTGATAAAACTCAACATCCATTCATGATAAAAACTCTTTCCAAAGTGGGTGTAGAGGGAACATATCTCAGCATGTAAAAGCTATTTATGGCAAACCCATAGCCAACATAATACTCAAAGGTGAAAAGCTGAAAGCCTTTCTGCTAAAATCTGGAACAAGACAAGGATGCCCACTCTTACCACTTCTGTTCAACATAGTATTAGAAATCCTAGCCACAGCAGTCAGACAAGAAAAAGAAATCAAAGGTATCCAAATTAGAAGGGAAGAGGTAAAGTTGTCATTGTATGCAGATGACATGATACCATATATAGGAAACCCTAAAGACTCCACACAGAAACTACTAGAACCGGTAAACAAATTCAGCAAGGTAGCAGTATACAAGATTAACATACAGAAATCAGTTGCGTTTCTTTACACTAACAGTGAAATCTCAGACAGGGAAAGTGAAAAGACAATCCCTTTTAAAATTGCATCAATAAAAAAACAAACAAATTTAGGAATAAACCTGACCAAGGAGGTGAGAGACTTATATGCTAAGAGCTATAAAACATTGATAAAGGAAATTGAAAGTGATTCAAAGAAATGGAAAAATATCCCATGCTCTTGGATTGGAAGAATTAATATTGTTAAAATGGCCATACTACCCAAAACAGTCTACAGATTTTATGTGATCTCTGTCAAATTACCCATGTCATTTTTTACAGAACTAGAACAAATATTCCTAAAATTTATATGGAACCACAACAAAAAACAGAATTGCCAAAGCAATCCTGAGGAAAAAGAACAAAGCTGGAGACATAATCCTCCCAGACTTCAGACAATACTACAAAGCTACAGTAATCAAAACAGCTTGGTATTGGCTGACAGAAACAGACATATGGATCAGTGGAACAGAATAGAGAGCCCAGAAATAAACCCACACACCTATGGTCAATTAATCTTCAACAAGGGAGGCAAGAATATACAATGGAGAAAAGACAGTCTCTTCAGCAAGTAGTGTTGGGAGAGCTGGACAGCTGCATATAAAACAATGAAGTTAAAACACTCCCTCACACCATACACAAAAATAAACTCAGAATGGCTTGAAGACTTAAATATTAAGACATGATACCATAAATCTCCTAGAAGAGAACATAGGCAAAACATTCTCTGATGTAAATCATAGCAATAGTTTCTTATGTCAGACCCAGGAAGAGCCACTGTTTCAGTAAGAGACCAAGGACAGAATCCAATGTCCCAGCTTGAAAGCAAGTCAAGCAGGAGGGGTTCCCTTTTACTAGGGTCAGCCTTTTTTTCTATTCAGGCCTTCAACTGATAGAATGGGAACCATCCACATTAGGAAGGTTATCTGCTTTATTCAGTCAATCAATTCAAATGTTAATCTCACCCAGAGACACCTTCAAAGACACAACCAGAATGTTTGACCAAATGTCTAGGCACCCTGTGACCCAATCAAGTTGACTCATAAATTTAACCATCACATGGCCCCTCATCTTCACAAACCTATAAATAATTCTTGTAGGAAAAATTCGTCTCCTTCAAGCTGAGTAATCAGAAAGAAAACTAACACAATATCTCTACAAATATATCAGAAAGGAAGAAAGGACTAGTAATAACTAATGACATATTGAGACCATTTATCAGAAAAATGTAGCCATGAAATAAAAATTGTATGCAAATATTTTATCATGAACTTTTAAAAACTAAATAAACAAGAATTTTTGCTTCTGTGACAGATTAGCTTACATCATACCTACCACCTCACCAAGAAGAGCTATAAAGCTGGACTTAAAAAAAACGTTTTTAATACTGTAGCAATACTGCCTGGAAGTATTCATCTGCAGGAAGGCACTGGAGAGATAAGAAGGCAGCCGATTCTTTACTGACCCAGATCCTTTAGAAAGGAGTAGTACAGAGAGATGAGCCCAGCATTCAGTGCCAGTTTTCCTCTTGAGGCATTTGCAGATTTGAAAGCTGTAGCAGAGAATCCAGGACGTTGAGCACAGTATTCCACAGTATCACAAGTTTAGAGAGAAAAACTGAATATCAATGCCCACCAAGGTGCAGGATCCTTGGTAATCAATTCAAGCTTTCAACTGAACTCATCGAAAAGGCTACATTTTAGAAATAAGGGTGAACCAGAGAGAGATGAGCCCTCTCAGTGACTGAAACCCAGCCTCTAAGTAACTGAATCCATGATCTGTCTAATTGCCTAGCAGAAGTAAAAGTAAGCAGTCTCTGGAGGAAGATATTATATGGAGCCTCAAGTTATCTCTAAAATTTTCATACACTATATGTGGCATGCAGTAAGAAATTACAATGCATACCAAGAGATACAACCAAAGAAAACCAAGACATAAAAGTATAATAGCAAAAACAAAGTAAGAAAAGAATAAATGAGAAGAAAACCAGGCAGTCAGTATAAACAGACCCACACAATTCCGAGTATTGGAATTTTCTTAACTGAACTTTAAAATAACTGTATGATATATTCAAGAAAATAAACATGATGAAGAATTTCAGCAGACAACTGGAATCTATACAAAACAGTCAAATAAATCTTTAGAAGTGAAAAATAAAATAAATGAAAAATCCCAACAGAAAATTTTAACAGTAGATTGGAAAGAACCAAAGAAAGGAAGGGGTAAATAAAAACCTTCCCATACTGAAGTCTGGATATAGATTTAAAAGGACAGAAATACAGGGACTTCCCTGGTGGTCCAGTGGTAAAGAATCCGCCTTACAATGCAGGGGATGCTGGTTCGACCCCTGGTCAGGGAACTAAGATCCCATGTGCCATGGGGCAACTAAGCCTGCATGCCACAACTACTTGCACGCTTGCATGCCTCAACTACAGCCCATGTGCTCTGGAACCCGCGCACCACAGCTACAGAGCCCATGTGCCCTGGAGCCTACGTGCCACAACTAGAGAAGAGAAAACCTGCACGCCACAATTAGAGAGCCCATGCACCACAACAAAGATCCCTCACATCGCGACTAAGACCAGACGCAGCCAAAAATAAATAAATAATAAATTTTAAAAGATATATTAAGAAAAAAGGACAGAAATACATAAAAGTGGATGTGAGACATAGGGGACGTGATGAAAAGATGACATACAAATATTTGCTTTCCCAGAAGGAGAGGAGAAAGACTGTGGTAGAAGGCATATTTGCAGAGTTAATGGCCCATAATTTTCCAAAACCTCTGAGAAGTGTTTAGCCACAAATTCAAGAAATGCCACAAACCCTACAAGTGATAAATAGAAATTAAATCCCTTAGGCACATTATAGAAAAATTACTAAAAACCAACCAACCAAAGAAAATCCTAGAAGCAGCCAGAGAAGAAAGACACATTGTATTCGAAGGAGCAAAAGCTAAACTTAAAGCTGTCTTTACAACAGAAAAAATGGAACCCAGGATAAAAAGGAATGACATCTATAAATAATAAAAAGGAATAGAAAGGAAAATAACTGCCAATCTAGAAAATTATATACAGCAAAAAATGTCTTTCAAAAATGAAGGCAAAAATTCAGACTGTAGAGAACTCTGCAGGACAAACAACCTACTTTCTTCAACAAATAAATTACAAGAAAAATTAAAGTGTTGGAGGGGAACTGCTATGTACTAAATGTTTGTGTCCCTCCAAAATTCAGATGTTGACACCTAGTACTGTTTGGAGGTATAGCCTTTGGGAGATGATTAGGTCATGAAGGTAGAGCCTTCATGAATAGGATTAGTGCTCTTATAAAAGAGACCCCACAGAGCTCCCTCATCCCACGACCATCTATAAAACCAGGAAGTGTGCCCTTGCCAGACACTGAATCTGCTGATCTTGGACTTCCCAGCAGCGTCCAGAACTATCAGAAATAAATGTTTCTTGTTTAAGCCACTCAGACTGTGATATTCCACTACAGCAGCCGAAATGGAGTAATCTGGAGCCTATAAGTAAAAAAGACTTAAAAGATAGAGCAACCATTAAGTTACGTTTACTTGTTGGTATGATTCAATTTAACAGACTGTTAAGTCTTTTGATGTTTTGAGACAACTGGAAATTTGAACAATTACTAGCTACGTGATAATGTAAGGAAACTTGTTAAATTTGTTTAAATATGATAATGATATTGTGGTTATACATAAAAAGGGAGCCTTATTTTCTAGAGATATACACAGAAATATATATGGATAAAATTATACGATGTCTGCAGAATAATACCGGAGGAAAGGGTAAGAAGACAGGAGTACAAATGAAATAAGATTGACATTGAGGTGATAATTGTTGAAGTTAGTGATGATGGGCTCATGGGAATTCACTTATACTCTTCTGTTCATTTTTGTATATGCTTGAAATTATAAGTTTTTTTAAAAAGAGGATGACATAGAGATATTTTCAGACAAAAAAATGAGAGATGTTGTTACCAAGAGAACTGGGGAGTTCTTCAGGCAAATGGAGAATGTTCACAGATGGAACCAATTCAATATGGGGAGTATGGGAAAAGCAAAGGCAGAAGGAGAATTCAGAGTACTTGATGTTTCCACATTCAGTGACCAGAGGGTGCATCATAATAGGAAATCAGAAAGACAAGCATTTTTGAGTTACCAGATTTAACAAGAGGCATCTGAGCACCTTGAATTCCTGTTCCTAAAAGTCACACGTCTTTAAGTACCTTAAAACTGCCTTTCAGCTTACCACTTTGTATGAGAACTTGAGTACATGCAACCAGCAGTTAGAAGAAGAGGTAAAGGATCTAGCAGACAAGAAGGAATCAGTTGCACATTGGGAAGCTCAAATCACAGAAATAATTCAGTGGTGAGTACTCTCTTAAATCTGTTTTTGTGGGTAAATTTTGGCCATATAGTCAAGTTGGTATGAATTCCAGGAGGAGTATTTATTACTGGTCTGTGCTTCTTCTATGTTGTCTGTTATTTTCCTCTTTTCTCTAACTCCATCAAATATTCCATATCAGCTTTTACACAGTTTCATTGGAAGCTGATATTTCTTTCTAAGAAAAGAAAATGTTATTGTCTCCTAAGACAGTTGGTCCTTAAAGAACTGAAGAAACTCATTCACTAGCTATCGATGTTCCTTTCTAAGATCAAAATTGCTGTATTTGTGATTACTTTAAGAAACAGAAAGCCTGGAGAATACTTTACAAGCTGAAGATGTGGTTTCACCCTTTTCATAATTATAACAGACTAATTCACACACGGCATTTTTAGAACATTAAATGGTTACAGTTTAGCTGTATCAACTGTTCTTTAAGCCCCTAGGATTTAATTTGGGATAATTGCCTTAGTAACTTTCATATTAATTAACTCAAATGATTGTTCTGGTATTTGTAAAAATTTGTATATTTTTATAATACTTGAAGAAAGTAGAATCCAACAGGGACTTTATTTTCTAATGCAAATAGCCTAACTTTTTATATTTACTTTTTTAACTTTCTGACTCTTTTTTAGCACGTTATTGATGTTTTATTTATATAAACAGCTACTGGTTTCTTCAAATATCTATAGACCAATAATTTGGTGAGAATGTTAGTTTATCATGCTCTTATTTTTGTTCTCTAAGCATTTTTTCCTACTTATACCAGCTTAATACCCTCCTTCTTAAATGAAATCATAAGTGAATAAACACTGCCTTTTTAAGTAATCTTACCCAAATGACTCAAATATTTTGATATTGACTTAACTATAGAGCTCTTATGTTAACTCAGCTTTAGCTTATGAATGTGACTGTTGAGTGCATATCTGAAGGAAAATGCCCAAATTGTGGAAATATGGTTGTGTTCCAAATAGTACAGTTAATGGTTCATTAATATTTAATTGAGATCCTTGTCATAAACTCTACATTTCTGAAGCAAAATCATTTTAATCTTTAGCCGTGCTTATAATATCAAACATTATGACTTTTCATTTGTAACTCCATTATTATGTAATCAAATTTGTAATAAGATGTTAATGAAAATGACTTTACAGAAGACAAAACTGATTTGGCCAAAGCCTAAGACCCTAGACCACTGATCTTTTCAAGTGATTGCATGATGGGTTCAGATGGAATGGGAAGTGGTTCTAGTAAAGAAGCTTTAAATATGGACTATCTGGAAAGGGTTAGTAGAAAGGATGAAGATGAAAATTTTTGTGTGATACTACAAAGCACTTTTTTACACATTTCACATTCAAGTTAAATATGCAGAAGAAATCAGGAATACAATGAATTCACTTTGCATTAAAACTATTATTTAGAAATGGACTAATATATTCGATAATAAATTAAATACCTAATAGGCTAAAAGCAAAAGATATACTCACTGTTCTCAGAGTTCTCACCTATTTGAAAGTTATATCTCTGAGATATTCTGTGCAAACTTATAAAGGTCAGAAGTCTCAGGTTATTCCTGGTTCTTTAATCTGGTATATTAAAAAATGAAGTAATGCCAAAACAAGTTTTTCGAAACTTGCGATATGCAGTGTTTTCAATGTTTCCATTGGCCAAATTAACAGTTTTAAAGTAAAACAAACACTGCTGTATATAAGACTTCATCTGAATGCATTTCTAATGGCCTCGTTACTCTGCTCCCTCTGCCTTTCCCTATGAAATACCTCTTTCATGTGAAAGAAAACCTTTTAGGTCAAGGAGACCTTGTTGCTCACACTGTATTGGAACAGGGACCTTTCTTCTCACCACTGACTCATCAGAAGACTTCACTCTTTCTCTTCGAAATGGTACTACGAGGAGAGGTTGAAGTAGTAGGCTGGTCCATAAGATTCATTTTTTAGATGTATCTCCTCACATATAATGCATTCTTCTGGTATAATAGGAGATAGAAAGGTCTGTAAAATAGGGTACTTGGCCTTCAAGTACTAGCTTATAGTGTAACATTTAAAGTTTAAAAACTAATGTGATCAGAGCTGGATATAAATAACAAGACTTAAATGTAAATTGTCTTATGTATTGTACAAATACTGATTTTTCTATATGAGTATAGAGGAGAATTACTTCAGACTGGGTGCTAAAGAAAGTTGGGGGTAATCAGTGGAACTATAATGCATTTTCTGAAAACACTGAGTTCAATAAAGGGTGCTACTATTCCTATAAAAGAATAGTAGGAAATAAGACCAATAAAGTTATTGCAGCACAATTAACATGAATACTGGGTAAGAATCAGAACTTCATTTATTTATAAGAAGAAGGAGAAGGCTTTTCTGCAACGGATTATGGAATTGATTGAGGTGATGCATTAGGAAGGTAACTCTTCATAGTGGTGTTCAGCATGAAATAGAAGGAAATTTGGGGGAAGCTGAACAAATGGAGAAGCCATGGAAGAAGGATCTATAGGACTTAATTAATTATAAATGAAGGGCAAGAGATGAGGAGGAATTAGTATTTCTGAAACTCTGTGTTGGAGAGATTAAGAAAATGGTGCTATCACTGAAGTAAGAAAAGTCAGGAGAAGGAACCAGCTTTGGGGAGGATGATATAATCAATTTTAGTTGTTCTTTTGTTTGTTGGTGAGTCTGAGATCATTCTGAGATATCTGAGTGGAGATTTCCAATATGCTTTAGAAAAGATGACTTAAAGGTTAGGATTAGAAATATAAATTTGGGAATTTAATTTCTAGTAAATAAGGCCGTTGAAGTTGTTGGGTTTTATAATAGAAAGAAGGATAATGGTGAGGGTGATAATAGTAGAAGATAGAGGAAACAGCTGTGTAAGACAACCAGGAAAATGTTTTAATAATCAGGAAAGGCTTTCAATAGTGAAACTTTTACTTTCCTTTGTTTAAATTCATTCACATTATTTGAAACACTCCTCATTCATTAATTTTCATTCCTGTGTAGTAATAGTTTACAGTGATTAAAAAATAGTGCGTTGTAGGCATTAGCCTGAAAATTCACATGTTTTCTCATTTAGTTATCACAACAGTCCTATGAAGTAGATATTATTATTATTCCCATCTTATAACTGAGATAACAGAGAGTTAGAGGGGGTAAATGACTTATCCAAAGACACACAACTGCTAAACAGTGAGCTAGGATTTGAACCTAGTTCTATATGACTCGAGTCAAGTTCTTAATCACTCTACTATATGTGTCCTGACTCCCAAACTTTTTTTTTAATTTTAATTTTATGTTGGAGTATAGTTGATTAACAATGTTGTGTTAGTCTCAGGTGTACAGCAGAGTGATTCCGTTATACATGTATGTGTATCTATTCTTTTTCAAATTCTTTTCCCATTTAGGTTATTACGGAATATAGAGCAGAGTTCCCTGTGCTATACAGTAGGTCCTTGTTGGTTATCTATTTTAATTATAGCAGTGTCTCAAACTCCCAATCTGTCCCTCCCCCAACCCTTCTCCCGTGGTAACCATAAGTTCGCTAAGTCTGTGCTGACTACCAAACTTTTTAAGGACCATGTCTTATATGTCTTCTTCAGTCTTCCTAATATGTCTACATAATAATCAGTATTTAGTAAATATTTCTTGATTATTTTGACTTAGCCAAAGAAAAGATGAGAGACTTGCCTCTAAAACTGTTTATTTTTTTAAAACGTCTTTATTGAAGTATAATTGCTTTACAATGGTGTGTTAGTTTCTGCTTTATAACAAAGTGAATCAGTTATACATATACATATGTCCCCATATCTCTTCCCTCTTGCGTCTCCCTCCCTCCCACCCTCCCTATCCCACCCCTCTAGGTGGACACAAAGCACCGAGCTGATCTCCCTGTGCTGTGCGGCTGCTTCCCACTAGCTATCTATTTAACTTTTGGTAGGGTATATATGTCCATATATACACTTTGTCCCAGCTTACCCTTCCCCCTCCCCGTATCCTCAAGTCCATTCTCTAGTAGGTCTGTGTCCTTATTCCCATCTTGCCCTTAGGTTCTTCATCACCATTTTTTTCTTTTTTTTTAGATTCCATATATATGTGTTAGCATACGGTATTTGTTTTTCTCTTTCTGACTTACTTCACTCCATATGACAGACTCTAGGTCCATCCACCTCACTACAAATAGCTCAATTTCATTTCTTTTTATGGCTGAGTCGTATTCCATTGTATATAAGTGCCACATCTTCTTTATCCATTCATCTGTTGATGGACACTTAGGTTGCTTCCATGTCCTGGCTCTTGTAAATAGAGCTGCGATGAACATTTTGGTACATGACTCTTTTTGAATTATGGTTTTCTCAGGGTATATGCCCAGTAGTGGGATTGCTGGATCATATGGTAATTCTATTTTTAGTTTTCTCAGGAACCTCCATACTGTTCTCCATAGTGGCTGTATCAATTTACATTCCCACCAACAGTGCAAGAGGATTCCCTTTTCTCCACACCCTCTCCGGCATTTATTGTTTGTAGATTTTTTGATGATGGCCATTCTGACCAGTGTGCAATGATATCGCATTGTAGTTTTGATTTGCATTTCTCTAATGATTAATGATGTTGAGCATTCTTTCATGTGTTTGTTGGCAATCTGTGTATCTTCTTTGGAGAAATGTCTATTTAAGTCTTCTGCCCATTTTTGGATTGGGTGGTTCGTTTTTTTGATATTGAGCTGCATGAGCTGCTTGTAAATTTTGGAGATTAATCCTTTGTCAGTTGCTTCATTTGCAAATATTTTCTGCCATTCTGAAGGTTGTCTTTTTGTCTTGTTTATGGTTTCTTTTGCTGTGCAAAAGCTTTTAACTTTCATTAGGTCCCATTTCTTTATTTTTGTTTTTATTTCCATTTCTCTAGGAGGTGGGTCAAAAAGGATCTTGCTGTGATTTATGTCATAGACTGTTCTGCCTATGTTCTCCTCTAAGAGTTTGATAGTGTCTGGCCTTACATTTAGGTCTTTAATCCATTTTGAGTTTATTTTTGTGTATGGTGTTAGGGAGTGTTCTAATTTCATTCTTTTACATGTAGCTGTCCAGTTTTCCCAGCATCACTTATTGAAGAGGCTGTCTTTTCTCCACTGTATATTCTTGCCTCCTTTATCAAAGATAAGGTGACCATATGTACGTGGTTTATCTCTGGGCTTTCTATCCTGTTCCATTGATCTATCTTTCTGTTTTTGTGCCAGTACCATACTGTCTTGATTACTGTAGCTTTGTAGTATAGTCCGGACTCTGGGAGCCTGATTCCTCCAGCTCCGTTTTTCGTTCTCAAGATTGCTTTGGCTATTCGGGGTCTTTTGTGTTTCCATACAAATTGTGAAATTTTTTGTTGTAGTTCTGTGAACAATGCCAGTGGTAGTTTGATAGGGATTGCATTGAATCTGTAGATTGCTTTGGGTAGTAGAGTCATTTTCACAATGTTGATTCTTCCAATTAAAGAACATGGTATATCTCTCCATCTGTTTGTATCATCTTTAATTTCTTTCATCAGTGTCTTATAATTTTCCGGATACAGGTCTTTTGTGTCCTTAGGTAGGTATATTCCTAGATATTTTATTCTTTTTGTTGCAATCGTAAATGGGAGTGTTTCCTTACTTTCTCTTTCAGATTTTTCATCATTAGTTTATAGGAATGCAAGAGATTTCTGTGCATTAATTTTCTATCCTGCTACTTTACCAAATTCATTGATTAGCTCTAGTAGTCTTCTGGTAGCATCTTTAGGATTCTCAATGTATAGTATCATGTCATCTTCCAACAGTGACAGCTTTGCTTCTTTTCCAATTTGGATTCCTTTTATTTCTTTTTCTTCTCTGAGTCCTGTGGCTAAAACTTCCAAAATTATGTTGAATAATAGTGGTGAGAGTGGGCAACCTTGTCTTGTTCCTGATCTAAGAGGAAATGGTTTCAGTTTTTCATCATTGAGGACGATGTTGGCTGTGGGTTTGTCATATATGGCCTTTATTATGTTGAGGAAAGTTCCCTCTATTCCTACTTTCTGGAGGATTTTTATCATAAATGGGTGTTGAATTTTGTCAAAAGCTTTCTCTGCATCTATTGAGATGATCATATGGTTTTTCTCCTTCAGTTTGTTAATATGGTGTATTACATTGATTGATTTGTGTATATTGAAGAATCCTTGCATTCCTGGGATAAACCCCACTTGATCATTGTGTATGATCCTTTTAATGTGCTGTTGGATTCTGTTTGCTGGTATTTTGTTGAGGATTTTTGCATCTATGTTCATCAGTGATATTGGCCTGTAGTTTTCTTTCTTTGTGACATCTTTGTCTGGTTTTGGCATCAGGGTGATGGTGGCCTCGTAGAATGAGTTTGGGAGTGTTCCTCCCTCTCCTATATTTTTGAAGAGTTTGAGAAGGATAGGTGTTAGCTCTTCTCTAAATGTTAGATACAATTCGCCTGTGAAGCCATCTGGTCCTGGGCTTTTGTTTGTTGGAATGTTTTTAATCACAGTTTCAATTTCAGTGCTTGTGATTAGTCTGTGTATATTTTCTATTTCTTCCTGGTTCAGTCTCTGAAGGTTGTGCATTTCTAAGAATTTGTCCGTTTCTTCCAAGTTGTCCATTTTCTTGGCATATAGTCGCTTGTAGTAATCTTTCATGATCCTTTGTATTTCTGCAGTGTCAGTTGTTACTTCTTTTTCATTTCTAATTCTATTGATTTGAGTCTTCTCCCTTTTTTTCTTGATGAGTCTGGCTAATGGTTTATCAATTTTGTTTATCTTCTCAAAGAACCAGCTTTTAATTTTATTGATCTTTGCTATCGTTTCCTTCATTTCTTTTCCATTTATTTCTGATCTGATCTTTATGATTTCTTTCCTTCTGCTAACTTTGGGGTTTTCTTTGTTCTTCTTTCTCTAATTGCTTTAGGTGTAAATTTAGGATGTTTGTTTGAGGTGTTTCTTGTTTCTTAAGGTAGGATGTATTTCTATAAACTTCCCTCTTAGAACTGCTGTTGCTGCATCGCATAGGTTTTGGGTCATCGTGTTTTCATTGTCATTTGTTTTTAGATATTTTTTGATTTCCTCTTTGTTTTCTTCAGTGATCCCTTGGTTATTAAGTCGTGTATTGTTTAGCCTTTGTGTGTTTGTATTTTTTACAGATTTTTTCCCTGTAATTGATATCTAGTCTCATAGAATTGTGGTTGGAAAAGATACTTGATATGATTTCAATTTTCTTAAATTTACCAAGGGCTGGTTTCTGACCCAAGATATGATCTGTCCTGGAGAACATTCCATGAGCACTTGAGATAAATGTGTATTCTGTTGTTTTTGGATGGAATGTCCTATAAATATCAATTAAGTCCATCTTGTTTAATGTATCATTTAAAGCTTGTGTTTCCTTATTTATTTTCATTTTGGATGATCTGTCCATTGGTGAAAGTGGGGTGTTTAAGTCCCCTACTATGAATGTGTTACTGTCGATTTCCCCTTTTATGGCTGTTAGTATTTGCCTTATGTATTGAGGTGCTCCTATGTTGGGTGCATAAATACTTACAATTGTTATATCTTCTTCTTGGATTGATCCCTTGATCATTATGTAGTGTCCTTCCTTGCCTCTTGTAGCATTCTTTATTTTAAAGTCTATTTTACCTGATATGAGTATTGCTACTCCAGCTTTCTTTTGATATTCATTTGCATGGAATATCTTTTTCCATCCCCTCACTTTCAGTCTGTATGTGTCCCTAGGTCTGAAGTGGGTCTCTTGTAGACAGCATATATATGGGTCTTGTTTTTGTATCCATTCATCCAGTCTGTGTCTTTTGGATGGAGCATTTAATCCATTTACATTTAAGGTAATTATTGATATGTATGTTCCTATTCCCATTTTCTTAATTGTTTTGGGTTTATTATTGTGCTTTTCCTTCTCTTCTGTTTCCTGCCTAGAAAAGTTCCTTTAGCATTTGCTGTAAAGCTGGTTTGGTGGTGCTGAATTCTCTTAGCTTTTGCTTGTCTGTAAAGCTTTTAATTTCTCCGTCAAATCTGAATGAGATCCTTGCTGCATAGAGTAATCTTGGTTGTAGGTTTTTCTCCTTCATCACTCTAAATATGTCCAGCCACTCCCTCTGCTTCCACAGTTTCTGCTGAAAGATCAGCTGTTAACCTTATGGGGATTCCCTTGTGTGTTATTTGTTGTTTTTCCCTTGCTGCTTTTAATATTCTTTCTGTGTATTTAATTTTTGACAGTTTGATTAATATGTGTCTTGGCATGTTTCTCCTTGGATATTTCCTGTGTGGCACTGTCTGTGCTTCCTGGACTTGATTGCCTATTTCCTTTCCCATATTAGGGAAGTTTTCAACTATAATCTCTTCAAATATTTTCTCAGTCCCTTTTTTTTTTCTCTTCTTCTTCTGGGACCCCTATAATTCAAATGTTGGTGTGTTTAATGTTGTCCCAGAGGTCTCTGAGACTGTCCTCAATTCTTTTCATTCTTTTTTCTTTATTCTGCTCTTCAGTAATTATTTCCACTATTTTATCTTCCAGGTCACTTACCATTCTTCTGCCTCAGTTATTCTGCTGTTGATCCCTTCTAGAGTATTTTTAATTTCATTTATTGTGTTGTTCATCACTGTTTTTTTGTTCTTTAGTTCTTCTAGGTCCTTCTTAAACGTTTCTTGTATTTTCTCCATTCTATTTCCAAGATTTTGGATCATCTTTACTATCATTATTCTGAATTCTTTTTCAGGTAGACTGCCTATTTCCTCTTCATTTGTTAGGTCTGGTGGGTTTTTATCTTGCTCCCTCATCTGCTGTGTGTTTTTCTGTCTTCTCATTTTGCTTATCTTACTGTGTTTGGGGTCTCCTTTTCGCAGGCTGCAGGTTCGTAGTTCCCATTGTTTTTGGTGTCTGTCCCCAGTGGCTAAGGTTGGTTCCATGGGTTGTGTAGGCTTCCTGGTGGAGGGGACTAGTGCATGTGTTCTGGTGGATGAGGCTGGATCTTGTCTTTCTGGTGGGCAGGTCTATGTCTGGTGGTATGTTTTGGGGTGTCTGTGGCCTTATGATTTTAGGCAGCCTCTCTGCTAATGGATGGGGTTGTGTCCCTGTCTTGATAGTTGTTTGGCATAGGGTGTCCAGCACTGTAGCTTGCTGGTTGTTGAGTGGATCTGGGCCTTGGCGTTGAGATGGAGATCTTTGGGAGATTTTCGCCATTTGATATTACATGGAGCTGGGAGGTCTCTTGTGGACCAGTGTCCTGAATTTGGCTCTCCCACCTGAAAGGCACAGCTTTGACACCTGACTGGAGCACCAAGAGCCTGTCTTCCACATGGCTCAGAGTAAAAGGGAGAAAAGAAAGAAAGAAGAAGATAAAATAAAATAAAATTAGAGTAAAATAAAATAAAGTTATTAAGATAAAAAATAATTATTAAAAAAAATTTTTAAGGTAGTAAAAAAAAGAAAGACGGAAAGAAGAGAGCAACCAAACCAAAAAACAAATCCACCAATGATAACAAGTGCTAAAAACTATGCTTAAAAGAAAAAAAAAAAAGGACAGACGGAACCCTAGGACAAATGGTAAAAGCAAAGCTATACAGACAAAATCTCACACAGAAGCATACACATTCACAAAAAGAGAAAAAGGGAAAAATATATATATATCGTTGTTCCCAAAGTCCACCTCCTCAGTTTGGGATGATTCGTTGTCTATTCAATTATTCAACAGATGCAGGGTACATCAAGTTGATTTTGGAGATTTAATCTGCTGCTCTTGAGGCTGCTGGGAGAGATTTCCCTTCCTCTTCTTTGTTCGCACAGCTCCTGGGGTTCAGCTTTGGATTTGGCCCCGCCTCTGCGTGTAGGTTGCCTGAGGGCATCTGTTCTTCTCTCAAACAGGACAGGGTTAAAGGAGCAGCTGATTCGGGGGCTCTGGCTTACTCAGGCCGGGGGGAGGCAGGGGTGCGGAGTGTGGGGCGAGCCTGTGGTGGCAGAGGCCGGCGTGACGTTGCACCAGCCTGAGGCGCGCCGTGCGTTATCCCAGGGAAGTTGTCCCTGGATCCCAGGACCCTGGCAGTGGCGGGTGGCACAGGCTCCCCGGAAGGGAGGTGTGGATAGTGACCTGTGCTCGCACACAGGCTTCTTGGTGGTGGCAGCAGCAACCTTAGTGTCTCATGCCTGTCTCTGGGGTCCCTGCTGTTAGCCGCGGCTCGCGCCCATCTCTGGAACTCCTTTAAGCAGCGCTCTTAATCCCCTCTCCTCGCGCACCGGGAAACAAAGAGGGAAGAAAAAGTCTCTTGCCTCTTCGGCAGGTCCAGACCTTTTCCAGGACTTCCTCCCGTCTAGCTGTGGCGCACTAGCCCCTTCAGGCTGTGTTCACGCCGCCAACCCCAGTCCTCTCCCTGCTATACGGCCGAAGCCCGGGCCTCAGCTCCCAGCCCCGCCCGCCCCGGTGGGTGAGCAGACAAGCCTCTTGGGCTGGGGAGTGCCGGTCGGCACTGATCCTCTGTGCGGGAATCTCTCCGCTTTGTCCCCCGCACCCCTGTTGTTGTGCCCTCCTCCACGGCTCCGAAGCTTCCCCCTCCGCCACCCGCAGTCTCCGCCCACGAAGGGGCTTCTAGTGTGTGGAAACCTTTCCTCCTTCACAGCTCCCTTCCACTAGTGCAAGTCCCGTCCCTATTCTTTTGTCTCTGTTTTTTCTTTTTTCTTTTGCCCTACCCAGGTACATGGGGAGTTTCTTGCCTTTTGGGAGGTGTGAGGTCTTCTGCAGCATTCAGTAGGTGTTCTGTAGGAGTTATTTCACATGTAGATGTATTTCTGATGTATCTGTGGGGAGGAAGGTGATCTCCACGTCTTACTCTTCCGCCATCTTGAAGCTCCTCCTAAAACTGTTTAAAAAATAAAAAAAGTTAAGAAAATGAGTAGTGTAAGCTTAACCAGATGGCCTAGAAGGAAGGGACAAGAGATGGTGTTGGGTTGGGGAAAGTGCGATGTTTTTAAGATTGAGGTTGGAAGTAGACAATGATTATGAAAAGGAATTGTTGTGCAAGACCTATGGCCTAGTGGAACTTAAATGGCATGAGCGTGTAGTGGACCAAGTCTTTTTATTTTTCTTTTTTCATCACCCTTCCCATCAGTAATATTTTGTAGCCAAGAAAATAGACATAGGTTTAATCAAAAGTTGAGAATTAGTGGAAGACCACAGTGGTAAGGGGATGTGAATGTATTCAAGATGTAAATAGAAAGCAAAGTTAGAAGGTGTTGTTTTTTATATAATATTTCAAACAATATTATAGCAATTTACATGGAGTTATTTGAGTTTCAAAGTGAATAAAATACACTGGATTTCATAGGTTCCTGGATGTGCAGAAGCCAAGATCTCTGAACTTTGATAGATACTAAACCAGCACTGGCTGAGGCCTGTTAGCCTGGCTAAATGGTAATATCGTTTTCTTAATTTATACTCTGTGAGTGTCCTTAGAGGAAAATACAAAATGTCTTTGGAGGAAAAAACAATCTTCCCCCATCTATATTTATTCTTTATGTTATAGATTAGGTGATTAAGTGAAAAGATTGTGGTCACTTGTGGTGTCCAAAGTTAAAGAATTTTAGAAGGTAACAGCATCCCAATACACAAACTTTCTTAATATTTTCTTAAGCCACTTTTCTTTAAAAGGCTGTGAACATATATACATGTATGTAGAGCCTACGAATATGTAGCTATCACTAGAGTAGGCAACTGTTTAACAGTGATTTTATTTGCTCCTTTATTCTTTTGATTGTCCTCCAAAGCACTTTCCCATCTGAGAGAAGAAGGGATCAAACCCCTTTTAAAGGGCCTCTTTAAGATGTAGATATGGGGGCTTCCCTGGTGGCGCAGTGGTTGAGAGTCCGCCTGCCGATGCAGGGGACATAGGTTCGTGCCCCGGTCCGGGAAGATCCCACATGCCACGGAGCGGCTGGGCCCGTGAGCCATGGCCGCTGAGCCTACGCGTCTGGAGCCTGTGCTCTGCAACGGGACAGGCCACAACAGTGAGAGGCCCGAGTACCGCAAAAAAAAAAAAAAAAAAGATGTAGATATGGAGTGATATGTAGGTAGACAGATGAATTTAACTCCTCAGGAGTTTAAATTGTAACAGATGCTGAATCAAGCCTCAAGATTTAAATTTGTCTGCTGTATGCATCACAGATACGTATTGATTTACCTGAAATATACTTTCCTCATGGCTATTCAATGACCTGAATTTTATTGAGTATAATTTGAAAACATTTCTCTCTAAAATCATATAATTACATCAGCAAGATAGCCTTAAAATAGCCTGAATTTTATTGAGTCTAATTTGAAAACATTTCTCTCTAAAATCATATAATTACATCAGCAAGATAGCCTTAAAATAGTAAATAGAAACTGAGTTTCGGGAATTCCCTGGCTGTCCAGTGTTTAGGACTCCACGCTTCCACTGCTTCCACTGCTGGGGGCCCTGGTTTGATCCCTGGTCCGGGAACTAAGATCCCACGTGCCTTGGGGCGCGGCCGGGGCAGGGCTTGGGGGGGGGTGGTTGTAGAAACTGAGTTTCAGTAGACTTTAATCTTTTCTCTTTGTTATATCATTGACCATTTTAGAAAACAAAAGAGCTTTATTACAACACAGAATTTTTGTTTTTTACAAAATATTCTACTTTAAACTTTCCAAATTTAGTGTACTTCGGTTTTAAGAAGGGTGTGTTGTGTTTTCATAAGATAAAAAATGGAATCTAATTAATAAGAAATCTTAATATTCTTTAGAAATCATGTGAGTGTATGTGTGTGTGTGTGTATGTTTAATGTTAGATTAAAAGAGTATTAATTCTGTGGCTCAAGGGTGAAGTTTTACTGATTTATCAGATATGTATAACTTGGACCTTTCTAAACGTGGCCACCTTTATCTGTAAATAGCTGAACAGTTCAGTAAACCATTTCCCACTTGTTGACAGATAGTAGTACTGTGGTAGACCTTTAAAAGAAGATATTAAGAACATCTTTAAATTTCTGTCACTTTTCACTTGTTTCTTTATGATGCTTTAAAGTAATATGTATCTCACTGAAGTTTTCTGTTTTACTTTGGTACTTGATCTATGTCTTTATTTGCATGTATTCTAGGGTCAGTGATGAAAAGGATGCACGAGGATATCTTCAGGCCTTAGCTTCTAAAATGACTGAAGAATTGGAAGCTTTAAGAAACTCCAGCTTGGGTACCCGAGCAACAGTAAGCTCTGCCATTTAGCAAGCAGGCTTATTATATTAGTCGGTGGGAAGGCTCAGCAAACACTGTAATAAATCTGAGTACTTACATAGTTTGTCTAGGCTTTGCCTACTGTAAAGATCTTCATGAGAAATCATTCAACGTTTTTCCAGTTTAGGAAGTTATAATACATAGCTGCTTAACTATAATTTGTGTGGCTAGCCGTTAATGGTAATAACCATAAAAAATAAATGCATTTATAATGTGAGTCTACAGTTTTTCTGAATTTAATGGAAAATAATATATTTTCACAAGTAATAGTTCTTTTAAATTCTTTACTTAGGGAAAGATAGTTCTTTTAAGTAGTTTCCAAATTCACTTATATTACTAAACTTAAATGTTAAAGATAAAATCGAATGGAGCTAAAAACGCAGTCATATTATTTCATAGGATATGCCCTGGAAAATGCGTCGTTTCGCAAAACTGGATATGTCAGCTAGACTGGAGTTGCAGTCAGCTCTGGATGCAGAAATAAGAGCTAAGCAGGCCATCCAAGAAGAGCTGAATAAAGTTAAAGCATCTAACATCATAACAGAATGGTAAGACTGAATAATATAGTCCCACTAGAGTGCTTTCTAATTTGGTCCAAAAGTTTCTGGAGAGAAGTTACATGTTTAGTTTCCTACCTGTCTATACCTTTTTTTTTTTTTAAGTGATGACCAGAAAAAAACTATGAACATTTGAAAATGAATTGATGATTTTAGGCCTTGTGTGCAGTGATGCAATTTTAATACAGCTTTGTTTCTGACTTGTCCTTAAAGTGGAATTAATAGTACTAATTAATATTCTGTTATTTACTTTTCCCCTTATTTGTAAAATTCACTCTCAAATTTTATTCTATTAAATCCAAAATAATCTTTTGTTCAGGAATATCACATTAGTATAAAATTGCAGCATAGAGTCAGAACAAACTATAGTCATATGAAAATTCTGGCCTCTACCATAGGTTTTTTTACAAATGAAGTTTCAAATGATGGTAAATTTCATAAAGATAGAATATACTTAAATTATCCTTTCTTTTATGTTATGTATTAAAAAAAGTGTATCCCCCACAGGTCCAGGACAGTTAGCTAATGAATACATTCCCTCCATTCTTATCACAACAGTAGAATAAATCATACTCTGAATAAATAAATGATAAAAGGAAACTCGTAATTGGATTGGTTCAAGAATAAGTTATAGAGGAATAAGGTGATATAGAGGAATAAGGTGATATAGAGGAACAGTAGAAAGTTCATGTTACAAATCAAAATGTAAATAGAAAAATCCATTTGGTGTTCAGAATACCAAATGTTGCAAAGGCATTCAGCATGAAAAGAAATATAGTCCCATAAATTTGGTTTTTAATGGTATGAAGTACCCCAGTTGAATTATAAACTCTTGCTATGAATTATCCAATCATAAATTAAGTATGTTTTACTGAAATGTGCTAGTGTAACATTGAAAATGGAAAAAAACTGTTTTTGGAGAATATGAATTGATCCCAACATAAAGAACTGCTAAATGTCATTCTCTGTATTGTAATTTGGAATAAGTGTGATCTTTCTGCTTATGCTTAGGACATATAAATTTACACATTTGTTCATAAATCAGGAATGTGAGTCAAACTGAAAATTACAAGTTTAGTCACTTTCATGGTTCTCTATGAAAGAAGTCTAACAATTCTAAAATTAACCTTTGATTTTATGACATTTTTTAATTTAATAATGTAGCTCAGAGCCAGCAACTTTTCTATAAAAGGAAAGATAATAAATACTTTGGGGCTTGTAAGCCATATAGCTTCTGTCTGCTCAGCTCTGCTGTTGAGTACAAAAGCAGCCATAGACAGCATATAAATGAATGAGCCTGACTGTGTTCCAGTAAATCTTTATTTACGCAAGCGTAGATGACAGGCTAGATTTGTCCTTCCTGTAGTAGTTTTCAGTTCCTTACATTATCATGACTGACATTTAAACCAATTAACTTCAACTACATACATGATGGCTCACTAACCAACAATATAAATAATGACATTTTTCCTTTTTTTCCCTTAAGTAAACTAAAAGATTCAGAGAAGAAGAACTTGGAACTGCTATCAGAAATTGAACAACTGATAAAGGACACTGAAGAGCTTAGATCTGAAAAGGGTATGGGAATGTGTTTTGCATCAACCAGGACTTACTGTTCTGTTATGAATACATTTTATTATACAAGAATCAGCCTACTGTGTAGGCAGGAGAATTGTTCACATACACAATTCTGGCATTCATTTATAGATGTATGTGTATATGGTGCACGCGCACAGACACACACACGCACACACACACACACACGCGCACACACACACACACACACACACATATTTGGTAGACAAGTCTCCTGAGTCATTTTGTTTTACTTGATACGCATTGTTTAAAGATTTCTTAACAGAAAACTTACTGTGCCATAAATTTGACTGTTTTTTCAGGACCATGGACTATATCATGAAGAATATTTTTGTGATTGGAAAAATTTGTTTTTATCATATACTTTATACTATTCTCAAACATTATAGGGGATTCACTCTCAGGGTAGTTGATGAAATAATGTATGAAATAACTAAAGATTAACCTAATCCAGTATTAGAAAGACAACTCAGTGACAAAGAATTATTTGGGCATTTCGGTGTCTTCTTCCATGTTTGATACTCAAAGTGCTTGCCCTGTGGCATTTTCCAGGATTTATTCCCATTTTCTTGAAAACATTACTTGAGCATTTTTTCATTAATGTAAAAAGTAACTCAGAGTGCTTGGTAGCTTTACTACATGAACTTCAACGTTCTTTCCATAACATGGGCATTAAGAATGTGAAGATTTAATTTTTTAAAATTCAGAATGTTATTATCTTAATGAAAGGATCTCTTATATATAGTTGTTAAAAATTCATTTTCCTGACAGTATTCCTGACTGAATACTGAACTAGTTAATAGGCTCTATGTTGTACTTATGTGCTGCCTTATCATTTCCCAGTCCTGTGACACACAGTAACGTAAAGCTGGTTGGGTCTCCGCATCTGCTTTTAAAATTGTGGCGGAAAGAGGGTAATCACACAAAGGAGTTAACATGAAAAAGCCATTAAAAGTAGTAGATAAATTTTTGTTGATTGAATTTCCTAGTGAATAAGAAGGAAGGAAGGAACCCAGAAAAAGTGAATTAAGAACTCAGATTAGGAGTACAAAGCATCATGCTAAAATGAGAATCAAGCTTAATTTTCATGTGTGAAGAGTGGAAGGAGCTGCGTTATTTAGTGAGTGGAGGAAAAAGAATATATCAGACATGGAGGACCTGTGGCCCTAAAGGCAATTTGTATAGAAAAGAGACCAGTGAAGAGTGTGACTTACTATAACACACCAGTTGGCATTGATTGCATCATTTTAAAGTAGATCTAAACTTGCGAAAGAAGAAATTGTTTATCACATTGCAGGCTAACCTATGGCTATGGTTTTATATTTGGATTTTGAGCCTTGCAGAATAATAAAATTTCACTATATGTTGTAACATAATAGTCTACTTAACTAATACAATGTAATGTTTATGTAATGAGGGCAAGGATTTTGTTTTCCTGCTTTATTTACTATTATATATCCAGTATCTAGACAGGGTTTGGCAAATAAAAGGCTCTCAATAAATATTCATTGATGGAATGAATTTCTGAACATACTGCCTTATCTGGCAACTATGGAATATTATTAGAGAGTAATTCAAAAAAAACATAATTTGATATCAGTTGATATCAGTTCCTGAAAAGCTATGGAGATCAAAAATGTATG
This sequence comes from Lagenorhynchus albirostris, assembly GCF_949774975.1. Classification (NCBI taxonomy): domain Eukaryota; kingdom Metazoa; phylum Chordata; class Mammalia; order Artiodactyla; family Delphinidae; genus Lagenorhynchus; species Lagenorhynchus albirostris. The sequence goes on along the minus strand of NC_083096.1, from coordinate 23,762,708 downwards.
TTGGTTGTTTCTCCTTTTCCTCCCTAGTATTTATCATTATGTGTATTTTAAGAATTAATTTGGAAATCATGTATTTAAAGTTAATACCATAGCCAAGAGGTATGAGTGAATTTTTTTTAATTTGCCTGAGAAAAGCTAGGGTTTGGAGTCCTCATTCGCCAACCCTAGTTTTTCTCAGACAAAATTTTTTAATTTCATGCAATTTTTGTCAATAAAACAGTAAATGAAATCAGATTGAGGCCTTAGCAAAAGTTTTTTCATAATTAAATAAGTTTGTTATATCACTGCATTTTTAAATAAAAGATTATTTATATTAATATATACTATATGCTTGATGAGAGTATTTCAAAAAGGAAACCTTGTTTGGTGATACATTACCTTAGAAAAATCAGACGTAACCAGGGTCCTATTTTAAAATTTTTCTCAAGAGTACCAAAAGATTTAATGTGCTTCTTACAGTGTACTGTGTAGGAAAAGAAATTCAGGAACTCAAATAAGTCAAGAAACAAGTATTTCATGGAGTCTGATGTAATTTAACTATTGAGTGATATTCCAAGAAACATTAATGTATTTTAGTTTTTTAAGTATGTGGAGTTAATGATATTAATTGGTTTTAAAATACAGTAGTTTGTGAGCAGCTTTTTAATAGATTCAGACAGGAAAGGTTATCCGTGAAAATTAGTTTTAATTGTTCTAGTTTTAAAAAAAGTTGCTGCTGTCTTCTAGGTATAGAGCACCAAGACTCACAGCATTCTTTCTTGGCATTTTTGAATACGCCTACCGATGCTCTGGATCAATTTGAAGTAAGTATTAAACTTTTCATATATCCTCTGCAGTCAATTTAAAATTTACTTTGTGATTTAAAATTTATTTGCAATAAAACCTTTATTGCATCCCATATAAGAGAACCTAGAATCTTATATAAACAAAAACGTATTAGGAAAGGAATATGTTCTGCAATGTTATGGAAACTTTAATCATAAACTTTTCTTGTGTTTAAGAAAAATCTAAGAAAGATCTAAATAAGAGGGTCGTTGATAAGATTTAAAAGAAATTTCATCCTTTTCCCTGAGGAACAGTAAGTGCAGAACAAATCCTGACTTTAAATAATTTTGACACTTTTCTTTTTTCTCCAAAGCATAGAGCCACAGTAAAAAACAAGTGAAAATTTCAGAGCTCACAATAGGGCAATGCTGGTTCTAGTTCCAAATCAATTCAGTGTTTTAGAAGTATACCAAAAGAATGCTTTTTGTTAAAAGTATTACATAGACTTTATTTGGCACACTCCATTATAATGAAATAGTGATTATATGACTCTGTCATTCTTTGGTACTTAAATCCTTTGCTAGAAAAAAAAATTAAGATATGAAGTATATTTTTATGTCAGAAAACTTAAGTTAGTGATTATATCTTAATCAACAAATAATCGTATGTCTTTGTGCAAGGCACTGTTCTAGGTGCTGGAGATACAGTAGTGACCAAATTGACAAAGTCCTGCCCCTCAAGAAGCTTACATTCTAGCAGGAACGATTAGAGGCAGAGATTCTGTTGCTTACTTTTAGTTGTTACCTTCTGGAGTGCTTCCATTTAATTTGATTATTAATGAGCTTCAGCTTAATACATTTTGAGCACAGTATATGAATTGTATTTCATTCTTTTGGGAAAGGAAAACCGAATCACTCTTTAAAAAGTAATTAATGAATTTCTACGTTTCTTGAGAAACAATGACAGTGACTGCTTTTCTCATTTATTTATTTGAATTAATGTCATTTGCCTTTCAATTGTTTTACAAAATTTTTGATTTATTATTTGTTCTTATTAAATTGCTTCATCCATTTTTTCTATTTTTTTATTGCTGTATTCGTTAAATAGGATTCCTTTTCTTCTTCCTCATCTTCACTGATTGATTTTTTGGATGACGTAAGTCTTTGATTTTCAAACCAATGCATCCTTCAGTAAAAGAGATCAGTGAATTGATATGAAGAATTTACCTAGTAATGCAGTCAGTTTTAGAAATACCACACTTGATAATTTGTGAGCCAAAATGTGCTTCTTTCTTACTTTAAATACAATGAAGAGTTATCATTATTAAATATAATAAAGTAAAAATGTACTTTTAAAAATGTGTTGTCCATCAGAGAATCTCTATAGTTCCAATCTTTGCAACAATTCTGAAGACTGGAATGCGTATTTGATTATCGTCACTATAGATATATAGATATAAATAATTGCTCATTTTTGTTTTTCATGGCAATTTCTATTTCACATTCCCCTTTTCTTTTCAGCACTTTACTATTTAGTTTATATGTTAGTTAAAAGTAAACCTCTGGTGGTAGAATCAGAACAAGTGACACGTTTTATTAACTCTTCCAGTAGATTTTATCATGACACAAACAGATCAATTTTTAATGCTGACAGAATTTCTCTTCTAATGTAAAAAATGATTTTAGTTAATATATGCACTATATTCACTATAAATTGACTGCATTATCATTTTCTCTCTTAAATTAATTGTATAGATTTATTAATTTAGAAGTTCCTAATGTATAGTGTTCCTCTCTGTACAGAAATACCTGACATATACATTCTCTCTAATCCACATTAAATGGCACAATAATTCTTGTTGTAAAGCATTGTATTATCCTGTTGAACATTCTGTCTTTACAGAAATTTGGAAATAAAATGGGTTCAAATGCAAATATTGTGCATATAACTATTTTTAAACCAGGGGAAATTCTTTAAATGTTTTATTTTTGTGTTTTGTTAACTATAATTCTTATATTGAGGAGAGTATTAAGCATAATTTTCCACTAAAGAAAACTCCTGATCTATATTTTTAAGTGATTTTTTATTTCTTTGAAATATTTATACCAAAGTGTGCACCTTTCCATTCTAAATGGAAACTATTTTATTATTCTTGAGACAAATAATTAAACTAGCTAATTCTGCATGTGTGATAAAAAGAGAACTCTTGATGTACAATAATATTTGATGTTATAATCTGATGTATATTTTACTATTCTAAAATACTCAATATGGTATTTCCATACAGATAACATTCACTTTAAAAAGAATGGGAAGGAAGTTTGAACAAATATTTTAGTTGTCCTTTCTCCTAGAAGACCATTTTCATTTTTCTTTCTAATAAACTCTTCTCCACATCCCTTTTTCTCCCACAAAAATCTTTGAATGTACAACACAGGAGTAGTATGTATTTTGGTAAATAGGTTAGCTCTTCTCAGCAGAAGCACATCTCAGCCCACTCCTATCTCATTTCTGCTCTCATATGCTGTCTTCTGCCACCACCCAGCTGTAGTGTCTGTTTCCCACTTTTACTTTTCCTCTAGAAGTACCCTTTCTTACCCTTCACCCACTATTACCCAGTATAGATACAGTTCAGACACACATGTAAATTGTAAAGTAGTACAAAGGAACTCCTATTATAAAGTAAACCAGAACTAAGTTCACAGAGGCTGCTGAATCTTTATGATTCAGGCTCAATTTCACTTAAGTACTTCCTTAGCTCTTCACCACTCAGCCTTCCACTTACCACCAATGTGCATCATTATACTTTCCTCCTGTTGAATCACGTTACCACTGGAAATGATTTTTACATGTCAGGGCGAAGGCCAGCAGTAACCTCCCATTTAAAAAAATATTTTGTATTCTTAATTCATATTTTATGGCATAAACCTCTTATTTCTCTTCACAGTTTGTAACTGTGACCACCCTTCCCAGCATTATCATCCGTTTCACCCTCAAAGTCATAATAGAATGTTATTTTGAATAATGGTATTCAATCTTTGGCATGCTTGGGTTCAGCATCCAAGATACTTAGCATAAAACTCAAGTTCTGTAGCTTCCTTTCTCTTAGGCATGTGGATTCTTAAGGATTAAAATAAATCTTCATTGTTCTTTGTGCCCAAACTAGTTACGTTGTTGTGCATGATGTTTAAAATATGTGACTGTGCTCTATACTAAGTAGACTCTATCTCTTAACTAATCCATAGGACACATCCTCTGCTCATTCTTTTCGGTTTTCAATCTCATTGCTATAGAAAAGAAAAAGATTATGTTGAAGACCTAAAATTGAATTGCAGTGAAATTTGTAGGTTATAGGAGGGAATAAGGTTAGTTTTAAGCAGAATTGCACAAATGAAGTTTTCTTTTGTGTCCACACATCATTGACCTTCTCCATCTGCCCCCAGTAACCTAGTGCCCTCATACTGCCCTCAGATTCTCCAGAGCTTTATCACCAGTGCCGCCCCTCCCCCAAAATTACCGTCTAGTTTTTTCCTTAACCCTCCCACACAGGCCTATTAAAACTTTAATTCTTTTACTTAAATAGTACACCTAATCACTCTCCTACCTCTAAGTTTTCCTCACTATGTTTTGCCTGTTATTCAAAATTCAGATGAATGCTAGGATTTGGGGCAATATGGGAAGACGTTCGGAACAAGATGCTTTCCTTTTAAGATACGCTGTTTAGACAACTCTTGACAGAAGAGAAAGAGTATATGTAACACCAGTCCCTCCTTCCCTCTGACTCAGGCACAGCAGAATACATTCTCAACATTCTGCTTCTGTAACTCAGCGTTTGCAGTTCCACATGTAGAATAATAGACTTTTCAAGGAGAAGAGAACCTTAGAAGATCTTTAGTCCAGTGGTTTTAGTAATTATTTACCACAGCACTCCCACTAGTAGATAGGTTACTCTCCCATTAGTGAGAGTGACTTTTTAGGATTCTCAGTCTTTGGAGTAATAGGGAAGTGTTGACAAAAGGGTTACGTGGCATTCTTTAGGGCAGATAAAAGGGGGTGGGGGGTGAGTTAATTTTGAAAGAAACTGAGACCATCTTGATTAGTGGTCCCTTGGGTAAGGCACTCCCATATGAGTTACTGAGATAGCAGTTGAACAGATACCAGGATCCTTTCTGCTGTGGAAATGATTTCCTCTTTTACCCTTATCTTTCTTCTCAACCCCACGTGCCCAATCCTAGACTGCCTGTGATACTGCATATTAGGCCCAGCGTCATCCTGCAGGTTACAGACGGGGGGAGCAAATGGAGCTCAGCAGCTTAAGTTTTCTCTCATCTGTTCCCTTCATTCCCATGGTAGCAGATCCAGGGATCATCAGACTAAGCTTACAGGAACTTCCCATTCTGTTGAGTTCATTTTCTCCTTCTCAAGTGAACCCCCAAAATGCTTGACTGTATTCAAGGAATACTAGTTATAGTTATATAAATGAATGAGTTGCTGTTTATATTTGATAAATATATTGTCACATATATGAAACACATGCTAGGTAAGTTTTGAGTTTTATTAACTTACAGTTCTGTACTCTGTTCATTTAGCCTAAGTTCACGAAAATGGAATTTGCCCATTTATCTGGCAAATGCGAACGTGTCAGCTTGCTTTTTGGAGGTTGTCTTACTCTAGTGTACTGAGGAAAAGAGTAAATCAAGGAGTTAAAGCTCTAGAGTATAAAGGTCAGACATAAAGGAATAGAGATCGTACCTTTAGTCCGACTGTCCAGTACTCCTAATATCGTGTTCTTTTCTTGCATTCTGGCATATCAAGAGGAGAGTAGCCTGGGAGTATTGGCAAGCTGAGTTCTACTCTTGGTTTTGGCCTCATATAGAAGCTTACTAAGATGTCCCAAAATATTTAATTTCAGTCCTGGCTCCTAGGTTCCTTCATTTGTGTCTTGCCTTTAACATTGTTCTCCCTCCTAGGTTCTTCCATATTCTGTCATAACCAATCACAGAAATCTGGGCTTGGCAGCATAGGTTTAGCTGTATCTGGGAAAAGCTGATCACACGGGAGAATCAATGGAAGACAAATTTCTAAAACATGCATTGTAAAGAGTTCTTAATCCTATGACCAAAGCTAGGCCTAGATCCTTCTGAGAAATTATGACATTTCTATAATTTCCTCCTTTAATACTTGTTTTTTAAAACTTCCACATGTTAAGCACAACCTGACTTGAAACTCTTACACTTCAGAAGATTGGCATATGCAATTCTTCTCTAATTTAGGTAGCATGTTATATGGTACGTTATATATCATATATTATATCAATAATATATTTGGGTAACTAGAGGAAAGAACCATGACTACATAGTCTTTTACCTCTTTGGTATTTTATTAAATAAGACCTCTGGAATGCATTAACTGAACCTTAAAATCTGTTAGCCAAATTCTGTGTCCACAAGATAAATTGCTTCTTTTGGTTTATGCTTACCGTGCTTACCGTCCATAATCAGCCTTAAAGTTCTGGTGGGAATTTATAGACCTAGATATAAAAAGGTATATGAAAAAAAATTAAAACAAAAAGTTATATGATTGCATATTAAGAAAATGTACTGGTTTCCAGTGCTTGCTATGAGATCAGTTTCAGTGTTTATAGAAAACCGTGGTATGTGTGGGTATGTATAAGAGTGTGTGTGTGTGTTCCTCTAATTACACCATCAGGAAAGTGTAATTTGCTCTTTTCTATTGAAAATATAAAAATGGTCTGATTTCTAGGTAGCCACCTGGAGAAGAACATTATTACAATGGTGATTTGGTATCACTCTTAGCTTAGTGATACTAAATGCCAGCTTAGAAAACTTGTTGTCCTTCCTATGCAAAGAGAGTTTTGAGAGACATTCTGACTTGTTTTTGGTATAGTGGAAATATAGTTTATTTTGAGCTATTCATGCTCTTTCTCATGGTTTTAACATACTCTAGACTTTAGGAGTATGGATAGCCCAAAACTAAGGGTTTCTCTGTGTTTTACCACTTTTTACGTGTGTGGTACTCTGCTGTGCACAGTGGTAGATGCTAAGATAAATCAGACTTAGAAGTAGACCTCAAAATGCTTATCTTATTATTAGAAAAAAATACACAGTTAATGTAGTATGTGAAGTAGAAAATGGTAAATGCCATAAGAAATATTTAGGTTAAATATTGTAGAATTTCAGAAGGATTCATTCAATATTTACGAAGAATTTTAAAATTTACAAGCTTTATGCTAAGCATAATACAGTATTTCCGGCCCTTAAGGATCTGAGTCTGGTGGAAAAGACAAACATCTAAATAATTACAACACCAATGGGAGAAGTACAATAATAAAAGATGTGGACTGCATATCATGGGAATATAAAGGAGATATTATGGAGCTTAGATTTAATCAGTCCTATATGTAATAATTATTAAAAGCCTTAACAGAGGAGAAAGGTGACAAGTTAAGTTTGAGGTGCCTGAGGGACATCCATGTGGAAATGTCCAGCAGATAGTTTTCTAGATGAGTCAGAAGGTTAAGGAAAAGGAGTGAACTAGCAGTAGAAATTTGGGAATGATCAACATAGTTGAAAGTAGATTGAGATCTCCCAGGGAGAGATTGTAGCAAGAGAAAAGTAGTAAGTCAGAACAGAGACCTGGAATCTCTCACATTGAGAAGGTTGTGGAGTCATAGGACTCCACGTAAGAGAAGGAGGGGCAGTGGTCACAGGGGATGACTCAGCAAAGTGTCATTTCACGAAAACTAAGGGAGTACAGAGTTTTAAGAGGTCAGCAGCCTCAGGTACAGCCGGAGATATCTGGTACTGTAAGACATACAGGAGATACTGATCCTATCAGCATTTCATTAGGGCGATCAAAGCAGAAGCCAAATTGTACAGTACTGAGAAGTGAATTGAGAGGCTAGGCAGTAGAGACAGTGATAGTATACCATTTTGAGAAGTCTGACTGAGAAGTTTTGAATCCTAGCTCTACCACTTACCAGTTTTGTGACCTGTTGCAAGTTAATCTGTTTTCTTCATGTTTAAAATTGGGATCATAATACCTACCTTATATTAATCCTTCTATGAGGATTAAAAAAGTTAATATATGCAAAGTACTTTGAAAAGTATGTGTATATATATTACCCATGATAAAGATTAGCTATTATCATTATTAAGGAAGAGAAGGGAGAGATTAAATGTTAGAGGAAGGGTTGAGGGTTGAGTTATTTAATGTTTGGTTGTTTGGTTTGGGGGAGTGTGGAGGGAGACAGATACTTCCTATTAATCACTGAAGGAATATAACCAGGTTTGAACCTGAGACTTTAGCCTCCGCCATAACGGAAGACTCACTGGACTAAGAAGAACCTGTTGAGAAATCTGCGGACTTTCTAATCCTGGTTTGCTTATTAACTCTTTGGGACACAGTGTTTAAGTCATCTTCCATCCCAGTTTCCTACAGAAAGAGATTATAGTTCCTGTGTACCAATCTTGTCAGAGCTATTGTTCAAGTAAAACTGATCATCTTGGGTGATGTTTCTTATCCTTGGGTGATGTTTCTTATCCTTGAGGTTTTCTCTGAAATCTTCTGTAACTCCTATAGACTCAGGTTATAAATGCCCTCCTCTAGGTCCCCATAAAAATCTTGTGCATCCCTCCTCCAGGTTCCCTTACAAACTTCATACATGCCCTTATTATAGCATTTGTCACATTGTTGATGGCATGATGTCTCCCCCACCAGTCTGTGAACTGCCATACCCTCTTTATCTTTTAAGTACCTGACATATTGTAAACACTCAGTAAATGTCAGGTTCAACTGAATATAGGAAATTGCCTGAGTAGAGATGGTATATATTTGTGAAACTCTATTACGTGAGCATCACAAATTTCAAAAACTTGAAAAATATTTCTATATAATTACTCATTGTTACTTTTTCTGAATTACTTAATTCTTTAATGTCAGAAAGGTGAAGGTCCCTCTTTTGATTAAGCCTAATGCCTGGTGAGGATGGACAATATTGTTGAAGTAACTTTTTGTTTTAATTGAACATCAGTAGTTCTGCAGGCCTAATTTAGCTCTTATCATTGAAAAGAGTCATCTTTGAAAAGAGCAAGAATTTGGTAGATAAATGTCTGAAGCAAGACTAGTTAATTAAATATTTTGTTACATGCTTACTAGCACTAAATCAGAGTTATTTAGACCTTTTTGCTCCCATTTCAAGTTGCCACTACCAACCTTTCCAGACAAGAAACTGGCCATAGCTTGATGGAGCATTATTTGGTGGGTGACTGTGCAAGGTCCAATGAAAACTTTATTACCACTCTTAGACCTAGCCTGAGGAACTGTTTCTTTACTCTCTTGTCTTCCAGTTTTTCCTGAAAATACATGTACTTTCAACCTATCAAAAATGTGTCTTTATATGTATGTTTATATACTTTGTCTGTTAATACAGTATTAGTCATTGAGAGTCATGTGTGTAAATATTTGTAACGTAGTATTCTCCTTTCTTTGTTGAAGCGCTCTCCATCCTGTACTCCAGCTAGCAAAGGCAGACGTGTAAGAGACTATTGCACTTGTGTGCCCAACCCGATGCCCTCTACCCCTAGCTCTTATCCTTTTTGCCTGTGGTTGCAGTACATGCTGATGTTTTTGTGGTGTATTATTACATTTATTGCATGCTTTGTGCTGCTGCTCCTGCTATTGCTACTCTGCTTTTCTGTACTTTTTTTTTTTTTTCTTTTTTGGCTTTGGCCGCAAAGCTTTAGGAATGTTCATATAAATTTCTGTAACCAAACTACTAAAATTATAAGGTATCTTTTTTATTTTGATTGGGTAAAAGAGTGATCCTAAAGTATGCTTTCTAAATTGGTCACATACAAAGTAAATGAGTTTCTAAATAATCTGATGTTAGCAATTATGTGGAGATTCTTAGAAATTTTAATTACGTAGAAAGAAAACTTGATAGTTCATATTATGCAAAATTCAAAAAAGATGTGGGATAAGGTATAGATCTTACTGATTATAATTTTATGTAAATCAGTTCTGGAGAAACCTTTGATAGATTTTTTTAATGTAGCTCTAAGTTATATTCCCAAATATCTTGTATTTAGAGTTTTGAGGCAATGATATTGGTAATAAATCATTTATATTCTAAGATATTTCCAAGATTTAAAAAAAATTTTAGCATTCTTTATACATGTATTGATAACAAGCTATAAACATCTTCCTATGCTAAGGCTAGTTCAGTGTTTCTCAATGTGAAATGGGCCAGACACTACCTCTCTACCTCTATCCTGCAAGATTCTGATGTGCCCAGAGTGGGGAATCTGTTTGCGAAAAGGTCTCAAATTTTTGTAAAGCAGCCTCCACCCGAACACCAATATACACACATTCAAACTCACTAGTTGAGAAGCTAGCTGACGCTGTTTGCTCTGGTATTTATATGCAATGTAAATAACACCATTAAAAAGGAAAATCTGTGATAGATGCAAATTTAAAATTTCTCCTTGTCGGCTTCATGATCATTGGTATTGATCAACACCTTAAATCCAGAATTTCAGACTGGGAAAGTTCTAAATCAGGGAATTATCTGGTTTATGGAAGGCATGGTAAGCAACAGAGTGACCCACTGCTTCCTGTACTCTTATCTTTCTGGTGTGATGGAGGGTTGATTGTAAAATGAACACGATTAACCCGAATATAGCACATGTTTTCAAACTACTGTTTAACAATGAATAAGCGGTTTCAGATACCAGTGGTATGGCCAGTAGAACTTCGACTTCAACTGATATCTCATTAATTAATGAAGTTTATGAAAAGATTTCTGGTCGACTGACTTACTGATTATTTTGACATTTGTAGAGAGTTAAAACCATTGGGTATTTGGATTTATCCAATCTGAATATATGTACATTGGTATCATGTAACCTCTAGAAGGGAAAACCAAGATGTTGTGTGCCCAGTTATATTAGGTTCAAATCATTAGCCTGTGGATTGACTACATTTTTATCTGTTTGCTTTTCAACAAATTTATCATTCAGAGAGATTTTGTTTTTCTGGTTAAATTTATCATAGATTAGTTATGTCTCTTACCTTGTAGACTTCTAGGGGCTTTGACCACCCAGAACATTTCTGTGAGTCTTTAAATAGGAAAAATTGTTGAGGGAAATAGCTGTTATAAGACCCCTGCTATTTAGTCTACATTTTTATTCTATAGGATATAAATAAGTCACACTTAACCAGAGCCTAATGACTTATAATTACATATGATTTTTTTAAATGCAGATGTGATAGGCTTGGTCATTTGCTTTCCAGGCTTCCTTTAAATTTTCCTTTATTATTTGACAGATAAGAAGTCAGCCACTTAAAAGTGGTAATGTCTGTGGGGAGATGACAGAAGAATTACCAATTATTCAACAGTTAAATAGAAACATAGAATAGTGAGGAACTTTAATAGTCCCTGGGAACATCCATGAAAACAGCAGGACACAAATAGTTACCATTTCTAACAGTGGCCTTGAATCTAACAGTGGCATACAATTTTATGTTACATACTGCATTTTTAGACAAGAAATGTACAATACTTTCATAAATTTAAAATTCTCTGAATGAAATATCATATAAATGAGGTATATATTTGTATTTCCCATGTGCTCTAAAACCTCATTTACAATTTAAATAATGCTGTTTTTAAGTGGCATTATTTAATCATAGTGTAAGAAAGATTTGTTATTAATGTCATTATTAATGTCTGAATACAGATGGTTTTGGAAAGGTTCATAGTGTTTTCATTAATAGTGAGAAACACTGAGTATCTATTAGATTATTCCTTCAGAATTTAAAGCAGAAATTGTAAATGGCTAACATGTGGCTGGACTTTCTTTTGTGTTTTCTTAGAACATGTGTAAATTCTCCAGAGTAGATATTCAAATCAATAAATTGAAAATAAGGAGAAATTTTCATAAAGAGATACAAGTTATATTATTTGTAACTAGTAAGATTACATTTACTAGTCATAAACTTCAGTAATTTATTATTTGTTTTAGAACGATAAAATATATTTACTGTTGTCCAAATGACATAGACAATGTCCAATATTGTTTTTTAATCAAAAGAACAATTAACAGAAATAACTATATCCCTAAAAGCTTGAGTTATAAAGTGTTTCTGAATATTAAAAAATTGGATTACCTGCCGCTTTGTTTCTAAAATACTCCCAGCTACAGGATAAAGAAAATTGATGAAAACTGGATTTTTTCTGTTAACTTAGAGTTTTTTATTTACCAGTATAAAACAACATGTTAGATGTAAGCTATTTTTTAATCTATATCAAATTCGTATCAAGTGTTGGTATCTTTTTATTTTAAAACCAGGTTTCTTATATGAATGTTTTGCTATTTGTACTTGTTCAAATCTATAATTATTTTTGGAGTAGAAAATACCCATTGATACATGTTCAAGATAAGTAGTTTTTGATCCTTTTGTTATTTATAAGAAGGCCATATTGCATAATTTGAGAAATTCTTGATCAGTGGGTCATCTGAAAATCAGCTGTGAGCCACGGTGGAAAAAAACTTTTCTATTTTATAATACCATACTGCTCTAAAAATATATTTCGTGGTTTATTCATTAGAGAAGTCCTAATAGATTCAGGAAACATTATGGACTTTTTACATGACAGTGTAATGCATTATGGACAATACACTGAGATTCAGTTTTTCTGCTTTTTTTTTCCCAAGCAGTAGAGGAGTAAGTAAAACTGACATTAGAGTAGATGTTTCTAATACCTATTCATCGGAATAACTCCTTAAAGTATGTTTACTTAGAAAAAGAATCAGTTAATCAAAAAACAGAAAAAAATCACATTTACATGAAGAGGTTTCTTATTTTTCTCAGTAGACGGCAGCTTATAAATATTGAGTGAATTGCTTATACTATTCAGTTAAGATTTGTTTCCAAGACCTTCCTTTGGATTATGTCAAAATATACTGTCCAATTAATATTAGCTATTGTTCCTTATTATTTTCCCTATTTTATTATTCTTTCTATAATCATAAACCCAATTATGAATTAAGATATCTCTGCTATTGATGTATATCACATTTATTAGCTTTTCCTGCATTATTAATTCAAGTCATTGCGTACATTTAATGCTGTAATTTTTTTATAATACAAAGAATTTTTAACTTCCTTGGCTTTAATATAATATTAGTGATTATATTTGTTTCAAAGGTAAAAGTAACTAATATACTATTAATGAATTGCTTTGCTGTCATTTTTATATCTGAATCATTGCCAGTTAATTATTAAAATTAATTTTAGGGTATCTGTAAATCCTGGCACATAGTCATTGAGTATTCTGAAAGTTTAGTAAAATTAATTGCTTTTTAGTAACTGGAATTACAAATTAATTATAAACGCATTGGTAAGCATGTAATTATAGATAAAATTAATAACATCTTGAAAACCATAGTCGTGTTGGGGTTAACACTTTGATGAAGAGAATATGTAAGTGATATTGTATTTTTCTTGTTACTGGTAACCTCTTTTGAGATATTGTTTATACTGGTAGTAATCCAGAAAGGAAATGAAATATTAAAATCTATTAATCTAATTAGCTATTAGCTTCTACTAGAGTCTTTTAAAAGACCTGGGAAGTTTTTTTAAAGTTTGATAGTCAAGACTTTTTTATCATGAGTTTATTCATCTTTACCAAACTTTTGTGTCCTTGTCTTTATGAGAAACACACTTGGAAAATAAAGTGGTAATTTTTAAGCTTCACTTATACATGCATGGTTTTTTTGAAATCACAGCATCATTGTAAATGGCATCGTTCAACTCTTTAATAAGGTCAGTTAATGCCATCTCAAAATGTTATTTCAATATTTCTTACTTTGAATTTTGTTCAACAAAACTGTCTTGATTTTGTTTAATCTCTGGAACTAATTTTACTTTAGGAGCATAAAGCTCCAGAAAGCTAGTGTGGAAATTTTCATTATTCTATTTTACTATAATTAGGATGGGTTATTTTTAACATTTAAATGTTTTCCACTTCTGAAAAGCCAGTTTTAATCTCCTTCAGCTAAGAAAATCATTTTAAAATCTGTTCTCATTTCTATTGTTTTCTTTCATTTTATTGATGAGTAAAAATTTTTTAGGAGAAAAAGATTTATAATGCCAGTAATTCTTCAGAAGGGCTAAGAGGTATGTGCTAAAGGCCTCAGTCATTCCTTAAGAGTCACTGATTTGTGTAAACACAGATTAAACTGTGATAGTGCTTTTTTTCTTTGCCAATATCAAACTGTCATAATGTCACATTTTCATAGGGTCATGAAACATGCTAGTAAATGTTTTAATGATCAACTTGATTTTTAGGTTTGACAGTTTTCACGATGTGAACCCCCCTTTAGAGCACATATTGGCAAAATGGCTTAAGGTGGTATATTCTAATTTCAGCACAGGAAAGTATATAAAACAGTGTGTTCAACTTCTGTCAGTATGTGTCCATATGGCACAAAGAGCAAGCCTGCTTTAAAATTTCAGCCAGTACTATTGGGAGCAGCAATGTCTTGCCTTTCTCATTTTTGAAGAATTTTTAAAGTAATTGGACCCAGAGGTACAAAGCCACTATATTTGCTATATTAAATTTGCTCCTCTCAGAAAGTTGAGAATCACTGTCTTATTTTAAAATCTGCTTCAAGTAAAATGGAACCAAATTGTTTCTGAATTCTCATTATCACCTTTTTTAAACACAGCACTATCCTTCACACAGGAACTTCTGATTTTATGTCTTTTAATTAATCTGTGGGCTAAAGGCTTTTGTGTGACAGGTCAGAACATTAAATTTTCTTAAAATAATCCAGTTTTTTTACAAGTAGCAAATCCTCTATTTGGACACTTCTTTAAAACTTTATGAGATCATTAACTCTTAATTATTTGAGTCAGTTTTAAAATTCTTATTAGTATAAAATGTATCAGTATTGCTTATGAATTCCATTTTAATCGAACCTACTCCCCCATGTACTTTTTAATCAGCTTGAAATTTATATAAACTTAGGGAAACCAGAAGTAGATTTTTAGAAACTAAAAGACATTTTGCCTTATTCCCGACCTAGGGTCATATTTCAGATTAACAATTTGAACTGATAACCTTCTCCATGGCTGTCCCCCAGTAAAATTGTGAACTAGGTAAAATTTGACTGGAATCCCATTTTCTTCTTTCTTTTACTCTCCTGTTCCTGAGCAAAGTTCATTGTCAGTCTCCATGATCACTAAATTACTTTGACTGTCTCTACTGTGGAGTTGCCTTGGTACAACAAAAAAGAGTACTGAATTTGGAGTCCAGAGATGAGATCCAGGCCTGGCTCTCCCACCTCATAAGGCATACTAGTTTTCTGAAATTATCCACATCACACACACACACAGCTGACATGCAGCTGGGATGCGTCAGTTCAGTGGTTCAGTTTTTAAAATATGAAATACTCTTCTAGCTGTTAGTACATAGCTGCTACTCCAGGTCCCCTAGATGCCCTTACTGAGATCCTTTCTGTCCCCGTTTCTCCCGAATCCAGTAGCTAAAGGTTTAAGGCCTGGCTGCCGGCCATCTTAGCCGGTCCCACCAAAGTCTTGCCTTGCAGTTTGCCGGAATACCTGCCCATGCCCACCACCAAGGGAGGCCACAGGTGGGCACCACCAGAGGGCTACTCCAGTATTTGCCAGCCCACTAGCCAGTCCCTAAAATAGTAACCATAATAATAATAGAGAAAAAAAAATTTTTAAAACCTTTTTAGTACCTGTTTAAAATCCTTAAGCTGATTACTCTTTTTATTGATTTGTAAATCAGTAAATGCTGATTTACAATAAATGCTGACCTAAGCATTGTTCTTGCTGCACAACGTATTTGAAACAAATTCCCTAACCTTCCCAAGTTGTCTTCATTGCCTTTCATTTAAAAAACCCAATCCTGGTAATTTTGAAAATTGCCAAACTGAATATATATCATTGATCGGTGTGTTCCATAGGATCTTTTATGCTAAATTTTAACCCGAAGCATCTTCAGTTTCTAAAAATACTTGGTTAGAAGGGTGCGACCGAGTATAAGTGCCAGTATTTCTACTGCTGCAAAATAAAAAGCGAATTTAATTTAGTGACAAAGCTGATAGGTTTGTTTCTTTTACTTTCAACTAATGCCTCGTAGAGGACCAAATTTCATTCTTATCAAGGACAAACTTATTTGTAATTTGCAGTACATATTTCTATTAAGTACTCTGCATTTATTTCACATGTATGATTTATTTTGTGGAATACAAGTGAAAAAAATACAGTAGCTCGAAGTAAGAGATCAGTGGTGAAGATTGGAGCATTTTGTTAACTACTGTTATCTTGACCTTTGTTTAAAGCTAGTGGTTATGTTTTTGTATAATGACACATCCCTAATGTGAATATTCAAACTAACGTTTGTTATTCTCCTTTCTCAAGAATGTTATCATGATCATGCCTTACAGAAATTTACTAAGAGCTGCACGTTGTTTAAAAGTGATTTCTTGGGTTTTTGTTTTTCCTGACTTATTTTCCTAGACTGATCCCGTTGAGAACACATATGTACGGAATCCGAACGTCAAGTTTTACATCCAGTCAAGGTCCACATCTCCTTCCACATCTAGTGAAGCTGAGCCAGTTAAGGTGCCTCACTGGAGCAGTCTTGCTCCCCAACTTTTCACTTGTGTCAGGAAAGAGGGACTTGCAAAAACAAGTGAAATCTGACTCTCTTCTTTTAATCAAATGTATTGTGTAATAAGTCACAGTATATTGAAGATCATTACATTTGACTGATAATATAGATAGGATTATAAAACTGAAGTAAAAAATGGTCCCCCCAACTTCAACCCAAAATAGACAGAAATTTTATTTAATTTTAAAGTAGTCTTTATCTTAAGTAGAGAGCTATATAGAACAGAGGACAGAGTTGTGTGAATTTTGGAATTATCAGATAAAAACTCTGTGGACACATGGCAGTGTCAGGTGCCATTCTCATACTTTAATTCTTCTAATCAATCTAATAAGATATGACATAACTGTTACTTCATAAATAGAACTGAAAATTGCCACTGCTGGCAGCTGAATAGTTTATTCTGTTAATCAGCAATAGGCATCCAACCTTTTAATATTTAAATCATGCCTTTTAATAGTGCGAAAACAGTGTTGTGTTTGCACCTTATGTAAGTAAATGGTTTAAAACAGCCAACTGGCCACCTTTCTCAACAAGTCAGAGGATGTATTAGTCATCAGTTAATGCTATCCTGCCTCAGATGCAGTTCTGGTTACTCAAGCTTTACGATTCTGACATGGCTCCCTTGTTTCCCATTTGGTCATCAGACAGAGCTGTGTCTAGTTTTACAATAGAAGCAGATAGTCCCATTTTGAAAGCTGTCTGAAGTGAAGTTTGAGTTGTAGTCAGATTCTGACTTGGTTTTTTCCAACCCTGTGATAGACTGCTTGGTTAAGTTGATGATACCCTCTGATTTTAGATTTTCATTGTTTTAATATTTTGAGTTTATGCATTTTTATTTTAATGTTAAAATATTTAAAGCATACAGAAAATAATATTATAAATACCCACATAACCACAGATTTAACATATATGAACATTTTGCCCCAAAATTTGTATTAAAAAGAAAGAAAATATTCCTGACAGTTGAAATAACCTTCCCTATACCATTCCCCCTCTCCTTTTCCAGACATATCTAAATACCCTAAAATTGGCATACTCCCTTTCTTCCTTATTTTTACATGTTTATTTCATTTGTATCCATAAACAATACATAATAGTGTTTGTTGTATATTTAAATTTTATACAAAGGTTATCTGCATCTTATACAGATACATGTCTACTTAGTTCATTCATTATAACTGTTGCATAATATTTCATTGTATGAATATACCACAACTATTTATCCATTCTCCTGTTGTTGGATATTTAGGTTGTTTCCAGTTTTTTGTTATTACAGTCGTTGCTGAAGTGAACATCCTAATAGCTATCTGCTTTTGCAAATGTGGAGAGTTTGTTCAGCATATATACCTAGAAGTGGAATTATTGGGTTGTGTGGAATATGCATTTTCAGCTTTAACTAGATCTTGTCAAATTATTTTCCACAGTGGTTGGACCCGTTTTCACTCCCACCAGCAGTGTGTGTGTGAGTGAATTCCCTATTTCCCCACATCCTTCCAGCCCTTGGTACTGTCAGACATTAACTTTTGTCTATTTGATGGGTATAGAGTGGCATTTTTGTTTTAATTTGCATTTTTCTGATTTCAAGTGTTATTCAACATCTTTTTATATGTTTATTGACCATTGATGATTTGCCTGTTCATGTCTTTTTGTCTGTTGTTCTATTGAATTATTTTTCCACTTGTTTTGTAATTGTTCTTTATATATTCTGGATACTAATTCCTAGCTGGCTATATGCATTGCAAATATTTTCTTCCAGTCTGTGGCTTATTTTAAAATTTTATTTGTCGTATCTTTTTGTCTTGCAACAGTTTTTATTTTAAAGTAGTCATATTTGTCAGTCTCTTATGACTTCTGCTTTTTATGTCTTTTTAAAACAGTTCTTCCCTATGCAGCAGTTATAAAGATTTTCTTCCATATTTTCTTCTAAAAGTTTTTAAATTTTGCTTTTACATGTTTAGGACTTTAATCAAACTAAAATTTGTTGTTATGTATTATGAGAAATGGAGTTCTAATGTTTTTCTTGTATGAACCACCAACTCTCCTATATTTCCCCCATTGATTTGTAAATCTATCTCTGCTTTATATAAATGGGTCTGTTTGGGGATTCTCTATTCTCTTTCATAGTTCTTTCTGTCTGGGATTCTCTGTTCTCTTTCATTGTTCTTTTTGTCTATTCCTGTACCAACATCACATTGTCTTAATTATTGTAGCCTTAAAATAATTCCTGATACCTGGTATGATCAGCCACTCCCACATACCTTGTTCTTCTTCCTTTACTTCTTGACTCTTTAGTTTTTACATATGATTTTTCGGTTCAGCTTGTAGGTTCCATGTAAAGCTTTTGATTGGATTTGAATTTATAGATTATCTGAGGAGAACTGATCTCTTTGTGATATTGGGCCTTTCCATCTATGAACATTATTTAGATATTTTTTTATATCCTTCAATAAAGTTTCATTATTTTCTTCCCGAATGTACTCCTAATTGCTTGTTAGATTTGTTCCTGGGAACCTTAAATTTTTATTGCTATGGTGGATGGGATCTCTTTAAAATATGTTTTCTAAATTAGGCATTGCTGGTCTTTATGAATTATGATGATCTTGGATTCAGCACCCCTACTTTACCCCTTTTAATTCTAAAAACTTCTCTTGGACTTTCTATGTAAATTCTAGTGACAATTTTGTTTCCTATGAATTGTTCTTTATTAACTTTCATAAAGGTTTTGTATTCATCTCTTTTATTTCATATTTATTTTTTAAATGTTAAATTATAAATTGGGTTTAATACTTTTTTCAAGCTATTTAAAAGTAAATTAAATTTAAATTAGAACTAAACTCATAGTTAAGTTGAAAACTCTGAGAAGCCCATCTAAATTCCATTTTAAGGCTATCATGTGTGTAAAATATTTGGCTTTTGGAGGTTATATAGTAACAAAGGCAAAGAGGGACCATCCATTTTTCTCTTAATATTTTAGAATATTCTGTAACTTTACACAAAGCTAGCTTTTCCCTCTTGCTTGCTTGCTTGCTTAGCATCCTAAAAGGAAGTCATTCTTCATATATTTTTTTTACACTTTGCTAATAAGTGATGCCTCTTTTTTTCCACAATAACATCCAGTAAAATCACTGGTTCCTTTCATTCAAAGAAATATCTTACAGTAATATGCCATAAAATAAAGATATGGCAAGTAATTAAATTTCTGTCAGTTCTGAATTCCAGTAATATTAAACAATCTAACTCCCTTCTTAGAAATTACTTTCTTCACAAAAATTCCACTAATCCATCAATCAGTCAATCTCTATATCTCGCATGCGCTCTCTCACTCTTTCTCTCTACACACATACACACAAATCCACAGAATTGTATTCCATATATGTAATGTGCATCCTGTATATAGAAGTCAAAGGAGTTAAAAGAATCTTCTAAATATTTTGATTATAAATCTTGCTTTAAAACTCTTTAAGATACTTTATACAATTAATATGGCATTTTCAGTTGAACTTGAAAATTAATATCCTAAATTTTATGTAGGCTACATGCTATGACTTTCTTGTGTTCTTCTGTAGGTTCTCTTTTACAAGTTATTTATTTTTAAATTTCCAGACTGAAATAATTTTTATAAATTGAACAAATATTTTATTTGTAGATATTGCAGGCAGAAATTTAAATTATCAACACTAAGAATTTTAGCTTCATTGAGATAATTTTTCCTTATTGCTGTTTTGTTTGGCTGTGTTTACTTTTATTTTTAGTGATGTTTGAAATAGATGAACTGTTTTATGACATTTATTTCCTCTTTTCCCCTGGATTCAGACTGTAGACTATACTCCACTTCCAGTTCACACACCAACCTTAAAGAAAAAGGGATGCCCTGGTTCAACTGGCTTTCCACCTAAGGTATTCAATCGAGTGATAAGCATTGTATGTTGTGAAAAAAAGGAAAGAAGGAGAATGGATTTCTTCTGCTTTTTGTATGTGCCGTGATTTTTACTATTAGATTCCTCAAAATTATAAACATAAAAGCTGGGAAAGAGAATAAATTCTGTATGAGTGGAAATAATCACCACTAAGAAAGGTAGGACAATCATGCAAAGTTTGTTCTGTTTTAACTTCCATCTTCTTAAATTCAATGTTTTGAAGTCTGTTACAGCAAGGAGTAGTGCTTGGAGTATGTACTGTAAGGAAGGCATTAAGTTGAGGCCACTTGTGGAAGAATCTAAAATTGAGCTTAATAAAACACTTAGAAAGAGAAATGTTTAGAGAAAAATTCAGATCATTTTTTTTTCATTCCATTCAACATGACCATGTCCAAAGTATTGTATATGGTAGAACATGAAGATTTAGTTGCTTATCTCAAGCTCCTACAAAGGAATTCTAGAAATTGGAACTCTGCATCCCCCGAACATGAACTTCAGGTAAACCCCAGAATTAGAGACAGATTGATGCATCTGAAAAACTAATAAAATATACCAAAGTATAACTGGTATAAAAGAAAGCAACAAACTGAATAATCTATGCTAGATAAAATTTTGAGGCTAGACAGAGCATGAATTTAAAATAAGCATAATAAGTATGTTCAAAGAGGTAAGAAAGGAAGTAAGTTGGGAACATGGGTCAGGATAAGGTACTTATAAAGAAAAATAATTTCCAGGTGCTTGACCTGAAAATATAACTGCTGAAATAAAGAACTCAAGTAACTGGCTTTAATAGCAGAATGAGCAAACTGGATGTAGCAGAAAAACAAGTTGTGAGATGGAAGATGAGGTGGAAAATATGAAAGTTAAGCTATAAGACAGAAATAGTGTCTATCTATATAGTTGGACTTTCAAAAGAAAAGAAAAAATAGAGAGATGGAAATACTTAAAGAAATAATGACCTAATATTTCCCAGAAATAAAGGTGGAAATCCTCATACTGAAATACATTATTATGTGCTAAAAAGAGGAGGTAAGAAAACATTCACATTTGCACACATTATAGCAAAATTTAAGGATATCATAGATCAAGAGAAAATTCTAAAAACTTTCAAAGAGAAAGCAGATTATCTAAACAGAAGTCAAATTGATATTGGTCTTCTCAACAGCAATGAGATGCAAGAAGACAGGAAGTATGTTCAAAGTGTTGAAAGAAAAGAACTCGGAACCCTAAAATCCGTTCTGCTGTTAGAAGTAAATAGCTAACAGGGTTAAAGGAAATTGCCCCTAGGAAGGACGACTTGGGGCAAGGGGGTTCTTCTGTTTTTGTTATAAGGATTGTGATACTATTTACTCTTAAAACTATATACATGTATTAATTTGATTTTAAAAGTTAAACATACATACATAGAAAATGTGGAATTTCTTTGTGACTAGGTAATGAAAATAAGATCTCAAATCACAATCATAAGGTGAAAACATTGATGGACTTTACTACATTAAAATTAAAGATCTTTGTACATTGAAAACATTGTTAGTAGGTGGTTAATAAGTGATGACAGACTAGGAGAGGATATTTGCAGTGTTTAACACCAGTAAGGGATTCATTTCTAGAACACGGTATATAAGAAACTTCTGTAACTGCATGTGAAAAAGATTAGAAATCCAGTTGAAAATCTGGCAAATAATATGAGTAATTCCCATAAAAGGAAATCCTAATGGTCAGCAAGCATGTGAAGAAATGTCCAACCTTATTTATAATTGGTGAAATTAGAAATTAAAGTAATTTAATAATTTTTAAATTAATACTACTTTATACTCACCAGATTGTCAAAAATTAAGTAAGGTAGCATCAAGGATGTGAAGAAACACGCAGCTTCACACACAGCTGGTGGAATTTTAAACAGGTACAACCATTCTGGAGAACAACCTGGCTACTGGAATAGACATATACCACATAACCCAGCAATCTCATTCCTTCAAAAAAATTTTTATGCAGATCCATTAGGCAAAATGACAGAGATGCTTAGTGCTGCATATGGTAACAGGGAGTTGGAAATAGAAGAAAGATAGGTAAAATATGGTTGATGTGTAACAAAATCTTACATTTATATAAATTAGCAACACTCAAAAATATCTAATTCATAAGGCTGTGTACATATCCAAGGACCTGTGTAGATCACCTTAGATTGGGTGACAGATTTCATGGGGAAGGATGGGGAGTAGATCATCAAGGATGAATTAAAAATAAAATAAGGCCAAATACAAGACCAATGTCAAGGATCTTAGTCCTTATGCTCTTTTCTAGGAGTTTTATGGACTCAGGTCCATGTTCAATCCTTACTCCATTTTTAGTTGATTTTTATAACTGGTTTAAGATAGGGGTCCAGTTTAATAAATAAATAAAATTAGAGGGGCCTCCATGAAGCTCTGGTAATAATATTTCATGGACTGAACATTAACTCAATTATGTACACCTGTTGTTCCTCCCCCCAAAGTAAAATAAGATTTACTTCATGTTTTTTAAAAGATGAAGGATTGAATCTATAGTTTTCTCAAAGTAAAAGTGCTTAAAAGGGAAAAAGGTTATTTAAAAAAAACCTTTAATAAAGGTTTGCTTGAGATAAAGACTCCTTGTCATTTATAGTGTAGAATCCTAATTATGTACAACTACTGATTTGTACGTTTTCAAAAAGGGTTGGTTCTACTTTGTTCTCACATCTTTTATTAAAAGTATTTTACCTTCTCCACTGAGTAGCTTGAAGTCTGCAACGCTGGCAAAATTGGAATAGAAAAGAACCCTTCTTTCTATCCACTTCTTTAAATTTCGAGATTATAGTTAATTCTCATTTTACTCCAAATTATCACATAATCTAAAATTAGAGTTCATGCTTTAGGCTTAATGCCTCTTTTACTAGAAATTTTTTTCTCCTCCTCCAGCTACCTTTTGTGGAAGTATTAGAAATCAGGTATTGACCAGGAGACAAGAAAGGGGATCTTAGAAAGATCCAGAAGCCAAGTGGTCTAGACCCTAGGGCTGAATTCACCTATCTTTTTGTTACTATTCATCTTCCCCTGCCCGCTCCGCACCAAAAAGAAATAAAACCAAAAACCTATTGTGTGTTGCCTAAAGTTTGATGCTCTCAGAATCATGTTAATTATGTTACATATTATACTGTTCTTAGTTGGGATTAGTAAAACATGGACCATTTAATCTTCAGTAGTGAATCACGCCCACCTCCTACAATTTAACCAGCACCTGCCAGTTGATCATTTAAAATCAATGCTTTGGTAAAACATTGTTTATCTTTCCTACTATTGCATACTTAGTTAAAATTATGACATCCTGGGCAGATCTCTGGGGAAAAAGTATATAATAGATATGTTTTATAAGCAATTTTTAGATATTGTGATGTAATACTATTAAATTTGTCATGGGCATGGTTATTTTATTACTGTCATTTCAGACATGTCTTCTTATCTTTTAGAAGAAGAAAAACAACAGTTACTTACCTTGAGCCATTGACTAATTCTTTCATTGTAATAGAAGCCTTTAGAACCAATCAGTAACAAATTTTGCATTATTGCATTAATGTATTTTGAACAATTGAAAAAGTTAGCACTAGAAAATCTACTCTCATAGTTCCTGAAAGTTAAAAAAACTAAGAGTAAAAATTAGTATACAGGAGAAATGTTGAGCAAAATTTTATGTGATGTTAACAAATCAGGTATTTTTATCACAGGCACAGAGGCCTCTAGTCTTGACCTAACTGTGTCTTATGTAGTCTGGTGGGGTTTTTTTTAGGATCATATTTTTCAGTTACATGTTTTTAAATTATCAAACTCTGAAAGATGGCAGAATCAGATCCGGGCTTGAATTTGAACTCTACCAATAACTGTCTATTCATGACTAATTTATTTAATCTCTCTGAGTTTCAGTTTCTTCATCTATGTGAAGAAATAATACCTATCTTCCCAGAGGCATTGTCTCCATTAAATGAGATGGTTGAGAAGTACTGGAGCAATGTCTGCACCTTGGTTGTTGCTCGGTCCACACACAGCAGTTATAGAGCCAGTAGAAAGATAGTCTGTCCTCTACTTAGAATAAAGTCAGATCCCAGTGCTGCTTTGCAACTGACCAAAGGTCCTGAGGAACTTCTAGAATAGAATGGTTTGAGGTTGGACCAGAGCTCATGACTGCTCTAAATTTGAGGATCTCATTCCATTCCAGGACCCTAATAGAAAAAGATGATCTACTTTTCTACGCTTGATTTTTTTTTAATTTCTTTTGTGGTATGTAAATATATCCCAGTTGAGAAGAGCAAAATTTATTTTTAACTTAAATTTTAAAGCATTGAATATTCTCTTTAGTTTTTTGTTAATATGGTAAATTTCAGCTGAAATACTACTACTTTAAAACTGTTTTCCATCAGTATTCACATGTTACTGGAATACAGGATAAAGTTTTTACTCGTTTAAATCAATTCACATATAAAAAAGAAATAATTAGCCAAATTTGTTTTCAGAATATGTTTTATAAATATGGTTATAACATACACATGTAAATATGTTTTGAATGCTTACTCTGTGCCAGCACTGTTCAAAAGGCTTTGTTTATATTAATGCTCATTTAACCACCCCATGAAGTAGATACTATTACTGATTCTATTTTATAGAATAAAGAAAGTGAGACACAGAGGAGTTAAGTAATTTGTTCCTAAGTTCACACAGCAGAGTGATAGAACAGTGACTGTAATTCATTTATTATTAAAACATGCTAAGAGTTCATTTGGAGAGGAAAGAATTTCTAGAGAGCTGAAATGTACGTTGGTGTACCACCATACAGATCAGCAAAGACTTAGAGAAGAACTTTAACTACTGGGTTTTCAGTCTGTCTCTGGAATAATATATGTGTATTTATATCTGCTCAAGTGTCATACTGCCTGCTTCCAAGGGAGGAAACATATTTGTTAAGCATGTTACTTGTTCGTGGTCCCAGAAAATCAAATACATGATTTTTAGTAGGGACAAGAATTTTAAATTACTGTTTGTTCTTCGTAAGAAGGTATAAAGGCATATTAAATTTCTTTATTTGTATAGGTATAAATATGCAAAATTTCACCTAATGCATTGCCAAAGAACTTACAAAAATCCTGAATTCAAAATTCATGAGCAAAAATTGCTAGTTTATTTTATAACTTTTCAAATGGCATTCAAGAGCAATTGATTATCATTTAACTTCTTATATTATTTTTAGCATAATCCAGCTCAATATTGCCTAATAAAAATATTTAAAGAGCATTAATTATAGAAAGATATGGTGAGAAATGAAAAGAATTCATTCTACACCTAATTAGAAAACATTCTAGCAGCTGGTGTGGTTCACAGAGATTCATATTATGGAAGTCCTTTAAATGAACGATGTGTATGTTTTTATCAATTTGTTTTGCAGCGCAAGACTCATCAGTTTTTTGTCAAATCTTTTACTACTCCTACCAAATGTCATCAGTGTACCTCCTTGATGGTGGGCTTGATAAGACAAGGCTGTTCCTGTGAAGGTAAGAATTAAATGGTAAGAAAATGTGACTAATTTAGTGTCCTGACATTTACTCCCTAAACTGTAATCAAATAGCTTTATTCTCTTTAAAAAGTATATAAATGTTTATTTATTTGACTTAGTCATTTGCTTTTCTTTGGATAATAAACTGAACACCTTGCTAAAGTCTGTTGAATATTGGAAACTAGACAGATGGTCCCTAGAAACATTTTCTAGGGGAGCTATATTTAAATATGTTTCATTCATCTTTGTTTCATCATTCAGGAGAATTTGTGGTCCCCAAAACCCATTAACCTGTATGACAAAATATGTGAAAGTTATTCTTGAATCTATTCATTTAATTTTACTCTTGTTTAATTTATTAGAGAAATTATTATTAATAAGTAGACAATGAAGTATCTTTTCACAGAATTAAATGTCGGCTACTATGCCTCAAAAGATATTTTATTCCAAGTGTTAGTAGCAGAGGTTTTTCCCTACCATTCATTGATCCATCCATCACATGCTCGCAGAATGCCTGCTCTGTGCTTCTAGGCACTGGGGGTCAGGGTTCTATGTTCGGCTAGTTCTCACAAGCCAAGTGGAAGATCCTGATTGCATTATCTTAACTAGTCTCTTAGATGCATGGGTTTAGAGCAAAAGGAAATGGGCAGGCTTTAAGAGTAGAGATTTGAGAGTTATGAATGTGTGAAGTGATGAATATGAATGATGTTTTCCAGGAAACACATGTAGAGTAAAAAGAGAACAAGTATGAGGACAGAGCCTTGGGAAACATAGTTAGGGGGAGGTAAAAGGTAAAGATAACAAAGTAATCTGAGAAGGAATAGCCTCTATCATTGACTAGGGAGGTGTGTCTGAGCCCAACGGAGAGAATTTGCCTTGTCTCATTGTGAAACTTAGCCAGTACTTATAAATGTGACTTTTTAATCTGTTTATCAGAAGGAATCCTGGCAGCTGCTTGGCTTTAGGTCCCTTGTCATTTTTTATGAATCAGAATCATTTGCGGTTCCATAGTAGGAATGTTTGAGATCTTCCCAATTCTCTTCCCTTCTAAGGGTCTCCTGCCATGAAATTGGGCCTGTCTTTTCTTCAGACTGACTCTTTGCAGCCTACCAGCCTACCCTATAAAGCTGTGGGGACACATTGGACTATGCTCAGGCTTTCATAAATGTTGTATAATGTGGTTATAACCTCTAAAGATTCCTGTCGTTTTAATTCTTCTTGGTTGAAATTAGATCCAGTATTGGACAATTATCTTATTGTTTCCATTGCCCCTTGGAAGAGAGATTTTTGCTTATTAAAGCAAATTGTAACTTGTTAGACACTCTACTTAGAAGTGAATGGGTTGTCTTACAGAAGATGAATCGTTTTTGACAGTCAGTACTAGTCCCTCTTGCCTCTCTGCTGGTTTTATATCCATTTGTGATATACAATCCATTTTCCCATGTGTGTGTTCCCATGACGGTATCCCTTCAGTTCCTTTTTTATTCCTTCCCAGATTTTCTCCAGGATCCCCCTGAGAGTAGGAATTGTCTAAATAGATATTCTTAGTCTGTAACCTCTCCCAACAAGCTTGTTTGTTTTAAATACTTTAACCTTTAATTCTCAACCAACCAAGTCTCAGTGGAAGAGAGTTTATTTTTATTTATCATTTTGTCTTAGAATCTCAGGTTCATCATTTAAGTATCAAGAGGTATCATGGCAATACTGTTGGTATTTACATATGCAGGATCTGAGCAAGACTGCCTGGGTTTGAATCCCAGCAATGCCACTTAACAAGTTCTGTGACCCAGGGCCAGTCATACGTAAATGAGGATGATCTTACCTCTCTTAGATTATTACAGAAAAAATTTAAAACACTCAGTAAAGTTAACTACTATTATTATCTTAGTAGTAATTTACCTATATACAATAATATCAGTAACTCCTAAAATTTAAATTGTACCTTCTTAATCATTGAACAATTTAAATTTCAAAAAGAGGAATTGGTAAAATTTGCCAGATATTGAAAAGATGTCAGGTAATTTAACATCCATCAGTGACTCTCGCAAGAGAGATTTCAGGTCAGATACCAAACTGCAGTGAGATGAAGAGTTAAAGAAAACTCCAGAAACTACTCTTTTAAGAATTCAGTTTAAAACAGCTGTTTTATTTGCAAGGTTAGATTTTTTTCCCATCTATTTGCTTCTCATTTTGATCACTAGTGTTAACACAGAACAGTAATATTACATATTACAGTAATAAAAAAGTATTTACTATTTCTCACTGAAATTCTTACTGGTGAGCAAATGAATCAGCTCCCCAAATGACAAAAATATTGTCAAGTTGTTTAAAATAAAATCAGAGGTAAGCATTCATTTAACATGGCACTTTGCATGTAATGAGTGCTCAGTGAATTTTCTCTTTGTAAAAATGAATTTTTATTGAACACTGTTTCTTTTTTTCCCTCCAAAAGTGTGTGGATTTTCATGTCACATAACTTGTGTAAACAAAGCTCCAACTGCTTGTCCAGTTCCTCCTGAACAGACAAAAGGTCCCCTGGGTATAGATCCACAGAAAGGAATAGGAACAGCATATGAAGGGCATGTCAGGGTAAGTATGATTAGGTTGGGTTTAGATTAATCTTTTAAGGCTTATTAATGAATTAAAGAAAGTCACCTTACACACACAGTCCTTGACAGAAAATTAGGTGAATAAAATTCATCTAACAGTTTTACTTCATTCAGAGTAATGGTCTGAAAACAAAAACCTAGCTTTTGCTCAGAATAAATTCCAAAATGTCTCAAAATTTTCTCTACTGTGTCTGTATTATAATGAACAGATGTTGAAATCTCCATAAAGGAGTCTGGCTCTTCATCTTGCTGGATAGGTGGCATATGCTTATGAAGTATGAGATATTGTCAAGACATAATCTTACTTGTCATCTTGAATAATATTTAAAGTGTAAGCTGCTTTTCATCCTACTACCAAATTTGGCTTTTATGCTACTTAGAAATCCATGAATGTTATTTTAATGAATCACTAGAGAAAATTAAAATGGTACCATTAAAGTTTTTTTCAGAATATAATGTCAATCAGTGTTTGAAGAATGTGTTATCACACTTTCTCATGTTATTAATGATGTATGTGTACCATCTGCTACTTTACCAAACACAGTGGCAGACTTACAACACGTGCACACTGTCTTTAGGTTTTCATCATGCAGTTACATATGTAATTAAAGGGGCTCTGACTGACATTTCAGTTTAGGTTGTTTTGTTTGTTTGTTTGCCTGTCTAAGATCCCTAAGCCAGCTGGAGTGAAGAAAGGATGGCAGAGAGCACTGGCTGTAGTTTGTGATTTCAAACTCTTTCTGTATGATATTGCTGAAGGAAAAGCTTCTCAGCCCAGTGTCGTAGTCAGTCAGGTGATTGACATGAGGTAAGTTTGTGAAGGTGAAAATATTTGTATCTTTGCAACATAGGAATGAAAAGTGTGTGATTTTTCTTCTAATTGCATTGCCATGTTTTTATTTAAATCTAATTTAATGTTAATTTTCTCATTTACTAATATTGCAATCGTAACATAATTAAAAATATGAAATAAGGTGTAGTTATAGAACAGGTTGATGTGTGTTGGGTCAGGGAGAAGAAGCTAATGTTTGAAACCAAAAGACCAGTTTAAAGGTTGCTGGGGTACTGGAGTCTAATGTGTGTAATGTTCATATCATCACCTAAAGTAAAGGCTTAGCTATAATTCCAATGTGAGGAAAGGAAATAAAAATCTCAAAATCGTACAGGCTCTTGGAATATAAAGTGAATCTGAACATTTACGTATACCTCTTGAATGTTTCTAGTTTCATTCTTGAGACTCTTCCCCTGCCCCTTGGGGTGCTCTGCTTACCCTCTTCTCGTGACTCCCTTAACGCTTTCCCTCAGTGATCTTATTGACTGCCATAGCTTCAGCCATCGCCTCTGTGTTGACGACTCCCGGACATATGTCTCCAGTCCAGGTCTTTCTCCAGTGCTCAAAACTAGAATTTCTAGCTCTGGCTCACATTGGCATTTCATACCAGCATTTCAAACACATTATCTTCCCCACAAATATGGAATATAAAGGAACAGATGCAAGAAATACTAGAATATCAGCAAGGAAAATTTGACAGAACCTCCTAAGGGAGAAGAATCAAAGATAAGACTAAGATGTCAAGTCTTCAAGACCAAGAGAATGATGGTACCAATAACCAAATTAAGGAAGTCACAAGGAATAAATTGTTGTGGAGGAAATCTGTCTTAGGTGTTGAAGGAACAGTAAAATGTCAGATGAGCTGTGTTGAAGGCACTTGAGATGTATTATGAGAGGAAAGAGGGTGCAGTCTACTGGAGACCCTGGAGACCTACCAGGGTTCGACTCCATCTGTACTTACTGGCCTTTTGACTCCGAGTAATCCAGAAATGATTTCTAACTCTTGTATAAAATGTGGCACTGTTAAATTACACTTGATAAATTACTTCTGGCACTATCAATTTACAAAGGGAGAAAATTCAAAATTTTTAAAAATTTAATTTGGATGTTTTATGTAATTAAATTTTAAGGATTGCTTCATATGTGTTATTTGGATTCATGCCTAAAACTACACACACATACCCATATACACTGACTTTTACTGTTTCCATTGACTTTTAACTTTTCCTTCAGGGACGAAGAATTTTCTGTGAGTTCAGTCTTGGCTTCTGATGTTATTCACGCAAGTCGAAAAGACATACCCTGTATATTTAGAGTAAGTATGTGTGCTGTAATTTGATCACTGGATTATTCGCTTTTTATGAGTATACGTTTCGCCTTTCTATATAGATCACAAACTTATTTGGAATAGAACCAAATCTTATAGACAATTTGTGCTAAGTAAATATTTAATTAGTAAAAGACCAATAGAAAGCATGAATAGGGCTTTGCTCGTGGCACAGCAGTTAAGAATCCTCCTGCCAATGCAGGGGACATGGGTTCGAGCCCTGGTCTGGGAAGATCCTACATGCCACGTAGCAGCAACGCCTGTGCGCCACAACTACTGAGCCTGCGTTCTAGAGCCCGTGAGCCACAACTACTGAGCCCGCGTGCCACAACTACTGAAGTCCGTGCGCCTAGAGCTTGTGCTCCACAACAAGAGAAGCCACCGCAATGAGAAGCCCGCGCACTGCAATGAAGATTAACCCCAGCTCGCTGCAACTACAGAAAGCCTGCGCGCAGCAACAAAGACCCAACGCAGCCAAAAATAAAATAAATTTTTAAAAAAAGAAAGAAAGCATGAATATATGGCTTCTAAAATAGATTTCCTCTTGGATAATATTTTTGAGTCACAATTCAATTTTCCGATAAGCGCTACAACATAAAAAAATGAATAAGCATGAGATTTCTCAATTTTTAAAAAAATAGAAGTTTCTTTAAGATCTCATTTAAAAAGTTAGTATGTTTCAGTTCCATTGCTTTGTAATAACCACTCCAAAACTTAGTGGCTTAAGCCAACAGTGGTTTATTTTTCACCATTCTGTGGGTCAGTCCTTCAGGTGTACAGTTCTGGTGTCAACTGGGGGCACTCATGGGACTGCATTCAGCTCATTTGGAGCAGGAATATCCAAAATGACCTTACTCTCACATCTGGGGCCTGGGTGCCGGCTGTTCGCCTTGGTACTTGGCTGGTCACTGGGCCACCTCAGTTCTCTGTATGAACTCTCTCCACGTGGTCTCTAATCGTCCACTAGTCTGGCTGAGCTCTCCATGACCGACTTCCAAGAGAGCAGAGGAAGCTGCCAGGCCTTTTAAGGGCTAGGCTCAAAACAGGCATAATAACCCTTCTCCATTCTGTTGGCCAAAGCAAGTCATGAGGTCAGCCCGGATTTAAGAGAAGGGGAAATAGACTGCATCTCTTGATAAGAAGAGTGGGATTCCAGAGAAGAATTGTTGGTAGCCATCTTTGGAGGCTGTCTAATACAGGGCCATCTCGAATTGGTGAATTAAGGTAATAGAGGTTAATAAAAAGGGCTGTTGCCTTAATGGTATGCCTGTATGCTTTGTATTTGTCTATGAATCTTGTATATGAGGAAGGTCAGACAAAGACCATACTTAGTCTTTCAGTTCCTAGACCAACAGCTATTCTCTCACCAGTACCAAGGGATCCTACAGAGGCCCACTTATCTTAACTGATTCTAATTGTGGGATTTTATTGTCACTGCTGCTTAAATTACTCTTAATAAAGGATCCATATATACATAATTCAATTCTGTTCTGATTATAGCGTCATTGTATAATTATAAACCTTCATTTAAATACTAGCTCAAGTGATCTGGTCTTTCCCTGAGATGAGTTATTGTTATGAAGTAATAGAGAATCTTAAGTACTTCCGAGTATTTTTGACTTTTTTAAAACAAGTTGAAAATCAGTACAGTGTAGGGCTTACAAGCGTGGACACAGGATTCCAGTCTAGTTGTGTGTCCTTGGAGAAATTAATTTATCTGCATCACAGTTTTTTTCATATATAAAATCAGAATATAATAACAATACCTACCTTGTAAAGATGTTGATAGAGTTAAATGAGTTAATACTTACAAAGTGCTTTGATCAGTGCCAAGTAATCACTCAGTAAATGTCAGTTGCTGTTGTTATATGACTGTGTGTAATGGATTTTTTAGTGATAGTATTCTGGCACTTTGCAGCAAAGAAAATACAAATGACACTAACATTTAGAACGGTATCTACTACCTTTGTCATGAATTCTAATGCTAAAACTATTCTTCTGATTATGAATAGCTAAACTCTGTTAAAGGTATCAATTAATGAATGCTCATTTTGTTGGCTAGTGCTAAGCGAACTAGCATCAGTATAAAACTGGCTTAAAAGGTATCTGTTTGCTGATGTCATGAATTTTGATTAAATTGTTCTAGGTCACAGCTTCCCAGCTCTCAGCGTCTAATAACAAATGTTCAATCCTGATGCTAGCAGATAGTGAGAATGAGAAGAGTAAATGGGTGGGAGTGCTGAGTGAATTGCACAAGATTTTGAAGAAAAACAAATTCAGAGACCGCTCAGTGTATGTTCCCAAAGAGGCTTATGACAGCACTCTTCCCCTCATTAAAACGACCCAGGCAGCTGCAATCATAGGTATGAATTCATAACATTTATCTTGTTATAATTATTTACTAATATACCTTGTCAGCAGGGACTGGTTTTCATCTAGGAATCCCGGTGTCTAACATTGTATGTGTTATATCACAGATGCTCAGTAAATGTTTATTGAATGCATGAGACCATATTAGAACTTTATTTTTCAGTAAACAAGAATAAATATACTTTTCAAATGTATTTTCTTCTGAAAAAGCAACAATGCTGAAGATTAACCTATTAACGAATCGATTTTCTGCTTGTGTGACTTAGAAAAAGTTGTTTAAAGCATAAGCCGTATCATAAAGCATAAGTTTCCTATGTAAAATGTAGGTACTAATTACCTTGCAAAGGTTACTGTGAAGTTTAAGTAAGATGGAATGTGTAACACAGAGTGTTCCATATATAATATGCCGTCAAAAATGGCAGCTTTTCTGTCTGGAGGGTTAAATTTTCGCTATATTCTTACGTACACTGCCCACTCTTTTGTTACTTTCTAGTAAATAATGAAAAGTTTGATGAGTAGGGTTCAAATGCCTTGCACAATTTTTCCCTCCCCAAACAAGAAATGGAACTGGTCACAGGGTGCTAACAAACTAGGGGTTTTTTTCTTTCACCTTTTATTGAATAAACATTTATATCTTTTTATAAGCATTGATATAAATTATTTTCTAATGATTGTCCTGTTAAAAAAAGATATATCTTTTTATAAGCATTGATATAAATTATTTTCTAATGATTGTTCTATTAAAAAAGACACGAGATAATATTTACCACAGTAATCTGACAGGAAATTTAATAGTGCAAATTGTTATTGCTATTTTTTAATTGTTTATTTTATTTATTTGGTTTTTTGTACCAAATTTCTTTTGTTATCTGTTTTATTCTATGAATTTACATAGTTTCTACCTAATAAAAATACTTCATATTTATGTCTTATATAGATCATGAAAGAATAGCTTTGGGGAATGAAGAAGGGTTATTTGTTGTGCATGTCACCAAAGATGGTAAGAGAAAATTATTTTGGAGAAAATATTATTGATAGAGTATTCTAACCTACAGATTCTGAATTCTAAAAAGAGCAGGATTTGCTCTTATTTATTCTATAATTGAAATTTTCCAGGCCTAATTGGATACGTTTATAAGTCAAAACATAATTTTTTTAATTTTTCTAGTCCATCTGAGTTCTGAAACTTCCATGTGTATTGTCTTTCTTGTGTCATTTTATTTACAGTTCTGCTGTGTGAACTCAGATTGCATTTCTAAAGATGGTACATGAAAGAAAAATGCAACTTGATTTTTTTCATAGTTCTAACAGTACTAGGAGTGGTAACAGTCATTAAAATGTGTTTGTTGTTGGGGTCTTTTATCCCACAGTTTAACACAACAGATTTCTTTTTAGGGAGAAATTAAATACTGGGTGAAGTAAAAAGGAACCCATTTAACTTAGCATTCTTGAATACAGTGTTCTAAGTTCTGTCTTTATATCAAGTTAGATCATGGGAAAACAATGCATTTAAACTTCATTAATTTGTTACCCAAAGAAATATCTTTAGTGAAACATGAGTTACTCGGTTTTTAAAAATAGTAACCCCATGGTAAACTTCCCTAGGATTTGGTGAGAATAAAGAGGTTTTTCTTAAAGATCTGGCATGCTTTATCACATAGGAACTCTTTGCCATGGCTGCCAGAAATCTCAGTGCTAAATTTAATACCTTACTATCGAGGTTAAATTATAGGTTAAATAGGTTAAATTAAATTATAGGTTAAATTATCTTATAATGGGTGTAATTATCTTCATCTTTCTCCATATGATTTCTGATCTCTCATTTTTTCTGTGTGTATCTCTGTCTTTATTGTAAGTTGACATATTCTTTTGAGTATAATTGGGATATAATTAATAGGTAAACAAAATATTTTGCAGTTGATTTATTATTGTTTCTTTGCATAGAAATTATTAGAGTTGGTGACAATAAGAAGATTCATCAGATTGAACTCATTCCAAATGATCAGCTTGTCGCTGTGATCTCAGGACGAAATCGTCATGTACGACTTTTTCCTATGTCAGCTTTGGATGGGCGAGAGACTGATTTTTATAAATTGGCAGAAACTAAAGGGTGTCAAACCATAACTTCTGGAAAAGTACGTCATGGAGCTCTTACATGCCTGTGTGTGGCTATGAAAAGGCAGGTCCTCTGTTATGAACTATTTCAGAGCAAGACCCGTCACAGAAAATTTAAGGAAATTCAAGTCCCATATAATGTCCAGTGGATGGCAATCTTCAGTGAACAACTCTGTGTGGGATTCCAGTCTGGATTTCTAAGATACCCCCTGAATGGAGAAGGAAGTCCATACAGTATGCTCCATTCAAATGACCATACACTCTCATTTATTGCACATCAACCAATGGATGCCATCTGTGCAGTTGAAATCTCCAGTAAAGAATATCTGCTGTGTTTTAACAGCATTGGGATATATACTGACTGTCAGGGCCGAAGATCTAGACAACAGGAATTGATGTGGCCAGCAAATCCTTCCTCTTGTTGTAAGATTCTCTTACTTTTCGCTGTCTTATCTTGCTGTTTCTTTCTTTTTCCTTCTCCTTCATCTCCTTTATGTATTCATTGTTAATAACAGGTTGTTTTTTAAGTCATCTTTGAGGTTTTTCCTAAGCATCAAGTATGTTTTATGTAAAGTAACTAACCATATGTAGTTAAGACCTAGGCCAACAGGGTCAACATTAACAGGAACATAATTAAAGCTAATCTTCCTATGCAATGTTTTACTTAGATAGATTTTTAACACATATTATTGTATTTTGAAATAACCCTAAGGAGTTATCTTCATGGTCCCCCCGAATATAGTGCTTGTGAGCACTAATAGCTCATAGGACTTATTCGAGAGAAGTGGTTACCTAGTGAATTATTTAATCAGTTATGTGAAGGTATGATGTAGCATTTGAAAAGTTATTCACTTTCACATTTTTATCTAGGTAGGTAGATACGTTCAAGAAACATTAAGATATTAATAAATTATTGAATACTTATTATGTGTCATTTTACTGTAAGAGATACAACATTGAGCAAAATAGACAGTCTTACCCTCACAGAGCATGAATGCAGTCGAATGGATTCCTGACAAAACAAGTTGCAGTAGAATATAAGTGCTCTGATAGCAGAAGTACAGAGTTCCGTAGAGGCATGTAGGAGGAATATCTAATCCAACACATTTTGTTTTTAGTGGAAGATACTTTGAGCATGTTTAAATGCCGAAGGGAGATAGCCACTAGGGAGCCAGGGAAAGGTTTATGACTATATGGTAAATACAGGAAATAGAGTAAGATCCCCAAGAGGCCAAAAAGGATGGAAGTCAGAATATAGGGGAAAGGATTTGGAACAGGAGGAGTAAAACCTCTTCCACTGCAACAAGATAGGAGGAATGGTGGGTATGTGTATAGTCAAGTTTAAAAGTTCAATATAAGAAAGTTTAGGAGAGCCATATATACTTATTACAGAAAAATTAGAAAATCTAGATCAAAAGAAAAATACATATACCTACCCAGACTTAACTATCCTTGATGTTTTGTTTCTTCTGAAATTTATACTCTTATCTATGGCATCATATTTAGAATGAATCCTAGTCAGAAAATAATTCAAAGTATTATGTGAATTGTACAGTGTTAATTGGAATTAGAATAAGAATTTGAATATCTGGCTTTTATGAATAGCTCTGCCAAAAATTTAATTCATGACCTTAGCTTGGGTAAATCATTTGATCTTTCTTTGCTTGTGTCACCATTTATTGATGTTCATTCTTTCAGTAAATATATATTGAGCATCTCCTGTGCCAGATGCTTTATCATACTTTGATAAATGTGACCATAGCTCTTACCTGCAGATTTCTCTACTTCGTAAGTTGTTTCACTGTCAAGAGCTTAACTACTTTAGGAATCGGTTATTTAAAATGTAATGAAATTCCTTTATAGAACTAGTATGGGGCAAGGGAATAATATACTCTTGGTGTTAACAGACTCCTTCTGTATTATAATGGCCTTAAAACCTCTTCATTTATGATTTACGGGGTTTTTTTTAACTTCAAAAATGTATTGATGTGGCTACTGTATGTTAACAATAGGATTTTGGTGGGATTCCACTCTACACTTCTTTAGCATAGATCTTTCAAAATGTTTTGGGTTTAGCAGTTAAAAGTAACCAGCCAGCTGTTCTCTCCTTCCCATCTCCCAGGTTACAATGCACCGTATCTCTCAGTGTATAGTGAAAATGCAGTTGATATCTTTGATGTGAACTCCATGGAATGGATTCAGACTCTCCCACTCAAAAAGGTAATTTAACATTAAAAAATGGGCTAAGTGAACAAATGATTATAAGTGAAACACTAATATGACTATTTAGCTAGTTTTCACTAGTTTAGCATTTTCTGTCACATGTAATAACACAATTGGTAATCTGGGACTTAGCTAAGAGTAGGAAAAAAAAGAAAAATCAAGCTGGTTAATTTTACAGGTAGCTCAGCACCGTATTATTTTTATTACATTTTGTTTCACTGTATAACGTATGATTATTATAATAATGAACAACTAGAATATATTCTACAACTTAATATGTCAGTGTTATCTTCCACTTTAGTTTAAGGAGCTCTGAAGGAGTATATTATTTGTAATTTTACTGTTTTTCACATAATGGTATGCAATTTTAATCCTTGAGGGCATATTTCATGGGCTAGAAAAGTGATTAAAATTAGAACCAATGCTCTGTATAAGCATCTCATGATTAAAAAATAAGGGTTTCGCACATTCCTAATAAAATATAATATTTTCCTTTAACATTTCCCTGTGGTAACATAAAGAGAATTTTTACGAGTATAGAATGGCTGTTTTGCAACAATGAAGAATAATAGTTTCATGTAAGTATATGCAGCGTGTGTCATTAGTTGCAGGGCAGGGTTTAGAGGAATGGGTAAAAGAAAGTAACCAAGATCTTATTTCAAAATCTGCCCCAATTTTAAACCATAACAGCAGTGGGAAAAGCTCTTGTAAATGCTGCCACATTTTATAAAACAACTAAATACGGTCCTCGCGTTTATAACTTCGGGCTGGTTACAGTTAGTTTTCCCTTTTATGTTTATCATGTGAATTTTGAAGTATATATAAAAGAATATATGATCTTTATGAAGCATAATAATAAACTGATCACTTATGAACTCACCTGCTAACTTAAGAGCCAGAACATTACCAATTTCACTGAATCTGCTTGTGTATTTTTCCCTTACCCTGATTATTGTGTTTATGATTCCCTTGCTTTTCTTAAAATACAGAATTTTTTGTATATTTAAATATTTCTAAATAATATATTGTTCAGTTTTGCTTATGTTTGAGATAATAAAATGTTATGTTGTATATCATCTTCTGCCTTGCTATCTTAATGTATTTACTGTTTCTAAGATTCATCCATGTTACATGTACTATTATATATATGTGTACACACACACATATATATATATTTCATTGCTTTTCACTACTGTAAA
Source organism: Lagenorhynchus albirostris (assembly GCF_949774975.1). Classification (NCBI taxonomy): domain Eukaryota; kingdom Metazoa; phylum Chordata; class Mammalia; order Artiodactyla; family Delphinidae; genus Lagenorhynchus; species Lagenorhynchus albirostris. Next base: position 23,724,065 of record NC_083096.1, on the reverse strand, counting down.
ATATTCTGTTGGGTGAATAGATCACAATTTATTTGTCTGATTAGCAGACATGTGAATTATTTCCCAGCTTTCTGCTATTATGAACGTTGCTGTAGAAGTCATATATGTCTTCAGGTGCGTATGTGCAGGAGTTTCTTTTACGTCATATGCCTAGGAACGAAACTGATGGGACGTGGAGAATGCACGTGTTCAACTTTACAAGATAGTGTCAAAGTATTTTCCAAAGTAATTGTACCAGTTGACACTCCCATCATCAGTATATAAGAGTTCTTTATGACCCATACCGTTGTCAGAATTCATAGTTTTATAACCATTTATTTATGGTGATAAAGTGATATCTCATTGACGTGTTCATTTGCATGTCCCCAATTAACAATGTTGCTGATAATCTTTTGTATGTTTATTCATCGTTCATATTTCCTCTTCTGTGAAATACCTGGTCATGGTTTTTGCTCATTTTCCTGTTTGGTCATCTTTTGATTTTTTGAAATTATTCATATATGGTAGATACTGGTTTAGTGATGGGTGTGGTGAATCTTTTCCCTGTTTGTGACCTGTTAATTTTTATAGTGTATTTTGTGAACATTTGTTGTTATTGCTTGAAAATTCATTGTTATAAATTTTAATGTAATATCATTCTTATCCTTTTTACCTTTCTCTTTTTTTTTCTTAAGAAGCTGTTTCCTACCTCAAGGTCATAAAGATAGGATCTTTATTTTCTTTCAAAAGTTTGAAAGTTTTGCCTACTGTGTTTATGTCTCTGTTCCATTTAGAATTGACTTTTTGTGTATGGTGTGAAGTAGGAATTCAGTTTCATTTGTTCCATATAGATACCCAGTTGCTCCATCACCATTTATTGACAGTCCCTCCTTTCCCCAGTGATGTACAATTTCATCTCTGTCATGTGTGTACATTTAGTTCAAATAAGATTCATAAAGTAGCTGTATGAATATTTTAGTATCATCGTCTGGTACTAATGGCTTTAAAAAGTCAAATTTAAGGTTTAAATGTATTTCTGCTTTTCTTTTTTTGCCCAGAATATTCTTCCTTTAAAACGTTATCATTATAACTGTGTTAATTCAAGTTAGATAATTTTATACCTTTCTAGTCAGAATTGTTGATTTCCTTCCTAAAAAGGAAGGATAAATTAAAGGTCTTAATAGTGTGTGCCTTATAAATATCTCAAAAGTTTTATGATTTAATTTTTGAATTTTGTTGAAATACTAATTTTATTTTTTATTATTTTAGGTTCGACCCTTAAACAGTGAAGGATCATTAAATCTTTTAGGGTTGGAGACGATTAGATTAATATATTTCAAAAATAAGATGGCAGGTAAGAAAATACACATTAGTAGGAGAGCTTCATAGAAGTATTCAGGTGTATCTTACTCCAAAGTCTGTATAGGGGTGTTCATAAATTTATGATCTTTTCTGGTGGATCTAGTTAATGAAGATGTAATTATGGTACATTATGTATTTAGAATAATATTTTGACTTAAATGTAAGTAAAAACATTGGCATTAAGAAAACACATTAAAATGTTTACATCAGTTATCTCTGGGTAGTGGGATTATTATATTCCTTATGCTTTTCTTTTTTCCCCCATATTCTTCCAATAAATTTGTATAGTCTATCAAAAAAAAATTCCATCAAAGGTTTGTCATTTTTGTTTTGTTTGTTTTTAAGTACTGAGATACATACAAATTGCTTGGCTTCAGATTTGATGCTCTGGTATATCCTCTTGGCACTGAGGCTTCTTGGTGTACAGACTGGTGACTGTAGGAAAAGTCCTATGCTAAGAGGCTATTGCAGTATGACTTGAGAAAGGATATTCAGGTATTAGACAAGATTAGATGCACCCTCTTCTCACTGTATGTAATGATTGTAGAATGTGTCCGTAACCCAATTTGTCTCTATAGGCTAAAACCTATTCCAACTCTCTTTTTTTATGCTCTCATCTTTCTACTCTAGGCTAGGAGTAAAGGTGGAGCTAGGAGAAGGAATACGTGACAAAATTTCAACATAGTTGTCTTATCTTTTGAAAAGGAAAGGAAATCCTATTTCCCGGAGATTCTATTTCTCTGTCTTGTCTGTTTCTCTTTCATCTCTCAGGAGCCCAAAGTGCTCTGGCAGTCCTCTGGCTGTCCACAATCTCCCGTTGCCACTGCAACTCACCAAGATCTGCTTCACCCTCATAATTCTCAAATTCCAACTCTCAAATTCTCATCTACTTTTAAAATTTTATCCTTTTAACATTTGCTGTTAGGAAAGCAATCTGATAAAGCTATCATTATGATACAAGGAGAATGTTGCTTTTTTTTTTTTACTAATCATCTTGCTTTGGCTGGCCTTACAGGCTCCTTTGGCTTCTTCCTACTACATTTTTCTCATTTTAGCTTTTTGGGTGTTATAAACTTCTAAAGATTGGCTTTTCTCTTTTTCCTTACCTTATTTAGAGAATGGAATTCATCATGTTGTATGGATACAGTTTTCTGTTTTAGAGGATGTTCACCATATCCCAGCATGTTTTGGGAGCCCATGGCTAAGAGTTTTGTTTACTTCTAGGTATTAAAATTGAGATAGATGGGCATTAGGTGACTAGATGTACATAAGTAAGTATCCCCTGAAGATCAGGAGAGTAGAAATAGCAATAAGATTCTTACTTTTAGTAAAGGAAGCTGGAAGAAACACAATTCCTTTCCTTTACTCCACATCTTGCAAATTGGATCTGCAAAGGACATGTTTTAATATATTAAAAAAATCTTAACTGTTATCATTTTCATGGATAATTTACCATTTATGCCTGATTACTGTGCAGGTCAACAATAAGAGCTTTTTAACACCCTAAGCCATTGAAACCAATACTGGGAAGGTGGGAGAAGATGGTGTAGAGATATTGGGGGTGGGGTGGCCAAAGTGATAGGACACCAAGGCAACTACGTTTTCCTTTTTTTCTTCTAGTAAAATTGTACCATTTTGTGTTTATAATCAAATAAAGGTGAAAATATACTCTGTAAGCTACATTTAATTTCAGCATATATTTGTTTACGTATATTTCATTGAAAATTATTATTTACTATGATTTATCAGCACAACTTAAAAAAATCAGAATTGCATATACTTGTATAATTGATTGATGTTTGTACCGTCTTGGAGATTAATGGGTGAAAAGCATTTTAGCACTTTAAAGAACATCATTGTTCTTTGTATTTTTTTTTTTTTAACAGAAGGGGATGAACTGGTAGTTCCTGAAACATCAGATAATAGTCGGAAACAAATGGTTAGAAATATTAACAATAAGAGGCGTTATTCCTTCAGAGTTCCAGAAGAGGAAAGGATGCAACAAAGGAGGTAGATATTTAATTCATACTCATCTAAAGATGCTTATAGCATCAGAAGGACTATTTGGTAATAATACTTTATTTGATTTGGAAGGAAAATTTGATCTCTGAAAGTCTGTCATCATCAGCTATGGTGTTAAAAACTGCAATAATGAATGTATTTCTCAGTGTAATTTTAATTAATACTTCCCAAGTTGTGAGTAAGTACTAGATTAAAGTACCATATTTTGATTCATTTCTCTTTGTATATGGAATAGTTACAATTTTTAGAATGTGGGCTTTTATAAACATAGAACATACCTGTGCAGATTAACTATTCTCAATACCAAACAGAAATAGGCTTGTAGTGTTTCCAGTTATATATAAAAACATTTCTAATATATTAGCAATTATTTTAAAAGATGTACATAAAATGTTCAGAATTATCTGTAAAATAGAGCTTCTTTGATATTTAAGCACTAAAATAACCCTCTCTGTTTTCCCACCAAAAATCATAAGATCTTTTTTAAAATTTAAAACAAAATCTTCTAAGTAAATGTTTAACTTAGTATATTCTATTATTTTAATTCTATCCTTATTAACATGATTTCACAGTTTATTTTTATGAAAAAATTTAAGTATACTTAATTTTTCTCTGAAATTGTCTAGACTGGTCATGGAATAAAAGTGTTTAAACAGGTGTTTTCTCTTACAGGGAGATGCTGCGAGATCCAGAAATGAGAAATAAATTAATTTCCAACCCAACTAATTTTAACCACATAGCACACATGGGTCCAGGAGATGGAATACAGATTCTAAAAGACCTGCCCATGGTAAGAGAAATGAAGAGTGAATGTGAATATAAATGGGGTTGATACTAAGTTGGAGGGGGGAGGGGGTGGATACATATGAGTGTGTGTGTGTGTGTGCACTTAAATACATATAAGACTTAAAAAGACATATTAGTATAATGAGGAAATGTTTATCTCAATATATCGCAATATATGTAAGATGCATAATGACATAGCTGATGAGAAAAACATAAAATACAGATGTGTATCAAAAACCAAACATATCGAGTTTTTATTTAGTTGAATACCCTATATACTTCTCCCATACCTAGATTTACTATTGTTGGAGAAATAAACCACCAGATTTGGAGACATTCTATACCAAGATTCAGAGCTTTGTTACCAAATTACTAAAATTTCACTAAGTTTTAGCAATTCAACACAGATATTTGTCCCCCAAAGAACCACATTAGCTTGATCATTAATGGTCACACCTCTCATCTGATTATGAAATTAAATCTTTTTCCTCTGCCCATTACAGACGTGTTGCCTAGTCAGTCTTATATTTTAAAAAAAGTACAACATAGGAAAACTGTTGTGTTTTGGGTTTTTTTTTAACAACATGAAGATTGGATTCTTGGACCTGATATACTGAGATTAAGAACATTAGTGGAATTAGCTAATTATCCAAGCTCTGTAACATTTCAGTATCATGGTACTCTCAACAAACTATTGAAACTTAAACATGACTCTTTTGATAGGTGGTGATAGCATCTAGATTTTGCTCAGAATTTTAGGCATAATTTAAATGCTATGATAGTTTGGGAGGTGATATGTAAATCTCAACCCAAAGCTCTTTCTAAGGAAGTCTGCGTTAATTACCCACATTACTTAACTCTACTGTGATAGAAGATATAGACATGTATCACTGACAGGAAAAATAATAGGTAATACAGTTTGTACAGTCAAGTTTTTTTAATAAAAAAGTTCAGCTCTTAAAGGTAGTTTTTGCATTTCTTTCATAGGAGAAACCAAAAAAATCTGCACTAATTTGAGCCTGAGTTCCACATTATAAATATCTCAATTAACCAGTTGCCCTGTTTATGAATGGGTGTGATGTTCTTACTGTCATTGTTTTTTCATCATCATAAAGACATTATTATATGATTATAGTACCATTACTTCCTTTCAAATCATTCACAATAGTCAGATGGGGATTTTTATTAGCCGTGCTAGGTAGATATAAATAAAGTATGCAGAAAGATTACAGTCAATCTTGATATAGTAATTAAAATGAAGTAAGAAATTTAAGGCTGAGCATAAATATTAAGCTGAACATATTGAGAATAAATAAAGGCTGAGTTGACATGGTTAACTGATATCTATCATACCTAAAAAGCTATACTACTTTTACAGCTTTTGCCTGGGAATGAGAGTTCAGATTTTTCTCCATTCTTTTCCCGTTCTGAACATTTACTTAAGTCCTCAGACTGGTTTTCCTTTATTCTCAGAAGTAAACGGAGCAGAACCACACGGTCCAAAAGCTTCTGTCATTTTTCCTTATAGAAGCTACAAGGTCAGGGCAGGTACAAAGTACCTTAGGAGAGAGAATTTTTTAATTGTGATAAACAGTTGAAATGTGAATATATGTATAGCTTATATTTGATAGATCAATGTGAAATTTTTTGAAATTTAGTTAGTAAATAGTTTTTCAACATCTGCTATGTAGGTAGCATTATGGAGGGATAGAGGCATACAAATTTCAAACACATCCATATGTTGCAAAGCAACATATCAGCAAATACAAAATTATTTCAGTAGTGAACAAGGTTTTAATGTGTATTATCCTTTTAAAATTAAACTTTCTTTCACACTTGCTTCATTCTGGTATACAAAAAAAGAATAGTACGGTTTTCCTCTCATATATTCCAATAACATAGCAAGAAGAATTATGGAAAATTGTTCTATAAATTATGTTATATCCCACAGTATGTTCCTTAAGGAGAAATAGTTTCAGGATTTAATAAAATGTTCCTCTGCTTGAAAAGGTGAAAAATCAGTTTGCTAATGTTCCAGAATTTTTTTCAGACCTTCATTCACAGTAAGACTTGGTCTTTCTACACCCTGAATAAGCACACTGAAGTAAAATGTGAAATTTCAAGCATTGTAAGAACTTTCATATCCCAGCATCCCTCCTTTTTCTCCCTTCACCATCCCACCACTTAAACGAAATCTCTGTTTTGTCATTGTTGTTGTTCAGAATAAGGTCCGTTCTTAATTACTGGGCAAAACAAGTTCAGATAGCATTTCCCAAAGATTCAACATCAATCTGACCCCATGACACAGGGCCTCCTGTGCTGGCTACTTATTCCCATTAGACCTCTTGATTTTTAGTATTAGTGTCACTGATTTTGTTAACTCATGACTGCCTTGCTGGTTCTTTTTGTAATTAACACAAGTGACTCTTTACCCTAGAGGTGCAATCCAGTTTTTAATGTTCCTTTCATTCCTTTCATGTTTTCTTATCACATAAGCACTTTTGAATGTCCAGGACAAGAAGTTGGTGTAAATTTTTGAAACCTGTTCACCTGTACGTGTAATATTGTAGCAAAGATGTTATGTGTCTGAACTCCTGTTCTTTATTTTCACCTGACTTTCTTCCTTTCACTAGCAAAGAACATAAAAGCTGGGGGTTTTCATAGGCATCCATTTAATCACTTAACAAATATTTTTTGATATATTGTCATGCCAGAACTGTACCTACCTTGGAGTAGACACTGGTAAATGACACAATAATATGCATGTCTGAAAAGCAAATAATATACATGTCTGTACCTGTGTGTGTGTGTATGTATATGTGTGTGTATACATGTATTAAAAAGCTTGTGATATTTTAATATAGTCTCAGATTTTAGTATGTTCTTTCCACTGTAATTTTCTGTATTTAATGAACTATTTTCAAAAATGAAGATGAATTTAATTCATCTAACATTAACATTTATAAGAAGCACTTTCAAATACCAAAGTTATGATGTTGTCATTCGTGCAAAGAGCATGTGCCTCAGAAATTTTTATGTTTAACTTATTCAAATCAGTATTGCCTTTCTCTGAAATACTTAAAAGCTTAGAGAGTTTATTGAATGTCTTTGGAAGCTTATTCTGTTTCCTTTGTACCAAAATGATGCTGAAAAGGGTTGTTTGCCTCATGAATGTGGAAAAGATAGTGAGGATAAGGAGTCATTTTTTTCTTTTATCTCCTATATCAGATGTGTCTTAGTGAGCCAAGAGAATATAGGCAGTTAATATAAAACAGCATATATGTCTTACAAGTACATACTGTAGTAGTTTCCTTGAATCCTTTTTGTCATTTACCTTTTTTCATAAGTGGGTACTTATAATAAAGAATAGATTTGTCTCTAGTTGAATGCAAGAGTAATATTTTATCTCTAAAAGATTTATTTTTTTTAGCACGTAAAATTTCTCCTAGCCTTTTACCCATTCCTAAAATTGTTAACAAATAAAATTTCAAGCTCGGTGACCTTTTAGACCTTTATGAAGTAATTTTACTTCTTAAAGTTACATTTATATCAATAGTTTTATCTTTTTGAAAAAAACCTTAGAAAGTACTGGTTTCACTCACATCTCTAAATTTAAAGCACCTTATATAGAAGCCTTTCTTTTAAGCTTCCCTAATTTACCAGATTTTTTTTTTTTTTTTTTGCGGTACGCGGGCCTCTCACTGTTGTGGCCTCTCCCGTTGCGGAGCACAGGCTCCGGATGTGCAGGCTCAGCGGCCATGGCTCACGGGACTAGCTGCTCCGTGGCATGTGGGATCTTCCCAGACCGGGGCACGAACCCGTGTCCCCTGCATCGGCAGGTGGACTCTCAACCACTGCGCCACCAGGGAAGCCCAAGATTTTTTTTTTTAAACAAAGAAAGCTCATCTCAGCTCATGAGAATATCAGTCAGCGTGTCTCCGGGAAGTCATTCAGCCTGTCTCTAATGAAGAGATGGTAGGATGTTTTCCTGAAACACAGTTGTTCTCAGAAACTGAACTTTGAAAGTTCCCATTAGAGAAGGTGACTGGGTGCTGAACTACAGTTCCCAAATGTTCCCAAGTTATTTTAACATGAAAAACTAGAGCCCTTGTTTTCAAAAACTTTCTTCTATGTCTTTAGTATTACATTATTTCATTTTTTAAAAATACACCTGAACATTGAAGAGAAGGTTGTTCTCTTGTTAAAAACAAACATGTTCTTTGGGTGTCTAAGTGGAGATAAGCTTGGGCTACTTAAAGGTAAACCAATAATTGGTATTTTCCACAGTTACTATTTCTGTTACAGGAAGATAAGATCAGTAAAAGCAAACACATGTCAAGTCTATAAATACCAGGAAATGGCTTTAGTTTCTAAAGGAACAGTTTCATAGCGCTTTTGGTGAGAGGCTGGTTGTAGGTTCACTTGTTCTTTTCTTTAATTATTTCTCGCTTTTTCTATCCCTAATGTTTTTGGTAGATTTTTGCCAAGTTTTGATTCTATCCTATAGGAAAATACTGAACTAAATTTTGAAAATCTACTTGTATCTCTGAAAGTCCAGTTTCTACCCAGCTTGATAGTAATAAGAGAGAATACGTTTATGAGGCAAATGATTTTTTGCAAATCAGCTCTTTAGGTAACTGGCAAGAGGATTACAAAATTTAACTTTCTAAGGCCTAAAAGTATTTCATTATGGATTCAATTCTTGATGTGAGATACTTCATTTTTTCTACATGCATGTTGTCTGAAATGTCACATATATCCAGTGAATCCATTTTCATTACCTCATTACCTTTTTCTTCTTTCTGTTGTTTTTGATAGCCGGGTTTCCCTTATCCATCCCCTCATCATCACTCCGGTCTGATCTCCTCTCCGATCAACTTTGAGCACATCTATCACATGACTGTTAATTCTGCTGAAAAATTTCTCTCTCCTGATTCCATAAACCCTGAATATTCCCCGTCTCTACGCTCTGTCCCCGGTACACCAAGCTTTATGACTCTGAGGGTATGAACAGCTGAGTTAGGTGTTAACTTGTACTAACCATGTGTGGATCTCTGCCTGGCTTCATAAGTAACACTGCCAAGGGGGTACATTCTGTGAACGTTTCCCTTTGGCCTGTTTCTCTGTTGCCAAACTTCTATTCTTCCTCTTCCTCCTCTTCTGTCTTGGAGTTCTACTTTTTTCTTCTTTTGAGGAAAAAGATGAGGATTTGGGAAGATTTCAGTTTTATTTCTAAAACAGTATTGGAGGTTTTTCTATTTTTTAATAAAACATCATCCCATCATGATATTTTTCATTACGGATACCATAAGAAATAGCCCCTGAATAAGTAAATCTTTATTCTATTAAAAACAAACAAAAAAGGGATGTAGAATTTCTGAATTCTGGATTGCTCGTTACCCTAAAACCAGTTCAGTTCAGAGAAATTTTTTATATTTAGTGAAGTTAAAGTCTATAGAAGGGCCTGTCCAAAGGCCTTTTATCTACAATAAACCCCTTCTTGAAAAGCTCACAATTCTCAAAATTATAAAGTATAATAGTACCAGTGAATAACAGGAAAAATTAGCAAAAGAAGGTAGTCTTACTAATCTTTGAGTTGCTGATGCGCCTTTAATTCCAGCCAGGATCCAAGATAAGAGAAGTAAATCAACAAGAGATAAAAAACACAGTGTGCTGCATTCTGAAGGACTGTGGTACCTGCCGCTGGGTCCTTCCATGCCGCCTTGCATCTTTGTAACTAGTGTCTCTGCAGCGGGCTGGAGAGCAAGTGGGCCATTCAAGCTGAATTATCCACACATCTGTCAAGAAATATGTACTGACTTCAAGGGAGCATTTTCTCAAGTTTGTTTTGCAGATCATAAAATATTTAGATTGTATCATGCAAACACATTTCCTCTGGCTTAGAAAAAATTAGCATCCATTTTTTATTTGTGTATTTAGTAAAGTAATTTTCCAATAAGAAAGCTACCTGTAGGGTGAGAAGTTTATTTTTGTTTGCATTCTAAATTGTGATGATTTTAAATGTCATTGTTATTGACATTAAACTATAATGTCATTTAAGTGTCTTAGTTCACAAGATAAGATCACTTATGATAAACTAAGCTTCAATGTGCTTGGTAACAGATTTCAGGGAGTGGATTCTAGGGGAAGTTGTATAAACTAATCAGTCAAGAATTTTTGATATAGAAGATGGTGGAAATGTTGCTTAAGTTAGTCTTCTATAAATAGAAACACTACGATTGGTGGAAGTTTTACCCTAATCTTAAGCATATTTGCGCAGGAAAAGGACCATCAGCTTAGGTTTCACATTACTTCATAATGAAGTTGAACTTCAGCTGAATGAATGATAAACTGTTGGGTTTGGGTTTTGTGTGGGTTTTTTTTTCCCCCAGAACGTATCTTCTGTGTATCATTCTTTTATTACCTCAACATTCAGTGTTACTAAACCACTGGTATTTTTACAGGCTTAATTTTTGCCATTTTTTCTAGGGTAGGTTTGTTTTATAGAAAAGGACGACACAAAGGTACCTTAAGGTTAATAGCAAAAACAATAAAAATTTAAAGGTTTAAACTGATATCCCCATCTCTCTTGAACTTGACTCTGCTGCATTGTATGCATGTCATCGGCATCTCTCAGGGTTGCTCCTATGAGTGGCTGTTGAAATGCTAGCACTGTTTTCTGTTTTAAATTTTTTTATTTTCTTAGAGAAAAAAAGGTAAAATGTTTGCTTTGAACAAATAACACAGTAAGAATTACATGGACTTTGCAAATTTGATATATGAACCAAAATGGCAATAGTTGAATGTAGAGCACCCAGCCAGCCAAATCCCAATATGTGTGATTCTTTAAAATGTATGATTTGGAGTTTTTCAAGATGTATTTGTGCATGTTTTCCAGGAGATGTTCGTGGGTGTTTGCTAGCTTTGGCCCTGCACTAGTTGTGTTGCCATAACCTTCTCTCAGGTACCAGCCCTGACACTCCTTCCGGTCTGAAAAGGTTAGGGCCATCGAGGAGACTGTGTTCAGGCAGCTGGTCCGACGCACCACCTCTCTAGGTGTGTGTCACTTTCAAAGCACTCTGTGGCTCATTTTCCTCCCTTGGACACCAAAATTATTCAATATTAGATGGGAAACTTCTCACACCAACATTCCCAAGTTAAAGGACTTCACCCAGGCTGTGATTGTCAACAAGCGTCATAGTTATGACCCGTGGTGCTGCTCTCTGTCCGTGAGGCAGGAAGGCTGCCTGGTGACTGGGATGGGAACGTGCAAATGGCACTTTCAGTATCAGGACGATAGAAGGTGTGCTTGAGAAGAATGTACTTTGAAGTGGCTTTCTTCTAAATGGGCTTATTCCGCTTTTGAATTATCCTAAGAAAATAAAAATCTCATATGTAGTAAAAGCTTTGTTTCAGTTATCTGCAGAGGTCCATGTAATTCTACATTTCACTGTCACTTCTAACCATGTAACTTTCACTTACTGCACTCACAACAACAAGAAAAAAAATGTTATCTGTTGGTAAGTATTTCAGTAAGTATAAAGATAAGCACTTATCTTTGGTTGGGGTGAGGGTTACCTCTGTTAGGGCTTTAGTACTTTTGTGGGCGGGAGGGATTATTCTGTTTCTTGTCCTGTATCACTCTGGTCAAGACAACTTTATTTCTTGAAATTAGGGTGAAAAAATAGACATCTCTGTAGAAAATCAGTTTCACTCTGGATGAAGAATTTTTCTTTCTCTTTTGATTTTAGAACCCTCGGCCTCAGGAAAGTCGGACAGCATTCAGTGGCTCGGTCAGTATTCCATCTATCACCAAATCCCGCCCTGAACCTGGTCGCTCCATGAGTGCCAGCAGTGGCCTGTCAGCAAGTAAGTGGCCCCAGCTGCAGGAAGCATTTCCATAGCAAGGTGGCAGCCGTGCATTATCGGTGGCCGGTGTCTCAGACCTGGCTGCGGAATGCCTAGGAGGCACAAGTGCAGCTGTTACAAAAACAGTCATAGACTCCTTTTAGAAGTTACAGTCCATGTGGGAGACAGACAAACAGTACTACAAATTGTGATGATAAATGCTCCGAAGGAGGGCTTCCCTGGTGGCGCAGTGGTTGAGAGTCCGCCTGCCGATGCAGGGGACGCGGGTTCGTGCCCCGGTCCGGGAGGATCCCACATGCCGCGGAGCGGCTGGGCCCGTGAGCCATGGCCGCTGGGCCTGCGCAACCGGAGCCTGTGCTCCGCAACGGGAGAGGCCACAACAGTGAGAGGCCCGCGTACCGCAAAAAAAAAAAAAAAAAAAAAAAAATGCTCCGAAGGAAATAAACAGGGGACAGTAATAGAGAGTAACAGGCAGTAGCTGTTGAGGATGAATACACACTTAGAATAATTAGCAAGGTCACGTGCCCGCCCTGGGGGTGAAGTCACATTGACTCATGTTTGATTAACTGAAAGGAGGCACAGTGGCCACCTGGTAGTGGGCAGGGAGTGACAGAGTAAAGCTCAAGAGGTAGGCAGGGGTCCGATCAAGCAGGGACTTGGGGACCAACATAAGACATTTTTTATTTTTTTAAAAACACAGTGGGAAACCTCTGAAGAGTTTTAAGTAGGCAAGGACCATTATCCAAGGGCAAGACTGTTCTTGGCCAACAACTGCTTTTCTGTCACTTTCTCAGAAGTAACCTGGTATTGGCTTCGATCAGACAGAGTGGGGCGAGTGCGCCCAAGCACATGCAGGCCCAGGGTGGACCCGGGGTAACGCTAACGAAGCCTCCCTCGCTTCCCTGCAGCTGAGCTCTGAGAAGAACAGCCGGTAGTAACTCCACCTCACATTTCAGAGTCATTCAGTCAGAAGCGTATCCGTTGCCTTGTATTCTTGAATGTGAGACATTCGAGTCAGGCCTCCCGGTGCAGACTGAGTGTCCTCCTTCACTCACTGTTCATGCTGAGGACGCCGGTATCAGCACCCGGCTTGTGCCCAGCTCTTGGTTTTAGGCTCTGGCAACACAGAAGTGAAGGGTGCTGGAATACCATTTGTTCTCTTGCTGTGGAACAAATTACCCCAAAATTTACAAGCTTAAAAGAGCAAACGTGGGCTTCCCCGGTGGCACAGTGGTTGAGCGTCCGCCTGCCGATGCAGGGGACAAGGGTTCGTGCCCCGGTCCGGGAGGATCCCACATGCCGCGGAGCAACTAGGCCTGTGAGCCACAACTACTGAGCCTGCGCATCCGGAGCCCGTGCTCCGCAACGGGAGAGGCCGCAACAGTGAAAGGCCCGCGTACCGAAAAGAAAAAACAAAAGAGCAGACGTCTATTATCTCTCACAGTTTCTGAGGGTCAGGAGTCTGGGAGCTTAGCTGGACAGTCCTGGCTCAGGGCCTCTCAGGAGGCTGCAGTCAGGCTGTCTGCTAGGGCTGCCATCAACTCCGAGCTCAACTGGGACTAGAGAAGCCACTTCCCAGCTCACCCACATGGTTGTTGGCAGGCCTCTGTTCCTCACCAGCGTGGGCCTGAGTGTCCTGGTGACATGGCCTTTGGCTTCCCACAGAGCAAGTGACCTGAGACAGAGAGACCGAGCAGCGGTCTCAGAAGGAACATGCCATCGCTTCTGCAGTGTGCTGGTGATCACACAGACCACCCCTGGAACCATGGGAGGGACCCTGCCCCGGGCCTGCAAACCAAGGACAGGCGCCTGCTGCAGAGACTGGCTGCAGACGTACAGAGCACGTTCAAGGAGTTTTCAGTCGACAGGCAGAAGTTGAAGGGCACATCTCGTGACTTTCTTGCCGTCATCTCCCAAAGTCATCTCTACGCTGTGTGTAGCCTTGATTACAATGAAAATATCTAGCCAATTGGAAAAATGGCAACCATTTTATGAATTATCTTTTTACTAATGGTAGCTCGATAAGATAGTAGATTTACTATAACTAACCAGAAGTTATCAACACTTGAGATGCGAAGAAAGTATCACAGTATTAATAGTTAAGTTCATAATCCCTTACCCAAAACTCTCAGAGCCAGAAACCTGTTTTCAGAATTCAGATTTTTTTAATATATATTTTAGAAGGGAATCTACCATATATTATATTACATTCCAAGCAAGATCTAAGACAGCACCTACAAACAATATTTATAGAGCAAAATTTATGACTAGTCACACTATGAATATATAAATAAATGTACTATCTTTAAGTGAAGTCTGTAATCAGCCTCCAGCCAGTTCAGATTAAGTCTGCCACCACATGAATTGACGTCAAACTCACGAAAAAAGTTTTGGTTTTTCAGGGCTTTGGGATTTGTGGAATTGCAGGTAAGGATAGGACCTGTGATACAGAGATTTAAAGGGCTGAGTGGCCATCTCCTTAGGAGCGCTGAAGTGAGGGTCCACTGTCACTGTTGACCATATGCAAGCTACAGACTGGAGCCAGCTCCAGGTCCCTGTCAAGGCCTTTAATGCAATAATCAGGCGTGGCCTTCCTGAGATTCTTGGTACCAAGCTGTTTGTGTAGAGGTTAAGAGGAAGACCAGCCCAGGAATTCCAAGGGGCATCTGCTCGTTAGAGTGCTTCTCGCTGGCTTCAAGAGTAGCCCAGCTCACGTAAAGAATTTCCAGAAGGGCAGCCTGCCAAGAGAGACACAAGAAGAAACGGGGTTCCGTGTTGTCAACCTCCAGAACCAGAAGCACAGGCTCTTCCAGGGCCAGACTTGTGGTGGCTTCCTGACTGAAGTCAAATTAACACAGAGCTTTCCACTGTGACTACCCGCTCCTGTCAGTGACAGGCTCACTGGGGAGCCTGCAGACCCTCCTAGAGGTCATGTAGAGTTAGACACCGTCACTCCAAGAGATCTGGGGCCCAACCCCCTGAATCACCATCTAGAACTCTTTGGAAGAGACCCTGCCTGAGTTGGGACCACAGTTTTCAGATTGTCCCCCTTTGCTGTTCAATCAAAACAGCCCATCTCAGTTTTTTAAGATTAGGGTGGTTGAGTATAATTTTTCTCTGAAAGGAACATTCCCAAAGTTAAAAAAGAAAGAAAAGAAAAGAAAAAAAGTGTAAATCACAGAGGTGGATTAATTTCTCCATTCTATAAACGATCACTAGGACAGAGGAAAAGAGCCCAGTAAGTGTGTACTAAGCTCTGGGCAGCCCCCTCACACACCTTCCGTCTCACGTTTCATTCTCCGTGTATTGAGCGCTCAGTTCCCACAAAAATCCCATAAGATAGAATTTATTTTCTTATTTACAAATGAAGAAAACTGAGACTTAGATAAAGTAACTTGCTTAAGGTCACACAGGTTAGTAAGCAGAGCAGCAGAACTCTCTGGCATTTTGGGTTTTTTATTCAGAGCGACAAAATTTTAAAAATAGTAACTTATATTGCAGCTTTTGTTAAATTGAGCACTAAACTAGGCATGGAATTCAAAGAGAAGTTATACAAAGTGATTTATGCCTTCAATTAGGTTGTAATCTAATCCACAGCAAAAAAGTAAAGAGTACATAGCCAGAGAGACACATCCACAAATGAAAACCAGTCTATGTCTGGTGACAGACGGCTTAGAAATTGGATGGAGTGTTGGAAGTAAGAGTAAGTCAGTGGTTCTCAGCCTGAGATGCATTCTAGAATCATCAGAAGGGCTTTTAAAAGTTAAGTCAGAAATTCTGTTATTATTGGTCTGGGACGGGGCCCAGGCACTGGTATTTTTAAAGCTCCGTAATATAATATGCAGCATACAACCAGTGTTGGTAACGTCTGCAATAAGTAAGTTATGGTGACACAGCTGAGGGGCTCAGGAAACAAACGGAAACTAGAAGGAAGCTGGGGGAGATCACCAAGGACAGGGCTTCAGCAGGCAGGCTTCACAGTCTATACCTCGCAGTTGTGCTAAAACCTCAACGCAGTCTCACAGTCTTTTTTGACCAGTGATCTTAATATTGCAGCTCAGCAAGATTAAAACATTTTTCAGTAAAAACTAAAGAATAGTAGGGAATGTTAAGAGTTTTAAACAGGTACTCACAGTACCCCAATATTTCTAAGATTCTTTTGGGCATGGTGCCAGTCCTCCTTTGATGTACCCCAACTCTAAGATCAAAATAGTGTGATTTTAAAGAAACTCACCTCATTTTTGTATCTCAGGCTTTTTGCCCTGTGGAATGAAAATGCTTCTCTTTTGTTCGTTTGTGTTTTTTATGAAAATCCTCTACAAGTTAAGTGACAGTTATGCATCATCAGGTGGCATGGTCTTCGCTTCTGGGAACTGTTCTGTTCTGCTTCATCGTTCAGCACATGTGTTTTGAGCACCTGCTGCATACCCAGTCCTGCACCGGGTCCTGCAGAGGCAAAGACCGTCCTTCTATTAAAAGAATGGCAAGGCACATAATTACAGCATAGGATCCGAATGCTCTGAAAGAGGTGATAGGAAGTGCTGTAGGTGCTCCAGGGAGTAGGAAAGAAAACTCACTAAGGCAGTAGCACATGGGTGGAGACTGGAAGGATTGATCCTGTGGAATTGTCTAGCAAGCAGGGCAGCCTGGGCACAGCCAGTGAGAGCAGAGGCCAGCGGCCTGGTGAGTGCTGCCCGCTCACCCAGCAGCCCTGGCGGCTGGGCTCCGAGGTGGGCTTGGGTGTCAGGGTAACGCAGCTGGACCCACTGTCCATCAGTAAAGGGCTGTAGCGGGAGGATGACCCCAGGGCAGCGGGAAGGATGGCTCGTCACCTCAGCAGTCTGTGCACTTTCTAGAGGATCGTCCCCTTCTGCACGTGTAAAGTTTCACCTGAACGATGTGCTTGTAGGGTCATCCGCACAGAACGGCAGTGCATTGAAGAGAGAATTCTCTGGAGGAAGCTACAGTGCAAAGCGGCAGCCCATGCCCTCTCCGTCAGAGGGCTCGCTGTCCTCGGGAGGCCTGGACCAAGGAAGTGACGCCCCGGCGAGGGACTACGACGCAGAGGTGAGTACCGCGTGGGCAGTACCTCTGTCTGGGGACAGGGGTTTGGAGAAGTCCCGAACGAGAAAAGGCGAGTGCGTTTCCCAAAGCCGGTCCACCGCCTTAAGCCTGGCCTCCGCTGCCGCAGGGATCAGCCGCTCACTGCGGCGGCGGTGGCGGAGCCAGTCACTTGGGTTGCAAACTGCAGTTTCCCTGGAGGTGTTCAGACTTCTAATAGCTTCTGTATGAAAATGGCCTACGTTTCTAAAGACCTGCAGAAGGGCCTATGAGCGTTTGTTATCTTCTGTGCCTCTCACTCAGCTCAGAAAAGGGGCTTTCTACCGACAGGAGAGAAGTCACGTCAGTTCATTGGCCAGGGTGGCTGGAGGGGAGCCGTGGTGGCCTGAGCCCCTCCCGCCCCTCTGCTGCTCCCTGACGTCTTCCTCTGGGCCTCACAGGACTCTGATTCTCCGAGGCATTCCACGGCTTCCAACAGTTCCAACCTGAGCAGCCCTCCCAGCCCGGTGTCGCCCCGGAAGACCAAGAGCCTCTCCCTGGAGAGCACCGAACGCGGGAGCTGGGACCCATGAGTGGCCTCTGCTCTCAGACCAGACGCCGGAGCAGCGGCCGCTCTGGGCTCCCTCCCCTCACTCCCCCTGTGCTCTCACTGTCATCTCCCACCACCCCTGCCTGGAAGCGCCAGGGCCGCAGCAGTAGCAGGCGGGGACTCAGGAATTCTGCCTCTAGGACTCACATCCACGCACCCCTCGACTGAACAGCAACAGCCGTAAAGGCAGACTTTCATTGAGCAGCTCAGATGAATACCGATTTCATTTCATACCCTTATCGTTGCTTTCCAGAATATTTCCCCCCTCCCCTGAAAGGTAGCTTAAGTAGGCAGATTACACAAATGTAAGCGATAAGAATAAGATTAGACAGCCATTGTTTTCACAGTAGAGCCTCGTAGCCCTGAGACAGCACGTGGGGCTCGCCAGTGGGCCCCGGGCACGCCATGCCCTTCAGCACCACAGTGAATGTCGACCTGATCGTTGCCAGTAAATCCCTGTTCACTAAAGCGATGCATATTTTACTACAAAATAGAGTTTAACTAAATACACAAATGTAGAGGTTAAATACTGACTGTATATAATAAAAAGAAGCATCTTGTATTCAACAAAAGATGGATGCATATATGAGACAGAGATCATTTAATTTAAAGAAATGTATTGTTTCTTGTCTGTTTTCCACCTAAGTAATCAAAGGGTAGAAAGGCCTCCAGCTGACGTTTACAGGAGGAGAGCGAGAGGAGTGAGAATTCCCCTTAGTGCCATTCCTCACCCTGGTCGCAGTCACCTGGGAGCTTTAGGGAATGTTCCAAGGCTTTGGTTTCATCGGTTTGGAGTGTGACCTGGAAACCAGACTTTTAACATTTGAAGCCTCTTCAGCAGCAGCATTTAAAGGCATATTTACTTCTATCCAAGACATTTCTTTTTCTAGCAGTAGAATTTGAACCACACTTCTCATTTATTACTATATTTTGGTATCTTCTGCTGATGAATGTAGAAATGCAGTTTTGTCACCTTCTGGATCCCTTCCACCTGAAAGGACCCAAGGAATGTCGTAGTTTCTGAAGGTCCATAAAAGGGTTCATAAAAGTGCTTTTTCTCCTTGGCGAAACCCCTTACTCCCTGAGTGGCAGTGAGGCGTCTGGCCCCCAGCTGCGCCAGCTTCTCAGGGAGGGGTCTGTTTTGAGGGGGGGTGTGAGCTTCCTCAGATAAGCCTGGGAAAGGGGGTTTAGTTACCAAATAATGTAAAACCTCAAACGCAAGGACTTGACCAGCCTTAACCAAATACTCTTTCCCGCAAGCAGTGGGAAATGGACGCGCTCAGCCTGGGCGCGGGCAGGAAGTCAGCCCAGCATGGCCACCTTGACTGCTGAAGCTTTTCCTCCCTCGGTTGCTGTGTTGTGTTGTTAGTCACATTCCCATTTGGACTCCCGCTGTTTTAATTACCACAAGGAAATGAGATGCAGGACCAGGACCTTATGTCTCCAGAGTCATTTCACCGGTTAAGCACATGAGTAGAGAAAGAGATAGAAATAAAAACATTTCATGGAAGTAAAGAGAATCTGCCTCTCTTTTACTTTTTCATCTAAATTTCTCTGAGAAATAGAAACAGATTTTCTGCTCCCTTCTTTAAAATTCAGCTAAAATGGAAGAATTTTCCTGCAGTTGCTTGTCTGAATCGCAGTGTTTGAGCACCGTCATTTCACCCCTGGCCCCGATTTCACACCTTTCTCCTCAGCAGCAGCTGTGCCGGCCTTCCCCACCACAAGCCACAGGGAGCTATACTGTTTGCACTGACGCCACTCTCTGGAACAGGTTACTGAGGTTCAGTGAGGGAAGAAAGGATCCCGTTTGGGGATTATATTATAAAATGTTACAACAGAGAATTTTAAAATAATAACAGTTTTGACATTTGAACTTGGTGCTTGCTCAGATTTGATTGTTTTACTTTGGATGGGCATAAATTACTGCACAATTCTAACCTAAATCCTTTGCTTTTGGAAAAGTGTCATGTAAAAATACTTTGGTGCATTCAGATAGCAAGAGTGAGACCTTGAGTCTGGCTATGGCCAGGACTCCGGTAGCTCCGTAAGCTTGACACTTCTCGGGAGAGGAGGGAACCGGCCAGGCAGGTGCCAAGTGCTCGTGGCCCGCTCTCCTCCAGACCCTCCCTCCCCCTGTTTTCCTTTCCCCTCGCGTCTTCCTGCCTCCCTTTTCTCCCCCGAGGAGGCAGACCAGGCTGAGATTCACAGGACTCCACACAAAGCCGTTAGTTTATGGCTTTGGCAACCAAGTTTCTGCTGCCTGTAGGTGCTTATTTTTTTAAAAGATGCTTTTAGGATCAAAATATAACCATACCTGAAGTCTGGGCTCCACTATGATGAGTCATACCCTGCAGCCCCCCCAACAGGGCAGATGAGAGAAGGGCTTGTCTTGGCCACTGGGCTCACTGGGAGGTGTAATATTAACCCAGTGGATTATACTCCAGTAATCTGAAATGGTCTTACCAGTAGTGAGAGAGCAGTCCCAAATATGATTAGCTTCCAATAGTAGAACTTTGGGGGAGAAACACTGCCAAGGGTAGTAGTTTGGGAGGTATTTTCCCAAGATAATGATCATTCTACTGGGCTTATCCCCATTCTTAAATATGAAGCAGTTACCTTCAGAAGCTTCTTGAGAATGATTTGGAAAGATGGGGAATTGGGTTCTAGAGAAACAGAAAACGTAATGATCATCGAAAGGGATCATTGAAAGATCATGGAACAGATGTGATGTTGCTGTCTGAAGTTATCCTTTGTTTTCGTGCAGGACATTCAAAGAATGTATGTGGCAGCAGGAACTCATTTCTCTTCTCAGTAGAAAGTAAAAATAAGTGAAGAGGCATTTCTGGCATAGTCTAGATGTGTTGGTATTTGGTGCTATCTTTGTTCAGCCAATTTGTTGTCTGCTCTTGAATTCTGACTACTTTAATCTGCTCGTGCTTTGGGTGTATAAAATTACATATATATATATATATATATTTCTTTTGCCAAAAACAAAAGCCTTCCTCCTTGTCAAATGATTGCTAAAGCAAATTTCACTTCTTTAGTTATGTGCGTACACACACACACACGCACACACCCATCCCTACACTTAGTGATTTATCTTCCTTCCCAGGGAGCACAGTTTTAAGGCTATGAAATACAATTAAAAAGGGCCCATCTACTGAGTTTTCCAAGCAATTCTTGTACCCAGGTTTCAGGGAAGAATCTGAAATTCCTGTTACGTTTACAGCAACAACCTGCCATTCCCCAGCTGCCTCTCAGCCCCTCTGTCTGCCTTCCATATGGTTAGGATCCTGTCATTTTGCTACTCAGTGGCCGCATCTACTTCTGCGAAAGACCAGTTGCATTTCTATGGACTCTCAGGTATCATTAAAGAAAATCCAGAGTAGGAGTGGGTGGACATCCCTAACCCCCAGGTACAGCAGGGCCGTTTGCTGGCCTTTGGCCATGAACACTGTAGTCTCCCAGCTGCACAGAGCTTTGTAAAGCTCAGCGTCCACCCTCTGGACAGAGGGGCACTCTCGGCAGCGGCCAGACTTCGCCACTGCCCCGGTCCGCTGGGCAAAACAGGGAAGTAACTGGGCGCCTTGCTCCCCACCTCTCGGTGGCCCAGTCCCTGCATTCGCTAGATAAGCCACTTGGCATTTCGTTGGGCCCCCGTTAAAACCTCTTTGCTTGTGATGACTTGATCATTGCAAGTCCAGTGTCCTCTGCAGAGTCCTGCGCCATTAGAGGGCCTCGCTTCAGCTGGTGTTTTGTTTCAGCGCCGGCCGGTAGGCCGGCGCCCCTCTCCCTTCCCAGGGACAACCGTTACACACAGACACCATTGCATTTATGGGGGGAAATTGATGAAAACAAGTCAACCTTGAAATTTCATGAAAACAAAATGACCTGCCTTTTTATTTGATAGTGTAATACCATTTGTTTTATAAATTTTTTAGGGTTTCTCATTGTAATATTATTGTACAGTTTTGCATGGCCTGGGTGTAATCATTTTTTTGTTTAGAATATAATGCTGACAAATAAGTGTGTATGGAAGGGGAAAAGATACTGCTTTGGCCTCTCATCACTCATTTCATTTTGTTTGGTTTTATCCCCTCATTGTCTTAGGGAACTTTATGAGATTCTCTGCTACCAAACAATGGTGTGGATTCTTTTGCACAGAGATATTTAAGGTGGGACAGTCAAAATGTAACAGAAGACGCCTCGCCGATATTTTACGTTGGTATCACTTAATATTAACCAGACTCTGATGTATTGCAATAAAACAGGGAACTGTTCGAATTGAGTATTTTGTCTTCTTTTCCCTGATTAAAAAGTCTGAGGAATGGAGCAAAGGTGACTGACTCTTTTTGTCTCGTTTGACCCCCATTTCTGCCCGTCCCTCTCCTCATCCAGCTTCCTTGTTACACTAGAAGGACGTGGGGTTAGTTTAATCTAGGACTTTCTTAGTCCCTTCCATAGCTCAGGCGGCACAGTGTTCCATTCCCTTGAAGCTTTCAACTCCCCTCTTCTGGACCTCCCTGCCGGTGCCACCGCTGACTGTAAACGGGGTAGCCCTTTGATCTTCCATCTTCCTCCTGCAGAGAAGCAGCAGACACTTCCCACGACTTGTGCGTGCTGGGACGTTTGAACGTTCAAAACGCCCCCGTGACCGAGGAGTGGAGTTTTTTGCCCCAGGAAAGTGCGCCTCAGCTGCGCTTGATCCCTGACCCGGGCGTCACTGCCGCTCAAGCCAGGCCCTCGCCCTGCTGGCTGGTGGCCACCTTTGCCCGCGGTTGCCAGCACCATGTCATACAGCCTCTGGTGCAGCTGTGGCTTCTCCGCCTCTGCGCAGTGGGGCCTGGGAAGCTGCTGCGGCAGGGACCTGGCAGCTGTGCCGTCCCCTCCCCGCACCCTTTCTCCGATGAGGAATGTGGGCTGAGCCTTCCGGGTTCAGGCACCAAGAGCCTCACGCTGGGAACAGGGGCCAACCTTGCAGAAGCGTCTGGAGGCGCGAAAGGGTGTGACGCTGACCTCGGGGTCCTCACCATCAGCTCAGAATCGTTTACAAGTGAAAGAAAGAATTAATGCCACAATGCTAGCATTTTTTTTTTTAATTGAAACAAGTAAATCAGACAATTACAAGAATTGTACAGAGGTTAACAGCCTGAAACGACCCCTTGGGTCCAAGCAGATGACACGTGCACATCACCTTCCACAAAAGGCCCAGGCGCCGGAGCGGGAAGAAGGGCCCACACACACCCAGAGAGCACGCGGCTTTCTCTCCCCTTCTGGGGCTCCTGCCCCTCCCCACAGGAGGCAGCAGTTCTCTGGAAACCTCTGCTTGTCCAAAAAAGCCTCTAGGAACCAGCCAGAGAGCAGGTGTGGGTGGACCTCGCTTGGAGAAGTAGTGCTTGTCGGCACTGCTCAGATCAGCACTTCTCCCAGGTGCAGATCCAAGCTGGAGAGGAAAAGGCAGAAAACACAAATCTCATTCTAGAAACACACACACACAAACCTTGTATTACACACTCCATAAAATCCAAAAAGGCTTTTCTGTTTTGTTTTTGGTTTTTTTTTTTGGTGGCAGGGATTCAAAGGGAGAACTCTCATCTTCTTCTGGTTACCATTCACATTAGCAAAAAGCCCTGTTACAAAAAGGAAAAGGAAATAAAATCGTCTTTTTATCGAGAGTCATTTCAGAGGATGAGTAAACAATAAGCAGATTCTGCCAGACAGCAGTGGGGCTGCACTTCCGTGCTGGCGCCTCTCGCCCCACACCCACTCAGCGATGAGAACCGTGTATAGGTGCTGGCCACCGGCTCTGAGCAGCGGCCCCCCCACCAGCGCGGCCCCCTCTCACTGGGTGAAGCTTAAACGGAGCGTGGGTACCACCGGCTTCCTACTAGTTTTAGCGGCAGGAGGACGGAGGGTCCCGCCTAACGGCCGGGCCCGCAGCTACTGCTGCTCGGCCT
Organism: Lagenorhynchus albirostris; assembly: GCF_949774975.1. Classification (NCBI taxonomy): domain Eukaryota; kingdom Metazoa; phylum Chordata; class Mammalia; order Artiodactyla; family Delphinidae; genus Lagenorhynchus; species Lagenorhynchus albirostris. Next base: position 23,700,437 of record NC_083096.1, on the reverse strand, counting down.
GCCTCCTGCGGTAGTTGCTGTAGGCCTCCTCGAACATGGCCTTGCAGGGGAACCGGGCCTTCAGCTTGGAGCAGATGAGGAAGGAGCCCCCCATCTTCCTGTGCAGCGAGTAGGTCTCCTCGGGCGGCGGGACGAGCCGGTGCTTCAGCATGACGGGGATCAGGTTGTGGATCTTCTCGGTGGTGCTCTGGGTGCCAAAGTCAAAGGGCTCCTCCGAGGCAAAGGCCTCCCCCAGGATAAGGATGGCATCCAAGTGGGCATCTTCCATGGCCTGGAGGGAGGTGAATGGAGGCAAGATCAAAGAGCCCTCACGAGCCCAGGGCTCCCATCACGGGGCCCAGACTGACTGCTCGCTGAGGAGTGGGCCAGGTAGGTGAGTGTTTCAACCAGACTGAAGAACGTTAACCAGGGTGTAAACTCAAACCAACAGGGGCCAGGAGAACATCATTCATGTGTGAACTGGGCTCCGTGGAAGAAGAAAGGAAGTGGCGGGGTCTGCGGCCGAAACACCTGTCATTCCCAAAAGAACAGTCTATAGGCCTGAGCTGACCTGAGCCTCTGCACTCCTCGTAGGTGGCAGACCTGAGACCACCTGTGTGTCTGCAACCCTTCCCCACTGTCATCAGGAGAGGAAAGTGCTGCTTTCTGAGTGGGTTCTGGGTGACAGGAACACAGGTGGTCGCCCCTTCACGTAAAGGGCTGCTACGATTACTTCCAGCGCTCCCCTCACCCCTTCCCCGGTGAGGCCTGAGCAAGTGAGGGCTGTGCTTTGCCATCCCATCTGCCCACCCGGGCCCCGAGCGCCAACACGATGACTGGGATCTCGAATGGGCTGGAGTGGGGCATAAAACAAGAGCTTGGTGGCCAGTCCCCTGGCATTCTGAGGCCCTCAGCCCAGGGGCTGGGGCGGGGCCGGCCCAGGGGCCCTGTGGAGACCCTGGAGAGCAGCTGTCACTTCTGATCTCATGTGTAAACTGAGATTCCCTTCAGATTTCAAGGGAAAAGCAGTCCATGGCCCGGGGCTGAGTCTGGCTCAGCAGGCCTTGTGCGTCTCCAGAGTCACGGGGCGGGGGGTGGGGTGCGGAGCGCACCTTGACCTCGTAGCCGGTGAGGAACTTCATCTCGATGGACTTCTTCAGCACGGCCTCCCTGTCCCGGTCAGCAGCAGCCCTGATGATCTGGGCAGAGGTGCAGAGGGGACCGTGGGCAGCACGCAGAGGGGAGCTCCTGGGGGTCCAGGGAGCCAGCACTGCCCCTCCTCACACAGGCCAGCTGCCGGCCCACCCACCTTTCCCCTTTACTCCCCTGAGCCCGAGGTGGCTGCGACCTCATCCACGGGCACCAAATGCTGCGGACAGGCAGGGACATGAGGACAGAAGCCCGCCCGCCCGCCCGCCCACTCGAGTCCCAAGCATCCCATCTGAGCCCCAGGAGAGCACGGGCCAAGGCCAAGCTCTGCCTCCACCCCTACCTGGATGTAGAGGTCCGTGAAGGATCTGTCATATTCCCGAGTTGCCCCGAAGTCCAGAAGAGCCACCTGGGAACGGGCGATACCGGGGAGGGTTTGCCCCAGTGGAGCACGGGTTGGGGGGTCAGGGCGGCAGAAGGCTGATCTCGGACCCTGCTCCAGCGGAGCTCAGGCTCCCTGTGGGAGCCCCACTGGGCACTCACCTTGTGCTGCTGAGGGTCATAAAAGAAGTTGGACCAGTTGGGGTCTGTCTGCATGAAGTGGAACTCGAACAGCTCCCTCAGGCACAGGACCAGGATGTTGTAGCAGATCTGGGGGCCGGGTGGGTCCTCGTCACCAGCACCGGGCCACCCGGTGGCCCCTGGATCTGGGCCGGGGAAGCTTGACTCCCATTTCCCTCCCCATCTTCCACCCCATCCTGCCTCACGCCCAGAGCTGACTTTGAGGCCAAGCGTACCACCAGGTGGGTACACGCAGCAGCCCTCCTGCCCGCTCTGCCCCGCAGTGGGGCCTCGGGGCTCCAGGCCCACCCTGTGACCCACCTCATTCCGGATCTCCTGGCTCAGCCCCTCGGCCTGGTCCAGGGGGAAGCCGGACACCAGCTCCGTGGTCAGCACATGGGGGCTGCAGAGCTCGTCCACAATCTCGGGCACGTAGAAGAAGGGGTGGTCCTTCAGCAGCTCCCTAGCAGAGGCAGGTGGGAGGTCACACCCGGGCCTCCTTGATCCCACCCAAGCAACACGCTGGGGCGACACACAGGACAGCAAGGGGCTGAGCCCCCCAGGCAGAGGAGGGCCCTGCCCCGAGCTGGGCGGGACACGGCCCCGGCCTCAGGCCCCAACCCCAGCCATCGCCCCTCAGAGCCGGGGGAGGTGGGCGGGGGGGGGCCTTCAGCCCACAATGGGCTGCCCGAAGCCGCCCCTTCTGTCTTCCCAGCGGGAGCAACGGGCAAGGGCCCGAGGCTGGAGCCGCACCTGAACCTGCGGGCACAGGCGGCCTCTCGCTGGTAGTCACACTCGAGGGTCAGCTCCCGCCTCAGCACGTCGATCAGGTGCTCAGGGAACAGGCCTGGGCCAGGGAGGGGGGCGTCAGGGGGACGGGGGGCTCCCCGGGAGGCCCCCCCACAGGCCTGCCCTTGCCCAGCGGCAGCCTCAGACCTTCTGGAAGCATGTTGCTCATGTTCAGCACGGCCATGAGGTTGTTGACGTCACTGCTGATGCTCTGGGCCACGCCGGGGTACTGCGGGGGACAGAGGGGAGTCAGGCAGACAGACACAGCAGGGCCCCGCGGCGCCCCCGCCTCCCTGCCACCCACCAGCTGCCCAGCTGTGTCCCTCCAGGACCCCGCACCTCCGCAAGGCAGAGCCAAGACCCACCAGGGCTGCTGTGACCCCCGGGCCCACCGCGACCCTGCTCTCCACCGCCGACCGCTCCCTCCCCCATCCCCATCCCTGCGGCTCAGGCCCCAGACAGTCACTTGTCCCCAGTCCCTGCTCCCCCCAAACCAAGCGTGCTGGGAGGCTGTCCTCCCTCCTACAGTCACTCACTTAGCAAATACTTCTCGGCACCCACCGCTGACCAGGTGCCGGGACAGAAGTGAAGAGACACAGGCCCTGCCCTGGGCACGGGGACACACAGGGGACGTGGGGTGCAGAGGCCCCTCACTGCAGGGCCCGGCTCGGCCCTGTGCAGCCCCTGAGGGCACTGAGCCCACACCCCGGGTGCCCACCTGGATCTTCATGGCCACCTCGCGGCCGCCCTTCATGCGGGCCAGGTGCACCTGCCCGATAGAGGCGGCTGCAAAGGGCCGCTCCTCAAAGTACTCCAGCTTGTCCCGCCAGCTGGGGCCCAGGTCGTTGTTGAGAGTTTTCTGGAGGGAGAGGCCAGGGAGGGGCCATGAGCACCACCAGGGACACCCTGAGGGGCCCTCCCCAACCCCTCCCGCAGGGCTGCCAGCGCCTGGACCCTGGGCCGCACCGGCCTCACCGTCATCTGCTTCAGCGGCATGAAGTCTGCGCTCTGCCTGACCCGCTCGAAGATCTTGGCCAGATGGGGGTTGATGAAGGCGTCATCTGGAAGGCAGCAGAGCATTCAGAGCGGAAGGCTGACCCCTCGGAAGGAGGGTGCACAGGCCACCTCGATCAGCCCTGCCCAGCAAGGTCTCCCGGGGGGGAGGCCGAGGTACCGCTCTGCCCTTCACACGCTGAACCCAAGGTTCAGAGAAGACGAGGCACAGGCCCAACGCCACACAGCAGGCCCAGCCTCGGGTTCTCCCTGCTCCCGCGGAGCATTTCCCCATTGGCACACAGACCCTTGATACTGCGGACCAAGGCTCCAGAGGGGATGCAGGGACGCTGACCCGTGCACGCTCCTGGCCCGCCTCGGCCAACAACCAAATCCGAGACCCCCGCAGCCCGGCCCACGGCACCCCTCCCCAGCCGGGCACTGGGTGCGTCTGTGCAGCTGGGGCCCTGCCGATGGCGTGCGGGGCAGCGTGTGCCGGGGCCTCTGAACTCACCCTCACCCAGGGACCTGAGGAGGTAGATTCCTTAGAAAGAGCAGGCGTAGCTTTTTATGATTATAAAAGAAAGACATTTAGGGAACAAAGCGTATCAAATGTTTAAAATACCCATAATCTACCTACAGAGAACTACTGATCTCTTTTTTCGTTTTGACCCTTTCCTATGCGTTTTTCCCTGACTGCAGTCACGCTGCCTGGAGACGCTCTGGCTGACTCCCCTCCTGCAGCCGTTTCTCACGAGCACTTGCCACGTCGTTGAATAGCTTTCTGAAATATTCTGTAACACACACAGAAGCTTCAACACGCAGCTCACTAGCCGGACAGCGGCTGACTTCAGTTTGTTTATTTGAGGCCAGAAAGAATCCTTCGATGAAGCCGCTCCTGCAGAGCCCTGACCGCATCTCTGAGGCTCTCCGTCCTAGAGGTGGGGCTCACGCACGGAAGGGCTTCCGAGGGGCGCGTGCCACTCCAGAGTCCGCACCGGTACAGGCAGTGCCCGCGCCCACCTGCCTGGGTGGTTATTCCTGTCCTGCACTTGGCCACTTCAGTGAGTCCATCTGACTGCTTGTCGGGGGACTGGCTGTGCTCCCACCCAGGACAGCAGCCCCTCGGGTGCTCCTCCCTGGGAGGCACCATCAGAAGCCCGGAGGGCCCCCCGAACCCCAGCTCTGCTCTGGGGGCTGCAATGAGCCAGCCTCCAGCTCAGCCGCCGCCGTCTCCCCCGGCCTTCCTTCCTCGGGGCCACACAGCCCATGCCCCGGTGTCACGCCACCACAGGCCCGTGAGCTCCCCAAACAGCACCCTCGGACCACCGCGGGGGGCACCAGGGGGCATCAGCCGGACTCTCCCCAACTTTTGAGACGCCAGGACCTCTGGACATGTCAAAACACTCAGAAAGAAGCCAGAAAAACAACCGTGGGCTCCTATTTCAGACACTGTTTTTAAACATCCCAGGTGGGTTAACAGCCAAGCTTCAAACAAGAGAAGCCCGTGGGCAGGAAACCTCCCATCCCTTCCCCTCGGGGCCAGGTGCGGCGCCCCCCACTGCCCGCCCCCAGCTCCCCTCCCTACGCCGCCTCACCGCCCGCAGCCCGCGCAGCCGCACTCACCCTGGATGCTCAGCATCTGGCCCAGCTTGAGCGCCGCCCCGCGCACCTTGCACAGCGTCCGCACGATGCGCTCCGCGTTGGCCTCTGACAGGAAGGGGCTGGAATCCAGCACGGCCTTCTTCCCTGCAGAGGAGCGAAGTCACCATGGCCTCCCTCAGGCGGGGCTGCTGGGCCTGGGATCCCCCAGAGGCCCCTCCACCCGCCCCTGGTTGTGGGTCCAGGGACAATAACAAGACATCAGGGTTTAACACGTTTTGAGTGAGATGCGGTGAAGTCCCAGCACAGAGCTTGACACAAAGGGCTCAGTCAACGTCTTTCCTCCTCGGGGTCCACAAAACCGGCAACGCAACTTTAACCCCACATTTCACACCCACCTCCCAGATGCCGAGGACGGCCCTCAGGGGCCACCCAGGTCTCCCCGGGCCCACCTCCAACACCATCCCAACACACACACACACACAGGCTCGCCCACGGGGCCTCTCCCTCCGTATCAGCCCCTGCCAAGTCACTGTCCCTCGCCCCTCAGTGTGCGGGACAAAGGTCACCAGCACCCCTGGACTCTCTGCACAGTCACCTGGGGCCACTGGCTGCAGTGAGAGCGCAGTCCTCAAGGGAGGGGAGCTCAGGGTCAAGGACAGCCTCACCCGGCTGGTGCCAGCTGGCCTGGGGAGAACGCATAGGGACCTCAGGTGTGCAGACAACCTCCATTCAGCACAGTCGGGGTGGGAGGGTGCAGGCTGGTGACTCAAGGTGATGAGGAGGCGGTGACCCAGTGGCAGTCGGTGCTTTTCCTGCCCTCTGTCCTGTGAGCCCAGTTAGATCAGGAACCCCCGAGGGCTGCCGCCCACAGAGCCTGGCACCTTCCTCAGCCAGCATCACCACGGGCCTGGCCCAGCCCTCGGCGTGGGTCTGAGCTGGGTCCCCAAGGCGCGAACACGGGAGGCGGCCGTCATGCCACTGCCCTCCGTCCGGGGCCGTGCCCAGCACGGCCTCTGATACACCAGGGTGGGTGGGCTGCAGGGGGATGTGAGACTGAAGGCCCACACCTGAGGCAGCTGTTAGGCCTGCGCGGGGTTAGGCTCACCCCAAGGTCCCGGACAGCAGGACAGGGTCCCGGGAAGGGGAGAGATCTCAGCTCCACAGGAAGCAGCCCAGCTGCCGGGCGTCAAGAAAGCTGTAGCCCCTGGGCAGGGCCACTCCAGGGTGTCTAGGCCAAGAAGGGTGCCCAGATCACCCCTCGCCTCGGGGGGCAGCAGGGACAGGCGGCCCTCTATGTCCGCTCTGCCCTCCCCAGCCCCTGGGCCCTGTGGGCCGGGACCTGGGCCTGTGTCCCTGAGGAGAGGTGGGTGGGGCAGAGACGCCACAGCCCCGGCAGGAGGAGGGAGATCTTCTCCCCTAGGGACACAGCAGCGCCCCCGAGATCCAGGGACGGCGCCCGGCCCTCTTGAGTTTCCCAGGCAGCCGCTCCTCACGGCTGGCCACTGTCCACAGGCTGGAGTCTGGGCCCCTGCCCGGGCAAGGCTGGTTCTGAAAACAACCCGGGGGGAGCCGGGGGTGTTCAATGGTGTGGTGGGCGCGTGCCCCCCTCAGGAGAGGCTTAGCCCCTGGGGAGGCCTGGGCCAGGCTGGTCGGTGCCCTCCAGGCCCAGGGGTTCCCGGGCCTGCTCAGGAAGCTAGAGCACGTCCCTCTGGGCCTGAGCCCCGTGTCCTGCTCTTGGGCCAGTGGCACCTAGGCCTCTTGACCCCCAACAAGGGCCACCGCCTCCCTGACAAAGGACACCAGCTGTAACCTTGGGGCCAGTATAGCTTCTTTCCTGCTTGGACGGGGCAGGACGGAGGGCAGCCAGTTTTGGCGGGGGGACGATGGGAGAGGTTGTGCCTGGGGAAGGCTGGCTTCTCACTTCCCAGAGTCTCAGCACCAACACTAAAAATACCCTCCCTAATCCTCTCTGCTCTCCCGTCCCTTCCAAGGACACACACATACTCAGGGGCCTGGAGGACAGGCTAGCACCTTCTCCGCAGAGGCCCCCATCCCCTTGAGAGGGTCCTGCAGGTGAAGCGGGGCCATCCAGGTGGCTGGCAGGGCCCCCTTCAGGGCCCCCAGGCTGTAGCTAGGGCCTCAGGGACCACAGCACAGCATGACAGTGGGGATCACTCAGGGTCCCCAGGGAAGGGGGGAGGAGTGTCAAGTACCGGAATGAACTGATGTCCCCTGAATGGGCCAGGGGCAGGGGGCACTCAGCCCAGAACTTCAAGTAAACTTTGAGAAATCCACCAAGCAGATGGCTCTAGCAGGGCTGCTCTCAACAGCCCCCAGGACCCTGCTGAAGGGAAAGCGCCCTGCACCTGCCTAGCCGCCTCCCCCCCCCCCACCGACACCTGGACAAGCCTGGGGGAGGGGACCAGGTAGGGGGTGGGTGGGGCCTCCAGCTGCCCCCTGACCCATCGTCAGAACATCCTAAGCACGCCAGGTTTCAGAGCAGCCAGTCTGCAGAACGTTCTCCATGGAGTACCACCCACAGCCGGCCACCCAGACAAGGGGAACTGAGTGTTCTGACCTGACCCCGGGCTGACCCTGGGAGGCAGGGGACAGAGGAGTCACGATCTTCACCTCAGAGACAAAGCGTCTGAAGCTGGAGAGGTAATGGCCACCCCAGGTCACGAGGTGGGGGAATGGGGGGCCCATGGGGTCTGTTCCAGCAGCTCCCACGCCCCTCGACCACAGCCAAACGGGGAGCCCTGGGCACCTGACCTGGCCAGACCTGGGACCCCAGCGGCTCTGCAGAGCGGGGGCAGAGGCAGGGCCACACCGGAGGCTCCTATCAGAAGAGGGAAGGTGTGCGGGCCCGGAGGAACCAGGACGGCTGGGTGAGCCAACGTGGGCCAGGACAGGAACAGAACAGCCTTCAGGCCTCAAACTCCAGGGCTGCCGTGAACACGGAACACAAGATGAAAGGTGCCCCTGGAGGCCAACCCTCGGGGAACGCAGGTGGGAGCTGGGAGCTGACAGGCCCAACTCTCAGGGCCCACCCTGCCCTCCCCATCAAGGGCCCAGCTCACCTGAGGGGTCCTCAGGGCGGAGGCTCTTCTTGGCGACCTCGGCCAGGGCCCCGAAGCCCAGACCCACGGCCAGACCTGCAAGGAGGAGGTTGAGGGCTCTGGGCATTCGCTCAGGGGCTGCCCACTGCCCACCACCCACGAGGCCCGGAGCAGCCCCACACAGACACCTGCCTCGCTCCCCTGCGGACCTTCGCTGACACTCCAGGCATCTTGAAAAGGGAGGGGATAAGGAGGTAGGAGATACACAGCTGTTGTTTTCAGAGAAGACCTGCCTCAAGGTTGGTGCTTTCGCTGGAAAAGCCTCCTCCACCGCCACTTCCATCAGCTCTGCTACAGGCTCACGCGACAAACACACCCACCTCCAAAACAACGTACGACGGAGAAACGCATTGGGCAAGACGCAGCACAAATGGAATGTGGGCCAGGAATGGCTGCAGGCCAAGGACATCCTGACAACACTGGGCACCCCCTTGGGATGCAGCCGCCCACTTCACAGTCTGTGTGAAGAGCCTCCAATACTCTAGAATTCTCTAACCCAGTTCACTTAAGTCGCAAGGAGAGGCATTACCACTGCAATATAAAGCAGTCATTGGTGGGAACTGGAACATTTTGCAAAAGCCATGGGGACTCCCAGGAGCTCAGGCTACAGCCCTCACTTGCGGGGAAGGCCCCACAGGCACTGACGGTGGTCTAAGGACAGTGGGGTACCAGGCCCTCCTTCTCCCGTCAGCAATCTTTGAAATCAAGGTTTATTAACATCTCACTGGTCCAGAGGTTGGAACTGGATGATCCCTACTGTCTAGGGGAGGCCTGAGGAGGCCAGCAGGTGCCACTAAATGCACACAGAAAGCCCAGGAGCCTGGCTCAGGGCCTATTTCCTCTACTGAGATACAGTTCCAGCTGGCTTGGGGGGCGGGAGCACACTAGGCGAGAGAGTGAGGAACATTTGGAGGAGCAAGCTGACCACAGCAGGAGGGACAGCAAAGACCCAGGGAAGATGCCAGAGATGCCCCGAGGCCAGTGGGCCTTGGGGAGCACAGCCCTGGGGGGCTGGGAGTCTCACACCTGGCAAGGACACCTGCACGTGCTTCTATATTTTCCAAATTTTCTACGATGATTATGCATTACTTTTATGAAAATTATTATTGAATTTACTGAAAAAGTTATTTAATGAAAAATACATTTTAAAAATCATAGGAGGATAACCCAATTTTTTAAAATGTTTTTGCAGTACATTTTACCCACCATGACACAACCATTCACCCTCTGCTTTGCCAGGTAGCTCCTGCCTCATGGGTCAGTGTGAGGATTAAACAGCTGAATGAGAGTGAAGCCCTCCCAGAAGGGCTGGGCAGAAGGCAACACTATTCAGGTGTTCGCTATTACTGTCCTTTCTCCTATTCAAAGGGCTAGACCAGTGCTGCCAAAAAAATATAATGCCAGCCACATATATGATTTTAAATTTTCTGGGGGCTATGTTAAAAAAGGCAAAAAGAAGCATGTGAAAGGAATCCTGATCATATATTTTACTTAGCCCAGTGTATCCAAAACATTATCAATTCAACAAGTACTCAATATACACATCATTAGAGAGATGTTACTTGTTTTATTTATTTTTTGTACCAAGTCTTCAAAATCCAATGTGCGTTTCGTCCTGGAAGCCTGTCTCAGCTTGGACCAGCCACGTTTCAAGTGCTCAACACCCCACGTTGCTGGTGGGGCAGCACAAGGGCAGCACAAGGCAAGTTCTGGCGACCAGAGCAGAGGCCACGGTCATCTGGAAATGCCCCCAAGGACACCCTGGCGTGCTGGGATGGAGCTGCCACGGCCTGTTTCTCTTTGACACCCCAACCCAGCCCCGGAGGACACTGGGCACAGAGCTGCGTCCCCGGTCAAATGGTAACTCCCCTCCCCTCCCCCCACCTCAGCACACTGTCCAACTCAGCAAACGAATGGCAACAGCAAAGCTAACCTTCAAACTGCAGTGACCTTCCCCAATGTCTCTCCGCCTCTAGATTTTTCTCTGCCTACATCAAGTCCAAAGACAAGCCTACCAAACAGGCAGACGTGTCAAAGGCTACCCAGGCTGGCCACTGAGAGCAGACGCCGAGCGCCCTTCTCTGCAGGGCCCCCAGCTGGGCCCCCTCACACGCTCTGCCGAACTCTTCTCTGGCCCATTCTGGGCTGCTGGGCAGAGCCAAAGCTCTCCAAGGCCAAGGACCGTCACTGAACACTGAATCACGGAGGGAACATTCCGCAAAGCAGGTCGCAGGCTCCTTCTGTGCGCCTGCGAGCTCCCTCAGGGCCAGGCCCGAGGAGCTGACAAGGGATGGGCTCCCCACTGCGGGACCCTGACCTCAGGAGCTCCTGCTCTAGTGAACCAAGAACAGGCTGGCCATCCCGCCATACCCAACCTGGCTGACCTGAAAGCATTCTCAGAACCTTGCAGAGACAGGAGGGCAGAGGCCAGCCAGGCTCTTCGTTCCCCCCGGAGCTGGGTGGCACCTGCAGGCAGCTCCTGGGAGGTCAGCGCCTCTGCCTCGGACTCCCCGCGTTGGTGAGGACAGCCCGAGCCCGTGCTCACTCAGTCTCCGGCGTCACCTGAGGCCTTCCACTCCACCTCGGCCCCCCAGCCCTTAGGACAGCGCCTGTCCATGTCCGGACCCACAGGCAGGCTCAGCCCGGCCCGCATGGATGTCCCAGGGGAGACCAGCCGCAGAACCAGCTCCGCGGGCCCATGGCCACCACCAGCAGCCTGGCCACCACCCTAGCCTGTGAGAAGGCGCCAGCCCTTTCCAAGAAAGTTCCTGACATTTCTCACAAACGGACATTTTGCAGGCAAGAAAGGCGGTGGCAGTGACGAGCAGCAAGGAGCAGGGTCTCCCCAAGGGGGTGGGGGCGCTTTGGGCTGCTTCCCAGGCTGTGGGACTGATCAGGGGGCGCAGGCCACTGGCCCAGCTCCTTCCTCCCCGAAGTCCCTCTGCAGGTCCTCAGAGCCAAATAAGTGCCCCCTGAGCAGCACCCCACAGACACAGAGGAAACAAGTAAATAAAAACCTTCTAACCTTCTAATAAAAACCTCCTCCTGTGAGGAGGCTTAGTGAGGGGCGCCTAACCTGCCAGCACCCCAGGCATGTTTACAGAGCAAGGCTGGATGGAGGTCCTCTGCAGCAGCAAGGGCCAGATCTGAGGGCAAAACCGCTTCACTCACACAGCACCACCCACGTGCCAGGCACTGTTCTCAGGCCTCCCTTTTCCAACACACCCAACAATCCTTCTGATCTGATAAGACAAGAAAGTCCACACAGAAAAGGCAGCGGACAAGGATATTTCCTTCACTTCAAGGTGCTCCCGAACCCTTGGTAATTCCACCTTCCCTTCCATCACCTGCATCCTCCCGCTGTGCTAGCACTGGGCACCGGGAAGAGGAGGGGGCCTGGGAGGGGGCTGCAACCCACAGCATCGCAGGACGGAGAATAGGGAGGAGCAGTGGACGAAGGTCCCCGTAGAGTGCTCTCAGTTCTCAGAACTAAGCCAGAGTGGGGCGGGGGGGAAGACCTGACAGTCCCTCTGCTGGCTCAGGGGAGACGGGACGAATTCAGGGGCGACAGGCTCAGCCTGCCTGTATCTGTATGATACAGGCCTCCTCAGCCCGGGTCCCAGGACTGTCACAGATGCACATACGGGCCTGGGTGACTGGCAACTGTGGCTCAGCTTCCTCACCTGTAACTGGAGATTATAACTGCCCTAATCTCCTTCACAGAGGCTCTAAGTGACAGAAAATAGACAGAAGAGTCCCTTTTAAAGTTTGCTCCTGGAGAAAGTAGAAACCACGCTCCCTCACCCTGCCAAGGGCACAAACTTTTCTTGGACCTAAAGGGCATCTGTCTTGCTGCCTCAGAGAGCACCGGAGGAGCGCTGGCTACTTAGAGCGGCAGCAAGCGTGCAGCGTGTCCCCAGGAAGTCAGGCACATGGTGCTCAACTCCTTTTGGTAAGTTTTCTCTAGTGCCTCCTTGATCTGTTGGTCTCATTTCTATAATCGTCCAGTTCTCCCTCATTTCATAGGTGCAGAGGAGGTAAGACATCTCCTCTGAACCTATAATACTGAAGCACAAATGAAAAATATAGAAAAGAGTAGAGGAGACACACATGACAGAAGGGAAAGATCTAACATATGTGTAACTGGAGTCCCAGAAGGAGAGGAGAAAGAGAACAGGGCAGAAACAATATTTGAAGAAATGACCAGAATTTTCCAAAATTGATGAAAGACATCAAGCACAGATTTAAGAAGCTCTATAATCCCAAGCAGGATAAAAGCAAAGTAAATCATACCCAAGCATGTCACAGTCACACTGCTGGAAAACAAAAGCAAAAGGAAAATTTTAAAAGCAGAGGACAAAATACAAATTACTTTCAAAGGAGCAGCAATAAAACGAATAGCTAAGTTTTCAACAGAAACAATGGAAGTTAAGAAGACAACTGAGGGACTTCTCTGGTGGTCCAGTGGTTAAGACTTTGCACTTCCACTGCAGGGGGCGCGGGTTCAATCCCTGGTCAGGGAACTAAGATCGCACATGCCGCGTGGTGTGGCCAAAAAACAAAACAAAACAAAAAAAAGAAGACAATGGAATAATATTGCTAAAGTGTCCAAAAGAATTAATTTTGAACATGGAGTATTATACCCAGCCAAAATACCTTCTAAAACAAAAGTGTAATAAAGACATTTACACACAAATAAAAACAGAGAATTAATGATTACCACTCTGCACTACAAAAAAAGAGAAAAGGTAGTTCTGCAGAGAAGAAGAAAATTACCCCAAAAGTAATTCTAATATAAAAATGAAGGGAGAGGGCTTCCCTGGTGGCGCAGTGGTTGAGAGTCCGCCTGCCGATGCAGGGGACGCGGGTTTGTGCCCCGGTCTAGGAGGATCCCACATGCCCGGAGCGGCTGGGCCCGTGAGCCATGGCTGCTGAGCCTGCGCGTCCGGAGCCTGTGCTCCGCAACAGGAGAGGCCACAACGGTGAAAGGCCCGTGTACAGCAAAAAAAAAAAAAAAAAAATGAAGGGAGAAAGAAACACAAAAAGGGTAAATATGTGGCTAATCTAAATTCATATGGGCTATACAAAGAAATGACATCTTGTAAGGTTTAACATATCTTAATAATTTAGTATATAATATAAAACATGTAGAAACAAAATACATATCCACGTTAACACACACACACACACACACACACACACACAAAGGGATTTAAACTGTTCTGAAGTGCTAGCATTACTGCAGAAGTAGTCAAAATAATCATTTCTATTACATTGTAGTAAGTCAAGAATGTATGCTGTAATCAAGAGAAACCACTAAAAGTATAGTAGAATAATAACACACAAACTAATAAAGAGAAAACATGTACAAGAAAAAAATCTCTTTAATTCAAAAGAAGGCAAGGCAAGTGGGGAGAGGGAAGGGGAAAGGGGGAAGAAAGGGGTAGGGAATTAAGAGGTATAAACTACTATGTATAAAATAAATAAGCTACTAGGATATATAGTACAGCACAGGGAATATAGCCAATACTTTATAACAGCTACAAATGGAATCTAACCTTTAAAAATTGTGAACCCCTATGTTGTACACTTGAAACTTACATAGTATTATACATCAACTATACCTCAATTTAAAAAAAGGTAAAAATTTTTAAAAAGAAAGTAGGACAGAAGAGAAAAAAAGGGAACAGAATGGATGGGTCAAACAGTAAACAAAGACTAAGACAGTAAATATAAACCCCAATACATCAGCAACTCCATTAAATGTAAATGAACTAAATACTCACATTATAAGACTAAGATTAATGGTCTGTACCTAAATCACAGGAAAAGAAAATATATATATGCTGCTTACAAAAGACACACCTTAAATATAAGGATACAAAAGGTTGAAAGGAGAAGGAAGGAAAAAGATATACGATGCAAACATTGACCACCACCTCCCAAAAGAACAGCTGGAAAACAGCTATACTAATATCAGACAATGTAGACTTTCATAGAGATAAGAGAGGTAAGACATAATAATAAAGGAGTCAATCCCCAGGAGGCTATAAGAATTCTAAATCTGTAAGCAACCAATAACACAGCTTCAAAACATTAAAGTAAAAATTGACAGAACTAAGAGGTAGCTAAATCCATGATCACAGCATAAGACTGTTAAATGTCTCTTTTGATAGCTGATAGAATAAACATACCATCTGGAAAAATGGTACAGATGATCTTATTTGCAAAGCAGCAATAGAGACACAGATGTAGAGAACAAATGTATGGATGCCGAGGGAGAAAGAGGTAGGGTGGGAGGAATTCGGAGACTGGGATTGACACCTATACCTTATTGTTACTATGTGTAAAGCAGACAACTGATGGGAACATACCATAGCACAGGGAAATTACCTAATGCACTGTGGTAACCTAAATGGAAGGGAAGTCCAAAACGGAGGGGATATCTGTTTTTGTATGGCTGATTCATTTTGTTGTGCAGTGGAGGCTAAGACAACATTGTAAAGCAACCATACTCCAATAAAAATTAATTAAAAAAAGAATTTTAAAAAGAATTTTTAAAAAAGAACAAAAGAATACACATACCAAAAAAATCATTAAAAGATCTGATTAATATGAGTAACAAACTAGACTAGACAGATAGATAAACTGCACCTGACAGTGCCAGAATTCTTTTCAGATACACATGGAACATTTACCAGTATATTCCCATTGGAGTCAGTGGCAAGACCCCTATTTCACAGAAAGGCAAACCAAGGCAATACCCAAGGTCACAGGAAGCAGGGCCGGAATTATAACCCAAATCTTATGATGACCTAAAGCCCAGTTCTGACCCCAAATCCAGTATCTAATGCTATCTTTCATTTCATTCTCCAACAAAATCTAATATCCAAAGATCACCATGGCCCACAGCATCAGAGCCATAATGTCCCACAGCCCAATTAGACCTAGAGTTCCTGCGCCATCTCAGCGTCAGAATGAGCCACCCAGATGGAAAGCCCTGCCCTCTGCCTCTATACAGCTGAATACCTGCTGCTGACCTTCCCAAAGACAATCCTACCCCCTGAGATCTAGAGCAATCCCTTTCTTTCATACCTGCAGCGTAACAACTTCCTAAAGTCTGTTAGTCTACACCTCAAAACCATCTCACCCTCATGAGGGGAAGAAAGGCCAGAAGTATTTTCTAGGAGAAGAAAGTAGGGCAGTGTTACTTCCAACTGTCTAGATAATGACCCACCAGTAAGCCATATACTCCACAATGCAATGAAGAACGTACATCAGTAGTATATTTAGATCTCTGAAACAGAAATATTTTTACAACATGTGCTGTTCTAAGGATCTATGATACTAATTCTGATCCTTTTCTATTCAATTCCATTCTATTTAATTTGTTTTTTAAATGCCGGTCCTGACCCACTAAACTGATTTCACACTCACTAAAGGGTCATAAACCCCAGTTTGAAAACCTCTGGATAGGGTAGAAGGCCCAGAACTCACCTCTGGGGCCAGAACTTCACGTTCTTTCCAGACCTGGCTCCTCTTTGCTCCCCTCCTGCCACCTCTAATCCTGAAACATGAGCGGCCAACTGCTTGGGCAACAACGTGTGCAGCTGAGAATCACAGCTGTGAGCAGATCTCCAGCACAGACCCTGAAGGGCGGCTCCAGGCATCAGGCAGCTGTCAGCAAGGGCTCAAGAGGCTCCTGATGGTGCAAAGCCCCTACAAAGACCAGGGTCTCTCCTCACCCCAACCCCAGCTCCCTCTGGCAGCCCATGTCCCCCACGCCTTGAGGGGAGCCCTGTACCCTGGTTTTAACGAAGTTGACTTTTTGTCCTACACACCTTCCTATACAACCGCTTTCACTTCAGTCTGCTTTCCTTAACCCACCCCCCAAAAAGGCCTGACTCCTGCCTGCTTCACCAGGACCTCTGTCAGATACTAACTGGCCATCACGACCTTCATCCTAACCAC
This sequence comes from Lagenorhynchus albirostris, assembly GCF_949774975.1. Lineage (NCBI taxonomy): Eukaryota > Metazoa > Chordata > Mammalia > Artiodactyla > Delphinidae > Lagenorhynchus > Lagenorhynchus albirostris. The sequence continues at coordinate 23,684,271 of NC_083096.1, read as the reverse complement.
TTTTCCCAAACAGGTCCTCCACTACCCCACCCCAGCAAAGACTCACGAGAGAGGCTTACACCCATTCTAAAATACATCAGTCAAACTAAGCCTTACGGGGACAGAGCTCTGCGGTGAGCCCTGGTCTGCAGTGAGGGGAGGAGGATTATAGGTTACAGAGAAAGACTAACTACAAAGTAAGAAGAGAACAGTTCCTGCCCTCAAACTAATGGGGGAGAGAACAGAATCTCCATCTAATACTTTAAGAAGAATAAATGTCCCAACTAATAGCCACTGAGCAAAGCAGGGCAAGTGCCATGTCTTCTGGGGAATAAGGACCACTGGAGGCCCCCAGAGCAGCCCATTCTGGTAGTGGCACCCCAGGGAGTTACAGTGTTCTACGAGGAACTGCTTAAAACGCTAACCCGTTAAAGTGAAATGAAGCAATAATTCTGTGCTGAAACTCAGATGACACTGTATGCGGGATTCCTGAAAAGCTCAGTAGCAGCAGATGCCACATTTTAAGATAACAATCATGGAAGAAAACCTCAGAGTTGAGAAAATTCTATCCAATTAACCTAGTTTGCTCTGCACCTAAGGAAGACAGCCAGCCTTCCTTCAACGTTAGAACCCACACATCAGGCCAGCTTCCAGAGGGCCAGGCTAACAGGGAGCACAGATCCACCCCTGAACAAGGAGTAAGACGGGGTCTCCACAAGAGAAGAGGCAGCCGGGGAGAGCAGCGTGCCCGACGTGCGGTCTGTAGGAGGGGAGACGTACAAACCAGCAAAGCAAAAGGCAGGTAGGTAAAGGCTCAGACACATGAGAGTGGGCTTTCATGACGAGTCAGCACCGGCATCAACATGAACCCATCAATGAGACCACCGTTACACAGGGCCGCGCAAATGAGCACCTGCCCCAGGTGGGCACGCGAATCAAGTCGCCAAGGCTGTTGCTTTCATTAACTGTATTGTCTGGAGAACCTACTGAGGATAAGCGGGCTTTAGAGAAGTCACTCCATCTTCAAGCAGAACCATAGCAAAGGACGGCACTTGCAACAGGAACATCCTGGTCAGATACGACAATACAATGTCATAAAAGCAGAGACAACTGCTGTAAACCTTCACTATAAAATGATCCTCCAACTTGGACGAAGAGAGCACAGGGGGGTACTGGACACAATGGCTATGCAAACCCCTAAAGAAAGGAACAAACTCACAACTCCTCAGCACACTGAAATGGAGGACAGCAGCTCGGGGCCACGGCACCTTGTTTTCATTCCACTGATGCCCGCAGGCCCGTGGGAATCCAGCAAACGGGTCCCCAAATGGCTGGGCAAAAACCACTGGGTCCAGGAGCCGAAGAGCCCCACTGTCCCACCTCCTCCCTGCAGGGGCCTCCAAAGGCCTGAGTGAAACGCGGATGCTGCAGACGCTGCCCCCCGAGAAGCAAAGCCGCAGCCCACAGCGTGCAATCAGCCACGCATCGACCCCCAGGGGTGAGCTGAGGCAGAGACTGAATCGCCCACCCACGGAAAACATCCCGGCGTGGCTAACACAGGAGCTGCCACGCTCCCCGGGGCAGCCCTGGGTCCCCGGCCTCCCCGCCTCACGCAGACCCCACGGCGGCCCCCGCTCCACTCACCGGGACTGGGGCCTCACCTCCAAAGTTGGCCAACCGCCCAATCCGCGTAACTGGCACCTTCCGCTCGCGAGCCCGCTCACTGAGCTGGAGGGCGAAAAGAAAGAGACCTCCGGGGATCAGTGAACAGGGACAGGACCGACCTTCAGGGGTTCACAGCGCCCCCCGCACGCCCTCTCCACCCCCAAAGGCAGCAGCTCCGCCCAGCAGCACACGCCTCCCAGAAGAGGCCTCCGTGTGCCCGACATTCCAGGCCACGGCACCCGAAGAATGTCCCCGAAGAGGGGGCCTGACACCAGCAGCACCGTGGGAAGCCCCCAGCCCCACCCTGGGGGCCCCCTGCACACACCATCTGCTTGTGGGGCTTGCTCTCCGGGCGAGCCTTGGCCTGCCGGGCCTTCTCAATGTCCTCAGCCGTCAGGCCCCCCACAGGGGACTGGTCCTGGTGGTAGAACCTTCGCTGCAGGCCCGTGGCAGAGAATGGGTCTCTGGGGTCCGCAAAGAGCGGCCCGTTCACCCTGCCCATAGGGGAGGCGGCCTGGCCCCGGAGCCCGCCTTCCCCAAAGGGTCCGCTGGCAACATAGGCAGGAGCTGGGCCCTGGCTGCGGGCGTGATCCCAGGGCGGAGGGGACTGGTCGGGGGAGGAGGCCGCAGACGGCTCCTCGGAGGCGCCCTCGGCCCTCAGCCCTGAGGAGTGGAATTCTGCTTGCGGGTCGTCAGAGCTCTTGGTATAAGACTCTTCATGCTTCTCCTGACCCTGCAGGGAACAAACGGCAACGTGAGAGGAGCAAGAGGCCGGCCAGGAGCCCCTCCCTGTGTGCATCCCCTTCTGGCCGGAACAGCACACCAGCGCGTCCCACCCTCTGACCCTCTGGAGGGCCCTACCATGTCACCCCCGTGGCCCGTGGCCAGTGCCGGAGGCGAGCAGCAGCCCAGGAGCCGGGAGGCCCGGATTCCAGCCCTGCTCCTGCCAGGGCTCTGCCGTGTGGGCCCCGGCAAGCCGGCCGCCCGTGGTCCCTGAGCGCCCGCTGGGTGCCCGGCCCAGACCAGGGGAGCGACCACTCTCCTGGCAGGAAGCTCCTCACCTGTAAATCCGGGCTCAAGGCCAGCTCCCAGGGCTTTGGGGAAGGGGAACCAGGGCAAAAGATGGGGAAAGCGTTGAGAAGTAAGAGCACAACCGGAGACCAGAGGAGGCGAGCGCAGCACACAGGCAGGGCCACCCTGCCTCTCCAGGCCAGCGCCTTGCGCGCCACCCGAGGGGCTCTCCCCAGAGGGCTTGTCACATCCAGGACCTGGCCCGGCTCTTCCAGGAGCAGGGGGGACAGGACAGGAGAGGAGGGGGAGAGAACACCATGTTTTCCCTGTAACGGTCGCCGAGACCTGAGCTTCAGGCCCCGGTTCTTTCCACTTTTGAACCCCTCGCGACCTGGAGAGAGTTCCTGAGCCCTCTCTGCCACTTCCTCATCTGAAAAGAGGGCTCCCCCCACAGTCACAGAGTTACGTGCAGCACAGACGGGGCCAGGGGAACAGGGCCAAGAAGGCTATAATTAGAACAGCACTGACTCCTGAAGGGAGGTCGGGGACCTGGATTCCCCGATTCCACTGAAATGGACTCAGTGCATGGAGTGTGGCCTGTAGGTTCTGCAGAAACAGCAGTAGACCCCAAAGCCTTCTCACTCTCAGCTTTATAAGACACTGTGGGATCTAAGCAGATAAGACTTGCCCTCCAGAGGAAGGAAAGGGACAGGCTGTTACTTTCATTTCATAAGTGGCAAGCAGAGGCCGAGAGAGCTAAAATAATCTGGTAAAGGCCCACCAGGCGGCCAACTGCAGGGCAGGTATCCCGAGCCAGGGCCTGCCCCGCGGGCTGCCCCGAGGCCGCCTGACAGCACCTTCCTCGGAGCAGAAATGAATTCTACTTGGAATCAAGGGGCACCTGTCAGATGGCCAGGGAAGCCCTGGAGTGAGGGAGTCTGGGACAGGGTCCGAGAGCCTCGTAACTCCTGTAGCTCCCACACCGGCCGCGGGCTCACCGCTCCTTCTGCCCCACTACTCCAGCGCTGGCCACCGGCCCTGCGTGACCATAAGCTGTTTATGTGGCAGCCAGGGGGCCTCAGTGTCTCAACGGGACCAGACTCAGTAAGTGTCTGCCGGATGAATAAGTGAACAAATCCCTTGAGGAGCTAGAGGGAGAGAGGTTTCTGGAGTACCTGCGCCTCCGTCCCCTCACAGACAGGGGAGGAACCCGCATCTGAGTGTGCAGGGAGAGAACGGGAGTGCACTGGAGACCATCGCCCTGCTCAGCGCCTCCTTCGCGGTGGGGGACCGCCACTCCCTCCTACCTCCGAGGGGCCGTCCCAGGGGATGGCCCTGCCTCTTCCAAGGACCGGGGCCAGGCCCGTCCGAGGGGAGCAGAGGGGTGAGCGGGGAGCCTGCGCTCCCTCTCACCCTTCAGGGAGGCCTGCCCACGTCTAGCATGCTCCTCTCCTGGGCGGCCCAAGGGTGCTGGGCAACCTCACTTCCTGGGTGCTCCAAGGCAAACACCCAACAGGAAGGCGATGGCTCCTCACCAGCGAAGGCACCAAATGAGGCTGCCAGGGCACAGCCCAGCCTCAGCAGAGAGAGGGCGGGCGGGGAGTCTGAGACTGGGAAGAGGACACAGGATGCCGGTGCTGTCAATCAGTAATCACATCGAACTGCTTAGTCTCAGTTTCCCCATCTGAGAAAGGGGGAAGCATTTGGGTCTGCACCCCTCCCAGGACAGCTGTGAGGCTTGTAAGAGGTCACAGGTGTGAACACCTCTGCAAGCTGAAGGTATCTGTGTAGAGAGAGAGACACAGTACCGCCACTGGACCCTTAGAGAGCATGAGGGGAGAGCTGGGAATCCTAACTCTGAGAATGACCAGAGGCCGGCAGGCTGGGATGTCCCACAGCCTGGAGGAGCGTGCGTGTCCTTGTCCAGAAGGTCAGAGCAGAAATGGGAGGAGTGCGGCAGCAGGGCACCCTTGCAGCACAGCTCCCAACATACACATGCCCAGGCGCACACATGCGTGCACATGTGCATGCGCACACACACACGCCCCCTCCCCATGCCCTCAGACTGTCAGGAACAGGGGTGGGGACCATGCATGTGATGCCACGGTGGATGGCGCTCTGCTACAGCAGGCCGTGTTGACAACCACAGCTCCAGCACTCGTTTTTGCTTAAAACTCTCCCCTTGGATGGTGAAACGTCAAGGCCCCCTCCCACTGGCACCCCGCCCACTGCCAACTGGCCTCCTTACCTGCACCTGCCCCAAGACCGTGCCGATCTGCTCTGCAGCCGTGGACTGCAGGGCCCCGGCCGCCATAATGAGCTCCCTGCCGAGGCCCAGGTGCTGCAGGTGGGTCTCCACGGCCGCCTGGGTCAGCTTGGCAAGGCCTTTGACCACCATGATGGTGTCCCCCAACATGGAAGCCATCCTTCAGGGCTGGAAGAGAGTGGGCCAAGTCAGGGTCGGGGCTCCACGCCTCACACAGCGTCGCACTCACACGGGCCACCTCTACCCCAAACTATGGCTGTTTGGTTTTTCCAATGACCTCCCCTTCTGATCCAGGTTGACTGAGAGAAAAGAGAGGAAGGGCCCAGGGTTCAAGGTAAACGGAGTGACTCCCCACACAGCAGGGTGCCGAGCAGGAAGAGAGAGTCCGTGGAGTCAGGGCTGTGCGCCTGGACCATGTTTCCTCACCTGGGCCTCACAGCCACCTCGTGGCACAGACAAGTAAAGGGATTTGCCCAAAGTCTCTCGGCCACCAAGTGGCAGAACCAGGACTTGAATCTGGGTGTCCTGATTTAGTCCAGAGCTCTTCCCTCTGGACCAAAACCGTAGGTTGGGGAAGGAATGAAACAGGAGGGAAGGGAGCAAGGCACAACCTCCGAAAGAATGACATAGCCCAAGGACATGACATAAACTGATTAGAACCAAATGGGTCCAAGATGGCGGAGAAGTCAACTTCCACTAGACCCTGAGCCTCAGTATATGCTCACTGTAACGCATCAGCAAGCTAAATGACACATCCACAGGCGCCACGACAGTTCCAAGACCAACCATAAGAATCAAAAAGTGGGCCGTGGCCCAATTCCTGGAAATCCCCGTCCCTTCCTGAAATAGCTGGAATACCCCTCCCACTCATTAGCCTATGAAATTACCCACCCCTATAAAAACCGACAACCCCATACCCTGGTGCCTTTCTCACCTTCCTAGATGGCCCACACTCTGTCTGTGGAGTGTGTTTCTCTCTAAATAAAAATCCACTGTCTCTCACTGAATTCTTCCTGCGATGAGACATCAAGAACCTGAGCTTCAGAGCCTGAACCAAGATGACAGAGTAGAAGGACGTGCTCTCACTCCCTCCTGTGAGAACACCAAAATCACAACTAGCTGCTGGACAATCATCGACAGGAACACACGGGAACTCACCAAAAAAGATACGCCACATCCAAAGACAAAGGAGAAGCCACAATGAGACAGTAGGAGGGGCGCAATCACAGCAAAATCAAATCCCATAACTGTGGGTGGGTGACTCACAGACTGGAGAACACTTGTACCACAGAAGTCCACCCACTGGAGTGAAGGTTCTGAGCCCCACGTCAGGCTTCCCAACCTGGGGGTGCGGCAACGGGAGGGGGAATTCCTAGAGAATCACACTTTGAAGCCTAGTGGGATTTGATGCAGGACTGGGGGAAACAAAGTCTCCACTCTTGGAGGGCACACACAAACTGATGTGCGCATAGGGACCCAGGGGAAGGAGCAGTGACCCCAGGGGAGACTGAACCAGGCCTACCTGCTAGTGTTGGAAGGTCTCCTGCAGAGGCAGGGGGTGGCTGTGGCTCACCGTGGGGACAAGAACACTGGCAGCAGAAGTTCTGGAAAGTACTCCTTGGCATGAGCCCTCCCAGAGTCTGCCATTAGCCCCACCAAAGAGCCCAGGTAGGCTCCAGTGTTGGGCTGCCTCAGGCCAAACAACCAACAGGGAGGGAACCCAGCCCCACCCATCAGCAGTCAAGTGGATTAAAGTTTTACTGAGCTCTGCCCTCTAGAGCAACATGCAGCTCTACCCACCACCAGTCCCTCCCATCAAGCCTCTTAGATAGCCTCATCCACCAGAGGGCAGACAGCAGAAGAAGAACTACAATCCTGCAGCCTGTGGAACAAAAACCACATTCACAGAAAGACAGACAAGATGAAAAGGCAGAGGGCTATGTACCAGATGAAGGAACAAGATAAAACCCCAGAAAAACAACTAAATGAAGTAGAGATAGGCAACCTTCCAGAAAAAGAATTCAGAATAATGATAATGAAGATGATACAGGACCTCGGAAAAAGAATGGAGGCAAAGATCGAGAAGATGCAAGAAATGTTTAACAAAGACCTAGAAGAATTAAAGAACAAACAAACAGACATGAACAATACAATAACTGAAATGAAAACTACACTAGAAGGAATCAATAGCAGAATAACTGAGGCAGAAGAACGGATAAGTGACTTGGAAGACAGAATGGCAGAATTCACTGCTGCAGAACAGAATAGAGAAAAAAGAATGAAAAGAAATGAGGACGGCCTAAAAGGCCTCTGGGAAAACATTAAATGCAACAACATTCGCATTATACGCATCCCAGAAGGAGAAGAGAGAGAGAAAGGACCAGAGAAAAGATTTCAAGAGATTATAGTCGAAAACTTCCCTAACATGGAAAAGGAAATAGCCACCCAAGTCCAGGAAGCGCAGCAACTCCCATACAGGATAAACCCAAGGAGAAACACACCAAGACACACAGTAATCAAATTGGCAAAAAATTAAAGACAAAGAAAAATTATTGAAAGCAGCAAGGGAAAAACGACAAATAACTTACAAGGGAACTCTCATAACGCTAACAGCTGATTTCTCAGCAGAAATTCTACAAGCCAGAAGGGAGTGGCATGATATACTTAAAGTGATGAAAGGGAAGAACCTACAACCAAGATTACTTACTCTACCACGCAAGGATCTCATTCAGATTTGATGGAGAAATCAAAAGCTTTACAGACAAGCAAAAGCTAAGAGAATTCAGCACCACCAAACCAGCTCTACAACAAATGCTAAAGGCACTTCTCTAAGTGGGAAACACAAGAGAAGAAAAGGACCTACAAAAACAAACCCAAAACAATTAAGAAAATGGTCATAGGAACATACATATTGATAATTACCTTAAATGTGAATGGATTAAATGCTCCAACCAAAAGACACAGGCTTGCTGAATGGATACAAAAACAAGACCCATATATATGCTGTCAACAAGAGACCCACTTCAGACCTAGGGACACATACAGACTGAAAGTGAGGGGATGGAAAAAGATATTCCATGCAAATGGAAATCAAAAGAAAGCTGGAGTAGCAATACTCATATCAGGTAACATACACTTTAAAATAAAGAATGTTACAAGACACAAGGAAGAACACTACATAATGATCAAGGGATCAATCCAAGAAGAAGATATAACAATTATAAATATATATGCACCCAACATAGGGGACCTCAATACATAAGGCAACTGCTAACAGCTATAAAAGAGGAAATTGACAGTAACACAATAATAGTGGGGGACTTTAACACCTCACTTACACCAATGGACAGATCATCCAAAATGAAAATAAATAAGGAAACAGAAGCTTTAAATGACACAATAGACCAGATAGATTTAATTGATATTTATAGGACTTTCCATCCAAAAACAGATTACACTTTCTTCTCAAGTGTGCATGGACCATGCTCCAGGATAGATCACATCCTGCATCACAAATCAAGCCTTAGTAAATTTAAGAAAATTTAAATCATATCAAGCATCTTTTCCGACCACAATGCTATGAGATTAGAAATGAATTACAGGGGGAAAAACATAAAAAACACAAACACATGGAGGCTAAACACTACGTTACTAAATAACCAAGAGATCACTGAAGAAATCAAAGAGGAAATCAAAAAATACCTAGAGACAAATGACAATGAAAACACAACAATCCAAAACGTATGGGATGCAGCAAAAGCAGTTCTAAGAGGGAAGTTTATGGCTATACAAGCCTAGCTCAGGAAACATGCAAAATCTCAAATAAATAATCTAACCTTACACCTAAAGGAACTAGAGAAAGAATAAACAAAACCCAAAGTTAGCAAAAGGAAAGAAATCATAACGATCACAGCAGAAATAAATGAAACAGAAACAAAGAAAACAATAGCAAAGATCAATAAAACTAAAAGCTGGTTCTTTGAGAAGATAAACAAAATTGATAAACCATTAGCCAGACTCATCAAGAAAAAGAGGGAGAGGACTCAAATCAATAAAATTAGAAATGAAAAAGGAGAAGTTACAACAGACACCGCAGAAATACAAAGCATCCTAAGAGACTACTACAAGCAACTATATGCCAATAAAATGGACAAATTCTTAGAAAGGTATAACCTTCCAAGACTGAACCAGGAAGAAATAGAAAATATGAACAGACCAATCAGAAGTAATGAAATTGAAACTGTGATTAAAAATCTTCCAAAAAAAAAAGTCCAGGACCAGATGGCTTCACAGGTGAATTCTATCAAACATTTAGAGAAGAGCTAACACCTATCCTTCTCAAACTCCTCCAAAAAATTGTGGAGGAAGGAACACTCTCAAACTCATTCTATGAGGCCACCATCACCCTGATACCGAAACCAGACAAAGATACTACAATAAAAGAAAATTACAGACCAATATCACTGATGAATATAGATGCAAAAATCCTCAACAATATACTGTCAAACAGAATCCAACAGCACATTAAAAGGATCATACACCATGATCAAGTGGGATTTATCCCAGGGATGCAAGGATTCTTCAATATATGCAGATCAATCAATGTGATACACCATATTAACACACTGAAGAATAAAAATCATATGATCATCTCAATAGATGCAGAAAAAGCTTTTGACAAAATTCAACACCCATTTATGACAAAAACTCTCCAGAAAGTGGGCACAGAGGGAACCTACCTCAACATGATAAAGACCATATATGACAAACCCACAGCAAACATCATTCTCAAATGTGAAAAACTGAAAGCATTTCCTCTAAGATCAAGAACAAGACAAGGATGTCCACTCTCACCACTATTATTCAACACAGTTTTGGAAGTCCTAACCTTGGCAATCAGAAAAAAAAAAGAAATAAAAGGAATACAAATTGGAAAAGAAGAAGTAAAACTGTCACTGTTTGCAGATGACATGATACTATACATGGTGAATCCTAAAGATGCCACCAGAAAACTACTAGAGCTAATCAATGAATTTGGTACAGTTGCAGGATACAAAATTAATGCACAGAAATCTCTTGCATTCCTATACACTGATGATGAAAAATCTGAAAGAGAAATTAAGGAAACACTCCCATTTATCACTGCAACAGAAAGAATAAAATACCTAGGAATAAACCTACCTAGGGAGACAAAAGACCTGTATGCAGAAAACTATAAGACACTGATGAAAGAAATTAAAGATGATACCAACAGATGGAGAAATATACCATGTTCTTGGATGGAAGAATCAATATTGTGAAAATGACTACACTACCAAAAGCAATCTACAGATTCAATCCAATCCCTATCAAATTACCAATGGCATTTTTTACAGAACTAGAACAAAAAATCTTAAAATTTGTATGGAGACACAAAAGACCCCGAATAGCCAAAGCAGTCTTGAGGGAAAAAAATGGAGCTGGAGGAATCAGACTCCCTGACTTCAGACTATACTACAAAGCTACAGTAATCAAGACAATATGGTACTGGCACAAAAACAGAAACATAGATCAATGGAACAAGATAGAAAGCCCAGAGGTAAACCCACGCACCTATGGTCAACTAATCTATGACAGAGGAGGCAAGGATATACAATGGAGAAAAGACAGTCTCTTCAATAAGTGGTGCTGGGAAAACTGGACAGCTACATGTAAAAGAATGAAATTAGAACACTCCCTAACACCATACACAAAAATTAACTCAAAATGGATTATAGAGCTAAATGTAAGACCAAACACTATAAAACTCTTAGAGGAAAACATAGGAAGAACAATCTTTGACATAAATCACAGCAAGATCTTTTTTGATCCACCTCCTAGAGTAATGGAAATAAAGGCAAAAATAAACAAATGGGACCTAATGAAACTTAAAAGCTTTTGCACAGCAAAGGAAACCATAAACAAGATGAAAAGACAACCCTCAGAATGGGAGAAAATATTTGCAAACAAATCAATGGACAAAGGATTAATCTCCAAAATATATAAACAGCTCATGCAGCTCAATATTAAAAAAACAAACAACCCAATCCAAAAATGGGCAGAAGACCCAAATAGACATTTCTCTAAAGAAGACATACAGGTGGCCAAGAAGCACATGAAAAGCTGCTCAACATCACTAATTATTAGAGAAATGCAAATCAAAACTACAATGAGGTATCACTTTACACCAGTTAGAATGGGTTTCATCCGAAAATCTACAAACAACAAATGCTGGAGAGGGTGTGGAGAAAAGGGAACCCTCTTGCACTGTTGGTGGGAATGTAAATTGATACAGCCACTATGGAGAACAGTATGGAGGTTCCTTAAAAAACTAAAAATAGAACTACCATATGATCCAGCAATCCCACTACTGGGCATATACCCAGAGAAAACCATAATTCAAAAAGACAGATGCACCCCAATGTTCAGTGCAGCACTATTTACAATAGTCAGGTCATGGAAGCAACCTAAATGCCCATCGACAGATGAATGGATAAAGAAGTTGTGGTACATATATACAATGGAATATTACTCAGCCATAAAAAGGAATGAAATTGGGTCATTTGTAGGGACGTGGATGGACCCAGAGACTGTCATACAGAGTGAAGTAAGTCAGAAAGAGAAAAACAAATATCGTTTATTAACGCATGTATGTGGAACCTAGAAGAATGGTACAGATGCACCGGTTTGCAGGCAGAAATTGAGACACAGATGTAGAGAACAAACGTATGGACACCAAGGGGGGAAAGTTGCAGGGGGGCGTGCGTGATGAATTGGGCGATTGGGATTGATATGTATACGCTGATGTGCATAAAATCGATGACTAATAAGAACCTGCTGTATAAAAAATTAAAAAATAAAAAGATTTCCCCCTGAAAACCAACAGGGAGATCGTTCAGTATATAAAAGGATTTAAAGGGAAAAAATAAAATAGGTAAACAATGACAACAACAATAACTAAAAAAAAGAACCTGAGCTTCATTAAGTCCTGAAACCAGGTGTGTGATCTCAGTTAGAAGACTGTGGGTTTTGGCCGGGTTCGAGTCCCAGCTGCATGGGTTCAAGTCCCAATCAGGGTTTTGACCGGGTTTGAGTCCTGGCCACATGGGTTCAAGTCCCAGTCTGAGGTGCATGGTTTCAGGAACACCTGCTCCGGTAGCAGTTCCCTGCAGGGACCCAGGGGCCCCAAGCCCAACTCCTCAGGGGCTGCCTGTCCCTGCCCAGCCACTCTTGTTCTGCCCAAGGAAGCCTCTGACAGATACCCACCAAGGGACAACCAGAGCCCCTCCCCGCCCTCAGACTCAACTCTTCCCCAAGCCAGTGTTTTCAAACTGCAGTCCAGACCACAGAGCAATGCACTTGGAAAATCCTAACCAGCATTAAAAACAACACCAACATGATGTCGGACAGGGAAGCATCAGGGCACACTGCGGGCAGGACTGGGGCTGAAACCTGGTTCCCATCCGCGTGCGCATGCGCTCTCTTCTTTCTCCTGGGTCACAGCATAAAACGTGTTTATGTCAGGGTCAAAGAAGTGGAAAGCCAGAGTACACAGGGTGCTGCACAGGGTTGGGTGTGTCTCCCAAGCATTTCTCAAGACCTACCTGGAGCTGTGTGCTGGGAGGGATAAGATAAGGTAAAATAAGGTGGCTGAACAAAAAACAAAAAGGAAAGGAGCAGGAGAACCCAGAGTGGGGAGGGAGCAGTCTGGCCAGGGGGCAGGGAGGAGCTGGGATCTGCCAGGAGTCTCAGAGATAAGATAAGAGGAGCAGGTGTGGAAGGCACAGCAGGCAGGAGACCTGCAGGAACAAATCTCTTCACAAACGCATGGAGGCTGACTTGAGAAGGGCCCGAATTAACAGAAGCACAGACAGGAAGGTCAGGCGAGAGCACTGACAAGGATCTGAACCAGAACTCTCGTGCCTTCCAAAAACCTCAGGCTCACTCCCACCTGCCCTTCATGGGGAACCAGCCCCAGTCAGTCCAAAGACTCCTGCCCAGATCCGCTCTGCTCCTGAGCATAAGACAGAGCTACTTTTATTTAAAAGGAGAGCTGTAGTGATAGCCAGAGAAACCCAGGAATGCACAGGAGCCTAGAAAGTTAAAATGACCCACCATAACCTGCCCTCAAAGAACCCTTCACCTTCATAGGAAAGCAGCGCCCAGGCACTGGGCTTCATCTTCTTTTAATCTTTATAAACAACCTCAATGACATGGATGTTATTGCCCCCATTTCACAAAGGAGAAAACCAAAGTCAGAGAGGTTAACTAACTGGCTGAGGTCATTCAGCTCCTGAACAGTGGCCCTGGGGTCTGATACCTGCCCTCCGCTGCTCTGTGCCCACCACACCACACTGCTTCCCCAAATGCTCGGTCCACCAACTCCAAGGCACCCCCATAGGGACAGGGTACTGATTAGACACAAGTGGACCTCCTGTACCCTAATCAAAGCCAAGGAGGTTTTTGGAAGGTGACCAAACCGTTGAAGGAGACAGGAGAGAGAAGGGGGAGCTAGCCCTGCCCATCACCTGGTGCTATTTCACACCCTGGGCTCCACTCTGGGCTTCTGCACCTTATGGCAGTCAACAAGTGTGAGCGCCATAGACCAAATGTCTAGGACTGGGAAAACAGCACGTAATCAGAGCTCAGATGCAGCTGCTGCCAGCTCTCAACAGCTCCCCGGCCCCCTGGCCCCGGACACACACAGACACATCTCACTCTTGAGGAAAGAGGTTTTTGAAAGAGACATCAGGGACATGCAATGGCAGAGGCCAGGGCCCCAGCCCCATCTGTTCAGAAAGACCCCTGCTGGTGGACCATCTACCATACCCCACTGCCCCAGGGGTCCCCAGAAACAGGCCTTCCCCTTGCTCACCTCTAAATCCAATCCAGATAACCAAGGCAACAGTCTCCCATAAGCCACAAACCTGGATAATTTCAAAACCTCACCTTGTCTGGTAACGGATATAAGACCTATTTAACTCAGACTTTGCTTTCAGGCTTAAAACTAATTCTGCCTAAATTTCTCACCCAAGTTATCATACCCACAAACTAAAGTTTCACTAGAGCAAAGCTGATAAGTGATCTTTTTGGCCAGTTTCCCCTGCCCTAGCTCTGCAGTTCATTGTGAAATACACATTTCTGGTCCTGCACTCTGCAGTTGCAGCTCTGGAACCCACCAGACTCCAGTCCTAACTTTTCTGGTCTCTAAGTATGTCAACTCTGAGCATAGTTCTGTGATGGGTCAGGATTATACCTACTTTATGACGATGATTTTTTTAAAATTCAAAAGAGGAAACAATGTTAAATAAACTGACCAAGCTTTTTATTAAATTCCTGCATTTGAGACATATGAGTAATAATGGTCTCCTGCAGTATTTTCCTAACTGTATTTTCCTCTTTTTTTTTTTTTGCGGTACGCGGCCCTCTCACTGTTGTGGCCTTTCCCGTTGCGGAGCACAGGCTCCAGACGCGCAGGCTCAGCAGCCATGGCTCACGGGCCCAGCCGCTCCGCGGCATGTGGGATCTTCCCGGACCGGGGCACGAACCCATGTCCCCTGCATCGGCAGGCGGACTCTCAACCACTGCACCACCAGGGAAGCCCTTCCTAACTCTTTTAGTTCACATATCCCACTTTCAAAGTGGAAAATAAATACGTCATCTTTAAAAAGTACACATTAAAAATCAATTAGCTATGCCTTTCTTCCTGCCTGAACGCTTGTGTCCTCATACCGGAGAACTTGCCATGGGTTCCCATCTCACCCGGGACAGCGAGTGCCGTCATGGAGGAGGAGAACTAGAGCCAGCTCCCTGGGAAGGCAGGCTCCATCCACATGGAAATGACATCACGGAAAGCTACCATCCCGCTACTATGGGGCAGTCCCTCCCCTTCTCACATTAACAGATGCTGCTCATAAACAGTCTGTCACTGTGAGCAGATTCACAGGTGGATGCACATTTCAAGACCGCAGCCCGTGCCAGCCCCCTTAAGGATTATTTACCTAATGTTCAAGGAACGCTGTCCCCAAACCTCTCCACATGCTGCTCTGCTGGGTACAAAGTGACCTTAGTCAATACCAGGTATTCTTTTGCAAAGGAGTGCCTACCCTCAAGGAGCAGGGGTGGGAAGGCAAACAACTGCCAGAGGAAATACCTTTCCAGAACTTCGTTCACCTCCTGGTTTTCAAAAATTGGCTCTCATAAACCCTACTTCTAATGCACCAGGATCCCAACGTGACTCAGAATTCAGCTGTCCTGAATGGTGGGGCAAACCCCGCAAAAGGAATGCACGAGCGCCAGGCACTCAGCTACACCAGCACGCATTTTCATCAGGACCTTAAGGAAATGAAAATCAAAAATGTGTTTTGGGGGCTTTTGATTTTCAAAAGCCAAGATACATTAATCACAA
This sequence comes from Lagenorhynchus albirostris, assembly GCF_949774975.1. Taxonomy (NCBI): domain Eukaryota; kingdom Metazoa; phylum Chordata; class Mammalia; order Artiodactyla; family Delphinidae; genus Lagenorhynchus; species Lagenorhynchus albirostris. The sequence goes on along the minus strand of NC_083096.1, from coordinate 23,668,924 downwards.
GTTTAAAATCTTATCCTCACCACGATTTCATCTACAAGTATTAGAGTCCTCACCCACCCCGCTTCACCCTGCTGGTCCTTGAATGGGTTTTCGGGACCTCACGGAGGAGCAATACAGGGATGGAGGGCGCATTCAGGCTCTTCACCCACTTGCCCTAGAACGCCTGGGCGCCGCCCGGTCTCTTCTGAGCGAGCACCAATGAATACAGCGGTGAGGGTGGAGGACGGGCACTCACATTTGGGAGTGCCCACTAGGTACCAGCACCAAAATAGTCATTTGGTCAACTCTTTGAACACCTGTTCACTGATGTCTCCGCCCAGTGCTCTGGGTTAGTCTGTGCAGGTTCTGGGATAAACCTGCCCTTGGCCCCGGGGTGCTCACAGCTGCAGGAGCACGCAGGCACATCTATAACGGGCACAGACACCACGGAGACGGCCAGAGGCCCACTGAGGCCGACACACGAGGACCAGGTGCAGAGGAGGCAGCTGAGCAGCGGCAAAGCCTGGGAGCCTGGACAGCTCAGCCACTGACACTACGTGTGCTGCTCGCCTCTTCACCCTCCATAGCAAGAGGGGGCTTCAGGTGGCTCACCACGCCCCTTTTCCAGCCCTAACATGCTAAAGTGCTATAAAGGAAGTGAACAAAGTTGTTGTCTAGAGAAAGAACTGGAATAAATACAGCTCACCACTCCCCAGGGACAGAGACTGAGAAAGAAGCACAGCCAGTGTCCCCTGACATGAGTCCTCGAGCTCCAAGAGGAAATTTTCCTGCTGAACCCTCACTCTCTGACCTTCCCGAAGAGATTTCTGACATACCATTTCATTCATGTTGAAAAACAGACTCAGAGACGCCATTAGCTGGAAATTATCTGGGGTATGAGGACCTTCAAATCTAGTCTCCAAAACTAAAGAAAAAAAAACAAAAACAAACAAACAAAAAAACCACCAAGTGATGCCTACCTGGCCAGATGCAATAAGATGTAGCAGCAGCAATGAGTTGTGTTCTTTTTAAAAATATATGGAAATTCCCTGGTGGTCCAGTGGTTAGGACTCAGCACTTTCACTGCAGTGGCCCAGGTTCAAGCCCTGGTTGGGGAACTAAGATCCTGCAAGCCGTGTGGCACGGCCAAAAATAAATACACACACATACATACATAAAAGAGGCAATCTTGACAAGCATTAAGCAAATGAAGACATCATAAACCTTTCCACCAGGACCCACATGGGGGAATTTTATTTGGGGGGAGGGTTCCCATATGCACCCCCAAGCCCCCCCTTCACAGCCAGAACTCACCATCTGTCACTTGTCTCTTCTCATGAGGTGACAATAAGCCAGGGACAGTGCATGAATTTACTGAGCCACTGTTCAACCCCCTTCGTAAGTATAAAGCGTGACAAGGCAGACCAGCTCCCATCCAAGCAGAGCCAGAGTGTCTATACCTCTAAAAGCCAGCACGCCCTCCTCTTGTCTCTTCCCATCCTGAGCTGCCTCGGAAGCCAGGGGATGACTGGTGTAAGGACCCCAAAGCAAGCTGCCCAGCAAGCCCTTTGTCTTGGGGAGTGTGTGTGAAGCTCACTGAAAAGCCTCTTCCTGAGCGGGCTTCGTCCCGCAGCTGCTGCGTGCGCACCAGCCAATGGCCCACAGGCATCAAGCTCAGCATGTCCAGAACTGACCTCACCCCCCTTACCCCGCCCACCCCATGCTCCCCGTCCTGAGCACTGCGACCACCCCCCACGTCTCCCCAGCCCTTCCCACTTCCCCTAGTCCCCCAGGGTGCTCCCAGCTGGGCAACCGCAGCAGCCCCTAACTGGCCTCTCTGGCCCCCGCCTTGCACAGGAACGCATGTCTTTCCTCCTCACCAGATCTCAACTCAAACAGCACCTCTTCTGGGATGCCCTCGCCAACATGTCCCATCCCTAAAGCCCATCCATGTCCCCCACGGCTCCCTGTTCTTTCCCCAAGGTAGCAGTGACCATGCTCTAAACCTGCCTATGTACCCGTCTTCCCGCCACACTGGGCTGTCAGCCAGAGGAGGGCACAGACCACATCTGTTGTCCCCTCTCTGTATCTCCAGCAACTAGCACCGTGCTTGACACAGAGCAGACAGAAATGAGCTCAGCTGGTCCCCCCAAGGTTTAAGAAAGCCTGCCATTTCTGGAACTGACTCACACCTGCTTGCATTTTTAATCTGCACATGGAATCAAAGGTCTCTCAGGAGCCTGGTCTGAGGCAAGGTTCTCAGGCTTTAGTGGGCATCAGAACCACTCGGGAGACTTGCTGAAACACAGACCACTGTACCGCCGCCCTGGGTTTCTGATTCTGTAAGTCTAAGATGGGGCCTGGAAACCTCTAACAAATTCCCACCTGCTGCTGCTGGTGGTCCTAGAAACGTACCTTAAGAACCCTGTTCTGGAGGAAGAGGGGAAAAGGGAACAGAGGTAGCCCAAGCCCAAGTTCAGGCAGGAAGTCTAAACAGGGATCCTTTCCTAAAAGTTTCTCCCTGCTACTCGCTCCCCAAAAGTCTGGCTCTGTCCTTAAGTGGAAACCTTCCACCTGCCCCTTCCTTTCCCACTACTCCCTCAAGAAACTGAAAAAGAACATCGGAAATGAATGGGCTTAAAGACAATGACCCACAGAACCAGCCACCAGAGGAATCTCAAGATTGTCACTTTAGTACTCCCGGGAAAGAGGGAGGCCCCAGGGCAGGGGCTCACAGGTGGCCCTCTGCCCCCTCCCAGCCAAGGACAATCTTTTTACTTTGGGCATGAACAGTCTGTGTGGACACTGGAAAGTTCCTTTACATTCTTGAAATTTTTCTTTTCCTCTTAGAAAAAGGAAATACAGTCGACTGTTTCCTCCAAGGACTCAGAAGAGTATATGTGTTAGGGGAAAGACTTGGATTTCTGAACCAAAAATCCATGAATTTCTTTAGATGTGCCCTTCGCCTCGGCCTTTAAAAGCACACCCCAGGGCCCATCACTCAAATATCTCAGGCACTCCAGGCTTCTACATAGTGAGGTCTGGCTTCCGGGTCCGTCTGGCAGCAGGTTCAGAAACATCCTAATACATATCAATTTTCAAAGGCAGCTAAAAACATGAAGAAGAACCCAGGGGAAGATATAAAGAGCCTCTGTCCCCCCCTCAAATCCCACCTCATAGCCTCCCCCTCCCCTGTCAGTCAGCCCCAGCCAGGCCTGGTGAGTCAACTTTCTATGGTGAGAGACAGGCCACTAGGGTCATTCATCCCCCACAGCTGCAAGTCACCTCTGGAATGCCCCAAACCTGCATGTCTACCACTAAAGTCCCCTTTCCCTGTCTCCTTCCCAGGCCATCCTGCCTGAAAGTTATCTAAGCATCCAGCCAAATTCTGTCAAACTGCATTTCCTTAACCGTGGATGTGTGATAATGCAGCCACAAGAATGGAAATGACAACATTGTCTAAGACTGGCTACATAAATAGTGGTACACCCATTAGATGGACTGCTATGCAGCCATCTAAAATGACACTGTGGAAGGTATTTATTGACAAATAAGAAAGTTTACTATATATTCCCATGTAGGAAAAACGCAGGTTACAAAACAGTATTATCCTTTATTTTGGAGGGAGGGAGGGAGGGAGGAAGGGAGGGAGGGAGGGAGGGAGGGAGATGGATGATAGAAACAGAGCATGCAAAACAGGAACAGTGGTTTTCTCTGGGTGGTGGGGTGATAGATTCTTATTACTTTATTTCCTAAAATTTTCTACAAAGAACATGTACTACTTTTATAACAGAAAATAAGTTATATAAAAATAATCTTAAATATCTGTTGTTAAAATAAAAGCAAGCACACAAAGGTGTGATTTAAAGAAACTATCCCACATCCCTGAAGCGTTTGTCCTGGGCGGGATGGGCAGAGGGTTAGATAGCAAATCAGAGTGCTATAAATACTACCTCTCTACACCCTTTAGCCACTGTCCTTCATCAGCAAACAACTGCCCCTGACAGGCCACCAGGAAGGTGGAACACGGCCACCCCACTTTTGGGAAAGAGGCTCAACTGTGCTTCTCAGAAAGTGGTGAGAAAACCACTTGGCAGAGGCAGGTCTAATGCCGGCCCCTGTGTTCAAAGATAGAAATAATTAACGGTACTTTCCCCAAAACAGGATCCTAGTTTAGAATAATGTAGTTAGTGCAGTGATCACATTTTTCTGAACCGAAAGTTAAGACATGTATGGGCTGGCAAAAAATTTGTTAGGGTTTTTCCGTGACATGACTGGTGCCCTTTTAGATCAGGGGTCAGCAAACCATGGGGCCAAATGCAGCCCTGTTGCCTGTTTTTGTAAATAAGCGTTTACTGGAACACAGCCTTGCTCATTCATTCAGGTACTGGCAACAGCTCGTTCATCTACATGTGCACTATCTATGGCTGTTTGGGGTTTGGGGGTTTGGTTTGGTTTGGTTTTAAGCTATAACAGCACGGTTGAGCAGTTGCAAGTGAGAACTATGGCCCACAAAGCCTAAAATATTTCCTATCTGGCTCTTTTTTTTTCCATCTGGCTCTTCAAGGAAAGTTTGTTAACCCTTATTCTAGGGCAACAGAGTAAAACGTAACCACAACTGTCCCAGGAAATCCGGAAAGGTCACTAGAGTTATATCAGAGCAGCCCAACAAGGCCGGTGTTGGGGTGAGGACCCCCCGTTACAGCTCTGCTCCTGACCCCAAAAGATGGGTACCTCACCAGGCACAGAGCTGCCCACCACCCAGAGGCCCCAGGGACAAAGGGAGGGCTCTGTGGTGACCACCTTTTACTGGGTCACCTAGAACAGGGCAGCCGAGTTCTGGGGGGGGTGGGGCGGTTGGAGGGGAGACACAGGCAGACACGATGTCCACTACTGTGGGGCGGCACAGCGGAATTGTGCCCCGTAAGGAAAGGAGCTCGTTTCTGGACCTCAAGTTGTCTCCTGGGCTAAGGACTTCATGTTCCTCCAAAAGCCATTTCTGGACTATTGGGATTTTTCTTGGAACCATTTGAAAGGTATATACTCTTACGCTAACACACTCAAGAGCTTGTTGAATAGCAGGCACTCTGACATTCTCCGCCAATGAATTTCACCAGTTCCCCAAACATTTTTATTCTGTGAGAAGCAGAAAACCAGCACAATGTGATGTTAACTATAGCTTCTATTATTTACTGGGAGTTTATTATATGCCAGGCTGTGTGCTAAGTGTTCTATGTGTATTACCTGACTCATTTTTAAAAGGTAAGTACTAGTATTTTGCCCATTTTACAGATGAAGGAACTAAGGCACAGAGAGGTTAAGTAACTTGCCGAAAGTCACACAATGAATAACAACAAGTAGAGCTAGAACTCGAATCTATCATGGCTCAGGAGCCAGGCAACCATTTAACAGATAAAAGGAGAAAACAAATAAGAGTGTGTTTTGATGTCCTAGACTGCAAGCCTTCATTCTCCACCCAATGGGTGATTAAGAAGACATTCCTTAGGGGCTTCCCTGGTGGCACAGTGGTTAAGAATCCGCCTGCCAATGCAGGGGACACGGGTTCGAGCCCTGGTCCGGGAAGACTCCACATGCCGCGGAGCAACTAAGCCCATGTGCCACAACTACTGAGCCCACATGCCTCTAGAGCCCGTGCTCTGCATCAAGAGAAGCCACCACAATGAGAAGCCTGCGCACCGCAACAAAGAGTAGCCCCGCTTGCGCACAGCAACAAAGACCCAACTCAGCCAAAAATAAATAAATAGATTTATTTAAAAAAAGAAGAAGACATTCTTAGGATTCCCTGGTGTGTTGCCCCAAGGTGGGCACTGGGCTGGGGCCAGGGAGGGGGAGATAAAAAAGCAGCAGAAGGAGAAGTTCCAGCCTCTAATGATAATCCAGAGAGAAACCCAATGCTCTGTATGAAACTGCACGGGCCAGACTCCAACGCACAGGTGAGTAGCACGGAGGGTCCCAAGTGGTCTTTCCTCCCACTGATTACAAATACCAACCTGCCGAGCACGGGGTCCCGAGGGCAATTTCATTGTCTGACCAAAAACCCACCCAAGTTTTCTGCTTAGAACATTAAAAAAGATTTCGTTCAGGAAGTGATACTGATGAAGCAGTCAAGATGCTCTGGAGCTGGGCGCCCCAGGTTCAAATCCTGACTCTGCTGTGAACCTAAGTAGTCATTGAAGCTCATCTTTGCAACTCAGTTTCCCTCATCTGTTCTTAGGAGGAGTGGGTTAGATAATCCATATAACAGTACTTAGGACCCCAAGTGCCTGGCACACAGTAGGTCCTCAAAACCATTAGCCGACATGATCATTATTAAGACCACCCGGACACTCTGGAAGGACTCACCGAGTCACTCAGACCTGGTGAGACCAGTGTGGACAGCCCTCTTACCGATTTCTACCCCAGCACCCGGGCTGGGTACAGTACCAGATCTGACTCGGGGAGAGCAGACTCGCCCTCCCTCGGGGGCCAGTGAGGCTGATTCGGCTGTGGTGTGAGGCACCGTTCAGGAGAGGTGGTCTGGTGTGCTGGCGGCCTGCTAGGAGTGCCTAGACAACCAGGACATAAATACCGCTGGTAATCCTCACCATGGTCAATACCACTCTCAGAGGAGAGAACAGCACAGGAGGCTTTCGCCAGGTAAGCACAGGCTTTTGACAGTGCTGGGGAACCCCTCTGACCCCCACAAGTTCCCTGTCTCCAAGCTACAGCCCACCTGCTGCCAGATTAACCTTCTCCAAATCCATTTTCATCATGTTAAGCCCCGGCTCAAATGGCTCGTAGTTTTCTAGAGGATAAGCTCCGAACTCCTGAGTCTGAAGTCAGGACCCAGGCCTCCCGTCCAGCCTCCGCTTACACCTGTGCCACGTAAGCGCTGCTCCAATTCCTTCCCTCTCACACCAACCCTTCATCCCTGCACTTCTAAAACTGAATGAGGCCTGCCTCCGGGCCTGTGCATCGGCTCTGCTCCACCCGGCCAGGCCACTCCAGGCCTGTCCCTGAACCCGTTTCCTATAATCTGTTTCCTCACCTGGATATTATGACAGCATAAGTTCTTATTATGTCCAATCTAAATAAGAGAGGCGGAAGTACTTTGAAACGTATGAACATGTCATATATATTCAAGGACACATTTCTAATCAGGCCCTAACTTACTCTTGGCTCTTATGATTTTGTCTTCCCATCAGCTGATGTAAATTTTCCACTGCTGGTCAGATTCTGCCCCGTTTTGTAAGTTATCTTTGGCACACAGAAGTCTTTCCAATAATAAGGCTCACATCTCACACACCTCTGACTCTTTCCCCACCTACCTCCACACACAGACGGACCCTGACCACACAAATACAAGTGTCATCTGTACTGTCACACAGGTAGGTGAATGAGAACCCTGGTGGGGAACCCTGGAGCTGTAGTTGAGGAGTTTATCTTAAACTAAAATCAGATATTTAAGGGGTTGTGTTTAAATCTGGCCAAAATACTGTGGGTGGCTTTGGGAGGCTGACTGATGGCCCCCCAGAGATGTTCACACCCTAATCCCCAGAACCTGTGACTATGTTCTCTTATGTGGCAAAAGGGACTGCTGAAAGTGTGATTACGTTACAGATCTTGAGATGGGGGGGTTATCCGGCTGGGCCCAATGTAATCAAGGGTCTTTATGAGAGACAGAGAGGCAGGAGGATCTGAGTCAGAAGAGGGAGAGAAAGATGTGAGAAAGGCAGACGTTGGAGTGATGCAGTTGTGGGGAAGGAACCACGGCCAAGGGATGCAAGCAGCCCCCAGAGGCTGGAAAGGCAAGGGGAGGGGCTCTGCCCTTGAGCCTCCGGAGAGAATCTGCCCTGCTGACTCCTTGATTTCAGCCAGGTGACACCCATTTCAGACTTCTGACCTCCAGAGCTGTAAAATAATAAATTTGTGGCGTCTTAAGTCATTGAATTTGTGGTAATTTTTTATAGCAGCAATAGGAAACTAATGCAGTGGCTATTTTTAAAAGATACATCATTGGGTTGGGAAGAGGGGCGATATTCTAGAATAATTTCCGGATCATTCATCTAAAATAACTTAGTTTAGTCACTCCACAAGCGGTACTGAGTGCCAGCTAAGTGCCAGGTGCTGTGGTAGGTTCTCACGTATCCCATGGGCAGCTCAAGACACATTCTTGTTCCTGATGACAGAGTCCTGCCTGCTTTCAGTATAAATATGCCCCATTCGTCTACCAGCCTCTTTCCCAGGCTCGGTTCAACACTGAAAGCATTATGGAGTACTTACATTACATGCCAGGCACTGTGCACGGCCTGGGGTACCGCAACGTCCAAGTAAGAGCCCGCACCCCTCAAAATGCTCCTCATCAGTTCTTACATTCTTAATCTTTCAAAACACTTTCACTTCAGATTAAATATTTCAGTGAAATAGTATTAATAACAAGGACAGCTACCAGTTATTACTCCCCTTCTGTGTGTATCACTTTTTATTAGTCCTAATCCTACAGCAACCCTGTGAGGTATTACTGTCCCCATCTGCTGATGAGACACAGCTCCCAAGGTAAAGAAATCTCCTCTAAGTCCCAACGCTGTCAGGGGCAGGCCTATCCATGCCTGTCTGACCCCAGGCTCAAGTCTTTTCCTCCTGCAGCCTAGGAAGTGAGCAGATAAGAAACCTGCCCCCAGGTCAGTAACAACAGTCACTCTCCTGGGGGCTTCCCTGGTGCCGCAGTGGTTGAGAATCTGCCTGCCGACGCAGGGGACACGGGTACAAGCCCTGGTCCGGGAAGATCCCACATGGTGTGGAGCAACTAAGCCCGTGAACCACAACTACTGAGGCTGCGAGCCACAACTATTGAAGTCTGTGCGCCTAGAGCCCGTGATCCGCAATAAGACAAGCCCGCGCACCGCCACGAAGACCCAACACAGCCAAAAATAAATAAGTAAAATAATTAAAAAAAAAAAAAAAAAGAAATGCCTTAGTGAAAAGAACAAAAGTCACTCTCCTGGAAACACGGCAAGGTTCACGCCCTGAAAAGCGTGTCCACCTGGTTGCAGAAAATCATAAGTCCTAAAAATCCAGGAGCTGACGGGGCTCTCAAAGGCCACCTGGCCAAACTCCCTTTCTGGAAAGCTCCTCAGCTACCAGGTTGAGAGTGTTAGGCTTCTCAGCACCAGCGATCCCACCCCGGTTCTGTCTCAGACGTAAGTGGGAGAAAGAGGCAGGAGTCCCACACTGAGTCCACTCTGGGCGTGCGCCTCTGGAAGGAGCTGTTGGGTACGCGGCCCCCAGTCCTGCCACGCTGACTCCCAGAACCTGCCTCCATCAGCAGCACCCCCAAACAGCACACACAGGCCAGGACGGACACCTGTGCACGTCACTGGTGCAGACATTAAATTAACAGGTCCTGCCACCGAGGTCCCGTGCAACCCTCTGGCACTACAAGCGTACGCAAAACTCCAATAGTTTTTAAGACCAGTGAGTTACCCCTACCAGGGACGATCCTAGACAGACAACAATACTCAGGAAGAGAAATGAGAAGAGGATGTTCAGAGGAAGAGGCGACTGTCTCCTCGCTGACCTCCACTCTCCTTTGCCGGCAGAACTAAGGCCACGGGCCCAGGCCTGGCCTTCAAGGCCCTTCACTGTGGACCCCAAGACATCTTTCCAGTTTTTATTTCCTACTATCTCCACCCCACACCAGCACTTCAGCCAGAATGGCTCATGCCCCAACACACACACACACACACACACACACACACACACATACACACACACACACACACACACACACACACTTTCCTACTTCCACGTGCTGTTCCCACCTCCACCCCCAGGACACCCTTTCCTCTGCCAAAATCCTACCCATCCTGATGGAATGTTAGACGCTCCATAGGGTCTGCCCCCCATCCTGAAGTCACCTCTTGTCCTCTAAAGCCCCTCATCTCTTAATGGCCTAAGGTCGCCCTGCCATGCCCTATGTGACTCTTAGAGTACCTGTCCCGTCTCCCAGGCTGCATGGTGCGCTCCTGGAGAGAGGATCTCTTACCCAGACCTACACTCCCCTTGAGGGTTGGTACTGTACCATGTCCACACCAGCAGTTTAATACCCACGGGTGCCCAGGGGCTCCCCAGCTTCTCAAGCTCCCTCTTCTAGAACCCAGAACCCAAGAGACACCAGGGGTGCTAAGCATCTGGGAAACGCTCTTCCTGTCACCAATCACCCTGAAACCGCCACCACCCAGAGCCATGGACACAGCGGCAGCAGCGCCCTGTGTTAAATGGGGTGAGGGCAGAGGAGGGAGGATGGAGGAAAAGCGTCGTTCACAGGGGCCCGGAGCCTGCTCACATGCGCACACAGACACTGGGAGGGAGGGGTGGCGGCACACCCAGGATGCGGCACCTCTACTGCGTCCTCTGCTCGGTCCCACTCCTTGCTTAGAAGAAGAGTGAGAGGGGAGAGGGACAAAAGACAGCAGGCCTGGCTGCCAGTGAGCTCACGCGCGCTGGAACAGGGGCACAGCAGGCCTGACCTGTATGTGGTGCCCAGCCCTTGCTCTACCAAATGCTGGTTCTAAACACATTAGGGGGCAAAAGCCACAAACTGCTTTTTCTATCTCAGACAGATGGGGAGATGTTTGCTCCAGCACCTGTCAAAGAGTAACCACCTGCAGGTCACAGGGCAACCTATTCTTACCTTCACCCTCCCCTGAGCCAGGAACCGGGCCAAGCGCAGAGAAAACATGCCAGACAGAAAGCAAACACCGGCTTGACCCCAGGATCTGGATTTAATGTAAAAGTTCTGGGTGTGGGAACAGACCCCAGGACCTCCCATCCCGCCCAGCAGACGGCAGGATCATTGCCACCAGGCCCTCCGGTTCCCAGACAACAAGGGTACTACGATGAGGCTGATGGAGGAGGGTGGCCAGCCAGGCCCGGGTTCCAGGCCCACCCTGGGCACCAGCCACATGTGACCCTGGGCACATCCGCTCTCCCTTGGGCCTGAGTTTCCCCGTTTCCTCATGTGTAAAACAAGGTGATTGACCTAGATGATTTCCAGTTCCCAGAGATTAGGACACGGCCGTTTACCCTGAGCACAGAAGGGCTGTGCTGAGAATTGGGATTTAACAGGTTCTAGAAAGAATCATACACAAAAGAATCTGAGTACTAACCCTTCTAGACGTTCTATGAAAATAGCAAGTGTGGAGGGGCAGACCTGCTTCTCGGGGGTGGTGAGGTGTTTCCCAGGCCAGCAAACACCTCTGGGAAAATCCAGTGGGGGGGGGGTGGGCAGGGAGCGCGCCCCTCCTCAGACGGCCAGGAAACCCATCCTGCCCCGTTACACACGCACGCACGCACACGCGCACACACACGGACACACACGCGCGCACGCACACACACCCCTCCTCAGAGGCTGGCAGGAGCCCGGCTTCCCCTTCAAGCGCCACCCCCAGCCCAGCCTCCCCCTCTCACATCAAGCAGAGGGCCTCACTCACTGCAACTGACCTCTTGTTTCCTCAAAACAGAGGCAATCAGATGTGCTCACCCTCAACCCTCGGTCCGGTCTCAGCCCTCCCCCCCTCCCATCCTATCTCCTCCCCGCACTGGCCATTCCCCTCCTCCCTCTCCCTCCTCCTTTAGGACTTTGCCCCGGACCTATTTTTCATTTTGCCTTCAATGTCTCCTTCCACAAAAGCTTTCCCCCTCAAGCCCACAAACCCCGCTCTCGGCTTTCACGTACCAAATACTGAAAAACCTCCCGTGGACTCTGCTTCTCCTTCAGCCTCATCCCGGCCAACCCTGCCTTCCCTTCTCCCTCAGCACAGGCTGCCCCAACCCCGAGCTCTCCCCCTGTGGCACTCACCACGGCCACCTGATGGTTCCACCCACCTGAGTCAACACCACCCTCCTCAGCCTTTCCAGCGGGTCCCACCCTCTCCCCTGAAATCCTCTGCTGGGTTGCCATGTCTCACCCGGCCCCTCATCTCAACCTCCCTCACCAGCTCCCCTTCCCCCCCTCCACCTCCACAGGAGTCCCCAGGCCTGGTCCCCAGCCCCCATCCTCCCTGCTCTCTACGCTGTCCCCTTGGCTGCTTCAGCCTCCCCACAGGCTGGCAGCTCCCCCAGGACCGTGCATCCCATTCCCAGGCTGGGCAGGCCATCTCAACCACTGGCCCAATTCTAGAACAAATCCAGTTACACACACGCCACGTCTCTCCCTCCAAGTCCCACAGGCACCGATGAAGGGGCACAGGGAACCCGGGGGGCGGGGAGGACGGAACCGTTCTGGACCTTGACTGTGGTAATGGTTACATGACTATATGCATTTGTCAAACGGCACAACCGCGCACTAGAAAGTGTGAATTTACGGTATGCAAATTGTACCTTAATAAAAAAGGATAGGAAAAAAGTCCCGCAGGCACCTCAACCCCTTCCCGTCTAAAACTAACATCACCGTCTTCCTGCCGCCAGCCCAGCTCTGCCCCCTCTGTTTTCAGCGGTGACGCCACCATCCACCCCAAACAGTCCCCACCCCTCCCTCCACTAGAAATCTCAGCGCAGTGGCCAAGCAGTAACGTATTCTAGAGAGTCCACCTGCGCAGATTTATAACCTCTTGAATCTGCGCCTTCATTCCACCTCCCCACTACCCGCCACCTGGGACTCAGGCCGCCTTCACTTCTCACAGGCCGCCTCACGGGTCTCCCTCCCCATCCACCCTGATCTCTCAAAGTGACCCATTCCAAGACCCATTCTGCACAGCCTGCCTGCCTGAGTGCCCTCCCCTCTCCTCCCCACAGCAGCGCCCACCTTTGCCCCTCCCTGCTCAGGCGTCAGCTTCAGATCCTTCTCTCCCATGGAAACCTGTTCCTCCTTCCGGCCCTAGCTCCTAGACCTCCCAGCACAGGAAGGCGGTTTCCCAGCCCTTCTCCAGCAGAACCAGCACCGCTGCGCCCTGGGTTCCCACAGCAGAGGACTGCACCCGCCCTAAGTCCTGCACGGTCTGCCAGTACCCACAGGTACCCACGTCCACTGTGCACATGCCAGGGCAGGGAGCCACCTCCCTCTCTGTCAGAGCCCACTAGGCTGCAGCTGAGTTGTGGGCGCCCAGGGAACTCTTTCTGGCCTGAACTGAACTGTCAGGTGAAAATTACCAGGAGCCTATGCCAAAGCCCTCCTGCCCCCCACCACCCCGACCCTACGGAAGCCCAGTGGCAGCAATGCTGCTCAGACTATCCTAAACTCCTAAGGGCAGATCAGACAAGCTGCTTCAACAGGAAATGGGGTGGGGGACTCACCCCACTCTGCTCCCTTGCCCAGCCTCCCGCTGCTCCCCTGCCACTCCCTACCCTCCGGCCAGACTGCACTCACCCCTACCAGACACTCAGCCACCCCAATGCCTCTGCTCGAAGAGCCCACTGCCTGGACCAATGCTACTCAAAGAATGGTCCTTGGACTCATATTGTCATCCTCGGTGAGATAACAGGAGTAAGGGCTCAGAAACTTTCACAGCAATTTAGCACCGTCAGGACATTTTTACTGTGTTTTGCAAAAGCGCTGGTCTGCAACAAACTGGGAAAAAATAAAACCTGGCCTTCAGCATAGAGCGTCTGGGAAGCACTGGCCCTTCACCCCTCCAAACTCCTGCCTCTTCCTGCTGAAATCTTTCTCATGCTCAGAGTCCCAGCTAACACGCCTTCTCCTCCAAGAGCCTTGCCGTTTCCACCAGCCAGAAGTGGTCTGATCTAGACCCGGAGCCCTAGATCTGCACACCCCTTATTACAACTCCCTGAGGTCCGGGAACCAAGGAATTGTTCACTTTTATATTTCCAATGCCACGCTCAAGGCAGACAATCAGTCAATATTTGTTCAACTAGGAGGGAATAACCCACAATTCCAGAGCGGGCTTTTCTTCAGGGCAGGATGTGGAGAAGCACCAACCCTTAGAGCACACAGGGATTTTCCAGGTTTCTAGCAAGTGCAGCCCCTCTCCCTCGGCCCAGATGGAAATGGGATATTTTCAAAAGGCAAGTCGAGGACTCCGGAGACAAGAACTCAGTCACTATTCACTACAACAGAATCTACAATACCCTGAAAGGGCAAGGTGAGTGAAAAACACTCAGCTTTCTCATGAATCCTTCTCTACATGCACAGAGTAAAAATAAAGCACATCCAAGTATGGAGAAAAAAAGAGATTTTCAGGGTCATTTCCAATGTTAGATATTCTGTGGGCCCCTGACCTCAAAGCAAAAGGTCAAGGGCTCAGGAGCCTGTAACCCCACGACAAACATGCTTGTGGACAGACCAGTGGACACCCACTTGGGTCTGAAAAGTGTGGGGAGCGGCCCACCCAGACACATCAGGGTCTGCCTCAGAGTCGGTGGACCCCATCCCCCACATAGGTGCAACTCCTCAAGGAGCAGGGCCCTCGCACTTCCCCTCTCCCACTGGCTCTTCTTTCTACTGGCTCTCCCAGGTTCCTGGCTGTTGTTTAGCAAGAATGCTGGAACTATTTCCAGATGCCACTGTCAGATCAAGACAACTCTCTAAATATTCCTGTCTAATTTTGCACACAGCTCTTGTTTCAACTGACAAAGATAATGACTCAGTATCCACGGCTCTTGATGGAAAATTATCGTGCCAAGTTTGGAGCTTCCCCATAATACACTCCTGTAAACTTCTTTTTGAGAAAAGAGAAGTGACCTCCCTGTCCAGATTCTTCTCTATAGGCAAGAAAGGGCACCCAAAAGACACCCTAACTAACCAAGGAATGTTATGGGAAAATCCTGATACATCCCCATAGGATCAATTAACAACAAGAAAAAGAAATTCATGGCAGGGGTTTCAGATGTTTTTCCTTGCCCTGTACAATGATCACCATTCTTCACTTTTCTGCATCCCCACCAGTTTGGGACTTTGAGGTTTGGGGCATAAATTCTGGGTTACAGTGAAGGCAAAATCTAGACTCAGAAGTAGTGTCTTTCCCCACACAAAAAGAAATGGCTCACTGTCTCTGATGCTTCAATCAACTGTAAAAGAACTGTACAAATTGTACACGTGTCCATTCTGCGCTCCTGGGTAGCCCCTCTCTTGGAGGAGTACATGGCACATGTACATACACCCACATATGTGTCTGAAATGCAGCCACACACTTACTCTCTGCAGAACCAGGCCTGGCACCCTCCCACATCATAAGACATAAGAGATATCTCAGCAAATCAGTAAGGATGAGCAAAGCATCACCTTGGAAAAGCCACTTATGGATAACTGAATTGGCCTTCCTGCCAGCATTCAGACAGTATAAATTTGTTTGCTCACTATTTAAAAACTGCCCCATGGTTATTTCATATGCATATCTCCCACAGTCTTGCAAAGTCCCCAAAGACAGAAACCACAAGTCTCCCACTTCTTTTGTACTCTGGACCCAGCCAGTCACTGTCATGCACCCAGCAGGCACAGCAAATGACCATGGGTTTCCTCACTCCTATCCCCCCAGGTGCAGAGTGGGGGACTCCATTAAAGCCCAACCTACAGGGCTTCTATCATTGGTTTAGGACAGAGATGCTACTACCCTTTACATAAACCTCTCAGCCAGTCATGGACAGGTCCTAGGGGGCCTCTGGCAGCATGGGAAGACTCTTTTTACAGTTTTACCTCAGTGGTTCTCAACCAAGGCTGCTTTTGTCCTCTAGGAGACATGTGGCAATGTCTGGAGACATTTTTGGTTGTCACAAATTGTGTGTGTGTGTGTGTGTGTGTGTGTGTGTTGGGGGGGTGGGGGTTACTAGCATCTAATGGATAGAGGCCAGGGATGTTGCTAAAGGTTGAGAAACGCTGTCTTATGTGACACACACATAAGTGCTCACCTTAGTTCACTTTTCCTTTGAGTTGCCCAAGGTCAGGCCCAAAATCCTAACCCTGCCTTGTCTGCATTATTTGCAAAGTTGAAAATGCCCAAAGTCATCACCAGTCTTAAAGATGCTGCTCCTGAGAACCACCAGCCCCTGCTTTGCTTCTTCTCCGGAGATGGGCCCTCCTGCCAGCATGACCCACCCATGCACAGCATGACAACTGGCAGGCTGGCATCAGGCATGCTCAAATCCTTTGGCAACAAGTTAGACCTGGCAGGCCCAGCTCCTCAGTCTTCTGTCACGCACACCCAAGGTGCAAGTGAGCATGGACAAGTTTTCCAATGGGCTGCAGGCCCTACCCTGGATGAGAGGCTGCACTTAAGTCTCTCACCCTTCAGAGGACTGGCACCTGTCGTCCAAATGGAGAGTTCCAGCATCCAGGCCTGCCCCCGCAGCATTTTCCATCCCACAAGGCACATGGGAGAACTGGCCTGGGTTTGGCAGAGGGGCAGAGACTGGGCAAAGGCACGAGTTTAGGCAATTAAGCCCAAACCATTCACAAGACCCCCGGAGTTTGGAGAAGTAGGAGGAGGGGCCAAAGAAAAGCCAACGGAGGAAAGGACCAAGAAGGGTCCTCTTTCCCAAGTTCACCCAAAACCCCCAACTGTGGAACCCAACAGCTGGCTCGGGTCAAGCGAGTCAAAGTCCTGGCACAAACCTGGGGCCAGGGGCAGTTAGCGCCCCTGAGACAGTGCAAAGGGGTCTAGGCGTGAAGAGAAATATTATCATGAGAAAGCGAGGCAAGAAAGCAGTACTGTCGACCAAGAGACAAGGCACCAGCACGCGGCCCTCGTCCCCTCCCCGAGACAGGTATGGGCTAAGGTGGGCACGGGGGTAGGAGACAGCCGCAGGGCGCCCGGAGCTTGGGGCAAATGAAACTCGCAAACGGGAAGCCGCGCTGTTACTTGAGGATACAAGAAGGGCCCAAGCGGATGGCGAGCACAGATCTGGCCGCAAGCAGACGGCGCCCAGGGCACGCGGTGGGCGGCAGCCTTACCCGGCTGCAGGAAGCTGGGATCCGCGGTCACCTTCGCGCAGCCTCCGCGCGCTCGCCGTAGCGTAGACACCCGGCATGCACTCCGTATCTGTTTACCAGCGCTCCCTAGCCCAGAGACCCAGCGCCGGGAGCCCCGCCCCGCAGGCCACTCCCATTGGCTGCGCCGCCTCCCCCGCCCCCAGTCCAACGTCGCGCGGCGTGGGGCAGCGTGCACGGCCCGTGCGCTCGACCCACGGCCAATCGGGACGGAGGGCAGAGAGAGAGGAGCCAATGGGAGGCCGCCCCAGCGCGCGGGCCCCTCCCGTTCTTCCCTACCGGCAGCCCTTTCCTGTAGTTGGGAAGGCTGGGTAAAGGCTGGGCTGCCGGGGTGGGTGCTTGATGCGGCTGCACCCCCAAGAACTAGCCCTTCGGTAGATGAGGCGGCGGGCGCAGCCGCGGTGGCCAGCGGTTGGATGTCACGTCCCGGCCGGTGCTCGCCGGGCCTCCGAGCGGGACTGGAGGGGAGGCAGTGGAAGGAACTGACGTGACTGCAGCGGGCTGGCCCGTGCTCTCCTTTATGTAACGAGGGCCCCCTCCCAGTTCCCACAAAAGACTCCCACAGAAGGTGGAAGCGCTGTGGGCTGGCTGAGTGCGGGCCCGCCTCCGGCGCCCGGCCCCGCCCACATGTCGCGCTTCTCTTCTGGCTACGAGTGTTGGCCCTATGGGCGCGTCCCAGGCTGGGTCGCCCGAGCAGTGGCCCCGGTGCGTGCGGCGTCGTATACCCCTGTTAGCAAGGCTCCTCGCGGAGGCCCGGCCCTCCTCGGAGTAGCGGGCACAGGCCAGCACGTGGAAGGAGCGGAAGCGGGCTCTGCGGCGGGCGGCCGGCTCGATAAGAAGCGGAAGACAGGGAACTGCCCCCTGAGGAAGTGCCTCCTCCCAAACGGAGTGGCCCCATATCTCCTCGTCAGCCCGAGGTATCAGATCTGAGACCCGGTTGTCTTGACCGTTTCCACTCCCTGGTCTGCAAATCTGTCCAGGGATGTCGGTGGAGAAAAGGGAAATCAGAACAATTTAGTGACTCTTCCACAAAACTAGATACTCAAGCCAAAGGATTGTCCTTTTTTCCGAGGTGATTTTGAGGAATTAACATTTAACATTTTGGAAACTTGTTTACTATTACTACTTAGGAAAATTGACCGTTGTATGCTGATGCCTGCAATGAGGGGAGAGGGTTGTGATGAAATCCAGACGTGAACCGAGCTTCACCGTTCCTCATGGACGCTGGAGCCCGGCGTCCAGGCCGTCCCGGCCGTGGGACCGTGGGACCTGAGTTGAGGCAGCGTGTCCCCCGCAGCGCAGAAGCGGAGCGTGCGGGACCGGAGTGGCACAGCTGTGCGCTTCTCTGGCCGGGTCCTCTGCGCTGCCGGGTCTCCTCTGCAGGAACGTTCACATACTCTTACCAAATTCTGTACACACGCCCCACCCCCAATCATCTCCACATTAAGTACAACGTATATTTTGAGAGAGAATTAAGGAGGTTTTGACAAGTTTCAAGGAACTGCCCCAAGCAGGGTGGGGCTAAGAACTGGGAACTTGCCTTGGGTAGGCAACTGGCTCCCTTTTACCACACAGGAGAGAAAGTTCCAGCCCCCTGGGTTAGGCCTTCAAGGGGTGTCCATTGCTCCCTCCTAAGCTAACTGTTCCCTTAACTGCCTGTGTTCCTCCAACCCCTGCCAGCGTAGTGACCTCTACCACTGCCCATAGGATAATAGAGTCCCCAGTTCATCCCTTCCCATAATGTACAAACTCTACCTGGTGAGACTTCACTGGGAAGAGGGTGTGATTTTCATCAGCTCCAGCTTCTGCCGAAGGGGAGAGAGGATGTGGTGCTTTAGCGAGGAGGGAATTGGGTACTTCTATGCCAGTTCAGTCTCATTCCACCAGCAATGCCAGGGTTAGCTTTTCTCTAAAGTACCTGAAGACCAGCATTACCCAGTACCATAAACATTAGTTTTTCTTCAGAGACCACCAGTCTAGTTTACTGGAGAAATACCCCCCAACTAGTTTATGCAAGTTGTGAAATATGAAATTATGTGAAATGTGAAATTATGACCTCAGCTTTATTGTGCTAAAAACACCCTTCTTTCCTGACCTGACTTTTTTATTGCAAAGATTCCCCCCATTAACCCTCCAACACTGTTGGTGGGAATATAAGTTGGTACAACTATTATGGAGAACAGTATGGAGGTTCCTTAAAAAACTAGAAATAGCACTACCATATGATCCAGCAATCCCGCTCCTGGGCATATGTCTGGAGAAAACCACAATTAAAAAAGGTACATGCACCCCAATGTTCATTGCAGTACTGTTTACAATAGCCCGGACATGGAAGCCACCTAAATGTCCATCGACAATGGAATGGATAAAGCAGATGCGGTACATATATACAATGGAATATTACTCCGCCATTAAAAAAAGAACAAAATAATGCCATTTGCAGCAATAGGGATGGACCTAGAGATTGTCATCCTGAGTGAAGTCAGACAGAGAAAGACAAATATATCGCTTATATGCGGACTAAAAAAATTGTACAAGTGAACTTATTTACAAAACAGAAATAGAGTCACAGATGTAAAAAACAAACATGGTTACCAGGGGGAAAGCAGGGGGAGGGATAAATTGGGAGATTGGGATTGACATACACACACTCCTATATATAAAATAGATAGCTAATAAAGACCTACTGAATAGCACAGGGAACTCTACTGAGTACTCTGTAATAATCTATATGGGAAAAGAATCTAAAAAAGAGTGGATATATGTATAAATGACTCACTTTGCTGTACAGCAGAAATTAACACAACATTGTAAATCAACTACACTCCAATAAAATTTTTTAAAAAAAAGATTCCCCCATGACTTCAAGTTAAAGATTCCTTCAAATTTTTTGGTTATGATAATGGCATTGTAGTTAGGTTTTTTTTTTAAGAGTCCTTATGTTTTAGATATACACACTGAATTATTTCCAGATGAAATAATAAAATGCATGGGATTAGTTTCCAAATGCTACAGGGCTGGAGGGAAGAATGGGTCATGAGTTGATAACTGTGAAGGTATGATGGATATATATAGTGGGGTTCATATTCTGTTTATGTTTGTTTAAAATTCTTCATAATAAAGTTAAAATAAAAAAGAAATCTGGGCCAAAAGAAACCAGTTGGAAGATAATACTAATAATAAAGGCAGAGTGAATGACGAGAAAACAACGAATAACAATCGTTACTACTCTTCTAGGTATAAACTCACTACAAAGTAAGAGCAAGGATGAATCTAACTGCAGCTGATAAAAAGACAGCCAGAAAATTCAAAATTAGCAAGAAGATATTTGAAGCATGGATTTATTCACTATGTACCTCACTCCGAGTGTGTGAGTGCCTGAGATATTATTGATTATATGATACGTAATCTTAATTATCGACTTTCTTTTAAATTTATCTTAAACTTCTAAAACTTTACATTTTTGTGTAGCTTTTCTAATGAGCATAATATATTAATACAGTATTATTCAAAACACACACAAATCTGTGTATACATACATGCACATGTACGTATATACATATTCTCCCAATAAGCAAAGATGCCAATGCCTGGGACGTTTGGGTGAGAAGCATGATGCTGCAGCAATTCCCCTCTGATCTCAAAATTTCTTCCTTAATAGCAGAGACAGAGAAGGCAATTATCAATTTTTCTCACTCCACTCAGTTATTCCTATCAGCATACAAACGTTTTAACTGTCTCTCACTCTTCATCCCATCTCCATTTCTCTGCTCCCATTTTCAGCAAAGTCATGGAAGAATTGCCTATATCCATTTTCTCCTCCTTTTCTTCCATTCTAC
The DNA here is from genome assembly GCF_949774975.1 of Lagenorhynchus albirostris. Classification (NCBI taxonomy): domain Eukaryota; kingdom Metazoa; phylum Chordata; class Mammalia; order Artiodactyla; family Delphinidae; genus Lagenorhynchus; species Lagenorhynchus albirostris. Next base: position 23,648,167 of record NC_083096.1, on the reverse strand, counting down.
TTGAATCAATCTAGTCAGCTTTACCCCCCATCATTCCCATAAACTGCTCACCAGTGATCTCCATGTTGCCAAATCAAGTAGTCAATCCTCAGATCTCATCTTAAACTATCAGCAGCATTTGACCCAGTTGATCACTCCCTTCTTTTTTCTTAGTGGTTGCCCTGGGGTATAATTAACATAACATTCTAGTTCAAATTAATACTAACTTAATTTCAATAATATACAAAAACTTTGCTTCTATATGGCTCCGTTCTCCCCCTCTTTTTGTGCTGTTATTATTATACAAGTTATATCTCTGTTCATTTTATGCCCATCCCCACATATTTATCATTGTTGCTTTATGCAGTTATTTTTTAAATCAGGCAAAAAAATAAGAGTTACCAACAAAAATATACCTATGCTGCCTTTTATATTTACCTATATTGTTTCTCTTACCATTTTCTTTATTTCACCATGTGGATTCGAGTTATTGTCCTTTCATCTCAGCCTGAAGGACATACTTTTCTTTCTTACAGAGTGTATGTTCTAGTGATGAATGCCCTTGGTTTTGTTTATTTAGGAATGTCTTAATTTCTCCTTTTTTTTTTTTTTTTTTTTTTTGCGTACCCGGGCCTCTCACTGTTGTGGCCTCTCCCGTTGCGGAGCACAGGCTCCGGACGCACAGACTCAACGGCCATGGCTCATGGGCCTAGCTGCTCCGCGGCATGTGGGATCTTCCCGGACCGGGGCACGAACTCGTGTCCACTGCATCAGCAGGTGGACTCTCAACCACTGCACCACCAGAGAAGCCCCCTCTCCTTCATTTTTAAAGAATAGTTTTGCTAGATATAGAATGTTTCATTGACAGGGGTTTTTTTTCTTCAGTACTTTATATCATGCCACAGATTTCTGCCTTCCATGTTTCTGATGAGAAATCAGATGTCGATCCTATTAAGGATCTTCGTGCATGATGAGTTGCTTCTTTCTTGATGTTATCAAGATTCTCTCTGTCTTTGTCTTTTGATAGTTTGATTATCATGTGTCTAGTTGTTTCTCCTGAGTTTATTCTATGTAGACTTCAGTGTGCTTCTTAGACATATAGATTAATGTTTTTTTTATCAAAATTGGGAAGTTTTCTGCCATTATTTCCTCAAATATTCTTTATGTCTTTTTCCCCCTCTCTCTTCTCCTTCTAGAACTCCCATTATAGGTATGTTGCTATAGTTGATGATATCCCACAGATTTCTGAGGCTGTGTTCATTTTTCTTCATTTTTTTCCTTTCTTTTCTTCAGACTGGATCATCTGAATTGGTTCCTATCTTCAATTTCATTGATTCTTTCTCTGGCCTGCTCAAATCTACTGTTGAGCTCCTCTAGTGAATTTTTCATTTTACTGATTGTATTTTTCAACTCTAGAACTTCTATTTGACTATTTTTTAACAATTTCTATCTTTTTATTGATATTCCTTATTTGGCGAGACATCATTCGCATATAAACCCAGAGTTTGTTTTTGCTGCTGCTTACTGTACTATTATTCTTTGTTTGCTTAGTGACTTTTCTGAACTAATTCTGTAAAGTCTGATTTTGTTGTATGTGGCCACTGAAGTCTCTACTCAGTTAGCTTAGTGGTGAGCTAATGATAAGACAGAGATTTCCTTAAATGCCTGGAACTAATAAATCATCCAGTCTTTGCTGAGGGACTCTGTGCACGCTGGGGCATGATTTCAACACTCAGCCAGGCAGTCGACAACTCTTCCTCAACCTAACTTCCTGCTTGTGCAGAGCCGCACAGTCAGAGGTGAGATCTTAGTGCCTTCCCTGAGCATATGCCCAGCCCTGCCATGTGTGTGGCCTTCTAGAGTCCCAAGAATATGTTAGATTTTCAAAGTCCCTGTGGATGTCTCATTCCCCAGCTCTCCTTAAGCTTTCTGGTCAGTCTATTGTTTGTCTCAACTGTGATCCACTGCCTCAGGCAGCTGCGAAGTTAAAACATATGTCTGTAAATTTTTTTTTTTTTTGACAGATGCTTCTTAAGAAAAATGGTTTTCACACTGGGTAAGCTTGAGTCAGGTCACATACAGCCAGCCTTGCAAGTGGAGTCTTCCAGAGAACCACCAGACAGGTAAAATAATGACAATGCTCTGAGAATTTGGCTTTGAAAAAGTTCCAGTTCCATTATGCTCCCTTGGCCAGGCTGAACCAGGAATGTGGACTGTTATTTTTCAAGCTACCACATAGCTGGAGGTGGGGGGGTGGAGGCAGGGCACAGGTGAGACTAAAGCAAGTTACACCACCACAAAGCTCATTTTTCTTACTGAGATTCAGCCATTTTTCTTCACTCCCCAGGTTACTGCAAGCCTTTGGTTAGTTTGCAAAGTTCTGGAAAAAAAAGTTAATTCTGAATATTTTTGCCAGTTTTTTCATTGTTTTTGTGGAGGACAGAATTTTCAAATGCCCTTCCTTTGCCATTTTCTCTAATATCACCCCACTCCCTCCTTCTTGAAACAGCTTTTTTAAATTTAGCCCCTGGAACATTATACTCTGCTAGTTATCCTTTTGAGAACCAGCGTTTTCTCCTCAATTTCAATTGCTGGGTCTTCCTCATCTTCCTGACTTCTAAATATTGGAGGGCCTCAGGACCCAGTCCTTGTATCCCTTCTCTGTCTGCACCCACTCTCTTAGTGATCTCATCCACTTCCCATAACCTGACAACTTCCAAAGTTTTAACTCTGCCACGAACCTCTCCTGTGAATTCCAGACTCACAAATCCAACAGCCTGTAAGGATCTTCACTACGATGTCCACTAGTTATCAAACTCAAAATGTCCAAGACTGAACCCTTGATTTACCACCCATCCCTGCTCCTCCCCTAAGGCTCCCTGCCTCAAATAAGTGGCCTTCATTCACTGCTCAGACCAAAGACCTTGGCATTCCCCTTGACTACTCTGTTTCTTTCATACTTCACATCAAATCCATGAGCAAATTCTTCCACTCTATCTGAAAAATACACCCTGATCAGCCAATCTTTGCCTCAGCATCACTGCCACCCGAGTTCAAACCAACATCTTCTTTCACCTGAATTATTCTAAGTAGCCAATGAACTGATCTTCTGTTTCCACACATCATCTTACAGTGATCTTTTTTTGTTTGTTTGTTTCTTTGCTTGAAAACAAAAGTCAGATCATGTTATTTCTAAACTCAAACCCCTCTGATGGCTTCTCATCCCACTCAGAATGAAATCCAACATTATTACATTGCTCTTTAAGACCCAGCATAATCTTACCCCCAGGTATCTTTCAGATGTTATTTTCAATTGCCCTCTCCCTCTCTAATTTTATTCCAACCAAAAAAGGCCTCCTTTCAGTATTCGCCTAACATGCCAAGAACTGTCCCATGTCAGACTTTGCACTGACCCTTCCTTCTGCCTGGAACACTCATCCCTCAGACATCCTCATGGCTCACTCCCATGCTTTGTGTGGTTCTGTGACAAAATGTCACCTTATTAGGGAATTCTTTCCTGATCATCCTACCAAAATATGACCTATCCTGTTCCTTAACTTGTCTTAAAAGGACTCTTTATTCCCTTATCTTGCTTTATTTTTCTTCCTTGTACTTTTTATCACCTAACATATTTCTATTTACTTGTTTGTTTAATCATCTGTATCCCCCAACTGGAATGTAAGTTCTATGAGAGCAAAATCTTTGTTTCTTTAGTTCACCATTGTATTCCCAGAACCTAGAACAGTTCCTGGCAAATAGTAAGTTTATGGTTGAAAGCATGGACCTTGGACCCAGAATGTCTGGATTAGAAACCCAGCTCTGCTACTTACTAACTGTGTGACCTTGAGGTAGTTACTTAACTTTTCTGTGCCTCAGTTTCCTCCTTTGTAAAATGAGGATAATACTAGTATCTATATGTAATAGGGTTGTTGAGGATTAAATGAATTAATATATGTAAAGTACTTAAGATGGTGCCTATCACATGTATACTTTATATAATTCTAGTTATTATTTTTGCTTAATAAATGAATGATAAACCCAACATTGTAACATGTATTCAGCAAGATACTATATTAATATCCATTTTTCACTAAATTGTTACCATACATACACCTGAAAATGACTTCTAGATTTTGAAATGAAAAAAATTAAATTAAAAAGGACCACATTTTCTGCAATTTCATCTAATTTATTAGCTATGGTGTTTCAAGTACTTTTAGACCATCTTGATATTACTAACCCATAGTAAAAATCAACTAGCTTACTTAATAATTGCATCTTTCATTTCTAAGTCAAAGCTTAGTCTTTATTGATAATACTTAGAAAATTTATATACTGGTTGCAATATTTTCTCTTTAACACTAGATTCTGAAGTAGAAGAGCTTAATTTTCTAGCTAAGAGGTTGATAAATCATAACTTTCAGACCTGGAGAAAAAATTCTGAGGCACTTTTGTAGAATTATGATTTTCGTGCTCCACATTACCTAGTAGTGTTCAACGTCAGTATTCTTTTTGATTCTGTTAAAGAAAAAAAATTCATGGCATTTGTTAAAGTTGGTAAAGCAAGGGGCTTCCCTGGTGGTGCAGTGGTTGAGAGTTCGCCTGCCGATGCAGGGGACGCGGGTTCGTGCCCCAGTCCAGGAAGATCCCACATTCCGCGGCGGCTGGGCCCATGAGCCATGGCCGCTGAGCCTGCGCGTCCGGAGGCTGTGCTCCGCGACGGGAGAGGCCACAGCAGTGAGACACCCGCGTATAACAAAAAAAAAATAGTAAAGCAGACATTATTCAGGCCCATTGCTATAAGTACAGGGACCACTGCAGTAGGAATTTGCAGCGGGGAGAGAGATTGGGCTCAACTCAATATACCATAGGCAAGTGGGAATTTACAGCCAAGGAGCTGGGTGGGAGGTGAGTGTATGGAAAATAATTAAGAGGAAACATTAGGGGTAAAGAGGATTCTAGCTAAACTAACCTAAAAGGATTCTTGCTGAAGACAGGCCAGGGTGATCAGACAACACCTGGGGGATGTTGGCGATTGAGGAGCCTGATCAGATATCCAGCAATCAGATGTGGAGGATGCGGGTTCTTGCTAAACCAACTTAGCTGGGTTCTTGATAAAGCTGGATCTTACAGGGAAATGCACAGATGGGCCTAGGAGAAGGTTCAGGAGCCTGTCTAAAGTTTGGTAAAACAAGGAAGCTTGACAGTCAAGCGAAGAATCTTTGTCAATTCCTGGACCGTTTGGCGTATATATTAAACAGCATGTGGCTAAGAATAAAAACAACTCATAACTGTGTGATAGTCAAAACCAGCAGTTCAGGAGGGGCTGTTTCAAAGTGGGAAGATGCCTGAGCAACTGGGTCAGAGCCTGCACGCCTCCTCTCCACAGGCTGCCCAGTGTGAGTGCCCCACACCACCAGGGCTCTGTTACAGGAAAACAGTCGTTTAATATCTATTTTATCCCTTAAATGTAAGAAAGTAGGAATGAAGACAAATTCCACTACTGTTTTTTTGTGGGTTTTTTTTTCAATTTTTATTTATTTATTTTTGGCTGCATTGAGTCTTCATTGCTGCACACGGGCTTTCTCTAGTTGCAGCAAGCGGGGTCTACTCTTCGTTGCGGTGCGCAGGCTTCTCATTGCGGTGGCTTCTCTTGTTGTGGAGCACGGGCTCTAGGCGCGCGGGCTCAGTAGTTGTGGCATGCGGGCTCAGAAGTTGTGGTGCACGGGCTTAGTTGCTCCGCAGCATGTGGGATCTTCCCGGACCAGGGATCGAACCCGTGTCCCCTGCATTGGCAGGTGGATTCTTAACCACTGCGCCACAAGGGAAGCCCTCCACTACCGTTTTAAGTACATGAATTTCCCACGACACCTTCACAAACCACTGTGTGGGAACGCTGCATAGGGTGAGCCCCCTTTCCCTAAAACTTTTTCCTACTTTTAAAAAATTTTGAACATTTTAATAGATTTCGATCTTCCATTAGGTACTACATTCACATGATGATTTTTGGTTTTTTTTGTGGTACACGGGCCTCTCACTGTTGTGGCCTCTCCCGATGCGGAGCACAGGCTCCGGATGCGCAGGCTCAGCGGCCATGGCTCACGGGCCCAGCCGCTCTGCAGCATGTGGGATCTTCCCGGATCGGGCCACGAACCCGTGTGCCCTGCATCGGCAGGTGGACTCTCAACCACTGCACCACCAGGGAAGCCCCCCATTCACATGATTTTTAAACAACCATTCTGAAAAGGTTTGCAGTGAAAATTCTCCCCCTACTCCATGTCTCTCCCACCCACTTCCCAACCCCAATGCCCCCCACACCCCTACACCCTCCCAACTGAAATGCAACCACTGTTCTTAAGTTTTCTGTCTCTTTTCAAAGTTTCTTCATACATATGTAAGCAAATACAAACATACAACCCTATATGTTATACTAACACTCATACTGCACACTATGTTTTGTTTCTTGATTTAAGATTACGTATAGTTTGAAGCTCTTTCCAAATTAGTACGTAGATAAGTGTCCTCGTTCTTTTTTCAGTATTATGTTATGTGCATGAGCCAAAATTTATTTAACCAGTCTCCTGTTGATGGTCATGCAGACTGTTTCAATTCTTTTGCTCTTTCAAACGAAAGCAACAGGAACAATCCTGTTTCCAAAATGTGATTGGTTTGGACCTAAGCAAGGCTGGGTTGGTGCACCGAGAAAGCAGAGCCAGTGCAGAGCCCGCAAGTGCTCTCCCTGTGCTCTGAGACCTGACACCCATGACTCACTGGTTCCAAGATTAGTCACGTACGCCCAAACACCCCATGGTGAAAACAGATCGTTTCTGAAGCTCCAGGAATGCACCATCACAGGCCGCAATCTGAGGAGGTCGCTGGACTCAGACAAGTCCAACCCAACCAGCTAAGGGAATGACTTCAAGGGATTCCCAAGCCTGTTCAACTAAGGCCAGCCTAATGACTGTAATTAGCTGACTGCGCAATTGTAAGTGATTAAGCACATTACAGAAGAGGTTCAGCTCCCCACAACTGGAAGCATCCCAGCTCAGCCCGCTAGCAATGTCGGCTGCTTTCCTCTCCATTTTCTTAGCCTTTGCAGCACGTGTCTGCCTTCATCGTAGGGTTATGATTTTTCTTTTCCAGACTAACTTCTTTTCAACACACTGTAGCATAGGGACATTAGCCAAGTATGCCTAATCATTGGTTTAATTTGTCCACTTTAAAATTGAAATATAGGGAATTCCCTGGCGGTCCAGTGGTTAGGACTCCATGGCGCTCTCACTGCCGGAGGCCCGGGTTCAATCCCTGGTGGGGGAAGAAGATTCTTGCAAGCCACGAGGTGCGGCCAAAAACATAAAATAAAATAAAATTGAAATATAACTTATATGCAGTAAAACGCACAGATCTTAAGTCTATAGTTCATACGTTTTTACAAATGAATATATCATGTAATTAACACCCCAATTAAAATATAGAACAAATTTCTTCCCTCCAAAAAGTCTTTCATGCCCTTCTTTCCAATCACCCCCTACCTCGCTCCAGGCAACTGTTCTGATTCTAAGTGAATGTTGTTAAGGAGAAATAACTGATTATATGACATGGATTGGGAAAGAGTACCCTCTGAATTGAAAGAGTATGTAATTCATTCTCTTGTCCTTAAATTCTCAAGCATGTGTGGGCAGCCATTCTAGCTGCTGAATATGTTTTTTACTTTGTTCTCCCTCAGACAGTCACTGGATACTTTTTAAAACTTTTTTAAAATTCGCTTAAATTTAGGAGCAGTTTCCAGATCTGGGCCCCAAGTTTGTAGACTAGAGCAGCAACAAATATACTGGAAGCTGAGAGCCAGGAGCAGAGCTTAATTGTATGTCAATCTCTTGCACTGCGTCCTTCTGAGCTATCCAGGGTCAGGGGTTAAGAGAGCGAGGCTGTGAAGGGGAGTTTAGAAAAGAGAGGAGAGATGTGCCCCAAACAGAAAGAGCTCCTGCTGCCAGGAGCCTCAATCAAGGCAAGTAGGAGGGCTGCAAGGAAAGACACTTCAACCTAAAGGTGAGGACAGACCAAGGGCACACACACGGCTCCATGTTACCAATGATCAAGGAGTTCGAAAGTCAATGTGAAATTTCAGTACGAGTGCAGGAGTGCCTGGTTCCCTCCAGTGAAATAAGCAATCTCTGGAAGAGACTAGGAGGCGTGAACCTACAAGTCTGGATAGGGCAGCTTGTCCTACAGGTAATTAAACTCTGGGTTCTATTTTCTTTCTCCGAGCCAGTGAGAGCGGTGTCAGCTAGTCACCCTGGTCATGGTAAAGCATGTCACATAGTTGTCCCCACCCCAAGAACCCCAGGAGTGTGTGTGTGTGTGTGTGTGGTGGGGAAAGGCATGCAGGGAGGGAGTCATAGAAGGGAGGGTCGATAGCTGTATTGTTACAGGGCAGGTGTAGCTGAGAAGGAGAAACTCCTGCCTCCTGGTGCCGTGGATCCCAGGGAAGGATAGAGGACAAGCATTCTGCATCCATGAGGAGACCCCAAACTATCTCTTACCGAGAGTCTCTGGGCAGCTGGTGCCTGGGTGGATGGGGGAGCTGTGAATTTAACTGAGAAGCAGAGCTCCTAGATCATGGTCCTGGACCACCGGTGAGGAACACTGTTCGCCAAGCTCAAAGTGACAGGAGTGGAATTGTCTTTCCTGAGGAGCCACAGAGACCTGGGGGCTCATATGGCAACTAGACAGACCAGAGACCAGTGGTCCCTGCTTGCATGTGAAAGTCAGACCCACCCCATCCCCTACTTTGAACTGTGTAAGCCTTTGGGTTTGGGGACAATTAAGGAGTGAAGGAGCCCCACGGAGGAGATACTGAACTTCCTGCTAACCAGGCAAAAGGGGAATTAAGCCGGTTTTCTTTACGGGAGAAAATAAAAGACAGGCTCACCTTGTACCCTAACTTTGTGGGGCAGTTCATCCTACTTACTCAGGTATCATCTGAACCCCCAGAATTCTTTGTACTCAGGTAACAGGTCCTGCCTAAGCAGTAACTTCTAGAACTTGTGCTCCAACTATTGCCCTTGCCTCCAGTGTCCTCCCTTCCTACCTATAATCATTAAAATGCTACTCATTCTTTAAGACCTAATTCCAGTGTTACTTGCTACAACCCCTCTGATCACCTCAACCAGAAACAGTCTGTCTCTCTTCTTTACTTTTAGTATACTTTGTTTTAGCATTTGCATGCCTCATTCAACTTTCCTTTTTATACCTTATAAATTATAAACTGCATATCTTAATACCTCCCACAGTGTCTTGTACCTAGAAAGTAGCCCTTAAATTAAAAAAAAACAAAATTTAAACTGCTACCAAGGTGTGGTAGACATTGGGAGTGTCTTCCCAACACCTCTTGTCCTCCTCTCCATTGTGTAGTCACCATAATATGAGTGGCATTGACCTCCCCCGATTCCAGGGGTGGTCCCCTATGGTGTAGGCCAATCCCAACGCACCTGCCAAAGTGATAGGTTTTTTTAGCCTGAGCCAGTCAGCGCATAGCACGCCCACAGTGATTGGTCCTGGGGGTGGTCCAATCAGAATGAAGCTAGGACTTACCCTCAGTGGTTAAGGGAAGCAGTAGTCCTTTTCTCCCCAGATTAGTTGTCAAGAAATTTCAACTAAGTTGGTCAGTACTAACTGAGCTGCTGTTCACAGGCATCTTGTAACCACGAAGAAAGCCAGCCTAAAAAGGAATCTGGTGCACAAATGTGGACAGGGCAGAGAGAATCAGAGACATGGAGCTGGAGCCCCAATTAAACCATATTAGAAGGCTTCCCTAACTTAACTTTTCAGCCATGTGAACCAATAAATTCTCTTCATGGTTTCTCTTACTTGTACCCCAAAGCATCTGAGCCAGTGCATTGGGAAGGCAGCATTACAGTGAACATTGTGGGTTCACATGTGTTCACATACACACCCCTTACCCCAGCACCCAGCCTGAATCTTTCCAGCGAGAGGGAACACACACACACACACACACACACACACACAGACACACACACACACACACACACACACAAAAGTGAACACTTTAAAGCTTTTGCTAACAATTACCAAGACATGGAACTGACATTTTTTGAAAAGTTTTAACTGACTTCTGTATTAAAAATGATTTGCAATTTTAACGTGAATTCTTAAGGATATCTCAGACTCTAGCAACTGGTAATAAACTGTGTACATTTTTTTCCTTAAAAAAAATCATATATTGTTTGGGACCCTGTAATAGTACTTAAAGTAATAAAAGCAGCCTTTACCTTTATGTGAAGTTTGTATTTTCAACATTTTTCTTCGAAGGTGAAATGGGGTTCGAATAATTGAAAGGCGATGTTGACTTTTTCTTGTCCGGTTCCATGTCTTGACCTGCTTTACAACTTAAGATTTTCCAGCCTGCTTGTTCACTTGCTTTCTTGGCAAGCATCTCTGGGTCTCCTCTCTAGGGGCCTAACTCCTTGTGACCTGGGACCACATCTTGTGCCTCTTTCATAACCTGTGTCCTCCTCATGCCATGAGGAGTTCCACAGCTTCCCGAGAGCTGGTGGACAGCCCATGGAAATTTCCACAGCAGTTGCCCAGCTTCAGCCCCCCAGCCTGGGCCCTGGCCTGCAAGTCCTACCAGCCCACGTACACTGAGCCTGGCTCCGGGTCAGGTCTGCGGTCTATTTATGACTTCTTATCTCAGGGTTTGTGCCTTGGCACTTTGCACTCAAGAAACTTCTGCCCCTCCTCACCTGTCAACACATGTCCTTATCTAGAGAAGAGAAGAGTGGGGTGATAAACAAACTCTCTTCCTCCACGGCTGCTTAGATGGCCCCAATGTCTCCCTACCTTTGGTTCACTCTTCTTGTTTGGGGGCCCAAATCCTTTGATGGGAACAAAGAAAACCTTCTGACATTCAGATAAAATATCGTTATGACCACTGATGAGTTTATTAATGAATTTGTTTCTCAGATGCTTCCCCTTACTAGGGAAAATTTGTCTCCCGAGTGGAAGGAACCTCTTCCTCACTCCTGCCGGGCATAATCCTGAGCTTAGCTCATGGGCAGAACGAGTCATTGATTGACCCCAAGGTCCCTGTGGGAGCCGCTCAGGGAAGAGCTGAGCTCAGGAGGGACGAGGAGCACACAGTGCCCGAGGAGACACCCTGCCTGCAGCCCTGCTGCATCGTCTGTCCTCCTGGGCGTGGAGTGAGAACAAGGGACCAGGAGCGAGAGACCCTGAGAACAGAGCAGAGCTCTACCGTCACACCAGGTCCCTTAGGTACGTTACATAACCTCTCTGGGCTTCAGTGTTCCAAATACCTGACCTACTACTTAATTCTTAATTTAATCTTAAGATATTATTACTACTATTTTATTTTATTTTATGTGACTCAGATGTCAGCTGAAGCCTCCCTAGATAAGACTGGTTCAAACGAGCATTCCATATCCTGTGGAAGCCTAAAGTCCTGCCCCCCATATTTTGGCCAATTCCGGGAGGCCAGGGTGGAAGGTGGGAGGAGGCTTCTGTGCACAGACACCTCTGGCCCTGAGCCCCTGCAAGCGCGGAGTTCTATCCATTTGTGGACGGTCTTGCCATCTGTGTGCTGTCCCTGTCCAGGGCTGTGCCTGCTCCTTTGGGGAATGGAAGGGATCTACGTGACGTTAGATTAAATATTAGATACCTCTGTCCTCGGAAGTTCTTTAGCTATCCCATCCTAGGAGGACTTTTATCAGCTGACCTCACTCATGGAGCGGTCCAGCTTAGTGGTTTTTTCCTCTCCTCACCTTCCCATCTCTCCCACTTATCCCTTCCCTTTTAGACTGCCTCCAGAACTCCAAATTCTCACTGTCTTCTGTAGAGTCATTGATTTCTCTGCCATTTCTTCTGCCAAACTCAGCCATTCAAACTCATCAAGGTGTCAAGTAGGCCCTTCCAGACAGCAAGATCAACCTCCCCTCTGTACCAGGCAATTTTGGCTGTACATGTTTTTTTCTCACTCTATTAAAATTGCGATACGGCTTCTGCTAAATTCTTCTGCCGAAATGACAATTCCATTTCTTAGAAAGCAGAGAAAATAAAGAGGAGCAGCATTTTGGATCTAATTCTGCACAACCAGGGAAATTTGCTCGTCAGGTGAAAGTGAGAGAAAGCTCACTGTCACCCAGGAGTCTGGGACAGCTGGGAAGGGCCTGCTAGACGGTCCAGCGTGTGCCAACACTCAGGAAGAAGACTCCGTAAGTATTTGGAGAAAAGTTAGATGTGATTGGGCTTGTGATCCAAGAATAAAGGAAAGACAGCTCAAGCAGGACCAAGTGAAGTTGTAAATTACAAATGATCCCACAGGGGGAAAAGAAAAAAACAGTTTCCACAGTCAGATACACCCGTAGGTAGGTGAATGGGTCAGCAGGGTGTTCCTTCCCACACTGGCTGACAAGAGCTCTGGCATCTTCATCACATGACTTCCAAGGCTGCCCTGGGAGTCTTCTCCATTCGGTGTGCGAGATTAGTGGGCCCGGCCCGGCAGTGGCACACATACTTCTGTTCACACTCCCTCCTGGAACTCAATCACACGGCCACACCCACCTGCAGGGGAATCTGGGAATGGAGTCTAGGTGTGTGCTCAGAAGGGAGGAAAGAGCACGATTTTGTCCAGCAGCTAGCAGTCTCTGCCACATACTCTTTCACTTTTCCTTATTAAGTGTGGAAAGTTGAGGAACAATATCGGTAAGAAGATTTGAAAGTCCAAGTATGGAAGGAGGTAGAAGGACAGCACCTTGATGCCCCAGAAGAGCTCAGGTCTTCTGACCTGGATGAATTATACCCAGGGGTACTGAGGGGGCTCGCAGACAAGCTAACTTATCTTTGGGGAACTGTAAAAAACAGAACTGCTACTAGAAGGCTGAAGAGGCAGGCACTGTCATCCTGATTTTCATAAAGACTAAGAAATTGGAATCTAAGAAGTATACAAGGGTGAACTGGACATTAATATGGGATGAGCAGCTCAAAGGGATAATCAGATGGACGGTCTCGAAATCTGAGAAGGAAAGCATTGACCACTAATAGTCAGCATGGGGTCCACGCTAACCTCACTTTCTCTTTTGAAAGAATTATCTTCAACAATGTTCATATCCTTAGACTTAATAATACTCCTTCAGGAAGTTTGTGTTATGGAATCAATGCAAATTATGGACAAAGTTATTTTGCACAAAAAGATGTTGTCACCATTTTATTTATAATAGCAAAAAATTAGATACAATCTAAAAGTACAGCAATAGGGGAATGGTTATGTAAATTATTAATCATTCATACAATGAACTATTATACAGCCTTTAAGAATGTTTAATGATATGAGAAAATACATATGAAATACTGTCAATGAAAAAATCAGGATGCAAATACCAGAGAATATATGCTCTCAGTGATGTGAAAAATACCAGCACAGAAATGTGATGAAGGGAATATGCTAAAATGTTAACAGTAGTTATCTCAGATAGTAGAATTATTAGTCACTGTTAATTCCTCTACATACTTTCCTATATTTTGTCACAGTGGGCATGTATTACTTCTACAAAAATGGGGAAAAATCTATTTTCTGAAAAAAAAAAAATCACCAAGCTGGCAGAGCTTGGTGTGGTCAACCACACATATAAATAGGACATCATGGGACTTCCTGGTGGCACAGTGGTTAAGAAATCTGCCTGCCAATGCAGGGGACACAGGTTCGATCCCTGGTCCGGGAAGATCTCACATGCCACAGAGCAACTAAGCCTGTGAGCCACAACTACTGAGCCTGCCTGCTGCAACTACTGAAGCCTGCGCACCTAGAGCCCATGCTCCGCAGCAAGAGAAGCCACCACAGTGAGAAGCCTGTGTGCCACAACTAGAGAAAGCCCACGTGCAGCAATGAAGACACAACAAAGCGAAAAAAAAAAAAGGGACATCATGATCTCACAAGGCATTTGACAATGTCCTTCAACACTACTCACTTCACTGATAGATAAGATTGTGACTCAGTATGAAGTGGTTGATAATCACAGAATGACCATACCCCATCCAGAATTAGGTTTCCTGTTCAATATTTTTACCCTTGACTCAGGTGAACATCTGCCCTATCCAATATGCTATCCACTAGCTGTGTGTGAATAATTGGTTTAAAATTAATTAAAATTGAATACAATTTAAAATTCAGTTTGTCAGTTGCACTAGCCTTATTTTAAGTGTTCAATAGGCACATGTGGCTAGTGACCATTGTATTGCACAGCTTAGATATACAGCATTTCCATCACTATAGAACATTCTGTTGGAAAGTGCTGATCTACGGGTAATGATTATCGGTTTCACAGAGGACACAGGATGAAGGAGAGTCAGCTTCCCAGGTGATCACCATGGGCTGGCACAACGAGCCAGGTCTAGACAGATGAACTTGAACAGTTCTAAGCATCACATCCTCCATGGGGACTCCAAAATATGACTGCAGATGTATAGCAGAATGGAGGGGGGTTCATTTTTGTTGAAGGAAAGCTCCATAGGTATCTGTGGGGTATTGCAGCAAACCAAAATAATGAGCTCTTGAGTTGAGCTAATGAGGTATAAGGTTCAGAACAAGAAAGTGATAGTTCCAAGCTACATTGGTCAAACTACACTGAGAATGCAAGTGTTTTTCCTTCAGTGGTGTTTCAGAACTAGAATTGGCCAGAATGGAACTGATGAAATAGAAAAAAATATTTTGCATCACTGGAGACTGCTGTTGGTTATGAGCAGATCTCAACTGGAAATTAGCACGGAGTATGGGAGGGAAAAAACTGTTAGGAAGAGTCCAGCTACTAGGTTTTAACAGCTTTGTGCCTTGTTTACTAAACCATGAGATAATAAGTCAAAGTTGTGAGACTGGCGAGAAACTGTTAACATGGTGCTGCTGTGTGTGGGGTGGGAGGGGAGAGAGAGAGAGGGAAAGGGTAGCGGGGAGAGAGAGAAATGAGACTATTACCCTTGAGCAAATGCCAGAGGTGATCAAGTGATATTTAAGGATTTATAGCAATCCTACCAGAACTATGAAAACAGCTTTCTTATCAAATTGTTTGCAAGAAAATTAATTCTGTTATTGTACGTCTAAAACTTTCTATTCCCTAACCCTGATTTAAAGAAAACAGTTCTTATGTTAGTTTAGAACTCCTCTTTAAAAAGTTGTTTTTTGATAATGTGTGATTTCCCCAAAATGCAACCATCATATTATAGTAGAGTAGACAGAATTGTATTCAGTTTTGGGTATTTCAGTCCAAAAGGGATGCTGGAGTACTTGAGCAAGTCGAGAGAAAAAGGAGCAAAGTGGATAAAGTTCTAGAAACAATGACTACAGAAGATATTTAGAACAGAAACTGCTGTGTGTACACCTGGGAGAAAGGGGAGTGATGGGAACTGGATCTCAGCTCAACACAAGGAAGGGCCTTCCAACAGTCAGAGATGATTGAGCGGCTGTAGGAAGTAGTACCGGGGTGAGGAAGGCTGAGTAAGAGGCCAACCTGAGTTGCATTCTGGAACTTTCTAGCCATGTGACCTTGGGCAAGTTACTTAGCTCTTCTAAGCCTCAGTTTCTTCACCTGTAAAAGAGATAATAACTCTTAGTGTTACTATAAGAATTAAATAGGGACTTCCCTGGTGGCACAGTGGTTAAGAATCCGCCTGCCAATGCAGGGGACACGGGTTCGAGCCCTGGTCCGGGAAGATCCCACATGCTGCAGAGCAACTAAGCCCGTGCGCCACAACTACTGAGCCCACGTGCTGCAACTACTGAAGCCCACGCGCCTAGAGCCCCTGCAGTGAGAAGCCCACACACCCCAAAGAAGAGTAGCCCCCACTCGCTGCAACTAGAGAAAGCCCGCGCGAAGCAGCAAAGACCCAACACAGCCATAAATATATATATATATATATATTTTTTTAAAGAATTAAATAAGCTAATGCATGTCTAGTGCTCATCATAGTGCCTGGCACATGGCAAACCCTCCATCAGCGTTACCTGTTGGCCATTATGATTGTTCGGGGTGATCAAGCTCCTTGTCTCTGGATGTTCCAACAGAGTCCGCTCGATTACTGATTGGAATCATAGGACAGATTTCTGCATTGGTAGATGGTTAGGATGTGCTGTGCCAATACTAGCAACCTGGAACTTAAGAGGTGATGTATGAAAAGGATTCTGTGGTCAAATCAGTTGACAAAGGCTGGAAAATGCTGTCGACATTCAACAGGTTTCTTTATACTCTGTTACTTCTCTGAGCCTTTAATACACTACCCTGAGTTTTAAATCCCCATCATACTTGGCCACAGAACCCTTTTGCTTAGAACATTTGAAGGAAGAGAGTGTTTTGAACACATTTTAGGAAGTACTGAATTAGATGATTTTTGAGATTCTTTCTGACCCTGACAACTGAAAAAGTTGTGAATTTCAAATGCAGTGAAGTTTACAGCTACTGTTTATTGAGCACTTACTATGAGCCACCCACTGATTTGAGCACTTTAGATACCTGTCACATGATTCTCACAGTAACCCTATGACATTTCATCACCCTTTTTTTACAGTTGAGAAAATTGAGGCTCAGAGGTTAAGCTACTTCCCCAAGGAACCAGGAATACAACTTTGCCTGCTCTCCAAAACCCTGCTCTTAACTGCTAGGCCACGCTTCAGCAGAAACTGCTGATTTTTTGTGTATCAGTGGGTTGACTAAATA
This sequence comes from Lagenorhynchus albirostris, assembly GCF_949774975.1. NCBI lineage: Eukaryota > Metazoa > Chordata > Mammalia > Artiodactyla > Delphinidae > Lagenorhynchus > Lagenorhynchus albirostris. The sequence continues at coordinate 23,631,449 of NC_083096.1, read as the reverse complement.
TGATGATGACTATTTAGGGAAAAAAAAACAATGTGGGGTTGGCATAATAGTAAAAGGGAGAAAACACAGTCCAGAAGCCAGGAGACTTGGGACTTGAGGGCTTGTCTTACAAATTTAGATCTTACGCCTTTTCTAATGACCAATGTTCAAGCTAGCTATTCATGCCAGGTTGCTTTAAGGTTATTGGGAAGAGGTCATTAGCTAACAGAAAATGAGAGGATTGTCTGTATTAAATGACCACAGGCTCTCTTTTTCCTTTGTTAGAGGTTTCCATGGCTGTTGAAAAATGAGGCCCTTCACATATGCCCTTTACCTCTACCTTCATCCAAGATGCGATAAAAGGAGAGAAGAACTCCTTTGCTCCCTCTCTCGCCTTACTTACCCCTTTATTGTGTTAACTACACGCTACTTAACAGTAAGGAGGGCAGGATCCTCCTTCCTTGCGGGCAGTACTGAAGAGAAGGAGCACATCCAGATTAAGGCTGAGAACCTGGAAAATGGGCTTCTCGGCTCAGCTAGACATCGAGGTAATGTTCATTCCCAAACATGTCAACCTCTCCCATGTGGTGAGTGTCTGGCCTGGGCCTGGATCAAACCTAGTCCTCTCCTGGCTCCTCGGCTCACTGGGAGGGCGCGCAGGGGTGCTGCACCTTCTACAGGCAAGGACTTGGGTTTATCACCTTTGCTTCCCCAGCACCACTGGAACGACAGGAACTCAGTGCTGTAGGCTGAACCCTGAACACCAGGGCTTGAGGGCCTCACGGTGGCTTCTGGCAGAATCTGCTGCCCTCATGTGGCCATCCTGGCTCAGAGCTAGCAGAAGAGGAAATTCAAACCCTTGAGAGGCTGGGAAGGACAGTTGAACTGATAGCCACCAGGTGAAAGTAGCAGCCTTGTGTGGGGGGGGTGAGGGGAAGCAGTGGTCCTCCAACTTTTTGGTCCCAGTACCCCTTTACACTCATAAAAATTATTGAGGACCCCAAAGACCTTTTGTTATGTGACTGATTCTCTCCTAGAAATTACAACTGAGAATATTTTAAAAATGTTGATGTGTCAGTTCTTTTAGAAGTAACAATAAACATTTCATGTTAACATAAATAACATAGTTATCAAAAGAGGTGTATTTTGGAAAACAAAGGAAACTTTAATAAAACGAGTGGCATTTATTTACATTTTTACAATTCTCTTTAATAGAATACAGTAGTTCAACAGAAGACAGCTGGACTCTCATTTCTTTTGCATTCAGTCCCTTGCAGTACAGTGTCAAGAAACGTCTAGAAAACTCTAGCACACATTTGTGAGAGAAGGAGAATGAAATAGGCAAAGAATATCTTAGTATTATTGTGAAACAGTCTTGACTCTAGGGGGCCCTGGAACCACATTCTGAGACTAGTCCTGACTCAGGGTCCTCCTCTATCAGCTCAAGAGCCCAAGGACAGGGAAGCCGGGAAGGGAAGCACCCTAGGTGACTTTTACTCCAAGAGGAAACTTCCACAGAAATAAATAGGAAAGCCTTCTAATTTTTTTTTCTTTTACATTTAAAACAGCTGGACTGATGTGAGACAGAAAAATTGGGAGAGTCAGTGTTTCTCCATCAGAGACAAGATTTTTAAATTCTCTCCAGGCTGAGGGAGAGAAGGGTGTGCAAGAGGAGATGAACAGAAAGAGGTTCCGGCAGAGTCTGTGGGAAGAGCCCAGGCCCCTTTGCCCCCCTCTTCTCCCTCATTAGGCTTCTCTCTAAAGGAGGTGGCTGAACCCCAGATAACAGAGGGGACCTGCCCCCTCCTGCCCAGGACCCTGGGGCCCACAGGTGCTCAGAGGTCCTTGTCCTACCTGGCATATGGACACTCAAGGGAAGAGATGGCCACACAGAGGTACAGGCAGAAGGAACCAAGATTCCTCTGGGTTTTCTGTGGTCCCAGAGAGCAGCACCCTTCCTGTGCCCGGAGAAGGGCATGGAAGCCAGCAGAGGGGCAGAGAGGGAGAAACTGAGAGGGTTTCCTAGTTGGGACAAGGGAGTGTGGTATGCATCCTAAGGCCAGAGATCATCTCAGTCAAAACCAAAGTAAACTAACCATGAACAATCCAAAAAAGGAAATTAAGAAAACAATCCAATTCATAACAGCATCAAAAAGAATAAAATATTTAGGAACAAACTTAATCCAGGAGGCAAAACTACAAAACATTGCTGAAAGAAATTAAAGAAGACACACAGATAAATGGAAAGACATCCATGTTCATGGACTGGAAGGCTTAATATTGTTAAGATGTCAATACTACCCAAAATGATTTACAGATTCAATGCAATCCCTACCAAAACCCCAATGACATTTTTTGCAGAAATAGGAAAAAACATCCTGAAGTTCATATTGCATTTCAAAGGACCCCAAATTGCTACAATAATCTTGAAAAAGGACAAAGTTGGAGACCTCGTACTTCCTGATTTCAAACCTTACTAAAAACCTACAGTAATCAAAACAGTGTTGTATGGCATAAAGACAGATAAATGAACAGAATAGAGAACTCAGAAATAAACCCTTGTGTATGTGGTCAAATGATCTATGAGAAGGGTGCCAAGACCACTCAATGGGAAAAGGATGGTCTCTTCAACAAATGGTGTCGGGAAAGCTGGACATCCATATGAAAAAGAATGAGGTTGAACCCTAATCTTATATCATACACAAAAATTAACTCAAAATGGATTACATAAGACCCCCAAACTATAAAACCCCTAGAAGAAAACATAGGAGAAAAGCTTCATGCCATTGGATTTGACAATGATTTCTTGGATATGACCCAAATGTACAGGCATCAAAAGCAAAAAGAGACAAATGGGACTTCATCACACTTAAAAACTTCTGTGCATCAAAGGAAACAATCAACAAAGTGTGAAGGCAACCTAGAGAATGGGAGAAAATATATGTAAATCATATATCTGATAAGTGGTTTAATAACCAGAATATGAAAAGAGCACCTACAACTCAACAACAAAAAACCAAATAATCTGATTGAAAAAATGGGGAAAGAAATAAAATAGACACTTCTCCAAAGAAAATATACAAATGGCTTACAAGCACATGAAAAGATGTTCAACACTGTTAAGCATTAGGGAAATGCAAATCGAAACCACAAATAGATACCACCTCACATCCATTAGGATGGCTGCTATCAACACAAAACAAAACAAAACAGAAAATAACAAGCATTGGTGAGGACGTGGAGAAATTGAAACTCTTGTGCAATGTTGGTGTGAATGTAAAATAGTGTAGCCACTATGGAAAATAGTATGCTGTTTCCTCAAAAAATTAAATAGAATTACCATATGATCCAGCAGTCCCACTTCTGGGTATATATCCCAAAGAACTGAAAGCAAGATCTCAAAGAGATATTTGCACAGCTATGTGCATTGCAGCATTACCCACAATGGCCAAGAGGTAGAAGCAATCCAAATGCTCACTGACAGCTGAATAGATAAAGAAAATATGGAATGTACATACAATGGAATATTATTTAACACAAAAAGGAATGAAATCTGTCACATGCTACAACATGGATGAACTTGAAGGACTGTATGCTAAGAGAAATAAGCCAGCCACAAAAACAGAAATACTGTATGAATTCCACTTAGATGAGTTATCTAGAGCAATCAAAATCATAGAAAAAGTAGAGCGATGGTTGCCAGGGGCTGGCAGGGAGAGAAAAATGAGGAGTCGTTCAATGGGTACAGAGTTTCAGGGTTGCAAGATGAAAACATTCTGGAGATTTAATCCACAACAATGTGAATATGCTTGACACTACTGAACTCTGTACTTGAAAATGATTAAGATGGTAAATTTTATGTTATGTTTTTTTTACCACAGTTAAAAATAAAAAGAAATCAAAGCATATAGGTGCCAATCAAGGACTAGTGGTTCCCCCATCCCTTCACACTTAGGCGCTACTCCAAGAAGAAGGGAGAAGATGACAATTCATAAAACTGAGTTTATCAGTTTTATTTTCTAACAATAGGCACAATGGGACTTAAGTTACAGAAAAAGTAAAGTTATTGTGGCAAACACTGTTAGTTGTCTATCTAGAACCTTCCCTGCTCCTCTGCCATTTCTTCCTTAACTAACAGAACTCCAATTTTATTCAGATATCCACCCCTCCCCCGTGAGACTAAGGGTTAAGTTCTGATTGGTCTAGGCTGGCCATGGCAATCCCACACTAAACCAGTGATTGGTTTAGGTGTCGGGATGTGACACAATTCTGGCCAATGAGATTTAGGGGGAAATCTGCCCAGGGGGCTTCTAAGAATGATTTGCATTGACCTTAAAAAATGACACAGGAATATTCATTCTCTCTCCCCCTCCCGTCTTCTCTCTCTCTGCATCTGGCTCTGCACAGGTGAGAATGCCAGAGAAGAAAATGGAAAGAATGAAACAATAATCAATGATGATTTCGTTGAACTGCTGAATAAACCAAACCCAGAATCACCATATTCTACTTCTTGTCATGTGAGATAACAAACTCCTGACTGTTTAAGTCCATTGGAGCCTAAATTAAGGCAAGACCTACCCCAACTTAAACAATTTAATTTAATTTAAACAATTAAAAAAAAAAAGTCCTGGGCTTCCCTGGTGGCGCAGTGGTTGGGAGTCCGCCTGCCGATGCAGGGGACGCAGGTTCGTGCCCCGGTCCGGGAAGATCCCACATGCCGCGGAGCGGCTGGGCCCGTGAGCCATGGCCGCTGAGCCTGCGCGTCCGGAGCCTGTGCTCCGCAACGGGAGAGGCCACAACAGCGAGAGGCCCGCGTACCGCAAAAAAAAAAAAAAAAAAAAGTCCTCTACTAAGGCCTTCAGATACTTGTAGCCACAGCATCCTGGTGGTTTTCTGTATTTTTTCACAGCTGGAAACATGGTGTAAAATAAGTCCCCCTCATTCTGCACCAGGGCCATCTGGAATCAGGGAGGGCCACCTTTCCCTCAGGGATCTCAGGTACCACTCTGAGGCCCCGGGACCCATGCCTCTGACCAGCTCTGCTTTGCTGTCTGTTTTGCCACTGCAGCCCTCTTGGGTTTGATTTGTGCTTCTGGAAACTAAAGATTCTTTTAGTGGCCAGACTCCAAGCCCCATGAGCCCTGAATCTTTTCATTTCTATATCTCCATGCTGCCTGGAATACACCAAGGAAGTAGCAAGTTCTCTGGTATGAATAAATTAATTTCCTCGTGAACCAGGGCAGATCATGCCCAGAAAAGTCTCTGTCTGTGGTGACAACTGACAACTCTGCCTGTACCAGCCCCTCCAGCTACCCTCAATGCACAGGGCCAGGACCAGTAGGGATGAGCCTGGGACAATTAACCAAGTCCCAGGCCAGGGGCTGAAGAGCAGGCAGAGTTCCCCTCGTGCCAAGGGCCCCACTTTCCTCCCTCCCAAGAGCCCTGTGTCACACCCCCCCCGCCATGTTTAACTCTGGTCTGCCAGACTCACTGTGGTTATTAGCTAATAGTCCGAGTGGCCTTGCCGTAGCTTTTTAAAAACTGTTAAAATACTATTTGGATCACTTTTACTACTCTTCAAATCACTAGTTTGGGAATCACTAATGTGTTTTAAACCCTTCATTTTATAAATGTGAGAAACTGGGGTCCAAAGAGGTAAATTGGCCAGCTGGTCATGGCTGTGGGTAGCTGACTATAAATCGACTTTCTAGGCCCCAAACAGCCATACATTTTATTGTATTACACTCTTCTTTTGTCAGGAAACTATGACTATAGGAGAATCCCATGTGCATTTGCTTTAGGAAGATACAATTTCTTAGCCTAATGAGAAGGTAGAGGGAGACATTGGTTACGCTGGGTCAGGTCTTGTCTTAATCTGGTTCCCTCAGCAGCCAGCCTGAGATGAGGATTGAGAGCAGGCAGCTCCTGTGCACTGTGGGGGATGTTCCAGTATGGGGGGGGAGGGGGAGGGGAGGGGAGGGGAGGGGAGGGGGAGGGGAGGGGAGGGGAGGGGAGGGGGAGGGGAGGGGAGGGGAGGGGAGGGGAGAGGGGGGAGGGGAGGGGAGGGGAGGGGAGGGAAGGGGAAGGGAAGGGGGAGGGAAGGGGGAGGGAAGGGGGAGGGGAGGGAAGGGGAGGGAAGGGGGAGGGGAGGGGAGGGGAGGGGGAGGGGAGGGGGAGGGGGAGGGAGGGGAGGGGAGGGGGAGGGGGAGGGGAGGGGGCGGGGAGGGGAGGGGGCGGGGAGGGGAGGGGGAGGGGAGGGGGAGGGGAGGGGAGGGGGAGGGGAGGGGGAGGGGAGGGGAGGGGGAGGGGAGGGGAGGGGGAGGGAAGGGGGAGGGAAGGGGAGGGGAGGGGGAGGGGAGGGGGAGGGGCGGGGAGAGGAGGGGTAGGGGGAGGGGAGGGGAGGGGGAGGGGAGGGGGAGGGGGAGGGGAGGGGGAGGGGGAGGGGGAGGGGGAGGGGAGGGGGAGGGGAGGGGGAGGGGAGGGAGGGGAGGGGGCAGCAGCGGGTCAAGGTGCATCATCAGGCTTCTGGCAGGGAGGCCAGTGGGGGGCAAGGAGTGTTGACTGAACAATTCCCCAACCCACCCCGACTCCTACCTCTGCAAAGGAAAGTCACTCCCCGATCCTATTCCAGTCCTTCATCCCTAAATATGAGCCATCAGCAGGGATCATTGGCCATTTTAGAACAGGTATAAAAAAGAAAAGGATGAGCAGATGAAGAAAAAGATAACCCCCAAGAAAACTGGGAGGATTCAGAGAGTAGAAAACTTTTAAAACTGATTAATTTTTCCAGAGAGATCTGAGATGATATTATCTATGTCAAAACATTAACAGGTCAGCTGTGAGAAAGGAACAAGTAGAGGTGAACACTTCTGGGAAATTTTTTTAAATATGATGCCATTCATCACACACGCACACACAATTCTGTTAACTGTGTGTGGTGATGGATGTTAAGTAGGCTTATTGTGGTGATCATTTCACAATACATACTCTTAAAAGAGAGACAATAGGCCCAAAATAGAGTCGCTTGTGCTAAGCCCACGTCACCAAACCGAGACTTAATGTCTAACCTAATTGCAGTCAGCCTGTCCAGAACTGTAATCTTAATCAGTCTGTCTGAAATTTCCTGGTCAGCACTACTGAGGTCATCTGCCAGCTAGACCCCTGCCATCCCCCAAAGGCAGGCGACCTTCCCTGAAACAATCCACTCTCTGCTTGTAACTTCCTTGTCCTGTCTCCTTCTGCCTACAGAAGTCTTCCATTTTGTACCGCAGTTCAGACCTCCTTTCTATCCGCTAGATGGGATACTGCCTGATTCAAAAATCATTGAGTAAAGCCAATTAGATCTTTACATGTACTCAGTTAAATTTTGTTTTTTTAACAATACAAATCATTATGTTGTACATTTGAAACTAATATAATATGTCACTTAATTTTTTAAAATGTAATTGCCAAAAAATAAAGTGTTGGAAGGCTGAAAGATAAACTAGAATACAGGCAGAGGAGAGACAAAGAGAGAGCACAAGTGAATAGTTTAGAGACAATAAGGAACAATTTGAAAGATCTAACAGCAGTCTCAAAAAAACAAACAAACAAACAAAAGCCTAAAAGAGAGAATAGAGGAAACATGAGAACATTTCTGAGATCTAAACAAAGACACAACTATTCATACTGAAAGGACACAAGGAATACTGAGCAGGATGGAGGAGAGAAGATAAAATTCACATCCCTGGCTTCTGTAAGTCATCTGCACATAACACTATTTCAGGGTTGGGCTGACGTGATCAAAGGTTTGGGGGGTTCTGGGGTGAAGTAACATCACAGAGTGTGGCCATGGGCCTCCCACTAACTCTTTTTCTTCCCTCATCAAGTAGATGCCAAACTTTCCTCCAGGAATTATTATTCTACCTCCTAGTGTATGAGGATTAAAGGCATTAAGACATGAACTCACTTCGCAAACTCTGGGTAAAGCGTTGCTGTTGTCACCATACTCTAGAGAAAGTCCCCAGGCACTGCCTCGAGGTCCTTCCAGAGGTGCTCCACACTCACCCTCCTCAACCCACGGCTCTCCTATCTGTCCCCAGGAAGCTCCTCCAACTTCCTCAAAGCCCTCTGGCCACTTGCTCAGACCCTTCCTACCTAGCATCATTCAAAGCTGTCCGGAAATCCCATGTCCTGCACACTACCTTTCCCGAGCAGCTGGAAGAAAGGTGGTGACTTACAGGGCCCTTCCTTCTCAGCAGATGACCCCAGGACCCCCCTCCCCGTTCAACTCACATAAATAATCCCACATCACCGAATCACAGACCCCCGGAGCATTTCTACATCGGGTAGTCTGGTCAGCGTGCAGTGCCTGCAGGCTGTGTTGTGAGGCAGGGAAATGCCCCCTAGCAGGGGCCGTAGATTTGCACCACATCCTTCACAAGTGTAAACTGCTGGCAGGCACTCTGTAACGCAGTGGATAGCAGGAGGGCTCTCCTAGCTCATGGGTACTGTGCTAATTCACCTCCATCACTCTCTCTCCTGCCTGTTTTAACTCCAGGATGACTGTCTACCTTAATCCTTGGCTGTCGTCTGTCATCTCCCAGGGCCGATTTCTACCTTTTTCGAAGACACCAGCTTGTGGTCCACACTATCCCTCATGACCTCGTTTTCTCATACTGTTTTGGTAACTTCAAGGTCTATGTTGGTGAATCAGAAGACACACCATAACCGCATACTTCCTTATCTTCTCTAGATGGATATATGGTCATTTGAAATAAAGATATTTCTCAGTCTCCCTTGTAGCCATGTGAATAACGGCCAACTGGATATAAGCAGGAGTGCTGTGGGCGACTTTAAGAGGAGGAAGTGCATCCTTTTCTTATCCTCCTTTCATGTCAGATGGAGTGTGGATGGCTAGAGCCCGGCGGCCAATTTGGGCCATGAGGTGAAAGCCACATACTGAGGACATCAAACAAGAAGATAGAAGACTGACCCCTGAGACCACAAGCTATCACGGCCTCTCTGAGCTGCCTGGTTGTGGGAGAACAATAGCCATATTGTTTAAATCACTGCTATTTTTGTTATGTACAGTTTAACTTAATCCTGTTCTCGGGAAGTTTAAGAGACTTCCCTCAGGTCACACGGTAAGTAACTGGCAGAGGCAAAATTCGAATGTTGGCAGTTTTACTCCAGAGCCCATAAGGACACTCATGAAAGTGGGGTTTGCCCCATCTTGAGGGCCTTACAGAGGGGGCACAGCACAAGGGACTGCAGTCATGAGCTCCAGGGGGCAACAAGAAGCTGAGAGAGCGTGTGATGTAGGAGGAAAAGGGAACAAGAGGAACACAGTGCAGAGGGAGTGGATAAGCTTCCCCGTACACTCTGCATGCTCCTTCCCATGGCACTGAGGAAGGAGACAGAGGGAGAGGAAAGCTGGCACTTGGGCTGAACTGGTTACACCAGGTTTCATTCCAGGACTGTCTTTTTTTTTTTGCAGTACGCGGCCCTCTCACTGTTGTGGCCTCTCCCGTTGTGGAGCACAGGCTCCGGACACGCAGGCTCAGCGGCCATGGCTCACGGGCCCAGCTGCTCCACGGCACGTGGGATCTTCCCAGACCGGGGCACAAACCTGTGTCCCCTGCATCGGCAGGCAGACTCTCAACCACTGCGCCACCAGGGAAGCCCTAGGACTGTCTTTTTATCCAATGAATACAGATGTTGATTCCTACAGTAACTCGACACTGGTATAATGTGGTTTTGTACTACTTTTGGAGATGTGGTGTAATCAGATTTACATACCCTCTGCCTCTAGAATCCCAGGAATGGAAGGTCCCAGAAAGAGCTCCATCTTTTCTTTTCACCACTGGACTTCTCTGCTTAGAATCACTTGGTGAGGTATTGGCATGGGAGAGTGCACGTACCAGTGGAACAGAACAGATGGCCCAGAAGCCACTTATGGAAACTCGGTGAGTATCTGGATAGTTCTATAAGCTCATGGGGAAAGCAGAAACTGTTCAATAAATAGCGCTGGGACAACCGTTCAGACGCAGAAACACAAAACTGGGCCCCTGCTAAATAAAATACGCAAAAATAAATTTCAGATGCATTAAAAATCTTAATACGAAAATAAAAATTTAAGCTTTTAGAAAAACTTGAGGGTAGGGAAGGATCTCTTAACCACTCAAAGGTATAAGCCATAGAGGTGAAAGACTGCTACATTTAACAACACTAGCATTTAAAAATGACTTTGGCATCACAGAAGACTCCAAAGGGAGGACAGGTAAGACGAGCCACAGCCTAAGAAAGATACTTGAAATGCATATAATTGACCAAAGGTTAGCATCGCTCCAGAATATATATCTCGAGGCGTAACTATCTGTAAGTAAAAGTCTGCATCCAAATAAAAACTGGGCAAAGGATCAAAAACAAGGGAATCTGGGGAATTCTCTGGCGGTCCAGTGGTTAGGACTCCGAGCTCTCACTGCCAAGGGCCCAGGTTCCATCCCTGGTTGGGGAAACTAAGATCCCACAAGCCGCGCGGCACAGCAGGAAAAAAAAAAAAGGTGGGGGAATCCACACAGTCAAAACGTGAGAAGATGCTTAACTTCATTGCAACTCAAACCTCAGGAGATAACACCTACCCAATTAGCAAAAGTGAAAACTTTGATAATGCCAAGCGTTGGCAGAGCTGGGGAAAAGGGGGAACTCTCAGATGGCTGATGGGAGGATCAAGGGATGCAAGTGCTTGGGAAGCAAGTGGGAACATCCGGTCAGTGAGAGGACTGCTGGTACTCACCCAAATTAACAAAACAGGATGCTCATTGCAGTAGTTCTAACACAGAAACCCTGCAAAAACCTGAAGTGCCCATCAATAACATCACACATGAACAGCGGAATGTCACGCAGTGCAATACTAAACAACAGTTAAGACAAAGGACCAGAGCTTCATCTGCATACATGGGTGTCTTGGAATGTAATATTAAACATTTTTTAAATGTCAAGTATGTACAGTATGATACCATTTCTATAAAGTTTAAGAAAACATGCCAACGTGCAAAACTAAAGTAAACGTGGATGGGAAGGACACAAGCTGACTTCAGGACAGTGGAAGGGAGTAAATACAACTGGGGCACAATACAAATAGCACTGCAGAACTGTAAGGTTTTATTTGTACAGACAAATCTGGAGGGAATATGGAAAAAATACTAAGATTAATTGATTGGTTACAAGGTGGGGGACAGAGGTGTTTGCATACCACTTCTCTGTCCTTCTCAGCATGCCTGAATTACCTTTTCTCATCCTCTTTTTTCCTCTCCTCCACTTGGGTTCTGGGTTCCCCAGTCCCCCAGCGACTCAGGGACCACGCTTCCGCCTGCAGAGTCTCCTCAAGCATCTTTGTTTTCTCACCAGTGGTTCTTGCCCTTTCGCCTTCTCACATTTGTTCCTTCCCAGTCTTCATATTAATCTTAACACCTAATCAGGGCACCGTTCACCTCTCCTCCCTTCACTGTCCATCTCTACCTTCTGCTTTTACCTCTAAGTGAGGCTCCACCCTCGGCACCCTGGTCAGGCCTTTGACAAAGGCCTTTTAAGCCTAACAAGTCAAAACACTTGTCAGATCTCCTCTTTGGAAGCCCCACCCTGAGACTCCTCTTTCAAAGATAAACGTTGCCCTACTTGCCAAACTGAATGAGTTTTTCCCAGTTTTTCTTCCCCTTTAATCTCCAGGGAGCTTTCACTATCACGGCCTAGCTCTCATAGTCTTAAAATTCTCCCTACCTTTGGATTTCGAGGCTGTGATGCCGCCACCTTGGGTGTCACCTGCGAGTCAGTCACAAGCCAGTGACAGCTGTCCGGATTGAACTGCCACCCCCAGGCCAAGCATGCTGGCCTCCCGGCTTCCACGCCTGCCTCCCTCGGCTCTTCTACAAACAGCCCAGGGGAAAAGGAAGCTAAGTCAGACACCAAAGTGCACGATTTTTTCATCTCCTTGTGATACCCAGCCGGCTCCACGGCTCCTGCGTTTCTTGGGTGTCTGACAGCCGCGCTCCCTGCGGGCCCAGCGGCCTGCTCTGCAAGGCCTCAAGGGGCTCAAATTCTGGTCTGGAGGCTGAGGTTCTCTTTGCAGCCCGTGAAACATGTAGAGAAACAAAGGAAAAACCCATCTGCCCACCTCCCACCCCCCGCAGTGCCCAGAGACGTGGCCATAGAAGGAAAGGAGAGCAGGCTCCTGGGCTCCCACCTGGCCCCCGCTGGGCTGCTTCTGTTGGGGACCAGCCCTGCTCTCTCGCTCTGTGTTTTGGTGACAGCCTTGCAGTGTTTCTGAAGACAGCCAGCCGGGTACCCGCCCAGCTGTCAGACAGTGGGTCTCAGGAGTCTGTGAGTGCCTCTGCTTAGGAAACCTAGTTAAAGAAACGATCGCAGAGATGGGGGCAGTTAAGCCTCTCTCCTCACAACTAGGCAAATCTCTTCTCTTTTGCGCCCAGGGCATGTTATCCCAGGATGCCGGGAGAGGGGCCCACACTGATGAGCAGACCAAACCCCAACACTGCAACAGGATTCGTCTATTTATTGATATTAAGACACTTCCCAGCAGTAACTGCTTTTAACAAGGACTCTAAAGGTAATAAAATGATGACAGCATCATAGACAAAGCGTTGGTGAACATTCCTTGCAGAGAAAATTGGCTTTTCCTCTCCGGCCAGAGCGACCAGGCGCTACATGCCGTCCCAGGCGTGACCTCCTGGTCCCGAATATACGCGCCCCGTCCTCCGGCTAGGCCCTCAGAGGACTCCAGGCTGTGGGGCGAGAGCAGGGGCCTTCCCCAAACCCCTCCCACATCTCAGAACCTTCCTCAGCTCCTCTGGACCGATTTCCCACGTCTCCTGTTGGTGAAGCAAATGCTCACGAAGGGGTGAGCCACGACCTGGTGACAAAACCACCAGCACCAAAAAGCTGGTCCTTCCTCTTCACAAAGTAAACACGACACTTTTTTACTCTCTCCCCCTCCTTTTTTTTTTAAGGAAAGAAAAGTCTTAAAAATATATGGCACTAGAGTGTACAACTGCACAACTGCATCCAGTTACCGTTTCTTCCAGCTTGCAGGCCACGGTGCCCAGGCTTCCCCTCAGATGTAGAGCTGATGGGAGGCCAGGGTGTCCATGAAAGGCCGTACCAGGTTGTCTGTGGAGAAGTAGAAGATTAGCCCGAACGTGATGGAGATGGGGAGGGCGGGCAACGCTTTCTTGAACACAGCGAGCAGCAGGAGGGTCAGACACAAACCCTGCAGGACACAAAGGCGAGGGGGTTGGTGGTGACCACGGGTGTGGACGAGGGACGCAGAGCAGTCAGTGATGGTACAGTCCCTGGGTTCAGGAGCCCTGGACACCCCGTCATCTTCCCTGGTCCCCTCAACAGCTCTGTGAGGTGCCTGAGGGCAGGAGTTCTCACCCCGTAGTAACGCCCTGCACATGGACGGGTGAACCAGAAAGCAGGCCTCCTGACCCCTAGAACGGGGCTGCCACTACCAGACTACCTTCCCTGGCTGGCTGCTGGAGGGATACGTGACCTGATGGTGAGGAGCTTTCCCCAAGGGGACGTATATTTATACAAGAACTGGACAGCCTGGACTGAAAGCCAGCTGACGCCAAGGGAACCAAGATGCCATGTGACCCCGCCCTGGGGAGCAGGCACAGTGGCTGCCTATCCTGTTCCCAGCCCAGTCAATGCAGGCAGTGGTCCAGGGTGGGGACAGGAAACCAGAGTGCCTGCCCTATCCCTGGGGAGAGCAGGAATTCAGGGCAGACAGTCTGGAAGTGGAGGAGCCTGGGAGTTCACTACCCCATCCCTGACACACACTGGGCAAATACAGAATGTCTGCAGGACTGGAGCCTCGGCCCTAACGTGCCACGTGCCACCCGGGGTTCACCAGGCAGAACACCGAGTATGCACCGTTCAGAGCCTCCACCTCTCCAATCACCGTAAGACGCTTCCCCACCATGTGTATCTGGCCATGTTAAGTGACATACAGGTCTCCAAATTTCACTGCTGGGGTTCAAAGTGATGGGCCCCCGTCTCAAGTCCCAGGAGATCCCATGGGGCTTCAGAACCCCATGGTGCCTGGGTGGCATGGAGGGAAAACACACAGCCCTGGCTTCAGAGACTCGAGTTCAAATCGCAGCTCGGCCCTCACAGCTTTGTGCCCACGGGCCAGGCCCTCAACCTATTCCGTCTTCTGTAAATCTCAGGTCACCATCCCTGCCTCGCAGGTGCCGTGAGACAAACGCACAGAGCTAGCCAAGACCTTGGCACCCGGTGCACAAGCTCGGTAATGTCAGAGCCCCTGGGCACCGCTCCCCCGTGCTGTGCCTGCATCTGTTGATGACCAGAACCTCCTGTAAACCTCGGTCTCACCTTGAGGATCTTCTTGGCAACCCTGCCCAGCCCCTCCAAGGGATAACAGCACCTGAAAATTCCCCTGGGTTCCTGGGCCCCCCACCAGACAGACCCTCAGGGGCCCCACTGCCCAGGGCTGGGCGGGGAGCATCCCCCAGCCCACTCACGATGAGGATGGCCACAAAGCAGGCCAGCGTGGTGTTCCAGTCCCCACTGCCCGTAGCTGCCGCCTTGCCCACCAGCACGCTGTAGAAGATGAAGTCTCCAAGGCCGAGCTTCACGCCCCCTGTGTGGTGGAGACAGAGGGAATCCATAGGTCTCGGAAGCCCCAGGAGGAAGCGGCAGAGAAGGCTGACCCCAGCCAAACAGCCCAGGTTCTCTGCCCAGCCCAGGGGCCAGAGTCCTGAGGAACGCAGAGGGCAGATGGGGTAGCGTGACTGCCCAGCTCACCTCACCTGGACTCTGGGACAAGGACTGGCTGCCTTGAAAAAACAGCAGCCAGTGGGAAAAAGGGGGAACCTGTAGTCTGAGTGACTTGCATTCTGGGCTGTGCAAAGCCAGCATTTCTGATAACTCGAGTAAAACTGGTGCTTGGCGGGCTTCCCTGGTGGCGCAGTGGTTGAGAGTCTGCCTGCCGATGCAGGGGACACGGGTTCGTGTCCCGGTCCGGGAAGATCCCACATGCCGCGGAGCGGCTGGGCCCGTGAGCCATGGCCGCTGAGCCTGCGCGTCCGGAGCCTGTGCTCCGCAACGGGAGAGGCCACAGCAGTGAGAGGCCCGCGTACCGCAAAAAAACACAAAAAACAAACAAACTGGTGCTTGGCACTTGGTTAAGACAAGAGCGAATAAAATGCATTGCCTGGGGCTGATGGGAGGCTACCCAACTGAGCGCTCAGTTTGAATTATAAACACTTTTTAGGAAATTTAATTTCACTACTTTCAAGAACATGTACAATACCTGAGGTTCTCTGGAGACTCATGTCCCTTAAAAGTACGTAAATGTACATTGTAAATCAACTAAACTTCAATTAAAAAAATAAGTAAACATAATTTGTAACTAGTGTATCCATTACTGATAAGGAAACAAGAGCTTCTAGAATGCTTTCATTTGTTTCCTTTCGTACAACTGCCCTGTACGCTTGTTTATAGGATAATTTTATTCATCACAGACAATAAAAATGTTTAAGAAACAGACTTGAATTGAGGAGGTCTGCATCAAGGAAACATGCTCTGTCCCGTCTGCCCCCCTCGCCTCCCTTCTGGGCTCCGAGCAAGAGGCCCCTCACCTCGGTCTGTCCCTTCCTCCACGGCCCCTCTTCTCTGACTTCAGTTTCCTCACTTTGGCTCCTGCCTCGGCACAGAGCAAACACTCCAGTTTCGTCACCTTACAGAGGTGACTTCTCTTGCCGTGCCTCCTCTCGCCGCTACCCCCACTCCTGCTTCCCTGCTCTGCCTGCCCTCTCCCCTCCCTTCTCTCTTCTTTTTCTATCAGTTCTTTCTCAAAGGAACTGCGCTCATCTCCCAGGCACTTCAGAGATCTGTGGCGGCAGGTCCCATGTCCCCCAGCCAATGTGCTCTGGCCAGGCCACCGCCCGGCCCCCATGGACACCCTCATGCTACCTGTCTCAGCGCCCTGTCCCCTGGCTGGCTACTCCCCGGGGTCCTCCACAAACGCCCTTCCCTTCATCCCGTAAATGTCGCCCACGCTGTCCCTCTCGCTCTCCATTCTGACCCTACACCTTCCCTGGGTACCTTCTGGGGACCCGCAGTTCTGACAACATGTATATCCTGGTGACTCCAGCTTGGGTCTCCAACCCCGACCTTCTCGAGCATCGCTCCCCTTCGTGTGTCCGTGGCGTCTCCATCTGAGGTCCTGCAGAGCCTCCCACCTTCCCCCGTCACCCTCCACGCCTCCCTGCCCATCCCTTGCCCAGCCAAGTCCTGTCAGTGCGGCCCAGGTACGTGGTAGCACCGCCTCCTCTCAGCCTGCTGCCTGAGCTGGGCCCTCATGACTCCTCCCTCACCTGGTCCCCCAGCAGTCTGTGTTCCTTGCTGCTGCCCGGGATCTGTCTGGGATGCAGCTCTGCTCACTTCAATTCCCTGCAGCAAACCACTAACGGTTCCCCACAGCCTGCAGGATGAAGTTCGAGCTCCTGTGAGTGCCGTGCACCCTTGAAGGTCCGGCCCCCAGCTGCCTGGGCCACCAAACTGCCCCGAGCTCCCGGAAGGCCTCCTCCTCTCTCATCTGAGCCTTTGCCAATGCTGCTGTAACGAAGGATCTAACTGGCCTTCGTCCCTGGTTCCAGGAGGGAGACCAAATCCTTGGAATTTCCCCAGTAACAGAAGTGTCTGTCATTCAGGAGCCCCTTGGATCATTTATGCAAATGAGAGGATCAGGATGGCGCTGGTCTCCAGAAAGACCACGTGGTTATGTGATAAGGGGGCTGGGACTCTGGGCCACACCAACCTCTGGGGAGAAGAGGGAGCCTGGAGATGAAGTCCAGTCCCGCGAGCAATGTGGCTCTTCATCTGGCTGGTCCTGATTTGTATCCTGTATACTAAAACTGTAATTCTAAGTTTAGTACTTTCCCGAGTTCTGTGAGTCGTTCTAGCAACTTTTCCAGCCTGGGGGGGCTGTGGGAACCCCCAGATCTGTAGCCAGTCTGTCAGAAGTGCGGGTGGCCTGGAGACCCCCAGGACTCGTGGCTGGAGTGTGAAGCGAGGGTGGCCCTGTGGACTGTGCCCCGGTGGGATCCGCGCTGACTCCGGGGGCTCAGCGCCAGGCCTGGGCTGCAGCCTGGCAGCCTGTCTGCCGGGTGACCGACTTGTCCTTCCAGGCCCACCTCGGCATCATCTTCTTCCCCAGGTCTGCCCTGAGTACTTTATACCTCACCTCCTCCCACCTGGGCTGCTCCCACGGGGAACTTCTCAAGGGCAGAGGCTGTTTTAATCCTGCAGCACCTCCCTGTTCCCATGTGCCACCTGGCACATAGTAGGTGGTACAGAAACGTGTGCTGATGGAATGGCTATTTTAATCCCCTTGGGAACACAGCCATATGTTAGAACGTCTTTGGGTGTGTCTTCAGGACGGCCTTCCACACCAGCTCCTTCTGCCCCCAAACACCCGGGCTCTGCCTGGGGGAGTCTCCACCCCAGCTCCACTGTCAGTCCCATCACGGAGCCGTGCTGTTGGCGCTGACCTGCCCAGCCCAGCCGGCCCTCTGAGCCCAGAGCCCAGGTCTGCGTCTCCCATGGCTGCACGGGGACGTCCTCAGGCCACGCAGGTGCACTCTGCCAGCCACAAACCTGCCCTTCTCCCTCATGTCCCTCCTTCCGTGCAGCTCAAAACCCTCCCCCACCCCCCACGGCTCCCACCGCTCACGGGACACAGACCAGATCCCCGTTTTGATCCAGAAGGCCCCTCAAGTCCCTGCCTGCCTCCCTGCCCCGTCTCTGCACTCGGGTCTCAGCGTCCTGCCTTCACTGGCTCTAACTCACCGTGCCGTCTGCCTCAGGGTCTCTGCTCCCAAGGTCCCCTCAGCTGGAAACGCACCCCCGCTGTGCGTCCCCCTCTCCGAGTTCCAGTGGCTCAGCCTCTGGAGCTCAGCTCAGAAGTTACTTCCTCAGGCGACTTCCTCGGACCCCTTGAAACAGGTCATGAGCCCCGTCAGCGCTCCCCGTCACCCCGTGTTCTCCTTCACGGTCCTCCCGGCTCCGGGGAGGGCGGTCAGTGCCCACGCCTGCGTAGCTGCGTCCCCCAGAGCTGCGTCCGTACGACCGCCCCCCAGCGCAGAGCGGGCACGCAGCTGGTACTCAACCAATGTCTGCCACACACGAGGTGCAGCCTGGGCGTAGAAGTCCCCGTGGCCTGCCGACAAGGCTGCACCTTTGCAGGCTCCTCCTCGACTTTGCGAAGCCGTCTCTGATGTGGAAGGGGCTCCTCCCCTCGCGCCCTCCTCCCCTGACCTCAGGGGGCCCCACCCGGGCCCACGCAGATGGTCAGGACACCTTACTTTCCTCCTCCTCCTCCAGCTCCTCCCCCGGGTAGCCAGGCAGGGGGGGCGCAAAGACTTCAGGGTACGAGGGCTCCCCCAAACTGTCACAGGAGTCCTCTTCTGGGTGTCCGGTGTCATGTGAGCAGGGAGCAAGGGAGAGAGACGACAGCCCATCAGATGGTTCTCTGAGCTCAGGGCTCCCCTGCCCTTACCATCCCCCTAGCCCCCACACCCAGCCCGACCCAAAGAGGATTCTCCAGTCCACACACAAGGGAAGGGAAGGGAGAGGAACAGGGCCGAGGCAGAGGAGCGCGGTCCCACCGCACTCGATCCCCAGGGCGTGCGTGTCCAGGGGGGGCTGGTCTTCCCACCTGCCCCTCCGGCCCTCGTGCCTCCCGCAGAGGCCAGGCCAGGCTGAGCTGGATGTGGTGAAAAGCCGCCCCCGATGATGAGAGGCTGTCAGCCCCCTGATACTCACCCATCTCTGGGTCGTAGGGGAGCTGAAGGGCTCCCTGAGAGGAGGGGTCCAACTTGGCCATGCCCACTGTCCACACCATGGCAGCTGGGGAGGGAGAGAAGGGTCAGGCCTCAGGCAGTACTACCTGTGGCTGCCCCCAGGGCCTGGGAGGCAGGCGGGCCAGTCTGTGTCCCCAGAAAGCCTGCACAGGACCCTCAGTTCCTGTGGGTATTTGCTTATGCCCCACTGTTAGGGGGCCGCTGGGGGTCCAGACTCACTGACCAGGTGTTGCCAGATGATGCTTCTTCCTGTCTTTTTTGGCCTCCTCACAAAAACAATGATAATGTTGTTAGTGAACAAGTTCGGTGAACTAATTATGTTTTTGTTTTATTGTGGTAAAAAAACATGTAACATGAAATATGTCATCTTGACCATCTTTAAGGGTACAGTTTAATAGTGTTAAGTATACTCACACTGCCGTGAAAGAGATCTCCGGAACTTTTTTTGTCTTGCAGAACTGAAACGTTGTACCCACTCCCCATCCCCCAGCCCCTGGCAAGCACCATTCCACTTTCTGTTTCTATGATTTTGACTACCTAAGATACCCCGTATAAGGGGACTCATACAGTATTTATCTTTCTGTGACTGGATTATTTCACTTAGCATAATGTCCTCAAGGGTCATCCATGCTGGAGCACGTGTCAGAACCTCCTTCCTTTTTCAGGCTGAATAATAATCCGTTCTCTGTATATACCACATTTTGTTTATCTGTTCTTCCATCCACAGACACCTGAGTTGCTTGCATCTCTTGGATATTGTGAAGAGTGCTGCTATGAGCATGGGTGCACAAAAATCTGTTCACGATCCTGCTTTCAATCCTCTTGGGTCTATGTCCAGAAGCAGGACTGCTGGATCCTGTGGTACTAACATGTTCTCTCTCTCTGGCCTAGAAACTCTCTCCTGAACTCTTATCCCATCTCTCCAACTCTCCATCTGAATGTCCAGTGCGCATCTCAGACTCAACATGCCCTGAACGCTCTCAACAACTGCCCCCCGACCCGCCCACCAGCCTTCTCCTTCTCAGTAAGCAGCAACTCCATCCTTTTTGTTGCTCAGGCTCAAAAAACTGACAGTAACCTTGACTCTCTTTCTTACAACCTGCACCCCAACCATCAGAAAATCTCGCCAATTCTGCCTCCAAGATGTCTGTAGAGTCCAAGCACACCTCGACGCCTCTACTGCTGCCCTGGGGCCAAACGCCAACATCTCTCTCCCGGATTATTATTCAGCCTCCAAACCTGGCTCCTGCTTCTACCCTTGTCCCTGATACAACCTTCGTGGTCCTGTTAAAACGTAGTCAGGTCAGTCCACAGTCTTCCAGTGGCATCACATCTCACTCAGCAATAAAAGCCAAGTCCCCACCATGGCCTGAGAGGATCTGACCTCCCCCGTTCCCCGCTGGCTCCCTCTGCCTGGCCTCAGGGCGCTCCGAGCACACCAGGCCCACGCCCACCTCAGGGCCTTTGCACTTGCTGCTGTTCCTTCTGCCTGGAGTTCTGTCACCAGATATTCCTAAGGCGGGTCTCTGGTCAAATGTCACCTATGACACAGGGCCTCCCTGACCACCTTCTGTAAAATAGCACCCCTCACTGCCCTGGAGTCCTTCACGCCCCCCCCCACCGACCCCCACTTTATCTTTCTATGGGGCTCTCACCTCCTGACTTAGTTTGCCTGTTGGGTCCCTGTCTGCCTCCCCTCCTAGAATGTAAGCTCCATCAGAGCACAGCGATGGCGAGCGGAAGTCTGACACGGCTCAGTCTTTCCATACACAGTCTCTGCTCATTTTTTAGGCTGTGCCTGGAATGTGCTTTCTCACCCTGGGGCCAGGCCGCCAGCGGCTCTCCACGACGAGCTCGGTTCTTCATTTGTATAGAGTGCCAACTCTAGCCATTCATAGGCTGTTTCCCAGTGCGCCCTGCAGACAACTGAGCCCCAGAAATTCAGGCTCTCTACGTGAATAACAGAGGGGAGGGCATGAAAACCACAGCGCAGTGAGCTCCCTGAGGCCTGGGACCTTGTGGATCTTGTTTCCATGGCAACCCCAATGCCCCGCACAGCGCCCACCACAAAGTATGAACTTGATGCATGTCTGTTGATGCCTTTATAAGTACAAATCCCCGAATGCACTGGCCCCGAGGCCAGCAGCAACCCCGAAGGCATTCCCTTCAGAGACTTCACTTCAACCAGCCACGAAGCTGTTGAGGCAGCCCAGGGAAAGGTAGGCGCACCCTTCCCCCCCAGACCCCCACCCTAAAGAGTCCCTCTCCAAAGTCCCTTATCAGGGGCCTGGAGGGCTGAGTCGGTGGCCTTGGGTTCATGGGAACGCGGTCTATAGCCACCACGTGCTACTGGAGCCAGGTGGGAGGAAGCTGCGGGGCAGGACCACATCCCCTGGTGTCCTCTTCCTGCTCTGACTTTCCAAGTTTCTTCCTGTCTAAGAGCAAGACACAGCCCACCTTCATCTCAGAAGGTGGAGCCCTCCTGGGGTCACCGAGGCTGCCTCGTCTCCTTTCGTCAGGGAAACGGTTAACTATCTCCTCATCACCTCCGAAAGCCATGTACGTATCATATACTCACATGAATATATCAGGGCAGGAAATATGGGCTCGTTTCTCTCCTGGGCAGTTTCTACCAGCATTCTCAGCGGCCCTTTGGGGCACAGCACAGCCACGAGATCTGGGAAAGCAAAGACGCCCTTGGCATGTTAAAAAACACGTTTATTCCCAAGCAGCCCCCAGAGAGGAACCAGCCCTCTGAACACCAGGCGTCGGAGCGAGCGTGTCCCAGAGCCCCAGGCCGAGGCTCTCAGACCACGCCCTGCTGCTCCAGCAATCCACCCCCCCCAACCCCGGGTTTCAGCCACGATCCTTAGAGCCTGCACTGGCTGGAGCCCACAGTGGGGTCTGAGCGGTGTCCAAACAGGCTAGCTGCAAACAGGGAACTGCTGTGTGCCTCAGAGACCAGAGGATGGGCTTGAAGTCCCACTTCTCTGAGCCCCAAATTCCTTATCCTAACAACGTAAGAAGCAGTACTGGTGATGGCTATCACACTGATACAGGCGGCTCTCCACATCTCTGGGTTCCGTATCCATGGATTCAACCAGCTGCGGATCAAATATATTCAGAAAAATATCCCAGAAAGTTCCAAAAATCAAAACTTGTATTTGCCGCACATCGACAGCTATTTACATATTGTTCATGTTGCGTTATGCATGACAAGTAACCTAGAGATGATCTAAAGTGTTCGAGAAGATGTGCGTAGGTGATGTGCAAATAATACATCATTTTACACAAGGCACTTGAGCATCCTCGGATTTTGGCATCTGAGGGGGTTCTGGTACCAATCCGCCGAGGATACCGAGGGACGACTATACTAACTGAAGAGCAGCTGACATTTTGGGTGCTCGTTATTTATCGGTACTGTGCCCAGCCTCAGGGTTGTTCTGAGGAACAAATGACTTCCAGTGTGCAAAGCGCTTAACGGTGTGAGTGCTGTTATTAGTAACCATGTCAACAGTCACGATTCCACAGGACCCCACTTGTTTTTTTTAACAAAGGTGAACTTTCTAGAAGGGGGATCATCCAGGCCTCCCGGGGCGGGGTGGGGGGAGGGGAGACTTCTCAACACCCATCACCCTTGTCCAGCAGTGAGGACTCAGCCCTGGACGTCACTCCATGGCCCACCCCTGCAAGCTCATGGCCCACCTACCATACACAGAGATGGCGCCCAGGATGACCCACGCAGACCACTCTGGGAGGTACTTGATGAACACCAAGGCCATGAGCGCGCTGATCATGATGAGATAGGCCTGCTGCAGCACCAAGGGGCCCTTCCAGTGGATGCATACCATGCCCACCGCCCCGAAGTTCCAGACGGTCAGGAACAGGGTGGGGTAGTCCATGGCCACATTGTAGGTCTTGAGCACTTCCCTGCGGGACCACAGTCAAGCCCGTGAGCTGGGAAACTCAGTGGAGATGTTAGACCCTGACACAGTTCAACACCCTTCCATCATTAAGTCCCAGCCTGGGTTCTTCCAACCTCTGGCTTCACCTGCTGACATCTCCTTCCCTGTTTCCATGAGCCCCACATGTAACCACTTGAAAAATTTATGAAACGGTGGGGAGTACCCCAACGTCTCATCCTTGGGCTGGTTCCCATAAACGTGCGCCGGCACGGCCTGGAAGACCCTCTGCTTGTGGAAAAGGTCCTTGGAAAAGTGTTCTCTCCTGTCCCTCCAGTCTCTTTGGGTCCCTGGGTCAGGCTGATGTCCCAAATCCAGGGCAAAAGAGATCCCTTTCCCCATAAACTAGGAGGTACCCAGGCCCAGCCCGAAGATCAGAATGTAAATTTTGAGGGGTTTCTGCCCCTGAACCCCCACCCCCGCTGGGGTTCACAGAGAACCCCCTCTGTGATGGCTCTGCGTCATTTGTTTTAAATCAGGAACCAGAAGGAGACGTGTGGCCCAACTCGCAGCTCCACTCCCGTGTCGAGGAGGCCGGGCTCCTGGAGCAGCAACACGGGGAAGGTGTGGAGACCAACGGGCGCCCTTCCCTCCCAGGTCCTTCAGACCCACTCGTACCACAGGGGAGGGGTCTCGAAGGACCCTGTTGCCCACCGGCTGCCACTCACCCAAGGTAGATGTAGGTGAAAAGGAACAGCAGCATCAGGGAGGACATGATCAGCCAGCCGTGGATGAACTAGACGGAAACAGGCAGCATGATCGCAGGCCCCGGTCCTCGGGACTGACGCCCAGGCCTGGAAACCCTTCTTCCTTAGGCTCCTCCCTGACTGCGTTGGAAGGTGGCCATTTTACAGATAAGGAGGGCACAGACGCTCAAGGAGCTCTCTCCAGGTAACCCAGCCAGCATACGAAGGAGCTGGAGCTCCTTCAGGTCTGAACACCTAGCACTCTACTCCTTCTGGACACGCCAGGCACATTCCACGCTCTGGAGATAAGGCTGGCAAGGTCTCTGCGCCCACTGGCTGCAACCCAGTGTGAGGGCAGTGAGACAACAGACACACAGACACATGTTAGCATGAAGTAATAGGGCTATGAAAAAAAACCTGGCTGGATAAAGTGACAGGAGACCCACTGGGGTGCTACTTTATTAGACAGAGTGGTCAGGGAAGACTCTTGAGGTAGCCTGTTTAGAAGAGTCAGCCCGGGGGGTCACTGCCCACCTGAGGGCCTACAGACAGGTCTTCAGAAAGACACATTCCTCCTCCCCTGGCCAAATAAGGGAGGGTCAAGGGTGAGGGTGGGGCTAATCCTCAACCAGTCCTTCAGGCAGCCGGCAGCGGCATGGTGGTCACCGCTACCAGCCTCCCTGGAGGCCAGAACCATCGGTCACCAGCTCAGGCCGCTGGGTACCTCAGCGGCCACCTGGTCTGTCTGCCATGCTGTGCGCTCCACCCAGAGGGGAAGGGGCCGCCTCTGGAACGTGCTGACCCTCCTCATCCCACCTGGGCCTGCCCAGTCCACCGTCATCTCCTGCCCGCGCCATGGAGTAAATCTTACTGCACGGAGGGTCGAGCTGCCTCTTAACAGTCCCTGGGAGTGCTGACCAGTGCAGTGCCGGCTTTTCACTGGGCACGTTCCTTCTAGCTTGTCCTTACGCATGCTGTATCCTCTGCTCCAAACACAAAGCCCTCTACCCTGCTTCCTGCCACCCACGGCCATCCCTGCCCCAGTTACGAACTCTGCCTTTATACAGGTAGCTATTTACTGAGAAGCTCCAGCTCTCAGACACCCCCCCCCCCACCGCTCACCCCCACCGTCACCCCCGCTGGGACGGGGCTCGTCCCTCTAGACTGAGCCTCCCCATCTGTCTCTACCTGCTCCACAGATGGCAGCAGCCTAATATCAAGTGCCGCACACGCCTGTGTGTGAACGGTTTTAAATCAGGTAACGTCTAGTTCAACTTCCGTTCAGTCTTCAGGGCTTCAAAGCCTTCCTTGGGAGAAAAGCCTGAAACCCGTGCCTAAAAGCTTATGGATCTCTATGGACGATTTGGGCCACGTGGGACTCAACTCCCCTGTTCCTCCCTGGGACGGCCCCGCAGAGCAGGGGGCCCGCCCGAACATCTCCCAGTGTTGGAAGACCTCGGCACAGCAGCTGTACATCTCCAGCCGAAAGGGAAATGGGAAAATAAAAATAAACTTGGAGGGGAAGTATATCGGGTGAAAGGAGCCTAAAATAGAACATCTCACTTCTTCGGAAGGAGAAGCAAAATAAAATTAACTTCTGAACGTGAGAAGTAACCCTATGAACACTGCAAAGAGGAACTCAAGTAAGTGGGATTATGTGTAAGTTCAAAGGACAGGAGTATTAGGTAATCCATGGCGGGGGCAGAGGTGGGGTGGGAAAGAGTACAGGCAAACCTCAGCGAGGTTGGGTTGGGTTCCAGACCACGATAAAGAGAGTACGCAAGAAAGTGAGTCACAAATTTTTTGGTCTCCCACGGCACGTAAAAGTTAACGTTTCTACTATACTGCAGTCTATTAAGTGTGCGATAGCATTATGTCTAAAAAAATTTTTAAAACAGCATCAATTGAAAAATAATGCTGTTGCAAAAATGGCACGAGCAGACTTGCTCAACGCAGGGTTGCCACAAACCTCGAATCTGTAAAACACGCAGTGTCTGTGAAGCCCGATAAAACGAGGTATGCCTGCACCAAAAATCAGGGTCTATTTTACAGAAGAAAAATGAACTCTGTTAAAAAAAAAAAAAAAAAAGGAGCCAGGGTTGCTGCCAAAGAGGCACGGAGGCATGGCAGGCAGGAGGAAAGCAGGCGGACCGGCGCTCACCTTGTAGCAGCGGTACTTGTAAAGCACGACCAGGAAGATGGTCATGACGACAATGACGCTGATCATGATGAGGGTGTTGAGCACGGAGTTGAGGAAGCGCTGGCCCACCGAAGACGTGTCCTCGGTGAAAGGTGTGTAGATGCTGAGGGAGGGGCGAGGGCTAGGTCTCGGTGCCCTGCCTGCTTGTACGCCTCACCCCGAGGGAGCCTGGACCTGGGGTGCAGGTGCCCTGGGCACCCCTGCCCCTCAGCACCGTGCTCTGGCTGCCCTGGCACGTGCTGCCCACCATCCCCATGAGCTGCCCTGCCTTCCCGTCTCCTGGCTCCTGACTCTGGCCTATGACTGAGCCGATGTAGCCACACGGAAGGGCCTGGCTGGCCTCCCCAAGGCCTCCCCTGGCCCCCACACCAACTCAACCCTCCCCTGGAAGTGCTTCTCCCTGCTGACCCCAATCCCCAGCTCTGGTCCAGGGAGACCCAGCGGTTCCCTACATCCACTTCCTTATCAGCCCCATCGAGCCTAGGACGCCTCCGCCGCCGCTGCTTCCCCTACCCACACCCAGCGTAACCCCATAGCTGCACAGGCAGCTAATAAACTCAGAAGGTAATTCATTGATCCCCTGCTCTGGACGTAGGGAAACAAACTGCCCGTGAAGCGCTCAAGGTCTCTTAACGCTTTTCACCTGAGCTGCTCTGAGTCCCCCACCAGACTACAAGCTTCCTGAGGGCAAGGGCTTCTTTCTCTACTCTTTTCATTAAAAAAACCATAAACAAAATTTAACAAAAACTCCCTAAAAAAAAAAAAAAAGATGTTTAGAGAAGGTACTCGGCAGCAATAACCACAGGGAGGCTGGGGGAGGGAGCAGAGAGAGCCCTCCCATTTCCCCAGGCTGCTGCTTCTGCCTGCGTTTTCTTTATTAAAAGAAACAAAGTCTCCCGTGCAAGGCTGGAAGTGAGCTAAGAAATCATTTGGTCCTCCTTGGTTTACATTCATGGGGATATGAATGAAGAGGCCCAGAGAGAAAGCAACTTGCTCGTGGTCACGCAGGGATGGGTGGTACAGCCACACCTAGGACGGAGAGCTTGCCTCCTGCAGTGACACCCAGCATGCCGGGAGCGCTGCCCGGCGGGTGGCAGGTGCTCTTCTAAGCCCTTTATGTGGATCAACTCACTCAATTCTCCTGGTAACCTTGTTATCAAACCCATCATACAGACGAGGAAACTGAGGCCGAGAAAGGTTAGCAGTGGACCCAGGCAGGTCACACAGCCAGGAGGCAGTGGGCGGACCAGGGTGTGGACTCGGGCAGCTCCCCGGCCCTGCTCTTCACTGCTGGCATGGGGCCGACACAGGCTGCACTCCCCTCCCCCAGCTCCCCCTCCCCCTCCCCGCCAAGCCCCCAACTCACAGCTGTCCATTCTTCTCTGTGTAGAAGCGCACGGACTTGATGGTGGCCACCACCACGACCATGCACAGCGTGACAGGCACGAACAGCATGATCACGTGCTTCGCCCCGTATTTGAGGGTCAGCTCCTCCTCCAGGCCTGGTGGCCGCCCGGGGACCCCACTGCAGACGTAGCGGTCAGGGTCCTCCTCATGGTCCTCCTCGCTCTCCTGGCCTCTCTGTGGGAAACCACACTGTGAGGGCCACGGAACGCCCCCCCAGAGGTCTTAGCGACGTGGCGCGTGGGTGTTTTGGAACCGGAAACGAGAAGTTTGAATGTTGCTTTCCAGATGTAAGAACCAGTCTATGGGCTGTAGTTTAGATGTGGGAGTGGCGGAATTGCAGGACATTTGAAAAGTTTATGAGGACAACGAGGGATTTAAGTTGGCGCTGACCACCACAGATTCAGGAGGGGAGGCCACTTTGCTGTGGACGAGGACGGTCCACTTAGCTGTGGACGAGGATGGTCTGCAGAATGGGTCTGGGGCATGTCTAAAGATCTGTCCCCTCCCTCAGTGTCGGGACTCAGGATGCCACTCAGTTCTGTTCACATGGCCACATTAATTTGGCAGGCCAGGTGATAGGAGGAGGGCAGAAATTAAACTCTGTTGGTTGAAACATCACAAACTAGAATGGTCAGCACACATGGGGACGTGGGGACTGTCTCTGATTGTGAATAAGACACTGGGAATTTGCAGAGCAAGAAATTACTTCGAACTTTTTGCACCCCGCCCCACCCCCCAAAGCAAGCATGCAAGATTTGCAGCGAAGAGGCGAACTGGGCATCCGAAGCGAAGAGGCGAACTGGGCATCAAGCATCTGGGAGGATCTGGGTTACGTATAAATGAGGCGGCGGCGAAGGAGGACAGGACGCCAGGCGCTGGCACGCACTGATCTGCAAGGATTTGTTTTGGAATCGTGGCAATTCAGGATCATTAGCTGCTCTGTTAATTACATTAACAGCCGAGACAAAGCCAAATGGAACAAAAATCAAAAGTGGCTGTTCTTTGGTATCAGTTCTTTGCAGAGAGAATTCCATCTATATATTCGTCTGAGAAAGAAAGGAACACTTAATGAACAGGAACTGAAATAGCTGAAATGCACAAAAACTCCAGGAGATAAAAGACAAAGCAACTAGCAAGAAATGGGCTAAGGAGCAGCTGTGCAGTGGTCTTGAGCCCCTGAGATCTCTCTCAGAGCCCAGAGGAGGATAGAAGTGAGCTCAAGTTTCAGCAAAGGGAAATAAGGCTGGCTGGAAGAAAAAATTACTATAATGGGCAAAAGGAAGAATGGAATTTAGGCAAATTCAGATGTTGTGTTACCCTGATGAGGAGGGAGGTGGCTTGGCCAGATGACTCTCCCAAGTATATCCTCCACTTCAGACTGTTACAACCTCCTGCCCTGCAGGCTGCAGAGGTAAAATCACAGTGCAGCCCACCCCTCCTGCTACGGGCTGAACATTTGCATCCCCCAAACTCACATGCTGAAGCCTAACTCCCAATGTGATGGTGTTAGAAGGTACGGCCTTTGGGAGATGATTAGGTCACGCGGGGGGAGCCCTCACAAATGGGATTCGTGCCTTATAAAAGGGGCCCGAGGGCTTCCCTGGTGGCGCAGCGGTTGAGAGTCCGCCTGCCGATGCAGGAGACGCGGGTTCGTGCCCCGGTCCGGGAAGATGCCGCGGAGTGGCTGGGCCTGTGAGCCATGGCTGCTGAGCCTGCGCGTCCGGAGCCTGTGCTCCGCAACGGGAGAGGCCACAACAGTGAGAGGCCCGTGTACCGCAAAAAAAAAAAAAAAAAAAAAGGGGGCCCGAGAGAGCTCCCTCACCCCTTTTGCCAGGTGAGGACACAGAGAGAAGACAGCTGCCTATGAACCAGGAAGTGGGTCCTCACCAGACATCAGATCTGCCGGCACCTTGATCTTGACTTCTCAGGCCCCAGAACAGTGAGAAATAAATTTCTGTTGTTTATAAGCCACCCAGTCTATGGTATTTTTGTGACAGCAGCCTTGAACTAAGACACATCCCCAGCTCAAAAGTCAAACATGGGGCTTCCCTGGTGGCGCAGTGGTTGAGAGTCCGCCTGCCGATGCAGGGGACGCGGGTTTGTGCCCCGGTCCGGGAGGATCCCACATGCCGCGGAGCGGCTGGGCCCGTGAGCCATGGCCGCTGGGCCTGCGCGTCCGGAGCCTGTGCTCCGCAACGGGAGAGGCCACAACAGTGAGAGGCCCGCGTACCGCAAAAAAAAAAAAAAAAAAAAAAAAAAAGAATTTCAGTAATAAAAAGAGTCTCATTTAAAAAAAAAAAAAAAAAAAGTCAAACATGAATCAGGTAACCTCTTGGTGACCATGTCTGGCCGTCTACCAAAAAGGTTCCCTCTAGCAGTTTCCTCCTACCGTCCTTTCGTCTCTGCGCTGCCTGCCTGGCATCCAAACTCACTCTCAGGTTCCTGTGGAAATAGTAACCTGTACTAGGAAGGCAAACCTAAGGGGCAGGGCCAGGATGGAGAGAAGCACTCAGTCCATTGCGGAGTCGATCTGTAATAGGCTGTGTCTGTGCAGAGTCTACTATCAAGCCTTCACAGACCTAGGATCCACCATGGTGGACCACCTGCCCTTTTGGCCAATTCTCACCTTTACTTTCCCCTCCCTCCCACATCAGGGAATGCCTGGTTTCTGTCCACTGGGACCCCAGGTACCTGTCCGGAGGCCTTGGACTGCTGGTGGGAACCTACCCACTGGGCGGCACCCTCTCCGTTCTCCAGGCCCTGCCTGCCTTCCTGGCAGGAGCGCGGCATGGGGCTCTCGGCTGACATCAGGGACGTCCGCTCGTCACACACTTCTTCCTCGCTGTCAGAGGCCATGAATGTGAGCATGACCCTACCTCCGAAAGTGCCTGGAAAAGGAGCACAGGGGACCTCGTTCCACTCTCCTGCGAGGCAAAGGCAGCAGAAGGTGAGAGGCGGCTTTAAGACCTGCACAGCCCGCAATGACCACCCAAGACGCGCTTGTCAAAGGACTGCTATAAAGCAACAGTCCCCAGGAGCCACTACTGAGGCTGCAGCAACCTCGAGAGGGACTGGCTAGAGGAGATCCAGGCCACAGGGGGCAAAACCCCCAACTAGAAATGTCAGAGCCCCTCCAAACTGCCAGCACACTCACTCATTCAATCAACAAACATCTGTTCAGCACCTATCGTGCGCCAACGACACTTCTGTCGTAAAAAATTAAAAACCAACCGTCCAACGTGACAAATTATATAATCCAGGTGTTCATCAAGAGGTACAGAAGCACAAAGAAGGGACTAAAACTCAGAGATCAGGAGTGTTTTCTGGAGAAGATAACGTCATCTGACGGAGACAGATTTTCCCAGGGGGGAGGGAATGGCAGAGGGCATGAAAAATGTTCCAGCCTGAGCCCAGCACTGCCGGGGTTGGGGTGGTGATGCTGTGGAGGTGTGAAGGGTCTCTGGTGCCGAGTTCAGGAGGTGTGCTTCGTCCCCCGAGGACAGAGGTGACAGATCAGATCTCTGGTTAGAAATATCAGTCTGGCCACTGACTGAAAAAGGAGTAAAAAGAAGGAAAGGTGACCTCCCTGGAGACAATTGTGGGTAGTGAAGAGGGCCTAAGGTGGCAAGAATGGATGGGAATAAGGAGAGAGAATCCAGAAAGGGTAGGAGGTAGACAGACAGGACCAGATGTGTGGGACAAAATGGGACAGAGTCCAGGACTAGGGCCAGACAGGGAGTAGGATGGGAGAAGCGGAAGAACAAGGTTTCAGAGGAAACACTGTGAATTTGATCCAGGAATCTGCTGAATGTAAATGGGTTAAAAGGGTGAAGATGCCTGGGAGGCAGCTGAGTGCTGGGGCCTGAGGTGGAGATGAGAGTCATGAGTTTAGAAGTGACGGCCACGGGAGCAGTGAGCCGAGACCACGAGAGGCGAGCGTGTGTGTGAGTGTGTGTGTGAGTGTGTGTGCGCGTGTGTGCGTGCGTGCGCGCGCGCTGGGGAAGTACAGCTGAGCGTGGGACCCACAGGAAAAAACAAGGCTGTAGGGACCATACGGGAGGGAGCCTGTCCCCCGGGACTGCTGTGCCGCAGTGGTGCGGGCAGAGCAGCACCACCGGGAAGCCGGGGCAGCCCGGAGCCCTACCGACATCCTGGGCAGGTCACCTGGGCTAGCGGCTGGGCCAGCTCCCCCGTCACCTGCCTCCTGGGACCCTGGGGCAGCCTCACGCCACTTGGCACAGTCAGGTCTGCTCTCAGCTCAAAGTTCATCTCCACGTCAGTTGCCCCCAAGAATTTATGATTTTCAAGTGGAGCAGGCAGGTTCCGTCTACTGAGTCAGCCAGCTCTGTTCATCTTGGCAGGGTCCGAGGCTGCTGCTGTTTTTGAAGACAGTGCCCCAGGCCGTGGCCTGGATTACTCCCAGCTGGACTTCTACTCATCCCCAAGTACAGGCCCGCGGCAGAGCCTGACTCTGCTCACCTCACAGACTCGGGCCCTCACAAAAGGCTCCCCCGTGGCTCTCACAGGGATTTCAGAATGAACACGCTAAGCTCCCCAGGGTTCAGCAGAGATAAGACAAGTACAGGAGTGACAGCAGTAGTGACATCAGTAGGAAGTAAGGTACAGCAGCTGCCAGGAGGGGTGACGAGGACGCTGTGCTACTGCAGTTACGACTAAGGTGGAAACCAGGGAGGCAGCGGTGGGAGGTGGACCATCCCAGGGCGGGGCGTGGAGGCCTGACCGGGGAGGGGGAGCTGAAGCTAGCAGAGGGGGCCAGCCAGGGTTTTGGTGCTGAAGAGGGATGTGACCAGAGTGCGCTCTGTGGGAGCAGAGGGCCAGCTGAGCCCTCCTGCCTCTTCCCGGGAGGCCCCAGGACTAGCGTGGCCTAGGGCCCAGGAGGCGGATCTGCTTCTCAGCGCCCAGACCTGGGACCAGCAGAGTCTACCTCAGAGCCCCATTGGAGGGGACATGGCTTTGCAGCCCCACAGGCTGTGAGACCTTGGGAAGTTCCTAGCTTCCTTCATCTACACTAACGGTAACGAAAGAAAACTACTTAATGGGGACCCAGGAGGGAAAACTTCAAAGTGCTCCTCCTCTGCAAGGCTGGGCCCCGCCAGATCAATCCCAAACAGACCCCTGCCTGGACCCAGGAGATCCCCTCGCTGCCCACTCTGGCAACGGTGAGTCCATTCTTACTCTAAAAGGGGTACCGGCACGCAGAGCTGGCTGCATTTCTGCAAGCTAAACCAGGACACTCCAACTGGAGCAGTGCAGCGGCTCTTTCCACACTTTATTCTGTAGCACGTCAGATTGGTTAGGGGTGTGAATTAATAATTCAGTTACGATCTCACTCCTTCTATTCTTCCCACGCCTCTGGAGGGCCTGTGATTTGCCTTTACCACGACTGGAGGAGCAGATCAGGAGTCCCTGCATCTAAACGGTAGGGCTGCACTCCCAGGGCAGAGGGCAAGCTCATCCTTCAGAACCACAACAGCTGCAGCATCCTGGCTGCCTCTTCCCCTAGTGGGGAGATGGACAGACAAGGAGTGAAGATGCTTCTTGGAAGGAGACAGGGAGCTACGGGGCGGGTGGGGACAGAAAAGCACGGGACCCGGATCAAGTAAAGTCCTTCCAATTTCCATTTCTTCAGCCAGTCACCAAATCCCAGGAATGCACTTCTGCCTCCCAAAGTCTGTGAAGGACGCGCCCAGGGAGAGTGAGCTTAAAAAAGGACTGTATCCCTTCCATGCAGCATCGCATTGCACAGAGGCAGGAAGTCAGAAAACTACAAAACACGCTTTTCCATCCACCACATGTAATTCATGGCCTCCTCGCGAGAAAACAAATGCTCCCTGAGAAGATTCCTTCCCTCCTTGCGCTCTGCCCAGGACTCCCAGAAAACCAGGGCACAGAGGGGCTGCAGCAGGGAAGGGCTGGACCTGGCTGTGGCTCTAATCGCAGCCCTCTGGGCCTGGTGGTCATGAGCAGAGGTGGAGGTGCCTCTCGGAGCTCCTAGCACCTGAGGGCATGGCTTTGGACTTTCAGAAAGCTGTAAGATGCTTGAGATGCTGTTTCTCAAAGTGGTCCAGGCCACCTGAGGGGTGGTGATAGAACAGCTGCTGAGCACTCACTATGCACTAAACACAACCGTCAGGTACAAGGTACGGCTATCCTTCTCCATTTCACAGATGAGGGAACAAGATTTAAAAAGTGATAGGTTCAAAGTCATCCTTGGACCTAGGTGGTCAGGTTCTGGGCTCTTAAATGCTACGCTAGGGTGCTTATTTAAAACGCAGATCCTAAGTTCCATCCTGGCCAAAGGTCCAGGGATCTGCATTTTGAGATGGTCCCTGGGCAATTCTTAGGCTGGTGTTAGACCTTCCCTGGAGCTGCTGCTGAGTAATCAGATGCCCCAGCCAGGGCCCAAACTTGGTACTGGAAGTGTCCAGTTACAGTTCACCTCCCTGTCTCAGGGGCAGGGCGCCTCGCTCACCTAGCTTGGCACACCTACTGCCCTGTACAACTTGCTTGCTGAATGGGGGCGTGAAAGAACGAACAGTCCTTCCTCCTGAATACCCTGTGCCTGGTCAGAGAGCCACTGGGGAGGCAGATGAGCAGAAGCTTTTCAGACTAGGAGAGCCACAGGGGGAGAAGAGAGTGGTCTGGCTGAAAAAGTCCCCAAGCAATGCCCACCTCAAGGAGGGTGTAGTAAAACTGGGGCTTAAGCGTCGCTGGTACCAAATGGACCAGCCTTTCTGAAGGCAGTAAAAATCAAGGGCTTTAAAAACATTCATACCTTTTGATCCTGAAATGCTACTTCTTGGAATCTGTCCTAAGAAAATAATAAAAGATTTACATAAAAACATGGTTGTTGCAGTCATTTATATATTTTTTTTAAAAAGTGAAAATGACCAAGATGCCTGACTCTGTATGATAATATATCCATTTGATGGGATCTAACATATGACTACTAAAAATCTCACTTCAAAGAATATTTACTAAAAAAAAAAAAAAGAATATTTACTAACATATGAAAACAAGATGTTAAATTTAATAGATATAAAACTTGACATACATAATTATCTGAATTGTCTTAGAAAATGCATGTATATGAAGGATTGGCAAGAAATATTACAAAACATTAACGGTGGTTATCTTTGGATAGTGAGATTGTGGGTGATACTTTATATTTTTCTGCATTTCTCAAAGCTTCTATAATAAACATGGATTGTGCCTGGCATTTTTTGTAAAGCTATTAATTTTTTAAAGGGAAATAACAAGTATCAACATTTAGACAGATTTTCTTCCATCCCGCCTTCTCTCACATCCTCTCTCCCTGGACTGGGGGGAACAGATGGACTCGGGAAGCCTCTTTTACACCTTCTCCTAACCCCTCTTATTACCTGGTTCCTGAAGGAGAACAGAGCAGCTGGGATGTACTCCTTTTGCTTCTAAGTTGGAACTGAAGACTGATGATACTCTGCAATCCTTGGAGGGAAAAATCACCACTCAAATGTATGCAGATAAACAACCTTCTTGCTAGATGTTTCTCCACATCAGAGCACCAGTGATGCCAAGAACTCCTGCCGGGAGGCTGACTCACAGGCAGGTGCTGGTGGGACTGGGTGACTCTCCTACTGCTGATGTCAAATCTTATCAACCACATAGCAACCGGCTCTCCGTTCTCTCTGACGGAGCAGCGGGAAAATGCAGACAAGCTAATGGGAGGAACAGGTGCCAAAGACTGCATTCTGGAAACCCCTCCCAGAACAAAGCACTGTGGCTGAAAGCTCCTTGGATTAGGATGTAAAATCAAACATCCAA
Source organism: Lagenorhynchus albirostris (assembly GCF_949774975.1). Classification (NCBI taxonomy): domain Eukaryota; kingdom Metazoa; phylum Chordata; class Mammalia; order Artiodactyla; family Delphinidae; genus Lagenorhynchus; species Lagenorhynchus albirostris. The sequence goes on along the minus strand of NC_083096.1, from coordinate 23,596,504 downwards.
AGGAGCCACTGCTCACTCCCATTAATCAGCTGAATGGGATCCAAGTGCTGAATGAGCCAAACCAAGGGAGTGTGACCCAGAGAATTTCCCCAACCTTGCTGTGTCAGCAGTTCCTGCAGTTATTACAGAAACCCTGGTGACCCAATTTCCTCAACCTGATTTTCATTTCAGAGAAATGCAAAGGTTTTGACCTTAAAGTTGAAGGCCAATGGACCTAAGTAGGAAATCGATCTTTAAATGCCCTAGTAAACACTAGTGCCTCATGCAAAAAGATGGAAATTTCGGCTCCAAAAGAAAATTGGGAGTCACTGCACTTAAGACAAACAGGTGGTCAGCAGAGAAAGGCTTGGATCCGGGTACTTGTTTTTGCAGGCCTAACTGAACAGTGCCCCTCACTTCCTTTCATCACTGAAGGATAGTTGACTTCCAATATTACAGTAGTTTCAGGCGTACAACATAGTGACTTGATAGTTTTATAGATATTCCACATAACGTTATTGTAAAATACTGGCTATATTCCCTGTGCTGTACATTACATTCTTGTATCATTTATTTTATACATAGTTGTTTGCACCCCTTTAATCCCCTTCCCCTATCTTGCCCCTCCCCGTTTCCTTCTCCTCACTAGTAACCACAGTTTATTCTGTTGGTCTGTTTCTGTTTTGTCACATTTGTTCATTTTATTTTTCAGTGCTCCCTCAAAGAGGGTGGCATTGGTTTTAAATGGGCCTCTGTCTATGGTCACATGGCTACTTCACAGAGCTCCCATGACCCCTGGGGTGTTCCCAGCCTTCCCTCATACTAAGGAAGAATTTCCTGAGCTGAGGAAATTCCCTTAGAAATTCCCACAGCTTGCCTGCCTGTCTCCCCCGACCATGTACTGGCCCTGGCTGACCTTCATCCATCTGTCCATCCACCCTGCCCATACTCTGATGCATATCACTTGCCAGATGGTTCTCCCCAGCAGAGGGAGGTGGCCTCGGCCGGAGCCAGGGCCTGAGTCCCACAGGGAGGCCCTGAAGTCCCACTCCGCCCTCCCAAGTCACAGGCCCCAGGCGACCCTATGGGGCCTCCTGAAACCTTGACCCAGGCTCTAGAGTTACCTCTGTCTGCCCTTTCCTACTCAGAAGTTCCCAGGAAACATTTTCTCTCATTTGGAAGTAGCAGAGGGAAGCTGGGAAGGTGGCCACCGTTGAGTAGGGCCCAGAAAAAATTGTGGGGTTTTGTTTGTTTGTTTTAATGAGAAGCAGTAAGCCAGTGGGCGAAAGCTGAGCCTTAGAAACGGACAGAGTTCAAATCAGCTAGGCTGACTGATGTGAACCACACACTGGGACAAGTGGCCCGCACACTCGGGCCACTTCACATGGCCCCTGTCCTCTTCTGTAAAAAGCAGGATAGGCACACTTTGCAAGATGACTGTAAAAACTAGAGATAATGTGTAAAGTGTCTGGCACAGAGCTCAATAAACGGCAGTTATAATGAAGATGAAATAAAGGCAGGGACTCAGTGAGAAGGGATAACAGAAGCCTGTTGATGGCCCTCTTGGAAAGCTATGATCTGCTAAACCACCAGACACACGAGTTGAGCACCAAGGTCACGCCTCATCCAGGCCCCGGGTGTTTCCACTTTAGCCCCAGTCCAGGGCACTCCGGCAATGTGAACATTTTGTCAAACAAAAGGGCAAGTCCGTAGACTGACGTCAGAGCTGGCAAGGACCTCATAGCCCATCCGGTCAGCACCCCATTTCCCATTTAGGGAAACTGAAGCCCAGAGGGACAAAAGGACAAAAGGTTAAGGCCCATGACCAGAAGCCACAGTTACAGCTCAGGTCTCCAAATTACCAACAAGGAGCTCTTCCCTGCTGCTGTAAAGTACTTGTGAGGGTCACATACTCAGTGGCCCAGGACCATAGTCACGCAGGTAGCCTACAAAACACAGACGAGGTCAGGATATGTCTCAGCAGATACGGTACAGCAGAAAGTGAGCACCCTTTAATTTTTCTTCCCACTGCTCCAGAAGACTGTATTTTAGCAAAGACAAATCAGCAACCCATTCTCCCAGGCAACGAAGAAACTGGACAGAAATGATCTCCCTCCCTCACACCTGATCCTCCCTGAGGATCAATTTGAAATTACTTTTCCCCAGACTGTAATAACACAGCAGCCTCACCACCTCCAGGTCAAGAAGCCAACACTGATTACACAGGGCTTGAAGCCCATGTCAGATCCGGCCAGCTCAAGGTGCGGAGAACCTCTCAGGCCCTGGCCAGGGGCAGTGTGGAGGGTGTGCCAGCCTCAGAGCCCTTGTATTCCACCCCCAGCCCCACCCCCAGCTGCTGCAGTCCAGGAACAGGTGGAAATACTGGCAGAAACATTTGTTATCGTGCCAGTCCCCAACTAAACAGTGTCTAAAAGTCAAATCAACAGCTGAAAACCAGCCAAACATGTCTTCAATAAAACATAATGTGACCTACACGCACTGCTTTGGTTTCTTTATAGAAAATTTTTGTTTTTGTTTTTTGCTTTGCCAGGTAGTTGCTAATGGAGACCACAGAGCAATGTCCTGGGCGGTAGTGCAGTGACATGGGTAGGGCATGAGTGTGGGAAGCCTCCTGTGCAAAAACTCAAAAGGTGAAGAAGACACAGCCAGCTGGGTTCAAATCCTGGTGCTCACAGCCATGGAAGCCACACAACAGGACAAGCTGCTTGTCTCCCTGAACCTCAGTTTCCCCTTCTGTAAAAGGGTTAAAAATAAGAACTGCTTCAGTGTGATCGATGCTCTTAAGACAACTGTGACAACCACTGTACAAAATGGCTTTTTATTGTATATGACAAACCTAAGTTATGTTATTGTCATTATTACCGTCAGTGACTTACAGAGAGGCCAAGGTAGGTGGGAGCCTCTCATTTGGCAAAGCCTGGGGGTGCAGCGGGGCTGTGAGTAGCCACAGGGGAGCTGGGGGGGAGGGGCGACGGGCCCCCAGGCGCATCTGAGCGGCAGCCCCTGGCCACGCTCTTCTTTGTCCTCCTCTTCTTCAAACAGACAGGCTCAGGGCATTCACCTCCCATGCATGCACATGTCAGACTCTAGACTTGGTGCACGGATACTTCAACACCAAACGATACAGAATTTTTCCTAAAAACCTGACACAACCACCATCCCACTCCACAGCAACATTCCACCAAGACCCCCACCTCCAGCCACTGCCCTGAATGCTCCCTCGCACACCCAGGGCACAAACCTGGATGGCCTGCCTGACGGGTGGCTGAAGCGGCAGCTCTGAGCTGGAGACAGGACCCGAGGCCCTTTCACCAGCCGGGCTCAGACAACACCGCTGCCAACACACTTCCTTGTCCCACACAGCCACATTCACACAGAGGGGAACCTGAGGCTCACACACCGGAAGCAGCTTATACGAAGCCTTTTAACTACTGCCAAAGGTCTTGGCTGAAGTCCTTGGAGACTCAGGTGTCTACAGAATGGGGTCTACGTAGAAGGCAGGGGCATCCATACCGGAAGCCGGGGTCTGTACCGATCAGTTACTCTCAGGACAGGCTGGCGACCCAAGTTGTCAGTTTTGGGTCAAGTTGGCTCTGCAACTGTTCTGGATGGGATGGATGCCTCTCAGGTTCTCCGTCTGTAAATGAGGATGCAGGTACTGCACCAATCCACAGTTCGTACCGTAAAAAAGGAATACTCATTAAGGCACAGGCGGGGGCATTTCACCCAACTGTCAAAGGGCTGAGGTCTAGTCCCAGGGCTGGACAACAGAACTAGAGTCCAGGACAACGGGTTCTAAGCTTGGCTCTCATATAGCCGATCTGCGTGACCTTGAACAAAGTCACTTTAGCTCTGTGGGCTGAGTTTCTTCATTGATAAAATTTTCTTCAGCTTCAAAAGCTAGATTCTGCAAGTCTCCTCGCAGCTGTAAACGCCTGATACAACGGCCAAATACCAATGATAACGAAACTGGGGTCTCCAAGCCCGGACCTGAGGTCCTGTTCCTCACGTACGCAGGAAGACCTCCGCCTCCCCTCCTGCCTCCGCCAAGCACTGCCCGGGCCGGGTGCCACAGGCCGGCAGGACTGGGCGCCCATTAGGTGCCAGCCAGGAGGGAGGAACACAATGCCGCGTCCGCACGCCTTCGAGACCCACGTGCACTGCTCCTTTAAATGCCCCGGCCCTGTAACAGCCCGCACCGCGTCCACCCCGGCGGGGGCTCCAGCGGCCGGGTGGACCGGGCCCTGCTGAAGGCCCGAGGCCTGGGGCCCCTCCCCGCGCTCCTCCCAGTTCCGGGCCGGCCCCGCCGCTGTCCCGGCGCCCTCCCCTCCCCGGCCGCTGGAGCCGCAGCCCCGGAACCCTCCAAGGGGCCGCGACCCACCGCCGCGAACGGCGTGCGGAGGGCAGGGGCCGGCTCGCGGGTTGCGGCTCCACCCCGTGTCCTTCGAGCCGCGGACGACCGGGCCGCGACCCGCGCGCGCGTTCCAGCCCGCTCACCTGCTCCGCCGCGGTGCTCCGGCATTGTTTACGCAGCTGGCAGAGCGCCCGCCGGACCCGGCGCCGGCGCAGACCCCGCCCCCGGCCCGCCCCGGCCCCACCCCCGCCCCGTAGGCGACGCTACGCTCCCCGGCCCACGTCGGGGCCCCAACCTGAGCCGCGGCCCTGGAAAGGCAAGGGGAGCGAGAGAGGCCTGGCTTACCCCTATTCGCCGCAGGGACCGCGGAATGGACCTGACGTTGGACTGAGCACTGACCTTAGAGTGAGTGGAGGCTGGGCCTGTAATGTAAGAAGGCCTTGGCGGCAGCACCATAGGACGGTAGCGCATTTGCTTCGTGGACAGTCTCCTGTCTTGTAGTTTTAGGTCCCCGCATTCCAACCCCCCCACCCCACCCCCTGTACTTACTCACAATAAGGGAGCTCTAGTGGCCTGGGGTGAGCTAACATCTTGAGAGTTTTCTTGGTCTGTATTCTAGAGCTTCAAAACTACCAGATAAAATTGAACAGGAATGAAATTGCTACCCATGACCTGAGAATTGACCTGGAACGTTGTTTCCAGGATTTGGAGTCCAAGGGGCGAGTTGTCAATAATCTGATATTTCTGAGTGGCTTCATATTTTAAAAAGGTGAAGTTCACACAACATAAAATTAACCATTTTAAAGTGTGCCATTCAATGGCATTTAGTACGTTCACGGTATGGTACAATCCCAGCCACCTCTATCTAATTCTGAAACATTTCCATCACTCCAAAACAAAACCTCCTACCCATTTAAACGTTTCTTCACTTCTCCTTCTGCCCTCAGTCCCTGGCAACCTATTTACCTATTTTGGATATTTCATATAAATGGAATTATAACAATATGTGACCTTTTGTAGCTGTCTTCTTTCACTTAGCATAAATGTTTTCAAGGTTCATCCACATTGTGGCATGTATCAGCACTTCATTCCTTTTTATGGCTGAATAATATTCCATTGCATGTATAAACCACAATTTGTTTATCTGTTCATCCACTGATGGGCCTTTGTGCTGTTTCCACCTTTTGGCTATTGTCAGTAGCACTGCTGTAGACATGCGTGTACAAATATTTGTCTGAATACCTGTTTTCAGTTCTTTGGGGTACATACCTAGGAGTTGAATTGCTAGATCATACGGAAATTCTATTTTTAACTTTTTGAGGAACCATCAAACTGTTTTTCACGAGCCTGAACCATTTTACACTCCTACCAACAGTGAACAGAGGGTTCCAATTTCTCCACATTCTCCATCACTTGTTATTTAACATTAAAATTTAAAATTATTTATCGCCTTCCTAATGGGTATGAAGGTTTTGGTTTGGATCTCCCTGTTAACTAGTGATGTTGAGTGTCCTTCCTGTGCTTGTTGACCGTTTGTATATCTTCAGAGAAATGTCTACTCAAGTCCTTTGCCCATTTCTAATTGGGTTATCTTTTTGTTATTGTAAGTGGTTCTTTATATATTCTGGATATCAGACCCAATCAGATATATGATTTGCAAATATTTTCTCCCATTTTGTAGGTTGTCTTTTCACTTTCTGATAATATCCTTTAGTGCATACATGGCTTTAATTTTGATGAAGTCCAGTTTATCAATTTTTTCTTTTATTGCTTGTGCATTTGGTGTCATAGTCAAGAATCTGTTGTCAAATCCAAAGTCATGAAGATTTACCTCTATGTTTTCTTCTAAGAGTGTTATGGTTTTAGCACTTACATTTAGATTGTTGATACGTTTTGAGTTAATTATTGTATATGGTGTGAGGTCCGGGTCCAGCTTCATTCTTTGGCATGTGGTTATCCAGTTGTCCCAGCACCATTTGTTGCAGAGACTGTTCTTTCCCCCTGTGAATGGTCTTGGACCCCCCCTTGTCAAAAATCATTGGGCTATAGATAAATGGGAAAAAACAAATTTTAAAAAGAGCTATTTAAATGAAAATAAACCCAAGATGGAAATGGGGCAGGTCCGCATTTTGACAGACAAAATAATGATCCAAATAATAACCTTTGATAAATTAGAGAAATGAATTACAAGTAACAGAAACAATGATTAAACAATAGGTTCTTTAAAATGTAAAGATCCTTCAGGGTCACAAACTCAACGCTAACTGATGTATGAGTCATCTCTGCAGAATCCCCAAGAAAGGACTGCCCAGCCAGGTTTGTCGTTGTTTTGGGAACTTTCTGTATTGTACTTTATTGAGAGGTTGAATTTCAGCCCGTAATGTGGAGCATAAAGACTCGTAAAGTGAGTTTAGGAGGTATTCCCTCTTCCATTTTCTGGTAGAGTTTGAGAAGGATTGGTGTTAGTTCTTTAAAGGTTTTGTAGAATTCACCCAGAGAAGCCATCTGATCCTGCCTTTGAAGAGATTTTTGATCACTGATTCGATCTCTTACTACTGATTCAATCCCTTTACTTTTTATAGGTTTGTTCAGATTTCCTATTTCTTGTTGAGTCAGTTTTGGTAATTTGTGTGTTTCTAGGAATTTGTCCATTTTCTGTAGATTATCTAATTTGTTGGTGTATAATTGTTCATAGTATACCCTTATAATTCTTTGTTTTTCTTCAAGGGTCATAATGATGTCCCCACTGTCATTCTGATTTTAATTATTTAATTATACCTTTTCTCTTTTTTATCAGTCTAGCTAAACGTTGGTCAATTTTATTGAGCTTTTCAAATTTTTCATTTTAGTTATTGTACATTTCAGCTCCAGAATTATTTCTGTTTGGTTCCTTTTTATAATTTCTGTCTCTTTGTTGATCTCTTCTATTCGTTTATACATTGATTGTTCTCTGGTTTCCTTTAGTTCTATGTCCACAGTTTCCTTGAGCTATTTGAGCATATTTAAGACAGTTCATCTAAAGTCTTTGTCTTAGCAAGTCCAATTTCTGGGCTTCCTCGGAGATGGTTTCTGCCAAATTCTTTTTCCTGTGAATGAGTCATACTTTTTCTTTGTATGCCTTGTAATTTTTTGTTGACAACTAGACAATTTGAATATTGTGGCAGCTCTGGAAATCAGATTCTGTACCCCTTGGCAAGGTTTGCCGTTATTGCTTGTTAAGGGTTACAATCATCCGTTTGTTTAGTGACATTTCCAAACTATGTTTGCAGACTGTATTCCTTTTTTTAATTTAATTTTTATTTTATATTGGGGTATAGTTGATTTACAATGTTGTGTTAGTTTCAGGTGTACAGCAAAGTGATTCAGTTATACATATACATATATCCACTCTTTTTCAGATTCTTTTCCCATATAGGTTATTGAAGAATATTGAGTATAGTTCCCTGTGCTATACAGTAGGTCCTTGTTGATTATCTATTTTATATATAGTAGTGTGTATCTGTTCATCTCAAACTCCTAATTTATCCCCTTTCCCCTTTGGTAACCATAAGTTTGTTTCGAAGTCTGTGAGTCTGTTTCTGTTTTGTAAATAAGCTCATTTGTATCATCTTTTAAAATTCCACATATCAGTGATATCATATGATATTTGTCTTTCTGTCTGACTGACTTCACTTAGTATGATAAACTCTAGGTCCATCCATGTTGCTGCAGATGGCATTATTTCATTCTTTTTATGGCTGAGTAATATTCCATTGTATATCTGTACCACATCTTCTTTATCCATTCCTCTGTCGATGCACATTTAGGTTGCTTCCACGTGCAGACTGTATTCCAATCATGTGTAGTCACTGAGGTCTCTGTTCCATTATCTCATTGGTCAGCCACTGACTTGACACAGATTTCCTTAAATACCTGGAGTTCACCCCCACCCCGCCCCAAATTAGAAGAAACCTCTCCTGGTCTTTGTAGATTGGCCCTGAGCTGGGTTCTCCTGCTGCACTTAACCAGGCCACCTGCAACTCTGCCTTAGTCTTTGTTTCCTGCTTGCATGGAAGATTAGCCAAAAGTGCAAGCCTAGGGTCCTCTCAGGTCTTTTCTGAGCATGTGTCTGGCCCTGGACATGTGTGTTGTAGTCTGGATTTCCTGATATAAGAAGTAGGCCTTCAAAGCCCTTGTTCTTCCAGTATCTTCCTCCTCAGCCTTCCCCTTTGCAGGCTTTTTGGTTTGTCTGCTGCTTAACCCCATCTGCCGCCCCTTGCCCCAGACAACTGTGGGTACTGTATGTCTTTAAATCCTTTCAAAAGATGCCACCTGGGAAGCTGCTCCAGTCTGAGGGGGGTGAAGCAAATGTCAGCCTCTGCACCCTCACGGACCTGCCAGCTGGGCCAAAATGTACAGCCACATTTTTGAGAACAAGGTCTGTATTGCCCACCTTGGCATCAGCAAGCCACAGCAGGGATTCAGGCTGTTGTCCCCCTGGCTGCTGCTGGGCTGGGGAATGGGAGATGGTGGGTGGGTAAGCAAAAATGCTGCAACAATTTCTTACTGAAATAGCAGCCTCTTTCTTCATGAGTCACTCCCCTGGTTGCTCTAAGTTTTTTTTTTATTATTAGATTCCAGAGTTCCAGAAAAGCTGATTCTGTCAGATTTTATCAGCTTAATGGTTGCTTAAGTGGAGGTACTGATTCTTGGAGCCCCTGGTCTGCCATTTTCCATGACATCACTCCTAAGTAGCCTGACTTTTACCACTGAACACTATTGACTGAAAAATTTTCTCCTTGATGCCGTGCTCGCCTTATTTCTCTCCATGGCGGATTTCACCTCCTCTGCCCATTGTTGCTTCCAGGCGTCACTGGAGTTCTTTTCTCACTGTGCACACTCTTCTTGGGGAATCCACCCATGACCTAAGCTGCCACCTCTATGTTGATGAATCTCCAACTTAGTCCTCTCCCCAGAGCCCCAGACATGTGGACCACTACTCATGGACCACTCCACTCAGAAATCCCACAGATCACTCTAGGTGAAGCCGTGTGAGTAAGTTCTGGCTAATGGGATGGAAGGAGAAGAGGTACATCCTCACTCTTATTCTTCTTGCTATCTGGAACGTGGAGGTGATAACCAGAGCTCAAGCAGCCATCTTGGACCGTGACGACCATGAGGATGGAGAATCAATAAAATGGAGGGAGCTCTGTCTTTGATGATTGTGGAGCCACTAGCTTAGAATTGCTTACCTCCTTACTGTGTCTCAGGGAGGGAAAAACAATTTTATCTTGTTCAACAGGCCATTGTTATTTTTTGACTCCTTCACATGAAACTAAGCCAAAGCTTGCTTAATGCACAAGACTGTTCCAGCCCTATTCCCCTTACACCATTGTTCCACTGGCTGTACTAAGCTACATGCACCTCTCTCTGCTAGCATTCCTTTGCACAGCATCTACTGCAGACAAGTCACTTTTCTCCCTCACTTCCTGTGAACATCTCTAGAGCAGGACCTATACATTTCTTGGATTCTTGACATGTCAACTTTTTAAAGCAAGAAAAAGAGGAATAGGGAATGGACAGTTCTTGGACCCCATTTATATGTGCTTTACATTTTATTTGTCTTAACTTGAACCATTAGAACAACTCTGGAGGGGTGGAACGTTATTATTGCTCTTTTATATATGGGGAAATAGAAGTCAACAAAGACAAAGATGTTTCCCAAATATACATGGATAACGAGGGGCAAAATTAAGTGTAGACCTTGAGTCTGTCTGACCTGATGCAGCAGCCCTCTTTAGCCCACTTAGAAGGTTCCATGTCAGTGCATCAGCTGGGCTGTGGCTGAGTAATCTTTGATGAATTAATTCCCTTCATGGTTCTCCTTTGAGATTGTCACTCTCAGCTGCTTTTCACATGCTGGTTTGTGAAGGATGAGTAAGCACCTTCCTGAACCTGACCTCGGTTCCAGAAGGGGTGGTTTCTGCTTCAGGTTTTGGTGTGCAGGGGATTTTAAGTTTCCTCAAAAAATTAAAACTAGAACTACCATATGGTCCAGCAATTCCACTCCTAGGTATTTATCCAAAGAAAATGAAAACACTACTCCGAAAAGATATATCCACCCCTATGTTCATTGTAGCATTGTTTACAATAGCCGAGATAGGGCAGCAACCTAAGTGTAAATAATTTTTAAATTTTTGAACAACGTCCATACTGTTTTCCATAGTGGCTGCACCAACTTACATTGCTACCACCAGTGTACAAGGGTTCCCTTTTCTCCACATCCTTGCCAACACTTGTTATTTCTTCTCTTTTTGATAATAGCCATTCTGACAGGTGTGAAGTGATATCTCATTGTGCTTTTGATTTGCATTTTCCTGATGATTAGTGATGTTGAACATCTTTTCATGTGTGTTGGTCATCTGTATATCTTCTTTGGAAAAATGTCTATTTAGCTCCTCTGCCCATTTTTTAATTGGGTTATTCGTTTTTCTGATGTTGGGTTGTATATTTTGGATATATTATATTTGTATATTTTGGATATTAACTCCTTATCAGATGTATTATTTGCAAATACCTTCTCCCATTCAGTAGGCAGCCATTTCATTTTGTTGATAGTTTCCTTTGCCATGCAAAAGCTTTTTAGTTTGATGTAGTGCTATTTGTTTATTTTTGCTTTTGTTTCCCTTGCCTGAATAGACAGATCCAAAAAAATATGCTAAGACCAATGTCAAAGAGCCTACTGCCTATGTTTTCTTCTAGGAGTTTTATGGTTTCATAAAACCTATGGTTTAGGTCTTACATTTAAGACTTTAATCCATTTTGAGTTTATTTTTGTGTATAGTGTGAGAAAGTGGTCCAGTTTGATTCTTTTGCAAGTGGCTGTCCAGTTTTCCCAACACCATTTATTGACAAGGCTGTCTTCCCCCCACTGTTTATTCTTGCCTCCTTTGTCATAGATAAATTGACATATAAGGGTGGGTTCATTTCTGGGTTCTCTATTCTGTTCCATTGATCTATGTGTCTGTGCCAGTATCATACTGTTTTGATGACTGTAGCTTTATAACATAGTTTGAAATCAGGGATTGTGATAACCTCCAGCTTTGTTCTTCTTTCTCAAGATTGTTTTGGCTATTCAGGATCTTTTGTGTTTCCATACAAGTTTTAGAATTATTTGTTCTAGTTCTGTGAAAAATACCATGGATATTTTGATAGGCATTGAATGGACTCTGTAGATTGCCTTGGGGCATATGGGCATTTTAACAATATTAATTCTTCCAAACCATGACCGTGTTATATCTTTCCATTTGTCTTTGTCATCTTCAGTTTCTTTCATCAGTGTCTTATAGTTTTCCAAGTATAGGTCTTTTACCTCCTTGGTTAGATTTATTCCTGGGTATTCTTTTTGATGCAATTGTAGATGGGATGGTTTTCTTAACACATTATTGACCAGAGATGTATTAATCCGTTTTTAGAGAGTGATACAACTAACATCACCGTGCAAAGTTGTTAGAACTTAAAATTGATCAGGGGTTCATTATAGAACTCATGATTGTCGTTATCATTCACATTTTGTTCCATTAGGTTTTTGTTCCAACCTTGTGTATATTATAAATGTAAAATTTTCTAAAATGACGCATCACAGAATTTTGAGTGAGGAAGAATTTTTCGGCGAGTTTTATGCAGATACTTTCTCTGATTGTCCGAGTGACATATATACTAGTGTCTCAGAAGATGATAGTTCTTCAGAATATAGTTCTGATTCAGACGATGTGAATATTAGGGCAAAAAAAGACAAAAAACCTTAGTGATTGATTCTGATACAGAAAGTGAAAATGAAACTCATGGTGCTGGAGAATGCTCCTTTGCTTCTACAGAAGAGTGAATTGAAGACAACATTTCATGAAAATTAGAAGACTTTACAGGTGAGTCAGGTGTAACTGTTGAATGTAATAAACCCGCAAAGTGTTAGTGAAATAACATAATTATCTTTGGCTGGCCAAAATAAAAATCACCGGCCATAGGCATTAGTTTCTGCAAAAATCCCCCAGTCAATAATGAGTTAATTTTATTTTTATTTTCTGATAGTTCATTGTTAGTGTATAGAAATACAACAGCTTTCAGTATATTAATTGTGTATCCTGTAACTTCACTAAATTTATTTCTTAGTTCTAATAGTTTTTTGGTTGATGTTTTTAGGATTTTCTATATATAGTATCACGTCATCCGAAAACAGTGACAGTTTTACTCCTTCCTTTCCAATTTGAATTCCTTTTATTTCTTTTTCTTGTCTGATTGCTGTGGCTAGGACTTCCAATACTATGTCGAATAAAAGTGGTAAGAGTGGGCATTCCTTGTTTCTGATTTTAGAGAAACATTTTCAGTTTTTCACCCTTGAGTATAATGTTGGCTGCTAGTTTGTCATATATAGCCTTTATTATGTTGAGGTGTGTTCCCTCTATAACTGCTTTATTGAGAGTTTTTATCATAAAGAGGTGTTGGATTTTGTCAAAAGCTTTTTCTGCATCTATTGAGATGATACTGTGATTTTTGTTCTTCATTTTGTTAATGTGGTGTATCACATTGATTGATTTGTAGATAATGAACCATCCTTGCATCCCTGGGATAAATCCCACTTGATCATGGTATATGTATGATCCCTTTAATGTATTGTTGAATTTGGCTTGCTAATATTTCCTTAAGGACTTTTGCATCTGTGTTCATCAGTGATATTAGCCTGTAATTTTCTTTTTTTGTGGCGTCTTTGTCTGCTTTCAGGTAAATGCTGGCTTCATAAAATGAATTTGGGAACATTCTTTCCTCTTCAGTTTTTTGGAATAGTTTGACATTAATAGTTTGGTATTAATTCTTCTTTAAATATTTGGTAGAAGTCATCTGTGAAGCAGTCTGGTCCTGGACTTTTGTTTGTCAGGAGGTTTTTTTTTTTAAATTACTGATTCAATTTCATTACTGGTAATTAGTCTGTTCATATTTTCTATTTCTTTCTGATTCAGTCTTGGGAGATTGTATGTTTCTAGGAATGTATGCATTTCTTCTAGGTTGTCCATTTTATTGGCATATAATTGTTCATAGTAATGTCTTATGAGTTTTTGCATTTCTGTGGTGTCAATTGTAACTTTTCCTCTTTCATTTCTGATTTTATTGATTTGGGTCCTCAATCTGTTTTTCTTGATGAGTCTGGCTAAAGGTTTATGAATTTTGTTTTTTTCAAAGAACCAGCTCTTAGTTTCATTAATCGTTTCTTTTTCTTTTTCTTTTTTTTTTTTGCGGTATGCGGGCCTCTCACTGTTGTGGCCTCTCCCGTTGCGGAGCACAGGCTCCAGACATGCAGGCTCAGTGGCCATGGCTCACGGGCCCAGCCGTTCCGCAGCATGTGGGATCTTTCCAGACCGGGGCACAAACCTGTGTCCCCTGCATCGGCAGGCGGACTCTCAACCACTGTGCCACCAGGGAAGCCCTTTTCTTTTGTTTTTAAAGTGTCTATTTCCTTTCTTTCTGCTCTGCTCTTGACGATTTCTTTCCTTCTGCTAACTTTGGGCTTTGTGTGTTCTTTTTTCTAGTTTTTCAGCCATAAGTTTAGGTTGTTTATTTGAGATCTTTCTTATTCCCTGAGGTAGGCTTGTATCGCTATAAACTTCCGTCTCAAGGCTGCTTTTGCTGTGTCCCATAGGTTTTGGACTGTTGTGTTTTCAAGTCTGGAACAGTTTCTTTGCCTCCCCTTTGAGCCATGCAAAGCCACTTTCCATGATACACCGTGTTTGGATAGTCTCACCTGTAGGGTTTCAGGACAGAGCCAGTCTGCCAGCTATGAAACCCAGCCATGGGCCAGTTGCTGGCAACAGATCTGCAGTATTGCCAGTCATGGGTGACACTGTGGACAGAGGGGATGCTTGAAGGACACACTGAAACAGCTCTTGCCAGTATGTCTAGAAATTGCCAGCAATTGCCTGAAAGTTTATGTCGATTCACGTAATGACTCACATTTACATCATTTTCTCTGCATGAGAGCTAGGATGGCTCATCTCTCCTCGGAGGATGTTTGTATTATTATTATTATTATTATTATTATTATTATTATTATTATTTGGCTGCACCATGCAGCTTGCAGGGTCTTATTTCCCTGAACCAGGGATTGAACCTGGGGCCCTGGCAGTGAGAGCACCGAGTCCTAACCACTGGACCACCGGGAATTCCCGATGTTTGTGTTATTTTAAAGGAGTTCCTATGATGTCTGCTTTTACCATTTCAGTAAGTTAAGCTAGACGTTTTCTAACTTTTTGGTTTTGCTACCCCTTTATGCTCTCAAAACTGAGGACTCCAAAAAGCTTTTGTTTATGTGGACTATATCTATCAATATTTACGGTATTAGAAATTAAAACTGAGAAATTTAAAAAATTTATTCTTTTTAAAGTAATAACCAATGACATATTAACATAACATTTTAATGAAAAATAACTATATGTTACTGCAAAAAATTAGCGAGAAAAGTGGCACTGTTTTACATTTGTGGTAGGTAGAATAATGTCCCCCAAAGAAGTCTATACCCTATTCCCTAGAACCTGTGAATATGTTAACTTTAAATGGCAAAAGGGACTTTGTAAATGTGACTAGGGTTAAGGACCCTGAGATGGGGAGTTTTCCTGGATTGTCCAGGTGGGCTTAGTCACACAAATCCTTAAAAGTGCAGAACCTTTCCTGGCTGTGGTCGGAAGGAGATGCAACAACTAAAGAAGAGTCAGAGGGAAATGCAGTGTTGCTGGCTTTGAATATAGAGGAAAGAGACCTCAAGCCAAAGAAAGAGTGTGGCCTCTACAAGTTGGAAAAGGCAAGGAGACACATTCTCCATTAGAGCCTCGAAAAAGGAGCACAGCCCTGTAACACCTGTTAGTCCCGTAAGACGTGTGTTGGACTTCTGCCCTACAGAACTGTAGGGTAATAAGCATGTATTACTAAGCCACTAAGTTTGCGGTAATTTTTTATAACAGCAAGAGAAAACTAATACAACATTTTTGCAAATTTCTTTAATGTCTGGCTTATAAGCAGACAACTGGATCCTCACATCTGCTTCTGCATTCAATCTTTTGTGATATGCCGCTTTGGTGGAAGTATACGAAGAAAATTTGACCTTGCATAGATTTAAAGTTGGAAAACGTAAGAATGTTTCAATAGCCTTCTCAGATCATTGTGGATTATTCTGATACTATGCTAAGTTTAACAATTGTAATTTCTTATAGTTGCAGAGTGGAGTCTGAAATGATATCAATAACTTTTCATATCTGTTACATTAAAATGCATTGATCTCTCTTGAACTTTAATGGATCCTTTTACCCATGCATGATTTTATAACATCATGTATTGACCATTTAGAAAAACATTGGTTCACTGATTATGCAGATCTTCCAAATATTAACACACTTCATTTTACACTATAAAAAACACAAATTTTTAATATCACCACCAATCTCATCCGGAAAATCTTTAGGTGCTGGGAAGCTATTAAAGTCACTATGGCAGATACAAGTTTTCTAGAATTCTCCTTTTCACTTGAAAGCTTACATTTTGTCATTAGCAACACATACCATCAGTATCTCCCTATGACTTGTTTCCCTTTGAAATGATAGACTCACTTTGTTCATTTTCAAGAAAATGTCTGCCAGGTACACAAGTCTGAATAGCTTTCAGTTGTCCATCATACTTCCAAGCAAAAATGATGTTCTCTAGAAAAAGCAGCTAGTGCAGCTTACGTGTAAGCGTAATCACATGAGTGCTTTTCATAGAGACAACCAAGACACTTCAGATTGTAGCAGAAATGCTTGATGCCTGCTTCCCATTTCACTACACAGAATGGTAAAAGGATTATAAATCAAGGGTAGAGATTAAATAAAATGGATAACCTTTACTGATTTCTTTTGTACGTTCTCAGTTGAATCTGACTCTTTTAAAAAGTCACTAATTTGTGACAGTGACTGATGTAATGACTACCAGTACTGTTTGGCGCTGCTGAGTTCTTCTACACTCCGACACCAGAAGTTTTACCTGCCATTGCTTTTGTTCCATCAGTGCACATGTCAACATAGTGAGAAAGAATAATAATGAAATCTTAGTATTAGTATGAAAACCATATTGCCCACACATACCCTAGGGGTCTGCAGATCGCACTTGGAGAACCACCAATTGAAGCCGTTTTCTCTCCGGGCTCCACCTTCGTTCAGTATTTCTATGGCGTGAAGCGGATGGGCGCAGCATTTTGGTGTTTGTTTCTTTAAACCATTTCAAGGATGTGCATATCACCTTGTCATTTTTCTTACAAGATTTATGAAATTAAATTATACTTTGTAGACAACCCGGCAAACATTTTTTTTAATAGCCTGGCTTCCACTTTCTTATTTTCTTTGGTTGTGTGTACCACTCTACACGTGTTGGTTTAGGAAGGAAAGTAGTAGCTGTCCAATAGTCATGCCCACTGAGTGAGGAATTACTTTACTGAACGTGGAGGGAAAAGGTGTGATGCATGTTAAGGTAATCGAACAAGGAGGCCATTAGACTGAATTGGCTCTAATGCCTTGGTGCCCCATGCAGGCAAACCAAAACCTAAGCCAGAGTTGATGCACTTGAACCAGAGAAAATGAAACTTAAGAACCACCAACCACAAACAGCCAACTAGGCTTTCCCAAATAAGGCAACTAACTGCTTAAGCTGTGGCCAATCAAATAATTTCCTTGCTTTGCTTCTTCTCTGTAAAACCCCTCCCCTCGCTCCTGTCAGTGAGAGCTCCTAATCACCTTTGGTTTGGTGCTGCCCAGTTAAATCAATGTGGACTCAAATAAACTGTTAAAAAAAAAAAAAAGTTAATGTGCCTCAGCTTATCTTTTTTTTTTTTGTGGTACGCGGGCCTCTCACTGTTGTGACCTCTCCCGTTGCGGAGCACAGGCTCCGGACGCACAGGCTCAGCGGCCATGGCCCACGGGCCCAGCCGCTCCGCGGCATGTGGGATATTCCCAGACCGGGGCACGAACCCGTGTCCCCTGCATCGGCAGGCGGACTCTCAACCACTGCGCCACCAGGGAAGCCCTATGTGAACCATTTTATAGCCTACTTTTTTCCCCTTAACATTGCATTATATTCATGTATTACTATGTAGTTTTCATCAACATTATTTGAAATAGTGGGACAATATTCCAGTGAATAGATACACCACACTATGTTTAACCATTCACTTACTGTTGTACTTTTTAGATTACTTCCAATTTAAAAAATTTTAGGGCATAGATTTCTTTGTATTTAGAATTATTTCCTTTAGGATGAATCTGCATAAATGAAATTATTGGGGCTTTTGAAGAATATTATGAAATTGCTTTTCAAAAGATTTGCATTAAGGTTTGCTCCCCTCCAGCAAGGTGTGAGACTGTCTCTTCCCTCTACCCTGGCTATTTTTAGAAATTACAGTTTTTATAAAATTGTTTGCTAATTTTTTTGAATTTTATTTATTATTTTTATACAGCAGGTTCTTATTAGTTATCTATTTTATACCTATTAGTGTATATATGTCAATCCCAATCTCCCAATTCATCACACCACCACACCCCCACTTTCCCCCCTTGGTGTCCATACGTTTGTTCTCTACATCTGTGTCTCTATTTCTGCCTTGCACACCGGTTCATCTGTACCATTTTTCTAGGTTCCACATATATACATTAATATACAATATTTGTTTTTCTCTTTCTGACTGACTTCACTCTGTATGACAGTCTCTAGGTCCATCCACATCTCTACAAATGACCCAATTTCATTCCTCTTTATGGCTGAGTAATATTCCATTGTATATATGTACCACATCTTCTTTATCCATTTGTCTGTCGATGGGCATGTAGGTTGCTTCCATGACCTGGCTATTGTAAATGGTGCTGCAGTGGACATTGGGGTTCATGTGTCTTTTCGAATTATGGTTTTCTCTGGGTATATGCCCAGTAGTGGGATTGCTGGGTCTTATGGTAATTCTAAGTTTAGTTTTTTAAGGAACCTCCATACTGTTCTCCATAGTGGCTATATCAGTTTACATTCCCACCAAAAGTGCAAGAGGGTTCCCTTTTCTCCACACCCTCTCCAGCATTTGTTGTTTGTAGATTTTCTGATGATGCCCATTCTAACCAGTGTGAGGTGATACCTCATTGTAGTTTTGATTTGCATTTCTCTAATAAGTAGTGTTGTTGAGCAGCTTTTCATGTGCCTCTTGGCCATCTGTATGTCTTCTTTGGAGAAACGTCTATTTAGGTCTTCTGCCTTTTTTTTTTTTTAACATTTTTATTGGAGTATAATTGCTCTACAATGGTGTGTTAGTTTCTGCTTTATAATGAAGTGAATCAGTTATACATATACATATATCCCCATATCTCTTGCGTCTCCCTCCCTCCCACCCTCCCTATCCCACCCTTCTAGCTGGTCACAAAACACCGACCTGATCTCCCTGTGCTATGTGGCTGCTTCCCACTAGGTATCTATTTTACATTTGGTAGTGTATATATGTCCATATATACACTTTGTCCCAGCTTACCCTTCCCCCTCCCCATGTCCTCAAGTCCATTCTCTCGTAGCTTTGTATCTTTATTCCCGTCTTGCCCCTAGGTTCTTCGTGACCATTTTTTTTTTTTAGATTCAATATATATGTGTTAGCATATGGTATTTGTTTTTTCTTTCTGACTTACTTCACTCTGTATGACAGACTCTAGGTCCACCCACCTCACTACAAATAACTCAATTTCATTTCTTTTTATGGCTGAGTAATATTCCATTGTATATATGTGCCACATCTTCTTTATCCATTCATCTGTCAATGGACACTTAGGTTGCTTCCATGTCCTGTCTATTGTAAATAGAGCTGCAATGAACATTGTGGTACATGACTCTTTTTGAATTATGGTTTTCTCAGGGTATATGCCCAGTAGTGGGATTGCTGGGTCGTATGGTAGTTCTATTTTTAGTTTTTTAAGGAACCTCCATACTGTTCTCCATAGCGGCTGTATCAATTTACATTCCCACCAACAGTGTATGAGGGTTCCCTTTTCTCCACACCCTCTCCGGCATTTATTGTTTGTAGATTTTTTGATGAAGGCCATTCTGACCAGTGTGAGATGATATTGCATTGTAGTTTTGTTTTTTTTATTTGCAGTACGCGGGCCTCTCACTGTTGTGGCCTCTCCCGTTGCAGAGCACAGGCTCCGGACGCACAGGCTCAGCGGCCATGGATTACGGGCCCAGCCGCTCCGCAGCATGTGGAATCTTCCCTGACCGGGGCACGAACCCGTGTCCCCTGCATCGGCAGGCAGACTCTCATCCACTGCGCCACCAGGGAAGCCCCTCATTGTAGTTTTGATTTGCATTTCTCTAATGATTAATGATGTTGAGCATTTTTTCATGTGTTTGTTGCCAATCTGTATATCTTCTTTGGAGAAATGTCTATTTGGGTCTTCTGCCCATTTTTGGATTGGGTTGTTTGTTTTTTTGATATTGAGCTGCATGAGCTGCTTGTAAATTTTGGAGATTAATCCTTTGTCAGTTGCTTCATTTGCAAATATTTTCTCCCATTCTGAACGTTGTCTTTTCGTCTTGTTTGTGGTTTCCTTTGCTGTGCAAAAGCTTTTAAGTTTCATTAGGTACCATTTGTTTATTTTTGTTTTTATTTCCATTTCTCTAGGAGGTGGGTCAAAAAGGATCTTGCTGTGATTTATGTCATAGAGTGTTCTGCTTGTGTTTTCCTCTAAGAGTTTGATAGTGTCTGGCCTTACATTTAGGTCTGTAATCCATTTTGAGTTTATTTTTGTGTATGGTGTTAGGGAGTGTTCTAATTTCATTCTTTTACATGTAGCTGCCCAGTTTTCCCAGCATCACTTATTGAAGAGGCTGTCTTTTCTCCATTGTATATCCTTGCCTTCTTTGTCATAGATTAGTTGACCAAAAGTGCGTGGGTTTATCTCTGGGCTTTCTATCCTGTTCCACTGATCTATATTTCTGTTTTTGTGCCAGTACCATATTGTCTTGATTACTGTAGCTTTGTAGTATAGTCTGAAGTCAGGGAGTCTGATTCCTCCAGCTCCTTTTTTTTCCCTCAAGATTACTTTGGCTATTCGGGGTCTTTTTTGTCTCCATACATATTTTAAGATTTTTTTCATTCTATTTCTGTAAAAAACGTCATTGGTAATTTGATAGGGATTACATTGAATCTGTAGATTGCTTTGGGTAGTATAGCCATTTTCACAATATTGATTCTTCCAAACCAAGAACATGGTATATCTCTCCATCTGTTTGTGTCATCTTTTATCTCTCCATCTGTTTGTGTCATCTTTGCTAATTTTTCAAGATTAAAAAAATACAAGAACAACTCCATGTTGTTATAAATTACACTGATTGCTAGGGAGTATGAATCTTTTTCTATATTCATTTACATTTTTTCTTTTGTGAATTGCCTATTGAGTCTTATGTGTGTGTATCGTTTGGTGTCTCGATGCTTTTCTTAATAATTTATATGAGCTTTTGTAATTAAGGATATTGGCCCCATTCAGGTATTTGCTATGAATATTTTCTGAGCTAACACAAAGGATCAGGTGAAACTGGACTGACCTGAGGCAGAGATCTTGCCAGTATCAAATTTATGAATATAATAATCAAGAGGCACATGCAAAGCAGGGGGAAGTCTGAGACATCCCCGGTGGTTCCTGGGTCTGCTTGGACATGTGCTCCCTGGCTCACAATAATATATGAAGTCTCTAACAAGGTTTGCAGGGCACCTCACACAGTGCGGGGCGGGGGGTGGGGGTGGGGAGTGGCACTTAGGTCCTCTAAATTTAGGTCATCTCTATTTTATACCCAATAGTTGTACAACTCTAATATTACCCTTTCCAGTCATAAATCCAGAGTCTAGGTCTGTTTATGATAAGCCATTGTAAACCAGAGACGTCATGCTGAAAGAATTTAGTTTATAAGCACTCTCCTCCTAGCAAATATCCAGTTGTCAGTATATTTACAAGGGGATTAGACCAGGTCGCTGGCCTTTCTTTCCCTGGGAATGTCCCCCACTAATCGGAAGAGGAATGGGTCCAAGCCAGCTGCCTAACTTCTTTCCTCCTCATTTCCCAAGGTAGCTGTTTGCATTAAAAATTTTTTTTTCTTTTGGACTCTAGAAGTTCTTAAAAACTGTAGTGTAATTAAGGGGGTTTCTGGTTTCAACAATGACAGAGTAGCTTATATTAGTCTAATCCTCTTACAGACAACAGTTATAAACTCTAGACAAAATATTTTAAAAATACATACATTATTTTAAGACACTGGAGAGCAAAGAAAGCAGGCAGAAACTGGAGGGTATTTGACTCTTGAGGAGGGAGGTGCACTCTGTAAATCCTGCTTTCCTGTGACTTGCCCCTGGAGGCACTGACCAATCTGTAAGAGCTTGGGGTGACTAAAAGTCAAGTAGGAAGCCACAGTAAGTCACAGACACAGTCAAATGTATCCTAAGACACAAAGTTAGGTACCAGAGCATGGAGTTTGAGGCTGGCAGGGTAAATAGAAATTGGGGGAGGCCATCCTGGAAGGAAGGAGCCACAGAGTGGAGAACCCCCTCCCAAATCTGCATGTAAATTCCCCCCAAAGCCATGGCTGACCCCTGAACTGTATTACTGTATCACCAGAGGTGAAGGGCATTTTATAATGATAAAAGAGACATTTCATCAGGAAGATACAACCATCCTAATTATGTCTGTATCTAACAATAGAGGTTCCAAGCTCATGAAACAAAAACTGAGAACTGAAGGGAGAAGTAGAAAAACTCACAATCATGGTTGGAGAGAGCTTAACCATCCTCTCTTAGGAATTGATAAAATGAGACAGAACACATACACGCACGCACGCACGCACACACACAACAGTAATGATAAAGATTGGAACAACACTATCTATGGCTGCTATAACAAATTACCGCAAAGTTGATGGCTAAAAATACAAAATAACTCTCCCACAGTTCTGGAGGTCGGATGTCTGAAATCAGTTTCTCTGGCCCCAAATCAAGGTGCCAGTGGGCAGCACTGCCTTTGGAGGCTCTGTTCCCTTGCCTTTTCCAGCTTCCAGAGCTGCATCCTTGGTTTGCAGTCCCTTCCTCCACCGGCAAAGCCAGAAATGTAGCCTTTTCCTTCACATTTCCTTCTTCTCTGTAGTCAAATGTCCCTGTGCCTGCTTCTTACAAGGACCACTTGTGATTACATTTAGGGCCCACCTTGGATAACCCATGATAATCTTCTCATCTCAAGATCCTTAACTTAGTCACACATGTAAAGCCCCTTTTGCCCTTGTATAGAAAACCCACACCGCTCCTGTGAGTCTCTCCTCTGCTCTCACATGACTGCCACACTCACAACACTTCTGACACCAGATGTGTGGGGTTATTCCCCACACCAAGCAATTCTCCACAACGCCAGGTGGGTGTCTACAGTTTAACTCAGTTCTCACACTATCTACCTGGAGATGGCATCGATCCCCCAGGTGAAGGGCTCAGTCCTACAAGACTGCAGATGCCACTCACAAGTAGTTGGTCCCCAGTTTACCCACAACTTCTGTCCAACATGACAACAGATCAGTGATCCCCAGGACCTTCTCCCCCTTGGATTCAATTACTTGCTAGAATAGCTCTCAGAACTCAGGGCAACACTTATGTTTACCATTTATTAAAGGATATGATAAAGATACAGAGGACAGAGGAACAACCAAATGAAGAGATACACAAGGCAAAGTCTGGGGCAGTCCCAAGCACGGGAGTTTCTATCCCCATGGATTTGAGGAGCTTCACCCTCCTGGCACATGGATGTGTTCACCAACGTGGAAGCTCTCTGAACCCCACACTATTAGGATTTTCATGGTGGCTTCATCATGTAGGTATGATCAATTTTTAAATCAATTTTCAGTCCCACCCATCATTCTCCAGAGAGGGGAGAGGAGCTGGAAGTGGGGTTAGTGATCAATCATGCCTGCATGATGAAGCGTCCATAAAAACCCCAGTAGTTTGGGGTTTAGAGAGCTTCCAGGTTCGTGAACACATGGAGGTGCTAGGAGAGTGGTGGCCCCGAGAGGGCGTGGGAGCTCCATGCCCCTTCCCATATACCTTGCCCCATGCATCTCTTCCATCTGGATGTTCATGGGTATCTTTTATCGTATTTTTAATAATAAACTGGTAGGCAGTAAGTAAACGGTTTTCCTGAGTTCTGTGGGTCACTGTGGCAAATTAATCAAAACCAAGGGGAGTGTTGCGGGAACCTCCAGTTTACAGCTGGTTGGTCAGAAGCACAGGTAACAATGTGGACTTTTGACTGGCATCTGAGATGGGAGGTGGGGGGCAGTCTTATGGGATCTGTTGCTGTCTCCAGGTAGACAGTGTCAGAATTGAGTTGAATTGTAGGACACTCATCTGGTGTCATACAGTTGCTTGGTGTGGGAAAAACTCTCACACATCTGGTGTCAGAAGTGTTGTGAGTGTGATAGTAGTGTGAGAGTAGAGGAGAGACAAAAAAGAGGAGGACTGAGGTTTTCTTTAAAGCCATATAAGGTAATATTCACAAGTTCAGGGATTATAATCTGAATATCTTTGGGGACCATTTTTTTAGTCAACCACAGTCCAACCCTCAGACCTCAAAGAGTCACGTCTATCCCACATACAAAACACAGTCACCTCATCCTAGCATCCTCCTAAGTCTCAACCTATGACAGTATCATCTCAAGCCACAAATCTTGTCTAAATATCATCAGCTCAAAATCTCGTCACGTATATCATGTAAAACAGGTATGGGTGAGACTCTGGGTATGAGCCATCCTGGAGCAAAATTCCTCTCCATCTGTGGACTTGTAAAATTAGAAAACAAGTTACCTGCTCCCAAAATACAATTGTGGGACAGGCACAGGGTAACAGCTGTAGACATTCCCATTTCAAAAGGGAGAGAATGGAAGGAAGAAAGAGTCACGAGCCCCAAGCAATTTTGAAATCCAACTGGCCAAACTCCATTAGGTCTCAAGATCCAGGAGTTATCCTCTGTGGCTTGAGGCTTCCACCCCTACCCTGCCCCCTGCTTCCCCATCTTCTTTTTTCTTGAAGGGTAGCACATGTTTGCACCAGAGTAGTTTTATCAGCCTGCTTCCGGCCTCTAGAATTTTGGTGACAACCTTCTTTCATTTCACCCTTTCTCTTTCAGTTCAAGCTGGCAGTGTTTCTGCTGACATAACATTCTCAAAACCCTTGTGTATGTCAAGGACATTAATCACACCATGAAACAAGAGGTTCTTCCACAGAGCTTCCCTGGAGTCTCCCATCTCTATTCTTGGCTTCTGCTCAAATGGCTGGGGGGATCCACGGTGACGTGTCTCATCTCTTCAGCACTAGCAAATGGCTCTCCAGCCACACCCTTGGCCTTCTCTCTACAGTCTGCTTTTTGGACAGTGACTCTCCTAATTAGCATGTTTTGCAATCTGGATAGGTCAAGAGTTTCCCAAATCATCAATTCTTGGTGCTTAACCGTTCTTCCCTCAATTTATCTGTTACCTCTCAAATTTTACTATAAGCAGCAAGAAGAAACCAGGCTGCATCCTCTGCACTTTGCTTGGAAGTCTCCTCAGCTACACTTGCTCACAAGTTCTGCTCTCCTCACAACAGGAGGACATAATTCAGCTAAGCTTTCTGCCATGATATAATAAGGATCCTCTTTCCTTCTGATCACATGTTCCTCATTTCCTCTGAACCTTCACCAGCGGCACCTTGAACATCCATACTTTTTGCCAACAGTCTGTTTATGACAATCTAGGTGTTCTCTAAGATTATGTGGGCTTTTCTACTGTGCCCCTCACTTCCATCTGAGCCGTCACTGACAGTCTTTAACAACCGTTATTTCTCCTAACAGTCTACTCGCAGCAATCCAGGCTCTTTCTATCATGCTTCTCAGAATTCTTCCAGAGTCTATCCTTTCCCCAAATCCAAAGCTACTCTGTGTTTTCAGGTGTTTGTTACAGCAGCACCCCGCTTCCAGGCAGTAAAATCTGTATTAGTTTTGCATGGCCCCTGTAACAAATGACCACAAGCCAGTTGGCTCAAAACAACATACATTCACTCTCTTCTACCTCTGAAGGTCAGAAGTCTGCAATTAGTTTCACGGGGCCAAAACCAAGGTGTCAGAATGCAGTGCACACTCCAGAGGCTCTCGGGGAGAATCCATTTCCTTGCCTTTCGCAGCTTTTAGTGGGGTTTCTCCTGCAGATTCCAGCTTGCCTTCTGTGGCTCATGGCTCCTTTATCCATCTTCAATGCCGGCAGCAGAGCATCTACAAATTTCTCTCTGCTTCATCATGGCATCCCCTTCTCTTCTGTCTCTGTAATCACATCTCCCTCTGCTTCCCTTATAAGTACACTCATGATCACATTTAGGGCCCATCTGGATAATCCAGGATAATCTTCCCATCTCAGGATTCTTAACTTAATCATATCTGCAAAGGTTCTGTTGCCATATGTGGTTAATTTTATGTGTCAACTTAGCTAGGCCACAGTACCCAGATATTTGGTCAAGCACTATTCTAGATGTTTCTGTGAGGGCATTTTTTAGATGGGATTATCATTTGAATCAGTAGACTTTGAGTGAAGCAAATTACCCCCCATAATGTGGATGGGCCTCATCCAATCAGTTAAAGCCTTAATAGAAAAAGACCGACTTCCCTGGAAGAAAACGGAATTCTGCCAGCAACTGGCCTTTGGACTCAAACTGCAACTCTCTTCTGGGTCTCCAGCCTGCCAACTACCCTGCAGATTTTGGATTTGCCAACCTCCATGATTGCATGAGCCCAATTCTTTAAAATCTCTCTCTCTCTAAATTTATACACACACATCCTATTAGTTCTGTTTCTCTTGAGAACCTGACTAATACATCATATAAGGTAACATTTAGTTTCCAAGAATTAGGACCTAGATACCTTTGGGGCCATTGTTCAGTCTATCACAAATGCCATCAATTCTTTTCAAGTGCATATGGAATATTCATCAAAATAGACCATATGCTGAACCATAAAATAAGCCTTAGTACATTTCAGTTTTATGTAATATGTTCTCTTTTGACAACAGAAATAAATGAGAAATCAATAATAATATAACTAGAAAAGTCCCACATATCTGGATATTAAGCAGTACCCATAGGACAAGGGAGAAATCACAAGGAGAGTTAGGAAATATTTCATACTGAATAAAAATACAACCGATCGAAAACTGAGGGTTGGGCTTCCCTGGTGGTGCAGTGGTTGAGAGTCCGCCTGCTGATGCAGGGGACACGTGTTCGTGCCCCGGTCCGGGAAGATCCCACATGCCGCGGAGCGGCTGGGCCCGTGAGCCATGGCTGCTGGGCCTGCGCGTCTGGAAGCCCGTGCTCTGCAGCGGGAGAGGCCGCAACAGTGAGAGGCCTGCGTACCGCAAAAAAAAAAAACCTCAAAAAACTGAGGGTTGCAGCTAGGCAGTGCTTAGAGTAAAATTTATAGCATTAAATGCTTACAGTGTTAGAAAAGAAGAAAGATTTAAAATTAATGACCTAAGTTTTACTTCCAGAACTAGAGGAGTGATTTAAACCCAAAGTGAGTAGCAGAAAAAATAATGATAAGAACAGAAATCAACAAAATAAAAAACAAATGATAGAGTAAATTAAAAATTCCAAAAGTTGGTTTTCTAAAAAGATTAATAAAATTGGTAAACCCCAGTAAGACTGATTAAGAAGAAAAATAAAGAAAGAAAACATAAATTACCAGTATCAGCAATAAAAGAGGGGTATCATCACAGATTCTACAGATGTTAAAAAGATAATAGATGAATATTATAAATAAGTCAATGACACTAAATCTGAAAACTTAGATGAAATGAGAAAATTTCTTGAAAAATCCAAATTATCAAAACTGACACAAAAATAAATACAAAAATTTAATGGTCCCTTTTTACAAATATTGTCTGTTACAGATGTTGAATTCCTAATTAAAAATCTTCCCACAAACAAAACTCCAGGACCAGATAGTTTCCTTGGTAGATTCAATAAAACATTTAAGGAAAAAATAATAATGCCAATCTTACACAAATCCTTTCAGAACACAAAGGAGGAAGGAAGAGTTTCCAATTTGTTTGGTGACACCAGCAATAAATAATCCTGAAGCCAAAATATGACAAAGATGCTACAAGAAAAGAACATTACAGATCAATATCCCTCATGAATATGGATACATAAATCTTTAACGAAATATTAGCAAATTGAATCCAGCAATGTGTAAAAAGAGCAATACATCAAGTTCAAATGGGATTTATCCCATGAGTGCAAGATTGGTTTCATATTGGAAATCAATCAAAGTAATTCATTGTATCAACAGAATAAAGAAAAACCATTATGATCTCAGTAGATGTAGAATAAGCATTTGAAAGAATGCAACACTCATTCATAATAAAAATCTCAGAAAACTAGGAGTACAAGAGAATTTCTTCATTCTGATAAAGGCCACCTATGAAAAACCTATAGCTGACATACTTAATGATGGAATATTGAATGTTTTTCCCTAAGACTGGGAAAAAGGCAAGAATGGTCTCAGTTTTATTCAGTATTGTACTAGAGCCATAATGATTGCAATCAGGCAAAGAAAAATAAAAGGTGTAAGGATTGGGAAGGAAGAAGAAAAACTATTTATATCTGACATAACCATGTATGACATCTATGAAACAACCACTAGAACTAATAAGTGAGTTTAGTAAGGTCACAGATTACTAGGTCAATATACAAAAGTTAAGTGTATGTCTATATACTCACAGCAAGCAGTTTAAAATGGAAATTAAAAAATCTCTTTTTAATAGTTTCCACAAACCAAAAAAATTAGGAAAAAATTTATCAAAATACATGCAGAACTCTACCATGAAAACCACATGACAATCATGAGGAAATTCAAGAAAATCTAAAGCAATAGAGAAATATATCATGTTTGTGGATGAGAAGATGTCAGTTCTCTCCAAATCTATCTATAAATTCAATGTGCCAGTTAAAGTCTCAATTAAATTAAAATCTTTTTGGTGGAAAATGACAAGTTGATTAAAATTTTCTAATGGAAATGTAAAGAACCTATAATAGTTTAAACAATCTTGAAAGAGAGCAATTGAAGGCTCCACTGAATCCGATTTCAAGACTACTGTGGTAATAAAGACAGAATCAAGTATTGGCATAAAGGCAAATAGATCAATGGAACAGAATCTAGAGTCCACACATAGATAATTGATTTTTTTTTTTTTTTTTTTTTTTTTTTTTTTGCGGTACGCGGGCCTCTCACCGTTGTGGCCTCTCCCGTTGCGGAGCACAGGCTCCAGATGTGCAGGCTCAGCGGCCATGGCTCACGGGCCCAGCCGCTCCGCGGCATGTGGGATCCTCCCGGACCGGGGCACGAACCGCATCCCCTGCATCGGCAGGCGGACTCTCAACCACTGCGCCACCAGGGAAGCCCCTAATCAGTTGATTTTTGACGAAGTTACCAAGGTAATTCAGTAAGGAAAGGAACGTATTTTCAAGAAATGGTGCTGGAACTATTGGATAAATGTATATGAAAAAATGAACCTTGTCCCCATCATAGACCTAAACGTAAATGCTAACACTATAAAACTTCTAGAAAAAATTTAGGTCATTATTTTCATGACCTTGGGATTGGGGACGTTTTCTCAGAGCAGACACAAAAAAAGCACTAAACATAAAATTAAAAACTGATAAATTGGACTTTTTTGAAGTTGAAATTTTCTGCTTACTAAAAGACACCATCAATAAAACAAAAGGACAGGGCTACCCTGTTGGCACAGTGGTTAAGAATCCGCCTGCCGATGCAGGGGACACGGGTTTGAGCCCTGCTCTGGGAAGATACCACATGCTGTGGAGCACTCAGCCCGTGCACCACAACTACTGAAGCCCGCGCGCCTAGAGCCCCTTCTCCGCAACAAGAGAAGCCACCACAGCGAGAAGCCCGCGCACCGCAATGAAGAGTAGCCCCCGCTCGCCGCAACTAGAGAAAGCCTGCACGCAGCAGTGAAGACCCAACGCAGCCAAAACTAAGTAAAATAAATTTATAAAAAAACAAAAGGACAAGTCAGATTGTTGGAAAAATTTTGCCATACATATATTTGACAAAAGACATATCCAGAATATATAAAGAACTCCTATAAATAAATAACAAAATGACAGACTATCCAATTAAAAATGGGCAAAAGACTTGAACAGATACCTGACAAAAGAAGATAAACAAATGGTTAAAAAAGGCATGAAAAGATGCTCAGCATCATTAGTTGCCAAGAAAATGCAAATTCAAATCCCAATGAGGTACGATTTATCCCCCTGACAATGCCAAATGCGGTGAGAACAGCAAGCAGCTGGAACTCTTATACAGGGGGGAGTGTTAAACGATCCAGTCATCATGGAAGACTGTTCCACATCCGTCCATACTATGACCCAGCTGTTCTATTCCATTCCTAAGTATTTATCCACGAGAAATAAAACAATGTCCAGAAAAAGTCTCTTATGAGAATATTCATAGCAGTTCTATTCATGTGTCAAAAATTGACAACAGCTCTAATATCTATCAACAGAATGGATAAACAAATTATTGTATATTTATACAATAGAATATTCAGCAATAAAAAGTACTGGGCTTCCCTGGTGGCACAGTGGTTAAGAATCTGCCTGCCAGTGCAGGGGACATGGGTTCGAGCACTGGTCCAGGAAGATCCCACATGCCATGGAGCAACTAAGCCCGAGCACCACAACTACTGAGCCTGCACTCTAGAGCCCGTGAGCCACAGCTACTGAAGCCCATGTACCACAACTGCTGAAGCCTGCGCACCTAGAGCCCATGCTCCGCAGCAAGAGAAGCCACCACAGTGAGAAGCCCGTGCACCGCAACGAAGAGTAGCCCCCGCTCACCACAACTAGAGAAAGCCCACGCACAGCAACGAAGACCCAACTCAGCCAAAAGAAAAAAAAAAGAAGACCATAAAAAAAAAAATGTACTGATACATGCAACAGCATGAATAAATCATAAACATATTATAGTAAAAGAAGACAGGCACATTAAGAGTACATATGGTATGATTCCATTTGTAAAAAGTTTAAGAATGGGCAAATTTATCTATGGGCTAGAAATCAGAACAGTGGTTTCCTCTGGGGGGTGAAGATTAACTGGAAGGGGTTATCAGGAACTTTCTGGGTGATAAAATTGTTGTGTATTTTGGCAGAGTAGTGGTTATATGGACGTGTATGCATATCCAAACTCACTGAATTGTATATTTAATATCTGCATTTCACTGTATGTAAATTTTTATATATTGTATGTATAATATAAAATATATATTTATATTTGTTACGGGCATCCCAATATCTCAAAAATAAGTGCTACTTAAGGGGAAGCTCAAAAGTAAAATAAAACACATTTAACTGGGTTTGTTTTTCCCCTCCCCTTTCCTTGTCTATTGTAAATATGCAATATCTTAAAATAAATAATAAAGATGGAAAAAATTTTGTTGTCTTTTAAAATATTATATCCAATGAAAGCTTAAAGAGTCTTTGCTGAGATAGAAATTTGAAAAACATATTTATTTTTCTTATGTATTTTTTTCTGAATTTCTCTTTAATCCATCCAGAATTTAGTGGGGAGAATGGCTGATTCCAGTGGTAGAGAGGAAAGGGCTTTCTTTTCACCTCCAAGTTCTTTCCCCTTCCCTCCTTGCTTCTAGGTGCCTGCTTCTTCTGGCCAAAGAAAGAGGCAGTAGAAAAGTCTGAGGTGGCTATTCAGGGTGAGAGCTGAGTGTCGCCCTCTCCACAAAGGGCACTTGTCCTTTTCCTGCACATGACTGTCTTTGTCTAAATGGCCTCACTTTCTGATTAATACAGCTCAAAATTGGCCCATTTCCTTGAAATTAAAACAAAAGTACAGTCCCGGAAATGCTCAGAAGAAGATAAAGAGGAAATAGTTACCTGAAAAAATAGGAAAATGCTCTAAATGGAATTTTATACCCATCCTGTGAAACGCATGGAGTGTTGTACATCTGATAAATATGGACCTTTGGGGAAAGGATGATTCTATGATTGGCTCTGGTCTTTGGGCATCAGCCCTGGGGAGCTGGGGGTAGTTGGAAGTACATGTGGTAAGAGGTGCCTGAGTCTGACCTACAGGGTCGTATTTCAGTGCCAGGCTTAGTGGTATCTACACTCTGTTCTTAAACTAAAGAGCAGCCGGTCTCGGGACAAGTTGAAGAGAACTTTGGCCTCAGAGCCTTTTCCAAAGCCAGGTCTACATGGCAACCACTGTCAGCAGTGGCAACATCTGCAGATACAAGAAGCAGCCGGCAATTGTTGATCTTCCATAGATCTTCATAGCATTTATTTGAGGGCGTTTAAAACCATGAGACCAGAATTATCTGGGATTTGTGAACGCTGCAAAACGCGATGATAGGATAAAGCTGTGTGAACTCTTGTCTCCAGCTCACACCCCTAAGTGAACGTTACCCTCCCGAATCACTGCAGGAAGCACCGCATGGGCGCCTGGCTTAGAACATGCTTTAGATTTCTTCTGTTCAAATTGATGTAAGAATCAACATATGATCCACAAGGGGGAAATCAGCTTGGTTTTCTTAATTCACATCCATTGGTTGTGAATAACTTGTGTCTGTTTCCAAAAATTCAGTCCACCCCCAGAAAGGACAAAGATTGGCCGACAGTGAAGGTATTAAAGGAAATGTCCGGCCCACTCTTTTGAAATGTTTGCCATCAGAGTTCTCCACGGACATCAGGTGGTTGGTTGCCTTCCCCACAGAGATGACTCTGAAGGGATTGCTCTTGTTGGACACGTCGGTCCTATTGGCTTGTCACCACCCTTCTTCTGATGCCATATTCCTTTAGGGTTGGACCTGAACAGCACTTACAGATTTCCCTTCTGCTCAAAGTGAAAAACAGATGTCAACCCTGCCGCTAATATTTCTGCATTTTTTTCTAACTTTTTCTTCCTCTCCTGCTCCCACTTGATGGTTTGGAGGATGAGAGGTCATAAAAGATTTCTGAGGGGTGGAAGGAACAAACAGCTTTTCTCATATCTCCCTCCTCCGCAATTTTCCAACCTAAAAAATGACCACTTTCCTCACCAGATGACGTCAGCACAGTCACGGTGATTCACCTGGATCCCGGGTGAGGGCTGAGTTCCCTCTGTTTCACGCCTCCCTCCTTCTCTACTTTCCTCCAGCCCCCCAGTGATGTTCCCTGCAGAGCAAAGGCCCTAAAATGTTTATTCCCTCTGCTTCCTTTCCTCTGCCTACCACATGTTCTTCTCGTCTTTGCCTGATAAGCATCTATTCTGTATACTTTTATTTACCGAAATTAAAAATTTTTTCTTGTTCATATAAGATAGACTTTAAAATATATTTTAGAAACACTGTAACATCTACTTATGACATTTTAAAATGTACAGTGTTCCAAGGTTCCTAAATTACAATCCCTTTCTAGCCCATCTCTCCTTCGGCTTTTTGTTTTTTACTTTATTTTTATTTTTAGTTGTGGTAAAATACACATAGCATAAAACTTAACCATCTTAACCATTTTATTTTTTTTTTTCTTTGTGGTACGTGGGCCTCTCACTGCTGCGGCCTCTCCCGTTGCGGAGCACAGGCTCCGGACGCGCAGGCTCAGCAGCCATGGCTCACGGGCCCAGCCGCTCCGCGGCATGTGGGATCTTCCCGAACCCGGGCACGAATCCGTGTCCCCTGCATTGGCAGGCGGACTCTCAACCACTGCGCCGCCAAGGAAGCCCACCATCTTAACCATTTTTAAGTATACGGTTCAGTAGTGCTAAAGTACACTCGCATTGTCATGCAACCATCGCCACCATCCATCTCCAGAAATTTTTTTTTAAATTACTAAACTTTATTTTTTGGAGCAGTTTTAGGTTCACAGCAAAATTGAACGGGAAGTGCAGAGCTCCCATATACCCCTGTCTACACAACCTGCCCTACTCTCAACGTCCTGAACCAGAGTAGTACATTTGTTACAATCCCTGGACCTTCACTGATGCATCGTTATCACCCGAAGTTCTCCAGAACGTTTTCATCTTGTGGAACTGAAACTCCATACCCATTAAACAGCGACTGCCCATCCTCCACTTCCCCCAGCTCCTGGCAGCCACCGTCCTACTTCCTGTCGCTATGAATTTGACTACTGTAGGTGCCTCTTTTTTTAAAATTTAATTTAATTTATTTAATACAGCAGTTTCTTATTAGTTACCAATTTTATACATATCGGTGTATACATGTCAATCCCAATCTCCCAATTCATCATACCACCCCCCCACCTTTCCCCCCGGGTGTCCATACGTTTGTTCTCTACATCTGTGTCTCTATTTTTGCCTTGCACACCGGTTCATCTGTACCATTTTTCTAGATTCCAAATATATACGTTAATATACGATATTTGTTTTTCCCTTTCTTACTTCACTCTGTATGACAGTCTCTAGGTCCATCCATGTCTCTACAAATGACCCAATTTTGTTCCTATTTATGGCTGAGTAATATTCCATTGTATATATGTACCACATCTTCTTTATCCATTCATGTGTCGATGGGCATTTAGGTTGCTTCCATGACCTGGCTATTGTAAGAGGTGCTGCAATGAACATTGGGGTGCCTGTGTCTTTTTGCATATGGTTTTCTCTGGTCTAGGTGCCTCATGTTTAAGTGGGATCATACAATTTTTGTCCTTTGGTACCTCGCTTATTTCACTTAGCATACATAATATCTTCAAGGTTCATCCGTGTTGCATGTGTCAGAATTCATTCCTTTTTAAGACAATGATATTCCATCGTATAGATGGACCACATTGTGTTTATCCACTCATTCATCGAAGGACACTTGAGTTGCTTCCACTTCTTAGCTATCATGAACAATGCTGCTATGAACATGGGTGGACAAATATCTCTTCGAGACACCTCATTTCAATTCATTTGGGTATATACCCAGAAGTGGAATTGCTAGATCATATGATAATGATAGTTCTATGTTTAATTTTTTGAGGAACTGCCGTGTTGTTTTCCACAATGTCTGCACCATTTTACATTCCCATTAACATTGCACAAGAGTTCCATCCTCGGCAATACTTTTTATTTTCTCTCTTTCTTTTGGTCTTTCTGTCTTTCTTTCATAGTAGCTGTCCTAATGGGTGTGAGGTGTTGTGTGCCTTTACTTTTTAAACTTTTATTAAAAGCCTGGTGTCTTTCAGTCACGATCTGATTTCCTTCAAATCTGAAGTAGGCACTTTAGGATCTTCTGGGTATCTGCTTGGATATCAAATGTTCATCTGTACATTTTCTTCCTCAAAATGTGTACAACAGGAGTGCTTTGTCTTTCTGATTTAAGTGTAACTGAATTGATATCTTCAGATGGGAAGACAGCTTAGCCAGCAGAGACACCTGCCCCCATGGAGAGTACCTGGAATGATTCAGCCAGGTTTCCTGGTTTGGACGGGTCCCCTTCCTCCTACACCATTCCCGGACACCTGTCCCAAAGCTCTGACTGATCTCCCTCCAAGAGAATAGCCTTCCCAGACGGATCTCTCTGTGCAGCAGTCTGAGGTACTTGGATGCATTTACAGATTATATGTTGTGTGTGTGAATTTAGTGGTAGTAGTCTCAATCTCACTGAGAAATAATGAAAAGAGTCTAAAATCCGGTCATAATGGAAGGCACTCATTATTAAAACCGTGTGCCTTATAGCAAAGCATTCTTTTTTTTATATAGATTTACTTTATTTATTTATTTATTGGCTGCATCGGGTCTTTCGTTGCTGTGCACAGGCTTTCTCTAGTTGTGGCGAGCGGGGGCTACTCTTTGTTGCAGAGCTAGGGCTTCTCATTGCGGTGGCTTCTCTCTTTCCGGAGCACGGGCTCTAGGTGTGCAGGCTTCAGTAGTTGTGGCATGCGGGCTCAGTAGTTGTGGCTTGTGGGCTCTAGAGCGCAGGCTCAGTAGTTGTGGTGCACGGGCTTAGTTGCTCCGCGGCATGTGGGATCTTCCCCGACCAGAGCTCGAGCCAGGGTCCCCTACATTGGCAGGAAGATTCTTAACCACTGAGCCACCAGGGAAGCCCCTAGCAAAGCATTCTAAAATCACATGGAAGCTAGCAAACGCAGGGAGTACAGTTTTTCCCCTTTCTACCCTGAGTCAGGGATCTTAGGGAGGTGGTGTTTCCAGGGCCATGTCACCCCTTTGGTTACTGCTCGGCAGGGTGGCTCAGCCTCCAGCCCTGTTGGTCTGGCTGGGAAGCAGCTTCTCTCCACTAGAGGGCAGCAGCCTCCCTTATTCAGATCACTCTTTGGAAATCCAGGGAGGCCTCTTGCTCTTTTATGTTGGACTGGGCCTCCGGCCTCTATTTTTAGGCCCTCTATGTTGACCTTGAGTGTTCAGGCCTGGAGACCCCCCCTCCCCGGGTCAGGAAACGGCATATTCTCTTGGAGACCTTGGCCGAGGCCCCCTCTGGGAGTCAAGTTCCTGCCGGAAAGCAGGCTGCGAGGGTGGGGTAAGACAGGTCACCTTTCACAGAGCATTCAAGGCCCCTGGGGGTTGGGGGCTGGGTGGGGGGAAAGCATGCCATTGTCTCGTCACATTTTAAGTTCTCAAAACTAAAGTAAAATTTTAAAATAAAAGAAAAATTGCAAAGTCCAAAAAACAAAACAAAACAAAACTGCCTTTATCTACTTTGCCTTCCTCTATGGTACTTCCTAAAAAGTTGAGAATTGTGTGGGAGGCACAGGAAGCCGTCCTCTCTGCTTCCTCACTTGATTGTGTGACCTCTTGGTAGCATTTAGACATGGAAGCTTTAAGAGTCACCAGATAAAAGAGCAGACACCCAGGCCCCGCCCTCGGAGGTTCCAGCTCAGTAGGCCCAGGGTGTGGCCCAAGAATCTGCCTTTTTGGCAAACACCTTATTTGATTCTCAGGCAGAGGATCCTCAAACCACACGTTGAGAAACTTTCCACTGTACTACATCCTCTGGTGCCATTCACTTAATCTGAGAGTCCTAAGGTAAGTTTTCTATTCCACGTGGGAACCATCCATGCAGGAATTCCGTACATTTTAATATTTCAGTTACAGGCCACTTCTCTTGTATAACCCTGAGCCCCCTGGGAAGCCCCCATCTTAGGGTCTGAAGTGTAGTGTCTCCCAGCCTCCCTCCACCCCGCTGATGCTCCCTGATTCCCCTGGGCCAGGCAGCCTTCTAAATTGCTTTCATTTTTTTCATAGCTCTTGGGAGAAACCTTTCTTCCTGGGATGGAAGCCCCCAGATGAGGGTTTGGCTGTGCCTTTCCCTCCCTAACAGAGGGGCTTGTCTCAACACCAACTCCAAACACACACACACACACACACACACACACACACACACACACACACACACACACACACACACACACACACTGTGCAGCTCTAACAACTGCGACTGTTCTCTAAGTACAGCCCAGCAGCCAGACTGTAGCTCAGTTTTCGGTTTTTCATGGTGCCTTCTGCTCTGATGGTGCTTGGTAAAATTCATGTCAACAAGTTTGAGGATCAGTCATTACCCTACCTGTGTCTGGGAGTGCCAGGATTAGAACCACTGAACCAAAATCCACTTTGGAGAACGTGAGGCCCAAGCAACAATTGGGAGGGGGGGCTCCTGGCACCTCTAAGTCTGACATGAATGGTGTCTTTAAGACATAGCAGCACATACTGCCGCATCTTCGACACACGAGAATAAACACACACACACACACACACACACACACACACAATGCCTGCTTTCCCATCCCTGCTACTACGGGTTCCCCGCTTTCAGCACTTTCTTGCTTGATTCTCATACTAATTCCTACGCCTCTGGGTGGCAGCCCTTGGCTATCTGCTCTGGGTCTGGTATTGAGATCTAAGACTGAATCCGTCATCAGTTTGTAATTACCTGGTACTGAGCTCCCGCACGACTCCAGCATCAGAGGCAACCTCTTGGAAAATACGCCGGGGCCTGTCTTCTGAGAGGCTACCCCACCTGCTCCCAGTGGAACATCCACTCGTAGGCCCACACGGCAGCCAACAAGGACAGCTGCCTGGCAGCCCAGAGAGGTCCAGGGTTGCAGGGAAGGGGGTTCACAAGTTAGCCCGGCCCTAAAGAAGGTGGGTCACCATGGCTCAGTGGCGCTGGGACCCAAGTAGGCTCGCAAGAGCCCGATGCGTGAAGCCATCACTTACCATGAGAAATAAGATCAGCTATTTCTATCAGCCCAACCAACGCAACAGGCAGGGGCAGGGAATGGGGTGGGGGGCGGGGTTTCCTTTTGTGGGTGTGGCTCAGAACAAGTGTGGTGGGAAGTACGACTCCAGTGTAAGTGGCAGGGGTCTCTGCTTGCATTCAGTCAGAGTGGATATTCAGCAGAATACCCTCCGTGACCCCACAGTTTATTAATGGCTGGAGCTTATTCTGACTGAGCAGCACCTCTGCCATATAAGTTAAATATTTTAAACATTACCCTTAATAATAGGTGCGTGTAACACCTGCCAGAAGAGTCAGAGTTTCTGGGAGCCTGACAGGTTGTCTCTCCCCCGGACTGACTATAAGCCCCTCATTAGACTTCACAAGGTTCTACTCCTTGGTTAATTTAGCATCTAGCACATAGTACGTGCTCAATGCACATAATAGGACTGACTGACTCACTATAAGCCCCTCATTAGACTTCACATGGTTCTACTCCTTGGTTAATTTAGCATCTAGCACATAGGAGGTGCTCAATGGCACATAATAGGTGGTTGTGATGTTGAGCTCAAACAACTGATAGTGCCCGGCTGGGCTCTGCCACGTTTGCCCCTGGGCTTCCCTTTTCTGGGCCTCCATGGTGGACCACTCCCCTAGTTGTGACGTTCTTTCTTCGCATACACCAGGCTATCCTGGGAGGCACCCTG
Organism: Lagenorhynchus albirostris; assembly: GCF_949774975.1. Classification (NCBI taxonomy): domain Eukaryota; kingdom Metazoa; phylum Chordata; class Mammalia; order Artiodactyla; family Delphinidae; genus Lagenorhynchus; species Lagenorhynchus albirostris. The sequence goes on along the minus strand of NC_083096.1, from coordinate 23,558,137 downwards.
TCTTTCAGGTGACCTTGCTGACTCAACAACCAATATCTGACTGAGCACCAACTACATGCCAGGCTTGGGGGATATGCCAGTGAGCAAAATAGTCATGGTTCCTGCTCTCCTGGAGTCAAGTCTGAAAAATGAGTCAGGCATTAAACACGTAAGATGAATAGTGTGGACAGAGAAGGACCAGGGTTATGGGAGCACATGGCAGAGGAATGAGGCAGCCTCTTGGAGGAAGTGATGTTACAGTGAGATTTGAAGAGTTCACTGAGTAAAGGGAAAAGGGGCAGGAGAGGTAAGAAGAAGGGTAATTCAGGCAGAGCAAACAGCATTTACAAAGACTCAGGTATGGGCAAGAGTGAGTGGTGTCAGAGCAGCAGGAGAGGAACTGAAGAGGTGGGCTGTCGGCACGTCGAGGTCTCGGGATGTGGTGGCCGGATGAATGCACCTTGCAAACCTCCAGCTCCATGGAGTGTAATTGGCCGAGAGCTCCAGCTGCCACGCGCTAAAATCCATTCACACCGAAGCGTGGCTTCCCTGGCTTCTCCCAGGCAGTGCCTGGGCACCTTGGGGTACAGCGCAGGGCAGGCTCATTCCCGGGAGGCACGGGACTCCTGCGATGCCAGCTTTGGCTCAAGGACTCAGTGGCTTTGCTGAACCTTCCTTAGACTGCACAGTAGTCCGGGACACTTCTACCTTCCCTTCTCGCCTCTCTCCTTCCCTGGGGGTCAGACTCGCATCACAGTCTGACAGCTCTCCCAGTCTCCACCTCTCAGGTTCCTCTCACCGACATTTCCCCAAAGAAAATCCTTACATGTTTAATATTAACTTTGTGTCTGCTTCTGGGAAGATCTGGACGAACACATGAGGCTTTATCCTCCTGCTAATGGCCAGGAGGGTTTTAAATGAGTGGCACGATCAGAGTATATCTGGAAAAGAACAATGTGGCTGCAGGGTGAAGAATTTGGTCAGAGGGGATCGGGAGAAGGGCCAGGAAGGCGATTAGGAGGCTGTTACAGTGGCCCAGGTGAGATAGCTTAGATAGACTAGGGGGCGGCAGTGGGGATTCAAAAATGTGATTGATGATGGAAAACAGGAAGAAGGAGAAGTGGCACTGGGTGATGGATTGAATGTGAAGTGTGAGGGAGGAGTTGAGGATGACTCTAGGATCCTGGCTCATTCTACAAGCGGGTGGAAGCTAGTCATCGGGTGTTGTCCAGCTCTGCTTAGGGAAAATGCAGCATCTGGCCAACAGAAAGGTAAGCTCTATTACGGGTCAGGACAGCTCACTGGCCTTCCCACTACCTGGGTGAAACACCTCTTGGGAACATCCAACACGGTTTGTTTGAGTTCATGCTCACTTAACAGCCTTCAGATGGTTAATTAGACACATGGGCATTCAGATGCCAGGCAGATCCCTCTGGAAAGGAATAGTGCCAACTAAAAATGGGTAAATGAATTGGCATTCCAGTTTACCCAACAATGTCCTGGATGCCTGATGTTCCTGAGCCAACCTCTCCAAGCTGCTCAGCTCTGTGATACTGGTGAGGATGGAGACTGGACCCTGGATCAGAGAAACTCCACTCTGTTCTCAGAGGTCCTGGTGTAGACAGCCAGCTGGCCTAGTAGGATGTGGAGGGATGAATAATGGCTGCTAAAGATGTCCATATCCGAATCCCCCGAATATGTGACTGTGTCACCTGACGTAGTAAAAAGAACTTTGAAGATGTGATGACATTAGGACTGTGTGCTGGGGAGATCATCCTGGATTATGATCTGAGTGGGACCAATGTAATCACAAGGGACCTTAAAAGAGGGACAAGGAGAAGCAGAGAGCAGTAGATGTGACAACAAAAACAAGAGATTGGAGTGATGCAGGGAAGGGGCCGATTTCCAGGTGTGGGCAATCTCTAGAAGCTGGAAAAGAAAAAGAGACAGTGTCTCTTGTAGAGCCTTCAGAAGAATTACCGGACTGCTGACAACTTGATTTTATCCCAGTGATATTGATTTTAAAATTCTGACCTCCAGAAATATAAGATAATAAATTCATGTTGTTTTAAGCCACGAAGTTAGTGGTCAGTTGTTACAGCGGGAATAGGAAACCAACACACAAAACAAGCGCACCACCTCACCTTTTCAAGAGGCAATAAATAGCAGATTTATACTATGTTGTACACCTAAAACTAATACAATATTGTAAATTAACTATACTTCAATTTTTGAAAATAGAAGATTTAAAATAAATGAATGAAATAATATATAATAATATAGTAATAATTATATCTATAATAATATAATTATATATCTATAATAATATAATTATATATATATAATAATATAATTATATATATATATAATGCCTATTTTCAGGTCATAGTGACTAAAATAAAGGGCCATGTAGAGTGGATATGTGTCATATTTGTGACTGCTTAACATCTTTTGAATAAATAACTTTCCTATTGTCAGACTTTTAGGCCAGAACTACATTTCCCAGGATCGCTTGCAGCTAGAACACAAGCATGTGACCCAGACTCCACCAATCAGATGCACCATTGTGAGAAGGCACCTGGAGGAATTCTTTCCTAGGGGCCTCAGGGGAGCAGTTGGTTTGAGATCTCAGGGCAGCAGGGGCAGAGGTGGTGGTGTCCTAGCTCAGTAGCTAAAGTGCCAATGGCACCTTCACTCCAGCAGTAGTGGGAAAGTGATTTGGGTATTGTTCCAGGCTGTAGAGCCTCCCGGTATGATCTTCTGGCCTTCCTAGAAATTCTGTAAGCCACACAATTATCCTTCAATAAATCAGTTTGCTAGTTAATCTTACAGTGTGGATTTTTTTGTTTGCAGTTAAGGACTCTGAATGATACATCACTTCATGGCATTGTGGTAAGTAACTGGTCCATTTTAGCAGCTGGAAGGTGAAGCATTTGCAGTTTGCTCTTCCAGCCAGGCAGAATTGTTCATAGGATCAGGAGATGGAGGCCAAAGTGCACATTAGTTCCCAGTTACAGCTGCAGAGCGTCAGGGCCACCACAGAACAGCTGGTCCTCTTTAAGCCTTGAGCGGCCATGGAGAGAGACCAGGGTTCACATAATGAGTGAGGAAAGCTCCAAATGGGTTTTCCTGAGCTGCAGAAGGGCCCATCTGGAGGAGGCGAGGGATTACTAAAATAGCTTCCTCAGACACAGGTGAGGGAGCTGCTAGAAACATCTTTCAGAGTCAGTTTCCCCCAGGGGCGGGTAGCCAGTCCCCATTTCCGGTTTGGGGAGAAATGCCTGAAGTGTTCCTGACCTTCCTGGGACCGAGAGCTCTCAGGGATGAGGCAGCCAGATGTGAGCTGAGCCTTGACACCCATCCCGCTTCCAGGAGCTCATGCTCATCCTGGAACACTGTCAAGGAGATGACAGATGTGCCTTCTTCTTGGGGTCAGCTTCAGATGAAGTCATCCTTTCCCTCTGGACTCTGTCAGGATTAGTTCTTGGTATTTCTGAGTCACTTCACAGTTTATAAGCACTTTGGGAACCCAAGGTACTGAGTGTCTCTGTGCATGAAATTTTATACTGTGCCTTTACTCCTAAGGATGCTCTGGAAACCCTGAACCAAGAACGATGACCCCCAAATTCAATGTTATATAGATAGAGACTTTTGAGAATTTAAGAAGCATAAGAGAAGGGGAAACTGTGAATGGACATTCAAGAAGGCATAGGAATTTTAGCTACTAGGAAATCAAATCCATGTCTCTAGATGATCTCACATCCTCCAGGAGACGCTGTTTGTGTTTTCTTGGATCCCACAAGGGGCAAGTAGAGTGGTTTCATATATGGTTTCATTTGAAGAATGCTAATCCCAGGAAAATATTTTTTCCTTAAAAAATATTGTTGAAGAGAGGTTTCCTGATTACCATTGCCTGATCTACCCTTAGACATTTTTATTCCTTTGATTTAAGGCTAAAACATCCTAATCCAAAGTCTCAAGAGGGTAAACGTTAAGACCTTCCCAATAATTACTAATAATAGTCATCAATATAAGGATTTGATCAGATCCTTTCCAACATCCCTTCAGCAGAACAGTTTCCCAAGAAATAAATTTCAAGTTTTGATTGGGGGTGGGGGTAGGTTAGGACATTAATTGATGAACTAATTACATTAGGGAAAAACTGTTCATTCCCAAGGGGCCCTTTCTTGAGGAAAGCTGGAAAGGTGTCTTGGACACATCCTCCCTTCCTTTATGGTACATGTGCTTTATTCATTACCCTAGGACGTTTAGCCCCAGATAGGGTTTGCTCTGGGCCTGACCCTAGTTAAAAGTTCAAGTAGAATTCTGATAGTAAGTAAGATTACTACCCAGTGCAATACAAGAATCAGTGATCTGTGTTAATTGTGCTTTGCTGATATGGCTGCAATAAATTCAAATCATTGCGGATGTGGACACAATGAGTTGTATGTGAACAATAATGTCTATTTAATGCCTCTTTTTCCCAAGTGCATGTTCATTTAAAGCAGAGTCTTTAAAGAAGACTCTAGCTCCAGGTTCAACCAGCCACTTGGTACATGTGAACACAGGAGACCAAGGGTCACCCTTCCCAATCAAGGGATCCCTGAATAATGTCCCTTTGTCCCCCAGCCACCCAATTCACCCATGGAGGAGGATCCCTGCCCCCTTTCCATGTCTGCAGAAAGTGCATTGCTTTTCTTTTTTTTTTTAAATTTATTTATTTATTTATTTTTGGCTGCGTTGGGTCTTCGTTGCTGCGTGCGGGCTTTCTCTAGTTGTGGCGAGCAGGGGCTACTCTTCGCTGCGGTGCATGGGCTTCTCATTGTGGTGGCTTCCCTTGTTGCGGAGCATGGGCTTTAGGTCCGCAGGCTTCAGTAGTTGTGGCACGCAGGCTCAGTAGTTGTGGCACATGGGCTTAGTTGCTCCATGGCATGTGGGATCTTCCCGGACCAGGGCTCGAACCCGTGTCCCCCGCATTGGCAGGCGGATTCCTAACCACTGCGCCACCAGGGAAGTCCCTGCATTGCTCTTCTGTTATGGGCATTCTTGGCTAGACTTTGTACCACACAAGAAAATCTGGACATTGTTCCTCTCCTGCTCACTCAAGACAGTCTCTTTCTCCAGAGCTGGATCTCAGAGCTGGGCAGTCCCTGGTGCTCTCACCGTGTGTCCAGGTGGGATGCATTTGGCAGATAGGACTCACTTAACACACCCATCTACCCACCACGATGCCAGATCCTCCCAGACAGCCCTTCCTGATACTCTAAGCACCCAGCTTGATACTCAGAACCCAAATAATGTGTCAGCTTCACACGATCACCTGCTTTGCAGGATCTCGACTCCTGAAGTTAGGAAGTCCCTGGAGGGTCACCACTCAGCTTTCCCCAATGCTGGTGCCAGTTTAACTCCAAGATGGTCTAACACATGTTGTTGTTTGTTTCTGCTCTGAGGTGACCCCTGCCCTTCCTGCACCCCAGGAAGCAGGATGTAGTCACTCTTCAATAATCTATAAAATACCAAGAATCACCTACTCAACATTCTGAAAATGATAGCAAACGTTTTTAAGTATTACAGCAGGAGGACGTGGTAACGTGTATCCTGCTTTGGAACTAACGAAACATCCCCTTTAGCCCTTTGCTTCCTTTCCCTCCCTGAAGGAATTTGCCGTTGTTTGTAAACATAATATACTCTTAACACTGGCTCTGTTTAACCACTTTTTCAAACTTAGCCTTTCTGCTTATTCTTAGTAAGTCAGTTTTGATTTTTTTTTTGAAACAACTCTATTGAGGTATAATTTACATGTAATAAAATGCACCTGTTCTAAGTGTACAGTTGAATGAGATACAACAAACTCATTGTGTAACCACCACCATACTCAAGATATAGAATATTTTCCATCACCACCAAACGTTTCCTCATGCCCTTTCACAGTCAACCCCCCTCCCCACCCCCAGTTCCAGGCAACTAGTGATCTGCTTTCTGTCACTATAGATTAGTTTTAAAGAGCTTTGATTTTAATGAGAATATATTGTGGTCAATAAAGTACCATTCTGCATGATTCTGCTCAAAACCGTTCAAGGGTACAACATGAGACAATTTTAACGTTGAAAAAAATTGCAATTTGTGTGTTATCTGAGCCACATAACGTCTACCCCTCTGTTGACTTCCTTCCTTTCTTTAGTGTGGCAAAGTGCTTTCAAAGATGGCGTCAACACTTCCATCCTCCCTGGAACCTCATGCCACTCCTCCCAACAAGTGGTGGAAGATATCTCTCCTCCCCTTGAACCGAGCCTGTCTTTGTGACTTGATTTGACCAAAAGAACGTGGAGGAAGGGATGCTCTGCCAGGCCCAGGCCTTACAAGACCCGATAGTGTCTGCTTTTGGCCTCTTGGAATTTGGCCACCACGGATAAGCTCAGGCCAGAGAGCTGAATGACAAGAGCCTGCCTGGGGAGGGAGAGGCCCGATCAGCTCCCTGCTCTTCCAGCCCCAGCCAAGGAGCCAGACATGGGAGTGAAGCCATCCTGGATGTTCCAGCTCTGGCCGAGCTCTCAGCTAAATGCAGCCACGTGAGTGACCTCAGCCAGCTCAATACAGAGCAGAAGAGCTAACCTCCCGGCCGAGGCCAGCCAACCCACAGAGTCATGAAAAATAATAAATTTGTATTGTTTTAAGCCACTAAGTATTAGGGTAGTTTGCTGTACAGAAGCAGATATCTAATGCAGTCAGGAACAGTGATGGACGGTAATGCCCTCCTAGAAACACTTGAAACAACACTGCAGAAAGGAAAGGACACACAGCCTCCACAATACCCTGAAGCCCTGTCTGCTCCTCTGTGAATTTTCAGATGTTCGTTAAACTCACTCCTACTAGAGGAAGCAGAACCCAGGGTGCAGTCCCCGGCCAAGAGGGGCCTCGTCAGGGGCTCTCGAGAACTCATTGTGAGGGTTTGTTCAGGGAAGAAAGGGGCCCCAGACCCTCGTAGTTCCCTTTCTCCCTGTGGCCTTTCAAAGGGAGGATCTCACACAGAAAGGAGTCATAGCTGAAGAATCTGAGTCTCTAAGGAGACCTAGGGCCCTATAGGAGGTTAGGAGCTTCTGAGAGCCGAGTTTCCTTAGGAAGACCCAGATGAGAAATAATGCAGGAGTTCCCATGTTCAAGGTGTGATCCGTAGCATGTAACAGTTACTCACAAAGGTGTTTGTTAAATCAATCAATTTCTGCCTGAGTTATCTGGACGTTTCATTAGGTTCAGGGAATCCAAGACCGGTGCTAAGGTATCCCCCAGGCATGGACAATCCACTTGGACAATTCCTGGGGCATCATACACACTCTCCAGACCAGAGACAGCCACAGGAAATTGAATCTGGAGCTGAATTGTTGGCCTGTTGTAGACTTGACCTTCACCTACCATTGAACCATGTGGTGGGGTGAGCTTGGGTCATCAGCATAAGCCCATCACTTGCATCTTTCCTGAAGACACCCTCATCTTCAAATCTCCAGGTCATGGAAAAAAGATCTCCTCTAGCAGTTACTCATTTGCATTGGGGAGGACTCCTAATGGGATGTATGTAAATTGTTGCTGTAAATGTTTGAATAACCAGGTGGTAAAAGCAAGGGGACCAGCATTTCCTGATAAATATGGGCGGTCAGCTGCCAGCAGAGGCTGTTTTGAATTGGATACGGTTAAGCAGTGAGAACAAAACGGCTTTGCCTCTGTTTCACCCGGAGTATCCACTGGTTGACAAGCTCCTGAGAAGAAGGAAGACGGGGGACAAGAGGAGTGTCCTGTATTGGGGCCAGAAGATGCTTCTGTCCCTCATCTTAATCTTTCAGTGTTTACAATGGCCCCGGCCCATTTTCTGGGTCTTCGTGTTCCCTGTGCATGCATTTGAGGTGGGTTTCCGTAGAGTCACCTCTCAGAAAACAGAGGAAGGGGAAAGAGGTGGAAACGTGGTACCACGGGAGTCTTTCTGCAAGAAGGGCCATGAGCGAGTGGCAAAGGCAAGGGAGGCCAGGGCACAGGCCAGCAGTCGATGTGGAGCAGTGCAAAGGGGGTGTCGAAAAGAGTTATCACTTTCTAAATTGGCTTGTGCCTTTTTGCACAAATCAAAAGGCCGTGTCCCTCTGCTTATGCAAGATCTCTCCGTGTATGCAAGCTGTTTTGAAATGCTTTAAGTGCTGCATGAACCACAGGTGGAATGACTGCTGTTATTAGCTCTGTCTGGAAGATGGCCACACCCGCTGGCATCTGACTGAGTAGGAAAAAGGCCCCAGGGTATCCTGTGCTGGGGACACCAGGTGACCGTACAGAGTCCACACCAGCCAGGAGATCCCAACAGGTGCAGGGCTGATGGGAAATGAGCAAGCTTGGACGGTTTTCCTGCGTAGATGGAGCGTCCGGCTGAGTCACTCTTCCCTCTGCCTGGGGGAGTGAAGTCACAAGTTCTTTGCTCTGTCTTGCCAGCCCTTCTCTTCCCTCCCCGTAGCACTCTTGCCTTCTCTAGGACAGCAAACTAAACATAACTGGAATCCAGAACACACTTACTTTAACGGACTTTCCCTCATATACTTAATATCTAAGAAAAAGGGTCACATGGCAAACAGACACCTCCCAAAACAAGAGCCAACCACTCGGCAAAACCAAGCTATTATCAAGGATTTTTAGAAGAAAACAAGAGGTGAAGTATAACGTAGGGTCAAAGACAAGTCCAGAGCAGTCCTACCCTTAATACTTTTATAGGCTGAAAAATGAGATTGATATTCTTTTTTTTTTTTTTTTTATGCGGTACGCGGGCCTCTCACTGTTGTGGCCTCTCCCGTTGTGGAGCACAGGCTCCGGACGCGCAGGCTCAGCGGCCATGGCTCACGGGCCCAGCCGCTCCGCGGCATGTGGGATCTTCCCGGACCAGGGCACGAACCCGTGTCCCCTGCATCGGCAGGCGGACTCTCAACCACTGCGCCACCAGGGAAGCCCGAGATTGATATTCTTAATGTGATGACTTCATCGCAGAGATCCTCAGACATATTCAAAAGTAATATTTTATTATTAATATTTGATTTGCATGCTGTTCCATATCCTTTTTGGAATAAAACAAGGCAGTAATAATAATATATTTTAAAGGCTTTTGCAAGTACTTCCGCATACTTTGTCTTCTTTGATCTTTGGTCTTACAATGGCCTGTTGAACTGGTGGAGTCTTGAATGGGTCAAAGACAACCTGCCTTCTGGGCTTTGTCTGAATCTGTAGCACAGTGTTAGGGCACCTACCACCATCAAGGCGGTGGCAGGGTGGGTATATGTGGCTGGATATGTGGATGTCCTGAAGGCTTTCCTGTCTTTTGCTGACTCTGTTGGCTGGTGACTTTCTGACGACGTGTTACGCACAACATTTTTTTTTTTTTTCGGTATAGGGGTCTCTCACTGTTGTGGCCTCTCCCATTGCGGAGCACGGGCTCCGGACGCGCAGGCTCAGCGGTCATGGCTCACGGGCCTAGCCGCTCCGCGGCATGTGGGATCTTCTCGGACCGGGGCACAAACCCGTGTCGCCTGCATTGGCAGGCGGACTCTCAACCACTGCGCCACCAGGGAAGCCGGGACAGCATTTTAATCTCTGTGACATGTAGGAATACAGCCTCACTGGCTGGGGATGTTCCTCAGGCCATTATAACGGTGAAGTTTACCTTTGGACTCTTTTAGTCACAAGTTACAGAAACCTGTTTAAAATGGCTCAACTAAAAAGGGGACATTTGTATCAGGATATACTAGTGTCTCAAGGAACCCAAGGGCAAGAAGGGCAAGTAGTCTTGCGAGGGCCTGGAACCAGAACAAACACACGTTCCAAACAGACATCCCATTTCTGAATCTGCCAGCAGAGAATGTTGGAATCTTCTACGACCCAGCTGGGTCTGACCCACTCGGTGAAATGGTGTAGTCCCAGCCCAAGAGGGGACAGGGAGACAGACTTGACAGCCAGAAAAAATACCCTATTATATACAAAAATTAAATGTGTGATAAAGCATAACAAATGGGAAAGATTAGTCAGCAAATGGTGCCAATAGCATTTAGAAGTTCATTTTACTTAATACACCAAAATAAACTCCAAACTAATTGAAGGGTATACATTTTAAAATAGTTTTTAAAAGTATACCATAAAAACTAAAATAAAATATCACTTAATGTTAATTGAGACTCTAATGAAAAAAGGGAACAGGTTCTAAGCCCAGAAAGCACAGAGAAAAATAACAAAGAAATGTTGACATCTATTGAGTGCTTAATTATGGTCAGTCTCTATTTTTAAGCACTTTGTCCACATAATCTAATCTATCTTTCAACCTTATGAAAATGGTATTATTATTCTCATTTTTAAAGATGAGTGAACTATGGCAGAGAGATATTAAGTAACTTGTCCAAGATCACACAGTTCGTGGCGGAGCCGTCTTACCCGGAACTGTCTATCCTGAAAGCCAAGGCTCTAATCCTCCATATCGTAAGGTCTCCTTCATATACATTCAAATGGGTTTAAAAGGGCCAAGTTCATTCACTCATTCGTTCAACATGTATTTATTGAGCTCCCACTAAGGGATGGACACTGCTCTAGGCCCTGGGCATACAGCGATGAATCGGGCAGGCAAGACACCTGCCCTCAGGGAGCTTATGTTCTAGACTCTATAATCTAGAGAAGGTACATACTATTTTTTAAAAAAATGAATAAATAAACCAGAGAGTTTCCGACTTCGGCAAGTACTGTAAAGAAGAAAATCTAGGGCTCTGTGATGAATAGTGACTTAGGTAGATTGGGTGCTTGGGGAGAGCTAGGGGACGGAGCCTGGCTGATGGAGGAGACACAAGGCATCGGGGAACAAGAAGAAGCCAGGAGGACTCAGATTCCGGGCTAAGGTGGATTGGAGTGCCATTTACTAAGATGGGGAAGAACAGCAAAGGTACAGCAGGTTTAGGGAGCAATACTGAGGGTCCCATCTCAAGATGTGTTAAATCTGAATGGCCCATTAGGCACCCAAGCTTGCCTTACAACTTCTAATACGTGCATAGCAAATATCACAAGGCGTTCGTATTGGATACCTTGACGAGAAAAACACACTGAACTTGCAGCAGATGTGTGGGCAAAGGTTGGGAAAAGACAATTTAGAAAAGGGAAAATAGAATCAATAAACAAACCTGGGAAAATATTCAGTCTCACTAGTAATCCAAGAAATGAAACTTGAAACATGAATGAGGTAGTATATTTTTAAGTACTAAATTAGAAAAAAATTTAAAAACAACACCCAGTGGAGCCAGGGTGAAATTGGTACTCTTCGTACACTGATGATGACATTGTAAAGTGGCACAAATATTTTGGAAAGTAATTTGCCCAGGGTCATAAAAATTCTATAACCTTTGACCCAGTTTTTTCACTTTGGGGATTCTCCCTTTAGGAAAAGATACGGTGTGCCCATGGTATTTAGCACAGAATTATTAAGAGTGAAAATTCAAAAACAGAAACAAAGCAGCAGGAAAATGGTTACATAAATTGTGGTAAATCTACTCCACTAGAGCCCCGTGGCTGCTGGTTTACCTCCAGTAATGAGTGAGGAAAGTTCTTCCTGGTGGCTAAGATGATCCAGTAGAAACAGCAGGCTGGGAGGCCACAGCCTGCCTCAGGTGTCCCGAGAGGCCCAGGCCTGGCTGGAGGGACACTTCAGGCCTGGTCCCCACAGCCGGGGCACCTGGGAGGATGGAGCCACTGTAGCTCCTGGGACTGGTAGGATTGGCTGGAGTCTCTGAGATGCCACAAGGTGAGAAGGAAGGAACCCACATCCTGCAAGGCGTGTGCCCCATTTCTACCTCAGGTTACGGAACTTCTGACAACACCTGTGTGGCTGCAGAGGCCTTTCCCCGAGATGCAGATAGAGCCAGATGACCCCTGCTGCGCGGCAGGGGGCCCCGGGCCCCGCGGTTTGCCTCTCTCGGTGCTGTGTCTCTGACCACCCTCCGCTTTGCATGGGCTTTGTCGGGAAACACCTGAAATCACAAGTGAAGGGGCTCAAGGTCATCGCCCTTCAGCTGCTCGGCAAGCTGTTTAAATGTGAGCCATTGGTTCCTAGGCAATTTCCTTGGTGACCACTAAAGCCGGCGTGGAATGCGTTCTCCGGTCTCAGCGGGCAGTCTTCTCGGGGGGAGATCTCCTAGGAGTCAGATGACCCCCAGTTTTTCCATGCATGTGAGGAGGAGGGAACCCAGGCCCTGTCTCCAGGAGAGCCTTTGTTAGCCCAGCCCCTGACCCCTCCGAGCAGCTTAGGCCAAGGGCACTTCAAAAGTGACCCGAGGAGGTACAATGGACCAGACAATGTGGCCAAGGGCAGGGAGGAGTGTCAGGAAAGCCCCAGCACAGCACAGCGAATCAGGAATCCGGGATCACCTCTCACTCCTTCCCATGATCCCTTGGAGAGACTCCTGTGTCCAAGGCAGACAGCACTCGGGAGCCTCCCTGCCCCCCGGACTGGACCCAGCTTGCGTCTCAGGGGTGGCAGCACCTCTGCCACCAGCCCGCGGGTGGAGCTGTGCCAGGAGGCCACCGCGGCAATGCAGTGGAGCAGCCCCGGCTGAGAGCACAAGAACCGGGCACTGCACGCTCGCCGCATCCCCTGCTAACCCACTCGGTCGCCAACATTTTCTGGAATCAGCTGTGCCCACCTGTCTCGAGGTTCCATCTCCCAGGAAAGCGATAGACCTCCTAGACACGCAGCTCTGTGGCCACACGCCTCACCCTTATGCAGGGCCTGATGCAGACACCCAGAGCTTGCCTTACATATGTGCTAACCATTTCCCTGACATGAACTTTGAATACTTGGTGTATTGCCCTTCTCAGCCCCCACCTCGCTCAAACACCCAGCACGGGGCAGGCTGCAGAGATCTCTTCAGAGGTGCCGCTCGTTGCTTTTCACTCACCCCTCCCACCTCCAGGCCCATCACTGCTGAACGGATCCAGCTGAGCTCATAATTTAGCTCCAGGGCCCTGCCCCTGGCTACAGCAGTTTGGACCAAATGGGGTATCTGAATGTCAGCCAGCAAGCTGCGGCTGCAGCTCTAGCCCGAGAAGGGCTGGTCAGATTTCTCTCTGGATTCATCCAGCATCAGGACACTGAGGGCTCTGGCAGAGAGTCCAGAGCTCCAGGAAGGTGGGAGGCTGACAGAGGAAGAGTGCAAAAGGGACAAAAGTGCCTCTGTAAGAAGCTGAAGGAGGGGACTTCCCTGGTGGCGCAGTGGTTAAGAATCCGCCTGCCAATGCAGGGGACACGGGTTCGAGCCCTGGTCCGAGAAGATGCCACGTGCCAGGGAGCTAACTAAGCCCGTGCGCCACAACTACTGAGCCTGCGCGCCTAAAGCCCACAACAAGAGAAGCCACCGCAATGAGAAGCCTGCGCACCACAACGAAGAGTAGCCCTCGCTCGCCGCAAATAGAGAAAGCCCGTGCGCAGCAAGAAAGACCCAACGAGGCCAAGAAATAAATAAATTTGTTTATTTATTTATTTTAAAAAAAAAAGCTGAAGGAAGCATCTAGTTCCCCACCAGCGGTGGTCAGCCGGCAGGAAGAGAGGTCTTCCTTACAAACCCTTTGGAGTGACTGCTGTCCTAAATCTTTATGACTCTGAGCTGTGTTCCAATGCTCCCAACAAGGGGAATCCGAAACTAGAGACCCCATCACCCAGAAACATGCAACCGATCCGTCTGGGGCTCACAGGGCACAGGTACCAGGAGCATCCCCTCTGGGCGGGTCTGACTGACTTCCTCAGACACCAGAAGGAGGAAGCCGGTGCTTCCTGTTGTCTCACTTTTGTTCTCGCTCAGCGCTGACTGTCCACTGGGCTTTCAAGGCTGAAGGCCCCACGACCATCCTGATACCCTCGCTAAAGCCACAGCTGTGTCCTCGGCCTCCCTTTCGACAAGCCACATAATCTGTATGGCTTGGGTAGTTTTACCCAGGGTTGCCTGGATTCCATGCTGCACCAGAATCGCTAGAGGAGAAAGGCTGCTTAGTAATCATATATTCACCTCCAGGTCTCACCCCAGACATAGTGAATCAGAACCTCCACACCTGGAGTCCTGAATCTGTATCTTATAAGGCTCCCAGAGGATGCTGGTGCATAGCCTGGGGTGGGGACCACGGAGCCAGGCCAGCTCCATCTACTCCGGAGGTGGAAACAGGCCGTGGGAGGGGAGGTGTCTTGCCTCGGCCGCTCAGCTTTCAGTGGTAGTGGTGGCTGGGTGCTTTCCTCTCTAAACAGGCTGCATTCCCAAATGAGATTCCATCTGTGTAGTCACCTGGGTCTCATTTCTCGGATGCTCTTTGGGAGCACAAGTGGGGGAGAGGAAATGGACAAGGTGACATTTATTTCACACTCAGGACCTGGGCCCCGGATCCACCTCATTTATCCACACCCCTGTGGAGATGTACACACATGTGTATTAATATGTAGCTTCTGGGCTTCCCTGGTGGCACAGTGGTTGAGAGTCCACCTGCCGATGCAGGGGACGCGGGTTCGTGCCCCGGTCCGGGAAGATCCCACATGCCGCGGAGCGACTAAATAAAATGTAGCTTTTTTTTTTTTTTTTTTTTTTTTGCGGTACGCGGGCCTCTCACTGTTGTGGCCTCTCCCGTTGTGGAGCACAGGCTCGGGACACGCAGGCTCAGTGGCCATGGCTCACGGGCCCAGCCGCTCCGCGGCATGTGGGATCTTCCCAGACCGGGGCACGAACCCGTGTCCCCTGCATCGGCAGGCAGACCCCCAACCACCACGCCACCAGGGAAACCCAGATATATAGTTTCTTAATCATGCAAAAGGAGGACAGAAAGGACACCACTTAGACAGACTTTCCATTTCTGGCCAATTGAGCTGTTTCTTGTTACTGGATGTGGTTTCCCTGCTCAATTCCCTAAGGCTCATAACAACAGAAAGTCAACATACACAAACCTCCGGCACTGACAGCAGCCCCTGAAAGGGAGTACTGCTACTCCCCAGCCCTCGAAGGAACCAAAAAACAAGACAAACCTGGAGAAACCCTGGTAAAGCCCCAAGGGCAGAGCAAGGCCTGTTTCGTTCATCACTGAGTGTGTGTTCAGGCTCGAGCACAGTGTCTGACATGCTGTTCACTAAAGACCTGTCAATCAATCAAACTTCCAGTTTTTTATTGCTCCCATTAACCCAGCTTTATCGATCTCTTCTATTCTGTTAGCGTCAGCGATCCCCCTGGCCCCTGGACCAGCTTTATCGATCTCTTCTATTCTGTTAGCGTCATCGATCTCCCTGGCCCCTGGAATGAAGGGTTGTCCTGTAAGGCTTCTAGAACTTTGCAGAGGTGCTTTCCCTTTTGCCCAGCCATGACAGATCTCTCCTCCCTCCGAACTGCTGCGTTCCCCGCCTCCTGAATGGCCCCTCCCTCTCTAGCCAGGGAGCACTTGGACGTGGATCTCACCCACTGTACCTGGCTGGTTCTACCTCTTCAACAGGTCTCTCTCACCTTTCCTCTCCCCTCTGTGGGCCTCAAGTCACACTTGGCTCCTCCCCAAGCCATCCTCCCTCCACTCACTTCTTCCCAAAGGGCAAGTATGTTGGTCTGATGGATTGGTTTCCCAGACATGAATTGGGCCATGATTCCTGTGGGCGCCATCTTGAAGATATTCCTGATCTTTTATGAGGCAAACATGTTCTACTGCTCTGCCTCCTGAGGCTGCCCTGAGGCTTTTCCTCACATTAAAGGTTACCCTTTTAGTTTGGTAACTGGGATTTAGGGGAGCTAAAGAGCACTGATCTCTAGCCTAGGCCAAAAAAATATTGCACATGGTTCAGCCCAGTTTAATAGAGTTTGGGATTTGGACCCCAAACACCAGCTTCTATTAAACTTGGAGTCTTAGGGACTACAATAAATGACAAACTTGTTTTCCTCATCCAACTTCTGGACTAATTTAGAGACAAAAACGGAGGAACAAAGCATATAGATGTCAAATTGTCATCTTGGTTACAGATAAAGCTGATATTGGAGAATGTGGCTCATCCTGGAAGCAAGTAGGATTTCTTCCCCACAGTCAGTTCTGGACCAGGGCAGCTTCCAGAATGGGAGACTGGCAGATGTCAGCTCCCATGAAACCTGAAGCATGGACCAGCAGACTGCAGTGTGTGCTTTCTCCCCTGGGAGGAATCAGGGAAGCAGTGGCAAGAGACCAGAGTATTGTGCTAATTGATACAAGGATAAGTGATCCTTCTAAGCTTGGAAGGAAACACAAAGAAAGGGGAATTAATATGGCAACTTAACAAAAGTGGTATTTCCTCTTTCTTGCTCAGCCTCCGTTCCCTGGATGTTTCCCTGGGAGCTTTGTATGTCGGCAGGTGGTTGGGCTGGAGCAGGATTAGACATTCCTGGGTTCTCTCTCTTGATAACCTTGTAACGGTACCCAGGCCCACCATCATGCCTAAACCCGTCATCCCTCGTGCTGCTGCAGAATTTCAGGCCTCTGTCATCACCTCCCATCTGTGTTACTCCAATGGGCTCCTGTCTTCGTCAGTTTGGGCTGCTATAATAGAATTCCGTAGACTGAGTGGTGTATAATATAAGCAAGAGAAATTTATTTCTCACAGTTCTGGAGCTGGAAGTCCAAGATCAAAGTGCCGGTGCATTTGGTGTCTGGTGAGAGCCCACTTCCTGATTCGTAGATGGCTGTCTTCTTGCTGGGTCCTCACATGGTGGAAAGGGTGAGGAAGCTCTCTGGGGCTTCTTGTATAAGGGCACTAATCGCACTCATGAAAGCTTTGCCCTCATGACTGTGTCACATCCAAAGGCCCCGCCTTCCAATATTATGACATTGAGTGTGGGTTTCAACCTATGGATTTTAGGGGGACACAAACTTTCAGACCATAGCAGCTCTTCACTAGTGTCCCTAAGCCAGTTCCCCCTCGAAATCAACCCCCCACTTGCACCCAGAGTGATCTTTCTAAAAACACAGATCTGACCGTGTGACTCTGCTGCTAAAACCCGCAGTAGGCTCCTCACCAGTTACAAAATAAAATTCTGATTAGCGTGACCCCTGCCGGATAAGAGCCCAGAACTTCCAGTGGAGGGGTCAGTGTGAGGATAGGTTTCTGGCTGCCAGGATTGAAATTTACTCAATCTGGGTTGCCTGAAAATGTGGCTCAAAACATTTGTGGTAAAGTTCATCTAAGCTCAAATGAAGGATCAAATTCAGATTCTTCAGCTCATCAACAACCCAGAAACCCAAAGATATAATACCTCCCTTTCAATGGCTGGATATCTGACATGCCATAAACAGGGTGTTCGGACACTGATGGATTTTCCCATCCGTCCTTACCTTCGGGTCTGTAGCAGCGGCCTCAGCCTAGAGTCTCTCACCTGGTCCTTCTCAGATGGAGGAAGAAGGTCAAAATCTGATAACAGACTGTTATCAACTCAGGCGCTCTTCTCTCTCGGTTCACAGACTGGACCCCATAGACTTTAGGATGAAACAAATCTCCAAGTATTCTGTGCTCGCTTCCACTCCATGTGCTCCCCCCACTCCATGTCACAGGTGATGTTTGCACCAACGATGGCAGAACTTTAACTGTGTTTTCACCCAATAGAGCGGAGTGAGAAGTGACACAGGGAGAAGATACCTGTCTCATAACGTCTCACCATCCCATGTACCGTCCAACACACTGGCGAGACTCCCTTGTCTGCCTCTGCAGTCGCTCAGCTCAGCTCTCTCCTGAACAGCCTTGGGGCTGATGATTCACTCCCCTCCCCTACTTCCCAGCCTCTTGCAGCAGGGCGTCCAGAGGTCACCTCTGTCCCCTGTCCAGTCTCCTCTGGATGTGGAAATCAGCCTGAGAGGTATAAAGTAAACTGTTTTCTGATGACAGATGGTTCTGTGGTAGAAAATAAAAGAAAGAGAAGAATAATGATACTAGTTATTCCAACTTTTCTTTTTTCTTTGGGGAAGATGTCATACATAAAACAGAAGGAAGCAAGATTTTGCCGTAAAATATATCTTCCTGGAATACTCCAACAGTGGCTCCGTTGAGTGGTCAAGGCCTGATCTGGCTGAACTAATACGTACTCAGTCAAGGATGAGAATGAGAACCCAGTCCAGGCCCCGGAGGCCCTAACAACTTCTGAGGGATGTCCTGGCGTGGGACTCGGCTCCGCAGACAGAGCAGGTAGCCAGCAGCAGCTCCTTTCCGCAGGAAATGCCGGCTGGAAGGGTGAAGCCCACAGTGCTCACCTTTGGTGGCCGTGGGCCGGTTACTCAGTGCTCACCCTGGTATCCCTCCCACGGCCAAGGGCCTGTCTTTGGATCACTGAGAAGGTGAGCAGCTGGGCTCCCTCTTGAGGTCCCACATAAGAACCTGGGCCTGACAGATGCTACGGCCCTGACACAGGTGAAAAGGGAGAGTGGCCAGACAGCTCCACTGCTGTCAGCAGAGGGACAGACCCAGTTCCAAAACCCCACGCCAGCTTGACCCTTCCTCTCTAGATGAGGGAAATCAGTATCTGCCTGGGTACGTTTTGAAAGGATAAATGGGCTAAAGTACAAAAAAGTGACCAGCACAGTGCTTGGAACGTGATAGACACTTAGTAATTAACCGAGCAAGTGGGTTGAAGACCAAATACCGAGGCAACAGTCTTTTGCAGAAAGAAAAAAGTCTTATTGCAGGGCAGCCAAGCAAGGAGACAGGAGGTAATGCTCAGATCTATCGCCCCATCAGCTTTTTTTTTCTTTTTGGCGGTACGCGGGCCTCTCACTGTTGTGGCCTCTCCCGTTGCGGAGCACAGGCTCCGGACGCGCAGGCTCAGCGGCCATGGCTCATGGGCCCAGCCGCTCCGGCGGCATGTGGGATCCTCCCGGACGGGGGCACGAACCCGCGTCTCCTGCATCGGCAGGCGGACTCTCAACCACTGCGCCACCAGGGAAGCCCAACCCCATCAAATTTTGAGGTGGGATATTTATAGTGGAAGTAGGGAGTAAGAGGGGGAGGGGGCTTAGAAATGATTGGTGGAAGCAGTTTGTAAGTTTCAGGAGTTCTCTGCACAGCCTCGCCTGCTCTTCCTGCCTCTTCATGGGTCCTACATCTCCTAGGTAAGCAGAAGCCTGAGGCCTTCGGGTGTCTCAGGCCCCCAGTTTGGGGAGATGGTGGGGAACAGGCCCAGGCTGGGATGTCGGGCAGGGGGTGCTTCCGAGCCCCTCTTGGAGAAAGATGCTGGGGGCTGATTCCTTAAGGTGATTTCATGGGGCCCAGCTGCTTGCAGGACTAATTGATTCTAAAGTCCAAGGGGGCCCACAAGGCCATCAGACCCAGTCCTTATCTATCTTCAAAGGGAAAACACCGCTGCTTTAGGGCACACCTTCCTTCTCGGCTAGAAGATACCATTAGCTTTTGTTCTGTCGTTGTTCTCATTCAGAGTCCTCCTACTGGGTGAGACAACCCGCTGGATTCTATGCCTGGCCGGGTGTCTTGAGGGCCAGGGCAATGCAACTCTCTTCCCTCCCCACCCGACTCCCCGCTGTCCGGGATCTGATCTGTCAGTCTTCTGGATACTTCTAGACCTGATGAAGGTAGGACTCAGTGGAGGTACAGGGAACCATCCACCGAGACAGAAAGGTGGGCATCTGGGAGCCTGCTGGGGGGTGGAGCGGTGCTCTCCCTGCGCCCACAGCGTGAGAGGACGGCTGCCCTGTGACTCATCTGCCAGGGGCCACCTTTCCCTTAGCTTCCGCCTGGCCCTGCCACCCCTCTGCTACATCACACGCTGTGCCCACTGGGCTCTGGGTGAAGAAGGGGCTCCTTCAGCTCCACCCTGGAGATGGGGGTAATGGGGCTGGTACCTGCACATCCCTACACCTCGCCCCCCAGGCAGAGCGTAGGAACCCAAGGCCCTCCCCTCCCACCCTTGGCTCTGGCTCTGTGTTTCTCTACCTTATTTTGCCCTCCTAGGTAGCCACTAATTCCAATTTTAACCAAGATTTTTGTTCAATCAGCATAGCATTCCACACATCCTGAAGAAGCTCTGTTCTTACTGCCCCTTGGTGAAAACCAGAAATGAGTACATTTAAGGAGTGGTTCGGAATGTGGGCTCCAACTGGGGGTCTCCATAGGGTATCCCCCATACGCACCCATGGGCAGGAGGTAAGCTGTGACCACCCACACTCATGGGGAGAAGCCAAAGGACAGAGACGATTAACAACAACAAACTTGGGAATCGAAAATACTCCGGTTCCACAGTGCCTCAGCTAATGGAAATGCTTTAAGATTACTTCTTTATGTACCTCACTTTGCCCAATTTTATTCATCATGGATAGAGTTCTTTTTAAAATGTTTAATTCACTTTCCTGTCTTCCCAGAAGAGTAAATTGAAATTGATTTTACCTACTTTTCGTGACTCTGTTATCACTTTGAATATTGGTAACGGTCTGTGATATATTGGAATGCCCTCATGAACTATTTAGAAAAAACAGATGTGACAATTGCCGCTAGTCTACTATGTTTTTTGAAGTCTACTTTTCTTAATTCTTTCTCGATAATAAAAAATATATATATTTACATAGGTAGAGTAAAAACACCTTTCTTTTCTTCCAGTTTTTAGTCTGCAGTAGACAGAGAACAAGATGAAGTCTGATAGAACTATTTGTAAATTAAGTGTCAACATGACTTGAGTGAGGGCCTAAGAGGTTCCCCGTGAGTGAAGTTCAGGATATTTAAAATAGAAATTTTGTGGCATTTAAGCTGCCTCAAGTCCTTTTCTCACATACTCAATCACTCACCAAATAGCTCTTGAACACCTACCAGCTGCCTGGCCTTTTCTGAGCACCATGGCTACAACAGCGAACAGGAGGGCAAGCTCTCTGCCCTCCCACACCCAGCTTGCTTCCTAGCGGTTGGCTGTGGTCTGAAAGGTGAAATTGCTGAGTAACTAAGTTCCAGGTAGAAAGAATGTGGCTGCGTGTGCCTTCTGTATGTGGTCCAGAGACATACATTTAGTTCAGAAATGTGTTAGGACACGCATACATTTCTCAGACACTGCGCTCCCAAATCCCTCTAAATCCACCCCAGTCTTCTCCTGCCATTGGTGCCAAAGACACAGTTGAAAGTAGAGGAGCTCAACCATTTACAGAAAATAGAATCCTGACTTTAATTGCCATCTGTGGACAGATGGGCAGATAATTATGAGACGAGTTTCAAAAAGAAAATGTAGTTCCCAGAGTGTCCCGTCTCCTTTCCTCTATTCCTTCCCTTCTTCCTCCCTTCCTTTTATTCATATAACAACATTTATTGAGCACCTACTACATGCCAGACCCTGGGCTAAGTACTGGAGATATAAAGTTAAAGAAGACTTACCTCTTATCCCTGAGGACCTGACACTGTAGTGAGAAGTGATTGTCGTCATCGGGGATGATGAATACCAGGATGGAGATGCACTGCTGCACAGGGAGATCTGGGGACACACAGGGGAGAGATTTAATCCAGAGTGAGAAGAAGAAAGAGAGCACCAAGGAGGGCTTCCTGGAGGAGGAGGCAGCGAAACTAAATTTTGCAAGATGAGTGACAATGGGTCTGCCTCTCGCCTTTGACATCTAACCACCAAGTCAGATCCTATAGGTTGGAAGTCCCACCTAGGCGAGGTGGGCAAGAATGGAACCATCTGGGGTATGGAAGGCAGGAAGTGTTGTTAGAACCCTTTAAAGACCCCCAGTGTTCATATCCTTCCTCACTGGCCACCTCCGAGGCCTATTTTTAAGATGATTCTGAGCCAAGTCCTTTTCAGAACTGGTAACCTCTGAGAGGGGCGGTTGGACCAGCAGACACTGGGTTTGTCTATTTGTGACCTCAATGCCCCTGCAAGCTGGTGGAGCCTGGTGGGTCATCAGGCGGCACTTTTGTTCAGTGAGCATTTTTTGTGCACCTACTCTGTGCCAAGCCCTGTCCCGGGCAGTGGGAGCCATGTGAGCAGACAAGCCCTCAGCCCTGAGAGGCTGACAGTGTATTATGTGTAATTTGATGATCTCAAGCAAAACAAAGTCCTCCAAACATGCCCTCACTCACTTGAACCCACTCAAGGTTTCTTTAAAAAAAAAAAAAAAAAAAAACCTATTGACTAACCCCTTTTCTTCTTTGCAAAAATTTCTTCTCAAGGACTGAAACATGTGTTTCTGCTTCCCTGCTCAAGTATGCAGTGTTTTAATGAACTGTTTTCTTCCTGTGTTGCTTTTGTCAAGAAAAATAAGAGCACCCCTTTCCTTTCTCCTAATGACGCAGCAGAGAACATTTTCAACCCGACACTCCCCCATTTCCTCTCCCCACCCCTTCCCAAACCAATTTGGCATTTGTCCACTTTCCACCTTCAGGTTCAAAGTGAGTCTATGTGCTGTGAGAACAAGGTCATGTCTGGAACTCATCTCTACCCTGTGTGCTGTGACATTTTAGGTTTCGCTTTTTTCAGCAGAAATACCTGGGCTTGATGGGGAGGAATCAAGCAGATCTGAGTTCGAATCCTGTCTCCTGCATTTACCACTGATGTGAACTTGGGTGGGTCACTTAACCTCCCTGACCCTGTTTCCTCCTCCGTAAAGTTGAGCTGAACCATCAAGCCCAACTGTTGACCCTTCCAGGTTGGAAGGGATAGTGACAAATGCTGGGACAGGAGAGAGAGGGTCATCCTGAAAATACACCGGGAGTAAAGACATAGGAAATCAGCCCAGCGTCAAGACAATTGGGCTGCCAGTGGAATCGCTTGTCAAACTGCCCACCACAGTCCTGGCTCCCCTGAGGCTCAGTTAATGCTTCTTCCTGTCTCATCCACCTTCTCCAGTGAGACCAAGGTCAGGGACGACCTAGACAGCTTTGGTCTATCCCACGTGTTCTGGAATTGTCAGGACGGCCCCAATTTCCTTTAAAATGTTCTCTGCAGATATCCTCATATAACATCAAAATTGTTGAGAAATCCAATATTTCAGCATATATCCAATGACTCTTAGACTACCTCTCATATGGGAAACTAGCACAAGTGTGCCTTGTTCAAGCGTAAGTCCTGTGTTTTGTCTCCAAAACGCCGTTCAGATAGCTGTGAGGTCTCTATGGGGCAGACCAAGAGAATGAGGTTGGGTCCACGCAGCCTGTCTCACTGAAGTCTGCTCAGGGCTCTTAATACCCTGGCTTCTGTGTGGCCTCCTGAAGTCTTCAGGCTCTGCAGTCAAACACTGTGTTTGGTTCCTTGGCTTTAACAGCTCCCTTTCTGATTACCTGCTGTGCACATGGGCCACTTGGAGGCCATTTTCAATCTATGATTTTGATTGATTTTCATAAGAATCCTGCAAGGTAAATCTTTTTTTTTTTTTTTTTTTTTTTGCTGTACGCAGGCCTCTCACTGTTGTGGCCTCTTCCGTTGCGCAGCACAGGCTCCGGATGCGCAGGCTCAGCGGCCATGGCTCGTGGGCCCAGCCGCTCCGCGGCATGTGGGATCTTCCTGGACCGGGGCACGAACGCGTGTCCCCTGGATCGGCAGGCGGACTCTCAACCACTGTGCCACCAGGGAAGCCCTAAGGTAAATCTTTGTTTTCACGTTGCAAGGGATATAGACAAATGTTAATTGCCCCAGGCCAGGGAGGGCTACTGTACAGACATATTGGAAGTAAAGAAACACAGGGTCTCTGGGTGTCAAGACAATGGAAACTCAAGGAGAACAGGGAGATTGTTCTGGATCAGGTGTGTCCTCAGAAGCAGGCATGCACGTGCTGGGTCCCACCTGAGTGTCTGCCCGACAGTGATTCAATTTATCCGGGTCTCTGTAGCATCTGCAGCTGCTTCTCTTGCCCCTACTCTCTCCATTTCTCGTCAAGCACCTTCTTTCTGCCTCAAGGCTTCTGCTGACTCATGGGTTTCCTCACTGTCCTTTCCTGGCTGACATTCAGCCCCTGGAGTCCCCTCCGTGTGTCTCTCCGCAGCTACCCTCCGGTGCAGCAGGCGGAGTCTTTCTGCAGGACCCCCTGAGGGCCTCTGCATCTCCCACAGGGCTGCCTTGGAGGTTCCCAGGTCCAATCAGTGGTGGGGTCACATGTGCAGAACAGGGTCACCCATGCTCAAGGAATAGCCAGGAGCTGCTCAATGAAGAGCCACGGCCGGACAGCTCAGCACCGTATCCTGGTCAAGGACTGGCCCTCTTTATAGATGAGGAAATGGACCCCGAGGAAGATTCAGTATTAGTGAGTGGCAGAGCAAGGACTGAAACTCAGTCCTGGCATCTCCAAACCCGTCACACCCCTCTGCTTCCTGTTTCTGCCCATCATGCAGGATCAGAGGGAAGACAAGCTTCTCCTGGCTGCTGCCTGCTTTTCACCTCTGTCCTGATGTGACCTGAGTGTCCATCATCCCCAAACATTCCCCTCGCCTCTCAGCAGCAGGCCAAGACTTGGAAGTCCCCCTGCTAGAGTCCCTAACGAATCAAACAGGAGGGCCCCGGTCTCCCGGAGGACCCAGTGAACCCGCCATTGGCCTGATGGCCAGGTGGGTCCTGGGACAGTGTGAGGGAAAGCCCAGGCTCATGGCACCGAGGCAGCACTTAGGAAATAGAGGCCCAGCAGGAAAAGTGGCTGCAGCTCTGGGCAGCTTGAAGCACCCGTGGGTGAGTACAGACGTGCAAGGCCTCCACTTCCATCTTCCATCTAGGCACCCCCAGTCCATAGCTGGTCAGGTTTCTGGGCCCCAAACTGTAACACGTGGTCCAATATATCATGTTTAGACAGTGAGACAAAAGATTCAAAATCGGGACTTCCCTGGAAAATCCAGTCCCTCCTGTGGTCATCAGGTGGGTGTTTGGTTGGGTTCAACTTCGTGTGCAAGCTCTCCCTTCAACCACAGGTGGCTGGGGCCCAGGAAGGAGGCGTCTCTTGCAAAGGCGCCCTTGAGAGACGCGCTCTCCCCAGGGCAGGCGGCCCCAGCTACTTCTCAGCTCCTGTGGTAAACTCGAGAAGATCAAGGGAGAAGGAACCTGTCACGTCCTCCTTCTCCTCTGCCCGCCCCACCCTGTCTTCATTCTGTCTCCCCTCAGCCCTGATTTGCTCTCTCTTCCCAGCTCGCTGCATGCCTGAAGTGCCCCAGTGAGTCCTCCCACTTTGCAGATGAAGAAATGGAGGTCTTCGGGGGACTTCCTTGGTGGTCCATTAGGTAAGAGTCTGTGCTCCCAGTGCAGGGGGCCTGGATTGGATCCCGGGTCAGGGAACTAGAGGCCACAGGCGTGCGACAACGAAGATCCCACATGCCACAACTAAGACCTGGTGCAGCCAAAATAAATAAATAAATACTTTTTTAAAAAGAGAGAGAAAGAAATGGAGGTCTTCAGGACGTAAGGACACTTTCCAAGATCATAGAAGACAGGTTAGCTGGAAAGTGTCTATAATTTAAGACTCAATCTGGCAGCCCGTCTGTCCCCGAGAAGGCCTGGTACCACATGTCCAGTGCTGAGTTGGGCACCACGGGAATTAAAACACAAAAGAATAAAATTCCTACTCAAGAGGTATGTGATCTACATCTGGAGACAAAACTAGAAAACGGAGTAGGGACTGAAATGCAGCCTGAGCTCTGCTCTCCAAGTAGTAGTTTCCCTGGTAGGGGTTGGAAGAGACGCCTTTTTAAAACTTGCACCAAAGGTACTGTGTGGACTAGGAAAGACCTTAAGAGGTGAGATCCCCCAGGACTGGGCAAGCTAGACAGACAGAGTTGTTTAATGTTGAGACAATTGGTGGTAATAGGGAGCCACTGTGTGTTATGGAGCTACTGAATACCGAGACAGGCTGGGGGAAGCCAGCAGTGAGAGGGGCTGCCGGATGCACTGGAGAGGGAGAGCCTGGGACGAGGCGTGTCACAGCCCACAGCCAATGCGGTGATGATGGGGACAGCCCAGAGCTGGGGCTGACGATGAAGTCAGCCCCGCCCCCAACCCAGGCCATCACCCACGTTCACAGGGCCACTTACAGCCCCTCCTCCCCAGCACTTAGCCCAGTGGTAAGTTAACATCCATGTGTGGTCATCTGATGAAGGTCTGTGGACCTTCCCCTCCCCCACCCCCAGACTGAATGCTCTGCGGCGGCAGGGGTTGTATATTTTTCTGTCTTTTTTTTGTTTAATTGGAGTATAGTTGATTTACAATGTTGTGTTACTTTCTGCTGTACAGCAAAGTGAATCAGTTATACATATACATATATCCATTCTTTTTTAGATACTTTTCCCATGTATGTCATTACAGAGTATTGAGTAGAGTACCCTGTGCTATACGGTAGGTCTTCATTAGTTATTGTTTTATATATAGTAGGGCATATATGTCAATCCCTACCTCCCACTGTATCCTTCCCCTATTTTTTTGTCTTGTATCCCCAGCACTTAGAAGTCACTCCACAAATGACCATTGAATGAATGAAAGAATGAATGAATGAGGGAAAAAGTGATCGGTGACCAAACTGGGCACTTTGATAGAGGAGTTTTATATTTGCTTTCAGTTTTCCAATGTCCACTTCCTCGGTGGGTGAAATGATATATTTTTCTCTTTCCTTCTGCTTCCAAAGGTAGAGTAATAGTAACACTTTTAAAAAAGATTGGTGGGACTTCCCTGGTGGCGCAGTGGTTAAGAATCTGCCCGCCAATGCAGGGGACATGGGTTCGATCCCTGGTCCGGGAAGATCCCACATGCCGCGGAGCAACTAAGCCCGTGCGCCACAACTACTGAGCCTGTGCTCTAGAGCCTGTGAGCCACAACTACTGAAGCCCGTGCGCTTAGAGCCCGTGCTCTGCAACAAGAGAGGCCACCACTATGAGAAGCCTGCTCACCGCAATGAAGAGTAACCCCTGCTCGCCGCAAATAAAGAAAGCCCATGCACATCAATGAAGACCCAACGTGGCCAAAAATAAATAAATCTGGAAAAAAAAGATTGGTATTCCTCTGGAATCTTTTTTTGTTCTTTTTTTTCCTCTTTCAGCCTCTGACCATGAAAATAAAACATGGTCATTATAGGAATTTTTTAAGTAGAAAAAAGAATAAAGAAGCTGGAAAAAAAAATTACTCATGACCCCATCACGAAGATGCTTCAATAGTCAGTTTGTTGGCGTATTTCTTTCAGGACTCTGACATCTCTTAGGGTCAGAATAAGATTTCAAAGGCCTTGGCCTCAGGACTTGTTCTCAGACCTCCTTCCCAGCTGCCTCACTCACAGCCATTTCTCCAATTTACCAGGGAACCATTCCTTACCCTTCTCCCCTGCTCTTGTCCTAGCACTTTCCCAAGGCCTTAACGAGCTTTGGGAAGGCTGCCTTCCACTTAATGATGGAAATGAAGCGACTTTGGACTTGAGCTTTTCCCCTGCATCTGGCAGCCAAGCTCTCCTGGTGTTGGGTGTCAGGCGTACGGGTGTTTGGCATTACGTTAATCTCTTGCACTATTATTCTTTTCCAATTTTTCTGTCCCTTTCCAGACTAGTTGACATTTCAAACAGTTGACTCAGCCATCAGCGTGTCACTAAAATGAGGTGTGAAGTTTCTTCAAAATTACTTGGCTAAGACATTTATAATTTCTGGGTTTTCAAGATGATGCTGTTCCTTCTGAGTCTCTCCTGGGAACAACACTGGTCCTTTGGAAGCCACAAAGGAAGCACAGGCAGGGGCGGAGAGAGGTTTCATCTGCATGCTCAATCTATACAATTGGTGACTGCAGCTGCAGGTGCTCTGAGGAGGACTCTGAGCCACGTCCAAGTTCACTGGGAAAAAGTAATGTGGTTGATTAGTTATGTCTGCCATGGGAATGGAATAGGGATGGGGAATGGAATGTCTTTTGCCAGCCTGATTATAAGATGGTTAGGCTTGCAAGGAGCATAATGATTCTATGGTGAAGGCAAATTAAATTCAAAGTCAAATAATATGTGCTAAATGAGTGGTATTACTGGACTTCCCGTGAGGGAGAAATCAAAACCGGCTGGGAGGTCCTGAAAGGAAGTCAGACAATGGCTGGGCAGGGAAGAGATGAGAATACACTCCAGACTAAGGAAAGAATTCGAGGAAAGTACCATCATGACATGTTTAAGGGGGATGTGAAGAGACCAGCCTCTTCAAAGTCAACATCAAACTTTAGAATATGTGTAGCCAGAACTTACTGGGTAAGTTAAATCACATCTAGTACAGAGTAAAAATGCATTTAAACTTTTTAAAGTGATGACTACCTTTTTAAACTTGTGAAATGTTTAAAAATGCCGAGGGGTGGGGTGGTGTAAGAATGATATAACAAAAACTTATTCTTAATTATTCACATATTGTCATATTTGTCCCATCTCTTTTTATTTTCAAAGAAATAAAATATTGTATGTAAGACTTCAATCCTTTTGACTGTCACCCCATCCAATTCCCCAGGAGCAACCACAATCACTATCAGAAACTTGAAGTCTGTCTTTCTAGACCATTTTAAATATTTTTACATACCAACTTATGTACATTTTTGACCTTTTTTTGACTTTTTTTCGTCCCTTCAGTTTCAAGAACTACTGATAATTCTCTACTTCAAATTAGCTCAAATACAATCCTCTTCTTGCCAACCATGCGTCCTCAGCTATTTTCTTTAGACCCCCCTGGGACCCTCCTGCCACTCCCATCACCTCCCCACATTCCCCTGCCCCTCCCCCAATATGCTGCCTCTCCCTTCTTGCAGAATAAACCTTATACTTTTCTTTCTTCCCTTTCTCCAAGCCCACTCCAAATGATTTCCCCCTTATTTTGAACTCCTCTAATACTGATATATAAAACCTGGCCGATATGACTACCCATTTTTATAAGTTGAAGGTTTCCACTGTATTAAGTATTTAGATGAATTAGAGAATGACCAATAGGAGAGGCCAGATTTCTCTTGTATTCATCATACTCTACAACACAGAGCGAGGCTTAAAATCGGATCTTAACAGTTGCTTAATGGATGAATAAAGCCATTCTGTAGAGTTTTTCTCTGTCAAGTGTCAGAGGCTGATAACCATCCCTCTTTTTCTAAATAATAGAAGGGATTCCTAACGTGGGGTCTACAGACCTGAAAGTGTTTGTCAATAGAACCATATCTCAGTATAATTGGATTCTTCTGTAGTTTTATGTATTTATTTTATTCATTTAAAAACATTATTCTGAGAAGGTGTCCGAAAGCTTCTCTAGACTGCCAAAGGGATCCATGGCAACAACAACAACAAAAGGATAAAAGTCCCTATGCCCTCGATGTTTAGTTGGGCATGTTGCTGGGTAGAATAGAGATATACTTTCTAGTTTGTTCTGACAAGTGTAATGCTATAGAAATGGTGTTTGCAATTCCCTCAAAGAGTCCTTAAAAAGAAGGACTATATCCTTTCTCTCTTCCTCCCTTCTGCTTCCTGGATTCCAGACATAATGGCTGGAGCTGCAGTAGCTATCTTGGGCCTTGGGAATGGAAGCCACAGATGGTAGTGCAACAAGATAGAAGACCTGGTTCCCTGACAACATGGAAGGCTGCACAAGCCCTAGGATGACTACCTCCAGACTTCTTACATATGAGAAGGAAATAAAATTCTAGTTTACTTAAGCTACTGTTATTCTGGGTTTATGTTACTTGCTGGTAGGCCTAAACCAAATTAATGCAGCAAGCCTTTCTGAAGATAAATCGAAAATGGTGTTGTTTATCTAAAGATTTTTCAGAAATCATCTTTCATTCTAGAGAAAGAATCATTTCAGACCTAAGCGATGACTCTTTCAGGGCCTAATCATATATGTAGTATTTTTTAAAAAAAAAGCTAGTTGTGTGGAAACATATTTTATTCAGTTTCCATTTTCTGACACAACTACTAAACTTGGTAACTTTTTGAAATTCTCATTTTTCAGCCACTCCTTTAGTCTGCTTTTGTCTCCCCCAAAGAGCATTTATGAGTAGACTAGCTTGGTGCCCACCAACTCTTAATTTATGACAGTGGTTCTTTTAAGAACATGTCTTAAGTATTTTAAAAACCAAATAGTAAAGATTTTTCTGGCATGTCCATTATATTATTGATGGATTCAGAATATATGTATGATATCATAACCATCAATAACACATTTTTTTTAAGGATGATGTGGTTACTGAAAGGTATATAATAGCAGTGACTTTCTTCAAAAAAAATTATGATATAATTAGGGCAATAGACATGAAAAGGTCAGTAGCATACAACATGTGTCATAAGAACAATGCAATCAGCAAGTGATAAGGTAATTCAGAAGAGGGAGCAACTACAGTCCTTGGAAGAAGGATACAGTTCTGATAAAGGAAAAGGAGCAATGACAATGAAGACTAGAAGAAAGAAGGAAATGGGTCTACCAGTTGGCTGGAGGAGAAGTCTAGCTCAAATGACATCTCTGTAAAGCCTTTCCTGACTTCCCCAGGTGGAATTAATCCATCTTTCCACATAGCTATGTTTCTGTGTAGCTTTGTGTGTTTTTTTTTAATTGAAGTGTAGTTGATTTACAATTTTGTGTTAATTTCTTCTGTACAGCAAAATGATTGAGTTATACACACACACACACACACACACACACACACACACACATATATATATACATTCTTTTTTATATTCTTTTAAAATGGATAAAGAAGATGTGGTACATATATACAATGCAATACTACTCAGCCGTAAAAAAGAATGAAATAATGCCATTGGCAGCAACATGGGTGGACTTAGAGATTATCAAGAGATTATCATACTAAGTGAAGTAAGTCCATATAGCTTTGTGAATGCTTCTAATATCACAGGAGGCTGATACATCCTCATTTTTTATAAGCCCCACACCTACATGAGCTTCTAAAGTTACCATGAATAAGTATAATTTTTTATGAGTGTAAATACTACATCTTTTAATGAACCATCCCCACTTAATATTTTCTTTAAAATTACATAAACAAGTCACATTTATTGTAGAATTATTTTAAGATATCTAAGTAGGGACTTCCATGGTGGTGCAGTGGTTAAGGATCTGCCTGCCAGTGAAGGGGACACGGGTTTGAGTCCCTGCAGTCCCGGAAGATCCCACATACCGCGGAACAACTAAGCCCGTGCGCCACAACTACTGAGCCCGCGTGCTGCAACTACTGATGCCCGCGCGCTGAGAGCCCATGCTCTGCAGCAAGAGAAGCCACCGCAATGAGAAGCCCGCACACCACGACGAAGAGTAACCTCTGCTGGCCACAACTAGAGAAAGCTGGTGTGCAGCAACAAAGACCCAACACAGCCAAAAATAAATAAATAGTTAAATAAGTTGTTGTAAATCTAGAATAACCATATTGAACTCATCGAAAGCCCAATTGTTTTAAAAATAAATAAAGTATCTAGGTAAACACAAAAAAGGAAATTAAAATTCCCATTTCTAATCCCACAAGCCAAAGATCAGACAGAAACACTATTAATATTTTAGTGTACATCCTCACACAGTCACACATATAGGTTTCACTTTTTTGATTCTGGCCTGGAAATCTGGGTCTAATTTTTCTGGAATGGCCATCCCAATATTTGTGGAATGCATGAAGATATATACATTTCAGAGTGTTCTGACTGAAGCTGCCCTGAGCATGGACCCAGAAGCTGAGCTGGGCAGCCAGCTGGTGAAGTGAACCAAGTCCTGAAGAAGACCTTTGCTGCATCAAAGAAATGATAACCACAGGAGGCTTTAGTGTGTTACAGGCTTTGAGTGGAGAGAATGGAAGAGGCTTTCTCAGAGAGCTTAACGAAGAACTCATCCTCAGGCAGCCACTGCTGAGGTTCCATTGTGAAACACTGTCATTTAATTGTCTCTCTTAATTAAAAAAATTACTGAGGTGAAATTCACATGATATTAAAAAATTAGCCTTTTTTTTTTAAAGTGAGCAATTCAGTGGCATCCAATCATTCACAACGCCTTGCAGGTACCGCTTCTAAGTAGGTCCAAACTATTTCCACCACTCCCAAGTAAAGCACCACACCCAGTCTCACCTCATCCCACCTTTCCCCTAGCCCCTGGCAACAACCCATCTGTGTTATGTCTCTATGGAGTTACCTCTTCTGAACGTTTTATGTAAAAGGAATCAAATAATATGTGACATTTTTGTCTGGCTTCTTTCACTTAGCATAATATTTTCAAGATTCATCCACAGTATAGCAAGTATTCGTTCTCCCTCTTTATGGATGAAACATATTCCATCCTATGTATATACCAGAATCTGTTTATCCATTCATCTGTTGATGGACCTTTACTTTCAGCAAGGTACCTATAAAAGGAAAGATTTGCAGATCTGGGGTTTACAGACAGGGTCTCATAGGGAGGGGGCAGTGGTTCATTTGGGGTCACCATGTCAGCCCATATCGCTCTCAGTTTGGTAGTGTCTAGTACACTCAAGTACCCCTGGGGTATAACTGGTGGGACTCAGAAAACCTCATTATAATTCTACTCCATATTTGCTTCCCAAATTTCCACCTACGTGAGACAATCAGGACAGAAAAGTTTATCCCCGTTTTATAGATGAGGGACCTGAATTCCAGAGACTAGAAATCAGATGACCTGGCTGGGAAATATTCATTGTCAGGGCACACTCAGTCCTTGTGATCAAATGTATCCCTCACCTCCTTTAAACGGTTACCACTAACAATAACCACAGTGAAAGACAAAGACCTGCGTGGGAGGGAGATTTGCGTGTCAGGAATAAATCTGGTGGCAAATGAATGGAAGTGAACAATTGCAATTCTGAAAGAGCGGGAATGACACTGGTACCGAGGACGGAGAATGCCTTTCTCCATCCAACACTCCATCCTCGCTGTTCTCTATCTGCTGCCCACACATCAAAGCATTTGAGCAGGAATTCCCGTTTCACCTCTGTGGATCCTGCTTCCTGTAGATCTGGAAAGATGGCATCCTGGACATGGTGGGCGTGGGGTGGGCAGAGAATGTTCCGAATGGAAGCAGGCAGCACTATGCCTTTTACCCGTAGAGGCATTTAGGCAATGTTTGTGGGCTGAATGGACAAATGAACTGGCTCAAAGCTCTTTTGAATCTTTTGCAACTTTTTCTGCCAGGCAGCTTATTCTCTTTGCATCATAAACAAAGTCTCCATGCAACGGTGGTCATCAATAGACCAGAGCCTGTGCTTTTCCCCTGTCTCTAGGAGAGAAAGGGGAAGCAGAGCTTTCCTATGTGTGTTAGTTAGGGTGGAGGCTAGACAGCTCTAGCAGAAATCCCAACATGTCAGTGGCTTAAAGCAGGGGTCTCCAACCCCCGGGCTGGACCGAGGCCTGTTAGGAACCGGGCTGCACGGAAGGAGGTGAGTGGTAGGCGAGCGAGCAGTGCTTCATCTGCTGCTCCCCAGTGCTGTCATTACTGCCTGAACCATCCGCCTGACTCATCCCCCCGACCCCCTGCCATCCGTGGAAAAATTGTTTTCCACGAAACTGGTCCCTGGTGCCAAAAAGTTGAGGACTGCTGGCTTAAAGAACAAATATGTGTAGAGAAAAGGGAACCCTCATACACTGCTGGTGGGAATGTAAATTGGTGCAGCCACTGTGGAAAACAGTATGGAGGTTTCTCAAAAAACTAAAAATAGTACTACCCTATGACCCAGCAATTCCACTCCTGCATATATATCCGAAAAAAAACAAAAACACCAATTTGAAAAGAGACATGCACCGCAATGTTCATAGCAGCATTATTCACAATAGCCAAGATATGGAAGCAACCTAAGTTTCCATCAACAGATGAATGGATAA
Source organism: Lagenorhynchus albirostris (assembly GCF_949774975.1). Taxonomy (NCBI): domain Eukaryota; kingdom Metazoa; phylum Chordata; class Mammalia; order Artiodactyla; family Delphinidae; genus Lagenorhynchus; species Lagenorhynchus albirostris. The sequence continues at coordinate 23,524,372 of NC_083096.1, read as the reverse complement.
CGAGGACATGGTACATATCTACAATGGAATATTACTCAGCCATAAAAAAGAACGAAATTTTGCCATTTGCAGCAACATGGATGGGTTTGGAGGGCATTGTGCTAACTGAAGTAAGGCAGACAGAGGAAGACAAATACTGTATGGTATCACTTATATGTGGAAACTAAAAAATACAACAAACTAGTGAATATAACAAAAAAAGAAGCAGACTCACAGATATAGAGAACAATCTTGTAGTTACCAGTGGGGAGGGGCGGAGAGGCAGTATAGGGGTGAGGGAGTAGGAGGTATAAAAAGAAAATTTCTAAAAATTTAAAAATTAAAAAGAACAAATACATTTAGATCTCTCTCCTGTACAGTTTCACGTGAGCATTCTAGGCTGGTGGGCAGCTCTGTTTTGCTTGGTCCTTCAAAGAAAAATGGTACAAATGAACCTATTTACAAAACAGGAATAGAGTCACAGATGTAGAAAACAAACTTACGGTTTTACCAAGGGGGGAGAGCTGGGGGGAGGGATAAATTGGGAGAACTGGATTGACGTATACACACTACTATATATAAAATAGATAACAAGTAGGGACCTACTGTATAGCACAGGGAACTCTACTCAATACTCCGTAAACACCTACATGGGAAAAGAATCTAAAAAAGAGTGGATATATGTATATGTATGACTGATTCACCTTGCTGTACAGTAGAAATTAATACAACATTGTAAATCGACTGTACTCCAATAAAAATTAATTTACAAAAAAAAAAAAAAAGACCCAGGCTCCTTCCTAGTCATTGCTGTGTCATCACTGAGACATTGTTGTCATCTGCATGTCAAAGCTTAGTTGCTACAAGTTCCAACTGGCCAGCTGGTGGAAAGAGAGAAAAAGCACGCAGGAGGAGACCCTACTGTCTTGAGGCCTAGCAGGAGTTGCACACATTACTTCTGCTCAATTCTATCGGCAAGAACTTCATCCCATGAGCATACTAACTGCAAGGGAGGTGGGGAAATACAGTTTAGCCATGCGCCCGGAAGAAAGCGAGGATAGATCAATTCACACACATGCTTGCTCTCTCCCTACTACCTCGTGACCCCTCTCCAAACTGCCATGTTTTATTGGCCATCCACCTTGTGCTGTGGTCTTTGTCTAATTCTGCCGGTAAAGAAAACGAGGCTCAGAGAAGTTAAACGACTGTCCTGGGGCACACAGCCAATAGGCGAGAAGCCAAGAGTTGAGCCCAAACGTGTCTGACCACACAAGTCTCCCATCATCACCACCCTGCCTCTCCTGACGTGAGCAATGCCTTAACAGGACAAACTCTGAGGCTCCCAAGCCCCCTTCCCGTGAAAGAAGTTGTGTTCACATGAGCGACCGTGCTGGACAACACAAGGACAGAAGTCGGACACGCGTGCCCATCTCAAGCCTTTGCTTCAGCGAGTCTGCGTCCCCTCGTTCACAGCTTCCTCCTTGTACCAGAACGATGGGGGGGCTGTGAATCCGCAGGAAAACTCTTCTTCCAAAGACAAGAAAAGGAGCTGGGCCCTCAAAACAGCAATAAACCCCACAAGGTTTTGTGAATTTAAACAGTGTAATCTGTGGCAGGGAGGGGTTCAAGGGCCACAGACAGAGCCTGAATGAGTCCCAGAGGAAAAGAAAGGGAGAGCCGGGCTGTCCATCTGTTTATTGGGAACACTGTTCCTCCAGCCCAAACTCCATAATAGGGAAGCGGAGAGTGGCCCTTTAAGGGAGTTTTGACTCTTAGGGCCGGAAAAGAGCAAATGATGCGTCTTTGGTCTGCAAAATACAGGCCTCAGACTTTCCATTTCCCTCTCCTCTCCCTCTCCGATCCCCCCACTCCACCCCCAGCCCTGGGGTTTTTGGTCTTTTGCTTGCATGAAAATTTATTTCACGTCTTGACACTGTTGAGATAGTCCATAGCACCTTCTTAGGATGAGATGAGCAAGAAGCTGCAGCAAATGGAATCAACATTTCCACAGGCCGGGCAGCTGAGCTTTTGGAGAATAAAATGGAGAAAGCTGAACCTCGTCTTGTGGAAGCGTGAAGTCTGAGGGGCTCTGCCGTCCCAGCCTGGTCCTCAGAGTCGCTGGAGCCCTTATCACAGCTGTGGGGGAGGCTGGCTCAGCTGCTGGGCCTGGGGACGGAGCCTGCTCTGTGGTGTCTCTGACAGAGGCAGGAAGGCAGGAGATGGCTTTGTGTCCGGAGAGCCTCCAAATTATGAGGCTGTCCATCGATGGATTTCACCACCCTGGGCAGTCTTTTCTTCTCCAGAATCCTCCTGGTGTTGTTATAAGTGCCTAGGAGACAGCTCTTGTTTTTAAGGGACTGAGAGAGAGATTCGTGACCCCGCTTGTTCCGGCTTAGGGGTAAAGACAGCTGGACGGTTTATGGCAGGCGCTGTGGTATGGATGGATGCCACCTGATGAAGACCAGAGCTTCTCAGACCAACTTGCCCAGTGCAGTCAGGGCTTGTTTGAGGCCCTTCACAGGCACCTAGACACAGGCCAAGTCAGCCTCCCCCTCCCCTATTTGTTAATACGCTCCCGCCTCCAGGGATGTGATGGGTGGTGTGTGCATGTGTCCATGTGGGTGTGAGTGTACAGCAGGAAGTCTCCTGGGGTCACAGTTAACTTGGCAAATTCGCCACAGTTCAGGTTCAGTCCTTCAGGCTCAAGAATCTAATGTCACTCACAATGAGTGTGCCCATTTTCTCAAGGGCCAATTAACGCTAACCTGGCTCACAGAGACTGATGTATAGACCAGAGTGCCCTGATTCAAAGTGAGAATACAGTCACTGGGAGGACCAGTCAGAGCATTCCCGGTTGATGGGTGAGTAATGTGGGAAATGAAAGTGTCACTGGGACTTTGCTTGGTAAACATGGCTGAGGAACAAGGGGAACGGATCACATTCATTAACTTAAATGGTCTATTATCTGCTCACTCCTGTTCCCCACACCACAGTCACACCAAACAACTTGCGGTTCCATGGAAGTGGCACATTGCCTATTGTGTGCGTTTGTTGGTTCCCCATCCAATATCCTTTCCCCTCCTAAGGCTCAAACTGTTATCACAGTATCAGCCACGCACACCCCATGGGCTACAGGGAGACCGACTCCATCTGCAGTTCCCAATCCAAACTGAACCATGACTGGCCCCCCAAAACTCCATTAAAAACTCCATACTCCAAACAAAGCATCAATTGGGGCAGAAAAGTTTATCTGAAGCTCACATCCTCCAGACAAATTGTTCTCAATTTGTGGGAGTGATTGGGTAATACTACCCCTTGCGGCATTTTAGAAACGTATAAGGCCCTTTTAGCTGTCATAGTGCTTGGGAATGTTAGGTGTTACCGGCATTTAGTTTGTAGATGCCAGGAATACTAGATATTCTGCAATGTGTAGACTATTCCACACAGCAGAGAACTGTCCATAGTCCTGTAAGACCTGTGTATGTCTTATCTGACATCAACATTGATAAAAATCCTGTTCTTTTAGTTTGAGTTGCCCCCAGAGCAGATCTTGAAATATAGGCTTATGTGTGGTTTATTTAGGAGGTGATTTCAGGAAGCAAAGAGTATGTGATGGTTAATTTTATGTGTCAACTTGACTGGGCCATGGAGTGTCCAGATATTTGGTTAAACATTATTGAGTGTGTCTGTGAGGGTGCTTCTGGATGAGATTAACATTTGAACTGGTTGACTGAGTAAAGCAGATTGCCCTTCTCAGTGTGGGTGGGCCTCATCTAATCTGTTGAAGGCCTGAAGAGAACAAAGGCTGAGTTGGTTGAGTCCAACTCTCTCTCTGCCTATCTTTGAGCTGGAACATTGGTCTTCTGCTCCTTTTGGACTTGGATTCAAACCGAAACACCATCAGCTCTCCTGCCTCTCAGCCTTCAGACTTGGACGGAACTGCACCATTGGCTCTCCCAGGACTCCAGCTTACTGACTGCAGACCTTGGAACTTCTCAGCCACCATAATAAATAATCTCTTATAATAAATAATCTCTTTCTCTCTCTCTCTCTCTATATATATATATATATATTTAATATATATTCGATTGTATAAATTATTATATAATACATAATATAAAATAACCTATTTTCTAGTATATATTTTATAATTACATATTATATAATTATATATATGTATATGTGTGTGTGTGTGTGTGTGTGTATATATATATATATATATTTAATATATATTCTCCTATTGATTCTGTTTCTCTAGAGAACCCTGACTAATACAGAAAGTGAAGCAAGGAAAGAGAAAAAACTAATAGTGACTGGGGCTCAATCCCACGTGAAGAATGAGAGGCATCTATCCAGGGTTCCTTGTTGGCCAGGAGTGTCCCAGACGCTACACTCGCCTCCACTTCCCAGTTGTGCAGGTGCTGTTATGTGTGCCCCACTGGTACCCAGGGTGGGAGATGCCTGGGGCAGGAAGCCAACATGCTTGGGGTGCACTTGAGGCAAGCCTCCCTTTCCCGAAGGTGGGAGTCTGCCTGGACTGCATACTGCAGCAACAGCCGGACTCAGTGTCTGGTAGGCAGAATACTAGCCCCCAGGTATGCCTGCATCCTAATCCCCCAAGCCTGTGAATGCTACCTCCCAGCAAAAGGGACTTGCAGATGTGATAAGTTAAGAATCTCAAGGAGAAAGTATGAACCAGGATTATCCAGTTGGGCCTGATGTAATCACAGCACTCCTTATAAGAAGGACACGGGAGAAGTCAGAGTCAGAGAAAAAGGGTGTGAGATGATGAAACAGAGATTGGAGTGATGCACTCTGGAGGTGGACAAAGGGGCCGAAAGCAGGTGGCCACGAGAAGCTGAAAAAGGTAAGGATGTGGATTTTCCTTTCAGAGCCTCTAGAAGGAACCAGCCTTGGTAACATCTTGACTTTAGCACAGAAATTGTCTTTGGACTTCTGGCTTCTAGACCTGGAAGAGAGTAAATCGGGGTTGTTTCAAACCACTAAGGTTGTGGTAACTTGTTACAGCAACCGTAGGAAACTAATACACGAAGGTGTGTCGGAGGGGACATGAGGCAGCCGATACATCTGGTTATAATTAATTGAGCCTAGAACCTGAGTCTGTTTTATGTACAAACCCAGGGCACATTTTTCACAGTTTTAGAATACACCAGATTTTCTAGGGAAGACTGGGGGTCCACTACTCAGAAGTTCACCAAGAGTTGTTCCTCACTTCAGGCAAAGCTACCTGTGATGGCTGAGTCGCCAAATCCACAGACGTATATCTGCCTGTGTTTGTCATGGTCACCTTTATGGAGATTCTAAGTGCAGATGCCAACATCTCACTATGTCTTCTAGAGTAGTTGTGTCCCCAAATTCACATATTGAAATACACATTATTTTGTTATAAATATGTTCCTTTTTTCCTTCCTCGATATGACCTCTATGACCTAGTTAGGGCTTGATATTGCTTTTTTTTAAAACATATGTATGCATGTAGGTTATATTATGCACTTGTTCCCTTCCAGGAGATATAAACTGTTTGTTAGAAAACAGGACTTTGGGTCACCTAGAGCTGATAATGACGGCTCTCAAATTTTGCTGTTGTTACATGCATCCACTTTCTAAGTAATCACGTCTACCCTCCTTTTTTCTAAGACTGGCCTGACGTTATACAGTGTCCTGCCAGTCCCCACTCCCTCACCTATAGCAGACGTATTAGTTCAGTACAGCATTCTTTTCCACTGAGAGTGATTTCGGCTACAAATTCTGCTCCCCTGAGTGCTCTAAGCAGCGCATTGGCTAGAGTCAAGGGCTGTCCTTTCATCCAAAGCCGGCAGGTGCCTTGGCCTGAGACACCCTCTTCTTGCCTGAAGGCCATTCCTGGCCTTTAGACACCTCCTCCTCAGGAGGCACGCACCTCCCCCCCCCCACAGGACAGGAGTCTGCCCTTGGCTTTCCCGTGGCTCTTGTGTTCTCCTGGGTCATCCCATCCATCTCCCAGCTTGCAAAGGGCCTGCTGATTTCACTCTCCCGGTCTAAATGCAGGCTCCTTGAGAACAGGAGCTGTGACACATCCCTTGCACTTAACATAGTGCCTGGTAGGGACTCGGAACTCAATAAATCTCTTTTCAAATCAGGCACGCAAATCGACACAACCAGCGCCTGCCTTCAAATTTTCTATTTCCTATTCTCCCAAGACTTACTAATTCCCTTCTGACTGATGATTTTTAATTTAGAGGTGCTAATAGATTCCATCAGTCTGCAGTAAAACTGGGGGCCTGTGAAGAACCTGTGTCATTTCAGCCACCCACCTGCCAAACAGCCCTCGGTTGGGAGAATCCGAGCCCCGGCGGGAGGGAAGTGCAGGCACGAGGCCTGAAGCATCAGGCAGGTGCTCTTACGCAGGACTTAGACTCTTGAGGGAGGGGCACTAAGACACAGAGTCAGTCAGAGCCACCGGCACAGCCGTGGTGGACCCTACAGCCCAGAACTGGGGGTGGGGGGAGTTCGGGGGCTGCAGCATCCTGTAGGATGCTGGTGAGTGTCTGGGGTCCAGAGGAGCAGTAATAAACGTGCATGGTGACAAGGACAGCAGTGGCCTAAACGGATGGCTCCTGGGGAGTCTTGACGAGACCGTGTCTTGTTTAGCTCTGTCCGAGACTCGTTCTCCTGTCAATTACGTGAGTTCCCAGAGAGCCCCTGTCCTCATCTTGTCCCAGATTCCCGCTGCTTTCTCCACAGCTTCTTTCTTCCTGCGTCTCCCGCCAAATCTTCAACCTCAACCTCCATCCTGCCTCCAGCACACCTCAAATCTCAGTCCCCTGTCCTCCCAACTCTGCGGCTGCCCTGGGATGTGGCCCTCATTCTCGAGGAGAGGAGCGAGGCCAGCTGCCCGCCCTGGAAAAGCATGGATGCGGGTGCTCCGGTGGGAATTTCCAACCAGAGGAACGAGGGAAGAATGAGGGCGATGTTACTGAGGGGCAGAACAACGCCTCCTGGAAATCCTGATCCTCTAGAACCTGGGAATTCCCACACGTGAGAGGCGGATCCAAAATCTACAGAAGCTCTTCCATGAAAACTCATGTTCGTTTTTCATATGTTCGTATATTTCATTTTCATTGTCCAACTCCATATTTAAGACGAATTCTTTTCTTAGTGCAGAAGGTGCCTGACCAGCCCTTGTTGCCAATGAAACCGCATCGCCGGGACAAGCAGCTTTGGTTTCTTCTTGCTCCACCCAGGGCCCTACCTGGGTCATAAAAGAGCAACATTAATCTTTTTTTTTTTTTTTTTTGCGGTACGCGGGCCTCTCACTGTTGTGGCCTCTCCCGTTGCAGAGCACAGGCTCCAGATGCGCAGGCTCAGTGGCCATGGCTCACGGGCGCAGCCGCTCTGCGGCATGTGGGATCTTCCCGGACCGGGGCACGAACCCATGTCCCCTGCATCGGCAGGCGGACTCCTAACCACTGCGCTACCAGGGAAGCCTGCAACATTAATCTTTAATGACTCCTTGATTTGTTACCCTGGGAAGGGCTCCAAGTTCAATGAAATTCTTCTGATGGAGGGGTGTGGAGGGTAATCAGATCCTCCTGCCACAATAACGAGAATGATGACTAACGAAAGTGTCGGACCAAGTATCCTGCTCAGCCCAGCCCTCAACTTACGGCAGAGAGGATGTCACTCAGTGTGACAGCAATTCCGTGCTGGTAGTGGGAGCGCAAGCACCCACACGCTGTCACAGGCACAGAGGGACTGTGTCCCTTCCAGGGCCCGAGAGTGGGCTCTTGTCTAATGCTCGGAAAGGAATTGTCCGAGGAGACACACGTGCTGACAAAGCAAAAGACTTTATTGGGAAGGGGTGCCCGGGTGGAGAGCAGCAGGGTGAGGGACCCCGGGAGAACTGCTCTGCCTCACAGTCTCAGGTTTTGTGGTGATGGGATTAGTTTCCGGGTTGTCTCTGGCCAATCATCTTTGTTGGCCCATATTTGGTCTGACTCAGGGTCCTTCCTGGTGGTGTGTCCATCCCTCAGCCAAGATGCATTCCGGTGAGGAGGATTCTGGGAGGTTGGTAGGACGTCCTTTTGGCCCCTGCCGAATTCTCCCGGTTAGTTTTCGGCGGCAGCACTGCGTTCTTTATCAGGACCTCCTGTTGTGAGACAACTCAGGCAAGCGGTTAGCATCATGCCTGGCCAAGGTTTGAGTCAACGGTTCCTTGACAAGACTTTCCAAAGGTCACACAGCTAGCGACAGGCAGTCTTAGATGCTAAGCCCTGAAGGACAGGAGGAAAAAGGAGAACGAGGGAAGTAGGAGGGAAATGTTATTGAGCGGCAGAACAACACCTCCTGGAAATCCTGATCTTCTAGAATCTGGGGTGAAGAGCTAGTACAAAGAATTATGTACCAAGCTAGGCACATTTTTTAAAAAACTATGTTGGATTTTTGAATACATTGACTGGGTGGCCAAAGAGACCTATCTTTTGTCTCTTCTCCAAACAAATAAAGAAACTTCCTCTTATGACAAGTGGTCATGGATGACAATTTCACACAAACACGTTATTCTGGAAAACTCTCATACAACATTTCACTATCCTACTGGAATTTCGGAGCATACAGAGTTGGATTGTGTTAAAAGAGTGGATGAAGATCCAGATCGATGCAGTGTTTGGCTTGGACACCTCCTGGACAGAACTCAGGTTGCCTCTACAAGCCTTCTGTAGCCCTTTGTTCTGCCCTGGGCCTGGGCCTTCGGCACTCTGGATATCACACATGTGCACCAGAAATAAATGTATCAAGTCACACGCAGATGGCTTTGTCACTGGGATCTGGTGTTCAACATGAGTATAGCGAGGCTGGTAACTGTAAGCATCTACTCTATTAACTAACACCATTCAGGCCCAAGAAACATGCTTCTCTACATCTATTGCCCCATATTTTCAAGACAAAAAGTGACTGCCTCTGAGTGCCATGAAGTTTGTGGGTTGTATCACTGCCAACTTTGGAGAAGGACACTGTTTCTGGAGTGTGGAAAGATTTGAGCAGAGGAAGAATTTAGATAAAAGACAAATTAATTAACTTGTTAAGTCCTCTTCTCAGCACGAATTCAATAGATTCTTATACAATGAAGCATCATTTCCCAGGGGGTTCAAACATGCATTTTCTTCCTTATCCTTGGATTCCCACTTGTGGTTCCGGGGGCCCTTACTAGCGCAGTGTCTGTCACAGTTGCACATGCCATCTTGGAATACTTTGCAATGTTAAACATCACTCTTAGATTTGGATAGACAGTCAGTTCTTATTATTCGAAGTCGTTATGTTCTATAAAATCACCACAAACCCTGAATTAATGAATACTGAACCACTGTTCCTACAAGAAACACAGAATTAGGTTCCCGAGAGCCTCTGGTCACAACATTTTTGTCAATTGATCTATACATGACCTTGTTTTATGTGTGCTCCTGTTTAAAAACACCCTATTTAATAAGTATCGCTGATTCATTGACATTGAACTCATGGCGACAGTGCTGTAACTGATGCCCGAGCAAAGCTTATGTAACACACGTATCTCCTTCATAGGCCCAGCACAGCTTCTCGGACTTAGGACTCTAGACAGCACCGCAACACTATGCAAGGGGACATTCTGAACAGCAAAGTCACCCCAAAAAGCACAAAAATTCGAAAAGAGTGGCTCTAAATAGACCACAAAAAGGATGCTTATTTACAGTATGAAACAAGAAGGGAGGGTGTCCCTTGTTCCACCTCAGCTGGGAGCATGTGTGTCATGTGGCTCAAATTTTTCACCATAGTCCCCAATGACCTAAAAAGCCCTGCAAATATTGATTTGGGGGTTACAAATCAATTTTAGCAAGTAGGTGAATTCTTAAATACAGAATCCATGCATAAAGAGGGACAACTGTATATGATCTAGATGTAACCCGTGTGAAGTAAGATACCAGTTTTTTACACTATATTAGCTAGTTGGGCATGGAATGCCAGAATGCAAACACTTTTATTCTTATTAAAAAAATGTTGGGGCTTCCCTGGTGGCGCAGTGATTGAGAGTCCGCCTGCCGATGCAGGGGACACGGGTTCGTGCCTCCATCCGGGAAGATCCCACATGCCGCAGAGCGGCTGGGCCCGTGAGCCATGGCCGCTGAGCCTGCGCGTCCGGAGCCTGTGCTCCGCAACGGGAGAGGCCACAACAGTGAGAGGCCTGCGTACCTCAAAAAAAAAAAAAAAAAAGTAATAAGATTTAATTAAACTTTCAATAAAGTAAATTAAAAATTTCATCTTTAAATAATTTTGATCAAAATGTTTATATTTATTAATTTATAATTTGGCTTTTAATTTTATTAGGTAAGTTTAAGTATTTTTAAAGAAAAATAACTTTTAAGAAGGCATAAAGACTTCCCTGGCGGTTCAGTGGTTAAGACTCCACGTTCCCAATGCAGAGAGTATGGGTTTGATCGCTGGTCACGGAACTAAGATCCTGCATGCTGCAGGGAGTGGCCAAAAAAAAAAAAATTATAATTTTAATCTATTGCATTTTCTTTATATTTTTGTGAAAATATTTTGAAATGTGTACTTTGAATATGATTTTTTTATTATTTAATTCTTTAGATCATTATTGTTAATGGAAAACAAGTTATCCAAATATCTTTATTACATAATTAATTAATATTTATATTAATTATTAATGTTAATTAATAACGTTGCTAAAATAAAGATGAAGAAAATTAATTTTATGGAATAAATAATGCGATAATATGTGAATTCTGTATGTCTTTATTTTGTTACTCATCTAGATATTGCAAGTCTATCAACTGAAGACCAGACGTATCCTATAAATAAATTTATATTTATATATAATAATAAATAGATACATAAATATCTATTCTAAACAGATAAATTGTTAGAAAGATAAATTTATCAAGGTAGGAAGAGGGAGCATGTGTTATTTTACAGTTTGTTGGTTTGCTTTATCTCTTCTTACTTTTTAGACATAGTGTATGTGGAGCTCTTGCTCTGGGGTGGGCCTGTTACTATGGAGATTGGCGGTTTTAGGGGCGTTTTGGAGTCTGCATTCAAGAAGAGCAACAGCTCAGCCCAGCAGATATTCTGATATTCTGATCAGGCCTTGCCCCAAATCTCAGAACAAGAGACAGCAACAGCATCGAACCAAGCTAGAAACTCCCCAATAATAGTGCTAAACATCGTCGCAGGGCTGAAAAAGTCCACCCTGGCAGCCTGGAAGCCAGAAGGGGAGGGGTTCAGAAAATGCAGGGCCGCGATGCCAACAGCAGGGAAAGGATCCTCAGAGAGTTGTTTGTTCTGCTGATCAGAACAAGAAATCAATACACTTCATCATCCAGCCCTGAAGGAGTTCTCCAATGGGACCAAGACCCCGTCCTCCCTGAGCATGGAAGGTTCCAGGCAACAGAACTGTGTCCTGGAGCTCCCACCTCAGATTAGCCCCAAACCAAGGCTCCTCCAGAGCATGTTTATAAGAAACTGAAGGGCTTCCCTGGTGGCGCAGTGGTTGAGAATCCGCCTGCCAATGCAGGGGACACGGGTTCGAGCCCTGGTCTGGGAAGATCCCACATGCCGCAGAGCAACTAGGCCTGTGAGCCACAACTACTGAGCTTGCGCGTCCGGAGCCTGTGCCCCGCAACAAGAGAGGCCGCGATAGTGAAAGGCCCGCGCACCGCGATGAAGAGTGGCCCCCTCTTGCCGCAACTAGAGAAAGCCCTCTCACGAAACGAAGATCCAACACAGACAAAAAAAAAAAAAAAAAAAAAAAAATCCTTCCCTCTCTAAGAAACTGAAGACAATGCCATCTGCCCAGATATTAAAGTTAGGGCTGTAAATCATGTGAGGAAAGATTCAGCATATGCGAAACTTCAGAGGACACAGAAAGTGACCTGGGTTCTACTTCCAGTTTCTAGTTTCGATACTAACTACCTGTGCGACCTGGGACAATTTTTTTTAACCTCTGCAGGCCTCTGTTTCCTCATCTTGAAAACAAAAGCATAGTCCTAGTTGATTTTTAAGGTCCCTCGTGCTTTGCAACTCCACGATTTATCTGCCAGAGGGATTCCTTCTGTGTGTCTTGGACGACGTCCAGTTTAAGGATTACTTATTCCAAAAGGCAGTTGTTCTTTTGTTTGCTGTCCTCAGGGGGAACCCAGATATTTTATGATGTTATAAGGGAGCGGGGGTGGCAGTGAGTGACTGGCAGGTTTCCCTCTGCCTCGGGGGCCCCCGTCCTTGGCACCGGCCCAGGCTCTTTGGTGGGGGTCATCCCACCCTTGTTATGTGGTCAGCCTGGCTACCTTCAGGGAAGTACCCACAAGACAATAGCTCCCTTTGACAGCACCACATCCTTCCAATTGCGACAGACAGCCCTCGGGCTCTCTAATGGGGTTCAGTCTGTAGCTTCATTAAACCATGATTTATCCTTATTATTTCATTCAATAAATATTTATTTGGGGGATAATGATATCTACCTTGTAATATTTCTGTGAAAAGTAAACAAATTCATATAGAACGGACTATGCCTAACACATTCCAATAAACGTTAGCTATTGAGTATCTACTATGTACCAGGCAAGGGCTAGGCACCGGAATGCCAAAAGGAGTTAGACCAGCTCCCTGAGCAGTGCACCGAGGGGATGGTCATGGGCAGAACAAGAGCACACCGTGAAAAGCAATGCAGCAGGAAGAAATAAAACTTATGGGAGTACAGACAGAGAGGTACTGATTCTTTCTGGCGCAGGAAAGAAGAATGGACGGTAAGGTGGAGATCTGTGGCTTCTGTATACCCAGCATCGCATCCCTCCCGTCTTCAGATAGGAGAAGCCGTCTTACGTGTGGGGAATTCGTTCCATGTAGTCAGGTAGGATGATGAGGGCAGGTGACCCAAGTCTGGCCAATCAGAATATCTACCTCCCTGATGACAGTCATTGCTCAAGGATGACCATGGAGCACACACAAGGACAATCAGCTACTGAAGACTTTTATCAAACCTATTAGAAAAGCATTCATTGTCTTTTTGTCTGGGGTCCCGAGCTTTAAAGATAATGCATGCCTGGAGCTCCCAGTGACCATCTATAACTTTAGGTGGAGAGAAACTGAACCTAAGTCGAGGAAGAGCTTGGAGGGAAGGAGAGACAGAGAGGCAGAGACAGAGAGCAATCATGGCATTCTGAACCTCTGTATCCAGTTGAACCTGAAGCTACAACCACTCCGTCACATGAGCCAGTAAAGTACCCCTTTGCCTAAGCTAGATTGTATTGGATTTCTGACATTTGCAACCGTCAGCCTTGGCTAATACAGAAAGGTGTCTTTTTTCCAATTATAGAAAGTTTTACAGTAGAGGGGATATATGAGCATGATCAAGAGGCAAAAAAAGTAACATTAGTCTTTGAGATTCTGTAACAAATCATAATTCCCTGGAATTCTTGAAATTTCCCCCAGATCATAAATTATTCTATATTTTACAACACTTTATGTAGTTGTTTTCAAAAAATAATGGGTGACCATGATAAAAATCATGATCATGTTTCTGTGATAGGGCTCTAGTAAATGTTTCAGAGGTTTTCCATTTTTAAAAAGACATAATAATAAATGTATAATTTATTATTGTTATGAAGAAATATATAGTGCTTGTAGATTATATATTTCAATAACATGAATAATCTCTACCTGATATAGACATTTGACAGTAGAAAACAATAAAAGTTATACCAGAAGAACAAAATAAATACCAAATAAAAGTCATTAAAATTGAAAGATATTATCATAGATACTGAAAGTCATTGTTCTTTTTTTTAAGTTTTAAAAATTTTATTTATTTATTTTTGGCTGCGTTGGGTCTTCGTTGCTGCACGCGGGCTTTCTCCAGTTGCAGTGAGCAGGGGCTACTCTTCTTTGCGGTGCGAGGGCTTCTCATTGCCGTGGTTTCTCTTTGTTGGGGAGCACGGGCTCTAGGCGTGCGGGCTTCAGTAGTTGTGGCTCGCGGGCTCTAGAGCACAGGCTCAGTAGTTGTGGTGCACTGGCTTAGTTGCTCTGCAGCATGTGGGATCTTCCTGGACCAGGGATTGAACCCGTGTCCCCTGCATTGCCAGGCGGATTCTTAATCACTGCGCCACCAGGGAAGTCCCTGAAAGCTATTGTTCTTAAAATGAAATGTTTAAACACAGAAAGCATCAATTGGCCTAAACAATGGTCTTGATCTTTGTTTCATGACAAGTGTTCCAGAGGTAGAAAAAGACCTTTCAATTTGTGTTGACACAGGTTGAATTGTTGGAAGTGCATCCCAAACCGTCTTTAAGTTGGGCCAGAGGGTCCACGTTGTTTCATGTAAGCTCATTTCCTATGTAATGATGAAAATATTTCGTCTCCTTGCCCTGATTTTGATTTTGCCTTTGCAATCAGTATCTCTTTTGCTAGTGTAGACTTCAGACTGTGCCTGACTTCATGTCATCTTCTCACGGGGTTTCTTCTTTTCTAGGGTCCAGCTGGGCACCCCAGGTGCTCAGCAGGGCTTGCCCACTCTGGCTCTGGGGCAGGCCAGCTACTCACGGTACTCCTTGGCTTCTGGGGTCTCCAGGCAGCTTGCAGCCTCATAGCCTCACAGCTCTCTGTCCAGCCCTCTGCCAAGGACCACCACACTCAAACTCCTGGGCTCCCTTCTCTCCACTTTCCCACCCCACACATTCCGGGGGCTTCAGCTCTTCCTCCTCGTCTCCGTAAGACCGCCTCTCTCTGCATCTCCTTGCTGTGGTTCAGAGAGGGCTCCCAGGAACAGGAAGCTGGGGTGGATGTGCGGTCACCTGTGTGTATCCCAGCTCTCAAGGATCGCAGCCCTGTGCTGCTCATGCTCCAGTTCCTGGAAACAGTTGTTTCATCTGTTTTGCCCATTTTTATAGTCATTTAAGCAGGACAGTATATTCAGTACCAGTTACTCCAAGATGGCCAGATACAAAAACCCATCCCTGATTTTCAGTAGAAAATTGCTATTATGATCGTGTTTATTATTACATTGTCCAAGTTTATAACACGTCTGTTCTGGTTTTGTAGCCATAATTCCACTCCTTTCTTTTCTTTTCTTTTTAGCAATAATACTATATTTAAATAGATTCAATATTCTCCCTAATTCTCTAAATGTAATTTTTACAAAATTCTCTCTATTCTTGAGTTCTTCATTTGATTCATTCCCCTAAAACTTTGATTTTACAACAAATAGGTTTTTGTTTTTCAAAAAAGACTGATAGGTGCTACATTCCTGAGCTCTTTCAAGTTTGAGAATGTCTGCCTTTTGTCTTTATACTGAAATGGCATCTCGTCTGAGTATCATTTTCTCAGTCATGCTTTGTTCATAGTACTATATATTTTTTTCTTTATAGTGCTCTATTTTCTTCCTTAATTATTTTCCTAGTGACTAAAAGAATCTTTAAAATGTCAAACAACAATATCATCTCACACCTGTGAGAATGGTTACCATAAAAAATCTACAAATAACAAATGTTGGAGAGGGTGTGGAGAAAAAGAAAACCTTCCACACTGTCAGTGGGAATGTAAATTGGTGCAGCCACTATGGAAATCAGTATGGAGGTTCCTCAAAAATCTAAAAATAGAACTACCATAGCAATCCTACTCCTCTGGTATATAGCTGGAAAAAATGAAAACACTAATTCAAAAAGATACATGCACCACAGTGTTCACAGAGGCACTATTTACAATAGCCAAGATGTGGAAGCAACCCAAGTGCCCATGAACAGACGAATGGATAAAGATATTGTGTATATATATAGAATGGAACATTACTCAACTGTAAAAAAGAATGAAATTCTGCCATTTGGAGCAAAATGGATGGATTTTGTTTCCTTTATTCTTATGAAATATTGATACCTATTTCCTTGGAACAGTGTATTCTGCTTTTTTATATATTTAGCCCTTCCTTTCATGGAAACTCACTCGATCATATTTACATTTGAATACATCTTTTGTCCCATGTGTTGGGCCCTTTACTTAAGGGCCATCAGTTATCTTTATATTTAATCATTTTTTCTCTCTTCCATACCTATTTCTCTCCCAATCTCTCTCTTCCATACCTATTTCTTTCTCAGTTACATTCACAGTGATTAGCTTAAGCTTTACCTCTGCATCATAATTCACATTTCAACAGTATCTATTGTGTTTCTTCTTATTCTGTTCTTCTTATTTCTAATTTATATTTTCATTCTATAATATTGCCCTCTGTGCATGTCCTTAAATCTGAAATCTCCCTTTTCATCTCATTTCTGTCGTTTTACCGTCTCATCTTTGAGTTCTTCTTTCACTGGATTCATGCTCTAATTAAGCCGTATAGCATGAAGATACTGGGAGGAGTTTCCTTCTGTTGCTTGATTTACTATTCCTTCTCATCTGGGTTCCTGGTCTTTTGCATGTTGCTTCTCCCTAGCCCTCAGCCCTATGGTATGGTTTTATTGTTGTCATGCTTATTCTTTCATTTTGCTCACGTATAGGGAATTACATCCATTCAGTTTATTTGTTCTGATAGAGTGTGGGTGACTTCTTGACTCCTTCCCCGTTGTATCTGAGATCAGTTTGTTTTTCTCTCTGTTTCACTGGGAGGATCAAGGGAGCTGCGGAGTGGTGGCACCAGAAGGGAAGCTCAGCGGGCAGAGTGTTGGTGGTTGGAACGTCTGGGCTCTGCTCTTTCTGCTGCGATTTTGGAGATGTGTCAGGATTTAATCCTCAGGTTTGGATAGTATACATCATTCCCTGGTGGGTAGAACTTCAAGCTTTCATTGTTGCTCAAATTTGGTTTGTTGCCCTGAAGACTTTACTTTGGTCAGAATCAGCCCCATTGTTCACTCGCCCAATTTTACCCATTTCTCCCCAATAGCTATTTCTACTACTTTTCAGTCAGTGGAGGAAATGGATGTGGACATCTACATGCTTGGTTTCTCTTGGCTTTGGGGGTATTAGTGAAAATTCCCAGGACTTTGCAGACTCTCCATTGCAGCTGCTAGGGCAGCAGGGACCAGGTTAGGAGCCAAGCCTTGTTGGCCTTCTCTACTTTATCCCCCAATTTTATTTCCTTTCTTGGTTAACAGTTTTTGAAATTTATTGTACAGGGTATGGCTCTTTCCTTATTTAATTGCTGTTGGTGAATTTCTTCTGCTTATTTTTACTTCTTTATTGTTTTGGTTATTTGTTGAGGTACTGGCAGAATAAAACTCTATGAGAAAATTTCAATCTGATATCTTAGTCCAAAAGTCTTTTATTTGTTGTATGTTACCTGGTAACCCCACTGGAATGTAAATTCCACGGGGACAGGGATCTTGTTTGGTTTAGCCCTGTGTTCCCAGGTCCAGAAAAGTGATTGGCTTATAGTAGGTGCTCAGTAAAATGTGTAGATTGGACAGACTGATGGACAGAGAGAGGGATGGAGAAACAAAGAAATCAACTAGAAGTCTATCACCTTAGTTTCATGCAGGGATGACGTGCACCTGAGAAGTAGAAGCAGAAATGGAGAGGTAGGGGTGGATTTGAGTCACAAGTTGGAGTAGAATTGAGTTTCAGTTGGGGTGAGGGGCACTGAGGAAGAAGCCAAGTCAATCCCTTAAGGTAAACTGAAGGCTCTAGGGTTTCTAGCTTGGATGACCGGGTGGTGTCATTAGGTCCTCAACTGAGAGAGGGACCACCAAAGGAACAGAAGATACTGGTTCGATGTGGACTCACGTTTGATTTAATCTGGCTGCTTAGATACGAGGCTGATGTTTGGGAGAGAACAGGTCTGAGCAGTCTGCGGTGTCATCGGCAAAGGTGGAGTTTGAGGTGGTGGAGTTAGAGAAGAGAATGGGGCACAGGAGTGAACAACTTATCGACATTTAAGGTGGCGGAGGAATGAGGGGCAAAGAAATCCAATTCATGAAGCTCCAGATCCTACGAAATGTTTCTAGAAGTAGAAAAAAAAAACGGTCATGCAGATGTATATCACATTTGTGCCCAATTTGACTTCCTCCAGGGTCCACCTTCTCCCCCAGTCTTCCCTACCATCCTTCAGCCTCCATCCAGTGTTTCCAAGGTACAAAAAAGAAAATGCAGATTTGCATAACCTCAAGAAGAGTGAAACCACAGCATTTGGAACAGGAATGGTTCGTTTCTTTACGCATTCACTAAAGTGCACAGTATGAGTCATTTGAGGTTCTGAAAATTCAGCAGAACCTGGGCTTTTTAATTCTCTAATCAGTGGGGGAAGGGCAGTGGGGGTAGACAAGCACCAGGCAGGAAATGCTGAGTGTCACACAAGGGAAGATCCCAAGAAGGTTTCCCTTCAGTGACGACTCTGGCTCTGGAAACAATGACATCACTACAAGCAGCAACGCTGTGATTGAGCCAGTTCTCCTTTTACTTGGGTCTGAGACCCAGGGCTGGGGACACTTCCCATCATCTCCCAGCCTACCTCATCTTCCCTGCCCGCACCCCCTCTATCTTACAGCGTATTTAGGGCTGGGGTGATGAGTCCAATTTCTGTGAGCTATACCCAAGGCCATGCTGACCAGTGCCATCCCTAGGCATCCTCACAGGAATTGGACATTGGGGAACACGGGTTGAAGTGGAGTCACCTTGGACTCCAGAGGGCTTTAGTTACTGAATTGCCACGTGCAGATCTGAGCCAGGTGTTGTCAGGAAGGAAGGAGTTCCTGTTTTGCAAATTTTCATCCTTCTTCCGTCAACTAGCTGAGGCTTCAGAGTAAGGGCTACTGCCAATGGTCACAAAAATAAAATTATAATCATTAATAACCTAATTGGCTGATTATTGCTAAATTAATACTGATTTTACTGTGGCTAATAATTATTCTCATTTATTATGCACTCACAATGCTAGACCAATTAACTTACGCACATGAGCTCATTTAGGCTTCCTAACGACCCCTGAAGTACACGTTACCATTTCTGTTTTATTACCGAGAAAACACATTCACTCATTTATTCATTCAGTCGATGGTTAGGGATGCAATGTGAATGAAACGGATGCTGTTTCACTGTCGATGGCTTGCCCAAATCCCTTCACTGGGCAGGTGGGCCTGTCTCCAGTGGCTCTGACCATTGGCTGCTAATGTCTCACAGAATTGCCCTTGACCAAAAGGGAGCTGCTTCGACTGGGAGGCTCCCCGGCCTGCTCCCCTGCAGCCCATGATTCACCTGCACATAGAGGAGCAAAAAGCTGGCTCCCTTCTCACCTCAAGATGGACAAACCCTGTGGTGTAATTCATGCTCTAGAGCTCCCCATGGGACTAGGCTGAAGAAATTACCTAGTTTCCAGCTAAGACTATATCCTTCCTTTCACATCCTTTCCCGTCCTCACCCCCTTTCTCTTGTGAACACTTCATATATAAGTGATGTGCACTGGTGTCTCAGGCTCTATTTCTGGTGGGCCCACCTACCACAGCTAGGCAGTAGAATGAGCATAGGCTTTTGTTTCAGACAGACCTGAGTTCAAATATATCTGTGTGGCTGTGTAATCTTAGGCAAGTCAATTAACCTCTCTGAGTCCTAATGTCTTTATCAGTTTTTAAGAGTTGAAATAATACTACTAATTTAACCTTCATTCCTTCCTCCTGGCAAAAAACTTTAACATTAGACTCCACACTGGGAAAATAGCGACGAAAATGCATGTTGTGAGAGAGCAGGTTCTGCGACTCTTCTATCCCTTGCTCTTGCTCTCAATGCCACCCTGCTCTGGGATTCTTCCACCCGGCTTCCTCCACTGCAGCGAGCTTGCCTGAAGGGGCCTTGGACTGCTCACTGATGATGTACAGTGGCAGCAGGTTGGGGGCCCTGAAGGAGTGTGTGTGGATCACAGCACACCCAAGGATGCTGGGCCTTGGGGTTCAAAGAATTCAAAGGATCAAAGTGCTGACCAGGAGAGGTTGACCACCAAGGGACACCATTTACAGAGAGTTTACTCCAAGCCAAGCACAGGCTACATGGGCTTTACATATGTAGCATCAAGTCCTTACAATAACATGGAAAGTTAGATATTATTATCTTCATTGTCCAGATGAGGAATTTGAGGCTCAGAGAAGCTTACTGCTTTGCCCAAAGTTACACAGTAATTGCTGAGCCAGTATTTGAAGCCAAGCATACCTGACTCCAAAATGCAAACTCCTACTCTGTCCATCCTTGAGTATGTTGCTGTCTTGTAACATCTTAACTTGCAATGAACAGTTCAGCATATAATAGGAACTCAATAAATACTTTTTGTATGAATGAACAGATGGACAGATGAACTCCAGCCCTTTGTTGACTTTTCACCTGTGTTGGAGAATATTTGGCTCTGTATATGTGAAAGGTACAATTTTTCTGAATGAAGACACACTATTCATCAAACTAATTAGCATCAATGACAATTTTTTTTTTTTTGCGGTACGCGGGCCTCTCACTGTTGTGGCCTCTCCCGTTGCGGAGCACAGGCTCCAGACGCGCAGGCTCAGCGACCAAGGCTCACGGGCCCAGCCGCTCCGCGGCATGTGGGATCTTCCCGGACCGGGGCACGAACCCGTGTCCCCTGCATCAGCAGGTGGACTCTCAACCACTGCGCCACCAGGGAAGCCCATCAATGACAATTTTTAAGCAAAAACAAATACTTCATGAAATCAGGTTACTCTTTAAATGATCATTGTAGGCATTGAGAAAACGTGAATTGACTTTTTACTGTTTATAATGCGAGGGAGGCAAACAGGACAATATTTTCTTTGTTAGCAATGAAGGATTCACGGACAGTCACAGCTAAAGGACTTTAGCAATTATCCCTTCCAATACCTTCATTTTGTAGATGGGTAATTGGGCCCCAGTGAGGAATGTATATGTTTACATGGTTATTTAATAATTATTCCATCTTTCACTACAGACAAAACTTCGTTTCTCGGGCTTCCCTGGTGGTGTAGTGGTTAAGAATCCGCCTGCCAATGCAGGGGACATGGGTTCAAGCCCTGGCCGGGGAAGGCTCGACGCAACCAGAGAAAGCCTGCACACAGCAATGAAGACCCGACGCAGCCAAAAATTTTTAAATTAATTAATTAATTAAAAAAAAACCCAAACTGCGTTTCTCTGTAAGTGGTCCTTATCTAACTCATTTAACCTTTCTGTTACTCAATGTCCTTGCCTTTAAAGAGGGAATAATAATATTACCTACCTTATGGCATAGCTGTGATAATGAAATGAGTAATACATGGAAATGACATGCGTAAGGTGCTTAGCACGGTGACTGGAACCCAGTAAGCACTCAATACAAATATCATTATGATTATTATTACCCAGTGGCGAGGAATTGGGAGCTTGTGCTAATCGATTCTCAGCTTCAAAACGGAACTGATCTCTCTTTCCTTTCTTATCTTTATTTTACTATGTTAACTTTTGAACAGAACTCTGATTAGAATGAGAGTTTTCTTGTTTTGCCTAAACACACATACACGTGTATATGCATATAGATGTACATGTGTATATGTGAAAAAGAAAGTATGAAACATCGAATCCATCGGGAGATGACTCTACCTTCAGAATACATCCAGAATCTGTCTCTTTCCCATCACCACCACCCTCCCACCGGGTCCCACTTCCGCCCTCCCGCCTGCATTAGTCCAGTAGCCACTTAATCTCTCCCTGCCTGCACTCTTTCTCCTCAACAGTTTGTTCTCCACCAGAGTAAGAGGGCTCCTTCTAAAATGTGAGTCAGATAATTTCACTTCTCTGTTCAAAACCTTCCAACAGCACCCCTCCTTGTGCTGGATAAAACCTCTCCCGTCTCCTTGCTCTTATTTCCTCTGACTTTCCCCTCCCTCTCTCTCTGCCCCAGCCACAGTTGTTCCTTGAACACTTAGGTGTGTTCCTGCCTCGGGTCCTTTGCTCGAGCTGTCTCCTCTGTCGGTGATGCTCTCTCCCAGGGAGCCCCCTGACTCTCCTCTTCCCTCCCTCCAGCTCTCTGCTCAGATGTCATCTTAGCAGGTCAGTCTTCCCTGATCAGCTCAAGAAAGTAACACCTCTGTGCTCTCCATACCCCTCTTACCCTGATTATTCTGCATAGCACTTAGCAATACCCCCCTACACACACTTGTTTGTTACTCCTGTCTCCCACAAAAGTGTAATCTTTCCAAGGTCAGGGATTGCATCTGTTTGACTCACTGCCCTATCCTCACTGTGTAGAATCTGCCTGCTCAATCACATGATAAGGAATAAATTTGTTTTCTTCCTTTTTTACATGGAACTGTTTTTTTTTTTTTTTTTTTTTTTTTGCAGTACGCGGGCCTCTCACTGTTGTGGCCTCTCCCGTTGCGGAGCACAGGCTCCAGACGCTCAGGCTCAGTGGCCATGACTCACGGGCCCAGCCGCTCCGCAGCATGTGGGATCTTCCCGGACCGGGGCACTAACCCGTGTCCCCTGCATCGGCAGGTGGACTCCCAACCACTGCGCCACCAGGGAAGCCCATGGAACTGCTTTTTAATTATTGAAAGAGAGAAGGTTCTGTGAGGCCTGGAAATAAACCCTGGGGCTCCACTGGACACTCATCATTTTTAGCGGCTCGACCTCTGAGCCCCACGTGTTCGTCCCAGCCTCCCTGCAGGGGGCACAGACTCATGACCATGCTCAACCTGTCAGGCGCACCCACCAGACTTGGACACAGAGAAGCAGGGGCCTGGCAAGACCACCTTGGTGGTGATGGGGGCAGCGTGGTGACCACATCCTGGAGTAACCCACTGCAGTACCAGCTGTGCTGACATTGCCATGCCTGGCGCTGGACTAGTTCTGAGGCTCAGAGCCTCCCTCTTTCTTGTCCCACTTCCTAAGTCTGATTTTCCAGCATTCTTGATGATTTTATGAGCTCCCCAATATCCTTTACTATAAATTTATCTTCTGCTTATAGAGGCTAAACTCAGGCTTCTGTTGCTTGCCATAAGAACCCTGACTACTACAGGGCTCTGCTCTGTGATACTCCATAGCAATAAGCGCCAGCACCAACAGAGGGTGGGGACGTTCAGGGACCACTGAGATCAGAGGGACGACTGGGAAAGCAGTAGCCTCATATAAGCCTTCCTAACCTCTCACAACCTAGCTTCCCAAATGTGGGCAATTTAGTGTTCTTTGCATCTCACACTTTGAAGTCATTCATCTCCGTGCTTTTTCAGAGTATCTTTGGTCTTTGGAAAAGATGTCTGTATTTGAAGTTATTATGCATCTGGGCATTCTGAAGCCTTCTTCAGATGGATTTCCCGCACATGACGTGAGCTATCCAAGCTGGTGGCAATTTCACCACATGGAGGCAGAATTTGGATGGGAAGCTTTCAACCCGAGCATTCATGACCCAGGACTCCTCTGGGGGATATTCTTCTAGAGCTCCATTTCCAGGATATTTGCATATCTTATTTTATTTTTTTGCAGTACGCGGGCCTCTCACTGTTGTAGCCTCTCCCGTTGCGGAGCACATGCGCCGGACGCGCAGGCTCAGCGGCCACGGCTCACGGGCCCAGGTGCTCCACGGCATGTGGGATCTTCCCGGACCGGGGCACGAACCTGTGTCCCCTGCATCGGCAGGCAGACTCTCAACCACTGCGCCACCAGGGAAGCCCGTATATCCCATTTTAGCATCACAACCACTGCAGCTGTGCTCAGGAGACCTGATTGAGGAAGAGGTTTCGCGCCTATCCCTAGCTCCTTTTTCTGAGCTCTGCCTTAGTTGGGAGCTACCCCACCCCATGTCAGCCCCGTTTACCCCAGCCTTCTATCCTTAATCATGCATCTTAATTTAGTACAGAGGTAGGCACATAATAAATAACTTTAAAAAGCAATCCAGGGCTTCCCTGGTGGCGCAGTGGTTAAGAATCTGCCTGCCAATGCAGGGGACATGGGTTCGAGCCCTGGTCCGGGAAGATCCCACATGCCGCGGAGCAACTAAGCCCGTGCGCCACAACTACTAAGTCTGCGCTCTAGACCCCCACGAGCCACAACTGCTGAGCCCGCGTGCCACAACTACTGAAGCCCGTGCGCCTAGAGCCCGTGCTCCGCAACGAGAGAAGACACCACAATGAGAAGCCTGTGCACAAGAGTAGCCCCTGCTCGCCACAACTAGAGAAGGCCCGCACGCAGCAAAGACCCAATGCAGACAAATATAAATAAATTAAAAAAAAAAAAGCAATCCAAGGCTTTCTCTTCGGCTGGTCTGTGGACTGCAGATAAGAGTAAATGGAGACAGGGACTTCCCTCGTGGTCCAGTGGTAAAGAATCCACCTTCCAATGCAGGGAATGTGGGTTCGATCCCTGGTAGGGGAATAAGATTCTACATGCCGTGGGGCAACTAAGCCCACACGCCACAACTATTGAGCTCGTGCGCCTCAACGAGAGAGCCAGCATGCCGCAAACTCTAAAGCCCACGCACCCTGGAGCTCTCATGCCATAACTAGAGAGAGAAAAAACCTGCACACCACAACCAGAAAGAAGCCCGCATGCCACAACTAGAGAGAAACCCCAACAGACCATGCACCGTAACGAAAAGGTCCCACGTGCCTCAGCAAAGATCCTGTGTGTCACAACTAAGACCCGACACAGCCGAAAAAAATAAAATAAAATAAGGAAAATAAATTTTAAAAAAATATTTAAAAAAAGAGTAAATGGAGACAGTTTTAAGTAGGTAATTGATAAGTAAAACTGAGGGATGCATGGAAGTCAAGTCCAGTGTCGGAGGCTGTGGACTCTAGAAACTGGGATGGGGCAGTAGGAGCTCATCTGTCATTTTGGTTACTACTGTTCAGGGAGAGAAAGATGTAATGACCTTGAGGGATTTCTGTTGTCTCTAAGTCCACTGTGTTGCATCTGGCTTCACATCCCCTCTGTGCCTGGCAGTGCCATGCCATCGAATGAATGCTGGACCTTAAGGGTGGAGGGAACCTGCCCATTTCAGGGCCCTGGCAGAACATCTGGAGAGGAGGATGTGGCCCAGGAGCCCACATCCTAGAGGGCAGTCAGCAAGTATTTATCAGGTAGTTCAAATGGATGGAGTGTCCACGCCACAAGACGCAAGGGCCTCCTACTTTTACCACTGAGGTGATCTTGGTGTTGGGTGTGTCTGTGACAGTCTTGATCACAGTCCTCTCAGGAGAAGCCTGGAACCCAGGCTCTCTCATAGCTGGGGCTTGCTTTGTGTGTGACCTTGAACAAGGCCTAATGTCCATCTGGGTCTGTACTATTGGCCTTAGTTACTGGATAAACCTGGATGTGGCAAGCCCTGTGCCAGGTTCTTCTATATACGCCATCTCATTTAATCCCTCAAGATCCCTGTGAGGTAAGCAGCAGTATCCCTGTTTTGCAAATGAGGAAACTGATGCTCAGAGAGGCTACCTAACTTCCAAATTAACACAGCTCTAAATGGCAGATCAGGAGTCCCAACCTTTATCCATCACAGACTTTTAAAACAAAGGACCCTATGGGTAATAAGAAAAAAATAACAGGAAAAGTTCAGATATTCGACATTTCATAGGCCCACAGCAATGGCTTCCTAATCGACCTTTTCAAGGAAGCGTCCCCGCAGTTGCCAGATTGGTCCAGGTAACCTGTCTTTGGATTCACAGCCCCCAAGAGTATTCCTATCTTGTCTTCCCCTGATTATTCTGAAATAGTTTAAGATCTGTCTCCCTCCCTAGAGACAGACTCGAAAATGGCCCCAAAGTATTCCTGCTTACAGATGTTCATACCCCTGTGTAATCCCCTTCTCTTGAGCGCGGGTGGCATCTGGAACTTGCATCTAAACAATAGAATACAGAGAAGATGATGAACTATCACTTCCGTGATTGTTATATAAGAGCACCACTTCTGTCTTGTTAGGAGTCTCTCTCTATTGTCTTCTCAGCTCACATGTTTTGATGAAGTCAGTGGCCATGCTGAGGAGGTCCACATGGCAAAGAATGGAGGGCTGCCTCTGGCCAAAGCCAGCAAGCAGCTGAATCCCACCATCAACAACATAAGGTTGGAAGAGGATCCTTCCCCAGTTGAGCCTCAGATGAAACCTCAGCCCTGACCAACATCTTAACTGTGGCCAGAAGCAGAGGACTCAGCTAAGCCACTCTGCATCTCACACAAACTGTGGGATAATAAATATGTGTTGTTTTAAGGCACTATGTTTCTGGTAATATTTATGGCAATAGGCAATTGGTATACTCCCTCAGTTGCAAGCTCCTGAAAGGCAGGGATGGAGTTCTATTCATCTTTGAAGTCCTAGTACCCAGCACAAGTGCTCTAAGAATGTGGCCCCGCTGAACTGGCCTCTGTCTCCCCTCTAACGAACGTATCCTCCACATTGCCTCAAGGAGATTGTTCTAAAATGCTAACATAATTGTGTCACTCTCTGCTTCAGACTCCTCAGAGCCCCTTATTATTTTTAATAAAAGTCCTATTAGCATAGCAATCAAGGAACTTCACTACATGTCCCTAAACTGCTTTTCCAGGCTCTTCTTCCCCAGTACTGAGCCTCTCCCACCCTCTCACCTACCATTCTTCCACCTGCTCCTCCATAGCTCAGGGCCCTAGCACATGCTGGGTCCCTCCCTGCCTAGAAGACTCTTTCTTCTTTGCCCGGTGAGTTCCTACTTATCCTTTATGGCCCAGCTCAAATAGTGCCCTTTCATGGAGCCTTCCCACCTCTTCCTCCAGCCCAAGGGCAGCCCGCCACTGTGCTCTCCTGGTACTTTGAATGCTGTTATAACACGGATTACACTGAGTTATCCTTGTTTTCAAACTCGACTTCCCTGCTAGTCTATGAGTTCTCTGAAGAACTTCCTAGACTTCTAGTCTTCTTCATATACCTCCTCCTGTCCTCTCCTGCTCTCCCTGCCTGGAAAACTCCGGAATGGATTGATGCGTGAACGAACGGCATTAATGATAATACCCAAGGCTGAAACAAGGTGCTCATGGGTCAAATAAGAGCTGAATAGGCTGCATGCATGGGTACACAGGGAAAGCTCTAGACACCTACAGTGTTGATGGACGGTGGTTTGCAAGCACGAGAGATATGATCTCATGTTGCTGATACCGTTCCTTCATTGTGGGGAACCCGAGAAATGGAGGGCCTAAGAAACTTCCTCTTTCTGCTGGAGATAGCTGTCTATTTTGTATTAGAACATTACACAGTGACCTTTTCTGAGACTTTGTCCTTAAAGACTCTGTATGTAAACTTTACACTTCCTTCCTCTTCCTAAAATATTAGATGATGGGACAGGTTTGACTCAAAGGCTCTCTCTGGCTCTCTTGGACTTGCTGATTGAGATCTCTAAAACCCAAAGCAGACTATATCATAACTTCAAAGGAAATATTTTAAATTTCATGTAACTTACATGTCCTCCATGCTCTTTCTCGTCACTTCTTTTTGTCGCAGGGGGTCCACAGATACCACACAAACCCAGTTATCTAGAGAAGGCATTATGGAAGGGCTGTAGGCGCTGAGGCTGCTCTCACTGCTTCACTTTTTAAACCTTACAATAAGAGCAGCTTTTTCGGTCACAAACAGGCTCAGTGAGTGGGAGGGGATCCCTGGAGAAGGGGTGTATGTGGTACAAAACCATAGACCCAGTATCTTTTTTTTTTTTTACTTATTTATTTGCTTGCCCTGGGTCTTAGTCACGGCATGTGGGCTCCTTAGTTGTGACATGCAGGCGCCTTAGTTGTGGCATGCAAACTCTTAGTTGCGGCATGCATGTGGGATCTAGTTCCCCAAACAGGAATCAAACTGGGGCCCCCTGCATTGGGAGTGTGGAATCTTAACCACTGCACCACCAGGGAAGTCCCTACCAGTATCTTAAACTGATAACAAACGACTTGGTTTAAATTTCAGCGAAGTCTTGACACCACATTTCATCTTGAGTGTTGAAGTTGGCTAAGTTCACAAATGAAAAGCAGGAGCGCATCTTTTCAATCCATCTCTTATCAGTTCATGGTTGCTTGCAGACAATGAAAAAAATGTATTTATATATATGAACCACATAGCTTAGATAATGGCTGATCCACGGCATTTGCATGTCCATGCTTGAATCAGGTCTGTAACACATCCAATCCAACTGTGCAGAAATCTGTTATTCAAGTGGTTGAAAAGTCTATTTGAAACTAATTATTCCACATGTAAGTAGGGTCTACCTATTTATGCTTTGCGGCAGGAATATTTCCAGCCAGTTTGATTTTCCAGCACCACCTCAAAATAGAAGGTAGAAAAAATCCTTCTGCTTCGTGCCCCTACCTGAGGTGAGGACAGTGATCATTCAACAAACATTTATCAAGTACCTTCTCTACATCAGGCCCTGCAGCTGCAGATGGGAATGAGGCATTATTATTCCCTGCCTCAAAGAGAAGGAGACAAAGGGAGCAGATTACAAAAGATGTATAGCGAGTGGTGTTTAGTAAATGTTTGATGAATGAATGGAAGAAATAAAGAATAAGCTATCATAACACAGGGAAGCCCCGATGCTAACGGCTGTACACAGGAAAATAATAAGACTGGGGGTGGGCGGGGACAAGATGGGCTTTTTCTGCTTCCTATCAACATAGAATCACAACCTGTGCTATTTGCATTTTACTCCTCCAGATCCTGTGGCCTATTAGTAGTAGCAGAGGGCAGCAAGACTCTGTGTGTGTGTCTTTTTAAAAATCTTTTTATTTTTTTAAGATTAAGGAATTAATCGCGAATAAATATTTCTGTGTAAGGTAAGGTATTAGGTGGCTGGGAGAGGGTGGGGTTATTCATAGAAATGCCACAGCTGTTCACATACCTAAGGGCAGACACAGAACCTGCCGGCCTCATGGGCATGGGATCTGGGATGCCACCAGTTGGTGAGGCAACTCCTTTCTCTCTCCCTGGCTTTCATCCGGAGCTGTAGTTTCTCTGGTCTCCACACCTGTTCCACACTCCCCACTTCCCGAGAAATCTTTTGCTCATTCCTGGTTCCTCT
This sequence comes from Lagenorhynchus albirostris, assembly GCF_949774975.1. Classification (NCBI taxonomy): domain Eukaryota; kingdom Metazoa; phylum Chordata; class Mammalia; order Artiodactyla; family Delphinidae; genus Lagenorhynchus; species Lagenorhynchus albirostris. The sequence continues at coordinate 23,495,396 of NC_083096.1, read as the reverse complement.
TATACATGCTTCACTAGCCCCACGTTTACTACATGATCCTTTTGCTCATTCCTATAATAAGGCTTCCAAAGCCCCGTGAGGAGAATCCAACTGACTGCCTCATATTTTCATGCCAGGTCATTAGCTAGCCGGTGGATTAGCTGTCTTTGGGAGTCTTGTCCATCTTGGTCTAATTAGCTGTGGGCCCAGCATGGCCCTTCGATAACCCAGCATTTCTAATCAGGAACAGGCAGGCAGATTCACTTAGAAGGGGATGTGGCCTGGGAACAGGCATCTCTCCTGTAGTATTACATGCCTGAGCGTGGGCATAGCCAATCTAGGTGTCATTAGACCTCAGAGTTTCTCAAGATAGAGCAAAGAGAAACTGCTCAAACCCCTCCACCCTTGGTGCTCCCACCAGGAGATCGGAGTAGCAACAGCATAGGAAGGAAGGGTACCTGGGTACTAAAGAATCTTATTCTAGAAGCAACTATTTATTGAGTACCTGCTTTGTGTAAGGCAGATTCTTAGATTCACTAAGTCTTGGATCTTTTTGGTGTGAGAGGCTAACGGGTTGAGAGCTACTTTTTAAAGAAAGCGTATCTTTTGGAGTGCTTAACTGTGCTTTATCTAATAGATCTTCATAAGAACACTGTGGAGAAGGGTATTAGAATGCTTGCTACTTTACAGAGCTCAAAACTGAGGCTCAGAGAGTTTCAGTTACTTGCCTAAGGACACACAGCTATGGGAAATGAAGGAGCCTATAAGACCCTCAGCTCTAACTGAGCTGTGTCTCCCTCCCTCCCTCCTTGGCAGCAGCTGAAAGAAGGGTACAGCCTATTCTTGATGCACCTGCTGGTCTCCCCCTAGAGTGGGGGGCAGGGATAGTCTTCATCATCTTGTGTTTAGTAGCTGCTGCAGGCCAGATGCACAGCTCTCACTCAGTAGTCCAATACCTAAGGAATGAGGGAATCATCTACTGCCTTACCCAGATCAGGGGGAAGGTGAGGGAAACAAGTGAAGAAGGGGTCAGAGGGTCCAGGGCAGAGGTGAAAGGCAGTAGAAGGCTGCTTCTTTGTTTGTGGCCTTGGTCTGTGCTGGACAGGAGAGGGTGTGGTGATCTCCCTTAGAGACAAGCCTTGACCTCAGCCATGGCTCAGGCTAATGCTGTTTTGGGACCTTTAGAACTAAGATTTCAAGCAAGAAGTGTAGGAGAAGGGGAAGACTGACGGAGACCTCCATCATCACCCCCTCCACTGCCTGCTCGCAGCAGCCAAGCATGGCGGTGGGAAGTACTTCCTTCTGTCTGGGAAATATGGGAAATAAGAGGGGCAGCTTTCCTGATGGTGCTGATTCCTTGGTCCTTTTGCATAATGATTCGATTGCTTGATTCATCTATTTTTTTTAAAATTTAAAAACATGTAAGATTGCCACAACATTGTAAATCAACTATACTTCAATAAAAACATTAAAAATAAATTAAAACATGGATAGATCCATTCTGTGTGGGGCTAAAACCTAAGGCTAGAAAAATAAATACATCAGGGTCCTTCCCTTCAAGAGCTCACTATCTAGGAAAGAACAGGAAAGATAGTAAGATTGAAGATTTTTACAGTGCAGCAAATAACAGAGTTATATATGATGGGGAGAGGGGACACAGAATTATTCCATGAAGTTCTTGAGTGATGAATGATTTCATATTTTACCCAGAGAGTATATCATATGTCAGGCACTCTGCTTGGCACTAGGATGGGGGCCCATAACATCCTTATCAAAGGCTGTAGCTGTCCATAGCTATTTTTAAAAAGTATTTATTAAGTTATAATTGATATACAGTCCAATAACGCACATATCTAACATTTCATAATTTGATAAGTTTTCCCTGGTGTATACATTTCCTTACAATTAAGATAGTGAACGTATCCATCACCTCCAAAAGTTTCCTCATGCCCCTTTGTCTTCCCTGTCTCCCATTCCTCCCCACAGCCCCCCATTTTTAGACTGCCACCAATCTGCTTTCTGTTATTATAGATTAATCTGTGTTTTCTAGAATTTTCTATAAAAAGAATTATGCAGTAGATATTCTTGTCAGTCTAGCTTCTTTCACTCAGCATAATTACATTGAGACTCATCCATGTTGTATGTATATCAATAGTTCATTTCGTTTTGTTGATGAATAGTATTCCATTGTATAGACATATCACAATTTGTCTATTCATTCACATGTTGATGAACATTTGGGTAGTTTCCTGTTTATGACTAATTCAAATAAAGCAGGTATGAACATTGGTGTACATATCTTTGTATAGACATACGCTTTCATTTGTCTACAGTAAATACCTAAGAGTGGAATGCTTGGGTCGTATGATAGGTATATGTTTAACTTTTTAAGAAACTGTCAAGCTGTTTTCCAAAGTGGTTATGTCATTTTATATTCCTACTAGCAGTGTATGAGAGCTCTGTTCCCCCATATTTTTACCAAGTAAGGTTTTACGTTTTTAACCACTCTAATAGGTGTGTAATGGTGTTTAATTGTGGTTTAACTTGCACTTCCCTACTGACTAATGATGTTGAGCATCTTTTCATATGCATGTTTGCCACTCCTATACTTCTTTGTTGAAGTGTCTGCTCAAATCTTCTGCCCGTTTTTTTTAAATTGAGTGTTCTCTTATTATTGAGTTTTAAGAGTTCTCTTTCTAGATACAAGTCCTTTATCAAATATGCATTTTGCATACATTTTCTTCTAGTCTGCAACTTGTCTTTTCATTCTTTTCAGAAGAGCAGAAGTTTTAAATTTTAATATAGTCCAACCTGCCAAAATTCTTTTTGTGGATCATGCTTTCAGTATTGTATCTAAGAAATAGTTGCTTAACTGAAGATCCCAAAGATATTCTCTTAAGTTTTCTTATAAAAGTTTTATGGTTTTAGCTTTTACAGTTAGATCTATGAGCCATTTTGATTTAATTTTTTGTATGTGGTGCAAGATATGGATTGAAGTTCTTTTTTTTTTTTTTTTGCACATGGGTATCCAATTGTTACAGCACTACTTGTCAAAAAGATTCCTTTCTCAACTTTTCTGCACCTGTATCAAAAATCAATTGTCAAATGACCACCTAGAGGGGTGGGATAGGGAGGGTGGGAGGGAGATGCAAGAGGGAGGAGATATGGGGACATATGTATATGTATAGCTGATTTACTTTGTTATAAAGCAGAAACTAACACACCATTGTAAAGCAATTATACTCCAATAAAGATCTTTAAAAAAAATCAGTTGTCCATATGTATATAAGTTGGCCTATTTCTAGACTCATATTCTGTCATATTGATCTATTTGTCTAACTTTATGTTAATACCACATGTTCCTGATTATTGTAACTTTATGATAAGTCTTGAAATCAAATAGTCCTTCCACTTTGTTCTTTTTCAAAGCTGTTTTGGCTCTTCTAGATCCTTTGCAGTTTCCAATGAAATTTCGAATAAGCTTGTCAACTTCTACAAAAATAAAAACTTGCTGGGATACTGATTTTGATTGCACTGGCTCTATAGATCAATTTGGGAAGAATTGACATCTTAACAATATTGAGTCCTCCAATTCATGAACATGGTATATCTCTCCATTTATTTAGGTCTGCTTTAATTTTTTCAGTAGTGTCTTGTAGTTTTTACTCTGTGGTTTTATACATCTTTTTTCATGTTTATCCCTATATATTTTATAGTTTTTGATGATATTATAAATATTATTTTTTAAGTTTTGATTTCTGATTGTTCATTGCTAATATGTGGAAACCAATTGATTATGGTATATTGGTCTTGAATCCAGCAACCTTGTTGCTATGGGCTGAATAGTTACCCCAAAATTTACATGTTGAAGTTCTAATTCCCAGTACCTTAGAATGTGACTGTATTTTGAGATAGGGTCCTTAAAGAGGTAATTTAGTTAAAATTAGGCGGGTCCTAATGCAATATGACTGATGTTCTTACAAGAGGAGGAAACTAGAACACAGACACACAGAGAGAAGACCATGTGAAGACATAGGGGGAAGATGGCCATCTAAAAGCCAAGGAGAGAGGCCTTATAAGAAGCCAAACCGACCAACACCTTGATCTCAGACTTCTTGCCGCCAGAATTGTGAGAAAATAAATTTCTATTGTCTAAGCCACTCAGTCTATGGTACTTTGTTACAGCAGCCCTTGCAACTAATACACTTGTTAAACTCACTTATTAGTTCTAGTAGCTTCTTCGTAGACTCCATAGGATAGTCTATATAGGCAATCATATTATCAATAAATACACTTTTACTTCTTCCTGTCCAATCTGGATGCCTTTTATTTCTTTTTCTCGTCTAGTTGCTCTGACTAGGACTTCCAGTACAATATTGAATAGATGTGGCAAATGGCTTACCACTTTGTGCTTTAATTTCTTCACCTATAAAATGGGGGTAATAACAGTATGTATCTCATACGGTTGTTATAAGGATTGAAATGTGTAAATATTTATAATGTGCTTAGAACAGTGCCTGGATAATAAGTGCTATATAACTTTTTTTCTTTGTTCATTTAATCATGGAAGGCTACCAGATTCTGCTTCAAGATGCAAGCCAACCATGCTGGCTTCCAGATATGGCTTTTGCTCCATCTTTTCCCTAATCCCTGCCGTCCTTGGTAGCACAGTTAGAACTTCAGACTGGTAGAACTATCATTTAGTTCTACCGCCAGCCCAAGGCAGGAATCCCTTCAGCATGCCACACCTGACCAGTTGCTGGCTGCATTCTGAGCAAGAACTCTTCATTCAGGAAGCCTGAATTTCTCAATTCTTCGGAATGCCAATGATGTCTGAGGTGACAGTGAGAGTTCCCAGAGGCTGGAAAGCTAAGATTCTGTGTTCACTGTATGCACTGCTAGGTCCTCCAGTTGTTTCCACCATGACACCTGGCATGGGTGTTTGCATCTCCTATGATAGAAATAAGCTCCATGGAGTGGGTCTCCTGGGAACTGGCAGCTCCTGTTTCTTGTCACTGGGGAAGCGAATTAGGGGCAAGGGTAGAGCTGGCTTCTCTGCCTTAGCAACTGCCCAGATCCTGAGTCAACACCTGAATAAACTCTGGGCTCTTTTTATTTAGCCCCATTGGGGATGGGAGAGGATCCAGGCTCAGTCTTTTCAACATGGCACGTTAAAAAAACAAGTAGGACTCAAAAGTGTCTCATTCCTGGGAATTCTTAGCTAGAAGATCTCAGTTTCAGATTTAACATGAGTCTTTTTTCTGATGCAGCAGCAGGCAGCTTTTCTCACAGAGTATTGTTACATAAACAAGCAAGAGATGGGTTTGCCACAAGCAAAGTCAAAATTTCCATCTAAATTTTAGCTAATAAGACTATTAGGACTGATTCAGACTTTAGAGTTTTACATTTCCTGAGCCTGGCAGCTGTGTTTTCCCTCTTTCCACTAAATTCTGTAGTCTAGAATTTAGGGAATTATGGAAAACACACTTGCAGCACCAGAGCTTAAATGGGGTAAGATCCCTGCCCAGTAGTAATTGCTGATGTTGGGGGAAAAAGTGTCTTGAAAATCATCCAGCTGCAGGAGACTGAGCAAGGGGTCTCAGGCCTTCTTAGTTCCAGGACTATCCTTTTTCTTAAAATACCCTTGAGAACTGAGTGCAAAAATATGCCAATGTCACATTTGCTGTGTGCATTTAGTAACAGAAAACTGTGCAGTGCAAAGGCGTGTTTATACAACTAGCAATTGTACTGCAAAACCATCAACAGCTCACAGCCCAACCAGTCTTCCAAAATACAAGTGTGAAGCATTTAAAATCTGCAACTCTGCAACGAGGTGCCCACAAAGTACCTTCTTCGAATTTGCATATTTGTGTACAAGAACACAAACCATTTATATAAGGCTTTAGCCCGTTTTAAATGTTAAAAAAGTCCCCATGATTTGCTTTGCTTAAAATGCACGCTCAAACTTTATTAAAAACATTTTTCAAAAAATGTTTCATAAAGCTAGCCGTCAGCGAGGCTCACTGGAGGGTGTGGAAAATGGATCATATATCTTTAACCCGCAGAAGTTAAAAGGTTTTTTTTTTTTTTTTTTTTGGTTGTTAGCTAACAATGGAAACTTTTTTTTTTAAGTGTTTCCCTCCCTCGGTCTTGCCAAGCAATAGAAAAAAAAGAAGAAAAGAAAAACTTGTTCCGCTGAGTTCAACCCCAGACAGGCTCACAACTTCCTTCCTGCTTTCCTCCCCCAAGCCCCCGCCTTTCTCCCTCCTCCCTCCTCCACCCCAAACCCCCCCGCCCCAACTTTTTTTTTTTAATCGCACATTGAACAAACACTGAAGTAGCAGGGAGCAGACACTGACAGGGGTAGTATCTCAACAGCCCACAAGGGCGTGCAGGGCCGGCCGGCGTCGCCACCGCCCGGATCTCCCGCCCCGGCCAAGGAGCTTTCCCTCTTTTTTCCCATTCCCCCCTTTTTTTTGTCTTCCAAAAGAAGTGAGGAAACCATTTCCGAGCTTTTTTACTTTTAAAGCCATCTTTCTCCTTCGAGGTCTGCTTCCCCGGGCCATGTAGTCTGCACAGGACGCGGGAATCTTGAGCAATTGTAGGTAAGTTTGGCGGCTTTTTAATGGTTCTCGCCTCCGAACCCTCTTTCCCCTCTCTCTCTGCTCTGGAGCGAATCTGAGGGTTCCGGGTTCTGAAAAGGCGCAGAGAGGTGGGCCAGGGAGACGGGCAAGGGGGTTTGATTGGGGAGGGTGGCGTGGAGAGGAGGGAGAAGCGAGTTTTCGGCGTTTCCCGTGCTCGCCTTCCGGGCCGCTGACTCCCCGCCGCCTACCTCGGCGCGCTGCAGGCGTCCACGGGCTCCGGCCGCCGGGCAGCCGGCTTGGCGCCGGGCGAGGCTGCCCAGGATGCGGAGAAGCCCTGCACTCGGCCGCGCCGCCTCCGGGCTTAGAGCGGGGCCCCGGGAGGTTTGCAGAGCCCGGGCTTCCGCCCGGCTGCAGCCATGCACACCCTGGAGTCCTTCCGAGTGGGCAAGGGTCCCGGAGCCCGCAGAGGCAGCCGCGTCCTCCGGCACAGGGTGTGCGGAGTGCGGACTCGCTGTCCGCGCGCGTACACACACACACACACACACACACACACACACACACAGACACAGACACACACACACACACACACACACACACACACACACCCCTACGCGGGGGGCGACAGCGTGCGGGGGGGCGGCGTGTATTGGTTCCGGTACAGGGGACGAGCAGCGCCTCGGCCCCGGGCGCGCGCAGACGCACCCACACTCACAATACACACTTGTTTGGGGACTGGCGACAAAGCCAGTGCTGAAAAATGCCTAGGCTGCGGCCCCGCCGCGCGCCCAGGCCGTCGTAGGCCGAGGGACACAGCACCAAAGCCAGGGTCAGGAAGGTAAAAGGCAGGCACGCAGGGGTCTTCCTAGATCCGGGCTCAGGCAGCGACCGGGGAAGGCAGGTCCAGCTCAGGTTCCCTCCGAGTCGGTCCCTGATGGCCAGAGAGGGTGGAGCGAGGAGATCCTGAAGCCCAAGGCGGGTGGGGGGAGCTGCCCCGTTATACCCGATGCAACCAGTGTTTGCAAAGCCGAGGGGACCCAGAGACGGTGGAGGGGGTGTCCTCACTCTCGGAGAGCTCGGAATCTGCCGCGCCCCGCACATAGCCCGCTTAGCAATCAAGTGGTTGTACAGTCCCCCGCCCGTCCGCGCGGCTCTGGAGGCAACTCTTAGAATTTGGAATTTGAAGGGACCTTCAAGCGCATCACAGTCTGGGGCGAAGGGTGGGAGCGCACTCGGAAAACACACCCACAACGTAGCTGGCGACCGAGGGCCCCCGGGGTTTGTGTCCTCGCCGTGCCGCACAGCCCCTGTAGATAAGATGTCCAGTGGCACCGATCCCCGACAGATTGGGGGATCCCAATCCCAGTCCTAGTCCCCTAGCCGTCCCCCGCACCCGCCCTCTAGGGTCCTGACTTTTCTCCTTGTGTCTCCACAGCGGCGCTGTTGTTTACGGAACTCGGCGGGGGCTGAGCCCGCGGTCTTGCCCCCCGCCCAACGCCCAGGCCATGCCACCCCATCCGCGCGCGGAGCCGCGGCCGCCGGGCCTCTGGGGCTGAGCCGGGAGCCGAAAGCCTCGGGAGGAGGAGGCGCCGGCGGCGGAGCCGGAACAGGAGCGGCGGCGGCGGGCAGCGCGGCGGACCCAGTACTATGGCTATGTACTGCTATGCACTCAACAGCCTGGTGATCATGAATAGCGCCAACCAGGTGAAGAGCGGCGGCGGCCCTCGGCCCAGCAGCAGCGAGACGCCCCCGCCGCCGAGGAGGGCCGTGTTGAGCCCCGGCAGCGTTTTCAGCCCCGGGAGTGGCTCCTCTTTCCTCTTCCCCGCAGCCGAGTCGTCGCCGGAGGAGCCCGGGAGCCCCCTGGGCTGGCGGAGTGGCCGGCGCAGGCTGAATAGTAGCAGCGGCAGCGGCAGCAGCGTGGGCAGCCCGAGTTGGGCGGGTCGCCTAAGAGGCGACGGGCAGCAGGTGGTGACCACCGGTACCCTCTCCCCTCCGGGGCCGGAGGAGGCCAAAAGGAAGCTTCGAATCCTACAGCGCGAGCTGCAGAACGTGCAGGTGAACCAGAAAGTGGGCATGTTCGAGGCACACATCCAGGCGCAGAGCTCCGCCGCTCAAGCGCCCCGCAGCCCGCGTTTGGGCAGGGCTCGATCGCCCTCCCCGTGCCCCTTCCGCAGCATCAGTCAGCCCCGAGGAAGGGTCCTGGCTCAGAGTGAGGGGCGGAGGACAAAGTCCTGGGGGGAACAATGTCCGGAGACTTCAGAGGCCGACTCCGGGAGAAGAGGAGGGACGCCCAGCCAACGCCTCTCGAAGGACAAAGAGGGAGTAGCACCTTTCCCCGGCCCTGCTGCCCCGGCAGGATCAGCGGCTCAGGGTCCAGGCGCTTCGGTGAAAATGAGAAAGCCGATCCCGGCCGGACCCCATTGTGGCTCACCCATTGCTATGGAAGTTGACAAGAGGGTTTCTCCTCCTTTGGGAACTCAGAATTACCAAGCTCCCCCGTTGGGGCTGGTCGGAGTGAACATAACGATGGCCGCAGAAGTGGCAGCGAGAGCCACATCCACTGGGACACACCATCCACAGGACCCTGCCCTCACTGAGCTGTCTGAGAGGGCCCGCGAGCTTGGGGGTGTGTACCCTCGAGAGGCCCTGGCCAAGAGTCAGGGGCAGTCTTTGGGCAGTGAGACAAGTCCGGCCCCAGAGAGGGGCGGGCCCCGCAGTGGAGAGCCCCCTGGGAAGGTGGGGAGAGGAAATCTGCCCGGTGGCATGCCGGGCTCCGGGGCACCTGAAGCGGACAAAAGGCCAGAGGAGAGGACTGTGAACGCGCAGAGTCCAGCGGACTCCTCTGAGGCCCCGAGCTGGTTCAGGCAGCCCAGAGACTGGGGCTCAGTAGGCCCCGAGGGGACCCAGAGTGGGGCCCTAGTGGCCAGGGAGGCACGGCCGTGCTCCATCAGAGTGGATGAAGGGTCTGCGTCGCTGGGCTTGCTTGGGGGCAGCAGCTCAGCACAGCCAGGCACGGGGGAGTTGGAGGCGGGGATTCCCTCTGGCGGAATGCTGGAGCCTTTGCCCTGTTGGGAAGCAAAAGATCTGAAAGAACCTCAGTGCCTTCCTGGGGACAGGGTGGGTGTGCAGCCTGGGAGCTCCAGGGTTTGGCTGGGCTCCATGGAAGAAGCGGGTCTGGCCTGGACGTGTGTCACAGGGGTACAATCCGAGGGGACTTGGGGAAGCCAGCCTCAGGGCAGAGATGCCCACCCCAGCCCAGAGCAGCTCTCCCCAGATCAGAAGGACAAGCCTTCCGGGGGAGAGGCCTGCAGCCGAAGCAATATCCCTGCCGTCATCATTACAGACATGGGTGCCCAGGAGGATGGTGCCTTGGAGGAGGTGCAGGGAAGCCCTATGGGCGGCCTGCCGCTGAGGAAACTGTCCTCTTCCTCTGCGTCTTCCACTGGCTTCTCCTCCTCCTATGAGGACTCGGAGGAGGACATCTCCAGTGACCCCGAGCGCTGCCTGGACCCCAACTCTGCCTTCCTGCATACCCTGGACCAGCAGAAGCCCAGAGTGGTAGGTCTTGCCCTGAGATTTTTCTAGAACTTGTGCTGCTTTCATGCCCACGTGTCCCTTTTTCTTACCTTCTACTGAGTCAGAAAGACTCTGACCAGGGCCCTGGGGCAGTCACAACTTATAATCCTCTCCAGGTGTGTTTGCTGGGGAGGTACCTAGGCACTGGCCATGCACTTTGTAGCTTGGACAGTGAACCGGAGTCATTTCTGTTGTTATTTCCATGTACATCTTAAAAGACATTTTTTAAGGTATCTCTGGTAGGTCACCACTCATTTTTGGGGAAGATAATATTCATGAGTGTTACCATAAAGCTTCCTGGTGAATCTCCAAAGATAGTGAACAGAGCTGCTGAGTGTAGCTTTTGTCTGATCAGATGAAACACTTAATTCTGTGATTCATTTAGGCAGAAGAGAACTGACAAGGATGTCATCAAATTAACTCAGACTCTACTAATAGGCTAGGAAAATGAGTGACGTGATTCTGGAACAGGGCCCTGAAACCTGCAGATGTGGCATTGGCCGGTCTTTTGGGTGAACAATCACCTAGCCTCAGTAAATTGTCAGGACACTGCAATATTTGTGGGGCCAGCAGAAGATACAGTTTGATGTATGAATTAAAATGAAAACTAGGCTTTGAGCTAAGCAGATAGTTTCTTTAATAACAGGATATTACATTACATTAGGTTGAATTGCATCTGGGCGATATCCCTAGGGTAGATATGTCCTCATGGATATGCTCATTGGCTGGTACAGGTACATTTCAAGTACGTTTTCAAGTGCATCTGTTGTGATTCAGCACACTGACATCTTGTTCTGGCTATGGCGGTAGACAGGTTTATTTCTGTACACAGTTCATCTCAGTCCTAGGCTGTTTTCACTCTTGGGAGGATCAGAGCATCGTATGAAAGATGTAAGAGTTGAAGCTAGCACTTCTGAAAAGGTCTGGACTTTCTCTTCGCTTTTCCAGAGTCTGGGGAATTTCCTAGTTCGGCGTGTAAGGGGTTCTTGTGCTACCTTGGGCGAAAGTCTGCATTTTATTGTAGTAGGTAGTCTTCCGATTTAATCTTGACTATCAAGTACTATTCGCTGTACCTCAATAACTTAAACCACAGCAACTGAGAGCTTTATATTTCTACTCTACATGCTGCTCTAAGTTATTCTGGACTCCAAGGCATGTGTCTGTCATACTCCCACTTCAGAAGTCACAGTCTGAATCTTTGTAGACCAGGCATTTCTTTTCATGAGACTCTGCCTTCTGCTGATGATGGGGAGGCAAATATGTACGCAGAATCTGGCCCCAATCAGCCTGGCATTTTGTGGCCAGCACAGGGCATCTGGCACGGGCACACCACCTTTAGAGGAGGGATGGTCCACCTGGAAGGGGACGGATGGTGGTGAAGGGCAGGTGGAAAATGCTTCTCACTGAAGGAATGGCTCAGGTTTCTCGGCCTTCTTGCCCACAATTAAAGGTCTATGAGATGGTCCTCTGTTCCAGTCCTCCCTTTGGCTTTTTATACCCTGGAGCGTAGCCAGCATAGCCAAGTTGTTTTAACTTGTTCTCCAACTTTCCATTTGCCCTTTCTAGTGGTGGATTAGCAGCTCCTACTGGCTGGCTCTCAAAGTATTTTGTGTGTCCCGATGTTTGAAAAGGGCTCTTGTCTGGAAGTGAGTAAAAGGGGAGATAAATAATGATAGATGACAATTTTCTTTTTTTCATTTGCCAGAGGGATGCCAGCTGAGAAACCAGAGGGTTGAGTGGTGTCAAGGTAGCGAACAGGTCCAGAGGTGGCAACGAGGCCTGCCTGTGGTCCAGCCTACCTCCCTTCTTTAAACACGGTTTCAGACACCCACAGAGAAGGGCCAGGGAAAAAGTCCCCGCCAGCCTCGCTCTCTGGTCATGTGCGGCTGATAGGGAGTGTCTGTGGGGGAAGGGTGGGTAACCAACTGGAAATTATGGGATCCTAGGGACTTTTGAGCTTTTGGTTGATTGCTTGCACGATACGCTCAGTTTTCTTTTTCACATACAGATTGTTGCGGCGGAGCCTTATCTGTGACACCAAAACATCTGCTCCTTGAGTCAAAAATCACTTGATTACCTGAGATTGATATTTTGTCTACAGAAGGCCAGACAACTTGATTGACGGGGCCTTTTGGCTTGGCTGTTCAGTGTTTTATAGATAAAACCCCAGCGGGCGCTGTTTGAGGCTCTACAGTATCGATACTCGGTCCTCTCCTCGGACTGTGCTGCTCCTGTCTACGCTGCAGCACCGCACTCAGGGGCCCCCGTCCTCACCTGTACGCACCCTCACACATACACTCCCAGCAGCCCGTTCACACACACAGGTTGGAAATTGCATGTTCAGCCTCCGGTCACACAACCAACCCCTGACCTTCAGACCCATACTGAGAACACTTTTTTAGTGTGCTGCTGTGTCTTTGAGCAGAGTTAGACCTTTCATGCCTCGTGTGCGCGGGCGGTTCTTTGCTTCTGCGGAGGCATGACTGTGTGACGAGGTGCGCGGCAGAGGTGACAGCCCCGCAAAGCCTGGAGCCTGGCTGCTGGGTTAGCTCTCCTGCTGTGTGGCCTCCCTGCCAGCTCATCACTGTGAGAAGTCCCAGCGCCAGTGTAGGGGAATTCGAAGATGTCCCTGTAGTTAAAAACAAAGTGCAAAGCAGGTTGTTTGGAAATGCACTCTGAAACTTATTTAGCCATTTAGATTATGCAAATTCGCAGAGGCCTTTTTACTGAAAGGGAATGTGTTGAGAAGCGCCTCTGCTCATTTGCTTCCATGGGTAGGAGCTGTATGCAAAGTGCTTCAGGCCTTTCCTACAGCTCAGGCTTCAGATATGCCTGTCTCTGAAATAGAGTGTTCCAGAGTTTTTGCTCCTCTGTGTCTGTTTGTAAAGGAGCAGGCGCTTGAAATTTGCTCACAAGTAGTTGTATCACGTGCTTTGTGTTCAATGGCTTAAATTCAGGCGTGTTCACATTTATGGTTTTCTGAGATCTGAACAGAAGCGAATTGCACTGAGGAAGGAGGGTGTTCTCTCTTGTTCTTTAAGACAACTAGAAATTAATCAACAGTTCTTGACCTCCCTGTGTTATGCCATTTAAAAGTAACTGGGCCATTGAAACACCAGGTTTAAAGTGCTAAATTAAAATAAGCATGCATCTTCCAAAAATAGGTTTTATTGATTTATTCCAAAGTTGTACTATCAATCATGTGTACAAAAACCAAAACAAAACGCTGGTCTAGTTACCTGGGGGACATTTAAGGAATTATAATACAAAATCCTTGCCTTCTTGGTGCTCACTATTTTTTCAGGGCCATTGGAATTTTGTTTCCTTTAGTTTTTTGTGTGTTGACTAGTTTTGTTGCCTTTTTTAAAGTAAAAAACGAACTAATATATGGGGTAAAAAAATTCGAGCAGTTTAAAATGGTTTTATGTGGTTTTTAAAAGTGTGAAATTTTTATCTGAGGGTAAACCCAATTAAAATTTAAAAGCCTTAGAGGGATACTTACTTAAAAAAAAAAGAATATGGTGGTAAGTACTTTTAAGTGGGAAATTCTTATCTGGAAGAGAATATGGAAGGTCCAGATTTATCGGGTCACGAGTTCGGGTTGCATATGCTGTTTTCTTAAGATGGGGCACCCTTCCCCCTCAGGTGTGCAGCCAGGATCTTTCTGGAAAGGCTTCAGGACTTTTCAGATCTGGGAGGACCCCTAGTCATTTACGTGAGGTTCTGGGTGTTACCCTGATCTGTTTAAGAAGGAGGAAACCAAGACTCAGAGGGGCAAAGGGACCCAAGGGCTGCAGCTCTGGCTCAGATTCCTCCTTTTAAAATATGCATTCTGCGTGAGGGTGAGCTCATGGGGGCCTGCAGAGTTCTAACTCTCTGTGACTATGTAATTCCAGACATTTGATTCAAAACCTGCTGTATGTGAAGTACGTATCATGGTGTCTGGAAATGTGACAAGATTTCTTTGGTGTGGACCTTGGGCAGTCGAGGCCGAAACTGGGCACATTTAATTGTGTGCTTTTCCTTGAGATCCATTAATTATCTGCCTCTCATCTCTCTTAACTGGAAGAATGGTTCTTTGTAATTTCACATTGAAAAAGTATCATCAAAATAAATGAGTACAATACCCAAGATTCTCGTGAATGGTTAGACTGATTGATATTAGAGGCTGTGCTGGTAGGATGCCAGCACATTAACCTGACAAGTGAAAAATGCATTGTTCTCTGAGGGCTTCGGCCTCCTCAGATAGTTCAGTTTGGAAACTGAGGCTTTGCCTCTGCAGAGCCAAAACGTCACTTCAAAGACCTCGTTTTATCAAAGATAAAAGTAATTCATCCAGCTTGAATCCTTTCAAATAAAGGTGGGGCACAGAGAAAAAGAGAGATTGGTGTTGAGGCATCACAAAAACACAGCTCAAGATTTACCAGGCTTTTAGGTTTAACAAGAAAAAACATATTAAACTGGACGGCTTCTGCTTTTAGAGAAATGTATTTCAGGTGTTACAGAAAGCATTTTCAGAACTTTGCTTTTTAGCGCCAAATTGCTACCGAGCCACTTTTCTCATTTTGGTGGCACATGCCAGTTAAATGTAGTTACAGATTAGATTAGTTCTCTGTAGTTTATTTATATTCCTGGGAGCATTGATAACATTGTTTAGGCTTATTTTATTTTGTCGGGTTTCAATGTAGTTGTCTAAAGGCAGAATTTTAAAATATTTAATGGTAAGAGTTTTATATCTTGATTGAAAAAACTTGCAGACTTCAGGTCATCAGTGATTCAGGATTAACTCACGAACTCTTCTAAATTGTGTTGTGGACACACTGTCAGCATGGAAGGATCTCTCTCTATATATATATTTTTAATTTATTTAGGCTGCACCAGGTCTTAGTTGTGGCACTCGGGATCTTCAGTTGTGGCATGACAACTCTTAGTTGCAGCATGCATGCTGGATCTAGTTCCATAACCAGGAATCGAACCTGGGGCCCCTGCATTGGGAGCGTGGAGTCTTATTCACTGGACCACCAGGGAAGTCCTGGTCTATGGGTTTTGATAAGAGACGAGATCTTGGCATTGTAAGCTATACACATTGTTCCCTCCAGTCCATGACAAATGTGCCTTGCAATGATTTTTTCCTGACTGGGTGGAATTGACGTTGTGAATGATGTATTTTTCATGAATTGGGAGCTCATTGTTTACATAATCGCAACAAACCCAACTGTGAACTCTCTTGTAACGTGAAAAGCCAGTTAGAGTGCCAACCTCCATTGTCTCATTGGGATATTTGGGATTTTGTATGTCCAGTTCTCTTGAGACTGTGTGCCCTCCTGTGGTTGCATACTGTTATCTTAGTTAACTAAGGAGTGTGGTACTACAGGTGGCCTCAACAACATGGAAACACTCAGCATTGTAGCATTCCCTCAGACCGATGGGTCCAGTCTGCTAGACTGTGGAGGCCACCCTGGGGGTCTGGAAGAATCTGGTCCAACCTGGTCCCATGATCCTGTAGTCAGACATGACTTACTGTAGTTCTGCCATCAACTATCTCGTTGTGGTTCCCCCAGACACCTGGTCGTTCATTTTTCCAGGGGTGTATTATTATTTTAAAGACAATTCAGGTCTCCTGGGCTAAAAGACACTATAGATATAAATATGATCTCATTAGGGAATTAGGCCTCTGTTCTTAGAATTTAAAAAATAACAATTTCTTTTCTATAACCTACATAAGTATCATAATATAAATCTGAGTCTGGGAGAGGTTTTAGAACTCATTTTCTCCAATACCCACATTTTACAGGTGAGGAAAGCGAGGCCAGAGCGTATTCAATACAGTCATGTTTACATTTTTCTTTTCCCTTAAAAAACTTCATTAGTGGATAAAGTCCTTACTCACCTGGGGCGATCCACCTTGGCTTTAAACATAGGATGTGTTTTTAAAATGTTTGTTAAAGGAATGGATGAATGAATGAATGATAGACAGTAGCTCTGCTGCATTATCTACCCATAAAAGAACTGTCGAGTCATCCGGGAGAGGAGGAACAGAAAAAGGGAAAAAAGAACAATTAAGGCAGGCTCATTGCTTATTCCTGTGACCTTCCTGCCATAGGAGTAGGGGTGCCAGACTGGGGTTTAGGAGACCTGGGTGAAATCCCAGTCTGCACATGGCCTGCAAGCCCTCTGAAAAATGGAGAGAGTAGGCATGACCTCACGGGGTGGGGGATGAGAGTTCAGGGATGCAGTGTTCTAAAAGTGCCTCGGATGGCTCCTGGCACATGGTACAGGCTCAATCAATGTTAGTGGAGGTGGAATTAGGAGACATCTTAAGTACTGGTGAGGCAGTGTCTGTCTGGAAAATTCATGGGGTCCCTTGGAAGAAATGCTTGGTAGCAACTCCAGGATTTTGTTGAGGTGCCACTTTCACCCAGTACCATCCTGGAAGATGATTCTGCCTCACCCAATAAGGCTGCAATGAAATGGATTTCTCAAAGACCGGTATTCACAGGCTACCCGTGAATTCACACGCTATTGTGGGACCACAACAGCTTCCTGAAGTGTATTTCATGGAACATTGAGAAGAAGGCTGGTCTTACCCTCTGTCTCTGTTTCCTAGTGTAGTTTCCTTTGGTTCAGTTATGGGGCTGGGGATCAAAGACCAATACAAGCCTCAGGGAACAAGGTCAGTGACGATACCTTCTCACAGTGTGTGTGTGGGGAAGACCGCTCTGCATGGGAAGGCAGGGCCCTCCAGGCTTTCTCTGATGAGGAATGATTTATGATCATCATTTCCCTGGTAAGCCAAGACGCAGGCTTTTGACTAACTTGTCTGGTGTGTTTCTCAGCAGTTCCATTAAGAATTCACTCCTAGGGCTTCCCTGGTGGCGCAGTGGTTGAGAGTCCGCCTGCCGATGCAGGGGACGCGGGTTCGCGACCCGGTCCGGGAAGATCCCACATGCCGTGGAGTGGCTGCGCCCGTGAGCCATGGCCGCTGAGCCTGTGTGTCCGGAGCCTGTGCTCCACATCGGGAGAGGCCACAACAGCGAGAGGCCCGCGTACCACAAAAAAAAAAAAAAAAAAACGCAAAAAAAACTCAAAAAAAAAAAAAAGAATTCACTCCTAGAGATCTGATCTTTCCCCTCCATTGAGCTTTACTTGGGCATTTTATTTACTTGATATCACTTTATGGAAACCCATTCAACAAAAGGTATCTCTTCAGTCCGCTAGTCAATACTACATGTTTTATTTCCTGAAATGTGTATTTCTATTTTGCTCCAAACCAGCTGATAAGTTTTATAAGTAACCAAAAGTAGGAGCTGCAGACAGTAAAAGTGGTGAAAGTGGCACCTCAACAAAATCCTAGAGTTGCTACCAAGAATTTCTTCCAAGGGACCCAACGAATTTTCCAGACAGTAAGCAAAAGCGGAATGAACCTCTGCAGTTCATATGTATGTATGATTTGATGGGGTAGGGGGGAGCGTGGAGGGGGAGTATACTTGTTGTACACTCTAAGTATACTTGTTGTTTTTTATGTTTTTATTTTCCCATCTCAGAATGAGTAGGAAAAAACTTCTCATTCGACCTGGTGGTAACCAGTATTCAACTGAAGAGACTCCACCCTCTTGAAGGTCACTGTTATCCTGTGAATCTAGCATTTTAACTTTGTGGTAAGATTCTGGGTGGAAAGGGAAAATAAAATGATACAGCATCTCAGACAAAGGCATTGAGATCATTTCCATTGACCTGGTGACTAAGATTAGGGTTCGCCTAACCCAGAGATGATATATGTATTGTGAGGCCCGGTAAGGCTCTGTCCTTGGAGAGCTTGCCGAAAGGGTGGTCTGGTCCATTCGCTCATGTTTATAAAAGTGGTCTTAATGCATCCGGAGGGCAGGAATGAGGTACTTTGGCCTTGAGCTTTGGGGGCTGTGACAGTTGTTTTCTTTCTTTACCCTTCTTAATGGGTCCTCTGCATCCTGCCCCCCCATTCCATTTAATCAGGAGAAATAAACTGATTGTTTATTGTTCTTCCAAGAAGAAGCTGTAATACATTTTATATTAGCAGTGCTTAATATTTTCATTCACTATGGGGAGTCTTCCGTGTGCCCCGGGACGGAGGGATTTGTCATCCACCGGCTCACCTGGCAACTTCTCTTGGTATGCTGAGAGTTGGTGGGACCCCGGCAGTTACCGGGGAGGTCCCTGCACCCCCCAGGCGGTTCCCAGCGAGTGTTTTTCCAATTGCACTGACATTCTTTCCAGGCTCAGCTCAATTTGTTTTCTTCTTCTCTATGGTAATTGATGACTGGGTCATAAAATGTATAATTCAGCAGGATCTTGTGTTAAGTGCTTCTTCCACAGTCGTGCAGGAGCTGGTGTTTGGCTAATCCTCTGCTATACATGGGTGTGTAAGATTTTCTTTTTGCAAGTTAGCTATCTGGAGAGTAGGTTTAATACAATACATCTCATAACTATGGGGAAAGGAGACCGGCTGGGGTATGGAGAGGAACTCAGGGAGTATCACTTCTGTAATCCTTATCTAACCTGAATCTATTAGCAGGAAACTGAAAAGGCCTGTGTATGACAATGAGATAAACAGTTTAATCTATTAACAATGTCAAGTGGAAAATCCAGCCGCAGCCAGTAACTTAAGAAATGGCTAGGAGGTTTTGTTGGGACAGCAGATCCTGAGACCCAGGTTGCTAAGCCAAGGGTAGGAAAATTGGTTGCTGTATGTTCAAGCTGGGAGGTTGGGAAGACACTGCTTTGAGAAACTACTGAAAAATCCTTATGGATACAAAAATATGCTAACATCGGAGACATTTTGAATGCGTTATAATTGATATTTTAGTCTGTATGAGGCCATTGAAACCTTTTCCTCCTCTTCACCATTGTCATCATCATTGTCACAGCATTTAAGTACTCATTAGTATTCAGCATCTTGCTAATTCCAAGTAATTTAGGACATGTAAGACCTTCTCTGAGAACTTTCCTGGGCATACTCTAGGAGTGCAGTGTGCTGGAAAGACTAGGACTCTCAGATTCGGTGCTTGGCCTCTTTGGGCTTTGGTGTCCTCATCTGTAAAATGGGTGCATCGATAATCTTCCTACATCATGTGGACTTTGTGAGTCTTAAATGAGATTGTGTTTGTAGAGTCATTTTGAGTGTATTCTTTCCCGCTTAAATTTTTTTTTCTCGAGTACTATGATGTTGCCTTTTTCCCCCAGATTTTCTCTTGATTTCTACAGTACTCATTTGTTTATTTCTGTCATGCACACTCTAAGTATACTTGTTGTTTTTTAATAAACAGTGATCTATTTTATTTTTGTAATTGACGTGTAATATTGCCTTATAATATTATATTAGTTTCAGGTGTACAACTGTGACGTTGTTTTTAAAGCTTTCCCAGAAGAGGATGGACCAGGGCAATCACTGCACCAGTGCAAGATAGTCCCACATCTGTGTTGCTGAAAGAGAAATGGCTAAGGACTCTGTCAGAAACAACCTCTATGTCCACAGCAGAGCCAGTTCTGACGTGGGCGTGGCAGTGGGCCCGGGGAGCAGGGATGAGTAGACGTTCGGAATTACATCCTATTTCCACACGGCAGCTGCTCAGTAGCGCCGCCTCCTGCCCAAGGGACCATCGAAGCCAGCGCTGACTGTGGACAAAGCTTCATGCCCCTGTGGTTTGCTAACTGGTCCATGGAGATGCGAATGGGATGGACCTGAGGAAAGGCTGGAGGGAGCGAGGAGGGGCCACAGAGCAGGGGTCTGGTGTTCCTGGAGCAGGTCTGTCAGCTCCTGGATAATTGAGAGCAGACTCCGCTCCATCCAGAGTCCGAGGGAGCATTGATTTTTCCAATACCGAGTTGTGGTTTTCCTTTCCGTGTCCTGGAAAGTGAAAGGGAGGAATTCGGCAGTCTTGGGTTTTTTTAAAGCAGACATTACATTCAGCAGCTGTTTCCTGGGCACTTCCTAAGTATGGCCGGGCCCTGGGCTAGATCCCGAAACCCTTTCACAGGGCTGGACCTCCCTTCTGGTGGCTGCCCACGTTGAGAGGCGGACGTGGCACCCCCGTGGCTGCCAAGCAGCAGGCATTTATCCACCGCCTCTGTCTGCAGATACCTGTGCTTCGGAGAATGGCTTAATTGATGCTATCCCTGTCCTTGGGGATGTACCCTCTAAGGCAGAGTGGATGCCAACAGACAGACTTGAGATTTGTGAAACTCAAGAACAAGTTGTCTGGCCATTAAACGAGCACATTCATTAAATATGAGTTGATAAATAATGAACCAGTGTTGGCATGGGAAATGCAGGAGGCTTCAGTGCGTGTCGTGGAACAGGGAGTAGAGGAATTGAATTTGGGCGACAGCCACTGAAGACAGTCAAGGCCTTGAGGGGTTTGCTGCCTCTGTTAGAAGTGGTCAAGCAAAGGGACCATTCTGGATCCAAAGACTCTGCGAGGTTGGAAGGGAAGAGGGCACGCCCCTCCCTCCGCAAGCTTAATGCCCTGCGTTGAACACCACACAAATTGATGCTCAGCAGATAAAGGACGTAGTGCTTGGACGGCTAAAATGGGGCCTCGGGAGAACCCCCATCCCCACCCCAATCGACCAGAGGGACACGGTCAGGAAAACTTAGAAAGGACTTCTGCTCAGTGAGTGTCTGCTCAGTCTGAAGCTTTGGAAGAGCCCTGGGGGTGGCTGGGCTGGGGGTTGTGTAGACCCTTCCAGGGAGAGAGCCCTGGTGTGGCGTCAGGACAGTCCTGGGTTTGAGTCTAAGCTCTGCCACTTCCTGACTGTGTGACCCTAGAGAAAGGTTTTACCTTTCTGTCCCTCAGTTTCACCATCCGTGCAGTGGGGCTAATACCAGCCTTAAGGTTGTGAGCCTTAAACGAGGTCATGTGTGAAGTGCCTGGCACAGCGACTGGACATACTATAAATGCTCAATAAACAGCAACTGCGAAGACTTAGAGGCAGCCGTGCTCTCGTTCCTGAGCGTATTATGCTGAACCTGCAATGTCCACCATTCTCTTTGTTTAGGTGAAAGTGACGAGGGTAACCAAGGGAGTATTGCTTGCTGGTGCCCTTCTTCCCCTAGCAGAAAAAATGGGGCTTGGGGGGCTCTTTGATGCTGAGGTTAGTAGGAGGTCTGTGCTAGAGTGGGGAGGAAGTGAGAGGGTCTGCTGGAGAGGGGGCTCCGGCCAGCCACACCTGAAGCCACGCCCTCACTCCGTCCCAGACCTCGGCAGGGACTTCACTTCTTTGAGCCTTGGTTTCTTCATTTCCCACGTGAGGGTGACAACCCTCTGTCACGCGCTGTTGTGAAGATGAACTGAGACCGTGCGGCCCGAGGACCTGGCACAGAACAGTCAGGGATAGAGGCAGCCCCTCTTCTGCACCAGCACCCCCCAGTTGTGACGCTAACTTGCCTTCACCGAGTGGCCTCAGCCACCTCATCCCAAAGTGCAGTTACTTGTCAAGGATGATGACAAAATAGGCAGCAGGACTTATTTTTCCAAGAAGGTTTCTCAGTTGCAGGAGAGGCCTCACTTTGTCACCAGGGCTCAGAGCTTAAAGTTTAAAAAACAATCCATTTTATTCAGTAGCTTGGCAAGAGGTGTCAGGTTACTCACCGGGGACCAGCCTCTTTTTATGCTGTTTTGGAGGTGGAAACTGGCTGAGGTCACCCAGGCCCGGGAGGCCCAGCCTTTGCAGGTGAGGAAGCCTCCATCTCTTCTCTCCCCTCCCCTCACTCCTCTGCTTTCTTGGTGTGTCTTTTAGAGTCACCATTGCTCATAAGAGAGAGAATGAAATAGATATACATGTGTATGAGAAACATCACCGCTTTGTGTAGCTGTGACTCTTCCTGCCAGGGAGGGCTTTGGGCTTGTACGTGATTTCACTGGCCTTCATTGCTTTCCTGTGCCGTGTCTGGTGGCGGGCTGGACACATGCTTACGAAGATGTTTCTTATTCTCTTTCTTAGGATAAGGAGTTGCTTTCTTCCACTGCAGACCCAGTTGAGGTCTTGAGGCTGGTGGTCTCCGCAGCACGCTTTGCACACCCCAAAGGAGAGTGAGCAAAGGAGAGCCTGCCCGACGCTTCCTAGCCACACGGCTGCTTTTTGCCTTTGTCCTGGCTGAGCAGGCCCGGCCTGCTGGCCTGTTCTCAGGGCTGGGAGGGTGGACGGTGGTACGAAGGGAGAACGCAGTCAGGCGGCCGGGCTCAGCTGGACTGACCTGGGCATACCAGCATGCTTCGGAGTTCCAGGAGGGCCTGTGGGAGTCTGTGCAGACCCTGGCGGGAGCTGGGGCTCTGTGGCCACGGGTCCCCGCCGAGCAGCACAGACTGTTCCAGGGCCAGACATCACCATAGCCTTGGGCGCCCTGCCTGCTAAACACGGGCTTCTACTTTGCTGCACACTCGATGTGTGATGTGGAAATCCCTCTTTCCTTCTGGCTGTAATATGGGGTGGCCACCTGTGGTGTGCACCCTTGGGGTTCGCATCCTTCCTGTCTGCCGCTGGTCCACGCTCACCTTCCCACCCCAAGACGGCCACTAGGCATCCGGGCAGAGTTTCCAGGCCCTAAACTGTTGGGTCCTTCACGTGACGTTACTGGGCCACGCACCTTTCTGGAGAGATGGGTCTCAGGGCTGGCCTGTGCTAACATGCCCCCTCCCCCGAGCCCCAGTCTCCTCCCGTCCTTTGCAGGGATGGAGGGGCTGATGTCTGGAAGGAATGAAACCACGAAAGGAACGTGTTAGTATGTGGCAGCCTTGACCTCAGAGGCGGTCTGGAGAGTGAGTGCACAGGACAGTAACTCCCTATTGCCCGGACCTGGAAATATACACAGGACGGTAATTAGTTTCCATCCCAGGCTAAAGCCATATGGAGCAGCGTCTGGGATGCTGTTTACATTGCGGTATCACGCTGCACATCAAAAATCAGCCCGCTCCCTCCGGAGAGCCACCTGCCCCCTCACTGTGGGCCGGCTGATGGTTCACGCTGAGAAGTTGAACAGTCTTGCAGGTCAGAGGTTCTTCCTGGCATCCTTTCTTTGGCATTCTGCACTGGCCTAGATTTTCTGATCTGTCACCATTGGCCTCAAGTACCACATCCCCAGGGGAAGGCAGGAGTGTCTCACCAGGAGCTGCAGAGGAAGGGAGCTGGCCCTAAGGGTCGATGGGGGTGAGCCTGGCGGGAAGTGCCCTGAATGTCCCAGGTGGCACACTGCTGGGGATCATTAGCTTGACCTCCGACCGTGGTTTGCAGACCTGTTACACTAACTTTGGACATAAGATTTCAAGAATTTCAGAAAATAGTTCAGTATGACTCCATGACCAGGTATTGTAAAAGAGGATGTAAGTCCTGAGTAGAGGTTTTGCAAAGTCAGCTGCACGGAGGATGGGATGGAGGGGATCCAGCTCAGCAATATTTCTTATGAAATTCGCCGGGAGTTATAATGTTAACAAAAATTCAGCGTGCATTAGCTGGCGGTGCAGCTGTTACAAACGCCCAGCAGTCTTAGGCCGCACAACAATAATCAAATAACAGTGGCTAGGATTTCAGAAGTATCTGTTCTGTGCCAGGCACGTTCCATAAGTTACGTCATTCAATTTCTGTAAGGTGTATATTACCTTCCTCCTTTTACAGCGAGCAGACTAGGGATCAGGCAGATGAGGTTGCCAGTCCCAGGGGCACAGCTGGGCATCGGCAGGGCTGCGATCTGAGCTCATGGGTATCTCCCAGCTCCCTGCTCCTTCCGTTGTCTGTCACCCGGAGGAGAGAGGAAGGGGATGGAGCTCTGTGCAGAGGGATGCTGAGTTGAGTTCTGGGCTCCGTGCTTTAGGAATATGGGGACTAATTGTACTGAGTGCAGAGGAAGATGCTGGGCTGACGAGGGGTCTGAACCACAGGCCTTGGAGATGGTTGAGGGAACTAGAGTTGCTTGTTGCCGCGGACATATTACATCTGGAGGGGGGCAGGAGAGTTGCCTTCACATGGTTGCCTTGGAGTAGCATTTTAGTCTGGTGCAAGATCAGTTTTCTGTTCACAGGGGTGGAACTGAGAGGGGATTCTTTTCCTTCTAAATCAATGGGCCTTTGTACGGAAACACAGATCGGCAGATGGAACCGCAGCAGAAGCGAGCTTCTGGAGCTGCCTCTCGGCCCCCGGCCTGGTGGAGTGGAAAAGTGGAGAACTCCTAACCCAAAAGGGCAGTGAAAAGTGAAAGCTCCTCACTGCTCGGACAGAGCTGGGCTGTGAGCCCCTCACCGTGGCGGGAGGGGAGGGCATCAGGCATTCGTCCTGCAGCCCCCAGGGGCCCTGGGGACTCGCCTGCCCCCTCCCATAGGAGAGAGAGAGCAGTGCTGCCCGAGGACAGGGGTCTCCGCAGAGCAATGATTTGTACGTGTCCCGTTTCCTCAGGCCACCCAGAGGGGCGTCACGGGTCTCTTCGTTTCGTGGGTCCCTGGATTCAGTTATACGGCACAGCCCCAGGCATTCTGGCTCCTTTCAAATGGCACAGGTGAAAGCCTGTCCTGGGTTTATATTTCAAACACAGTATTAGCACCTCACTTGGAAGTGGGTGCATCAGGTTGCATCACCTGCCTACAGACTTCAGATAAATTAGGAGACACTGGATGAGCTAAGGGAGGAAGTTTATTCCAAAGGGGCAGGTGGCCGGGAGGCCCAGGCTTCCCATAGGATGGTTGCCTCGGGGCTCCTGACCTACAAGAAGAGACTTTTCTGTGCATAGCCTCAGTGGGCAGAGCTGAGACCTGAGGGTGTGAGCTCCGAGGATGCCGTGCGTCTCCTTAGAGAGGAGCACAGCACCGTCACCACGTGAAGGTGACCTCCGCTGAGCACCATGTAGGGGCCACGTGGGGCAGCGAGCAGTGCCACAGGGCAAAGGCAGGCCGGGGCGGAGGGACCGCCAGCCTCTCACGGGGTCCCTCAGCTTGTCAGTTGGGATTCTCAGCCTCGGCGTGGCCTTCTGAGACTCTGAAGAAAGTCTCACTTTTAGGAGGGGACATCTAGGTGGTTTCCAGTTTTTGGTTCTTTAGATAGAGCTGCTGCGAACCTTCACGTACAGGTGTTTATGAGACCCTAAGCTCTCATTTCTCTGAGCTGAATGTCCAGGAATGCAGGCGCTGGGCCATAGGCTGTTGCATATTTATTACGTTTTTAAAAGAAACTGCAAAGCTGTTTCCAGAGTGCCCACACCCTTGTACGTTCCCACCAGCAGTGATGCCGTTTCCCCGCATCCTCGCCAGCACGTGGTGGTGGTACTAGTTTTTATTCTAGCCACTCTGATAGCTATGCAGGGCTGTCTCTTTGTGGCCTGATGGTGTTCAACATCTTCCCATGTGCTTATTTGCCATCTGTATACCCTCTTCGGTGAAATCACCTGACTTAGAAAAATAAAAAAATTCCACAGAGCTGCTGTGAAACCATGGGCAGGGGTCAAAAGCCTTGGGCATTGGTACCCCGCCCCTGCATGAGCTTCCCCTCTCAGGGCTTCAGGTTGGGGGTGATTGGTCGTCTCTGAGGTCCCTTCATGCCCCCAAGCTTCTCTGACTCCAAAATAGCGTGGTGACCTAGAGCAGCGCCTCCTTGGCGGGACCGCGGTGTGCAGGAGGGAGGTCCCGGGCGTCCGCACCCACACACTGTCAGCTCTTGTGTCCTCAGGATCCCGCCCAGGCTGACTCATGGGTGCTATATTTAAGGAAAGGTGTCGTTGGGCCTGGAAATAAAAGGAAAAACAAAGGAAGAACTGTCGAGTGTCTCCGTGCCCCCTCTGGGCCTCCTGGAAGGCTGCGGCCCAGCAGGCCCCCGGCCCCCAGATGCTCCTTTCCTCTGCGTCTCCTCAGCGGGGCCTGTGCTGTGCGGTTTAGTTTTGCAACAGGGTCATGCTGAAGGTCCCAGCAGTGCTTCCCTTTTTATGTTAATTAAACAAAAAATGTGTCTGTGTCATTTAAAACGGCTAAGGACAGTGGTGGCTGAAGTCACTTTTCAGGGTGCACTGAAGTCACTTTTCAGGGTGCACTGACTCGCACCCTCTCAGCCTCCGCTGCTTGGCAGTGTTGTTGATTTCTCTCCTCTTGCCTCCTGTGTCAGGAGTAGGGGCAGCCGGAAGTGGTCTTGAGTGTTAATGGAATTGCTACCAGTTTGAGGGCCTGCTGGAGGGTTTGGTCTCCACTGGGAAGCAGGGTAGATGACATCTGCTTAAGAATGTATTTATTTTTGTTCTTCTGCCTAATGATGTATATGGGACTTTACAGCGTGTGAAATAAGCATCCTTGATCTTAGCGTCAGTGAGTCATAAATGAAAAGACATGGTTGTTTCTCCCTCAGTATAATGAAGTATAATATTTGCAAAATCTCCTTTGGTGAAATTGTACAAACAATATCATAAAGAACGACTTGTTTTCTGTGTGGGCTTAGAGGAGTTTCGGAAAAAGAGCAGAGGAGTGTCCCTTGAGCCCGGCCCGGGCGGTGGAGATAGTCTCCTGAACGTAGATGGTCACGGGCTTTTCCCCGTGGCCCGTTAGAATATTCCAGCACATTGTAGTGGTCATTTGATTGGGTCCAAGACCAAACATAGAGCTGAATCACATGATGGTTTGGTTCAGAATACTTTTCTGGTTTGGTACTTTTTGAAAATCTAGGTTTATTTCTGGTTTGAACTTGTTCAATAGAGTTAAGAAAGGAAAAAAAACTCTCTTGTTACGTTCCTCGTTCAAATTAAAATTTTATATTTGCACTTGGTTTGAGGTTGAATAAATCAAACGTATTATGGCTATTGGTGAGAAGTTCATTTTGATTCAAGTCACTTCTCCAGATAGCATCACTGTTATAAAACTCATTTCCCATGAACTTGCATTCTTCCAGGATGGTGTGTGTGTTGACCTCATTTCTTAAATATTCTGGATAATGAGAGTTACTATACTTGCATTAGTACTTTGCAATGAACTAGAAGTAATGAAATACTTAACATTAAAACCAGCAGAGGTTTTGCTAAATGCACAGACTTGGTTTTCTTGGGACCGGGCGGAGGGTTTTATCTACTGTTTGCAACTAGCTAACTTTCAGGGAAGGGTGAACTAACTATTCCTACGGCCCACAAACATTTATTGTGTGCTGACTGCATCCAAGTTGTGCTGACAGGTAGGGATCTGTATATTAGTGAAGCTTAGTTCCTACCCTCTAGGAATTTTCAGTTCAATCGAGGAGGCAAATGACAATACCTAACATCTATCATGCGTTTATTTATTTCATTTTTTTGTTTTGTTTTGTCTTTTGGTTTTTATGGCCATGCCACGCAGCATGTGGGAACTTAGTCCCCTGACCAGGGATCGAACCCGTGCTCCCTGCAGTGGAAGCTCGGAGTCTTAACCACTGGACCGCCAGGGAAGTCCCTATTACGCATTTATTATGTGGTGGGCATTGAATGAGGAGTTAAGTGACCTGCCTAAAATCACAGTAGTAGAAGAGTCAGAGTATGAATCCAGACATTCTTATTCTAGAATAAGTTTTCTCAACTTTGGCACTATTGACATTTGGGGCCAGATATATATATATATATAGTTTGGGGGACTGTTCTGTGCACTGTAGGGTGTTTAACAGTATCCCTGACCAATAGCACTCCCTCAGGTTGTGTCAACCCAAAATATCTTCAGCCATTGCCAGATGTCCCCCGAGGGGCCAATCACCTCTGGTTGAGCCACTGCTCTAGAGCTTGTCCTAGTAACCATGGCTCTATATTGCCTACCCAGGTAATAAGTGCTTAGCACAGTATCCATGTGTTTAGAACGATAAGTCCATGCAGAGTCCTGTCGGAAGCAGAGGACAGATGCCACTCTATCTGGGGTCATTGGGAAGAGAAGTCTCCAAGATAGTGCTGTTTGAGTTCAATTTTGGAGGAATTCACTTAGGTGGAGAAAGGGGAAGGATATTCGTAGTAGAAGGACCCACAGGCACAAAAGCATGAAAGCGTGAGAAGACAAGGCGGGTTTAAGGGATGACCGTTCACTCTAGACCCTTCACTTCCCTCTCTTGATGTTGTCTTGTTTCCTTAGCATCAGGCTGTGTTCACAGCAGCCGTGTAATTCTTACTTTCAATCCAAGGTGTTGTATCAGTCAGGATGAGCTAGGTTTTGTTGCATAACAACCTCGCAATCAGCGGTTTAAAACATCAAACGTTTGTTTCTTGCTCATGCCTCCTGCCTGATCTGGGTCAGCTGTGGGCTCTACTGCTTGTCATCTTCACTCTGTGACCCAGGCTGGTGGTGCAGCCACTGTCTGGAACACTGCTGGGCACCAGGGCAGAGGGAACGAGAACGTGGCGTATCCTATCCTGGCTCTTAAAGCTTCAGCCCAGAAGTAGCATCTATCACTTCTGCTCATATTTAATTGGCCGAGCGAGTCTCATGTCCTCAACTTTAAGGCGACAGGGGATTCGAGTCCTACCACGTGCCCAGGGAAAGAACCGGAAGTGTGCTGGAGACAGCACTCACGTCTACCACAGGTGTCAAAGGTCTTCCCCTGGGATGCGCGACCACGGACACCTCATCCTCTCTTTGAGGGCCTCCTAGCTTGGCTTTCAGTGATGGCCTATTGCCAAAGCCAGTGTGAAATCGCTGAGCAAAAAGAGAAAATTAAACTATTAGGATTCCAAAATATTTTAATACTCTGAATAAGCCAGAGAGGTCCTTGTGGGTTAGGACCAAGTCACAGGCCCTCATTTTAGAGTTTGGACGTTGTGGGTGGGAGTGGGAGAAAGGAGTCGAGAAAATAAGACCTGGATGCCGTACGTTGTTTTATGGAAGTGGGTGTAGTTGTTCAGGACACTGGTAGTTATCTCAACACCCACCCAGGAGGCTTTCCCTGGCTGGTCCTGTAGTAAGTAGAACAGCTTTCAAGCCCGAGCCAAGTAGCAAGATGGTGTCCTTTGTGGACTGTAAATTTATGGGGCTGTTCTGAGACAGAAGGAAGCCCTGGACGAGAGCAGGAGCCGCCGAGAGCATTTGAGATGATTTTAGAAAGTCTCAACCGACGCCTTATAAATAACCCAGGAACATTTTCCTTGCTGGAAACTCGCTCAGACCGCGCCTCTGTCCCAAGCCCTGGGGTGAGGAGATAGAGACAGAGGCTGGCTGCAGTGGATCTAAAATGGGAAAAAACCGGAAACCTGTGGGGAGGATGCAGTCCTTGTCACCCCTAGGCAGAGGGGGCACAGAGGTCTTAGAAAAATAGAAATAAAGATAGCAATCGTTGGCCACTTCCCTCCCCAGTGAAGTGCTCTCTCCAAACCTGGTTTCCAAACTGTTTCTCCCCGTGGTGTGTAGGGAGACAGGGCAAGTGAGGTGGACAGAAATGGGGAGGGCGGGGGCGACACACAGGCATCGACCCACAGGGAGACAGGATGAGTCACAATCTGGGAACTTGGAGGTAGGGACTCCAGGCACCAGAAGAGCTGAGAACAGCCAGCTAGGTCCAGAGTCTCCTTACCTCTGGGGTCTTGCTGGAGCGTGTGTGAGTGTGAGTGTGAGTGTGTGTGTGCGCACGTGCGTGTGCAGCTGTAGGGGCGCGTGGGGTGCCTGTACCCAAGGGAGGGCTGCGATGCCAGGTGTGCAGTGAGGTAGCGTTCCTGACCGTCCTGCGGTTTGCTGACAGCTGCCTAACCTGGGTTGCACGGGCTTCCTCCCTCTGCTGTCGGATACCCCAGGGTGCTCCGTGATGCACGGTGGCTCCCTTCCATTTTTCACACCCCCAGCCTGTCCTGTGCTTTCTCCCTCTGAGAGCATCAAAGCCGATGGTGCCCCTCAGCAGGTTATGCAGGACCAGACGGGAACAGACAGGTGGGCCTGTGGGGTGCAGGGCCAGGGCCAGGCCAGCTCCCCCTCCGCCCAGGCCAGGGCTCCCCAGTCAGGACCAGCGTCCCTTCAACACCTTTTTCTCGGCTATAAAGTGGGCATGCTGCAGGTAGCCGAGCAGGAGCTGTTTGCAAGTGCACGGGCTCTGGGGACCTGTTTGGGCAGAGGAGGCCTGTAGCCCAGCTGCCTTTGCCGTCTTTCTCAGTTGCCCACTTAGTGTGGGGAGGCTGTGAACTCTTGCTAACCCTTCACTCATCCTCGGATTGGCACTGTGCCCACAGAGATCAAGAGTGCAGGGGACCCAGACTGCTGTGGCCCCCACAAGGGCCCGACCCTCCCCAGCAGGGCTCCGAGAAGGGCTGCTTCCTGGTAAGCCCTACCCACCCCTGGGGAGGTGGAAGGTGGTTAAACCTGTCCTTCCCCGCTCTGAGGTCTCCGGAAGACACAGGTGCTATATATAAAACTCAGCGATTCTCTCACTGTTGCTAAGTTTCCACCCTGGCTTGGCTCACTGTAGCCACCGCAGGGAGATTTCCTGAAGCCCTCCTCCCAGTCCCAGGGGCTGGGAGACTCTCCCCGCGAGGGCATTGCAGGGTTTGCTTGGGAGGAGAGTGGAAGGGAACGAAGGGCGTCTAGAAGAATGATTAACCTCACGCTCAAGCTCCTGCTAACTGACTTGGGGCCCCACATGGCCCCAGCCTGCTGTGAAACCCCTCTTTCTTGCCCTTCACGTGGGGCCTCGGGGCCAGGGACCGGCGTAGTGTGTGAGGGATGCTAAGTACTGGCAGACACCCCAGCAGTTCAGCTCAAACCTGGAAGAGACAACGGACTCCTGAGCTATTTCTGTTGTCGCCTCCATGACAAGGGAGAGGAGGTCCGGAAGGGCAGGTTTCCACTGAAGCTTCGGTGACTCGAAATTCCCCTGCGTGGTTTTTCTTCCTGGGGCGTTGCTGGCATATGCTGGGTAGGGCCCGTCTCATAGTTTGGTACTGCCCAGCACACTGCTGGCCATCTAGTATTTTCCACCACTGGGCAGTATTTGCCAGTAGTAACCCCCCTGTCCACTGTGCACCCCCCCTTCCAGACACCCCCTGGGGCCAGGCCACATACTGTGTCTGGTTAGGAACCACTGCAAGGAATTAGTTACTTGGGCAGCATCTCAGGAGGACACCAGTCACAGCCAAAGGATTTTGGAGAGGTAGGGAGAAGACAGGGGTGGGATATTAGGCAAACACCTTGCTAGCTTGAGCCAGCTATGGGCCTCATATATATATTTTTTGTTTTTGGTCATTTATTTATTTTTTAACATCTTTATTGGAGTATAATTGCTTTACAATGGTGTGTTAGTTTCTGCTGTATAACAAAGTGAATCAGTTATACATATACATATGTTCCCATATCCCCTCCCTCTTGCATCTCCCTCCCACCCTCCCTATCCCACCCCTCTAGGAGGTCACAAAGCACTGAGCTGATCTCCCTGTGCTATGCGGCTGCTTCCCACTAGCTATCTATTTTACATTTTCATTCCATCTTCTCTGAATCAGCACTGTTACCTCAGGGCCGGCTTCATGGGTGCGTGAGCAGTGCAGTCACACAGGGCCCCGTGGTCCCTGCAAAGTCCCCACCCTTGGGCTTAATGCTCTGCAGTCACCATCTTGAAATTCTTAATAATTCTGTCTTTGAGTTGTGTTTTGTAAATGAAGTCCTGTGAGACAATGGAGCCTGGGTCCCCTGGGTTGGGGCACCACCTGCCTCCTTTCCCCACCCCCCAGCAATTGCTGACGTCCCAGCAGGGGCCTGGGGGAGGGGTCAGGGAGGGCCAGGGTCTATGCCACTGGTGTCGCAAGGTGGGGCGTGGTGGCCATCCCCACCCCAGGCTGGCAACGCCGCAAAGCGACAACTTATTGGGTCGAGCCTCACTCTCCCTCCCCATCCAGGTACCAAGAGTGTCCCACACGGAGGTTGTGATCCTTTGGGTGCTCCCATCCTGGGGCAGGCGAGCCTGTGGGGAGAGGAGACCTCTCTGCCCCTGACCTGGCGGCCGGTGGGAGGGGACCCAGCAGCCCCCTTGAGTGGCCAGAGTCATGGGGTGAGACGCCTGGGTCCCGTGAGGGTCTGCATTAGCCCAGAGATGTTAAACAGCAGGGAATCAACACTACCTCTGGTAGAGAGAGAGAGACTGTGGAAGAAAGAAAAAAGTTTTATATTTTACTACCTTTCCTGGCCCTTTTCCCTGCATTTTGAACAACAGATGCTACTGTTTTCACTTTGCCCTGGGCCCTGCAAATTATATAGCATTCTTACCTGCCATTTCTGTTTAGCTCTCCTTCCCGTTTCTGGAGGGAAAAGAGACAAGTAATTAAAAGGGATCACTGTGAATGTAGGAGATTCCATGTGTTTTCTCCCTCTGTCCTTCTGAAGGTCATGGTCACCAGCCTCAGACTTCTCCAACAATACCTGTTGGCACAGCAGCTTCTACAGGAAGCAGCAAACGGGGAAGAGAAGAGAGAGGGGAGGGGAAGGGAGATCTGTCTGTCGCTGGAACTTGGCTGGAGTTTTTGATCAGTCAGTCAGATCTTCCTTAGTCGGTGAGCTGTTTCTTCTGTTTGTTCTGGGCCAGTACTGGCCTGGGCAGGACACTGGAGGGATACCAGACAGGAACCATAAAGCCAGGTTCCAGAAAATGAGGCTCCCCTCTCATCGGCAAGCTGTATTAAGGGATTGTCTGTGAGCAGGTGTAGATAGTGTCGCACCAAGCAAATTACACACACCTCGTGCTCGGCCTGGGGGACTGTGCCGTAAGACATGGCGTGCTGGAGAGAGACCATGCGGCCGACATGACCACAGATGAGGTGAGTCTATAGACAGTGGACCGGCGCTGCCCAGAGGCAGGGGAATCATATTCAGACAGGGCAGGCTCAGGGAAGTTTCTGCTTCATCAGTGAAGCTCTTCTGGGGGAAGTTGGAGGTCAGGAGCCTCTGTGTTTCTCCAGGTCCTCTACCGCCTGCTGCATAGCTTCCAGACCTCCCAGGACCATAGCAACGCCTGCCCCATCCCTGCATTTGAAGCATCAGCCGCTTCTTGTCTGTTACTATATCATGCTCATCAGACCTTCCTAGACTCATCGGAGACCTCGTGAGGCCAGACGCAGGCCATCCTCCTACCCATGGGCCAGACACACCCAGGGCAGCCCAGATGACGACCGGGGGTCAGGGGGGCCATCTCCATGTCCAGTGTGCAGACAAAGGCCTTTGTCCCTAATCTGATGCCTGGAAGAGGGGGGAGAGCTGGAGCAGAGGCACGGAAGCCTCACATATGGGATATACTTATACTAAAAAGTTACCGTTCTTTATCTGACTCAAACTTAGATGGATGTCCTGTACTTTTCCTGGCAGCCCTACTCCAGAGGGCAGTTTTGTCCTAGGCTTTGTGAAATGTGTGAATCCAGAAATGAGCGTTGGAGGCCAGGAGGCCTCTGGAGGTCCCCTCTTAAGGGGCCAGACGTCTGGGGCTCTGCTGCCCAGTGCTGTCACCTGCTTACTGTGCCACCTGGAGTTGTCCTTAGGCCTCTTTTGTAAGATGGGGATAGAAAAGCCAGTGTCTTCTCTTCTTCCACCTCCCCTGACCTCTCTCCCGGGATGGGCTACAATGAGGCCTCCTGGCAGAATCCGCAGGGCCCGGGGCTTCGAGGGGGCTGCACAGGCTCCCTGCCTCATTAGTTAAGATGCTCTCGCTGCAAGTATCAGAAAACTGCAATTCTGCGGGCTTGAACAGTAAGGAAAATACAACGTTTCACCTTAATTAATTAGCTCCAGCATAAGCAGCTGCAGTGCTGGGTAATTCACTAGAGCAGCAGAGTCACTCATGTCCTTTGCATCGATCTGCTCCGTCCCCACAGCACGGTGATGCCCCTCTTCTCTGGGTGGCAGGACGGCTGGTGCAGGTCCAAGTGTCCTGTGTGGAGGGAAAAGGGGGATGACTCTTCCTTGTGTCTGAGGCATCTTTCTCAGAAGATGGCTGGCAGTTAACCCCGTCTCGCTGAACAGAATGTGTCACAAGCTTGTGCCCAAGTCCGCCTGTGGCCTGGAAGTGACTTAAAACCATTAGTACGTGTTTACTCCTGGAAAGCTTCACCCAGCACACGTTTTGCTGGGTTCCTTCAGGGCGGATGTAGACACCCAAACAACATCAGGTCCCTTGCTCTGTTCCCTGCCTCATCCTGCAAAGCGTTTGAGGCAGTGTTGATTATTTCCTTTGTTCTTTTTTATTTTTAACATAAACATTAGGGAGAAAGACTCTAACATAAACATGATCAAACGAGTGATTTCACTCATTCTGAGTGTAGTTTGATAAGCAGCATAGTTTTGTTTTACATACGTGTAATCTGATTGTAGTATTGATAGTTTTATCTTTCAATTTTATCATTTTAATGTCATCTCACATTTTCATTTTCATGAATTGACATGGGGTCATCTGCTTGTCATTTTAAGTGAATATAATAGTGATAGCACCTAACTTTTATCAAGTACTTACTGTAGAGCAGGCACTGTTCTAAGTGTTTTCTATGGATTATTTTACTTAATCCTCATAGCAGCCTATTTTCAGATGAGGAGACTGAGGCACACAGTATCTAGAAAGGTACTGCAGCCTGATTCCTGAGTCTCAGCTTTGAACCGCTATGTAATTTACACGGTCATGCCTTTACTGTAGCAGCAATGAGCATTTTCGTAAAAATTACCCTCTCTCTACTCCCTTTAGTAACTAATTTGGAAAATGTTCCTCTTAGTGGTATTGTCGGTCAGAGCCCAAGAACATATGGCTGTGTCATCTTTCCACCTTACCCTCTGGAAAAACTG
This sequence comes from Lagenorhynchus albirostris, assembly GCF_949774975.1. Taxonomy (NCBI): domain Eukaryota; kingdom Metazoa; phylum Chordata; class Mammalia; order Artiodactyla; family Delphinidae; genus Lagenorhynchus; species Lagenorhynchus albirostris. Next base: position 23,460,532 of record NC_083096.1, on the reverse strand, counting down.
AACCAATTCAGGGTCATCTGCAAGGTCTAAATGCTCTGGCTTCCCTGTCACCATTGGGTTTTCTTTCTAGTTTGGTATTGTCTAATTGTCCCTTAAAATTTTTTTTCCCCTAAAATTTTAATTTGTAATTCTTTAGTTAAAGTGGGACCCTACATGTTTCCTTGTGATGATGCCTTTAATTATGCAAACTGGCTGCTTGTCCCCATTGAGCAACCATGTAACTGAATTGCAGTATTAATGGCCCGTGTTGATAGCATTTTTCTATAGTAAGTGATCAGTTATATTATTTACAAATGTCTTTCTATTCTGTGGTTTTCTCTGAAAAGCATACTTTATTTTGCAACAGTGTTTCATTCCGATTTATTCTAATCTATCTTTTTTTTTCCCCCCATGTGAAACTGTTCTTAATTGTCCTGGCCTGGAAATAGGGACCATGTGGTACTTGAGGGCAATGATTTTTACTGATTTTTCTTATGCAGCCAACCTTGGTGATGGGTCCTTGGAGGACTGAACTGTGTCTCACCCTGTTTTTTGAAAACTCCCTTTTGAACTCCCAGTAGGCATTTTGGTGGAGAGCTGGTGCCTGAGTGCTGGCTAACTGGCAGCTGGCCATATCCAGCCATCCCCAGCCCCCGGGCCATCTGTACACCGTGGCAACCGAGTGGCGACCGACACACCCAGGCCCAGAAAGCCAGACAGAGTGGCGGCTGGAGACTTCACCACGGAATCCTTGTAATTAGAAAGGGAAAGAGCCTGTTAGCGCATGCGGTGTCCTCCCCTCCCACAGGCCCAACCAGCTTTAGAAGGTGGCTTGTAATTTGCTCTGTCACCTGGAGCACTCAATTGAGTTTCTGGGTCTTTGAAGTCCAGGAGTTGGACTAAATCGGTGGTTTTTAACCCCTTTTTGCGTCTTGTGCTTTTGGAAAGTGGTTGAAAGCAGTGCACCCTTTCCCTGGTAAAATGCACATTTCAAAAACCATTTTGCATGCTCTTTCAGGACGTGTGCAGCTAGAAGCCCATCTCAACTTCATTCCACAGTCTGCAGGTTTAGAACCCAAAGACTTGTTGATCTCTGAGGTCCCTTTTTAGCTCAGAAAGTCCAAGTTCCAGAAAGTTTCCGGTCAAGGAACCTGGGATTAGAAGTGAGCAAAGGAGAACCTCTTGTATGTACTTGGAGGAAGCAACTGTCCAGCCTGAAGGGTTTTACTATCTGGTTTGTTTGTTTGTTTGTTTTGTGTTGTTTGTTATTTTCCAGGGTTGAGTTCAACTTTGTGATACCATGTTCTTTTATCTTATTCTTTCAAAATTTTGTAGTGCCTCTGAAACTATTGAAATCTTTTAGGGTTTTGGGGGGTGGAGATGGGTTCCGAATGCTTTTTGACATTCCTATCACAGGAAGGGGGAGGGGAACATCTGCCCAGATGTTCCTGGCAACTCCCAGCAGCTATTAGCCTTTGCCTGCTGACCCTTCGCCTTTAGCAGCTTGGGACATGAGAGAACGGGCTGGTTGCATTGATGTTTTTGTGAGCAGATGGGTCCTTGGGAGTTGGAAGAGGGGGAGGAAAATTTCTTCGGGTTCATCAGAGTGCTTTCCCAGCACCTCTGGGCCTGCTTGGTTAAGAGGCTTTGCTTCAGTTCCCAGGGACTTTTCTAATTCCTCAAATGACCTGCCTGAGAGGGAGCTGAAAGGAATGACTCGGGTCTCAGAGATCTGTTCTCAGGGGTCAGGAGAAAAGTCCCAGTGTAATTTGGTGTTAGCTGGAGGGGAGATGCCCACAGTCACCAGCTGGGCCTCCAACTGTCCAGGCCAGCCCAGCCTCCTGCAGTGGGACGGAGACAGTCACAGATACAAGTCTTTCTGTTTGGAGGTTGAAGGTATGTGTGCATATGTGCGCACACAGCTGCTTCTCAATATTTGGATTCGACCCAGGAAATTGACAGGACTTGGGGCAGGAGGGAGAGAATCAGAATCTTCAACCCCGATTTTATGTTTCTGGGATCTCTTCCGTCCCACTGGCCGTCAGAATGTTTACGTAAAATGTGGGGCAAGTGATAAAGGAATCAGCCCCTAAATATTTTACAAAATTTTAGGATGATTTTGCTGTGTGGGAGAGTGGCCTGAGTGTGGGGAACCTATGGACCTGGTTCTACCATAGTTACTGGTACTTTTTTTGTTTCCTGCGTATTCTGGAACTCACCTCTGAACATTTAGCACTTTTAACCAAGCAGGAGCAATGCTGTGATTCTTCTAAAAAGCACACACACGATTTTGCCAGTAGTTCTCCCTTCCAGTTCTAAGTTTTGAGGAGTTTTTTCACAGTGCAAGAGAGCCTACAACTTTAAGAAAGTTCATTCCAGCACAAGATTTCAAATGAAGCCGAAATTGTGTGAAGTCACAGTTTTTCCTGTATCAGCTGAGGAGGCGAAAGCCTCTTACTCCTAGACTGGGCACTGCATTGTTGAACGTCCATCACTTACTGTTTAAGTAGCCAGTGATCCCTGAAAAAAGCCTTCCTGTAAAGTTGCCACAATGATGCACTGCTTTGTTTCAAGCCACTGTAAACTCTCTTTCCCCATGTCATTTTTATCTCCAGTGCTTTGGTCAAGGTCTTTTTCTGTTTGTTTCTGCAGAGTGAGAAAATGTTGCATTCCCCAAGAAAATCTCCCAGAAAGACAGTTTTCATTGTTGCCTGCTCAGTTCAGTTCTTCATAATGACCCAGGAAAGAAACTAGCTGGGTTTTTCTCCAGTCTCATACATTTTCATCAGCACACACAAGTTTTATACAGGAAATTCTCACAACTTTGACCAGTTATGTTGGCTGTTGCGGGGTGGGTGTGTGGCTAGCCTGGATCATATAACAATTTTTAAAAAGATAAGTCATTTTTATTACTTTCTTAGTCATGTACAATTACATCGGGGACCTAATTTTCTAACAGTTAATAATTTCTAAATGATATTTTATGGCATGCTAAATAGATTTTTCTTAAGTGCTTGTACTGTTAATGTTTATTCTGCTCTAAACTCTTAGTTTAGCAGCCCCCTTTTTTTCATACATATTGAATTCAGCCTAAGACTGAATTATCCCAGGTTCTCTGGGCTGTGAATAAATAGTATTAGAGCCTGACCCTCTCAGTGTTTGAGGTCTAGGGAAATACAAGCTTAAGTCTGTCGGTTTCGTTTGCGGAACTGGTTAGTACCCTTCGCAACCGGTCAGTACCCTTCGCAAGCTGTCCGTGGCGTTGGGCACAGTGTTTTCTGAATAAATGAAGGGTTTTGTTTCTTTGTGGGTTTTGGGGTATCAGCCCTTACACAAAAGTTAACCAACAGTGAGACCAGAAGTTGTTGCTCCTGGGGTGTGAGAGGGATGGGGAAGACGTAAGAGCCGGTAAGTTCGGTAATTCAGTGTGGGCTGAATTCAACATACTTGGCGGTATGAAAAACGGGGACTGCTCAACTAATGAGTCATATAAATAGTAACAGTACAAATACTTTAGAAAAACCTGTTTAGCGTGCCATAAAATACCAATTACAAGTTATTGCTAACTCAGTAAATTAGGTCAGCAGACCTAGATTGTCCCTTTCGGTCTCACAAAATCCCTACAAAAGAGCTATTCTACCCATTTTACAAATGCGGAAACCGAGACTTCGATAAATCCTCCCAAGACCACGGAGCTGGCAGATAGCGGCACTGAGATTCCTTCCCAAACGGTGCAGTGGCGGATCCGACTTTCCCACCGCCAGGGCACCAAGCAAACGCCCAGGAGAGCCTCTTAGGTCCCCTTAACCCGGCTGCGGGCAGAAGCGCGGACCCGCCCCTGCCGTCACGTGACCGCCGCGGGCGCGCGCCCCGCCGCCGAGCATGCCGGGAGACGGTGGCCCCTTCCAGGCCGCGGGCTTCCGCGAGTGGGCGGCGGGCGGCGCGCCCCGGAGGAGCGCGCGCTGGGTGGTTGGGGCCGGGCGCGAGGAGGAGCCGCTGGGCGGCCAAGCCCCTCCGAGTGCCGGCTCTCTTCCGACCTCCCTGGCAGGGCGAACCAGAGCGGAGGGCGGAAGGCCCGGCGCTCCGTCGCTTAATTGTAAACAGCTCGAGTGGGAAATGAAGTCAGGCTTGGCCCCCTGGGTCCCCGGTGCAGGCTTCGCTGGTTTCAAGGGAAGCTCAGACCTTCACACCCAGGGGCGCTGCCCCTCGCTTTTTCTCATGCTTAGGCGATAGGACTTTGTGTGCAATCTCATTTTTCTAGCGATGTCTGCACCTCTTTTCCCCTTCACCTACTCAGACATTCCCGTGTTTCTTCATAATCACTTTCTCCTACTTAAACATACACACTTAGCCCTTGGCAAGCGAAGTGGAATCTTGGGTCCTTGTCAGACCTCAATGTTTAAGCTGCTGAAACGCAGGGCATATTTGGTTTAGATATTTTACTGTTGTGAAAATAAACCACCTCCTGCAGTCTCACCAGCTCAGATTTTTCCTCGTTAGGGTCAATGTAGATTATCTACTGGAGGAAAAAATGTTTAATTAGAAAGGAATGAAATTATTCTAACTCCTGGTTCCTTGAGACTGGGGGGAGCTAAGGCAAGGAGCAGTTACACAGATGAGTACAAAACATACCAGGGACTAAAGAAACCCCTGTTGAAATGCAACGTCTGTTGGCTCCTGGTGATGGACTCGCCTTAACTTTGCTTTCTGGCTCACAGCACGTGGCCCCAGGTTCCCTGGCTCTGGGTTTCCCTGTTCTTACTCCGCTCGAGTCTTAGAGAGTTCTAGACCGATGAAGTGGGAAGGCGCCCTGGTAATGGGTCTGCATTACCACCTGCCCAGTAAAGAGACTGAGCAGTTGTTCCATGGGTTTCTTAGAGCCAAATGATGGGAATTAAATCTATGCTCTTATCTATGTGTAAGTGTAGTCGCTGCCTCACCTCCTCTCTCTCTAGGCATAGTGCCTGTTGTTTCCTGCCTTTTTAACAGAGATACAGTGGGGCCCCAGGAAGATGACAGGCAGCACGGCAGAAGGTAACTCGTGGTACCTCACTGTGATGAGATAGAGGGGGAGTCTCAAGTCGATCTTTCTGTTAGGGAACTAGTTGTCCTGCTCAACAAATAACCTGGTGCAGTTTTCTTGTCTCTTTCTGTTCTCTGGTATTTTCTCTGGCCTTAGGCAAGCATTTCCTGCTTTTTCTGATCCTCTCAGTGTGTGTGCAGGGGTGTTAGAGGAGGAAGGAGGAGGAAGATTTCTGATAAGGGAGCAGCTGGTGAGCAGGAAATGGCTATTTGGTACTGGTTGTTCTGCAGAAGTAGGGAGCGTCTATGGTGCTGATGCTGTGAGGTCAGTGAGAAGCATTCAGTTCATGACCAGGAGCCTTCTCATCACAAGTGGGTACATTAGTGAGGGTCCCTGAAGTGTGCTCATTTCAGGCCCAGTCAGCAGTGGGCGGAATCCCCACCTCTTCTACTCCCTACCGTGCTGACAGTTCACTGAGCAGGTCTCCCATGTTTCCGTGGCGCTTAAAAGATGAGGTCCTTAGAGGAGATGGGGAAAGTCAAATTTTCGAAGTAGGGCTCTTGTTAGAAGATGTTAGTGTCCTCAGAGCCTTACAGGAATTCTCCTGTTGGGATTGTACTTTCTGTTCTGTAGAAATGGTACTTCCAAAAGCAGGAAGTTCCCGGCTAATATAGCAGGGAGCCTCACCTGGAGCTCACACTGACCCTGCATGGCTGGCTTCTGATCAGAGTGCCAAGAGTATCTGAAACTGTTGGAAGTGTGTTCACACGAAGAATGGAAGGCACTGTGTACTGCCGTGCAATGCCCTGTGCGATCTGAAATCCAGAGTCCAAGGGAAAGCTCAAATGATGACAAACCTAGGTCCAGAGAAAGACACAGACCTTTACGAGACAGTGAATTTCTTCTGAGGTCCACAGCATCTCTTTTTATATTCTCTTCTTCTCTTGCTAGACTTCTGTTTGGGCTTCTGTTCCCGTCTTGCTCTGTGCTGAGCAGGTGGTGGTTAGCAGTCAGGCAGTGTAGCCTGTGGGAAGAAGAAGCAGGCTCTGTAGTCAGAGGCTGAGTTTCAATCCCAGCCTGGACAGTTACTGGTATCATCTTAGGCAAGATATTTACCTTCTATGAAAATACTTCCTGCATTGGGCTTATGTGGGGAGTGAGTGATGTAAGTCTCCACGGTGCATACGTGGTAAATGGTACTAATTGTTTTTGTTTTACGTTGATGAGGCCGTGCTACACTGGGCACTGCGGAGACTATCTGAGTGAGGACTGCTCTCAGAAAGCTGACAGTAAAGATGATAATAGTTAACTACTGTGGGTTTACTATGGGCCAGGCGTTGTTCTTGGCGTTTTCAGTCTCTTGGCTTATTTAATCCTCATGATGGCCCTGGGAGGTAAGGCTGTTAATATATCTGTTTTGCAGATGATGAAACTGAGACACAGGTTAAGTAACTTCTCAAGTCTCAGAGAAAGTTCTAGTATGTGAAAATAGGCAGCCTGGCTCTGGGGTCTGGGCTCTGAACTACTCTGCTCTCCCCTGCCTCTCAGTATAGGCTGTTAGACTAGGGAACCAGTGTGGTCAGCAGCCAGTGGGTGCCTGGTGGTGCTGAGACCTCAGAGGTCATCCTCCAGGCATCCTGCCCTTGAACCTTTCCTTACTGTGTCCCAGTGCCACTGTGACTGGGAGGCCGCCTACTCAGCTTTCCTACTAAACAAATGGCCCACTGAATGCTTCCCTTTCCCTCTCTCTTGGCCTGATAGACCCTTATTATCAATGTGTTAGAAAGTCAAGCCTGTTCTTTATGGAAGATGGTTGGGGGGAGAGGAGGCCACGGGGGGAGAGGAGGCCACAGGGCCATGGAGAGTTCAAGAAACCCGAGGGAAACTTAAAGCATTGTTCCTTGGCCATCAGCTGCTCCCTGGGTCCTCCCCAGCAGTTTGTTGGAGTTTCCAGATGACCCTGGTTTGATATGAGTTTTCCAGCTCTTTCTTGAGCTGCCAGGCTCAATCTTCTTCATTTTAAGCAAGTAAGTGCAGCAGGTTGGAGAGGCCTGAGCTGTGACCAGCATAGCAGAGCGAGTGGTGCCCAGGGCTCTTCCTGGAGCTCATCAGCAGATCAGTGAGTGCTGAGTCAGCAGCAGGGGAGGAGAAGCCAGGTGCAGGGCTGAGCTCGAGCTCAGTGGCCTGGCGGGGAGAGGGTTGCCCCATCCAGGATGCAGCCTTCCAGAACCTCCTGCAGATGATGCCTCTCCTCTTCCTGATGCTCTGGCCTCAGTCAGCAGCTCCCGAGCTTTGGGATCAGCCACGTGCAGGAGGAGTCTGTCTTTTCTGTTTGTCTCCAGCTGCTGGAGTTATGGAGTTATGGCCCATTCAAACGTGAGTGAACAGTGCCTGCCCCCGAGCCTCTGTCTTTCCAGGTGTGGTTTGGTTGGGCCCTGCTCTGAGCTTGGGGAGAGGCAAAATGAAGTGAAAAGACACGCACTTTCCAGCCTTATGATGCTGAAAGGCGCTCCTCCTCTAATTAGCTCAGAGCGTCCACATTCTCAGTTAAGCGAGGTTTCTCGTCACCCATGCATTCAGCGTCCCGAGCCCTGCCCCTCTGCCCTGAGGCCAGCCGTGTGCAGTCCAGAAATGAGCTGTAACTGCTGCTTTAGAGACCTTAACGAGTCAGTGACCTTTCTCATCTTTCACATCAACAGAGATTTCCTGAACATCCACCCCATGCCAGACACCATGCTAGGTGCTGCAGAAACAGAAATTCAACAGATCTCCTGCCCTTAGGAAACTGTCCAGTATGAGTGATTCCTCTTGGCCCCTTGACAGTCACATCCATGACATTTAGGGAACAGAAAACAAGGTTTGAACTGGTTGGGCAGAGAAACCCAAAGTTGCCCTTCAGCCTGTGGTGCTGTCCTGCCGCGGGACAGTGCCACACCATCTGTCTGGAGGGGGCAGTGTGACACATGTGCCTCTGGGCCTGGTAGCTTTGACCAGCACTGTCCCAAGAGGCTGTTCGCTCCTCTCCGGGGCCCTTTGTGTTGCTGGCTGTCCTTGCCCACTCTGACAGGGCCCTTCCCTGGAATGATCTCTGAGGAGCTGCTTCAGCCTTCATGCACGTGGAAAGGCACTTTTGGGGGCTAACGTGTAGCAGAGGACCAGCCACATCACCAAATTCTGCCCTCCTTTTAGGGTTCGGCTTTGGAAGTTACTTTTCCCTTTGAGGGCTTGGCTTGGGAAAGGAAGGCTTGAGAGCCCGTTGCCCCTCAGTCCTAACCCCTCAGGCCCTCACCCACCTCTGTGTGGTCTCCCAGGAGACACCAACAATCCTAGCTAAGGGCCCTGGCCTGGGGCGTGGCTGGGGCCCAATGTGCCAGGCGAGGCCGGAGACCCGCGGCCTCGCTGGGGCAGCCCTTGCTGGGAGAGCTCAGGGTTGTGGGCAAAGATGCTGAGAGTTCTGTCTCTCTCACTCATGCCACCCGGAGCGGGGTGCCGGCGTCTTCCCCTGTAATCACCCACCCTCCAGCCCCGGCAGTTGTGCTGAGAAGTGACTGAGCCCTGATTAGAGTGCTGGGAACCACGTGCAGCCCGTCTTCATGTGAGATGTGCTCCATTTCAGCTTCCCCCTCAGCGTGGAAGTGGCTAGATGTCAACTGCAGAGTTGGAGAACCGGAGCAAAGGGATCCCGGACGCGATGTCCGAGCAGGGAGGGTGCCAAGAAGAGGAACCGGTGCCTTCACTGGCTCATGCCAGAGCTCTGTCTCCTGTGCTCGCTCATCTCCAAGGCGGGGATTCTGTTTCTCGTGTTCGCTGTACTGTGTGTTCGTGATCTTTTCAGATTTGCTTATTGGTGGAGAAAAGGGAAAGAAAGTTCACCTCTGCTGAATATTCGCCAAACACTGCACCGTGCCCTTAAATGCGTTAATCCTTCATCACACCCCACAGTGATTATTTCCGCCATCTCTCAGCCAAAGAAACAGATGCAGAAAGGTTAACCACCTTGCGACAGGCACGTAGCCTGAATCAGTGGATTTCCTCCTGGACCTACCAACTTGTAGTCGACGCTTGCCCATGTTTTCTGGTTCAGTGAACTATATGGTTATTATTCTCAGATGATTACCACTCCAAATTCAAGCGAACCAGTTTGTTTAATGGTTCCTGGTATGGTTTGTTCCCAAGAAGGCTGGATGAATGAACGTCAGGGTGTGTCCTCTTTTTAATTAGGGACACTCTACCTGTCCTTATGTAGGAAGCTGGCGTCCCTGAGTGTGATCCGTGCTGGGGACGTTTCCTGGGAGCGGGGAAGGGTTGTGCCGAGCTCCCTGCAATCCCTCCGGGGGACTCAAGCCTAAGGAGGAGGCTGGGACCGTGTCACCTCTGCAGTGTCTCAGCTCTGAGATTCTGTGACCTTACTAAGTGTGATGAAGCGCTTAGAAAATATGCAGAGCCCTCACTGGATGTCAAGGCGTTGCGTGTTGTTTTTCTCACTGCTAATGCCAGCAGTGACTTCTCCGGAGAAAATTGGTCATCTTAGTGGTCACTTTGTCTCTGAAGGGACCCTGAGAAACAGGAGCAGCTAATGTCCTCAGGAAACGGAGGAGAAGGTGCAGGGCCTGGCCCGCCACCGTTTCCTCTCTCAGCTGTGGCCTCGTCAGAGGTGGGAGCTGGCATTCGGGGTAGTAGAATAAGGTTACTATCTACCTGCCAGGGCTGTCCATTACATCTAATTCTAGGTACCAGGAGCACTTTCTGTGGGCCAACCTAATTCTCATTTAATCCTATAGCAAAACTATGAGCAAAACTATTATCCCCATTTCACAGATAAGGCAACTGAGGCTTAGAGAGATTAAATAATTGGACCAAATCATACAGCTAGTAATTGGTAAAGCCAGGATTTTAACCAATTATATTGAATTCCAAAGACTCTCAGGTAAGGCATTAGTGAGTGGGTAGTGGGCGAAGCTGGGTGTCCTAGGTGAGGGGCAGGCAGGAGCTGGAGGGACGAGGGAAAATGAAAGTGGGAATGACAGTTGGAGGGCTGGGGAGGAGGCCTGGGGACCATGAGTCTTTTCCCCGCTCCGCCTTTTTCTCTTTTCTTCTTGGTCCTGGGCCTAGGGCCCTTCCGCCCTCTCCCTGCCCGCATCCTCCTGCAATGCCCCCGCACTGGGGGTTCCATTGGTGGTGTGGGCCTTAGCCATATTTTCTCCATTGCCCTCCTCCACTTCTAGCCATTTCCCCCACCTCCCTTCCTTTCCCCTCTCTTCCTTCTTGCTGTCTGTCTGCCAGTTTTACAGCACGCCGGACTCCTCGGAAGGGCAGGGTGAGGATGGGGTGGAGGCAAGTTCTCCAGGGGCAGCGGGGGCTCTGCAGTGTCTCAGGGTCCTCTGCCATGGGTGAGGAGGGGAGACAGGACCACGGGGCGGTGCTGGGGCAGCGGAGCTGGACTGAAGGGCGGGAGACACCTGCACTTCACGAGCTCGGCCCCCGCCCCTGGTCTGCCGCATATAACTGCTGTTAAACCGGCATCAGCCTTACTGCACAATGGGTATCTTTAACACCAAAATACGGACTCCGTTCTCTTTTATTATTGATTTTGGCCTAACATTTCACTCAAGGTAATTCTGACTCCTGTGAATTTCTGTGATTTATCCTATTCACTGTCCCGCCCAGCTTTTTGCAAGGTTAGGAAGAATAAGGAGACTTGAATGCAAATACAGCCCTGGCAACTTTTTAACTCTGGACCTAGAGACATTTTTTGTCTGTCACAACTACAAGGGAGGGGGTGCTACTGGTATTTTATGGGTAGAGTTCATGAACGCTGCTCAACAACCTACATGCACCGCAGAACAAAGAATTACTCCATCCGAACTGTCAGTATGGTAGAGGTTGAGAAACCCTGATGGCCGAGTCTGAGTTTCTTCAGCTGCAAAGTGAGTGTCCTGATCCCAGGCTCCCTCACTTGGGAGGCTCAGATGAGATAAGGTATGTGAAAGTACTTGATAAAACTGTGATGTGCAATATGGGTGTCCAGTTCATCTGGTCAGTTATGATGGAAGGCATTCCAGACCAGTTAGTCCTGCTGTATTCACCAGTTATAAGAAGTCATTGATATCAGTGAAAAGGTCGTCTAGGGTTAGACTCAGGAAAGAACACTGTGGGGTCCTAACAGAAGCACCCCTCAAGGTTCTTAAAGGTCTGTTGTCAATAGTCCCCAGGATGTAGTTCAAACAGCTTCAAAACTATTCAACCACGCTCTCGTGCAGATTTTATTTCTCTGCTTCTTCATGCAACTTGGTGAGATATAAACACATTCTCTGTGGCATTCTTCCTGGTTTTGTAGCCTGCATCCAAAGAAGAAATGAGAGTGGTTTGTTGAGATTTTTTTCTTACTGAATGCATTAGACTGTTAGCAATGTCTACTTTTCTCTGTTTGTTCACAAATCACTTGTTCTATAATCCAGCCCTTTGTCTGCCAGTTGGCTGGCAGCTTCCAGAATCCAGGTTGGCAGAACATTAGGCAAATATATATGGACCTGTCTGTAGTCCTCTGAGCCTTCTCATACTCTCTGTGCTATCTTAAGGGTTACTGGTAGCGGTTCTGTGAACACACAGTGGAGTTCTTTTGGGCTGTCCCTGAAGACAAGTATAGTAAGCAAAGTGCGCTGGGAGATCCCCTGTGGCTGGGGCCCTTGGATAACTTAGTTCTCTTAAAAGAACCACATGAGGCTTTGTGGGGAAATTGGGGTCATCCAGGAAAGGGGAATAAGATACACATCAGCCCCCGACGTAGCCCTTCCGTCTGACCCATGGTGTCAGCACGTGATGTGAACTCAGAATGGGAGGACTGCCTGCTATGGACATAGAAAGTGGTTCTAAAGTCTAGAAATTAAGTTCTTAAAACCATGACTCTTAGACAAGCGTTTCCCTCATCTCTGTGTGTAAAGAGGTTCTCAGCATTGCTTGATGGTATTCGGTTTAGACCAGCCAGGAAAAGGCAGGAGAGGTGGAAGGGGGTGATGGAGGGCCCTGACTCCTTCCGGAAGCCCGAGGCAAACTTAGCTCAGTGTCTTCCGCGCTCTGCTTTTGGGCTCCTGGGCCTCCCATTCCACGCAGTAACTTTAATCCAGCTTCTGGAAAAGCTCTGTGCTGTCTGCTCCCAGCAGTTGACCAGAAGGTCTGTTGTAACAGTGTGGCCTTGAAGGGCTCTTTGGTCCTCGGACAAAAGCAGCAAACTGGACCGAAATGCCTGCTTTGTTCCCTGACCAGCGAGCTCTGTTCCAGTCGGGTCCGAAGTAGGTCCAGGGCCAGGAGACCAAAGCCGTGGACTTAGGGCCAGAAGTTGAGATTTTATTGTCTGCCGGTTGTTGGTACGTGTTAGGAAAAGAGGAGGAGGAGAAATGAGAGACAGCGTTCGCATTGGCAAAAATACTTCCACAAGGTGCCGTCGCATGGTGAGTTGGCCTGTCTCTTTCGTTCTTTCCATCTCTTAAGAAGTTGGCGTGTTCCTCAAACTCGAGTATTTATATTCTGGACATTAATAGTTATGCAGGTGGAGCTAAGTCTCTGGAACACCATGTGCCCTCCAGCCCTTTCTTTGGGGTTCAGCCGGGTGGTGGTGTGATGTGACTTTTCCCTAAAGTGGTGGCTTAGAACTAGCCAGCGTGGCCCAGACCCCCAGGCTCTCTAGAGGCCAAGTTCAGCCTCAGCTCCTTTGGGGCCGGGTAGGGTGGAGATCGGCCCTGGTTTCTGTGGAGAATTTCAGGGCTGCAGAATGAGGGTACTTTCTTTAGAAGCTTACCCCTTTAAAAATAAGTTCCAGTTTCCTATTTATTTGAAGAGGCTTTTGGACTTGGGTTTTTGAAACCTCTTCCCGCCATTTCACGTGACTTGGGACACAGCAGCTGGGAAGATGTTCTTTTAACTCAAATGGAAAGTTGGACTGGGCTGGGGCCTACAGAAAACTTGGGAAAGCTTAGAATACAGACAAGTAAGATTTAAAAAAATATATAAAAGGCATTGTGAGAGGCAGCTGAGCGTAATGGAAAGAGTGTAAACTGCGGAGTCAGATGACTTGGAGTTGAATTCTAGCCCTTCTTTTTGGGCAGATTGCTGAATTTCTTCTCCTTCATTAAACTGGACAGCTATACGGTTGTGAAGACTCATGAAAAATTAAGGTCTAGCATCGTGCTCATAGTAGGCCCTTGATAAATACTGACCCCCCCCCATCTCCCCACCCCAGGCCTTTTATCCTTGTTTTCCCAGAGCTGTTATGTTTCATTACTGGCCCTTCATAAGTCACCATGTGGACTCCAGCCGGTACCTGGGAGCCCAGGACAAAGAGTAGCCGCTATGGACTCTGGGTGGGTCATGGTTGGGCCTCCCGGGACCCACTGCGATTTGCCTTGGGGATTAGGGCTGATACAATCTAGAGCTGCTCCCAGAGCTCTTCTGTGTTTATTTTTAGTTTGGGGTCATTTAAAATTGAACTCATCACGTACAAAGACTCCATGGGGAGAGATGGAAGCAACACAGAAGAAATATTTGGAAGCAGAGTACACAGCTGTTGAGGTGACAGGACAGACTCCTGGGCATTACAACATTATTATTTATCAGGGAAAGTTGAAATTGGTCAGAGAACAAAGTTTTCCTTAACACATCAGTCTTAGTACCAGAAGTCTCTTTTTATTGTTCCTGCATCAAAATTATTTGCTGTGCTCTGTATTGGGCCAACCACACGAGCCAAAATACTGTTTTGCAAATTGGGAGGGGGCATGTGTCTGCTAATTCTAGGTCCTCCATTTCCTCCTGTTGATTCAGGCTCGAGCTAAGGCATTTATATACATTTGGGGGCTTTTTCTGGGGCTCATTCTAGAACGTCTGTTTACTGTGTGTGCAGCTGCATTCGGCCCCTGCCTGCTGCTGACACTGGAAGCCTTACGGCCTGAGGTTGGGAAGAGAATAGAAGAAACTGATCTTATGAATGTGTCTGTGGTTAATTTGAGGAAAGGAATATGCATCTTACTCCCAAGGAGAATAAACAAATTTTTTTTTAAGTGTGGAAAATTTACTTTTTTTAAAAAAAAATTGAAGTATAGCTGATTTACAATGTTGTGTTAGATTCTGGTATACAGCACAGTGATTCAGATATATATATATCCTTTTTCATTATAGGTTATTACAAGATATTGAATATAGTTTCCTGTGCTATACTGTAGGACCTTGTTGTTTATCTATTTGATATAGAGTAGTTTGTACCTGCTAATCCCAAATCCTAATTTATCCCTCCACCACCCCCTTTCCCCTTTGGTAACCATAAGTTTGTTTTCTATGTCTGTGAGTCTGTTTTGTAAATAAGTCCACTTGTGTCATATTTTAGATTCCACATATAAGTGATATATTTGTCTTTCTCTGTCTGACTTACCTCACTTAGTGTGATAATCTCTAGGTCCATCCATGTTGCTGCAAATGGCATTGTTTCATTCTTTTTTATGGCTGAGTAGTATTCCATTATATATACACACCACATCTTCTGTATCCATTCATACGTAGGTGGACATTTAGGTTGCTTCCATGTCTTGGCTATTGTAAATAGTGCTGCTATGAACATTGGTGTGCATGTATCTTTTCGAATTAGAGTTTTCTCTGGATATATGCCCAGGAGTGGGATTGCTGGATCATATGGTAACTCTATTTTTAGTTTTTTGAGGAACTTCCATACTGTTTGCCATAGTGACTGCATCAGTTTACATTGCCACCAAAAGTGTAGGAGGGTTCCCTTTTCTCCACATCCTCTCCAGCATAAAATTTACCATTTTAACCGTTTTTAAGTGTGCATTTCTGTGGCACTAAGTACATTCACATTGTTGTGTAACCAACACCAGAGCCATCCATCTCCAGAACCTTTTCACCTTCCCGAACTGAAACTCCATACCCATTAAACACTAACTCCCCATCCCTCCCTTCCAGCCCCCGGCAGCCACCATCCCACTTTCTGTCTCTAGGAATTGGACCACTCTAGGTCCCTCATATCAGTGGAGACATGTAGTATTTGTCTTTCTGTGACTGACTTATTTCACTTAGCATAATATCTTCAAGGTTCATCCACGAGTCAGAATTTCCTTTCTGTTCAGGGCTGAATAACATTCCATTGTACGTGTAGCGCACGTTTCGTTCATGCATTCATCCATTGATGGATACTTGGGTGGTTTCCACCTCTTGGCTATTGTAAGAAACTAGTTTTGACATGTTGGGACGAAGGCCTGCTTTCCCTGCCTCCCTGTGAGGTTGACAAGTTGCGTGGATGGTACTCTGTGTGAGTGAGTGAGGCACATCTGGATGTGTCTGAGTGTCCGTCTGTCTGTCTACGTTTACATACATTGTTAGGGTATAAGAGTCCTGTTTAATATCTGCAGAAACTCTCCCTGCCCACCTGGCTTGTCACAGAGTCCTGACGAAAGGATAAACAGTAGGCGCGTGCAAGGCAAGCTCTCGACACGAGAGGAGACACGTGTGGCAAGCTCCTCCCCTGGGCCCAGGTGGAGTTTCCCTGCTCTGAGCAGCCTCTTCTGACCAGCCCCACCTCACCTCCTGTACTAGGATGGCCTGTTTACTGCCGGGTGCTGCAGTGGTGGGAGATCCAGCTGGGAGCCTGGCAGCCTGGGGCCAGCACCGGTCCTGTAAGTCCTGGGTTGTGTGACTTTGGCTAAATCACTGAACCTCACTCAGTCTCAGTCTTTGCATTTAAGAGGACCTTTTTTTTGGTGTGCGTGTATTAAAGGCAATGTAGCAAAAGCTGTTAGCCCAGTACCTGGCTTATGGCATGCACTCCCCCCAAAATCTTTGTTCCCTTTCTCCTCCCTTCTCCACCAGGTAGTGAGCACCTTGCTGGGACAGGCCTTGTTTTATTTACCTGGATGGCCTCGGGGCCTAAACAATGCCTGGCTCACGGCTAGTTCAGTGCTTGTAACATTATGCTGGACTATATGCAAAACAGAGGCTCTGCTACGACAGGACTTCCCAAAAGTGTTCTGAACAAACAAAGCACCAGTGCAGTGAGGGCAGGGCCCCCTAAGGAGACCCCTTTGAAGAAAATATTGTTTATTTGGTTGGGCAGATTCTGGCTTGATTGAAAAACAAAAACCTAATACTGGTCTCATGACTTTTTTGCTCATCGCCTCCTTGTCTGTGTGTAGGGTGCCTCTCAAAGATTATTGGTTGGGACTTTAAAAATAGGCCAGTTGTCAGATATCTTGGCAAGAAAACATACCCCAGTAGCTTTAGGTATTTTCGTAAAGCTAAACATCTCTCCTTGGAGAGAGCTCTTTGGATGAAGGGTCACTGAATACCCTGAGGAAGTCGGAGAACAAACTCCGTCTGTCCCAAGCTAGTGGCGTGGAATCTGGATATCAGTAAAGTGGGGAGGGCTTGTGTGTTGGCGTTGGGGGCCGAAGGATGGGTGACTGGAGGATAAAGGGTCCAAATCCGACCCCCACCCTCCCCTCCCCCCCACCAAGGGTGTGTGTCTTTGGTTTGACCAGTGAATCATACCAGCCTCCGTGGGTAGTTGGCGACTTGGGCAGAGAGGAGGATGCAGGGATTGTTGGTGGTGTTCCAGACGCCAGGTGGAAGGCAGAGGAGAAAGTTCTGGCATAAAAGCTCTGTCCTGGGCTGGATGGGCTCCTCCCACACATGGGAATGTTGCACTGGCTCTGAGATCCCGTGGCTCTGAGCCTCCCCCTAATTGCCATGGGCCTCGTTAGCATCGGGCCATGGGCCCAGCAGTGTGTCTGCCGTCAGGGTTGCTTTGGTGACGAGGCCTCCCTTCCTCCTTTCTCCTCGTGACCTTCATGATTACCTAATGCCAAATATAGCGGGATGGGGGTGGCTCTTCTCTTTGTCTTACAGGAGACGCTAAACAGATGGGGCCGTCCTGGCAGAGCCGGGGGTTTACATTCTGGGTCTCCAGGAACAGCTCTGCCCAACATGGCAGCTGTCACATAGAGGGCTGCGGTGATCAAGGGAGCACTCTTCTCTTCTGAGCCCTTCAGGGCTGCAGGGATCTTCTTTACAGTAATATCACTAGTCTAGTTTGTCATTTCAGAGGGACTTGCAATCGGTGCTTAGCTCTATAAGACGGGTTAGGCCCAGGGTTTTTTTCCCTTGCCTTGGATTTGGGCCAGACTTGGTATATAAGCTTCCACTTTTCCTTATCCTAAGGAAAATTTAGGAAGATTGGGTGCTTTCTCCTGTTTCTTGTTTAAAAAAAAAAAAAAAAACAGGGGGAAAAGGTTGTTGCAGACACCCTTGGCTGGTCCTGGTTCCCAGGGGCAGCTCTACCCTCTCCCCAGATGCCTGCAGGAGCTGGTGAGCTCCCTGAGGAGGTGTGGGATGCTGTCTTTTGACCTCAGCCTCTGTTGCCTCGCAGAGGGCCACGTGTAAGGGGCCCTTGAAGGTGCGGATCGATCACGGAGCTGCCCTGGCCCTCGGCGGCATCTGCTTGGCTGTCTCTGCTCCATGCAGGGCCGAAGGAGGGCAGGAGGCACTGCGCCTCCAGGGGAGTGGAGCTGCTAGGACCAGGATTTCAGGGAACTCCTCGGTTTCACTGGCTTCAAGTCTGCAGGCTCAGAAGCAGACTTTGTGTCAGAGCTCGCTCACGTTCCTTTATGCTGGAGGAAGCAGTTTACAGGGACAAAAGGCAGAGGCTCTTTTCCAGGCTGACCCCTGGGCTGGAGAACAGAAACCAGGGAGCTTTGGGGGACATGGAACGCAGCAGACGGCAGCTGAAACCCTCCGGTGGCCCCTAAAAAGGCCCACTTTTGGCGGCTCTGTGTGGGCAGTGGGTGAGGTTTTTGTTTCCATCCAAGGATGAGAGCCGTGGACCCATGACCCTGAAAGAGCTCTCTTCACGAATAATTTATGGTTCCGTCCCTCATGGGCTAGATATTCGGCAGCATTCCTATTTCCTATCCCTATGCTCTGTTTCTGCTTTCTCCTCTTAACCGGAGTTTACTTTGCTCCACCCTGAACTTAACTTCAGCCCACGTGTAAATGACGCTATAGAATGATTCCTTTTTTAGGTATTCCTTTTTGCTCACCAACTACAGAACTCGAAACTCAAGGCAGCAGATGACTTGTACCACATCAGTGAGGCAGGGGTTGGTCCAGGGCCGCAGCACTCCCTGGAGGTTCGGGCCGTGCACCCAGCCAGGCGAGCCCTCTGGGGGCTTTTGTTGTCACAGTCAGATCCTCCCCAGCGGCACCCTTCCTCTCCCCACGCGTCCTCCTGCACCTCATGTTCTGCTCTAGCCCCGTCCATCGCCATAAACCAGCCCCAAGTAGCCCCCAGGCACATACACCCAAACCCTTTGGGTGCCCTTTTCCAACACTGTGCGTAGCTAATGCTACAGAAGGGAATCCTAGGTGGGCAGGAGGCACTTTTAGCGCTGGGTTGGTCTGTGCTGGGTGGAGGGCGCTCACAGCTCAGGCTGGAGGAGGCGGGGCCTCTCAGAGGCTGGGGAGGGGCGGTGCAGGAGCTTCGTGTTTTCCCACTGGGTGTGTTTTCCCAAGGAGCCTTGCTTGAATGGTCCGATCCTTCTGAATTTATCCCATTTTCCCAAAGCCCAAGGTGGATTCCCAGCTCTGGACTGCAAAATGCTGGAGGGGACCCGAGTCCAGTAATGGTATCTGTGTGAACCCGAGGGAATTTTTCCATGTCCTTTGGTAACTAACCATGCCCTCCTTTTCAGTCAATACCAGGCATGCCCAGAAGTGGAATTAGGCTCACTGGGCGGCTAAGGGATTGGAGACGTTCTCCAGCCAATCAGAGCCTCGCTGCTGATCTAAGGGCAAATGTTTCTGTGACCTGCCCCCAGCTTACTCACCTCCACTGCTTCCTTGCAGCAGACAAAACCAGTTGGGAAGCCTGCTAGCCCACATGGCTTTCCACTGGGTTCTCCTGAAGTTCCCTGGGAGTCCTGTGGGCATGGACCTTATCTACCATGCTGGACGAGCTATTCACTTTCCTGTGGCAACTTGTCCCGTTAATCGGGGGTGGGTATCGTCATCCTCCCCCGACTCTTCACTCAGCTGCTTACACCCATCAGCAGCTCCTGTGTTGCTCCACGTTTATCTGCTCAGGGAAGGCCTCTTCCCAAAGACTGCCCATCAGTCAGTCCCCTGCCCTCCTGGCACTCAGAAGCCACTTCACTTCCCCAGATCAAGAGCTTTGTAATCAAGAAAGGGGATTTTTCTTTTTCCTTCTGCAGTGTGTTTGGACTTTTCATTAGTTCATTTTATAAACACTGAACTAAACACTTGTTACATGCTAAGCATTCCAGCTGAGCGAGACCCAGTGCCTGCCCTGGAGGAGCTGGAGGTGTAGCTGGTCACAGGGGTGCAATCAGATCCAGAGCCTGGGAGGGGCAGGGCAGGGCCGTGGGGCACACTGGGAAGCCTCCAGCCCAGAGCCATCCGTGAAGGCTTCCCGGACGCGGGGTCAGTGGAGCCACGTCTTCACTGGTGAGCTGGACATCGGTGGCTGGACAGGGAGGGAAGAGTCCATGTCAAAAGAGCCAGCAACCAAGAGACTTGAGAGAGTGTGGTGGGACCGGGAAATGGTGAGTGAGCGGCGTCCCAGGACTGTGGGGCGGGGGTGGGGAAGTGCTGGAGTGTCTGTACCGAGGGTACTGAACATTGAGCTCAACGGAGGCTGAATTTTGACGGGCATCACTCTCAGCAGATTCAGATATCCTGTGAGTGACAAGAGGACATGTCGAGGTTTGAAAACGGCAACAACACATCTAGGTGTGGAGAGGCAACTCCGACGACAGGGACTTTGGGATGACTCTCCGACCATGTTGTTCCCGTTGATGGACTGTTTCCCTCCTGGTGCATGGAAGGCTACCTCCTTCATTCCCCACCTTGCTTTCTTTCGATGGACCGGTCAATCAGTCTGATCCTGAGTTCTATATTCTGCTGCCCCGGGAATGCTGACCCCTGGGCATGAGTGGCGGAGGGCAGGAGGCAGGGTGCCAGGATGGAGAGGCCAGCACAGTGGCCTCTGAACCCCCCTGGGTCCCTCTGGGCGAGTCATTTAGGCCCCTGTGCCTGGGTTTTCTTATCTGTAGATGTGAATGACTGCACACTTTCTGGATTCTCCCTGAATGGCAAATGATAACCCTGCATGCGTGCATTTGTAGTTCTGTACCTGGCCCCTGCAAGGGCTTTCACTGGCTTCCTCCATTGTGGAAACGACTTTCTGCCTGAGGAGAAGGGCTCTTAGAGACCCCAGTTCTGGGTCACGTGTGATTTCGGGTTTGTAGGGACTGTACCTGTGCATGTCCCTTTTTGGTTTTAAAAAAAAAAGAGCTACCTTTCGTCCACCCCTCCCCGCTCACCGACAAAAGGGCTGCTCCGTGAATCCAAGTGTAGGCATTCCGCACAGGCTTTTGAAGGAGGTTGGTGGGGCCTAAGGGCTGGCTGCTCTGCTGCCTGGGTGGTGCTCATTTCCTACTGGAAGCCTTGAGCCAGGCGGGCCGGTTGGAGAGGGCCTGGTGACAGATGAGCAGGAGTTTCTCCTGCCCTGAGTCCTTTGGGGATGAGTCTGTACTTCTCCCACATTCCCTTCTGGTAACGCTTGTGCGGGTTCCATCTCCTTCCCCTCGGTTTTGTTCCTAATAGCGCCACATCACTACTTCACGCTAAGGGCAGGAGAGAATTCTGTTGGTGAGAATTGGGTGCTGTACAGGGGCTATTTTTCTACTGTTTCAAGTTCATTTACTGTTTGTATTGGACATTTCCCTGAGACCCATCAAGCCAGATGGTTTGTCAGTATGGAGCACGCCTTGGGGAATTAGCAGGATATCTGTGCCTTCTTTGGCTGGAACTTAACATTTCTCACTTGGGATCAGCAACTAATAAACTCTCTTTGCAAAATACCTTGCACTATCCTCATTTCCTTAATTTTTTAAAAATGAAGTTTGGTAAGATTAAAGCTCTGCTCTGGGGCATAGATCTCGTAAGGGGCTTGGTGATTGGTTTTTTAGTCCTCCTATAACCTGGCCTTGGGTAGGTGGCTTGGCCATTTGTCAGTTGAAGATAGGAGACAGGCATAGAAAAGAAGGAATGATGTGTTGCCCACATTTACAGTTTTGGAATTGAAAATCAAGCCTGCCACCTCTCCTTATCCCCCGCCCCCCATATTTCACAATTGACTTACACTACACAGCTAGCGGGAGGGATTTTGAAATGGGTAGGGGCAAGGGGACATAGCGTGGTGGAGAGAAATGGGTTCTCAGTACACAGACATGGACTCAAGTCCTGGTTATGCCCCCTGATGAGTTCTGTGACCTTGAGCAAATCATGGGATCTGCTGAGCTTCTGTTTTTTCTTATTGATGAACAAGGGTAATTTAGTCCCTGCGTTGCCTGCCTCACAGGTCTGTTTTGAGCATCAAGTGACATAGTATACGCAGAAGAGCTCCATCAACTCTGCGGATGTGGAGGAAGGAGAGGAGAGGAAAAGGAGACATCACCATGTTGGCAGCAGGGTCTTTTATGCTGGGCTGCTCAGAGCATGAATGGGGAACTGTTGTTCCGGAGTGGGATTCCCCCCTTCCTCTCTGCCTTCGGACACCTGTCACAGATTCCCAAGCTCTGTCTCTTCCACCCAGGTCTGCACACGTCTGTACAGGACAGGTGACAGTTTGCCGTGGTGTGGCCGCCCCCCTGGGGCCTGGCTCCCCTCGGAGCGTCATGACGTCATGGCATCAAGTAGGAGGGAGGGAGGAGGCGTGGGTCCCTGGGCGGACAGACTTGTCCTGGGCAGAGCTGCCTCGGGTGACATAACCCAGGGTGACACAATCCAGTCTGATGGCCACGCACTTTGGGAGGTAGAGCTGTAGCCAAATGCATTTGGATTCTCCCCTGAGTACACACCTCCTCCTGAGGCTGAATTTGGAAGTGAAAAGGGGACTGGAGGTGGGGAACCAAAGTGGGAGGTGTCCTGGAGGCTTGGAGGGCTGCCCTGCCTGTCTCCCATGCCACTTCGGAGCTTCATGGATCTCCTCCCCAAAGAGGTATGAATCTCACTCACTCAAGGGGGCCCCGCTGAAGACTGCCGTCAGCCCACAGCATCCCTTCTCTTCATACCAAGTGCGAGTTAATCCTAGGTGGTTTGTTAACAGGGCATCACCTACCGAGGACCTAATACGTGCCGGGCAATGTCCTAGTACAGCTAGTCCTTAAAACAGCCCCGTGAGGGAAGTATTATTATTAACACCTCCACTTTACAGACCAGGAAACTAAGGCTCAGAACCATTCAGTGGCTTGGCCTGGGTCACACAGTGGGCAACATGCTGGAGCTAGGGTTCTGATTTCGGCTTGCTTGGCTCTGAAACCTATGCTCTACCTTGCCAACTCACCTTCACTGCTGGTCAACAGAAGTCCTCAGGAACCCCGAATGGCTTGCTGAATGTTACTTCTGTTTTCCCAGCTCTTTGGGGCCACTATGACCAAACACTAGCCCAATGGTTCTTCCCTAGGCTGCACACTGGAAACGTGGGAGCGTTAAGCAATCCCGATGCCAGACTGCAGTCCAAACCAAATAAGTCAGACTCTCTGGGAGTGGGACCCAGGCAACAATGGCTGTAATGCTCCCAGGTGGTGCTGTGCAGCCAGGAGTAAGGACCACTGCACTCACCCACCAGGCCTCTAGCCGGCGGTGCTCCTTTGAGTAGCGGAAGTTAGGTGGTGGCAGCTGCCTGGGATCCTTCAGGAGGCCAAGAAATTCTTCAGCCCGTCCTTTAGGTGGCCCACCTCCATGGCTGCTACACTCTTTCCAGATAGCTCTGCCACTGACTTTTCATTTAATGGTGTCAGACAGCCTATAAGCTTTTTTTTTTAAATTTATTTAATTTATTTATTTTTGGCTGCATTGGGTCTTCGTTGCGCTGCACGCGGGCGTCTCATTGCGGTGGCTTCTCTTGTTGTGGACCACAGGCTCTAGGTGCACAGGCTTCAGTGGTTGTGGCATGCGGGCTTCAGTAGTTGTGGCTCGCGGGCTCTAGAGCGCAGGCTCAGTAGTTGTGGTGCACAGGCTTAGTTGCTCCGCGGCATGTGGGATCTTCCCGGACCAGGGCTCAAACCTGTGTCCCCTGCACTGGCAGGCTGATTCTTAACCACTGAGCTGCCAGGGAAGTCCCAGCCTATAAGCTTTATAAGCAGCATGAAAACTCCCAGTCTGGGTTTCTCAAGACAGATGTGGGAATGAAGGTATTTGTTTTGAAGAGGGAGGTGCGGTATTGTCAGGAGAACTGTGTCCTGCAGGGATGCCAAAAAGATGGCCAGCTAGTAGACCTGCATTCACTCCCTTTTTCAGCACTCGGGTTGAGGCATGTAAATGTTGCAGGTGGGAAACGCTAAGCACAGATCCAAATCTGTACAATGCAAAAATATGCAAATTGCGTTTTAAAATAAAATACTATATTTAATTTTTAAATCAAATCTTCTACCTTGATGTAGGTGCCCCAGGCAATTGCAGGAAGGCAGCCTGACATCTAGCAGACCTGGGTTAGAGCTGGGCTCTGGAT
This sequence comes from Lagenorhynchus albirostris, assembly GCF_949774975.1. Taxonomy (NCBI): domain Eukaryota; kingdom Metazoa; phylum Chordata; class Mammalia; order Artiodactyla; family Delphinidae; genus Lagenorhynchus; species Lagenorhynchus albirostris. The sequence continues at coordinate 23,436,947 of NC_083096.1, read as the reverse complement.
TTATCAAAATTTCTACACTTACCCACTCTGTGCCCTTGCCAGGGTGGCGGATAAGCCTGAGAGAACGGACACAGTCTCTCTCACACAGTGCCAGGCATGGAACGCACACCCGATGCATATGAATCCTTTCCCCTTCCTTCTCTGCCCCATTTTAAAGACGGGGATGTCTGCTGCTCTGCAGTAGTGAACCTGCCGGTCAACCCAATGCTAAGTGAAGTAAAACCCCTCAAGAGCAGAAGGCCTGGTCTAGGCAGGATCCACAGCCTGGGAAGAAAGGAGCTATTTGGCTTCTCCGTGGGAACTGGCAACAGCCCACCACACAGTGTTAGATCTTCTCTCAAGACCACCCGGTCTGACATGGTAGAAGAAAGCGGATGGTTAATTTTCTGACCAAGGTGCTCAGCTGAAAGGCCACCGGAGGTGGCACTAATGATTATGCCATCCCTGGTGAATTTTGGTTTCAGAGGACGGTACCTCTCAAAGGCACTGTCAGGCACAAGGACTTCACCTCACAGGCTGACCATTTCCTGTTTGGGGACATTTTCTCAGCATATGAAGAAACACACCCACCTAGCCATCACAAGTCGTGTGTGTGTGTGTGTGTGTGTGTGTGTGTGTGTGTGTGTGCAGCATATGAAGAAACACACCCACCTAGCCATCACAAGTCGTGTGTGTGTGTGTGTGTGTGTGTGTGTGTGTGTGTGTGTGTGTGTGTGTGTTGGAGTGTGGTGTGGCCTCACATTCACCCAGCATGAGGTGGAACATTCTTCCCTGTTTATCGCAGGGACAGGCTAGCGCTCTTATGTCCAGTGGGCTTCAAGGCAAGAGGGTAGCATAAATCCCTGTGATGACAGAAGGCATTTAAAATGTCTCCTGGACAACAGTTCTTGGCTTAAGTTCCCTTGATCTGACTTTTCTTTGGCTTGAGTTGCATCCCAGCTAAGCTGAAAAGCCAGGGTCCCCTTGCTTCCTCCCCAGATTGTGAGACTTTGCTTTCCTTTTTAATACAAATCGTGGCTAACTTAATACAATTAATCACGGTAAAGTCAACTGTCCAGTAACTCGTCCACCCGCTGTTCTTAGACAAGGACCCTGAAACGTTCAGTCTTATCTCTTTAGGGGAAGAGTTTCTGTTCCTCCGGTCGGTACTCAGCTGCCCTCGGGCTTTCCTGCCTTCCACCTCGCGGCCAAAAGGGATTTAGAACCTCAAATCTCAAAGGAATGCGAATTAAATTTCCAAAAGCGTGGCGCTCTTTCCGGGTCGCGCTGATTTGGGCGGCTCGTGAGCCCAGTGCGCCGGTCCCTGCGCTCCGGCGCCGCCCTCCAGCGCCGCGACTCTTCAAGGCAGGGGCGGGGCCGCGGTCACGTGGTCGGCGTGAGGCTGGGAGGCTCGGCCTTCTGACTTTTGTGTTAAGTTTCAACCCCCTGCTGGGGCCGGGGCGTCCCGGGAAATTCACTACCCGCCCAGAGATGTGTCTTAGGCTTGGAGGTGGTCTCCGTAAGCAGGTTAGAGGCGTAGACGCGGGGCCAAGGTGCCCACATCAGTAGGAAAACAACAGGTTGTCAGGGGCTTTTCGCATTTCACTTTCTCCCACGCCTGGCATCGCGTTAACTCTTGTCAGGTTTCTGCCTGGTTGGGAGCGAGGGCAGTTCACAGTGGTGAAGAGGGATATTTCTGAAGTCAGATTCTTTCTTAACCCTGTCTCAGGAAATATAATATGGAACAGGAACGTTTAAGTTTCTTGAAAACGTTATACGTCCGTTGTAGACAATTGGATAAATCCAGAAAACTATAAAGAAATGAAAATCACCTATATTTATCGTGTTAGACATTTTAAAGCATTTTTTTAAAAAATTGCTTTCATACTGTCAAAATGCAATTTTAAGTATACTCTTTTGGGTTACTCTGATAAAGTACAAATTTTCCATTCTCTTATCTGCTTTCTCTCTTAAAAATCACTTCAGAAGGGAAGCAGAATATTAATGCAGGTCAGTAACCACAATTTGGCCTTTTTTGAGATTATCCCAAGACCACGGAATTTCAGAGCCAGCTATTGTTTTTCAGTTTATGTGGTTAACCCTTCCGTTTTGTGGACTGAGACTCAGAAGTGACATGACAAGCTTGGGGTTGCCGATTTAGCTGCAGATCTCCCCAAACTCCAAGAACACGGAATATGACAACTCATTTTCAGGTTGGAAATCTAAACTAAGAAAGGCAGAGAAGGGTACAGGGGAAGTAGGCAGTCAAGTTAGAGAGAGACAATTTTCTTTGGAATTTTGATACATTCTAATTTCTTTTTACAAATGGAAATAAAATGACGTTTTCTAAAATTCTAAATAGATGCTGTCCCCATTGGAAGAAAACACCAGCAAGGAGATGGATACATAGAGAGGCAGAGGTCTCTGTCTTAGAGAGGCACCCATTTCTTTGGGATACATGGCCGTATCTATGAAGAAGTCAGCCCCCAAATCCTCTAGCCAAAATCCTGGAGGCTGTGTGCTTTCTCCTGCTGGTCTGTCCTCTGGGCTGCCACCATTCTCCATTCGCCCATTACTAGCACCTTCTCTGGGGCCTGCCCCTTGGGGATGCTCCACTTCCTGGCATCTGCTCTGTGCCTGCCCTGTTTCTCTTCCTGGGAGAATTCATTGACACTCCTTGTCACTTCCTGGGAGGCCTCTCTCTTCACACAGGAAACCTCTTTCCTGAGAGCAGCCTAGAGTAAGCCTCTTGTGAACAGGGTTGTCAAGACCATGTAAAATCCCAACCAAAGCCTTAGCGCAGCTTGGCTCTTTTTGGAATAGATAATTCACTCTTTTTCTCTCTGACTGGGACGGTAATGATAATAAAAATGGACACCTATGAGACAGGAAGGAAGGGGGCAGGGCACAATCATTAAAAGAATGACACAACCATTAAGAAGAACAGGATCCCACAAAAACTGGTTAGAACCTACTAGGCCCAAAATGGCAGAAGACTTGACTTCCAGTAGACCTTGAGCCTCATTATACACTCATTGTAATACATCAGCATATGCTAAATGACACACCCACAGGTGCCTTGACAGTTCAAAGGCCAACCATAAAAGGCCAAAAAGTGGGTGGTGCCCAATTCCTAGAAATTCCCACCCCTTCTCCAGTATAGTTAGAATATTCCTCCCCCTCATTAGCCTATGAAATTACCCCGCCCGTAAAAACTAACCACCCCACACCTGGGGCCTTTTGAGATAGACCAGAATGCATTCTGTCTGTGGAATGTGTTTCTCCCAGTGCCCTTTCCAACCCCATGCCCTGGGACGGCCTACACTCTGTCTGTGGAGTAGGTATCTCTCTAAATAAACCTGTTTTCACTTAACTATGGCTTGCTCTTGAATTCTTTCCTGCACGAAGCCAAGGACCCTCACTTGGCGGCCCATCCCAGGGACTCGGGCGATACCTGGGACATGACCATCCTCTCGCACCCCATTTTTTCCTACAACACCTAGAGAGCATTTAATGCTATCTCACTGTGTCCCATGCTCATTTCACAGATGAGGAAACGGATGGGGCACAGACAAGCTTACCGGGAGTCATAGGGCTAGTAAATGGCAGAGCCAGAATTCACACTTGGCCTGGCTCCAGAGATCATGTTTCTAACCACTAGACTAGACTAATTGGTTTCCTACAGGGGCTCAGCCCTTTCCCTGTGTGACAGCATACTATAAGAGGTCTGCAGCCAGCTACGCAGGGATTTTATTTTCTTCTCTCCTGAGCCAGAGTCTGAGGTCTTGAACACTAGGTAGAAGCCTTGGTTCCTATGCTCTGTCCTAAGTTTGCATGGCAACCAGTTTTCATTTTGTGTCATTTTCTTTTCTTTCCACCAGGCCATTTTTGTCATGTTTAATAACAAATTTGTCATTTAGTAACTGGTTCTTTTGTAAAATTTTTCATAGCAATAATGTTAGAAAAATAATCTTGGTCAGCTTCCATGTCCTGGTTTGGGTTTGGACAAGTGTAGATGTGTGACCAGAGATCATATTCTGGAATTGGACAAATCTGTTTAAATATAGATCACCACTGACTGGCAACATATCTTTTAAAAAAAATCCTTCATTTGATGTTCAAGTAATGCCTATACAAGCTTGATACAGCAAGTGAAATAATATAAGTGAAATACCCGTACAGGCGGGATAATACATTACAAGATGTATAGAAGTGAAGTTAGTCATCTCCCCCTTCAACGCTGTCCGTCTTCATCAGTGTTAGACACTTTCTTCTCCTGGGCAATTTACTTAGCCTCTCCAAGCTTGTTTTCTTGTCTATAATGTGAGCATGATGCCCCACTTTGTGAAGGACTGAGCGTGATTTATGTAGAAGGTCCTCTTTATTTATTTAAGATTTTTTTGATGTGGACCATTTTTCAAGTCTGTATTGAATTTGTTATGATATTGCTTCTGTTTTATGTTTTGATTTTTTGGCTGTGAGGCGTGTGGGATCTTAGCTCCCCGCCCAGGGATCGAACCCGCACCCCCTGCATTGGAAGGTGAAGTCTTAACCACTCTCTTCAAATGGTAGTTGTTTGTGGAACCCCCCAAAAAAAGATATGAAGGAATTTGTTTACAAAACAGAAACAGATTCACAGACACAGAAAACAAACTTATGGTTACCACAGGGGAAAGCGGGGGTGGGAAGGGGGATAAATTAGGAGTTTGGGATTAACAGATAGACACTACTGTATATAAAATAGGTAAACAACAAGGGCCTACTGTAGAGCACAGGGAACTATATTCACTATCTTGTAATAACCTATAATGGAAAAGAGTCTGAAAAAGAATAGATATATATATGTATAACTGAATCACTTTTCTATACACCTGAAACATTGTAAATCAACTATACCTCAATAAAAATAAATAAATAAAATGGTAGTTGTTACGCAGTGGGAACGTATGTCCGTTAGGGCTGCAGTAAGTTGCGTTTTTGCCATGGAAAGAGGGGCTCGCTAGCTTTCCCACTCGCTCTGTTTTTCCAGGCTCCTCCGTCTCGCAGCCTCTGGCACAGCCCGGAGCTCGGGGGGAGTGGGCAGCGGCGGCTGGTGACTCCCAGCGAGGCCCAGAAGGCGGGTGGGAGCTCACCTCTCCACTCCAGCCAGAGTGGGTCTGGGTCTGGGTCTGAGTTCCAGGCCTTCTGATCCTGGGCCTGGGCTTGTCTGAGGTTCAGATGAGGTTAGAGAACTGAGGAGGAAGGAGATACAGCCTTAATGCCCCCTCCCTCCCCCTCAAACCTCAAGCAGCTCTTCATGCTACTCCCCTGCACACACACCTCTTCCTGCCTTCTCCACCTTGACACACAGGTCTCTCCCCAGCCCGGTGGCATCTTGCCTGGTGCTAATAATAGAGAGGGGTATCTTGCCAGGCAGTGTATTCAGGAGGCTGTCCCAGCTCTGCTCTGGCAAACTTGCTGGGCTGACTTGGTAAATAGCCTTTGTGAGCAGAATATAAGCCTTTGTGTGTCCTGGAAACTCTGTGCTGTCCCTCCCTGAGGGCAACACCCTCCTGGAAGTGTGATGGGGATGCCTTTGGCCTGGAGATCTTAGGGAAACCTAGTTTCAAATAGCCCTAGACTTCCAACCCAGCTGGGGTCTGGGAAGGGAGGGCTTGCAGGTTTGGCCAAATTGCTGCCCCAGGTGCTGGGGGAAGAAGTGGGAAGGCGGGGTGTGTGTGTGTGTGTGTGTGTAAATGTGAGGAGGCTACGCTGCATAGTTCTACCTAAAAGGCCACACAATATGCTTATGGTAGTCCTTTTCAAGGCGCTAAAGCAGAAATCAGAGTGAAAGAAGAAAAGTAAAAGATTTCCAGTTTTCCTATTAAAAAAAATCCCCGAAGCCTACTGTCCAGTTCATGTGGTGGTTTTTGTAACTTGCTTGTATGAACTCCTTCAGAAATTGTTTAAGCATCCCTCCGGGCAACTACCTTAAATTCTTGTTAAATGAATGCAGGATATATGTCCATTAATGGATTCAATAAAACACTTCCAGATTTGGGGGTTATTGTCCAGGCACTTCTGCTAGGTAATACCTCGCACTTGGATGATGTTTTGTGGTTTGCAAAGCACTTTCACATCTGTTTTCTCACTTAGTTGTCACAATAACCTTGGGAGCCAGGCAGGGCATGTCTTGTTATTATCCCTGTTTCACAGATAAGGAAGCCAAGGTTTTGGAGGGTTCAGTGGCCTGCTCAAGGTCACACGGGGAGCGGAGAGGGCTCTGGAGCTCAGGCTTTCCTTAACTGGCCTGCCTCCCACTGAGATGAAACAGCAGGATGGTTCCTGGGACCCAAGATCTGGGGGTGGGGTGGGGGTGTTCTTGGATTAAATTAATTCACAGTTCTTTCAAAAATAAATTTATTTTTGGCCGCGTTGGGTCTTCGTTGCTGTGCGCGGGCTTTCTTTGGTTGCGGCGAGCGGGGGATACTCTTCGTTGTGGTGCGCAGGCTTCTCACTGCGGTGGCTTCTCTTGTTGCGGAGCACGGGCTCTAGGCGCACGGGCTTCAGTAGTTGTGGCTCGCGGGCTCTAGAGCGCAGGCTCAGTAGTTGTGGTGCACGGGCTTAGTTGCTCCGCCGCATGCGGGATCTTCCCGTACCAGGGCTTGAACCCTTGTCCCCTGTATTGGCAGGCGGATTCTTAACCACTGCGCCACCAGAGAAGTCCCCACAGTTCTTTATGAGTGTGTGGACCTGCTGGTTGTGGCTTTTCTTCATTAGAATTTGCACGTGAACAAAGATGGCTGACTTCCGTGCCAGACCCAGCCTGCTTTCGCACCATGCACAGTGGCGTGGATTAGCATGGGGGTGTCCATGATTCTTTTCTCTGCATTGCTTTACACATCAGAATTGCTCTGCAGGTAATCGTGAGTTAAAAGGCCATACACAAAGGCATCAGGCAGCAGCCAGATGTTCATTTTAATAAATGGAAAATATGACTCTGAACTGGGGCCACCCTGACCCACCAAGCAGGCAAATTAGCCATTGAGGATGAAGTCTTTGTCTTTGGATTGATTGTAGAAGATGTGGGAGCAGGGGCCCAGAGTTCGGTAGTTTTGTTTCTTTCTCCCCACTTTTTCTGTTTGGTCTTGCTTAGATCCCCTGACGAGACTCTATAGGGTATTCTACCAAAACTCTAAAGAACTGTGGGCAGAATATTAAACAAGGCTCAAAAGGATGAGTTGGGCAGGTACTCAAGTGGAAATGTAGCTGAGGGGATGGACTGGAGGAGCCGGAGCTCAGCACTCAGGAAAGCTTTGTAAAGGCTTGAATCTTGTTGATGGTAACAGCCTGCATGGGCATAGCACGTTGGAGCATCCTTTATGCCTTCACCTTTATGCCTTATTCCATATCCATCTCACAACAGCCAAGGATGTGAGCAGAGCAGTTAATAATATCCCCGTTTTATAGAGGAAGTAGAAACCGAGAAGCAGGGAGGTTGAGTAACTTGCCGAAGGTTCCACAGCTAGTAAATGGCAGAGCTGGGACTAAACCCGGGTCTTCCGACCCTTGCTTACTTGAGTGTTCTTTCCAATCCGCTTTCCAGGCTTCTTCCCCTTCTCCTCCCCTCAGCTGCCCAGGGGGTCCTGGCCATCCCTCTGCTTAGAGGTAAGGGAAGTGATCGTGAGAATTTTTCCAGTGCTGAGATGTTTCTGGAAAAAAGTGGATCTGTATCTGTGTCCTGATCTGTGCTTTTTAAGGTTTAGGGTAATAGGACTGAGTCTTAGACACTCAGCGCTGGAGAGTGCTGTGCAAGCGTTTCCAGGTGTGGCCGGTTTCTTGCACGCTGCTAGTGGAAAGTAGTAAGAGTTCCATTTTCCTGTTTCAAGCGAGCATTTCCCCCCTGGGGTTATAGTAACCACTTCCTCCTCAGCACCCAGTGGAACATGGTAAACACCAGTTACAGAAGAGTATTCCCTTCTGAGAGCCTCATCGGGTTCCTTTTTTTCCTTTTGTCTTTAAATACACACACAGGGCTGTGAAGGATAGGTCCCTTTCCCCTCTGGTGTAGGGTTTTCGGAACACAGAAAACCCACACACAAGTCAGGTGCAGGTCTGCCGAGGTGCTTTGTCATCCTGCTTCATGTTGGAGGGAACTGGGTTGGAGGCAACTTAGTAGGAATACGGAGCCGTTAATTATCGGGGGTGGAGGGGGACACACTGCATCACATTGCAGACTCGATGGTCAGGTTGTTAGAGGAACAGACCCTGCAGTGGTTCTTTTGAAATTGGCAAGGGGAGCAGAGCAGGACTTGGTGGTTAGGTAATGATGAAAAGGAAGCAAATAGGGATTCTAGAGAAATTAAAAGGGTGTGGGGAATATAAGGAAAGTGTCAGTAAAGGATGAGTAAAATGTCTGAAGATACTGTTGATTTTAGATATTTTTCAAGTACTTTAATAATGAAAAAAAAAATTGTAATTGCTGGTTTGGGGTTACAAGAACTTCTGAACCCACCCCAGTCTTTCTTAGAGCCTTGAAGACCGTGAAATCCCATCACCAGAAAATGCTTATGATGTAGATCACCCTGGTCACCCCTGACTTTGGAGGGTGGCCACTGAGATCGACGAGGAAGTGGAGGAGTTTGAGGCATGTATGGGCTGTAAAACCTCCTGACTCTGTCCTCCAGTTATGCGGTCACTGAGCCAAAGGAGGGGGAAAACAAGTAAAGCCACTCTTTGTGTAGTTTGTGCTTAATCTTTATGCGTTATTAAATGGAACAGTACAAGAGCAGATCTCCTAGAGATCTCTCGACAGAACACGAAGGAGCTTCCTGCAACTCTGGCAGACAACTCTGGCAGACTTGTAACGTTTCTCGCTTCGCGCAGATAGATAATAAGGCTGAAAGGCCAAGAAACAAAAATATATGACGTATACCTAATGTAGATGATGTATTATGTATCAGTCTATAGCTACGCTATACTCTGTACCCTACAGGCTCCAGAAGGCCTATCAAATATTTCCGTATGTCTAGAGAATTTAGGAGGGTCCCCTGATAGGTGGGAGTTGAGACTGGCTACGGGTTGGGTGTCGGCTGAACTGGTTACTAGTACCGCCCCTGGTTGCTGTGCTTGTGTTTAGACGGACCGAGACGTCTCTGTTGGCCTTCTTCCCATCATCTCCGCTCCTGAGCAAAACCGAACCTGTTTCCACAATTTCTCCCATGCATCCCTTTTTTTAAACATGGGAATATCTAGGAGAAGATTCTTGTCGTTACCCTTGGTACAGTTTAAAGCATGTTCTCCACTTGTCAGAAGCAGGATTCTGGTTAGGAAGGGCCAGTGTTCTGAACGTGGTGGGGATTTCTCATCCCTGGAATTGGGGGACAGACACCAAGTACAGGTTCTGTACCTGGGACCTACTTCCTGTTTGTCTGCCCAAGTTCACACCTCTCTTAGGAGCTGAAGTCTGGCGTGAGATTACTGCGCCCCTAATCAAACATGAATTCTTTCCAGGCTTCACCTCCCACCGATGCCCACCCAGGGCAGCACCCCTCACCTGCCCACAGACAGGCTCATATCTCTGGCACAGGATTCCTTCCCACTTCCCTGTTGTCAGGATCCCAAGGTCTTTGGAAGCACCTACTTTGAACAGGATCTCGCCTCCAGGCTAGAGTGGGCATGTGAAGGAGCTGTGCTCTCACACCCAGAGACCAACAGTCATGGTCCAAAGCAGAGAGCTGTTGGTTTTCTTAAAAGTCTGTCTTCCTCTCTTACCTGGACGATTACAGCAGCCTCAAAACTGATCTCTCTTCTCTGCCCTTCTTTCTATTCCCCAGGTCTGCTCTTCACAGGCTGAGTGAGCCTGATTTTTTTTTTTTTTTTTTTTTTTTTTGCGGTACGTGGGCCTCTCACTGTTGTGCCCTCTCCCGTTGCGGAGCACAGGCTCCGGACGCGCAGGCTCAGCGGCCATGGCTCACGGGCCCAGCCGCTCCGCGGCATGTGGGATCTTCCCGGACCGGGGCACGAACCCGTGTCCCCTGCATCGGCAGGCGGACTCTCAACCACTGCGCCACCAGGGAAGCCCGTGAGCCTGATTTTGACACTCCTCTCCCAAAACCCTCCAGTGCCTTTCTGTCTCACTGACATAAAATCCAAGATCCTCAATGCAGCCTGAAGAGCTCTGCCTGAGTGGACCTGGTTTCATTCCACGCCCCCCTTTGCTCACTCCATTCGGCCACTCTGTTGCTCTTGCTGGCCTTTGAACCTGCCCAGCACGCCCTGTCCCAGGCCTCTGTACTTGGCTGTTCCCTTGGCCAGGACCAGGAGGTGTGCAGGGCTCAGCCCCTCACTTCCTGCAGGAAGGGCTTCCCTCAGCGCCCAGCCCAGATGGCACACCCTCCCCCTGCCCTCGGCCATACCCTTTCCTCCACCTCCCGTTCTCTTTCTTCAAAACACTTGCTGCCATCCAAGGTACTGTGTATGTATTTACATGATGTACTATTTATATATTTATGTCTTTTTCTACTTGGAAGGGAGGGGCTTTGCTGTGTCCACTGCTGCATCCCCCATGCCTAGGACCCTGCATGTGGTAGGTACTCTCTAAATATTTGTCCAAAGGCCAGCAAAGAAATGCACCCACAAGCTATAGCATTTATGGAGCTCTTGCTTGGGCGTCGTGTTTGTAGCAAGGGGCACAAGGATGAATCTCATAGCCCTGCTCGTTGCACAACCTTGATCTCTTCTCTGTGGGAGGGTTTCACACATAATTCTGTTCCCCATTCCTGTTCTTGCCTGTGCTTTTTGAATATTGGGAAGGCCACTCACCATGTGCTTCTAGCTGTTTGTTATCCTCTGCTAATGTTCCTGGGCTTCCAGACTTCCACGGGGTCCCATTCAGGGAACCGTGTTCAGTCTCGACCTTGAGGAGCCTACCCAGAGGGGAAGGAAGGCTGCTTCTCGCTCAGATGAAGAGGCGTTTTGGAGGGGGCTGTGTTCTCAGATCAAATGCAGGGAGAAGCACTGAAGGTGCTGGAGGAGATAGAGCAGCAGCGTATTCATGTCACCTGTTTAGTGTGTGTGTGTGTGTGTGTGTGTGTGTGTGTTTGATCCGTACACTTTTTTAAATTATAAAAGCAGACTAACCACACGCAGACATTTAAAAAATAAAGCAAAAGGGCCTCTAACCATACAATCATCATAACCCTAAAATCTTAACTAAATCTATTGATTCTGTTGATTATTAATTGGTTACTTTATATTCCATCTTAATTCAAAAAGGTTTGAGGATGCTTACAAACATATGTAGTGCAATAGAATATAATAAATAGTTAAGAAATCAAAGGGTTAAATACGTTTATAGAAGTCAGTATAAATTTAATATGCAGAAATGCGTACGAATGCAACTATTCATATAAATTGGTATAGTTCTTCCTGGCCTTTTTTGTTGTTTTTTTTTATTTTTGGCGCACCACACGGCTTGCGGGATCTTAGTTCCCCAACCGAGATCGAACCCGTGCCCTCAGCAGTGAGAGCGCAGGGTCCTAACCACTGGACCGCCAGGAAATTTCCCCCTCCTGGCCTTTTAAATATGCACATTCTTCACAGTCTCTTCTGCTTTCACCCCCGCTTAACATTTTACCAAATTTTCCATGTTTCCTTCTAAGTCTTATTGTTCAGGACTGAATGATAAATCCCAAGGACAGACCCCTAATTTATTTAATCATTCCTCTATTGTTGGATCTTGGGTTATTTTCAATGCTATTGTTAAATAACAATGGCCTAATTAACATCTTTGTGCTTGTAAGTTTTTCCATATTTTAGAGTATTTCCTTAAGGAGATTTCCAGAGGTAAAATAATTAATGAAAAGTTCAGACATTTCTATTGCCTTTGAAACATATTTGAGGGTTGCTTTCCCCGAGGGTCCTGTGCACTTGGGATGTCTCCAGCAGACTTCTATGGTGTCCTGGTCTTCACAATCGCTCGTATTGATTATTTTTCTGGTTTTTTTGCTCATTTCATAGGGAAATCGTATATTGTTCTTTTCATTATGTGTTTGTTGAATTTTGTGTATGTTGCCAAGTTATCTGTTGGCATCTAAGAGGTTTTTTTTCCACCCATTTCTTTAAGTTCTTTATGGACAAAATGTGTTAACCCTTCCACCATAATGTATTTTGTAAAATATTTTTTCCAGTTGATTTGACTTTTATTTTGATTTGGGGGTTTCTTTGCCCTTGATACTTAGAAGTCTTACAGTTTGGATAGTCAAAGCTCTTGTTAATTTCCTCCATCGTTTCTACCTATTTCCCTAGAGACTGTCGTCCAAGTTCATTAGCCCGGCAGTCCAGGCCTTGGTGATCTTGGCTTCGTTCTCCTTTGCCAAAGCCTCACCTTCTGCTCTCTTCTTGAAACCTTCTTGTCAGGAAGCTGAATCAGTCGCGTATCTAGCATATTTGGCACCTGGCGTGGATGATTTTTTTAACACTCCTCTCTTCTGTATGACAGAGTTATTTTCAGTGATAATTAAGAGAGAAAACAAATAATGAAAATGGCCAGAAAAGAATTGCAGACAGTGAAACTTTTCTCTTACTGAATTTTGTGTATATGATCATGGCAGTAAATAAAAGCTGTGTGTTTGGTGGGGGGCTGGGGATTAGTAGTGGAGAGAGCACAGCTGGACTGTTTGCTCTCAGTAAGGATAGACCCTTCTGGAGAGGAGGGCTGACAAAGAGAGGTGACAGACATACTTGTGGAACCAGCTTTGGCCTGGGTACGGAGAGACCTGGATTCTTCTCTGCTGAACTTGTGATCTGGGCAGGTCCCTTCCCTCTGGGCATCCTCTGCGGTGATGGACCTGCACAGGGTGGCCTGAACGGTGGCTGCTTCTTGCTCCAATGGTCAGAGCATCACACAAGGTGCCTTTGGGGGATCTGCCTTCCTTGTGTGTCCTAGTCCCCAGGCGGCCCTGCCCTAGGTCTGCGGGAGGAAGCCGACCACAGTGTGTTGTGTGCAGGCCAGGACCAGCCTCTGACAGTGGGGAGGCCTGGGGGCCCACCCGGGGATACCTGCCTGGTTCCGGGGTCTGGGGCTCTCCCTGAGGGGCTGGCCCTGGTGGCGGGACCTCATGCAGGCCTCAGAGGCTGCTGCCTCTGGTTCTTGGCCTCTGCGTGAGTGTCAGGCGCCCCTTCCTGGTTTAGGAACCTCCAGCCTTCAGCCAGACTCCTTAGTGAGGGCTGGGGATTCCGGGCACATCTCCCTCCTGCCTTCCCACCCAGGCTCTGAGTCTAGGGGGCTCCCAGCAGTTTAGTGTTACGGGCACGTACTGCTTCCTGACCCTGGGAAAGTAGTGTGCTAGGGCCTAGGGGTTCAGCTGTTCGCTGCCCTCAAGGATGGCTCTCTGTAGTGGGGGTGAGAGCCGGGGTACAATCAGGTGAGTTGAATACACTCTAAGAGGAGCAGCGAATGCATGTACAAGGTACGGAGTAGCAGGTCTGCAGAGGAGGAAGCAGTGAGCTTTTTCATGCGCTGGGCAAGGGGAAGTGGGGTCTGGGGAAGGGCAAGGAGCAGGTGATAAGTGAGCATGGTTTGAGAGAATGGAGGAGAACTCTCTGGGCAGGTTAGCGGAGGGCTCTCCAGCCAGAGGGAACCGCACAAAAGGCTCAGAAGCGTGAAGCAGCAGGATGTGTCTTGGAGGATCGGTCAGTTTTTCTTCAGCATAGGGGGTAAAGGGCCTGGCTGGGCAGGAGCGCTTGAGAGTCCATCTGAAGGAGTTTGGTCTTTGTCCTGAAGGCTTTGGGGAAGCTATTGAATGAAGGTTTAAAGCAGGGAGGGGTGGGCTTCCCTGGTGGCGCAGTGGTTGAGAGTCCGCCTGCCGATGCAGGGGACACGGGTTCGTGCCCCGGTCCGGGAAGATCCCACATGCCGCGGAGCGGCTGGGCCCGTGGGCCATGGCCGCTGAGCCTGCGCTTCCGGAGCCTGTGCTCCGCGGTGGGAGGGGCCACAACGGTGAAAGGCCCGCGTACTGCAAAAAAAAAACCAAACAAAACAGCAGGGAGGGGTCTGCTGGAATTGGTGTGATGAGCTTTACATTTTAGAAAGATCTCCAAGGCAGAGGTGTGGAGAGGGGCCTGCAGGAGGGCACACCTGGAGAACGAACGGGAAGGCTGTCAGATCCAGGAGAGATGGGAGGAGCAAAGGGGTGGCACAGGTAGGGACGGGAGAGGTGTCAGTGTGGTAGAATCGGGGGCCTTTGGCCATCTCCTGGATGTCCTGGAAACACAGTACCAGGGTCTCCTTAGCTCCCCTGAGGGGAGATTCCAGGGTCCCCCACGTAAGTTGTGATTCTCATAGTTGCATCAGGCCTGCTGGGCGGGAGCGACAAGGCCGGGAGCCTTGGAGCAGGAGCCCCTAGAGCCCCCAGAGCCCCTAGAGCCCCCAGCCACCAGGAAACCGGTTGGGGGTGAGGACAAGCAGTGGGGCTCCTCCCCTCTGGATGCTCTGGGAAGGAGCTGGTAATGCCAGGAGCAGTGAGCACTTGGGCCCCGCCCTCTGAGCGCCTCTGGCTTTTGGGGAGGCGCCCTGATTGGGTGGCCCATCGCCGAGTCCCCAGCCCCTAGCCACAGGCACGCAAGCCATGGGATCCCATCCCGTGCTCCCTGCTCTTCTTGTTTCACAGTCGCTCTCTCCCCAGCCTTCCCTCGTGCGTTGCCTTCGGCAGGACTAAAGGATGGAGGTGGGACCAGGGCATTTACCACTGAAAGCTCTCCTCGCCTGGGAGAAGCCCTTTGGCGGCTAGCCCTCTACCTTCGAGTCTGTCATTTCGTTCTTATTTTCGGCAGGTTTGGGGGAAGAGAGAGGATGGGGCAGGGGCTCTGGCTGTGGCGTGGCGACTGTCCTGTGAAATACTCAGAGGCCGTGGGACCCTCTGGTTTTCCCCTAGCATTTGAGTGTTAAGTTTCATAGCCAGGACGTGAGGGTTCCTCCTGACCCGCTTCAGATGCCATGGCGAGTGTCACCTCTCCAAGGCTTGGCCACAGCTGCCAATCCCAAGGGCCAGGCACCCCCATTTCTAAATTCTGCTCTAACTGACTCGAGGCCCATCAGAGCCTGTTCTGTTCGGCCGTGACCGAGCGATGTCCCACCTCTCTGGTGAGCAGGCAGGGGTTCAGAAGCCCCCCGTTCTATTTCAGCAACCTGTAAGCAACCACTGAGTCACCTGTCGTCTCCCCCTCCCCGGCTACTAATCCATTCATAGAGGCCAGCTTTCTTTGAGTGTTTTATTTTATCCTTTAGACCTAAATGGCCATCTCACCTTGCCTGTGGGGTGGGCAGGTGTTCAAAGCACTCCTTTTGTTTCCCCACGTCATCCTCCCTACGGTCTGAGAGGTGGGGGAGGTTCTGAGCACTGTCTGCAGATGGAGAAACAGAAGCTCAGGGAAGGAGGCGACTTGTCCATGTTACATGGCAGTGAGTAGCCTGCTTACGACCAGTTGGGGTCCTAAGGCCGTCCTTGGCACTCCGTCCCCTTCGTCTGTCCTCGAATGCCGTCGGGGGCCGGGCAGGTGACGCACATGAACAGGGCCTGGTGACGGGGCGGAAGGCGCGTCTCAAGGTGTGCAGTTTAGCTCCAGCCCACAGACGGTCGCTACCGGGAACGTGGGCCCAGTATTTCAAAGAACTCTGGAGATGTGGATGTTTCTGTGAAATGTCCCGATTTTTAAGTGTTGGCAACTAATTTAGAACAACAAAAAAAAATTGTTGCCAAAGAAAATAAGTCTGCTGGCCACTGGCCGGAAACTCAGCCCTGCATCATTGGTCACTAAGTGGCTTTCCTCTGGGTCTGATTCAGGGTTGAGGGGGAACTCCACTGACTGACTTCCCTGGCGAAGGGCAGGGGAGAACTGGGCTTGGGAAGTAAGGGAAGAGGAAACGGTCCCAGGAGCTGCCGGTGCATTCGCGTCATGCTGGCCAAGCACCGTGTAAACAGCTCAGCCGCCTGCATTCGCAGGGCAAATACTTTCCATTTTCCTCTTGGGTCACCCTGAATTCTGGGGTTCTTTGGAGGTTTATCGCCTCACTTCCTTTTCCAAAGATTGAAATGACGATGGCTTGAAAATATTTTCTTCATTTGGGTTTTTCCTTGGTGACCTCATTCAGAGACAGATGTGCCCTAATAATAGCATTGAAAGTTGAGGGGAATAAATCAGCCAGCTGGTTCTGTTCCCTAGAAGTGATCTTACAGTTCCTAAATGTGGGCCGTCCCCAGAGACCCAGGGGTGCGGGCGGAGCCTGCGACAGGGCCACGGTCATTGTGAGACTCCGGAGTGTCCCTCCCTCTGGGACAGAGTCCCTGCGGCTCTGTTCACCCAGGAGGGCAGCGCTTACGTCTCGTCCGGGCTCCCAGCTTAGCTGCCGGTCTGCCAGCACACGGCAGGTGGACATCGCAAAGAAGGTTTGCACTTGTCACAGATTGGCAGACAAAGCTCTCACTCAGCTCCTGCCTTTTCCCTGTGCCCAGAGGCCCGGAGCTTGGTGACACCTAAACCCAGTCTGTCTCGAGCAGTCCAGTCCTCCAAAGGGTCTCTCCAGTTCCTTTGGTTCAGGGCCACTGGCCGGAAGGACCCTCAGTCATTAAGCCCCTACCTCAGCCCCTCCCATTCCAGAATACATTTTCCAGACAACCCACTCGCATCTCTCAATAATGTTTCACTTCCTCTAACTCAGTAGGAAGGGGATGAAACATGTCTAAGAGAAGCAGAAGCATTCCATAAGCTGCACAGGCAAGAGGGGGACTTCTGTGGGTCAAGCTTTGAGGTAGAGGGTGGTGTGTACCTTAGATAGAAACGGTACCACCCATACGCAGGTGCTGATGCTGGGTTGTGGGTTAGCTTCTCTTTAAATCCGAGGGAGAGGACAGGAGGGACTGCAGCGGAAGCCGGCTTTGCCCATCTCTAACACAGGAGATCCCCACCACAGTGCTGTGAAGGTCCGTCCCCCATGTAATTACCCCAGGAGCTGCTGTAGAGTACCTCAATATGAATTAGATGTTAATGCATTGTAGCCTAAAGCCAAAAGGTGATGGAAACAGGGATGGGGTGTCCTTGCTTCCAGGGTGCCAGGGTGTGGGAGACCCCCTTGCAGTTGGGCATGCAGGCTGCCAGGGATAGGGGTTGGGGCAGGAGCCCCAGGTCTGTCCCCTGATTGGGACCCAAGCCTGGCTGAGCCCCTTGGCCCCTGCTGCTCAGGGAATGAGAGGTGAGTCCGCTGCCTGTTTCTCAGGGCCCCGGGAGGCTCCTGCTACACAGGAAAGTGCTAAGTAAGCACTCAGGGCCCCAGTTGACAGAGATGCACGGGGACGGGCGATGAGTCAATCTGTTTATGAAAATCACACATACTGACACAGACATCAGGATGACCACCCCCGCCCCCGGGGTCATCTCACAGCTGTGCTCTGAGAGCTGACAAGTCTTGCTTATACTTGGGGGTTCACTGGTGTGTCTTTTTGGCCTCCAGCAGTTTACGCGTGAACAGATGCATGACCGCCTCGCTGAAACAGGCCTGTGCCCTGAACAGCCCTGGTCGGGAGAGGGAGGCCGGGTGACTCAGAGCCGGCATTAGAGCTGTACCTCAGCCTCTGGTGGGCAGGGCTGCAGCAGCTGGGTTTCTGAGCCTCTGCGAGTCTGCCTTCCCATTTGCTGAGCGCCGTTTAGCCACAGGCAAATCAGTGTAATCTGTCAGAAATATGAATTGCACCAGTATGTCTTGCTGGGAAATATTTTCTAAATATAGCTAAATATTTGATACTGCACATGATTTGTTCTCATGTGGTATTCATGCTCTTCCTGAAAAGTTTCCTTGTTAGAAATTCCTTTGGTGGGAGTTCTCCCCCAAATCTGACTTTGGAGTTAGTCCAGAGTAAGCCCCTTACCAAATCCCTTACCAGTGCTTTCTGGGTTCTCCGAAACTACTTAAAAGGTAGTATTTTGTCCGTGAATGTTCTTGGCCTGGAGAAGTAAACTTTCAGCAAACTGGAGATTGAGGAAATCTTGTCCCTTCTACTATGTACACAGTAGGATCCAGGTTCTCAAATTTACAACCAGAAGATTTTCAATCTCAGAGAATCTCGGAGAAAATACAGGAGCTGCTAACACAGGAGAAGCTTGTTTCCATAAGCAGGGCTGTGCTTGTAAGAGCTGGGGGCAGAGAAGAGGACTTTTCTGATTCTTCCTCATTTTGCAGAAAACTTCATTTCAGATTGCTGGCTTAATTTAAATGTCATCTTCCAGCATGGGATGAAGCAGTCTGTTTCCACGTGGGCCACCTGTCAGAGCCCATGAGTCCTGTTGCTGGGTTGAGCCTCCCTGGGAACAGGCAGAGTTACTTCCTTCAGACTTTGGGTCCGTGGGGTGGACTGGGGCGGTGGGAGGGAAGGGTCTGCAGGAAACAGAAGGACCGCTGGTGGCTTCCGTGAGAGGCCGCCTCCTTATGTGCCGCCTCTCACACCCATCCTAGAAGGGCTCCTGGGCATTCTGGACTTCCAGAAAGTCTCTGTTTAAGGCCAGCCCCCAGCTCCTCCAGGGTTCATTTCATGGCAAGGAATCGGCTAGTTCCTGGGGACCCACTGCCTGCCGTCTGTGGCCTTCACCCTCTGCCCTTTCCTCTTGGAAAAGTGGCCCCTGAAGGCCAGGGCTGGGATAGAGGAGGAGGTGATCAGACCCTGCTGCTAATTCTGCTGAGCCAAGGCAGAGTCTCCTCCTGTGTGTTTCATCCCACAGACAGTCTCATGCCCTCAGGGGGCTTACAGACCAGACTGGACACATGAGAGGTTTGTAGGGTAGGTGGTATTCCCATTTTACAGATAAGGAGGAAACTGAAACTCAGAGAGGTTTGGTAACTTGCCTGATACCACCAGCCAAGAATAACAGGATCTAAACCTAGGTTTATCCGGCTATAAGTTTACACGTTACAAATGACCAATGAGGCAGCCTAGCAGAGTGATAGAGAGCTTGGACCCTGGAGCCAGACTGCCTGGGTTCAAATCTTGGCTTTGCCACTTATCATGTGTAGAACCTTGGGCAAGTTGCTTAGTGTCTCTGTGCCTCAGTGTCCCCATCTGTAAAATGGGCTAATGAGATGACCTGTGTGACAGGTTGAGATATTTGTATCATGCATACATAATACTTATCAAGCACTTGGCATCGTGTCTGGCTCTAGAAAACAGTCGAGACATATCACCTATTTATTACTAGAACAGCCCACAATGCTATTGGCTCCACCGCACTGCCCGCCTGGCCTTACGTCTTGCGAGCTGAGAAGGAGGGATTGAGCTGCAGGAGCTGTGTTGGGGCTGGGGGTGTCATGACCGGCCCCTGTGAGGAAGTCGCCCAGGAGGGGCACTGGGGGTGCTCAGCCGTCCCAGGCCTTCGGTGCCAATTGTCTGTTGACCAGTGAAGACCTTCAGTAAATTTCCACCCTCTGTAACTCGGCCTTGTTTTTTGCATTTTAACCAAAGTAAAAATAAAATCTCTGGGGAGGGGTGGACGAAGCGGAGGGAGGGAAGGGACCTGGTGTGTGTTGCAGGGGCCGCCTCCGCCAGCTGGGCAGGGCTCTAGATGCCCTTTCCCAGAGGAAAGGCTGAGCCTTTCTGTCCTGTGAGCTTTGTCCGTTAGGAAGTCAGCTGCTAGAGGCTGCCATTCCCCATCCCCCAGGGCTCTTCCTCAGCCCCCTGGCCACTCCCTGTTTCCTGCAATTGTTGCCTCCCCCCCAGCCTGGGCTCCAGCGGCCCCGGCAGGCTCCTGGTGTGAGAGGTAGGCTAGGCCCCTGCGCACCAAAGCATTTCCTTTGCTTTCAGCTGCTTCCCCTCTCTGGCCTCTTTCTTCTAGCGCTCCATTATTTTTAGTTCTTAAGAAGATGAAGTCCAGAAGGGAGGAGGAAGGAGAAGCCAAGCCTGTGACCTTCTAGATCAGAGATGGAGCATTTGCCGGGCCTTCCTGGTAGGGAGTATTTGGAGCATTTCCATTTTGGGTGAAGGATACCTCCATTCCTTGGTAACCAGAAAAAAAGGCTGGTTTGGCAAGACTGTGAGCCCCTTTGTTGCCAGCTCCTGTAAAGTTAGGAAGAGGGAAGGAGGGTGGATCTGGAACAGTCATCGGGAGAAGTGCTTTCTTTGCTGGGTTGACTAACCAGAGTGAAAGAGTGTCCTCCAGACCCTCATGTGTGCATGTGAAAAGGCCCTGGGGCCGGGGCCCACTGTCCTGGAGGCTGGTGGTGTGTAGTGAGCCCCAGGCAGATTGGACAGGAAATCCCCCCAAGTCTTCCCCCTGGAGATGTCTCTGGAAAGCTCCAAGCTTGAGCATGCCAGCATAAAGAGGTACGAGCTGGTGGAGATTCCAGGAGATGGAATCAATTCCCAGGAGATGGCACGCAGCAGGGCCTGAGCCCCGGCCGTGTGACGGACCTGTAAAATTTTCTCGTCGGTCACGCAGCTGGTAGTATTGTGCTCCCACTGTGTGTCCAGCCTGGAGGGGAGTCCAGAAGTGTTAGGACAAATTCCGGTTTTCCAGAAGCTTACCCTCTGATGGGAGACACAGCACAGGACACAGGGATCACGAAGTTCTCAAAGCCTCTCCTGCCAGCGGGGAGGGTTCTTGGAATGGCCTGTAGCTGGTCTGAGAAGCTTTATGGAGACGGTAGGGCCAGTTCACGGACTCCAGCACCATCAGCTGTGGGGACAGGTGGGGTGTGGATAAAGAAAAGGAGGGGGGAGAACACTGCAGGTAGAACACCTGCGGGAGCGGGGACCTAGAGGTGGGGTGGGCATGGGACAAGAAGGTGGCCAGCCCTGCAGGATCAGAGAGGGCGTCCGAGAGCGTGAGCATAGGAGAGGAGGGTGGGCAGGTGTCTGGGGCGGCCCTCTGTCCCTGGTGGGGGCCTTGATCCCGCCTGTAGGTGGTCAGGGAACTCTTGGTGGCCAGTCGGGCCAGCTGGGCCTGGGCGGACTCCTCAGGCAGGGATTCTGGAGGATGGTAGGGGAGGGAGAATGGCAATGAGGGATGGACCCCTGTGTGCCAATCTGGGTGCTACCCTTGTCCCAGAAACTGGGCCTCTGGTTGCGACAGGAAGAAGGCAGCTGCTCAGGGTTTTCCTGGCCCTCAGGAAGGGCCAGCCCGAGCCGAACACTTGCATCAGGGGCTCCCATTTTTCAACAGGCGCTCTGGGCCCTGCCCGGGTCCTACGCTCCAAACCCGGAGCAGAGCAGCCCTCTGATCCGACCAGCAGTGGAGAGGACAGAGCACCCACCCTGAGACCACAGAGCTGGTCCCTGCCTCTCAGGCCCTCAGTAGCCAAGGGGTCCGGGCCTGCAGGGGCTGGTGAGGGCCCGGCCGTGCTCATTCTCCTGCCCTAGAGCAGCCGCTGATGCTGTGGGAGGTACGTCGCCCACCCCACTGCCCTCAGCGTGATCTGTGGCTGGGTTCCGTGCAGGACAGGTGAGGAAACGCTCTGCCAGCCGTAGACCCTGAACCACTTATCTTGTGGGAACACCGTGTGGGGCGGGGAGAGAGGTAGGGATGAAATTCAACGTTACTCAGGTCTTTCTCAAAGAGTGTTTCTGCATTCGGTTTTTAGGGGAGTTTCCTTGTCTGTTAAAGGGGAAAGACGGTTAGTCTTAAAATCCAGATGCTTATTTTTAGCCAGAGCTACCTGCCCTGCCAAGTCCTTGGGCTTTGTTTCTCCTACCCTTGGTGTCTTGGTTTTGAAAGGCCTTCCCTCCTCCGCTCCAGGCTCCCAGCTCACTTTGGCAGGGGTGGGTTTGGCCCCAGCCAGGTTTCTAACCAGGCCTCCAGGACGGAGCTTTTGAGCCAGGGGCCCCTACCTGCCTGGGCTTGCACCCAGCTGCCGTCACAGGAGGGCCCTGCCAGGGCGAATACAATGAACAAAGTTGTCTTGCCCTGGCTCTGCCTCCTGGGAGAAGCACAGCCTTTTCCCCAGCGAAGGAAAGAACGATCACTAGGGAAACCCAAACTGCTTTTTTAGAAAGACCAAAAGAAGAAAAGAAGGAAGAAAAAAGCATTTTTTCCAAACATGGACAACTCAGTGCCTTTTGCTCAGACTTCTGCAAGGCCAGAACAAAGGCACTGACACAGAATGAACCTTCCCGGGCACGGGCGTCTTCACCCACTTTCAGCGCTTTGTTAATGTGTCTTCCCAAAGTGAGTGTCAGTGAGGCTGTTCTGGGAACCACTTGGAAAGGAGGGCAAGGCGGGTCATTATTCAAGCCTGCCCCATCTGAAAGGTCACTCTTTTGACAAAGCACTTGCTGTTTATCTGAGGCTATTTTTTAACTGGAGGAGAGACGATGGGGGCCCAGTTACCCTGTTGGCTGAAACAAAACAAAATCCTCGGAGCAAACCAGGAAGCTGTGTGACCTTGAGCAAGTTACTTAACCTCTCTGAACATGTTTGATCATTTGCAGAATGTAGATGAGCATCAGTGCTGTGAGTGAGGATTACATGAAATATTAGCATAGTACCTAGCAACATGTTAGGCATTTAATATGTGATTTCTCTGCCTCTTTCCCTGGACAAGCCAGGTTATCACCACTAACCAGCACATATGCACAGGCATCATAGACACATGCACACATGTGCAGCAAGGCAAAGGATTCTGGCAATATTGCTTGGAAGAGTCATAGGGTCCAGAGATAATTTCCCTTTTCTGATATTTTAGAGATTTCCCTTCATCTCTTCCACTCAAAAAAAAAAAAGGATACTCTTTATAATTATCTAAAAATAAAAGTTTGGCAAGTGCTCTAACTATTTACATAAAAAGGGAAGTACTGGAGGAAAGAGCAGAATATTAGGGGAACAGCTCAGATGGGAAAGGGGTTAAGAAGAGTGTGTAAACCCTCTGTATAAAATGAAATCCGTTCAGCAGTCTCACTGCTTATTATGTACTTCGCTGGTGCCTAGCAGAGTTCCACACGTGTGAAATGGCGTTCTTTGGGGAACTCTTCTTTATCCTTTTAGCAACTTTACTGACCTTCTGAACCAGAAACTGGTGTCGAGGCACCTGGACGTCGGCCGGCTCTGCTCTCCCTGAGTCACAGAGCTCGAGGCCCCAGGAGCTGCCCTGTGTGTTCGCAGTTGCCATGAACATCCAAAGGGAAGTTTTGTAAGCAATTAACCACACAATTAGCTCATCTTCTTGCCACCGGCAATGACTGACCCTATGGAAGTGCCCAGCGGATTTTTGCCAGTCTCCTATGCCTTGGAGGAGAAAACTGTTTCCATTAAAACAAAACAAAACAAAATAGACACAGAAGTACAAACAAAGTGAACATCTAAGGTTCACCTGTCCAATGACGGTATACAGAGCACCCGTGTACATGTGTACCACCTCATCAGTTCTCTGAGAACTGATCAGGTAGAGTGTGCCTCAGGGCAAGTGTGATGTTATCGTGCCCAGTTTACAGGTGAGAACGTTGAGGTCGGAGAGGTTCAAAGGCTTGCTCACAGCTGCAGCCGGGAGGTGGCAGAGCCAGGGATCGTTCTAGCTCCAAAGCCTGGGTCGTGTGCTATCTTCTGGAAACAAAATCCAACGCTGTGGCCTGCCTCAGAGGCAGAGGATTTTAAACACACTCGAGACGGAGGGGAAGAGTGCGTCGCTTCAGCCTGAGTTTGCGGGGCGGAAACAGCAGCAAGCCTGCAAAGCCAGCGGGAAGGGAAGCTGCAGGAAGGGCCGGCTGCCTTGGGTAAAGAGGCTTTGTCAGGAGCTGTCTTCAGGAGGCCTGCTTCTCCGGACAGGAGACAGTGCAGGCACTGCTGGGGCCGACAAGAGGGCAGCAGAGCCCGCAGGACCCTGGAAACTTCAGCTTACTTCCAGAGGCTCTGACCAGGTTCCCGCCTGCAGGCCTAGCTGACTGGCTCTGGTGGCCTCTCCTGGACCTGCCAGCTGCTGGGGGGCTGTCGGGAGGGTACACTCGCCCAGAGGAGAGCTGGGGTGCAGGTGTGCCCCGGGCACTGTGGGAGCACCCAGGAGGGACAGCTCAAGCAGAGGAAGGGCCTCCGGGGTCTCTGAGCTGCCTGGGGGTTAGCGGAGTCCTTTGCCTCCACTCCATTGCTTGCGAAAAATTCCTGGTGGCGGAAGGTGTCACCCTTGCGGTGTCTGAGGGTGGGTGAGCAGGGGTACATGCGGCGAGCCAGGGGTCGCCTGCAGAATCTCCTGGGCCTGAGAGAACATGTGTTTCCTGAACTGCAGATACCTCCGTGTGTGGATGGGGGAGGAGAGCTAGGCCTGCAGACATCCTAGGGCATGTGAGGCGGTCCTCCAGCCAAGGAACAGCTGGCCCCCATGTCACCACCCCTTCTGGGCCGTGCATATCGTGCAGCTGATCCTGATGACAGCTAAAGTGTCCTGTGAGTGGGGTGCCTAGAGGCCCCCGTCAGCCCCCAGCCTCGGCTCTGGGTCCCTGCTTCCCCGCCTTCCTCTCCTCATCTCCAGCAGTCCTTTTGGCCTGTTTGATGGAAGTCAAAGAAAGGCCCGCCTTTGAGGTCATCCACTTAGCCTTTTTATTTAAGGCAGTGTTCCCTGCAGCACGAGGCGGATGACTGGCTGGGGGAACCAGCCAGAGGGTGGCGTTTACCCAGGAGCCATTAGCATCCCTGGGAGGCTTGGAGTCCGGTTTAGATAAACACAGAGTCCGAGACGCTGCCCAGGCTTCCTCCCTTGGGCCCCACTGGCCAGTGGACCGTTTCCACGCTGGGCTCTCAAGGGCTCTGGGTGAGTCCAGGCCAGAGGGACGAGAAGCTGCCCTTCCTCGCCAGGGCTGCCCCGGGTGCCCTGGGGCTCTGCGTGCTGAGCGGCGAGGTCGCCACACAGGGGTGTGGGCCGTTAGGGAGTAGTTGCACGTCTGCTGTGAGGCCAGAAGTCTTCGGGCAAAGAGGAGGAGGGAAAAGTGAGAGCCCCGAGCCTTCCAAGGGCACCATGGCTGGAGAGGGCTCAGCTGGGGTTCTGAAACTCCCTTTCCAGGTGACTTCTGTCACCTCAAGCTTAAAGAGGGGTGGGGTTTTGTTGTTACTAGGCTTTTTCTCCTGCTACACATCCCTCTCCACATTCTCTGAATATTTCAGCTCCTGTCAAGTCAGGTATGAAGGGAGGGAACTGCCCAGAGCGGCTTCAGAGCCCCAGGCAGTCTCCAGCCGCTCTGAGTCGTAAAGGACCAGCCTGCACTCCCCAGGTCTGGCTCTTTTCTGATCCTTCTGAGCTCCTCTGTGTGAATGAGGGCCCTACCTTTTCCTGTGCAGCCGAAGTAGAGAACATGACCCCACCTCTTACAGAGCGAGGTCAGGGCTGTAACAAAAAGGCCCTGCCTTCACTCAAGTAGAAAACACAGCGAAACAAAACCAGTGCTTATTTCACCCAGGAGTGCAGGCGTCTAGGGATTTGTGGAGCTGGGTCATCCAAGCCCAGGAGCCTGAGGTGTCACCTGAAAAACCTCACTTCTGGTCTGCAGTTGGCTTATACCCAGCACAGAATCAAGGTGAGAGCTGTGTGTCGTCAGCCCGCCCTGTGGCTCCTTCCCTGCACAGGAGGCAATCGGCTTTGTGGGGCTTGCCTTTCCCTTGAGGTGCTGCCCGAGAACATCCCAAGTGTAACATTCCAGCCACAGTCTAGGGGCGATTAGCTGGTCTGATCGGACTCATGGGAGAGTCTTGTGTCCCCTGGTAGCTAAGCTGGAAGTGGCACCTGCCCAGCCCTGGAATGAGACCTATCTGGGGTTTTGATGGCCAGCTGTGGAGCCTCTCCCGAAGGCTCTGGGCTCCTCTGCTGAAGAAGCAGCCGGAAGACCCCCTGCCCCGGAGCACTGTCCTGCCGGCCCAGCGGCCTGGCTGCCCAGGGGAACCTCCTTGAAGGAATCTCCTGGTCCTTCCTGCCCGATCTTCTGTCCCCATCCCCTTGCCCAGCGTGCTCTGGGCTGGAAGGACCCCTGCTTGTTGATACGCACAGCAGTTGGTGAATCGCTTTGAGGTTCCCAGGGTGATGTGGCAACCTACTGGCGGGGAGGAGAATGGAATGACTTTGGGGAAGCAACTCAGCTTGTAAGATTCTTCATCTTACAGAGAAAAGAATCCTATCTACCACCAGGTTGTTTGAAGATGAGAAACGAGGCCATAAGGAGCCCGGTCCAGCTCCTGTCACACAGTGAGAGCCCATAGTGATGAGTCATGAATGCTCACGCCAGGCCCAGTGCTGGGGGAGGCTGGCCGTCCGTCCGTCCTGTTGCACATCTAGGGAAAAGAGCCCTGCCGGTGAGATGACCACTGATGCCAGCTTGCAGGGAGTTTCTAAGAGCCATTCCCTTTGCTCTGTCATGCCCAGCGGACTTAGGAAGAACACCCCAGCTTATCCATTAGGTGGGCCATCTTATCTATCAGATCCGCGTGTAAGGAGCGTGCCAGGCTAGAGCTTGGCGGAGTCAGCTGGCTGACTCCTCAGACTTACGCAGGAGGACCCCGCCACCCAGAGAGGCCAGGGGGCCCGTCAGGCATGTGGAGCTCTGGGGGGCGTTCCAGGAAGGGTCAGCAGAGGGTGTTCAGATGACCCTGGTGATTGGGAGGTGATGGAGGGACGGGGCCAGTGAAATCATCCGGCAGCCAGCGCTGCCGAGGGGGAGGGACCAGGTGCCCTTTGCCACACCGTGTTCACGGCATTTGAGAGCTGCCTGTGTGTCTGACACAGCTCAGCTCGAGAAATTCGAGACCTGGGACTGTAGTCTGATTGCAGAGAAGTGACTGAGGCTAATTGAGACTCTCCCAGGAGAGAAAAGGGGATCAATTCCTCTGGATGGGATTCTTCCAGCTTGTTGGGCTGCCCTCCTTTCTTGCCTCGTCAGCTGTCTTTGGTGGGGAAGAGGCCTGGTATCCATTCCTGAGGACTGTGTCTTCCTCCAGCGAGGGGCTTACAGGGAGACTGTTAGCCCAACTGACCCTCTGGGACCGACCACCTGGAAGCGGCTTCTGCCTAGAGTTGGTGGTTCTTAAATGGGTGCTGTGGTCTCCCGGGCATCGTAAGGGAATCGATTCTCTGTCATCTCCTGCCCTTCTGTTTCTCTCCACTCCCGTGGCCGGGGGTAGGGGCGATGGTCACCCTGCCGCCGTCTTTCCTGGGCCTTTCCTGGACCTGCGTTTCTGTTTAATGTTTGGCAGCGACTCTAGGCACTGCCTGGGTGCCGCTATTTAAAAACCACAGGAAAACCCCCTGCTTGCTGCTGCCAGCACAGTCGAGAAATCCCGTGGTGTGCAAACCCGCCCCAGTGGAATATTCCACCTTGGAAGCAGGGGGACTCTCTGGCCTTGGCCATGTGGGGCCCAATTTTCATGTTGAAGAAATGCTCCCTTGAGGAGGAGGTGTGGGAAAGAGGAAGCTACGCGGGAAAATGCCCCATTTACTCAGAGCTCAGCCGTGTTGGGAGGCTCTCGGGTCCCGCGAGCCATCAGAGGACCCCGCCCTGGAGCACCCCTCTCCTTTCTGGACCCCTGAAGAGCGGTCCGGGAACTAGAGGTTTCGCAGCTCAGATGACCCTGCTGGACTCGAACCTGGCTGTTCTCGCCCAGCTCTTTCCCTCCTGCCTCCCGGGTCCCAGGCCCACTGCCCAGTGTGTCCCCGTGGATCCCCAGAGAGCTGCATCCTGACAGGGTGGGTTTGGTCCAGCCCCAGGCTCCGTGACCTTTATTCCTGAGTAACTATGGCAACACCGCCACTTGGCTCCGGACTGACTGTTCCTGGGATGACTTCAGGGGCACCCCTCCTTGAACTCAGACCACTAAGACTCTTCCACAAACACCCCGGTGCCCATGAACTTCTGATGGCTTTACCTCTGGGGCTCGCAGACGCAGCCAGGACTCAGGCCCAGGGCAGCCTGCCTCCCCAACACCACACTCCCCAGAGTCCCAGCGTCTCGGCCCCGCGTGCAGAGCTGGCCTCGCCCTCTAACCCTTATCAGCCACTGCTTTCGGCTCCCATTCCCAGCACATCCGGCCCAACTGCTCCAAAGCCCAGTCCCGGACCTCTGTTCCCACAGGCCCCGCTGCCTGCAGTAGTCTTCTTCTGCTCCGTCGATTGTGCCCCCAGCCTGCCTCTGTGGGGTCAGCCTCTGTGATGACCTTCCTCCCCGGCAGGCATCCAACTTTGCAGGCCCCCGACCCCGGCAGCGGGACACATCCTCCCTGGGTCCTCTGCTGGCATCGCATCTGCAAGTGCAGTAGGAGGTGACACGCTGCAGCTGGGTGATCGTGGCCTCTCTGGTCGTCCTCTGAGGGGCCCTTGCTCTTGGGATGCGAGAGGTCACTTTTCAGAGTCCTAGAGTGTCCACTGATCCAGAGAGCATTGGGGGGACCAGTTGTCCATCCCTCACTAGACAGATGAGGAAGCTGAGGCCCTGAGAAGGGGGCATGGAGAAGGGCAGTGTGGGTTTAGTGGTCCCCTGATGGGGGAGTGGTGTGGGATGGGGTCCGCCCTGGATGGAAAACGCTCTGCCCTCCCCCTCCTCCCACCCCACTCTGAACCCGTCGGACCCTCGTCCCCTCTGAGCTCTGTTGCAGGGGTATGACCAGCAGGTGGTGAGAGCTGTGCGCTTCTCTTCTGGACAGACCATCACTTGGTTGGTCATCTCATGTAATTAGGTTTTCCCATTGCTGCCCCCGTGCATTGTCTGTCCTGAGTGTTTGTGCAGCCTTCTGGGTGCTTAGATAAGAAAAGCTGGCTTTCCTTAGCCTTCTTCGGAGATCTGCATCAGAAGGATCTAGGAAAAACACCCTTGTCGGTGAGGCCGGTCCTTTGTCACGTGGCCTGGCAGAGCGCTGCCCTCGCTTTAGACTAGGTCTTGGCGGTGGAGTGAGGGTTTCTGGGGTGGGGTAAACATTGCCAGGCTCGGTAGGGAAGAATTCTTCTCCTTAAACAGATTTTAACTTGAAACCTTGATGACAGAAGCAGCTGAGTCTCACCAGAGAGAAAAAAACAAAGGAGACTGATTTAACCTCGGGCTCCAGCAGATGGAGTCAGTCCAGCAACCTCAGCGTGGCTGCTAGCGGACGCTGCAGGACAGAGAATGAGGACCCGCCTCTCCTGGGGTCCACTGTCCAGGCAGGACCACTCCTCACCTCCCTCTTCTGTAGAATTCCCAGTTTCTCCTTCCCAGCGCAGAGCCTTGGGGGTTTACTGTCTGGTTTTGCTGGTCAGAGATCTGCTTCTTAGGAGCTTGAAATGCTTCACTTCTCATCACTCCCTTCAGGGGCTCATGTCTGGGGACACTTGATCTTCATGTCTACAGCCCGTTCTTATTAAAGTAACTTAGGGATATTTTTATAGAGAGAAATGTTTATAGCTGGGGATAAAAAGGATTTTCTTTAAAGTAGTCATATAGGTGAAGGTTTAAACGCGGCTTTATCACTTACTTGTCTGAGGCTTGGGTTCTGCAAATGGAAATAATGATTACCTTGCATCCTTGCTGTGAAAATAAAATAAGAAGGTGCTCAATAAATGTTAGTTCTCCTTTCTGTCCAAGGAGCCCCTCCTACACACACACACACACACACACACACACACACACACACACACACACAGAGTTTTTACTTAAGAAATGTCTTGAGAAGGAGAAGTGCAGTGGAGAGAGAGTCCTGCGGGCTGGCTCACCCCTGTGTGCACCAAAGCCTTGGAGGCTCTGCTGTCCCCGGGGAGTTCCCTTTAAAGTCTCCTCAAACCTCTCACAGGCAAGAGGTGCCTCTGCTGGCATCGCATCTGCAAGTGCAGTAGGAGGTGACACGCTGCAGCTGGGTCATCGTGGCCTCTCTGGTCTTCCTCTGAGGGGCCCTTGCTGTTGGGATGCAAGAGGTCATTTTCCAGAGTCCTAGTGTCCGCTGATCCAAAGAGCATGGGGGACCAGCTGTCCATCCCTCACTAGACAGATGAGGAAACTGAGAGGGGGCACAAAGAAAGGCGGTGCGGGTTTAGCTGTCCCCTGATGGGGAAGTGGCATGGGTGGGGTCAGCCCTGGATGGAGAACGCTCTGTCCTTCCCTTCCTCTGTTCCCAGAGCCTGTCAGATCCTTGTCCCTTTGATTCTGGGTGTTTTGCTCAGCCTGTTTGTAGCATGGGACAAAGCCCATAGATGCATGCCACGTAGTTGATGGAGGTGAAGTCCTCAGACTCACCTCTTGTCCTGTGCCACAGGCAGGGGGTTCCCTGGTTTTGAATTCATCCTAACCAGAAAGTAGTAGTTGTGTTTCTAATGTAGAGCTTTTCGTTTGCTTGTTTCTAGAGCAAATCATGGAGGAAAATAAAAAACATGGTGCATTGGTCTCCCTTTGTCATGTCCTTCAAGAAGAAGTACCCCTGGATCCAGCTGGCAGGACACGCAGGTAGCCACAGCTCTCCCGGACTTTCTGACAGGATGTCCGGCTCTCTGGGGAGGCGTCCAGCGCGTGTGGGGGACGGGCCTGGCCCTGGATGCTCCCGGGGATGAAGCATCTGAACAGGTGCTCCCCAAGAGACTTCGTGGTCTGCAGTCGCAGGTGTATTTGAGAGACGGGCCTTAACACTGCCTCGAAAATGCACATGGACACCCGCCCTCTCCACAGTCTGTGCCCCCTCTCCACAAATCACACACATTCCCCCCTCAGTCTCTCTGTCTCTTTCAATCTCTTTCTTTCAATCTCTCTTCCATTTTAATTCAATAAAACAGTTGAAGTCATCAGTCTTTATAGCTTGCCTGCCATTTGTCACCTGGGACAAAGAGACAAAGCTAAGTGTTTCCCTGAGTGCCTGTTGTATCCCCTCATCAGGGTGCTCCTCTGGGTGACAATACGTATGTAGATATAGTGTCAGCCCCGAAGGAGCTCGTAGCTGGTGGGAGAGGCAGGCAGGTCGCTCCAAGAGTGTTAAGACGTAGTGGAGTACCGGCTGCAGTGGCCATGCCCTGGGCTAGCCATGAGGTCTCCAGGTGGCCCCTCAGTGACAGGGGAGGATGTCTAGAGCTGTCTAGCCCACCATGGTGGTCCTTTGGTGGGCATCGTCCCCAGGGGACAATTCAGTGGCCGCCCGTGGATTTCAGGCCAGCACAGGGTCTGACATTTTTTTTTACACCCTTAACCACGTTGGCCCAGACCCCAAGGCAGGTGGATGGACACCCTTCCTCAATACTTACCTGAGGGTGTGGCGCAGAAGGAACACCACCCAGCCCTGCAGAGCCTTGGACCGCGGCTTCTCAGCCGGTCTCCCTCTCCTGGCGCTAAATCCGGTTCTATCAAGGCTTCTCCTCCACTGAGACCGGAGACACTTTCGTGGCTGGGAAGCAAGGTCGATGGTGGGGTTGGGAGGTGGTAGTCTCACAGAGAGGGGTGAATAGGTCCTGGCACAGACCTCTCACTTCGTCTTGCTTACCCTCCAGTGGTGAGCACTGGTGTACTTCCATCTTCAGAGGAGGAGCCTGGGGTCTGGGAAGTCCGGGAGCCAGCCCAGAGTTGCCATCAGGGCACGGGGTGTGGCCGGGGCGGGGCGGGGACTGGGACTTGCACCCGCTCCGCTTAAAGGGCTCGGTTCACCGGTGGAGACCTGGGCACACCTTCAGCCCCGTGCTTGGCAAGCTCCACAGCATCCCTGAGAGGCCCGGGCCCTGTGACGGAGGGCGTGTCTGGCAGGGGCGGGGGTCAGAGCGGGGAGGGCTCAGGCTGGGGACCCAGGGCCTCCTCCCACCTTGCTGTGCAGGGAGCTTCAAGGCGGCTGCCAATGGCAGGATTCTGAAGAAGCACTGTGAGTCGGAGCAGCGCTGCCTGGACCGGCTGATGGCCGACGTGCTGAGACCCTACGTGCCTGCCTACCACGGGGACGTGGTGAAGGACGGGGAGCGCTACAACCAGATGGACGACCTGCTGGCCGACTTCGACTCGCCGTGCGTGATGGACTGCAAGATGGGCGTCAGGTGAGCCAGGCTCCTCAGATGGGGCACACCCGCCCCTCAGCCCCCAGCTGGCCGGGAGGCAGATACCAGGCACGGCATTCCAGGCTTCCAGGAGGCCGGGCTTTCTGGGCTGTCCCTGAGGCCTCATGTGGACGAGGCCGGGCCAGGGGTCTGGTTGGACCCCGCTCTGGTCATCTCACATATGTGCTGGCTTTGCTCAGGACGGCCCCTTCCCTTCTCTGGTGAGCCAGGGGCCGGCGGGGGAGGGGCCAGTAGCCGGTAGCCAGTAGCCGGTAGCCGGTGGGACCGGAAAGGGGACCTGGTGGATGCGGAGCCTCCCCAGGGAGAGGGCAGAGGGAGCTGCCCATGTGGACAGGTGGGATTGCTGGGGAGAGCAGGGGGCGGCTTCCCGTTAATGTGGGCTGCGAGGGGGAGACTGGAGTAGAGGCTGTTCTCATCCCACCCTCCCCCACCCCCCACACCCCAACACCGAGCCAAAGAGGCAGCCGGTTAGCAGATTGTGTTGATTTGCCAAAAGAGACTTGCGCCTGTCGTAAGGGTGCAGTGGAGGAGAGAGGAGTGCGAGAGGCCCTGACAAGTCACCAGCTTGCCGCATCCTGGACTGGGGCTGGCGGTGACCCTAGCCCAATGGCTGCGTGGTCCAGGGCACAGGGCCAGATGGGTATGTAGGCATGTGTGTGGAAATGGGTGTGTTCCCCCACCACCACCAGGCTCCGCCCAGAGAAGACCCGGGAGGGAAGGAGGCGAGAGGAGTGGGCTGGAGCAGACAGGATGGGGGGTAGAGCCAGGAGGACCCGAGCCCCAGGCGCCTGTGCTCTGGGCCCTGCTTTGGCAGCAGGGTTTTCTCATCTCCTCTCAAACTCTGACCATTCCGTCTCAGGAGTCGTGGAGTAGGTCCTCCCCGGCGGGTCAGCGGGTGGAAAAGTCCTCTGAAGCCTCAGAGAGCCGCCGACTGCAGGTGCCCAGACGGGACGGCCAGGCGCGGGCCTCCTCCATCCGGCCCGCCGCTCTCCGGGGAGCCCCGAGATGCAGAGCTCACAGCTGGAGCCTGCGTTTACCTTGGATGGTTTAAGCGGTTTTATTTCTTATAAGAGGAGTTTGAGAAAGGGGTGTGTGTGTGTGTGTGTGTGTGTGTGTGTGTGTGTGTGTGCGCGCGCCCTCAGGAAAGAAGCCAAGCCAGTCAGTTTTCCTTCCTTCCTCATTCCTCCTGGGAATTGTGTCGTAAAATCAGACCCTGACCCTGCAGGCGGACCTGCTGTGTTCCCTTGGCTTGGCCCCGAGGGCAGGGACGAAGGGGTGGGGAAGTAGAGACCCCACTCTCTGCGCTGTCCCCATCCTCTCCCTCCCTCCATCCAGGGGTCTCACCATCTCCAGCCCACACGGAGAAGACAGAATGTCCCTCCAGCCACCACCCGGCCACTGCTCTCCCCAGAGTCTTATTTCTGTCCCTGGAAGGCCTTCCCGTGGTGCACCAGGATGTGCCCTCTCAGGGGGAGACACATAAATATTCTGATCGATATTCACTCAGACCAGGGCCAGAAAAAGTGCACCCTGTGGGTAGAACGTGTGGCCAGTCCTAAAAGGCTGCCGGGGTGCCTGTCTGTTCCCTGGGAGGCTGCTGGGGACAGGAGCCCCCTCTCTTACCAAGGCTGCCCCATCCCCCTGCTGCCTGGAGCTTCTGTCCCACTGCACCCAGGGCTCTCAGGAGAGACCCAGAGTGACCAGCAAGGCTGGGACGTGTTTAACCCAGTCCTGGGCAGGGCCGCCTGGAGGCTGAGGGAGGAGGTGTGTGAGGATCCCCTATGGAGGGGAGGAAGTAGGTCTCCCCAGGACCAGTCCCACCCCAGCACCCCCTTCCCTGTCTCACGGGTCCTGAGGACGGGGTGAAGGCCCTTCTGTGCTCCGAGCGCTGGGTGTTCCTTACAGCCGCCCTGGCAGATGGGCCACCATCCGGTCTGAGCGGTCCCTTTGACACCAGAGGCTAAGGGACTCCCCGGGGCCACGCAGCCACACAGCCTGCCTCTACACCAGGCCTCTGACTACCAGGTCGAGCCTGGGCTGCAGCTCGGCACTCCCCAAGGGTCCTGTGCTTGCCAGAGGGAGGAGGCCGCAGCCCAGGGCCACCACCAACCCTGAGTCCGGGGCATGAGAGGTTGAGGCTTGTCACAGACGTGTCACAGTGGCGGAAGGGCTGGCTGGTCAGCAGACCCAGCCATGGTGAGGCCTGAGGAAAAGGGGATGCAGCCACCCGTAGTGTCCTAACGAGGGGTGTCTTGGGACCCCAGTTCCACATGGACATGAGCTCACGTTGCTCTAGGGCGTTTTCTTAGGTTTGACCCCGTGTCTCTTGTGTGTCACGTAGCCTGCCGTGGAGAATCAGGAGTGTCTTCCCGACCTCTGGACCAGGGCTGGCAGGTGGAGACCAGAGCTGTCTGTAGCACCTGTGCCCTGGTGGGAAGCAGGTTGGAGAGAGTGTGGTGGGAAGTGGATGGCTTTGGTGTGTCACCTGTTGGCTCCCCGTGGGCTGGCTGACCTTCCTGCTGGGGTGGGCAAGGTGGGCCGGGCCAGTGTCGGGACACCAGGGTTGGGGAGGCTTTGCAGCTGACCTCCCGGTGGATCCCTGACCCCACCACCAGGCTCGTGACCCCTGTGGGCTCTGCCCGGCCCTTTTCCTCTCCCAGAGGGCGAGCAACTCTGCCCAGACTGCGCCGCACGGGCCCTTTCTGGAGCAAGCCCCATGTGGAAAGGGATTTGACGGTGAGGGCTGCCTCCTGCTTACGGAACTACTGAGAAGTCTCTGCAGAAGTGCAACACCCTCCCACCCGCAGGCCCCTGCAGCGCGCTCAGGAGCACTGGGGATGGCAAACCCTCTGCCCACCACACAGCACACACACACAAATACACACGCGGGCCAGCACGACACAAGTCCATGCGAAAGCAGCCTGCCTCGCAGCTCTGCACTGTAGCGCTCATCGGCACTGACTGGGCTCTGCACGCGGTCGTGTTCGTACATGCGCGTGTGCGTGCGTGGGCGTGCATACAGTATTGCGTGCGTGTGTGCGTGTGTGCGTGCGTGTGCAGGGGCACAACCAAGGACAGAACCTCCGTATGGTCTGCATCACCCGCTGGAAGGTCCTAAACGACCAGACCCAAGTTTACCACCAAGCATTTGCTTTTTTCTTGAAAGAGTTGCTACAGTGGTTCTGGAAACTTATCTTTTAAAGGATTTGACCAGTCTGTCCTGGGTCCCAAGCCGGCAGGTTAGAGGTATGGTGGGAAGTGGTAGAGCAAGGCCCCGGGGACAGATGGAGAGTGGAGGCTGGGCCTGCTGTCACAGGCCGCCGTGTGGGCAACGCCCACGCACACAGGCCCAGGGAGAAGACTTCCCTCCACTCAACTGACATTGCGGATTCCTGTTTCAGGAAGGGTCACAGGCAGCCGCTGAGCCCACTGTGGGGGAGAAGGGGAGCTTCAAATAGAAGCAGGGAGGAGGGTGGGCGTCTGTGATGTGCAGCAGGGGTGACTCACCCCGTTGGCGAAGGGGGCCAAGGAGGCGGCCTGGGGCCGGGAACCCGGTCTCGGGCTGCCCAGATCCTGTACTGTCCCCAGTCCTGTTACCTCTGCCAGTTCCTAGGGGACCCTACCAGCCTGTGCGGAGGCCAGGGCGGTGAACAGTTTACTTGGCCACGTAGTCTTGAGGCCTGGGGTCCGAGGGGCAGGAAGAGCCCAGCACGTCTCTGTGGCGCTGCCGGGGCACCAGGGAGACGTGGACGAAACGCACTCCGCGACTCACACAGGTGCTGGCTTACGAAGCCCTCGCCTCGTGGAAGGCAGCCGGGGGGACAGCTGGATCCTGGGGGGACCTGCCCTCAGCCCCCTGCCCCACCCTCACGCCAGCAGGACGAGCCGCCAAGCTGCCCCTCTTCCTCGCTCCTCTGCTGGTCCTGTGAGGTGCCCAGAAGGAAGAGCTCCTCGGGCTTTGTCGGGCCTTCCCAGCGCTCTTGGAACGAAGCTGCTCGCGTTAGGCAAGGCTGGCCCGTGCTCGGTCGACAGCCAGGCCCAGCGCAAGCAGATGTGCGCCTGTCCGGGACGAGGCTGACTTGGCTAAGCTGACTGCAGCCCTCGGGCAAGGCACAAGGGGGCCGCGCTCCGGCCACTGGCCCTCACGTGGCTTCCCCTCCCTCTCAGGACCTACCTGGAGGAGGAACTCACCAAGGCCCGGAAGAAGCCCAGCCTCCGGAAGGACATGTACCAGAAGATGATAGAGGTGGACCCAGAGGCCCCTACCGAGGAGGAGAAAGCCCAGCGGGCTGTGACCAAGCCGCGGTACATGCAGTGGAGGGAGACCATCAGCTCCACGGCCACGCTCGGGTTCAGGATCGAGGGCATCAAGGTGAGGACAGCCTGCGGTGGCCTGAGGCTGCCTGAGCCGCCCCGCTCCTGGGTGGGGAAGCGACTGGGTCCTGGGGCTCCAGGAGCGTTCACCCAGCAGTCCTGGATGCTCTCAAGACCCTACGGAGGCTGTAAGATTCCTCCCCATATGGGCCCAGGGCATGGGCAGCCAGCCCCAGGGACAGACATCTGGGGAAACTGGCCTACTCCTTGGTCTGGGTCTGGGTGGGATGGCCACGTAGGGGGCTGGGGCCTCGGAGCAGGGCTGGCTTCTGGCCCCACCCAGCGTTGAGCCCTCCGCCGAGGGCCCTACATCTAGCCCAGACCATGCCCAGCACAGAACCCCACCCACCCAGGAGGCGGCTTGCCGCGTGCCGGTGCCGGGAGCTGGCTCCTTCTGCCCAGGGCCCGAAAACCAGGACTGGCAGTGAGATGCAGCCAAGGGAGGGAGCGCACCGGCTGCCTCTGACACCCGAGCCATCGGCCTGGGAGGCAGAACGAGGCGCTGCTCCTCCGGTCACCAAGCCCCTCTGGGGAGGCTGTACCGAGGCCACCCCCAGTGTCGGGGCCGCCTCAGTGTCTTTTCTTTCCTCTCACTCTCCCGGGAAGGGCCTGAGAACGCTCTCCCTAGACCCAGGCTCCCACACGCCTCCTTTGCTGCTAGATGTGAGAGCCTCTGCTCAGACACACGCTTCACCCCAAGGAGCGGGGCTGTGAGGCGCTGGCCCCTCGGTCTCGGGCAGCCGTCCCTCTCAAGCAGAGGACAGTCCGAGCGTACTCGGGTTTCTGTTCTCTGCCCATTCTTGGCCCACGTTGGCCAGCCCTCGAGTCAGAGTAGGGCAGCGGGGAGCCCTGACTCACGAGCGAGAGAAGCCAGGACAGCCTCCTTGCCGATGGCATTGGCTGGAAGTTCCTGCGGGGCAGTGCCTCGCTGCCGATGGTTTTGAGTGGGACAAAGTTTTCGCCTTCTCCCGTGACAGCTGCTTTACGACCTCCAGGCTGAGAAAGCCACCTGCCCCTCCCCTGTCTTCTGAAATCGGCTTTTGCTGTATTTTTGGATCCAGTGGGAGAGTAAATTATATGCTCATCCTCCTCCTCTTAAGGCTCCTTTCCTTTCTGTATCTGTCTGAA
Source organism: Lagenorhynchus albirostris (assembly GCF_949774975.1). NCBI lineage: Eukaryota > Metazoa > Chordata > Mammalia > Artiodactyla > Delphinidae > Lagenorhynchus > Lagenorhynchus albirostris. Next base: position 23,399,497 of record NC_083096.1, on the reverse strand, counting down.
ACAGTCTGCTTTTCCCTTGACCTCTCTCTCCGTCTCTCGCTGGATCTCCTGGTCTCTGTCCACTGTCCAGCTGCAGGAACGGCCGACAGCCCATCTTCTCGGGCTGCAGGCCACCAGCTCCGAAAGAAGCCAGCTGCCTTCACCAGCACACCCCCGCCTCCCCCGTCCCTGGTCCAGGAAAGGCCCTGCAGAGACCCCTGTGGGGAAGGCCCAGCCCTCGGCTCTCTCCCTCTGCCCAGGGTCCTGCCTATACTTGCAGAGGCAGCGACAGCGCTCAGCGCCACCCTGGTGGTGCACAGATGCACGTCTGGGGGCCTAGTAGAGCCAGCCTTTCTCACCCTTTGATCTTAAAGAACAGCTTTCCTCGTAGAGATGCTGAGCCCCACGTGCTGCCTGAACAGGCTGGAACAGACATAGTACTGGGCTCAGGAAATGGAGCCATTCCGTGCGCTGGCTGGGGAAGGGAGCGGGATGGGCTGTGTTTTATCCTCGCTTTCAGGGAGCCTAAGTAAGAGATCTTCCATTACAGGGGAATCGAGCTGAGCTTGGGGTGAGGAGCGCCTCTCTCCTGTGGTGAGGGAGGGTGTCCCTGGGCAGCAGGGACCTTCAGGCACCCCGGTTCTGGGGACCCAGCCCCTCGTGGAAGCAGAGGCCTGTGCATCTCCCTCAGCCCCCAGTTGCTCACACTCAGGACCCCCAGGATGGACGGGCGGGCCCCGCAGCCTCGCTCCTCCAGGCTTGGGCCAAGCGCCTCTCGGGCCTCCGGGCCTCCCTAATGCCATTTACTCTGCCTGGGATGGTGGTGCCACCCGCTTTGTTCTCCTCCCTCAGCGAGGCCGCAGGACAGGCTCCCCCGTGCCGTGCGGTCGGATTGACCACGCGGCGCCTGCCTCCTTGTGCCCCGTGTGGGCACCTGGCTGCCCGGGGGTCAGCCTGGGGCGCGTGGCTCTGAGGCACTGTGTCATTCTCCTTCTCAGAAAGAAGATGGCTCTGTGAACCGGGACTTCAAGAAGACTAAAACGAGGGAGCAGGTGATCGAGGCCTTCAGAGAATTCACTAAAGGAAACCGGAATATCCTGGTGAGTCGGGTGCCCCCTGTGAAGGGGTCGGGCCGTGTGGTCTCCGGGCAGGAGTAGCTGCACCCCCTCCGGAGGTTCTTGCCCAGCCCGAGACGGAACCGAGGTTCCCACACAGAAAACCCTGGCCCCAAGCTGCTGCTTGGAAGGTGAAGAGGGAGGCGGTGTGGTTGTCAGCCCGTCCAGCGGGTGAACACGCGCTCACTCTTGCCCTTAGCCAGCAGCTCAGCTCCCAAAAACGTCTCCATCCCCTTCAGAGCAACCCTTTCCGATGCCCGTATTCCTCTAAGGCCAAGTATTGTGCCAAGTGCTCATCAGACCCTCGTAGCAACCCTCTGCCGCGGGTTGGCATCCTTGTCCCCATTTTACAGATGAGGAGACTGAGAGGTCAAGGGCACACAGGTAGGAAAGGGGCAGCTGGAGCTCACACCCAGGTGGGCCGGCAGCCTGCTGGTCCCTGCGCTTCTAGGCCTGGCTGGGCCTCTGCCAGGCTGAGACTGAGTGAGGGAGGTGTGCGGGCATTGCGGGGCGAGGTGCCGCGTCACCCTCCCCAGCCAGAACTGATGGGCTCTCTGAGCCTGGAGGTGTGGGTGGCAGAAGTTCACGACAAAGTGACTTCATTCGCCGCAGGCAGGCTGCTGGACAGAGGCTCTGAGCACTGAGATCAGCTGAGGTAGGGTGTGTTGAGTCCCCACACCCCAAGGACAGGGCGCCCTGTGACAATCAGAGACCTGGGTACCCCAGGGACCTGAGCCCTGGAGCCCCTGTGAGAGGCACCTTCCCCTGCACAGGCTCCCGGGATGCTGAGTGGGGAGGGCTGGACCCAGACAGCCTTTCTCCAAGGAGACTCAGCACCGGCTGGAACTGGGGAGTTTCCCTACCCCCCTTTTCCAGCTGGGAGACTTCGCTTGGCCCATGGTAAGGGCTGAGGCTTCAGTCACAGGGCAGGCACCCCAACTCTTCCATAGCTGGAGCCTCTGGACGCCGGGTCAGCGGCCGGGGAGGATTCCGGCTCCTCAGCAGAGTTTGCCACAGAACGCGCGCTGCCTGCGCCCGGACGAGAGGGGTTATTCCTGGTCCTGAGCCCCAGGCTGGCGCTGCTTCAAATGGGCATCAAGGGACCCTATGAGCCTGTGTGCGACAGGCTTCCCTCGCAGCCCCTGGGGAGGGCGGGCACCCCCAGGGCCAGCACAGCTCTGTGGAGAGGCCACTGGCAGAGATATTTGTGGCTCTGGCGCTCGTATTCTGTCCTTTTCAGGAGTTCAGGGCACTGAAGTTTGTATCAGGAAGACAAGCACCATGGCAACCGGGCTCTCTGGGTGCTGCCTCCGCACTGCTGGCCTTCCAGGATAGACTTAACCCTCGTGCGAGGGGCTCCTGGAGGCCTCCGGGCTGTTCGGGAACTGTCCCCCGCTCCCCCGTCCCCAAACCGCGCCTCCTGTCACAAAGCAGTGTGTAGTGGAGGGAGTGTGGGACCAGGGCCCCAGCTGCTCCGCCTTCTTTGGGCCTCAGTTTCTTCATTTCTAGATGAGGAGGTTGGAATAAGCAGGGTGTAAGGCCCTCTCACGCTGACGCTCAGAGACTCTAATGGGCCAATTAGCACCCAAAATCCACCTCCCACACCCACGTGTTTAAAAATCTGGTCATCTCTTCTGTTCCCAGATCGCCTACCGGGACCGGCTGAAGGACATTCGGGCCACCCTGGAAGTCTCTCCCTTCTTCATGTGCCATGAGGTAGGTGTGGGGCTTTGTCCTCGGGGACAGAGAGCTGTGTTCCGTGTGGTTGGCCACGACCCCTGGGCACGCCCGCCTGAGCTGTGCGCCTGACCCCCGTGCTAGCAGACCTGCTTGCTCCTGGACGGGCCGCCCATAAGGAAGGAGTGGGGCATACGGAGGGCCGGCTCGGCCTGGCTCTGCCCTGTGTAGCTGCACTGGGTCCGGCCATCCTGGAAGTGCCCTCTTCTCCCTTCGTCCTCACTGAAGCCCGGCGTCCCTGGGTCCTTGGCTTCTCCTGGGGTCTCTCTGTCTTCTCAGCTTTGTGCAGCCGGCAGAGCTTCCTCCAGCTGGCCTGCTTTGTCTGGAGGACAGCCTGGGGCCAAGGCTGAAAGGACCTGAGGCCGAAGAGCCGCCCATGACCTCCTGCGTGGACGGAAGGCCCCGCGGCTGCCCACTTGGCAGCCCCAGGCTTCGTCTCACGGCTCTGCCCCCCCTTCTTCAGCACTTTGCTGTTACTTCCTGAAAAACTGTTTTGCTGTACTCTTTCTGGAGTTTCACTTGGAAACTTCAGGTCCAGACCGAGGCCAAATGAGCTGGGGCTTCTGCTTTTTTCCATCTGGGAAGAGAAAGCCCCCTTCTCTGAGCTCAGCACGTCCAGGGGGGTCTTCCCTGCCCTGGCCGGGGCCCTGGGAGCTAGAATGACACTTCAGCGCCTCCCCACACCCCCACGTCTCCTTCGGGCCTCACACAGGTGACCCAGGGGGTCGGAGGGTGTGTTCATATTTGGGAAGGCGCCTTACCCCGCGCAGGTGCTCTGACCACAGCAGGGAGGGTGCCCGCTGTCCCTGGCAGAGCCCGTGAGCAAAGACCAGCCTCAGAAGCCCTGTCTGCCCAGGACTTGCAGCAGGTGTGCTCCCGGGCTGGGGGTGACCTGAGCCTGGCGGCCCGCCCTCCCCGAGGGGCTGTGAGTGCCTTGGAACAGGGTCCTTTCCGGTCTCCCCACAGACAGGCGTGTGGCATCTCCTTGGCATCTCCCCCTCGGGCAGTTGGGTAGCACTCAGAGGTGCTGAGGGATGGGTTAGCTGTGGTCTAGAAATAGAGGAAAGTGTGCAGGTTGGGACTGGGGGTTGGGGACGGGGGTCTGTCGTCCTGGACATTCCTCCCTGGCAGTGTGGGCCGTCATTGTTCTGGGTCCCATGTCCCCCGTCCATGGCGTGGCCACTCGGGCAGGCTCTGCTGCTCAGGTGAGAATGGGGGACAGAGCCCTTCGGCTGAGCAAAGCTCGCTCCACTTCCCTGAGGTCTCAAGCTTTTCCAAGCCCCCCTAAGGTGCCGGCTTGTTGTCTGGAGGGCAGGGCGGGGCCCCGGCCCTTTCACCGCCTCACCCCCCTGCTCCCCTCCAGGTCATCGGCAGCTCCCTCCTCTTCATCCACGACAAGAAGGAACAGGCCAAGGTGTGGATGATCGACTTTGGGAAAACCACGCCCCTGCCCGAGGGCCAGACCCTGCAGCACGACATCCCGTGGCAGGAAGGGAACCGGGAGGACGGCTACCTGTCGGGTCTGAACAACCTCGTCGACATCCTGACAGAAATGTGCCCGGGCGCCCCCCTCTCCTGAGGCCACCCTCCGCCCCACCTCGTCGCCACCCTGGCGTCTTCTCCCCCTTGCTTCCCTTCTCCTTCTGAATTTTTCCTTCACTTCCACCTGGGTGCAAGCCCTAGAACTGACCCTCCCGAACGGCACTACGAGACACTTTGTAGACGAGACGAGATTTTCTAGTTACTGCCTGATTGAAGGGTTTGGAGCTAGGGCTTCCGTTTTGCTTTCTCAATAGGATCTCCTACTGGCAGAGAAACGCCCAAACCCAGGCTTGGCCGCCTGCAGGGAGGTCAGTAGGGTTTAGACCTGGAGGGAGGTTCAGGTAGCCGTGGGGTTCCTGGCTCCAGCTAACAGAAGAGCCCCCCACCCCAAGCCTCTGGGCAGGTTACCTGTGGAAGCCTGCTGCTCCCTGGTGGCCAGTGCTATTGGCACCACTGTTAGGCACAGCCGGTTCCTGCCCCATCCTCTCAGCCTGGGGATGGGCTGGTGCTGTAAAAATAGGTGCCTGGTGCCAGGCTTTCTGGTATTTGGGGCACAAAACCACTGGGAACAGAATGTTGGCCACGAATAAAGTACCCTCTGCCTAGCAGCCTGGGGACTCCGAGAAATGCCGTGGTGGCCTTTGTAGGGCCACTAAAGCAGAGACCCCATCCATCCGGTATTGAAACCCTCCAGCATTGGGACAGACCCAGGAGCCAGAAGTCCAGACCCAACTTGACTGTGCTGTCTGACACTGGCCTTCCCAGGAGGGGGCAGGCAGGAGCTGCGTTCTCCCGTCTGTGATTTTCGCCCGTGAATTCAGAGGGACATTCTGCAACCCTGAGCTTCCAGGGATGCCACCCAACCCCCAGAGCCACTTATACCTCCCACTCCCCACCTTGCTGTTACAGGGTCCTCAGGGCTGGAGGGCAGTGGGCCAGGGCCCAGGCAGCCCCAGGGGAAAAAAGACAGAACCTGCCAAGGACATTCCTCTCCTGTCCCCTCACCTCCCAACTTCCTGGTGCCAGGTGGTCCACCTGCTGAACACCCAGGATGCTCGTGAGGCCCAGGGTCCCCAGCAGTGATGGGGCAGAGCTCCAGGCCAGCGCTAAGCAGGGAGGAGGCAGGAAGCTGGCTTACTGCCATCATTCCCCCACCCCCCCCCACCCCCCGCCCCCGAAATAAGTCTTAACGGCCTGAAGGGCTTAGACCTGCTTCCCAGATACGGTGTGAGCAGCTTCCAGAGTATGTGGAGGGTGCCAGGCATCTCTTCCTGGGATCTCTAGGTTGCTTGAAGATTCACAAGGAACCAACTATAAGCCTTATTTTAATTGTAAAGCAAGTAGGTCTACATTATTGAGAAGAATGTAAATTTGCGTGAGTTGTAAAGAACAAAAGTCCAGCTCTTTGGCCATTTGGAGCTGGGCCCCAGGTGTTCACCTTTGCTCTCGGAGGTTGGACCCATTGCTCTGCAGGGAGTTGGTCCAGGGACACTTGGAGATGATGTGTCCCCAGGGGTGTGTGCCTGGAGGACCAATCCAGGGGGAAGCCTTCCTGGGCTGCCCCCTGTCACCGCAGGGTCTCTGGGGGAACTGTCAACTTGCCCACGTGACACGTTCGTTTCCCTTTTCATGCTGGGTGAGTGACGGTTGGTGGGGGCAGAAGGTGGGACACATGAGGATGCATAAGTACAGAGTTTAAAAATGGAAATCACTTTTGAACTTCCTGGCTCTTGTTCAAAACAGCAGTGAGCTCCCGTGTGGGCTGCCTTGCTAAAGGTCACACCCCCTCCCGGCTGAGCACGAGAGACCTTGTGACACCACATGACCCTAGAAGGCAGAAGCACCAAAGTCAGCCCGGGGTCTTGGGAGCTGTAGTCAGCTGGGTCAGAAGGGACCCCGGGGGTCTGGGCTGCTCCTGTCTGCAGGGAAGGGACAGCATTAATTCAGATGTAAAATTCTACGACTGTGGGCTGGCCAAGTTACCCTCATTCTATCTATGAAAAGAGTTTGCTAAAGCAAATTAATGCTATGAACAAAAATTACAGGAGACCAACTTAACCAATTTAAGAGAACAAACTTTCCAAGCACTTTAGGCAGGCACCAGTTGTTTGCAAACAATGTGCTAATATGCCAGTGACTTGTTCATTAAAGGAGGCCCATAGGGCCTCTTACTGGCGATCTTTTGCTTTGAGTTACAGTATATATGTGAATGGTAGAAAGTGGCATCTTTCTAGGGTTAATGCTATTAGGGGTTTGGGGGGTTTGTAGTTCCCATGCTAGTTCTCTTGCACACCTACTCTCTCTCTCAACCCATTCTCCCCTCTGTCCCCCCACTCCCTTGACCGAGCGGGATAGATGGATCCTGGAATGTGATTTCCCAGAACCCCTGCCCAGGCGGTCTGAAAACCTTCCCCAGCCAGCCTGGTCCAGGCAGGGACTCCCTGGGTCCCGGCCGTGCAGGTGCCAGGAGGGTGGGACGTGGTGTGCACACCTGCGCACAGGTGAGTGGGCGCCCTTTCTGCCCTGTCCCCATGGGGCCCCGGGGCCCTTGGGGTTCAGCACTGCTCAGCAGTGGAGGGAGGTATCTCAACTGCTTGTCCCAGATGTGCCTTTAGTGTCATGTAAGAAGTTTTTAAGTTATATTTATTTTGTCGGGTTTTTTTTAATTGCACAAAACACTAAGTCTGAGAGGCTGGATTCTGTTTCTCCTTTAAAGCTTTGCCTTCTTTCTGAACTTCCTTTCCCACCCAATGGAAAGAGCCGGGTGCAGCCCTGGCCGTCCTCCCACCCTACCCCACCACCCTCCGCCATGGACTCTTTCCACGCTTCGCTGTATTTAGCTTTGAGTTTCTCTGCGTCTGGTCAACCCCCGTGTGTATATAACCCAGGCCGTTGCTTGGGAAGAAGCAGGGCGCTCACCCCCTGCCAGTGCCTTTTTCTGGAGGAGAGAACTCCCCTGAGCGTCCTCCTTCCTCCTGCACCCCTCTCCCCGCCACACCTTTGGAGAAAACTGAGCTGTTACAAACCCCCGCACAGTGCCTGGCAAACAGACTGCAGATGCTCTGTACCTTCCTGAATAAAGGCCCTGGAGACCACGGTGCTGGGTGCTGTCTGCGTGTGGTCCTTGTCACCCCAAGCCCTCCAGGAGTGTCTGGGGGTGAGGGGGTCTTTGGTAGCTGGAGGATCCAGTGGGGGCTATGACAACCCCCAGGGGTGGGGGTCAGATTTGGGTCATATTTTAATCTGCAAAGGATTTTAAACACTCTTCAAATCTGCTCTTTTCTGCTCTCTCCATGAAAACTTTTACATAGCAGCTCAGGGACGAAGCAACAAACTGCTCCCCACCTTCCCCACCCCGGGCTGGCCGAGCTGCCAGCAACTTTTGCTTATGGTGCTCTGTACGAGGCACTGGGTGCTTGCATCCGTAGTCCCCTTTGATCCCTGTATTAACTCCATGACTAAGGCCGTATAGTCTACAGATGCGGAAACTGAGGCTTAGAGCAAACACCTTGACCTGGGTAATAAGTGGGAAGCAGGGATTCAGATCCAGAATTTGTCTGGTTTCAAAACCAGTTGTCTTCCTCCCTCCCTAGGGAGCATCTAGACGGCAGAGAGCTTGGCTTATCTTTACCCTGCATCCCAGGCGCTAAGCACCGGGCCTGGCACGTAGTAGCTGCCCGGCGAGGGTTTGATGGACTCATGAATGGCCGTGTGGCTGGGATGGCCAAGAAAGACAGCTGAGAACAGGAGCCCCTGCAGCACATCAAACATTCGCCATGCACTTCCCTTCAGGCCTCTCCAGCTCTGGATAGCTAGTGGCTTCATTTGCAGAACTCAGAATTCTGTATCTGGGGGCTGGTGCCTCCTTCCTTTATCATTCTGAAAAATTATAGGACAAAAGTACAAAAAGGCCACAGTGCCTTTGCACCTTCTGTCCCTTCTGCCTGGACTGCTCTCCCCAGGTTATCATGTGGTAACTGTGCTCGTTCCGGATTCTCACACCCGTATCTCATTCCTGCCCCACAGCTGGCTCAGTAGGCTCCAACCATTGTCTACACAGGTTCACGCAAACTGCTTCCTGCCCTTCCTCCCCTGTCAGCCCAGAGCACCGGGAGGTACCCAGCCCCGTGCCCGTGTAACCCTGAGGTCTGGGGGATTTAATCCGCCTATGGTACAAACTTTTCCCCAATGGGAGATGAGAACCGGTCAGTAGGTCCCTGCCCCTTCACCACACCCCTCCCTGACGGATGCATCCTGATTGGCTTCCCCGAAAGTGGTCCTATGAGATCAAGCAACCAGCTGCACTTAGTGGGGCTTGCACTCTGACAGAGCAGCAGGAAATAAGCCTCCTCCTCAGGCTTTTCTCCCTGGGGAACCTGAACAGAGCTACACCATCGTTTAGATCTTGGCTCCCATGTTGCCTCCTTGGAGAGGTCTCTGAACCCCCAGCTAAAGCAAGCATACCCCAGCCGCGGTCTCAGTGCCCTGTCTCATCTCCCACGCTGTTGCTCAGGGTTCAAAACCATCTACAGGACTTGGGGTCTGTCTCTTCCATTGCGACACTGCCCCTGAGCGTGGGGACTTGACCTTTTAACTGTTGTTTTCAGTGTCTCGCAGTGCCAGGTACAGGTGCTTAGGGAATGTTGATGGGGTCCCTGAGCACCTGCGTGACCGTGGCAGTTGGGCACACAGACGCCCCTTCTTAGGCAGGAGAACAGCTCCCAGGTCGTGTGGCTTCTCTGGCCTCGGTCCTCTCCTGCGATCTTATCTGCGCCCCTTTCAGCCAGCCATTCTCAGTGTCTCTCCAGATCTTGCTGTTGCCGGTAATTGACCAGTAAAGGCACTCAACAAGTACTTTCTGGAGTGGGTGAGTGACACTCCCTCTTCTCATCCTTTCTGCTGTGGTTACCCCCCGCCCAGGGCTTTGTGATCACCCCCAACCCATGTGGAGCCCCTGTGGCCGTGAAACCCCGGCCTCCTGTGTCCACCTGGGTTTCCCTGCTCAGCCTCCTGTGTCCAGCGCACAGGCTGATGGAGATGCTCCTTCAGCCCTTCAGGGGTGGTGCCACTGTCCCCCACTCCCGCCCGCCCTGGGACTTGGGCCCCCCACCGGAGGACGGTCCTCTCAAGCGCTGCAGTTAGGGCACCTGGGGGCATCCAGGCCTTTTCAGCTTCTGCACCCCTCATCCTGCTAACCTGGAGTGGACGCCACACATCCCCTAGAGGCTCTGGCCACAGAGAAAGGACCAGACCCCAGGCCATGGGGAGACCCTTAGAGGGGCCTGGGCACCACCAGGGCGCGGGCCCCTGGGTGGGGAAGAGCTGTTCTCTGGCTCAGTTAATGGGATCTTGGGTCTTTCTGCCTGCTTCAGACAAACTTCACTGGCCAAGGCGGCCTGTCGAGCTCTGCCTGCCCTGGGAAGGGAGAGTCAGCCTGGGAACCAGTGGAGCTCGGGGAGCCTGCTGCCTACAGGCCCCGTCCATCCTGGATGGAGACGGGATCAGCGGGGTAGTGGGGTTCTGAGTCCTTCCAGCGCGGCCCAGCCAGCAGGGAGGTCCCGGCAGCAGGGAGGAGTGCCACCTCTTTCCCTCCACGGTTCTCAGCTGGCTGGGCGTCTGCACAAAACAGCCGGAAGCAGCTGAGCACATTCATCTGCTTCTTGGGAGAATCTACCCCAGTCAAGGCGCTGCAGTGAGGTTCCATCCGCTGCAGATGAAACCCATTTCAGTTATACCCCTGGGAACCAGGCTGGCTCTGTGGACCCACTGGACTCGCGGTGGGATGGCTAGGGGCCCAAACTCCTTCATCCCACGGACTCTATAAGCCCCTCTCTAAGCAGAGGCCCAGGGTGGCCTTTCAGGCGTCAGGCAGCTCTATCAGCACAAAGCCCGGAAGACTGACGGCTGGTGCAAAGGGAAAGCGCTGGCCCTCCCAGAACGAGGGCAGCCCACAGAGCCCGGCCACTGACTGGGGCCTGCCCTCCTCGCCTTCCACCTGCCCCTCGCTCCACTGGACCACCTGCTGACACAGCTGCCTCGCTGCCTCCAGACCGGTGGGCAGGCCGACTTCTCAACCCCACCCTGTCCGCTTTCTAGGGTGACAGACTGTGCGGGACAGTCCTGCGTCATGGGGAACCTGAAGGTCAGTCACCCTGCTGCTTCCCAGGACCACTTCTGGCACCAGCCACCTCGGCTGGGTTCCCTGAAACACGGAACCCGGGGTAAAAGCTTATGAGATAACACTTCATTGAGAAGAGCGGTCCCAATACTGAAGTCTGGGGAGTCACGGGGCTTAACACAGTGGTTTTTTCACCTTTTGAGGATCACAGATGGCTGAGATAATCTACAGGGAGCCATGAGCCCTCTTCCCAGAAAAATGTCCATAAGCATATACATAAACAAACGTACGTACAAATTTAGGGACTCCTAGACACCCCCCAAAGTCCCTTGAAAATATCCCGGATGGTCTACGGGCCCTGGTTTAAGAACCCTTGGATTGTAATAGCCCTTCCTAATAATACATTAGGGACACGTGCCCGCCTCCCCTCGCTGCATGGACATCTCTGTGCATCAGAGACCTGCCCGGCCTCTGCAACCCCCGTTTCCCCGCCCTTAACCACGCAGCCTTCTGTACAGGCACCACCTTTGAACTACGGCCCACCTGCTTTTAAGCAAAGCTTTATGGGAAACAACCATGTCCATTCCTTTATGTACTGCTTCTGGTTGCTTTCATATTAAACAGCAGAATTGAGTAGTTGCCAGAGACTGAACAGCTGCAAAGCCTAAAGTATTTACTATCTGACCCTTTATCAAAAAGTCCTCCAACCCCTGCCTTAGAATAACGGTGACCACTGATGAAGAATTGCTACCTGTCAGGCACCATACCAGGTAATTTAAGGCTACATAGTTTGATCCTTATAAAAACTTCATGAAATGAGCTTTGTTAACCCCATTTTGCACACAAGAAAGAAGAGGCACAGAGAGGGTGAGTAACTTATCTAAGATCACACAGCCGATAAGCAACAGACCAGGTCTTGAACCAAAACTCGAGATCTTTCCATGACCCTGCATGACTGAGTTTCCTCAAGCAGCAGGGCTTGTCCCTACACCTGGCTGCATCACAGGATTGCTGGAATGGCCCGTTGTCAAGCCAGGAGTCCTGGTTTTGGCGACTGTAAACCTGACCAGGCCCTGGGAATGTTAATCCCAAGCATGGCCTTCTCCTGGGGCTGGGGGATGAGCTGCAGAACCCCCAAGACCAACAGGCTGGACCTGGTCTCCAGCCAGCCTGGGGGAGTCAGGGGTGGAGGGAGACCCTGGATCAGGTGCTCTCTGATGAGGCACTGTTTGTTCTAGACTCTGTGGGACCCTGCAGGGAAGTGCAGCCTGCACAGCACCGTGACACCAACACTCAGACTCACACTGCTCCCCCCACCCCACCCACAGCAGACCGTGCAGAGCCAAGTTCACTTGCCAGTTCACAGGCTGACTCACACGCCTTTCCACAGAAAAACAGAAGACGCGTCCTAGCTTTCGAAAACACCAGGAAACAGCACGTGTGTCATTTTTCTCTCTTTACTGTGACAGCTGTGGCCTGCTCCTGGCTTTCCGTGTGCCGTGTGCAGGCCTGAGGTGACAAATTCAGCAGAGAAGTCAGGAAGGGAGTGGAAAGTGCTGAGTGAGAAGAGGGCTTTCACACTTTAGCAAGAGGTGAGGGCTTGCGGTTATTTCGTTTTTTTTAAGAAGAAAATAACTAGTTTGATATAATACTGACAACAATAATAATTTAAGAAAGGGAAGTGCTTCCCTGACTAGGTACCTGTCTCAAAACACAACCCAAAGTCACAGACTGGGTGGCTTAAACAACAAAAATTAATTTTCTCCCACTTCCGGAGGGTGGAAGTCCCCGATGAAGGTCTGGCAGGGCTTGGTTTCTGGTGAGGGTTTCTCTCTTCCTGGCTTGCAGATGCTGCCTTCTCACTGTGTCCTCACACAGCACAGTGGCTGGGAGTGGGAGAGTCAGCTCCTGTGTCTCTTCCTCTTCTTCTAAGGGCACCAGCTCTATCTGATTAGGGCTCCACCATTATGACCTCACTTAACTTTTATCAGGCCCTCACAGACCCCATCTCCAAATACAATCACTTCTGGGGATTAGGGCTTCAACATATGAATGGGGCAGGGAGAGACACAGTCCATAACACAGCTCCTGTGCTACCTAACTTCAGGGACTGTTTCCAACTCCATCTTCCAGTCCTGTACCTTCCAAACTGGTGAATTAGTAAAGCAGTTTGGGGGTGGGTTTGGGGCGTGCAACGCTAGTTTCTGTGGTTTGCAATGTGGTTTGCAACCTGTATTTGGGTTATTTTAAAAATAGTTTCTGCAAATCATGGACAACCAGCATCTTACTGAGACAATTTGCTGTCGACAGCAGCCCTGTTTTATTTCAATGGGAAAAAATGCCCAATTTTAGTCATGCTTTCAAGAACACATGCTGGAGTGAAATCAAGACTGCAGCCTACAGAGGCTGCTGAAATAATGCGGCCACTTCAGGGGAGGGTGCCCCCTTCTGGACAGTGATGTGCATTACAAGGTGCATGAAGAAAAGGAAAATGGATGGAGAGTTCGTTGAATTTCCAGGTCTGGGAGCCCCGCTGCTCAGCGAGACTCCTTCTTCTGCTGTCCCCCAGGAATGCCCTGGGGAAGAGAAAGTTCCCTTCCTCTCATGGCTTCTCCAAGCCTAGCTACATCTTTAACTAACAGGGACGCAGTGGCCGTGGCAATGATGAAGGAATCACCAACTACCATTACAGAGGGCTCAGTGTCGGGTGGGGAGGCATGGCGGTGAGCACGGTACGTACATTACCTCATTTAATCCTTAAAACACCCAGCTGAGGGAGGTATTGTTAGTATTACTACCTGTGCTGTCTAAATCAGGGAACTGAGGCTTAGAGAGGTTGAGTAATTTGACCAAGCTTGCACTGCAAGTAAATACCAGCTGTGGACCCAGGTGTACAGGCGTGGCGTGGAGGTGGGCAGTAAGCAGGCACGTGCGATGCAGTGTGAAGAGGGCCATGTTGGGGTAAACATGGGGCTCCACGGGGCACAGAGGAGGGTGCCTGATTCAGGAGAGGCATAAGAAGGCCACTGGAGAGAGTCTTTGCAGAGGAGGTGCCAACCAAGGTCGGTTGACAGGCTCAGTAGGAATTATCTGGAAGGGGAGGGCAGGTAGAGGGAAGAGAACCTGCAAAGCCACAGAGGCACATGGGAGGACACGGGTCAGCTGTCACTCAGGTGGCAGGAGCACAGGGTCTGTGCGGGGCTGAGGTGGCGGATGGGACTGGGGGATGGGCAGGGCCCTATCACAGGGCTGGTGAGCCCAGTGCGGTGCGTGGACTTCCCCCCCCACCCGATAAGGGGCCGTTCTATAGGCTCTTACACCAGGACGTGACGAGATCGCCATTGGCACATGGCGGATGTCTCTGGCTGCCTGTGCCTTGGGGGTGCGCTGGGGGGACGGACGAGGTGAGGGGATTCGTTAGGAGGAGGTTAGGATAAGCCAGAAGAGAAATACTGGGGTGCTGAAATGAGGCGAAGGCTGTGGGCTGCAGAGATGTGAGAGACGCAGTGTATGTGCCCTTCCATGAGTGGCCGCAGGAGGGCTGGGGCTGGGGGGCCCAAGAGCGACCAGCTGGTAGATTGGGGCAGGGTGACACCACTCCCCCAGGGGAAAGGCGGGGAGGAGAAGCAGGATCGGGGTCGGGCTAGGGGGAGCAGATCGTGAGTTTAGTTTGGACGTCCTGAGTTAGAGGTGCCTGGGGCACATCCACGTGGAGCCGTCCTCGGACAACTGGGCACACGGGCCTGGAGTTCAAGAGCCAGGCCCGGGGGGAAACGATGCTTCTGGAGCCGTCGGGACAGACTGTGGGCTTCCCCAGGGAGGCCGGAGCAGGGAGAATGCACAATATCACCAGAAGTAAGAAAAGCAGAATTCAGAATTGTACGTGCAATTTAGCCCGGGTTTTTGGAGTTAAAAGGAAACCATCAGATTATTAACGGTGTTTTTTTTGTGTGATGGGATCATGAGTGCTTTTAATTTCCTTCCTTACCGTTTTCTATTTAATCAAAACTTTCCCAGCAAGCATAATTTGCTTCCATAATCAGAATTTTGTTTTAGTCACTACCTCTGTAACCAGATCATCTGGAACCCTCCCGGCAGCGGTGGGCACCACTTTCCGAGTCCCCCAGCCCTTCTGGTGCTTATCACACACTGTTGTATTTGTTGAACTGCAGGAGGGTCTGAGTCCTGGTCATCCCAATGTCCTCAGCTCCAGCCCAGGACCTGGCACGCAGAGGTGGCATGATAAATGTCTCATGAATGGAAAAATAAAACCTAAAAGGCCTACCACAAAACATGTACCCCAGAGCCTTGCCAGTGCCCTTGTCAGGGTTCACAGGCTTGGGCATCAGACAGGAGCTTGCTTTTTACGGAGCTCTCAATCCTTGGCAAAATCTGTTTATAAAGAAAGATATATTTGTAAATGCTAATGAAATGCTAATATGAAATAAGGATCAGTAATGAATAATATATCAACTCAGAAATGAGCTCATAAAGAGCAACGCTACTCATTGACATATATACACTACAAAACGTAAAATAGATAGCTAGTGGGAAGCAGCCGCATAGCACAGGGAGATCAGCTCGGTGCTTTGTGACCACCTAGAGGGGTGGGATAGGGAGGGTGGGAGGGAGGGAGATGCAAGAGGGAGGAGATATGGGGATATATGTATACATATAGCTGATGCACTTTGTTGTACAGCAGAAACCAACACAACATTGTAAAGCAATTATACTCCAGTAAAGATACAGTAAAAAAAAAAAAAGATGCCATATAAACCCAGGTTCTAACCACCTCCTCCAAGGTACTCATCACCGGGTGCTCCCATATGTATGCGCAATGCACACATTAATAAACTTCTGTCTGTTTTTCTCTTGTTAAAAAAAAAAAAAAAAAAGCAACGCTACTTTCATAGGGGAAAATTTGGTGGTAAATAGTCCCAAGTTTTTAAAGCACATACATACCCTCTGACTGAGCAAAACTGTCCAGGTGTTTACTTATAGATACCATAGCCCATATGTCCGATGACACTGACACAAGTATATTTATTCCAGGACAGCAAAAGATTGCAAACGCCCTCCGTGTCATCGTGGGGACTCTCTACATGCATCCTTCTAACGCAGCTGTTACAAAGAACGAAACGGCTCTATCAGTACTGAGAGGCAACCCACTCCAGAGCATATAGTTAATTGGAAAAAAGCTAGGCTGATAACAGTGTATGTTCGTTATTGTGTAGACTCTTTGGCAACAATACTTGCTTCCGGGGGTGGGGAGAGCTGTGGGTGGGATCCTGTGGGAGGGGGCCTCTTCTCACTGCAGTGTGTCTTTTTGTTACTTTGAGTTTTGTACCATGTTTAGGTACTCCCATATGAAAAAATTAATAAAATAAGATAAATAAATATTTAGTGAGGCACAATACCAAGCTATAGCAAATACATATTTTATTTTATCTATTAATTTTTTTGGCTGTGCCACACAGCCTGTGGGGATCTTAGTTCCCTGACCAGGGATCGAACCCCAGCCCCCGCAGTGAAAGCATGGAGTCCTAACCACTGGACCGCCAGGGAATTCCCAGCAAATACATATTTTAAACCACAGCGTGTTGTATTTTGTTCTCCCCTTTTCAGACAAAGTTCTGCTCAGAAACACTAACCTCTCTCATTTTCAGGCAGTGCAACTCTCCTACCTATGTATCTTAACAGATTCTCTTGAAAAAAGTTTAGATGAAGGACCGGTTTGGTTGTTTCTTTAGAAAATGAGATTGAGGGGCTTCCCTGGTGGCACAATGGTTAAGAATCCGTCTGCCAATGCAGGGGACAAGGGTTCGAGCCCTGGTCTGGGAAGATCCCACATGCCACGGAGCAACTAAGCCCGTGAACCACAACTACTGAGCCTGCGCTCTAGACCTTGTGAGCCACAACTACTGAGCCCACGTGCCACAACTACTGAAGCCCGATGCCTAGAGCCCGTGCTCCACAACAAGAGAAGCCACTGCAATGAGAAGCCCACGCACCACAACAGAGAGTAGCCCCCTCTCGCCGCAACTAGAGAAAGCCCGTGTGCAGCAACAAAGACCCAACGCAGCTGAAAATAAATAAATAAATAATTTTAAAATGAGATTGAATGTGCCATATCTGACTTTTCTGCCCTTTTCTTGCTTCCAGTCCCATGAAGGGGTCATTCAAGGAGCTACCAGCTGCTACGTGGAGCAGATTAGGTTGCAGGTGGCCTGTGAGGATGGTGGTGGGCTACTGGGAAGGTGCAGGTGGGTTGGAGGAGCCATACGTGGAAAAGCCCCTGACCCTCATCTGCCTGAGGTTGTTGGCCCTCTCATTTGCTAACTGGTGTGAGAAGAACCTTGCTGGGTCCAGAGGTGGGAACTACTGCTCGGAGCTGTGTGGGCTTGAGCTTCAGTTTCCTTCCCTATGACATAGGCATTATCTCAGGCTCAAAGGATCACAAAGGAGGGAAACCCCTGCACCTTCCAAGCAGGACACAAGCTCTGGATCCAGCCCCAGAGCATCATTCCCTTGGATCTCCTGTGAATGGTGCTCCCTGGAACCCACAACCTGGGCCTTTGGGCTTTATTCCAACTGGAGAACCCCAAGAACCACCCCTGAGGGTCTGTGGTGGACATTGGCCAGGTGGTGGCTTGGGGTGCGATCAGAGGGAATGAGTGTGTCCTAGGTCCCCAGGGGAGTGGGAGGTCAGTATCCAGGAAACTGACCAAAGAGTTAGTAGGGCTTTAAACAGTGTGGGGTCAAGAAGCAAAGGAGCACAAGAGTGTGAGAGGAGGCGTCCAGGGCAAGGTGCTGAGGGCCTGGTTTTGCTGGATGCTGGGTGAGGGCTGGACAGGCTGCCCCTTAAAAGTGAAGGGCCAGGCTCACAGGTGGGAATTTTGTTGGACTCCACAAAACAGAAGGAGAGATGGTCCTCAACATTCTTCCCCTAGACGCTGCCTGGAGTCTCCCTCCAGGCTGTCCTCCCACCCTGCTGAGGCCCAGGAGGTCTGGCTCCCCTGGCTGCTGGCTGTGGGCATTGTGATTCACACAGGCCTTGTGCTGGCAAACACCCAGGGTCTTTAGAGAAAAGTGTTAGAGATTTGTGATTTGGGGGCCTGTACAGGCTTTAGTTTCCAAGACCTGTACTTCTATAGGGCACCAGGGGCTCAGGGCTGAGTCAGACTGGGAAATTTGGGACATTACTAAATGCACCAACATACATGTATGTAGACTACCAGAAGGAGAGGAGAGAGAGAAAGAAGCAGGGGAAAAAATCATTAGAAGATATGTATGAAAGACAGACTTTTAACATTTGATGAAAATCACTAATCTACACATCCAAGAAGCTCAACAGACTCTTAGTATAAACACAAACACTTCAT
This sequence comes from Lagenorhynchus albirostris, assembly GCF_949774975.1. Lineage (NCBI taxonomy): Eukaryota > Metazoa > Chordata > Mammalia > Artiodactyla > Delphinidae > Lagenorhynchus > Lagenorhynchus albirostris. Next base: position 23,381,624 of record NC_083096.1, on the reverse strand, counting down.
AGAATAAATCCTGGAAGACAAAGCTAAAGAGAAAATATTGAAAGCAGCAAGAGAATAATGACTTGTCACATATAAGGGAACCCCAATAAGATTATAGCTAACTTCTCATTAGAAACAATGAAGGCCAGAAGGCACTGGCATGACATTTCAAAGTGATGAAAGAAAAAAAAAAAAACAGAGTCTTATATCCAGCAAAACTATCTTTGAAAAATGAAGGTGAAAGAAAGACATCCTCAGTTATAAAGACAATAAAATATGTTGCTAGCTGACCTATCTCACAAAAAAATACAGGGAGAAGGGAGAAGCAGAACTATTTCTTTTCACAAGCAGCATGATCTTGCATATGGAAGATCCTAAGTATCTACTAAACAAACTATTTGAACTAATATACAAGTTCAGCAAGGTTGAAGGATACAGGACCAATATAGAAAACTCAACTGTATTTCTATATACTTGCAATGAATAATCTGAAAATAAATTTAAGATCTATTTAAAATAGCATCAAAAAGAATTAAATAGGAATAAATATAACAAAAGAAGCAAAAAACTTAACCTCTGAAAACTACACAGCATTACTGACAGAAATTAAAGAAGACATAAATAAATGGAAAAGCATCCCATGTTCATAGATTGGAAGACTTAATATTGTTAAGATGTCACACATCCTAAGTTGATCTACAAATCCAATATAATCCCTATTAAAATCCAAGCTGGTTGGATTTTGCAGAAATTGACATATTGATCCTAAGATTTATGTGGAAATAAAGGGATCCAGAATGGCCAAGACAATCTTAAAAAAAAAAAAAAAAGAACAAAGATAGAGGACTCATACTTCCTGATTTCAAAATTTTCTAAAAAATTAGAACAACCAACAGAGGTGTGACCAAGATGGCAGAGTAAGAAGACCCTGAGCTCATCTCTTCCTGGCACATCAAAATTCAACTATTTACAGAGCAACTATCTATGAGAATGACCTGAAAACTAGTAGAAGAGATTTTCCACAACTAAACTAAAGGTATAAAGAAGGAACCATAATGAAATGAGTAGAAGGGGTGGAGATATGATATAGTCAAGACCCATATCCCTGGGTAGGTGAGCCACAAATGGGAAGATAATCACAACTGCAGAGGTTCTCCCCAAGGAGTGAGGGGTTTGAGCCCCACATCAGGCTCCCCAGCCTGGGGGTCCTTCACCAGGAAGATGAGTCCCCAGAATGTATGACTTTGAAGGCCAGCAGGGCTTGCATATAGGAGAGATGGAGGGCTGTAGGAAATGGAGACTACAATCTTAAAAGGCTCATGTAAAATCTCACATGCTCTGAGACCCAGTGCAGAGGTAGTAATTCAAAAGGAACCTGGATCAGACCCACTTGCTGATCTTGGAGAGCCTCCCAGAGAGGCAGGAGGAAACTGGGACTCCCTCTGGGTGCATAAATGCTGGCAGCAGCCATCTGGGGGAGCTCATTCTACCACAAGGACATTGGTGCTGGAAAGCACTATTTTGGAGTCCTCCCTCTAGCCTATTAGTGCCAGAGGCTTACCTGCCACCAGTAGGCCAGCACCAGTGTCAGGTGTCCCCAGGTCCCACAGTCAGTCACCCTGGAACCCAGCCCTGCCCACCAGCAGGCTGGCAGCCCATTCACAAGGCAGGGCCTAGCAACCAACCAGACCATGACCCATCCCTGCTGACCAGTGCATTCACAGTAGTCAGCGCTGCCACACTAGAAGGACCCATGTAGCCCAGAACATATAGTTCTGGTGACAAGAGGGGAGTGGGCCGCTGGACCCCATTGAACTTCTCCTATATAAGGCCACTTCTCCAAGATCAGGAAAGGTAACCAACCTATCTAATACCTAGAAATAAACACAGAGAATTAGACAAAATGAGGAGACAAAGGAATATGTTCCAAATGAAGGAGAAATAAAAGAAGAATTAAGTGAAGTGGAGATGAGCAATCTACCTGATAAAGAGTTCAAGGTAATGATCATAAAGATGTTCAACAAACTCAGGGGAAGAAAGGATGAACCCAGTGAGAAACTTAACAAAGAGTTAGAAAATATAAAGAAGAACCAAGTGGAGATGATGAATATAATAACTGAAATTAAAAATATACTAAAAGGAATCAACCAAAGATTAGTAGATTAGTAAAGGAATGGATCAGTGAACTGGAAGACAGAGTAGTGAAAATCACCCAAGCTGAACAGAGAAAAGAATTTTTAAAAAATGAGGATAGTTTAAGAGACCTCTGGGGCAACATCAACCATACTAACATTTGCATTATATGGCTCCCAGAAGGAGAAGAGGAGTGAAAGGGGCAGAGGACTTATTTGAGGAAATAATAGCTGAAAACTTCCCTACCCTGGGAAAGGAAACAAGCATACAAGTCCAGAAATCACAGAGAGTCCCAAATAAGATGAACCCATAAAGGTTTATACCAAGATGCATTATAATTAAAATGGCAGAAATTAAAGTTAGAGAGAGAATCTTAAAAGCAGGAAGAGAAAAGCAACTAGTTACTTACAAGGGAACTCACATAAAGCTATCAATTAACTTTCAGCAGAAACACTACAGGCCAGAAAGAAGTGGCATGATATATTCAAAATGATGTAAGGAATAAACCTACTACCAAGAACACTCTACCTAGTAAGTCCATCAGTCAGATTTGAAGGAGAGATGAAGAGTTTTACAGACAAGCAAAAGTTAAAAGATGTCAGCATGACTAAACTGGCTTTAAAAGAAACGTTAAAGGGGGCTTCCCTGGTGGCGCAGTGGTTGAGAGTCCACCTGCTGATGCAGGGGACATGGGTTCGTGTCCCAGTCCGGGAAGATCCCACATGCCGCAGAGCGGCTAGGCCTGTGAGCCATGGCCACTGAGCCTGCGCATCCGGAGCCTGTGCTCCGCAATGGGAGAGGCCACAACAGTGAGAGGCCTGCGTACCGCAAAAAAAAAGAAATGTTAAAGGAATTTCTTTAAGCAAAGAAGAAAAGACCATAAATAGAAATATGATAATTATGAAAGGAAAAAATTTCATTGGTAAAGGCAAACATACAGTTAATGTAGTAGATCAAGCACTTATAAAGCTAGTAGGAACATTAAAAAACAAAAGTAGTAAAATCATCTATATCAACAATAAGCAGTTAAGGGATACACAAACAAACAAGATGTAAAATATTATATCTAAAACATTAAACATGAAGGAAGGAGTAAAAATTAGGGGTTGTTAAAATGCCTTCAAACTTAAGAGATAATCAACTTAATCATGTATGTATATGAAATAATAATAGTGTTATATATGAACCTCATTGTAACCACAAACCAAAAATCTATAATAGATACATACACAAAAAAGAGAAAGTAGTCCAAATATAACACTAAAGATAGTCATCAAATCATAAGGGAAGAGAGTAAAAGAAGAAGAAAGGTACAAAAAAGAACTATCAAAACAACCAGAAAACAATTAACGAAATGGCAATTTGTACATATGTACAATTCATGTACAATTCATGTACAATTTGTACATGAATAATTAGTTTAAGTGTAATGGACTAAATGTTCCAGCCAAAAAACATAGAGTGGCTGAATATATTTTAAAAAAATTTTTTAAAAATTTTTTAAATATTTTTTTTAAATATTTTTTAAATATTTTTAAAAATATATTTTTAAAAATATATTTTAAAAAAAATTTTAAAAAAATTTTTTAAAAAGACCCATATATATGCTGCCTAAACGTGACTCACTTCAGATATAAGGGCACACACAGACTGAAAGTGAAGGGATGGAAAAAGGTATTCCATGCAAACAGAAACATAAAGAAAGTTGGGTAGCAATACTTATATCAGATGAAATAGACTGTAAAACAAAACCTGTAAAAAGAGACAAGGACATTTCATAACAATAAAGGGATGAATCCAGTAAGAATATGTATAACAATTGTAAGTGAATAAGGGCCCAATATATGAGCACCTAAATACATAAAGCAAATATTAACAGACATAAAGGGAAAAATTGACAGTAACACAATAATAGTAGGGAATTTTAACACCCCACTTACAACAATGGACGCATCACCCAGACAGAAAGTCAATAAGGAAACACTGGCCTTAAATGATACATTAGGCCAGATGGAATTAATAGATATGAAGAGAAAATTTAATCCAACACCAGCAGAATACACATTCTTTTCAATTACACATGGAGCTTTCTTCAAGATAGATCACATACTAGGCCACAAAACAAGTCTCAATAACTTGAAGAAGATTGAAATCATATCAAGCATCTTTTCCTGCCACAATTATATGAGACTAGAAATCAAATACAAGAAAAAATATTTAAAAATCACAAACATGTGGAGGTTAAACAATACACTACTAAACAACCAATGGGCCACTGAAGAAATCAAAGAGGAAATCAAAAAATATCTGGAGAGAAATGAAAATAGAAACACAATGATCCAAAATCCGTGGGATACAGTAAAAGCAGATTTAAGAGGGAATTTTGTAGTAATACAAGCCTAACCTAGGAAACAAGACAAATCTCAAATAAATAATCTATCCTTATACCTAAGGAAACTAGAAAAAGTTTGCGAATATAACCCAAAAGTAGTGGAAGGAAAGAAAAAATAAAGATCAGAGCATAGGGCTTCCCTGATGGCACAGTGGTTAAGAATCCGCCTGCCAATGCAGGAGACATTGGTTTGAGCCCTGGTCCGTAAATATCCGACATGCTGTAGAGCAACTAAACCTGCACACCACAACTACTGAGCCTGCATGCCACAACTACTGAAGCCTGCGTGCCTAGAACCCATGCTCCACAATAAGAGAAGCCACTGCAATGAGAAGCCCATGCACCGCAATGAAGAGTAGCCCCCGCTCACCACAACTAGAGAAAGCCTGTGCATGGCAGTGAAGACCCAACACAGCCAAAAATAAATAAATAAAATAAAGAAATTTATTTAAAAAAAAGATCAGAGCATAAATAAATAAAATGGAGACTGAAAAAACAATAGAAAAGATCAATGAAGCTAAGAGCTGGTTCTTTGAAAAGATAAACAAAATTGATAAACCTTTAACCAGACTCCTCAAAAAAAAAAAAAAAAAAAGAGGGCTCAAATAAATACAATCAGAAAGGAAAATAGAGAAGTTGCAACCAGCACCACAGACATACAAAGGATCATATAAAGATTACTGTGAACAATTATGTGCCAATACAATGGACAACCTAGAAGAAATTGATAAGTTCCTAGAATCTTACAATCTCCAAGACTGAATCAGGAAGAAATAGAAAATATGAGTAGACTGACTACCAGTAATTAATTTGGATCAGTAATAATAGTAATATTTTAAAAACTCCTAACAAACAAAAGTCCAGGACCAGATAGCTTCACAGGTGAATTCTACCAAACATTTAAAGAAGAGTTAACACCTATCCTTCTCAAACTATTTAAAAAAAATTGAAGAAGGAATGCTTCCAAACTCATTGTACAGGCCAGCATCAACTTGATATGGAAACCAGACAAAGATACCACAAAAAAATAAAATTACAAGCCAACATCAATGATGAATATAGATGAAAAAATCCTCAACAAATATTAGCAAACCAATTCAATCATACATTAAAGATATACACCTTGATCAAGTGGGATTTATCCCAGGGATGCAAGGATGGTTTGATATCTGGAAGTCAGTCAATGTAATACTACACATTAAAAAACTGAAGAATAAAAACCATGTGATTATCTAAATAAATGCAGAAAAAGCTTTGGACAAAATCCAACATCCATTTATTATAAAAACACTCAACAAAGTGGGTAGGGAATATACCTCAACATAGTAAAGGCCATACAAGACAAACCCACAGCCAACATCATACTCTGCAATGAAAACATTTCCTCAAAGATCAGGAACCAGGCAAGGAGCCCACCCTAATCACTTTTATTCAGCATATTATTGGAAGGCCTATCCACAGCAGTCAGACAAGAAAAAGATATAAAAAGAATCCAAATTGAAAAGGAAGAAATAAAACTGTCACTCTTTGCAGATGACAAGATACTATATATAGAAAATCCTAAGGACACCACCAAAAAATATTAGAACTAAGAAATGAATTCTGTAATGTTACAGGATACAAAATTAATATATGGACATCTGCTGTATTTCTATACACTAAAAATGAACTATAAGAAGAGAGATTAAGAAAATAATTCTATTTATAATGGCATCAAAAAGAATAAAATACCTAGGAATAAATCTAACCAAGGAGGTAATAGACCTGTACTCAAAAGACTATAAGACATTGATGAAAAAAATTGAAGATGACAAAAACAAATGGAAAGATACCGTCCTCATGGATTGGAAGTATTAATATTGTTAAACTGACCATACTCTCCAAGGCATTGTACAGATTTAATGCAATCCTTATCAAAATACTAAAGGCATTTTTCACAGGACTAGGACAAATAATTCTAAAATCTGTATGGAAACACAAAATACCCCCAAATAGCCAAAACAATTTTGAGAAAGAAGAACAAAGGTAGAGGTATTGCACATCCTGATTTCAAATTACACTACAAAGCTATAGTAATCATAACAGTAGGTATAGACACATAGATCAATGGAACAGAATAGAAAGCCTGGAAATAAACCCACACTTATAGGTCAGTTAATCTATGACAAGGGAGTCAAGAATATATAAAGGGTAAAAGAGAAACTCTTCAATAAATGGTGTTGGGAAAACTGGACAGACACTTGCAAAATAATCAAAATGAACTACTTTCTCACACCATACACAAAAATAAATAGCTGGTGGGAATGAAAAATGTGCACTTTGGAAAACAGTCTCACAGTTCCTCAACAGGTTAAATATGGAATTACCATATGATCTAGAAATTCCACTATAGGTTCATACCCAAGAGAAATAAAAACATATGTCCACACAAAAACTTGTACACAAATGTTCACAACACCATTATTTATAATTGTCATAAGTGGAAACAATACAAATGTCCATCAACTAGTGAATGGCTAAATAAAATTGATATATCCATACAATAGAATATTATTTGAGAATAAAAAAGAATGAAGTACTGATACATGCTACAACATGGACAAACCCTGAACACATTATGCTAAGTGAAAGAAGCTAGACGACATATCAAATGGTTCCATTTGGATAAGGCATCCAGAAAAGGCAAATTTGTAGAGACAGGAAGTAAATAAGTGGTTGTCTTAGAGCTAGGGGGATTGGGATGAAAGGGAGAGTGACTGCTAACTGTTATTGAGTTTCCTTTTGGAGTGATGAATATGTTCTAAAATTGGTGATGGTAACTATCCTTATAAGGGATAACAGTGCATCATTTAGAAGGATAAGAAATAAATATTATAAATAACTTTTTTTTAAAATAAATAACTTTAACTCAGATAGAATGGACAAGCTACCAACGCTCACTAAAGAAGAAATAAATAAATTGAATAGTCCTATATCTCTTAAAGAAAATTAATTTGTAGTTAAAAATCTTTCCACATCGGGCTTCCCTGGTGGCGCAGTGGTTGAGAGTCCACCTGCTGATGCAGGGGACACGGGTTCGTGCTCTGGTCCTGGAGGATCCCACATGCCACGGAGCAGCTAAGCCTGTGAGCCATGGCTGCTGAGCCTCCATGTCTGGAGCCTGTGCTCCACAACGGGAGAGGCCACAACAGTGAGAGGCCTGTGCACCGCAAAAATAAATAAATAAATAAATAAAAAATATTTCCCCATCGATTGGTTCAAGATGGTGGAGTAGAAGGACGTGTGCTCACTCCCTCTTGTGAGAGCACTGCAATCACAACTAACTGCTGAACAATCATCAACAGGAAGACACTGGAACTCACCAAAAAAGATCCCCCACATCCAAGAACAAAGGAAAAGCTGCAGTGAGACAGTAGGAGGGGCACAATCACAATAAAATCAAATCCCATAACTGCTGGGTGGGTGACTCACAAACTGGAGAACACTTATACCACAGAAGTCCACCCAGTGGAGTGAAGGTTCTGAGCCCCATGTCAGGCTTCTGAACCTGGGGGTCCAGCAACAGGAGGAGGAATTCCCAGAGAAGCAGACTTTGAAGATTAGTGGAATTTGATTGCAGGACTTTGACAGGACTGGGGGAAACAAAGACTCCACCCTGGGGGGGAACACACAAAGTAGTGTGCACATCAGGACCCAGGGGAAGGAACAGTGACCCCATAGGAGACTGAACCAGACCTACCTGCTAGTGTTGGAGAGTCTCCTGCAGAGGCGGCAGCTGTGGCTCACTGCGGGGACAAGGACACTGGCAGCAGAAGTTCTGGGAAGCACTCCTTGGCGTAAGCCGTCCTGTCCCGGAGTCTGCCATTAGCCCCACCAAAGAGCCTGTAGGCTCCAGTGCTGGATCACCTCAGGCCAAACAACCAACAGGGAGGGAACTCAGCCCCACTCATCAGCAGACAAGCAGATTAAAGTTTTACTGAGCTCTGCCGACCTGAGCAACATGCAGCTCTACCCACCTCCAGTCCCTCTCATCAGGAAGCTTGCACAAGCCTCTTAGAGAGCCTCAGCCACCAGAGGGCGAACAGCAGAAGAAGAACTACAATCCTGCAGCCTGTGGAACAAAAACCACATTCACAGATAGACAAAATTAAAAGGCAGAGGGCTATGTACCAGGTGAAGGAACAAGATAAAACCCCAGAAAAACAACTAAATGAAGTGGAGATAGGCAACCTTCCAGAAAAAGAATTCAGAATAATGATAGTGAAGATGATCCAGAACCTCAACTCAGAAAAAGAATGGAGGCAAAGATTGAGAAGATGCAAGAAATATTTAACAAAGAGCTAGAAGAATTAAAGAACAAACACCTAGAAGAATTAAAGAACAAACAGAGATGAACAGCACAATAACAAATGAAAAATACACCAGAAGGAATCAATAGCAGAATAACTGAGGTAGAAGAATGGATAAGTGACCTGGAAAACAGAATGGTGGAATTCACTGCTGCAGAACAGAATAAAGAAAAAAGAATGAAAAGAAATGAAGACAGCATAAGAGACCTATGGGACAACATTAAATGCACCAACATTCACATTATAGGGATCCCAGAAGGAGAAGAAAGAGAGAAAGGACACGAGAAAATATTTGAAGAGATTATCATTGAAAACTTCCCTAACATGGGAAAGGAGATAGCCACCCAAGTCTAGGAAGCACGGAGAGCCCCAGGCAGGATAAACCCAAGGAGAAACACACCAAGATGCATAGTAATCAAAGTGACACAAACTAAAGACAAAGAAAAATGATTAAAAGCAACAAGGGTAAAATGACAAATGACATACAAGGGAACTCCCATAAGGTTAACAGCTGATTTCTCAGCAGAAACTCTACAAGCCAGAAGCGGGTGGAACGATATATTTAAAGTGATGAAAGGGAAGAAACTACAACCAAGATTACTCTACCCAGCAAGAATCTCATTCAGATTTGATGGAGAAATCAAAATCTTTACAGACAACCAAAAGCTAAGAGAATTCAGCATCGCCAAACCAGCTCTACAACAAATGCTAAAGGAACTTCTCTAAGTGGAAAACACAAGAGGAGAAAAGGACCTACAAAAACAAACCCCAAACAATTAAGAAAATGGTAACAGTAACATACATATTGATAATTACCTTAAATGGATTAAATGCTTCAAACAAAAGACACAGGCTCACTGAATGGATATAAAAGCAAGACCCATGGAGAGACCTTCAAGATGGCAGAAGAGTAAGACGTGGAGATCACCTCCTTCCCCACAAATACATCAGAAATACATCTACATGTGGAACAACTCCTACAGAACACCTACTGAACGCTGGTAGAAGACATCAGACTTCTCAGAAGGCAAGAAACTCCCCACGTGCCCGGGTAGGGCAAAAGAAAAAAGAATAAACAGAGACAAAAGAATAGGGACGGGACTGCACCAGTGGGAGGGAGCTGTGAAGGGGGAAAGGTTTCCACACACTAGGAAGCCCCTTCACTGGTGGAGATGGGGGGTGGGGGGTGGGAGGGAAGCTTCAGAGCCACGGAGGAGAGAGCAGCAACAGGGGTGCAGAGGGCAAAGCAGAGAGATTCCCACACAGAAGATTGGTGCCGACCAGCACTCACCAGCCTGAGAGACTTGTCTGCTCACGTGCCGGGGCGGGTGGGGGCTGGGAGCTGAGGCTCGGGCTTCGGAGGTCAGAACCCAGGGAGAGGACTGGGGTTGGCTGCGTGAACACAGCCTGAGGGGGCTAGTGCACCACAGCTAGCTGGGAGGGACTCCAGGGAAAAGTCTGGACCTGCCTAAGAGGCAAGAGACCATTGTTTTGGGGTGTGCGAGGAGAGGGGATTCAGACCACCACCTAAACAAGCTCCAGAGATGGGTGCGAGCCACGGCTACCAGTGCGGACACCAGAGATGGGCATGAGATGCTAAGGCTGCTGCTGCAGCCACCAAGAAGCCTGTGTGCGAGCACAGGTCACGATCCACACCGCCTGTCCCGGGAGCCTGTGCAGCCCGCCACTGCCAGGGTCCCATGATCCAGGGACAACTTCCCCGGGAGAACACACAGTGCACCTTAGGCTGTTGCAACGTCATGCTGGCCTCTGCCGCCGCAGGCTCGCCCCATATTTGGTACCCCTCCCTCCCCCCGGCCTGAGTGAGCCAGAGCCCCCGAATCAGCTGCTACTTTAACCCCCTCCTGTCTGGGTGGGGAAGAGATGCACTCAGGTGACCTACATGCAGAGGCGGGGCCAAATCCAAAGCTGAACCCCAGGAGCTGTGCAAACAAAGAAGAGAAAGGGAAATCTCTCTCAGCAGCGTCAGGAGCAGCAGATTAAATCTCCACAATCACCTTGATGTACCCTGCATCTGTGGAATACCTGAATAGACAACAAATCATCCCCAAATTGAGGTGGTGGACTTTGGGAGCAATGATATGTATATATTTTTCCCTCTTCTTGTTGTGAGTGTGTATGTATATGCTTCTGTGTGTGATTTTGTCTGTATAGCTTTGCTTTTACCATTTGTCTTAGGGTTCTGTCTGTCTGTTTTCTTTTTTTTTTTTTTTTTAGTATAGTTTTCAGCACTTGTTATCATTGGTGGATTTGTTTTTTGGTTTGGTTGTTCTCTTCTTTCTTTCTGTCTTTTTCTTTCTTTTCTTTATTACTTTTTAATTCTTTATTACTTTTTAATTCTTTTTTATTTTTAATAATTTTTTATTTTAATAACTTTCTTTTCCTTTCTCTTTCTTTCTTTCTTTCTTCCTTCCTTCCTTCCTCTCTCTCTCTCTCTCTCTCTCTCTCTCTTTATTTATTTCCTTCTCTGTATTCTTCTGAGCCATGTGGCTGACAGGGTCTTGGTGCTCTGCCCAGCTGTCAGGCCTGTGCCTCTGAGGTGGAAGAGCCAAGTTCAGGACAATGGTCCACCAGAGACCTCCCAGATCCATGTAATATTAAATGGTGAAAGCTCTCCCAGAGATCTCCATCTCAATGCTAAGACCCAACTCCACTCAACAACCAGCAAGCTACAGTGTTGGACACCCTATGCCAAACAACTAGCAAGACAGGGACACAACCCCACGAATTAGCAGAGAGGCTGCCTAAAATGATAATAGGATCACAGACACCCAAAAACACACCACCGGACACAGTCCTGCCCACCAGAAAGACAAGATTCAGCCTCATCCACTAGAAAACAGGCACTAGTCCCCTCCACCAGGGAGCCTGCACAACCCACTGAACCAACCTTAGCCACTTGGGGCAGACACCAAAAACAACGGGAACTACGAACGTGCAGCTTGCAAAAAGGAGACCCAAAACACAGTAAGTTAAAAAAAATGAGAAGACAGAGAAACACACAGCAGATGAAGGAGCAAGATAAAAACCCACCAGACCTAACAAATAAAGAGGAAACAGGCAGTCTACCTGAAAAAGAATTCAGAGTAATGATAGTAAAGATGATCCAAAATCTTGGAAATCGAATGGAGAAAATACAAGAAACGTTTAACAAGGACCTAGAAGAACTAAAGAGCAAACAAACAATGATGAACAACACAATAAATGAAATTTAAAATTCTCTAGAAGGAATCAATAGCAGAAACTGAGGCAGAAGAACAGATAAGTGAGCTGGAAGATAAAATAGTGGAAATAACTACTGAAGAGCAGAATAAAGAAAAAGAATGAAAAGAACTGAGGACAGACTCAGAGACCTCTGGGACAACATTAAACACACCAACATTCGAATTATAGGTGTCCCAGGAGAAGAAGAGAAAAAGAAAGGGACTGAGAAAATATTTGAAGAGATTATAGTTGAAAACTTCCCTAATATGGGAAAGGAAATAGTTAATCAAGTCCAGGAAGCACAGAGAGTCCCATACAGGATAAATCCAAGGAGAAACATGCCAAGACACATATTAATCAAACTGTCAAAAATTAAATACAAAGGAAAAATATTAAAAGCAGCAAGGGAAAAAAAACAAATAACATACAAGTGAATTCCCATAAGGTTAACAGCTAACCTTTCAGCAGAAACTCTGTAAGCAAGAAGGGAGTGGCAGGACATATTTAAAGTGATGAAAGGGGAAAACCTACAACCAAGATTACTCTACCCAGCAAGGATCTCATTCAGCTTCGACGGAGAAATTAAAACCTTTACAGAGAAGCAAAAGCTAAGAGAAATCAGCACCACCAAAACATCTATACAACAAATGCTAAAGGAACTTCTCTACTCAGGAAACACAAGAGAAGGAAAAGACCTACAATAAGAAACCCAAAACAATTAAGAAAATGGTAATAGGAACATACATATTGATAATTACCTTAAATGTAAATGGATTAATGCTCCAACCAAAAGACATAGACTGGCTGAATGGATACAAAAACAAGACCCGTATAAATGCCGTCTACAAGAGACCCACTTCAGACCTGGGGACACATACAGACTGAAAGTGAGGGGATGGAAAAAGATGTTCCATGCAAATGGAAATCAGAAGAAAGCTGGAGTAGCAATTCTCATATCAGAAAAAATAGACTTTAAAATAAAGACTATTACAAGAGACAAAGAAGGACACTACACAATGATCAAGGGCTCAACCCAAGAAGAAGATATAACGATTGTAAATATTTAGGCACCCAACACGGGAGCACCTCAATACATAAGGCAAATGCCAACAGCCATAAAAGGGGAAATCAACAGTAACACATTCATAGTAGGGGACTTTAACACCCCACTTTCACCAATGGACAGATCATCCAAAATGAAAATAAATAAGGAAACACAAGTTTTAAATGATACATTAAACAAGATGGACTTAATTCATATTTGTAGGACATTCCATCCAAAAACAACAGAATACACTTTCTTCTCAAGTGCTCATGGAACATTCTCCAGGATAGATTATATCTTGGGTCACAAATCAAGCCTTGGGAAATTTAAGAAAATTGAAATTGTATCAAGTATCTTTTCCAACCACAACACTATGAGCCTAGATATCAATTACAGGAAAAAATCTGTAAAAAATACAAACACATGGAAGCTAAATAATACACTACTTAATAACCAAGAGATCACTAAAGAAATATAAGAGGAAATCAAAAAATTCCCAGAAACAAATGACAATGAAAACACAACAACCCAAAACCGATGGGATGCAGCAAAAGCAGTTCTAACAGGGAAGTTTATAGCAATACAATCCTACCTCAAGAAACAAGAAACATCTCAAATAAATAACCTAACCTTACACCTAAAGCAGTTAGAGAAAGAAGAACAAAAAAGCCCCCCAAAGTTAGCAGAATGAAAGAAATCATAAAGATCAGATCAGAAATAAATGAAGGGCTTCCCTGGTGGCGCAGTGGTTGAGAGTCCGCCTGCCGATGCAGGGGACACAGGTTCGTGCCCTGGTCCGGGAGGATCCCACATGCCATGGAGCGGCTGGGTGCATGAGCCATGGCCGCTGGGCCTGCGCGTCCGGAGCCTGTGCTCCGCAACGGGAGAGGCCACAACAGTGAGAGGCCCGCGTACCACAAAAAAAAAAAAAAAAGAAAGAAAGAAAGAAAGAAATGAAAAATAAATGAAGGGAAAAATAGCAAAGATCAATAAAACTAAAAGCTGGTTCTTGGAGAAAATAAACAAAATTGATAAACCATTAGCCAGACTCAACAAGAAAAAAAGGGAGAAGACTCAACTAAATAGAGTTAGAAATGAAAAAGGAGAAGTAACAACTGACACTGCAGAAATACAAAGGATCATGGGAGATTACTATAAGAAACTCTATGCCAATAAAATGGACAACCTGGAAGAAATGGACAAATTCTTAGAAAAGCACAACGTTTGGAGACTGAACCAGGAAGAAATAGAAAATATAAACAGACGAATCACAAGTAATGAAATTGAAACTGTGATTAAAAGTCTTCCAACAAACAAAAGTCCAGGACCAGATGGCTTCACAAGCAAATTCTATCAAACATTTAGAGAAGAGCTAACACCTATCCTTCTCAAACTCTTCCAAAATACAGCAGAGGGAGGAACACTTCCAAACTCATTCTACAAGGCCACCATCACCCTGATACCCAAACCAGACAAAGATGTCACCAAGAAAGAAAACTACAAGCCAATATCACTGATGAACATAGTTGTAAAAATCCTCAACACAATACTAGCAAACAGAATCCAGCAGCACACTAAAAGGATAATACACCATGATCAAGTGGGGTTTATCCCAGGAATGCAAGGATTCTTCAATATATACAAATCAATCAATGTGAAACACCATATTAACAAATTGAAGGAGAAAAAAATATGATCATTATGATCCTCTCAATAGATGCAGAAAAAGCTTTTGACAAAATTCAACACCCATTTATGATAAAAACTCTCTAGAAAATGGGCATAGAGGAAACTTACCTCAACATAATAAAGCCCATATATGACAAACCCAGAACCAACATCGTTCTCAATGGTGAAAAACTGAAAGCATTTCCTCTAAGATCAGGAACAAGACAAGGATGTCCACTCTCACCACTGTTATTCAACATAGTTTTGGAAGTCCTAGCCATGGCATTCAGAGAAGAAAAAGATATATAAGGAATACACATTGAAAGAGAAGAAGTAAAACTGTCACTGTTTTACAGTGACATGATACTATACATAGAGAATCCTAAGGCTGCTACCAGAAAACTACTAGAGCTAATCAATGAATTTGGTAAAGTTGCAGGATACAAAATTAATGCACAGAAATCTCTTGCATTCCTATACCCTAATGATGAAAAATCTGAAAGAGAAATTAAGGAAACACTCCCATTTACAATTGTAATAGAAAGAATAAAATACCTAGGAATAAACCTACCTAAGGAGACAAAAGACCTGTATGCAGAAAACTATAAGACACTGATGAAAGAAATTAAAGATGATACAAACAGATGGAGAGATATGTCATGTTCTTGGATTTCAACATTGTGAAAATGACTATACTACCCAAAGCAATCTACAGATTGAATGCAATCCCTATCAAACTACCAATGGCCTTTTTCACAAAACTAGAACAAAAAATTTCACAATTTGTATGGAAACACAAAAGACCCCGAATAGCCAAAGCAATCTTGAGAAAGAAAAATGGAGCTGGAGGAATCAGGCTCCCTGATTTCAGACTATACTTCAAAGCTACAGTAATCAAGATAGTATGGTACTGGCACAAAAACAGACATATAGATCAATGGAACAGGATAGAAAGCCCAGAGATAAACCCAAGCACATATGGTCACCTTATTTTTGATAATGGAGGCAAGAAGATACAATGGAGAAAAGACAGCCTCTTCAATAAGTGGTGCTGGGAAAAATGGACAGCTACATGTAAAAGAATGAAATTAGAACACTCCCTAATACCATGCACAAAAATAAACTCAATATAGATTAGAGACCTAAATGTAAGGCCACACACTATCAAACTCTTAGAGAAAACATAGAGAGAACACTCTATGACATAACTCACAGCAAGATCCTTTTTGAACCACCTCCTAGAGAAATGGAAATAAAAACAAAAATAAACAAATGGGACCTAGTGAAACTTAAAAGCTTTTGCACACCAAAGGAAACCATAAACAAGATGAAAAGACAACCCTCAGAATGGGAGAAAATATTTGCAAATGAAGCAACTGACAAAGGATTAATCTCCAAAATTTACAATCAGTTCATGCAGCTCAACACCAAAAAAATAAACAACCCAATCCAAAAATGGGCAGAAGACCTAAATAGACATTTCTCCAAAGAAGACATACAGATTGCCAACAAACACATGAAAGAATGCTCAACATCACTAATCACTAGAGAAATGCAAATCAAAAGTACAATGAGGTATCACCACACACTAGTCAGAATGGGCATCATCAGAAAATCTACAAGCAACAAATGCTGGCGAGGGTGTGGAGAAAAGGGAACCCTCTTGCACTGTTGGTGGGAATGTAAATTGATATAGATAGTATGGAGGACAGTATGGACATTCCTTAAAAAACTAAAAATAGAATTACCATATGACCCAGCAATCCCACTACTGGGCATTTACCCAGAGAAAACCATCATTCAAAAAGACACATGCACTCCAATGTTCATTGCAGCACTATTTACAATAGCCAGGTCATGGAAGCAACCTAAATGCCCATTGACAGATGAATGGATAAAGAAGATGTGGTACATATATACAATGGAATATGACTCAGCCGTAAAAAGGGACGAAATTGGGTCATTTGTAGAGATGTGGATGAACCTAGAGACTGTCATACAGACTGAAGTAAGTCAGAAAGAGAAAAACAAGTATCGTATATTAATGCATATATGTGGAACCTAGAAAAATGGTACTGGTGAACTGGTTTGCAAGGCAGAAATAGAGACACAGATGTAGAGAACAAATGTATGGACACCAAGGGGGTAAGGGTGGTGGTGGTTTGGGCATGAATTGGGAGATTGACATATATACATTAATATGTATAAAATAGATAACTAATAAGAAATTGCTGTATAAATAAATAAATAAAATACGTATATGCAAAAAAAAGAAAAAATCTTTCCACAGAGAATAATTCAGGCCATGATGGCTTCATTAGCAAAATCTACTAATTGTTGAAAGAAACAAAAGTACAAATTCTACACTAACTTTTCCAGAATGTAGAAGAGAAGGGAACACTTTCCAACTCATTCTGTGAGGTCAGCAGTACCCTGTTATCAAAACCAGACAAACCATTACAAGAAAATGACAGATCAATTACTTTCAGGAACATAGACACAAATATTTTCAACAAAATGTTAGCAAATCATGTCTAGCAATATGCAAAATGAATAATACATCATGACCATATGGGGATTATCCTGGGGATGTGACACTAGCTCAGATTTGAAAGTTAATCAATGCAATTCATCATATCAATAGACTAAATAAGAAAAGATATATGATCATATTAATAGAGGCCAAGAAATTATTTAACAAAATTCATCATCCATTCAACATTCAATTCCAGGTAAATAGGAATCAAAAAAACTCCTTAACATAATAAGGGCTTCTACAAGAAAAACTGCAACTAACATCATACTTAATGGTGAAAGACTAAGTGTTTTTCTCCTAAGAATGGGAACAAGGCAAAGATATGTTCTCTCACCACTCCTATTCAACATTGTACTGAAGGTCCTATCCACTGAAATAAGGCCAGAAAAAGAAATTAAAAACATGCAGATTGCAAAGAAAAAAAATAAAATTTTCTCTATTTGCAGATGACATTTTTGTCTACTCAGAAAATCCAAAAGAACCTTACAAAAAAGCAACTAAAACTAACAGGTGAGTTTAGCAATGTCTCAGGATACAAGGTAAATACACAAAAATCAAATATTTTTTCTATATACTAGTGATGAACAAATAGATATTGATATCTTAAGAACAGTACCATTTACCATAAATCATGCCAAAAATGATGAAATACTTAGGTATAAATCTAACAAAATATGTGCAGGATCTATATGCTGAAAACTGTAAAATGCTGATGAAAGAAATCAAAGAAGCACTAAATACATGGATTGATATAACATATTCATGAATGGGAAGACTCAATCTTGTTAAGATGTCAAGTCTCAAAATTCATGTAATCAAAATCCTAGAAGGATTTTTTTGGGGTAAAAACTGATAAGTTTATCCTAAAATATACATGGTAAGACAAAGTAATTAGAACAGCCAAAACAATTTTGAAAAAGAACATAGTTGGAGGACTCAAACTACCTGATTTCATTACTTACTATAAAGCTAGAGTAGGGCTTCCCTGGTGGCGCAGTGGTTGAGAGTCCGCCTGCCAATGCAGGGGACATGGGTTCGTGCCCCGGTCCGGGAAGATCCCACATGCCGCGGAGCGGCTGGGCCCGTGAGCCATGGCCGCTGAGCCTGCGCGTCCGGAGCCTGTGCTCCGCAACGGGAGAGGCCACAACAGTGAGAGGCCCGCGTACCGCAAAAAAAAAAAAAAAAAGGCTAGAGTAATTGAGACAATGTGGCACCAATGCAAGAATAGACACATAGGTACATATATATAGTGGAATACTACTCAGCCATAAAAAAGAACGAAATAATACCATTTTCAGTAGCATGGATGCAACTAGAGATTAAGTGAAGTAAGTCAGAAAGAGAAAGACAAATACCATATGATATCACTTATATATGGAATCTAAAATATGACACAAATGAACCTATCTGCGAAACAGAAACAGACTCACAGACATAGAGAACAGACTTGTGGTTGCCAAGGGGGAGGGGAGGTGGGGGAGGGATAGATCAGGAGTTTGGGATCAGCAGATGCAAACCATTATAGATAGAATGGATAAACAGCAAGGCCCTACTGTATAGCACAGGGAACTATATTCAATATCCTGAGATAAACCATAATGGAAAAGCATTTTTAAAAGAATGTACATATATGTATAACTGAATCACTTTGCTGTACAGCAGAAATTAACACAACATCGTAAATCAACTATACTTCAATTTAAAAAAATAAATTAAAAAGAATAAACACATAAATCAGTGGGACATGAGAGAGAGTTCAGAAAGAGATCTATACACAGATTATGAATTCATTTTCAACAAAAATGCAAAAGTAACTCACTGAAGAAGGGATAGTTCTTTCAACAGATAGTGATGGAACAATTGGACATCCATACACAAAATAAACAACCTTGACTCAAACTTTGCATCACATGCAAAAGTGAACTCATGTAAACTGAACTTATGTAAACTCATGTAAAACCTAAAACTATAAAACTTCCAGAAGAAAATATGGGATAACATCTTTGTGATTTGGAGTTAGGCGGAGAAACTTCTGTTCTTTTTTTTAATTAATTAATTAATGTATTTATTTTTGGCTGCGTTGGGTCTACGTTGCTGCGTGCAGGCTTTGTCTAGTTGCAGCGAGCAGGGGCTACTCTTCGTTGCATTGCATGGGCTTCTCATTGTGGTGGCTTCTCTTGTTGTGGAGCACAGGCTCTAGGCATGCAGGCTTCAGTAGCTGTGGCATGCGGACTCAGTAGTTGTGGTGCACTGGCTTAGCTGCTCTGCGGCATGTGGGATCTTCCCGGACCAGGGCTTGAATCCACGTCCCCTGCATTGGCAGGCATACTCTTAACCACTGTGCCACCAGGGAAGTCCCCAAAACTTCGGTTCTTTTGGCAATATTGTTAAGAAAATGAAAAGACAAGCCACAGGCTGAGAAAAAATATTTGCAAAACACGTATCTGACAAAGGATGCAACCATTGTATCCAGAATATATTTAAAAAAATTTTTTGTGGTACAAACACATAACATGAAATCTACCTTCTTAACAAAATTTTAAATGTACATTATGCTACTGTTAACTCTATGCACATTGCTGTACAATAAATCTCTAGAATTTTTTCATTTTGCATGACTGAAACTCTGTACTCATTAAACAGCAATTCTCCGTTTCCTTCTCCATCCAGCCCCTGACAACCACCATTGTACTCTCTGCTTCTGTGAGTTCAACTACTTTAAATACCTTGTGTAAGTGGAATCATACAGTATTTGTCATTCCATGACTGTCTTATTTGACTTAGCAGAACGTACTCAAGTTTCATCCATGTTATAGCACATGACAGGATTTCCTTCTTTTTAAAGCTAAATACTATTCCATTGTATATCTATTCTATGTTTTCTTTGTCCATTCATCCATTGATAGGCATCAGAAACTCAGCAATATGAAAACGAATAACCTTCCGCCAAATGGGCAAAACATCTGAACAGACATCTCACCAAATAAGATAGGAAATAAGCACATAAAAAGATACTCAACATCATTAGCCATACGGAAAATGCAAATTAAAACCATAATGAACTGCTACTACGTACTTATTAGAATGGCTTCAAAAAACAAACTGTGATTGCAAGTGCTGGTGAGGATACAGAGCAAGTGGGACTCTGACTCACTGCTGAAGGGGATACTGAAGGGAATGGTGCAGTCACTTTAGAAAATAGTTTGGCAACTTCATATAAAATAAACATACGCTTATCATACAATCCAACAATCCCACAATCTCTCGTATTTACCCAAAAGAAATGAATATTTTATGTTCGCACAAGAACATTCCCAAATATGTGTCACTTTATTCACGATCATGAAAAACTGAAAACTGCTTATCTCCGTCAACTTGTGAATACATAAAAACTGTGGTTATCCTTACAGTGAAATACTACTCAGCAATGAACAGGAACAAACTATTGGTACAGGCAACGACATGGATGAACCAGAAACGCATTATGCTAAGTGAAAGGAACAATTATTCTAGTTATAATTATATATGATTCTCATGATACGACATCCTGGAAATGTAAAAGCTACAGTGACAGAAAACAGCAGTGGTTGCGAAAAGCTGAGGTTCGGGGCAGGGCTTGAACACAGGAAACTCTTTGGTGGGAAGGAGCTCTTCTATACCTTCATGGTGGTCATGGTTATACAGCTGTATGTGACTGACAAATTGTACATAGGACTGTGTATAGAACTATTCCCTATAAAGGGTGAATTATGTAAATTATTTCTCAAAAAACCTGACTGAAAAATTAATTGATCTCTGTTATGAATAAAAAAGGCTGGAACATAAAGAAAATAAGTCACCCAGCATCACTGTTAGTGTCTTGGACTAATTCCTTCTACATTTCTTTTTTGTGCACCATCACCCTTTACCCTTTGCCTGCTCTATATCAGCTCTGTTCTAGGCATTGTGCAAGTGTTATTTCATTTATCCTTAAACATGGTTATTATTTACAGAAACCAAGTGTGATGGTCAGTTCTGTGTGTCAACCTCATGTTGCTGTGAAGGTATTTTATAGATGTGTTTAAAGTCCATAATCAGTTGACTTTCAGTAAGGAAGATTAACCCAGATAACCTGGATGGCTGGATTCAATCAGTTGAAAGACCATAGCAGCAGAACTGAGACTTCCCAGGAGAAGCGACTTCACCTGTGCATGGTAGCGTCTGCTCACGTCCAAGCATTCCAGCACGCCCTTCCTGGTGGTCTGCCCTGCAGGTTTTGGAGTTGCCACAATTGCCTAAACCATTTCCTTGCTATCTATGTCTCCTACTGGCTCTGCTTCTCTGGTTGATATGCCTGAAAGATACACCAAAGCTCAGAGGCGTCGTGGATAGGCATCAGCTTACTCAGCTAGTTAGTAGCTCAGTGGGTCCTGTCCTTTCCCACTGTGTTACTCCACTCAGAGGCGAGACCCTCAGGGACAGAAGAAAGAAACATTTTGACTTGCCTCTCAGTTTAAAAAGAAAGGAATGGCATCCTGACCTTTCCCTCCCTCCCTCCCTCCTCCCCTATTTCTTCTGCAGAATCCCAGTCAGTGAATTCTCTCTCTGCAGCCCCTTATTTATTTTAAGCTTCTCCCTTCCTCTCTCCTTCCTCCCTACTCAGTTTCCGGCTTCCCCTGCACTAGGTTGACAAGAGCCCCTTCCCCAGTGAAAGAGCCACAGGCTTTCCTGCAGCAGGGCCTTCCAGAGAGGAGCTGGAGTCCTCCCAGCCAGCATCCACTCTCCTCCACCTGTCTCTGGCAGGCGACAGTGGCTATGGAAGAGGCTCCTTCTCTTGGCCCGTTCGTTCGGGAGAGAACAGAGTGGATGCGCCAGCAGTGACAGGGCTGAAAGTTCTAGCATCTGCAGGGAAGGGTGCGAGTTGGCTCAGGCTCTCTCAGGTGTGAGGAGTGTGGGGAGTCTTAAGCCTGGGGTTGCAATCACTCAGGAAGGGAGGCCGAGGTGGGTGCCGAGGACTCATTTATTTCATGGCTATGTCTAAACCTGTGTTGGGCAGTGAGGTGACCATTGCAAGGACAGAGCTGTGGTGACCCCAGCTCTTTTCTAATCTCAAGGTCCTGGATGGTGGGGCACTGGGACTTGCGATCTAGTTGGTGAGACACCCACTCTCTACACCTACACACACATATACTTATCAGCCATCAAAACACATGGACGGGCTTCCCTGGTGGCGCAGTGGTTGGGAGTCCGCCTGCCGATGCAGGGGACACGGGTTCGTGCCCCGGTCCGGGAAGATCCCACATGCCGCGGAGCAGCTGGGCCCGTGAGCCATGGCCGCTGAGCCTGCGTGTCCAGAGCCTGTGCTCCGCAACGGGAGAGGCCACAACAGTGAGAGGCCCGCGTACCGCAAAAAAACAAACAAACAAATAAAACACAAGGACTAGGATTCCTTGTTCAGAACATGGGCATGTCTGGAATCCAGATCACATGGGTGACGGTTAAAAGGACCAAAGGTATTTACCCTGCAGAAGAGAAGGGGAGATGGAGACAAGAGAGACACCTTCAGATAATCGAGGGGCTGGCTATCTAGTAGAAGAGGGAGAGGACCTCCTGTACTCCCATCTTATCCTCATTCTTTAGCTCTGGAAAGAACCACTGGGACTGATGGGGAGAAGTTACAGGAAAGTAGGTTATGACTCACCCAACAGGCTCTCACAATTCTCTTTCCATCCCACAGAGGAATAAGGTAGTGAGTCCCTGGTCATTGGAGGAATTTACACAGAAGCTTCATGACCACTCATCTGGCTGACGGTAGGGGGGATTCACAGAAAAGGTAGGGGATGCGGCACCGTGACCTCCAAGCTCCCTCCCAACTCTGAGATTTTATGAAGAGCCACTTGACATGCAGAAAAGTAATTTTCAACCAACAAATAAGCTTTTATTTTAACTGCCTTTTTATATTTTCCAAAAAGTTTTCATGAACATGCATTGCTATTATAGTGAAAAAGATACATTTAAAGGCTCAATATTTTTGCATCAAATCCTGCAAAAACAGATGGTCTGCCTGTGTCCTGAAGAGGATGTAATAATGGCATGATTGACAGGAAATGAATGTGGAAAGCAATCTGGGGAGGTGAGTTTTGAATGGGACGGTCTCGACCTTCACCACTCAAACCAAACTACTGTCAGTAGAGAATCTGATCTCTCCAGCTGGGCACTCAGGGCAGGCCACCTCCACGGGGACGGCCAGACCAATTCCCAGGCTGGGACCTTGAGGCCAGTGAGCAGTTGAGGCCAGTGACCTGCAGTGACTTCTTTCCTTACACCGTGGTCCTTGGCACATGCAGTGTTCCCCACCTCTGCAAAGTGCGGCACCCTCAGATGTTTCCATGCATGCTCCCAAATGACCTGGGACCTCAGGACTCTGGGCTGCCATACGGCCACAGCAAACAGTGCCTCTTGGGTCTCACAGCAAAGAGAGAACAGAGCCTGTAGGTTAATGCTTTCGCTGAAATTGAGAGACATTTTGGAAATCCTGGTCAGTCCCAAGTGTCACCATCGCTTCAAGAGGCTTGGCTGTCCACCTTCTTCCATCTGTTTGTTCTCTTTCTGTCTAGCTTCTTTCTGGTCCAAATGAAATTCTTTGACTTGTGCTTACTTTCATGACTAGTAACCAGCATTTCAGACCGGCAGGAAGCCAACGGACACAAACTTTGCTCCTATCCTAGGTTCCGAGATGGTCCTTTGCACCGAATATTTCCCATTCTAGGTAGAAGGTGGGAGGTGGAATAGGGGGCCAATATGCAGGTGTGCTTCGTGTCAATTAGCAACTTGCTGCTTCTAACTCTTCCTTCCCCGTGCAATGAAATTTCTCTGGAACAGGGCCAGAGATGGCACAAGGGAAATAAAAAAATTGTCGGAGCTGGTGCTATTTGGGGGAGAGTTTCATGTCTGAGAAACCAAGTTCCCTCTGTGAAGCGACTTGGGCCACTGGCCTTGCTTTGTGGAGAATTTAGTGGGGCTGGACGGCAGGACACCGGCTGAGGGTCCAGAATCATAGAGAATTCCCAGGGACTTTGGAACACTAACCTCTGGCTGCAGTTCTCGCAACGGCTAGAAAGGAGAAACTTAGACCGAAGTCGTGAGCCTTCAGCCTTAGTTTCTTATGCTTTCACTGGCTCCTTATTCACCAGCTAACAACTCCCAGCATGCTTTTGGTGCCTCGCCACGTGCTCAAAGGCCCTGCACCCACCTGGAGGGTCCATACTTACAATCTTTTATTGGTGGGAAAAGAAAGGGGTTTTGTATGTATGTTAACCTTTTCTGGAACTTCTTATTTGTTTATTTATTTTATTATTATTATTTTTTTTTGGCCATGCCATGAGGCTTGTGGGATCTTAGTTCCCCAATCAGGGATCGATCCCAGGCAGTGAAAGCGCAGAGCCCTAACCACTGGACCACCAGGGAATTCCCAGGAACTTTTTTTTTTTTTTTTTGCGATACGCAGGCCTCTCACCGTTGTGGCCTCTCCCGCTGTGGAGCACAGGCTCCAGACGCTCAGGCTCAGCGGCCATGGCTCACGGGCCCAGCCGCTCCATGGCATGTGGGGTCCTCCCAGACCGGGGCACGAACCCGTGTCCCCTGCATCGGCAGGCGGACTCTCAACCACTGCACCACCAGGAAAGCCCTCCAGGAACTTTTTAATGTAAAAAAATTTTTTTCATTGAAATCACTGTGCCTATATACACCTACGTTTTTTCTTCTAAATAGTGCTCTCCACTACTGTCAGGTGAGACAGGAGGGGTCAGGTGGAGTGGGAAGCTGGGAGGACGGGGCCAGAAGAGCTGAAAACCTGAAACACGTAGGAGCCAGACCCATCACTTGTCACAGGTGGAAAACAATCACACGTGTGCCCAGGCCTGGCGCATGCACACGTGTGTGTGAGTGTGTGTATATATGTATGTGTATGTGTACATGCCATGTACGTAAGGATCGAGTCTGTGTCTGACACATTGTAGAAGCTCGGTAGATGGTGGCTATTGTTCATAGGTGGGAAGAACAGTGAAGATAGGATGAGTCAGAGGAGGCTTTGGGAGCAAATATTTACTTAGGATTTTTTCGTGTGAGTGAAAGAATCTCAACTTGAACAAGTTTATGAAAAGGAGGAAAGAAAAAAAGGCAGGGAGAGGGGGAGGGAGAGAGGGCAGAGGCGCACAGATGGCTCATGCATTTAAACTGTGGGACGGGCAGGGCTGGTACTGCCTTGGGGGTGATGGGTGGCATCCTCCCTCCCTCTTTCACCTCTACCCTTCCCTGTGTGCTGATGTCCTGCTCCATCCTCATGTCTCGACGAGTGGGGGGACCTTGGCCATTGGCAGGTTTGGGCTGACGAACCACCGCCTCAGGACCAAGGAGGAAAAATTGCTTTCCCGTACTCCTGTTAGAAAGATCTCAGGAAGGAGCCGGATCTTTGCAGGTTAGCCCAGCAAGAGGGACATGCTATGGGCCTGTCTGGGGTGGGGAGAGGTCTGGGAGTGGCTTCCTCCCCCAGAATCCCATGCGCTGAGCAGGGGAGGAGCTGGCCCCTGGGAAATGCAGGTGGAGAGCAGAGCAAAGAAGATTCCGGTCTTGTCTCACCCTGGTGGGTGCGGTTCCTGAACTGGGCCTGGGAGCCAGCGAGGATCTGAGTGGAGAGGGGAGGCGGGCTGCCTCCGCTCAGGGAGAGGGAACAGGCGGCCGACTCTGGGGGCACCCCCATGCTGGGGGGACAGGATGCTCAAAGCCACCACTCTGACCTCTTTGTAACAAAAATCGATACATCACCACCTCGGCTTTTTCAGAAGATTCTGGATGTGTTTCAAGTTTCCCCAGAAACTTAAAAGCAACAGCGGAGGTGAATCCTCTGTCCCCTGACTGCTGGGTTCCCCTCCTGGCCCGGAACCTCAGGAGATGGGGACAGCTTCTAAGGGTTTGGAAAGTGCTTATTTCTTTCACTGAAGACATTCCTAGTTTTAAAAGTTTCTTTGCTTTCTAGAGCTTTTTTCTTTCTTTTTTTTTAAACATAGCTATTTTTGACAAAAATATAAATAATCACCGCCCTGACTGGAGAGACAGCTGCAGGCTCCTGCTCTGAGCCCCTCCTCTGATTACCCTCCACAGAGCCAGAGCCCGTCGCGGGGCCTGGACTCAGCATCGTGGGCGGAGGGGGCACTAACCCAGGGGCCATTCAAGTCTCCAGGTTTTCCACAAGGACACTCAGGGCCAAGGCCACAAGAGTGGCTGCACAGCTGCGCCCCACAGAAACTGGCAAGTGGGTGGGCACCGGAAGTACCTGAGGCACCCTGGGCCCAGGACATGGGGCTGCCCCCGGAGCCATGAAAGTGTACCCCACTCACGTGGCCAGACATTGCTCTGTCTCCTCTTTTTCTGCGGGGGATCCCCCTTTGCCCCCTGCTACCCGCCAAGTGAGCATCTCAGTAATTCCTAATTTATGTCGCTGTGTGAGGAGGTCTCAGTGACCTAGCTGGCGGCCATCCTCCAGCACTTTGGGCCACTGGCCAGCTGGGGGCTGAGGACAGGTCATGGGGCTGGGGGAGAGGAGCCATGCGTACAGGACTCAGCTTCCTGCTCAAGGATCTGCCCGGGCCCGCTGCTTCCTTCCTCAGCACCTCTGCCCTCCCTCCCTCCATTCCATTCCTCCTTTCCATAAACTGATTCAAGTTGAGTCCCTCTCACTAGTGACAACAAATCCTAGTTAAGTCCTTGCTCCCAGCATGCTCTCTGCCCCAGCTCTCTTTCTGCTCCGGAGGCCATGCATCTTCAGAATAGATCCACAGCCCAACCACGGCCCCCCCGCCTCCTGCCCCCCATGTATCCTCCCGCATCCCCTCCTGTGACTGACTACAGGCGACCACAAATCTCCCTCAGAGCCTGGGCTCTGGGAGTGCAGGGATTTCTGGACAGCAGATGGCTCTGTGTTTTTCACAGCCCCTTCCCTCTGGCTCTGAGAACTCTCTGTCTCTTTGGGGGACACTGTTCCTCACCCTCCAGGAGAGGCACTAGAAGGTTCAACCACGTCACCTTCCTCAGGATGAGCAGGTGGCGGCGGGGAGGGGAGAGGAGATGTCGGTGCCCCCCAGGGTTCTTTTCTGTCACGTAGCAGGGCTGGAGAATGCTGCTAACTTCATTTCCCACTGTGCCTTCCCACCAGCCCCCTGAAGCCGGAACCCTCTGCAGGAAGCAGTCTCTAGCCAAAAGCATTCCTGGAATAACCTGAGCACAGTTAAGTACTTGGAAGATGTACACCATCAAGAAATGCTCCCCGGGGTGTCTGGGCAACCATGATGTGTCTTCGGTCATTATGCTGCCTCGAGCTTTGCGTCCTGGTTTTAGCAGTGACTAAAGTGAACCCTTAGGCACAGATGGCATTTCTGGGGCCTCGAAGCAGTCCCTGAGGTTGAGCCTGAAGTCCCCCTGGAAGGTGTACCTTGCAGCAGATTCATTCTTTGGGGCCACAGCAGCATCAAGGTCCCGAGACGGCAGCATCTCTCAGTAGACACGCCAAAACGCCCCCGACAAGTGGACGAGGATGGCGGACCCCAGGGGTCCCAGGCTGACCTGAGGAAACAGCGAGCGGCAAGGCCTTTCCATTGGGGTGTGAGTATTGGGGTGACACGTGGGGATTCACCTCCCACAGCCCCCGGTGTTGAATGCAGCACTGCAGACGTGGCCTCTTTCTGGACCCCAGGTTGCTGCTCCTAAGGCATCGGAAATCAGACGTCCTGTTCTGTCACCTACACCGCACTGCTGCTGAGTGCCAAGCCGCCTGTCAGATGCTCCCCTGGCACGAGGGAGAGCCTGGAGCCTTCTCAGTGCCAAGCACGACTTGTTCATTTCACGCTATTAGATTTCATCTTGTTAGATGGCCTCTGCCTCTCGAGAGCTCTTTGAATTCTGATTGGTCTAATACATTTAGTTCCCTTCAGCAGCACATTGGATAAGCTCTCTAGGTCTTCAATCAGTTATTAAAGAGAACACCGACTGGGCCACGGGCCATGCCCTGAAATTCCCTCCAAGGTAACATCCGTTCAACCAGTCCCTTGTTACAACTGACCCGCTAGTTATAAGTTCTCCTAACCACACTTACCCAGCTTCTTATTTACACCGGAGACTTGGACAAATAAGTACTCTATACACACGTCCCTCATCAACCCGTCTGGCAATCAGGAGAAGAAAATGAGTTTCATCTGTACACTTATTTTTGGAAAACCCAGTCTGGGCCCAACACTCGATTTAGCCCGCAAACTCCAGGTTGAGAAGGGATCAGATTACCAAACATGTGGGCCTTTGAGGAGTAACTTGTACAAGCCTCCCAGAAGAAGGGGGACGCGAGGAAGCAGTGTGAAGGAAAGCAAGGCCCGCCTTGGAGAAGGGCAACCTTCGTGACAGGAAGGACACCGACAGCAAATGCTGCTGAGGGAGAAGGAGGGAGGCATCGAGGACCAGTCAGAGATCTGCCCGATTCTGAGAAACGAGAGGACACAGGGACTCGAGAAGCCACCAGAAAGGTCACATGGGTGTTTATTACATAGAAAAGAGGGAAAGGAAGAAAAGGTTTCCAAAGCCATAGTTCCGGGATTTAAAAAAACACAAACTTGGAATGTCAGAGAGATGCCATGCTTTCTACATTTATAATAGGAATATATAAATATGTACATGGAGATATGTACACAAGTTTTTATTGTCATACATGGTATTTTTCATTACATGTACAGTAAAGGTGCTCGAATTATGCATCTGAAAGCTGGCAGAAGGCTGGAGAAACTGGAACCCTGCTCAGTGCCTAGAGGGCGCTGTAGAGACCCAGCAGCAGTGGGCAGGTCCGCCAGTGGGGGCTGGGTTTTGAGGGTCTGTGGGAGCTAAGCTGCAGGCAGGCCTGGGCCCCAGGCTGTAAGATTTGGGCCAGGGCAAGACTGGAAGCTTCCCTAGTCTGTGACATTAGAAGTTTCTTCCTCTCTTGGAACCGAGGAAGGCTCCAGTCATTGCCATGGGCTGGAAAAGCCCCTTGGCTGGATTGGATCCCAGGGGAAGCTTGTGGAGGTAGGGTGGGCTCCCAATGGTCAGGGTAGAAGTGAGACAAGAATGCCCTGGAGATCGGGGAGTAGATCTTGCCAGAGAACAATAGAACTGTACGGCGATTAATTTAACATAAAGAAGAGCGACCCAAACAAAGCCAATCATGGAATCAAAAACTGTAAATCACAGCACTCATCCATATATAAATTCAGCTGATAAGGAACAGAACCAGTCCTCTTTCTGTGTACGTTGTTTTCTTTAAAAATGGCATCACATACAACAGCATGGAGCTTAGCCTGTGAAGGGGGCCGGCCAAGGGCTCCCTCAGGGCGCCCAGGCCACTTAGAGCCACCGTCACCCTCTCCCTGCTTGGAACATGGGCCAGAAAGTCGGGTGGATGTGACCTCTGTCCCCCTTCTCTCCTCACTGGTTCCTATACCGGGGCTGGTGGGAGGGTTGTAGGAACAGAAAAGGACCTCAGAGGACAGGGTTGTCTGCAGTCCTACAAGAGCCCAGAAAGAGACCACTATCCCCTCTTCTCTGGGCAGACTCCTCTTGCCCCTCCCACAGAAGGCCAAGCTGGGGCGTGGGGCTGAGCACAGCCAGGTTTGGTGAGGTGTGGGTGCTAAGCCCGTGGACCCTGGGAGGAAGAGGTCCAAGACCAGGGGCCCTGGAGGGAGAGGAAACAGTGTGGGCATCTGGGCCTGGGATGGGGGTGACGACGGCAAAAGTACCACCGGCCAGAGGCCCTGCTGAAGGGAGGTGGCTCCTGGATGGGGCACGGGGCTCCTCTGGAGACGGTAAGTACCAATCCTGAGTCTCCAGACAGACCCTGGCCTGACTTCTCCCAGCATCAAAGGGGCTGTGAGTGTGCACGTGCGCGCTGTGTGTGTGCACAGGCAGGGGTGTGCATGTGTCTGTGCTTCTGCTCACTCCAGGGTGAAGGTGC
The DNA here is from genome assembly GCF_949774975.1 of Lagenorhynchus albirostris. NCBI lineage: Eukaryota > Metazoa > Chordata > Mammalia > Artiodactyla > Delphinidae > Lagenorhynchus > Lagenorhynchus albirostris. Next base: position 23,351,294 of record NC_083096.1, on the reverse strand, counting down.
GGGGTCGGGGATGACCGTGGAGTCCGGACCAGCCTGGGTGGTTGGCATTTTGGCAAATCCAGACAGGGAGGAAGAGGGGTTAGGAACAGAGATTCCACAGCTAAATCAAAAGCGAGAGACAACTTGTACCAGAAATTAGGACACACAAGTGGGACCCTGTGGTTAACCTCCCCTCTCTGGGGCAGAATCAGGAAGGGAGAGCAGAATTGGGGGGGCCAGTGTTTCTGTTTACTAGGAAGAGTCCTGGCCTCTAAGTCCATGGGGCCGGCTACTCCCTGGCCCTGGCCCTGGCCCTCGCCTGACAAGGCTCGTCCTCCAAGCCCTTTGCTCTGAGAGAAGTGGGAAGGATGACGGTTGCCCAAGCCCCTCCTTGTACCCAAGCTACAGATTTTAAACTGAGGCACAAGACACTGGGAGAGACGAATAGCGCTGAGGCTGGAACTCACCCCCGGGGCTTCGGGGGACATTCGGGGTCACTCTGTTTGGGGTTTCCCCCATCCGTCAGCAGAGCGGCTCATCCTGTCTCCACGTGGGATCTGGGGTGGATCCATGAGAATCTGAGCGTAAGCCTCCACACCTCTGTTGAGCCCAAGAGCGTTCTGAGGTTCTAAGAATCCAACGGGAAGAAAAGTGATGAAAAATACAGGACCCCGGGCATCGCCACCTGCTCAGGCTGACCTCAGCCTCCCTTCCCCTGACAGTCTGGACTCCTGTCTCCTCCAATACACACAGAACTCTCTGCGGGGGAGAGGCTCCAGCCCCAGGCCCTGGAGAGCATCTCCTCTCTTGGACCTCCACTCACCTTGCTATTCCACCTGTGGAGGTGGGGATCCTAGCTCACCAGGTAAGTGGTATCTTTGAGCTGCTCCTTCGAGGCCACGCCCAGGACCTGCCTGGCCCACTCAGTGCCCACTGAGCGCTTGCTGAATGCATAAAAGCAAAACAGGGAGCCTCCCTTGGCGGGCCTGCTAGAGGCCAGCACAGGGAGCCCATAGAGACAAAGGCCAGGTTCCACGGGGGAGTGTGTGTCCGCGGAGGGTCAGCAACTGCTTCAGACTGCTCGTCCCACTGCCAAGGTCATGGTCTCTGGGGAGGGTCAGTGTGGCCGAAGCAGCGGCTGGTGATTTAAAAGTGTTCATCCACCTCTGATGCCCCTGTTGGAAGCCCTCTAAGCAAGCCGGCCAGAGGGAGTAGCAGTAACAGTGAACAGCCCCTGCAGCCAACAGCCCCTGCAGCCAACAACTGGAGGACTTACATCTCAATTGCATATCCCCAGGCCGTTTACACAATGGAGGAGGCTTTCTCTGTCAACACCACTAACAGGATAAAAACAGCGGGTGTCATTAAATCCTGAGGTGGGCCTGGAGCCCATGGCCCAGCTTCTCCCAGGGTAGGATCCGCCCTGGCTGGGGCCCAGCGGCCCAGAGGGAGGTGGATCCAGGCAGAACTGAAGTGACCCTCACAAACTCACCTGTCTGGGCAGGGATGGGGGCTCACTAAAGAAAACATGTCAGGTCTTTGTTTGTTTTAATTTTAGAGAGCCAAGATGGCCCAGAAAGACCACTGTCAGCCAGCCCCTTGCTTCCCTCCTCAGGAGCCCCAGGCCTTTGGAAGCCATCCTCCTGGTCCCGTGGATTCGGTCCCTCCTTTCACTGGCCTCAGGGCTTGGTGTTTGGTTTTTCTTTCTCAGATCTGGGTCCCCGTTCCTCCAGGGGGAAACGTTGCCGCGTGGCTTTCTTTCTTTCTGTCCTTCCCGTTTGCGTGCCCCCTACAGCCCCTCAGCCCTGGTGGCGCCCAGACGAGGCTGAAATCACTGCTGTGCCTCTGAGACACGGTGGGTCAGGGACTGGAGCCCCTGGGCGGGGTCCTGCGTGTTGGGACCAGGCAGGTTTGCCTTCCTTCATCAAGGGAGCGCAGGTTTGAGGGCCGCCCAGGATGGTGGCAGCAGGGTGGCACCCTATTACTTCTGAGTGGGCCGGGCACTGCCCCCCGAGAGGACCCTCTCTTGTCGCCTCAGTTCTGACATCTGAAAAACACCCCACCCCCTCCCATCCCTGCACACTGATAACCCCCTCCTCCGATTCCCCGGCAGGCTATCGGTAAGGGTCACAGGAGATGAAATGCACCCCACAGTGCCTGGCAAGGGCTCAGCATCTAGAGGCTGCCCTTGTCGTGGGGGCTGACACGTGGGTCCGAGGCAGCAGAGAGAGGGCCTCGTGTCCCCTCCTTACATTCCCTCAAGTGCAGCCCGAGGCTGGCTCCAAGGCCAGGCCTGCTGCTCGTCAGGCAGGGGCCGCGGGAGGGCTCCTGCTTGCAGCCTCAGCGCCACGGCAGGCGGGAGGGGTGCCGGACCGGACCCGGGAGCCATCCGCCCCTTTGCTCCCCACGGGGACCCCGGCCTTCCCGGCCCGAAGTCCTGGCTTGGGCTCAGATCTTAAGATCCAGGTCAGCTGTGTCCACCGTCCGCAAGACACTCCCAGGCGGCCAGGTGGCTGATTCTTGCTCCGGGATCCTGCTCTGGCCCAAGGGAATGGCCACTGTGTTCCAAGTGTCATAATGAGGTTCTGGGAGTATCTCATTCACTGTGAAGTTCTCTGTGTGCCTGTGATCCCTGCCCTGAACACCCGTGGCCTAGGACTGTCCTACGGAATTCTGACTGATAAATGGCTGGACCTGAAATGCACCCTGGAGTTTCTGGACCATCACCCTTGTGCTGTACCACTGAGGTAAGCCCAGATCTGTCAGCAAAGGGCTATGTGTCAACCAAGCTCTTGCTGGCCAGAGAACCATGCTTTTCAGCCGGCTGGTGTTTCAGAAATTAACTTTGGCCATCTAAAAGCCTGAGCGGCCAGCTCAGGGGACTAACAGGACACCAGCCACTGTTCCTTATCTAATGATGATGATGATTCTGAGACCATGGTCTCACTCAGAGAGAAGCTATTTTGAGCCGTTCCACCCGCCTGGCAATCCTCATAGACTCATTGTTCAGAAGACGGGCTGGGGTCCTCTTGGTTTCTTCTGCACGTCAGTTACCTGGAAAGGGGCTGCCTCTTGAGGCTGGTGTCTTCTCAAGTTTGGAGAAGCAGCCGCAGGTGAGGGGAGGGTCCGGGGACAGGGGGGTAGGAGGGGAGATGTCCTTCCAAGCACACAAACCCTGGCATGAAACCATCCCACACTGGGACACATGGTGACACTTGTCACTCAAGAAAACTCCACCCGTGTCTGAATGTGTCACTAAACACGAGACAGAAATTGCTCTCTCTTCTCTACCTCCTTAGCAGCCACCCCCGGCCACGCCAGGAAAATAAGATCCCCCCTCTCCCTGTGGGGGCAGTCCCCTCCTGATACCTGTCATCTCTCCGGGGAGTCAAGCAAACTCTGGGGAGCTGTTTGGGGTGACAGGCCGTGGGCTGGAGTTACTTCCCTCAGCTGGAGCTGTTTTTATCTGATTCTAGGGGAGGCTCTGTGCTCTGATGCCGCTTCCTCGAGAGCAGCCAGCCGCCAGCCTGCTCTCCTCTTGGCCTGGAGGATGCTGTCTTCACACAGCAGAAGGTTCTGACTTTCTGGATAAAACCAGATCTGAGCCCACACCTTGAAAACACAGAGGCTGCCAAACGTGAAAGGAGCAGCAAAGGCCCAGGTTGGGGCCAGGAAGAAAGGAGGGGGAAGAGATAGACACTGCCAGGTGTCCAGAAAGTGCAACCCCGCCCCAGGCAGCTCATCAGAGCTAAGGAGTGGACAGCGGGGTAGGATCAGGCCAAGGAGAGAACCCACCCCTGAGTCAGGGCCAGGGTGGGCTAGGGGAGCAAGTGGCTGGAAGGAATTCTGTCTCTCCCAGGATGCCGGTTTGCTCTCCGGGCCATAGGGACCCTGAGGCCCACTTCCCAGCAGGACTGTAATTAGAAAGCCCAGCGGATGGGGTAGGTGGGCCACTGCTCCAGGTGGAGGGTTGTAGGAACAGAGACTATGCAAGCAGCGGCTCGCAAAGGGGCTCACGGTGGAGCGAGGGACCTGTCCTGAGGCCGGCTCCCCAAGCCTTTGGGGAAAAAGGCCAGACAGGCCACTGCTCCAGCCCTGGCCAAATTCTGACTGAGCCCCTGATGGATAGGAAATGCCCCTTGGAGAGAAACACACCCAATGGCACAAAGTCCATTCAGGCCAAAAACTTGGCTTTGGGCCAGTCCCACATTTTAGCGATTCCTACATTAGAATGAAAATGAAAAGAAAACAGAAATGTAAATGTCCATCTCGTCCCTGTCACGTAGGTCTCCATTCTCTTAACTTCTGATGGATCTTGAATCAGACAGCTTCTGTTGGCTCCCGGCTCTGTAACAGTCACTCACAGAGGTGTCTTAAAGGGCCTGACCGTCCCTTCGCAACAGGAGAAATCCCTGTGTAACACCAACAGTATCACCTGAATGCATCTGTTTGCAAGAAGGATTTTCAGAGAGAGGGCCAGCACCCCATACAATTTTGTTTTTTCTTTCTGTTTTTTGCGATCCTAAAACCGCCAAAGCTCTCAAATGGTGACTTTTCTCCCATAGCTTATTTAGCGGCAAAATCTGACCTGTACTGAGGTAAGGCTATTTACAGTTTTATTGATCCTAATTAGTCTGACTATTCACATGTTTCTTTGCAGAAATGGTCACGTGTTTGATGGTGGTGAGCTGTTCCAGACTCTGCCGGGCTGTAAGGAAATGTATGGCAAACATCTCTTATCCTCCTCCTCAGATCCAAAATTTGTCAGGTCAGAGACCCATTTGGCCCCAAGGATTTCAGAAAAAGGGGTGTGGACCCCAAATGGTGTTAAGTATAACGGGAAAGGCTGCCCATGCAAACCTGGGTTGGTAAATTTGTGTATGAACATCAGGCAATTCCAGCAGTTTCGCCCTGGGAATGGAGCCACTGCCCTCCTTCCCAGGGAAACAAAGGTCAAACACACCCAGGCCTGGAGATTTCAGGGGCGAGGAGGTGAGGGCTGCGATTAGGGTCAGCAGACACCTGCGGAGATCTGTCCCCCTGACAGCTGAGGGCACAGCAGGCCTTTCCACGCTGGGCTGGAGTCTGTCCATCCTCACTCCCGCTGCCCCCAGGAGGGGGCAGGGGCTGGGGACCCGGAGGAGGTGTCCACTGCAGTCCTGCCCCTTGACGAGCCCTGCTCGTCTGGACAGGGCCACTGCTGCCTGGACTGGCGGCCCCTCGTGCCCTCGCAGTGGGCGGCGGGTGACGCGAAGCGGGCCGCGCCGGGGCACTCCTGCCTCTCTCTAGGCATTCCCATTTCCATCCCACTCCCCACCCAACCCAGATGCTCTGTGTGTCTGCACTACAGGGCTTTCTGGAGCAGCGGGAGGAGCTGGTAGCCCTTAGAGCCTGCTGAGAGAAGCAGATGCGTTTTCAAAATAAATAATATTTTTAAGTCCCCTCTTTCCACTCCAAACCCGGGAAGCGGCAGAAGAGAACATGTGAAGACCCCGTGCCCGCCTCTGCCTGACGTGGCCCTCCGGGACACCGGGCTTCTCAGTGGCTCGCCCGGGCTCACAGCTGCTGTGGGATGCCCTGCTCCTTGTAGCCTGTAAGGAAGAAGCAGAGGAGAGATGGTCAGACACCCGGTTCCCTCAGCACTTCTCCAGGCGGTGCCCCCAGACTAGAATATGCTAGAACTTATTCACACAGAGGTGTAAATGACTGCCAAGGTCATTGGCTTTTAACGGGAAACAAAGGGATGAATGGAGAACAGTGGATCTTTGGGTTTAGTGGGGGATATATGAGAGGAGGGTGTCTGCTGCAGATCTGGTGGGGCTTGGAAGGTTATCACTGTGCTCCTGAATCCACACCCTTGAAGCTACTGCACAAAAGTGACCCCAGCAGACTGGCCTGCTGTGATTTCCCAACGCGGAGCCTTGGGAGAAGGTACCAGGCAGGCTTCCCCAAGTGATGGGCATCTGGTGCATGTGGACCGAGAGGAGGAAAGAATTAAAAAGGAAGACAGCGTACACAAGGCAGGAGCCGAGTGTGCGTGCTCCATCAGCTGGACGCCTCGGACACTGGCCAAGGCGACTGATGGCTTCGAGCCTTTAAAGCCTTGGTGATGATTACGAGGACATGGGAAAAAATTGACCACTGTTGCTATTAAGGAACTGATGCTAGTTTATTTGAGCATGAAAGGGTATTGTGGGTTTTTTTTTTTTAAAGACATCTACTGGGCTTCCCTGGTGGCACAGTGGTTGAGAGTCCACCTGCCGATGCAGGGGACACGGGTTCGTGCCCTGGTCCGGGAGGATCCCACATGCCGCGGAGAAGCTGGGCCCGTGAGCCATGGCCGCTGAGCCTGAGCGTCCGGAGCCTGTGCTCCGCAGCGGGAGAGGCCACAACAGTGAGAGGCCCGCGTACCACAAAAAAAAAAAAAAAAAAAAAAGACATCTACTGAAATATTTAAGGGTGAAATTATAAGTCTGGAATTTGCGGAGTGGTTACCCCTATTAGCTGGTAACTCAGCCCACAGAGGAGCAGCAGTGGACTTACATGTAGTTTTTCTCTTTATTTACCAGATATTCATCAAATTTAGTTGTTTGGGGTAGAGGAAGATGTAGGGAGTAATCGATGAAACCAGAGTGGCCATGAGTGGATGATGGTTAAAGCCAATATGTGCGTTTAGGGACTCATTGTACTAGGCCTTCTACTTGTGTCTATGTTTAAACATTTTCCAAAATAAAAAAAAAAAAAGAAGCTTCTGAAAATAGAAGCTTGTTGACCAATTGGGAGAGGGGGTGTTTGTGTGCATTGGGGGTGCAGGGCAGGACAGTGAAGGGGAGGCCCAAGGCAGCCCAGGCATGTGGCCTGTCATCCCCCAACAGACTCACCTTGGGAAACTTTGGAGCAACACAGGGTTATGAGGCAGCATGAGGAAGAGGAGAAAAAGAGAAAGAGAAAACAGTCTGAAAACAGAGGCCAGAGGGACTGCCTGAAATATAAAAAGAGGGAGGATGCACAGTGCGGCCCAGGAGATGGAAGCGGGCCGTGGCCAGTATTCACAGTGACCAGCCCCTGCGGCCAGTGGCCAGCCCCAGCAGGCGTGTGGACTTGGCTGCAGGAGCGCACAGAGAGCATCCTCCCCTCCCTGGGGGTCACACTCGGTGAGACACTGCCAAGAAGCTCTCTCCCCTTCCCTCCCTATCTCAGCCAAGGCCGCTCTTCTGCTCATCTCTGCCCCTCACTCTTCTCCCACCCCCAACCCATGTTTGTCTTGAGATGGATTTCTGGATGGACCCCAAGAGGGATGGGTACAGGACAGGTTTAACTGTGACAACCTAAAGATGTTGAAGTGACCCATCCTGGCCCCAGCCCAGCTCTGTCTGAGCCACGGGGTTTGCCTTTTATGTGGACAGGAGCCACATATATAAAACCTATTGCTTTGGGAAAGATCCAGGTGGGGGATGGTAAACAGACTTTATCTTGCAGACATCTTGGATCCATTGATAGTGACTGCCTGAAGCCCTGTGTTAAGAACATGTAAGACTATTCAGCAGAAAGTGTCATGATTGATTAGCAATGTCTGTCATGGGTATGGCAGTAGAGAGAGGCTCTCGTACAACTACCAAATATTTATTGACCCACAACCAATACAGGCTGTTGTTGACTGTTATTTGTTATTATTCATATAAATAGAGCAGCGGCCTTGTAAGTTCCTGATTTTAACTTCTACTTTGATCTATATTTCTCTGATTCACCTCTTAGGAGGTTTTTCTTGATGGTACATTTCTTGATGACACCCCAGGCAATGCCAGGTAAAAAAAAAATCACCCTGTATTGTTATAATTGAAAAGTTCCCTTCATTTTCACAGGACGAGGCTGGAGTGACACCGGAAAGAACAGCCCCTTATCCAACTATCTACCAGGACAAATAATTCAATTGTGGCTATTCTCTTCGACGTAGTCATCCTGGGATACACACACTGCATTGTTGCTCGGGGCAGTTCCAGCCCACAGCACCATCTCAACAGTGGCAATTACTCATCCTTTGAGGGTGGGCTTACTTTTTGGAGAAAGGGCAAAGGCACCCCTTGCTGAGATAGGTGAGCAAGTCTGGTGGCCAGGTGGGGTAAGTGGGTAGCGGTGAGGTGTGTTGGGTTTTCTGGTGCAGCCCTCAAGTCCATCCCCCAAACAGTGTTCTAAAAAGTCTGACACAAAGACAGCATCCCTGGAACCAAGGAGGTGACCCACAGTGAAAGCTTGGATCGGGGCGGGGCGGGGGGAGAGGGTAGGAAGGATGGGGAGGTGGGTTCCAGCACTTGATTAGCCTGGCGCCAAATACGGCCCCGACACCAGCCACAGAAGAGGGATTTCTGCTGAGTCAACAGCTAGGGTGGTGGAAGGTGAGGAAGTGACAGACCCCCATCTGCCCTTCTCGGGTCTCTGTTTCCTCCTTCAGGAGGTGATAAGGGGAGTTCTTGAAGCTGTCTCTAAGATCCAGACCCCTGTGGGTCCTGGTATCAAGCATGACCAAAACAAGAAAACCAGAAAGCTCTCGGGATCAGATTAGGCATCAACACATTTATTGAGACCCACCCTGTCACACAGGCTTGTGCCACTGTAACAGGAAATTTCCTTACTAACATGCCCCAGTGCCTGGCCAGACAGTTGTGTGATGAGGAGATGACGTAGTAAGAGGGGTCGGGGCTCCTATTGGGTGGAGATGGGGCAGCCGTCACAGGCTTTCCATCTGCCGCTGAGGAAGCCTCTGAGAGCAGAGGCCCCTTCCAGTTTCCAACTGGGACCAAGGTCAGGAGCTTACAACAGGCCTCTCGGGAAGCACCCAACTCCCCCTGGGAAATTGTCAGACTTGGCTTCTCAGGACTCACAGGATGACAGGCAGCACTTCTGTCCAATTAGCGATGTTCTGCACCCCTCCCCACAAATGCAAGTGGTCCGTGGACAGGCCCATGGGGCGGGGCTCCCATGAGGGGCCTGCCTTGGTCTCTGCCTGCTCTGCCCACTTTGCGACATCCTCCCTGACAGCAGCCCCTACCCTGAGAGCAGCTCTCCACAGCAAGGAAGGACGGCTCCTCAGCTTCTCCCTGCCCAGTGTACCCCTCCCTCTTCTCTGGCTGCCCCTGTCTCCCAGCTCTAACTTTGGGATGCCCTGGCAGTCCAGCATCCCAGGCAGGGGAGGAGCTGCTTCCAAGCAGCCTGTCTGACCAATCTACGGGCTCTGCCGAGCTTGCTCATGCTCAGGGACCTGCATTTTCTCCGGCCTGGTGGCTTACTTGGTCACTGACCCGAGCCTTGCTGGGCCCTGGCATCTGTGTGTGCCCTGAATCTTGGGTCCTCACAGGATCTTGAACTCAGACTGGGTCAACTAGGAATCATTCTAGATCGTTCTAGAGCCCCTGGCCCCTGGGCTTCCCCTCCTGCTTCTGCTGTCCTTACCTGGCACAGCTCACCTCTGGCATTGACATTCCACCTGTCAATGGTTTTGTCAGGTGTAGGACACAGTAGGAGGGTGGGGTGTGGGGAGAAGGGCAAAGTGCCTGAGGAGACGTGGTCCTTGTTAGGACCTGAGGCCTAGTGAGGTAGACGGGACGTGTGACAATACAGGGACATGCACAGGGGCACAGGGTGACGAGTACGGCTGCTTAAAATATGTGTCTGTTTTAAGATCTCACTAGGTTATTTTTAAAATGTTAATCAAGTCTTCTCTGGTAGTTTTGTGTCGGGATCAAGTTTGTGTTAAGTGACTGGTGAAGGTCCACTGCATACAAATTAGGAAGAGTAAGGCTTTAGCATCAAGGAACAAAGAGCTTAGTTTAAAAGAAGTTGAAATTAGGCTGTTCTAGTTGTAGAAAAAGTTACAGTGTTTCCTGAGGGCAAACATACCCAGTGGGCTTTTCCTTCTGTCTGGAAACGGCATGCTGGGGGCACAGGGGACCTGAGCTGACGCGGGCCACACCCCTGCTACCGCGGTTGTCAGCAGGACTGTTTCTGAGCTGAACGGGGGCTCCTTCCCTCCCTTATTCACGCCCTTCCCCTCCGGCTCAGGCCCCTCAGATTCCCTGCAGGCCTCGGGGCTGGGCGTGCGGGGTGGGTCCCGGAGGCAGATCGCCCTGCGAAGCCCCCATGCCCCGAAGCATCACAAACACCCAGACCACCCTGGCCCCTGCCCCTCCCCCCGCTCTGCTCCCCGCATGCCGGCCCGCTCCAGCCCCTCGGGGATGTGCGGTTCCAGCGGTTACTCACTGGCGAGGATGACCATGTCCATGCCCCAGAAGATGCTCATAATCCAGCCCACCATGACGATGGCCGTGAGCATCTGGATGAGGGCCGCGGCGATGTTCAGCCAGAAGACGCAGCACACGTGCCTGTCCGGGAGGTCAGTGCGGGCGCCACACAGCACGGTGAAGGCCGAGACGAACGTCCCTGTGAGAGGCCGGAGGGGACAGCCTCCTGAGGGCGCTGGGAGACACAGCGGCACGTGCGCTCATCACTAGCGCACATCACAGCGGCACGTGCGCTCATCACTAGCGCACATCACAGCGGCACGTGCGCTCATCACATGAACTAGCGGTTCACCCTCCGGGAGCTCCGAGAGAGCGACCTGGGTGGCACCTTCCGGCTCAGGCCACCTCTGCTGCCCATACTAGAGATGCCAACGTCCCAGCCTGGAGGAGGCATGGCCGGGGGATGCCAAGGACCCAGCACAGTCCTGAGGCCTCTGGGGGAACACAGAGGCCACAGGACAATTGGTCCCTGCCATTAAGGAACGATGGTGCAGCCACTTGCAAGGACAACAGACAGCGGGTGGAAAGGGCACCGACCTCGTGCGGCAAAGATCCTTAGGGCCCAGCAGTTCAGAGGTAGGAGCTGCTGCCGCTGAGGTGACACAGAAGCCACCCACAGGGTAAATTCAGGAAATGACCCCCGGCACACACGCTGATGGCGGATGCCAGCAGAGGGGAGAGAGCACAGGCCAGGGCATATCCTCAGGGGGCTCCCCCAAGCACCCCAGACCTGAAAGGGGAAGGACAGAGAACCCGAGATTTACTGGGCAGCCACAAAGCACAGAGCAACGTGGTGGGTGTGTCCACGGTCTTTACCTCGTCCCAAACTTCCCAGAGCCCTGCGGGTACTATTGCTGCATTTCCTGACATTTCTCTCCAGCCAGGCTTTTATCTACACAGGCTCGGAGCCCCTCAATGACCCTGCAAGGCAGCTGGCCTTCCTTCTATTTGTATGAGTCTCCTATGGCTGTTGTAACAAGTTACCACAAACTTAGTGGCTTAAAACCGCAATTCTGGAGATGAGAAGTCTGAAACGGGTCCTCAGGGCTGGGTCCTTTCTGGAGGCTCTGGGGGACCGGAGGTTCCCTGGCCTTTTCCAGCTTCTTGAGGCTGCCTGCACTCCTTGGCTCGTGGCTGTGTCGTCAAAGCCAGGAGCTGCCCTTCTCTCCTCTCTGACCTCAGCTTCCATCCTTACATCTTCTCTCTCTGACTCTGATCCTCCTGTCTCCCTCTTATAAGGACCCTTGTGATTCCATTGGGCCCACCGGATAATCCAGGGTAATTCCCACATTTTAAGACCCTTAACTTAGTTACATCTGCAAAGTCCTTTTTACCAGGTAAGGTACCATATTTGCAGGTTCTGGGGACCAGGGTATGGACATCTTTGGCGGGGGGTGGCATCCTTCTGCCCACCACACTAGCTTACATATTGTATTAACCAGGTGTTTCTGATGCTTTGATATCTGGGGCCTTGCTGACCCTGGAGAGAACCCCTCCCAGAGCTAGCCAAGTCCTAGAGATACTAAATGACTTTCTTACACAAGCCAACCAATCCACAGCCCACACCCAAACTCCTCCTTTATGGATTCTCACACTCTGGGTCACTCCCCCCTACCCTAATCACCCAGAGCCAGGTACCAGACCACTAGGGCAGCCCCTACACCCCAGAGACCACTGAAATGATTCAAACTAGCCAATCCTAAACCTGCTTACCCTGTGTTGCCGTTCCTTCCCATGGAAACCACAGTAAAGGCTCCTCCCCACGTTTTCCCCTCACTCCCTCTGCCTCCTAACTGTGCTTTCTTATTTGCCACCCCCAAAGTGCGGTGTGCCCCCTCCTCTTAGGAACTGTGAGTAACAAACTATCTTTCCTGCAAACTATTATATATAGAATGGATAAACAACAAGGTCCTACTGTATAGCACAGAAAACTGTATTCAGTATCCTGTGATAAACTATAATGGAAAAGACTACGAAAAAGAATATATATATGTATAACTGAATCACTTTGCTGCACACCAGAAATTAATACAACATGGTAAATCAACTATACTTCAATAAAACTTTTTTTAAAAGAGGAATGTTAAAGAGAAAAAAACTATCTTTTCAGTGGCCATGATTTCCTGATCTGTTGGCCTCACCATACCTAACTAATAATAAAATCTACATTTTAAAGCATGCACACACACACAATCAAGAGTTAAGTATCTTATCCAAGGTCACACTCACAGGTGGGCATTGACCCCACCGCTGTCTGACGCGGATGGCCATGCTCTGTCATCCTGACGTCACAGGTGAAGTGACCTGGGAGAGCGGGTCCAGATGAGAACGCAAGCCACTTGGGAAATCAGCCCATGATTCTCACGTTCCTACTTCTCATACTTCCTGCTCCTTGAGGAAGCTGCTCGGCAGGCGGGGATTGGGGTGGACGGAGTGGGGGGAGCTTTGATTCCCCTCCCTCTGGTTGCTGGTCCTTCTTTGCCCAAACTTGGTGGCTCCTACTGGCTTCCTAATGTGGCCTTTCCCTCAGCCCACACACTCGTGCCTCAGATCCAAGGCCGACCCCTGAGTCCACCAGGCTGATTTCTGATCCCAACCCTGCCCCGTCCTCCTCTTCATCCGAACAACTGCCACTGCTTGTGAGTGTTTCTGCCTCCTGAGCTACTGAGAACTCCTCTGAGGTCCCAGGTGACATTCCATCCACCTTTCTGCCCCCAGCCCAGCATAGCGCCTGGTGAACAGCAGGTGGGATACGGGGACCCAAAGAAATGCAACCCGTGTGAAGTTCATCCTCAGACCACCTGCATCATCGCCTGCAGTATTTGTTTAAAATGCAGATGGCTGGGTGTCCGTCTGAGAGCTGGATGTCTAAGGGGTGGCCCAGGAATCTGCATTTCTAAGCAAGTTTCTCCTTCCACTCAAATAATGATAATGCTCACTAAAGTGTAATTACCAAGGGTTCAAGATCAACCAAACAGATTCAAGATCAAGATTCAAGTCTAAAGAGCCCCTCTGTTCCTGACGCAGCGCCAGGGGTGGCCCTCTGGGAGATTTGGGGAGGCAAATGCTGTTCTCCCACTCTCACCAAATGGACAGTCCGGTTTTTTTTGGTTTCTAAAATTTTATTTATTTATTTATTTTTGGCTGTGTTGGGTCTTCGTTGCTGTGCACGGGCTTTCTCTAGCTGCGGCGAGCGGGGGGGTACTCTTCGTTGCGGTGCGCAGGCTTCTCATTGGGTGGCTTCTCTTGTTGCGGAGCACGGGGTCTAGGCGCGCGGGCTTCAGTAGCTGTGGCACGCGGGCTTAGTTGCTCCACGGCATGTGGCATCTTCCCGGACCAGGGATCGAACCCCTGTCCCCTGCATCGGCAGGCAGACTCCCAACCACTACACCACCAGGGAAGACGGACAGTCCGTTTTGTCAGCAGGGTGTTGAGTAGACTGAAAGTGTCTGAGATGACTAAGACAAACGAAGAAAGCAGAGCTGAAAAATGATGGGGACACGAATTCAGGGCTTGGTACTGGGCACGGGAGGAAACAGGACATAGGGACCATGAGAAAGTGTGCGCCACCATCCTTCGCCTCTGCTCGTGTATTATGCTGTGGGATATGAGATGAACACAAGCTGACACCATTAAAAAAGAGAACGCCACTGAAGTAGAAAGATGGTAGAAGGTGAACACGAGCACGTGGGGGAAATATTCAGTAAAATTAACACAGATATCATCTACTGCACACCCACAGTGTGCTGCAGCATGTTACCTTCTCCTAACCACACTACCTCTAATCCTTACGACAGTTGGATAGTGGTTCCCACCTTATAGAAGGGGAAACCAAAGCTCAGAAAGGCTAAGTGACTTGCCCACATAGCAGAGTGCAGATTTAAACCCACATCTGTCTAGTGTGGAAGGCTGAGCTCTTTTCAGTCTAGGAGGTTGCATCCTTACATTAAAAATTAAGGAAAATTACGGAAAACAGTATGGCCCTTCACAAAAAAATTAAAAATAGAGTCACCATATAACCCAGCAATTCCACTCCTGGGTATATACCCAAAAGAACTGAAAGCAGAGTCTCAAAGAGATATTTGTACACCCATGTTCAGTGCAGCATTAGTCACAATAGCTGAAATGATGGATGAACAGACAAGCAAAATGTGATCTATACATGCACTGTAATATTATTCATCTTTAAAAAGGAAGGAAGTTCTGACACAGGCTACAACATGGATGAACTTTGAAGATATTATGCTAAGTGAAATAAGCGAGTCACAAAAAGACAAATGTTGTCTGATTTCACTTGTCTGAGGTACCTAGAGTAGTCAGATCATAGGAAGAGAAAATAGAATGGTGGTTGCCAGGGGCTGGGGGAGGAAGAAATGAGGAGTTATTATTTAATGGGCACAGAGTTTCAGTTTTGCAAGATGAAAGAGTTCTGGAGACGGATGGTAGTGATGGTTGTACAACAATGTGAATTTGCTTAATGCCACTGAACTGTACACTTTTTTTGTTTTGTTTTTTAAAATTTATGTATTTTATTTATTTATTTTTGGCTGTGTTGGGTCTTTGTTGCTGCGCACAGGCTTTCTCTAGTTGCGGAGAGCGGGGGCTACTCTTCACTGCGGTGTGGGGGCTTCTCTTGTTGCAGAACTCGGGCTCTAGGTGTGCAGGCTCAGTAGTTGTGGCTCGCGGGCTCTAGAGCACAGGCTCAGCAGTTGTGGCGCACGGGTTTAGTTGCTCCGCGGCATGTGGGATCTTCCCGGACCAGGGCTCGAACCCGTGTCCCCTGCATTGACAGGCGGATTCTTAACCGCTGTGCCCTGTGGAAGTCCCGTGAATGGATTTATAATATAAAAACATCGTTTTAATCTATTCAACCAGAAGTTTTTTTAAATGATTTTAGCACCCTTTCCTATGAAGAGGTGTTAATTACTTTAAATGAGTCTTACCCGCTAAAGAACGGACCCTCTCCAACAGCGACGGGTTAGTTCTAACTTATTGCATGAGCACCAACCACAAGCCCGTGCTGGGCCCTGGGAATACAGAGTGCAGCAGGAGATGGGGCTCGGCCGGGTCCCACTCCGGGAGCTCACATTCTGGTGGGGACACTGGGTCACAAAAGGAACAGTGATGAATCTTGTTTGGTTTATCAGAAAAGGCTTCGCAGAAGAGAACATGAAGTGGGGAGAGGTCTGGAAAGCTGACGGGAAACATTCAAGGGGAGGAAGAGGGGAAGTGTATCCCAGAGATGAGCCAGTGTGTCCGTCTGGAAGCTCAGAGGGTGGCAGGGGACTTTGAGGGCACAGGGAGCTGAGCATAGGGTGCAGCGTTCGGGGCAGGGATGAAAAACGGGGCTGGAGGCGAGCAGGGGTCAGACTGCAGAGGGACCCGAGGGACTTGCTGTGGGGCCCGACTTCCTCTTCTAGGCAACCCGGCGCTGAATCAGTGGAGGTTACCCTCTGCAGCAGAGGCAGGGGCCCGGCCATAATGTTTCTGGGGGTGTCAAGGCCCGGCCAACACTAATTGGCACAAAGGAAAAGGATGGTAATGAACTGAACTGTCAACCCCCAAAATCAGTGTGCTCTAAAGACACCTGCAACTTAGGCATGGACATGTGCTTTGCATGTCCTACAGGATCCTGAGGGAGAGAGGAGGGTGGGAGAAGCTGAGGAGGACTCCACCCTCACCGCACAGAGATTTACAGCAAAGACCCCCAAGGACTTTGCAGCCATAGCCCTCTCTGGCCACCATGGATCTGCCGAGGTCACCGGCTTCCCCGAGGAGCTCAGGGCTCAGGCCCCAGGCGCAGGCAGTGGGGAGGGGAAAGCATCCCTCCACTTCCATCCTGGATATCCCAAAGCGTCCTGGGGGAGGGCCCCTGGTTCCCCCGCTCCCCCGCCACTCTTCTGTCAGGTGCCAGAAGTGGGCTGACGGTTTCCCATCAGCAGAGGGGCTGGCTCTGCTCTATAAGATTGAGCCTGGGGGCTGAAATCGTCCTTCATGAGCCCCGTCAGGTTCAGCTTGTCACATGACTCACGTGAGAGAAGTAGAAGGTTCTGGGCTCAAGGGGGGCTCTCAAGGCCTCTTGAACTCAGGGGGAGAAGGGCAGAGCTGTCCTCTGAAGAAGCTGCTCCCCAGAAAATGCGCTCCCCTGGGACGGAGACCAGTAAGTCCAGCTGGATCCCAGCCATCACCTGCAGCTGGCTCTGCGGTCATTAAGATGTGCTACTCGTCAGTGGCCGAGACTTACACCTGGATCCCCTCCATCATTCCTCCAGGGAGGGCTGGTTGAGCACAGCTCTCTTACCAGCACAACGTTGAACGTGAGCTTCGGGGGACGGGAAGGAAATGTAAGGGAAGGCTTGGCCCGGACTTCACAGCTGATTTGGAAGGACAAGCCACACCGTACAAAACACGTCCCACTGCTGACTGTGTGTTCCAGTTCACAGCCAGAATAAGATAAATGGCAGACCACGTTCAGGGTCAAACTCAGCCCTATGAGATTTCAATTCTCAAACCTGGAGGTGGGGGCATAAGAAGCAATGGAGATTGTGCTAAAAATACACCTTCCTGGGCTACGCCAACCTAAGATTGTAATTCAGTGAGTCTGGTCATCATCTTTTCATCATTGTGCAATCATTTCAACGGGAAATGGAAAAGGAAAGGAAAAAGAAATGACTACAAGTTCACAAATGATTCTGGACAAAAGCCCTAGGAAGACAGAATCAGGAGGGTTTAAAAGTGCCTGTGACAGCCACTATGGAGAACAGTATGGAAGTTACTTAAAAAAATAAAAATAGAACTAACATATGACCCAGCAATCCCACTGCTGGGCACATACCCAGAGAAAACCATAATTCAAAAAGACACATGCACCCCAATGTTCATTGCAGCACTATTTACAATGGCCAAGACATGGAGGCAACCTAAATGTCCATCAACAGAGGAATGGATAAAGAAGATGTGGTACATATATACAATGCAATATTACTCAGCCATAAAAAGGAACGAAATTGGGTCATTTTTAGAGACGTGGATGGACCTAGAGACTGTCATACAGAGTGAAGTAAGTCAGAAAGAGAAAAACAGATGTTGTATATTAACACATATATGCGGAATCTAGAATAAATGGTATAGATGATCTCATTTGCAAAGCAGAAATAGAGACACAGACGTAGAGAACAAACGTATGGACACCAACGGGGGAAAGGGGAGGGGGTGGGATGAATTGGGATTGACATATATACACTACTGACACTACGTATAAAATAGATAACCAATGAGAACCTACTGTATAGCTTGGGGAACTCTACTCAGTGCTCTGTGGTACCTAAATGGGAAGGAAATCCAAAAGATAGGGGATATATGTATACCTATAGCTGATGCACTTTGCTGTACAGTGGAAACTAACACACCACTGCAAAGCAATACTCCAATAAAAATTATACTCCAGTAAAAATTTTTATACTCCACTAAAAATTAATTAAAAATAAAATAAAAGTGCCTGTGGCCTAAGTAAGCCAGGGTCGGTCTGCAGAAGATAAGGCCTTGGTCCTGGATGGGGTCCTGCATGTTCCTTCTGTCATCCCGGCTCCTGTGGTTCTGATTTCTTAACAGACGGGACAGAAAGGGGAGAGGCTTTTGGACACTGTGTGTTCACATGTGCTTGTGGGAAGGCACGGTCTGTTTTTTCAGCTTGATGAGTCGAACAGAGTCTGAGAAGGCTGTGCTAGGCGGGCAAGGAATGCACGCCAGACCAGTACAAGCGGGACCTCGTGCGTCTCAGAGAACGAAGGGTATCGCTGTGAGCCGAAGGACAGTCAGCCCAAGGTCCAAGGCTGTGGAGGTCTGTGAGGACGACTGTGCCCTCCTCCAGAAAGTGTTTCGTAGACCCAACACCATGCTTCTCATGTCCTGGCCAGCAAGGAACTTGCAAAGAGGAGACCAATTATAAAACCAAGAGAGAACAGTGCAGGCAAAACATGGACAGTTCTAGTATTTTTGTCATCCTGACCACCCTCAACGTCTTCAAAACAAATCTGCCTTGTTTCTTCAAAACAAAGCTAACTGCATCCCTCAAGAACAAAACAAAAAGGCCACATACTTAATGGGAGAAGATATTTGCAAATGATACATCCAACAAGGGGTTAATATCCAAAATATACAAAGAACTCATACAATTCTACATCAAAACGAGAACACAAACGACCCGATTTAAAATTGCACAGAGGAGCTGAATAGACATTTTTCCAAAGAAGATACACAGATGACAATTTTCCAAAGAAGACATACAGACGACACATGCGAAGATGTTCAACATCAATAGTCATCAGGGAAACGCAAATCAAAACCACAATGAGGTATCACCTCACACCTGGCAGAATGGCCGTCAGTAAAAGGCAACAAATAACAAGTGTGGGCGAGGATGTGGAGAAAAGGAAACCCTCCTGCGCTATTGATGGCAATGTAAATGCAGCTACTGTGAAAAACGGTATGGAGGTTCCTCAAAAAATTACAAACAGAACTACCATACGATCCAGCAATCCCACTTCTGGGTATTTATCTGAAGAAAATGAAAACAGTAACTTGAAAAGGTATATGCTATGTTCATTGCAGCATTATTTGCAGGAGCCAAGGTAGAGAAGCAACCTGTGTCCATCAATAGATAAAAGGATAAAGAAGATGTGGTATGTGTGTGTGTGTGTATATATATATACACACACACACACACGCACAGTGGAATAGTACTCAGCTATAAAAAAAGAATGAAGTATGCCATTTGCAACAACATGGATAAACCTAGAGGGAATTACGCTAAGTGAAATAAGTCAGACAGAGAAAGACAAATACCGTACGATTTCAGTAATATGTAGAATCTAAAAAAAACCCAAAACAAATGAACAAACAAAACAGAAACAGAGGCATAAACACATAAAACAGAGTCTGGTCGTTTGCCAGAGGGGAAGGGGTGGGAGAGGAAAGAAATAGGTGAGGGAGATTAAGAGTGACAAACTTCCAGGTACAAAATACATGAGTCATGGGTATGAAATGTACAGTGTGGGTAATCCAGTCGATAATTATGTAATATCTTTGTATGGTGACAGATGGTAACTAGACTTATCAGGATGATCATTTTGAAAGGTACAGAAATATCGAATCCCTACATGGTGTAACAGTAACTAAAATAGTGTCATAGGACTATTACACTTCAAAAACAAACACACACGGTTGCAGAAAAAGAGATCAGATTTGTGGTTACCAGAGTCAGGGGCTACGGGGAAGGGCAACTGGATGAAGGGGGTCAAAATGTACCAACTTGAGGTTAGTTGTAAGATAAATAAGTACTACTTATGTAATGTAATGTACAACATGATAAATATGTAAACACTGCTCTATGTTATATATGAAAGCTGTTGAGAGAGTAAATCCTAAGAGTTCTCATCACAATGGAAACATTTCCTTCTATTTCTTTAATTTTGTACCTACATGAGATGATGGATGTTCACCAAACCTACCAAGGCGATCATTTTATGATGTGTATAAGTCACACCATTATGCTGTATACCTTAAACTGATATAGTACTGTATGCCAATTATATCTCAGTAAAACTGGAATAAAAATATATTTTAAAAATCTGCTAGTGTCTTTGCCCCATAGATCCTGGACCAGTGGCAAAAGGGTTTGTGAACTGTTCTCTCCATTCCAAACAGCACAAAGATCCCTAATGAGGTTGCAGCAGCCCATCAGAAGGCGGCTTAGAAGTGTGTGGTTGGAAGATCATCATTTCAGTGCAGTAACTGGGGTTCCCTCCTGCTGTTAGCATCTCCTAGGGGCTGTTCTATCCACCTCTGATCAATTAGAGACAAGAAAGTGAATTTATTATGACTTAAACATTTCCAAGCATCAATTTCATGGAAGAAAAATAATGAAGGGTGGACAGATGGGCCTTCTGTGCTCCCAGTAAAGAGAAGGTATATGGTACCCAGGACCACTTCACCATTAGCCCCAGCTGCTACCCCACACCCGGTGCCCCCTCTCCTCTCCACTCTCCTTAGTCAGAAAGTACCAGCTTGGAGTACCCTCTCTGTATTCCTCCCTGGCCCTCAGGCAAATGCTGAGGAGTCACATGGGGACCCGAGGCTTGAGGAGCTTGGAGGAAGGCAGCCAGGAAGAAGCCATCAGATGGATAAGGGGGCTTGCAAGGGAGACCTCGGCAGGTAACAGTCCTGGGTCGACACCACAGCCATGGAGGGGCCTTAGATTTTCCAACTGAAAAGCCTCCGTGGCTTAAAGGAAGGAGGACAGGAGCCCCTCCGGCTGCCACTAATAAACCTGTCATCCTTCCATGGAGGGCAGAGAAAATGAGACCAGCTCCCTCCTCCGTCCCTCTTACTGCCTCCACCGTGACATCAGGCTGATTGTCCCGCGGACGAGCAGGTTGACTGGAGCAGATAATTAATTTTAATGGCACTGGGCATTGCATCAGCCTCCCTGTGGCTGTTAGCACATCTCCTCTGCCCTCAGCCTCCCCTGCCACATCCTTGATGGGCTCCAAGATGGGCCCCAGCCCTAGACGAGTTGCAGGACAGAACTGGACACCTTAGGTCTCTCGGGGGCCCCAGAGAGGCCCCAAGATCTCCCCGGGATCTTAAGCCTGAGCAGAAATGCAACCACGTGGAATTTCTCAGTTCCCCAGTTCTGAGCCTTGTCAGGACAGATTCTGGCTTACACGGCAGAGGGTAAACTGAGGAAGTGGGGATAGGACCAGGAGGGCGGCTATGTAATGACCAGGGCTAGGAGTGTCCCGGCCCTCAAGAATCTCACAGGATGGTGAGAGAGAAGAAGCCACGGAACACAACCTGTGTGGTCAGTCCGGGGGACAGCGCAGAGGCGGGGTGACCCCACGTTACAAAGGGGGGGCTCTGGCGTCAGAATTCCGGCTGATCCCCCAGAAGCCTGGACAAGTGACCTAACCTCTCTAGCCCTCAGTTTCCCCGTCTATGAAGTTAAGGTAATGATAGTAGCCTGCCTCATAGGGATGTGAGGACTGAATTCATGCATGTAACGTACTTGAACACCCTCATGGGAGCAAGGGGAGGGCCCTCACCCCGACCAGGGAGACCCAGAGTCTTCCCCAGGAGGCAATGCTGGAGCAGAACCCTGAAGAAAAAGGAGTTATTCTCAGTGAACATGAGTGAAACTGAAGATCTCCATGAATCCTGCTCTCCTAGCGGCTTGTAGCCAATGGTACTACTCTTCACTCTACCTTAAAACAAAGTTTACTACAATTACCGAGTTCACTATGTCAGCCTCACGGAGCCAGAGGCTCGGCACGCATCCATCTGCCACGGTACCATGCAGCCAGTAAACGTTATAGTTATGACAACTACGCAGCAAGCCAGGCCAGTGCTTTAAGTGAAATTACAAAAATAGTATGTATACTGTGCAGAGGACTATTTAAAAAATATTTACGCTGTGGACAAGGATTGGAGTGCATTAAAGCAAAATGAGAATTGTTTTGCCATGGCAGAATTAGAGGTAGCTTCTTCTCTTTTTTCAGAAACAAACTCTCTTTCCAGTTAAAAAAAGTTTCAGGCACCTGTCAAGATCCAACTCTGCTGTCCGCCAAACAGCATCTTACTGCTGACAGAGAAAACCGTGTGGCAGTCGAGCCAACTAGGGGACAGGTGGCACGCAGACACCTGACACAGAAAATAAATGATGCCATGTGACCACGTAAGGGCTGTGACAAAATCCCCGGAACTTCCAGGAACACCTCTGGAAGGCGGCCCCCAATCCTACGGCGTCTTTCCCACTTCAGCAGGGAAAGCTAGGCTATCAAGCTAAATGGGAGGCATGGGCTCACCTGCTGGAGGTGGGATGAGAAGGAGGATGCTCCAGGTTCCTGTCTGGAAGCCAGGAAAGGACTCCAGTCCCAAGAGACCCGGAGGAGCCACGGTGGGTTCATTTAGGAGGCCACGCGACAGCAAGAGCAGGAAAGGAGGGGGCTGGGCTGAGCGGGTACCCCGGCCTCCCGGAGGACTGGGGAGGAAGGAGGGAGGGCGGCAGGAAGCCTGTGTGGGGCTCGTGCTCAGATGCTCCCTGTCTGGCTGGCGACTCCCTGCTGGCCCAGCAGGCACACCTGCTCCTTCCTGGAGCCGTGCCCTGCAGGGTGGCCCGTGTGTGTGCTTCCGTGACAGGGACAACTTCCTGCCGGGGCTCCTGGGACTAGGCTCCTGTTGGCTCTCGCCAAGCAGGGCTGACGTTGCAGCTCATGGCACAGGAGCGTGCCACGCTGGCAGAGAGGGGTCGTCAGTTGTGGTCTTTATTTGGGAAGGAAGCAACTCAAACAGGCTCAAACGACACAGGGATTTGTTGGTTCACATAATTGGGAACGTCCAGGAAGGCGGTGTGGGGCAGTGGTTAGGCATGTAGGCTCGAGAGTCAGACTGCTGAGTGTGATTTCTGACTATCATTTACTGGCTGTGGGAACGTGGGCAAATGACTCTGCCTCTGGAGGCCTGTGCCCTCATCAAACATGTGTACACCTATTGCCTCATCTGTAAAGTAGGAGTTATAATAATACCCTTATCCAGGGCTCTCTGTAAGGCTTAAAAGAGATTACGCATTTAAAGTGCTTGGAACATACTAAGTCCTTAACCGCTGTATGCTGTCTGATTATTAATAAGAATTCAGGATTGGCTTGATTCCATGACTCGGTGATTCAGCAGGGACCCAACATCTTCCATCTCTGCTGTGTCTTCCATGGTATCAACTATATCACAAGACCAACTTCCCTCATGGTGACAGAATGATTGCAGTAACTCCAGTTTTCACATCTACATACCACCTGTCCAGAGAAGACAGAACATTTCTGTCCCAGTGTTCCAAGCAGGAGTCCTGAGATCTACCTAGATCGGACCGTGTAGGTCACATACCCACCCTTGAACCAATGATTTGGCAAAGAAAGTGGAAGGTACTTACTGGCTTAAGCAATTGGGCCCACCCCTGGAGCTAGAAATAGGGTCAGATTTCCCTACAACGCCCAGATTGCGTGAAGGAGGTGTCAATTTCTGAGTGAAAATCTTAGTTTGGGGGGGGGAAGTGAGAAGAGGGTAAAATGAGGCTGGTAAGTGGTCTTTGATGTTTGCTAACAGAAATGTGTTACAAAGTCCAGCAGAGAAATGACACATTGGACCATCATTTTCTAAACGGAGATGTGGTGATTTTAAAAGATCACCCCAAATTCTTTGACACTCTTCCATCAAGAGGTGGGGTCTAAATTCCTTCCTCTTAAACTGTGCTCTGCGGCTGGCCAACAGGATATAAGAGAAATAACACTGTGCTAGTTTCCCAGGTCAGGCCGTAACCAACTGGTACTTCCACTTCCTGAATCTCTACCTGCGCACTCTTAAACCCAGCGGGCATGCTGTAAGGAAGCCCAAACTAGCCTCCTCAAGAAGCCACGTGGAGAGGTGTGTAGGTGTCCAGCCAACAGCCCAGGTGAGATCTCAGCTGATGGCCAGTATCTGCCACCAGACATGTGAGTGAGGATGCTTCCAGATAAGTCCAGTCGCCAGCCATCAAAGACCACCTTGGTCTTTGAGTCTTCGCAGCTGAAGCTCCAGACATCATGGAGCAAAGATGAACTATCCCGTGTGTCCTGTCCAAATTCCTGACCCACAGAATTGATGAGCCTGCCACAAGGCTTTTCTCACACCACTAAATTTTGGGAGGTTTTGCTGGACAGCAATAGATCATCGGAACAGGGGTGTCACTGAGCAACATGTCAGTGGTGGGGAAGGAAGGGTAGCAGGAAGTGGGCCAGGCTGTTTGGTTCTTACAGCGCTCATTTACCACCTGACTCCAATCCTAGAGGGCCAGTTCTGCTTGCCCCCTGGGCACTGGGTGCCTAGTCCCATCCTCCACACCGAGCTAGGACAGCCGCCGACAGTCAGGGATTCAGTTAGGACAACACCACACTGGAGCAATGTTACTAGAAGTACTCAATACTGTCAAAACATAGGGCTGCCGGCCACGTATGGTGTGACCTTTGACCCACACAACTGGAGGCGGCAGCCGGGGACAAGAGAGGCTCATTTGCCCTGTAGCTGGGCCACTGTGACTTCTGTGTCTCCTGGACAGTGAACTGATGCCCTCGCCTCCCCCTCCAACCCCCCACTCCATCGAGGAGCAGTACAGTGGACCCCGGGGCTATGGGGAAAGAGAGAGGAAAGGGCCAGAGAGGAGGGGGTCCCTGAGGACCGTGCCAGGTGGACAGGGACAGACTAATAATTCACTGAGAAGGAAGAAGAGAGAACTGCTTCTACTGTCCTTTCTGCCAGATACGTGTGCTTGATGTCTACAGAAAGGTCCTTTCCCGACCTTCCAACGGTCACGTGTATAACCGTTATTATGATTCTGATTATGGATCTATAATGTATCGAGCATTCGTTAGAAGTTAACATTTTACTGTATTACCTCACCCGGTTCCCACAGCAAGCCACGTCTTTATCCTCATTTAACAGACAAGACCTGGAATAAAAGGTGCATTAACCAACTGTAGTCGATTGCAGAAGTGGCCCCAATTCTCTACTCCCTGTACCCATGTCCTTCGCCACGTGACTCTGCACCTCCGCCCATGAAAAGAATGTTTCCCCACCCTTTGGCTCCAGACCGGCCTCGTGACTTTCATGGGCCGATACGTGTGCTAGAAGTGGCATCGTGGCAGTTCTGGGCCGAGGCCTCAGGGCAACGCGTTCCTTCACCTGCTCTCGTGGAGCTCCGGCCAGCTGCCATGTGAACAAGTCCAGCCCGTCCACTGGGGGATGAGGCCACGTGGAGGAGACTCCAGCCACCCGGCCATCGTGGCTGAGAACAACCACGCCTAGCCCCCCTGAGCCAAGCCCACAGTGCAACCCACGGACTAAGTAAATGGCCGCTGTTTTAAGCCACTACATCTTGGGGAGGTTTGCTATGCAGCAAAAGCTAACTGAACACCAACTGTGCCTGTTTTCAAAACCCAGCGGACGCCAGGAAAGGGGAACGAGAGGCCAGAAGACTGGAGGCCCTCAGCTCCATCAAGAGAACAGGAGGGAGGGGAGGACTCAGGCTTTGGCTGCAGAACCTATCCTGGGACCCGAGAAAGGCTTTTCAGAAAATAGCCAAACAAAATTGGTCTGGCTCCCCAGGGATTGCCCTCCAGAGGGACCACCTCTGAGGCAGCATCTACTTGCTGATTTCTTACAGGGGCCAAGAGGAGAATGGATTTGATAAACCTACTTATTTCAGGAAAGGACCAAGAATTAAGCCAGCTGTCCTGATGGAGGCCTTCCCTCAGGTCCGGGAGGCTGGGACCTGATCTCTATAGGACAGGGGCCACACAGCTGTCCCAGCTCCAGCCTCAGTATTGGTGGAGCTGGGGCAGCACCCCTGGGACGAAAGCTTCCAAAGGAGGCTGGGAATGTCCACCGTGGCTGCAGGGTGACTCAGCTGAGGGGCCCACATGGCAGGGACGCAGAAGCTGTGATGCTCAACGGGGCAGATGCATGAGTGGGGAGGGAGGGGAGGGCAGAAGCTGGGCGGTCTGCAGTTGGAAATGGAAAAAAAAGATTTCAGTGGAATCCCAGTTGCGAAGGGGACATCTACATTACTACCCAAGGTGACTGGCCACGGGCAGTCCAGAGAATGGCTCTGCCCGAGCCGTTGCAGCTTCTCCGTGACCCGAGGGCGCCAGGCCAGGCTCAGGAGGGAACTCGCTAACGGGTAGTAAGTCTCCCAGCCCGGCCTCCTACCCACCAGCCAACTCTTCTCAGCCGATTTTGCTAGTTTCCTATTCTTCTCCCCGCCCACAAGCTGGCTGTCCGTCCGTCCGCCCCCACCATCTTCTCCGCTTACACTCCCTCCCGCGGTACAACCCACCTGAACGCTCCAGCTCGGAGCCCGGGTGGTGCCGCGAGCAGCCCACGCTCCACCCGGGCACCACGGACCTCCGATCACCGCTTTGTACTATTTGCAGGTAGATCGCTCACCACGGTGCAAGGCTTTCGAGGGCCCTGGCCTTGTCTGGTCCACCTTTGAGGCCCCTACATTGCCTAGAAGCATAACTGGCACATAGAAGGTACTCAAGTGTCTAAGGAATCTGAATGGAGCACAGCGAGGACAACCCCTGGCTGGAGAGTGGTCCCAAGAAGTGACACTCTGCCCCCCACACAAGCTACGAACCCTTCGAGGGGTGCAGCCAAAAGGTAAGGACGCTGACTGTGAACCCAGCCTACTTGGGTCTGAGCCCTGGCTCTGCCCCTTACCACCTGGGTGACCTTGGACAAGTCACTTAACCTCTCTGGGCCTCAGTTTCCTCATCTGATGATGAGAGCCATCATCTCTACTGCTCTGTGCTGTCATCAACATTATAGGAGGTGTTTGGAGCTTAGAAGAGTACAGGGCACCCAATAAGTGTGACGGAAGTGTGTGCTTTAACTATTAGGACACTAGAAATAGGGTTTCCATTTTACTCCCCTTTATCTTCCAGGCACTGGTGCAATGCCTGGCACGTGGCAGACCTTTAGTAAGGGTTTATTAAATGAATAGATCTCCACAGAGGCGTCAGCTAAGGCCTGAAGATCTGTGTGTCTACAGAGCCGGGCAAGATGTGTTTGTGAGTTTCTACATCTCCACTGGGTTCCCATCCCACACCCTGACCCGCTTCTGTGGTCGGCACACAGCTCACATTAGAGCAGTGCCCTCGCGGGACCATCTTCCCCGAGAAGCTCAAGGTTACGCAAGCCAAGGAGCTGGATCCACTCTTTCTGGTCCCTACAGATGAGAGATGGCCTGAGGTCCTGGGAAGACAAACTGACTGCCTGCACATGCTCCAAACCCTTGGGCTGTTTAGGAAAGGCCGCATGGTAAAGGAGAGCAGAGTCACATCGTGGCCTCCAGCCCTACTTGGACACTCATCGCTCACTGCAGGACCTCGGCCATCACTTCCCCTCTCTAAGCATCCTCCTACTCCTGGGATGGTTATTATTACTGATGTTATTATTATTATTATTTTTTTTTTTTTTGCGGTACACGGGCCTCTCACTGTTGTGGCCTGTCCTGTTGCAGAGCACAGGCTCCAGACGCGCAGGCTCAGCGGCCACGGCTCACGGGCCCAGCCGCTCCGCAGCATGTGGGATCTTCCCGGACCGGGGCACGAACCCGCGTCCCCTGCATCGGCAGGCAGACTCTCAACCACTGCGCCACCAGGGAAGCCCTACTGATGTTATTATCGGCACCCAGCAGTATTCAGTCCCCAGGATGTTCGATCTGGGCACCACTTTGCCTTCTGAAATGGAAATGACGTAGCTTCTTGGGGGCTGTGCAGTCCAGGAAGTAGCTCCCCACCCTCCCTGCAGGCCTGGCAGGGTCCGAGAAGGAGACAGGAAAGGGACAGAAGCCCTCGGGGGACAGCCTGACAACAAGAGACCAAAGCCCTGTTGAGAAGGAGCTACATGAACAGCATAAGGACTTTATGTCCCAGAGTTTCTCACACCCTAAAAGTGGACACAAACAGACCCAAGCGCACATCAAGGAACGTGTCCTTAAAGAGTTTTGGGAGATCATAGCCCCCTCCCCCGCAATGAAATGGCAGGAACATTTCAAGATATGTGAACCATTATTCCACACAGATAGTCGCCCCAAATCTTCATTCCCTGAGATGCTGTGACTGTTTTGCACCCACACCGTCAGGACAGGAACACGGCAGCAGACCCTCAGAACCCACACCAGGATTCAGACTCATAGGTCTTGGTCACAGTTCACCCTGATGGAAGTCAGAATACTTGGCTCAATCGCTCACTTTATTCACCTCGCTTGGGTGCAAACTGGCTCTTTCCAGAAATTAATTTCACCCTCCTTGGGTGTGCTTTCTGGGAATGATTTAGAATTTTCCAAAAAATGTGCCGCCGACCTTGAGAGCAGATCCCCAGGGCATGAGCTTTTTCTGAGCAGCGGCAGCCCTGCTAAGACCGGTGACACGCAGGACAAGAGGATCGCCCATAAATGTGCGTCCTGTAGGTGAGGAGTTATTTCATGTCCCAGTCACCCCCTCAAAGGCGATGGCGTCCAAAGGCAGAGCACACAAGCGTTGGGTAAACACAAAAGCCCGTTCCCTTGTGTCCCTTTCCGGTGCTTCCCCAGTGGGGACGGGCAACGGCAGGTTTGGATGCTGGAGGGCAGTTGCCACCTTCAGCATCAACAACCTCATCTCTAGAGGTGAGATTAGAGCAGAGTCAGGCCTACCCTGCACTCCTAGACTCAGCACATCATCTGCTGCAGTGTTGCACGCCACCTCCACAGGGCTGGAAGAAGTAGGTGCAGATGGAGACAGGCATCGGCACTTATGCAGACACCCTGGTGGAATGGCAGGTACACCAACCAAGGTCCTGGGGCTGGTCAGGGTGCATGGATAGTGCAACTGGATTTGTTACATTATATCTATATTTACAGTTAATGGCAGGCTCATGTCATTCTTGAGGCTGATAAATTGCCCTGTTGTTAGGCTTTTTTTCCAAAGTGCTTCGAGGGTCTAATCGAGGAACATAGCTGCTTGGAGATGGTATCTCTTGGTATGCTTTGGGCTGAGTGTGACACAAAGCCAACTCAAACGAGCTTGAGTGATGTGAAGTGTGTATCACCTCAGATGATAGGAAGTCTAAAGGAGCTCGATTGTGTCCCCAAGGGCCCAGGCTCTTTCCGTACCTGCACGGCCACTCTGAGAGCTGGCTTCAACCTCAGGCTGTACACAGATGGCTGCGGCAGTTCCAGAGATATCAATCCAGACATGACACTGTCTGCAAAAATAAAGATAACCTCTTCCTGTGGCCCTCTTTCACACTCGAGGAAACATTTCCCTAATTAATGATCATTGAGTCGCCTGTCAGTTCCTGAGCCTGTCACCCATAAGAGAGTTGGAATTATAAGACTGGCTTGGACTAGTCATCTTGGTGGAAAGGATGCTGGGAGTCAAACTCCCGCCCACCACACACAGCCTTTACCTGGGAGCAGTGGGCCTCTCTCCTTTCTCCTCCTGGGCACACCTCTTCCCAGGCAAACAAATCAATCCCAGAGACTACTACGGTGAGATGTCACAGCTAGACATCTAGAGAGACCCTCAGAACAATCACTGCATTTCAGAAATGCCCTACCCAAGTGTGCATCACTGATGAATGCATACACAAAATGTGGAATATATACAATGGAATATTATTCAGTCTTAACAAGGAAGGAAATTCTGACAAGTGATACGACATGGATAAAACTTGAAGACATTATGCTAAGTTGAATAAGCCAGTCACAAAAGGACAAATACGGTCTGATGCCACATAGAGACAGAAAGAATTGAGGTTACCAGCGGCTAAGGGAGGGGCAGTGAGGAGTTACCGTTTAATGGATACAGGGTTTCCATTTCAGATGATAAAGTTCTGGAGAGTGGTGATGGGTGCCCAACAATGTGAATATACTTAATGCCACGGAGTTGTACGCTTAAAAATAGTTAATATGGTCAATCCTATGTGATGTATATTTTACCACAATAACAAAAGTCACTTTTGGATCTCTACTAGTCGGCAGCCTCAGTGAGAGGTGAGCCTTTGCCGGGGACGTACACACCCCGCACGGCAGCCACTCGGGAGCCTTGATCCTGTGTAATCTCGCCATGTCTTAATTTAATTTCATCATGGCTTCTGGCATATGGAAAGAAGTTTTTTTTCTTCTCTGACTTGAATGTCTTTTTTTTTTTTTTTTCTTTTTTTTCCGGTACGCGGGCCTCTCACTGTTGCGGCCTCTCCCGTTGCGGAGCACGGGCTCCAGACGCGCAGGCTCAGCGGCCATGGCTCATGGGCCCAGCCGATCCGCGGCATGCGGGATCTTCCCGGACCGGGGCACGAACCCGTGTCCCCTGCATCGGCAGGCAGACTCTCAACCACTGCACCACCAGGGAAGCCCCCTTGAATGTCATTTTGATTAAAGAGGTCCAACCTATAGGGAGGCAGTGTGTGAACGCCAAAATCAGGGCCACTGACCCCCCCAGGCGCACTCACAGCTGGGGACCCCAGAAGACACAGCCTGCCACCCCATCCCCTGCCCCTAGTACAGCTCAGTCCCTCTAACTCTGCTCCTGCAGCCACCCTGGTCAGCAGCTCCAGGAGACTGTGTGTCACTCACTTTAATGAGGAGCTTCTGAGACCTGGAGTAAGGACAGACCATCAATCCACCTGCCAGGGAGCGGCCGGGAGATGAGTCGTGTTCCTTCCTGTGATCTGACTACCGAGCCAAGGGGAGAAGCACAGAGTCAGATAGAGCCGCTTCCGCAGCTGATAGATTTCTTGGAGCAGAACTCATTAGGTGGAAGGAGACTTATCTGGGGGCTTTGCAACCTCGGTAGGATATTCTCTTTGCAGAGATCTGAACAAGCAGGAAAATAACGAAGGTGGCAGCCCGGGAGCTGGGAGGTGGGACTTGGCCCCAGTCCAGACGCCCAGGCAGGCTCTGGGGAGCAGCTCACCACCAGACATTGCAAGAAGGCTCTGCAGATGTGAAAAGCAGAATTTGTGATCAGAGTGTAGTTCCCTTCAATATTTTAGAAGTTCAGACTCGTCACTATAGGTCCCAATAGCCTAAAAGGGGGCTGGAAACTGGGCAAGTGAGTAAGGCATGCCTTTCTGTAGAAACAGTTGGTTGTTTCTTTCCTCTCGGAAATGGTACTTTGGAAAATCTTGCCCTCTGATGGACTCCCAGAAATCCCCGCCCCGATCTCCCCAGCAGGGACAGTGTAGGTGGAGACTGGCCCATTGCCCCTGCCCCAGACTTCCCTGTTGCCACTTAGCCATCCCCCACTCTGCTGCTCCCCGCGACCCAGGGGCCAGCCAGGCCTGGCTGCCCAGTTCAGCAACCAGCCACTTCCGTCCGGCCTCTCTCCCCGGCTACCCACCCTGGGTGCTCTGCTGGGGTGGGGGCCAGAGAGTGGCCTCCCGGAGAACTAGCCCAGGCCAACCTATCTCTCTGGGAAGCTTCAGCTCCCAGCTGGGGTGCTTCCTAACTTTCTGCTCCCCGTCCTATGTGTGCAATGGGGCAGGGCGACAGCGCTCAGCCTCACCTGGGGCTCGCTCTGTGCCAGGCCTGTTCAAGTGCTCCGCCTGCAAAGTCTCCTTCCGTCCCCACAAAAGCCCTGAGGTGGGCGCTCCTGGCAAGGGAGGGGGTGGGACATTGGTCACGGGCTGCTGATGGTGCTAGGGTGCCCACGCCAACCTGGCTCTGCCCCCTTCCAACCTTGGGCAGGTCAGCTAGGCCCTCTGTGCCTCCGGCCTCCTTCTGCCCCACAGGGCTGATGTTAACTGTACCTGCTGCACAGGTGTTTCAGGCAGCTTGGGCCGCCATAACGAAGTGCCACAGTCTGGGTGGCTTAACAGAAATTTATTTCTCGCAGCTCTGGAGACTGGGAAGTCTGAGATTAAGGTACTGACTGACTTCAGTTTCTGGTGAGAGCTCTCTTCTGGCTCTTCAGGTGGCTGCCGTCTCACTGTGCTCTCAGGTGGCAGAGGGAGCGAGAGAGAGTTAGCCTCTGGGGTCTCCTCTTATAAGGACACTAATCCCACCAAGAAGGCCCCACCCTTATGACCTTATTTAACCTCAGTTACCTCCTAAAAGCCCTCCCCCATACAGACACACTGAGGAAGAGAGCTTCAGTGTAGGAATGGAGTGGCTGGGGGCAGACACAGTTCAGTCCACAGCAACAGGCCTGGTGTGATGAATAAGTGAGTGAGTACACACAGAGCTCCTGCAACACAGCCAGGCACACGGTCACACCTACAGGGAGAGTCTAGGTGCGTGACCCAGACTTGTACTCTTCACCCTGACGCTGTGATGCTCTCCACCCTGCTCATAACACGGGATGGGGGTGACAATCTATACCTGCTCTGGTTGCTTGTCCCCTGTGAGTGCTAGGCAGGCCTTTCCCTGGAGGGTTATGAGGTCTGCATCCCTGGGGTCCCCTGACACCCAGCCTGGTGCCCCCTCCCATCTCTCCGGTTCATTCACTGACAGAACCTGGCTCCTATCCTCTTCTGGGCTTCAGGAGTCCTCTCACAGCCCCAGCTCAGGTGGACTCCTGGAGATGTTTAGATTTTGGACTCTAACAGATTTCTGAAGCCCGCCCTGTAGCTCCTTCAGAAAGGTGCTTCCTGTCCGCACAGGGCAACGACTGGTAGACAGGAACCAGACTTATGGACCCAAATCTATTAACCAATATGACTAACACCCTAAGGAAACCACTCAATCCTGCCTCGGGTTTATATCAGGGACAATTTCTCTAATACGTTGTCCATTTGCTTGTGCTGCAAACCAGTTGTAGCCACCATGGCCCCTTCCTCCACTCAGCTCTCTCCATTCTGAGAGTTGGCAGTGGTAACATCCCCACCGTCAGCTCCCCTAGACGTACAGGTTTCTGTGAGGTCACCACATCCCTCACCTGTCTGCTCACCTGTAATTTTTATCTACTTCATATCAGTTCCCCTTCTTCTGGAAACAGTGCCCATAGCTTCCTTTAGGGCCTCCCTCTCTCCCATGCTCAGGCCATGAAGTTTGGGTGGGAATGACCTTGGCCCCCAACTCCCAAGGCAGATGAATGACACAGACCTGGACGATCCAGACATTCCACTCCCCAGGCCACAGTGACTGGCTCAGAGATGGGCACATGACTCAAGGCAGGCCCTTGAGATTCAGTTCCAGGAGTTTGCTGGACCAACTGGGAGAAAAAGCCCTCTTTACACTGGAATTGCTCGTTTAAAAGACATCGTCAACATGAAGCACCTGGGAGCTATTGTGTAGAAAAAGCCCATCTAAAAAATCAAACATAGAGGAATGGAATTAGGGCCAAGAGCTGGGAAGAGAAACTGAGTCCTGAGGACATCTTTGAGCACCTGGATCCAGCAAAACCTGAAATCCACTGTGCCACTAGATTCCACAGTTCCGTAAGGCAATACTTCTCTCTTTTGTTTAAGCCAGTTGAATTGGTTTCCTGACACTTCTAACTTAAGGACAGTAACCCATCACCATGTGTTCCAGGAGCTCTATGTGTATGAACTCACATGACAACAAGCCCGTGAAGTAGGTACTAGTAACATCAGGTTGTTTGAACACAGGCACAAAGAGCTTCATTGACTTGCCCAAGGTTAGACAAAGCAGAGCCAGGGATGGCAGGGCTGAGGTACCACTTTGGAAAACCTTAGTATGCGGTAACTAACCAAGGTGGGGATCCACATCGCCTCATCAGAATTGCCCAGGTAACATGCTGTGCGTGCTGAACTGACTCTCGGATAGTTGTATTAAAACAACAAGCCACACTCCGTCAACTGCAACAGGCCCAGGACTCAGGAGCGACCTCCGTCCTGCCTGGGGCGAGAGGAGGAAGGTGTGGTCACAGCACACTGCTCAGGACTCAGGGAACCAGGGCTCTCTCCCTGCCTCTTGCCACTGCCCCACGACCTGGGAGAGTCCCTCTCACTCTGACCCCCTGGTGTCCAAGTCTGTAAATTGAGAGGCTTGGATGGCATGTTCCCCAAGGACCCTTCCAGGTCTCACTTTTTGTGGCCCTGGTCCTGGGAAACAGAAGAAAGACGTTCTGGCAGAACCAGCACCATGGGGCCCACAACCTTCCTGCTCGGTGACGGAGCAGAATCAGTGGTGGGCGGGGGAGGGAGGATTTGAGCCTTTGCTCAGAGGCTGGGGGGGCCCCCCACACGTAGGCCTGCCCTGTGGCAGGTAGAGAGCGCCTGGGCCCCAGGAACCCTGCCCAGTGGCTGACTCTGGGACTCTGGGAACACACGGAGGTTTCCCTGCCCACCTAACCCGCCTGCAGGCTGCTCGGTGGGTGCGGCTCGTGCAGGGCAGCCCCTCCTCTGACCCAGAGGTCTCGGGTGCTCTGCAGTGAGGCAGGGGCCGCTCCCGGTGCCACCTGACCGACTTCGCTTTCTGTCTCCTGTGGGCACCTGGCCGCGCAGGGCTGTCAACCTCCCCACCTGGGTTTTCCTGGTTTCCACTGAAGCCCGGCTTCATGAGAACAGCACTGCAGACCCAGGATCTAGTCGAGTGACTAAATTTTAGGCTGTTGAGAGCTATTACATGGATGTAGTAAATATGAGAGAAACAGACTGAAAACAAGCCCCATAGCTGTCCCTCATAGTCAGAAGCTCTCATGTTTCCGAGGTTTCCGAGGTCAAATCACATCTCAGTGACCTTGGCCCGGGACGCCTGTGTTGAGAATGCCCCTCTCTGTGGAGGAAGGTGAGGGCAGAGGCCTCCTTGACGACACAGGTCACAGGTTCTCATGGCAGCCCCAGCGCTGCCACGCCCGTCAACACGTATTCGCTATGTCTGTTCAACAGTGTCTTGCTGCCTCTCTGTCTGTCTGTCTGTCCATGCCCGTGGAGCAGCTCTGACAACGTAGGTTTTTAAGCAACTTTGGTTAACAGGGCTGGGTACACAGAAGTGCGAAGTAGGAGGATTAGGAAGGGAAGAGGTTCTAAGGGGTAAACAGGGGGCCACAACCCCCCTGGGGATCCATGAACTAGGACTGGAAAAAATTTACTTCTTTATTTTCACTAACCTTTAACTCAATTTCAGCATTTCCTTTCATTATAGATGTAGGCAACAGCCACCATAATATTAGCAGAACCTGGTCTTCATCACCAATAAGATATTTCCATACCACAACGAAGCTGAGAAGTAGATTTCTCAAAATATCACTGACACTTATTATTATTTCAAAGTTATGGTAATTAGACTCACGACTGGATCTTCTTATTTAGTATATTAATACAGGAGCCTGGTGTTTCTATATACAAATTTGTTTTTAATATTTTGATAACTGGTTTTTTTTGTTTTGGGGTTTTTTTTTTTGTGGTACACGGGCCTCTCACTGTTGTGGCCTCTCCCGTTGCGGAGCACAGGCTCCAGACGCGCAGGCTCAGCGGCCATGGCTCACGGGCCCAGCCGCTCCGCGGCATGTGGGATCTTCCCGGACCGGGGCACGAACCCGCGTCCCCTGCATCAGCAGGCGGACTCTCAACCACTGCACCACCAGGGAAGCCCCCTTGATAACTGTTTTTTTAAATCATTCATTTTCTTTATAAGTCTATGTAGTAAATACATTAAAAATGCATTAAAATTATTTTGAAAGGGGATCCAAGGCTTTACTAGACTGTTAAAGGGTCCAATGGCACCAAACAAGTTTCAGAACCCCTGGATTTGGGTCTAATATCTCTTCGAGGGCTCAAACCTGCCACTCTTCAATTACAGACCATGGAAGTCCATTTGATCGGACGCTGGGTCTCCAGGTGTCGGGGAAGGAGGGAGCCATGAGGAGAGGAAAGCCCTCCAAGTGATGCTTTTTCCACTGGCCAGAAGGAAGCCTCGTGGAGGGAAGTGGCTTGGCGTCCCTGGGTAGGAATTTTTCTCCCGCGGAGCTCTCTAATCTAAACCAACAGCTGCTGCATCTGTTCGGGGTTCTGAGTTTTTCTGCCTGTTGGAGGCACTATGCTCAGACTTTTCTCTCGTACTCTACAGATTTTTATTGTATTTGCGATGGTGCCTGCGGGCATCATTGGATGTTCCGACACTGCCAGCGTGCTCTGGATGAGCCCTGTTGCTAAGAAACAAATCCCAGAGGTATCTTTAAACACACAGCTCCATAAAAGCACATTCCTCCTCACTCGACTCCAGCGTGTCTTTTCTCTGGCTGCTTAGGTTAAACTAATAGCTGTTTTGCAAAGGCCTCAGTCTGAGTCTGGAGGAAAATCCAATGAACTGCTCCAATGATGCAAACAGGGGAGCTACTTGCAGAGCTTGGGGTGGTGGCCTTGGACAGAAAGAAGGGCACCACCCTGGCCAAAGTTGCCTGCAGGCTCTGAGCAGGTGGCTGGTGAAGGAGAGCCTCCTAGGAGGGACCAGCGCAGGCTGAGGGGACGAGCAGGGCCCTGATGTGCAGAGATGCCTCGAGGGACCCCCCCCACCCCATCCTGGGGGCTCCTTTGAGGGTTTCTAGGAACCACTGACCTCACCATTCCCTGTAGAGCGGTTCCAAGTTAATCACGCTTTAGACCAAATTCAACCACAACTTCTCTCCCTGGAAGGCTCCAGCCTTCCTTGGTGTGTCCACCAGACAGCACAGAGCAAGGGCTCCTGTGAGGGACACCACCTTCGCCTCGCAGCCCTACCCCACGCTTACTCCTCTTAGTAGGAGTGAGGTGGGGCTAAGGAACTTGCATTTTTAAAAAAGAACCCCATTTGAGAAACTCCTGGGGCAGGCCCTGCTGGTAGCAGTCACCCCTGGTTCCCTTCTCCTCCAGGCCTGGCTCTGGGGACACCACAGAGTGCCACGGGCTGAGGTTGTGCCCCACCCCACTCCTACTAATCCTAAACCAAACTCTCAGAGGATGAAAGCTGGGATTTGACATTTAACAAGCTTCCCAGGGGATTCTAATACACCCTGAGGTCGAAGAACCACGGTGTAGGACCACACATCAGCCATGTCCCCAACTGGCTATTGTGATCCCAAATTACTGAGGATCTGCTATGAGCCAGGCATTGTACCAGCCTCGGAGGGGCAGAGCTGAGTGTGAGGACCGGTCCTGTGCTCAACAGGCCCATAGTCTAGAGGCCCTGCTGGTTTATACAGCATCCGTGCTCTCAGCGCTGGAATGGGAGGGCTAGCTTCACCCCGATACAAATTCCAAGGATGATAAGAATAATTTTTCAAAAAAGCAGTTTAAAGATAGGCAAAAAACCTGAATAGACATTTTTCCAAAGAAGACAAATGGCCAACAGGTACAGGAAAAGATGCTCAACATCCTTAATCATCAGGAAAATGCAAATCAATGAGCTATCACCTCACACCTGTCAGAAGATCTATTACCAAAACGACAAGAGCTAACTAGTGTTGGAGAGGGTGTGGAGAAAAGGAAACCTTTGAGAACTCTTGGTGGGATGTACATTGGTGCAGCCACTGTGGAAAACGGTATGGAGGTTCCTCAAAACATTAAAAATAGAACTACCATATGACCCAGCAATTCCACTTCTGGGTATTTATCTGAAGGAAATAAAATCATTATCTTGATGAGATATTTGCACTTTCATATTCATCACAGCATTATCCTCAAGATATGGAAGCAGCCTAAATGTCTGTCAATGGATGAATAGATGAAAAAACTGCCGTGTATATATATATATATATACACACACACACACACACACACACACACACACACACATAAATGTTATTCAGCCTTTAAAAAAGAAGGAAATCCTGCCATTTGTGACAACATGGATGGGACTTAAAGGCATTATACTAAATGAAATAAGCCAGACACAGAATGGTAAATATTGCATGATCTCACTTACGAGTGGAATCTTTAAAAAAAAAAAAAAAAAAGCCAAATTCCTAGTAACAGAGAGTAGAATGGTGGTTAGCAAAGGCTGGGGTGTAAGGGAAAAGAAGAGGTAAAAAAATAAATTCCTTTAGAGCTTGGTAAAAATGTAGTCTTCACAAGCACAATTTAACACTTTATGTGTAATAGCTTATTTCGTCTTCAAAAGAGTCCTATGAAGTGGGTACTATTATTATCCCCATTTTGCAGATGAAGAAACTGAGGCACAAGAAGTTAAGTAACTTGCCCAAGTCACACAGCTATCACATGGTAGAGTAGAATCCAGGCCCTCAGCAAAATAAAGAAGTTATACCCAGAAAAGGATCACCAGGATTCATTGAAGCACACACAGAAAATTGGGGATCCCCGACTCCCCACATCAAATGCCCTTTTGCTCCCGAGCCCACAGGGGACCTCTCCCTCCCACGCCCCCATCTCTGGGCAGTGTAGCAGGTGGTTCTGCTTCTACTTATTTTTCCCATCCTGAGAATGAAAGCTTCCCATTCCTGGCAGGGGGAGCAAGGGCCAGCCTGGCCTTCCTGCACCCTGAGCATTGAGGAGCATCTCAGAAGGCGACGCCCCAGGGCAAAGCTCTCCACTGCAGTGCACACCTGGGCCTCCACCCTGCAGCAGGACAGCGGCTGCCAGAGTGGGCAACAGGAAAAAACGCTCCAGGCTCCTTCCCTCTCCCAGCTGCCCAACAGCCGCAGGCGTGCTGCCTGCTACTGGTGCATTATTTTAAAAAAAACCTCTAAATTAAATATGTATTCAGGGAAGAGGCTGGAGCAGTGCTCCAGGCACTGTTCTGGTTCTGATTCCCACTCTGGACGGGGCAGTGAGCCACTTTCCGGCAGCCCTCTATGCCAAATTCCTCTGGGCTATTTCAGGGCAAATAAAAATGCCTGGGAAGCCCTCTGAGCAGCCCTGGAAGGCACCACTACAAACTAGTCACCAGGTCACAATCAAGTCACTCCACCCAGGGTTGACAGCCAGGAACATCGCATGCCCCCGGCAGGGAAGCCCCAGCAGCAAAGGTGCCAGCTCTCCACCGGGCATCCACAGTGGGACCCAGCCCAGGTCACCCCCACCATGAGCCTTGCCCCAAGCTTCACCTACTCTAGAAGGGAGCCTCACGCCTCTCTTTCACACTCTTTTTCTTTTTCAAAAACTCACTTAACAAATAACAAGTCAGCCGCAGCTGCTGTCTCCAGAGTCTGTAGACTGGATAGCCCACTGTGTGAGGGTGAGACTGTGGGTAGTAGGGCTGGGGCTCTGCACCTTTCTAACTTGTGCAAACTCTGAACATGCCCTTGTCCTGTGCACACCGGGGGCACCAGTGTGCAGGCTCACACGTGCACACACCGGGTGTGCACATACAGCGTCTCCCGGGCATCGCAGTTTGGCTTTCAAGGAACAGAGATCAGCACTCCGCCAGACGGGGAGTCTCGCACATCCTCTGGGTGGTCCTGTTCAAATTTCCAGCACTACATAAATAATAACAGTCAACACAATGGCTTTCTAGTAATTCATAATGCCTTATGATTCATAATTCTGTATGATTCAAACCCCTCGGCTGGGCCCAGGTGCTCAATTAGCAACTCCTGGCACTGAATGCCAGCCCTGCTCACTGGAGAGCCCTTGGTGGAATTTATCTCATGCTGACACACTTCCTCTTTTAACTCCTTTTACTGGTCATTTCTTTTCCAAAACATGTTTAGTTACTAGAAAATCCTCTCTCTCATGCGTTCTGCTTCTCCCTCGATGGCTTTGTATATTCCATTTTCTGGGAAATGAAGTTTCACTGTGAAGCCCCTCTGTTTAGGAGCCAAAGAAATATCTAGCATCATTGATAAAAAGTCTGGTGCCACTGGGACCATCTACCTCTTCTTCTAATTAAATCTGCTTTTCCTTAACTGCTGGCATTCAAGATGACTACAAAACTCTTTCTGATTCAATGTCTTCTTGTTTTGTTTAGCAGTTAATATTGTTACATTTTGATTTCCTGTTATTTTCCATTATAGATTTCAGCATTTTAGCAGTATTGTGCATTAAATGGGATTTTTTTATTTTTGAAAAATCTGGTTAAAAGGAATAAAAGAGCCCTCAGGCTCTTCACCACACCTTGGGTAGCTCCAGGGTGTCTGGTCCTCAAAGGCCTTCTGAAAGCCAGGTTTAAAGAGACTGCAGGTCACTGAAACCTGGAGAGGATCATTGATTACCTGAGACCACGCCCACAGTCCACCACCCCATTGGTTTCATCCGGAGAGCAGGCTGGACTCCTTCTCCCCTGACCAAGTCCACTTCCCAGAAGCCTCTCGTGTCGATTGCATTCTTTAGAGATCCAGGTCTCTGTCATAACATGGATTCTTGGAATCCGATTTCTAGCACTTGAGGGAGCAGCAATTGGTGGCTGACAAATTTACCACCTACTTTCCCCCAACCATATCAACCTCAGCCTTCAATGTGCAAAAATCTCGACAAAAATCATGTTTATGGAAATTATATCACCATGGCAACTGTAAAGGTCTCACAAGTATTTTTAAAATAGCAAATTAACAAAACCCACTTATAAAAATCTAAAATCTGTTCCTTTATGGACATTAGTGAACACACAGATTCGAACAAATACAAAATACGTTTCATGACATGATGCCCAAAAGTCAGTAAAAAGGGCTCCTGACCCTAGATTAACTGGGGACGGAGGGCTGAATTTGTGAAAACAGTTTCCTTTTTCTAATAAAAGGTTGCACCTTGGATTTCTTCTGGAAAATGACACCAAGATCTCCTAGTGCAGAAAAATGTGGATAAGAGACCTGAATTGCTGAAATACTAATTTCTTACTTTCTATTTTCACATCACTGATATTATTACCTTCCCCACTCTGTAAGACTATTCCATTTTTAACTCATAGGTTTTTAACAGTTGCATAAGCTTCTGCCGCTGTGATTTAGCCTGGCTGAATCTCTATTATAAAATCTGCTTCTCAGAAGTCTGCACACAAATCACACAGGAGGAGGAAAAAAACAGATCAGAGGTACCCAACCGGAATCTTTCTGCTTTTTAAAAATGTTAATTGTATGGCTATCAAAGGGGATCCTTTTAAGTAGCTGATGCACTCATTTTTGGTGTCTTTTGTAAAGACTTTTAAACGTAATAGGCGTATTTTGATGACTCTTCTCATAACAAGGAACCTTTGAGGGTTTTAACAACTCAAACGGTGGGGGTTCTTTTTGAGAGTGGAGGGAGAAAAATCAAGCCATGCACCTGACGACTTCGTTCTCTAACTGGTCTCAGTCTCCACAACGGGGAGGGCTGGTGGTGGGTACAACCAAAGGAAATGGGGGGCAAAATGCAAAATGATGGGTCCTCCAGAGAGGAACACACGCTGGATGGAGGTGGTGATTTGCTTTCAGTGTCTTCCATTTATAGCAGGAAGCGTGAAGAGGAATAGCTGTTACAAGTACAACAGCCTGGGCTGATGCTGCATCTTGCAAAATGATCATAGAGATCACAAGCGAAAAGTTGCTTGTGAATGGTGAGTTAGTTCTGAGAAGGTGGACGGTGTTCGGATTCATGTCAGGGGAAGCGGGGGAGAGGGGGCCGAGCGGCCAATGGGCAAGTAAAGACGAGGGCTCCAGGATGAGAGAGCAGCGCCTCCTGGGGCAGCCATGCTTCCGGCGACCCAAATCTGCAGAGCGGACGGGGTGGGAGGGCAGAACCTGGCTTCGGCCGCTGGGGAAAGAGGGGCGGCGCACAGATCTCTGAGCCAGGCGCCAGGGGCCAGAACTGCCCAGGGAGGAGCTGGGGCTGGCGCCTGCCGTTAAACAAGAACGTGAAAAACCATACAGGAAAACACAGGAAGAAGATCCCTGGGGCCCGGGGGCGCCGCTCAGCACCGTGTCAGGCCCCCCCTCCCTGCGCCGCCCCCTCCCCCGGGCACTCTTGGGAATGTGGCATCTCACGAGCACGAGAGCCATTTGGAAGCTGGACGCCCACGCTTTTCTGGCTCTGTGTACTGGCTGTTCCAGAGCTTCCAGGAGGAAGTCTGTTGGAAACCAACTTCTTTAGGAAAACCGGGCTGGGTCGGGGAGGGGCGTGACTGCCGGGTTGGCGGCCGGGCGGCGGTAATGGTGCCAAGCTGGTGGTTCAGGATCCCACAGCCCAGCTGGGGGCGCTAGAAACACAGGTCTCTCTGCCAGTGGGGGTCAGGGTCTTAAGGCAGTGACTGTTGACGGAGGTCTGGGCAGGACCAGGAGAACCAACCAGTGAAATGCTGATGTTTAGCAGCAGAAGGGGCGGGAACGGGGTGCTGTCTGAGTCTCCAGAGGGCTGGGTGGAGGAAGGGGGGTGCAGGATAGAAACCATGGTCAATACACAAGCCGAAGAGAGCCCGAGGGGCAACATCCCACCTCTCTGTTCCTTTGCTCCATCCCCTGCCGGTGCCTCCCATTGGCCAACGCGCCTGGAGCAGGTGAGGTCACGGAGAGGTCAGCCTCAAGGCTAGGGATGAGTTGAGAATGGATGGGGGACAGGAGGAAGGATGTGGAAGCCTCCGCTCCTGCCCACCTCGGCAAGGGCAAGCCTCGTGCCCTCAGAGCATGAAAGCAGATCAGCCGGACTGCGTGGGTGGGACGAGCCAGACAAGCTGCTGGAGCAGAGCCCCCATTCACTTCCTGACTTAAAGGGACAGGGTGCATGTGACCTTGATCTTATGTCGTTAACTATCTCAGCGCAAACAAGGAGGCAAGAATAATAATCACTCTTGCTTCGGAGGAGTACAGAGCAGGGCCCATCAGGGAGGTGAGCGCCAACGGGCCGAGGGTACGGTTAGCGACAGATCTGGAATGAGAAGCTGGGATGCCAGATCTCAGCCCAGCGGGGGCCACGCTCCTTCCCAGCTTATTATCAGTCAGCGAGTGTGGCTGGGATCCTGCTCTGTGCTCTGCGCTGGACCACACTCTAGGGGATGGCACAAAAGAGGTGTAGTTGAAGAGACAAGTCGAACCCATGTGATAGATTAGAAAACCCAAAGTTAGAGCAGCAGGTAGGCCAGATAATCCAAAAGAGTAAATAAATGCTCAGTTTTAAGGCATATTCTACCCATCACCCTATCCCCTACCACCAGTCAGTTTTCATTGTCTTCAGACTTATGCTAAGAACCACGTGCATTTCTCCCATGGCCGATCCCCTGATGCCTGGGGGTGGTGGGTGAGGAACCCCATGCGGAATATGAAATGATGGGACGCAAACAGCACAGGGGAGACATAACTGCTCACTCCTTCCTTCCTAGGTCTACCTTTAAGGAGTGCGTGGGTCCATCTCCAAGTATCTACATCCTGACATGGGGTAGACCAGCTCTTGTCCTCAGGGGAACCCGCACAGGATCACTGACGGCAGGCACCCTGTGGCAGGTTTACGTTGGGCTCAGAGACGCCGGCGGGGAAAATAAAACACACAGCCATGGGACTTCCCTGGTGGTCCAGTGGTTAAGACTTCACGCTTCCAATGCAGGGGGCGCGGGTTCCAGCCCTGGTCGGCAAACTAAGTTCCCACAAGCTGCGTGGCCAAAAAAAAAAGTGTACAAGAAAACCAAAAACAAGACACACAGCCATCCTACCCAACTGTGGGCCCAAGCAATTGGGGATCTTGCCCAGGCCATTGCTTTCTCTGCTTTCCTTTAGCCCAAATCAATTCCCAAGCCCCAGAGTGAGGCCCCTCTCCTCAGGATGGACTCAGAGTCCAGCCACAGACACTGAGGTCCTAGACTTCGGAAACCTGGCCACGCCCCACTTGTGAGCTTTGGTGCCTCAGCCACTACCCGCCCGCCTTCTGCCTTAAGCCTCAGAACCCCAGCTTTAGGGCCTAAGATGGTTATGTTTATTTTTCTCCTTCCTGAGTCAGGCCACAGGATGATCCCTGAAAAGATTCCACTTGTGTATTCTATCCACATGACCCCTCAGAGTGGCCGAGGCCAAGGGTAGGCTCTCCCATGCCCTCCCGGCATGGTGTGGTCGTTGGTTGTCGGCTTGAGGCTGGTTTCTTTGAGGTCCACAAATGATTCTTGGACTCCACACTGAGATGTCAAAAAGAGGAATTACCAAGACAAGAAAGACTTCTCCAAAATAGCTCTGCAGCATCGGGACCTGCTCCAGCTCTGGCTGAAGCATTCAGATGCCTGACCGGCCCCAAAGGAAGGCTGGGAATGTAGCCGGGTCAGTCCCAACCAGTCACTGCAAGGCGGGCTAGCTGTGTGCACTGCCCACGGGCCCCAGCCTCCCCGGAAACTCACTTTAGTTATGATCAAGCCTGTTGTACTTGATTGATGTGCTGATGGAACAGAGGAACGGTTCACGCTCCCAAATGTCTGCAAGAAGCTTCTGTGCCTCCTTGGGATTTTAATGGTTGGCATCCCTGAGAGAATCTCTTTTGGGCGTC
The DNA here is from genome assembly GCF_949774975.1 of Lagenorhynchus albirostris. NCBI lineage: Eukaryota > Metazoa > Chordata > Mammalia > Artiodactyla > Delphinidae > Lagenorhynchus > Lagenorhynchus albirostris. The sequence continues at coordinate 23,307,126 of NC_083096.1, read as the reverse complement.
TGGACCCTGCAAGCCAATGCCACCTTGTACCATGACTTTGTTCCCATGGCCCCAGGCAGCCCCTGAGTGAATTACAGCTGGTAGACTTGAAGTGATAGGAAAGCACTTACATAGGGTACAGTAGTTTAAATTTAGGTGCAATTGCTATATCTGAACTATGTGAGTTCAGAACGTTCGGCTTTTAACCATATAATTTTTAACCTATTAGAAAATACTTTCAAACTTACAGAAAAGTTTCAAGAATAATATAGAAAAATCGTGTCTACCCTTTGCCCAGATTACCAGATTTTAACACTTGACTATATTTCTTTTGTTTTTCTCTCCCTTTCTCTTTACATAGTGTTATCTTTTTTTCTGAACTATTTGTAAACAAGGCTGCATACATCTCGGCTTTTTATCCCTTAATACTTCAGCGTGTTTCCAAAGACAAAGGTATTCTCTTATGTATCCCCAGCACAGTTACTGATTTTAGGAAACATAACATGGATACAATATTCTTTCTAATCTACAGTCCATATTTCGATTTTATCAACTGTCTCAGTAATGTCCTTATTGGTATTCTTTTTCCCTCCAGTACAGAATCCAATACCCCGAAGATTATGCTTTTTATTTAGTGGTTATGGTTTTCTGTCTCCTTTAATCTTTCATAAGGATGATGTTTTTGAAGAATACAGCCCAGGTATTTTGAATGCCCCTTGATTTGGGGCTTTTCTGATATTTCCTCATGAATAGATTCAGATTATGCACCCCTGGCTAGAATACCACAAAAGTAGTGATGTGTCCCTCTCAGGATGTCACATCAGGAGGCATGCGATCCTCCTTGGTGATGCTAATTTTTTTAACAGCTTTATTGAGCTATGATTCATATACCATAGCATTCACCCATTGAATCATTCAGTGGCTTTTAGTATATTCAGGTTGTGCCACTATCACCACAATCAATTTCAGAACATTTTTTATCACCTGAAAGAGAAACCCCGTACTCATTAGCAATCATTCCCCACGTCCTCCCAGCCGTGCCACTCCTCCCCCGACAGCTATTTTCTGTCTCTGCAGATTGGCCCATTCTGGACATTTCACATAAATGAAATCGTACAATATAGGGTCCTTTGTGACTGGCTTCTTTCACCTAGCATGACGTTCTCAAGGTCCAGGTAATGTCATTTCGTTCACCCAGTCAAGATGCAGTCTGCTTTCTCTGCTCTATGATTTTTTCCCCTCGCAAGCAATAAGCATTCTGTGGAGAGACACTTGAAGATCACGCAGATATCCTGCTTCTCATCAAAATGTCCCCTTAGGTTTAATTTGATGGCTATTGCCCAAAGCAATCTTTATTAAAATGGTTTACGAAGCTTGATCGCCTCCGCTGCTCCGCCCTCCCCCTCCCCCTCCCCGCCCACGCTTCTCAGTTGTTGGCTGAGCAACTTGAAAGGATGGGTTCTGACCCAGCTCTTCCCAGTCACATGGTGACCGTCCTCAGTGAATTCCCCACAGAGCAAGCCCTCTGGCCCAGCGACGGGGGCGGCCAACATCCCTCCCCTGCGCCACGTCCCTCCCCTGAGTGGCTGGAACACCAAGGACCCACCAGAGACACACATGTTGTGGTACAGCGTGTACCACACTCCTCCAGTCCTGCCTCAGCCCTGAGAACTGGATCCCATCCTTCCCTCTGAGCCAGGAAGGCTGAGAAGTGACACGAGAGCCTATGTCCCTTGGGTAAGAGACACACTCACTAGGTTAACGGGGCCAGGACACGCTCTTGACTCCACCTTCACAACCAGAAGTCAGTCTGCACACACATCTTTCCTTCAACAAATGCCTACTGGGCCGTGCTAGGTGCTGTGGGAGGTTGAAGTGATAAAGCACGGCCCCTCCCCTCAAGGAGATGATTCATACGAGAAGATTAAGACACTAACAGCAGAACAGAATTTAAGGGGAGCAAGAGAAATGTCCTAAGTGGCCTGACAGCCCCAGGAAGGAGGAGCTCCCCACACGGAAACGGTCAAGAAAAGCTTGGAGCGGCAGGGCGCTGGCGGTGGGCCTGGAAGCTGGACAGGATTTGGACACGATGGTGGAGAAGGGTGTTCCAGGCGGGGGTACAGAGGAGCAAAAAGGCGTGGGCAGAACCATAAAAGCAAGTCGTCAGGTTTGATTCAGTAGAAGGGAGGGAAAGAATAGGTGAAGTTCATTGAATCCTGGTGGGTCTAACGTGGAATGTGAACTTAGTCTGTGGACAAGAGGGAGCTATTGAAGGTTTCAGAGCAGAAGAATGAAATGGGCAGAGCTGAGCCATGGGCAGACACGGGCTTAATCTGCTAGCATAGAAATTCTACTAAAACCACAGGTGCACTGAGCTGTTGCCCAGGAAGACCCACGTCCACCTGAGGTGCTGTGGGCACTCCCTTCTGCCGCCTGGACTAAGGGGGACTCTCCTCGGGCCAATGCAACACCCACAACCAGGGCCAGAGCCCATCTGTCTCCAGAGGGAGGGGCTCACTCCACCTCGGAAATGGCCCACGTTTCAACTTATGCCACTGGTGCCATGCTTTTACGTTTTTCATTGAGAAAGTTTTCCCTCTTGGTGAGACGCTTCTTTTTAAAACAAAACAGAAAATAAAACATGACAACCTCCCAAAAAATGTTTCTTCCGAAAGCCTCCAAGCGGCTCGCGTCTCGCCCATCTGGGCCTCGCCTTCTGAGATGCGGATTGCTGACTAGCAGAACTCTGAGAAAAAGGTACCCAGACAATCACTCTTCCTCAAAACCACCTGCCTGAAGGTGTTCTTGTCACATGAAGCTTCCGAGGTTCTCAAAGGAGACGGGCCAAATGGTGGAATTGGAAAGCAGGGCAGGGGAAGGAACAAAAGGCTCTGAATAGACTACAAACCACTGAGCTGTACACACTGAAAGAGTGATGTTTATTTTATGTAGCTATATCTCAATAAAGCTGTTATGAAGGGAAAAAGGCTGGGGCAGTGAGAAAAAGGTGGTTCAGGTGGTGGGATCGGATGTGATCACTGACAAGTCATGTATTGTCTCCTGCAGCCCTCATCAGGTCTTTATAATAGCCACACACTCATTTAATTCGACAAATAGTAATTAACCCTCCAGTACAAGCCAGGCACTGGAGTGGGCAGGAAGACCTTGGGCTGGGGTAAGTGACGTGAGATTGTGGGTAAGAGCCTTCGGTCCGGGAGGAGACCTCTTCTCTGTAAAGTGAAGGGGTTGGACAGCCCTAAAGCTGCCTGGCCCTGGGAAAAGGGGACCATTTTCTTTGTGGAGATTTTAGGACAGCTGACAGGCTCTTGTCCACAAACACCAAATTATTCTTGGCTTTGGGGTCAAACTTCTCAGTCAGTGAAGACCAAAGCCTACAGAAGACCTGGCCGTGGCCCCTACACAGTCCAGGTTCCAGGACAGCCCTGGTCTCATGTCATTTTTTTCTTTTCAAGAAAAATGACTTCTTCAATGAATTTAAGACCTTTCATAAAATAAATGCTTATAAGTATCCACCAATAGACAAATGGATGATGTGGTATATATACACAATGGAATATTACTCAGCCATAAGAAAGAATGAAATAATGCCATTTGCAACAACATGGGTGGACCTAGAGATTATCATGCTAAGTGAAGTCAGTCAGAAAGAGAAAGGCTAATACCACGTGATATCACTTATATGAATCTAAAATACGACACAAATGAACCTATCTACAGAACAAAAATAGGCTCACAGAAATAGAGAACAGCATTGTGGTTGCCAAGGAGGGGGAAGGGGGGAGAGGGAAGGATTGCGAGTTTGGGATTAGCAGAGGCAAACTACTATATATATAGGTTGGATAAACAACAAGGTCTTAACTGTATAGCACAGGGAGCTACATTCAATATCCTGTGATAAACCATAATGGAAAAGAGTATATATTTATACATAACTGAATCACTTCGCTGTACAGCAGAAATGAACACAACACTGTAAATCAACTATACTTCCATAAACTAAATTTTAAAAAATGAAATTCTGCCATTTGCAACAACGTGGGTGGACCTGGAGGGTATTATGCTTAGTGAAATACGTCAGACAAAGACAAATACTGTATGATATCACTTATATGTGGAATCTAAAAAATAAAACAAATGAATGAATATAACAAAGCAGAAACACAGAGAGAACAAACTAGTGGTTACCACTGGAGAGAGGCAAAGGCGGAGGGGCAAGTTAGGGGCAAGTCTGTTAGAGATACAAACTACTATGTACAGAATCAATAAGCAACAAGGATATATTATACAGCACAGGGGATATAGCCAAAACTTTGTAATAACTTTAAATCTATAAAAACACTGAATCACTATGTTGTACACCTGAAACTAATGTAATGTTGTAAATCTACTAAACTTCAATAAAAATACATCCTCCCAAGGCCGACCTCTGCCCCTTGCCCAGGTGATAGGGCTTCAGGGCTACAAACCACCTACATGGCCTCCAGGATGAATAAACGGTTTCCCTGGAATCATGAGCTGGGAAGTTCAAACACAAACCTAGGACCTAACTTTTACAGTAAGATAACCACAGGTAAAGCTTGCGGGGCATTTGTGCATGTGCCTGCGTGTCCAAATACACAGGAACACATTCATTCTCCAGTTTGATGCTCCCACAGCCTTTTACCAAACGGCAGAGTCGGCCTCAGAGACACGTCCCTCTCAGAGGCCCAGGGTTTGGGGGTTATAATGGCAGAACCTTCTGGTAAATGGTAAACCAAGCCCTAGAAAATGTGCGCTGTTGCCCCCTTGCCCCCAGCGTGTTGGGTATGGGAGGTCCCAGCAGTGTCCAGCAGGAGGTCCCAGGTCTCGGCTCTGAGCCACATGGGACCAGATGCTGAAAAAGCTGCCCTGCTTACAGCTCTCCCGCTCGCCCTCGTGCCACTGTGAGGAAAAGCCCAGGATGAGCTTGGGAACAAAGGACATTTTGTTCATGTTAACTGGTAGTGATAACCCCCTTTCTGACCATGGAGTGCTTCGCGGTTAAACAGAACATAAACGACCCTGCGAGGTGGCAGAGCGGGGACTGTTTCCGTTTCACGGACGGGGAAATGTGCTCAGAGAGGTGAAGGGGCTCAGGGCTGCACGGATCTGAAAAATCAGAACTAGCTCTGGGGCCTCCTAACTTCTAGTTCACCCCCTTTCCACAACACCTCGTGGCTTCATGAATCTGATGTGCAACTGGAGATGTGATTTAGTTCAGTGCCCTCCAGGTCGCCCCACTGTATTTACCCTACCTGCCTGCCTATATATTGCAGCATCACTTAAAAGCCAATGTATAAATGTCACTGTGCCAAGCGACACTCGCTCAGTGAGTCTCCCATGGGACGTATCCCGTAGTGAGTTGGGTCACAGCCTGGGCAGCGATACTTTGAGGGGTGACCAGGTCCGGTTCAATCATGTAAATAGCATCCACATTTCTTCCCAGATGTTGCAAGAAACAGAGCTGCTGTGGGGAGTGGATGTGGTCAGTCAGCAGGTGATACTAAGAAAGTCTGTTGCAATCAAGTGTAGACCCAGGGGCGTGCTGATCAGAGGACAGTTGACTCAGTGCCTACTACAGAGCGCATCACTCCCCAGATGTGCACTGCGCTCCTGCTGAGATGCAAGGTCAAAGGGGACAGGGTCCCTGCAGTAGACCGTATGTCTGATAGTGAGAGTGCTCTTAAGGAAAATGAACTAGGGAAAGATAGGGAGTCTGGGGAGGAGGAGGAGAGCCACAATTTCAAGTAAGATCGTCTGGAAGGTGTTATGGGCTGAACTGTGTCCCCTCAAAACTCCTATGTTGAAGTCCTAACCCCCAGTGCCTCAGAATGAGACTGTTTGGAGATAAGGTCTTTAAAGAGGTAAATAACTTAAAATGAGGTCTTGAGGATGGGCCCTAACCCCATATGACTGGTGTCCTTATAAGAAGAGGAGATCTGGACACAGAGACACACAGACAGAAGACCATGTAAAGACACATGGGGGAAAGTGGTTGTCTACAAGCCAAGGAGACAGAACTCAGGAGAAACCAACCCTGCTAATACCTTGACCTTGGGCTTCCAGCTTCCAGAACTGTGAGAAAATAAATTTCTCATATTGAAATGCATTGAGGGCTTTCCTGGTGGCACAGTGGTTAAGAATCCACCTGCCAATGCAGGAGACACGGGTTCGAGCCCTGGTCCGGGAAGATCCTACATGCCGCGGAGCAACTAAGCCCGCAAGCCACAACTACTGAGCCCACATACCACAACTACTGAAGCCCGTGCGCCTAGAACCTATGCTGTGTAACAAGAGAAGCCACTGCAATGAGAAGCCCACACACCGCAACCAAGAGTAGCCTCCGCTCGCCGCAACTAGAGAAAGCCCGCGTGCAGCAATGAGGACACAATGCAGCAAAAAAAAAAAAAAAAAAAAATGCATTGAATGATGAAATTTTGGATATACTGGGTTAAGTACAATATACTAATAAAGTTAATTTCACCTGTTCCTTTTTACTTTTTTTATAATATAGGTACCAGAAATTTTAAGATTACACCTGTGGCTCATGTTATATTTCTTTTTAACAGTTCTGGCCTAGGGCCACGTGGGTCATCATGAGGACCTGAGATTTTACTTGAGTGACGTGAGAGCCATTGGAGGGTTTCCAGCCCAAAGGTAACATTATCTGATTCACTTGTGTTTTAAAAGGATCCCTCTTATTGCCATGTTGAGGACAGACTATAAGGGAGGTCAGTATGGGCAAGCAGCCCGTTAAGAGGCCACTGCACTCTGGAGAAGATGGAGGCTTGGACCAGTGAAGTAGACACAAGATGGTGAGAAGTGGTCAGATACTGACTACATTACGAAAGCAGAGCCAAGAGTTTCCTGACAGACTGGGCGTGGGGTGTGAGAAAAAGAGGAGTCAAGGATGAATCCCAGCTTTTGGCCTGAGCTACTGGAAGGATGCCATTTGCTGCGATGGGGAAAGACGAGGGAGAAGTAAGTTTGGGGAAGAAAATCAGAAGTTTGGTTTTGGATAAGTTAAGTCTATGATGCCTTTTGCTTTCCAAGGGGAGATATTGAGAAGTCAGTTGGGTATAAAACTCCGGAGGTCAAGGGAGAGGTCTGAGCTGGAGATCTGGATCTGGGAGTCATCATCACAAGGATGCAATGTAAAGCCAGGAGACTCAGCATGAACATCGGGGGAGGGCGGTGGTGTAGGCAGAAAAGAGATCAAGGTCAAAGAGAAGATCGAGAGCAAGAAGATCAAGTGCCCTGGGGAACTCCCAAGTTTAGACGCTGATGAGATGAGCAAAGGGAACAGAGAAGGAGTCACAAGGTATAAAGAAAACTAGGAGAGGGTGATGTTCCAGAAGCCGAGTGAAGACAGTGTTTGGAGGAGGGAGTGAGCAATTGTGTCCAATGCGACTGAGAGGTCTGGGAAGTTGACGGCCGAATTGACCACTGGATTCAGAAAATCTGGAGGAGACTGGTGATGCTGATAAGTGCAATTTAGGTGACTGATGGAGGTAAAAACATGCTTAGAGTGGGTTCCAGAGAAAATGAGGGAAGAGGGATTGATGACAACAAATCTAGACAACTCTTTCAGGGGACTGAGCCACAAGGGGGAACAGAGAGATGGGCAATGGGCAGAGGTGGGTGTGGGATCAAGAGATCCTATTTCAAAATGATGGGAGACAATTTCAGTATGTGTATGTGCTAATAATGAGTCACTAGACAAAGGAAAATTGATGATGTCTGAAAGAGTGGGAATTCTTCTGGTGTTTTCCTAATCTCCAGAGTAGGCTTATGTTGCTTTTTCTGTCTTATCAACTTCAGACATCATTTATTGACTTTCTGCTATGATACATAAGAGTTAGCTTACTTAACCATTCCTCATCTCCCTTCTACTCTTGTTCCCACATTATCCCATTGTCCCAAGACATCGCTACTGTATTTCAGTGCATCTGTTGATTTCCTTGGTAGTCTATTTCTTGGTCTAGCAACTACAGACAGTATGTCTTGATCACTCACTCCACATGAGGAGGGTATTCACATCTCTACTCCACCCTCCACACATTAGTCAGCTTTGGTAGGCTGTGCTGGGACAATAACAACACTAACACAACAACAGAAAAATCTCAGTAACTCAGGCTTATTACTCACTCATGTGACATGTCATGCTCTGCTTCTGATACCCTCTTTATTCTGGGAGCCACGTTAAAGAGCAGCCCCCATCTGAGACCTGCCATTCTCGTGAGAGAGGGAAAAGAACAGTGGCAGAACCTCAATACCTCTGAAGATGTCTGCTCAGGCATGGCCTATGTCACTTCCACTCACTCAACTGGCCAAAGCAAGTCACATGGCCAAGCCTGATATCGACGCGCAGGAAACGAAGTAGTCCCCTCCCACAGGAATCGTGGCGAGCCACAGGGCATTAAGTGGAGATGTGCCGTCATCTTTCAGTGGCTAAGTGGGAACAATAATTTAATCTATCACAATCTACCTGCCAACTTCTACAAGCTGTTTTTTTTTTTAAATTTTATATTGCCAAGGTAAAAAAAATCTTTCACACTCCTTTATAGCTATTATTAAGTACTCTTCAGTGCTTTGCCTGTGGTTGGTTTTAAAAGTTGAAAACCACTGAGGAGGGCGGAGTCAAGATGGCGGACTAGGAGAACGTGGAATTCGCGTCTCTGCACAACTAGGGCACATACCAGGCACCTGTGGGGGACCACTTACACCTAAGGGGACGGGAGGAACCTCCAGTGACCAGGTAGGCCGTGGGGCATGGCGGGAGTGAAGGGGGAGGAGTAGTGGAGGCCAGACGGAACTGGCGCCCCTGAGGGATGGCTGGGGGAGAAGGGATCCCACATCCGAAGGGAAGATTGGGGGACGATTGGGAGGGTGAAGGATCAAAAGGGAGGGTGGCCAGGTTTCCCCTGCCCACTTGGACCCCCAGGAACCTGCTGAGATCCCGGGCCTGATCCTCTGCCCACCTAGGCCCCCTCCAGCTATGTGGGTCCTGAGGGAGTGGGAAGGAGGGAAGGGGGAGCAAAAGTACAGGCCGGAACTACAGGATTGGCACCCCTGAGGGGTGGCTGGGGGAGGGGAGGAGTTCCTACACCCAGCAGGACCCACCCACCGTTAGAGGTCCAGCAGGGACAGAGGAGACCCTGGGGGAGACCATGGGTGGGGTGGCATGGAGGAACAGAAGGGAAAGCGGCCAGTGCTTTCCCTGTCCACTTGGGCACCAGGGAGCCTGTTGGGTTCCCAGGCCAATCCTCTGCTCTCGGAGCCTCCCTCCTCCCGTGCAGGGCCCAAGCCCCGCCCTTGCACCCCCACCCAGGGCCCCACCTCTACACTCGGAGACCCCCTCCATCACGCTGGGCCTAAACCCCACCCAGGGCCTTACCTCCAAACTCCGAAACTCCACACTCCAGAGGCCCTCCTTTCCACGTGCTGTCTCTGCCCTTCTGGGCAGGTCCTAAGCAGATGCCCCGCCCCACACTCAAACATCACCCGCCCCTCTGCCTAGGTCCCGCCCCACCATAAACCCTGCCCCTGCCTAAGTTCCACCCCCACCTAAACTCCGCCTCCACAGCCAAGGATTTTTTTTTTGTTGTTGTGGTTTTATTTTACCTTGTTGCAGTTGTTTCAATTATATTTTTATTTTTCCTAATATATTTTTTATCTTTCTAATTTTATTTTGTTTATTATTCTTTATTATTGTATTGCTCCTTTTTTTTTTTTTTTTTTTTTGCAACGCCACACAACTTGCAGGATCTTGGTTCCCAGGCCGGAGGTCAGGCCTGAACTCCTGTGGTGGGAGCTCTGAGTCCAAACCACTGGACTAACAGAGAACCTCGGACCACAGGGAATATTAATCAGAGTGAGGCCTCCTGGAGGTCCTCATCTCAGCACCAAGACCCAGCGCTATCCAACTGCCTGCAAACTTCAGTGCTGGACACCTCAGGTCAAACAACCAGTAAAACAGGAATACAGCCACACCCATCAAAAAAAAAAAATAGAAACGACAAGAAAATGTTACAGATGAAGAAGTAAGGTAAAAACCTACAAGACCAAATAAATGAAGATGAAATAGACAACCTACCTGAAAAAGAATTCAGAGTAATGATGGTAAAGATGATCCAAAATCTCAGAAACAGAATGGAGAAAATACAACAGAAACATTCAACACCGATCTAGAAGAACTAAAGAGCAAACCAACAGTGATGAACAACACAATTACTGAAATTAAAAATACTCTAGAAGGAATCAATAACAGAATAACTGAGGCAGAAGAAAGGATAACTGACCTGGAAGATAAAATGGTGGAAATAACTGCCAGTAAGCAGAATAAAGAAAAAAGAATGAAAAGAATTGAGGACAGTCTCAGAGACCTCTGGGACAACATTAAACGCACCAACATTCGAATTATAGGGGTCCCAGAAGAAGAAGAGAGAAAGAAAGGGACTGAGAAAATATTTGAAGAGATTATAGTCAAAAACTTCCCTAACATGGGAAAGGAAATAGTCAATCAAATCCAGGAAGCTCAAAGAGTCCCATACAGGATAAACCCAACGAGAAACATGCTGAGACACATATTAATCAAACTATCAAAAATTAAATACAAAGAAAAAATATTAAAAGTAGCAAGGGAAAAGTAACAAACAACACACAAGGGAATCCCCATAAGGTTAACAGCTGATCTTTCAGCAGAAACTCTGCAAGCCAGAAGGGAGTGGCAGGACATATTTAAAGTGATGAAAGGCAAAAACCTACAACCAAGATCACTCTACCCAGCAAGGATCTCATTCAGATTCATTGGAGAAATCAAAAGCTTTACAGACAAGCAAAATCTATGAGAATTCAGCACAACCAAACCAGCTTTACAGCAAATGCTAAAGGAACTTCTCTAAGCGAGAAACACCAGAGAAGAAAAGGACCCACAAAAACAAACCCAAATCAATTAAGAAAACGGTAATAGGAACATACATCTTGATAATCACCTTGAATGTCAATGGATTAAATGCTCCAACCAAAAGACATAGACTGGCTGAATGGATACAAAAACAAGACCCTTATATATGCTATCTACAAGAGATGCACTTCAGACCTAGGGATGCATACAGACTGAAAGTGAGGGGATGGAAAAAGATATCCATGCAAATCAAAATCACAAGAAAGCTGGAGTAGCAATACTCATATCAGATAAAATAGACTTTAAAATAAAGACTGTTACAAGAGTCTTTTTACTACATTTGATCAAGGGATCTATCCAAGAAGAAAACGTAACAATTATAAATTTTTATGCACCCAACATAGGACCACCTCAATACATAAGGCAAATGCTAACAGCCATAAAAGGAGAAATCGACAGTAAGACAATAATAGTGGGGGACTTTAACACCCCACTTACACCAACAGACAGGTCATCTAGACAAAAAATAAATAAGGAAACACAAGCTTTAAATGACACAATAGACCAGATAGACTTAATTGATATTTTTAGGACATTCCACCCGAAAGTGGAAAAATACACTTTCTTCTCAAATGCACACAGAAAGTTCTCCAGAATAGATCACATTTTGGGTCACAATCAAACCTTGGAAAATTTAAGAAAATTGAAATTGTATCAGGCATCTTTTCCGACCATAACACTATGAGATTAGAAATCAGTTACAGGAAAAAAACAGGAAAAAACACAAATACATGGAGGCTAATCAGTGCACTGCTAAATAACCAATAGATCACTGAGGAAATCAAAGAGGAAATCAAAAAATACCTAGAAACAAATGATAACAAAAACACGATGATCCAAAACCTATGGGACGCAGCAAAAGCAGTTCTAAGAGGGAAGTTCATAGCAAATCAAGCTCACCTCAAGAAACCAGAAAAATCTCAAATAAACAATCTAACCTTACACCTAAAGCAACTAGAAAAAGAAGAACAAACAAAATCCAAAATTAGTGGAAGGAAAGAAAACATAAAGATCAGAGTAGAAATAAATGAAATAGAAACAAAGAAAATAGCAAAGATCAATAAAACTAAAAGCTGGTTCTTTGAGAAGATAAACAGAATTGATAAACCTTTATCCAGAATAATCAAAAACAAAGAGGGAGAGGACACAAATCAATAAAATTAGAAATGAAAAAGGAGAGATTACAACTGACACCACAGAATACAAAAGATCATAAGAGACTACTACAAGCAACTATACGCCAATAAAATGGACAACCTGAAAGAAATGGACAAATTCGTGGAAAAGTACAACCTTCCAAAATTGAACCAGGAAGAATTAGAAAATATAAACAGACCAATCACAGGTAATTAAATTGAAACTGTAATTAAAAATCTTCCAACAAACAAAAGTCCAGGACCAGATGGCTTCACAGGTGAATCCTATCAAACTTTTAGAGAAGAGTGACACTTATCCTTCTCAAACTCTTCCAAAACATTGTGGAGGGAAGAACACTCCCAAAGTCGTTCTACGAGGCTACCATCACCCTGATACCAAAACCAGACAAAGATATCACACACACACAAAAAAAATTATAGACCAATATCACTGATGAACACAGACGCAAAAATCCTCAACAAAATACTAGCAAACAGAATCCAACAACACATTAAAAGAATGATACACCATGACCAAGTGGGATTTATCCCAGGGATGCAAGGATTCTTCAATATACGCAAAACAATGTGATACACCATATTAACAAATTAAAGAATAAAAACTATATGTCATCTCTTCATCTCTGCAACAGATGCAGAAAAAGCTTTTGACAAAATTCAACACCAATTTATGATAAAAACTCTCCAGAAAGTGGGCATAGAGGGAACCTACCTCAACATAATAAAAGCCACATACGACAAACCCACACCAAACATCATTCTCAATGGTGAAAAACTGAAAGCATTTCCTCTAAGATCAGGAACAAGACAAGGATGTCCACTCTTGCCACTGTTATTCAACATAGTATTGGAAGTCCTAGCCATGGCAATCAGAGAAGAAAAAGAAATAAAAGGAATACAAATGGGAAAAGAAGAAGTAAAATTGTCACTGTTTGCCAATGACATGATACTATACACAGAAAATCCTAAAGATGCCACCAGAAAACTACTAGAACTAATCAATGAATTTGGTAAGGTTGCAGGATACAAAATTAATGAACAGAAATCTCTTGCATTCCTATACACTAACAATGAAAGGTCAGAAAGAGAAATTAAGGAAACAATCCCATTTACCATCACAACAAAAAGAATAAAATACCTAGGAATAAACGTACTCAAGGAGGCAAAAGACCTGTACATAGAAAACTATAAAACACTGATGAAAGAACTCAAAGGTAATATAAACAGAGGGAGAGACAGACCATGCTCCTGGATTGGAAGAATCAATATTGTGAAAATGACTATACTACCCAAAGCAATCTACAGGTTCAATGCAATCCCCATCAAATTACCGAAGCCATTTTTCACAGAACTAGAACAAGAAATTTTACAATTTGTGGGCTTCCCATGTGGCACAGTAATTAAGAATCCGCCTCAATACAGGGGACATGTGTTCGAGCCCTGGTCCGGGAAGATCCCACATGTCATGGAGCAACTAAGCCCATGCACCACAACTACTGAGCCTGTGCTCTAGAGCCTGCGAGCCACAACTACTGAGCCCACGTGCTACAACTACTGAAGCCTGCATGCCTAGAGCCTATGCTCCACAACAAGAGAAGCCACCATGATGAGAAGCCCACGCACCACAATGAAGAGTAGTCCCCACTCGCTGCATGTAGAGAAAGCCCGCGCACGGCGATGAAGACCCAACACAGCCAAAAATAAATAAAAATAAAAATTAATTAATTAAAAAAAAAGAAATTTTACAATTTGTATGAAAGCACAAAAGACCCCGAATAGCCAAGGCAATCTTGAGAAAGAAAAACAAAACTGGAGGAATCAGGCTCCCTGACTTCAGACTATACTGCAAAACTACAGTAATCAAGACAGTATGGTACTGGCACAAAAACAGAAATGTAGATCAATGGAACAAGATAGAAAGCCTAGAGACAAACCCACACACATATGGTCACCTTATCTTTGATAAAGGAGGCAAGAATATACAATGGAGAAAAGACAGCCTCTTCAATAAGGTGGTGCTGGGAAAAATGGACAGCTACATATAAAAGAATGAAATTAGAACACACCCTAACACCATACACAAAAATAAACTCAAAATGGATTAAAGACCTAAGTGTAAGGCTAGACACTATAAAACTCTTAAAGGAAACCATAGGCAGAACACTCTATGACATAAGTCACAGTAAGATCCTTTTTGACCCACCTCCTAGAATAAGGGAAATAAAAACAAAAATAAACAAATGGGACCTAATGAAACTTAAAAGCTTTTGCACAGCAAGGGAAACCATAAACAAGATGAAAAGACAACACTCAGAATGGGAGAAAATATTTGCAAATGAAGCAGCTGACAAATGATTAATCTCTAAAATATACAAGCAGCTCATGCAGCTCAATATCACAAAAACAAACAGCCCAGTCCAAAAATGGGCAAAAGACCTAAATAGACATTTCTCCAAAGAAGACCTACAGATGGCCAACAAATGCATGAAAAGATGCTCAGCATCACTAATTATTAGAGAAATGCAAATCAACACCACAATTAGGTATCACCTCACACCAGTCAGAATGGCCATCATCAAAACATCTATGAACAGGGGCTTCCCTGGTGGCACAGTGGTTGAGAGTCTGCCCGCCAATGCAGGGGGCACGGGTTCATGCCCCGGTTCGGGAAGATCCCACATGCCGTGGAGCAGCTGGGCCCATGAGCCATGGCCGCTGAGCCTGTGCGTCTGGAGCCTGTGCTCCGCAGCAGGAGAGGCCACAGCAGTGAGGGGCCTGCATACCGCAAAAAAAAAAAATAAAGAGACATGCACCCCAATGTTCACTGCAGCACTATTTACAATAGCCAAGACATGGAAGCAACCTAAATGTCCATCAACAGATGATTGGATAAAGAAGTGTGGCACATATATACAATGGAATATTACTCAGCCATAAAATGGAATGAAATTGAGTTATTTGTAGTGATGGACCTAGCATCTGTCATACAGAGTGAAGTAAGTCAGAAAGAGAAAAACAAATACCGTATGCTAACGCATTTATATGAAATTTTAAAAAGCAGTACTGATGAACCTAGTGGCAGGGCAGGAATAAAGACGCAGATGTAGAGAGCAGACTTGAAGGCACAAGGGGGAAGGGGAAACTGAGATAAAGTGAAAGAGTACCATTGACGTATAAACATTACCAAATGTGAAATGGATGGCTAGTGGGAAGCTGCTGCATGGCACAGGGAGATCAGCTCAGTGCTTTGTGACCACCTAGAGGCATGGGGTAGGGAAGGTGGGAGGGAGGCTCAAGAGGGAGGGGTTATGGGGATATATGTATACATATAGCTGATTCACTTTGTTGTACAGCAGAAACTAACACAACATTGTAAAGCATTTATACTCCAATAAAGATGTGGGGAAAAACCCACAAAACTGAGGAGCATTTATATCATTATGACTAAGCAAATATTCTTCACTACAGAATCAAAGGGAAGCTAAGAGCCCATACAGTGCACCACTGTTCCAATGACAGATTCTATGCACTTAAAAGAGCTTTCCTTACGTTCCACCACTTCCTTAAAATCAGGCCACATTTTGATTTGCTTCCTATTTGAGCTATATCTTTAATAATTTTTTGTCGTTGCTTTTCCTGAAGTTGTTATTACCTCTCTTTTTTATTGTTGGTAGAAGAAACATGTGCTTTCTACATCATATCCCTAGTATCCTCAAATTCTTTCTCATTGATTGTTTGGAATCTTCTATTCTTTTTGAAGCCTACTGGCCTCCTGATATAATTGGGTAGGTTGCTTCATTTGAGCCTATTAATGCTTTTGCATAGCTTTTTGTCTTTACTGCAGTTACTAATTGCCTTCTGTTTTTCTTGCTTGCTTTCTGTTTTGTATCACAACTTTAATCTCTTGCAGTATACCAATAATATTCTCTACTCTGTGGAATGTCCCCTCCTCACATCATCCTCAGAAACCTGCTTCCTGGAGCCTTCTACCCTCCCATTCTAATGAAGACTGACTGCTTTGCAGGCTTGCTGAACAATTTTATCCTGCATGGCTTTTCATGTCTACCCTGAATTGGATACATTATTCCCTGGATCTCATATCTTCTTTCTTGGTTTACTCTCTTGTTTTGCTGAAATACACCCTCAAATGATTTCCTTAAAAAGGTTGAGTAGGATGTAAACTTCCTTGGTCTTTTGATCCTCCGGCCTGACTCACTTCTATATAAAATAAAGGCATTGGGTGAGATGATCTCTAATGCCTATTCAAGGAGTAAAATTCTGGTCAGTGTGCATTCCATAAATAGCATGTTGATAGTATATCAAGGAGAAATTTTAAATGGTTCCTGCTCTCAAGGAACTTACAATCTATCTAGATAGACAAATAATAAACTCTTGAAGCAATAATAAAAAGGCAACAATACAAAAGATGCCACAGGGTAGGGCATGGTTCATCATCAACTAGAGGCTCAGGCTTAAAGGAAAGAGAGAGAGAAGCTGAGCCAACCTGTGGTGCTGTGACCAGGGAAGCAAGACCTTAGCTGAGTGTCAAAAAGTAGGCAATATATTAGGGACAGATTAAATATTTATGAATATTCAACAGTAGATTAATATCCAACATTAATCTGATGGAATGGTTAACAGTCACTGGAAGTTCTTCTCTGTCCAACTTTCCCTGCCACTATCTGAGTTATCAACATTTTCATTTCACCAAGTCAATAAAGATAAATAACAGTTTTCAAATATGAAAGTATCATTTGGATCCTAACCAATAGATAAACCCTCTGGCGATTTGGGGGCATAACGGTGAACTTCCATTACATGTGTGAGTAATTGTGTGTACTTATAAATGCCCTACCAGTTGGACTATGAAGGTCCATGGTCTTTATTAGTAGACTTTCACTGCATAGGAAATTCCCATCATCCATTTTTCAAATTTATTTTGCATTGTTCCAATGAGGTGTCAGAGCGATCATAAATGACTTCTCCTTCCCATCCACTCCCCAGGAAAGGAAACATCCCTCTTATGTATGTTATCCCAACAGCACTGTTGCTTGGGTGGAGAAGGCACCAGGGAACTGTAAGGACTGGGCTTCTCCATGGCAGGTCCTGCAGACTGGGTGGACCTGAGACACTCTACCAGAGAAAAACAATGCCTGCATTCAGCCTAACACTGGCACTCTCATCCAATTTGCAAATGAGGAGAGGACTTGCAGGTAAGGAAGCTTCCAGAAAAAAGAAGAGCTCTTTGGGCCAATGCTGTGACCAGTTTCCAGAGAGTGGGAGTGAAGTGAGGCTGGCAAGTGCTTGGGGCCTCGTGATGGATACGCTCAGCAAAGTCTAACCCAATACTACTCCCTCTGGGAGGCTTTCTCTGAACACCCACCCCAACCCTGGAAGAATCAATTACTGCTCAAATACTCTTCCTGCTGCCATCATGGCACTTTCAAATGTAAACAAAGTTTGCACCAATTTCCCTCAACTATCTATGACATCTTGACTGATTTATTCATCATCACATCCCCAGTGCCGGGCATGTGGTGGGTGCTCTGTGTTTGTCGAATGAATGAGTGAATGCATTAAAAGAAGCTTCACTTCTTCAAAGGGCAGAGCCAGACACGAATACTCAGTTTTTGCAGGAGCATCAGATGAGCCAGGAGGACCTGGAGAGGTAGATCTGGGTTGAGGGAAAAATTTCTGAGAGCTGGGACCATTCAAACCACTGGGGAGGGGGCAGTGCAAAAAAAAAAAAAAAAAGCCTGCAAGTTTTGCCTGGGCTGCTTTGCCGTCCAGGACTCTACTGCAGGTCGAGGGGAACAGAGAGATCAATAAGTACTCAGAAGAAAGGTCCCGGGGGTGGCCCCACATACCAGAGATGGGAGTAGCGCTCAGCTCTGTAGAAGGGCAAAGAGCCACAGGGACCCACGGTCTCCGGAACACTCTCTAACGGCCAGACCCTGAGCTTTACGTAATCTCATTTCATCCTCCCAGCAACCTGGAGAGACACGCATCCCTGACTCACAGATATGAAACACCAACAAAGATCTGGAACCCCTTCAGGGTGGAGAGGGGCAGGGGCCTGTGCACTCAGTCCACTGTACAATGATAGTCAAAACAAAATGATAAAAGGCCTGGATTTCGTCATTGAAAATTCCTAAGTCTGTACACCCATGGCTCATCTCAGCCTGTTTTATTACTTTTGTAGTTTGCTTTATTTCCTCTTTATTTTCTTCTGGCTTCTTAGAAAGGTTTCTTACAAAAATCCCATAGGATTCTGATCTAACAAAGGGAAGTGTAAAGAGAGAAGAGCTGGATGCCCAGGGCAGGGGGGCAGAAGGGCAGGGGGCGTGGCAGCAGGGCTAAGGGTGGGAAAGGGACCTAGTGAGGCAGACCCAGGAGGGCGGGCGCAGGTGCACAGGCGCTGTGGCCTCAGCCAGCAGAGACTTGACGTAGCTCCTCCCACCAGGCCCCAATGTGCTTCTTTCCTCAAAGACCATAAGATGGCATTTGCTTCACCACTTTAAGAAAAGTGGAATCGAGACACATCCCTGCTCGTGATCTTCACATCCCCGGAGAGATGGACAGGCAGTGTGTTTTTACTCCAGCAGGTGGGGATTTCTGACAACTTAAATTAACATCGCTTGCGTCCCCACCGTGTCTAAATGTACTAAGTGAGCCGCCCTGATGACACCAACCAGGCTGATGAAGGCACCAACAAGGCGGACGCCCAACTAAAGACCACCTAACTTCCTGCTCAGACAGATACGCTGCTCTGGCCACAGCCCCCCACCTCCCCCCAGGGGGCAGAAAAGTGAGCACGAAGGGGAAAGTGAACGCGACCTGCGTGGGTGGGTGTGATCTTCGCTATCAGCGCTGCAGAGGACCCTGCAGAGCTGGCTGAGAGCGGGGCCGTGAGAAAGGCCAAAACAAAACAGAAAACCACTCCTAGCTGACCTCTGTTCTTGGGAACTTGGAGCCTTACAAGCGGCAAGCTTTCTCCTGGGCACAGAGGTGCCTGCCTCTCCAGTCCCGCATGGAATTGGGGGGGGGTGCTCTTAGCACGGAAGAACAGACGGTGCCAAGCTGGCAAGCTGGGAGTGCCGGGGAGGGCGCGCAGACAGATTTGGGCGTGGGGTTAGGAGAGGGAGGGTCAAGGAAACCTAGCATTTCCTCCCTTTATGCCCTCTTCGGCACTCCCATCTCTGTGATGGGCCTCTGTGTTAAAATTTGGGACACTGGTGCTATCAAGGACCCTGCAGGCAGCCAAAGTCCGACACCGAATTACAACCGCGCTCTCTCCACTTTCTCAGGAACGGAAGTGATGGGATGGAGTTATGGGGTCACCTCTGGCCAAGTGCGGTTCAAACCCACAGGCATCTAAACTAACAAAATCATCCCCCTTCCCCTCGGCGTCCTGCGGGGCTGCCGGCGGAATCGCGGGCACTCGGGAAGGAGGTGGGGGAGACTCTGGCTAAAGAGCTCTCGCCCACACACGCCCAGCACCGTGCGAACGCAGGCGGGGCTGAGAGGAGCCTTCTATCCGGGCTCGCCCCGCTTTTCCATAGCTCGGCCGACTTCTCGAATGCCCGAGACCTTGGTCACCCCCACCCACGGCCCCAACGCTCTTCCGGCTGGGGGCCCGCGCCCCTCCGAGACAGGAGCTCGTAGGGGGGCGAGCGCGGCGGAGGGAAAAGACAGGATTTGGGGGCGCTTGGAGGGGAACCTAGCCAGGGCCGAGAGAGCCGCCCGGGCCGCCGCCCGCGTGATCCAACATTCCCGGCAAAGTTTCTGGCTCTTTGGGCCCGGATCACCTGGCTCCCAGGTCGGAGAAGGTGAAAGGTGTGTCAGGAGCCCTTCGCCGCGCCTCCCTCCGGGCGCCCACTCCAGGCGCTTCTGCCACCTGCCAGAGGGCGCTGGGAGCGCCGGCACAGCACATGCCGCCCGTGGTTGCCGTCCGAGGGTCCCTCCCCGGCGCCTCCCCTGCCGCCCTCCCGCGCCGGTGCCCGGGGCGCAGGGGTCGCGGCCGCCGCGTCTTACCCAGTCCGGGCACGAAAGTGTTGAGGAAGAGACAGATGACGGCCACGGGGAAGGGCATGTAGGGGATGGCGGCGCGCAGGGGGCCCTTCTTCTCGCGGACCTGCACCACCACCCCGCTGGACGAGGACGTCCCCCGGTCCGCCGCCGCCACCGCAGCCACCGCCGCCGCCGCTGCCGCCGTCTCGGCGTCTTTGTGCGAAGGCTCCATGGCGGGGCGCGCTCCCCGGGAGCCGGGCTGCCGCGGCCGGGACTGCCGCCCAGTGCACAGGAGGCGGGTGGCGGCCGGCTCCGGGCTCCGGACTCCGGGCTCCGCGCCGAGCTCAGGCGTCCAGCGTGCTCGGTGTGCCGCGCGGCTCGCCCAGAACCCCGCACTCCCGCGTCCCCAGGCGCCCGGCCCTCTGCCGCGCGCTCCGCTGCGCTCCCACAGCCCCGGCGGAGGGGCGGGGAGGGCGGCGTGACACTCGGTGACAGCGCTCCGACGCCCCTCCCCGCGGGGCCCCTTCCCCGCCCTCCCCTCCGCTGCCCCCACCCCCCAAAATACCACTTACAAATCAGGGAGGAGGGAAGAAAGTAGAAGAGGAACGCAGAGGGAGCTGGTGTCCAGGTATTGGGAGGAATGGACACACGTCTCGCTCCCCAGACAGGTGAACCAGGAGGGAACCGCAGCCAAGGACACCGCGAATTGGGCGTGTGCGCTCGGCTGGCACGGCGGGGAAAGGCTTCGAGGTTGAGTCCTTTACTCCGGAGGATGCATTTAACGCTAGGGAGATGGAGGCAAGGAACGCGCCGCGCCTGGTATCTAGTACGCTTTAAATTCGTTCTGATTTAAATGGACTTGAGTCAGAGCAAAAGCGATTTTAGGATCGATAATCGAGCTGAAAGCAGGAGACGCAGCTTTTCAAACAGGTCCATGAGACTAGTTTAAATGGGACCCTTCCTTACATACACACACACACACACACACACACACAGACAGATGCGAAAAGCTAAAAGAAATGAGCCTGTTGCTCGGAACTGGGGTTGTGTGTGTGGGGGGTGTTGGGGACCATCCCCTGAACAGTTCTGGGAGAAACCTGGGGCTTTTGTGAGCTGGACCTGGTGTTTAAAAAGCCAGCGAAGGCACAGCGCCGTCTGGTGTTGATAATGCAGCAATTGGTAGAAGCAGAAGGATGTGGCCGGGCCGTGTCTAAGCCGGCACCGGATGGCCCCATGTTTGATCAGATTTCCTGAATAACGCCACCTTCACCTCCACACCTGGAAAAAGTGAACTAAAGCAACCGCCTCTTATGTTAGGGAGGGATTCAAGGCATCAGAATTATCCAGATGTTCAGCAAATTTTCTGCATAAATCCCCTTCCTTTTCAGTAACCCTCTTTCTCCAGGAAAAATGGTGATTGAATAATCCAACCCAGGGACTCCGAGGAAGGATGCTAAAAAGAACCATCGGTATTACTTTATGGGTATCTGAATAAAATAATTTTAAAAGCAGATGGTCAGCAGAGGGTAGTGGTGATACTGGTGCACACACACACACACACACACAGTAACTAGTTAGGCCTGGCAGTCAGAAGTGAACAGGACCGAAATATTCGTCTCTATTCGGCCGCTAATTACCTGTATGACTTAAAAGAACTCATTTAACCTCTTATGGGCTTGAGTTACTGTGACTGTAATATCAAAGCAATATTCAGTTTAATACTTACTTATTGAAGACCTAATATGACTTGGATTCTGCAGAGAGGGAAAGGAGTAAAACCCAGCCCCTGACTTCAGGAGTCTAATAGAGGAACTGATAGATACTAACAACTACAAGGGACAGAATTACAGACAGTGATGAATGCTGTAGCTGGGTAAGCTGAAGGTGCTGGGAAAACATGGAACCATCTGTGAAAACAGCTACAGAGGGGAGGCGCCAGGAGGTTTCCCAAAGACGGTGATAGTAGATGAGATTTGAGCAAAGACTACAGTTAACTACTTGCAGGAGATTTATTTTATTTTAAACAAACATTTATTTATCCAAGCAGTCTGCCCGGCACTAAGCACTTTACATATTTTAACTCAGTTAATCCTTACCACACTCTGTGAAGTATTATTTATTACCCCATTTTACCAATGGGAAAATTGGAGCACAGAGAGGTTAAGTCAACATTCTTTGAACATTCTTTTGCAAAGCACCTGAATGGTTTTAGGGCCACTAAAACGGTTTCAGGGAAGGAAATGTATTTACATCCTCCAGTTTTCTAGATGATTTGCTTAATGTCTAGAATGGATGTCAGAAAGACATCTAGGCAGACCAACAGCATATATGAAGGCATGGAAACCTAGAAAAGTAGGAACATTTCAGGAATTCAAGTGTGGCAGAACTAAGGCTGGTACGGGCAGGGGCTAAAGATGGCTCTGGTGGAGTGGGCAGGAACCAAGTAATGACTGGCAAAGGAATTTGGATTATATGGAATCACTGCAACATTTTTTTTTATATAATTTTATTTATTTTTGGCTGCGTTGGGTCTTCGTTGCTGCATGGGCTTTCTCTAGTTGTGGCGAGCGGGGGCTACTCTTTATTGTGGTGCATGGGCTTCTCATTGCAGCGGCTTCTCTTGTTGCGGAGCATGGGCTCTAGGCAGGCGGGCTTCAGTAGTTGTGGCTCGTGGGCTCAGTAGTTGTGGCATGCAGGCTCAGTAGTTGTGGCTCACGGGCTCTAGAGCGCAGGCTCAGTAGTTGTGGCACACAGGCTTAGTTACTCCGTGGCATGTGGGATCTTCCCAGACCAAGGCTCGAACCTGTATCCCCTGCATTGGCAGGCGGATTCTTAACCACTGCACCACCAGGGAAGCCTTCACTGTAACATTTTAAGCAGGCGTGTGGCATGACTTGAATATTCTAGTTACTGTGTAACAAACTACCCACAGACACAGCTATTTTGTTATGATCACAAATTCTGTGGATCAGGAAATTGGACAGAGTGCAGCTCAGACAGGTCTTCTTTGCTTTATGATGTCTGGAGCTGAGAGGACTCCAACGGTGGCAGCTGGAACAGCTGTGGCTAGAGGGTCCACTTCCAAAAGGATTCTCAACTCTGATACCTTGACTGGGATAACCTAACAGCTGGCTCAGCTGGGACTGTTCCGTAGAGCCTCTACACATGGCCGTTCCACGTGACGTGGACTTTTCACAATGTGGTGGCTAGGTTCTGGGAGAAACTTCCCCAGAGTGGGCCTCGCAGGACGAGTGGAAGCTGTGTGGACCTTCTGCCCTAACCTCAGAAGTCACACAGTGTCAGTTCTGTGGGCTCTGTTGATCGAAGCAGTCACAAACCTGCTTAGATTCAAATGGAGGACACCATACCTCTCAATGGAGTAATGTCAAAGAATTTGAGCCCTGGTTCTAAAACTACCCTAATGAGATACAGTTTGGGGGAAGGACCACTCAGTCAACAGTGTGGAGGATGGATTCGAGGGGGTTGTAGACCAAAAAAAGAAAAATGTTTCCGTTATATCAGTAAACAACGAATGTTGCCCTCCATCAAGCCATCCATTACTGTAGCCACCCTGACGGTGCGCCCTGAGGGGAATTCAGGATGGAGGGAAACGGGATACTGGCCCTAGGTAGTTAAGATGCGTATCAAAGGTATAATTTCAATGAGCCCAGACTCTTGCATCTTTCCAGACATAGAAAAGCACTAAAATTATTAACTTGAGATGTCTGTTTTTTGTGAGTAGCAGTAATCTTTTGATGCTGGACTCCATGTTTGTTTGTTTTTCAACGAATATTCCTATACATCCCAGCTCCTCCCTTACCTCTTTAAAAGAGTCCTTCAGAGCTATCTGAGAGGCTATTTCCCAGGCTATGGTCATCAGTAAGGTCCCCTAATAAAACATAACCAACAACTTTTAGGTTGTGCATTTTTTGTGGGTTTTTTTTGTTTGTTTGTTTGTTTTTGTTCCTCAGTTGACAGTGTAAAATTAGGGCTCATGAGAGGAAGGACTCTTCCTGACCTCCATGGATGGGGAATAGGGAAGGGATAGTTCCCCAATGAACAAATAATAGTGATATTATTAGCAGACAAAGCGGAAAGTTGAGTTTGAGGGGCTGAGGACAGCCAAGGGGTGGTGGGCACTTGTTGATTATATAACCAGCTGTCTTGACTGTCAGTCAGTGTGAGTCTCAGTAAAGCTATTTGGGCTGCAGACTTTGGAGCCCTCAGCATACAAATAATACTTAAAGCCCTGTGGAGTAACGCAAATGTGGAATAAGAAGACTAGAGTTTCCAGGAAACTCAGCAGAGGCTACTGAAACCAAGCAGAAAGAGACGAGGGAGAAGGAGGTTTTAAAGGAGAAACACTAAGAGTGTTTCATGGGAGCCAAAGAGGAAGATTTTTAAGGAGGAGCGGTCAGCCGTGTCAAATGCCATAGAACGATCGAGTAAGACCCCGAAAGTGCCTATTAGATTTGGCTGTTAGGAGGTTCAGCTCACTGGAATCCCAGCTCAAAAATCTCACCTACTGTGTCCATTTTCAAGGAATTTGTCCCATTTCACCTAAATTGTTGAATGTGTTAGCATAAAATTATTCATAATATCCTTTTATTATCTTTTTAATGTCTGTGAAATCTGTAATGATGTCTCCTCTTTCAGTCCTGATATTGGTCATTTGTGCTTTCTCTTTTTTCTTAAGCCATCTTGCAAGGGGTTTATATCTATTTGACATGGTGACCATGACACGTTTGAAGGTGAGTTTAAGATCTAAGCTACTTCAGGTAGTAAGAGGTCTCCAAAAAAGTTGAAACCTTAAAAAATAATCTCCCCGCCCCCAAATCAGACACAAATACAGCAGAGGAAACAGAGCAAACAGTTGATTACATCAGCCAAATACATCTAGGCCATGCATTGGGTCATGAAGATAAAATCTGTTGTTTGGCTTTGTTCTGTCCTCAGCTGAATAAAGTACCTCAGCTTTGAACCTCTTTTTAGCTGAAAATTTTTTTTTTGCTTAAGTCAGCTTCCAAATTGTACACAGAATTCATATATCAACCAGGATGGCTCCTTTTGGAAAAGACTACATTGTAGCCTTGGCAGTAGAAAGACAGATTTTATTTGGAGTTCCCTGTATTTAAACAATTTCTTAACTTCTCTGAGCCTCAGTTTCCAAAACTGTAAATAATACTTATCTCATTTGTGTATGTGTCGGGATTAAGGGAGAAAAATATGTGCAAGATACTCAATAAATGGCAACTGAGTCAGGAGCCTTTTCACCCCAAGTGATAGAAAAACCCGACTCCAATTTAGCTTAGAGGAGAAAAAAGGAATTTATGGATGTGATGGCTTTTTGATGTATGAGCGTGGCAAAGCTGAATTACAGTTCCCAGAATTCCCTTTCTAATCTGTTTCCATTTAGCGTGGGCTACAGATGATGATGGCTCTCAAGAGCTGAAGGACAGATGGAGGCGTGGCCACTTTATACCATACGAGTACCTTCTCTGAGGCATTTAATCACATACAATCTAGGTGCTGTGGAGAAGCAATTCTGCATATGTGATTGGAGTCCCTTATCAGTCAACCTTAAGTTAATCTATGAGTGTCCTGGCTGGGCCTGACTTAATCAGTTAGAAGTGCTTTTAAAAGCAGACTTAGACCTCCTCTGAGGGAGCAACTCCAAGAGACTGTCAGCTGCTGCTTTCCCTTCCTTCTAGATCTTCCTTTGTGACCCAAACCTGTGAACGTCAAGTTTCAACTCTTACCAGGGGCTTCCCACTTGCTTGTGATCTTCTCTCCCTCTCTGCCTGGACCTCAGATTTGCTTAGCCAACCCCCACAGCATACAAGCCAATCCCTTGTAATAAATCCATATCTGTATCCTTATCTATCTGTCAGTCATCTGTGATTCTGCTGGCTCTACTTCTCTGATTGAATCCCAACTGATACAATGGGCTCACATGGCTGGGAAGTCCAGAGAAGGGCTCAAACTATAGCAATGAGTCATCTAATCAATTCCTCTCTCTCTCTCTCTCTTTTTTCTTCTCTCTCTCTCTCTCTCTCCATCTCTCAGCCCTGCTTCCCTCTCTGTGTAGTGGCTTCGTTCTGTACACTGGTTCTCCCCATGTGGTGAGGGAGATGGTCTCTGAACACTAGGTTCACATCTTCCCAATCAAACCAAGCAGAAAGAGACTTCTTTCTTTCCCACAGAGAAGGGGTTCTGACTGGTCCACATTTTGGATCAATCACTTTTGCCAGAATACTATGTTAAGTTTGACCAGGCTTGTCATGAGTGGGATTCTGTGATTGACAGCCCCCATCAAACCTCAAGGAGTGGGTGGAAACACCCCCCAAAAAAGAGGTGCTACTGTAACCAGAACAGGTGTCTGGGGGTGTATGCTAGACAAACATAGCGTAGTGACCACAGTCTACCGCAAAGATTGTTAGTGGGCTTCTTGGTGATGAGCCGTTCTAAGTCACTGATCTTGATCTACACGAGTCATGTGTTCGGACTTCCATCCACATGCTGACTTCCACTGACACATCTTCTGGTTGCCTTTCCCAGACGCAACACACTCATGTGAAGTGTGGTCTTAAAGACAGAGCCCAACCTGGCTTCTCTTCACATCTGCACTTCTACCCAACTGTGTGATCTCAGTCAGAGCAAGTCATCTCTCTGTGTCTCCATTTATCCATTTGTTGAATAGGAATTTTCATGCCCAACCTTCTCACACTAAAAGACCAGGGATGTGGATTTAGATCATAAATTAGAACAGTAGTATTATTTCAGGTCTTGGGATCAGGTGGATCACTTCCCTGCTTCCTCTGTGGATGGAACTTCTCATCTTCCTTCCTAAAGTGACATTTGCCCTCCCTACGCCTCCCCCAAAGCCATAATGGTATGAGGTTTGCAGAGGAACAAAATGAGAGAAAAGGAATGTTTATAAGGCCAAGATCAAACAGAGAAGTGGAGGCCTGGGCCCCCCACTCTCCCATCTTCCCATGCCGGAGCCAGAGTGTTCTACTGGACTCAGTGTGGGTCCCTGTTCTAGTGGAGGGGCGCTCCCCTTTGTGGGTATTCTTTTTTATATTTAATAGGTAAGCATGGTAGAAACCTTGGCCATAATCAGACCAGGCTGTCTAGATTTGGACACTAACTGTTTACAGAATTTGGAAACCTACTGCTCATAGGAAGTCACCCCTCACAGGGAAGGGTGAAGCTTAGCAGAAGTTACCTATCCCCCAAGTGGGAAGGTGAGCTTGGACATAGCATCTCCACCCCAGGGGAAGAAGGACCTGGGACCCAGAGTTACTGTTAAACAATATTGCTCCTTGCCCTGCACAGTATTTAAGGATCAAGGGAAGAATTATTATCACACTGAATTTAGAGTCTTGATGACCTGAGAAAAACACGTTAATGTGACGAGCAAGGCCTCGGGGGGAGACTGCCATCTCTTTAAGAGTCCTCAGCAGACACTCAGCCAGAGCTTTATCTGACCAAGTCCTACTTCTTGTGCAAACAGTTTGACAGTTTTCTAAAGTTGGTCAGGCTGCAATTACTAAGAAAAATATGGAATGCTGTTAAGAGGGAGACCAGGAGAGCTAGCACAGCCCTTTCTGATCTAAAAGCAGGCAGGGGCTTCCCTGGTGGCGGCGCAGTGGTTGAGAGTCCGCCTGCCGATGCAGAGGACATGGGTTCGTGCCCCGATCCGGGAGGATCCCACATGCCATGGAGCGGCTGCGCCCGTGAGCCATGGCCACTGAGCCTGCACGTCCGGAGCCTGTGCTCCACAACGGGAGAGGCCACAACAGTGAGAGGCCCGCGTACCGCAGAAAAAAAAACAAAAACAAAAAAATTCAGCAGAACTTAAACTTCAGTTCACCTGCACCAGCCACATTTCAAGTGCTCAATGTCCACCTGTGGCTCGTGGCTACCATATTGGATGGTGCAATTAGAGAACATTTTCCTCATCACAGAAAATTTGATTGGACAGCACTGAATTAGAATACGATTGAGCTGCATGTTAAAAAGATGCAACACCGAGTGGCTTAACCAAGGTATTAGTTTATTTCCCTCTTTTATAAAATTCCGCGTCAGTAAAGTTGCTCAGTTCCCCAAAGTCATCAAGACCAGTTATGCTCATGTGGTGTCCATAGAGTCAGGGACCCAGGTTCCTTCCATCTTGATGCTCTGCCACTGCGAGGGTGTTTCCTGGTCCACACGGTTGAGAACGGTGCCCCAGCCAAGGGAAGAGGGAAAGAGGAAGCATCGCAGCTCCTTTTAAAGGCACCACCTAGGCCTGCATCAATCCCTTCCACTTCATCCCTTGGCCCCATTTTGTCTCATGGCCTCACCTAACTACAAGGGAAGCTGGGAAACTTTATTCTGGTGAAAAATTAAAACTTTATTCCTGGATTTCCCTGGCGGTGCAGTGGTTAAGAAGCTGCCTGCCAATGCAGGGGACATGGGTTCGATCCCTGGTCCGGGAAGATCCCACATGCAGTGGAGCAACTAAGCCCGTGCGCCACAGCTACTGAGCCTGCACTCTAGAGCCCACGAGCCACAACTACTGAGCCCATGTGCTGCAACTACTGAAGCCTGCATGCCTAGAGCCTGTGCTCCACAACAAGAGAATTCACCCAATGAGAAGTCCGTGCACCACAACGAAAAGTAGCCCCCGCTCGCCGCAACTAGAGAAAGCGCACGTGCAGCAACGAAGACCCAATGCAGCCAAAAATAAATAATTAATTAATTTTTTTAAAAAAGTTTATTCCTATGGGAGAAAGGGAGCATGGATGTTAGGGGCACGTAGCAATCTCTTCCATGGCAGTTATGTGGGTAGCCCTGGAATCCATTTCTGCCAAGTTTTCTTTCTTGTAACCTTTCTCTCTGTTCTCTATCTTCCTAATTTCCTATTTCCTCCCTCTTCCTTCTACCCCACTCCCTGCTGCACCCCCTTCTATGCAGCAGGCCCCATGCTCCCCAATTTCACATACACAGTCTCATTTTACCATCACAGCCACCTAGTGAGGGCGGTAGTAATTGTGCCTATTTGACAGATGAAGACAGTGTGACTCAGAAAAGTTCAGTGATGAGCTGGACTAGATAGGCCCCGAAAGCTTTCTCCCCCGTTCAGTAAATTCCACCTGTTTCTTCCTCTCTCCCCGGCCCAGGCCCGTCTCTCCTTCTCCTTCGATTCTCTCCACTGCCTGTCTCTCTCCTCACATCCTAACCCTCTCCCTTCCTCCCCCGGATTTTTGGCTTTTATTCTTCTTTTCTGTCTCCCAATGTAACAGCATGGCCTCACTCAGCCGATTACTCACTGCTTCCACTCAGCTTCTAATAAATTTATTAAGTTGTAATCAACCTGTAAATCAACTCTCCTGAGAAAACCTGGTAGGGATTAGGTTTGCGTTTCCCTGTAATTACAGCTGAGGAGCCGAGCAATGAATCAAATTGACTGACAGAAAAAATGGGGTGACCTCAAACACCTTATGTCTTCTCTCCTGTGGCCTGTCCGGCCAGGGCCTGACCACAGATGACCTGGCTCGCTGCTGTGCCCCTCCCCTCCTGTCCCCAAAGCTGAGGGTATGGGGACCAGACCAGACCTCTGACCTCAGGCTGGAGGTCAAGATCCTGAAGGTCACAGAAAAAGGGGGTCTCCAAGATAGGCAAGAATCTTCCAGAGCTCTCATCCTCCCGTTCACAGATACCCCTCCTCCTCTGGGTCTTGGGTAATTTCTTTCTCCTTTGGTTTCCTGGGGTTTCTCTCCCTCCACTGGGGTACAGAAGTGGGAGGGAGTGGGACTTTCTGAGACGTGTCAGTCCCCTACGTAGTCTGGAAACTCTACACTTGATTTTGGCTGTTTCTGACAGAAACAGAAGGGGACGGCCGGCAGCAGTGAGCCTTTGGCGGGGACCAAAGATGGAGAGGGGTGCTAAGGCCAGAGGGTGAAGATGCCCTGAAAACTGTGGGGACCAAAGATGGGGGCAGGGGTGCTAAGAAGGACAGCTGGGGCAGATGCCTTGGAAACTGAAAATCAACCTGCCTCTCCTTTCTCTCCAGGAACCCAAGTGGGGTTGAAGCAAGTGTGCTTCGTCCAGGCCTGGATGCTGACCTTTCTTCCCGCCCTCCTATGGAGATTCCCTACCGTCCGGCTTGGAATTCTGTAGCCTTCACACCCACACCGGCAACTCCTCTTCCCTGCAATACCCTCCCACGCCGGCCTGAGCACAGCGGCTGCCACATCCCGCGTGTTCGATCAATGTGGATTGAGTTCGCCTACTCATTCAGGTGCCAATCAATTCATATATCTCCACATGCAATTTTTATTAACCGGCTGTCCCAGACACCCCCCAATTCGCTGATGTCTTTTCGGAAACAGTGGGAGTCCTAGAACTGATGACTCGCTAGAGGATGAGAGAAACCAGGAGGAATCAAAAGAGAAATAGCGAAGATGAGAGAGAAGGAGAGAGAGAGGAGGGTATGGGAGAGGAAAGGCGAGACAGAGACAGAGGGAGCCTGCCTTTCACCTTAAAGGTGATCTGAACCAGGGCACAAGGGTGGATCGTGTGCCATTACACTCACAACCCTGGCATTTAACTAAGAGAGTAACAGACTAGAAAACAAAACAGAGAAAGGCAACCACAAAGCCCATCCAACCTAGCAGGCAGGCGCTGTCAGCCCTGGACACCCTCAAATCACTGAAGGGGGGTCAGAGCTGAGACCCAGTGTCTTCTTACTGACCTGGTTCCTAACCCGTCAGCTGAACTCCCTCTGGCCCTAAACTGGGAGGCTTAGCCCTGCGGCCACTCACCAGCAGCCTGGCTGGCTGGCTCCTGCTTCCTGGCCCCTCCTTCCGCCTTCCGGGGCCCCCCCTCTGGGTCCCAGGCTGCTTTTGCACCGGTGCCTTGTCTCCTGCTTCCTGTGATGACGCATGAGGACACGAAGCTCTGTCGTTCTGGCAGACACCGCAGACTGGGTTCTGTCGGCCCTTAGTCCCTGGGCGTAGGTTGGTTTGTCTCTCTGGTAACCACCCAGTACTGATGTCAGAGGGGCTTCAGAGGGGCTGAAGGAGGCCTCTCAGGCCTGCACCCTGTCCCCACCCCCACTCGCCCAGGGTCCCGGGGGAGCCTCAGAGAGCCCGGGGGGGCCGCGCCCTGGGAGGTGTGCACATGCGTGCTCAGTACCCAGGACACAAGGGTATACACTCGGGCTCTCGAGAGGCCGTTGCATGGGCTCTGGAGTCAGACATTCCAGGGGGTACCATCCTACTTCTGTCACTCACCAACTGCGCAAGCTGGGGCAAGGGACAGACTCTCAGAGACTCTGTTCCCACACTTGTAAACGGGGGGGGCCAATAAGTGCCCACCTCATAACGTTGCCCTGAGGGCTGCATAGAGAGTGCTGAGCACGACGCCTGGCACGTGGCAAGTACTCCATTACCATTATCATTACTGACACTTCCTAGAGGAGACCAAGACAATTCCCTTGGTACCAGGTAGCTCTAGTCATCCCATTTGCCAGACACAAGCACACAAAGTCCAGGTGATTTACTGGGCCAGTTGTCCTCTGGGGTGGCGGGAGGAGGGAGGCTTGACCCTAGAACCCTACAAGAGATGACCCTAAAAAGTAGCAAACTACGTGGTTATCTAAGCAGAGTAATTAAGAGTGACCTTCCCAGCATCTCAATAAACCATCTTTACCACAAATGAGTCCCGAATCCCTAACACGTCCACCTCTGGTCACTTATTTGGGATAAGGCAGAGGCCCCAGACAAAGAAAAGGCATTGAGGCCTCCTTGGGAGACTTACTTCTTTGATCTGATCATTTCGGCCTTGTTGGACAGCAGGGAGAAAAGTTGCGTTGGGGTAAGATGCAAGGCTGAGTCTCTGATTACCAGCAGAGAAGAGCCGGTCTGGAGTTGGGCATGAGGTTGGGGGGGGAGTGAGGGTGGGGAGAGTAGGGGTCTCAGCAAGCAAGGTCATGGATTAGGGCACTGGAGCCTGGGGTTTCTAAAAGGGGGTGTGTGGGACAGACTCCAGGGTGGCCTCCATGATTCCTACCCCCTGCTGTTCACACCCTTTGAGCCTGGCTGGGAACTGTGACTTATTCTAGCCAATGGCATATCGTAAAGGTGAAGGGATTTTGCAGATGGAACTAAGGTCCCAAATCAGTTGATTCTGAGTTAATTTAAAAGGAAATTGTTCTGGGTGGGCCTGACTTAATCAGGTGAAACCACCTAAAATGGGACTGGCTCCCCCTTGCGGTAAGCAGCTCTCCTTGCAGCCTGGGTGAAGTCAGCAGCCATACTGAGGAAGCCCACAAGGCGGGAGCTGACAACCTAATACCTGAAGGCAGCTTCCGGCCCAAAGACAGCAAAAAGCCAGAAGCGTCAGTCATATCAGTGCAAGGAGATAAACCTTGCCAATAACTCGAATGAACTTGGAAGTGGGTTCTTCCCCAGTCGAGCCTCCTCAGGAGAAGGAGGCCAGCCGACCCCTGGGTTGCAGCCCAGTGAGCCCCAGCGCAGAGGACCGGTTAGGCCACCCCTAGACTCCTGAGCCACAAACACTGTGATAGAATGAAGTGTGTTGCTTCATGTTGCTAAACATGTGTGATCTGTGACAGTGACAGAAAACTAATATTATGGAGGGAAACGTCCTGGAGCTGAAGACAGCCTCCAACTGTAACGCGTTAGCCTGCTTCTGTCTCCGGGAAGCACCTGCTCGGGCCAAAATATTCAACCCTGATCACCTTGCTGGTCCCACTCTATCTTTGTCCTGAGGTGGAGAGGGGCCATGTCTGTGGGTCCTGCTCCCCGAAGAACCCTTGCCTGAAGCTGCTATGAGGAGAGTGGCACCCTTGTGTCACACCGCCAAGACCCCTCACCCTGAGAGAAAGCCAAGTGCTCTGTTGCAAAAGGTCCCTGGCTCCCAGGCTCACCCAGGGAGGGGGCTGCTGGGAGTTCAGGGGGAGCTCCAGGTTCTCCAGACAGATCTGGTCCAAGACCAGTGCCCTCCCTCTCTTTCTGTGCTCCCAGGGAGTGGTCATCTGAGCACCCCTGGCCCTGGCTCTGTCACCTGAGACCTCACACCACCTTTAGTTAGACGTGGGGCCACCCCTGGGTAAGTAGGCAAGCGTGCCGAGACTGTAGCCTCAGCATTGGTCCTGGAGCCGATGCTGGACCCTGCGCACCTCAGGTGCTTCCCTCCCTCCCTCCATGGCAAAGGCCTGTGGGCCTGCTTCCCATCTCTGACCCTGTGTGTGACATCCCCCATCCCATGTCTCCACCTGCAGCACAGCCCTTGAGCTGACTTCATGTTTCTTATGGATAAAATCTCTCTGAGTGACTTCTTAACTTTTATTTTCTTAGAACCCTTTATTTGCACAAAAATCATACAAGAAAACTCAGTCTGCAAGGGCACAAAAGTGGAGCAGCTCTGACTGAGTGGAGGGAGGTGAGTGGCCTCTACCCAGCAGACCCCTGCCTGCCCCCTCCCCTACTTCAGCGGAAGTGCTTCTTGGAAGTTTGTTTAGACCTTCCTGCCCACGGCCCAGTCAGGACTTCCTGTTTGTCTCCCTCAGGGCTGGCCAGAACAGGAAGTCCCACCCTCTCATCCCCAGCACAGCTGTCAATCAATGAGAGCAAAAAGAATGTTCCCCATCCATACTGAGTCCCTAAATATACAGCCACTAAGATATTTTCCACCTGGAAGACTACGATCCCTGTCCCCCAACCCACCTCTCAAATGCCCTGACGTGAACTTGCCACCTGTGAGACAAATGTTCTTCCTGGCCTGCCTAGGAGAGCTTTAAATAGCCTCAGAGTTGAAAGGAAGCTTATGGTTACTGAATCCATCTCCTAAGGCAGGGAAGCATTCCCTATACATCCCCACCAGGCTCTCTTTGGACGCCTTCCATGACGGGGAACTCACTATCTCACAAAGCAGGTGTCTCCCTATTAAAACTCTAATCTGTCTCCCTGTAACATTCCCCCACTGGCCCTGCTTCTGGAGCTCAAACAATAAGTTATGTAACCTATACTAAGAGGAACCTGGCTCACTCCAGGCCAGTCTGCTCCTTCCCTATGCCACTCTCCTCAGAGGCCTCTTATGTAGACTGGTACATTGGTGGCCCAAGGAACCACGCCTCCCAGTGTCCGTGGAGATATACCTGTCTATCCTCCTGTCTCATTGACTCTGGGATTGGCCATGTGACTTGCTTTGACCAGTTGAGATATTAGCCACATGAGGCTGGATTAACACTTGCGAATTGGGGCTTGCCCTCTTACAGAGTTCCCTCTTAGGAGACAGCTACCACGCTGTTAGGCTATTGAATGCTACAAGGCCGTATGAAGAGAAGCTCTGGAAGACGGCAGGCCGTTTTAGATGTTCCAGCCACAGGTGGGCGCCCAGCCGCGTGCCACCACATGAGTGACCTAAAAGATTCACATGGAACGGCACTGCCCGGGGGAGCTCAGCCAACCCACAGAATCGTGAGAAATAATAAATGGTTCTTTAAGCCACTACATCTTGCAGTGGTTGTTATGCGGTGACAGATAACCGAAAACCACTGATAGGATTTTCCTGGGAGCAAGTTTCTGGGATTAGTATAGCCAAGACTTTTCATCCCAGGTCAGACATTTACAAAGAGCATAGACCAGCTGGCTCAGCTGTGAGATAACAAACATCTTCACTGGGGATACTGGGAGCCCTGCCACTTGGAATTAAATTAGAAGGAGCCAGTGGGAGATGGGGGGGTAGGTAGGAGCCTTTGGCTGGAGCGAGTCGGAGAGCCCTGGCTGGATGACAAATCACGCAGAACAGCTTGGCTTTCTGCACAAAATGGAATCATGCTTTGGTTCAAATTTTTTGCCACTTATAAATTACTTTTTACTTTATTACCCTCCAAACCGCCATCCAGACAGACTTGGAGGCTGGTTTGGATGTGCCAGCTGCTTTCCAAAGCTGTGAAGGCGCAAATCATGTGTCATCCCCAGGGGTTTGGGAAGAGATGCCTTTTCTTTCCAAAAAAAGAAGCAATTTGGGTACACGTGTGGTAATGACTTACAAGTGGAAAAACAGCAAGATCCGTTGGGGATTATAACAACATCCTGAATAGGGAGAATTAATGTGAAATGTTCTAGAATGAACGCTGCCCCAGACCCCACGCATTCGCTCCATACGCGTTATTTGAGCGCCTACAATCCCTGCCTTCCCAGAGCTCACCGTTCAAGGGGAAAGACTGACAGGTGAACCAGCAGGTGCAATGTGGTGTGATAATGGGTAAGTTTGGGGTTAGAGAAGCACCTAGAAGAAGGCTGACTCCTCAAGAAGCTGTATCTAAGCTGAGAACAAAGGGTCAATAGAGCAGCTGAACAAAGGGAACGGACATTGAAAGGCAAAGATTACTAGTTCCTACCCAATATCTATCCATCACTTCCTTATGATTAGAATATCTTCTTAGCCCGGTGTGCAACGCACCCAGCTAAAACACTCCCTTGTTTCTAATAATGAATAATGAGATATAAATGGAAGTTTATATAGATTCTTTGGAAGGAATTCTGTCTCACCTAGGACCTGTCTAGACTCTGTACCTGATGGCTGGAATTCCAGCAGCCATTTTGTACCATGAAGCAAATTTGAGGCTAAAAACCAACTGCTAAGAATGGTAGAGCAGAAAGTCAAAAGGACCCTGGGTCCCTGACAACTGTGAAGCAGCTGGGCCAGCCCTGGAGAGCCTCCCACCTAGCTACTTTCACACACAAAAGAAATAAACACCATATTCAAACTACTTATCAGTTGTGTTGTTGTTGCAGCATGCCTGGTCCTAACAGATACAACTGCACGTACCAAGGTCCAGAGGTAAGAAAGCACATGGCATGTTTCACACGCTGCAAGTGGCTCCAAGTGGCTGGAAGTCAATCATGGCGTGTGATGGGGGAAGGCGTGGTGGGAGGGCCTGGAAAGGGAGGCAGGGTGAGGCTGGAGTTCTTGGGATGATGCGGCGCAGAGGGAAATCATAATTGCCGGCCCTGAGGAAGGGTTTTTAAGAAGTGGTTCTCCTCTTCCTCTTCTCCACATCTGGAGAAATGATGACTTCCTGTTCCCCCAGAGACTTAGGACTAGGACCCAAAGTGTCTAAGTCAAAGAGTGTGTCTCAAAACTGGAGACCTGGTCACAGATGACTGCCCTCATGACTTCTCCTAAACTAAATTAAACGAGGCTCTGAGCCCCTTTCCCGGGTGGAGCCTCTCAGCCTCCCCCTCCGGAGAGCGGCGCAACATTAGAGAGCAGAACTTGCAGAAACCAGGAAAGGATTCTAGCCTTCCATCACGGGATCGTATCTGAGATGCCCACTGCCAGGCTGGCATGGTCCACGGGCAGCTTTGTTTCTGTCCAGCTAAGGCTGGGAACAGGGATCCCCATGGAGGAGCCCAAGTCCACAGCTCACTGTAAACGGCCTCCTGCATCCATGGGCCACCCCTGCAGAGGTCTGACAGCTCCCAGGCTCCAAGAGAAGCAGGGCTTGCTCCCTGCCACCCTCAGAAACCCCCAAACACAGTCCCTCACCTTCCTTGGGGAAACTTCTTCACCTGCTTCTGGATCAGCCCCTCCCAGCACCAGCCCTGGCCCCTCCTCCAACCCAAAGGAATTCAGCTTGAGTCTCCTGAGGCCTCAAACACAAAAGAGATTTACCTCCCACCTTTCTATCCTTTCTCCCTGCCATGGGGAAAAGGATGCTATAAGGAACTCTTTTGAAAACTCAATTAGACGTCTCCCACCAACACTGACAGAAAAGGCCCCTGAAAATGATGCGGGCCGAGAGCAACTTGTCACACCAGACAGCGAGGAAGCAATCGAAGACAGCTAGGGGGCTTCCCTGGTGGCGCAGTGGTTGGGAGTCCGCCTGCCGATGCAGGGGACGCAGGTTCGTGCCCCGGTCCGGGAGAATCCCACATGCCGCGGAACGGCTGGGCCCGTGAGCCATGGCCGCTGGACCTGCGCGTCCGGAGCCTGTGCTCCGCGGCGGGAGAGGCCACGGCAGTGAGAAGCGAAAAAAACAAAAAACAAAGACGGCTAGGGCCAGGGCCGAAGGACTCAGGAGCCAGGCTGAAGAGGTTCTCCCTGGCAAGAGAGACAACAGTATGTATCAGTGAGGACAGTAACTTCAAGAGATTGAAACAGGTCAAATATATTTGAGTCTGTGAGTCTGTAATGATAGTTTTAAGAAAAACAGAAACTAATTGATAATCAGTTGAGGACGCTAATAAACTATTTCATTACTTCCAAACTGACAAATAAAAGGAAAAACTCAAGCAAGAGACAAGGATAGAAAGAAACCACTCTGTTCTGAGTAAATATATCCCAAGATGCTAAAGAAGAAGAAGGAGGAGGAGGAAGAAGAGGAAGGAGTTTAGCCTGTAATGACTCTGATGTCATGGAAACAGGAAAAGCAGCAGCTTTCCACAGGGGAACTGGGGACCGCAATTTCTCTGTACCTCACTGGTCAGCGGGAGGTCTCTGTGGGCTGGAGCAGGCAGGGCCTCCTAGAATATGGTCCCCCAGAGAAAACGTCCTGCCAAAGACAGCGGGGTGCTCTTGGGATGGGAGAGCAGCAAGACTATTCCAGAAAGCATGTGGGCATTTTCCCAGAGTCCAAAACAAGCTATTTTACACAATGCTGAGTGATGTAAAGAAGATGGCCCCTCTGTGGGAAGGATGAGAACCGAGCAAAGCCATGGAGTTTGGCAGTTTGCAGACTCTGAATATCCTTCAAGGGAGTCGACTCAGGAAAGTCACGAGTTGTCCCCAGACTACAGTGGGAAGGGTCAGCCAGCCCAGCAGGAAAGTCAGAGATGGAAAGTTGACTTGAGGATGAAGCAGGGACAAGGGAACTTCTTTTTAGCCATTTTTTTAAAAGCAGAGGCAAAATACCGTAGTGATTAAGATCATCAATTCTAGAATCAGACAACCTCGGCTGAATCCCAGCTCTGCCAATTACTAGCCGCGACCTTGGGCAAGTTACTTCATTTCCCTGTGCCTCAGTTTCCTCAGCTGTAAAATGGGATATAATAGTGGGAGATGCTGGAGCAACCAAGCATTACAGAGTGGACAAGACACGAACAAGAGGACGGCGGAGCAGTCATGACATGAGAGGGAGGCCGTGAATTTTCAGGTTGGTGACTGTCCTGGTCTTCCCCAGGCTCAATCACTTAGGCCTGAGCTGGCAGCGATAAGCATCATCTCATTTAAACTTCTCAGCCCGCATGAGGCGGGAACTGAAAACAACCAGACTCACAGGATAAACATCTCTGAGACAGCAGTGCTGAGCTGACTCCTGCGGAGTTAGTGACCAGTGTGAAAGCCTGCATGCAGGGCAGGTAGTGACAGGAAATGACAGGGAAAGGCGAGAGAAAGAGACATGGTTGAGTTGGGGCTGGGAGACGGACACCTTGAGAGATCTCTTTCTAGTTTCGGTGAGCAACCTTGCCGTGTACCAGCCTGGTCTGTTCACTTTCCTCCCTTAACCTCTTCTTCATTCGAGGATGGACAGGGGTCCAAACACCCAAGAGAAATACGAAGAGATTCCAAGGCCCTCGTTCCCGAGAGACCAGGAGGTCAGTGGACAGTGCTGGAAGGCCTAGGCCACCTGGAGCCAATGGGACAGGGAAGGCGGGGGCGGGAAGGGATGTTGGTGAGTGTGAGGAGAGTGAAGAGGAGGGTGGGCTGGGAAGGGAGGTAGAGAGGGAGCTGGCAGACACAGAAATGCAGTATAATTGGAAGTGGCTACCATTGCATCTGACACTTTCATTGTTCAGGTGAGACAATTGAGACCCCAAAGGGCCAGTTCTTGACCACAAAGCTCATCTGTACCCCAAAGGGGAAGGACAGAGGTGAGAAACATGCGAAAACTAGGTCGACACCTCTCCCAGAGACCCCATCACGGAAAAAAAGGCCAAAAGATCCCTGGCTCCGCCCGGGTCAGGTGACTCTGGAGGGTGGTGCTTGAGGGAGGGCCCAGGAGTCTAGGGTGCATGGGTGCAGGCCTGTCCTTCAGGGTGAGTGCCGCCCTTTCCCGAAGCTCTCAACTCTGCAGGGAAGTTCGTGGGTTTAACTGCTATTCAGTGTGTGAAGTAGGAGACAAGAGACTTGGAAACATATGAACACCTGCCCGGTGGAGAGAGGACAAGGTGGCCCTTGTTATACACACACAGGTGGGACTCAGGCCTGCTCCAGCGAGGCAGGCTGTCCCCACCAGGCATGGACTACAGTCACCGTGGAAACCTCCCCGTAAAGGACTGAATGACCTGCATTTTGAGTTTCATCTCCCGACATAGGATTTTATCAACTAGGAGTTTATCAGTAGAACGCAGAAGGCAGAGACAGGGATGGGTTTTCTCTTGTTACAATGCCAGCTGAGCAGCATTACGGAGCCCAGGAGGCAGCCGATGAGCTGCTCTGGTGTATGTATGGAGTAAGGGCATCTCCTTGAGCCATCCTCTGCCATTGGCCACTCTGCTTTACTCATACAGTTTCCAGGTGCTGCGTCAGGTACCGAGGACAGGAAGATGAGTAAGGGACAAATCCTGACCCAAGGAAGGGCACAGTTGAGTTGGGGAAACAAATACATAAATAAGCCATTACAACCCCATGGGGCACGTGCACGCAGCCCAGAGCGATTTGCTCAATAAAGTAGGTGAAAGGGGGCAATGGGAGGACGGAGGACTGGAAGGAAGTGGTGAAGATTTGCACAGTCATTAAGGGAGATCAGGGGACCAGGTCAAGTGGCGATGGACGGTTGGATCACAGGCCAATGTACAGGCCATGTGATTTTTCTCCAGCAGGGCTTAGCTAAGAAGGTGTGCTGTAGAGGCTGCAGCCAGAGAGTGAAACATTGGTTGGAAGCAAAGATTTAGGCAGAGGAGCAGCTGTGGACATAAAGGCCAGGTCCAGGGTGGGTCCTGCCAGCGGATGGCACCCAGGAGTGGAGAAGAGCCACGGGAGTTGCAGAGGTACAGGCATTCCATCCTGTTGGAGGACAGGCTGTGTCCACAGACACTGCCGTCTCCTGGGATGGAAGGGATGCTGGCAGGAGTGGGATGGAGAAGATGGACGCCGCAGCCCAGCCGCTCAGGGAATTGGATCCCTCTCTCTGTTCCCTCGTGTGAAGCAGGGGTGATAACACTGCTCTCTGGATCCCTGTTGGGGCGTCCAAGGCTGGGCACGTAGTGTGCCCTTCCTTCTTCCCACACTGCCCCGTTTACTTCCCCAGATCACTCGGGAGAGTGGAGCGCCCTGTGCCACGCGGGTACACCTGGCTCGGAACCCTCGCCAGCTCCGGGCTAAGTATGGACATTGAGCCACGACTGAACATTGGTTCTAGACTGCATTCAATGCGTGTTATCACATTAAATAAAGGAATGAGAATTCTTCAAGCAAATAAGAGAGAAAAGGACAGCCTGAAGGAGGTAAGTTGAAGGCTTTTCCCAGGTTAAAATAGGCTGGCGCTCTCTCCTTGGCCATGGGGGGCTGGCAGCCTTTTCAGATGCTGAGCAGGCCCCTGTCAAGCCATTTCCTGCTGGGGTGAATAACAAGCACCCCAAAAGGAGTGTTTAAAGGAGATCCAGTCCCCTCTTTATTGAGAGCGAGGTTGATAAGAGTATACTCATCCCCTCCCCAGCCCCCTGACTGCATCCGGAAGCAGCCGCCCTCACCCCCCACCCCGCAGTGCCACGAACCAGAGTCCTACAAGGAAAAAAGCAGGACCAGCTGAGTCCTCATGCCCTCCTTTGCACTGGAAAGGGGAGACTAGTGGGATCGGCCTCAGCCTCGGCACCAGAAGACCTTCGTTTGAATCCCAGCCCTACCACTTTCTGCTGTGTGACCTTGGGTAGCTCAATCAGCCTCTCTGAGCTTTGGTTTCCTGTCTAGTAAGACAAACAACACGGGGTTGTCGTTGAGGGCCAAGGGTCAGAATCATACTTCTAGAGTCCAAATCCTGGTTTTGCCATTTACTAACTGGTGACTTCATCCTCCCCAGTTTTGAAGCCCAGCCTCGTAGGCACTCCGCACAGTCAAATGACCGTGTG
Source organism: Lagenorhynchus albirostris (assembly GCF_949774975.1). Taxonomy (NCBI): domain Eukaryota; kingdom Metazoa; phylum Chordata; class Mammalia; order Artiodactyla; family Delphinidae; genus Lagenorhynchus; species Lagenorhynchus albirostris. The sequence goes on along the minus strand of NC_083096.1, from coordinate 23,265,886 downwards.
ACCCTCCCATGGCCACTCTGGGCATGTCTGGTCCAGCTGGGTCCCTAGGGGCCTAGGAAGAGGGACTATCTTACCCACACGTGTCCCCCAGTCCTGCCTTTCCTGATTCTCCGTGGCCTGCACTGTGTGTGGCCTGCACTGTCTTCCTTTTTCTGCCCTTCACAGAGTCTGCCTGGGATTCTCATCTGGCTTGGATCCCATCAGAACCTCCTAAAGGCTCTCCTCCTGATTCTGTTTTCTGCCTCTTTGGTACCATTTAACCACGTGCTTTCATGGGCCAGAGCAATTTGTATTTATACGCCTTTCCTCCCCAGGATAACTTATGGGCTCTGTCAAATACCCGGGCACAGCCTGCTCACACTGCCTGCCACAGAGTGACCTATCTGTAAGGCAACTGGGGTTATTTGGTGTCGATTTTCCCAGAATTCAGTGATCATTTTTAACTGCCTTATTGAAGTATCATTTGCATAGTGTTCCGTGGTTTTGAGTGAATTTACAGTTGTGCAACCATCACTACAGTTGAATTTCAGAACATTTTCATCACCCCAGAAAGATCCCTATGTGCGGTTGCAGTCGCTCTCTGATCCTATTCCCAGCCCCAGGCATTTTATAATATTTTTACTAAAAAATTTATGAGTCAAATTTTTTTTCCAAATGCTTTGCTTTTGAAAATAGAGCTCCGAAAACATTTTTATAGGAGAAGGATGTTCATTTCCTGTAAGAACATTCTCATAGGAATGTTCTTCTGCTCATTTCTCACAGACTCACTGATGATGCAGGGAAGTGCCGAGTATCTGACCTGGACCCCACGTCCCATAGGTGACATGGGAGTGATGGGCACCCTCCTAAGACCACAGAGTCCCCGCAAAGCAGGGACTGGAACCCTCCAGCTCTCCTTGCCCAGCAATGGCCACTTCAGCAACTCTGTCCCTCTAATGACAGCTATCCTAGTTAACTGGTCTTAATTAAGTTAACTATTTTTTTCTTCCAACTTTTTCTTACCCTCCCTCCACTCAACAGAAAGGCTAACTAGATTTGACTGACTCAGAAACAAACAGCAAAGAGGGAGGTGGAAAAGAAAGGGCTATGAAATCGTAAGTCATTCTCCAAACTTCTCATGCAAGGCAGAAGCCTTCTCCTTGGCTTTCCCACCTCCACGTGGGTCTCCCAGTGTCCAGGAGCTCACAATTGACGGTCTCTGTCTGTCTTTTTTTTTTTTATTATTATAGGTTATTACAAGATACTGAGTATAGCTCCATGTGCCATACAGTAGGTCCTTGTTGTTTATCTGCTCTATATATAACAGTGTATGTCCGCTAACCCCATATTCCCAATTTATCCCTCCCCCCTACCATTCCCCTTTGGTTACCATGAATTTGTTTTCTATGTCTGTGAGTCTATTTCTGTTTTGTAAATAAGTTCATTTGTATCATTTTTTTAGATTCCACATATAAGTGATATCATATGACATTTGTCTTTCTCTGTCTGACTTCACTTAGTATGATAATCTCTAGGTCCATCCATGTTGCTGCAAATAGTATTATTTCATTCTTTTTATGGATGAGTAATATTCCATTGCGTGTGTGTGTGTGTGTATCTTCTTAAGCCAATCGTCTGTTGTTGGGCACTTGGGTTGTTTCCACGTCTTGGCTATTGTAAATAGTGCTGCTATGAACATTGAGGTGCATGTACCTTTTCAAATTAGAGTTTTCTCCTGATATATGCCCAGGAGTGGGATTGCACAATCATATGGTAACTCGATTTTCATTTTTTTAAGGAACCTCCATACCGTTCTCTATAGTGTCATGTCTTTGTTCTCCAGGTCCAGAAGACCCATTTCCTCCGATGTGTCCTTATGTGCCATGAACATGTTCTTCTGGATACACTTATTTGTGAGTAGGAGGCTTTGGATCAATGGTGGGGTGGGAGTAGGGAATCCTAACTCCACTGTTCACTAGCTGTGTGACTTCAAGCACCTCCCTAACCTCTCTGAGCCTTGGTGTGCTCATCTGTAAAATGGAACCAGAATTGCCTGCCTCAAAGAATTATTGGGAGAATGCAATAAAATTGTATAGGCCAAACACCAGGTACAAAGTACGTGATCAATAAATGGTAGGTTTTTTAAAAAAAATAATGTATGTACCGCTTAAACTGTGATCCCAGTAACAGCTACCTGATTATACTTCTATATATTACAGTCATATGTATTATACACTTATGTGTATGGGGCCTCTCCCATACACTGAGGACTCTTTCCTTCTGCTGTGAACTGAAGTGTTCTCCCAGCATGTTTTCCTGTCCCCTTTGAGGACAATGCATCCTCACTCTGTAGACGCAGCTGGTCCTTAACCAGTTGCACGTTTTTACAAAGTTCAGATGGTGGGACTTCCCTGGTGGTCCAGCAGTTAAGACTCCGCACTCCCAATGCAAGGGGCCTGCGTTCGATCCCTGGTCAGGGAACTAGATCCCGCATGCTGCAGCTAAAGGTCCCGCATGCCTCAACTAAGACCCGGCACAGCCAAATAAATAAATAAACATAAAAAAATAAAAAGTTCAGATGGCAACGCAGGGAATAGATTGTAAAGGTAAAAACTAGAAACCAGGAAGCCTGGTGAGGGATCATGCAACAATCCAGGGAAAAGATGATAAAGCCCTGAAAAGGAGGAGGCAATGAGGAGAAGCTGGGGAGGACAGCCCTGAGAGATATTTACGAAGTAGACTCAGTGGCTTGGCTGTACAGCGGAAATTAACACAACGCTGTAAATCAACTACATTTCAATAAAATATATATTTTATATATAAAAGAATTGGACTCAGAAGAACATGACAGATGATTGCAGAATGCGGCATGGTGTAATGAAGAGAACTCGAGCTCAGCCAGCCAGGGAGACCAGAGCTCACTCGCTCTCTGCTATGTGAGGACACAGCAAGAAGGAAGCTCTCTGCATGTCAGGAACTGAATCTGCACCTTGACCTAGGACTTCCCAGCCTTCAGGATTGTGAGAAATAAATGTTGTCTAAGCCATGCAACCAACGGTAGTTTGTTGGCAGCCTGAGCTGACTACATCATCCGCGTAAGGTCTTTTAGGAGGCTCTCTGGCTCTGCTGCATTGGTCCATTTGCCGTCCCTACACTAATCCCCCATTGCCTTAATTATTGTAGGTTCATAAGTCCTGGTGTGTGGGGGGCGTTCCCCACCTTCCTGCTATCCCTCTTCAGAAGTGCTCTGCTATTCTTAGCCTTTTATTTCTTCCATATGAATTTTTAAATGATTTAATCAAGTTCTATGAAAAACATTGTTCAGATTTTGATAGAAATTGCATTGAATCTATAGATCAAATTGGGCAGAACTGGCATCTTCACGATCTTGAAACTTCCTGTCCAGGAGTTTGGTGTATCCACTTATCTGGGTCGTTAGCATCGCGAACAAAATTTTATAATATTCTCCATAGAGGTCCTGCGCATATTTTGGTAGAGTCTTGATATTCTCTGATGCTTTTATTAGACACTTGATATTCTCCACTGTCTTCAATAGTAATTACATTCCTAATCATTTGCTGCTGGTATACAAAAATATACCGGAATCTTATATCCAGCAATTTTGCTAAACTCTGGTATGATGCATGTCAATAATAGCATATGAATTCTTCTGGCTTTCCTATGTAGCAATCATGTCACCAGCAAATACTGAGTTTTATTACCCGCTTTCCAGTTTCATGTCTCTAATCTCTTTTTCTTTTTCTTATCTTACTGAACTGCCCAGGTCTTCCAATACAGTAGAACTTATGGTAGCAGGGATTCTTGTCTCATCCTTGATTTTAAAGGAAATGCTTCTTATATTTCCCCTATTAGGATTTTATTTCTTTGTTTTTTTATGGATACTTGTTTTCAAAATAATCTTTAATTTAGAAACAGTTTTTAGCATGAAAGTGTTCAAATTTATCAAAGTTAAATCTACTGCCCCCCCTTGAAATGGTTAGATGGTTTTTCTCTTTTAATCTGTTAATATGATGATATATTTGCAGTTTTCTATTACTAGGGCATCCCAGACAGCTGGGATATACCCAATTAAATGTGGTATATATATTTTTAATGCCATGTTGGTATTTTATTTGCCAATATTTTGTTTAGTGTTTTTGCATCTATATTCATGAGTGAAATGGGACCATGATTTTCCTTTCTGATAAAATCTGTGGTTTTGGTGTCAGTACAGGGAGAGGAAGATGCTGTAATCTGGCTTTAATATCTTTACACAGAAATCTTTGAAAGCTCATTTTTAGTAAACAGTCAGGGACTTCCCTCGTGGCACAGTGGTTTAGAGTCCACCTACCAATGCAGGGGACATGGGTTTGATCCCCGGTCCAGGAAGATCCCACATGCTGTGGAGCAACTAAGCCCGTGCACCATATCTGCTGAGCCTGTGCTCTAGAGCCTGCGAGCCACAATTACTGAGCCCGCGTGCCACAACTACTGAAGCCCACACGTCTACAGCCCGTACTCCGCAACAAGAGAAGCCACCGCAACGAGAGGCCCACGCACCGCAGCGAAGAGGGGCCCCTGCTCGCTGCAACTAGAGAAAACCCGCGTGCAGCAACAAAGACCCAACACGGCCAAAAATAATTTTTTTTAATTTATTAAAAAAAAACAACTAGCAATCAATGGCACCTAGTGAGGACTAGTTTTTTCCCCTAAGTACTCAAAAAATCAACGAACTTAACAATTTTCTGTAGCAATTTCTTGTGGACTGACATCATATTCACCAACACGTAGATGTTAAAATCTGTCTTGTTCCCTCTAAAAAGATCCGGGTGGGTTTTCCCGGCTCCAACCCCCAGCACCTCTCCCCGTTGCTGTCATTCCTCGGAGTCGACCGGCCACTGTACCTCCAGCACACCTGTGCGACCCCGAGCGCGCCTCACCACCTGGGCGTGGCTCTCGAGAAACCCAAGAGCCAGCTGGTACGTGACGTGTGCTTTGGGGCACAGCACGGGAGGCCCCCAGGTTTCTTAGAAAAGAAGTAACTTTACATCAAAGACATCATTAGGTTGTGGACTCTTGGCGAGTACACTAATGTTATCCTTCAAACAGAACTTTCTAGATCTGCTTCTGGGCAGGCAGCCCAATGTGAGAGCACTCCGTGGCCAGGCAGCGCCACTCAGGAGCAAGGCATCACTGTCATCGCCGGCAGGAGAGTCTCGGGGCCAGCTTTCGGCTCCGGCAGGGCCTCGCCTGCATCAGCATGCTTTGCTCATCCTCTCCACCCCCCACAGCGAGCAGCTGGGCTCCAGGAACCCCTCAGGGCGGAGCGAGGTCCAGCTGTGAAGTTCCAAAGGAAGGAAACACCTGCACCTGGCGTCTCCCAGCACAGCATCCCTGCCTTTGCTCCTTTTGTGTTCTGGCTGCAGACAGGCCACGTCATCACCACGTGGGGCCCCTCCTGGCTCCTGCATGGAAAATCACGGAGGCCGCTTCTGCTGGACAGGCCAAGCCAGGCTCTGCTCTGGGTTAAAGACAGGGCATCGCTCTCCACAAGACCTAAGGGGTTTCTGAGCACTGAGATCATAAGATAAGGTGGCCAGTTCCCTAAAGAGAAAGGGTTTGTACTTTGTCCCCTTGCCCATTCTCTTATCCCCTTTCCCTCCTTCCCCTCTAGAAGGAAAGAAGAAAGGGAGAAAGGAAAGTAGGAGCAGGGAGGAAGGAAGGAAAGGAGGAGCGAGGGAGGGAGAGAGGAAGGAAGAGAAGAAGGAAAGAAGGAGGAAAGGGAGGGAAAGTGGGAGAAAACTTCAGGCAAATAAAACCCCATGTCTTGAATTTCTATGAACACAGGAAGTGGATTCATTAGTCAGGGTAGCGGGAGGTAACCGAGGCAGCTCTGAGGGTGGGAGGGCAAGCTGGCCGTGAGGGTTGATGCCAGTAACCTTTGGCAGCTCAGTGGACACGCCATGCCCTGGCAGGGGGCTGCACTGAGCTGCCGCGAAGAGATGAGCCCTGTACACCCTCCCTGGGATGGCTAAACCTGCAGCCCCGAGGCTGCTCTGTGCTCCATGAGCTGGACTAGCTCCTTCCATGGAAGTATCTGTCATGGCCCTGGTTTCCTGCCCAGCCCCTGACGGATACTTTCCCCATCACCCCAGCCAACCCTTACCTTCACCACTAACCAGCTTTCATCAGGACAAAAGAATGAGAAAGAGAATGGCCCTGTCTGTCTCAAAACACTTCTGTGATGTTTATTTTTTCCATTATAAAAGAAGTAGCCAGAGGAAGTATGGAAAAGTACAGGAAAGTTTTAAAAAGAAAGAATTTACCCATAGTTCCACTACTCAGAGACAACTGACATTAATATTTTGGGGAACACTTATGCCCCACGTAACACCTTTTAATTTTTTTCCAATTTAAGGAGATAGAGGTAAATAGGTATTAAACAAAATAACAATTATCACAACAGAGATATTCTTAGTAAAAGAACTGTCCTCCTTAACTTCCTAGCTAAGTTTTCCTTAAAAATCATTCTCCTGAACTATTATAATGTGGTGGTGGGGAGAGTCTCTTACTCTCTCTTCTCATGCTTTCCAAATCAGTTCTTTATTTATTATTTGAATTCTTATCCATCACATTCATGTTACTTTGAGAGATTACAAATTTATTCTCCAATATCTCCAACAGCCTCAGAAAGAGAAGATCTTATGCATATGTACAAGTCTAAACCCAATGTGGCAGATTGAAGATGGCCACAAATTCTTGGACAAATTTTTGTGTCCCCCCACCCCGCCAAATTCACATGTTGAAGTCCTAACCCCCAGTTCCCTAAAAGGTAACTGTTTTGAAGACAGAGCTTTAAAGAGGTGATTAAGGTAAAATGAGGTCATTAGGGTGAGCCCTAATCCAATATGACTGGCGTCCTTATAAGGAGAGGAAATTTGGACACACACAGAGACACCAGGGATGTGCCCAAACAGAGGAAAGACCATGGGTGAAAGTGGCCATCTGCAAGGCAAGGGGAGAGTCCTCAGGAGAAAGCAAATTTTCTGACACCTCGGTCTTGGTCTTCCAGCCTCTGGAACTGTAAGAAAATAAATTGCTGTTGTTTAGCTTACCCAGTCTGTGGTATTTTGTTTTGGCAGCCCTAGCAAACTAATAAAATAGCTGTGCAGCCTTGGACAAGTTACTCAACCTTTCTGAACCTCAGATCTCCATATATAACCTGGGTCATCACAAAGGTAAGAATCAACATATGTGATACATAGTGCTCTCCAGCATTCATTAAGTGGTTAAATCAAGGTGCAGAGTGGCATAGCTAGAATGCTTCCTTCTGTGTGTGTGTGTATATATATATATATATATATATATATATATATATGTTTTGGTTATCTACCACTGCATAACAAACCATCCCAAAACTTAATGGCTTAACACATCAACAAACACTAACTTATCTCTCATGAATCTGTAAGTTCACTGAACGATTCTTCTGTAGGTTTTTTTGGGGGGTGGTTCTCATGCTGCTGCAGTCAGATGGCTGCTGGGCTGGATGGTCCAGGATGACTCACTCACGTGTCTGGCGTGTTGGTGGGATGGATGAGAGGCTAGGACGTCTCTATCTCCCCATGGCTAGCTTGGGTTTTTATAGTTGGCAGCTGAATCCTAAATCCCAAGGGTGAATGTACCAAGGAGGAAATGAAAGCTGCCCATCCTCATAGGCCTAGAATTAGCAGAGGGTCACTTCCTCTGCGTTCTATTGGTTAAGGCAGTCCCAGGACCAACCCAGGTTCAAGGGAAGCGGGGAGAAACTTCATCCCTCAGCGGGGAGAGTAACAAAGAATTGGTTACCTCACTAATCCACCACAAAATGGGAGGGGATAATGTGAATACATACGTATTTGTTTATATTTTTTTAAATTGATGAGTGGATAAACCAAATGCTAATATATATTACTTATGTTAATAAAAGTTACCCATGCAGAGAGAGAACAGGATGGAGGAGATAGGGGTGAAAGCTAGATTTCTCTGAATATATTTTGTTATGTAGTTTTGACTTGAATCCATATTTTTTTAAAAAAAATCCAAAAAGCAAGTCTTAAAAATTGAAAACAAAAGGAAAGAAATGCACCTAACTGCATATCAAGATGGTGGTATAACAACACACACACAAAATAATTGCTTCAAATAATTTTAAAATATAGAATTGATTATACAGTCCTAGTGGGAAATATTCTAAGGACAAAAACAAAGATATCTTATACTGCATTCAGTCATCTCATTGTCAGCAGCGATATGCATATAGCTATTTTGAAATTATTATACTTGTGGAACAGGCAAACAAGCAATTGTGTTATTAAAGTCGTTAAAAACCAAGTTTTTCAGCAAAGAGAAAGTGTAAATTCAACCAAGTTAAGTGAAAACTCTGTAATCTTACATTTGAATTGGAAATATTAGTATGAACTCAGGATTGTTTCCTCTTTAAAAAATATGAGAGTACAAACAGCACAATTATGCAAATTTCAAAACCAAGCAAAACTTAGGATGTTAGAAATCAGGAGAGTGCTTCTCTTTGTGAAGTGGTAGTCCCTGGGAGGGGCCATAAAACGGCCTTCCAGGTGCTAATAATCCTTTTTTTTTTAAATTAATTTATTTATTTTTGGCTGCGTTGAGTCTTCAACGCTGTGCACGAGCTTTCTCTAGTTGTGGCGAGCAGGGCCTACTCTTCATTGCGGTGCACGGGCTTCTCCTTGCGGTGGCTTCTCTTGTTGCAGAGCACGGGCTCTAGGTGCACAAGCTTCAGTAGTTGTGGCACATGGGCTAAGCTGTGGATATCCCCCAACCCAGGGCAAGATGGACCAACCCCAGAGGACAGGGCATGGCAGGAGCCTGTGAAGGAGACTAACTGACCCTTAGGGTGAGGGTTCAAGTACTGAACTAGTCACGTTAAGTTTTCTATTATACACACACACACGCACTGCTTATATGATTGAATACATATTAGAATAATTTTGTTGTATTGCTTTTGTCCCCTTTAATAATGCAATCGCCAGTTATTTTACCAGGAAAAGTGAGTTTATTCAGGAATAGCCAGAGGAAACGCAACTCCGACACACAAACTACGGCGATCCATAAACAAATCCACAGAACAAGGAAGGGGAACTTGCTTTTATAGGGAAAGCGCGGGGGGGTGGGGGGTTAGAAGAGCTTGTAATAACCAAAGAATCCATTGGAAGAGCCAGGAGTCCAAAGTATAGGGCTTCTCATTGGTTGGGCTGCTTTGATTGGCTGGGCTGTCCTCCAGTGAAGGGAAGCTTTCTTCTTTCTGCTAGAAAGTAAAGTAGGCCACACCTTCCTGTCTGAGATGTGAGTTTAGAGTATCTGAGGATGCGTGGTGGGGCGTGAGAGCCTCCCCTACAGGCCTGTCTCGACTCTAGTTTTAGCTGAGATTTCTTTAATTAATTCCACAGTTTTTATTACATTTGCAGTCTGCTGTCTCTTACGATTTGTTCGCATAGCTTCTCGCACGTGTAGCATCACTATATACTGTCAGGTTTTTTAACAGTAGAAATGCCCTCCAGCCAGCCAGGAAAAGAGGCTCAGCACCGCTCATCTGAGCAATCAGGCTCGTCGCCTAAGTGTTGGGGGACCTGGATCTGTAAGATGAGAAGCTATTTTGGACTTGCCTCCCGTGCTGACAATATTCTGAGAGATAAAATAATTGGGGGAATTAGATCGCCTGGCTGCAAGCGTAGGTAATTTTAAATGAGGTGGCTCCCCTTCCCTGTTCAAATCCCGAGGCCGCCAATGACCTGAACCCTAAAGGTGGTGACAGGGAATGCCCAGCCCAGCCCCCTCAGGTCCTTGCCTTGGGGCACCTGTAGAGTCATGCTAGTGAGGGAAATGACCCAGGCCCTCCCAGCCCAAGAAAACTACCTAAACCTAAACCTAAACCTTTCTTCAGAATTCCGTTGGAAAATAAACTTCTATTTCAAAAATAAATGCCAAAATATTAAAATACAAATAGACAAGCTACTTCCCAATGCAAGTCATGTTCTTAGTTGTATAACTCCTCACTTGTTCAGCGTTCACCATGGGCTGGCTTGTATATAGTTCTCCATGGAAAGAGACTGCAAATAACCTCCGGGCAGCTCTCTCTTGCCCGGCACTTAGCAGAACAGCCAGCCTAGATGACTCTTGATGTTTGCCAACTACAGTCATATTTCAAAGGCACTGATAAAGGGGCCACAATTTGCTTTGTTATTAGAGCCTGAGTGATGGTTAAGGAATGAGGGTTTATCACGTCATATAGCCTTCCATCCTCCTCCTGTCTCTCTCTCTTTTCTCACACTCCTCCCTTCCCCCCTCTTTGCATCTGAGTGTGTGTGTGCACACGTGTGTATGCACAGGTGTGTGCATGCACGTGGTGGAATGCTGGTGAGAGTCGGGAGAGAAAGGATGTTGGTCTCACGCACACCCTGTCTTTTCAACGTCCTGACCTTTTCTTTTTTCCCATCCCCACTTCCATGCCTTTCAATATATTAAGAGGCCCTGCCCCTGTCCCCGCCCCAAAGCCTCTTCCAGGTCTGGGTTGCTTGGGCAGGAGTGGGTGGGAAAGAGATTGTCAGTTGCACTTCCGCCCACAATGAAGACGGCCTCTCAGCCTCCCGCTCCCTCTTCCCTGCGCTCTGGGATACTGGTGTCGTGAGAGACAGTCCTGGGAGATAAAGAAGGACTGAGTGAGCTGGCCGACTTCAAACTGTCTTCCCAGAGCAGATGTGGCCTGAGCCTCTGCCATCGGGCTCCGCCTTCCCTTATGTCGTTTTTTTTTGTGTGTGAGCAGGGCTGACTGCCCTCTTCAGCTGCGACTTTATTCATTGCTTTTTCCCCTAAGCGCTCAGGCAGTAGTGTGGGTGCCCGAGAGCTGCCTGGAGTGTGAACAAAAGCCCACTTAGGAACCACATCCTGGTTTCTCTCCCCCGACTCACACCCCAGCTGCCTGCACTGGACAGCAAAGTCCTCTTCTTGGGGACAGAGGGGTCACCGTGACAGCGCCACTCACCTCAGAAACCCCTATGCAACCCGCTAAGGATAATTCTTAGAGAAACCCTGGCATTTCCATTCCATGGAGATACTAATTCGTTCCAGAGTTGCTAATTAAAGGCCCAAGCTGCTGCGTACAAGGGTTCTCTGTGCGCTGGGCTGAGGCCACAGTGAGAAGCGGGAGATAAAGCTAGAGGCATGGGGCTTCCCTGGTGGCGCAGTGGTTGAGAGTCCGCCTGCCGATGGAGGGGACACGGGTTCGTGCCCCAGTCCAGGAAGATCCCACATGCCACGGAGCGGCTGGGCCCGTGAGCCATGGCCGCTGAGCCTGTGCGTCCAGAGCCTGTGCTCCGCAACGGGAGAGGCCACAACAGTGAGAGGCCCGCGTACTGCAAAAAAAAAAAAAAAAAAAGCTGGAGGCATGGCTGGGCCCGCACTGGGGGACTCTTCAATGACAGGCCCCAGAAATAAATGAACCTCCAAAGGCCCTTTAATTTTCTCACTTAGCTGTCTTGATAAGAAAGGACTAAATCATCATGATTTGCTGGGCCATTTGCGGACAAATGAGGGGCAGACTCTGGAGCTGAAGTGAATCCAGCTCTCTCTCCAGGGTGAGCTTCTGTCTTACATTAACTGGGGGCTAATGAATGTCTCGAAGGAGAGGCTTTGAGACCTTCATGCGGATTGAAGGATCACTCCAGTGGCAGCTAAAATGCCAGTGACGGCCTGCCTTTGGCCCGTGACAGCATTAATAGGCCCTTCAAGACACGGGCAATTTCTACCAGAGCCGGTCCTTTGCTCAGTGGCCCCCATGGGAGTTAATAAACAGAAAAGGTCAGATCCCACACCCGCCTGGAATATACACAGCCCTGGAACTCTGCACCACGCGCACAGGGTCTGCAGACTGGCCAGGCACAGGCTCCTCCTTGGCCCAGGGTGAGGCTGGCGTTTGCAGGCAGATTCTCCCTCGGAAGTCACAGCATCTGGGGGTTTCTGCACAGAGGTGCTAAAGGAATCCAGTCGGGTCTTGGACACACCACACTACAGCCCCTGGGTGGGAAATGCAGGAAGGAGCTTTAGAGAGAAGAGGAAAGGGCAAGAATTGAGGAAGGCAAAGGGCAGGGGGTAGGGAACCAGGGAAGGTCCTCTGGTCAAATGGGGGAAGCTCACCGCAGCAATGCCTAGCCATACTTCCCCAAAACTGCCCCAAGGCCCCGGGATAGCTGTTCCCCTCACTCTCCACCTTCCTCAGAAGATGAGCCGGGCCAACACAGCCTTTCCGAGGCAGCTGTGTGGGCCAGTGGCCTTGGGTGAGTCACTTCCCTTCTCTGGGCTCAGTTCCCTCCTCCATTAATGGTGGTGGGCTCATTGGATACTCTCACGTAGGGACACCTCTGGGCTGGCTTGGAGGGCTCGGGTGGAATAAGGTGACACTTCCTTCACAGAGTAGAGGGCTCAGCCCAAACACCTGGCAGTCCTCCTCCCTGGCCCTGTGGGTAACGTCACTAAGGACCCCACACTGCCCGTCAGGCCCAACAAAACTCTCCAGGCTACATCACATGCCCAGTGGCGTGCCACCCACCCTAGCCACGCCCCTCCCCAGTCCTCCAAACACCTTGCTGGTCTGGCAGCGCCCTTCATACCTTCTGCTCCTTCTGCCCCCTCCCAACCAGCCCCCTACTCCTTCTCTCTCCCTTTACCTTGTTTCATTTTTCTTCAAAGCCCACTTCACCACCAGATACCATCAAATCTATGAGTTTGCTCGTCGCCTTTCTCCCCTCCTCGACGGCAGGAACAGGGTCCGCCATGATCGCTGCAACACACGGTGAGTCCTCAACAAATAACTCCGTGCCTTTGCGCCCACAGCTCCGCTGTTCCCCGCCACCTCCCTCCAAGATCCAAGATCGTCACCACCTCATGTCTCCCCTCACCTGCCTCTGGAAGCCTCTCCAGTCTGAGGCCCCCTTTGCTCTAATGCCTACAGTACCAGGCTTCCCTGAGGGTCACGGCAGTAAGCAGTGCTGGGGACTAAGCCGTGCTCAGAATGTCAGCCCCAGGGCCAGAGGTTCCGACGTGATGGCTTAGACAAAGAAAACCAAATACCATGCACGTAATTGGCACAGAGGGAAAAAAATCTTCTCAAAGTCTCCAACCCACAGAACTCCACTCATCCCTTCTGGGTACCACAGATGCTTAGTGACAGCTGAGATCTGTCTTCCAGAAGCAGGAACCAGGGAGTATTTCTGGCCCAATTAAGCTTTAGTGCTTGACAAGTAGGAAATGCAGCCTCACCTCTACGTTCCTCGTGTGAGAAGCACATGGGCTCTGTGTACATCTGGGCCATCTTTCTTGCCTTCCTGTAGGTACGTCATGCCAAGGACACAGGTGGATGTGCAGGCCATGATGAGGGTATCTTTAAAAGGATGCAGTCGACTGGTGGTATCTGCCTCAGGCAATGGGTACAAATATTGTTTTCAAATTATCCATATTAGAAAATCAAGCAATTATCTCCATTTCAAAGGTACGAGAACTCTTCTCATAGCTATTATTACCAGCAGCATCGAGTTTATAAGTGCAATAAATATTGCCAATAGATCTGCAATCTGCCAGGAACATGGTTTCTATTCTTCCAGGCATGGCAGATTTTACCCTTTCAGTTTTAGATAGGTAAGTAGATGAGAAGACAGGTTAGATAGCCTATTTAAGTACACACATTTGAAAAACTCTTAAAAGAAACACATCAACTCTAATGTTAAGTGCCCATTTGAAACAGACCTCGTTCCAGGCAGTGAATGTCTGGCTCTCCCCCGGAAAGAACCACAAGCATCTTGTCCTCAGGGTGGAGAGAACCTGTCCTGCCCCCCTCCCAGGCTGGTCCCCACCCTGCCCTGAACACTAGAGGCCTGTCCTTGGCCTGTGCTCACCACCCGCTGCATCAGCCATGAAGAGCTCTCTTCCCCGAGGACTGATCAGTTTCAAGGAGGGTCAAAGGCCCCTCAGTGTCAACAGCCCCTTGCCTTTGTGTAGGCACTGGCCCTGTGTGACATGGATCCTCCTCCCTCTTGGCCTCTCTGTGGGAACTCAGGACCATAGACCATTATAGGTAGGGGTGTCTCCACGCAAGATAGCGGAGGGGTTGGTGTAAGGGGAGGGAGGTGGTGAACGGCCAGTACCTCGTTCATTTACTTAAGCTCTGCATAGCACTTAGTATGTAGTTTGTGGTGTTCTTCTCTGAAGCCCAAGGTCTAGCAGAGTGTGTGGCACGTGGCAAGCTCCCAGGAGTTGCTGGGGCCGAATATAGGCATAGTCAGGTTGGCAAAGGGAAGATGGTCAGCTTGATCCATCAGAGTCAAATCAATTACAACAATATTAGTTACCATTTATTAAGCTTACTCTATGCCAGGTACTTTACTGACTTTTAACATAATGAACATTTATGACCTCCCAGGGAGCAAGATGTTATGAGCCTCACGTTTCAGATGAGAAAACTGAGGCTCAGAGCGGTTAAGCAACTTTCCCAAGGTCACACAGCTTATGACATAGCTGTCAAACCTGGGATAGTCTGACCCCCGAGCCTGTGTTTTTCACCACTATGTACTTCTCCCCTTCCCTCCCCTCCCCTCCTCTCAGAAAAAGCAAATGAGGGCAGGACCAGGAATCTGAGGTCAATAACCTGACCACCCCTGGGGAAGCCTTGAGGGAATGTGGCTTCAATGGAGCCTTCAGACAAAGCAGCTGCCTCCACAGAGGAACCCTATAATTGAGGCTTGTTTTTCTACCCAACTGTCATTCAGCAGAGCCACCAGGACTGCTAACCGGTTGGTTGTGCACCGGTACAGTTGTACCTGTTGGTAAAACTTTGAAATACATTCATGCACATTGACAAACAGCTGCTGTCCTAATGTCTTCCTCCTGGACCCCATCACCCTGATGGCTCAGGAGCCCCCATAGGCACCCTGGAGCTTCCCCTGATCCCATACCTCAAGGGTTAATGCCTGGCCCTGCATGGAACCTCCAGGCCCCTGCTCCAGGGGAGGGCTGGGGCTTAGTCAATGCTGGGTCCGTTCCTGTGCAGATCACTTTTTCATAATTTTGAAATTCTCCTTCGGGTCCCACCCTGTTATGGGAACTGCTGGTCTGAAAGGGCATCTCCAGCGGCTCCTGGGCCCCAGGGATGAAATAGTCCTCCTTACCTGACCCCCTAGGGAAGCTGCATCTGGGAGGTCAGGCTCCGCCAGCACAGAGGGGTGGTCCCCAAGGCAGAGAATTGGCCAGGGCAGCCATCTCTCCTTCAGAGCCCCCCATAACCAGAATGGGCAACTCCCAAGCACGCCTGAACCAATTGCGGGACCCTGGTGAGCCAGGAGGGCTGGAAGAATTGTCCAGGGAGGGGGTCTGCGGTGGCCCAGAAGGGACTAAATGTTCAGGAAGTCAAAGCTGGATAATCAACTGTTAGTGTGGATCTGTGGGGTGGGGCAAAGCCAGAGAAAGAAATAAGCCTCAAAGACAGAAGCTGGAAGAGCAAGGACAATTTGGTTAGAGGCTTTGGAGGTGGGTCAGAGCATGTGATTTCAGCCTAAAGATGCGAATACCATAAGGCGGCTTGAGGCCTGTTTCACGTGGTGCTGGTACGTGGCCTGCAGTCTCTTAAGACTGGCTGGGTGGAGGCCCAGGACCTGGACGCATGAAAAGCTGTAAGAAGGGGAGCTGTGACTGAGGAAAAGGACAACATTTTGCTATCAGCAAGGACAGCACAGGTCCCCCCTCCTGCCCCCGCCCCAAGCCCCCAGCTTGTACTTAGTGCGTCTCCCATCCCCACGTTCTGAGTCCAAATGTGATCAGACTTTATGTACCAGAGCACATAAAAACAACAAAGCCCTGTGGATTCCTCTCTGCTCAATTCCCCCCTCCCAGGCCTGCTGTTTGCTTCACAGCCTCATATTGTGTTTGTGTGCAGTTCAATAGATTTTTTTTATTACAGCTGGAGTTAAATAATTGAAAGATGGATCCAGTGGGCTTAGGGAAAACAGAAGTTTAATCAAAGGAAATAACAGAGTCGGCCTGGTTCTAGGAATGCAGGATGTCCTGAAGCACCCAGCAGGGCCTGGTGACGATGTCCCTCTCTCAGACTTTCCCTTTGAGGCTTCCTCCCCCAGCTTGTGCCCATGAGGGGGCTTCAGAGGTCACCCACCCCCTACAGGTAGGAGACTCAGTGGGTGGGACCAGGGCCAGGCTCTCAGGGCCACCACAAGCTCAGGAAAGATCAAACCCAGGGCCTCCATCACAGCATCAAAGTATTGCTGAAGGGGATTATCCTTTCACTTTTCTCTTGCTCTGAGGTTTACGGGCAGCAAACCCTGCTGAAAGGGATCATAAATTCTGGCTTGGGGTCCTGTAGTCTTGGCTGTTTCCAGGACTCATGTGGCAACAGGAAAGGCTATATGAGGAGGGGAAGACAAAGTGTGAGATCTTGGAACCCAGCTGGGCATGGCCCTGTAACTGGGGCAGCTGGCGGGTGGCAGGACCTGGATGGGACCTCCCTGGAAGGTGCAATGGGAAGGCGCAGGGCTCAGGCCCACCCCAGGGGAGGCCTGATCGATCCTGCTCAGGGGACTGACAGGCAACCGCTGGTTTAGAAAGCCCCTACCCGCATTGCCAGCCTCTCTGTGCCCCTTCTCCCTCTCATCCACTGTGCTCAACACTCAGAGGTTCCCCCAGGCATCTTCCTGCCTCAGAACCTTCACACGTCACTTCCTCACACAGAAGCCCTCCCTGACCCCTTCAGACCAGCTCAGCCTCCCCTATGAAACACTCCACAGCCCTTAGGGTCTCCGTGGCGCTGACCACCATTACCATGTTATGTTCAGTATCTTCCTGCCTTGCCGCCTATGAGCTCCCCCTGGGCCTGGGCCATCTCGTTTTATTCTCCACTTTCTCCCCAGTGCCCGTTGAAGTGTCTGGCCTGTAGAAATGGCTCAACAACATTAAAAAATAAAGGACTTGAGTCAGACCTTACCTGTAGCTGTTAGGAAGGTTCCAAGACAAGGCAGAGCAGGTAAGGGGATGGAGGCCAGGGCAGGGAGGGCTTCCAGGGACCAGCAGGACTCCAGTCCCAGGGGTGTGGAGTCTGCCAGGAGCAAGGAAGGACCAAATCCAGGGACCCCCAGCCTGGGCCGCTCACCGTGATGGGACTCAGGCCCCAGGAACAAGACGTGGTCCAGTTCTCCATCACTGAGACCCAGGCAGTCACTCAACCTCCAGGAGCCCTTGTTTCTCATTCGTAAAATGGGGATAAAAATTCCTGCCTCACAGGTTGCTATGAGGATTAAATGAACTCAGGAAGTGGTAGCTTTTTTCTTCCAAATGTGTGCCTTTGCCTGGACTGTCTTTGGTGATATCTATGTATCTATATGTATCCATCCATCTATCTTACCTACAACTATATAACTACATCCATTTCTATTTCTACCTCTAGATCCCAATGTCTCTACCTCCATATTGTTTCCCTCTCTCTAGGTCTCCCTCAGAGCCTGAGCTCTGAGCTCTGAGCTCTGACACTCCAGCAGCAGCTGGAGGAGGTTTGGGTTTGTGAACATTTGGACAAATACTAACGAGACCGGCAGGACCAGCCCTTCCTAGATTACATAGGTGCTTCATCACAGCCCACAGATGCCCCCAACCTAATTAACTTGGCCAACTTAGGAGAGGTCAGAACAGGCTTGCAAATTAAATCCTGTTATTGGCTCCAAAGGGAGCTGCTCCCTTCACATACACACCCCTCTGTGTGCCGGGGAGAGGCAGACTCAGGGCTCCTGCTTAGCTGCTCGGGCACACCAGGGTTTCAGGGTTGCTGCGTTACCAGAGAAGTAACCCCATCAGCTGATTCCAGGCCTCGATCAATTTCAACAGCAGCTTTGGGGCTTTCCACAGGACGTCCTAAAATCAAAGCTTGCGACTCCACACGTGCCTTGAAGGAATAGGAATCACCTCTCTGGTGGCAGCAAAGGGAGTCGGGGGACGTTGTGTTTGGCTTCATGCAGACCCGAGTTGAGTCCTGGGTCTGCCACTCACTAGCTGTGTGATCCTAGTCAGCCAGCTCGACCTCTCTGACCCTTGGTTCCTCATCTGCATAATGGGGTGACAAGACCATGTCCAAGGGCTGATAAAGAAGGTTAAATAGGCCTGTAAAGTGCCTATTCAACAGAAGCTCATTCTCTCCCCTTATTCCAGATCAAGACTGGGAGAGCTGCCAGCAAATATATCAGATCCCAGCAGAGGACGGTGCATCTCCCTCCTGTTCACTCTGCTGCGGAGCTAGTGAGAGGTCAAAGTCAGATCCCACCTGGGGAAATGTCCTCTGCAAGGAGGAAATTCGCTTGCGCCCAGGTCCTGCTGGTGTATAAGACTCCTCTGTAATCACCGGCTTCCACACCTTGTACCCACCTGACGTCATCCCCCCACCCCCACCCCCGCCCCGGGTCATGGCTGACCCGTGCTTGGGAATGATCTGTCCCAAGGCTGTCACGGGAGGCCGGACTTATTTGCTGTTATTTCGACTCAGATTCCAGGACACTTGCCTTGTCCCCTTGTCCCTCCCCCTCCTATACTTCAGCCTCAAGAACTGTCCCCTGTATTACCACTATCTGCCTCAACATCCATGCCTTGAGCCATCCCCTGGGAGCAGGCATCCCACCTTCCCCCAAATCTAACCTCAGTACTCCAGCTAAACCCAGCTCCCAGAGGCTGGACCTCCCCGGGGACAACTGGCTGTCAGCCCAGGCTACTGGCTCCGCCTGCCACCATACGTGCCTGACTCTGAGTGCCATATGCCTGCTATCTGGGATCTCCGCCTCCCTGTGACAGCTGCCCAAAGCCATCAGGAAATGGGGAAGAGACCCTGGTACCCAGGCTGAAGGACAAGAAATGCGCTTCCCCTCCCAAATATTACTACAGGTTTTTATCCTGTCTTTCTCCAAAAACCCCACTGAAATGAAAGCAAAGGCATTTTTGAAAGTAGAAGCCCAAAGACTAGGAGAATTTCTCCTCTAGGAGAGGAGACAATTATAGATAAGAGATTTTGACAAAGATGAAAAGCAGATGGAGGAGGAAAATTAGCAGAGGAAGATATAAGCTGAAATGCCTGCAAAGGAGGTTCCAGATGAGAAGAGAACCCATTTGCCCGGCAGAAAACCTGGGATGCTCAGGACGTAGAAGCAACAGGTACAGAAAGTTGTGGGCAGGAGTGGGGCTGGGAAAAGGAGATTTGTGTGGGCATCCACACTGAGTGACACCCCACCCCCAGATTCCCCCTTTGCCCTGCACAACTGGGCCGCTCACATGCTTCCTCCACCGCCACCTGGGCAAGATGCCCAAGGCTTGTTCTCTGGTGAAGCAGAGAGAAAGCTCCAAATTTGGGGATACCAGGCAAAGTGAGGGGTAAGGCTCAGGACTGCATTCTAAAAACTGCACAGTGGGGCTTCCCTGGTGGCGCAGTGGTTGAGAGTCCGCCTGCCGATGCAGGGGACGTGGGTTCGTGCCCCGGTCTGGGAGGATCCCACAAGACACGGAGCGGGTGGGCCCGTGAGCCATGGCCGCTGAGCCTGCGCATCTGGAGCCTGTGCTCCTCAACGGGAGAGGCCACGACAGTGAGAGGCCCGCTTACCGCAAAAAATAAAAATAAATAAATAAATAAATAAAAAATTAAATAAATAAAACAAAAAACTGCACAGTGGGTTTCTGAGTCCCATTTTCTGGTCCTGCTACAGGCATCCTGCCCCCAAGCAAGAGATTAGAGGATTCTCCTCTTGAGTAACTGAACTACCCCAGAGAAAAAGATCTCTAAATACTGGCATTTGACAATTTCCAATGTAAAAAGCCCCACCTGTCTTCACGCTCCACCCAAGCATTCAGAACTTTCAATCGGCTTTATAGAGCCTCTTGGAAATGTGATCAGATAGTCAAGGATTAACAGATATTTGAGGAAAGACTCCAACGTGAAAAGGAGACCTAAAAAAAGGCAGCTCTGGAGTAGGTGTCAGAGCACCTAGCATCTCAGAGACAGGGCAAGGAGCAGAGGACAGTTTCAAAACGAATTCTAGTGAAAATTCTGAGAATCAAGAGCAGACATTGCCCTTTATGGGAAAGGAAATAATCAGAAAACAAGAAAGAACTCTTGGAGATAAAAAATATACATAACAGTTGCAATTAAAATTCAATAAAGGGAAACCTGCCAGAAAAGAAAATTAAAACACAAAGAGGGAAAACAGGACAGATGAAATTTTTTAAAAATTTCAAGAATCAAAGAGAAAACAGGTGGGAGGAAATAATTTTTAAATATTTAGATAAATATTCCTGGAATAGAAGGGTGTGAATTTCCATATTGAAAGGGCCAATTGAGAGTCTATCATTACAGATGAAAAAAAAATACCTACACCAATTTTGAAATGTCAGAACACCAAAGATAAAGAGAAGATCCAAAAAGCTTGGGTCTGAAAGCTGAAACAGGGCACAATAAGAGAAGCAGGAATCAAACTGGTACCAATTTCTCAGCAGCAACACTGGAAGCCAGGAGATGAGGAAACAATGCCTTCAGCATCCTCAGGGGGAAAATGTTATTTTCAAACTGGATTCTATATTCAGCCACTCTCAGTGAGCGTGAGGGTAGAAAAAAGACAGTTTTTCCATGTAAACAGACTCAACCAAACTGACCAACCATGTACCCTGTCTTAAAAAACTGCTGAAGGATGTGCTCCACCAAAACTAGGCTGTAAATCAAGAAAGAAGATATGGGCCTGAGGAAACAGCAGAGCTGGGATTGGACAGAGCAGTGAATGCAAGTCCCTCGATGACAGATGTGCAGCAGGCCTAGAGAGCAAGCTTATGGTTTGGAGAAGGAGGGAGAGCTGCTCCAGGAGGGAGACCACTGGGGGAAAATGGGATAGATACATTAAATGATAGGTCTCACCATTCAGAAATTATACTGTTAGGCCTTTTCCAGAACCGAAGGAGCAAGTTACATAGAGAACTAGGTGAATTCTTTTTTTTTTCTTTTTTTCTTTTTGGCAATAAAGCAGGTATATTTTAATAGGGGCAGGCAGCTAATTTGCACTCAATTTATACATTTTCCATCCAATTTCATTCCACTGGTTCAAGTTTCTTCATAGCCATGGCAAATGCTTCTTCACCAAAATGAACATTTTTACCCAATAATATTGTCCTAACCATTTACATTTCCAGAATGGGAGGAAGCAGTCATGTAAATGGACATTTTTTTTAAAAGTAAAAGATAAACGTACAAACATGAACCCCGTTTGTAATCTAAGATCGTTTAGACTAGCGCTTATCAAAGTTCAATATGCCTATGAAACACAGCATAAGATGTAGCCTCTGATTCAGTAGTTCTGGAGTGGGACCTGAGATACTGCATTACAAACAAGTCCCCAGGTGGATGCTGCTGGTCTGTGTGTAATACTTTGAGTAGCAAGTATTTATACAGAGATAAATGGCAATGAAAACATCTGTTGAGCTATGATAATAATATTTGCCATTTATCTAGTGCCTACTGTATGCCAAGCACTACACTGTTTTGCATGCATTATCTCAATTTATTCCTCAAAATCCTTATTATCATTATCCTCATTTTACAAATAGAGAATTGAGGCTAAGAGGAGAAGTAATTGCCCAAGCTCTGACAAATGCTAGTTGGTGGAGTGGGGATTGAAGTAAGACTTATGTCACCTCAAAGTCCAGATTTTTTTCCCTTAGAATTACAGCTTCAACCTCCCCTGCAATGTAAAGAGACAGAAATAAATGGAAAGACATTCTGTGTTCATGGATTGAAAAACTCCATGTTGTTAAAATGTCCATACTCCTCAAAGTGATTCAACGCTATCTCCATCAAAATCCCACTGGCATTTTTTACAGAAATTTAAAAATGAATGCTAAAATTCATTTGAGACCACAAAAGACCCAGAATAGACAATGTGATATTCAGAAAGAAGAAGATAGCAGGAGGCATCACACTCCTTGATTTCAAAATATATTATAAAAATAAAGTAACTTTAAAAGTATGGTACTTTATGATTATAAATGGGATTGTTTTCTTAATTTCTCTTTCTGATAGTTCATTGTTAGTGTATAAAACTATGACACATTTCTGTATATTAATTTTGTATACTGCAACTTTACCAAATTCATTGAGGAGTCCTAGTAGTTTTTTGGTGGTGTCTTTAGGATTTTCTTTATATAGTATCATGCCACCTACAAACAGTGACAGTTCTACTCCTTCCCTTCCACTTTGGATTCCTTTTATTTCTTTTTCTTGTCTGATTGCTATGGCTAGGACTTCCAATACTATGTTAAATAAAAGTGGTGAGCCCAGGCATCTGTGCCTTTCTTGTTCCTGATCTTAGAGAAAATGCTTTCAGCTGTTCACCATTGAGTATGATGGTTGATGTGGGCTTGTCTTATATGGGCTTTATTATGTTGAAGTATGTTCTATCTAATGCATTTTGTTGAGAATTTTTATCATAAATAGATGTTGATTTTATCAAAAGCTTATGATACATCTCTTGATATGTTCATAAGATTTTTATTCTTCAATTTGTTAACATGGTGTGTCACATTGGTTAATTTATGTATGTTAAATGCTCCTAGCATCCCAGGGGTAAATCTCAATTGATCCCAATGGCAGGAGTTGGGCTGGCAGGATGCAGCTATATTCGGGGGCTAACTATAGCCAAGTACAGCAGGGCAGGCCAGTGACAGGAGACAGGGTTTTCCTGAGTTAGGGTTACACATTTTTGCTGTTCTTCTGTTTAAAAACATACTTTTAAATTTCTTTAACAACCTTGCTTTGTCAAATCACATTTGGGAAAAAAAGAGAGCTGCAGTACCTCCTGAAACTGTTGTCTTATTCTCTTGACTCTAAAGGTTCACTGCGATTTTCCAATAAGAATGGCCTGAAAACATCCCATCTTTCTAAGCCATGATTAATGACCATTGATTAAAAGTAGTTTCTTGCCTCCAAGCAGCCCACAGAGCAGTCAGGGCCACAGCCCTGGGCCCCTAAGGCAGCCGAGCCTAGACACTTCTGGCTGTAGTGCTCAGAGCAGGCACACCATCAAAAAAGCACTAGGTGAGGGGCTCCCCTGGTGGCACAGTGGTTGAGAGTCCGCCTGCCGATGCAGGGGAAACGGGTTCGTACCCCGGTCCGGGAAGATCCCACATGCCGCGGAGCGGCTGGGCCCGTGAGCCATGGCCGCTGAGCCTGCGCGTCCGGAGCCTGTGCTCCGCAGCGGGAGAGGCCACAACAGTGAGAGGCCCGCGTACCGCAAAAAAAAAAAAAAAAAAAAAGCACTAGGTGAATTTTTAAATGAAATAATTATTAATCCCAGGATAAACAAAGGAAGGTAGGAAATATAATCACTGCATATTACTTGCTCTACCATAAATAATATTCACACAGTTATAATAATTATACACCAACTGCTTATATTAACTATAAGTATCGGAGCCATTATCCTGGGAGGGTAAGAGAAGGGAAGGGAATGGGAAGAGGACAAATCCTTGTCTACCATATCAGGACCTCAACAGATGAATTCTAAATTTGGTAAATCAAGGAAAGAAATATAAGCACATTACTTAGAAATATAGAGATAAATACTAGAAGAAACAGCTCAAAGAATGTGCTTGTTTTCTATTGCCGCATCACCATAAACTTAGCAGTTTAAGACAACACCCTTATTTTCTCGTGGTTTCCCTGGGTCGGGAGTCTGGGCATGGATCTTCTACAGAGGGTTGAAATCAAGGCATCAGCTGGGACTGTGTTCTCATCTGAAAGCTTAACAGAAAAATCATCTTCCAAACTCATTCAGGTCACTGGCAGGATTAATTTCCTTGTGGTTGTATGACTGAAAGCCCCAGCTTTTTACTGGCTGTTAGCTGGCGGCCACCCTCAGGACTATAGGCCTCCTGAAGTCCCTAGAAGCCACTCACGGTTCCTTGCCATGGAAGCTTCTCCAACATGGCCACTGACTTTATCAAGCCCACAGGGAGAGCCTCTGGCTCCAGTTTGCTATGAAGAAAGTCTTATATAACACAGCATAATCATAGCAGTAATATCCCATCACCTTGCCCTGGAAGAGGAGATGGGAGATGTGAACGCCAAGAGCCTGGGACCACTGAGATCACCCTAAATTCTATCCACCACAAAGAGGTTCTTAAATGTTTTTTCATAAAGAAGTCATGCAAAATACATAAAAGAGTATTAATGGATCCCTCCCACCCATTTCCTAGCCAACACGTTCTCTTCCCTGGGAGGCAACAAATATAACCAGTTTCTCTCGTAACTTAACAAATGATTCTGTGTATATAATACATGTGGACATGCACATGTTACTCCTCGCTCCCTTAGCTCTCTGCTCAAATGTGCCAGGCCTTAACTGAGCCCTCTATAAACATGATGATACATACATATTTTCCCCCTTTTTGCATAACTGGTACCATGTTATGTAAACACATGTGCATCTCACTATTTGCACTTCATATATCCTGAGATGATTTAAAATTGGTACATAAAGAGATTCTTCACTGTTTTTCTGCCGTGGTCTAGCATTCACTGACCATTTGATGGACAGTTAGGTCATTTCCAACCCTTTTCTATTGTGAAGTTAGATACTTCTAACGCTTCAATCAGTATCTCTGAGGGGAGATCATTTTACTAATAGTGTTGCCTCTGGGGAGTGGGACAGGAAAGGGCAGGGATCTACTGCTTTCGTTATAAGCCTTGTGCACCACTTGATTGTTTTTTTTAACCATGCACACATATTACTTTGATAATTGTAAGAGGGCTGTGTGATCTGTTCAGGGGGTGAGGCTGGCTACATGGGGAACCTCTCTCATCCTCGCCACCATCAGAACAGACTTCCAAGCTCCTCTGAGCTGCTAGCTGCCCACTCCCACTCAGGCTTTATTCTTTTCCTTTCTCAGCATTTATTGGGCATCTGCTGTGTGTCAGGAACTTGGAGACTGGAGCTTCAGAGAAAAATTATACTTCTCACTTCAGGCCAAAGATTCTACTTTGTAATATCCCTTGTAATATAGGAGAGCAAACATGCACACAGCTCTCCTGGGCTCTTGGGAGAGAAATGGGCTTCCAGCGGCCTCAGCTGGAGCCAGAGCCCCCTCCAGGGTGCAGGAAGTGCACAAGCAGTGGCTACCTCCAAGGTGGGGAGTTTGGGAATTGTTTGGTGTTAACGTTCTGCTCTCCAGTGGATCTGAGGGGCAGCGTCCCTTATTGCAGTCATCCACTCCTTCCTCTGCAGCCCCAGCAGTAGCTTCTGGAACACTGCCAGCCCCCTCGAGGTCCCCATTTGTCACATTGTAAGACTCTCCCCCATAAAAGGGCAGGACTAGAGAGACCCTCTGTGTCTCCCTCCTTCCCTCCCCCTCATCTTTCTCTGCCCCCTTCCTCCTGTAACTCCAATTTGTTTTCCTTCCTTACAATTGCTTCTCCTTTTCTTCTCCTCCTCTACTCATTATCCTTGGCTTCAGCTGTGTCCCTCAGTGTCCAAGGGGGGCCGAGCCCCTGTGACCCTACCCCTGCCATCTCCCTTTGACCCAGTGGACAACAGAGTCTAGCATTTGCCCAGTGAGGTGGGTACACACCTGTTTTAACTGGGGAGAAAATTAGGCCTTCGTGCCTCATTTCCCATAGCAACACACTGTGATGAACTTGATCTCCATCAGAGTGACAGTTACTGAGCAGTCTCCTGGGCATCAGACCATTTCATCCTCACAGCAACTGCACAAGACGGTATTGCTATGATCCCTGCTTTATAAATGAGGGAACAAAATTAGTTACATCTCTGGGAGATGTAACTAATCTGCCTGCGGTCACACAGCTAAAAGTGGCAGAGCCGGTATCTAAACCTGCATCTGCTTGTTTCCAGAACCAAGGCTCTTAATCTCAGTGTTGTGGGCTTCATCCTCTACACATGTGGCAAACATATTTTCTGTTTCCTTTCTAGTGAGCATTGGCTTCATCAATGACCCACACTGACATCAACCCAATAATCATGACTGTGTGGGTGCAGTTTTCCATCAGTTAAAAATCCACTTAATCCAGAAAACAAACTTATTGTTACCAGGGGGAAAGAGATAAATTGGGAGATTGGGACTGACATATACACACCACTATATATAAAATAGATAACTAATAAGGACCTACCATATAGCACAGGGAACTCAATACTCTGTAATGACCTGTATGGGAAAAGAATCTAAAAAGAGTGGATATATGTATATGCATAACTGATTCACTTTGCTGTACACCTGAAACTAACACAATGTGTAAATCAACTATACTCCAATAAAATTTTTTTAAAAATCCACTTAATCCACCATCAACGGGCCCACATTTCTTCAGCTTGGCTGCAAGGACTTGAGGCATTTCATCAAACGTTTTGCTGAAGTCAAGTCTACATTCCAACATGAAATTTCATCAAGACTTTACCTCCCAAGGCTCCCTGAAGTAATAAACCAACACCCAACAAGCTCCCCCAACCCTCCCCAAGTCTTTCTGTGCTGTTATATCTGGCCTGGCCCTGATCAAGGCGCTCCTCTGACCTCCTGAAAGCAAGATCAAAAAGACTGGTGGTGTTTGGAAGTGATAGCGGGCAGTGGGAGGAGGTAGAGGGTGAAGTATGACAGCGGCTGCCAGGTGGCAGAAGTGAGATTAAAATGGATTCGAAAAGTGGCTGGCGCAGCGGTGAGGGGATGTGGCCTTCCATCAGTGTGGGGCAGCAGCCTGAAAGATGCGCTGGGGCCCAAGGTCCTCCCTACAGGCTCTTCCTTCTTTTCTGGAGCAGGGCTTGCAAACTGAAGCCTGCAGCCACCAGGCCAAGACCCTAAATAGGGGAAGTTGGTCCTGGGGGAAGTGATAAATGAATTGCATGTAAAGTATGCCTGGCACATGTCAGAACTCCCTAAGTGTTCATTGTTATTATCAGTTGCTATTATCATCATCATCATCATTATTATCACTATTATTAGAGAAGCAGCTGTGGCTCAACCCCAGACACAACTATTGTCCTTCAGCAAGGTGGATGTAGTGATGCCAGATTTCCCAATATGTCAAAGAAGCTGGGAATCTGGATTTTTGTTTAAAATCTCTCCATTTTTCCATTTGGCAACTAATGCAATTAGAACAAAAACCAGTGCCTGTGTGGACCAGACGAAATCAGCCTGTGGGCCACCCTCAGGCCTGTATGCTCAGTCCTGGAGCCTGCGGCAGAAGCTCTATGCCCAGGATCCCACAATCTCTGGGGATTAGGGACGTGGCTGTGACAGTCTTCCAAGCCTCCTTGTGTCCCACACCCCTACACACACACACACACCCCCCAGAAGCACTCCAGGGACGTTGCATCCCCAGCTGAGCCCTTGAGCCTGACAAGGAGCCGGCTGCACTTCCAGCCTGGCAAGGAGAGCGGCGAAGGGAGAACGGTGGCCAGCCGGGAAGAGAAGGGCTCACGCAGCCCTCTTCAAGGAAGAAGCCCAGGGTCCCCGCACGGCCCACAGCACTGGGCAGCTCAGCCTCTGCTTGGCTGAGGGAGCAGAAGGAACCAGCCACGTCCCATGAGAGGTTCCCCGCTTCCTGGGCGCTGAGAACATCTCCCCTGAGCAAAAATGGGCTTGAGTTGGATTAGGTCCCTTCTGCTGCCCACCTTCTCTGATGCCCTCCTGCCTTAGCGTTGTGACTGCAGTGGCTGCCACTATGAATGTGGGGTGGCCGCTGTCACAACAGATATGTCAGAGCATAAACAAAGAAAGCGAAGCACGGCTGTAAAGAAGACCAGAGAACTCCCAAAGCTGTGGTCTGCCCGTAACCGCCAAACCAAAAGGGTGGAGTGATGCCCCGTGGTGCTGGGTAGCCTGTCCCTGAACTGTGGGCGGTCTGTGGGGGACCGTCGCCCAGGAGCTGTGGTTGTCCTTTCCCTCAGCTCCCTTTGTCCATAGTTCTCAGCGAGAGGGGGTGCATCAGAGCAGCCTCTAGAACCTTCTCTGGGGTCCTTTCCCTCCAAAGCTCTTCTCTGCAAGACCCTGGAAGAGTTCTATTGATGCTTTCATGTAAGGGGATATCCCGTCAGCCCCTCTTCGCAGAATTTCTCCTGTTTTTGAGAAAGGTGATCATCTAGGAATGGGAAGGGTGGGGATGGGAAACAACTCAATACCATCATCATCATAGTTACATTTTTGTTGCTTTTAACAGCTTTATTGAGGTATTACTGACATACAATACATAGTTAAAGTATTCAATTTGGTAAGTTTTGACACATGTACACACCCATGAAACGTTCAACACAATCAAGATAGTGAACATACCCCAAAGTTTCCTTGGTGTCCTTTGTCATCCCTCCCCTCCCCTCCCTTCATCCACAGGCAACCACTGATCTTTCTGTCACCAGAGATTAGTTTGCGTTTTCTGGAGTTTTATATAAATGGAATCTTACAGTATGTATTCTTTTTCTGTCTGGCTTCTTTCACTCAGCATAACTGTTCTGAGATCCATCCACGTTGCTGCGTTGCTGCTTGTATCAGTAGTTCATTCCTTTTTGTTACTGAGTGGCATTCCATTATATGAACATAATTACTTTATATATATATATATATAATTACTTTGTATTAAGTACTTCCTATATGCCAGGAACTCTCCTAGTGAGTTCACATACATTATCTTTTTCAGTCCTCAAACTGATCCACAAATAAGAACAGTAATCTTCACTTTACAGTTGAGACAAGCAAGGCTCAGAAACGTTAAGAAAACTTCCCACAGGTCCCACAGCAGGGAAGTGTAACATTCAGGAGATGAACTTGTCTCCCTGCACTGAGCTATACTGCGTGTGCAGTGTTCCCTCTGAGCACCTGGCCATCCCGGGTGTCCCGGGCTGCTCAGCAGCGGAATGCCTTTGCCCTTCCCTCCTAGCTCCACCCCACGGGCCCGGGAGCACAGCGGACCGGCCTGGCCGCCTTGGTCCCACCTCCTCCCGCGACCGTGACACTCTGGGCACATTGCCCGTGGAGGGGAGGAGGTCAGAAGAAAGGGGCCCGAGCACCTGGAGGCTTGAACCCCTTCTGCCCACAGCACCCCTCCACCTGTTTGCAGAAGAAGATTTTTACTGGAGTCAACTTGTTTTGAGCTGAGGTGGAACACGCTCCCCGAGCCTATCAATAGAACGAGGCAGAAGGGTGACCACGCGGCAGATGGCACGGGTGGGTGGAGCGGCTCCTCTGTCGTGTTCGGCGGTGGTGAGAGATTCCCGACTGCGGGCACCGGCACTTCCCTTCTCCTCCATCCCTTCAGCCCACTGCAGCTGAGCTTCTTCCGTCACAATCCGCCTTTTCCGGGTTCCCGGAGATCCTGCAAAGGCCTCTGGGAGCGAGGCCGCCGGGCGGATGAGCACCAGGGCCTCAGGGCCGCACCTGCGAATCCCGAGAGCAAGCTCCTCCCTCGTGTTTCCGGACACCACGTCTCCAAGTGCCCTGCAGAAGGGCGGGAATCACTGTCGCTGGGTCCTGTGTTCAATGATTCACATCCCACCCCACCTGCCTCTTCTGGGACTTCGCATGGCCCAGGCCTGGCATCTTCAATCTGCCCCTCTCGCCTTGCACCTTCTTTGGGGCAGACTTCCTTTACCCAAATCAAAATCCTTCTCTTGATTCTGCTTCCCCTTCACGTTACCAAACTTCCTAAGTTATCTCCTCCGAAGACCTCCCCACCCCCTGGAACTGTACGTATATACATACAGTAGAATATTATTCAGCCTTCCAAAGGAACTAGGTTGACCTCCCTAACAATCCTCTCCAATGAGTGCCTTTGGGGACGCGCATCCTACCTGTGATTCCCTGTTGGAAAAGCATCATGCCCATTAGGCTGCCAGCACCACGTGGCAGGAGCTCCCCAGTCCATCACTGTGGTTTCTGCAGCACCCAGCACAGTGCCTGCACCCAACAAATGCTCAGTGAATACGTGATTTCTTGAAATAAGGTTTTAATACTTGCAAGAGTGAACAATGTATTATTTAGAGGTATATATATTTAGTAAAACTATAAAGAAAAGCAAAAGAATTACACGCTCAAGATAAGGATGAAGTCATACCCATTAGGATAGCTATTTAAACACACACACACACAGAAAAACAAATGCTGGCTGTGGAGAAATTGAGACCCTTGTACATTGCTGGTGAAAATGTAAAATGGTGCAGCCACTGTGGAAAACAATCTGGCAATTCCTCAAAATATTCAACATAGAATTATATTTGACCCAGCAATTCCCACTTCTGGGTATATACACAAAAGAAAGCTGGGACTCAGCTATTTGTGCACCAGTGTTCGTAGTAGCACTATTCACAATAGCTGAAAGGTGGAAACAACCCAAATGTCCATCAACAGATGAATGGATAAGTAAGATGTGGTATATACATACATACAGTAGAATATTATTCAGCCTTTAAAAGGAAGAAAATTCGGACACAGGCTACAACATGAATGGACCTGGAAAACATTATGGTGAGTAAAATAAGCCAATCACCAAAGGACGAATATTGCCCTTATCTACTTACATGAAGTACCTAGAGTAGCCAAATTCATAGAGGAAGAAGGTAAAAACAGTGGTTACGAGGTCTGGGGAAGGGAGGAATGAGGAGGTATTGTTTAACTCAGTTTGTTTAACTTTAGTTTGGGATGATGAAAAAGTTCTGGAGGTGGATACTGGTAATAGTTGCACAACAATGTGAATGTTCTTAATGCCACTGAACTGTACACTTAAAAATTATTAGAATGGCAAGTTTTATGTTATATATATTGTACCACATTAAAAAAAACAAAACCAAAAAACCAAGATGGTGGTCACTGCAGCGCGAGGGAGGGGGAAAAAGAAAGGGCTACAACTGTACCGAGGGTGAGTCCTCAGGTACTCAGACTCTTATACTTGTTTAGTACATTGCCTATATCCAGCCACACCTGCCCCCTCTGCAACCACACATGTATGCTATGCACCTTATTTCATGGATTCTAAAGCTCACATGTTAAAAATGTAATCTCTCTGAAATTGGGATGCATCTCACAACCAATGTGGTAAGAATGGCCTTGTGCCATAGTTTAGGTGGTAGGCTATTATCTTTCTCTGTGGTACATAAAACAATGCTGCTTCTGAGACTTCCCTGTAGTTAAGGGAAGTGTCCAGTGGTTAAGACTCCGTGCTTCCACTGCAGGGGGCGCGGGTTCGATCCCTGGTCAGGGAACTAAGATCCTGCATGCCAAGCAGCATGGCCAAAAAAAAAAAAAAAAGATGCTTCTGACAATTGATGGTGTCTAAGAGCAGATGAAATACAGGGTATGTATTTGTAAGTAAAAATATTTCATAATCAATTTTTATTTATTTTTATTGAAGTATAGTTGATTTACAATGTTGTGTTAGTTTCAGGTGTACAACAAAGTGATTCAGTGATTCTTTTTCATATTCTTTTCCATTATAGTTTATTACAAGATACTGAATATAGTTCCGTATACTATACAGTAGGACCTTGTTGTTTATTTTATATATAGTAGTTTTTATCTGCTAATCCCAAACTCCTAATTTATCACTCCCTGCCCCCTTTCCCATTTGGTAACCATAAGTCAATCTCTGAGAGTATGTTTCTGTTTTGTAAATAGATTCATCATTTATATCATATTTTAAATTCTACATGTAAGTGATATCAGATGATATTTGTGTTTTTCTGTCTGACTTCACTTAGTATCATAATCTCTAGGTCCATCCATGTTGCTGCATTTGGCATTGTTTCTTTTTTTTTTTTTGGCTGCACTGGGTCTTCATTGCTGTGTGTGGGCTTTCTCTAGTTGTGGCGAGCAGAGGCTACTCTTTATTGCGGCGCGTGGGCTTTTCATTGCGGTGGCTTCTCTTGTTGCAGAGCACAGGCTCTAGGCACGTGGGCTTCAGTAGCTGCAGCACACGAGCTCAGTAGTTGCGGCTTATGGGCTCTAGAGCACGGACTCAGTAGTTGTGGCACACAGACTCAGTAGTTGTGGCACATTGGCTTAGTTGCCCCACGGCATGTGGGGTCTTCCCGTACCAGGGATTGAACCCATGTCCTCTGCATTGGCAAGCAGATTCTTAACCACTGGACCACCAGGGAAGTCCATTTCATTCTTTTTTATGGCTGATTTAGATAGATAGGTAGATAGATAGATAGATGTGTATAGATATATCACATCTTCTTTATCCGTTCATCTATTGATGGACACTTGGGTTGCTTCCACGTCTTGGCTATTGTAAATAGTGCTTCTATGAACATTGGGATGCATGGATCTTTTTGAATTAGAGTTTTTTCCAGGTGTATGCCCAGAAGTGAAAATGCTGGATCATATGGTAACTCTATTTTAAGTTTTTTAAGGAACCTCCATACTGTTTTCCATACTGGCTGCACCAATTTACATTCCCACCAAGAGTGTAGGAGGGTTCCCTTTTCTCCACACCCTCTCCAGCATTTATTATTTGTAGGCATTTTGATGATGGCCATTCTGACCAGTGTGAAGTGATACATCATTGTAGTTTTGATTTACATTTCTCTAATAGTGATGTTGAGCATCTTTTCATATGCCTACTGACCAACTGTATGTCTTCTTTGGAGAAATGTCTATTTAGGTCTTCTGCCCATTTTTTGATTGGGTTGTTTGGTTTTTGATATTGAGTTGTATAAGCATAACAAATTTTTAAATAACAGTTCTATTGACATATAATTCACATACAGTACATTCACCCATTTAAAGTATACAATTCAATGGTTTTTAGTATATTCACAGAGTTGTGCAATCACACAATACATGGTCTTTTGTGACTGGCTTTTCTTACTTAGCGTGTTTTCAAGTTTCATCTGTGTTGTAGCATTATACTTAATTTTTAAAGTGATCCATTCACTTCTCAACTCAGAGGAATCCGGCTTCTGAATCCACCTCTTTATTAAAATGACTCCTGTAGGTCACAAGTAATTTCCTCATTATACAGTCTAGTGGACATATCTCAGGCTTCATTTCAACCTCATTCAGCACAAATATGGATTGAGTGTTCACTAAATGCCAGTTTTTACTGGCATCAATCACTTCCTTCTCTCTGACATGCTCCTTCCTTAAATTCCACACCTCATGCTCATTTGTCTGTTTCTCTGTCTGGACCTTCTCTGTCTGCTTCCTTGGTTCTCCCTTCCCCTCTCCTTTGGCTTGTCTTTGGCCTTTGTCCCCTCCTTTGACGTTCTTCCAGTGATATCCAGCAGACTGGTATCCTCCATGATCAGGCCCTCAATCTGACACAATCCTCAATCAGGTTGTATCTTCAACCCTAACCTCTGTTTCTCCACCTGCCTGCTAGACCTTTCTCCCTGGGTGTTGCACGGGTGCCTCACACTCCATGCTAGATGGAATCTCTCCTCTGCATAACCCAGCACTCCTCTTAAGCCACTTAAATTCTGCCTTATACTCTTTCATTCAACAAAATTATTTACTCGAGGCCTGTGTCACAACCGTGCTCCACCAGATCATTGGTCAGGCCAAGAATCATCCTAGCTTGATCCCCCTCTTCGTATTTATTGGAGCAGGAGGTACTGGAGGGGCACTGTATGCCAGACTACAGGAGCACTGTATGTCTGGCATTGTTCAACCCAGATGTCAGTTGGGACAGAAAGAATAACCCAGAACCCTGGAACAAAGTGGGCCCCAATGATTAATACAAGTTCTACCCAGTGAATGTAGATTACAGCAAAGTGAAGAAAGAAGGTCCAGACTTCTAAATGAAACGTTTCACTATAAAGCTGCTTAGAATGAAGGTCTTCCAGAAGCCATCTGCACAATTTTGCACTTGACCAGGAAATAGTTCCCCTCTCAATGCGTGATCATGTTGGTGTATTGTGTTGGGGTTTACACTGATTAATAAATAATCTGAAACTTAAATTTCAGATTAATAAATAATCTGAAACTTAAAAAAAAAAAAAGTTACTGAGAATCTGTTGCTGTTGGAAGTACTAAAGACATGTTAGAAAAGAAAACAAAGTCCCTTTTCTCCAAGAGCTTCCCCTCTAGGGAGAGAGCCAGGTGGTCAACCATGAACCTGCAATATGGCTGGTGGTGATGAGTTCCTTAAAACAATTAGAACAGGGTAAAGGGATCAAAAGTGACAGTGGGCTGTGCTGGTTATTCTCTGCTTACTGTCCCTCCCTCCCATACAATTCACCCATCGTCCTCCCTCTCAGCCCTGTTCCATGCCCCAGGGACTGGCCTACAAGGCTTCTTTCACCCAAGCTCCCTCACCCTCTGCCTTCCTATTGGCTTAGGCAGAAAGAGGAGATGAGGGAATGGGGGGCAGTGGTGTGGCAGTAAGTGTTTATCAACCAGCTCTCCAAGGAAAAGCAACCTGATTTGTAGCATTTGCCCATTTCTGTGGTGTAAATACTCCACCTTGAGAGATTTCAAACAGCCATCTTGATGTCGGAGTTGGAAAGAGATGCTTACCGTGGGCCCTGATGAACCAGTATAAGCCAGTTTCAACACACCATTGGTGGGAAGAGAGGGAATGTCTTCTCAGCTTCCCCTTGTCCTCGGTCCTGGCAGGGGCTGCATCCCTTCAGGACTGCAGCTCTAGACAACAGTGCCTCTTAGGCCACTCCAGCTCTAACGAGATGCTGAGACTCCCATTCCCTCCTCCTACCTCTTCAGGTCTGGGATTGGGAACAGCCTCTCAGTGAAGCTGGTCCCTGGGTGCCTCACTATCCCTAGTTTCCTTTCCCTACTCCCAGCTCTTCATTAATGTTCTTCAAAATCCTTGTGGAATGTACCTTCTGTTTCCCGTGGGACCCGGACTCATACAGGAGGGTTGTCTTTTTCCGTAGAGTGCACAGGAAGGCCTTTCTGATACTGTAACACTGAAGCACAGAATGAGGGTGTGGGAAGTGATTTGTGTGTTGATCCTGCCACCTCCTCTCCAGTTTCCCCATCCCCATGCCTGGTAACCATTTCTCTTGTATTTGATTTCTAGCAGTGCCAATCTCAGTTCTTTGCATGTATCCAAAAAAACATTTGTTGAATTGTACCAAAACAGGGCCATCTATTGCTTTTCTTCTGCTCTCTAAAAAGTGTTCCTTGTTCCTATGAATTTCACTAATGCTCTTTCATTCTTCATTTGAATCTTCTATTGGGTCCATGCCCAGTGAGCCAGTGCTAACAGAAGCTGGTATAAAATCCTCCTACAAAAATTACAGTCCTCAAAAGAAAAAACAAAAAACACCACAGTCCTCTTATAAAAATTGCTGGATTTGAGACCACAGTAGATAATTTACATAGGTTGAGAAGATGAATTCAAAAGCCATTAAATCTAAGCCTGTGAAATAAAAATCAGCAGAGTTTGCTACAATTGTACTTAAACTCAACATGAAGGCCAAATGGTAACATAGCATTCTGAAGTTACACCACTTTATACAGCAATACCACCAGTGTTCATGCTGCCTGGTGGGCCTGGGTCTGAGAACACAACGTTCCTGCTGTGGTTCTGCACTCCCCTCCCCGCCGGCTGTTAACCCCCTGTGCCAAGGTAGGCTGGCTTCATGAGACCCATTGTGTCCACACCCACTTCACCCACCAAGTGGACCTCTTTCATCATGTCAACCAGCCTATCTGCGGAGGTATCAGCTTAGTAGGGAGAATGAACTCTTTGTGGAGAAGATTAGGATTAGGGCTGGGATTTGGGTTGAGGTTTGTGAAGGTTAATTTTATGTGTCAACTTGGCTGGGCCATGGTGGGCCAGATATGTGATTAAACATTACTCTGAATGTGTCTGTGTCTGTAAGGGTGTTTTTGTTTTTTTATATAATTTTTTATTTGTTTTATTTATTTATTTTTGACTGCATTGGGTCTTCGTTGCTGTGCGCAGGCTTTCTCTAGTTGTGTCGAGCAGGGGCTTCTCTTCATTGTGGTGCATGGGCTTCTCATTGTGGTGGTTTCTCTTGTTGTGGAGCACAGGCTCTAGGAGTGCAGGCTTCAATAGTTGCAGCACATGGGCCTTAGAGCATGTGGGCTTCAGTAGTTGCAGCATGTGGGCTCAGTTGTTGTGGCTCGTGGGCTCTAGAGCACAGACTCAGTAGTTGTGGCGCACAGGCTTAGTTGCTCCGTGGCATGTGGGATCTTCCTAGACCAGGAATGCAACCTGTGCCCCCTGCATTAGCAGGCAGATTCTTAACCACTGTGCCACCAGGGAAGTCCCAGTGAGGGTGTTTTTGCATGAGATTAATGTTTAAAGCAGTGACTTTGAGTGAAACAGATTGCCCTCCATACTGTGGGTGGGCCTCATCCAATCAGTTGACAGTCTGAATAGAATAAGACTGACCTTTCCTGAGCAAGAGGGAATTCTGCCAGCAGACAACCTTTGGACTTGACCTGCAACACCAGCTCTTCCTGCAGATGTTGGACTTGCCATCCTCCATAATCATGTAAGCCAATTCCTGAAAATACATCTTTCTTTATATATACACATCTAATTGGTTCTGTTTCTCTGGAGAACCTGACTAATACAAGGTTGGAGTTGTGACTGGATTTAGAGTTAAAGTTAAGGTTAACATTAGGGCAGTGTTACAGTTAGGGTTAAAATTCGAGGGAGATCGGGGCTAGAGTTGACGTTCAGGTTGAGTTTGAGGTGGGGGTAGGGTTA
This sequence comes from Lagenorhynchus albirostris, assembly GCF_949774975.1. Classification (NCBI taxonomy): domain Eukaryota; kingdom Metazoa; phylum Chordata; class Mammalia; order Artiodactyla; family Delphinidae; genus Lagenorhynchus; species Lagenorhynchus albirostris. The sequence goes on along the minus strand of NC_083096.1, from coordinate 23,229,120 downwards.
GCATGAAGGGTAAGGTTAGGAATCAGGTTAGAGTAGGGTTAGGATTAGGGTTGGGTTGAAGTTAGGGTTAGCGTTAGGGTTAAGTTTAGGGTAGGGATCAAGTCAGTTAAAATTAAGTTTAGTTTTTAGGATGAATTGGGAGATTGGGATGGACATATATACACCAATATGTATAAAATTGATAACTAATAAGAACCTGCTGTATAAAATAAATAAATAAATAAAATTCAAAAAAAAAGAATATAGTTACCAATTAAAAAAATGTTTAGTTTTTAAACAATGCCTGGGGTTAAGGAACGTTAAGGTGTGGACTAGGGCTTAACAGTTGATGGTGCATCCTATCAACCTGGGCTGCCTAACTCAAGACTGCTTTTGCAGTAAGAGAGAAATAAATTTTCTTAGCCTCTGTTATTTTGTATATTATTGTTTTATGCAGCTGAACCAGACCCTGATTAATCCAGCACCCCAGAATGGGGTTACCTACTGCCCTAGATGCATGCCAGGCACCTGTGCCTCCGCCATCAGCATATTTAGATCACGGTCCTGCGAGAACTTGTCCATGTTTTTTGTCTGTATTCCTATTTGGCTCTGAGGTACCAGACAGCAGGAATTTAAGTTCCCAGCACACATATAGCGCCTGGGTCAGTACCCCACAAAGTACGTTAGTGTCCCTATCTTTACTATTAAACATGGAATCCTGGCCTTGGCCATATGGCTGGCCTCAAGCATCCTCAGAGCCACCTGTATATGAGAAGCCTGGAGGACAGGACTGCCCTCTGCCCACGCACTACCTCTGCAGAGGTCTGACCAGGCCAGTATGAAAACAGTAGTATGGGCAAATTCTGCCCATGACACAGACTCCTTCTAAATGCAGTGATCAATTAATTGCTATGACCAGGCCCCCAAGAAGCTGCTGGGACAGGAGGCAACCTGCACAGACTTACTGCAGAGCTGGGATTAAGGGTAAAGTTAGGAAGGGCTGCCTCATTCTTGGGCAAGACCAACCCAAACTGTGCTCACATTCTGATTCCCAACTGCTTGTTCAGAGATAGCAAATAACAGTAGCAATTGTTATTATTATTATTATTGACGTTTACAATATGACAGACTCCATTCTAAATGCTGTATCTGGATCATTTCATCGAATCCTTACAGTAGCCCTATGAAGTAGATATTCTTTTCCCTTTTTACAGATGAGAAACAGAGGCATAGAGATGTTAAATAATGTACCCGAGGTCACAGAGCTGGTAAGTGGTACAGCTGGGATCAGAACCCGGACAGTCTGAGACCAGAGCCCATGCTCTTAAGCACCACGCTCCACTTCCCTCCTAAAAGACCCACTCATTCAGCAAATAATAATACTTACTGTCTGTTGAGCACTTTCTAGGAGTCAGGCTCCACACCAGTGGCTCTCAACTAGGGCAATTTTGCCCCCCAGGGAATATGTTATTATTCGATGTCTGGGAACAGTTTTGAGTATCACCACTGTGGTGAGGTGTACCGTGGCACTGAGTGTGTAAAGGACAGGGATGCTGCTAAACTTCCTACAATGCCCAGCACAACACAGAATTATCCAGCCCAAAATAGTGCCAAGGCTGGGAAATTCTGCTATCCTAAACACTGTACATTTTTTGCTTTAATCATCATAATAATCCTGTGAAACAGTTGCTGTTATTCCCATTTTACAGGTGAAAAAACTAAGGTTTAGACTGAGATTAAATAATTTCTCCACAGTTACATAGCAAGTGGATGAGGAGATAATTCGAACCAAGATCTGTTGGATTCCTAAACACTTTCTGCATCCAGGCACTGTGCTATTTGATTTATATATTGTATAAAGTTTCCTATGGCTACTATCAAAAACTACACAAACTTGGTGGCTTAAAACAACAGAAATGTATTCTCTCAGGGTTCTGGAGACCAGACATCTGAAATCAGTGTCCCTGGGCCAAAATCAAGGTGTCAGCAGGGCCACACTCCTTCCAGAGGCTCTAGGAGAGAATCCACAAGTCAGCATTCCTAGGCTTGTGGCCACATCATTCCAATCTTCAAGGCCAGCATCTTCGAATCTCTTTCCTCCATCTTCACATCACCTTCTCCTTTGTGTGTGGTCAAATCTCCCTCTGTCTCCCTCTAATAAGGACACATGTGATTATAGTTAGAGCTCTCTCAGGTAATTCAAAATAGTCTCCCCAGCCCAAGATCTTTCGCTTAATCATAACTGCAAAGATCCTTTTTCCAAATAATTTTAAATTTACAGGTTCCAGGGATTATGGTCTAATATCTCTGGAGGCCATTATTCAGCCCACTTCACATATATCTTCCCAACACTGCTCACAGTTTTATTATGCCTATTTTACAGATATACCAGCTCTGAGGGACACTATCTGAGCTCTGGATGTGTATGGCCAAGTCTATGACCCCTATCAGAGGAACCAAAAGCCTGTTCAGGAACAACCCCACACTCACCACACACATACAAGCACACACAAACGTAGATTGATCCGACAGATTTGGCCTTACAATAATTACTTCTAAATTCAGAAAATATTTTAACTGTAAATTACACTGTTTTTAAAGTTGCTAGAGAAGACTGCTTTTTAATCCACCTCTGTAGGCTTTATTTGCAAAGTGAAGACGTTCTTATAATGCAAATAACTGCTCCCTAGTCTAGCTGTACCTTAACGCTGACTTTTTTTTTTTTTTTTTTTTTGCGGTACGCGGGCCTCTCACTGTTGTGGCCTCTCCCATTGCGGAGCACAGGCTCTGGACGCGCAGGCTCAGCGGTCATGGCTCACGGGCCCAGCCGCTCCGCGGCATGTGGGATCTTCCCGGACGGGGCACGAATCCGTGTCCCCTGCATCGGCAGGCGGACGCTCAACCACTGCGCCACCAGGGAAGCCCAACGCTGACTTTTTAATGAGGTTTTTTTAAAGTCAGGGACTCCACTGGTACTATAATATACTAATACCTAATATCTGTTCTACCTTTTTGTTTAACACTTCATATTTGGTCTATATTAGCTCCTATGCTCTACATGCTGGTCTATATTAGCTCCTATGCTCTGCATGCTAAGTCGGGGGCAGTGTGGGTGCCCGATGTGACAAGTGAAACAGGACATGTAAAGTAAACATCAGTGACGATGCCACTTCATCAGGCAGTTTCCAGGTAGCTCCAAGGGAGAGTTCTCAGAACATTCCTTCTTGTTCTACCTTCAGAAGATTAAGATTTGGACTCATTAAAACACAGGTAACCACACCTCACCCAAGAAGATATACAGATGGCAAACGGGCATGTGAAAAGATGCTCTACATCACATGCCATCAGGGAAGTGTAAATTAAAGCAATAATGAGACAGTACTACATACCTATTAGAATGGCCAATACCTGGAACACTGACAACATCAAATGCTGGCGAGAATGTAAAAATAACAGGAACTCTCTCATTCACTGCTGGTGGGAATGCGAAGTGGTACAGCCACTTTGGAAGACAGCTTGGTAGTTCCTTACAAAACTAAACATACTCTTACCATATGATCCAGCAATCACGCTCCTTGGTATTTACACAAATGAGTTAAAAACTTACGTCCACACAAAAACCTGTACACTGTTTATAGCACTGTAAAGATGTTTATTTATAATTGTCAAAACTTGGAAGCAACAAAACTTCAGTAGGTGAATGGATAACTAAACTGTAGTACATCTAGACAATGGAATATTATTCAATGCTTAAAAAAAAAAGGAGCTATCAAGCTATGAAAGGACATGGAGGAATCTTAACTGTATGTGACTAAGTTAAAGACAATCTGAAGAGGCTGCATACTGTGTGATTCGAACTCTATGACATTCTGGGAAAGGCAAAACTATGGAGACAGTAAAAAGATCACTGGTGGTCAGGAGTTGGGGGAAGGAGGGATAAATAGGCAGAGCACAGAGAATGTTTAAGGCAGTGAAAACACTCTGTATGATACTATACAGGTGGATACACGTCATTATACATTTGTCCAAACCCATAGAATATAAAACATCAGGAATGAACCCTGATGTAAACTATGGACTTTGGGTGATGATGATGTGTCGATAGAGGTTCATCAGTTGTGACACATGTATCACTCTGCTGGGGATGTAGGTAATGGGGAAGCTAAGCCTGTGTGGTGGCAGGTGTATGTGGGAACTCTCCATATTTTCCTCTCAATTTTGCTGTGAACCTGACTGCTCTAAAAAAAAATTAAGTCCCTCTTAAAACACACACAGGTGACCTAGGAACCTCTCTGGTGTTCATGAGACCCTTTCATTTATTCACTCATGGGCCGATGTTAGCTGAGAGCCTGTGTGCCGGGCACTGAACCTCTCTGGTGTTCATGAGACCCTTTCATTGATTCATTCATGGGTCGATGTTAGCTGAGAGCCTGTGTGCCAGGCGCTATGGAGACACAATGGGGGGCAAAACCACATCTAGTCCCTGCTTTGATGTTGTTCATGCCTGAATGGGAGGAGTAGACCCTGCACAATGAGGACCAGTAAGAAAAGGAACGTGGCTCTATGAAAATGGCGGCCCCCAGAGTTGACCTTCCTTTAAGACTTAGTCCAAGTACCACTGATTCCACAGGCTCCCACGGGCCTCATTCTCTGAATTCCAGCGGTCTGGCAAGGCAGCACCCCGCCATCCTCCCATAATTCAGTGTGTCAGAGCCCTCTTATCCAACACTTTCAAACCTGGAAGCCGTTGTGTTAATCAAAACAGAGTGAAATCACTTAAAAGGAAGTGTCCCTTAAACATTTTATTTTTATGTAAATCACATAAATATTCCTCCATTCCTTTACTGTGGAGTCAAGGCTGTGCTTGTAGATCTGCCATTGGGAGTTATGAGTCCTCTTCTCACAGGAAGCGTGTCCATAATTTATCCCTGAGGATTTCCAGTCTCCATTTCTTTAAAGTGAGGGGAAGTGGTAAAGACGCTTGTGAGGCAATCTGAGTTCAGAATCCTGGCTCTTCAGTATCTTTCCCCCTATCTTTTCCTCTCATCTACATCTAAAAATTTTTTTGTATGATTTGCCTTTATTAAATCTTTCCAAAGCGTTTAGGTTAATTTTCCAAAACAACCTTTTGCACTCAGATTTTACCAGTTTACATGATATTGATTAAATTACGTTAAGTGCAATAACAAATCACAATCAGGTTTGGGAACAACTGATTCTGGGTAAAAAATACAGGTCGGGACTTCCCTGCTGGTCCAGTGGTTAAGAATCCTCCTTCCAATGCAGGGGACAAGGGTTTGATCCCTGATCGGGGAACTAAGATCTCACATGCCGCGGGGCAGCTAAGCCCGCGTGCTCTAGAGCCCACGCGTCACAACTACTGAGCCCACATGCCACAACTGGAGAGAAGCCCGCGCACCACAACGAAAGATCCCGCATGCCGCAACGAAGGTCCTGCGTGCGCAACTAAAACCTGATGCAGCCAAATAAATAAATAAATATTTTTTAAAAACACAAAAAAACATGTCAAGTATGGAGGCAAAAGTGTGCAGGGTTCTGGTGGGTTCTGGGTGGTTACACTTTACAGAGGGCATGAGAGTTCCCTGGTGGGCCAGTGGTTAAGACCACTGCAGGGGGTGCAGGTTCGATCCCTGGTCGAAAATGTTTTATGGACGGCATGGGGAGTGAAGGTGAGTTAGGTGAGTGGGCTAAGCAGAGGATGGTAAGAGGGCCTCTACAGATCCTGGGCTTGAGAGCATACCTGAAGAAGTCCTGGGTCCAAGCCGGTGTAGCTGGGGCATCAGGACCTGCAGGCCCCATGGAAGGCTCTCCCAAGGTGTTTCGGAGGCTGGGGGTTAACTAAAATGGATAAAATCCGGAGACCAGCGCTGGTGGGAGGGAAGTGGGGCAGGGTGCCCTTCTGCAGCTGTCACTCAGGCCTCCAGAAGTCCACTGGCAACTCCCAAGATGATCAAAACTAAATTACTGAGGGTTTGTTCTTTGTCTTTGCAACGTGCTGTAACCATGGAAGAAAAAGCCACTTACTGCCCATGTCTCAGCAAAAAAACCTCCCTGCTGTACACCCAAGGCTGGGCAGAAAGAGGAAGAGTGTTCCTGTTTTGTACCCCTGGCTCCCTGCTGGTCAGGCCGGTTGCACAAGCCTTGGATCAGGAGAGTCCAAAGAGCTGGAATGAAGCGGCAGCCCTACCACTCCGGAGCCAGGGAACTAGGCTGGTCCCTCCTCACTGTCCACAGGAGAGGGATCGTACTCCACCCAGGGAGCCCCTAGGGATCACTTGTACTATCTCCCTGGCATCTCAACAGTAGTAAGCATCCCCCCCGGGCTGGGCTGAGGTTAGTGGGAGGCGTCCCTGCCTCTCTGGCTGCAGCATCAATAAGTGCCTCTGTTTTACTCCGAGAACAATCATTTAGCGTGTTGTTTTTACATTTGTGTCAACACAGACTTAGTATGGAGTAGAATGAGAAGTCCTCGTGATGATTTAAGAGGACACCAGACTTCAGATTTTAAAGCTGCACACAAGCCACACGGGGCTACACCACAGACCCCTGAGAACAAACCCCCACCCTCTGCCGTCCTGCGCTTGGGCTTTAGGGGCACGTCCTGGGGAATGGCTGAGACGAGCTGAATCATGTGAATACACTCAGGAAACCACTAAGCGCTAGCAAACAGAGGAGGTTACTCTTATTCATATTCTTTCACTGTGTGTTAGTCTAGGGTCCCCAGCTGGATGGAAAGTTCTCAAGATCAGAAACGATCTTTTTTTCCCTCAAGCTCCCTCTCCCTTTCTTCCCTCTCAGCCTGGCCCTGAGCATACTGCAGGGCTCCATAAGTACAGGGACAGTGAGGGCAATGAGGAGACCTTCAGTTTGAGGTCAGAGTCACCTGGGTGTGAATAAATTTCCACTGAAATTGATGGGAGTCTTCACAGAGACCCTCCCCAAGCCCCAGGGAGAGCCTTGGGGTTGCTAATTGAAATCATCATCCTCTCTGAAGGGTCTGACTCAAGACTGACTCCTAGGCTTTCTGTGCTGTAGAAGAAATCTGAAAAGGGGCCAGAAAGACAGCCCAGAGAGGCCCTGGGAGATGGGGCAGATGGGAAGAGAGAGATCAAGTCAACCTGCAGAAAGAGAAGGAAAAATACCCATTTGCCCTCCAAGGGTTGGCCTGTTCCCTGCAGTGGAGGCCTTGTGGGGGGGATCCGTGCCCTGCCCTGGACAGCAGCTGTTGGGGGCTGAGGGATAAGGGATGTGTATCACAGCAGGTCTCCGAGGGCCACAGAGGATGTACGTGGTCGTGCAGTGGGCGTGACCAGTATGTCCAGGAAGACGCAGCGACCACAATGTCAGAGGGCGATTATCAAGGACACCTGTGTTTGAGGGCCACTCTAAGTTGATATGACATGTGGATAACCGTGTCTGGATGGCGACCACAGGCCACTCCTCACAGCCACAGGCTTGGAAGGAAAGAAGGGAAAGAAGCGGGAAGGACAGAACCCCCAGGAGGAGGCACACCTGCCATCCCCAGGACAGGGCAGGTGATGTGAAAGGGAGAAGGGGAGTTCAGCACAGGGAACTATATTCGGTATCCTGTAATAAACCATAATAGAAAAGAATACGAAAAAGGAAAAAAAAAAAATATATATATATGTAACTGAGTCACTTTTCTGTACACCTGAAACTAACACAACATTGTAAATCAACTATACTTCAATATAAATAAATAGATAGATAGATAAAAGAGGGAGTAGGAGAGGGACAAGTCAACCCCCAAATCATCTTCCCTCTAGCCCTTAGCCAGTGGGGTGGACCCACTCAAGGTCACAAAAAGAAAAAAGGCTGGAGCAGCCCAGGAGACAGAGAACACGGCCACCCTCTCAAGAAAGCAGCCACCGTGGTCCCTCCACAGAGGCATCTGGGACGTTACACAATCACAAGGAGACTGTCTACAGTTTGCTCAAGTTCTGCAAGAAGGAGATCCAGCAGGTTGCTTCCATGTCCTGGCTATTGTAGATAGTGCTGCAATGAACATTGGGGTGCATGTACCCTTTCGAATTATGGTTTTCTCAGGATATATGCCCAGTAGTGGGATTGCTGGACCATACGGTAGTTCTATTTTTAGTTTTTTAAGGAATTTCCTTACTGTTCTCCATAGTGGCTGCACCAATTTACACTCCCACCAACAGGGAAGTCTACTCAATACTCTGTAATGACCTGTATGGGAAAAGAATCTAAAGAAGAGTGGATATATGTATATGTATAATTGATTCACTTTGCTGTACAGAAGAAACTAACACAACATTGTAAATCAACTATACTCCAATAAAAAATTTTTTAAAAAGAGAGATCCATCAGGGTTGGCTCTTTCTTAGGAACTTCAAAGCCAAACAGTGTCCCCAGCACGTGATACAGAGGTGACATCATGTCTAAGGTGGTGGAAAGAGCAACCCAGATACAGTCAGGGAGACACAGTGACGAGGGCTGGAGATCTCGGTACTGTGACATCTGAGACCAAGGACACAGTGACCTCTGATGCCAGAACAGGAAGCTGCAAAGGGGATCAGGTCTCAAGCATTTGTCCCTAAAGAACACTTTCCAGCTCTGTCATCCCAGCTTAACTAAATAACAAGAGAAGCCTGCAGTCTCCGAGTGGGATGCTGTCTTCTGTTTGAAATCCCATGCTCCAGCCTAGTATGACCTTGGAGTGGATTTTGTGACATCAGCCGTGTCTGAGACCCCAATGTCCAGTGAAGCGGAGCCCACCTCACACCCCTGCTCGGCAGAGCCACGTGAGTGTCCCCGGCCTCAACTGCTTTCTGGCTTTGGCTCCCCAGGGCTAGGGCTGAAGTCGCAGTCTGAAGGTTAGGGACTGCCACCATGACCCCTCCTCTCCCTCCTCCTCCTTTCCTTCCCCTTGAATGTCCCTGAACCTAGATATTCAGTCCAGTCCACAGATTAGCAAGAACAAAACTCATGTTCATTCCCTCAGTGTATTCAGGGTAAGAAGGAAAGACCAGCAGCCTTTGCTGGCAATAGAATAAGAAAGTCTATCTAGACAGCTGCTCCTCCAATACAGCAGTCACGAGCCATAAATGGCTACTTAAATGAGTTTAAAAAGTTTAAAATTCAACCCCTCAGCTACATGAGCCACATTTCAAGTGTTCAAGGAGCCACATGTGGCTACTAGTCACTGAGCTGGACAGTGCAGAACACAGAATTGAACATTTCCATCATCATAGAAGGTTCTATCAGCCAGCAGTTCCACTCCTAGGGTTATACCCTAGAGAAACCTTCACATATGTGTTCCAGGAGAAACCACAGGAATCTTTAGAGCAAAATAATCTATAACAGCAAAACACTAGAAACAGCTTCAGTGTTCATCTTATGCACAGACTATATGGACTACAATGGAAATTAATAACATCTTTACACATCTGTGTGGATAAATCTCACATAATGTTCAATTTAAAAAAGCAAGTCAGGGATTTCCCTGGTGGCTCAGTGGTTAAGAGTCCACCTGCCAACGCAGGGGACGCGGGTTCGATTCCTGGTCCGGGAAGCTTCCACATGCCATGGAACGACTAAGTCCATGTGCCACAACTACTGAGCCTGCGCTCTAGAGCCCGTGAGCCACAACTCCTGAAGCCTGCGTGCCTAGAGCCTGTGCTCCGCAAAAAAGAAAAGCCACCGCAATGAGAAGCCCGCGCACCGCAACGAAGAGTAGCCCCCACTCGCCGCAATTAGAGAAAGCCCGTGCGCGGGAACAAAGACCCAACGACGCAGCCAAAAATAAATATACTTATAAAATAAATAAATAAATAAGTAATAAAATAAAAAAGCCAGTCAGCCTTCCCTGGTGGCGCAGTGGTTAAGAATCCACCTGCCAATGCAGGGGACACGGGTTCGAGTCTTGGTCCAGGATGATCCCACATGCCACGGAGCAACTAAGCCTGTGCGCCACAACTACTGAGCCCACGCACCTAGAGCCCGTGCTCCGTAACAAGAGAAGCCACCACAATGAGAAGCCCGTGCACTGCAATGAAGAGAAGCCTCTGCTCACCGCAACTAGAGAAAGCCTGTGTGCAGCAATGAAGACCCAACACAGCCAGAAGTAAAAATAAATAAATTTATTTTAAAAAAAAAAGCAAGTCTCCATCAACGGACAAATAGATAAACAAAATGTGGCATATCCATACCATGAAATATTATTTCGTGATAAAAAGGAATGAAGTACTGATACATGCTGTGATACGGCTGAATCTTGAAATCATCACACTAAGCGAAAGAAGCCAGTCACAAAAGACCACATATTATGAAAGGCCAGAATAGGCAAGTCCTATTTTTTCTGTCCTAGAGACAGGAAGTAGATTAGTGGTTGCTTAGAACTGAGACTGGGGCTGGGGCTGGGGAGAAAGGAGAGTGATAACTAGAGTTTATTTTTGGGGTGATGAAAATGCTCTAAAATTGACTGTGGTGATGGATGCATATATCTGTGAATATACTAAAACCATTAAAATGTATACTTTAAATGGGTGAATTGTGTATATGGTATGTGAATTATATCTCAATATGGCTGTCTTAAAATAAAATGAAGGGACTTCCCTGGTGGTCCAGTGGATAAGACTCCGCGCTCCCGATACAGGGGGCCTGGGTTCAATCCCTGGTCAGGGAACTAGATCCCACATGCATGCTGCAACTAAGAGTCTGCATGCCGCAACTAAGAAGTCAACATGCCGCAACTAAAAGACCTCCGCATGCCACAACTAAAGATGCCACAAGGAAGATCCCACGTGACGCAACTAAGACCCGGTGCAGCCAAAACAAACAAATATTTTAAAAATAAAATAAAATGAAAAAGCAAGTCACAGAAGAATATATATGATATGATTCCATTTATGAAGCACATCAAAAACAAGACCAAACAATGTATTGTGTAGGTTACATATTTGGTAAAACTGTAGGGAGGGAAAACAAGGGGATGATAAACACAAAATCTAGGAGAATGGCTGCCTCTGGGGTGGCAAGGACAGAGGCGTGGTCACGGAGGTGGGCCCAGAGGCCTCCAATAGTGTTGGGAATGATTCTGTTTCTTCAGCAAGGTGGTGGGTCACAGGGGTGTAATTCTGACATGAGAATGTCTTACAATTGCTGTCAGCAGATGGCAATGATGACATAGTTGTCATTGCCTGGAACATATCTTTTTTCTTTTTCAAATTTTAATTTTTCAGCTGTGCCGTGAAGCATGGGGATCTCAGTTCTCCAACCAGGGATCGAACCCGTGCCCCTTGCAGTGGAAGCACAGAGTCTTAACCACTAGACCGCCAGGGGAGTCCCAATGCCTGGAACATACCTTAATACATTTTTTTCATTTATATTTTCCTTTTTATATATGCACAGTTACCCAGGCCATAAATCTAAATCTGAAAGACCTCTTTCAGCGAGTATAAAATTTAAAAGTCTAAGTGATAAGAAGAGTACAAAACAGAGAAGAGAAGAGGGGAGAAAAAGCCAGCTGGGCTGGGTGAGAGTAGAGGGCTGGGAGCGGGTGTTGAAGGTGGAGCCCAGGAGAACCTGGGATGGAATTAGGGAACCAAGAAAGGAGTCACTAGAGGTACAGCTGGGAATTACAAATTGGCCCCTCCTCAATGCCCTTCAGGAGATTTGAGTACAGGGTGCAATCCTCTTAAATTATTTACAGCCTGTTGTTGTGATTCTTCGCATGTGCTTCAGGTCAGAATTGCAGGGGTCGAGGAGTCTACAGGGTTGCCATGGGCAGATGGCCTTAATTTAGCATTGATTCATTTCTATCTGCCTCTTTGCAACAAAAGCAGCAGAAAAAAGGACCAGAGGTGAAGCAGGCAAGTTCATTTAATCTCCCTGCATCTCATTTTCTTCATCTAACAAATTGGGCTCCTGATGCCAAGGGGCCAGGTGACCAGGTGTGAGACTGCAAAGATGCAACGAGAACACAGGTGAGGCACCAGCACAATTGCCTGGGACCCAGTAAAGCTCCAGAGCCGCCTACTCCCTCCCCCATAAATACCTGTGGAATCACGTGACTGTTTCAAATGAAATAATAGGGGTGCCCTGAAAGCAAAAAACCTCTCTGAGTGCACGTTGTTACTGCTGTCTTTAATTTCACATGCTTTACAGGCCTGAACTTGATGAAGGAAAGGTAATAACAGCTTGTCCAAGAAACTTCAAGTATTTTACGCCTTTCCCAAAGCTCTAATGCCGGAAAGGGAGTTGGGCAGGGAGACAATTTTAGTCCATCTCCCTTAAAGGTGCTGCAGAGAGAGGGAGGGATGACTCACTGTTCTCTAGCTCTACCTGAACCGCCAAGGCCCAGAGAGGAGGGACCAGCCTCGGGAGCGGTGGGGTTGAGGCTTCAGCCCACGTGGTTGGACTCCTAAGTGAGCGCTCCTGGCGCCATTCAGCTGTGCCTGATGAGCTGATGACGGGGGCACCAGAGCTGTAGATACAGGGGTGTAACTGTTAGTAAACCAGGCCTATGGTCATCTGCCTCTCCACCTGCGGGGGCTGTTCTGTCAAATGGATGGGGCCCTGGCTGACCCAGCAGAGAAATTCTGTGGGAAAACTTCTCAGCCCAGCTGACTGCTCAGTTTACACTGACAGGTTGCATGAGCTGTTACTGGCCCCTGTACAGACACAGGGTTACCCCCACACACACTCCTTAAAAGTTACTCCCCCTCCCAGCCATGCTCTGCTCCAAAGAGGCTCCTGATTACCTCTAGGACTTTCCACAGGGTCCAGGACAGGTGGGAAACAAGGTCTCAAGTTCATTTGCACTGGATGCATACAACGGGGGTATCTCTGCACAGGCTTTGAGAATCACTTGTATTTCATCCCCACCCACCGTGGAATCTTGCCCTTCCCCTCCCAGGAAAAGCCTGCCTTTGTCCCCACTGCCTGACAGCCTCTTTTTGTGATTCCTAAGCATGAATTCCAACTGTCACTGGGGGGAGTGCCACCTTATTTGAACATGTCACTGTTTCCTGCTCACTCGCCTGCCTAACCACCTACACTCACCTGCTTTTTAACAATGCACTTAAAGAATTTCTCCACCAATTTCCTCTACTCCTTCTAATTGAACTTGTTTATTTGACTTATCTTTAAGAGCCTGGTGGCCCCAGAGTCAGGGCCTGGCCCAGGCCTGGCTCAACAGTATTCCAATTTGGGAGCTCCCTGGAGGCCTAGTGGTTAGGATTCCGGGCTTTCACTGCCCTGGCCTTGGGTTCAATCTCTGGCTGGGGAACTGAGATCCTACAAGCCACGTGGCACAGCCCCCAAAAAAGAGTATTCCACCCATCTCCAGTGTTGCCCAGTCTGCAGTGCAGAGTGACAGTAGGCAGGTGGGTGGGCAGCCCTGACCCCTTGCCTTCTCTTCCCCACCAGCCTGGAGTCCTTGCCGACACTGTCCCAGTAGGCGCTGCACAGCCAGCCTTCCATGCTGATAGCACCCAGCCCCCAGAGCAGATACATCATCTAACAAAATGTGGAGCAGAAAACGCACAACCCTTACTCTGAAGGATTGCAGGGCCTAAGAAGAAAGATACATCTTGGCCTGTTAAGCTGCCATCAGTCAGCCAGAAGGCCCTGCACTGGGGGCTGGGGTTGAGAGTTCCAGGGAAGATTCTACCCTCGTCAAATTACACACCCGCTCCCCACCTCACCCCCAGGTTCCTGGGCCTCAAAGGGCCTCAGAAGTGCTGGCTCCAGATGCCCTGGAGACCCTTCAGAGAGGATTACCAGGACTGTTCAAACAAGATGATGGATGTGAGCCAGGCCCTCGCACAGGCAAACTGCTGGTATTAGGATTATTATGACTATTATTCAGGTAAATGCTCTGCAGGCCTAAAAGCTAGCAAGGGAGAAGCAAAAATAGCTGATGCAATAAGCCCTAAAGTGTGCTGCCCTCTTCTGGAAGTCCTAACAGTACTGAAAACAGAAAAAGGGATTCTCGGAGCTGAAACGTCTCTGGCCCTCTGCAATTCACCAGCTGCTATTCGCACTCCTTAGGACGAGCTAATGGGGTCCAGCGCCAGAAGTGATCCTAGTCATCTCAAGGAGACCCCCTGCCTGGGCCCCTACGCTGAGCGGTGCGCGCAGCCAAAGCCAAGGCCCGGAGGCTACTTTCTACTTTTCAAAAACTTCTCTCAGCTAAGATCCTTCTGCAAAAGGCTGTCTGCTGCAGGTGGGACTTCTCCTGCCCTGGTGGGCGGTAACGAGCCTGGGATGGCTCAGGAATCCAGTGCAGCCGCAGCCCGGACCTGCCTGTGGGACGGTGGCTCTGTCCCCGCCCTCAGTGTCTCAGATCTGAAATGACAGCCCTTCCACCCTCCTTTAACGACTGCCTTGAAGCCAAACGGGGCAGGTGTTCTAAATGCCTCCCACTCTTCTGAGCAACAACTGCAGAGAAATAAAAAACTGTTGGAATTACAGACTGTCCTCAGCCAGTTGTATGGAAGCAGGTGTGGGAGGAGCTTTGCCCTCAGCCTCCAGGAAAACCAGAGAGACAATCCTGGCCTTTGTGCAGCTGGGCCTCCTGGGAGGGGAGCGTGGGCACCAGCAGTGCTGGGGATGAACTCCAGCCCTGCTGAGGGGACGTTTCTCCTCCTCTGCACTCCCTCAAGGGGCCAAGTGGTTGTAATGTGGACCCCAACCTGAGGCAAAACGGGGTGAGCCTGGCGTAGGCCAACCTACAGGAACCCCGTTACAGTCACCAGCTTTGATGTAATTAGTGGAAACCAACCAGAGGCAGCTTTTCAAATTACTTATATTTGTTACAGGATTATTCAACTCAACAAAGATTACCCAGTATAAAATTATCTAAACTCTTTTTATGTAAAACACACACCTTTCTTTGGAGTTGGGGTAAAAGGCCACACGTACCTTAACTTCTAGGTGGGTGTCCGGGACGGCGGGTCATCCCCTACCCCAAGCTGGTTGTAGGTTTTATGTACCTGCAAATTAGGCAACCAAATATATTCATGTAAATAGGATAAGATGGCCTGCATATTAGGATGCTGGCAGACCTCATGAGCTGGTACTGAGTCATAATTCATACACTCTACACAAATGGGCTTTAGTCTCCCTTAGCACAGAACCAAAATGCTAAGGTCAGTCCCATTAGTTCTTCTCAAGCTGCCCCTTCCCAGCAAGTTCCTCAATGAGTGGGAAATGAAACCGGATGCTAATCAGTTCTCCCCTCCCCCCAGCCAAGGACAGAGCTTGTAAACATCTGGAATGCAGTCTCCTACACTGTCAGCCTTCCTACATCCCTAGCATGATATCCCCTGCAAACAACTGCACAGGGCTGCAAAAGGATCTCGAATGGTAATGGCAAAACACGTCCCCTACCAGAAGCCCATATGGACTGGTAGAGCTGACCCAGAATGGGCCAATCATTGTACCTTATCCTCCTGCCATAGCAGTTGGTTCGGAAAGGGATATCTGACCTAATTAGAGCCAAACATAGGCTTCCCTGAGATGAATTTAGGAGACTGGGAGAGACTCTCCTTCATCTGGAGTCGCCAAGCCAGGAGGACATGAGTCCAGGGGAACCACCAGTCATGGTGCCTGCGATGAAGTAGCACAGCAGGGGTAAGCTAGGCCAGATGGAGAGAGAGAGTGTCCCCGAGAACTTTGTTTGAGCAACTGGATCTACTTGTGCCTAAAGTGACAGCAACCCTGTTATATCAGCAAATAGAATTTCTATTTTCAAGAAAGTTTGTTTTTTCTGTCAAACCCAGTATTTCTGATAATGGAATGGTTGTATATTCATGCTATTATTTTCATACCTCCTCAGGGTGTCCACATAACATTTATAAGTGTTC
This sequence comes from Lagenorhynchus albirostris, assembly GCF_949774975.1. Taxonomy (NCBI): domain Eukaryota; kingdom Metazoa; phylum Chordata; class Mammalia; order Artiodactyla; family Delphinidae; genus Lagenorhynchus; species Lagenorhynchus albirostris. The sequence continues at coordinate 23,213,266 of NC_083096.1, read as the reverse complement.
ACTGACTTACTAATTAAGGGTGTATACAATAGCTAAAGTTTTTCTACAACCATGGTTGCCCTCCAAGGCAGCTAAGCTAACCCCTGTGGGGCCAGGACACAGGACAGAGTTCCATGGACTGTAGGTTACCGAAGCTCCCATCCTGATCTTTTGAAACGTGTACAGAAAATGTCCAGATGTCTCCTGGACAGTCTTATTACCTATAAACTTATCGTTTGCCATCTTGGCCAACCAGGTCTGTGTAGTCAGATTAAAAACAGGAAATTATTATTAGGATGGGTCCGCTCATCTCGTTGTCCCTCTTTTATGATCACCCAGAACCTAATACCAGCAGACACAATCACGATCATGATAATATTCCACACCTACACTTTTCTTTTCTTTTCTTTTCTTTTTTTTTTTTTGTGGTACATGGGCCCCCCACTGTCGTGGCCTCTCCCGTTGCGGAGCACAGGCTCCGGACGCGCAGGCTCAGCGGCCATGGCTCATGGGCCCAGCCGCTCCGCGGCGTGTGGGATCCTCCCGGACCGGGGCACGAACCCGTGTCCTCTGCATCAGCAGGCGGACTCCCAACCACTACGCCACCAGGGAAGCCCAACACACCTACACTTTTCTAGGTATTTTAACATATGTTCTGGTTATTCAGTTCAGGAGGCTCAAATGTCCTCAATTCACCAGGGATGATCAGGCCTTAGCAAATTGATTTAACTGAAGTTCCAAAGAAATGACTTGGGGAACCAGAATGACTATTTATTAATTTAGAATGAGGAACATGACATTTAACATTTAATTGACAAGATCGGAGAAACTACGCTGTCCGCTGTGAACATTGTCTTCTTGGTAAGAAAATCTACTTGAGAAACTGAATTAAGGAGGCCATTGAGTAAATATGAAATGAGACTAATGGTCTTGGATAGTCACGTTGTTTATGTTTCTCAGGGTGGAATAACCAGATGACTCATTCTTGTCCAGTTGTCAGAGGGTCATTTCCACAGATCAGCCCACCCCCTCCAACGGACAGAGCCACTGACTTCCTAAGAAATCCTTCCATGTTCACATAACAGTTCCCTTCTCCCCCTTCCTCTCTGTGTATTCAAGTTGTTCTCATCATTCAAGGTCAATTTCAACAAAAGACTCAGAAGAAGGTAACCAAGAATGGGAAGGATCTAGAACCATCTCTGGTTGCCCACCCCTCCCTCCTAAAAGAACTCCAAGTTTGGAGTTCTGAATTCCAGTATCATGCTCATCCCATGCAGCCCACGAGCTTCAGGGGAAGTTAAACTATCACTAGCTTTAGGAGCTGGTCTGATGAGTCTCCGGGTACTCACATCTCCCTTGAAGTGAGTGGGTCCAGCAAGGGCATGCGACCTAATTTAAGCCAATGAGGTGATGGCTTCTGGGAAGTTAGCCTCACGTTCCTCCTGTGAAAATTCTCCTATTTGACCACGAGACTGAATTTGGGCTGCCATCTTGCACCAGCCTGAAGAAGAATCCAGCACCCAGAGGAGGGCTGAGTGAGAAGCTCACAGAGAAACAGAGCCAGAGGCTCTGGAAGGTGTCCACCCTGACATTGGCCCCCCGCACTAGGGCTTGAGTATGCAAGACAATAGCTGTCCTTATTGTTGAAGTGAGTTGAGCTTTGTCTTTTATTACCTGTGGCCATAGGCAACCTAGCTGAAACATTCTCTCATTTGAGGATTATCTGGAAAGCCAGGCATGTTTGTTTGGTATCCTGGGGCAGAGCACAGTAAGCTCATTTCCTTTAACAGTTATTTGATTAGGCTCTGAACCAGTGTAGGTGGATCAATGACCCCGCCCCCCCACCCCCACCAGATCCCTAATTAGTTAACTCACATGATTTATTTACTCCTACTCTTAAAGCTTGTCCAAACCCAAGAGAAAGAGAAAGGAGGAAAAGGTGAGGTAATATGACTGGGGCAGAGGAGGGTCTGAGAGTTTTACATAGAACGGTTTATCAAATGAAAGGTTCAGGGAGCCTGTGGCGTGGGTAGGTCCTCCAGGCCTGGGCTGGGATTCTGCTGCCCACTGGGAGATGGGATGAGCACCGGGGAGGGAGGAAGTAAGAGTAACATCATTCTAAAAAGCTGTCCAAAAACAGCCCCAAGGCCCCCAGAGCCTCACCTCTCCATCTCCCGATTCCTGCCTCACCCTTCCCAGATAAGACTGCTTCAACCTTTCTTTAAAGCACAAAGTTGTTAGGGAACCTTTGACCAAAACCACCATCTTGGCCAGGAATGATGATAACCGCTTGCCTGACTTGCCTCACAACGGGAGGTCCCTCTAAGTAACAGGGTGAAGGAATCGGGAGAATTCGGGAGGGTCCAAAAGGAGGCAGAAGACACCAGCGCATAATATGTCCTACCAACCTCTCAGAATTAGAATCCTTCTTTTTTTTTTTTTAATGTATTTATTTATTTATCTTTTTTTTTTTTTGGCTGCGTTGGATCTTCGTTGCACACAGGCTTTCTCTAGTTGCGGTGAGCAGGGGCTGGTGGCTTCTCTTGTTGCCAAGCACGGGCTCTAGGTGCGCGGGCTTCAGTAGTTGTGGCACGTGGGCTCAGTAGTTGTGGCTCGCGGGCTCTAGAGCACAGGCTCAGTAGTTGTGGCGCACGGGCTTAGTTGCTCCGCAGCACGTGGGATCTTCCCAGACCAGGGCTCGAACCCGTGTCCCCTGCATTGGCAGGCTGATTCTTAACCACTGTGCCACCAGAGAAGTCCCTCAGAATCCTTCTTGCTGGAATCCATTTTGGCTGAGAGGTGTGTGTGCCACCAGGAAGGACTCTGAGTCAGACCAAATATGGACCAAGCAAGATGATTGGCCAGAGACAACCCGGAAACTAACCTCGTCACCATAAAACCCGAGACTGAGAGCCACGTGGCAGAGCAGTTCCCCTGCGGTCCCTTACGCCGCTGATCTCCGCCCCGGCGCCCCTTCCCAGTAAAGTGTTTTGCTTTGTCAGCCATGTGTCTCCTCGGACAATTCATTCCTGAATGTTACACAAGAGCCCACTCTCGGGCCCTGGAACAGGTCTTCCTTCCTGCAACAAAATCATTGGCTATGAATAATCACCAAACTACCTTTAAATAAAATTTAATATATAAATATTTTTATACATAAACATAAATCAAAATATTGTAATGAAGGACAGACAAGGTAGGACTTCCCTGGAGGTCCAGTGGTTAAGATTCTGGGCTTCCACTGCAGGGGGCATGGATTCGATGGCCGGGGAACTAAGATTCCCACAAGCCTCGCGGCACAGCCAAAAAAAAAAAAAAAAAATGTACAAGGTAAAACAAAGCTGACTCGACAATGTATGTAAGCCAGTTATGGGAAGAAACTTCCATTTCATAAAACCATTAAGTGAGAGACTTTACATGACATGCAGTCAGAGAGCTTCCCCTGATTCTACCATGACGTTTGGCCTGGAGAAGAGAAGACACTGAGAGAAGACACGGCAACAGTGGTCTTGTAGAGTGAGCGCTGACTTGCTGTGTGGTCTCAGAGGGCAGGACTAACCCCAGGACAGGCTACCTCCCAAGCTTTCTTCTCCCTGCTTCCTGCCATCTTCCCGCAGATCACCAACCGTAACACGCGGGCTGGCAAAAACAGCTTCTTTGTGATTGGTACAGAACAGGCAAAGTTATTGGTTCACACTCTGATGCACAGATAGTAAAAATGGATTCCAGGGCAAAATCTTCTGTGAGCCCCTGCCTGAGCCTTCCCACCATCAAGGGAGAGGAGTCTGGCTGAGCAAGGAGGAGGTTCTCAACAAGTGAGAGAGAAAGCAAGTGTGTTTATTCAACCGGGAGGAGAGGCTGTTTAGATTAAGTTTGGCTGAAGTGGATTCTCTGCCCTGGGAATAGCCTCAGGCAAGTATAGATTCCAAAGTAGCTGAATGGGAGCAAGCTGCAACCCTCTGGCCACCCTTCCCTTCCAGGCTGAGCACTCACCAGGGCCCCATAGCCCTGGGGCCAAGCCCACTGTGAGGGGAGCAGGGGGGACCTCATCAGCCTTTTTAGTCACCAGAGCTTAGCCTGCCTGAGACTCCAGCTTTGGTTTTTGGTTTTAAAAATGTTTTCTTTTTTTTCCCTCCTTTCCTTTTCTTTTTACAGATTAATGATTTCTTCTTTTAATTAAAAATGTGCATGTTCAACTTTTTTTTTCAAATTCAAGCAAAACCATGTAGGAAAAAATCCTACTACCTGCTAACAACTAGAAATGAATGGAGTTGGGCAAGACCTTAAAACAAATGGAAGGACACAAAGGAAGGCTGAAACTGAAACTGCACAACTCAGATTGGGACTTGAACCCACTGTCTTTTAATTGAGATCACACACCTGGTCTCAGGACTTAATGAAGCTCATCACAGAAAGAATTCAGTGAGAAACAAAGTGATAGGTAAGAAGTGGATTTATTTAGAGAGATACACATTCCATAGACAGAATGCGGTCCATCTCAAAAGGTGAGAATGGCCCTGGGAGAAACACACTCCACAGAGTTTGGGCCATCTCAGAAGGCAACAGGCTCTGAAATGTGGGATGGTTATGTTTTTACGGGCTGGGCAATTTCATAGACTAACGAGTGGGAGGATTATTCCAACTATTTTGGGGAAAGGGTGGAGATTTCCAGGAACTGGGCCACCACCCACGTTTTTGCATTTAATGGTCAGCCTCGGAACTGTCATGGTGCCTATGGGTGTGTCACTTAGCATGCTGATATACTGGTATTACAATGAGCATATAATGAGGCTCAAGGTCTAGTGGAAGTCTATTCTTCCGCCATCTTGGACCTAGTTGGTTCTAATCAGTTTATGTTGTATCTTCAACAGCTATGTCATTCTTTTCAAGGTTGTGCCCTGCCCCTTTCCCTCCTGTTTCATTACCAATGGAATATTATGCCACTTTTTGGATAAGAAGACTCATAATAAAAATATCAATTCTCCAAAATTTAATTTACAAATTTGAGGCCATCCATTAAAAATACCAAAAAATACTATTTTTTTTAACCAGACAAGCTAATTATAATGTTTATATGAAAAAAGGAACAGGAATATCTAGGAAAATGCTGAGGAAAAAAAGCAGTGACGGGTGATGAGGCCTCCCAGATATTAAAACATATTGTAAAACTTCAATAATTAAAACAACTCAGACAGACCAATGGAACAGAAGTGAACATTTTTAACGGGCCCCCAAATATAGGAATTTTGTATATAACAAAAAGGCCTTCTGTCGATGGGAGAGAAGATGAACTATTCAATAAATGGAGTAGGGAAAACTAGGTAGTCATGTGGAAAAAATAATTAAATAGGAGTCATGCCACACAACAGCATAAGACCAGGACAAATTCCAACCAGATTAAATGTTTAAATAAAAGAAGAGAAGGAACCATAAAATTACACTGAGCCCAGTTCATTCACCTCCCAGGTTTGGGCTACTGGCTCTGTGGAGAACACTGGCCACTGATGCCCTAGCCTTGTTCCCTGGCACCATCACTATCGCAGTCTCCAGGATGTTACCCAGAAGATTGAGTTCACCTCTTGGTGGCTGTTAAGCCAAAAGACACAACCAAGCCAAAGATGGGAAGATGGAAGGACTTACTACTCGCAGCAAGTAAGGGGAGCTCCAGGGACCCTTCCCAAATCAGTGTCTCCCCAACGGCAAAACTGGGGAAGCTTTAAGCTAAGGGAAAATGCACATTCACAAAGGGCTTGAGCAGAGGAGAATGCAGCATAGAATTGGGGCACAGGTTGCCAGAGTCTAAGCTTTAGTTGATTGAGGTCACGAGGATCAGGAAAGGTCATTCCATTCTCCACCTGGGTGGGGGGGGTCTTAGTTCCTGCAGAACTCAAAGATAGGTATCAGATTGTTATGTAAATCCCTTGAGGAGGAAGTAGAACTCTGTTTTTTTTCCCCTGAACTATTGTTTCTTGACTGCTTTTCCTTTGTTTATGTATTCCCTCACTTCCCTTAAGACCATTAATTACTGAGACCTGTTCAAGGGCAAGCATGTGGCCAGGCTTAGATCACAAAATGACTTAGGCCAAAAAATGGCTTCTCTTATGTCAAGAAAGCCATGCCTGGTTCTCTTTCTCTGGGGACCCACTAGTTTTCAGTAGGGGTCTGGCTCTGGGATAGCCTCCACAGTGACAACACAGCACTGAGAACACGGCCAACTCAGTCAAACCCACAGAGCCTCTGACTCCTCCCGCCACTTCCAGATTTAGATGGAGCTTGGGGCTGTAAGGTGTGAGACTTGATTGCCCAGAAAGGCCACAGCCCGGAAGTCCAGAGCAATCAATACCACCACTTTTTTTTTTTAACATCTTTATTGGAGTCTAATTGCTTTACATTGTTGTGTTAGTTTCTGCTGTATAACAAAGTGAATCAGCTATATGTATACATATATCCCCATATCCCCTCCCTCTTGAGCCTCCCTCCCTCCCTCCCTATCCCACCCCTCTAGGTGGTCACAAAGCAAGGAGCTGATCTCCCTGTGCTATGTGGCTGCTTCCCACTAGCTATCTGTTTTATGTTTGGTAGTGTATACAAGTCCATGCCACTCTCTCACTTCATCCCAGCTTACCTTTCCCCCTCCGTGTGTCCTCAAGTCCATTCTCTACGTCTGCGTCTTTATTCCTGTCCTGCCCCTAGGTTCTTCAGAACCATTCCTTTTTTTTTTTAGGTTCCATATATATGTGTTAGCATATGGTACTTGTTTTTCTCTTTCTGACTTACTTCACTCTGTATGACAGATTTCTAGGTCCATCCACCTCACTACAAATAATGCAATTTCGTTTCTTTTTATGGTGGAGTAATATTCCACTGTGTATATGTGCCACATGTTCTTTATCCATTCATCTGTCTAGGGACACACCAATGAGAGACAAGAGTCAGGAAGGAGCCAGCGGATCATTTCTCTCCCTTCCACCTCCAAGGGGCTTTTCTGAAGCATGTCAGCAGAAGATCTGCTTGGAAGCAAACTACTATATTTCTTGTGAAGGCATGGCCAGCTTGATGACATACTACCTTGTTCATGCTTTCCTGCCTACCCTCCTCAAACCCCTTTTGCCCTCTCTCTTGCTGCTCTGGGATTGCATCTCCTAATAAAGCATTTGTATATCTTTGCCTCATACTCTGTTCTCTAGATCACCTGGGCTAAGACATGAGAGAAGAAAGCATGGTAGACTTCCATTGTAAACTTGGAATGAGAAAGGCCCTTCTAACTATGACTCAAAATCCAAGAGCCATAGAAAAACAGATTGGCAAATTTAAATACATAAAAATCTTCTGCATGGCAGAGAACACCATAAGCTAAACCAAAGGCAAACCACAAACTAGGGGAAGTAATTGCAATTCCTATCTTAGACAAAGGGTTAATCCACCTAGTGCATATAGGCCTCCTAGAAGTCAGTAAAACAAAGACTCACACCTCAATAGAAAATTGGACAAAGGATATTAATACACAGTTCACAGAAAAAGAAATACTAATGGGTCCTCAGCATGCGAAAGGATGCTCAATTTCATACAAAATAAAAGAATGCAAATGAAATCCTCACTGAGAAATATATAAAGAACTCATAACTCAAGAAGACAACTCAATAAAAAATGAGAAAGAGATTTGAAAAGATACTTCACGAAAGATACAAATGGCCAATAAGCACATGAAAAGAGGCTCATCGTTAATCATCAGGGAAATGCAAATTAAATCTATGATTAGACACCACCATATACCCACTAGAATGGCTAAAAGTTAAAAGACTACAAAGTGTTGATGAAAATGTGAAGCTATTAGAACTCTTATGCTTTACTGATGGGAATATAAAGTGGTACAACTACTTTGGAAAGCAGTTGGCTAGTTTCGTAACAAGTTACACATACACATAGGGTTAGGGTACAGTTTAGGGTATGGCTACGGGTTAGGGTTAGGGTATGGGTTAGGGTACGGGTTAGTGTTAGGGTACGTGTTAGGATTAGGTTACGGGTTAGGTTTAGGTTTAGCATTAGGGTTAAGGTTAGGGTTAGTGTACGGTATAGGGTACAGGTTAGGGTACGGCTGTTTTATATTACTCAGAAATTCCACTTCCTTTTCTTTACTGAAAAAAAATGAAAACATATAAACACAAAGAGATTTATTTGTACATGAATGTTCATCGCTGCTTTACCCATAATTGTCCCAAACTGTAAACAATTCAAATGTTCACCAACATCTCAATGAAAAACAACACAACTTGGACATCCCTGGTGGCGCAGTGGTTAAGAATCCGCCTGCCAATGCAGGCAACACTGGTTCGATCCCTGGTCTGGGAAAATCCCACATGCTGCAGAGCAACTAAGCCCGTGTGCCACAACTACTGAGCCCAGGCACCTAGAGCCCATGCTCCGCAATAAGGAGCTTGCCGCAACTAGAGAAAGCCCACACACAGCAACGAAGACCCAACGCAGCCAAAAATAAATAAATTTATTTTAAAAAAAAACCACAACCAAAAAAATGTGGCATATTTATTCAATGGACTAATACTCTGCAAGAAAATAGACTGAAGCGTTGATACATGAAACATTGTGGATGAATCTCAGAACTGTGCTGAGCAAAAGAAGCCAGTATAAGACGATACACATTGTATGATTCCATTTCTATGAAATTCTAGAACAGGAAAAACTAATTGATTAATTAAAAACTAATTAATGCATTTATTTATTATCACTAATTTATAGTGATAGCTTTCAGAGCAGTGGTTTCCTGGGAAGGCATGGAGAAGGTGTTGATTAAAAAGAGGCATGAATGCACCCCAGTGTTCATTGCAGCACTATTTATAGTAGCCAAGACATGAAAACAACCTCAGTGTCCATCAACAGATGAATAAAGAAGATGTGATACATATGTACAATGGAATACTACTCAGCCATAAAAAAAGAATGAAATAATGCCATCTGCAGCAACATAGATGGGCCTAGAGATTATCATATTAAGTGAAGTAAGTCAGAGAGACAAAGACCACATGATGTCACTTATGTGTGGAATCTAAAATATGACACAAGTGAACTTATGTATGAAACAGACTCACAGAGAACAGACTCATGGCTGTCTGGAAGAGAGGGGGTGGGAGAGGGATGGATTGGGAGTTTGGGACTAGCAGATGCAAACTATTATATATAGAATGGATAAACAACAAGGTCCTACTGTATAGCACAAGGAACTATATTCAGTATCCTATGATAAACCATAATGGAAAAGAATATGAAAAAGAATGTATATATATGTATAACTGAATCACTTTGCTGTACAGTAGAAATTAACACAACATTGTAAATCAACTATACTTCAATAAAATAAATTTTTTAAAAAAGAGGCATGAATGAATCTTTTGGAGCAATGAAAATGTTCTATATCTTAATTGGGGGTGTTGGTTCCTCAGGTATATACATTTTTCAAAACTCTTTGAAGTATACAATTAAAATGAGTCCATTTTATTGTATGAAAATTTAGTTCAATAAAGAAGATTTAAAAACCATACTGAGATACACATCACCTATCAGATTGACAAAATTCCAAAAATCTGATAGCAAATTCTGTTGGCAAAACTGTGGGGAAAAGTCACTCTTGACAGTATACATTAGTACAACGCTTACAGAGGGTGATTGGCCAAATTAATAAAAATTACAACTTCATATACCCTTTGACCTAGCAATTACACTTCTAGGGCTGTATCCTACAGGAATACTTGTGCATATACAACATAATGTATGTACAAGGCTTTTTACTGAAACATCATTTGGAATAGCAAAAGTCTGGAAACAACGTAAAGGCGTATCAATAGGACACTGTTTTTAAAAATCATGACACTATCATGTTCTATCACAAAGGGCAACTATACAAACACTGAGGATGCTCTTTGTACGGATAAAGACCTCTGAGATATATTGTTAGGTGAAAAGATAAGCTACAGAGCAGCGTGTACGTATAAAAAAGGGAGAAAATAAAAGCTTTTTTTTCATTTACTTGTACATGCATAAAGAAACTCTAGAAGTGTACATAAGTTGTTATAATATAGGATACACCAAAAGATATTATCATGGAAAAGAGGGGGCTCTGAAGGGGAACAGGGAAGATGGATCTATAATGAAGACTAATTACTGATTACCTTGTAAGTGTATTTTTTAGTTTGGGACCATGAGATATAATAAGTATTCAGAAAATTCTATGAAACAGTTTTGAACTTTAGCAGTACAGAAAAATGCAAAGAAAAAAAAAAAGAAAGAAAGACAAAGAAAAAAGGAAGGCGGGGAAAGGAGAGGGAAAAGGTGAGGAGAGAAAAGTCTCCCAGTCTAAGGGCACCACAGACCGCAGTAACATTAGGTGACCACCGGCACACACAAAGAGAAGGGTTTGGTCAAGGTCTCTCCCGGCTGTGTGTCCCGGCTGTGATACCCCTCCCCAGGCATAGCTGGGAGAGAGCCTGCATGGTGGGAGCCCTCTCAGGCGTTGTACACATAACCAGTGTCTGGAGGCCATAGGGTCACTTCAGCAAGAAAAGCCAAGCTCTGCTAGCTCGCTCTGTCCCATCTGTCATGCTCAGATGCCAGCCATCTTCAGAAACCCGTTATTTCTGCTGTTCTCCAGGGGCACCTCAGGTGTACTACAGAACAAGTCCTGGCTGTCATGTGCCAACTGCCACTCTCCCTTCCTCTCCTGCTCTCCTGGTGCAGGTCCCTCCAGCAACGGCTACTGTTGGCGCCTTGGCTGACTACCAAGGTGTGAAGGTGTGCTGCTGCTACTTCTGGGACTAAGTGCCCCCATTAACTCTGCTGCTACTTCCCATGCTGCCACTGCTGGTGTGGCTGATACGCTGGACTCCTCGGGCTGCCCAGGCTGGGCAGTGGTCTGTGGCAGTGCAGGAACAAGTCTCTTTCTGGAATGTTTTCCAGAGAGGTCCTGAAGCAGCACTGCCTGTGCACTGATGACGTGGGAACATCATAGTTGATGCCCCGACACCCATTCCACCCAAATGAATGGTCTAATCCAGTCCCAGGGATTGCATCCACACGTCCCATCTGGAGCTGCCAACATTGAGGCTGGCCTGCTAAGAGACAGAAAGAGCCCTGGAATCAACAAGCCTGAGGGTCTGATTAGCTGTAAACTTTTCTGTTACATGAAATAATAATATTGTCTAGGTCATTTTGAGTCGAGGTTTCTGTTTTAAGCAATTGGAAGAATCCTAATTGATTCCATTGAATCAGAGAATTTTAGTGAGTATAGCTCTTCACCCTCGCTCCCTCCTTGGTCCATGGGGAGCAGAACCGGTGAAAATCCAATGACAGATCTCACACTGGGCTCACTCCCCCTTGGACAACCAGAAGACCATGCCAGGAGCAACTCCAGCTCATAGGCAAATGGCACTGGGTGGGTATGGGACCATGACTTCACACCTGTGAGATGGTGAAAGAGCAAAGGCTTTGGAATTTTGACCTGCACTCAAATCTCATTTCTGTCACGTGCTTGTTCTCCACCTCCAGCAAATTGTCTGCCCTCCTTAAACCTCAGGGTCTTACCTGTAAAATGGAGAGAATATAATAACTACCTCAAAGAGTTTATCCATCCATTCATTCAGTCCCTGGATCTTTTTTGAGTACTGCCCACGCGCCAGCATCCTAGGCACCAGGAGACAACCAGGAAAATTAAATGACACTTGGGGTGAAATCTGTTCAATAACCTTCTTTTTCATTGAAGTCAGGGAGCTGTAATCTCTTGGAGGTCAGGAAACCAGGGCTGGGAAAGTTGAGGGAGGTGTCTCCTGTTCCCACGGGCCCAACCCACAGCAGAGCGGCGACCCCCAGAATGTGTAGACCCTCACTCCCCCTGCCCGGCACCAGGACCCGGGGGTGGGGTGGGAGAGAAGCTGGACCTCGCTGTCCTGCGGCCTCCAGACACCAGGGAGCGCTGCGAGCCGGCAGGGTGGAGGCAGAGGACCATGCTGCACCCCGACACCTTGGGGCCAGGGAGCCAGACCCTGACGGTCCCCATCTCCACCCAGACCCATGCTGGGAAAGCTGGTGGCAGTAGTCGTGGAGTAGGGTGGGGCCTACGATGGTGAGAACCCATCCTTCAGAGGCAGCGGCTGTGAACCTGGGCTCCAAGGCCCTGTCATGATCCCATTAGACTTCACTTACAAAAGCACAAAGTCACAAAATTACCAAGCATTTCAAGGGCAGCCACTGCAGAGCATTAAACCGAAAGCGTGGGAGCCCTTCTGCCCGTGGGCCCCTGTACCAGCCATGTGCTGTCACCCACGAGGCCAGCCCTGATTTGAGGCTCTAGTTATAGGTTTTCAGAAAACGCTTGTTAATTAATTTGAGCCTCTCTGAGGGTTTAAAGCAACTGGAAACCTTGGATGAAGTTTGTTCATTTTGCTGGACTGAGGTAGTGCTTTCCTCCACGTGTGGTCCCATCGGCCCCCTAGGTTAAAATGCAGATTCCTGGGTCCCACCCCAGACCTCCTTAATCAGAATTCTGGGAGTGGGGCCTGGAAATCTTCATTTCTAGACCTCCTCATCAAGGTTCTTCTAGGATGTAAAGATTGAGAACCATTGAAATCAGGCAACGAGAGAAATCGTGGGGTCTGATGATGGACCCCTCCCTCTATGTCCCTATTCTGCCATGGGCTTCACCTGCCTGGGACCTTCCTACTTTGTCTTGCATCTAGAGGTGGATATGGCGTCTCACCAGCTCACCAAACAGGGCTCCTGGGGAGGCCGCTCTCTCCAGCTCTTCTCAGAACCTTACATGCTGGAGCCAAGGCACCTGCTTCACAGGATTCACATCTTGTGAACGTAACCCAAGTCCTGGGCTCGTCAGCCTCGAGACTTCACTGAAGAAGTGTTCATTCAGTTCTGCCATCCATTCTCCTCTTTCCTCCACATCTCCTTTTCTCCTCCTCTAGTGCTGGACACTCAGCGATGGGAGGGTTTAGGGTGGTCATGAAGGTAGTGACCTGGGTGTCAAGTGTGAGTCAGGGCAAGCCGCATGCCCACCACCTCTGCTCGGTTCCCTGTCAAGGCATCTAGTTGGTTCCACCTTCCCGAGGACCCAGGCAAAAAGAGCCTGGGCTATCTGAGCCTTGGGCTACAAGGGCTCCCAGACTGGGCTCCATCAACACCTCAGACCCCTCTGAGCAGCCAAGGGGGAGGGAGGAGGAAAGAACAAGCATGGAGGCCCCCCAGAGAAACACTTCATCGCCCATTGAATTAATTTTCTCAGCAGATGTCTCCTTGAGTTTTATGAAAACCTGTTTGCATCTGATAGACTGGAGCAAATCAACAAGGGAAGCTGATACTCCCCGGGGGCTCTGCCTCTGCAGAAGGGAGTGGGTTGCTTCCCACAGACTCCCCAGCAACTGCTCTAAAGCTTGTTACCACCAGTCAGCGTTCCCTCCTTTCCTGTTACTGCAAATAGGCTGGGTTCTGTCTAAGAGCCGGGGCCTGACGCTGGTCAGACTCACCATCATGGATCCCGAGCCGTCTCCATCACTCTGAGGGGACAGCCACTCCTTGGGTCCCCCTGCCTTGTCTATACATGGACAGTCAATGCAGCCCCCCACCCAGGGAGGGCCCTGGGACCCCAGTGTTCCTCCCTGCTACAAGCCCAAGATGACAGAAAACCCCACAGCTCTGTCCTAGGCTCCTGCTTGCCCCTCTGGAAGGAAGACGCAGAGCCCTGAGGCTCGGCTCCAGGGGTAAAAATCTCCCACCACCGGCACCCCAGCCCAGAGGAAGATGTTGGGCAGAGTTCACCCTCAGAGCCCGAGGAAATTCCCAGCCCTGCCAGAGGTAAGCTGACAGCCCCAAACCAAAGCTTGGATGTCCCTCCACTGGGATAACCTAATTAAACTTCCATCCTTGTTCAGCGCTGTCTCCAGCAGGGCCGGTGCTTTCATTAACATGGTGGAGTCTGGAGCCTGCAGCCGCCTGCCAAGCCTCCAGCTAATTGCAGATTGATGACAGCCTCTGAGCGAGGGGTAAATAGGCTCTGCCGGCAGCCCTCCCGCGGTCGACACCATGTTCATCATTCCAGCCTCCCTTCTGATGGACACAGTGGTAATCCTTCCTCAGGTGTCAGGTGCCTGAACAGGGAAAAACCCAACCATACCCTCCAGGCCCCCACTGCCCTCTGTGCAATTCCAGGATGTGCAGGGCAGAGTCCAATTCTTAACCAGAGGATGTGGACAACGCACCTCCTCATTTATAGGTGGATATATATTTTTCACTTTCACTTACGTGTAAAAAACCTCTTAACTATGTCCAGTCAGAGTAGGGACTCAATTTAACAATTAGTCAATCCAGACCGCAGCATGTGTACTGTGAAATTTTAAGAGTGCCAAGCAAGGGCTATCTAACCAAGCAGTGGTTCTGTTACAGGTGCTATGGAAATCCCTCCACCAAGATACAACGCCGGTTTGTGTTGGGATTACCACTGCCTTCTCTGGGCTATCCAGAATCAGAGCTGGGGACCCCAAAAGGGGCTACCCTTGGGGCATTAAGATGATGCTCCTGGCTTGAGGCCCTGTGTTTGGGCATCTGACTGTCTGGTGAGTGGGAAAGATCCCCCGCCCAGGGCTCAGATGAGGAACTGCTGCCCGGGGAGCCAACTGTGATCGAGGAGCAGACCAAGCACGGACCTGGCTCCCCACCACCATGCCTGACCAGCTCTCTCATCACACGCCTGTGAGATCCCACAGACAGGATGGCCACGTGGGAGGAGTCCGTGGTCCATAGCTGATGTCCCCACTGAGAGTTCCTGGACAAAGGCCCAGACACTTGCTGAAGGAGAAGGAGAGCCATCTTTAAAGATGTGTCCCAGTAAGCGCACCCTCCTTGCTCCCCCTTTGCCTCGCAGGGACTCCCACACCTCTGTCATGAGCTTGTGACTCCAAAAATGTCAAGACAGCAACATTGAGCCCCCAGTCGGGGCCACAGCTTGGGCCCCAGGCTGAGGAGCCCTTCTCATCACGTCCCTGTCCTCTGCCCAAAGCCATAGCTGCAGTTGGGGTATCACTCAGCGGGGTGTAAATAAAGAGTGACTGAGGGCTTCCAGCCTGTGGAAGTCCCAATTGTCTGTGTCCTGGGGGCTGGGAGGCCGTATCCTTGTTTCTTAGGAAAGAAATGTCTGGCTCAGTCCCTGAAGGGCTGCTATGGGAGGTGGCATTTGAAACACCCCACTTTTATCTGGCTAACCTCACACTGCCCGCCCTGAGAGGTCTCCACGCCCAGCTCACCCGACCCTCGAGCGGTAGCCCCTGCCTGCCTGTGGGCTCCACACCCCAGACAGGGGTCTTGGGTGCCAATCTTCCAAAGAGGAAAGTCAGGGAGCGGGGGCCCTCCTTGCTGACGGTGGCACATGCCCCCAGCACACTGCCATCTGTCTCCTCCGCCTCAAAGGAGGCTCTCCCCTTCCCTGTGCTCACGCACCCCCTGTCTTTCTCTCTAGGGGCTGAGAGTCTCTCTGGCCTTGGCTCTCGGCCGAATGATTGAGCCCTTTAATTTCTTCACCAGGAGATGCCTTTACAGCTCCGGCCTCTGTAATTCACACGGCAGCAGTCTGCTTGGATGGGTATAATTCAGTGCTGAGAGGGCTCTGGGATGTGCTGCTTGAGATAAAACTGCTGGGAAGGAGGCTGGAGCAGCAGAGCGGGGAGAGGCCCTGCGGGAGGTGGGGATGGGGTTCCTGCCCCAGCTGGGGGCTGGCTTAGTGCATTTGTGCGTTAGAATCGCCTGAAGGACTTTAAAAATGATGCTCCCCCAGTCCCACCGCAGCCCAATCAAATAAAGCATGGATGTTTTAAAAAAGCTTCTCTGGTGATTCTAAAGTTCACCCAGAGATGAGATCAACAGGCTCAGCTACAGCTACTGGGGAGGGAGAGAGAGGATGGGCCATCCCCGGTTGAAGGGGTGTCAATCCCACCACCCACCTCCCCCTTTAAGGCCAGAGAACAAGGGGACAGGGGTGTAGACCCTGGGCGAGTGCCCCGGGCTCTAAGGGAGAAGGTTGGCCTTGCAAAGCTTGGCTGGAGGCGGAGCGGCGGGGGGAGTCCCTGATGCTCAGATGCCCCAGAGAGTAACCGGAGGAGGGGGCACCGAAGTAACTGGGCCTCTTGCCGTGCTTCCTGACCTCACATCCTGCTCCCCGAGCCCTCACCCCCACTCTCATCCTCTAAATCCCCCCCCTGCGCGAAGGCCCAGCTCAGATGGTACGTCCTATTCATTCAACAGGCAAATACATAGCACCTACTGTGTGCCAGGCCCTGGTTTCTGGGGTGGGAAGTGGAGGCATGGTTCCAGGCTGAAGCTGCTCACGGCAGAGGGACCCTGGGAATCACAGCTCTTCATATGGTGCAGTAACCGCCATGGGGGTGCTGGGAGCCCAGGAGCAGGGCTCTTAAATCAACCTAGGGGTCCTCCCAACGGGGCTTGAGGTTTTGGGGGGGGATGTGACACTTGAGCGAAGTTTTAAGGGGCAACAGGCTTCCCTGGAGGCTTTCTCAGACTCCCACAGCCTCGATTAACATCCCCCTTTTCCCTGTGACCAATGCATGGGCACCTTCTCTCCACCAGGTGTCCCGTAACAGATGTTTTGTGGCTGCATCTGTGAACAGAAGTGAGGTGCTTGGGTGGGAGGAGGGTGTCTTACTCACCTTGGGTAACCCCAAGGCCTAGTAGGTACCTGATGAATGGGTGTTGAACTAAATACAGCCCCGGCTCACTTTCTTTTTTAAATTATTTTACTTATTTATTTTTGGCTGCATTGGGTCTTCGTTGCTGTGCGCGGGCTTTCTCTAGTTGCAGCGAGCGGGGGCTACTCTTCATTGCAGTGTGCGGGCTTCTCATTGCGGTGGCTGCTCTTGTTGCGGAACACGGGCTCTAGGCACGTGGGCTTCAGTAGTTGTGGCGCATGGGCTCAGTAGCTGTGGCACGCGGGCTCAGCAGTTGTGGCACACGGGCTCAGCAGTTGTGGCACGTGGGCTCAGTAGCCGTGGCGCATGGGCTTTGTTGCTCTGCGGCATGTGGGATCTTCCCAGAGCAGGGCTCAAACCCGTGTCCCCTGCATTGGCAGGCAGATTCCTAAACACTGCGCACCCAGGGAAGCCCCCCGCTCCCTTTTGTTGGAAAGGGAGCAGCACAGCAAGGCTTCTCCCGCAGCCCCATCCTCAGGCCTCTGTGACGCCAGGCCCTCCGCCTCTCTGTGCTCCGAGCACAGCACAGGCAGGCGGGGAGGGCATGTTCAATGGAGGTTACTGGTGCTGGGGCCGCTGCGGACCCTGAGGACAGCCGGCAGAAATAAGGGGTGGGGAGGGCTGTGGGCCTAAGGTGGAGGCCAGACGCTGCCCCTGCAAGGAGGGCAGGATGCAGGCGGCAAGGACGGCCCCTCTGGAGGGCACCGAGTGGACAGGGCTTCTCACCTGGGGGGACCAGGGCCAACACCACAGATGGGCTCCAGGGCTGTGCACGGTTCACAGAAGGGATAAGGGACAGAGAGAGAGACTGAGCAGGGCCTGGAGGTGTTCTGTGAAGAACGGGAGAAAGGAGGAAAGAAAGCACATGAGGTGTGTGGCAGATTAACGTGAGAAAAAGGTCCAAGTGGAAGAGAGACGCGAGGCCTGAGGCCCCTGGCAGACCTTGACTGGTAGCCCTGCAGCCCTGCCAGTGGGAGCCCCAGATCCCCTCACAGGACAAGCCTGCCTGGGCCTCAGCTCCTTCCCCCACCAGAGCCAGAAGTGTGTAAGGATCACATGGGGAGATTTTTCAAAATACACTAGCTCAGGCCCATCAGTCCCAGACGTTTTGATCTGGGCAGGGGCCCAAGATGTGTATTTGAGGGGGAATAAAGGAAATTAATACATGTAAAGTGCTTAGAAGGGCTCCCATAAGCTCTCAATAAATCTTAGCTGTTTTATTCATTTGTTTCCAAAAAGCCTCCATATTTTGAGTATCTGCACTGCACTGGAAATGCCAACACTGATAAGCCAACCCCTCTGCCATCTTACAGAAGGAGAGATGGAAACTAGGGAATTCAGGGAGTGCTAGATGCAACCTTCCATCGAGGCCTGTCTTTCCTGCCTCCAGACCCATCCACTGCTCTCCATCCGCATCACGCAGAGCCATGGTCCAGGCCAGCATCCCCTCTCACCAGCACGGCCCCGACAGCCCCTGTTTTTCTCTGCCTCACGTCCTGCAACCGTTCAACCAGAGAGATTGTCTAAGGGCACGTCTTCCTCCTCTCGTGCCAGTCCCCAAATCTCTTCTAGAGCATGCCGCCAGGAAACAAAACAAGACGACCAAACTCGGATGGATTAGATCTTTCTTTCATCAACATCAGGCTTAGTTGTGCAGTTCCAGTGATGCATGTGTAGGGGGTGCGTATTGGACACCATCTAGTGGACAGTAGGACAACTTCTTTCCAGGCTATGGAATGAACTCCCCAAGCCCTAGTCAGACTTCTAATATCAAAGATTTAGTACATAGCCAGATTTTCAGAGCAAAGATTGCTTTGACTCCACAATACGGTCAATGTAGCAAAGGTGACTTACAGCCTTCTCGGAAGGCCCTGGCAGTAGGTCCAGGGAAGGGAAGGTTAGGGTTGTTCCACACAGAGGGTGACCTAGCCTCAGGGCTGGCTCTGACGCTAAATGCCTGACCGTGAGCAGTTTTCCTAGTGCCCAGGGCCTCCGTTGCCTCATCTGTAAGCAAGCAGCTTATACCAGATGAATTCAAAATCCCTTCCAGCTCTAACAGCCTATGGTCCGATTAGATCACATTCCTCCTGCCAAGCACAGGTCTCCTGGAAATGGGGTGACCGTACCATTTATCATCCAATCCAGGACAGTGTCTTCCAAGAGAAATGCTAAACCAGATGGACACCAGCACTGCAGGTATAAGTTGGACTGTCCTATGCAAACCAGGACGAATGGCTGTCCACCTATAAAGAGGCAACTCTTTGGAACCGTCAGTCATAGGATGAGGGCATACACTCATAACCTCAATGCTTCCCATGCTTGCCCCAAGGATAGAGTGAAGAGGGAGAGAGTCCCTCTTTCCAGAGTGCCTTGGTTTGGGCTCCCTCAGAAGCAAACCTGACACAAGGATTTTGGTGATGGTTTATTTCGGAGTGGGAGGGAGGTGCATAAGAAGTGAAACAGAAGAGGGAACATCACCAAAATAGGCTGCTTTAGGTTCCCTCTGAGGGCAATGGAAGCTTAATCCAGATGGGAAACCCTGGGAGCTTTAGAATCATCCCACCCCCAGGGCAAGGGAGCTGCGGTATTTCTAGTCGTCAACCAGAGCAGATCCCAGCTGCTGGAATGGAGGTGGGAGCATGCTGAATAGAGGAGATGAGGGAACATGCTGGGAGCACCCACAGAGTCTACTACCCTGGGCTTTGGGGACGTTTTCATGGTATCATATAGGCAATGTTTTCAAGAGAAAAGAAGGAAGGAATAAGAGATAGCTTTGCCTCATACTTATTTAATAAAAAGCTGCGGCTTGGGCTTCCCTGGTGGTGCAGTGGTTGGGAGTCCGCCTGCCGATGCAGGGGACACGGGTTCGTGGCCCGGTCCGGGAAGATCCCACGTGCCACGGAGCGGCTGGGCCTGTGAGCCATGGCCGCTGAGCCTGCGCGTCCGGAGCCTGTGCTCCTCAACGGAAGAGCCCACAACAGTGAGAGGCCCGCGTACCGCAAAAAAAAAAAAAAAAAAAAAAAGCTGCGGCTCATACATGTACAATGAACCCACAAGCATCCCCAAACACACCACCATCACTGTCAAGAGGGAAGGATTCTTCCTCACTCCTGATGGGAAAGATTTTCTAAGCACATTCTTGGCCTTTCTTTCCTCCTTAAGGATGCTGGAAGTGGTCCTATGGGGTGATATCCAGTTCCCCCGGGCCAAGGACACTTGCCCCTCCATGTCCCTGTTTACGCTACAGACAGACCCCAGAGGGACAGCACTCAGCAGACAGGCACTGAAATGGACAGGGTTTCAAACCCCAGCAGACAAACCCACTACAGGTAGAGTCAGACTGTTCAAGGGCCGCGGGCTCCCCAACAGGTTCCTTCCCACCTCTGTGGACAGACCAGGTCAAAAGTGTTATGGAGAGCTTCCATCTAGGTTTGTTTGGTGGTGGTGTGTTGTTTGAAATTTTTTATTATGAACCATGTGAACGTGTATACTACGTGTAACCCTTTTAAAGAATAATCATAGTCATGTACTCATCATCCAGCTTGATAAATAGAATTACACCAATAACTTTGAAGCTCTCTGAGTTGTATTTCCCTCTATCTTCCCAGAAATAACCGCTATTGAATATGTGTTAATCATTTCCTTGCTTTTCTTTAATGTATCATAACATATGTGTGCAATATATTGTTTAGTTTTCCACTGTTTTGAATTTTATATAAGTGGATGCAGTCTAAATGAATTATTCTCTGACGTTTTTCACTCAGCATTGTGTTTTTGAGATTCATATATATTGATATGTAGGCTGTAATTCATTCAGTTACATTGCTGTATAGTATTCCATTGAAAGATGGGTGGTTTCCATTTGGGGCTGTTATGAACAATCGTACTACCAACATTTTTGTAATGTTCTAGTCTTTCTGATGCTCATGGGCAAGTATTTTTCTAGCAATGGAATTATGGGTCAGAAGGATGAACAAGTTCAACTTTATTAGGCAATGGCTGGTTGTGATTTTATTCTGCACTGGGATTGGCTCTAAATGGGGCAGTCACCGTTGGTCATTTATTTTGCAAATATTTGTTGAGTTCTCTTTGTGCTGGTCACTGTGCTCGGTAGAATTTCAAAAATGAGCCAGATATTGCCTTTGTCCTCAAGGATTCACAGGTTAGAGGGAAAGCCAGCTATGTGAGCACATTATTATAAAACAGGATTCAGCACATGGTTAAGGAGAGTCCATGAGTTTAGTCTAGACTCTGGGCAGCTTTGAGAGAAGCCCTCTTTGGTTGTGTCTCCAGGGCACTGTCCCTGGGTCTGGAGAGGGGCCTTGCCCTCCATGCCGCATCTGTGGTATAATCCAGGTGACCAAGCCGGTCTTGGGGTTGACCTGGCTTCCTGAGTCTCCATCATCACTGGTTGGCTCACTGCTGCTTCTCTATACCCTTGCCCACACCTTTGTCTCGCAATAAGAGAATGCTTCTTTCCAGAACACTAGCCCTCGACTCACATAAATTAATCTTGTTCCTTACTGGGGCAGAGCGGGGAAAGCCTGGCTGGAACAGCGGTGCTCTCTCCACTCTGCCCTCACTAGCTGGGTGACCTTTGGGAAATCACATTACCTCTGGCCTCAGCTGTAAATGCAGGAGACCAGACACAGCTCCAAGATCCCTCCCTGTTTAAAAAGTCTGGGGGTGAAGAGTGGGGCTGTTGGGCTGCTATTATCGTATTCCAGGGAATTAAATTCGACTCATTTATTTCTCAGTAAGTCAAATAACAAATCACACTACAATAGTGTTCTACTGTAATTCAAACAATCAAATCTTAAAACATGAAATTATTTGTGTGTATTTAGTTCTAACTAAATTTTCTGCCCTCTGAAATTGTACAGAAAGGAGAATCACTGATTTTGATGTTTTTTTTAAAAAAAGAATAGTTATTGAACAATAAATCATAACAGTTGAAAGGCGCCTCTGTGTGAATGCGGTTAGGAAATCTTCACTCTGATGGGATTATGCAATGATTTCCAAACGAGCTCTGTTTCATAAACACAAAGATTCCCAACTGCATCGTAATGTAACAGTGGCTCGGGGAAGCTATGACCCTCTTGAATTGGGAAGCTACCCGTAGCTTTAATTTCTTCCCTTTCCTCCTTTATATGTTTTGTAAAAGAACAAAGGAGTAAAGTAAGATCGGCTTAGTCACTAAGAGAACAGGGACAGAGATCTTCAAACTAGAAACAAGGGAATGAAAATGTACATTATTTGTGGCTTTGCTCTCACTGGAGAAATGAGCTTACTGCCAGCACTTCAGTTCCTGCATCGGCCCCACTACAGACCAAGCTTTGATCTTCATCTTTCTAGAATATTTCAGTCCATCCCAGCAAAGCCCTGTTCTTGACAGAAAATCATCCTGCAGGACCATTGTGTGGGCTTAGCAGGGAACATAATTTTCGGAGGCAATTGTGAGTTTCTTTATGTCAGCCTCGTGGTTCAAAATAACAAGGCTTATTTGCTTTGTGAGAAATGCGCCCAGGAGGCACGGGCACAGGCCAGGGCTCAAACCCGCCGGCTGAACTGCGTCCTCCTCTGAGGGGCTCTGCTTTTCACCAGGCCCTGTTGGACTTGCCCTCACGTCTTTAAAGGCAAGTCAAAAAAACGTTTTTTTACATGTTTGTATATGTATTCAATCACTGATTCATTCATTCAGCAAATGTTCACTAGGTGCCTACCGTGTGCGGATGCGAGGCTAAGGGGAAAGAATACAAAAGAATTCATGTGTTAAAACTTACCTCTGTGGCCAAGTAGGAGAGCTGTGTTATTCACTCACTCATTCATTCATTCACAGGGCACCGCAGGTATAGTATGAGTAAGATTCTCAAGGAGGATTTACAGTTTAGTAGGAGATGCGATTGGCACGCTGAGGGTCACTGAAGGGGGCTGCCTTCCATTCATTCATTCGTTCACTTCTAGAGAAGTTCTTTTTTCTAAATTGCCTGACCCAGGTGTCGCTTTGGAATGATCTATGTTAAGTATTGCCAAGCACTCAAAAAGTCCAGAGCCCCCCATTACCCCTTTTTGAGGTGAGGCCTCCAAGGGTTTCCTGCCTAGGACTCCTTGGTGTGCAGATCTGGTACTGGGGGGTGGGAGAGAACAAAACTGCAGAGGCCCAAGGAGACTCTTGGGAGAAAAAGGCAGCCCCCAACCTCTCCACCCACGCGCCAAAACTTCTCTGACTGATTGAAATGGTTCCATCCGAGGTCCACAGCAACAATGGCCTTGAGGGCCCCGAAGATGCCAGGGCTCAGACTCATGGGGAGGGGTACTGGTTACAGCACGACTGTGGACTGTATATTAAACTAAACAACTAGACTGTCGTGGAGATTCCCTGTCCCCCACCAGGGGCCCCAGGAGGGCTCCGGGCTCAAGGTGCTCCTTCAGCTCAAACTACATGCCTTCCTCTTGCACGAGGCTTAGGAGGAAGTCTTCAAAATGAGGGGGAGCTCTGACGTCATCCACGTCGCCACATTTATGCCAGGCACTGCTCCAGGCACCAGGGGCCCAGCAGTGAACAAGAACTAGATGCACAGAGGGCCTGCCCGAGGGCGCCTCCCTCTGGGGTAGCCATCAAAACGTTAACAGAGCAGGAGTCTTGCTAGATTTCTCATCCTCGAAGTCATGTGGCTTTGCTTTGCTTCTACAGGCTGCAAGTATTACTTACATAATCAGGAAAAACAACAAGGCTGTTTATATTGTGGCTTTTTAAAAAGGAAGACAAGAAAAGGATGGTGATGCCACGTGTGGTGGAGGCAGCCATGGAAACAGCCCTTCTCCGCCTCTCACTCCGCACAGACCCCTGGCTTCAACCGCACACCCCAGTCTCCCACCATCATTTCTGTCTTCCCTCATCGTGCAAGAGCATTATTTTTGTCTAGTCTCGCTCTGTTAATAAACCAGGCAACATAATGTATGGTAAAGAGCATTTGGAAGTTAAGAACAAACAGGGAAATAAAGTAAGATATGTTTATATCATTTAAAAAGAACTATGGGGGCTTCCCTGGTGGCGCAGTGGTTGAGAGTCCGCCTGCCGATGCAGGGGACGCGGGTTCGTGCCCCGGTCCGGGAAGATCCCACATGCCGCGGAGCGGCAGGGCCCGTGAGCCATGGCCGCTAAGTCTGTGCGTCCGGAGTCTGTGCTCCGCCAACGGGAGAGGCCACAACAGTGAGAGGCCCGCGTACCGCAAAAAAAAATAAAAATAAGAACAGAAGTACATGGAGGTGTGGTCACCCGGTGGAATAGTACATGGCAATCTGATGAACAAAGTGCAAACACACACAACCATGGGGTGAATCTTAACAGACGTAATGGTGAGCAAAAGAAGGCAAGCACAAGAGAACACAGAGTGTATGTGCCCATTTGCATGAAGCTTAAAAGCAAGCAAAACTATAAAGATAGGAGCTAAGCAGTGGTTGGTGGGAGGTGATAGCGGGGAAAGGGCATGATGCCTGTAAAGAGCTGCGAATGTTCTGTATCCTGAATTGGGTGGTGATCGTGCAGGTAGATTCACTCAGTAAAATTCATCAAACTGTTCGCTCAAGATGTGTGCACGTCACTGTATGTTGCTCTTCAGTAACATCGTTACAAGCAAAATCAGGAAGTCATTAGAGTCTCAGAATTTAAGGGATTGTGCGTTTCCTCACACTTTCCCAATTTCCAATGGATATTGTTAGTCTCGAGCACTGCTAGAGGAAGTATAAAGCAGTACAGCCTCCTCGAACAGCAATTTGCCAGAGTCTCTAAGAACGTTTATCTCATCATCCCACTTCTAGGATTCATCTCAGAAATCATAGCAGGGGGTGTACAAAGACACACGTGTAAAGGTGAAAATGGCAGCATTATTTTTAAAACAAAAAAAAAAAACAGTAGGCAACAACCTAGGTTTTATAAAAGCCAACTGAATTAAGGGGAGACAGACTGAGTGCATGTCATCTAATCCATCCCACCCCAAATCCATGAAGTTGGAGAAGAAATATATATATATATATATATATATATATATATTTTTTTTTTTTTTTTTTTTTTTTTTGCGGTACGGGGGCCTCTCACTTTTGCGGCCTCTCCCGTTGCGGAGCACAGGCTCCGGACGCGCAGGCTCAGCAGCCATGGCTCACCGGCCCAGCAGCTCCGCGGCATGTGGGATCTTCCCGGACCGGGGCACGGATCCGTGTTCCCTGCATCGGAAGGCGGACTCTCAACCACTGCGTCACCAGGGAAGCCCGTGGCGAAGAAATATTTTAAAGTAATGAATAAGCCCATAATAGCACAGGAAAACAAGAAAGCTTGCCATCAGTGTGTTCTGATCACCTCCCCATCACCCGATTGGTGAAGGAGGCATCCCCTGCCCTAAACAGTAGAGATGGCTAAACACGTGACAGCTGACACTGGGCAGGTGAGGACGACAGCAGTTTATTAATCACCTACATCACAGCCCGGGGTGTAGGATACCCCACACCAGGAAGGGCCACGCCAGGGCTGCACTTGGGAGCAGAGTGAACAAGCAGTGACTGTCAGAGGCAGGCTTTGTAGTGACGAGAAGGTGGGGTGACCTTTGGTTCCCACGGGAGAATGTGATTGGCTTATTTGAGCAAATTTTCAGACTGGCAGGAAGGTGAAACCCCTTAGGGTGAGGCTGTGGACAAAGAATATCGCCTGCCTTTTCGGTAAACAAGGATGTTGTAGCCTTCAAGCCCTCAGCCACTGCAGCCACCCGTGATGGTGCACCCTGAGGGGATTCAAGATGGAGAAAAACAGGATACTTGCCCTAGAGAGTTAAGGCGCATATCAAAGACATAAGCCCAGACTCTTACATCTTCCCAAACATAGAAAAGTACTAAATTCATTAATCTGAGATGTCTGATTTTTCTTTAATTAACAATAATCTTTTTTTTATTTGTTTGTTTTTGGCTGCGTTGGGTCTTCATTGCTGTGCACAGGCTTTCTCTAATTGCGGTGAGTGGGGGCTCCTCTTCCCTGCGGCGCACGGGCTTCTCATTGCGGTGGCTTCTCTTGTTGCGGAGCATGGGCTCTAGGCATGAGAGCTTCAGTAGTTGTGGCTCGCGGGCTCAGTAGTTGTGGCACACAGGCTTAGTTGCTCGGCGGCATGTGGGATCTTCCCAGACCAGGGTTCGAACCCGTGTCCCCTGCATTGGCAGGTAGATTCTAATCACTGCGCCACCAGGGAAGTCCCAGCAGTAATTTTTTGATGTTCAACTGCCTGTGTTTTGGGGTTTTGTTTTGTTTTGTTTTTTCAAAAACCCCTGTATATCCTGGCTCCTCCCTTGTCTCTTTCGGACAGGCCCTCAGAGCTACCTGAGGGAGGCTGGCTGCCTCCTGGGCTTAAGTCCTCAGTAATGCAGCAAATAAAACATAAGTCTCAACTTGTAGATTGTGCATTTTTTCCAGTCAACGAGGTTCAGGTGGGTGGGGTACTGCTGGTCCAACTGTTAGAGGAACTAGCTAGTGGGGAGCCTTTCCTATCTAGGGGGGGACACACTGGTGAGAGCCGGGGAACTCAGGGTTGGGCCCTGTGAGGCCCAAAGATGGCAAAGCAGCATGTGGCATCCCAGACCTTACAATACACAGTGGACCAATACCTCAGGAAATCCCGAATGGTAGAGAGCAGGTAGGGTCGGATGTGTGGGGAGACCCGCAGATGACACCACAGGAGAAGTTGCCGCAGGGGCAGGACTGGGTGTTGGAGGATGGAGAGAATGACAAATGCCCACCAAGCTGAGAAGGCATCTTGAGACTAAAAACATGAGGCAGGGAGCTCCGTATTATACGGTCACTTACTCACAGGGTGGGATCAGGACCGGGTAGACAGCAATCAGGAAGCATTTGTAGCAGCACTCTGCACCTGGGACAATTTTATAGTCAACCTAGAGAACGGAGGTAGGTGCTTGGAAACAGGACATGCATACCTAAGTCAAGATTTATGAATGGGTAACTAGTCTCGTGGGCGCCAGGAATACATCAGCAAAGGTTTTCATCGTTGTCTGGGGAATAACAGAGCATAGAGGCTACCTGGTCCTAATGATTATAAAACAATATCTATTAACTGCGAAGCCCTTGACAACAGAGAAGTGATTCACTGCACAGTACAGTCCTGAGCAGGATCAGCAGAAGGACAGGAGAAACTGTAAGTGCTCAAGATGGCATCAGTTATGCTAACAGCCATACAGTGGGTAAGGAAGGCTGCACACCCAGACAACAGCTGAGTGGAGGAAGAGGGATTCAGGGGCATCAGTCAAGGCTACGAGGGCACATCTAGGGTAGATGTGGGGACTGGAGAGGCTCTCATGGCTCCAGGCTTCTGCTGACCCCAGGAGGGTTGTGGGAACTCCTGCAGGCAGAAGACAACCCACGAGCACCCCCATCGCAGGGACATGTACCCACCCTCACCTCCCCCCACCCTGCTTCCCACACACAAAATCACCAATCATGGGCCATGGAAGACAAAACCGGAGATGAACATATATATAACCTCAATACACAAATCAGCAGATGACCAAGAGCCACTAAACGTTTGAAGACGGCCAACACAACGAAAGCCGCACACAGGAAAACCCAGGGACAGCTCTGGCTCAGAGTTCGGGGGATTGGTCACGGCGCCCTTCTTCCCCATGCCTTGATTCTCTAATAGGGGCAAGATAAATCTTATCTTTGGAGGAGATGGAGGTCGGGGGCATGGAGGAAAGAACAGCCAGGTAAGGAAACGGCAAGTGACCCTCTTCAGAAGTGGAAGGCAGAGGTTGGATCCTTCTGCCCCAAGTATTCTTCAAATCCAGATTTCTGGATCAGACTGACAAAAGAGGAGATTCCTGGAAATGCTGTCCGGAAGTCCCAGACAGTTGCAGGACCCGAAACTGCCTTATCAATATGTAAGCCAGAGAGGACCATTGCCGCCAGCTGGCTATCATTGAAAGGCTCAGAGCAGTCCTTTTATTAACCTCACGATTATACAACCTCAACATTTTACCATTTGTGCTTTTTTGGGGGGAACCCTTCCTATACTACTGTAGGGTCTATAAGTACCAAACTCATCAGAAGAACTAACACCTAAAGAAACACTATTTAAAAAGCAATAAATGCAAGAGTATATCCATAAAAACACCAAGTAGAGATACTAGAAAGTAAAACATGTAATGGCTAAAATAAAAAAGCCAATAAAAGGTGGAGTGGAGAGCACAGAGGACACAGCTGAAGCACTCATTAGTGAGCTGGGAAACTGAGCTGAGAAAATCTCTCACCAACCTGCAACAGGTTAAGGAAATAAACAGAAAGTTTTGAAATTGAGAGGATATTTCCAAAATGGAAAAAGGTAAATAGTCAAAGCAATGGTAGGGAAAATATTTTCCCAGAACTGAAGGCCCAGCTTTTTAGATGCAATGGCCACTTCGTACTAAGAAGAATGGTTCAGAACGAAACTGTAGCAGACACTGCCGGTTGTCCACAGAAGGCAGACACTGTTCCGGCCTTCTTTTGGGACCCAGGCTAGACTGCATCACCACCTCCCTTGTACCTAACATGGCATGTGACTAGTGGAATGGGAACCAAGTGCATATGTGCAACCTCTGCCTCGCTTGCTTGATAGGAAATCCCTGGGTGAGCTTTGGGCCCCCTTTGCGGTCAAACTTCCACACCACTATATACAAAATATCTAAACAACAAGTACCTACTATAGCACAGGGAACTATATTCAGTATCTTATAATAACCTACAATGGAAAAGAATCTGAAAAAGAATAGATGTATATATGTATGTATATAATTGAATCACTTTTCTGTATACCTGAAACATTATAAATCAACCATACTTCAACAGAAAAATAAAAAATTTAAATTAAAAAAATTTTTAATTGCGTTTTTTTGTGTCATCCTTCATCTCTTGATCAATTCTGACAGAGTGTTTGATTTTTTAAAAAACAACTTTTGAAAAAGAAGACTAAAGTTGAAGGGCTCACACTTCTTGATTTCAATACATATTACAAAGCTACAGTAATCAAAACTGTGTGGTACCAGCTTGAAAGCAGACATACAGAGCAAAGAATAGAATATAGAGCCCATAAATAAATCCTCGCATGTATGGCCCAAATGATTTTCAACAAGGATGCCAAGACCATTCAGTGGGAAAAGAACAGTCTCTTCAACACATGATGCTGGGTATCCACATGCAAAAGAATGAAGTTGAACCCTTACCTTACACCACATACAAAAATTAACTCAAAATGGATCACAGGCCTAACCATAAGAGCAAAAACTATAAAACTCTTCAGAGAAAACATAGGGGAAAAGCTTCATGAAACTGGATTTAAGAATGATTTTTTTGGTTATGACCAAAAGCACAGGCAACAAAAGTAAAAAAGGATAAATTAGACTACATCAAAATTTAAAACTTCTGTGCATTGAGGACACATCCAACAGAGTTGGAAACCTATAGAAAGGGAGAAAATATTTGCAAATCATATATCTAATAAGGGAGATAATATTCAAAATACAGAAGTCTTACAACTCAACAGTAAGAAAACTACTCAATTACAAAATGGGCAAAGGACTTGAATAGACATTTCTCCAGACATACAAATGCTGACAAGCATATTAAAGGATGCAACATTACTGATCATTTAGGGAAATACAAATCAAAACCACATTGAGCTACCATCTCACACCCTTTAGGATGACTACTATAAAAAAAAAAAACCCACAGAAAATAACAAGTGTTGATGAGGATGTGGAGAAATTGAAATCCTTAAGCATTGTTGATGAGAATGTAAAATGGTACAGCTGCTGTGAAAAACAGTATGGTGGTTCCTCAAATTTTTAAAAATAGAATTACCATACATACCCAAAATATCAATATATATTCTGGGTATATACCCAAAATAATTGAACATAGGACCTCGAACAGATATTTGTACACCCATGTTCATAGCAGCATTATTCACAATAGCCAAAAGGAAGAAGCAACCCAAGTGTCCATGGACAGATAAACAAAATGTGGTATATACATACAACGGTATATTATTCAGTCTTAAAAATGAAGGAAATTCTGACACATACTACATTACAACAAGGTTGAACCTTGAGGACGCTATGCTGAGTGAAATAAGCCAGACACAAAAGGACAAATACTATATGATTCCACACTTATATGAGGTACCTAGAACATTCCTCCAATTCACAGAGATAGAAAGTAGCATGGTAGTCGCCAGGGGCTAGAGGGAGGAACGAATGCGAAGTTGTTGTTTAATGGGTATAGACTTGCAGTTTTACAAGATGGCAAGAGATCTGGAGATTGAGTGCACAACAACATGAATTTAACACTACAGCTGAATACTTTCTCTTTTTTTATTAATTTTTATTGGAGTATGGTTGCTTTACAATGTTGTGTTAGCCTCCACTGCACAACAAAATGAATCAGCCATACACATACAGATATCTCCTCCCTTTTGGGCTTCCTTCCCATTTAGCTTACCACAGTGCATTAGGTAGAGTTCCCTGTGCCGTACAGTATGTTCCCATCAGTTGTTTATTTTATACATAGTATCAATAATATATATGTGTCAATACCAGTCTCCCAATTCCTCTCCCGCCACCTCTTTCCCTTTAGTATCCATACATTTGTTCTCTACGTCTGTGTCTCTATTTGTGCTTTGCAAATAAGACCATCTATACCATTTTTCTAGATTCTGCATATATGATTATATGATATTTGCTTTTCTCTTTCTTACTTCACACTGTATGATACTCTCTAGGTCCATCCACATCTAAAACATTCTCTTCAAAATGGTTCATACCCTTAAAAATGATTAAGATGGTAAATGTTATGTGTATTTCATCAAGTTAAAATAAATTTAAAAAACACAGCTTTTGGCTAGCTGATATTTTCTATTTTACCTTCATTTTTTATTTTACTGATCTCTGATTTCTGCTCTTATTTATTTTACTCTGTCTTTATACTTACCTTGAGTTTATTTTATTGTTTTTTGTCACTTCCCTGTTTTTTACCTATTTTTTTTAAATTGAAGTACAGTTGATTAACAATATTATGTCAGTTTCAGGTGTACAACAAAGCAATTCAGATATACATATATTTTTTTCAATTCTTTTCCATTATGGGATATTATAAGATATTGAATCTAGCACCCTGTACTATACAGTAAATCCTTGCTGTTTATTATCACTTTTTAAAAATTTTTATTGGAGTATAGTTGATTTACAATGCTGTGTTAGTTTCTGCTGTACAGCAAGGTGAATCAGTTATACACATACATATATCCACTCTTTTAGATTCTTTTCCCATATAGGTCATTAGAGTATTGAGTAGAGTTCCCTGTACTATACAGTAGGTCCTTATTAGTTCTCTATTTTATATATAGTAGAGTGTATATGTCAATCCCAATCTCCCAATTTATCCCTCCCTCCCTTTCCTCCCTGGTAACATAAGTTTGTTTTCTACTTCTGTGACTCTATTTCTGTTTTGCAAATAAGTTCATTTGTATCATTTTTAGATTCCACATATAAGCGATAGCATATATTTGTCTTTCTCTGTCTGACTTACTTTACTTGGTGTAGTAATCTCTAGGTCCATCCATGTTGCTGCAAATGGCATTTTTTCATTCTTTTTTATGGCTGAGTATTATTCCACTGTTATATATACCACATCTTCTTTATCCATTCATCTGTTGTTGGATATTTATTATCACTTCTTAAATATGGACATTATCTCACTCATTTTGAGGCTTTCTTCTTTTCTAATATAAGTATTTAAGACTATAAATTGCCCTTAGAAGGTCAATCTTGCTGGATTCCACAACTTTGAAACAAAATGTTTCCACTATCATTCAGTTCTGAGCATTTTAATTTTTTATTTAGTCTTTTTTTTTTAAAAGAATAACCATTTTTTAAAAAATCAAGGTAGGGACTTCCCTGGTGGTGCAGTGGTTAA
Organism: Lagenorhynchus albirostris; assembly: GCF_949774975.1. Classification (NCBI taxonomy): domain Eukaryota; kingdom Metazoa; phylum Chordata; class Mammalia; order Artiodactyla; family Delphinidae; genus Lagenorhynchus; species Lagenorhynchus albirostris. The sequence goes on along the minus strand of NC_083096.1, from coordinate 23,181,526 downwards.
GACTCTGGGCTCCCAATGCAGGGGGCCCAGGTTCAATCCCTGGTCCGGGAACTAGATCCCACATGCATGCCACAGCTAAGAGTTCCCATGCCACAACTAAGAAGCCATCTGCCACAACTAAGTCCCAATAAGACCAAATTAATTAATTAATTAATTTTGAAAATCAAGGTATAATTTACACACAATAAATTACACAGATTTTAAGTGTTCAGTTTGGTGAGTTTCAGCAGCTTGTAAACCCCCAAGTTATTAAAACCCCAAACAAGATGCAAAACATTTCCATCACCCCAGAAAGATGTCACATGCCCCTTCCAGTCAATACCTGCCCACCCACTCCTGCTGCAATTACTGTTCTGATTTCTATCACCAGAATCATATAGTATTAATACTTTGTAGTTGGCTTCTTTTACTCAATATGATGTTTTTAATATTTGTCTTTATTGTTATCAGTAGTTTATTCCTTTTTACTGCTGAGGCATAGTCCTTTGTAAGAATATAGTATAATTTGTTACCTATTAATGTATTAAAGGGTGTTGGGTGGTTTCTAGTGTTTGGATACTGTAAATAAAGTTGATATGATTCTTTCAGTCTTTTTAAGGAGCATGTTTTCATTATTCTTGAGAATATAGGAATGGAATTCCTGGATCATGGCATAGATGTACATATATAGTTTATAAGAAACTATCAAAGAGTTCTCCAAAGTAGTTGTTCCCTTTATAATCCCACCAGCAATGTAGAGGAGCTCCACTTCCGCTACATCCTCACCAACACTTGGAATTGTCAGCCTTTTTAATAGTAGCTGTTCCATTGGTATGAAATAGTATCTCATTATGATTTTAATTTGCACTTCCTGCTGACTTATGCTCCTGAGCTCCTCACATGTGCTTATAAGACATCCACACATTTTTTCTTTTTTTTAATTAATTAATTAAGTTTATTTATTTATTTATTTAGGCTGCATTGGGTCTTCGTTGCTGCATGCAGGCTTCCTCTAGTTGCAGCGAGCGGGGGCTACTCTGTTGCGGTGCGCGAGCTTCTCATTTCAGTGGCTTCTCTTGTTGTGCAGCACGGGCTCTAGGCGTGTGGCCTTCTATAGTTGTGGCTCACCGGCTCTAGAGCGCAGGCTCAGTAGTTGTGGCACACGGGCTTATTTGCTCCGCAGCATGTGGAGTTTTCCCGGACAAGGTCTCGAACCTGTGTCCCCTGCATTGGCAGTCAGATTCTTAACCACTGCGCCACCAGGGAAGTCCCATCCATACATTTGCTTTCCTGAGATGTCTATTCAAGTCTTTTGCTCATCTGTATTAGGTTGCTTGCTTGTTTAATGTTAACATATAGAAGCTTTTTATTGATATATAGTCTGGATTCAAATTCTTTGTCAGATACACCTGTTGCAAATATATTCTATAACTTGTTTCTTTGGCATCTTAATAGTATCATTTGAAAAGCACAAGTTTTAAATTTTGATGAAGTACAACTTACCAGTATTTTCTTTTACGGAAGCTCTCTTGATCATATAGACTGATACTTTTAAAACATAACTCAAGTTCTTTCTCTATGTCCTCATATCTTTGTGTTCAGACCCTCCCCAAGCTCTACCTCAGATGTTTCTCCAAGTTGAAGCACTCTAAATCATGGGTGTCTCCTTCAAATTCGTGTTTTTTCACTAGCATGTGGGTTTTTGAGTATAATAGTATTATCACAAGAGGGTTCCTCTGCCAGGCCCATCAGGATGTGCAGTTTCCACTTCCACTGACACCTCAACTCTCTCTGTGTTCTTGCCTTCTTTTTTTGTGTGATCAAAATGTGGAAAGCCCTCTGAGGCCTTGCCTGTTTTCTCCCTATTTTGTCTCTTTTTCCTCATAAGGTCTGACTAACGTCTACAGTTTATGGTGAATGTGTTAATTTGCTAGTTAATCTTGATGTCCGTATCTTCTCCTATGAAAGATATCCTTCCCTCTGAAGTCTCTCTCTGATCAATACTACACCATTTTGCTGTTGGAAAATCTGATGGCAAATTGATTCTTGTTTCTTTGTGTGATCTTCTCTTTCTTTACAAAGGTTTTTACAATTTTCTCTTTATTTTTGGTATTCTTACACTTCTGTATGAGTCTACGGGTGGGTTTTTCCTTTTCTTTTCTCTCTGGAATTCTGTGCATCTTAATGTCTTTCATGTTTGTTGCCTTTTTTTTTTAATTTTGAGGAATTACCTTCATTATGTCTTTTTTCCTTTTTATAATTTTATTTTTTTATTGAAGTAGAGTTGATTTACAATGCTGTGCCAATCTCTGTTGTATAGCAAAGTGACTCAATTATACACATATAGACATTCTTTTTTTTTAAATACTCTTTTTCATTATGGTTTATCACAAGATATTGAATATAGTTCCCTGTGCTATACAGTAGGATCTTGTTGCATTATTTCTTGAAATATTTCCTTCTCTCCATTTCCATTCTTCTCTTTCTGGGATTCCTATTATTCAGATATTAGCATTTCTATTTCTGTCTTTAATTTGGTAGGTGGCAATGCCAATACCCAAAACAATGCATTCTGGAGAAGGATCAGGGTTGTGGAAAAACAGGAAGAGTTCATTGTCTTTATTTTAAAAGTCATGTATTACTTGTTTAATTTAAAGCAACTCTATTTGCAATTAAAGTATTTATGGAAAATAAGAGAATAAACTTTTTCAAAAACAAACAAAAGCACAATATACATACAAAATCTGAAAAATATAGCAAAAACATAACTCAGGATAAAGTATATAGATTTAAATACACATTGGAAAAAAGATAAAAATAAGTGACAACTCAGGGAGGGAAGGAGGTTTGATGATGAAGCGGAACTTTCATCTTTTGTTCTGTACATGTTTGTATTCTCTAAATCAACCCTGCCCAAAAGAAATATAATGCAAGACACGTATGTAATTTTTAATTTTCTACTGGCCACGTTTTATTGTTTTATTGAAATATAGTTGATTTAAAATGTTGTGTTAATTTCTGCTGTACAGCAAAGTGATTCAGCTATACGTATACTGTGTGCATTTTTTTAAATTTCTTTTCCATTATGGTTTATCACAGAACACTGACTATAGTTCCCTGTGACTACTAGCCACACTTTAGAAAAAGAAACATAAAATTAATTTTAATAATATATTTTATTTAACCCAATATTCCAAAATAGTATCATTTCAACATGTAATCAATATAAACAATTACTTATGAGATATTTTACTTTATTTTCTTCATACTAAGTCTCCAAAATCCAACGTGCATTTACACGTACAACACATCTCAGTTCCAACGCACTGCATTTCAGGTGCTCGGTAGTCACATGCGGCTAGTGGTTGCTGTACTGAACACAGGTCTAGATATTTTACAAAAAGGATGTGTTTGTATACCATGTGTGAAATATGAAAACTCCGTATAGATAAAATAAATATAAATAACACTGTCATCTCTCCAAACAGACCAACAAAAGTATGGTTCATCTATATTATAAATTTGCCTGCAGCCATTGAAAGAAATGATATCTCTGGGATATTAAAAAAATGTAGATTATAATACGTACATAATACGATCTCATGTGTGTGCGTGTGCGTGTGCATGTGCGTGTGTATGTATACAGAAAGGATATGGCAGGATATAGGAGGAACTGTAAACAGTGATGACCTCCAAAGTGTGGGAACAGGAACAGGGAAGGATTGATTAAAAGCTTTTACTCTTTATTCTATTTATGCCTGTATTAGTTAATTTGTTGTTTGTTTTTGTTTAGTTTTATCAAAGGAAAGCCACAGTAAATCCCTTAAGCTCAGTCTCTCACACACACACCCTTCCCCCACAAGACAACAATATGCGGCCTCAGGGGCTCCTCAGGCATCTCTGGAGGTCCTGAGAGGTGGTAAGCAGGTGGGGACACATCTCCTTACTCAGACTCTGTTGCCCATCCCCCCACATACCAGGAACTGGGGTTCCTTTGGAGCTGGCTAGACAACTAAGAGAAAATTGAGGGTGCTTGAAAAACAGGGATCTGATTAAATAAACATCTTCTGAGGGCTGCTAAATGTCAGGCATCAAGCTGGCATAGAGAAAAAAAGTTGGGCAAAACAGAGTCTCTGCTAAGGAAGAGCTGAAACCTAGCGAGGGGCCAGCTCTGGCCACAGCTGGCTGCAGTAGGAGGAAGGGCCTAAGACAACAGAGCTTTCAGCACAGAGACGAGGATGGAGGAGACAGCAGCTTACCCTGTAAACTGAGAGGGAAAAGGCAGAGGTTCAGTTATCTTCCTGGCTTGAATACGAGGTGACCTTAAGCACATCCATTCATCTCTCTGTGTCCTCGTTTTCTTACCTGAAAATGAAAGCATGTAACTTAAAAAGCGAACCCAGAGCACTGAGCACAGGATTGAGTCTGCCCTGAGAGGGGAGGGCAGCTGCCATGCTTCGAGGGGGCCCAGGCCCCGTGGAGGTGTTTGAGCTGAGAGCCCCAGCTGACAGCTCAGCCAGGAGCCAACTGCAGCCACCGAAGGAAGCCTCTGAGCCGACTTCAGCCTCATCCCCCTCTGACTGCGACCACCTGAGACCCTGGGTGAGACCCACCTGGCTGAACCCAGCAAACCCCCAGAAACATGACAGGTAATGATCATAAATGACTTTTATTGTTTTTCACCTCTTCGTTTTGAGTGGTTGATTATGCAGCAATAGATAACTACAACAGGGAAGTAGCAAGAGGTCAAAGGACAGCAACAATTGAATACCCCATTTAAATTTATTTATTTTTTTTTTGCCCTACACGGGCCTCTCACTGCTGTGGCCCCTCCCCTTGCGGAGCACAGGCTCCCGACGCGCAGGCTCAGCGGCCATGGCTCACGGGCCCAGCCGCTCCGCGGCATGTGGGATCTTCCCGGACCGGGGCACGAACCCGTGTCCCCTGCATCGGCAGGCGGACTCTCAACCACTGCACCACCAGGGAAGCCCTGAATACCCCCCATTTACATGAGCAACCTCCATTCAGCTCCAGCCAATTGTAGCCACGTGAGAATGTAAGGGCCCAGTGATCTCACATTTCAACATTTTCAAGGAATATGTTGAAATCCAGGCTTTTATGAGAAATATCCAGGTTTTGAAATGTTGACAGATAGTTCAAAACAATGTTAAGCCTATTCAAGACAATGTCGTAGGCCAAATGTGGCCTTCGGGCCACCAGCTGTCTGGGTCTGGTTCGGCAAAGTGGAGTGACTATTGTCTGCCTAGCCCCTTCTTTCTCTGGGGACATCCCTCACCCCATCCACATGGCTGTAGGGAAGCCCCCATGTTCTTACATGACTGTACCTCTGGGTCCCTGTTGATTGGTCCAGGGGTGGGCATCTGACCCACAATGGTTTCATCAGAATTCTCAACCGGAATATCTTATGCAAAACAGAGGAAAAAAGACCCTCCTCCTGGTGGTAGGAGCCATAAAAAAGAGAGGTCAAGAGACATCAGTGGCCTTGATCTCTGCCTATGTGGCAGAAGCCGGTCTCCTATAAGAAAGATGCTCTGGAGAAGCAGAGACAAGAAGCAGACAGAGTCCCAGAGGCATCTCAGTCCCTAGATCCCACCATCTCTGCTGTCCATCTGCATTTAGTCCTTCCCATGGTCTGGTTAATTCTTCCTTCTGTTCTGTAGATACCCCAGTACCCCCCTCCCCCAATTCCCCTTTTGGCCTATCTTTTTTCAAGCCGGGTTTCTGTCACGTATAATCAGAAAGTTTTTTGTTTGTTTGGTTGGTTTTTTTTTTGTTTTTTTTGTTTTTTTGTTTTTTAGAAAGTTTTAATACAGGGATTCAACAGAGAGGTTTGAGCAGGATAGACGTCATGACCAAACTTGTTTTTAAAAAAGCAATGGACATGTTGAAAGAGGGTGAGAAGAATAATGCTGCGGGGCGAGGTGGTGAAGACGATAGCAGAGGGAGGGAGAGAAAAGAACAGGAGAGGCAGTAGACAAGGCTTAAACGACCAAGGGATGAGCAAGCCTCCAGACCTGTCGGGTTCACGTTCTTACATGAAAACTGGTATTAAAAATACCTAGAGACACTGCCGAGGCAAGTGAGAGCAAGGGGCACTGAGCAACTCTGTGCCTCCCTGAGGAAAAATAACTAAACACGGGCAGAGGAGGTCCTACAAAGCCTGAGGCCAAATGGCATCATAGGCACTCTGGGTAAACTTGCTGGAAGGAGCTCAGGAAAAACCATCCAGATGCTTCGGTCAACTTCTCAAGATGTTCTTTAAAATGCTCGGAAAGGTGGAAAGCCTTGTCTGCCAAAGAGAAAGGAAATTGGAGAAATGTCAAGAGTGGACAAGGCCCCTTATAAAACAGAAATGAAAACTTTTATTCCTCCCAAAATGGAAACAAAAAGAAGTTCAGGGATTTCAACCACCCAAAAAGCCTCCTATGGCCTCTTTCTCGTCTTCTGAGTACCACCCCCAAACCACAGGAGATCCTGGTCTGTCTATTGGCAATGAAGCAAAGAAACTGGGAGAGATGTGAGTGACAGTGCTGTGGATGGCAGGCAGCCTGAAAAGAAGTCTGTTCAGAGGAAGGAAAAGTACCGAAAGGATCTTGCTGCATCCTGAGGCAAAGGAAAGCTGATGTGGCAAAAAAAAAAAAAAGGAGGCTGTCAAGGCTGATCCAGACAAGAAGAAAAAGGTAGAGGAGGGGCTTCCCTGGTGGCACAGTGGTTGAGAGTCCGCCTGCCGATGCAGGGGACGCGGGTTCGTGCCCCGGTCCGGGAAGATCCCACATGCCGTGGAGCGGCTGGGCCCGTGGGCCATGGCCGCTGAGCCTGCGCGTCCGGAGCCTGTGCTCTGCAGCGGGAGAGGCCACAACAGTGAGAGGCCCACGTACCGCAAAAAAAAAAGAAAAAAAAAAAGGTAGAGGAGAACGAGAAAGAAGGAGAGAAAGATGAGGAAGAGGAAGATAAAGACAACTAAGTTGAAGATGATGATGATGAATGAAGTGGTTCTAGGGCAGCATTTTTTTTCTTGTCTATTAAGCATTTAACCTCCCTGGACACAATTCATTTTTTTTTTCATTCCTTTTAAATTAAAAAAAAAAATTGAAATGTAAAGCTGGGCAAGATTTTCTTTTAAACTGCCCCTTTTTGGAATGCGGGGTTATTGTTAACAAGAGTTCCCAAATAATTTTTATACAACCCTGTCCTGGTGATATTTTCCAAGGCCACTAACCTTACCTGGTGTTGTATACGGGTTGTGACCCAGCATGGGAATTCAAAGCAGGTTCTTGTAGCTGCAAAAGACAAATTAATTATATAGGGGCACTGTCGTTTTTTCAGTTGTCTCTCATGCAGCTTATACGAAATAATTGTTCTGTTACTGAACTCTACTCTGTAATTAGGGGTCGGGGGAGTTGTAACAGTTTTGTGACAGCTTGAATGCTTCTAAGTAAATATAATAGTTTATTAGTTTTTTGAAAAAAGAAAATTATTTTATGGCATTATAATGAGAAGCAAACAAAATAATGTTTGGGAAGGCCCATTGTAAAACACAAAAATCTATATAAATGTGAAGGAACCTTATTATTAAACAGGTGGGCTGTGCAGAGGAAGTGCCAAATGTGGATTCATTCAACAAAATATTCTGAGTGCTTGGCACTGTTCCAGGCACTGAGAATATTACTACAGGCAAAATTGATAAAAACCCCTGCCCTGGTGGAGCTTACATTTTGGTGAAAGCGACAGACAATAAACATATACATGTGTATGAAATATGCTTAGGAGTAATAAGTGCAAAGAAGAACACAGCAGGGCAAGAAGTTGAAGATGGCGTGCAGATGAAGCATCTTAGCTGGGGTCATCACAGTGATGTGTGAGCAGAAGCTGAACGAAGAGAGGGAGTGAGCCCTGCACCCACCGGTAAAGACTGTTCCGGGAAACGTAAATGCAGATCTCCAAATCTCCAAGGTGGGAGTGAATTTGTGGCGTTTGAGGAACAGGCAGGAAGCCGGTGTGGCTGGGGCAGCTGGAGCCCCCAGGAGACGGAGGCCATGAAGTCAGGGTAGCAGACAGGGCTCAGATTCAGCCACAGGAAGAATTCTGGCTTTTATTCCAAGTGTGATGAGAAGGCTTTGGAAGGTTTTGAATGTCGAAGTAACACAGGTTGAGATCTAAAGTGACCTCACATGCTTTCATGGGGAGAAAAGACTGCGGGAAGGCCAGCAGGGAAGGGGACTGTCTCGGAACCACAAAAGATGATGGCGGTCCAGACAGTGGTGCTGTGTTGATGGGAAGGTGGTGGGAAACTATTGAGGTCATGGAAGTCAGGATTCAGTGACGGATTGGGTGTGGAACAAAAGAGAAAAGGAGTCAAGTTGACTCCAAGGCGTTTGGCTTAAGCAACGTGGAGAACCATGGACCATTTCCTGAGGTGGAAAGTACTAGGGGAGGTTTTGGACATCACTGGATATATATATGACATCCAAACAGAAATATCGAGTAGGCAGTAGAATATACCTGGCTCTCCTCAGTGTTCTACGGCAGGAATTCTTTTCTTTCTTAATTGAAGTATAGTTGATTTACAATGTTGCGTTATTTCTGCTGTACAGCAAAGTGATTCAGTTATACATATTATATATATATATATATATTCTTCTTCATATTCTTTTCCATTACGGTCTATTACAGGAAATTGAATATAGTTCCCTGTGGCATATAATAGGACCTTGTTGTTTATCCATTCTATATATAATAGTTTGCATCTGCTCGTCCCAAACTCCCAATCCAACCCTCCTCTTTGGCAACCACAAGTCTGTTCTCTATGTCTGTGAGTCTGTTTCTGTTTCGTAGACAAGGTCATCTGTGTCATAATTTAGATTCCACATACAAGTGATATCATATGGTATTTCTCTTTCTGACTTACTTCACTAAGTATGATAGTCTCTGGGTCCATCTACGTGGCTGCAAATGGCATTGTTTCATTCATTTTTATGGCTGAGTAATATTCCATTGTGTGTGTGTGTGTGTGTGTGTGTGTGTGTGTGTGTGTGTGTGTGTGTGTATATATATAAAACACATTTTCTTTATCCATTCATCTGTTGATGGACATTTAGGTTGTTTCCATATCTTGACTATTGTAAATAGTGCTGCTACGAACATAGGGATGTATGTATCTTTTTGAATTATAGTTTTGTCTGGATATACGTAGGGCAGGAATTCTTAACCTTTGTGTGTGCACCCAGGACCCATTTGTCGATCCAATGAAGTCTGTGGACCTCAAATGCAATGGTAGCTTCTAGATACACTATCAGGCAAGTTATCTAAGTCACAAAACAGAAAGCCCCACAGAGCAAATTAAGATGCTTGAATTGTGAGGCTTATTAAATCCATCTGAAACACCTGATTGAAACTTCCTGCAGCAGGGAACAACATGGGATGCATACCATACCCAGGACAGGCTAGAGGTGAGGTGGACCACACCATCTAAACCTGGGGTCATGCAATGTTCATTTTCTGTCTCTCTTTCTCTCTGCTTCATCATCCAACCCCACTGATAGTGGGGTTATGAAGACCAGAGCTGAGGATGCTCGAGGCTACTCAACAGAGAGTATCTGGAGCCAACTCACAGTCACGTATCAGAAAGACACAGGGGCAACTATGCCTGGCCACAACCGTAGCTTGCCAATCAGCCGCTGAACAGACGTGGGTTTTATCTGCAATTCTTGGGCAGAGCGTAGGGGAGCCAGAATGGGACCATAGCGTTATCACCAGTGAGTGGCCATTAGGGAGGACATAGTTGTCAACCCAGACGTCGAATGATGATGCCTTTTGGTTTCTCTCCAAGCAAAATTCTTTTATTTGTTCCATCATATATTCCACTTAACTCTATTTATCTTCAACATATCTAACAGGTCACTACTTAAGCTTCTTGCCTATGTCCCACAACCTTCTTGCTTACTCAGCATCCATGTCTCAAAAGCTACTAGCTTTCTTCTCCTAACAAGTTTTGTTTCATTCATCCCATTTATTTTTCTTGTCCTCTATAGAACTGAAGAGTCTCAAAGACAGCACACTCTGTTACAGGGTTTTAAACGAATAAAATTAAATGCATAGAATTTTAAAAGAAACCAGTTATATAAAAACACAGTTCTACATTAAAAAACAAGATCTAGTAGCAGGTCTCTTAACTACCGCAATTTAAGTAGTGATGAGCTTAATACTGAGTTCTCTCCAACAATCGCAAAGTGATAGGAAAGCACCTGTGCTAACTATTGCTGACAAAGTCACAGGTATTGCTAAGACTCCCAGAATCTGTATCCATGCATTACAATTCATAATGAAGGCGATGCTAGATTTCAGTTAGTATTGGGTCCCAACGGTCTGCGGACTGCAGTTAGAACGTCCGCCGAGGGCCAGCCCAGGTTGACCTCTCTTTGGCAGATCAACCACATTCCCGAGCCAGCCCAGCGCCTTCCAGACCTGTCCGCCCTCAGGGGAGAGAGTATACACGTATTAAAAAGAGAAGAGGCTGGAATTAGTTGTGAGAGCACGTAAGCCTTCCTGGGGACAAATGGTTAAAGGTGTGGCGGCGCTTCGTCCTTCAAAGAGCTACAGGCGCCGGGTAAGCCCGGCCTAGGCCCGCAGCCAGGGTCGAGCTCCCGCAGCCTCAGGCGCCGGGGAAACACCACCCCACTGCCGGCAGGGGGCGCGCGCGCCGGCAGCCCCGCCACGTGAGCGCGGACGCCGGAGCGTGCCCGCCGCCAGGCATCAGTAATCTATCCAGAGCGGCGGGTGGCCTACGCGGCTTGCTCGGAGGCGGCGGCGGCTGCGTCTCTAGACGCTCGTGCGCCAGCGGGGAGCGGACCGGCGGGCGAGGCGTTGGTAGCAGCAGGGGGTCTCCAGGTAGCGGCGTCGGGCTCCCGGAGCTGCAGCAGCTCGAAGAGGAGGATGGCGGAGTCATCGGACAAGCTCTACCGGGTCGAGTACGCCAAGAGCGGGCGCGCCTCTTGCAAGAAATGCAGTGAGAGCATCCCCAAGGACTCGCTCCGGATGGCCATCATGGTGCAGGTACGGGCGGAGAGGCCGCTTTGTGCGAGGCTGGGGCTTCCGCGCGTCCGGGGAGGGTGGGGGGAGGGCTGGTCGGGAGCTGCAGGCCGGGCCGGCCCTTTCGAGCCCGCGCGGGGCCTGCGGGCGCAGCTGCTTCCTCTCGTCCCCTGTATGGCCCGCCGGGTGGACCCTTCTGGAAGGTTTTGCTGATCTTGCAGCAAAAGCCCGGGAAATACGGTCAGGAGCTGGTGGTGCCTTTTACTTTGTAAAAATAAGCAGCCGCTTCTGTCCTTATTTCTGGGTTTGTTTTATAGCCATTCGCCTTGGGAAGAAAACGTACGCGTGGCCTTTTGAAGCTAGTCTGGTTTTGACCTAACCTTATTCTGGAAGATTTTTGTCCTACATTGATGGTGGCGACTGGCAAGTGAGGGTTGTTTTTTTTTAATCTATTTTTGGCTATCATTTCAACACCCACTCTCATTTTTTTTTAATTATGCAAAACTATGCAAGTTGGTGTCATTTCAGTGCAGTGCATTCACTTTTGGCTTAATTTATGGTTTAACATTTTCCTCAAACTTTCCAAGTTCACAGACACGTCCTCCTGATGCCTTTGCAGCTCTCTGGTTTGAGTAAGAGTGGCTCTTGGGGTTTCTCACCTGGGCTTCTTGACAGATTTGGGATTTCCCTCCGGTGGTCCCTGAGGCTTGCCCGATGGCGGGAGGGGTGTTGGAGTGAGGTAGTGTGTCTGGAGGTTCCTGCCTCCTTCAGCTCCTGTCTGCCTGCCTAATCAGGGTTCCCACCTGCCCTGTCTTCCCCACTCCCAACAGAAAGCCTTTATCCAAGCTTAGTGCTCATGGTCAAGGTACCTTGATTTTCCTTCCAGGCGGTGAGGCAGTATGTGTTTTATGAATGACGGGATGGTACTGCTGGATTTGCAGTAGTTACTGGCTGGAGGGGAGTGGGTACCATAGTGTACTTAGGCTGTCTCATTTCATACTATGGCAGGGACTGAGGTTGTCATCTTGGAATCAGCCTCAGGGCCACCTAGCTCAGTACCTGGCACACAGTACTTACTCGTTCAGTCAACACTCGCTGAGCAGCTGCTAGGTTCCGGGCACTGTGTTGGGTACTAGGGGCACAAGGAGAGACTCCACGCCTGGGAGCTTCCAGTTTGGTTAAAGGGGTGATGACTGGTAAACATTGCTCTACAGAGGTGGGTGCCACCTGATGGAGCTGTTCCCTAGGCATGACGTGCCCAAGATGGGAGCTCACCACAGAAGTGGCAGGAAGTTGAGGATGCAGAAGTGGGCAAGGCCTACCATTTGAGGCGCTATATCTCCTGCAGAGCATCTTTTCACCCTAATGTTTGGGCCACCGATCCTATGAAGTTGCTGTTAGTGCAGGGGCTCTTAACCTGGAGTCTGTGGGATGGCAGATAGAACTCAAGAGGTCCATGAGTTTCCGTGAGAAAAAATATGCATCTCTATTTTCACTAGACTTAAGTTACAATTCATTACTTCCCACAATTATGAATGTAACCTGCAAAGCAAAGGCGCATTAGCAGTACCTGTGATTTTTGTCATCAGTAGTAGTTACTGTTATTTTCACATCGCTTTACAGTTGTTGGGGATTTCTTAAAATAACCATTTACACTCATCGCTACAAGATCACAGTAGTTATTGAAGTGGGTACTGTGTCTCGTTATTTAATACTTTAAAGCTTGTAGATTACTGTATCCCAGTAAACATTTTAAATGTTTTGATAATTATTTCAATGTCATTGATTTCGTTTGTGAGCGTATGTATTTTATCGTGCATTTTAAAATGTTAGTCTGAGAAAGGGACATCCGTAGCCTTCACCGGACAGCCAAAGATGACGTTCTATTGGGAAAGACAGAAAACCTCAGTCCAGCCAGTGTGTGGAGACAAGGACACTGGTGAGGAGTGAAGAGGTGGGTTGGCTCTCTATCGGAGTCCAGGCGGTAAGAAAGTCTAACATTCTGGATCCTTCTTGATAGTGAAGGAAATTATTATTAAAATTAAGTGTGGTTTTCTCTAAGTGTAACGGGGGGTGGGGTTTTAACTCAGAATGTAACATTGGTCTTGTAGGCTGAGCTGGTGAAGGCCAGAAAGAAAGAAGCCATTCTTGCCCGCCCGCCCCCGCCCCACTTCCCTTGGATTTAAATACCTTCTTTTACATTTTGTATGGGAGGATTGTTCTCTGAGTATCAAATACCTGATACTTTAGCTGGCATGCTCTGGGGCAGCCTCGAGGGGATGAACTGGGCCTTCCAGCCTTTTGACTTGTTGGTGTTCTTGGAAGGACCTGCAGCAAACTGCGTGGTGACTTTCTTCGTGCTAGTGGTCATTCCGCTCTCTGCAGGGTAGTGGGCCGTGGTATGGCCTCCTTTCATGGCCCGTTTCTCTGGAAACAGACTGAGTGGCTGGGTAAGGACCCTGGTACGTGGTAGGCGCTCATGTTTGCTGAGTTTACAGCGAAGGATTCGGCTGCTTCCGGAGCCAGTAGTCTTGTGCCCTTGGTCCAGTTCCCTTCTGGCTGCATCATTCTCAGTCCTAAGTTCTAAAGTAAAGCCTTGCCTTGGTTAAGGGGTCTTTCGTCTTTTGGGGGAGGACGGTAGCCCTAACAGTCTCCCAAGCCTGTGCCGTGAGTACACCCTTGTGCAGGCCTCCTCTCTGGTGTCTGGCAGTGCGCCAGTGGTTGGGGGCATGGCACCCAGACCGAAGTTTAAGGGGTAAGTGTCAGGCCCCAGCAGAGCCAGGGAGAAATGCCACGGCCATGAGTTCCAGTCGGGGGCAAAGCCGCTGAGCCACATGCCCCCCTTTGCTCTTAGAGCAGGCTTAGACGGGGGCCCCAGGGCAGGAAGACCCAGGTCGAGGCCACCACAGACGTTGTAACAAGACGTCCAGATGCTTAACGAGGTGTCGGCTGCCTTGGTGAAAGTTTGAGAGCCAGGGCACAAGTCTACTCTCTGAAATGCCGTTTGTAGTCTGGTTGGGGGTGGGGAGGGCTGTCTCAAGTTTGGAGGGAGCGTCTTTTCCACGGCAGGAGTTCCTCCATCCCACCTTTCTTCCCCCTTCCTTCCAGACTTGGGGCATTCCGCAGACACTGTGTGCCCGCCGTGAGCTGGCGTTGCCAGTTGCTAGCAAGGCAGGCATCGTGCCTCTCTGGGAGCTTCTAACCCGACGCAGGACACAGACGTTGATCAAATAATAACCCAAATGGCTCTTGACTCTCGGGGGGGCATGGGAAGGGGTGTCGTGGGACCTGAGGAAGTGCTGTTCGCCGCAGGTAGGGCTGGGGCACGTTCTGGGCCCAGGGAACAGCCGATGCTGCTGTAAGCCCAAGCTGCTTGGTGCTGAAGAGTCCTTGTGCCCCAGCCTTATTAACCCTACACTTTATTTAATACCGTATATTAAATCCAGAGAGAGGCCGCTCACCTAGTAGGAGAGGGCCAGTTGGAGATCTTGTCACTGCTTTTTCAGAGTCCTTCCTCTGTCTGCACAACTCCATCCTCAAAGTTCTGCATGGTATTTATTTTTAATGCTGTTTTATGCCATCTGCTTGACATTTAGACTTATGTTCTATCAAAGCAGATGTTTGGGGCCCCTCTTGCTCCAGTCAGACCGTTTGTATATTTTTAAGTACCTCTTCCTGCCGAGCAGCGTAGTGGAAAGAACCGTGGTCACTGTTTCAAGTTGAGGCCGAGTCACTTGCTGCCTGTCTGACCCCCACCCCCATACAACTGTGAAATAACGGTGCTGGTTCCCCAGAGACAACTGCAGGGTGTCCCCTGGTGGCTGGTGAGGGGCAGGAGGGACCTCCCAGCTGCTGGGGGTGAGGTGACACCCCCCCCCCGTCCCTCTCCCTCTCCCTCGTAGAAGTCCTTCATCCCACGCACATCTGCGTGGCTCGCTGCCGGCGTGACGCTTCTCTGACACGTTTGCTTGGCCTGGCGCCTGAGCTTGGACTTGTTCCGCATTGTTCTAAGTGCACAGAGCCCTTTGGGCCTGGCGGTGGCGCCTCTCCACGTGTGGGCGTGCGGGACGCAGGACTTGCGTCTCCTGTGCCCTCACCGAGCTCTGGGCTGAGCCTGTGACTGAAGCACGGCGGCGACTTTGGTAACAGTACGCTGAACTCTTAGCCAGAAAGGCGGTCAGTCCCGAGGGATGTCCTGGTCCCTGTCCCCAGGGCGGGCTCGGCAGGCAGCTTTCATAGCTGAGGGGTGGGTGCTGATTGCCCATGTTGGCAGCTTTTCCTCTGCGGCGTCGGGGAGTGGAGAGGAGGCTGCCCTTGGTTTACAGGTAAGCGAACGGGGGGGCTAGGATGCCAGGTGCTGAGGGCCGGGCCTGAGGCTCACTGCGCTTTCTCCTCCTCTGGTTGCGCCCTTCTAGTCGCCCATGTTCGACGGAAAAGTCCCGCACTGGTACCACTTCTCCTGCTTCTGGAAGGTCGGCCACTCCATACGGCACCCTGACGTCGAGGTGGATGGGTTCTCCGAGCTCCGCTGGGATGACCAGCAGAAGGTCAAGAAGACGGCTGAGGCTGGAGGAGTGACGGGTGCGTGCACACCGGGGAGGTGCGGGGGTCGCCCCAACCCCTAAAGTTTCCTGGGTTGTGGGGGGAGGGGGAGCTTTTCTGTGGCAGCAAAGAAAAGGTCCTTCACTTACCCCTCTGTTATTTCAGCAGCGCCTCAGGGACCCAGTGTTCTGTTTGGTGCAGGATATTTCTCCAGATGCTTGAAATGTAGCCTTTACATTTGTTGCGGTTGTTACCTTCAATAGACCTTGTTTTTAGAGTAGTTTTAGGTTCACAGCAAAATTAAGCAGAAAGTACAGAGGGTTCCCATGTACCCACAGAGGCATGACCTCCGCCACTATCAACATCCCCCAGCAGATGGTCCATTTGTTACAGTCACTGAACCTACACTGATACATCATTACCCAAAGTCCATAGTTTATATTAGTCATCACTCGTGGTGGTGTACATCTTACATGGGTTTGGGCAAATGTATAATGACATATATCAATCATTATAACGTCGTACAGAGTATTTCCACTCCCTTATAAAATTCCTCTGTGTTCCACCTGTTAATCCCTCCCTCTGCCAACCACTGACATTTTTCCTATCTCCATAGTTTCATCTTTTCTAGAATGTCACATAGTTAGAATCAAACAGTGTGCAACCTTTTCAGATTGGCTTATTTCATTTAGTAATAATGCATTTAAGGTTCCTGCATATCTTTTCACGGCTCAATAACTTACTTCTTTTGGGCACTGAATAATATTCCATTGTTGGGAGGTACCACAGTTTATCCATTCACCTATTTAAGGACACCGTGGGTGCTTCCAAGTTTTAGCACTTATGAATAAAACTACTATAAACATCCATGTGCAGGGTTTTGGGTGGACCTAAGTTTTCAACTCACGTGGGTAAATACCAAGGCACACAATTGCTGGATTGTATGCTAAGAGTATGTTTAGACTGCAAGCTGTCTTCTAAAGTGGCCAAACCATTTACATTACCACCAGCAATGAATGAGAGTTCCTGTTCCTCCACGTTCTTACCAGCATTTTTTACCAATGTTTTGGATTTTGGCAATCTAAAATGTTCGTAGTGGTATCTCATTTTAATTTGCGGTTCCTTAGTACCATATGATGTTGAGCATCTTCTCACATGTCTGTCTGCCATCTGTATATGTTCTTTGGTAAAGGGTCTGTTCAGATATTCTCCCGATTTTAATCAGGTTCGTTTTATTGAGTTCCTCATATAGTTTGTAGAACAGTCCTTGATCAGATGTGTCTTTTGCAAGTATTTTCTCTCGGTCTGTGGCTTGTCTTTTTTATTCTCTTGGCACTGTCTTTCACAAAGTAGACATTTTTGATTTTAATAAAGGCCAGCTTCTCAAATTATTTCTTTCATGTACTAGGTCTGGTATTGTATCTAAAAAGTCATCACCATACCCAAGGTCATCTAGATTTTCTCCTGTGTTATCTTCTAGGAGTTTTATAGTTTTGTGTTCTATCAATACATTTAAGTCTGTGATCCATTTTTTTTTTCTCCCAAAGACTGGGTGTGGGAGTACTATTTAGACAAATCAGTGATACACAGTATTATTCTGAAAACAATGTTTGTTTGTTTTTAAATGAAAGCTTCTTTATTTGTGTTGGGTCTTCCTTTCTGTGCGAGGGCTTTCTCTAGTTGCAGCGAGCAGGGGCCACTCTTGATCGCGGTGCGTGGGCCTCTCGCTGTCATGGCCTCTCGTTGCGGAGCACAAGCTCCAGACGCGCAGGCTCAGTAGTTGTGGCTCACGGGCCTAAGTTGTTCCGCGGCATTTGGGATCTTCCCAGACCAGGGCTCGAACCCGTGTCCCCTGCATTGGCAGGCAGATTCTCAACCACTGCGCCACCAGGGAAGCCCCTGTGATCCATTTGGAGTTAATATTTGCGACAGGTTTAATCTGTTGTCTAGATTAAATTTTTTTGCATGCGGATGCCCAGTTGTCCCCGCACCACTTGTTGAAAAGGCTGTTCTCCACTGTGTTGCCTTTGCTCCTCAAACGTCAGTTGATTGTATCTGTGTGGGTGTACTCCTGGGCTGCATTCTGGCATATTTATCAATTTGTGTATTTCACCAGTACCACACTGTATTGATTATATAGCTTTATAGCAAGTCTGGAAGTCAGGCAGTGTCAGTCCCCTGACTTCGTTCCTCTTCAATGTTGTATTGGCTGTTCTGGGTCCTCTGCCTCTCCATATAAGCCTTGGTCAGTTTGTCAGCATCCGCAGACTTGCTGAGATGCCTTTAAATTTTAAACAGTTTTTTTTTTGTCCCCTTTTGAAGATCTCCTGAGACTGAATTCTCATTTCTCTGCCTTGCTGTGAACTGACCCAGTTTAACCTGTTGTTGTGACTCCAGGCTGTTGATGAGAACAAAAAGTTAAATCGTCCCAGATCCTGTAATTCAGAAAGAACTATCATTAATGTTGCGGGTGTCTTATTAGAAAATTATTTTCTATTCAAATTTTTTTTTTCTTTTTCTTTTTTTTTTTTTTGCGGTACGCGAGCCTCTCACTGTTGTGGCCTCTCCCGTTGTGGAGCACAGGCTCCGGACGCGCAGGCTCAGCGGCCATGGCTCACGGGCCCAGCTGCTCCGCGGCATGTGGGATCTTCCCGGACCGGGGCACGAACCCATGTCCCCTGCATCGGCAGGCGGACTCTCAACCACTGTGCCACCAGGGAAGCCGTCTATTCAAATATTGATGCGTGTGTGTTTTCATTCCTGCAGAAGTGGGATTCTACCTTAGGTATTAACTTTTTTTAATGTTCAGTCACCTTTTCTTGTGATAAAGTATACATAACACAATATTTACCATCTTAACCATTTTTAAGTGTACGTTTCAGTGGTGTTAAGTGCATTCACATTGTTATGCAGTCATCACCACCATTCATCTCCAAAACTTTGCCATCTTCCCAAACTAATACTCCATACCCATTAAGCACTAATTCCTCATTTACCTCCCCCCAGTCTCTGACAACCACTCTTATTTCTGTCTCTATGAATTTGACTACTTCTAAGTACCTCATATGGGTGGAATCATACAGTATTTGTCCTTTTGTGTTTGGCTTATACTATATTTGTCCATTTGTGCCTGACTTCCTTCACTCCGCCTAATGTCTTCAGGGTTCATTCATGGGGCGTGTGTCAGAATTTCCTTCCTTTTTAAGGCTGAATAATATTCTGTTGCATGGCTATACTAGATTTTGTTTATGCATTCATTCATTGATGGACACGTGCGTTGTTTCTGCCGATTGGTGAACATTGGTATACAGATATCTGTTCCAGACCCTGCTTTCCGTCCTCTTATGAATATACCCAGAAGTGGAATTGCTGGATCATATAGTTATTCTATATTCAATTTTTTGTGTAAACTGCAGTACTGTTTGCCACAGCAGCTGCGGGATTATACATCCCCACCAGCAATACATGGGGTTCTGATTTCTCCACATCCGTATCAACACTTTTATTTTCTGGATTTTGGCGGGAGGGGAGGGGAGGTTGGTTTTTCAGGATTTTTTCTTTTTAGTAATACTCTTCCTAATGATTTGAAGTGGTATTTCATGGTGATCTTGATTTGTACTTCCCCATACCTACCTATTGCATTATACAGCTTAATATTTACTCTTCATGTTAAGTTACAGATTTCCATCGTTATTGTTAAAGGTACGTAGTATTCACTTCTTGAGGTCTTGCTCAATTTTGCGCATCGTTCACGTATTTGACGTATATTAATTTCATTGAATCCTTGCCCCAGCCCTTTACCAGTTTTTCCAGTTGAGGAGCTGAGACACCTAGAGGTTAGGTAAGTGGCCCAAGGTTATGCTGGTGGTAAATGTTCGAGCTGAGATTCAAGTCTAGACTCTCTTGCTTTTGAAACTAGACTTTAAACCATTTGGCTCCATTACACATAGAGCTGCCGCAGATTTCTGGTATATCCTGGGCACCTGTCCAGTTTTTTCTTTAATTCCAAGAGGGGGGGAAATACTGCTGAAAGAGAAAGTATTTGAAGGCCTTCTGTGTGTGTGCCAACTTGCCTTTCAGAAAGGTTGTATCAGTTCCACTTGTACCAACAGTATGAGATGTACCCATTTCTCCACTTCCACACCATCCCTAAGTATTTTCATTCCTTTTCATTTTGCTCCTAGTGACATGGAACATTTTGTCATGTGTTGATCAGTCATTTGTGTTACTTTAATAGTTGTGTGTGTCTTTTCCTCATTTTTCTCTTGGGGTATTTTTCTTTTCCTTAGTGAAGTACAAAAGATACTAATTCTTGGTCTCATGTTTTGCAAATATTTTTCCTGGTTTGACATTTTTCTTTTAGATAGGTTATTTTCTGTTTCATCATATTGAAGCTTCATCTTTGACTAAATGTTCTTGTCATATCTGTTTTCTCACTTGAAGTACCTGGTTTTTTTTGTTTTTTTGTTTTGTTTTGTTTTTTTGCGGTACACGGGGCTCTCACTGTTGTAGCCTCTCCCGTTGCGGAGCACAGGCTCCGGATGCACAGGCTCAGCGGCCACGGCTCACGGGCCCAGCCGCTCTGCGGCATGTGGGATCTTCCTGGACCGGGGCACGAACCTGCGTCCCCTGCATCGGCAGGCGGACTCTCAACCACTGCGCCACCAGGGAAGCCCAGAAGTACCCGTTTTGGGTATTTTGAATAAAGTATCTGTTTTTGGTATTTTGAAATCTTTCATCCGGAATTTTAAAAATAATGTACATACAGTTATATGCACAAACTTTACGTGTACAGTTCAGTGGGTTTTGACAAATGCATACACACATCTAATATTCACCCCATCAAATTTCTGTACCCGCCACCCCCAGAAAGGTCCCTTATGCCCTTTCCGAGTCATCTTCCGCCTCAGCAAGGTAACCACTGTTCTGATTTCTATCCCTTTGGATTAATTTTGTGTGATTTAGAGTTTCAGGGAGAAAGGAATAGTATCTTTTTCTCTCATAAGCTGCTTTCGCTCAGCATAATGTCTGTGAGACTTATCCAGGTTGTCTCATGTGTCATCAGTTCTTTTCTTTATTACTGAGGAGTAGTCTCTTGAGTATATCACACTTCGTTTATCCATTTTCCAGTTGGTAACTTTTAAGTTGTTGACAGATTGGGACCATTACAAATACAGCTGCTACGAACACTTGTGTACAAGCTCTGTACGTACATGTGCTCGTTTCTCTTGGGTATATAGCTGGGAATGGAGTGGTAGATCATACGTTAGATGTACGTTCAGCTTTCTAAAGAAGGTGCCAAACTGGTTTCCAAAGCGGTTGGACCATTTTACATTGCCACCAGCACTGTTTGAGAGTTCCTCCACACCCTTGTCAGCACTTGGTATGGTCACTCTTTTTGATATTAGCCATTACAATAAGTGTGTAGTGATATCACGGTTTTAATTTGCATGTCTTTATTATTGAGTTGTAAGAGTTCTTAGAATATTCTAGGTGCGTGTCCTCTATTAGATATAAATAATGCAAATACCTTCTCCCATTCAGAGGTTTGTCTTTTCGTTTATTTACTGACTTTTTAAAAAATTTATTTATTTTATTTATTTATTTTTGGCTGCATTGAGTCTTTGTTGCTGTACGGGCTTGCTGTAGTTGCGGCCAGTGGGGGCTACTCTTCATTGCGGTGCGCAGGCTTCTCATTGCAGTGGCTTCTCTTGTTGCGTAGCCCGGGCTCTGGGCGCGCGGGCTTCAGTAGTTGTGGCTCTTGGGCTCTAGAGCGCAGGCTCAGTAGTTGTGGCGCATCGGCTTAGTTGCTCTGCGGCATGTGGGATCTTCGCAGACCAGGGCTCGAACCCGTGTCCCGTGCATTGGCAGGCGGATTCTTAACCACTACGCCACCAGGAAATCCCTACTGACATTTTTTGAAGAGCAATAGTTTTTCGTTTTGATGAAGTCCAATTTGTTGTTTTTTTGTGTTTTTTTTTCTCCTTTTTGGGGTAGTAATTTCTGTCTCTTAAGAAGTCTTTGCTTACTGTTTAAGGTTATTGAAGGATATGCTCCAGAACTTCTGGGAGTTTTGTAGCTTTAGCTTATCTTAAATTATTTAATTTTATTTATCTTAAATTAACTTTTGTGTTAGCTGTGAGGCACACGTTTTTTGTTTTTTTTTTTCCCATGTGGCTATTATTTTGTTCCAGCACCATTTGTTGAAAAGACTTTGGCTTCCTTATCAAAATCAGTTGATGATAGGTCTGTATATGGTCTCGATATTTGTTTCCACTGATTTATGCTACTCCACTGTCTTAATGATTGTAACCTCAGAGTAAGTTATGAAGTCTTGTAGTGTAATTCCTCTAAATTTGTTCTTTTTCAATAGTATTTTGACCGTTCTAGGTCCTTTGTCACCTCCTTACAAATTTTGTGGTAAACTTGTCAATTTCTCCCTCGAAAAGCTTGCTAGGATGCTGATTGGCATTGCATCAGATCTGTAGATCAAACTGGGGATTATTGACATCATAGTAAATTGAGTCTTTCGGTCCATAAACATGATATTCATTTCTTCTTTAATTTCAGCAAAATCTTGTAGATTCAGTGTAGAGAGAGATCTTGTATGTCTTATTAAATTTATCTCTAAGTATTCTGTGTATTTTAATGCTGTTTAAATAGTAGTGTGCTTTAATTTCTTTTTCCAGTATGTTTATTGCTAATATATAGAAATGTTTTATATTGACCTTGTGCTCTGCAACTTTGCTAAATTCACTTAATAGTACTAGTAGCTTTTTTGTAGATTCTTAAGACTAATCCCAGTTACAATCATGTCATCTACAAATAGAGATGGCTTTACTTGTTCTTTTCTACACTTACACATTTTGTTTCTTTTTCTTGCCTACTGCATGTATTAGAGCCTTCAGTACAGTGTTGTCTGTGGTAAGAGAAGACAGCCTTGCTTTATTCCTGATCTTAGGAGAGAAACATTCAGTCTTGGAGGTTATTTTTATATAAGAAAAGAATCTAGTTTTTGTCCCAAATGGTTGGCCATTTTTCCCCAAGATTCTTTATTGAATGATTCAATCTTTCCCCGCTAATTAGGAATGCCACCTTACCACATATTTAATTTTCTTTTTCTCTTGATTATGGAGGGTTTTTTGTTTTTTTGTTGTTGTTTGTCAGCTCTCTTGTTTTTGTTTTTTTATTGAAGTATAGTTGATGTACAATAGTATATAAATTACAGGTGTACAATAGAGTGACTCGTGTAATATATTATATTTATAAAATACTGGTTATATTCCCCGTGTTGTACAATATATCCTTATAGCTCCACATGTTTAATTATTACATATACTTTTATCTGTTCCTATATCAAGATACTCCTTTTAACTCAACACTCAACTCTGATAAGTGAAGGTGTAATGGAAATTAGAAGGCAGTGTTGGAATTTAGTATGTTACAGGGTTTTCATAGTAAGCACTTACGTTCTTTCCAAAGTGAAGAAGGGGGCTACAGAGGAAATGGAGAGAGGGGGACAGCGAGACCACCACCAGCTAACACTGCTGTTTCCAGGAGGCTGTCTGAGAAATTTTTTTATTTTATTGCCAGAAAAGAAGCTCTGTTAACCAACCACAATGGTAAGAAACAAGTGTAGATGAGATGGACCAGCTGTGGTCACCCAAAACACAAGGTGTCCTGGTAGAGGAATCCCAAGAGGTAGAGGAGGAAGACAGGGGCTCCTTGGAGCTGCGCGGAGGCTGCTAAAATGAGCGTGGCTGTGTTTCATGCTTTAGGCAAAGGCCAAGATGGAGTTGGCAGCAAGACGGAGAAGACACTGGGCGACTTTGCGGCAGAGTACGCCAAGTCCAACAGAAGCACATGCAAGGGCTGCATGGAGAAGATAGAAAAGGTGAGTGAGAGCTTTGGACTTCACCTGGCTGACTTGCTGGATTTCTTGCATTGGGTGTCATCGGATATCTCAAAAGAAAAAGAAATAGGGGCTTTAGGTGCTGGCTCAACACCAGTGGTTAAAAATAAAGTGAAGATCTTAGTAGAGACAGGAGATGACAGTGACTTTTCTTCCAGGCAGGTCTGGCCCTGATTATTCATGGTCCAGCCCATGTACGTCGCTGCACCTGCTTTTAGGAGACCTGGCAGAGTTTGAAAAACATTTACACAAGGGCTCTCTCCTGGGCTGTGCAGTGGCTGGGGGAAAGCTGTATTTTATGGTAGGATTAAGTTTAAGGAGTGTGTTTCTTCCCTGGTATGAGCCTCCAGGTTTCTTCCTCTTAATCAGGAACTTCATTAACCACCCTTCCCTACCAGCTCTGGTCCCTGAAGAATGACAGCTTGTCTGGCAGAATGACGGCTACCTGAGTAGCAGGGACACAGGTGGAGGGGTCGGCCTGTGCCCTTTAGCCTTATTACCCAAGATGCTCTGATCTTAACATGCTGGTTGATTAATTCAAGGCATCGATTAAAGGTTTCTGCCTCCTTGGTATTATACAGGAAATTGAGGTGAGTCAGTGGGTGTTTAGAAAGGAAAAACATGAAATTGCTAGATCTTTTCCAGCTACCTTCAACCACAAGAATTTGAGGCAAAAGTTAAGGGAATGCCCGAGGCTGTGTGCTGCTGAGTGTTGCTTGGCCTGAAGTGGAGTAGTGTCCGGTGCTCCTTGTTACAAGGTTTCCAATCTGGGCTCAGGAATGTCAGGCCTGGGAATTGTAAACCTGGGGAGGATGGCAGGGCTAGATTCTAGCATAAGATAGTTTATTACTGCATCTTAGGGGGTCTTCATATGTGTAAAGAGACTGAAGAGTCTGGGTGGGGAGATTGCAGAAAGTCCCTGCTAGAATTGGGGCCTGCACTGGCTCCTTCTGAGCCTGCGATATAGCAGCCCAGGTGTTGTTCTTATGTCTGCACCAGGTCAGCAGAACATCCTCAGGGTAATGCTGTTACTTCCTCACTTGCCCAGGCAGCTAGGTAGGTGGGTAGCTGGTTGGTAGCTGGTTGGACTAAACCCCTTCTTAAATGGGGTGCTGAGGCTTGAGGGAAACACAATCCTTGGTGGCATAAAAGAGCCAAAACCTCCCAGCAGCCCGCCCATTGCCTTCGGTGTGGACCTGGTCGCCCCTGGCCCCCTGATGTTTGACCATCCTTCCTTGTCTGTCTTTGGTAACACATGTGGATTCTCCTACAGGGCCAGGTGCGCCTGTCCAAGAAGATGCTGGACCCCGAGAAGCCCCAGCTAGGCATGATCGACCGCTGGTACCACCCGAACTGCTTTGTTGAGAACAGAGAGGAGCTGGGCTTCCGGCCTGAGTACAGCGCGAGCCAGCTCAAGGGCTTCAGCCTCCTCGCCGCAGAGGACAAGGAAGCCCTGAAGAGGCAGCTCCCGGCCATCAAGAGTGAAGGGTGGGTGCCGGGGCCGGCAGGGTGGAGGCTTCACACAGGCCCAGAGTCCATATCACTCCTGTGTTCCCCTTGCTGCCCGTCAGAAAGCTGGGGGTGCAGGCGCTGTGAGGCAGCAGAGCTCCGCCCCTTCCCCAGCTGAGGCAGTGGGGGACAGAGCAGGGAAGGCCTGGGGAAGCTGCAGTGCGTGTTCCTGCCGCTGCTGGTGGTCTGTTCCCTGTCCCGCATCTGACCTCCGTGGACAGGCAGAGAGCAAATCCCACTTCCCCCTGCTCCGTCTGAGCGTTCCCCTGGCTGGAGTCCACCACCGCCACCTTTCCTCTGACCCCTGCGTGACCAACTTTCACGTCCCCCTGATGTCCTCGTGTGTGGATGTGTCCCTGTGTGTCTGGGTCTCTCTTGAGAACGGCGCTGGGAGAATCTTGACTCTTTTTAAGTAGCGGGGGTGGGCGGTCGATAAGTTATCTGGTTGAGTTCAGAATGGCTTTCATACGGTGCTAACATTTAGGTCTGTGTTGATCCTGTGGTACTTCTTTCCTGTGTTCCCTCTGCCAGTCCCTTGGCCCCAGTCTAGTTCTTGGTGACGAGCCCACCGAGGGGGGCGTGGCAGGGCGGTGGTGTACACTGTGCTCCTTGGACAGTGTAGGGTCGGGGTGACCCCACCTCCCCATCTTCAAGCGGCCTTCACGCAGTATTTCAGTTCAAAACGCACAAGTTTATTGCACCGCACACGTGGCTCTGGAATGGGAAAGAAAACTGGAAAGTCGGACCCACAGATTTAAAAAGCCTCAGGGTGCTTTGATGTGGGGTGTAGGTGTAGGAGTGAACAAGCTCACATTGATGCTGTAACAACCAGCATTGGTTGAGCACTTGTGGCGTGCCATGCTAAGCCTTTTACAGAGGATATTTCATTTAACCGTCACCACGATCCTACAGAGTAGACGGTATTCTTTCCCTTGTTTTTACGGATGAGGGAAAATGCAAGGGTTTGATCTCAGGCCTGTGTGATGGCTGAAAGTGAGTATTAACCTCCGTGGCTGACCTGCCCTGATTCTAGGGCCTACCGATGACCCTCCGTGCCCCTTCTTAGGTCAGGAGTGATGCCGCTGGACTTGGTCGGCAGCGTTTGCTGAGGCAGACTGGTGGGCAGCGCCTAGACCACCGCTTCTTGTTGGGCTGGAAGTGGCAGCACAGCCTCCCCGGTCTGAGAACAGCCTCGTGGCCTCAGGAGCAGCCCTGTGTCTTAGATTGAAAGGCTCAGCGCCTGGCACTGATGCAGTCCCCACCCTCGGCTACGGTCTTACTTCTGGCGTAGTCCCTGCCAGAACCTTCCAGGCCATCTCTCTCATCTGTGCTGCGCCGGGTTGTTCCGAGGCCCTGGAGGGACCGCGGGCCCCTCCTGGCAGCTGTGCTTCCTGCAGTGGATGACGTCAGCCCCAGACACTGCCTGAGCAGAGGGCGAGCTTCTCAGCGGGCAGGGCCCGGCTGAGCCGCACGAGAATGGCCTTAGGATGGTGTGTCGCCAGAGCTGTTGGCTTTCAGGGCTTGAATGGCTCTGGTTCTTTCCCTTACATCCTTTGTCTCTTTCAGAAAGCGAAAAGGCGATGAGGTGGATGGAATGGAGGAAGTGGCCAAGAAGAAATCTAGAAAAGAAAAAGACAAGGAGAGTAAGCTTGAAAAGGCCCTCAAGGTGAGTCCCGAGCTGGGCGTCTCCTCTCGCCCTTCAGTCCCAACTCTCTTCCTCATTCTGGGAAGCAAGTTCAAGGAGGTGCGTGTGTCCTGCTTAATGAGAGCTGTAAAAATTCCCGACTTGATAGCTGTTGTTGTAAATAGCCTGGCTTTTCCCCCAGGTTTGCTTCCCTCCTCCCAAAGCAGTAGTTCTTTTAGAAGTTCTTTTAGTTCTAATAGAGCACCCACAGTGGGCTCTAGGCGCCAGAGCAGCAGGAGCTGGGCTCGGCAGGAGCTGAGCCGTTGCTTCCCGCTCGGCAGCCTCACGCTGGGACGGGCACGCCGTGCTTCAGCCACACTGCATCACTGTGCCTCCCGGACCTGTAGCACGTTGGAAACTGCGTATCAGATTCAAGGATGCCACAGGTTCTTGGCACAGGCAATGGCTGGAAGAGATGAAGTTCCATGTTTTTTAATGAAAATCTCTTGTTAAAAAAAATAATAATAAAAGGCATGTATTAAGAGGAGCAAACTGCCCGTTAGGTCAGCGGTCACTGACCAGAGAAATGCATCGCCGTGTTGGTTACGTGTGTGTCGAAACGAAGTAAAAATTGTTAACCAGAAAAAGGTGAGTGTTGGGGAAACTAGGGGAGAGCAGTCAGTCGCTTCCTGGGGACGTGATTTCCACGAGCCCTCTGCTGCGCTCTTCCGTGAGTATTCCGGTTTTTGCCGGTGGTGTAAAAAGTTAGAAGCAAGTTCTGGTGTGGTTGCAGCTGCTTGATGAGAATCACAGACTCGGTGTGGTTGTCCTTCAGTGAAAACCGTGTCAGTTTGGTGCCAACCCCAGCTGCAGTGGAGCTGGGGTGCTCTTCTGCATTTGCCCTTCGTGCCCATCTTCCCCGTCTCCAGTGTTGTCAGAGGTAAACCGAAAATCAGAAGCTGGGAACGCTGCGCACGGCCCGCACCCTGGCACGCCCATTTAGGCTGGCCTCGCAGATGACAAAGTTCTGCTTCTCTGATCTAACCTTATACCCTTAGACTTTTGCCTCGTGCGCCCTCATCTCCGTCACCAGTGGCCCAGCACGTGGCGCTGCAGGCAAGGATGTTATCGAGAGAGGCCCTTACAGAGGCTGGGAAAGGGCGCGCGCGCGGGCGCGCGCGTGTGTGTGCGTGCGCGTGCGTGACAAGCGAGTTAAACAACTCCTCGCTCGGTGCAGAGAGGGCCGGCATTTTCCTGTTTTGCAGAGGTGGTGGGGTCTGAGGCTGAGACGTGAGTAACTCGCCCACCACCCTCAAACGGGAGGACGCTCTTCCCTGCCCCGCCTCTGACGTCGGGAGACTACTGCCTTGCGGGCCAAGGTGGTCGTGAGAGTGCGTGCGATGGCGTGAAAAGTGTCCCACGCAGAGTAGGCGCTGCATGAGTATTACCACCGAGGTTTAAAGTTCTGTCTTCAGAAGAGCTTAAGTCTGTTCCTCCGTGCCACTGAGTATTGAGGAGGTGGGAGGTGTTTGGGGATCGCCCCGGCTGCTTGCTTTCAGGCTGTTGAGGAGTCGCCCCTTCCTCCCTTAGGGGCCGGGTGTTGGGGCAGATGAACCTGGTGCTTCGGGTGTGTTCCTGTGTGTCCTGGGACTTGTCCCTGAGGGGCTGGTTCCGGGGACCCCGGCGCCTGGGCCGCAGCCTCCCCACCTGCCTTGGCCCTCCCTGAGCACCCGCGCCCCAGGCGGACACCGCGGCCGCGAGCTGGGAGCACAGTCCTGGGGCTGCGGCAGCCCCGGGGCAGCTCAGCTGAGCGCGGGGCTGTGACTAGAGGCAGAAGCAAGCCAGGGTGGAGTCTTCCTCCAGTTGGGTTTCTTTCTTTGAGAGGAGCTGGTCGCTCAGCTGCTGGCTCTCGTGCACAGGCCCAGAACAACCTGATCTGGAACATCAAGGACGAGCTAAAGAAAGCATGTTCGACGAATGACCTGAAAGAGCTGCTCATATTCAACAAGCAACAAGTGCCCTCCGGGGAGTCTGCGGTGAGCTGCCTTTGTGTTACGGGCGCCGCGAGCCGAGCGGCCAGGCCATGCGCGGTGCACGGTGACTGCCCCGGTGGAGTGTGGGAGGCCCTCCGGGTGAACACCTGCTGGTATTAATTGGGAGTGAAATTCCATAGTCTGTGTTGCATGGTCATCGCCATCGAGGTCGCCGCTTGCGGGGGCAGGAAGGGGCAGGCGCTCAAGGACCGAGGTGGGCTGCACATCTGCCTCGTGTGTTCACACCACAAACTTTGGCCCGAGGAGCCCTCTCTGCTGCCTTCTTCTCACAGACTCCCCGAGGGCTGCGAGGGCTGTCTCCCCTGCAGGCCCTGCCCTGCCGTCCCTCTGGTGCAGAAACAGTGGATGTTCTGGGTTCTGCCTTTATTTCTAAGTCACTGAGGGAAAGGGGAGCTGCAGGAACCCCTCATGCGTGGAAGTAAGGTCTCATAAAGCACAAAAATGCAAGCTCCAACTGTAAACCACCTTCTCCGGGGAATGTTAGGAACCTCAGGGCAGTCCCTCCCTTCTTTTTTAGCGAGTGGAGTCCGTGCAGATTCTTGGTAAATGTCCTCTCCTGTAGCTGCTTCTTTCCTCCTTGACTTGCTTCTCTTCTTCACTGGCTTCAGATCTTGGACCGAGTGGCCGATGGCATGGTGTTCGGTGCCCTCCTTCCCTGCGAGGAATGCTCAGGCCAGCTGGTCTTCAAGAGCGATGCCTATTACTGTACCGGGGATGTCACTGCCTGGACCAAGTGTATGGTCAAGACACAGACGCCCAACCGGAAGGAGTGGGTGACCCCAAAGGTAAGTGGGGGTGTGGATCCTGGGATATATTTGCAGAAAAACCTGGTCCCATCTTCTGGGCTTGTCCACACTCCAGGTCACCACAACTGCAGAGCAGTTTCTCAGACCTCTTTACATCGGGGCCATCCTCATAATCAGATTATAGAACTATGCCCTTGGTTCTGTACGTTTGCACACTACACAGATATAGTACCAAAGCACTTCCGACTGGAGCACAGGTTTGTCCAACTGGTGTAAAATCTTCCTGCTTGCAAAGACTGTGAGTTTTATTTCTGTTTATCAAGTGCCTACCCTCTGCCAGGCACTGTCCTGGGCACAAGGGACATGGCGGTGAACAAATGGTAATTCCTGCCTCTGTGATGGGAGAGTGTTTCTCAGAGCAAGACATTTCCTTGCCTTGGTGCTAGACGGGGAGTTGTGTCCAGAGTTCAAGTCTCCTGTTGATCTCTCTCTCTCTCCCTTGAATTCTCAGAATGTAAAAAACCTCAGTTGGGGGACCTTGTTTGCAGCCGCGCTGTTGGGGGAGCCAGCAGTGTCTTGGGGGGCTGGCTGCTGGGTGGACTCCCCCGTGCCCTCAGACTCGTGCGAGCTGGCGCCCCACCACCTGGGGCTGTCGTGGGCTCCCTGGGCTTGGGATTTGATGTCTGTCAAGTTCCCTCACCGCCCGTGCCTCCTCCCCAGTGGCACATAGTAAGCGCTCCAGAAGTGTTGCCTGGGGGCCCTGGGGGCTCTAGCACCTCGGCGTCCAGAGCTGAGCTCCGCTTCCCCGCTTGCCTCTTCCACTCGTTCTTTTCTCGCCTTCTCTGCTCACTGCCATCATTACTGTATACGTATCTCTGTACTTGCACTTGCTCGGTTGCTCTACAACAAGTCTGACCTTGTCCTTTCCCCACCCTTAAAACCTCACAGTGATTCCCCATTTCTTCTAGAAGTATTTTCCCAGTGTTTCTGAGAATGCCATTGTTACAGGCCCGTCTGTGGTGTTTGTATCCCTTTTAATATCTTAGGTTAGGAAAAAAGTTCGTGATGTGAACTATTTAGGATTTTATGTGTCAGTTGCACTGCATCTGTGTATATTTTTAAAGGGTTATTTTAAAACGGTACCTACAGGTGCAAGACATTTTGTCTGGTGGACAGTGCTTGCTGCTCTTGCAAATTCATGGATTTACAGACCGTGGGTAGGGAGTGTGCTGCCCCCAGGGGCTTGGATCACAGAATCACAGACATCTCCTTAGCTTGAACTCCCCTCCCCCAAAGCCCTCCATGATCTGGCTCCAGCTACCTTCTGCAGCCCGTCTTTCTGCCACCTTTTTTCTCCTCACATTACACTCACACCACCCCTACACGCACACACACTCTCTCTCTCTCTCCCCCTCCCTCCCTCCCTCCCTCCCTCTCTCCCTCTCTCCCTCTCTCCCTCTCTCCCTCTCTCCCTCTCTCCCTCTCTCCCTCTCTCCCTCTCTCCCTCTCTCCCTCTCTCCCTCTCTCCCTCTCTCTCTCTCTCTCTCTCTGCCCCTGACTTGGCAGGTCACTGCCTCCAAGGAGCCCTCCCAGCATTCCCAGTATTTCAGCACGCCTCTGGTTTAGAAGCTAGCTCCTGTGTAGAAGTTGCCTTTGTATATCTGACTGTCGGTCAAGGCTGAGCTTCTTTCTCAAAGGCAGAAACTCATTCTAAACTCACTGTGATGTGTGGCACTGTGTTAGATGCCCAGCATACGTTTTATCCACCAGGCAGTCGTTGACCATGGATCTAGCAGGGAAGGGCTGTTTCTTGATGGGAAGAAGGCTTAGGAGGGTAGGAACCTGATCCCTGAGCCTGGTGTATGTGATGTTTATTGAGTGACCACTTAGAGCACAGCCCATTGTGAATCGCCCGGAGTGCCGGTGGACCGTGCTGATGGCAGAGTTAATACTGAACACTGACTGTTGATGGGCTCCCTGCATTCACGGTCCCTTCTTCTAGGAAGGGAAGGGAATTGCCCTGATTTCCTTTCAGGTAGTAATCTCTCTCCCGTGCTCTGGGGAGTCTGGGGTGGCTTTTGGTCATGGAATGGACACACGACCCCAGGAAGAGGCCTCTTTATTCTTGAGGGGAACAACTCCAGAATGAGGCCTGGGGGTTGTAATCAGGTTCCAGCAGTGGTTCCCTGGCCAGATTATCAACTGGGTATTTTGTTTGTTTTTTGTTTTTTTAAGGAAAATAGTTTTTCTCTTCAAGCGTCACAGTACCAGCTGTATTATAAATGTAGAAGTACTGCAGATAAGCACCATAGCAGCAGTAATACTGTATTTCATACTAAAAGCCTCAAATCTTCCTATTTTGTGTTATTCTTTATCGTAAGAAGAAAAAGATTCTTAAGTTCTTTATCAGGTGGTTATTTCAAGGGAGAACTGGTTTCTTAACTAAAACTTACACTCTTTAGGAATTCCGAGAGATCTCTTACCTCAAGAAATTGAAGATCCGAAAGCAGGACCGTATATTCCCCCCAGAGACCAGCGCCCCACTGGCGGCAGCACCCCTGCCCTCTGCAGCCTCAGCGCCCGCCACTGTGAACTCCGCTCCCCCAGGTGCAGCTCCGGGCCAGCCTCAGGGGAGGGTGGGGGGACTGGGGCCCTGAGCTTAGGGTGGAGAGGGTGTCCATCTGGGTTCTTCGCTGGCTGATCCTGGGGAGAAGCTCTGCCCTTGTTCTCCCCATCCCACCCCCAGCAGGAGGAGGTAGGTTGGGGAGGGGGGCTTCTGAGAAAGGCCAGGGAGACAGTTACCTGCAAGGGGCATTCAGACTCTCCTGCCTGACTGCGCTACGCTACAGAGCAGCATTCCAGGGCTCAGCCTTGTGCTTCCGGGCAGCCCTGCCCCCACCATTCATCCTGAGCCTGATGTGCTGCTAGGTCTCTGTCGCCTGCAGAGACTTGCCGTACTTGTTGTGATCAGTGTCAGCGAGAAGTGCTCCACACCAACAAAGGCAGTGAGATGAGTTTGTGTTTTTGTGGCAGAAGGTACTGCTGTCTTTGTTTACTCAGGGACACGTGTGGCGTAGTCTAATGGTCATGGCCACCGTGTGCTGGGTGGAGGATGAGGATTCTTCTGTGAACGTGAGCCCAGCAGTGACCTCCCTCCATCCTCTGGGGAGGGGGCGTGTGGGTGGTCATCCCGAGTTCAACCTGCTGCTTGCAGCCTGGGTCCAAGAGCAGGTGTGGTGGGCCAGGCGGGGTCGACGTCCGGGCCCTGCCCTGAGGGTCCCTTCTGCTTTCCCCTTACTTGCAGTTCACAGCTAAGTGATTCCGTTCCCTGCGGAGACCTCGGCCAACTTTCAGTTAAACCCTGCGGGTATCCCTAGTTGTTCTCCCT
Organism: Lagenorhynchus albirostris; assembly: GCF_949774975.1. Taxonomy (NCBI): domain Eukaryota; kingdom Metazoa; phylum Chordata; class Mammalia; order Artiodactyla; family Delphinidae; genus Lagenorhynchus; species Lagenorhynchus albirostris. The sequence goes on along the minus strand of NC_083096.1, from coordinate 23,148,723 downwards.
CACAGGGACAGCTTAAAGGACTCCTCCCCACAGCGTCTCTTGTGGAAATGTGTAACCAGCTCTGTATGTTCCCGTTCGCAACAAACAGAAGGCACACCCCTGACCCAGGTCTTTCTGGCCGGGATCAGCGCTAAATACCTAAAATGCCAGCGTTCTTGGTGCCTGAGTCAGTTCTCTCCGCTCAGTGTGGCCATGCTGACCAAAGCTCTCAGTGACTGCCGTGGACAAGGCTACTTTTCTAATTTTTTTTTGGCCATGCCGCACGGCATGCAGAGTCTTAGCTCTCCAACCAGGGATCGAACCCATGCTCCCTGCAGTGGAAGCGTGGAGCCCTAACCACTGGACTGCCAGGGAATTCCCCAAGGCTCGTTTTTTTAATGGGGTTGATTAATAAGCATCCTGTGAGAACTGTAGTTTGCTTTTAGGCATGGGGTGGGAACAGAATAACAGAAGGAAATCGGGAGTTCACGTGACCCCGGCGTCCCACCCTCTGGCCGGCCTCCTGGTCTTCCTCGTCTGTCTGTGGAGCAGACCCAGGGCGCCCCCGGCCACCTCTGCTCGAGGCCTGCTGTGGAGCAGTGTCAGTGCACGGCTTCTCCCTGGCCGGTCCTTTCTGTGCTGAGGACTGCGTACAGGTTGCTATCCTGTCCTCTGCTTTCCTGCTACTCTTACTCTTCTGTTTATGTAGACTTCTCCTCAAGGAGATCCCTTTCTCCCTGATCAGAGAGGGTGCTGAGGCCGTTCGGGGGCCTTGCAGCCGGTCTGGCTTTCCCCTGGGAGCTGCTGCCTGGTCTCCTGCTCCCACCCTCCACCCCGGGCAGCAGCCCTGCCTAGTGATCCTTTTCTCCCATCCCAGACAAGCCGTTATCCAACATGAAGATCCTGACTCTTGGGAAACTCTCCCGGAACAAGGATGAAGTGAAGGCCACAATCGAGAAACTCGGGGGGAAGTTGACAGGGACCGTCAACAAGGCCTCCCTGTGCATCAGTAGCAAAAGTGAGTTCAGTCTGCCTGTGAACCAGAGGGATCCCTGTCTCTCATGGTGGTGTTGAGAATTAAACGAGGTGAAGTGCCGAGCGCAGTGTCTGACACACAGAGGGACCCCAAAACTGTGTCTCTTATCATCGCTGGCATTGTTCAGGTCCTCTGGAAAGGGGTGTGGGCACTTGTACTTGGCACTGCTGCTCCATGCTGTGGTCTATATTCACGTACCGAAAACTCCCAAGTAAAGACTGTAACAGCCCACTCTTCTCACCTTGTTCACAAGATGTTGGTTGGTTTGCCTCCAGGCAAAAAGTTCACAGCTTAAGCAAGTTTGGAAAATGCAGAGTTAAACGAAGGTGAACAGGCAGTCTTTGCAGGCTTAATATGCCGACGACCATTGTGAGTTTCCAAGACCAGAAAACAGTACACCGCTCTTCCCATAGGAATCTGACCTCCTTTCTCTATGTAATACCTATTAACATCTCGTTCTGTAGAAGGGTTTGGAGAAAGCAGCTCTCACTCATCGCACCTTAGAAAAAGGGGGATGTTGCTGGTGAGAGACGATTGTGGAAATGAACCAAGGCCCCAAGCACTAGATTTTTTTTTTTTTTTTTTTTTTTTTTTTTGAGGTACGCGGGCCTCTCACTGCTGTGGCCTCTCGCGTTGCGGAGCACAGGCTCCGGACGCACAGGCTCAGTGGCCGTGGCTCACGGGCCCAGCCGCTCCGCGGCATGTGGGATCTTCCCGGGCGGGGCACGAACCCGTGTCCCCTGCATCGGCAGGCGGACTCCCAACCACTGTGCCACCAGGGAAGCCCCAAGCACTAGATTTTGAAGGAGAGGAGAGCTGTGGGTGACGAGGGTTGGGAAGTACCCAGCAAGTAATAACTGTGTAGTGATTTGAGATTTCAAAGTTCTTTCCCCCCGATTTGAACAGAGGAGGTCGACAAGATGAATAAAAAGATGGAGGAAGTAAAAGAAGCTAACGTCCGCGTCGTGTCTGAGGATTTCCTCCAGGACATCTCCACCTCGACCAAGAGCCTTCAGGAGTTGCTTTCAACCCACCTCTTGTCCCCCTGGGGGGCCGAGGTGAAGGCAGAGCCTGTTGAAGCTGTGGCCCCAAAGGGGAAGTCGGGGGCTGTGCTCTCCAAGAAGAGCAAGGGCCCCGTCAAGGAGGAAGGTGAGGCCCCGAGCTGCCCCGCCCTGCCGTGGCCCCATCCTGCCGGGGGCCGTGGCCTCTGCCAGGCTGGCCGGGTCCGCCTGTGCACAGCCTCTCCCTTTGCGCCCGAATGGTCTTTTGAACGCTGCCCACACCAGTTTTCTCATTCGTTTTCCCTGGGCGCAGGATGGTGCGAGGCAGCACACAGATGCCATGTTGACATCTGACACAGGTGAAGGTGACCCACTCGCCCTGCCTGCTACCTACCCCTTCCTTTTTATTTATTTTTAATTTAATGTTTGCACTTCTCTATCCCCTTCCAAGGTACCAACAAATCTGAAAAGAGAATGAAATTAACTCTTAAAGGAGGAGCAGCTGTCGACCCTGATTCTGGTAAGGGAACGGGAGTGAGCAGAGTGAGCTGTGGGCACCCCGTTGATGAGGGAAACCATGTGGGACAGGGCTGCGCCTCGCCCTCTGGCCTCAAGGCTCCCCGGTCCTGAGAACGCACACGTCTTGTGGGGAGCCTGCAGACCCCCTTCTCCCTGTGAGACTCATCACAGGAGCTCTGTCCGTGACAGGTCTGGAACACAGCGCACACGTCCTGGAGAAAGGCGGGAAGGTCTTCAGCGCCACCCTCGGCCTGGTGGACATCGTTAAGGGAACCAACTCCTACTACAAGCTGCAGCTCCTGGAGGATGACAAAGAGAGCAGGTGCGCCGAGGGCGGGAGTGTCCAGCAGAGCTGTGCTCCTGAGAGGCTCTCAGTGCTCCTGGGAAGCCAGCCGCCTCATGAAGAGCATGGGTGTGTCGTGAGGCCTGCAGTGAGGGAGGGAAGAGGCCCTCGCCCCCAGACAGCCTTTCTGTCCTCACTCATCAGTGTTACCTCGGGCTCCCCAGTTACTAAAGGCGTTTGGGTTTGCATCTGTTTTATTTTGAGCATAGTGGAGGCAGGTAAGAGCCAGTTCTGGGGTGCTGAGGGACTGGGCTGGCTTGGCCACGCACACTTCACTAGTACGGGCAGTTCTCTGCCAAGTCAATGGGCCCTCATTGCAGCCAGCACAGAACAGGAGCTGCATGTAAGTGGGGAAGGTGGGGGGAGCACTTTCGTATATTAAACTGACCTTTCCTTTTTAGCAAATGAAAACAGTTTACACACTGGAACTCCAGGAGATCCAAAAAGCTTTCCTTGTTGAAAGGCAAAACCCCTGTGAGAGTGGCAGCCCCCGAGAGATACAGTCAGCGCCCGGTGCATCTTGGCCAGCCGCAGGTTGTAGGCACTGGCAGGCTCAGGCTCTTCACATCTCACCAAACCTTTCATTGAAAATGTGGATGTCAGAAGTGACCCTTAAAAGAGCACACAATATCTGTGTGGCTACTTAAAATTTCTGAAGAAATAAAAGCCTGCGTCATTTACTTTACTACCTACTCTTGCTGGAGATTAGAAGGTCGAAGTAGGGTATCTTGCTTGTAAAACATACCTTCCAAAAGCTAGATGTGAACTGGAGTGCAGGAGAAGGGATAGGGTTTTTGTGGAAATGTGCTGAGTGCCAGAGTGTGTTAAACAACAAGCAAATGAGAACAGAATTGTCCACCTCCAGCAAGCAAATTCTAATGGTGATTTTGGACATGGGCGTTATTCTGGTGGCCTAGATTTATTGGTTTTTAGAGGGAAAGGACAGTGTGGGCTGTTAGAAGGTTTTTTTCAGGATAGGTCAGCGTGGTGTCTTCCAAACATTTCCAGAGGGAAATAACCCAGCAGAGAATGAATTTGTATTTCTCTGGGCAGTAGCCCAGAAAGCCAGCAGGAAGCCCCAAATCTTCTTTGAAATCTCTGGTTTTATTTTTAAAATGCATCCACATCTTTCTGGATTTCCAATATATCTGTGTTCATTGTGATGTAAAATTTAACTTATGCATGATTTCCACTAAAAAAATGAACTCGCCCAAAGCTAGGCAGCACAGCCCACAGGGTACCCAAGGCTTGGCCCTAGATTGAGATAGAAACTGAAGACGCTAGCCTGGGTCTGTAGGTGGCTGACCCTGCAGGCCAGTGGCCCGCCCCCTCCCATTTCATCACATCTCAGCCTCTGATCTGAGCCAAAGGTTCTTCATTATTTTTAACACACGTCGTTGATGGTTGCATCACCTTGGATGCATGACTTCCAAGTGTTGCTTGCTGTGTTTCTTTGGGGAGAAGAATTGGATACTCTTATGTAAAGTTCTGTAGGCCTCAGGATTTACTCAAGTTTGGCTGCCAGATACAAGGTTAACACCTGTTCTTTGGTACTTTTTATAGCCCATTTGCCAATATGATTTGGAAGGGCATTTTTAAATTACTCTAAACTTACAACACTCAGTTTAATCAAAGTAAAATTAAGGTCCTTCATTGTAATACCAGTTGCTTTTGTTCCTCTTTGTCAGTCACCATCATTTTGGGGTGTTTGCAGTTGTTTCTCCCTCAAGGGGAATGGCAGGGAAGGGAAACTCATCCTGAAGTACAACAGGCTGACCCTTGAATTTGTATCTGGTGTTCCTCCTCTCCTCCCACAGGTATTGGATATTCAGGTCCTGGGGCCGCGTGGGCACGGTAATTGGTAGTAACAAACTGGAGCAGATGCCATCCAAGGAGGAGGCCATTGAGCATTTTACGAAATTATATGAAGAGAAAACCGGGAATGCCTGGCACTCCAAAAACTTCACAAAACACCCCAAAAAGTTCTACCCTCTGGAGATTGACTATGGCCAGGTAATCACTTAATGCTCTTACACCTTCTAGTTCTGATAAAAGGAAGGGACACTATTCTTTTAAAAACATGCCATGGAACAGATGGCATCATTGGTGAATCTTATCAAATGGTTAAAGAATTAATACTGGTCCTTCATAAACTTTTCCAAGAGAGAGAAGAGGAGGAAACACTCTTCAACTCATTATGTGAGACCAGTATTATCCTGATACCAAAGACGAACAAAGACATCCCGAGAAAACTCCAGTCCGATATCCTTATAAATATAGATGCAAAATCCTCAACAAAATACTAACAAACCGAGTCTAGCAGCACTTGAGGATTTATGCACCATGACTGAGTGGGATTTATCCCAGGAATGCAAGGTTGGTTCAACATGGAAGTCAAGTCCATGTAATGTAACGTGAATAGAATAAAGGACAGAAGCCACATAGTCATCCTGATAAACATAGAAAAAGCATTTCATAAAATCCAGCACCCTTTCATGAATAGAATCTACCCCGTGAAATAGGAGATGGCGCTTAGATGAGAACAAGCAGTGTAAGCATTTTTAAGACTGTCAAGGAGGAACGGTCTTTGAAGTTGCTCCCTAAACACGACAGGGAGTAATTCACAGATTCCAGGTGAGGTTTCTTATCTGAAGCTATGTTGAATCATAGATCACGCGACTTGCTTTACCATCAAGATAGAATTATAGTGACTTGACATGCTCCAGTAGGTCCCAGTTTTTAGTCCCAAATTATTTCCTAATAATTTCCCATTATTTATATTTGTTGCTACTTTGGTGGCCATTGGTTTTCACAAAATGCTTACCTTGTTTTTGTTTTATTTTATTTTTATTTTTGGCTGTGTTGGGTCTACGTTGCTGCATGTGGGCTTTCTCTAGCTGCAGCGAGCAGGGGCTACTCTTCGTTGTGGTGGGCGGGCTTCAGTAGTTGCAGCACGTGGGCTTCGGTAGTTGTGGCTCGCGGGCTCTAGAGCGCAGGCTCCGTGGTTGTGGTCCACGGGCTTAGTTGGTCCGCAGCCCGTGGGATCTTCCCGGACCAGGGATCAAACCCGTGTCCCCTGCATTGGCAGGCAGATTCTTAACCACTGTGCCACCAGGGAAGTCCCACCTTGTTTTTATATGAAAACTTACTGCTTTTATAATGGGGAGTGGTGCACGCTTATATTGCAGAAAGAAAGATTTGTAGATGGTACAGATTTAATTCCAAATTTTTGAGGCCTAACGTGTTAAAGGGAGAATTCTCTAGTTTATAGAGAGTGTCATGAGCTCTACCATTAAAAATAGAAATTAGCTCTTGTATAATGTTGAGGTGGAGAACTTGGGAGTTTAGAGTTGCACAGATTTGGTCTAACTCAGCAGTGCCCCCTAGTGAGTTTATTGTTCCCATTTCAAAAATATATACAGTTGAGCAACACAGGTTTGAACTGCATGGGTCCACTTACATGTGGAATTTTTTTCATTAGTAAATACTACAGTTCCACACAATCCGTGGTTGGTTGAATCCACGGATGCAGCACTGAGGATAGGGAGAAGCCAGGAATATGGAGGACCAACTCTGTTATTCTCGGATTTTCGACTGCACAGAAGGTTAATGCCCTTAGTCCCTGAGTTGCTCAAGGGTCAACTGTATTTGTTTTAGAAAATTTTGAGAACGACAGAGGCACAAAGAATTAAAATCATGGTGTATGTCTTTATATACTTCTTTCACTTCACCGCTACTTTTCCCCAATGTAACACTGGAGTCTTTCCCTACATACTGTATTTTCACCACCAGCTTTTGGCCTTACTGTTCTAGGAGCATTTCCCCACGTCTTCTAGAGCAATGCTGTCCAACAGAGAGAGATAGGCAGCCACTTAGGCAATTTTAAATATTCTAGTAGCTACATTTTAAAAAGCAAATTGAAACAGTGAAATTAATACTAGTTATGTGTTTAACCCAGAATATCCAAAATATTATCATTTTGATATGTTAATATCATTGAGATATTTTTACCTTTTTTTTAACTGAATATTTGAGAGCTGGTGTATTTTTAGCTCTTACAACACAGCTCAATTCAGAGTGGCCACATGTCAAAACCAGGGACTACTGTATTAAACTGCACTGAACTAGAGCATCATTTCTTAAGTCTGTATAGAATTCCATCCTGTGGGTGGCCATTATTTGTGATTTACCAAACAACGCCCTCCCATGCCCCAATTAGATACTTAGATTATTCCCAGGTATTTGCTATAATGATGTTGATATACTTACCTCTGTGCTTGTTATCATTAGAGATCGAGTTACCGGGTCACAGAGTATACGTGTTTAAATAAGGCTTTTTAACATACTAATAGTTTGCCTTCAGTGAAGTTACAGCTACAGCAGGGGTCCCCAATCCCTGGGCCATAGACCAGTACCTACTAGGAACCGGGCCGCACAGCAGGATGTGAGGGGCAGGCGAGCGAGCCAAGCTTCATCTGTATTTACAGGCGCTCCCCATCGCTCCCGTTACCGCCTGAGCTCCGCCCCTGTCAGATCAGCGACGGCGTTAGATTCTCATAGGAGTGCGAACCCTACTGTGAACTGTGTGCGCAAGGGATCCAGGTTGCGTGCTCCTTATGAGAATCTATGCCCGATGATCCGAGGTGGAGCTGAGGCGGTGATGCCAGCTCTGGGGAGCGGCTGCAAATACAGATCATCATTAGCAGAGAGGTTTGACTGCACAGAGACCATAATAAATCAGTTGCTTGCAGACTCATATCAAAACCCTATCAGTGAGTGGCAAGTGAAATCAAGCTCGGGGCTCCCACTGATTCTGCATTATGGTGAGTTGTATAATTATTTCATTATATATTACAGTGTACTAATAATAGAAATAAAGTGCACAATAAATGTAATGCACCTGAATCATCCCGAAACCATTCCCCCACCCCCAGTCCGTGGAAAAATTGTCTTCCACAAAACCGGTCCCTGGTGCCAAAAAGATTGGGGACCACTGAGCTAGAGGATAAGAATGCATCTAAGACTTGGGTTTCCGCATCAAGAGTAGATGTGTTGTGCCCCTGACAGCAGCAGCCCTGAGCACTAGCACACAGGTTCCTCTGCACCTTTGTTAAGCCAGGCAGAGTCCAGGCTCAAGGCCCAATGCCAGTTACCTTCATTCAAAACAAATACCAAACACCGTTAGTTGTTAGGGGACACCACGATGGTCATAGTCCCTGCCCTTGTGGGTTCAAATGTGAGAAGGGTTAAGGCGTTTTCAGCATAGCCGGATCTTGGCTCAGCCTGGATTCCCCGGATGGCAGGGGTGAAGTCCTGTGCTAGTAGAATATTGGGAAGAGCAGTCCCAGGGAACCGGGGTGAGGGGTGCAGACTTGGGAGGGTCGATGCTGGGATGCACTTAGCTGCCTGGCGGGGAGTCGGACTGTTAGCGTGGTCCTCTGGCACTATAGAGAATGCTGTGTGGATTCCGTCTTTGGGGAGGCAGGGCAAGAGAAGAAAGGAGACAAGATTTGTCCATCAGTCCAGTGTCCCCTGGGTCCAAGGATCACCCTCATAGCTGCCCAGCACTTCCAGGTTGGGCAGGAGTGGGCCCCGGGCAGGTTCCCAGGCACAGGGCACCAGCACCCCCGGCATGGGAGGCAGTGAGGGAGGAGGTGAGGGCATGAGGGGAGTGTGGGTGCCTGCGGGTCTGCCTGTGCAGAGCTGGGTGCTTCAGTGGTGTCTGGAGTGAGAATCTGGAGCAGCCAGGAGGACCTGGAGGGGTGCACAGCAAGTATCTGGTCCTGTACACACGCATACATGCTTCTCCTGGCAACTAACGCCAAGCCCTTTTGATTAACACTCAGCTTTTTTTTTTTGGCTGGTGGCGCTCCATCCTGTGTCCTTTCTCTGCCAAACACCACCACCACTTTGCTTAGGTTGTTTGTGTCCCTTCCTGATTTTCTTTTTCCCTAAAGGATGAAGAGGCAGTAAAGAAGCTGACGGTAAACCCTGGCACCAAGTCCAAGCTCCCCAAGCCAGTGCAGGACCTCATTAAGATGATCTTTGATGTGGAAAGTATGAAGAAAGCCATGGTGGAGTACGAGGTTACTGCACTTTTTGTTTTATTTGTGAGCGTTTGCTGGGGTTGATGATTTGAGTGCCGAGTTGGCAACGAGTTTGGTGGCTGGTCTTCAGCCTGAGACATGCAGGAGCTCTGAGGCCTGGGGTGCGTGCTCTTTTGCAGAGGATCGTTGACCTGCTGTGAAATAGATGGTGTGTTGTCCCCTGGGTCCCTAGACCCACTTGCACTTTTCCCCTCATTGCCATGATGGAGTGTGGGCATGGTCTTTCATGGCCCAACCAAACGGGCCACCTGGGGCTGTCATGGGAAGTCCAAGACATAGCCCACTTACAGTAAAAGAACTCCTGTAACCAGCATTGACAGAAATGCAGAGAGCTTCTGACACTTGCTTCATCAGATAAAATTCATACCAGCTGTTTTTAAGGAGAGATTGGGCTGGGTGGGATGGGGGTGATGGTATTTGTTTTTGTCCAGGGAAAGTGGCGGGGACCCTGGCCAAGGCCAGGCGTTTTCAGTTTGTTTCCCTGGGAAATGAGTGCAGAAGGGCCCCTTCTTCTTGCTGCCTCTGGCATCAGAGGTCTTGAGTGCTCACCCAAGGGGCATTCCCACAGAGGTCGTCCAGGCGCTGCTGACATCTGGCTGGCAAACAGACTCTCCCCTCTTCTCCAGCCACCGAGCCCAGAAGCTTCAGGCTGCTCTGAAAAACAAGCAGGGACCAGCCGAGAGAGCAAGAATTGCAGATCAGCCTTGGCCATTGCGCCCCTTCGCCGGCTGGCTCCCTCCCTGCCTCTTCCCAGGGCCTTCCTAGAGGCTCCCGGCAGCCTTGGAGGGGGGCGGGACGAATCTGAGTGGTATAAACCACTGGCAGCCTCTCTTCCTCAGCCCCGCATCTCCGTGTCTGGAGCTCAGCCTGGCAGGACTGCTCAGGCTCCACTCTTGTTAGAAAACTGAGTGTTGGGTCACCTCCTAGGAAACCCCTAATGGGTTTGAAGATAGCCAGGGCTTGTGCGGATGTCTTGTTCAAACAGATAAACAACCCGACTTCTGTCTGGGAGGTCTGACTAGTTTGAACAGCTTGTGGGTGGGCTCCCCAGGAATGCTGGCAGCGAGATGTGCCGAGGCGGGGAGGAGGGCAGGAGGCAACTTCGTTTCATTAACGTTTCAAAAGAAATGTCCCACGTATCATTTCCGGCTTCCTGTGCCCTGGCTTATCTGTGATTCATAGAATTTCTCAACTGTGATCAGACCCAGTCTCTTTCTGTGAAAATGACTTTTTTTTTTTTTAGCTTGTTTTACACTCAAGACAGGGAACTAGTTGATAAGAGGAGGCAGAGGGCCAGGGGCCTGCTGCTGGAAGGCAGCCTGTGTTGAGAATGTGGCGAGGGGGGCGCCCGCTCCCAGCCTGATGGGCTCCACGTGGGATTGGGTGGCCAGGTGGATGAGTAAACATGGTGCCCAGGGGAACTGAGCGCTCCCTGTAAGGCGGGTGAGTCCTGAGCCCAGAGCAGAGTCCCACCTGAGGTCGGGAGGGTGTGTGCTGTATCCAGAGTCCTGGCTACAGCTCTCGAAGCCTCCCTCTGGCTGCAGCTGTGGCTCTCAGTGCCCTGAGCCCAAGGCATCTCTCCCACTTTTCACTTTCTCCCTAAACGCAGCTGCTGTGGAGCCCCTGCCCCCAGCCCACAGTCGGGAGGGGAGGCAGCTTGTGTTGGTTGAGCCCTGTTCCTGTTCTTGTGGCCTTTGTGTGTGTGTGTGTGTGTGTTGAGGGTGTCGGTTAGAGACACCAGGTCTTTTTTTAAATAAACACCGAAATGAGACAGCTCAGGGAAGCCGCTCCCCTCGGAGCACGTGCTCTCACTCTGGTCACACTGCCCTTGGTCAGAGCATCTTCCGGAGTTCCTTCTTTAGAATTGCTTTAGAGCCAACTCAGTCCATGCTAAGGTCACTCTGTTCTTTTATTTTACTGTGGTCTTGGCTCAGAATACATTACCCACCTCCTTCCCCGGACTGAGCGCCAACTATTTAACTCTTCCCAGAAACCGGCTCTCCCCTGGGGATGGACAGTACTGAGGGTACAGAGACGCTGAGGTGCCATAGCTTGTCATCATTAGACGCTGTCACCACTGGCCCCTGATCGGTTCCTCATGGGCTGTGAGCACTTTCACATCCTGTTTCATTTAATCGGCGTAGTGGTCTCATCTCTCAAGTGCTTATCCAGCCCAGTCTTTGTTCCAGGCCCTGCAGGTGCTGGAGATGTCAAGACGGGCAAGGTGCAGTGCTGGGGCCGGGAGCTCAGAGGGTCCACTGGGAACAGCCCTGGAGACAGTGGCTCCGGTTTCAGGGTGAGGGGCCCCGTGCGGCACTGAGGCGGGAGAGGGGCCGAGGCAGCTTTCGGGCAGGTCGCTCCCACGGGGAGCGGGTGCCTCGCCCGCTAGCTGGCGACCAGGCCTCGGCCCCCAGAGTTCACGCTTCTGCCGCTGCAGCCAGCTTGCCACCTCCCTGGATGCTGGTTCCCAAGGTATTGTGAGCAGCACTGTTGTAGGGACGGATGTTTAACCTCTGGGGTGACTGATTTGAAGGGCACACTGTTGATTTGGTGTAAGCATGTATGTTCAGGGGTGTGTCCTCTGAAAAATAATTTTCACCGCTTTATGGTTCTTATTTTCCGGGTGGGAATGGCCTTGGCTCTGAGACCCCAGGGAGGGCGCACCTTCGTCCTCACTTTGGAATTAGATGGGAGTCCTGCTGTGTCACCTTCTTCCAGAAGCGTGGGGCTGTTTCAGACTGAGTGCAGGGGTGGGCGAGCCCTGCTTGGCTTTTCCCTGCCGCAAATGGCAGTGAGCCAGAATCTTCCCTCCCAGACTCCTGTCCCCTGCAGTGGGGGCGAGGCTGCAAAGCCCGTGGAGCTGGGTCACCGGGTGTCCCCGGGAGGACCAGAAAGACTTGTGACTGCTTCTGTAAGGGCCCGGGAGGCCTGGGGTGCCGCTTGGTCCAGCTCTCCCATCATCTCCCTGCACAGTGCTTTCAAAGGGAAAAATACCCCTGTCTCCTCAGATTGACCTTCAGAAGATGCCCTTGGGGAAGCTGAGCAAAAGGCAGATCCAGGCTGCGTACTCCATCCTTAGTGAGGTCCAGCAGGTAAGCGAGGGACCGGCCTCTCCTCCAGCTGCCCAGGGGCTCTCCTGGCTGCCCTGTCACGGCAGGGGGGCAGTGGAGAGCACGCAGCAGTACATTTACTCAAGGTTACATGAAACAGGCATACTGATTCATGATGATTTAGATGTTTTCAGTTCAACAAGTATGACAAGTGCCTGCCACTTGCGAGAAGATGGTCACAGTACTGATGATTTAGCGGTGTTTTCAGTTATCAGCTCTGCAGTAAACTCCCTATACGCCTAATGAGGAATTTCGTTCTCCTGCCTCATAGAAATGTTCTGATTTTTATTTTGTGTGTCCTTAAGAGAAGCTGAGTTTATTTTGCAGTTACTAGGAAATCATCAAATAGGAAGTTAAATATTGTCTTTCTCTCATTTATGTTCATTCAACATCAATTTGCTGAGCATCTCCAACGTCCCCCAGTCCCTGGAGCCTGATTTAAGCCTCTGCCCTGAAGGGGCTGGAGGGCTCCACTTGTATTTGGGAGTGGCGTGTGAAAGAAGAAAAGCAAACAGGAAACTCAGGTGGGACCAGGGAGGTGGGCTCTGGCTGGTGCTGGAGAGGAGGCCCTGAAATGTAGCAATTAAATCTGGTTACAGCCAGTCCTGAGCAGTGACCCCTTTCCTTGTTACCCACTGCCTGAGACCTGGAAGGCTTTCCTCAGCCCAGGCTCTTTCCTGTTCCAGAATGTTCAGGCGGAGGGGCTGGGGTGGTGTCCTTTGCCCATAGCACAGAGCAAACTGCAGCACAGGCAGAGGTTTAGGGTGCGGACAAGACTGTGTCACGGTGAGAAGCAGACTTGGAGCTTCGTGCCGGCAGGGTGCCGAGTCATTGCCCCCCTGCCATCCTGTAGGCCCCTAGGGTGTCTGCCAAGGATGCAGTGACTAGTCCAGCTCCTCCATTTCTTTGTGCGTTTACTGAGCACCTTCTGCATAGAGCGCTAATTGGCATTGTAGCATAGGGAGGGGCTCGCCTTTCTGTGCCTGGCCCTGGCCCTCTGGGGGCACCAAGGACAAATTCCCCACCGTAAAGATGAAGGTCAGTGGCCAAAGGGGCCTGACTGAATTTGGTAGCAGTGGGGGTTTTTCTCCCTTTCAACATTTTATTATGAAATGTTTACAAACATACAAAAAGTTGAAAGCTACGAGCCCACCACCTAGATGCCACAGGTGACGTTTTGTGGAGTGGTGGAGGTTTATGTGTCTTGTACACAGCTCTCTGTACAAGTGAAGTTGTGTACGAGAAGCCCCGTGTGTGCCAAGCCACACAGTTTGAGGATGAGATCCTGCCACCGCCCAGCTGAGTGGCACCCCAGGAAGGAGGTTTCCTGGCCCGCGTGCACCGCAGGCTGCCTCGGGACCCGGCTGCGGCACCCAGCGTCCAGAGGAGAAAGCCCGGCCAGGTGCTGGGGACTCAGTGCTGCTTCAGTCTGTTCCCTCTGTCCCCTCTCCTAAAGGTACTGTCCCAGGGCAGCAGCGACTCCCAGATCCTGGATCTCTCAAATCGCTTCTACACCCTGATCCCCCACGACTTCGGGATGAAGAAGCCTCCGCTCCTGAGCAACTCAGACAGCGTGCAGGTAGCACCGAGGTCCAGCAGGGAGCCCCGGGTCCCGGGCTTTGCAGGGCTGGGTGTCGCTCCCGTGCCACTGCCCCTCCATGTCACGATCCCTGGGGGCAGCGGCCAGTGCTGGAGGCCCACCACTGGGCCCTCGTTTTGAAGTGGGGTTTCTACCCCTATTAGGAGCCTGCCCAAGGGTAGAACGGTTGGTTTTTCCTGCCCTTCCTGGACCACGTCAGTCTGGGGAAAAGGAGCCTTAGGAGAGAGGGAGCGTCTTCCTCCCTGCTTTCCCTCCCTGCTTCATAAGGGAGCCAGTGATCAGTCCCCACCTGTCAACCAGTGCGTGCAAGAGGAAAGACCGTTCTTACCATCACCGTGTGGCTTCTGCCTCTTCTCCCAGCCTCCTTAGCATTCCAGAAATCCTTAGGAGTGTTCATCTGTGAACGGATGGCGGGCTGTCCCTGAGCAGCTAGGAGGCACCTCGTCACTCTCTGTGTTGGACGTTACCTGGGTGAGTCTTTCTCCCTCACCTTGGTCCTTAGCTCAGGGTTTTTCTTGTGTTCCTCCAGGCCAAGGTGGAAATGCTCGACAACCTGCTGGACATCGAGGTGGCCTACAGTCTGCTCAGGGGTGGTTCTGATGACAGCAGCAAGGACCCCATCGATGTCAACTATGAGAAGCTCAGAACTGACATTATGGTAACAGGGCCTGCCCTTTCTGAAGCATCCAAACCCTTCATCCCAAGAGCAGTGGTCCCCAAACCTGAATGTGCATCAGCATCTCCCGGAGAGCTTGTTAGAACAGATTGCTGGGGTCCGAGGATTGACCGTCCTAACAGGTTCCCAGGTGTTGCTGCTTGTGATACTCTGAGAACCTCAGAGCATTTCACCGGTAAAGAAGCACCTTGTTTGCGAGGCAGGCTTCCAGTTCGCGGCCTCAACTGGGTGTAAAGACCTGTTTTTGTGGGGCCTTAAAGTTTTGTTTTTCCCCTTCATCTAGAGAGGGTCTCTGTTTTTGGAGGTTGTTGAGGTGTGAACTCTGCAGGATCTGTTACTGGTATCCTACTTGAGACGTAGAGGTGCCTGACGGCAGCTGTAATAAAACTATGGTGCCTGGGTTCATGTCCTCTGGAGTCGAAGTGGCTCTTCGACTGGTGCACATAGTCGTTGAACTTGGGTGTGCTGGAGGCTTGGGCAGCAATCACCCTGCCTAGGCCACCCGGAGGAGAAATTTTTGCCTCAGCTCCGAGCTTGCCCTGGCCTTGAGCCCAGTCTCACATCTCTCTTCCTCAGCCCCCGTGTCCTTCCCTGCAGTGTTAGGAGGTTCAAGTGCACCAGGATCTGTTGAGCCTGGTGTCCTGTGTTTACGTCACTGAAAGAGTCTTTGCTCCGTGCTTAGGACAAAGTACAGGTCTGTGGGTGTACGCAGGGTAGGACACCGAACGGCCTGGTTCTTCGTGAAGGGGTTGTTATTCTCTCCATCTATGATTCTGAAGCCCTTTAATTAAGAGGCAACGAGGAAGACCAGAATTCCTGACTTCTCTTAACTTTGGATAAGAGTATGAAAATGTAAGAGAAGACACGTCGTATTTCCCATAACACACCCATTTATTTAGGCAGAGATTCCGTTACTTGATGGTTATTTGGTGGGTGTCTGCTCTGAGCCGTGATGTGCACGGCCCTGAGGATCCAGAGATGGAGCATTCATCCCCATTGTCAAAACCCCTGTAGTCCGTGGGCTCCCTGCTGCTTTTCACTGCAAGTCTTGGCTGCAGGGTGTCTCCTGGCCCCGGTGTTTGAACTCTTGGTGAGCTGGAGTGTTACCTGAGAGCCAGCTCCTTGTTCTAGGGGCTCCCTCTTCCCAGACAGCGAGCCCCGTGTTTCTAGCTTTCCTCATATCCTAAAGCAGAAGGGCAGAAGGAACACTGGGCTCATCCAGATAGGTGATGAAGAAGCCGATGCCTGGGGAGGTGGGGGCACTGGCCTGGCACCTGCCCCGGAGCGAGCGTGGTAGGGCTCGGAACACAGGCTGGCTCTGTCCCGCCCGGGCTCCACCTGGGCCGTTTGTTACCTGTGCATCAGCTGAGCCCGTGATTGTTCTTCCTGCCTCTATGCGGCTCTCTTGGGGTCTCCCTTGCTCTAATTTCCAGGCGCCTTCCTTCTAGGTGGTGGACAAAGATTCTGAAGAGGCTGAGATCATTAGGAAGTATGTTAAGAACACTCACGCGACCACACACAACGCATATGACTTGGAAGTCGTGGATGTAAGGCTCTCTCCTCCCTCTGCCCCCTTTGTGTCCTGCCAGCTCTTCCCTGCTCATTCCTCCGACCTGGGCCTGGGTAGAAAGGAGCAGCTAACTTTGCTTTAAATCACCGGAGGAAGTGACTCGGTTGTTTGTGGAACACACAAGTTCATAGTCCTAAGGTTTGGGGTTGGCTTTTTATTCTGTTTTTTTAAAAGACACTTCCTACCCCGAAACCTAGTTTTGCAATCAGAACTGATACAGTGCCTCAAGTGTGCACCTACACGTAGCATTAATTTTAATAGCTAGCCTCTGCTAAATGGGGCCTTGAGTAGCAGCGTTGCTCCGTCCCAGCCTGATTGAAACACCTTGCATACTGCAGAAGGCCTTAAAGTGTTCCAGCTCTGGGGACAGACAGCTGGTCGGTTCTCCTGTGTCTAGTCAGATCTCCAGTTAACCAGAGTGACGAGTGGTTCCTCCTGCCTCTCTCCTTTATTCAATGCTCCGACCAGATCTTTAAGATAGAGCGTGAAGGAGAGAGCCAGCGTTACAAGCCGTTCAAGCAGCTGCATAACCGAAGGTTGCTGTGGCACGGGTCCAGGACCACCAACTTCGCCGGGATCCTGTCCCAGGGCCTCCGGATAGCCCCACCTGAAGCACCTGTGGTACGTGCCTGGCCCAGGAGCTGTGGGGAGAGGCGGGGGTGGGGGGGCAGTGCCTGTTTCTGCTGCTGTCTCCACCAGAGCTTTGTGGGTACTTGCGTGAGAAGTGCACATGCCCCGGTGAATAAGGGACCTTGTTTAAAGATGTAGGTGTAGCCATGGTTGATAAGGTGAATGTTGCCAGATGTCCCTCTCCTGACCCTCACTATTGAGAGCGTAGCTGCACACGTATCAAGCAGAGTTTCTGGAACAAAGGAAGTAAGTGTCCAGGCCCTGCTCTGAATGCTAATTGGGTGTGTTGACTGACAGAGAGCAGACTTTGGCCGCAGGCCAGGCTGAGTTCAGACCTGCCTCTCCCACCTCCCAGCGGGGGACCTCCTTGAGCTTCAGCACATGCCTCGGTGGAATGTGCCGATAAATGAGTAGAGCCTGACCCAGGCCTGAGCGACGGCTGTGTCACCTGCTGGGTTATAGACGTGACCCACCAGGCAGGGACTTAGGAATAGTCTTCCAAGCCCCTCGTCTTCCAAGCCCCTCGTTTTGTACTTGTAAAAAGAGGGGAGCAAAGAGGCTTAATGACCGGACTCATGAGTGCTGCATGGTAGCAAACGCCCTAACCTCTCTGAACCTCGTTTTCACTTACCAAAAGGAATAAATATAATAGCCATGTTTACTGGGTGTTCACACGTGCCAGGCCCTGGTCTAAGAAGCTGTTGTTAACTCATTTAATTTTCACAGCAGCCCCCTGGGGTGCTTTCCCCCAGTTCGGAGAAGGAAGTGGGGTCCAGAGAGATTAGGTAACTTCTCCCAGCCCCTGGGTACCCGGCAGAGCTGGGATCCGAACAGCCTGCTCCGGAGCATGGGCCTCTACCGCCTGCCGGGGGCGCTGTGGGAAGTGGGGACATGCAGTCAGTAGTAGGTGGTGCTGCTAACTTGCCGTGAGAAGGTCTTCAGCTGTCCCTTTTCCATCCCTCCAGACGGGCTACATGTTTGGTAAGGGGATCTATTTCGCCGACATGGTCTCTAAGAGTGCCAACTACTGCCACACATCCCAGGGAGACCCAATAGGCTTAATCCTGTTGGGAGAAGTTGCCCTTGGAAACATGTGAGTAACCCTGGCTTTGGGGCTGGTGGCAGTTGATGGGGGTGGGTGGGGTGAGCTGTAGTAAGGAGAGCTTCCCTTGGCTGGGGGTTGATCCTGAGAATTCCCCACCGTGATTAAGAGGACCCACCAGTTAGGCAGTGGGTATCAGACGCCAGTGCATGTTAAGCAAACAAGATACAGGAACGCCTCACGAGACCAAGGACAGGAATACAGCCAGGCCTCGGGAACTGGCAGTGTCCATTCTTCCTGTGGGCTGCGAAACAGAGAGGTTGACTTGCACAAAGGATGGTCACCTCATGGCCCCTGTCCCCCTGCTGATGTGTACATTTTCTGTCTGAGACCAACTCAGATTGAACTGGAATCTCAATCCCAGTTCCAGATTCCCTGCAGAGGAAGTCTGATTGGCCCAGCTTGGATTGATTGTCCACCTTGGTCCCATCAACCGTAACCCAAAGAGAGCAGGGTTATGTAACAGACCAGGAGGGGTCCCAGGTTCGTGAGCTGGACAGAAACCTCCAGAACGCCCAGCCACCCCACAGCTCTAAACGGGCCCTTTCCTGAAAGCGGCCCCGTGGCAGTGATCATGGGCATAAACTGTCCGAAAGGGGCTGCGCTGTCAGTTTCTAGAACCAGAGAAGGAGGGAGTTCCTAGCATGGAAGGTGGACTGGGTTCTCTGAGTGTTTATCTCAGCAGCTCCCGTGGCCTTGCTCTGCTAGTCATACTGTTGGTTTGAGAGCCCAGTGACCTTGGAGGCCCTTCTGAACCTGTCTTCTCTTAAATAGGTATGAACTGAAGCATGCTTCGCATATCAGCAAGTTACCCAAGGGCAAGCACAGTGTCAAAGGTAATGTGTTTCAGAAACTTGCTGCTGCAGCCCCAGGCACCCTGGACAGCGCAGGGAGGGGGCTTTCTTTCCCCCAAAGCCACAGTTCCTGTGGCTAGCTATTACAGGTTCATTTAAAAAAAAAAAAAGACTCTGTATGCCTGCCACTAGTATCGCAAATGCCATAGGAGAGTCCTGGTTGGAGCTCCAGTAACCAGGTGCACTGGCTCTGGGTTTTAACCTGACTTTTAGCTTCAGCATTGAGGGACCTCTGGTGGCACCTGGAGCTTCTTGAATTGATGCAGTTCGTAGCCCGTGATGATTAGGACCTCCTACTGACTAGTTGAAGCGAGGGCTTTGGAATTCTGCTCAACAGAAAGAGGGCCAGGGCCACTACTATGCTTATGAAAATCATTTAAGGCTGATACCCTGGAACTTGATAATATACCTACAGCTTTATGTCTGGAAGAAGGATGCAGTATGGGATGGGATTTGTGTGTCTTTTAAATGAACACATAGATCTCATCTCTCTGGAGCATTTTCAACACCTGTTGCCACAAATCATATCACTTCTGCCTTCTGTTTTGCAGGTTTGGGCAAAACTACCCCTGACCCTTCAGCTAGTATTACTATGGATGGTGTAGAGGTTCCTCTTGGGACCGGGATTTCATCTGGTGTTAACGACACCTGTCTACTGTATAACGAGTATCCTTTTACGAGTGTGCTGTGTGAGCCCAAAGGAATGTTCTGGGGCTGTGGAGTCACTGATACGCAGCCAGTTAACCTGGGGTGGGCTGGCTAGAGACTATCCTGTTGTGTGTCGTTCCCCGCAGTGGTCTCCCTGGTCGGGGTGAGAGACCTGAACACCCTCTGCCCCCCGCCCTCCCCCCCCCGCCGCCGCAGTGAACCGTTTGTACCTTGACATGCTTCCCCTCCAGGTACATTGTCTATGATATTGCTCAGGTCAGTCTGAAGTATCTGCTGAAGCTGAAGTTCAACTTTAAGACCTCCCTGTGGTGAGCTGTGAGGCGTGGCAGCCCAGTGACTGCGGTGTGAATTCGCCCGCCTGACGTGCTTTGTACCGACTGACCAGGCAGAAACTTCAGCTGAGTTGCCGAGGGATAGCACCTTCACTAAACCTCCTTAGAAGGGATTTTATATGAACACTAGGTCACATGTTAAATGATTCTCCCAACTTTTCAAATCCCTTGTTTGTGTTGCTGGGGCGGGGCGGGGGTGGGGCCGGGGGTTGCTTTGGGTTTTTCTCCTTCCAGCCATAACCCTGGTAGGTACACCTAACAATAGAGGAAAAGTTGGGGAGGGTTTTTCTGTGTGTCTAGACTAGTCCAATGAAAGAACCTTGCAAGCCACGTTAGAACGCCTGCCTCACTGGTTTCCCCAGGGAAGGAAAAAATAATCTTCCGCCCTTATTTCTAAGTGTTCATCTTTAGTTTTGGAAAAATGTTAAGCATTTATTTTGAGGTTAAAATAAAAACTAATTTCATACTATTTAAATTTCCTTTTTTATTTTGCATTTGTTGTCATCCTTTTAGCTTTTTGTTGGTGGTGTTTGGTGAGGAGTGTGCGGAGACCAAAGGGAGGAACATGAACAATTTCTCATACTTAGAAACGAAAAGTGCTTTCCTTTTCTAGAGACACTGGAACGTGGCAGCTCGCAGAATATGTAGTGTAGTAATTTTAAGTTGCATTTGAAATTCTCAACTTTCAACAATTTTGTCTTCTAACTTAGAACTATATCACCAGAATACCAAAGGGCTAATAGTGATTCTGAATTAAAATTGAAATGGCTTCTGTACTTGTGTGTTGTGTGTCTGGTCTCATTCTGAGTGCAGATCTTTTCATCTTCACAGTGCAAGGTCCACAAAGACTGTAGGGGGATTGTTTGTACCCGTATCTATGAAACCACAGAATGTGCCAGGCAACAAACGGCAGTGCCCAGTAGGAGTGCCGTGTCTGAGTGACAGAAAACCAAACACAGGAGGGCATTCTTCTTTTTCTTCAGTTTATCAGATACTTAGTGGTGGTGAGACACGTGTCAGCATGTCGTTCTAGTCTATGGAGTACCATTTTACATATACTATATCGCCTCATACTACCACTGTATATTTGAGTGCGGTGCTTATCAAATATTTACATTTAAGCTCCCTGAGAGCCAGGATGATATCTGATGACACTTTTGACCTTTTACAGAGGAGAACAGGAAGTGTGGGCTAGAAGGTAGAGTCACAGGCAAGAGAAGGCAGCAGGGTGAGCTGTTGTCTGAAACCCAAAGTTGCACCGGAATCTTTGGTCAGAGAAACAAAGGACAGACATCTTTCCAGACAGAAAAGAAGAAAAACATTTTCTCTGAGCTGAGCTACTTTTTAGAGATTACAGTGGTAGGTGCGGTTTATGAGCTGTGGCTGTGTCCCGTCATAGGCACGTTCGTGACTTTCTGCAGTCAGCAAACTTTGAGGGCCACACAAACCCAAGTTAGGGTGTCGGATTTCAGATATGGGCAAACCAACTTGATAACAGAGTCTTTGTGTTTTTTCAGTGTCCTTAAATTTTGATGAAAATCCTTAGCACCATTGACCTGAGGGCCCCTGATCAGCCAGCCATTCAGTAATTCTCTCAGGCGCCATAGATCCTGAATATTCTGTATTCTTTGCCTTTTTTATCAGCACAGAGAAAGGCAATCACCCCCACCTGATTAGACAGTATTTTTAGATTGGAGTGATTGCTTAATAGGTTCTCTGTAATCAAAACTGATCTCTTTCTTAAAGAGAGATTCACATCTCTGATTCCGCATTTTTCTTGTAAAAGAGGGAACCTGCCATATTAGGATTCAGTATTCATATTTTGGTTTTCTTTCTTCACTTTATAAAAATTCCGGGTAGCAGCGAAAATGTGCGCAGTTAGTTTAAAATTTAAATCCTACAGAAGCACAGGGTGCTCGGGGAGACGTGGTACTGCCCTCGGCCTCTCCTGGGAGCTGCCAGCCCTCCTGCCTTTGCCTGGAAATGCCCTTGCACGACAGCCGCGTCTGCCCGGGGCAGCACTTGGCTCCCGTTTCAGTCCACACCGTTGCACGCAGTGTAGTCCACGCCCGAGGTTGAAACTTTCTGAGCAGAAGCACCCCCCCATTGATCTGATGTGTTAACCAATGGGTTTGGCGTTGGCTCTACTCTCTTGCCGCTGTCTCGTGGAGAACAGCTCCTCCGACAGCCCAGAGGACTCCTGTGAAGCTGCTGTACTGACATGACTGGAACTTCGCGCTGGGGTGGACCCCGAAGCACTGTGCTTTTAGGGAGTCCCCTGAGTGAAGCCCGTGGCGTGTGCAGAGTGTGTGCTCCGTGTGTTTATGTTCACGCTGAAAGCTCTTCCACCTCGTGTGAGGTGCTGCAGACACCGTGTCTTCTCTCCACGGAGATCTGAATATCAGGAGCGGTTATCTCCAACCTGTGCGGCTCCTTGTCACCCGGCTACTTTAAGGAGTTCACATTTCCAAAGGGACCTCACTTCCTTCCCCTTCAATTCTGTGTTTCAACTCCCCAAAGATCGGGAGCTTTTTTGTTTTTTGCGGTACACGGGCCTGTCACTGTTGTGGCCTCTCCGGTTGCGGAGCACAGGCTCCGGACGCGCAGGCTCAGCGGCCATGGCTCACGGGCCCAGCCGCTCCGCGGCACGTGGGACCTTCCCGGACCGGGGCACAAACCCGCGTCCCCTGCATCGGCAGGCGGACTCTCAACCACTGCGCCACCAGGGGAGCCCGGGAGTTGTTTTTTTAAGGAATAGTGTTTCTACCACTTCAAACAAGGCCTTTTATATTGTGACTTACTGGGGGTTAATAGCCAGTTTTGAACCTCTGCCTGGAAGATGGGACAGCAGCCTCAGTTTGCCCATTTCTCTGGCTTAAGAGAGCAGAGCCAAGCCAGGATCTAGGTTATAAGCAGGTAGATTTGGGGAGACTTGTTTTGAAAAGTAAGAAGAAAATAGGGCCTGCAAACTTTTTCCTCAGGTAAGAGATGGCCGACTGGTGGACGGTGCTGATGATGGGGACACCCGGACGTTAGCCCCGCTCCACCCCCGTGCTGTCTGCACAGCCTTGCTTCTGGGCGAGGGGCTCATCTCAGCACAGGTGGCGCGTGCAGCCGCGGGCTCGTGCCCGTGAGTCCACGGGTTTTGCCACAGTCGCCGTCTCTCAGAAGTGGCCTGACTGAAGGCGGAATGGCTTCTGACGCTTCGGCTGTGAGGCAGCACCCTGAGGGGATGGGGCTCGAGCTTCTAGGCCCCAGAATAGGCTTTTTTTCTTCTTTATAACTTTTATTGGGGTAGAGTTGATCTACAACGCTCTATTAGTTTCACGTGTACAGCTCAGTGACTCTGTTATACATATATCCACTCTTTTTAGATTCTTTTCCCATATAGGCCATTACAGAATATTGAGTAGAGTTCCCTGCGCTATACAGTAGGTCCTTAGTTACCTATTTTCTATATAGTAGTGTGTATGTGTCAATCCCAACCCCAGTATATGCTTAAGATCAGAGACCAGTCTATGGTCTGGGAAGCAAGGGGTGGAGTGGGAGTAGCTCCTGGTTCTTGGCACATAAGACTTCCCCTGGAGCTCTGCTGGTTTGGAAGTCCAAGGTGCTGAGGGAGACATGCTTCCCTAGGGGCCACAACAGTGGTTCCAATGAATTGGAAGATAAGGCTGCTACCTGGCTGTTTGGGGCTCCTGAAAGGCCACCGTCCCCACAAGCAGAGAAAGGGGTTCCTCTACTGGCTGGAGTGAATGATTACCAAGTGGGAAATTGGGATGCTGGACCGCAGAGTCGGGAGGACGGTGTCTGCAGCCCAGTCGCTTCTCAGCATCACCGTGTTCACAGGGGGCGGTCACTGGAAGTCAGCAGCTCATGACAGTGGCAGGACTTTTGAGGACTCAGACCCGCAGGAACGAAGGTTTGGGCACTTCACCAGGTCAAAAACTGATCAGCTACAGTTCTGGCTGAGGGCAGAAGAAATAGGCAATGGACAGTTGAAGAAGGAAGCTACAGGTAACAACTGTGGCTTTATGGCCAAGTATAGAAATGGTTGAAGCAACCAGATAGGGGGCTGGAGACAACTGGCCTAACTGACCTGAGTCTAGGATTTGAGATGTTGGGTTAGAATGGCTATAAATATAAAACTGAACTCTTGTTTATGAAGTATCTATAAATGTCAGTATAGGTTACATCTGTACCCCCAAGCTCCCCACCCCGTACGTAGTTCAGTGGATCCTGAACTCTGAGGGTTACTGTTGCCCCCTCTAGAGAACCGATGATGGGCTCAGCTTGGGGGAAGAGCCCAAAGGAGCGAGCCCCTGTATTCCCAGGGTCATCTCAGCCCTTTCAGCCAGGGCTCTTTCTCTTCACCGCAGAAAGATGAATCAAGCCATTCTGAATCCCTGAAATCTTTTGGTACCTACCTCTGAGTTGCTCTGAGAATGTGTGCTAATTCCTGTAAAGTACTTAGCGTGGTTCCTGCCCTTGATATGCCCTCAGTAAATCTTGGCCATTATTGCTGAAATTCTAGAGAATGTCGTTGCTGGGGTAGAAGTCAAAACAGGAAGCTCCCTGGTGGCGCAGTGGTTGAGAGTCCGCCTGCCGATGCAGGGGACAAGGGTTCGTGCCCCGGTCCGGGAAGATCCCCCATGCCGCGGAGAGGCTGGGCCCGTGAGCCATGGCCGCTGAGCCTGCGTGTCCAGAGCCTGTGCTCCGCAACGGGAGAGGCCACAACAGTGAGAGGCCCGCGTACCGGAAAAAAAAAAAAAAAACAGGAAGCTCCAGGTAAAAAATGAGAAACTAGGGACTAGGACAAAGAAAACAAATCCTGTGCTCGTTGGGAGCCGTTGGACAGTCAGGAGGAAGAGCCCAAGACTATAAATGTGACCTTATGCCCACATTTTCAATCTCCTGTGAAACCTCGCAGTGACACTGGCCTCCCCTCAGTGTGATTTCATCTTCCCGTCCCTCCCCATCACCCACCTTAACTGTAAAGGGACAGACTCTCCAACAGTGTTCCCCCCAGGCCCAGCCCCACTTCCAGCCAGGCCTGCTGGGGCTCAGAATAGCCCAGCTGCTGTCTCAGCAGATGGCCAGGCTAATTTTAGGCATGTGGTGCTCACCCAGAGACCAGGCTAGGCTTTTTAGATTTGAATAAGCTAGTGTGCAACTCTGGTTTGGAGCCAATAACAGAGCTTTGAGTTGTTGTGATCCGTGTGTCTGCCTAGCGCTTTACAGGCATTCCAGAAATGTAATTTCTAAAGGATTTTGTTTCTCTGAACCCACAAGACCCCACACTGTAGAGCCAGCAGGCAGTCAGGCCTGCGAGGTGCTGGGGACAAGCCAGGAGGACGGTGAGAAGCAGGTGATGACACCAGCTCCTGCCCTGGGCACACTTAACCCCTGGTTGCTCTCTTGGTCAAAATGAAAGGAGAAAGCCTTAGCTTCCTGGTTCATCTCTGGAACCACTTCTGGTTGATGGGCTGCATTTTGATGCCGTGGAAGGACTGTGATCAGGAAGAAATTAACCACAGATGCAAACAAGAACCGACTTTGGCCATTTCACATACAGTCCCTTAAGACAAGGTAGCATGAAGTAGCAGACGTGGAAACAGTGTCAGAGAGGTGAGACTGTCCCAAGTTCCCAACAAAGGTTGGAATCGAGCAGGTTGAGAACCTGTATTTTCCGGCAGGATGTTTCTTATGCAGCATCCCCCATGTACGAAGACTGCCTTGCATACAAATTCCCTCAGAAAATTAAGAGACAGCCCAGTGTGGCTTGGAGATCTGTGATCCGGCCTGCCTTTGCCTCTCTGTGGGCTGATGCTTCGTCACTGAAGGAAGTTGAGGACCTGAGAAGACATCGCTAGAATGATGAGACCAGACTCTAGTTCATGGCTTCCTAAGCTGGGTCTGTGAATTCTTAGAAGTTGCTGGATGGTCATCAGGGACTCCACTGTGTCAACGGCTGCTTTCAGCGACAAGACAAGGAAAGCCCAAGTAACAGCTGCTCCAACTATAAGGACATATGTAATCTCTGTCAAGAAGTGGTCGGTGACAGGACTGGGTAATTCAGCTCTGTATTGCTCTTGGCTTTCCCTTCATGGTTGCAGGATGGCAGCTGGACTCCTAACATCAACATCCAAAGGAGAGGGTTGCCCCCTCATCCTTCTCTTTTTGCCAGAAAGACAGACTTTTCTCCATTGCTCCTAGTAGACCAGTCTCATTGGCAAGGGTTGGGACACAGCTATAAGGGAGGTTAGATACGGAATATCTGGTATTTTCAGCCTGTTTAGAGGGAAGTGGGCTCTACCAGCAAGGACCAAGGGGGTCAAGAATGGTGGCCGAGTGCATGTCAGTCCCTGGGAAGTATATGGGAAGGGAGCTGAGGCCCAGGCACACTTTTTTCTGGGCGGTGGGTCCATAGAACCCACCAGATCCTCAGCAGTCTGTGAATGCAAGGCTTTTCCAAAACTGCAGCTGTGGAGAGTCACTAAGGCTCACTCAGCTGCTCTAACATTCTGTGATTTTCGTGAAGAAAGATGCAGACCATCACGATAGAAACAGTTGCCCAGAATAGTTTAAATGGCAGTACTTAGTGTCCATCTCACAGACAAAGTCAGGCTTCGGTGACACTGTGGAGGTCACGGTTAGAAACCCCTGGGGACCACCAAGTTTTTCTTTTCCTCCTTAGCTTTATTTTTTTTTTTGCTGTGAACCCCAGTGCCCTTGCCCAGAGGATGGTCCTGCCCTGCTTGTCTGGAGCTGAAATCCTTCATCTGAGCGGGTACTGGATTTCAATTGTACTAGTGGTGATTCCATTCCTTCTTGGGGTGGGGCAGCCACTGGAAACAGCTCCAACTGGCTGTGACAATCTGAGGAGATCTCCCAGGGCAGGGTTAGTGACTCCCTAGGGACAAGGGCCTGTGGGTCACAGGCACCAAGAGCTGCATCGAACCTGGTGAACTGCAGCCCGGTCTCCTTGGTTAACCCCCAAATTATCCCCAGTGCAGGGACCTTCTCCTGGCAGGCCCTGGCTTGTGGCAACTACGGCAAAAACACACCTAACGCCCCTGTCAAACAAAACACACCTTATCTACGTTACGCTGAACAAGCACAGCTTGTGATCAGAACCATTTCTTTTTCTCCCACTGCCCTTTTAAAATTGTTCAGTGAAGGAAGCTTTCTGCTGCCACCAGAAGAAAATTCTGCAGGCAGGCCCTCTGACGCTTCCCTCTATGAAGACAGATGGTCTTTGACACCCCACGGTGACTCCAAGATTCAAACCGTTTCAACTCAGCAACTGGAATGCCGAGTCCAAGATAACTATCAAATCTCCGGACTCGGTTTAGCGTTACCATTTCTCCCTTCCTTGGCTCCGTTGGGCCTACTTCAGGCTGGAGGCCTGTGGCGGGAAAGGGACACAGTTGTTCTCTTATTTGTCGGCCTCTCCTCTTCCTGTCTGAGTTTCTGGCCAGTTTCAGCGCCCCGGGGAGGTGACGGGGAGCAAAGGCTGAGGGCTGGGAAAGGTCTCCCCTACGCTGGTACCTGCTTAACCTGGCTCTGGCAGGTACGTGACACTGGCTCTTTCTTAGGGTGCGTTCTTTGTCTTTGCAGGGGGTCCCCGGGTGCGTGTCTATTGTGGTCGCCTGGGCGGGTTTAGCAATCAGACGCTCACCTCCAGCTTCCTGCTGCCAGGCTCCTCCCCGCACACAGGCAGCCCCACTGGACAGGCCCCCGGAGAGGACCCCCCGCTGCACTCCCCCTGGTCCCCCACCATCCCCTGCCCTGACCGTCTCTAGGAGCTTGGCCAATCCCACTGCAGTGGCACTCCCCAACCTCTCCTGCAAAGCCCTCAATCTGTCCTATCTTTACCTAGTGGGAGACGGACCCCAGTCCACCAAGCCCGCAGCAGAGGAATTCCAGATAAACCTTCCAAGGAGACAAGCCCCCCACTTCCCCTTCCTGGGGGAGGTGGATGGGCTCTCAGCACAGCTTTCTTCTAAGATGGACTTCTTACAAGATGCTCCCCTTCCACACGCTGATTTCCTTTATATCTCCGACCTGCCTGAAGGTTCTAAGAGTCATAAAAGTCTTCTCAGACTGTTCCTTTGCACACTGTATTTTGGAATCTCCACCTGAACTTTAATCCTAACATCCTCTTGCATACTGTTTAATTTTATCCTCATACCAACCCTGTGAGGTAGATATTATCCATGGTCTACAGATGGGAAACAGGTAGAGTGAGGCTAAGTGACTTGTCCAAGGTCATACAGCTAGTAGATGACTATTCTACACATGCCTTTCATTGCCTGACCCCTACACAAATCCTGCTGAATGGGTGGACCAAGTGACAACCCCCTTCACCTAACCCAAGGCCAGCAACTGATGACCAATGTGTTGAGTAATTTGTACAAAGGAAAAAATGATTGCTCCTCCACGGAATCCTTTTCAGGTGATGGAAATGTTATGTATCTTGACTGCGGTGTCAAAGTCACTGAGTTGCACACTTTAAACAGATGTATCTTATTGTTATTAAGTTACACCTCAGTGAAGTTGACTTTGAAATAGTAGTCGATTAAATAATAATAATAACCTCTTGCCCCTCGGTGGTGAAAACTAGAGCTGAGATGTCATTATGCAGACACGGATCTGGGAACGAACTTGGACTCTGCATGAAGAGCTAGTAAGTCATGAAAGGGAAGGGAGGTGCCCAGCAGAGTTCCAGAGGAGTCACAGGGCCCACACCTAAAAGGGAAGAGAAGACCTCAGCTCCTGACTTTCTACTTCGCACTTCCTGTTTCCCACAGATCCAGATCCCCTCTGTTTCCTTCCTTTGGCCTCCCAAGTCCTCTGTAACTTTATCGTAAGCCTTCCTCTTTTCTTGAGCCAGACAGGTGGATGACTGTTCCCCACCCCAGCATGTGCAGCAAGAGGACCCAGGTGCAGGCTCTTGGGCCCGAATTCCCCGCCTGTGTTCCCAACTGTCATGTTTCTGCTGGGCTGGCCCTCTCCTTCTGGGGCTTACGTACTCATCCAGGTACCCTGTTATCTGACAAGCTCACCCTCACAACCCTACAGAGTGCCACCAGGGCCTCTCCGGGAAGAGGGCCAATGAACAGTGAAATGTACGATGACTGTTTGAGGCCAGACACAGTCTGCTCCCTGCTGGTGTGGTTCCTGCTTGGAGAAATGAGACAGAGAGAAGCCATACAGACTAACGAAGCAGGTTGGCCACAGGGGGCATCTGAGCCTGCTCTCTGCATGAGGGGACAAGAGGGATGGAGCCACTGATGCCTGAGATGAAGCAAGCCCTGGATTTGCCCAAATGTAGCAGGTTACTGTGACTGTTCTGAACCCTCGTAGCTTGAAGGGCAGGTGGACTGGCGTGGTGAGCCCACAGCCCAAGCCCAGGGGAGGAGAGCACGCTCTCCAGCCACACTGCCTGGGCTTGAAGTGACCTCGGACAGGTTACTAAACCTCTCTGGGCCTCCTATTCCTCCTCTGTAGGTTGGGATCACAGTACCTACTCATGGACTTGTTCTCAGGGCTTGGGGTAATTTTTATCTCTTTAGTTTCCGTGAGTTAGAGGTGTGGCGTACTTACATCAGTGCCTGATATAGTTGTGACTTGTGTAGCCACAGCAGCAGGGACCACGAGGCTTCGGAAAGTTCCCTGAGAGTCAACACTGAGCACTTCCCATCCGCCCAGCCCCCAACACTCCCTCCTCTCAGCCACCTCTGTCAATTTTAAACATTTCAACTTGCTTAAAGACATTTCACTTTAAAACAAACTTGCCTTTAAACATTTCACTTGCTTATCACACTATCTACATATATTCATCTCATTAAAATTGAAACTAGATTTAAAATTTAATTCACAAATTAAATTTTTAAAAGCTATATTCTACAACATGATGCAATTCTATAAGAAAAAATGAAAATATACATGCCTAGAAAAAAAAGGATTGAGAAGAAAACCCCAAAATGCAAAAGTAGCAGTCTCTTCGTGGTAGACTTACAGGTAGTTTTTATCTTTGGGGTTTTTCACATTTTCCCACAATAAGCCTTTATAATCAGGTAATAAAAACAATAAATCTTTTTAATATAGTTGGGAAGTCAACCTTCCTGTCACACTCTCATTATCCCTGCTCTTTACCACAGATAAGCACTGGTCCTGGGTCCCCTAAGTCTTTTCTACGTTTTCCCCTTGACAGACCCTGGGTGCCCTCAGCCCGAGACAGCAGGCACTGTGGCTGCACTGTGGCTAAGGTGTGTGGGCACCTGTGGGTGGCCTTCTGGTGCCTCCCCTCCAAGGCCAGCTCCTCAGGCACCTTAGCCAGGGCTGTTCACCTCCAAGATGCTCGGGCCTTCACTCCCAGAGCACAGGCCTACAGGACTGCGGCAGGCCTTGTTTGGTAAGGAAACGTTTTCCGGGCCTCACCCCCCCGGGTGGGTTATAACTGCCTACTGGGGAGAGACAAAGGGGCACTCCTTTTTCTGCACTTTTCTGACTGGGAAGTTGCGTTTTACAGAGGAAATGGTCCACGTGGTCAAAGGTGGACTCCAAGGGGAGGGGATTGGTGAGGTCTGCTGGCTGATTAAGGATAAGGGAGAGGACTTCCCTGGTGGCGCAGTGGTTAAGAATCCGCCTGCCAATGCAGGGGACACGGGTTCGAGCCCTGGTCCGGGAAGATCCCACGTGCCGCGGAGCAACTAAGCCCGTGTGCCACAACTATTGAGCCTGTGCTCTAGAGCCCGTGAGCCACAGCTACTGAGCCCGTGTGCCACAGCTACTGAAGCCCACGCATCTAGAGCCCATGCTCCGCAACAAGAGAAGCCACCGCAATGAGAAGCCCACGCACCGCAATGAAGAGTAGCCCCTGCTCGCCGCAACTAGAGAAAACCCGCGCACAGCAACGAAGACCCAACACAGCCAAAAATAAATAAATAAAATAAATAAACTAAAAAAAAAAAAAAAAAAGGATAAGGGAGAGAGGAACTGTGGAGCGGAGGTAAGCCCTTGGTAAGGTTCTGGAACCTCGGGAACTTCCCCACATCGGCCCTGACTGTTAGCAGTTGCCTGCTCCCATAATGATTAGCAGGAAAACTCTTGAAATGGAAACGGGTCTGCATGCTTGCCTTTGATAGCAGCAAGAAAGAGGGAAGCAGGGAGGTCTGGATGGCCCTCCTCAGCCCTCTAAGGGGTAGAAGGGGGCAGCCGGGTCAAGGCCTCCTGCAGAGGGGGGAAGACTTCCAGGTGGGGGACAGATGGTCCTGACCCAGAGGACTCTGGGCCTGCGCAGCGGCAAGTCCAGAGTGGAGTCCCCAGCAAAACTCCCCTTCACATTATAAATCCCACATCCTAAGTGAAGCTCAGGAAGGCTGGTTTAAAACCCAGATAGTAACTTGTTGAATTTTTAGAGGTCAAAGATACTTCTTCCTAGTACGTCATCTTTTAAGTTTGTCTATGTTGCCTTCATTGTTTACTCATTTATTTAACTAACACGATATAGTATGTTTTATTTGCCTGGTTCTATTCTAAGTGCTTCAAAGAAAAAATCAACACGTTGAAACAATATTTCATTTAAAAATAGAGGAAAAGAATTAATTTTTTTAAATCTCACTCCATATTTTTTTTGTAATTTTTAAGAGAAAAAACTAAATATTTCTTTCTGATTGGCTTTTATACAAAATTCAAGACCATAGGTACTTTCAACTAGGTTGACAGTGGCTCTTTGTAGTTGTCATTTCTTTACAGCATGCATGGAACACTGCCAACTTATCTATCCGTCATCCTACAGATTTCAGGAAGTATACGAAACAATGGGGACCGCCCCCTTTACCATGCTGTGTGTCCCGTTAACCTGCCAGGCCCTGCAGGGCTCGGTGATGAATTGTGCCCGCAATTCAGTTGGGGAGCAGCGGGTGCCCCCGTGGTGAGGACACACAGAGGCTTAACTTCCCGTGTACAAGAGATCAACAGGTGGTATCTGGTGCCCGAGGAGTGGGCTCCTTGTCCATTTTCCATGGTGCCTTCATGCCACAAACGCTGTCCACTTCCATCCCAAGAGGGCCTGTGAAGGTGTTAGGGGAAACACTGACTGAAACTGCCCGCCCGGGCCAGGCAAAGACAGCAACAATTTGCATGAGTTATTTTACAACACGAGGTTCTGGTTAGGAACACGGAACTAACAAGCCACCGCCAACCAGAA
This sequence comes from Lagenorhynchus albirostris, assembly GCF_949774975.1. NCBI lineage: Eukaryota > Metazoa > Chordata > Mammalia > Artiodactyla > Delphinidae > Lagenorhynchus > Lagenorhynchus albirostris. Next base: position 23,116,978 of record NC_083096.1, on the reverse strand, counting down.
AACTACGGGAAAGGTCAAAAGGAGAGAGGAGACACCTGTCCACATGTCTTACCAGCCTCCCAGAATCCTCCTCGCTGGAATCCATCTTGGCTGAGCCATTGTGCGCACCACCAGAAAGGACCCTGAGTCAGAGAGATTGGCCAGAGACAACCCGAAACTAATCCCATCACCATGAAACCCAAGGCTCTGAGCCACGTGGCAGAGCACTTCTCCTGCGGTCCCTCACCCTGCTGCTCTCTTCCCCGGGCGCCCCTTCCCAATAAAGTCTCTCGCTTTGTCTCCTCGGACAATTCATTTCCAAGCGTTAGACAAGAGCCCACTGTCGGGCCCTGGAAGGGGTCCCCCTCCTGCAACAAAGGGAGGCCCCCTCCCACAGACCTGGTTTTGCCAGCACCTCCCATTAAAACTCAGATCTCTGAGGAAACCGCAGTGCCTGAGCCTGACTGTTCTGGTCACAGCCCCTGCTTGTTCCGAAGGTGATCAAAGGGGCAGCAAGAAGCAAAATCGGCAGCATTTCCAGGCCAGGGAAAACACCTGGACCCTGTTGTTAAAACCCCTTTGCTCCACTGATATTTTGCCCCAAGGGGCTCAGCTGAGGTATTTCAAGGGCAGGCAACCAAGTACATTAGAGTTTTCCCCCCTTTGATCTATCAAAGCACTGGGTTGAAAATGCCATTTTAGATCCAGAAGCCTGTAAGCCTCTCTGTTCTGAAAACAGAAAATTGTTACCCAGAAATGATTTTGCAGAAAATCTTTTAAACATCTAGTAAATATATATATATATATTCTGTTCTTTCTTATTCGAAGGAATCTTTCTTATTCTCTTGGAACCACTCTCTTGGAAGTTGCTCGTATTTAATGGAAAGCAAATAAATTAATGGACTGGAATTAAGGTGTCAGGAAATCCGTGAATGGACCTGAGTGTATCACTTAACCCGCAGTCCTTCATTTTCTCTGATAGACAATGAGAGCTACCTTTACTTGCAACATTAATAGTCCTACTTGTTTTATGTCTCATGGGAGGAAGGTCTTGAAATCCCAGCCAAGCTTTCTCTTGAAATGGAGTCTCAACTCTCCTATCTGTAAATGTCAGTGGCCCAGCACCTCTGCTCTGCTTTAGAATGAAATCGAGTGACAGTATATTTAGAATGAAATGCAATGTAACACAGTTAATTGTAAGGACTTTGGACTGAAAACCCAGAAGGAGGTAAGAAAAGACATAATGTGAAAACAGGAGCTTGAACTGTAGCTGGGTGTAGAATACTGAGGGTTGTTTTGTTTTGTTTTGTTTTGTTTTGTTGTTTTGCCAGTTTCACCTGTCCTTGCAGATTTCCTGATCATGGGTTGTTAGATTATATCTGTTGGAGTTGGAAGGAATCTGAGGGGTTTTTAACTTAGGGATTCCGTGGAGGGGCTGCGGAATCTGTGAAACGTCAACTTTGACATGTAAAATTTTGTTGTATGTGGGTGTGTTGGTTTTAAGATATGCCCACAAATTCTTTGATAGTTCTCCCCTCAAACAGTGAAAGTTAACTACTCTCCCCTTCCCTGTGGGCTGTATTCAGAGACTTCCAGAAAAACAGTCGTGAAGGTGCTTCATACCGCCCCTCTTGACATCTCTCTGTTTGCCTGGGGGAAGCCAGCTGCCATGTTGTGAGGACACCGCAGCCCTCACCAGCCACAAGAGCGAGCAACCTCAGAAGGGGCTCTTCGAAACCCAGTCAGGCCTGTGGACCAGGGCTTCCCAGCTTCAACACGATTGACATTTGGGGATCATTTTTGTGTGGCGAGCTCTCTTGTGTGCTATGGGAGGTTTAACAACATCTCTGACCTCCACTCACTAGAGGCCAACAGCACACACAACATACTCTTGGTGATAATCAAAGATGTCTCCAGGGCTTCCCTGGTGGCGCAGTGGTTGAGAGTCTACCTGCCGATGCGGGGGACGCGGGTTCGTGCCCCGGTCCGGGAGGATCCCACATGCTGTGGAGCGGCTGGGCCCGTGAGCCATGGCCACTGAGCCTGCGCGTCCGGAGCCTGTGCTCCGCAACGGGAGAGACCGCAACAGTGAGAGGCCCGCACACCGCAAAAAAAAAAAAAAAAAAAGATGACTCCAGGCATTGCCAAATGTCCCCGGGGGGCAAAGTCACCCCCAGTTGAGAGCTACTGTGTTAGATGATTGCAGCCCTGGTCGACCTCTCGACTTTAACCTCATGAGCCAGAATCACCCAGCTAAGCTGCTTCTGAATCCCTGACCCACAGAAACTGTGAGATAATAAGCCACTAAGTTCTTGGGAGTGATTTATAATGCAGCTGTACATAATCCGTTCAACGGACATGTGAATTTTCAGAGGAAAACAAAGGTCTTTACCTTTCTTCAGGTTCTCGGGGGCACCTGACCATAGAAGGTTTAAGAACCCCGGATCTAGCCCAGCCTCCTAACCTATGTAGAAATCCTTTCCACAACATCCTTGAGTGTTGGTCAAACCAACACTACTTGAATACTTCCAGTATTCCTACCTTATACGCTCACTCAGTTCATTTTTTTAAACATTGACTTGTACTTAGCCAAAATCTGCTACCTGAGCTTCAGCCTATGTGGCTCGTGGCCTGCATTTTTTCAGATTTCCTTCCCAGCTCCTCAGTCCCTATCAAAACTTGGCTTGTCTATGCCCTGCCTCTTTTCCTTTTTTTTTTTTTAAGACCCCTGTTAACTAGTGAACTATTCCTTGCTGCGCTGAAAGTATCAGCTCCAGTGTATGTTACGTGTAGCACTTCTGGAAATAAGAATGCCAGGCAAATCAGTTCTATGAGTGGTCCCTGCTGGTGGAAGTCCCCGCTTGTGTTTAGGGCATTAGCAACTGTGAATTGCTGGTCCTTTCTCTCCAGATTCCCTGACATCATGGACTTTCTCCAACCATAGTTTCCTCCTGTCGGCCGATCGCCTTGGTCTGCAGCGATGTTTATGGTTTCCTTCATCAAGTCAGAGGACTCCCACCAATCCTTACCTGTTGATCCTCCTTTCCTGGACCGCTGCCTTGAAGGCCCCTTTAGTCCTTATTGAAACCCAATATGACACTTTTCCTTTGCTACTTTGAAACGGGTCCAGCCCTATTACTTCTAAAGCCAGCCATTGTGGGTCAGGATTACTTGCCAGGAACAAAATTGATGCAAAAAGAAAGGCCACAGAGGAATGACATCACCCTTTGCAGAACTCACCCAACCAAAGAGAATGCAGAGATACTCACTGCTGAGAGCTTGCGCTATAGGAGGCTCGTGCTCATAGGCTCAGGGTGCACAGCACAGCCTGCTCTCATTGGCTAAAAATGCATGCACGGTACTCTCAGAACAGAGGAAAGTTACGTGAAGAATTGTGCTGGCTTTTTTCTTTTTTAAGAAAAATATTTCTAAAGACAAATAACCTCATAATGAATTACTGCCATGCAAGATGGCCTTATATTAGGGTGTGCACCTATAGTCACTCTCCTACTTAGAAAATAGACTAAATTAAAAGCATGTGTCTCCTGAAAAGCCATAAAAATGTAATCTAATGATAGAACTTTTAGAAGCCTTCTACCTTCTTTGGCCACCCCTTATAAACTTGATAAACTATCAGAAGCAGTTGGTATATTTACTTGTGTGTTTCGCTCTTCTAGTCTGAGGTCCTGGCACGTAGGACCTAAGTCTGGTTTATCTTTGTCTTCTTCAGTCCTCCTTGTGCAGTTAATGAGTTTGTGCACTGCACAAGGATGCCAGCCAAGCGGGTAATGGAGGGCTGAAATCCAGCCTGCTCTTCCTGAATCAAGCTCCATGCCTTGTGGGGTTGTATCTACCCAGAGGAGGTATACTTTTCCTATTTTATTTGATATATAACTTTCTCTCATTCCTCAACAGTGCCCTTTGATTTCTCATCTTCTGATCATTGTGGGAGCCCAATAAATGTTTGTTGAAAGAAGAAATAAATCAATGAAAGAATGAATGGACGTACTTTGTTTTCAAAGGAGGTGAATGGGCAAGGCAGACACTATTTCTTTGCCAGCCCAACAATCATTCCCCTCCTTCCTGGCCCATATTTTTTTTCTGATATCTACTTCTCCCCAACTCTCCCCACTTAGCTCAGGGTAAATCCTGAGGAGTCTAAGACAGTGGTCCTCAATCTTGGCTACATATTAGTACCACCTCGGAAGATGTTTAAAAATCCCTATGCCAAGGATAGAGCCCAGACCAATTAAAGTGGACGGTGAGGGGCTGGGCATCAGGGATCAGTGATTTTTAAAGCTCCCCACGGTATGCCACATACACATGGCACCTGGCTGGTAACTGACACCGCTGGTCTAAGTCAACTATGGGGGTCCCATTCCCCTTGCTGACACATCAAGGAAGGAGCATGTGAGCCAATTCGGGCCAATGACGCATAAGAAGAAGTCTGCCAAGAGCTTTTGGAAAAGAGGTTAAGAAGTAGAAGAGGGGGGTCCTCCCCCTGGGCACTCTGATGTCTGGATGCCTAGACGTGATGTAATCATCAGTCCCCACGAGAAGAGCCTTCTCGAGTACAAGGTGATATGCTGAGGAAGACAGAGCAAGGAGAGAGAAGGGTCCCAGGCCCTGCTAACCTCCCCTAACTGGACACCCACCAGCCTGAGGCTGCCCCTCCTCCAGGAGTCTCACAGCCTGAGACAATACCATTTCTTTATTGTTTAAAGCCATTCAAGCGAGGCTGTTACAATGATCATAACTGATACAGTTAAGAATTCTCAATATACGAAGGACTCAATACATAAAGGACTTTAAAAAGATTTTCCTCATTGGAGGGAAAGCTCAGTATGTGTGTGTGTGTGTGTGTGTGTGTGTGTGTCCCCTAAAGGAACAGCAACATCTAAGGAAACAACGAAACAGAACAGGAAGGCAGAGGAAGAAGGGAATAAAAGCCAAGAGCTAAATGTAGACAAAACCCATATACATCATTCGGGAGATTATGCTTCGGAAGAGGAATTAGAATGATACAGGAAGAAATTAAGAGGAGGTGCTGAATAACTTTGAGAACTTAAAAATGCTGATGATTAACGGAGAGGTAATATGGTTTGCTGAACACAGAGGCCCAGGGGAAGGACTAAAATTAAAGAGCTAAGGTAGAAGGAGAAAGAACCTGTTCTGGGACAGGGGCTGGAGGCAGTGAATGAGAAAAGAGTTATTAACTACCCATTCCATGTTTGCTCATGGAGGTGACACAATAAATCCAAGAACACTTGCCACCAAAGTACAAGATTTGCTCTCAAACAAAACAATTGAGAGCACTCTATTGTGTGCTCATAAGATGCTCACAATGACTACTGGCTGAATAAATTAGGGACTATATATGATCAAGAAACAAATTGTTGGGTAAGGGCTATTGTGTCTTTGAAGCACAGAGAAAGGAAAATTAGCAGAGTGGCTGGAATGATTCTGGAAGGGACCGTAGAAATATAGGAGCTGGATCTTGAAATTTACAGAGAATTTATTTGGGTATAGAAAATGCAGAGGGACTTAATGACATTGTGGTGGGTCATTAAATTCTCAGTCATAGATGCCTGGAAGTTGCTGCAGGCTACATAATTCCTTTTATTATGATCCAGAGGCAAGCACATTATCGACGCAGTAGCATTTGATGTGTGACTAATTGTTTTTCATTTGAAAAATAAGAAGTATTTCATTCAAACAGAAAAAAAAATGTATGAAAAAGCTTGAGAGTGACTAATATAATCTTTGTGCCACTCTTTTCAAAGTTAGCAGTTTTTATATTTTTTGATTAGTAACAGGCACCATGCAGAAGCTTAACTGAAAGAGAGCCTTTTTATTTTTTTTTAAAGAAGATGTTGGGGGTAGGAGTTTATTAATTTGTATATTTATTTTTGCTGTGTTGGGTCTTCGTTTCTGTGCGAGGGCTTTCTCTAGTTGTGGCATGTGGGGGCCACTCTTCATCACGGTGCGCGGGCCTCTCACTATCGCGGCCTCTCTTGTTGCGGAGCACAGGCTCCAGACGCGCAGGCTCAGTAGTTGTGGCTCATGGGCCCAGTTGCTCCGCGGCATGTGGGATCCTCCCAGAGCAGGGCTTGAACCCGTGTCGCCTGCACTGGCAGGTGGATTCTCAACCACTGCGCCACCAGGGAAGCCCCGAAAGAGGGACTTTTTGAAGCTAGGTGCTCATGTCGCTGAGAAATTGAAGCTGTCATAGTCACTCAGTGTTGAGGACCATAGGCTGCCTAACTGCCACTTGCTAGCAATGTGGTCCTGGAAAGTTTTTTAAACTCTTGGTACATCAGTAAAGTGATGATAATAATGGTGCTTCTCTCAATAGGTTGTGAGAATTAACTGAGAAAAACGCAGGTAGTGTTAACCAGTAACTGGTATGTAGTGGGTATTCTTAAATGGTAACTACTAGTTATTATATAAATGCAAAATAACAATTATCACAAGCATGCCAAATAGTTTAAGGCCTAAAATCAGGTAGGCCAGAAAAAAGAAAAAAGTAATAACCAATAATTATCAGATAGTAACCAAATAACCAAAGTTACCTACTATTGACATTTTCGTATATTTCTTTCCTGTCTTTTTCCTATATAAACATTTTTAATAATATTATTTAATACATTTGAGACATCATCCATACAAAGTTAGCTTTACTTTATTTACTTATTTATTTACTTATTTATTTAATTTATTTATTTTTGGCCGTGCCAAGCAGCATGTGGGATCTTATTTCCCCACCCAGGGATCGAACCCGTGCCCGCTGCAGAGGAAGCACAGAGTCTTAATCACTGGGAGCACCAGGGAAGTCCCCATATACAATGTTTGAGTTGTAACCCTAGTGTATATACAATTTGGCATCCTACTTTTCTAGGAGGAACTTCTTAAAATCCACCACCTTCAAATCAACCTACAATATATTTTGAAGTCTGTTCACATACAGTCTTCTGAGCTCTTTTTTTTTTTTAGTAACGCTTTTGGATTGGTAGAAATGTCCACATTGTTGGGGACTCTGAAGTGTCAATCTGCCTCAGGCAATGATGCTCTTCACTCATTTTTACACGACCTTGGCTCTTTTCCCAAAAATTGACATTTGGTGCGGCACACAGATACACGCTAGAGATCAGAAGGCCTGACCTGATATCCTAGGCCAGCACTTATGAGCCAGGCCGTTTCATACCTCTTTCCTTAGCCTGGAGTGAACTTCCCACCTGCATTGACTAGATAAATTACCCTTTAAAACTCAGCCCAAGCATCATCCTCTCTGGGAGCCTTTCCTGACCCCAAATACACTCCCAACTCTGCACTACACCCATTGTCTCCTACGTTTATCACGTTCTGCCTAACTCCCTCACTAGATTGAAAACCTCTAGCAGGCAGGGACTGAGCCATTCTCAGTGCCTTGTAATTAGCAGATGCTCAGTAAATGCTCCGCGAATGAAAATGGATGTGATTTTGGGCAAGTTACTAAACCTTTCACTTTTTTGTTTTTTGTTTTGTGGTACGCGGGCCTCTCACTGCTGTGGTCTCTCCCGCTGCGGAGCACAGGCTCCGGACGCGCAGGCCCAGGGGCCATGGCTCACGGGCCCAGCCGCTCTGCGTCATGTGGGATCTTCCCGGACTGGGGCACGAACCCGTGTCCCCTGCATCGGCAGGCGGACTCTCAACCACTGAGCCACCAGGGAAGTCCAACCTTTCACTTTTCTGTATAAAGTGGTGATAATAATAAGATGATGGATGTAAGTGTATTTAATGTAAAATGTAAATTGGCTTAATGTAAAATAGAAAAATCAAGAGCTTCTGTGACATTGTACCAGCATCATCTGGATCCAAAATTACTATCTCTCCCTCAGTAGTATTTATTCAGGGGACAAGAGTGTCAGGTGATTATCTAAAACATATGAGACCATAGAGGAGTCCTATACACTGAATAACACAATCAGCCACCATTTATAGCAGGTTTAAGCCCAGTGCTGTGTGAGATGCCTTAAGTTTCTTACTTTTCCACTTTCATTAAAATCCAGTAAGGTGGGACTTCCCTGGTGGCGCAGTGGTTGAGAGTCCGCCTGCCGATGCAGGGGACGTGGGTTCGTGCCCTGGCCCGGGAAGATCCCACATGCCGCGGAGCGGCTGGGCCCGTGAGCCATGGCCGCTGAGCCTGCGTGTCCGGAGCCTGTGCTCCGCAGCGGGAGAGGCCACAGCAGTGAGAGATCCGTGTACTGCAAAAAAAAAAAAAAAAAAAATCCAGTAAGGTGGGTTAAAATGTAACCATCATTTACCATGAGGAAATGAGGTGCATGGAGGTAAAGTCACTTGTCCGAGGTGGTAGTAGTAGGCTGTTATATTGATGGCTCCCAGTGGAACATGCCTCCCCGTATGTACGCCCTTTATCTTGCAACTGACTTGACCCATGGCTTGCTTTAACAAATAGAATACTGCAAAAGTGATGCTGGACCAGTTCTGGACCTGACCCTGAAGAGATTGGTAGCTTCTGATTCTGTGTTCTTGGAAGCCCTGAGGCACCATGTAAGAAACCTGGCTAGTCTGCTGGAGAGGCTGGCTGAGAAGGCTACCTGAAGGAGGAGAGGCCCTAAGCCTGCATGGAGAATGAGAGAAGGGTTATCACAATCAAATGTATTACAAAATAATACATAATTTACTTAATTCTACTACCAATGTCCACTTAAAAGCTTCAGTTCTGAATTACAAAGGATCCCAGATGGAAGATCATTATTTTACTCTATTAATAAACTGAGACTGTCCAGCTTACCTGCTTATTTGAAAGCAGGTGTATCTACCTTGGGCACAGTGAATAATGGATATGGTCAGTATTTAGTCAAGGATGACTATGATTACCCAAAAGCAAAATAGAGATCTAACACGTTTTGTAAAAGGTGTTCTCAAAGAAAACAAAGTATGTTTCCTTGAGTTGTCCACTTTGTATGATTCACTAATTGACTGTTTAGAAATCATAAGTACTAGAGAGCCAAAGGAAGAAAGGTTAACACCTGCAAGGCATGTTAAGTAGACGAAATGTTTAAAATTGTAATTATTGAGGAAGATTTCTGTTTCCAGCCATGACAGAGTAACAGATACCATACATGCTCTCCTGCTGTAAGGAAGCTAGGAAAAACAAGCTAAACAAATGTTCTTAGACATTGCGCAACACAAAACTGATCCTTGAGAAGGGAAAGGAATGAAATGAGCACAAGGATCATGTAGGCTTTCTGCCTGGGGATATTTCCCAGACTGCTGTCCTGGAAGAAGAGAGTTTCACTGAGCTGAAGGATGGATTGGTTTCAGGAGGCTATTGGTTTCAGGATGGCTGGAATTTGCAAGGCAGAGTAACAGAGAGAAAGGAGCCCAGAGAAAGAGCCGGTGCAATAAATCTGCACAGATCCCTTTGAGTCTCATGCAGGAGACTAAGCTGTGTATATCTAACATGAGATTCTACAAAGTCAGGCAAAAAATAACCATGAGGAAATGTAAGTTGGACAATTACCAGAGCTCACACTGAGCTGAGAGACGCTTGAGTTCTGTCTTAGTCTGTTCATGCTGCTATAACAAAATGTCATAGATTTGGTGGCTTATAAACAACAGAAATTAGTTTTTCACAGTGCTAGAAGATGGGAAGTCCAAGGTCAATATGCCAGCAGATTCAGTATCTGGTGAGAGCCTGCTTCCTGGCTCACACATGGCTGAATTCTCTCTGTATCCTCACATGGTAGAAGAGGCAGGAGAGCTCTCTAGGGTCTCTTTGACAAGGGCACCAATCCCATTCATGAGAGCTCCACCCTCATGAGCATATCACCCCCCAAAGGCCCCACCTCCAAATACTATCACACTGGGGATTCAGTTTCAACATTTGCATTTGGGGGAGAAGAAACATTCAGTTTATGGCAACTTCCAACCAATCAGAGTGAAAAGTATTGATTAAACACCTAAGATATTTAATAGAGATCCCCAAAAGGTCACACCTTAAGAGTAGAGCTAGGACTTCCCTGGTGGTGCAGTGGTTAAGAATCTGCCTGCCAAAGCAGGGGACATGGGTTCGATCCCTGGTCTAGGATGATCCCACATGCTGCAGAGCAACTAAGCCCATGTACCACAATTACTGAGCCTGAGCTCTAGAGCCTGCAGGCCACAACTACTGAGCCCAAACGCCATAAATACTGAAGCCCACACATGCTAGAGCCTGCACGCTGCAACTACTGAGCCCATGCGCCACAGCTACTGAAGCCGGCACACACTAGGGCCCGTGTGCTGCAACTACTGAAGCCCGCACACCTAGAGCCCGTGCTGCACAACAAGAGAAGCCACCGAAATGAGAAGCCCATGTACTGCAACAAAGAGTAGTCCCCGCTCACCGCTACTAGAGAAAGCCCACATGCAGAAATGAAGACCCAATGCAGCCAAAAATAAATAAATAAATTTAAAAAATAAAAAAGAGTAGAGCTAAAATAGTCCTAGAGCAGTGGTTCTCACCCAGGAGTAATTTTGCTCCCCAGTGGACGTTTCATAATATGTGGAGAAAATTTTTGTTGTCGTGACTAGGAAGTTTCTACTGGTATCTGGAAGGTAGAGGCCAGGGATGCTGCTAAACATCCTACAATACACAGGGCAGTCCCATAATAAAGAATTATTTAATCCAAAATGTCAAAATTACCAAAGTTGAAAAACCCTGCCCTAAAGTAAAATTTCTCTAGAGCCATCCTAATGGAGCTTAAAAATAAGATTTGAAAGGATCAGACGAACCCACAGGTTATATACCTGTTTATTGAAACAAAATTCAGCATTTTTTAAAGGAAAACAAAAACCCATACATTCAGCAATATAATATTTACAATGACCAGCATCCAATAAAAATTACTGGACATGCAAAGAGACAAGAATATGTGACTCATAATCCCTGGAGAAAAATCAGTCAGTAGAAATAGACCCACAAATGACAGAGACAAATGAATTAAACAAGGACATTTAAAAAGCTATTACACATATGTGTAAAGATTTAAAGAGGGGCTTCCCTGGTGGCACAGTGGTTGAGAGTCTGCCTGCTGATGCAGGGGACGTGGGTTCATGCCCCAGTCCGGGAAGATCCCACATGCCGCGGAGCGGCTGGGCCCGTGAGCCGTGCCTGCTGGGCCTGCGCATCCGGAGCCTGTGCTCCACAACAAGAGAGGCCACATTAGTGAGAGGCCTGTGTTCCGCCAAAAAAAAAAAAAAAAAAAAAAAGATTTAAAGAAAAACAGAGACATAATGCAGAGAAAAATGGGAAACATAAAAAGCAACCAATCTAGAGCTCAAAAATGAAATGTCTGCTGAAGAAAATATCAGTTAACTTGAAGACACTATCCAACAAAACTATCCAAATTAAAACACAGAGAGAGAAATAACTGAAAACATGAACAGAAACTTAGTGGCCTCTGTCCCAATATCACACAGTCTAATATACGTATAATTGGAGTCTGAGGTGGAGGGCAGGAAACAAAGTATTTTTTAAAATAGTAGCCAAAACTTTTCCAAATTTACTAAACCATAAACCCAGAGATCCAAAAGGCTCAATGAACCTGAAGCAGGAAAAACACAAATAAACAACATGCCAAAGGACATTATAATCAAATTGCTGAAAACTAGTGATAAAGATCTTAAAAGCAGACAAGAAGAAAAAAGGCATGTTACATATAGAGGAACAAACAGTTTTTAATCAGAAACAAAGCAAGCAAGAAAAAAAAGAATGCCATCTTGAAAGTGCTGAAAGAAAAAACTTCCCAGTCTAATGAAATAAAGGTATTTTCAGATAAGCAAAAGCTGAGAGGGTCATTTCCAGCAGAATTTCATTATTAAGAAATGTTTTTAAAAGAGTGCCTCAGGGTGAAGGAAAATGATACCAAATAGAAAAATCAGAGCTGCACAAAGAAATTAAGAGCAGCTGGGCTTCCCTGGTGGTGCAGTGGTTAAGAATCTGTCTGCCAATGCAGGGGACACAGGTTCAATATCTGGTCCGGGAAGCTCCCACATGCCGTGAAGCAACTAAGCCCATGAGCCACAACTACTGAGCCTGCGCTCTACAGCCCGTGAGATACAACTACTGAGCCTGTGTGCCACAACTACTGAAGCCCATGTGCCTAGAGCCCATGCTCCGCAACAAGAGAAGCCACCACAATGAGAAGCCCATGCATCACAAGGAAGAGTAGCTCCCCACTCACTGCAACCAGAGAAAAGCCTGCGTGTCAACGAAGACCCAACGCAGCCAAAAATAAAATTAAAAAAAATTTTTAAAAAAGAGTGGCTGAAATGGTAAATACATGGATAAATACAAAATACTTTTTAAAATCTTTAAAAGACAATTGATTATTTAAAGAAAAATAAACATATATTTTGGGTTTTAAAAGATATACAGAAATAAAATGTATTACAACAGTAGGCTAAAGGTTGTAGGGGAAAGTGGAGGTATACTATTAAAAGTTACTATATGTAAAGTGGGCTAACAGTATTTAAAGATATGAGGTAAATTAAAGTTTCATATTATAAATCCTAGCGTGAAGTTTTTTAAAACAGAAGAAAAAGAAATAAAAAAGAGGTATAGCTAATAAGTCAATAGAGAAGAAAAAAATGGAACCCTAAAAATAATCAAAAGAGGGCTTCCCTGGTGGCGCAGTGGTTGAGAGTCCGCCTGCCGATGCAGGGGACGCGGGTTCGTGCCCCGGTCCGGGAGGATCCCACATACCGCGGAGTGGCTAGGCCCGTGAGCCATGGCCGCTGAGCCTGCGCGTCCGGAGCCTGTGCTCCGCAACGGGAGAGGCCCGGGTACCGCAAAACAAAAAAAGAGCAAGACCAAGGACTTCCCTGGTGGCACAGTGGCTAAGAATCCACCTGCTAATGCATGGGACATGGGTTTGATCCCTGGTCTGGGAATATCCCACATGCCACGGAGCAACTAAGCCCATGCACCACAACTACTGAGCCCGCACTCTAGAGCCTGCGAGCCACAGCTACTGAAGCCCACGTGCCTAGAGCCCATGCTCCACAACAAGAGAAGCCACCACAGTGAGAAACCCACCCACTGCAACAAGGAGTAACCCCCGCTTGATGCAACTAGAGAAAGCCCGCATGCAGCAGCGAAGACCCAAAGCAGCCAAAAATAAATTTTAAAATTAATTAATTAATTAATTTTAAAAATAATAAAATGAAAGAGCAAGACCAAACTGTACACTGTCTAAAGAAATGTACTTTGACACAGATTAAGAATAAATGAATGAAAAAATACAAACACTAATCATAAGCAATCTAAATTAATATCAGATAAAGTAAACTCCAGAATAAGGAGTACTACCAGAGATTTTTTTTTAATTTTCATAATGGCAAAAAGGACGATTCATCAAGAAGATAAGAATCCTAAGTATGTGTATACTTAGTAAATGAGGTTCAAAATGCAGGAAACCAAATATTACACAACTGAAACGAGAAATAAACAAATCCACAGTTACAGTTGCATACATCAACAATTCTCTCTCAGCAACTGATAGATTAAGTAGAGAGAAAATCAACAGGCGCAGATCTGAACATTATCAGTCAACTTGACCTAACTGTTATTTATAGAACACTCCACCTAACAATTGCAAAATATACATTCTGCTGAAGTGCAAATGTAACATGCAACAAGATAGTCCATATCCTGGGCATAAAACAAGTCTCACATGAAACAATATAGAGTATGTTCTTTGACCCCAAAAGAAGCAGAACGGCAACAACAACAAATCAGAAAAATGACAATACCCTCACCTTCCAGGGTACATCTCATCCAAGTAGACGCTCACGTGACCTTTTCTATCTCAACTCAGTTCAGGCAACCTCACTAGTGTGAAGCATTTCCGTAGTTTAGATCACCAGGTAGAACTAACCATTCTATCTCTTTTGCCTGCACTGTATTTGGTGTGAATGTTTATATATAAATATGAATATGTACCATGCAATAAATATAATGTTGATATTTTATGTACAGAAACACATACGGAATCCTCATTCCATAGTCAACCTCATCTAATCCTTTTATTTTTGATAAAGCACTGACTCTAAAATGAAATTAAGAAAATACCGTAGAGCTTCCCCGGTGGTGCAATGGTTAAGAATCCGCCTACCAATGCAGGGGACACGGGTTCGAGCCCTGATCCGAGAGTTGCTCTGGTCCATGCGCTGCAACTACTGAGGCTGCGCCCTAGAGCCCATGAGCCACAACTACTTAGCCCACGAGCCACAACTGCTGAAGCCCACATGCCTAGAGCCCATGCTCCACAACAGGAGAAGCCACTGCAATGAGAAAGCCATGCACTGCAATGAAGAGTATCCCCTGCTCGCCGCAACTAGAGAAAGCCCGCATGCAGCCAAAAATAGAATAAATAAAAATAAATAAATTAAAAAAATAAAATACGGTAAACTATAATGGAATATAATCTGCAAAAATACTGAGTCACTGTGCTGTACTGCTAAAACTAACACAATACTGTAAATCAACTATACCTTTGTTAAAAAAAAAAACAAAACCAAAATTAGCTAGAAAGAAATGACAATACCAAGTGCTGACAAGGATACAGAGCAATTGGAACCCTCATACATTGCTGGTAGGAACATCAAATGGCATAATCACTTTGGAAAATTATTTGGCAGGTTCTTATAAAGTTAAATGCACACCTATCAGACACTCTACTCCTAGGTATTTACCCAAGAGAAATGAAAACACGTGACCACAAAAAAGACTTGAAAACACATGTTTATGGCAGCTTTTTTCATAATACTCCAAAACTGGAAACAATCCAAATGTGCATCTATGTGCAAATAGATAAGCTAACTGTGGTATATCCATACAATGGAATACTACCCAGCAATAAAAAGGAGCAAATTACCAGTGCATGCAACAACATGGATGAATTTCAGAAACATTATTGCTGAGCTAAATAATCTGGGCTCCCAAAAGTATTCATATATTTATATTTATATATCTATTATATATATACATATCTTTTATATAAAATTCTAGAACAGGTAAAACAACTATATAGTGACAGAAAGCAGATCAGTGGTTGCCTCGCATTGGAAGGGGGTGGGATTGACTGCAAAGGAGTATGAGGGAACTCCTGGGGGAGGCCTCTCACTGTTGTGGCCTCTCCCGCTGCAGAGCACAGGCTCCGGATGCGCAGGCGCAGCGGCCATGGCTCACGGGCCCAGCCGCTCCGCGGCATGTGAGATCCTCCCACACCAGAGCACGAACCCGTGTCCCCTGCATCGGCAGGCGGACTCTCAACCACTGCGCCACCAGGAGAGCCCAGAGGGAACTTTTTAATGATGAAAATGTTGTGTATCTTGGGAATTCCCTGGCGGTCCAGTGGTTAGGGCTCCGCGCTTCTACTGCAGGGGGCATGAGTTCAATCCCTGGTCAGGGAATTAAGATCCTGCATGTGAGCAGCACAGCTGGAAAAAAAAAAAAAAAGAAAATGTTGTGTATCTTAACTTTGATGATGTATACACAGGTGTCAAAATTCAAACTATACACTTAAAATGGGTACATTTTATTATATATAAACTTTACTTCAATAAAGTTGATTTAAAAAGAAAAAAATTGTCAAGATGTTATAAATTTAAGATGTGCATTTTAGTAAATGTATGTTATGCTTCAATTTTTTAAAAAAATCTAAAAATTGGTTGTGATGCAAATTATTCACAGACATAAAAATAAACGCCAACATTCACCCATCAAATAAATTAAGCTGTTCTCATTTTCCTTCTTTGCCTCTCATCCTTCACTCATATGCAGTTTAGTTTAACTACAGTATAGAAATACAGGATAGTGAGGCATTGGGTTGAGAGAAACCCCAGGGCGGGAGTGCAGCCAGGCCTCAGAAGCAAAGAAATGGAAAGAGGCCTGGGAACACGGCTGGTGTTCAATCCCTCTCTTCTCTCTGAGCCTCCTGTGAGTCCACCACTTTCTTTTCTCTGTGGACGGGCTTTTTCTAGCCACAGGACAGAAAACATAGACAGAGAAAAGGACAAATTTGTGCTCTACTGTGTAACCATTTGGAAAGTGACTAAGTCCACTCTTATGGATCCCATTCAGCAATCCCTACAGGAGAGAATCACTGATTCAGTTTCCCATCCTTGAACCAATCACCTGTGGCAAAGTGTGAGAAAGAAAATCTTGGGTAGGAGTTACCTTTGAACCAATCAGCCGTGACCTGCAGGTCCTGGAGGAGCAAGGATATTCGGGACAGAACAGACATGTGCTAACAATGCCTGAAATAAATATTGACAATTTTGATGAGCAACAGTTTTCATTTCTGGCAGCAATGTATATTCTTATCCATGAAAATTACAACAAAATTGGACCTAGAACCAAAATGAATTCTCACTTGAAAGAAAACATTGAGAAAAGACTATTGCACTGAGCCTTAAGTGTCATCGTATTCAACACAGAAAATAAGCTACTGCTACAGCAGAGGTCAGATGCTAAAATTTCCTTTCCAGGTTGTTTTACCAACACTTGTAGTTATCCATTGAGTCATAAAGGAGAACTTGAAGAAAATGATGCAATTGGACTAAGGGCAGCACAGAGGTCTTTAAAAGCTGAATCAGCAATTCCCATGGCACAGGTTTCCCCAGAAGACGTTAATTTTTTAACACAAATTCACTACAAGGCTCAATCTGATGACATTTGGGGTGAAATTGGGTACATTTTGTTTGGGAGGAAGAATGTAGCTTTGGATTCCTATCCCTGTGGGATTAAGAGCTATTGTTACGTGTCCAAGGAAGAACTAGAGGACTCTTGAGAAAAGGAGCCAATGGTGTAATCAAGATAACTTCGTGGTTTAAAATGATCGCACAGACTTTTCTCCTTACATGTTGAGGTAATTTTTTTGAATCAGTTCGTTGAACTGACATGGACATGAAAGTGTGGCTGAATGGTTTTACAAGTACTGAAAAACTGGTCTCTATTAAACTTAGATTAAAAAGAATAAAATCTGAGACTTGACATCCTTTAGATCTTTCAGATCTTTGATGGTGACACAATCTTCACCATCCTCTCCCCCAGGATTTGATTCTGGTTTTGATTTCATATCCTGTGGGGAGAAACAGAGGGTAGTTTCACAGGCTCCACTTACCCTTTTAACCTTCCCCACTACAGTAGCTCTTCTTATCCCACAGGCCAAGGACCCAATGAGGGGGATCCTCTAACTGCCAACTTCTACTCTCAGGGACTGAGGAAATGATCACCAAGTGAGTCCACAGGCCCACTGGACTTACTGGAAGCCAGGACTCCGTTTATGACTTCCTGTCTCTACCCCATATACCCCAACTTTAAAGGAGGTTGATGATGACTTCAGGCCTATGACTATCAAACTCAGATATGTGTTCGATAGTCCTTGAAACATCTGGGTATCCCCCTTTCCTCAGCGTACAGTCACCTGAATATATAGGTCCCTTTGAGGAACAACTAGGAATCATTCCAGTGTACACTTGCCACACTGCTCCAGGGCGCTCCCTCCTAGGGACCTGGCCAGCTCTTCAATCAATGAGTTCCAGATCTGAAATTTGACTCAGGTCTGGGAAATGAGCAAGGCATCAAGGCCTTTCATTAGGGTGACTGCCCTCCCATTCCTACTCCTCCAGTCTTGTCTTGATTGTAGATATTAAGTACCTGCTTTGCTGGCTACCCATCTATTTTGCCCCTAGAGACACCATGTCCTATTAACTATTTCCATTTCCACATGTCCCTGTGGGTCAACTCCCCTTGGCTGTCCCTTCAACCTTGACAATTTTTTTTTTTTTTTGGCGGTACGTAGGCCTCTCACTGTTGGCGGCCTCTCCCGTTGTGGAGCACAGGCTCCGGATGTGCAGGCTCAGTGGCCATGGCTCATGGGCCCCGCCGCTCCGCGGCATGTGGGATCTTCCCGGACCAGGGCACGAACCCGTGTCCCCTGCATCGGCAGGCAGACTCCCAACCCCTGCGCCACCAGGGAAGCCCCAACCTTGCCAATTTTTATGGTAAATGCAGCCCCCTGCTTTCCCATGATTAAGCACTGCCATCTGGCCTCTGTTATTTTCAATAGGCCATGCATCATTCCCATCACTCCTGAGTCAGAAACTTATTGTTTTGTCAGAGAGAAGATTCTGCAGTGTCTTCCTGCATGGGAGGAGTGGTAGCTCTTAAAGGAGGGCTGGACACCTCTGCAACTCTGAAGGTTCCGGAGAGTCTGCAGAGACAGATCCTCAGGGGCATCCCCCTAAAAGTCTCCTTTCCATGTGTCCCTGTCAAAGGACCTCAGGTTTTCTCAACTAGGACTCTAACCTTAGCATAACAAACCTGCCTTGGCAGAGAGATTAAATGTCTCTGAAGCTCAAGCTATTAAGTCCTGCTCTTACCTCTTAGCTGTGTTCACGCTTCAAGGAGGTGACAAAGGCCTCCTTATAAGCTACCAAAGAGGCCCTCTGGCTCTCCACTGAGTGTTTAGGTGTTTGATAACTCTTTTTTTTTTTCATTATCCCTATATAGGACGTCAGTGCAATTTAGTAATAACCAGCCAACTCCACTGTCCTCATAAGCACTATTTTCCCCTTTTCTTTCAATGTCTGAGTCATGGCACCAGCAAAGGTGTGTTCCCCTGCCCTGGGATATTTCCCAGGACACCACAGGTGGAATCTTCAGTCACCATGTGGCAGGCATTACGCTCCACATTCCACTTGGGTTGGGATAGTCCCTGCCAGCCAGGTGATGAGTTATCCAGTTCAAAATCCATTGTACCACCTGCTTTTCCAGACCATTTCCTAATACCTACTGTTCCAGTTCAGATTCTCTGAGAAGCAGATGTCAGGATAGAATCAGATGTGCAGAAGATTTATTTGGGGAAACACTTTTGAAAGATATAGCAGAGAGGGATCATGAGGTTGTGGGGAGAGCCTCAGACCAGATTGCAGGTCTGACACTTATAAAAGAGAAGGGAAAGGAAGGGAAAAGAAGGGAAGGGAAGAGAAGGGAAAGGAAGGGAAAAGAAGGGAAGGGAAGAGAAGGGAAGGGAAGGGAAGGGAAAGGAAGGGAAGGAGCATCTCATAGGAGGAGCTTCCAATTGCAGTGCAGCTCTGAGGATATCTTGGCCAGGCCAGTGGGGAGGCTGTGCTAATTATGCTTTAAACACCTTACATGTTTGATTGCTGAAAGGACTCACAGAACTCCAACGGTTTATACTCATAGTTTTTTGTTTGTGTGTTTTTAGACTTTAATTTTAGTAGCAAAATTGAATGGAAGGGAAGAAGGTTTCTTATATACCCGCGTTTTTGTTTTGTTTTGTTTTGTTTTGTTTTGCAGTACGCGGGCCTCTCACTGTTGTGGCCTCTCCCGTTGCGGAGCACAGGCTCCGGACGCGCAGGCTCAGCGGCCATGGCTCACGGGCCCAGCTGCTCCACGGCATGTGGGATCCTCCCGGACCGGGGCACGAACCCACGTCCCTTGCATCGGCCGGCGGACTCTCAACCACTGCGCCACCAGGGAAGCCCTTCCTGCATTTTTTGTTTGTGTGTTTTTAGACTTTTTTTTAAAGAACAATTTTAGTAGCAAAATTGAATAGAAGGGAAGGAGGTTTCTTATATACACGAGTCCCACAGCACGGCTTCCCGTTTTCAGCGTCCCCCACCAGAGTGGTACATTTGTTACAGCTGATGAACCCACGTGGACACATTGTTATCACCTGAAGTCCACAGTTTACATTAGGCTCCACTCTTAGCACAGAACAGTGTTTCTGTTTGTTTGTTTTACAGGCAAAGGATACAGTAGAGTAACAGCAGGAGAAGTTATGCAAGGAAGGGGGCTGGAGATCTCAGGCACAGGCTTCTTTGTCCTCCCACTGCTGGATCGCACAGGATGCGCTTTGTCTCCAGGTCTCAAACCACCATTGGCTTGTGTACCAAGGAGTCCAAAATTGACTCATTGTGGGAATCTGTTGGAGTGAGCTGACGGTGTAGGCATATTCTAGCTCCACTACCAGCCCCAATCATTGAAATCCCTGAGGCTCCACCAAAGAAACAACTATTAATGCTGACAAGCTGGTATATCCTGCACCCCAAACACAGACCAATGGTCACAGAACATCCTTTATTGTGTTCAACAGTGTTGCCGAGGGTCACATGCTGCAGGCAGCTCTGTACGTAAGCACGCAGCCAATCCAGACCATGCCATGCAGGAGCCCCAGAGCCAAGATTGTACATTATGGGAGGCCCATGTCGAGGACAAATGGCCTGGCGCTAGCAGCTCTGCCATGCTCAGTCACTGGCTAGGAGCAGCAGCCTGGGGAGAGCATGGCATCAGCACAAATGCTGAGCACATCTTAGGGTGCGGCAGCTGGGGCCGTCAACCGACGGCCTGGACATCTGTGAGGCACCTACCTCCATAGCTAGCAAAACCCACTTCAGGAAAAGTTTCTCAAAGCTCCCCCTGACTCTTGTGTGACCCCAGTTTATTTCTCAGGTTTTTCCTCTTGCCATATCTTACTCTCCAGCCATCCTGAGCTACTTAAAGTTCCTGGAATAAAAGTCATTTACATTCTCACCTCTGGGCTTTTGCACATGACCCTCTGCGAATAATACTACTTTCTTCTTCCACTTCCTTTCCCTAACTTCTACTCATTCTTCAGGTCTCAGTTTAGAGACCATTTCCCTGAGAAAACTTTCCTGCTCCCCGCCCCTCCCTACTCTATTCTCTTATAGCATCCTGTCCTCAACCTCAAGGTAGCACTCATCATGCTACTGTAATCTCCTAAAGAATCTGTGTTTTCCATTAGACTGTACAATCTGTAAGGGTAGGCACTATGTCACATTGAATGTTGCCTAATTTATGCCACACAGTAGGTGCTTAATAAATATTTGCTGATCAACTGATGGATAATTTCACTCTGTTGAATTGCTTAGAATCTGGGGGTTAAGAAGAGAAAGCAAAATCAGTGATTATCCAATTCAATGTTTTCTTACATGCCATGGACACATACATGTCCTGAAGGGGCAGTCTTTCCGGGTTGGAATCCATAAATCCACTGCATGAAGCCATCTTTCTGGCTGGGGAGCTTTGATGACAAGGCACTCCTTCTTGGGTAGTCTGGTCTCATGTGCTCCTTAGCTGATGCCCCCCAATTCATTTAGAAAATTCTGGACAATGATGGAGTGTGTTCATTTGTGTGGGGAATATGTCTTTCTACATTCCCTCCCATGGTTTGATCTATTACAACGTTTTCATAGTTTGTTACTAAAGGTACCTGGTGAAAGAGGTTGCTCTTATTCCTTCAAGGAAGTGATGGTTTTCCTTAGGCTTGGCTCCATTTTGCAGACTGAAAAACAGAGGCCTCCTTAAATAACCTGGGATACACCACTAAACTTTGCTGAGCATAATGTCTTTAGAAGCAGTTTCTCAGAAATACAACTAACAACACTTAGTTCCTTCTTGGTACAATTTAGGGAAACAAGACGTAGGAAAGAGTGGCAGGGAGCTGGTGTTTATGTGCTGGGATGTGGGCCAGGTGTTTTACATAAGTGATCTCATTTAATTCGCACTACAGTCCTGGAAACAGGCTTAATAATCCCCTCCTCTGTTGTTGCTGTTGTTGTTTTTTAACCAAATGACACTTTCATCTGGGTCTGAGGAGAAACTGGTGTTTGATGACCCCCCTAAGGTTCATTCTAAAAAACAGGATCTGTCAGGAATTCAGTCTGCACCTTCCTGTAGCCACTTGGGTCCAACAGGAAAAGCAGTTTCTTTCCAGCATAGTTTGCAGAATAGTAAGTAGAATGTTTGGCAGAAAAGACAAAGTGGGAAGGAAAGCAGTTTGATATCAGTCTTTTGTTTGCAGCTATCATTTAAAATTGCCCAGCACAAGATGGTAATAAAGATGCAGACATACTAGAGAATGAACTTGAGGACACGGGCAGGGGGAAGGGTAAGCTGGGACCAAGTGAGAGAGTGGTATGGACATATATATACTACCAAATGTAAAATAGATAGCTAGTGGGAAGCAGCTGCATAGCACAGGGAGGTCAGCTCGGTGCTTTGTGACCACCTAGAGGGGTGGGATAGGGAGGGAGGGAGGGAGATGCAAGAGGGAAGAGATATGGGGATATATGTATATGTATAGCGGATTCACTTTGTTATAAAGCAGAAACTAACACACCATTGTAAAGCAATTATACTCCAATAAAGATGTTTTAAAAAAAAGATAAATTCAGGGCTTCCCTGGTGGCGCAGTGGCTGAGAGTGTGCCTGCCGATGCAGGGGACACGGGTTCGTGCCCCGGTCTGGGAAGATCCCACATGCCGCGGAGCGGCTGGGCCCGTGAGCCATGGCCGCTGAGCCTGCGCGTCCGGAGTCTGTGCTCCGCAACGGGAGAGGCCACAACAGTGACAGGCCCGCGTACCGGAAAAAAAAAAAAAAAGATAAATTCATTTAAAAATATATAAATAAATAAATAAAAATAAAATTGCCCAGCAGAGTGCGGTTGATTTTGCATCTTCATTAAGTGACCAAGAAAAGGATTCTACAAAAAGTGACTACCAAAGATTTTAGATTGAGACAAAACCCAAAAAGTCTAAAAGTAAGATTTTTCACGTAACAGCTTTATTGAGATATAATTCACATAGCATAAAATTCATCCGTTTTAAAATTCAGTGGGTTGTAGTACATGCACAGAGGTGTGCAGCCGTCACTGCAATCAATTTTAGAACACTTTCCTCACTCCAAAAAGAAACACTGTATCATTTAACAGTTACTCCCAACTCTCCCCCCACCTCCCCCACCTCCCAACTCCAGCCCTAGGCAGCAATTAACCTATTGTACTTTCTGTCTCTATGGATTTGCCTGTTCAGGACATTTTATATAAATGGAATCATACAATATGTTGTCTTTTGTGTCTGGCTTCTTTCACTTAGCATAATGTTTTCAAGGTTCATCTAGTCGTAGCATGTATTAGTACTTCATTTCTTTTTACGGCTGAATAATATGCCATTATTATTATTATTATTATTATATTATATACCAATTTTTTCAACAACCACTTTTATTATGAAAGTAACAAAAATCTTACTGTAGAAAAATAATAACTATAGATATAAAGAAAAAAATCACCCATAATCCTACCACCCAGAGACAGCCACCACTGTATATCTTTCGTTCTGGATTTTAGTCTATGCATATATACTTGTAAATGAGATCACATTGTGCGTCCTGTTTGTGCAATGTGTACTTTTTTTTTTTTGGCTGCACTGCGGGCAAGGCTTGTGTGACCTTAGTTCCCCCACCAGGGATCGAACCCGGGCCCTCGGCAGTGAAAGCGCAGAGTCCTAACCACTGGACTGCCAGGACTGTATTTTTTTTATAGTGGTAAAGTATACATAATGTAAAATTAGCCATTTAAACTATTTTTAAATGTACATTTCAGTAGCATTATGTACATTCACACTGTTATGCAAACATTACCATATCCATCTCAGAACTTTATCTTTCCAAAAGAAACTCCATACCCACTAAACGGTAACTGCCCATTTCCCCCTCTCCCAATCCCTGGCAACCACCGTTCTCCTTTCTGTCTCTATGAATGTGACTATTCTAGGTACCTTATGTAAGTGGAATCATACGATATCTGTCTTTTTGTGACTGGCTTATTTTACTTAGTATGATGTCTTTAAAGTTAATCCATATTGTGCATATGTTAGAATTTCCTTCCTTTTTAAGGCTGAGGAATAATATCCCATTGTATGTATATATCACATTTTGTTTATCCATTCACCATTGATGGACACCTGGGTTGCTTCCACCTCTTGACTATTGTGAATAATGCGTCTATGAATATGGTTGTACAAGTATTTCTTCAAGACCCTGCTTTCAATTCTTTTGGCTATATACTCACTCAGAAGTGGAATTGCTAGATCATATGGTTATGCTGTTTAATTTTTTTGAAGAACTGCCATACTATTTCCATAGTAGCTGCACCATTTTACATTCCTACAAGCTATACACAGATTCCAATTTCTCCACTACCTTGTCAACACTTGTTATTATCTGTCTTGTTGATTATAGCCACCCCAGTGGGTGTGAAATGGTATCTCATTGTGGTTTTGATTTGTGTTTCCCTAATGACTAAAGATGTTGAGCATCTTTTCATGTGCTTATTGGCTTTTTTATCTTCTTTGGATTCTTTGCCCATTTTTGAATTGGGTTGTCTTTTTATTAGCAAATTGTAAGATTTCTTTATATATTGTGGCTACAAGTCCCTTATTAGGTATACGATGTGCAAATATTTTCTCCCATTCTGAAGGCTGTCTTTTGCTTTCTTGATAGTGTCCTTTGAAGCACACAAGTTAACACAGAAATAACTCAATATTTGATAAATGGGCCATGGGACTGAAAATGACCAAATAAGTCCCTAAAATGTGGCTATGTTTATTTCCCTTATGATTTATTTTCATGACTTTAGTGACCTTGTCAAAATTTTAGTTTTTTTTTTCTTTAAGCAAACAATGACACATACAATCATGTCATTTTAAATTGGAATACACAATTCGAGGAAATTTAACAACCCTGTGATGGATGTGTTATCCTAACGTCACAGAGGGAGAAACTGAGGCTCTGAGAGGGGCCGGATTCCTGATTCTATCACCCGGTCAATGTTGCCCTTGAACAAGTTACCAGATTGTTGGGAGGATCAAGTAAGCCAAAGATTATAAAAATCTCCCTCATAAATATCCAATAAAGACCCTCACTGAAAATAATAAAGTGCTTTGTTTGCAGTCACACAGCTAATAAGTGGTAGATCTGAGGCTGGGATACAGCTTCAGGCTTCAGAGTGTGAGAAGACTCATTTAGGGTCCTTCTTTAAAATGCAGACGATCAGAGAAATAGCGTAAAAATATCTGTTTAAACAGCAGACCTGCTGTTGTGTGTGTATGAAAACTGCCTTAAGATAAAACCTGGTTTGCCATCAGTTGTTTTTCATCGTCACATAAGATAGATCAGAATGTGATTAGAAGGCACAGGAGGGGTTAAGTTACCTATGAAGGATTACTTTGTAAAATTTAATTTTTCATCCCCCTCTCCTTCACACCCTGCTTCACCTCCAACCTCAGTAAGTGGCGGTACCCAGTTACCCAAGGCACGAAGTTGGCATCCAGTGATACTTCCCATTCCAAAGTGGTGGTGGCAATAGCTAATATTTGAGCCAAAATGTGTTCTAGGAACTATTACAAGGTCTTTATGTTTACCAAGGCATTTATGCTCAAAACAACCCTGTTATTATCTGCCTTTTACACGTGAGAAACTGAGGCACAGAGAATTAATAAACAAACTTGCCTGAGATTATATAACTAGCAGCCAGAATTCCAGCCAAGGCTTGGGGCTTCAGAGTCCATCCTCTGAAACTCTAGGGTGGCTGGTACAGATCTCTCCTCTCCTTTGCCTGCCTGCCCCAACAAGCTTCCTCCTGACTGGTTTCCAGAACTCTCATTTTGTCACACTCCAATTCGTTTCCCACATTTGTGTTCTACAACACAAATGGAAACATGCCAGTCCTATACTTTAAAACCCCACCACCCATTGCTCCAGTGCTCTTAGCAAGTTCAGCTCCTTAGCCTGGGCCGGCCTGTGTGTTCTGCTGTCCTCATCTGTCTACCACCTTTTAACTTTTTAGTTCCTGGAGTTCACCCGTGTTGTACTCTCATTGCTTAACTATCCCCCCCCCGCCCCGCCCGCCCCCTTACATCCCTGGAAAAAAAGGACTGGAGCTCAATAACATTTGTCAGATGAATTGCTGAAAAGCAAGAGTGGTTTATTACTGGACGCTGTTATAGACAGGAATTGTGAAATCTTTCCCTGGGCTTCTTTCAAAACTGGATGAATTCTCATTGTGTTCTCATAACATTTCGATCAGGGTACTTCATCATCTTTAAGTGTCACTCTCGGTTTTTGTTTCTGTAATTCTCTCCCAGCTCACTACATGGTCTAGTGTGAATGGGTGAAAGAGCCGACCTAAATGACTAACTTCATGACCTCTCAAGGTCTCTCCTCCGAGCTCCACGCAACTCCGGTTCCGGCATTCGGGAGGGGTGGCCCAGGCTCCCGAGGGGCTGCGGGCACCGCGAGTCCTGGGCAGGCAAGCTGTGGGGTTGCCGCGGCCTGAGCCCTCCTCCCCGGCCCTCCCCCAGCTCTCCGGAGAAAGGAGGGGATGGAGACGCCGGAGAAACGTGGGCTTGGAGAGCCGCGAAAATTTTACTTCGGGTAGAACCCCCTAGGGAAATGAGGCCGAGAACCTGGGGCTTCTCCCCGCGCCGGGCCCACGGGTGCCGCCTCCCTGCCCCCCTGCCCTCTCCTCAGCCGGCCGGGGCCTCCTTCCCACCTTCCCTCCTTTTCCCCACTCGGAATAAACAGCCTACAGTTCCCGCAGCTGCAGCGCGAGACTCGAAACGCGCGCCGGGAGCGAGCCCCGGAGGGGGCGGGCGGCGCGGACCGGGAGCCGGGCCGGGCGGGACACTGCAGCTCGCGCCGCTCCCCCCGCTCTCCCCGCGCTCCGGCGCCGGGCCCAGGTAGGGGCGGCGCGAGACGGGCCTGGCGGCGCGGCCTCCCTCCCCCTCCCTCCGGCCCGGCCGGGGGCGGGAGCGGAGGGGCGAGGCGCGGCCCCACTCGGCTGCACCCCCTCCCAGGGCAGGCGCGGGCGGAGCCGGGCCCGCCTCAGCCAGCAGCGGCGGGAGTAGCGCCGCGGTGCGCCGCACCGCGGGCAGCGAGCTCCGCATTCGAACCTCCCTCGCAAAGACAGTCTCCGCCCCACAATGCACCGCGGCGGGCAGCCTTTGAAAAAGCGGCGCGGCTCGTTCAAGATGGCGGAGCTCGACCAGTTGCCTGACGAGAGTGAGTAGCACCTCAAAGCACCCCCACTCTTCCCGCCGTCCGCCTGTCCCCGGGTTGCATCCGGCCGGGACGGGCGGCCGTGCCCTCTGCCGGGCAAGTGGGCTGACTGCCAGCCCCGCTGTGGTCCCCTAGTCCTTCCACCCCGGTGTTGCCGCCGCGTCGCCGCCTTTGTTATGGTGTCTGTGTATTGGTTTGTGGGGTTGTGTGAGAGCCAGGGCCGGAAACCGAAAGCCCGGGGGCCCAACCCGGGCGGGGCGGAGGCGGTGGCTGCTCTCCTGGCCCGGCTCGGGCCCCCGGCCGCGGTGGGGGAAGAGCGACCGCCGGCCGCGGGGGCTGTCCTCCCCGCCTGCACCGCTCGCCCGGCGCGGAGAGACGCCTGGCGGGGTTATGTAACTCGCTTTTGGGGGCCGGGAAGGGCTCGGGCTGGGGAGGGGGTGGTCACAGCTCGCCTTCTTGTCCCGGCCTCTGATCCTGTCCTGTGACAGTTCCTGCCGCTGTAGGCACTTATGATCATCACTGCCCTCCCCTCCCTCCTCCGGTGTGTCCACCCCTGGAAGCATTTCCGTGTCAAAGGGCTGACCCCTTCCCCTGGGACCACAGGTGACTGTGGACCTTTCCAGAGATAATCCAGACTGGGTACACAAGTGTTCAGGCAGCCCCCATCCCGCAGACTTTCTTCTCTGCGTATGTGTCTTAGGAATCACGGGGGTACCTTTACGCATGGATGTGACCATCACCACAGGCATATTCAGTACTCTTCCTGACACCCACCCTGTGCATTGCCTCCTTTAACCACGTTTACTCATTCTGCCACCTCAGACGTGGATGCTCACTTGTGTTTAGTAAGTAAAAGCACTAATTCTGTAGTTTAAGCACAATAGAACTTAATTTTGTAATTTACAATATTGTATTGATATAAAGTATAAAAGATAAAGGCACATCTTTCAGTTAATTACAGATGGGTCCTGATGCACACTCACTATTCGGTTTATGTATATATATCATTTGTGAGAGTTTTTAGTGTAATAGAAACAACTGTTAAATTTATCTGTGCAAGACACTTTTAAAGTGAGAACTGAACACAGCCAATTCTGTTTTCCTTGTGGGGTCGTATATTCTTAATGTGCTGTAAGGTTGAAAGTTCAAGTTGCCAGACTGGTGAAAAGTTGTATTAAGAGAGTTTGTGTTTTAAATTTGCTCTAGACCAGCGCGGAATTCCAGTAGAACTTTCTCAGTGATGGAAATGTTGTGTTTTGCGATGTCCAGTAGGGTAGCCACTTAGCCATATGTGGCTATGGAACTCTTAAGATGTGGCCAGAATGACTTTTAAATTTCGTTTGATTTTTGTTAATTTAAGTTTAAATAGTCATGTGTGTCTAGCGGCTACTGTATTGGATAAGGCATAGCCGTAGACCACCAATGAATTTTATTGTTTCTTATTTGGAGAATACAGTCGATTGTGATTTAGGATGCTTCTAAATAAAGGTGGGCCTGCTAAACACAGTGTGCTCGTCATCTGGAAGTCCTTGATCTCTTTGTCGTAAAGATGTTTTATCACCTCTTGGAAGTCTCACCCACTAGATAACTGTCATTTAGAATATTTGCTCATTATCATTAAACTTTTATTGAGGATTTACTCTGGTTCTTTGCAGGCACTTGGGACTCATACTAGGGTTCAAATTACAACTATACTCTCAAGCTATATAAGATAATCACTTATATTGCTTTGTGACATCTCTGGTACACTAGGGTGTGTGTGGGCGTGCACCTTAGCTTGTGCGATATATGTCTTGTTTAGCTTGACCACAGCTGGTTGAAAGCAGGGATTGCTTTACCTGGTTTGTCACACAGTGCCATAAATCAGGTATATATGAATGCTTAATTTATATGGAATTGAATGTAGGGTAAGAGGCATGGTTAATGAAACTGCAGCAGAAGTGATTTCAGTTTGATACCAGAAGTAGCGATATGTCTCTTTGCCAGTTTTAGTCAAGGGGACTAGTTTGTAAGTTATCCAATAGTCAGTATAACATTAACAATAATAAAAGCTACTATCTATTTAGTACTAACTATGAACCAGGTGCTGTGCAAAGCATACTGTATACATTTGCTCATTTAATCCTCATTCCAGTTGAGGTAAGTACTCTTACTAATGAGGTAGCTGAGGCTATCTTCAGCCCAGATCTTTCCTCTGGGCTTCTGTGCTTAATATCTCTTGCCCATTTCACATCTTCTCTCAGATGCCTCAGAGGCCCCTCAGACTTTATGGGTTCAAGATCTACCTCATAATCCTACTGCAGTACAGAGATACTTCCAGTGGTTCCGGTCGTAATGAATGGCTCCGCTGTGCAGTCATCTAAAACCTAGATTGAGGTGGTCTTCCACACTTCCCATAATTAAGCCTTTACTGAATCTTGTAACTTTTACCTTCTAAATGTCTCTCGGTTTTACCTACTTCTCACCTTCATCCTGGTCCAAGCTGTCACCATCTCTTCTGCATTAATCGCTTCAGCCTCCCATCAATCCACCATCCAAACCCTCCCCCCCAACCTACACACAGCCAGAGTGATCCTTTCAGAATGTATGTTATGTCATCCTATTGCTGAAAACACTTTACTAACTACAAGACCCTTTGTGGTCTGGCCATTCCCCACCTCTCCAGCTACATTTTGTACCACTCTTCCTCTCATTCTATCCCTTTGAACTAAATTGGACCTTTTTCATTCCCTATACTCACTAGGCTTTCTTTTTTGCACATGCTGTTCTCTCTACCTGGAATGCTCTTCCTTCCTCTCACTTCCAGTTAAGTGCTGCTTATCCTTTAGATCCCATTTTAAGCTTCTGTCCTCCCTGACAAATAATACATCTTCTTATTAAATCTTTTCACACCACTGTGTAATTTCTTAGTGGCAGCTGTCACAGTTGCAGCTTTATGTTTGTTACTGTGATTGTTTGGTTAGCTTTGGTTAGAAGCCCCACCAGAGAAGGTGCCATTTCTGTTTTTCTTCATGCTTGCGTTCCAGTTCCATGCATGACAACTGGCTTACTTCTCTGTTCTTTCTTTCATAACCACCGTTCTCTTGCCAGTGACTTCCCAAACATAATGCCCCCACCCTTCCTAGAATATTCTAAATGTTCTACCTCGGGGCTTTTTTACCTGCTGTTTCTACCAGCCTGACTCATTGCTTTGCCCCCCTGTCCTCTCATGGCTAGACCTTTTCACATGTTACCTCCTCAGAGAAGCCTTCCCTACCCACCCTGTGTAAAGTTAGTTACTCCCCACGCTGCGATCCCTTGGTTATTTCCTTTACAGCAGCTGCCACCCGTGTAGCTGTCATTTTATATACTTGTTTATTGTATGTCTCCTCCCACTACAGTGTAAACTTCCCTGAGAACAGAGGCCTTGTCTAGCTTTTCCTTCAGTTAACCCCAGTCCCTAGAATAGTGCTGTGGTAGGTATTCAGTGAATATATGTAGAATGAATGAACATACCCAGTTAAAGCAGGAGTCTAACTTAATTGAATTCACCTGCCTGTAAAATACATGTTCTTAACCTAATCTTTTTTTTTTGATTGATCAAAGTAATACAAACAATAAGCATGGTCTAAAAATTAGTCCTGTACTATGTGCATTTTTCTCTAAGCACTTTTACATATACTAACTCATTTAATCCCCATTTTACAAAAGAAGAATAAGTAGCACAGAGAGGTTAAGTAACTTGCTTAAGATAACACAGTAAGACAGTGGCAGAGCCAAGATTCAAACACAGCTAGTCTCCATCTGTGTTCTTAACCACTATGCTATACTATCTCTCAAGAAGGGAAGAAGGTTAAAGGTGGTAGGTCAGAGTCTGCAAGATACAGTCCCTGCCTTCTTGGAGCTGGAATGAATATCCTTACAACTCACACCTCTTCCTTCAGATCTCTGCTCAAATATCACGTTTCAGAGAAGCTAATCATGAGCACCTTATAGAGAAATAGTCTTCCCTCCACCAACTCCCACCCCACATTCCCTATCCTTATTATCCTGCTTTATTTTTTTTCCGGTAGTGCTTATTGTCCCATGGTATGTGTGTGTGTCTATTTCCCCCTCGCTAGAATGTAAAGAGCATCAGGAGCATGGACTTTGTCTGTTTTGCGTGCTGTCCATACCCGCAGTGACTAGAGCAGGGGCCAGGATGCAGGCAGCACTCTACACATATTCACTGAATGAATGAATGAATGGTTACCACTTTTTCTCAAATGAACCATGTTTTTCTTGGTAGCTACACTGACACGTCGTCCCCTGTCTACTACTGCTGCTTTCCCAGTTGTGTTGTATTTTTTGAGGCTTCTTAGCAAGGCTTTATGGGCTCTCTCCCCCACTTTTCCCCCAACAACTTTACTGCCTTTGGTCATTAAACTTCACTTTGCCATACAGAAGCTGTTAACGTGTCCTGTTAACCATTCTCCACATCTAGGCAGGAGAGTAGGGGGAAAGCAAGAGTGGCTTTGATGTTGGTGGGTTGTCCGACAAGCCTCTCATACTGCCTTGCAGAGAAGTCAGTTGAGGTTTAGAGATCTGAGATACATAAAAATGTTTCATAGCCAGAACCATGATACTTTATCTGTTTCTTCTCGTTTAACGCCTGTTGTCCATTTATGTGAGTTGTAAATCATTGCTGCTTTTGTTAAAAACCAAGGAGAATTAATCTGTCGTCTCTGATTTTTGTACTTAGTTCATGTTCTTCTATCTTACTTTATTCCCTGAGATCATCTTTTATTTATTTATTTTTGTGTTTTGTGTAATGTCATACTGGACTGGCTCCTTACAGATGTTGACAGACATTTTTAACAAGCCACTTACAAATCTGTTTTTTCTCAATGTAAGTAAAAGGCTAACCTTTCAAATAACATCACTACTGCCTGGTTTTAGATTATATTTTTTTAAACATAAACGGATGTCAGAGTAACTGAGATGAGAAATAGCTGGTTCTAAAATAAAACAAATTTAAAAATGAGGAATGATAAATAATAATTTGACTATAGTAAAAGAAAAAAAAGGTGTTCTAAACAGTTTTTTAAATTTAAAGAGGGAGATTTTGCTCATTAATAATTATGTGAATAATTTCTATTTTGAAGCATAGAAAGGTTTTTTCCCATTAGTTTATTTTCTTTTATTGAGATATAATTAACATATAACATTGTATTAGTTTTAGGTGTACAGCACAATGATTTGATATTTGTATATGTTGCAAAACAATTGCCACAGTAAGTTTAGTTACTTACTAACTACTAATCATCACACAGTTACAATTTTGTTTTCTTGTGATGAAAACTTTTAAGATGTATTCTTTCAGCAACTTTCAAATATATAATACAGTATTGTTAACTATAGTTATCATGCTTTACATTACATCCCCAGAATTTATTTATCTTATAACTGGAAGTTTGTACCTTTTGACCCCCTTCACCTATTTTGCCTGTCCCCCACCCCCTGCCTCTGACAACCACCAATTTGTTCTCTGTATCTGTGAGTTTGGTGGGGGTTTTTTGTTTTTTTAATTAAAAAAATTTATTATTATTATTATTTTTTGGCCATGCCACGCAGCTTGTGGGATCTTAGTTCCCGACCAGGGATTGAACCCAGGCCCTTGGCAGTGAAAGTGTGGAGTTCTAACCACTGGACTGCCAGGGAATTCCCTTTTATTGCTTTTTTTAAGGTGTCACATGTAAGTGAGAGAGATCATACTTTATTATTTTTCAAATGACTTGAACTTCTTTGCAGTATACCTATGCAATTCTGAGATTTTCAATTTAGTGCTCCCCCTCTCTCATAAAAACTTCTTTCCCTATCAGTTCTCCTACTTCCCCTCACCTATAGATCCAATCCTTTATTTACATCAGAACCTGTAGCCCAGTGTTTCTCGAAATGGGCCTGAGGGGTACCTGCAACAGAATTCCCTGAGGGCCTTTATTAATTGCACAGTTTCTGCATGTATGGGGAGCTTCCTGGTTATTCTAATATGCACTGATGTTTTAGTCAGTGAACCCCTCCGGCTCCCTAATCCAGCTTGGATCTTTAAGTGTTGCACATACCTGCATTCTAGACTTCCAGGGGACTTATTGTCTGCTATGACAGTCCCTGGATCATTTCCATTTTCTGTTTTCTCCGCTCTATTACCACTTCTGATCTTTGCCTCAATAAATGTCAATTCCCTTTCTCTTTTCCTTCTCCAGCACACTTCTGGATGAGAATCCCAAATCACTTTTGTCCCTACTCTTCCTCTTACCTCTCTTTCTACACTTTTCTGTCTTGGGAAGGTTTCCAGTTCTCACAGCTTCAAACAAGACTCCCAAATATCTCCAGTTCTTCCTTACATTGTCTGAGTTTTGGTCAATAGCTTGAATTGTCTACTAGTTATTTCTTTTTCTTTTTTAATAAATTTATTTATTTTAATTAATTTATTTTTGGCTGTGTTGGGTCTTTGTTGCTGTGCACGGGCTTTCTCTAATTGCGGCGAGCGGGGGCTACTCTTCGTTGCAGTGTGCAGCTTCTCATTGTGGTGGCTTCTCTTGTTGCGGAGCACGGGCTCTAGGCACGTGGGCTTCAGTAGTTGCAGCACGTGGGCTCAGTAGTTGTGGTTCGCGGGCTCTAGAGCACAGGCTCAGTAGTTGTGACGCACGGGCTTAGTTGCTCCGTGGCATGTGGGATCTTCCCGGACCAGGGCTCGAACCCATGTCCCCTACATTGCCAGGTGGATTCTCAACCACTGTGCCACCAGGGAAGCCCTACTAGTTATTTCTAATTGCACATTCCACTGTCACTTCAACATTACTAAAACTAAATGGATCACTTTTAACCCTAAACCAAGTTTTTTTTCTCTCACTTTGATTATGAAGTAATACTGATTTGTTTTCATTGTAGGCTCTTCAGCGAAAGCCCTTGTCAGTTTAAAAGGTAAGAATCATAGCGTGATTCTTTTAGGTATGACACAAACTAGGAATTTATTTCATTAAATTTATTTGGATATAGTATTTCTCTTTTCTTTCTAAGTTATGATTCATTATAGCTTTTAAATATTGGTTTTCACTGGTGATAATAAGTTCATATGGGGAATCTGCCCTTGGTTTTCTCCCCCTAGAATTATTGATTAAAGAACTTTCTAACTAAATGTTCCAGACATTTCTTACTAGAGTTAAATCGTTTATTAAACAACTGGGCTAAGCTGTATTTTTACATAATTGTTTGTTTTTTAAGAATCTTGTCTTATAAGTAGTAATGCAAGTCTCTTGAAATAAAAGAATGATAGTATTTTTTTCTGAGAAAAAGTTAGACATGTTCCTTGGTCTTGCTGTTTCTTTGTGTAAGTACGTTAGACCTAACCTTTTAATATAATTTATTTTGAGATTTTACCTCTTGAGCAAGATTCTACTGCATAAGTAAATTTGGAACCAATGTAGATCTTCTCAAAGGTTCATTAGTACTTTCAGTTTCTAAAGCTACCGTATTATACTTTGGATTGGTGATCTACCAAATTAAGTCCTTCTGGCTTGAGAACACTTATCTTCCAGGATTACCCTAATTTATTTGCCTAGCAGGATCAACCCCATCCCATCTCTTTCCTTTTGTACTTATTAAAATGTATGTCTGAAAAAGTATTCCACTAATTTTTTTCTCCCAATATTAAAGCCATTTCTCTTTTTAAAGAAGTGATATAAATTTTTTATACAAAAATTAGAAAATGCTTTCAGGTAATTAGAAGGAAATAAAACTATCTTGTGTATATTCATTCCAGTTTTCTATATCTCTCTCTAAATAAACATATCCTTTTTGTAAACATTAAACTCGCCTTCTTTATTTTCATAACACGCTTAATCGGTAACTTGATCAGATTATTTCTGGTTGCATACAACTCTGAAGACGTTTATTTGAATTAAGGGAAAAACCCCTGCATATTTCATTTTTGGATATCAAGTGTTTTACACGTTGAAGCAGAAATATGTTCTAAATTCAAGGTTAAAGGAGCTTTTCGCATTTTTCCTTGCCTGCTTTCAGTCAGATTGTACTGAGGTAGTTCTTGGCAAGTAAGAATAGAGGAATTATTGAAAAACAAAATGAAATAAGCCACACATGTTTTAATATGAAAATGTAAT
Organism: Lagenorhynchus albirostris; assembly: GCF_949774975.1. Taxonomy (NCBI): domain Eukaryota; kingdom Metazoa; phylum Chordata; class Mammalia; order Artiodactyla; family Delphinidae; genus Lagenorhynchus; species Lagenorhynchus albirostris. Next base: position 23,081,923 of record NC_083096.1, on the reverse strand, counting down.
ACTTTGAAGTAGCATTGCCTTGTCAGATTATTTAGCGAGTTTGACAAAAAAATACAGAAAAGATTTTTTTTATTTGTAATAAACTAAAATTATTATGGTCAGTATATTTTTTCCGTATTCGTAAATATTTCAGATATATTGCTGTTATTAAAAAGGCCATGTTTATAGTATGAAATCCGTTGAACTAAACTTAAATATCATTAATAATTATTTATTACAGAGGGAAGCTTATCTAACACATGGAATGAAAAGTACAGCTCTTTACAAAAAACACCTGTTTGGAAAGGCAGGAATACAGGCTCTGCTGTGGAAATGGTAAGGAATTAGTTTTTCTTACTCTTTAGAATATGATAGCTAAATTGTCTGTATTATTGTCACGTGCACATTCTTACAGCACTACAAAAATTTTCCAAGGGTTTTCCCCAACTCCAAGCATTTGTGTCATTAAGTGTCATTGAACAGTATTTGATCATACCTAGATAAATAATCTATAGCCTGTGATAATCTGTTCATCATTAAGCATTTGTTAAGTAATTGTAGTTTCTTTAAGTAGGCAAACCCAAAAAACTCCAGCAACCCGAAATCTTACTTTTAATATAGATTTTTAATAATTTAATAGATTTTTTTAAAATAAAAAGATTGTACCTGGCTCTGGTCCCTACAAAAAGATATATAAATAAGTGGTAGGGTACTGAAATCTTGTGTAAGTCAAGGATAAATGCATTTAGGGCTGGGGAGTAGAGATGAGCATATAATTGGCGTGACTAACAATTTTCGGAGCCTCTCTTCCTCCCCTGCCCAGCCAGGTAGCCAGGAAATTTTAGGGGTCAATCATGAAACAAGCCTGGAGCTAGGTTAGACAGTAGCTGTCAGTAGCCTGGGCAGCTGGCCACAGTGAATGTACAGGACTCTCCACGCTGTTAGCATTTCTGTCAGCATCATTCTCTTCCTCCTCTCTGCCCATGGTCAGAGGAGGGGAGCAGGGTAGAAGGGACTTCCTGTCAGGGCTCTTCAGTGTTGAGACTCTCAGTGGGTTTAATTTCACCGGTCCATACCTCTAGCCTTGACCCAGTTGGATGCTTCCCATACGTTGCTAGCCCGCTGCACCGGCTTCAGTTCTAAGTAAGCATGGAACTGTCTTGAAGGGTGGGAGAAGGATTTGAAAAATGATGTGGGTGCTATTGGGATATTATTTCTGTTGTTCTTCCCTATTAAGCCTCTGAACCTAGGATGGACTGTAAAATTTTTCATATTATAAATCCTTAAGTGTGTGATGTACTTTGGATGCTTAAAATTTTTTAGTTCTGCATGCACTTATTAAGTATCTGTTATAGGTATCTTGTATTTTTATTTGCAAATGGAAATTTGTCAACAGTTTTTGACAGCAGATCTAGTATAATATTATATACATTTAGATTTACTCTCTAAAGTGATCTAGTAACTTTGTCCCAACCCAGCCCTATCCAATAGACCTATCAGGTGAAACACCCAACTGGTTGGTATTAATCCAAGCACCAACATAATGAGAACTAGAATTTCCAGAGCTTAATTTTCCTATCTTCAACATTCAAGACTGCCAGTGTACTATACGAAGAAGACTTGGGTTCTAGTTTTAATTAACAGCTAGGTGTTTCATTTCTAAACAAATTACCTACATATGTATCTTTCTACTTTCTAAAATCTGAAATTATTTGTGTGCTTTTTATTACCCGTTCTTCATCCTTCAATACTGCTGCTAATTCGGAGTTAGCTGTATTTTCGAAGTATAGAATTGTGTTTTGGAACAAAAATGGCAGGTGTTTGGCCTTTTCATTAAATAAAAAAATTTCTATCATAGCCTTTCAGAAATTCGAAACGAAGTCGGCTCTTTTCTGATGAAGATGACAGACAAATAAATACAAGGTCACCTAAAAGAAATCAGAGGGTGGCAATGGTTCCACAGGTATGTGTGTGCTAAAATTTTGCTTCATTGAAAGGAAGTGAGCAATCGCTCAGTATAATAAAGTTTATATTTATTGTTCTATGACATTTTGAGTAACAAGTTCTTTAAATCAGTACTTCAGCTCAGCTCCTATTTTAATTACCTAAAACAGGGCATTATTTTATTGATGGACTTTAAGCCAGTGTAGAAAGCCAGTCCTCAGTCTTAAAGATGCACACTCTTCTTCTTTTTTTTGTTTTTGGCTGCACCACAAGGCATGTGGGATTTTAGTTCCCCGACCAGGGATTGAACCAGGATTTTGTGCCCCCTGCAGTGGAAGCATGGAGTCCTAACCACTGGATCGCCAGGGAATTCCCATGCACACTCTTTTTTTAAGCATGGAGATAGTGGACATTCAGCAAATGGATTTGGCAAATTGGAATCAGCTTGGCGTTTGCATGGAAATCAGAGGGGAAAACTCATTTTACTTTGTCATTGAGTGAAGTATGTTGAAGACTTCCCTTATCCAAAAGAGGAAAATATAGAGCATGAAATCATATCTCCTTTTTCATTTTTGACATCTTTTAAAGAAAAATTATAGTGGACATGTAAGAATCAAAGCAATGAATGAAAATTAGGTAAGGAAATATTAACCTTAAGAATACAATAATTTTCTCCTATGCAATGTATAATTTTTGATATAGTTATTCCCTACTTCCCATTCATTTTTTTTTCAAAAGTGTTATAACATTTTCCAGTAGGATGTATCACAGTAGAGGTAATTTTCTCAACCAAGGATTTGGCATCAAATTAATTAAAGGTATTACCAGCAATATGCCCTTACCAAAAACAAAAACAAAAACAAAAAAAAACCCAAAGAACTTTTACATACCTTTATAATCATTTCAAATAGTAAAATATGTTCGTTCTCTGTAAAATGAACAAAAATATATGAACTTTTTGTTTGTTTGTTTTTTTGTTTTTTGCGGTATGTGGGCCTCTCACTGCTGTGGCCTCTCCCATTGCGGAGCACAGGCTCTGGACGTGCAGGCTCGGCGGCCATGGCTCACGGGCCCAGCCGCTCCGCGGCACTTGGGATCTTCCCGGACCGGGGCACGAACCCGTGTCCCCCGCATCGGCAGGTGGACTCTCAACCACTGCGCCACCAGGGAAGCCCCTGAACTTTTTAGCATCAAGGACAAGTGTGCATAAGCATCTAAAATTCAATTTAAAAATTTGACCCAGTTGAAACTAACACACAGTGTGCATTGCTTGGCTCAGTAGATGTCGGTTACAAGGTTGAATGAATACAAGAATAGTCAACAACTATTTCTTGTATTGATTTTAGAAGAGCTGTGTTATTAGGATAATTTGGATGCTTTAACGCTGTTTAGATTTTTTAAATTTCCAGAGGTGTGGATTTTTTTTTTTTTTTTTTTGGCGGTATGCGGGCCTCTCACTGTTGTGGCCTCTCCCGTTGTGGAGCACAGGCTCCGGATGGGCAGGCTCAGCGGCCATGGCTCACGGGCCCAGCCGCTCCGTGGCATGTGGGATCTTCCCAGACCGGGGCCCAAACACGTGTCCCCTGCATCGGCAGGCGGACTCTCAACCACTGCGCCACCAGGGAAGCCCGTGGATTTTTTTTTAAGTTCTTTTTTTTCCCTCCAACTATTTACTAGGAAAATTTTCAAACATACAGAAAACTCTGATCTTTGTGACTATGAAACCATCCTTCCCTAAGTCTATCCAAAGCCCTCCTCCCCAGGCGCATATCATTCCTTCTGGGACTATTTCACAAAGGCCTTTCTACTTGTGAGCAATAGAGAACAAATATAACGTAGGACAGACATGATATGAGACTTCTTTAACTATGTGAAAAATTTTTATATCCTCTGAGTTTTCTCTTTTCTAGTCTTAACATGCCTAGTTCTTTCAATCTTCAGTTACATGATGTGCGTTGTTCTCTTACTCTCCTAGTCACAGCCTCAAATTTGGTGTATTCTATCTGTGTGTTTGTTTAAAGAGCACTATTCAGAGCTGGAAAATTATTAAAAAACAACGTTTATTCAGTACTTAGCATGTGCCAGATCCTGTTCTAAGCACTTCATATGTATTACTTTGATTTAATCTTCAAACCCCCCATGAGTTAGGTTACTATTTTCTTATTTCCCATTTTTCAGGTGAGAAAACAGACACAGAGAAGGTGTTTTTTGTTTTAATGTATTTATTTTTGGCTGCACTGGGTCTTCGCTGCCGTGTGTGGGCTTTCTTTCTCTAGTTGCAGTGAGCGGGGGCTACTCTATATTGTGGTGCGCAGGCTTCTCACTGTGGTGGCTTCTGTTGTGGCAGAGCATGGGCTGTAGGCCTGTGGGCTTCAGTCGTTGTAGCACGTGGGCTCAGTAGTTGTGGCTCTCGGGCTCTAGAGTGCAGGCTCAGTAGCTGTGGCGCACGGGCTTAGTTGCTCCATGGCATGTGGGATATTCCCGGACCAGGGCTCGAACCCATGTCTCCTGCATTGGCAGGTAGATTCTTAACCACTGCGCCACCAGGGAAGTCCACAGAGAAGTTTCTTGTTCAAGATCACAAAGCTAATAAGTGAAAGCCGATACTAAATGGCAGGCAGCCTGTCTTCAGAGGTCTGCTTTTTTGTTGTAGCTTTATTGAGATACAGTTAACATAGCATACAATTTACCTATTTAAAGCATACAATTCAGTCGTTTTAATATATGCACAGAGGTGTGCAACTATCACCACAACCAATTTTAGGACATTTTCATCATCTTAAAATAAATCAGTAGCAGTCACTGTCCATTTTCCATTTGTTGAATAAACCCTTAGAAGTGTAATTGCTACAAGGGTATTTACACTTAAGCTTTGAAAGATACTACTTAATAACCTATTTATAAAAGTTGTAATAATTTATATTTCCACTAACAGATTGAATATATTTCCTCATACTCAACAGAGGAATCTTTAATACAGTTTTATATGCAATGAGCCACCAATATGCTATTTTAGAATTTGGGTCAATAACTCAGTAGGAATAAAAATAGCACTCTTTCTGATAATAATACTTTATAATAATTTGGTTATTATTTATGCTAAATGACTCATGACATATAATTTTTTTTTACATTAAAAAGTTAATTTTCTAAGTACAATGTGGTATCCTGAATTGGATTCTGGGACAAAAAAAGGACATTAATGGAAAAACTGGAGAAATCCAAGTAAAGTCTGTGGTTTAGTTAATAGTATTATACGAATGTTAATTTCTTGGTTTTGACAAACCATGGTTATATAAGACGTTAACATTAGGGAAAGCTGGATGCAGGGCACGTGGAACCTCTGTATTATCTTTGCAACTTTTCTATAAATCTACAATTTTTCCTAAGTAAAGTTTTATACTAAAAAATAAAAAGTTAATTTTGACCTTCACCCACCCTCCAGACCTGCTTCCCTCTTCCACTGGTAACCAACCACTGTAGTTTGATTATCCTTTTAGATCTTTTTAATACTTCTAAACCTTTATATATGTATTCATAGAAAATATATGGTATTGTTTGGTGTATGTAGTTTTAAAATTACATTAGTAGTATTATTTTCATGATATTGTATCAGGCATCATTCTTTATTTTTTCACTCAAAAGTGTTTTTTTTGTTTTGTTTTGTTTTGGTTTGTTTGTTCTTTTGGGGTTTTTTGCCTCACGGCTTGCAGGGGTCTTAGTTTCCTGACCAGGGATCAAACCCAGGCCCCCTGCAGTGAAATCAAAAGTCTGTTTTTGAGATCTGGCCATGCTGACTGATTTAGTTAGACACGCTTCAATATTTCATTTCTTTTTACTGTTTTGTAGTAGTCAGTCTTATACCATAATTTATTTATTTTATTGGCATTCAAGTGGTTTCTAAGTTTTCATTATTACAAACAATGCTGTAGTGAACATCCCAAACATATTTGTATAAATTTGCAAGTGTTTTTCTAGGGCAGATGGCTCAAATGTGGAATTGCTGGATCACAGGATATGCACATTTAAAGTTTTTAAAGTAGTGCCAAATTATTCTCCAAAGAAATTGTACTGGCTTATACTTTCAACCAGTAATATGTCACAGTGCCTATTTTACCTAATGCTTGCTAACTCAGTATATAACTAAACATCTAGATTTTTGCTAATCTCATAATAGCATCTCACTTGTTTTAGTTGGCATGTCATCTATGAGTGACGGTGAGATACTTTTCATATATGTTTACAAACTTTCTTTCCTTAGCTCAAAACTGTTTGTCTTTCTCCCGTTTTTTATTAGATTGTTGGTCATTTTCTTGTTAGTCTGTAAGAATTTTATATATATTAAGAATATTAGCCCTTTGGCTGTTCATACTGGTTATAATTTTTTTCACAGTTTGTAGTTTGTCTTGTGCTTTGTTTCTATATTTTTCACCATAGAGGACTGAAAAAAATTCTAAGGGTCAAATATAGCTGTGTTTCCTTTTAATGACTTTTTGATTTTATGATTAGAAAGACCTTCCCTAGTCTAACATTTATAGTTTTAGAATTCCCTCTATATTTCTTATTTCATTTTTTAAAAAATATGTTTAAATCTTCAATCCATCTGGAATTTATTTTGGAGTAAAGAATGAGGTAAGACGGCAACTGAATTTTTTTCCTAGAGGACTACTTATTTGTCCTGGGTAACATTTACTGAACAATCCTTCTTTTTTTTTTTTTTTGCGGTACACGGGCCTTTCACTGTTGTGGCCTCTCCCGTTGCGGAGCACAGGCTCCGGACGTGCAGGCTCAGCGGCCATGGCTCACGGGCCCAGCCGCTCCGCGGCATGTGGGATCTTCCCCGACCGGGGCACGAACCCATGTCCCCTGCATCGGCAGGTGGACTCTCAACCACTGCGCCACCAGGGAAGCCCCAATCCATCTTTTATACATTGGTTTATAATGCTGCTGCATGACAAGCTGTATTCCTCTATATATTTGGGATTATTTCTAGACTTTTTTTTTTTAAGAATTCAAATGCGGAAGACCAAGTTACTTTCTTTTTTTTCTTTAAGTTTTTGTTTGTTTGTTATTTTATGGTCGCGTTGGGTCTTTGTTGCTGCACGCAGGCTTTTTCTAGTTGCGGCTACTAGTGGGGGCTACTCTTCATTTTGGTGTGTGAGCTTCTCCTTGCGGTGGCTTGTTGCAGAGCACAGGCTTTGGTAGTTGTGGTACATGGGCCCTAGAGCACGAGGGCTTCAGTAGTTGTGGCACGTGGGCTCAGTAGTTGTGGCATGGGCTTAGTTGCTCTGTGGCATGTGGGATCTTCCTGGACCAGGGATCGAACCCATGTTCCCTGCATTGGCAGGCGGATTCTTAACCACTGAGCCACCAGGGGAACCCCTATTTCTAGACTTTCTATCTCTTTATGTCTAGCATGTCTCTGTATGTGCTTGTGTCAACTTTTTTTTTAAATTTATTTTTTGGCCACATTGGGTCTTCGTTGCTGCGCATGGGCTTTCCACTAGTTGTGGTGAGCGGGGGCTATTCTTCATTGCGACATGTGGACTTCTCATTGTGGTAGCTTCTCGTTGCAGAGCATGGGCTCTAGGGCACACGGGCTTCAGTAGTTGTGGCACATGGGCTCAGTAGTTTTGGCTTGTGGGCTCTAGAGCGCAGGCTCAGTAGTTGTGGCGCACGGGCTTAGTTGTTCCCACGGCATGTGGAATCTTCCCAGACCAGGGATTGAACCCATGTCCCCTGCATTGGCAGGAGGACTCTTAACCACTGCGCCACCAGAGAAGTCCTTCAAATTGTTTTAATGTGACTTTATATTGTGTTTTAATTTCTGATATAACATTATTACTTATCCTTTTTTAAGATTTTCCTAAGTATACTTGAACATTTATTTTTCCATATGAACTTCAGAATCAACTTGACTAGGAAAAAAATTCTGTTGGGATTTTCATTGATGTTGAACTAATACTATAAATTAATTTTGGGGTTATGACGTGTAACATTGGTACTACCCATCCAAGAACTGGTTGTAGTTCTACTTATTCAAGCCTTAGTACCCCTTAGTAGACTTTAACATTTTTTTCCATGTCAATCTTGCACATTTCTTAAGTGTATTCCTAGGTGTTTAATACTTTTTGTTCTTGTTATTTTTGCTGTCATAAACAGGATATTTCTTCTGTTTGATTTGTTCTCATTGATATATAGAAAAGATAATGACTTATTTATCTATCTATTTATTTATCTATTTATTTATTTTTGGCTGTGTTGGGTCTTTGTTGTTGTGCATGGGCTTTCTCTAGTGGCGGCGAGCAGGGGCTACTCTTCGTTGTGGTGTGTGGGCTTCTCGTTGCGGTGTGCGGGCTTCTCATTGTAGTGGCTTCTCTTGTTGGGCATGGGCTCTAGGTGCATGGGTTTCAGTAGTTGTGGCACTCAGGCTCAATAGTTGTGGCTCACAGGCTCTAGAGCTCAGGCTCAGTAGTTGTGGTGCACTGGCATAGTTGCTCTGCTGCATGTGGGCTCTTCCTGGAGCAGGGTTCAAACCTGTGTCACCTACATTGGCAGGTGGATTCTTAAACACTGCACCACCGAGGAAGTCCCGATAATGGGTTTTTTTTTTTTTTGGTTTATTTTCCATTATATTGAAAACTTAAAGTACTGTTGTAGCATCTCTTGTCATCATCAGTGGAAACAAGCCCTGTGATGTACTCTTGCAGGGAGTATACATAACCAATATCCCTTTTGAGGCAGTTTATCTCCTCTTTTGCTTCTTCAGGATCTGGGCTTTAGGGGTTCTGTGGGGCTGATGTTTGTGTAATGACCTTGATATTTCCTGTGTCCTTGGGCCTCTGGTCAGTCTCCTTCAGGCATTGATAATTTGATTTCGTGGCTGTAGGTAGGAGGCCTCAGTTCCTTGCCACATGGATCTCTCCTGAGGGCTGCTTGAGTATCCTCATGACATGGCAGCTGGCTTACCCCAGGATGAATGAGCTGGCACAACGTAGCCATCCCTGGTTTCACATCAACATGATCTCAGGCACAAACCTCCTTGTTTTTCCATTTTGTCTTTAAGTTACTTGTTGAAACAACTGGCCCCGGGGTCCCAAAGACTGTCGCGGCTTCGGCTGGTGGGGCGCCTCCAGAGCCTGCAGCTTCAGTGAGTCCGCCCTCCCCTCAGGCTCTGGGGCAGTTGAGTCGACAATGATTTTTTTTAAATAGAGATTTTTGTATAACAACTTTGTTTTCTCCCACTTTATTAATTTATTCCTTTTAATGGTTATAGTTGATTTTCTTGAGTTTTCTGGGGGAGTCATATCACCTGAAAATAATGGTAATTTTGTCTTCTCCTTTACAATTTTATTCCTTTTGTTTAATTGGCTAATTCCATCAAAACAGTGTCAAAAATAGGGGTATAGGGCTTCCCGGGTGGTGCCGTGGTTGGGAGTCCACCTGCTGATGCAGGGGACATGGGTTCGTGCCCTGGTCTGGGAGGATCCCGCATGCCGCGGAGCGGCTGGGCCCGTGAGCCATGGCCACTGGGCCTGCGCGTCCGGGGCCTGTGCTCTGCGGCGGGAGAGGCCACAGCGGTGAGAGGCCTGCGTACCGCAAAAAAAAAAAAAAAAATAGGGGTATAATCAACATCTTTGTCATATTCCTCACTTTAATGAGAATGTTTTTAGAATTTTAACATTGAATATGATACTGACCTTTTTTAAAAAAATTAATTAATTAATTAATTTTATTTTTGGCTGTGTTGGGTCTTCATTGCTGCACGCGGGCTTTCTCTAGTTGTGGCGAGCGGGGGCTACTCTTCTTTGCAGTGTGCGGGCTTCTCATTGCGGTGGCTTCTCTTGTTGCGGAGCACGGGCTCTAGGCGCACAGGCTTCAGAAGTTGTGGCACGAGGGCTAAGTAGTTATGGCTCGCGGGCTCTAGAGTGCAGGCTCAGTCTTTGTGGCGCATGGGCTTAGTTGCTTCACGGCATGTGGGATCTTCCCGGACCAGGGCTCAAACCCTTGTCCCCTGCATTGGCAGGCGGATTCTTAACCACTGTGCCACCAGGGAAGTCCGATACTGACCTTTTGATTGGAATGGGGAGAAATGTGTTTTGAAGGTTAAGAAAGTGTTCATCTATTTTTATTTTCTTGGTCAGTATTGCTAAAGGTTTGTCAATTTTGTTGATTTTTTCCAAAGAACTTTTGGTTTTATTGATTTTTCTCTCTTGGTTTTCTATTTTTTCTATTATTTATGCTCTAACTTTTATTATTTTCTTCCTCTGCTTTCTTTGAGTTTTCTTCTTTCTCTAGTTTCTTGAGGTGGAAGGATAAGTTATTTATTTGAAATTTTTCCTTTTTTCTAATATAAGCATTTACCCAATGAATTAAATTTCCCTTCAAGTACTACTTTAGTTGTATCATTTAACTTCTGGTATATCATGTTTTTTTAGTCATTTTGTCTACTTTTATATTCCATTAAGTGTTTTTTTTTAATGGATATTGAATTTTATCAAGTGTTTTTAGCATCAGTGGAGGTGATCATATGACTTACTGTTTGATTTATTAATAATGACAGATTACATTAATAGTTTTCTAATACTGACCCATCCTTGTATTCTTGACATGAATGAATTCCACTTGGTTGTGTTGTATTCTTTTGATGTTCTGATGGTGTTTTTTAAGCTTTTTAAAAAATGAAATGTAATTGACAACATTATATTAAGGTATACATGATGATTTCAGTATTTGTATATATTGTGAAATGATCATCACAGTAAGTCTACTATAGTTGACGTCCATTACCATAGTTACAAAAATATTTTTCTTGTAATGAGAACTTTAAACATTTATTCTCTTAGCAACTTTCAGGTATACAGTATGGTATAGTCACCATTCTGTACATTACATCCTCATGACTTATTTATTTTACAACTGGAGGTTTGTATCTTTTGACCTTTCTTTATCCATTTCATTTGCCCCCCTACCCCTGTCTTTGGCAACCACCAGTCTGTTCTCTGTATCTACTGAGTTGGGTTTTTTGTGGGGAGGGAGGTAATTTTTTTTTAGGTCACACATATAAGTAAAATTATATGGTGTTTGTCTTTCTCTGTCTGACTTATTTCACTTAGCATAATGTCCTCAAGGCCTATCCATGTTGTCACAAATGGCAAGATTTCCTTCTTTTTTATGGCTGAATAATATTATATATATATTTATACACCACATTTTCTTCATTCGTCAGTGGATGCATAGGTTGTTTCCATGTCTTGGCTATTGTAAATAATACTGCAACAAACATGGGGCTGCATGTATCTTTTGGAGATAGTTCATTTCCTTTGGATAAACACCCAGACTTAGAATTGCTGGATTATGTGGTACTTCTGTTTTTAATTTTTTGAGGAACCTCCATACTGTTTTGCGTACTGGCTGCACCGATTTACATTTCCAGCAACAGTTCACAGGGTTCTCTTTTCTCCACATGCTCTCCAACACTTGTTATTTCTTGCCTTTTTGATAATAGCCATTCTAACAGGTGTAAGGTTATATCTCACTGTGGCATTTGTCCGATGATTAGTGATGTTGAGCACCTTTTCATGTACCTGTTAGCCATTTGTGTCTTCTTTGGAAAAATGTCTGTTCAGCGTCTCTGCCCGTTTTTTAATCAGGTTGTCTTTTTGTTGTTGAGTTCTATGAGTTTCTTACATACTTTGGGTATTAATTTCTTATCAGATATATGATTTGCAAACATTTTGTCTCATTCTGTAGGCTGCCTTTTCATTTTGTTGATTGTTTCTTTTGCGATGCAGAAGCTTTTTAGTTTGATGTAGTCCCACTTGTTGATTGTTGCTTCTGTTACCTTTGCTTTTGGTATCATCCCCAAAAAATCATTGCCAAGACCAGTGTCAAGGAGACTTTTCCCTATGTTTTCTTCTAGGAATTTTATGGTTTCAGGTCTTACATTTACAGCTTTAATCCATTTTGAGTTAAGTTTTATGAGTGGTGTAAAACAGGAAGCCAGTTTTATTCTTTTGCACATGAAAACCATTTCCCAACACCATTTATCGAAGAGACTGTCTTTTCCTCATTGAGTATTCTTGGTTACCTTGTCAAATATCAGTTAACCATATATGCATACATTTATTTCTGGGCTCAATTCTGTTCCATTGCTCTAGTGTGTCTGTTTTTGTTTGTTTGTTTGTTTGTTTGTTTGTGATACGTGGGCCTCTCACTGTTGTGGCCTCTCCCGTTGCAGAGCACAGGCTCCGGATGTGCAGGCTCAGTGGCCATGGCTCACGGGCCCAGCCGCTCCATGGCATGTGGGATCTTCCTGGACCGGGGCACGAACCCGCGTCCCCTGCATCGGCAGGCGGACTCTCAACCACTGCACCACCAGGGAAACCCTAATGTGTCTGTTTTTATGCTAGTCCCATCGTGTTTTGATTACTGTAGCTTTGTAATATAGTTTATAATCAGGGAGCATGATGCCTCCAGCTTTGTTCTTTTTTCTCAAGATTACTTTGGCTATTCAGGTTTTTTTGTAGTTTCATAATAGTTTTAGTATTGCTTGTTCTATTTCTGTGAAAAATGCCATTGAAATTTTAATAGGGATTGCATTGAATCTGTAGATTGCTTTGGGTATTATGGACATTTTAACAGTATTCTTCCAATCCATGAGTACAGAACATCTTTCTAGACATTTTTAAAGTTCATACAAATGAGTGATATTTTCTTCAGGTTCTTTCTCTCGCTCTCACTCTGTCTCTCACAATAGTGTCAGAGTCCTTACTTGTCTTTTCTGGACCTAGAACTCTAGAAATATTTTTCAAAAGTATCTTCTTCCTACATACCTAAATTGAAATTACACTGTAGTGCAAACGTGGCGGGGCAAATATTTCACCCTCCTTGTCAAAATATGTTATGAAATTGGAGGCTTTAACTTTGTAAGAAATAATCAGAATGTATATTTGTTAAATAATAACAAAAATTTTCATTTTGTATATTGTTGAATCTTTTTGAGTACCTACCATAATCTGGCTTTTTACAAATGTATTCACTGTTATAGATGTTCATTTTTACTTAATGGAACTGTAATTAATCTCTTTTTTTTATTGTACAGAAATTTACAGCAACAATGTCAACACCAGATAAGAAGGCCTCACAGAAGATTGGTTTTCGATTACGTAACTTACTCAAGCTTCCCAAAGCACATAAGTGGTGCATATATGAGTGGTTCTACTCAAATATAGATAAGTATGTATCATGGTTCATATCACAAGTATCATTTAAACCAGAAGTTTAAGATTTTCAAATGTTAAAAGCCTCAACCTGGGCTTCCCTGGTGGCGCAGTGGTTGAGAGTCCGCCTGCCGATGCAGGGGACACGGGTTCGTGCCCCGGTCTGGGAGGATCCCACACGCCGCGGAGCGGCTGGGCGCGTGAGCCATGGCCGCTGAGCCTGTGTGTCCAGAGGCTGTGCTCCGCAACGGGAGAGGCCGCAGCAGTTAGAGGCCCACGTACCGCAAAAAAAAAAAAAAAATCTTTCAAAGCCTCAACCTTTTCTAGAGGTCTATTTTGATTCTATTTTTTTCCTGAATTTCTTTTTCTATTCCTCATTCTAGTTTGATCCATTTCCATTTTTCATAGTTTTCTTCCCTCCTCCCCCTTTTGGGGAAGAAGTTGTTATATGTTTTTCTGAAAAATCGAGTGAAAGTATAATCTCCATATTATAATTTACAAAGACTGTGGAGTGGAGATACCCTAAAAACAAAGCACCATTATTTGCAGTGAATGGAACTTGTTTTATAAATCTCGAGATTTTAAATGCTAGTATAATAGTAGAGAAATAGTTATTAATGGTAAAAGTGATTCAGGAAGATTTTAATGAGTCTTTCTATTTGGGGGATGATATTCATGCATTTTAGTTATATGTAAATGTTTAAGTAGAACATAGAGGTTTGGGTGAAATCCAATTATTCAACAACAGAATTTATTGAGGAAAAATTCTGATTTCTCATCCACCACAATCTAATCTTATCTAATCCATGCCAGTCAGTGGTGCTTCCTTTGCTGACTGCTTATCTTTATTTCCTTTCTCTGCTTTCACCAGTTGCATACTCTGAACCTTGTGAATCTCATGAACATTCATATTTAAGCCCAAGACATTTCATGTGTCATTGCTGAGACTGGTTCCTGGTTTGCCAAACTCATGAATAAAATTGTTTTATTTTTGTCCACAAATATTTTCATAGGCTTAAGACAGCTCTCAGGGTGTCCTAGTATGATCCGAGTCCTCGATTTCCCAAGAACTAATCTAACCCTCTGGAGTCCCCCAGTTTTCTAAAACGAATTTACTCTCAGAGAGAACTCCCTGGTGATGATATTACTTTTGGGACAAAGATACTTTGTAGCTAACATTGTTTATCCTCACCAGATATAATGATAATGCCAAGATAACCTCTGGAAGGATAGACTCCTATAGGAGATTTTTAACAAAAATCAGTGTCTCTTGGAGTCTCAAGCACAGACAGTATTTCTTGAGTAACTTTTACACATTATTTGTTTCATAAATGCAAAGGATCTAGTTTAATTTTAACATTTGGAATTTGTGCCTGTTTTGGGTAGAGGTGAAAGTTTGGCATCTTGTGATTAATATGTTGAAAATTGGAATGCATATTTTGAATTTTATGGCTCTTAAGTAACACATTGTATATTAACTATTAAAATACCATTTCTGTTTTACAGACCACTTTTTGAAGGCGACAATGACTTCTGTGTTTGTCTAAAGGAATCTTTTCCTAATTTGAAAACAAGAAAGTTAACAAGAGTAGAATGGGGAAAAATCAGGCGGCTTATGGGGAAACCACGGAGGTAAAAATAATGTTTTTATTTAAAATAAAATTAATAAATTAGTTGGTAGTATCATTACCATATTGACTTTTTCATCTTCAAAAGGACTAGTACCAAAACACAACTTTCCAGAATAGTTATATGTTAAATATATCCTACTGACCAACATTAATGTAGGCGCTTTTTATACTTATGTATCTTATAATTAAATGCACAATTTCATTTTTGTTTAGGTCACAGGCTTTGAACATAATTTTGTTATATTATCTATGCTCTACTATGTTCCAAAAAATATTTAAGAATGCACTAAAAATCATTTAATGAAGCTATAAGGTTATGCATACATTGTTTTTTTTATCCTTTGAAATTTTAATTTTTTAGTGAAAACAAAGAATTAAACAATTGTGAACTTTATTAACATTTTGTGGTGTGACAAACATAAATACGTTATATAATTTCTAGAAACATGCTATTTCATAGTACAATCTTTTTTTTTTAACATCTTTATTGGAGTATAATTGCTTTACAATGGTGTGTGAGTTTCTGCTTTATAACAAAGTGAATCAGTTATACATATACATATGTTCCCATATCTCTTCCCTCTTGCGTCTCCCTCCCTTCCACCCTCCCCACCCCAACCCTCTAGGTGGTCACAAAGCACCGAGCTGATCTCCCTGTGCTATGCGGCTACTTCCCACTAGCTATCTGTTTTATGTTTGATAGCGTATGTATGTCCATGCCACTCTCTCACTTTGTCACAGCTTACCCTTGCCCCTCCCCATATCCTCAAGTCCATTCTCTAGTAGGTCTGTGTCTTTATTCCTGTCTTACCCCTAGGTTCTTCATGACATTTTTTTTTTCTTAAGTTCCATATATATGTGTCAGCATGCGGTATTTGTCTTTCTCTTTCTGACTTACTTCACTCTGTATGACAGACTCTAGGTCCATCCACTTCATTACAAATAGCTCAATTTCGTTTCTTTAGGTGCAAGGTTAGGTTGTTAGGTTAGGTTGTTTATTTGAGATGTTTCCTGTTTCTTAAGGTAGTATTATATTGCTATAAACTTCCCTCTTAGAACTGCTTTTGCTGCATCCCATAGGTTTTGGGTTGTCATGTCTCCATTGTCATTTGTTTCTAGGTATTTTTTGATTTCCTCTTTGATTTCTTCAGTGATCACTTCGTTATTAAGTAGGGTATTGTTTAGCCTCCATGTGTTTGTATTTTTTACAGATCTTTTCCTGTAATTGATATCTAGTCTGATAGCGTTGTGGTCAGAAAAGATACTTGATACAATTTCAACTTTCTTAAATTTACCAAGGCTTGATTTGTGACCCAAGATATGATCTATCCTGGAGAATGTTCCATGAACACTTGACAAAAATGTGTATTCTGTTGTTTTTGGATGGAATGTCCTATAAATATCAATTAAGTCCATCTTGTTTAATGTATCATTTAAAGCTTGTGTTTCCTTATTTATTTTCATTTTGGATGATCTGTCCATTGGTGAAAGTGGGGTATTAAAGTCCCCTACTATGAATGTGTTACTGTCGATTTCCCCTTTTATGGCTGTTAGTATTTGCCTTATGTATTGAGGTGCTCCTATGTTAGTTGCATAAATATTTACAATTGTTAAATCTTTTTCTTGGATCGATCCCTTGATCATTATGTAGTGTCCTTCTTTGTCTCTTCTAATAGTCTTTATTTTATTTATTATTATTATTTTTTCAGTACGCGGGCCTCTCACCATTGTGGCCTCTCCCGTTGTGGAGCACAGGCTCCAGACGCGCAGGCCCAGCGGCCATGGCTCACAGGCCCAGCCGCTCCGCAGCGTGTGGGATCCTCCCAGACCAGGCATGAACACGTGTCCCCTGCATCGGCAGGCGGACTCCCAACCACTGCGCCACCAGGGAAGCCCTAGCCTTTATTTTAAAGTCTGTTTTGTCTGATATGAGAATTGCTACTCCAGCTTTCTTTTGGTTTCTATTTGCATGGAATATCTTTTTCCATCCCCTCACTTTCAGTCTGTGTCTCTAGGTCTGAAGTGGGTCTCTTGTAGACAGCATATATATGGGTCTTGTTTTTGTATCCATTCAGCCAGTCTGTGTCTTTTGGTGTGAGCATTTAATCCATTTACATTTAAGGTAATTATCAATATGTATGTTCCTATTCCCATTTTCTTAATTGTTTTGGGTTTGTTATTATAGGTCTTTTCCTTAACTTGTGTTTCTTGCCTAGAGAAGATCCTTTAGCATTTGTTGTAAAGCTGGTTTGGTGGTGCTGAACTCTCTCAGCTTTTGCTTGTCTGTAAAGGTTTTAATTTCTCCATCAAATCTGAATGAGATCCTTGCTGGGTAGAGTAATCTTGGTTGTAGGTTTTTCTCCTTCATCACTTTAAATATGTCCTGCCAGTCCCTTCTGGCTTGCAGAGTTTCTGCTGAAAGATCAGCTGTTAACCTTATGGGGATTCCCTTGTGTGTTATTTGTTGTTTTTCCCTTGCTGCTTTTAATGTTTTCTTTGTATTTAATTTTTGACAGTTTGATTAATATGTGTCTTGGCATGTTTCTCCTTGGATTTATCCTGTATGGGACTCTCTGTGCTTCCTGGACTTGATTAACTATTTCCTTTCCCATATTAGGGAAGTTTTCAACTATAATCTCTTCAAATATTTTCTCAGTCCCTTTCTTTTTCTTTTCTTCTGGAACTCCTATAATTCGAATGTTGGTGCATTTAATGTTGTCCCAGAGGTGTCTGAGACTGTCCTCAGTTCTTTTCATTCTTTTTTCTTTATTCTGCTCTGCAGTAGTTATTTCCACTATTTTATCTTCCAGGTCACTTATCTGTTCTTCTGCCTCAGTTATTCTGCTATTGATCCCTTCTAGAGTATTTTTAACTTCATTTATTGTGTTGTTCATCATTGCTTGTTTCATCTTTAGTTCTTCTAGGGCCTTGTTAAATGTTTCTTGCATTTTCTCTATTCTATTTCCAAGATTTTAGATCATCTTTACTATCATTATTCTGAATTCATTTTCAGGTAGACTTTCTATTTCCTCTTCATTTGTTAGGTCTGGTGGGTTTTTATCTTGCTCCTTCCTCTGCTGTGTGTTTTTCTGTCTTCTCATTTTGCTTATCTTACTGTGTTTGGGGTCTCCTTTTTGCAGGCTGCAGATTCGTAGTTCCCGTTGTTTTTGGTGTCTGTCCCCACTGGCTAAAGTTGGTTCAGTGGGTTGTGTAGGCTTCCTGGTGGAGGGGACTAGTGCCTGTGTTCTGGTGGATGAGGCTGGATCTTGTCTTTCTGATGGGCATGTCCACGTCTGGTGGTGTGTTTTGGGGTGTCTGTGGACTTAGTATGATTTTAGGCAGCCTCTCTGCTAATGGGTGGGGTTGTGTTCCTGTCTTGCTAGTTGTCTGGCATAGGGTATCCAGAACTGTAGCTTGCTGGTCGTTGAGTGTAGCTGGGTGTTGGTGTTGAGATGGAGATCTCTGGGAGATTTTTGCTGTTTGATATTACGTGGAGCTGGGAGGTCTCTTGTGGACCAGTGTCCTGAAGTTGGCTCTCCCACCTCATAGGCACAGAACTGACTCCTGGCTGCAGCACCAAGAGCCTTTCATCCACACGGCACAGAATAAAAGGGAGAAAAAGTAGAAAGAAAGAAAGAGGATAAAAGAAAATAAAGTAAGGTAAAATAAAATAAAGTTATTAAAATAAAAAATTATTAAGAAAAAAAATTTTTTAAGTAAAAAAAAAAACGGGTGGATAGAACCCTAGGACAAATGGTGAAAGCAAAGCTATACAGACAGAATCTCACACAGAAGCATACACACTCACAAAAAGAAGAAAAGGGGAAAAAATAATAAATCTTGCTCTCAAAGTCCACCTCCTCAATTTGTTATGATTGGTTGTCTATTCAGGTATTCCACAGATGCAGGGTACATCAGGTTGACTGTGGAGATTTAATCTGTTCCTCCTGAGGCTGCTGGGAGGGATTTCCCTTTCTCTTCTTTGTTCGCACAGCCCCCGGGGCTCAGCTTTGGATTTGGCCCCGCCTCTGCATGTAGGTCGCCGGAGGGCGTCTGTTCTTTGCTCAGACAGGACGGGGTTAAAGGAGCCGCTGATTCGGGGGCTCTGGCTCACTCAGGCTGCAGGGAGGGAGGGGTACGGGGTGCGGGACGAGCCTGCGGCGGCAGAGGCCAGCGTGACGTTGCACCAGCCTGAGGTGCACCGTGCGTTCTCCCGGGGAACTTGTCCCTGGATCCCGGGACCCCGGCAGAGGCGGGCTGCACAGGCTCCCCGGACGGGGGGTGTGGATAGTGACCTGTGCTCGCACACAGGCTTCTTGGTGGCGGCAGCAGCAGCCTTAGCGTCTCATGCCCGTCTCTGGGGTCCGCGCTGTTAGCCGCGGCTCGCGCCCGTGTCTGGAACGCCTTTAAGCAGCGCTCTTAATCCCCTCTCCTCCAGCACCAGGAAACAAAGAGGGAAGAAAAAGTCTCTTGCTTCTTCGGCAGCTCCATTCTCGGACTCCCTCCCGGCTAGCTGTGGCGCACTAGCCCCTTCAGGCTGTGTTCACGCAGCCAGTTCTCTACCTGGGCTCCTACCGAAGCCCGAGCCTCAGCTCCCAGCCCCGCCTGCCCCGGCGGGTGAGCAGACAAGCCTCTCGGGCTGGTGAGTGCTGGTCGGCACCGATCCTCTGTGTGGGAATCTCTCCGCTTTGACCTCCGCACCCCTGTGGCTGCACTCTCCTCTGCGGCCCCGGAGCTCCCTTCCTCCGCCACCCGCAGTCTCCACCCGCAAAGGGGCTTCTAGTGTGTGGAAACCTTTCCTCCTTCACGGCTCCCTCCCACTGGTGCAGGTCCCGTCCCTATTCTTTTGTCTCTGTTTATTCTTTTTTCTTTTGTCCTACCCAGGTTCGTGGGGGAGTTTCTTGCCTCTTGGGAGGTCTGAGGTCTTCTGCCAGCGTTCAGTAGGTGTTCTGTAGGAGTTATTCCACATGTAGATGTATTTCTGATGTATCTTTGGGGAGGACGGTGATCTCTGTGTCTTACCCTTCTGCCATCTTCCCCCTCTCTCCCCACATACATTGTTATTACCTTTTGTAAAACTCTTTTTATCACCTCAAGAGCCTTTCCACAAATGCATGTTTTACTTTATGTAGAAACAAATCAAGTGAATGTATCCAATATGTTACTTCCTGAGAATTACTTTTCGTGTTAAACTGCTTTTCCTTTTCTAGTGTTATCTTGCTTTCTTAACACATCAGAAAACCTTATATTACTTTTGAGAGAAATTTTACAATATACTACATCATTAGTCTCATGTCTGTCTGCCTAGTAAAAGCATGTGTAAGACTTTTTCAGTTTAAATGGTGGGGAAATTCAGAGAAGACTTGGAATTATAAAATGACTTGGACAAGTAGGTATGGAATTTAGTTTTCCTGATTTCTGTAGATAGTAATGAAATTCAAGGAGAACTTTTCATTGAACTGGTAATATTTTATTTTGTCCCATTGTATGGAAAGATGACATTGCTGCTGATGTTTTAAATATTTATATTTATAAGAACAAGTCAAAATGTGATATGTTAGTGTGTTTCATACAGGTAATTTATGGTCTTTGTTAATTACTTTAGGCTTTTTGGGGGCTTTTTGCTGTGACTTTACATGTTTGAGTAAATTAAGCCACACTGTTTCTAATTATTGTCAGAATGAGATATTAGTCACACCTTATTTTATTGTTTAGTTATAATTCTGCAGTTTGTTTGTCATAATATTTCTAATATAATATTTCATAAAATATAATATTTCATAAAATCATAATATTTCTCTTATTAATTTATCCTTTCTTATGTTACCATAACATTGTTGAATTTTATAGTCCTTTACTTCATCAAGGTAAATTAATAGTTGAAATGAAGTCTTTATTTTCAACAGAAGTTTATAGTTTTTCTTTTCTCTGAGGAAGTTGAGGTACACTACAAATTATTGATACAATGTACTTTTCCAAATATCCTAAAAAAAAGTAAAGTAAAATACCAAGAAGGAGCTTAACAGGAAATGTGCAGGATACAAATGAGGAAATGGCAAGACATAGATGATCTTGGATTAGGATACTCAGCATTCTAAAATCAGTCCCAATAAAAATATCAGTAGGCCCCCCCCCCTTTTTTTTACTTTAAACTAGATCAATTAATTCTAAAATTCACATATAAGAAGAGAAATCAAGCAGGAAGATCCAGGAAAATTCTGAAGAAGCAAGGTAATAAAGGGAGACTATGTAGTATCATACATATGTATGTAGTATGTATTATCACCTATTAAAATAGATATAATGTGATCATAATCAAAATGGTGTTGTAGTGGTACATGCATAGAAAGATGAATTAAAAAGGAGAGGAAAAAAAAAGGAGAGAAAGCCCATGAAACTAACACAACATTGTAAATCAACTATACTCCAATAAAATTAAAACTAAAAAAAAAAAAGAGAGAGAAAGTCCAGATAGAATCAGAGATGTCTATAGGAATTTAATACATGATAACAGTGGTTGCATCTCAAGCACATAGGGAGAGAGGGGTTAAATTACTTATTTAATGGATACTGAGACCACTCTGAAGCAATCTAAGAAAACACAAGTTGGTTTCATATCTCATACTTTATACCAGGAAACATTTGAAAAGGATCAGAGATTCACATTTTTAAAATGAAACAGTAAAACCACTAGGGGAACCTGTAGGAGAGTTTTGCTTAATCTTGACTTGGAGAAGATCTTTCTAACAGGCCCCAAAGCTAGGAACCATAAAAGAAAATATCGATAAATTTGACTTCATAAAAATGAAAACATTTTGCATTGAACCCCTACAGAAAATCCATAAACAAAGTCAAAAGACAATAACAGAAATATTTATAATTCTTACAACAAAGGACTAATTTCCAAATATATGAAGAACTATGTATGAATCAATTTAAAAAAGTCAAATAACCTATAATAAAAGTGTCTGTTTATATGACAGTACATAAGAAAGGAAAAAGAAATGGCTCTTCTGAACAGATGAAAACAGTTCAATCTTACTCATAGTGAGAAATATAAAATCAAATATAAAATCAGAATACTGTTTTTAACTATCAGATCAATGGAGTTCATAAAGTTTTAATATGTTGGGTTTGGCAATGGTGTGGTGAAAAAGTCACTATTGGTGGTGAGAGATTAAATTTATATAACCTCTGTGGAGGGCAATTTGGTAATATCTGTCAAATTTTCAAATTTCCATACCCTGTAACCTAGTACTTTTGCGAATTTAGATCACAGAAATACTTGTACATGGGTAAAATGACACGTACAGTAGTATTTGTAGAAGCAAAAGATTGGCAAAAACCTAAGTGTCCATAAATAGAGGAATGATTAATTAAAGTATGGTACCTCAAAATAGTAGAAAACTCTGAAATCATTTAACTTAAAATCAGAGGAAATTGGACTTCCTTGGAGGTCCAGGGGTTAAGACCCTGCGTTTCCATTGCAGCGGTCGCAGTTTCAATCCCTAGTCGGGGAACCAGCATCCCGCATGCTGTGTGGTGTGGCCAAAAAAACCCACCAAAAAACAGAGGAGTTTTCTAATGTACTGATATAGAAGTGATTGCTAAGATACTTTAAGAAAGCAAAATACACAACAGAGCATATTGTAGCTATTTGGGGAAAATAAGAAGGGAACATAAGCAGTTTTTGCTTGTGTATTCCTAAAGTATCAATGAAGGACATGTAGAAAACTTACAGTCATGATCCTCTGGAAGACAGGAAACCGAGGGACAGAGGTATTAGAGTTTTCAGTGCCTTTTGAACCTTTTAAATTAGAAGCCTATGAATGTATTACCTATGCAAAAATACTATTTAAATAAAAATTGATTGCTGAAAGTGTATATTATATCCAGAATGTATGAAGAACTCTGAAAATTCAGTATTAAGAATCAAACGGGGGCTTCCCTGGTGGTGCAGTGGTTGAGAGTCCGCCTGCTGATGCAGGTGACACGGGTTCGTGCCCTGGTCCAGGAAGATCCCACATGCCGCGGAGCGGCTGGGCCCGTGAGCCATGGCCGCTGAGCCTGCGCGTCCGGAGCCTGTGCTCTGCAACGGGAGAGGCCACAACAGTAAGAGGCCCGCGTACTGAAAAAAAAAAAAAAAAAAAAAAAGAATCGGGAATTCCCTGGTGGTCCAGTGATTAGGGCTCCATGCTTCCACTGCAGGGGGCACGGGTTTGATCCCTGGTTGGGGAACTAGAATCCTCATGCTGCACGGCACAGCTGAAAAAAACAAAAATCAAACAGCCCATTTAACAAATTGGCAAAAGATTTGAACAGATGATTCACCAATGATATAAGAATATCAAATAAACCAATGAGAGGATATTCAACATAATTAGTCATTAGAAAAACGCAAATTAAAACCAGTGTTGAAAATTTACTAGACCAAGCCTACCACGTGTTGGTGAGGCTATGGGGAAACTTGAACTCTTGTACACTGCTGATGGGAATATAAAATTGTATAACCACTTTGAAAAAACTGTTTGGCAGTTCCTTTCTTTCTTTTTTAAAAGACTTAATTTTTTAAGAGTCGTTTTAGGTTTACAACAAAATTGAGAGGAAGATACAGAGATTTCCGGTTTACTGCCCCCCCACCCGCCCACATACATAGCCTCCTCCACTATCAGTGTCCTCCGTCAGAGTGGTACATTTGTGACAGCTGATGAGCCTGCACCAACACATCATAACCACCCAAAGTCCATAGCTTCCATTAGAGTTCACTCTTGGTATTATACCTTCTGTGGGTTTTGACAAATGTTTAGTGACATATATCTATCATTATTATATTTTACAGAGTATTTTCATTGCCCTAAAAATCCTCTGTGTTCTACCAATTCACCCCTCTCCGCATCCCCACAACTGCTGGCAACCACTGATATTTTTATTGTCTTCATAGCTTTGCATTTTCCAAAATGTCATGTATTGGGATCACACAGAATGTAACCTTTTCAGATTGGCTTCTTTCACTTGGTAATATGCATTCAGGTTCCTCCATGTCTTTTCATGATTTGATAGCTCATTCTTTTTGGTACTGAATAATACTCCATTCTCTGGATGTACCAGTTTGCTTATTCATTTACCTACTGAAGATTAGTTGATTCCAAGTTTTAGCAATTATGAATAAAGATTCTGTAAACATCTATGCAGATTTTTGTGTGAATATAAGTTTTCAATTCATTTGAGTAAAAACCAAGGAGCGTGATTGTTGGATTTTATGGTAAGAGTATATTTAGTTTTGTAAGAAACTACCAAACTGTCTTCCATTTTGCATTCCACTAGAAATGAATGAATTCCTGTTGTTCCACATCCTCACCAGCATTTGAAGTTGTCCGTGTTCCAGATTTTAGCAATTTAATAAGTGTGTAGTGATATCTCATTTAATTTGCATTTCCCTGGTGGCATATAGTGTGGAGCATCTTTTCATATGCTTATTTGCTAATTGTATATCTTCTTTGGTGATATTTGGATTCTTTGATTTCTTAAAGTGTTAAACACACATTGACCGTATGACCCAGCCCTTCCACTACTTTAATCAAGAGAAATGAAAGCATATGTTTGTACAGAAGCCCACACACAGATGATCATATCAAGTTTGTCGTAATAGCCAAAACCTGGAAATAACCCATAAGTCCACTAACAGGTGAATGGATAAACAAATGGTGCTATATCCATAGAATAGGATGTGTCACAATAGAAAGAAATGAACCACTGATACATACACCAATATGGACAAATCTTAGAATAATTATGCTTAATGAAAGAAGCCTGAAGAAAGAGTATATACTAGATGATTCCATTTATATAAAACTTTAGAAGATATAAACTTAATACAGAAAGCAACTTAGTGATTGCTTGAGAAGTAGGAGTATAGAAATGAGAGGAAGCAAAGGAAGGATAGTAAAGTGGCACAAGGAAACTTTAGGGGGCTGATTAATGTCTTTGTATGTTCATTATCTTGACTGTAGTGACATGGATGTATATTTTGTGGCCTGAAAGCTTTGTTTAAATACCTTTGGTTCATCCTAGAATTTGAAAATAGAAATGTGACAGGCCCTAAAGGTAAGAGTATATTCAGTATTCATACTTCAAGACAGGAAATATGATTAAAAGTTTACACGGTGGCAAGTCTCATCTTTAATTCCTGTACAGATAGGTTCACTGGGTCACAGGGAAAATATCATGTTCTTTTGAATAGAGTATTGAAACTGAACATTGTTCTTAAGAGGAGACCTGGGATCCAGGTGCAGTTTTGTCAAAGGATGGTGAACAAATCCTCCTGCTTTGAGGAAGGAATAATCTAGACTTGCTTATGTATCTTTCAGTCTTGCAAGGTCCTGTTCTTAAAAAGATATAAAGGTAATTTACTTTGAAGAGAAAATTATTATTGCTAAGAACCCATTTTTAAATATAGTACTTAAAAGAATGAGAAGAATAAAGGGAGTAGTGAGATGAATGGTCTGACTTGAAGTTTTTATATAGGACAGTTATCAGTTTATATGATTTTTATAATTTATTCTAGATGTTCTTCTGCATTTTTTGAGGAAGAGAGATCAGCATTAAAACAGAAACGGCAGAAAATAAGGCTCTTACAGCAAAGGAAAGTTGCGGATGTTTCACAGTTCAAGGATCTCCCAGACGAAATTCCTTTGCCCCTGGTTATTGGAACCAAAGTTACAGGTAGGTGAAGATAAGCTTATTACTATTTTGACTTGCAGTTTTTCACCAAGATAACGTTTATTAGACAAATGGCTTTTATATTAGAAAGCTTAAACTATAATTCTATAGCAATATTCTGTAGAGGTTACTGTTTCTTAATCTGTGAAGTCTGTTTTTTAAAGAAATTGGATAAAAGTGTACCTTTTCAAAGCAATGTCTGCCACAACATAAAGTAAAGCAAACTGCCACAAAGATGAAATTTAAAATAAGTATAATGTTTAAATTTTAAACATTTTGAATTCTGTTTTTGCTTCCACTCATTGATTTTCTTTTCTAACCATTTTTACCTGGTTAGTTCACAAACACCATTGTTCTTGTGATCTTTGAGTTTAGAAGTACTCCATTTCTAATGACTGAATAAAACTAAATTATTCAGTAGGTAGTTTTGTCAAGATGTAAATTCTGTCAATTTGTAGGTGGTGATTCTATGTGTTCACTTCAGTTACAACACTGAGGGAAATTACCACCAAAACCTCAAGTTTAAGTTAATCCTTAATAATTTGGTGATCTAAAATTACAATTTATATAATACAAGAAATAACAAGGTGTTAAGTGGGTAGGTAGGGTAGTAATAGTACTGGAAGAGTTTGAAAAATGGTTGGATTAATCAGAGAATATTTTCTGGAGGAAAGGGAACACTGAATTACATATTTATATTATTATTTTCTGGATATAAAAGTGGTACATGTTTCCATTACATTGTAAAAATGGGTAATGAAAGGAAAGGTAGATAATAAGGAAGAGACTGTATCATGCATATAAAATGCATTTGGAAAAGAGAAGAATGCATTTAGTCATAACCTACCATGTATAGAAGTTACAGATGATATTTATGGTCTCTCTCTTTACAAAATTAGTCTGGGAGTGGGGGTGGAGATAGAGTGAGGGAGAGATAGCATTCCTGAAAAAATATATTAGTTCTAAAAACCCCATATAAATAAGTACAAAGTCTACAATATAACTACTAATCAGAGAAATGCTGGCGTGAATAGAGTGACACGTAGACCCAATTAGGAAATCCTTAAAAGTTAAGTGCTGCAGCATTTAAGGATTGGCAGTATTATTTGATAAGACTGAAAATTTTACAGTGTCAGTAAGTAGGTACTCATGTCACAATGCAGAATAGGTGGGACTGGATATGTCAAGATATGAGAAAAGTTTGTAGGAATCAATGACTACAGCTTTTGAAGGTTTCTGTTTGGTTTAGAGGAGGTGTCAGCATACAATAAAAAATTATTAAACCTATGAAGAAACATAAAAACAGGTTCTGTAGTAAAGACCAAAAGCAATCAATAGAAAACAGATGCTGGGATTCTGGAATTAGTTTCAAAATATCTGTTATAAAACATGTTCAAGACATGTAAATATGGTCATAATTAATGGGGATATCACAGTAGATAGATGGAAATTACTTCGATAAAACACATTTAAAATTGAAAAGTATAGTGTCTGAAAAGAAAAATTCTGAATGGGCTTAAAAGCATATTGGAAACAGCAAAACCAAGGGTAAGTGAACTTCAGAATAAATCAGTATAAATGATCCATTGTGAAAGCATGGAGGAAAAAATGGAAAAAACATTAATAGAGCCTCAGAGACCTGTGGGACAATATTATGCAAATAACATACATGTAATTAGTGTTCTTAAAAGGAGAAGAAAGGCACAATGGCATGTGGGAAAAAAAAGACTTGATTTTTTCTTTCAGTTTTTTCGAGATATAGTTGACATACACACTGTAAAGTGTAGGTCATAATGATTTGACTTGCATCCATTACATTTGCCGACCTTGGAGAAGTGGCCTCTTGTGGGAAACCTCCTGTGCTTCCCAGCAGCGCACTCCCCTCTGGTCACCAGAGCTATGTGCTCTAGGGGTGCCCCCCGTGTGGGCTGCCTGGGTCCTTCTGTTGTGGCGGCCTGACTACTGTGGGCAGTCTGATAGGTGTGGCTGGCCCTCCTTCAGGTTGGTTGCTAGGCCCTGCCTTGTGGAAGGCTTCCATCTGTGGGCTGGGGCACAAGGTGGCCGGCTGCAGGAGTGAGTGGGGGGTTCCTGGGACTAGTACTGGCCAGCTGGTGGGTGGAGCTGGGCTCCGAGTGTGTGGTTGCAGGCTGGGGTCCCAGATCTAGTGCTGGTGGGTGCGCTAGTTCCTGGCATGGCTGTCTGTAGGGGCCTGGGATATCCCAAAGCTGGTTATCAGCCCACTGGTTAGTGGAGTTGGGTCCTGAGGCTGCTGGCTGAGGGGCCCAATATGTCTGGTGGCCTGCTGTCAGCCTGCTGGTTGGCAGGCCAGAGCCCCCGCTATTCCCTGGGCTAGTGTCCCATCACTGGTGGACAGGAGCAGTTCCTGGGGCGGCTAGCTGAGGGGCCCAAGGTGTCCCAGAGCTGGCATTAGCCTGCTGGTGGGTGGGACTAGGGCTCAGTGGGTCTTGGAGCTAGTGCTGGCCTGCTGGTCTGTGGGCTGCATCCAGACACAGCAGGCTGTAGGTCTGTGGTGGTCCTGGGGCTGCTGTCCACCCAGTGGTGGGTGGGACAGGGCGCAGGGGATCAGATCCCTGCGCTGGTGCCGGCCCCCTTGTAGGCAGAGCTGGGTCCTGGGTTCTCTAGCCGCAGGGCCTGGTGTCTGCCTACTGGTGGGCAGGGCTGAGGCCCAGGGGATCTCCAAGCTGGTACCCACCCACTGGTGGGTGAGCCCGGGTCCTGGGGCTAGTGCCGGCTCACTGGTGGGTGGAGCCAGTCCCAAAGTCTCTGGCTGCAGGGCCCTGGAACTCCCTGGGTTAGTGCGTTGGTCTCTGTTGTGCTGGGCCAGGACCCAGTGGCTGGTGCCTGCCCAGTGATGGGTGAGGCTGATCCTGGGGCTAATGCTGGCTCACTTGTGAGCAAAGCCAGGTCCCAGGGTCTCTGGTGCAGGGCGCTGGGGACCTGGGACTAGTGAGTCTCGTTGGTGTCCGTGGCCGGTCCTGGGCCCTCTGGTGGATAAGTCCAGGTCCTGAAGCGGCTGTGGGCTCAGGGGCTCCCAGCCAGGCCAGCTGGTGGGTGGGGCTGTGTCCCCGCCCAGCCAGCTACTTGGCCTGAGGTGTCCCATTACTGGTGCAGACAGGCTGCTGGGCGGGGCCGAGTCCCAGCCCTAATAAGCTAGAGGGAGGATTAAAAAATGGCGCTTGCCAGCACCAGTGTCCTCGTGGTTGAACAAGCTCCCAGAAATGGCTGCCACAAGTGTCTCTTTCCCCCCGGTAAGCTCCACCTGGCTCCTGCCTCTCAGGGAGGCTCTCCAAGATCAGCAGGTGGGTCTAACCGAGGCGCCTTTTGAATTACTGCTTCTGCTCTGCATCCTAGAACTTGTAAGATTTTGTGTGCACCCTTTAAGAATGGAGTCTATTTCCCATAGCCCTCTGGCTCTCCCGAATGTAAGCCCTGCTGGCCTTCAAAGGAAGGTGTTCTGGTGTTTGTCGTCCTAGTGCAGGACTTCCAGTTTGGAGAGCCCCACGTGGGGTTCAGATCCCTTGCTCCTTGGGGAGTACCTCTACAATTGTTATTATCCTCCCCTTTGTGGAGGTATTGTTCTTGACTATACTGTGTCTCTGTCCCTCCTACCTGTGCGGTCGTGGTTCCTTTGCATCTTTAGTTGTAGAAGATCATTTTTGCTTGTCTTCTGGTCTTTCTCATCAATAGTTGCTCTGTAAATATTGTAATTTTGGTGTGCCGATGGGAAGAGGTGAGCTCAAGGACTTCCTACTCCGCCATTTTGGCCACCTTCCCCAAACTCGATTTAAAAAAAAAAAAGTACAGATCCACAGTACTCTAAACCTCAAGGCATATAACCCACGTGTATACATAACCCATAATTAGACACAATACAGAAAAAATAACAGAGCAAATCTTGAAAGCATTCATTAGAAAAACAACGTTATATGAGGAACAGTGATACAAACAGCAGCTGACTTCTTACGGGAAAAGAACACTAGATGCTATGTCAAATGAACTTTTCAGATTGAAGGGATATGATACCAGATGGAACCTTGACTACAGAGTAACAGCACCAGAAATAGTAAATATATGTGTAAAATGGAACTGTTGTTTCTTAAATTTGTAGTGAGAGTATACAGTATTAACTGAAGTAGAGTGTAATAAGTAAGGAGTGAATATTATAATCCCTAGAATATTGAGGTTCAGAAACCTTAGTGTGCGTCACATCACCTGGAGGGCTTTAAAAAGACAGATTACTGGCCTCCACTCCAGAGTTTCTGATTCAGAAGGTCAGGGGTAGGGCCTGAGAATTTGCATTTCAAGAAGTTTCCAAGTGGTGTTGCTGCTGGAGTGGGGCCGTACTTTGAGAACTAGTAAAGGAATTACTTTTAAAAAATCTTTTATTGAGATAACGTTGGTTTATAACATCAGTTTCATGTATACGTTATATTTCATCTTCTCTTTACATTACAGCATGCTCACCACCAAAAGTTTAGTTTCTGTCTCTCACCATACAGTTGATCCCCTTTACCCATTTCACCCTCCCCTGTCCCACCCCTTCCCCTCTGGTAATCACTACTCTTTTTTTTACCGTGGAGTAGTATTCCAGTGCGTGTGTGCGTCTGTGTGTGTAGCATATCTTTTTTTTTTGCTGTGTGGTATGTGGGCCGCTCACTGTTGTGGCCTCTCCCGTTGCGGAGCACAGGCTCTGGACACGCAGGCTCAGCAACCATGGCTCACGGGCTCAGCCGCTCCGTGGCATGTGGGATCTTCCCGGACCGGGGCACGAACCTGTGTCCCCTGCATCGGCAGGCGGACTCTCAACCACTGCGCCACCAGGGAAGCCCGTGTGTAGCATATCTTTATCCATTCATTCATTGATAGGCACTTAGATTGTTTTCATATCTTGGCTATTCTAAATAATGTTGCTATGAACATAGGGGTGCATATATCTTTTTGAATTAGTGTTTTTGTATTCTTTGGATGAATACACAGAAGTGGGATAGGTAGATCATGTGGTAGTTCTAGTCTTAATTTGGGGGGAAATCTCCACACTGTTTCTCATAGTAGCTGCACCAATTTACATTCCCACCAACAGTGTATGAGGGTTTCTTTTTCTCCTGTCCTTGCCAACCCTTGTTATTTCTTGCCTTTTTGATAATAGCCAGTCTAACAGATGTGAGGTGATATCTCACTGTGGTTTTTTTTTAATTGAAGTACAGTTGATTTACAATATTGTGTTAGTTTCAGCTGTATAGGAAAGTAATTTAATTATACATATTTTTTTCAGATTATTTTCCATTATAGGTTATTATAAGATATTGAATATAATTCCCTGTGCTGTACAGTAAATCCTTGTTGCTTATCTATTTTATGTGTAGTTTTGTTAATCCCATACTCCTAATTTATACCCCCCACACCTCCCTTTCCCTTTTGGTAACTATAAGTTTGTTTTCTATGTCTATGAGTCTGTTTCTGTATGGTATATAGATTCATTTGTATTACTTTTTAGATTCCACATATAAGTAATATCATATAATATTTATCTTTCTCTGACTTACTTCACTTACTATGATATTCTCTAGGTCCATCCATGTTGTTGTAAATATTTTACTCTTTTTTATGGTTGAGTAATATTCCTGTGTGTTTTATACATATATATAAAATCTCACATCTTCTTAAAGTAATCATCTGTTGCTGGGCACTTGGGTTGTTTCCATGTCCTGGCTATTGTAAATAATGCTGTTATGAACATTGGGGTGCATTATCTTTTCGAATTAGTTTTCATCTTTTCTGGATATATACCCAGGAGTGGGGTTGCTGGAACATATGATAACTCTATTTTTTGTTTTTAAAGGAACGTCCAGACTGTTTTCCATAGTGGCTACACCAATTTACATTCCCACCAATAGTGTATGAGGGTTCCCTTTTCTCCACACCCTCTCCAGCATTTTTTATTGTAGACTTTTGATGATGGCAATTCTGACCCGTGTGAGATGATACCTCATTATAGTTTTGATTTGCATTTCTCTAATAATTAGCAGTGTTGAGCATCTTTTCATGTGCCTGTTGGCCATCTGGATGTCTTCCTTGGAGAAATGTCTATTTAGATCACTTGCCTATTTTTTAAAATTAATTAATTAATTTATTTATTCATTCATTTATTTATTTATTTTTGGCTGAGTTGGGTCTTTGCTGCTGCACATGGACTTTCTCTAGTTGCGGCGAGTGGGGGTTACTCTTTGTTGCAGTGTGCGGGCTTCTCATTGTGGTGCCTTCTCGTTGCGGAGCATGGGTTCTAGGCGTGCGGCCTTCAGTAGTTGTGGCACGCAGGCTCAGTAGTTGTGGCTCAAGGGCTCTAGAGTGCAGGCTTAGTAGTTGTGGCCCATAGGCCCACCTGCTCCATAGCATGTGGGATCCTCCTGGACCAGGGCTCGAACCCGTGTCCCCTGCATTGGCAGGTGGACTCTTAACCACTGTGCCAGGGAAGTCCCCTGCCTGTTTTTTGGTTGGGTTGTTTTGGGGTTTGTTTTGTTTTGTTTTGATAGTGAGTCATTGTGGTTTTGATTTTCATTTTCCTAACAATTAGCGATGAATATCTTTTCATGTGCCTGTTGGCCATCTATATGTCTTCTTTAGAAAATCACCTATTTAGCTCTGCTGCCCATTTTTTAATTGGGTTGTGTGTCTTTTTGTTGTTGAGTTGTATGAGTTCTTTATATATTTGGGATATTAGCCAATTAATGGATATATGATTTGCAAATATCTTCCATTTGTTTCTTCATTTTGCTGATGGTTTCCTTTGCTGTGCAGAAACTTTTTAGTTTTATATAATCCCATTTGTTCAATTTTGCTTTTGTTTCCCTTGGCTGAGGAGACATATCCAGAAAGATATTGCTAAGATCAATGTTACAGAGCATACTGCATATGTTTATTTCTAGGAGTTTTATTGTTTGAGGTCTTGCTTTCAGGTCTTTAGTCCATTTTGAGTTGATTTTTGTATATGATGTGAGGTAGTGGTCTAGTTTCTTCTTTTGCATTTGGCTGTCCAGTTGAAGGAATTACTTGTAAAAAAGTGTTAAGAGGTATACCTAAAAAGCCAGTAGAGGAATTAAATTTGACAAACTAACAAATACTCAGTTAAGTGAAAAGATGACAGGAAAGAAAGAACAGAGGAGTAGAAAATAAATAGCAAGATGGTAGACTTATATCTAGCCCTTTTAAAATTACATTAAATGTCAGTGAACTAAACACTACACTGTAGAGCTTATCAGACTGGATTTTTTTTTTTTTTTTAAAAGGAAGTCAAACTCAACTACAGCTGACCATTGAACAACATGGGTTTGACGGGTTTGAATTGTGTGAGTCCATTTATATGTGGATTTTTTTTTCAATAACACACTGGAAATTTTTTTGGAAATTTGTGACAACTTGAAAGAACTTGCAGATGAATTGCTTAGCCGTGAAATATTGAAAAAAATTAAAAAGTTAGATATGTCATGAATGCACAAGATATATGTAGACAGTCTATTTTATCATTTACTACCATATTTTATGGTAGTAAAATTTATCAAAACTTACTTCCACAAACACAGTCCATACATTTGCCATTGAGAGAAATGTAAGCAAACATAAAGATGCCATATTAAATCATAGCTTCATAAAACTAACTGTAGTATACACTGTACTACTGTAAAAATTTTGTAGCAACCTCCCAATGCTGTTGCAGTGAGCTCAAGTGTTGTGAGTATCTGCTAAAAATGCTGTGTGACAGTAATCATTTCCATGTGATCAGTTCATCTCCAGTAAATTGCATATCGTTGTAAAAAGTGATCTCTTGCAGTTCTCAAGTATTTTTCATTGTGTTTAGTGGAAGACCATAAACCATGGAGCCCATATGAAGTGCCATAGTGATGCTAGAATTGCTCCTAAGAAGCAAAGTCATGACATTACAAGAAAAAGTTGAATTGCTTGATATGTACTGTAGATTAAGGTTTTCATCTGTGATTGTCCACTATTTCAAGATAAATAAATGAATACAGTGTAAGGACCATGGTAAAAAAAAAGAAAAGGAAAATTGGTGAAGCTATAGCTGCAGCTATGCCAGCAGGCATGAATACCTAGCATTTTTTTGAAATATCTTTTTACCTCATAATGAAAATACAGCTTTTATGTGGGTGCAGGATTGATATAAGAAAGGCATACCTATGGACTCCGATATGATTTGAGAAAAAGCAAAGTCATTTATATGACGACAGAGCAAAAGGGAGTGAAAGATCTAAAGCTGGAGAATTTAATGCCAGCAAAGGATGGTTTGATAATTTTAAAAAGAGGTTTGGCTTAAAAAATGTCAGGATCACAGGAGAAGCAGCTTCTGCCAACCGAGAGGCAGCAAACAGCTTCCCAGATGCCATTAAGAAAGTCATGGAGGAGGGCTTCCCTGGTGGCGCAGTGGTTGGGAGTCCGCCTGCTGATGCAGGGGACACGGGTTCGTGCCCCGGTCCGGGAAGATCCCACATGCCGTGGAGCGGCTGGGCCCGTGAGCCATGGCCGCTGAGCCTGTGCGTCCAGAGCCTGTGCTCCGCAACGGGAGAGGTCACAGCAGTGAGAGGCTCGCGTACCGCAAAAAAAAAAAAAAAAAAAAAAAAAGAAAGTCATGGAGGAGAAAGGATATCTACCTGAACAGGTTTTTAATGCAGACATAAGTGCCCTATTCTGGTAAAACAAAACAAAACAAAACAAAAAAGCCTTGTTAGTAAGGAAGTAAAGCAAGCACTAGGATTTAAAGCAGAAAGGGTGGACTTCCCTGGTGGAGCAGTGGTTAAGAACTTGCCTGCCAATGCAGGGCACACAGGTTTGATCCCTGGTCCAGGAAGATCCCACATGCCACAGAGCAGCTAAGCCCGTGTGCTACAACTACTGAGCCTGCACTCTAGAGCCCACGAGCCACAACCATGGAGCCCGCATGCTGCAACTCGTGAAGCCCGTGCACCTAGAGCCCGTGCTCCACAACGAGAGAAGCCACCGCAGTAAGAAGCCCACGCACCGCAATGAAGAATAGCCCCCACTTGCTGCAACCAGAGAAAGCCCTCGTGCAGCAACAAAGACCCAACGCAGCCAAAAATTTAAGAAATAAAAAAATAAAGCAGAAAGAGATAGGCTAACTACTGTTTTGCAAATGCAGTCGGGTTTATGATCAAGACTGCCCTTATGTATAAAGCTGCCAGCCATAAACAACAAGGTCCTACTGTATAGCACAGGGAACTATATTCAATATCCTGTGATAAACCATAATGGAAAAGAATATATATTAAAAAAAAAAGAATGTCTATGTCACTTTGCTGTACAGCAGAGATTGGCACAACATTGTAAATCAACTATACTTCAATAAAAAATTTAACTAAATTAAAAAAAGCTGCTAACCTTGGACCCTTGAAGGGAAAAAATAAACACCAGCTGCCCATCTTTTGGTTGTACAGCAAGAAGACCTGGGCAACAAAAATTCTTTTTCTGGATCGGTTCCATTGATGGTTTGTCCCTGAAGTCCGGAAGTACCTTGGCAGTAAGGAACTGCCTTTTAAAGTTCTTTTGATATTGGACAATGCCCCTGGCTACCCAGAACCCCATGAGTTTGACTCCAAAGGCATTGAAGTGGTCTGCTTACCCCCAGACACAACATCTATAATTCAGCCTGTAGCCTTAAGTACCTTTAAGGCTCATTACACATGGTACTCTATGGAAAGGATTGTCAATGCTATGGAAGAGAACTCTAATAGAGAAAACATCATGAAAATCTGGAAGGATTATATCACTGAAGATGTCACTGTTGTTATAGAAAAAGCCTGAAAGAGCCAGTAAAGGAAAGAGATTGTAGAGGTGGAGGAAAAAAAAAGAGGTTGGAGGTAAAGGGCTTCAAGACACGGCTATTTTCAAGAGCTAATAGACACCACACCAGAGGAATTAACAACACAACTTGATGGAGATGAGTGCTTCTGAATCAGTGCCAGCCAATAAAGAAGGAGACATAGAAGATGCAGTGTCAGAAAACAAATTGACATTAGACAGTTGGGGAGAAGACTTTCAATTTTCAAGACTGCTTTTGCTTTTTTTTATAGCATAGACCCTTCTATGATAGGGTCACTTAAACTAAAGCAAATAGTGGAAGAAGGATTGGTACCATATAGAAACATTTTTAGAGAAATGAAAAAGCAAAAAGTCAAGTAGAAATTATGATGTATTTCCATAAATTCACAGTAAGTGTGCCTGACTGTCTTCCCTCCCCTTCCACCTCTTCCACCTCTGCCACCCCTGAGACAGCAAGAGCAACTTCTCTTCCTTCTTCTCCTCAGCCTACTCAACATGAAAATGGTGAGGATGAAGACCTTTATGATGATTCATTTCCACTTAGTGAATAGTAAATAATCATCATTCCATACAGTTAATAAACTTATCTATTGTGTAGGTGTGTGAGTGTCTTCCTCTGAAAATCTAATCACTGCATGGCAAGAACTGTATGAGATGTATTTGTGTCATCATCATCATGACCTAAGTATTATTCATCATGTGGAATATTGTGTGCAGGACTTATATTGAATCAGTCTGCCAAGGCAATAGAAACAAAAGCAAAAATAAGCAAATGGGACCTCATCAAACTTACAAGCTTTTACACAGCAAAGGAAACCATAAACAAAACAAAAAGACAACCTACAGAATGGGAGAAAATATTTGCAAATGATGTGACCTACAAGGGCTTAATTTCCAAAATATTCAAACAGCCCATACAACTCAACAACAAAAAAACAACCCAATAGAAAAATGGGTAGAAGACCTAAATAGACATTTCTCCAAAGAAGGCATCCAGATGACCAACAGGCACATCAAAAGATGTTCAACATTGCTAATTATTAGAGAAATGCAAATCAAAAGTACAATGAGGTACCACCTCATCCCAGTCAGAATGGCCATCATTAAAAAATCTACAAATAACAAATGCTGTAGAGGGTGTGGAGAAAGGGGAACCTTCCTACACTGTTGGTGGGAGTGTAAGTTGGTACAGCCACTATGGAAAACAATATGGAGGTTCCTCAGAAAACTAAAAGTAGAGTTGCCATATGATCCAACAATCCCACTCCAGGGCATATATCTGGACAAAACTATAATTCAAAAAGATACATTCACCCCTATGTTCATAGCAGCACTATTCACAATAGCCAAGGAAACAACCTAAATGTCCGTCAACAGATGAATGGATAAAGAAGATGTGGTACATATATACAATGGACTACTACACAGCAATAAAAAAGAATGAAATAATGCCATTTGCAGCAACATGGATGGACTTAGAGATTACCGTACTAAGTGAGGGAAGTCAGAAAGAGAAAGACAAATACCATATGATATCACTTATATGTGGAATCTAAAGTATGACACAAATGAACCTATCTACAAAACAGTAACAGACTCACAGACATAGAGATCAGACTTGTGGTTGCCAAGGGGATGGGGTTGGGGGAAGGATGGATTGGGAGTTTGGGATTAGCAGATGCAAACTATTACATACAGAGTGGATAAACAACAAGGTCCTACTGTATAGCACTAGGAACTATATTCAATATCTGTTGTAAACCATAATGGCAAAGAATATAAAAAAGAATGTGTGTGTGTGTGTGTGTGTGTATATATATATATATATATATATATATATATATATACACACACACACATATAACTGAATCACTTTCCTGTACAGTAGAAACTAACACAACATTGTAAATCAACTATACTTCAATTAAAAAAAAAAAAAAGACTTGTATTGAAGGAAGACCCTGAGCTCACCTCCTCTCATGGGCACACCAGAATTACAACTATTTGCAGAACAACTGTTGATGAGAAAGACTGGAAACTACCAGAAAGAATCACAGTGAGATGGATAAGAGGTGTGGAGTTGCTTTATAATCATTATACATAGCCCCAGGGTGGGCAACCCACAAATGAGAATAATTACGATTGTAGGGGTTCACCCCATGGAGCAAGGACAGCCAGTGGATCACTGAAGAAACCAAAGAAGAAATCAAAAGATACCTGGAGACAAGTGAAAACAAAAATATAACAATCCAAAATCTATGGGTCGTAGCAAAAGAGAGAAGTTTATAGCGATGCTAACCAACCTCAGGAAACAAGAAAAATCTCAAATAAACAACCTAACCTTACACCTAAAGGAACTTAAAAAGAACAAACAAAATCCAAAGTTATTAGAAGGAAAGAAATCATAAAGGCCAGAGCAGAAATAAATGGAATAGAGACTTAAAAAAGAAAATATTAATGAAACTAAGAGCTGGTTCTTTGAAAAGATAAACAAAATTGATAACCTTTAGTCAAACTCGCCCAGAAAAAAAGAGGGCCAGAAAGAAGGAGAAGTCAGAACTGACACTGGAGGATCATAAAAGAATACTACAAACAACTATATGCCCCAAAAATGGACAACCTAGAAAAAAATGGACAAATTCCTAGAACTGTACAATCTCCCAAGACCAAACCAGGAAGAAATAGGAAATATGAACAGACCAGTTACCAGTGATGAAATTGAGTCAGTAATTTAAAGGAAAACAAAACAAAAAAACACCCCAAAACTCCCAACAGACAAAAGTTCAGGACTAGATGACTTTATATGTGAATTCTGCCAAACATTTAGAGAAGAGTTAACACCTATCCTTCTCAAACTATTCCAAAAAATTGCAGAGAAAAGAAGACTTCAAGACTCATTTTACAAGGCCACCATCACCCAGATACCAAAACCAGAGAAAGATACCACAAAAATAGAAAATTACAGGCCAATATCACTAATGAACATAGATGTAAAAATCCTCAACAAAATATTAACAATCAAATCTAACAATACATTAAAAGGATAATACATCATAATCAAGTGGGATTTATCCCAGTTGATGCAAGGACGGTTCAATAACCACAAATTAATCAATGTGATACACCACATTAATAAATTAAAGAATAAAAAATCATGCAGTTGTCTACATAGATGCAGAAAAAGCTTTTGACAAAATTCATTCATTTATGATAAAAACTCTTCACAAAGTGGGTATAGAGGGAACATACTTCATAATAAATGCCATATATGATAAGCCCACAACTAACATCATATTCAACAATAGAAAGCTGAAAGCATTTTCTCTAAGATCAGGGACAAGACAAAGGTGCCCACTCTTGCCACTTCTATTCAACATAATATTGGAAGTCCTGGCCACAGCAATCAGACAAGAAAAAGAAATAATATAACCCAAATTGGAAAGGAAGAAGTAAAACTGTCGCTGTGTCACTGTCTACAGATGACATGATACAATATATAGAAAATCCTGAAGACACCACCAAAAAACTACTAGAGCTCATCAGTGAATTCAGTAAAGTTACAGAATACAAAATTAACATACAGAAATCTCTTGCATTTCTATACATTGACACTGAACTATTAGAAAGAGAAATTAATGAAACAATCCCATTTACAATTGTATCAAAAAGGATAAAATACCTAGGAATAAATCTAACCTAGGAGGTAAAGACATGTACTCCAAAAACTATAAGACGCTGATGAAAGAAATCGAAGATGAGACAAACAGATGGAAAGATATACCATGTTCTTGGATTGGAAGAATTAATATTGTTAAAATGACGATACTACCCAAGATAATCTAGAGATTCAATCCATCCCTATCAAAATACGAATGGCATTTTTCACAGAACTAGAACAAATCATTTTAAAATTTGTATGGAAACACAAAAGACCCTGAATAGCCAAAACAATCTTGAGAAAGAAGAACAGAACAGAGGTATCACACTCCCTGATTTCAGAGTATACTACAAAGCTACAGTAATCACAGCAGTATGGTACTGGCAAAAAAACAGACACATAGATTAATGGAACAGACTAGAGAGCCCAGAAGTAAACTGACACACTTATGGTCGATTAATCTACAACAAAGGAGGCAAGAATATACAGTGGAGAAAAGACAGTTTCTTCAATAAGTGAGTTTCTTCAATAAGTGGTGCTGGGAAAACTGGACAGCTACATGTAAAAGAATGAAATTAGAACATTTTCTCACACCACATACGGAAATAAACTCAAAATGGTTTAAAGACTTAAATGTAAGACCAGAAACCAAAAAACTGCTAGAAGAAAACATAGGCAGGGCCTTCCCTGGTGGTCTAGTGGTTAGGACTCCATGCTTCCAGTGCAGGCGGTGCGGGTTTGATCCCAGGTCACAGAACTAGGATCCCACATGCTGCGCAGCCAAAAAAAAGTCGAGATCCCTTGACTTCTGTAACTATCCAAAAATAAATAAATAAATATTTTTAAAAATGAAGTTTTAAATAAATTAAACTACTCTAAAGAAAAAAAACAGGCCCACCTCACCTGCGTGTCACGTGCCCTGCGCCACTTGCCGGCATCTGAGCGCTGATCCCAGGTGTCGTGGGTCTTTGAGGTGAAAGGGGCAGTGCCCATGGGCCAGTTTAACAGCGGCGGAAGCAGGCGGAGGACATTGACTGGGGTCAGCCCGCCGAGCTTCCCTGCTCAAGGTGTCTAAACCCTCCGTTTCTCGGCGCACGACAGGGACCTGCTGAGACCTTGACCAGAACGATGCATGGTTTTGCGGCCTTGGTCTGGGAGCCGGGCGGCACCTCATGGCGGGGCGTGAAAGCCCCAGCTGGCTTCCACCCCTCCCCCACAACCCGAGCGCCGGTCCCCGCACTCGGAAGGCCCTGCTTCCCGCCGGCCGTGCTCCTGCCGCGGGTCGCTCGGTTCGCTGAGGCCTGGTTGGCTCTCAAGAGTTGGGCAAATCTTTGGTCCCTGCGTGGGCACGGTGGGAGTAGGTCTCGAGCTTTATGTTGGAGGATTCTTGGCACATCTCGGGTTTGCCTTGCATTAGATGGGTATGCATGTG
Organism: Lagenorhynchus albirostris; assembly: GCF_949774975.1. NCBI lineage: Eukaryota > Metazoa > Chordata > Mammalia > Artiodactyla > Delphinidae > Lagenorhynchus > Lagenorhynchus albirostris. The sequence continues at coordinate 23,041,471 of NC_083096.1, read as the reverse complement.
TTCACACTGGCGAGTTGATCTGGGATATGACCGGAAATTGAGTGTTTGGCTTGACGGCTGAAGTTTAAGTGGACGCCCACACCAGAATATTTTACTTCAAATAAAGAACATGGTGAAACTAATTCACACATTAGCGGATCATGATGATGATGTCAACTGCTGTGCCTTCTCCTCTTCCCTCTTGGCCACTTGCTCCTTGGACAAACCAATTCGCCTGTACTCCCTGAGTGACTTCAGTGAATTGCCACACCCTCCATTGAAGTTTCACACCTCTGCTGTCCACTGCTGCTGTTTCTCTGCTTCAGGGCATATTTTGGCTTCATTTTCAACAAATGGTACCACTGTCTTATGGGATACTCAAAACGGACAGACTTTGGCAGTGATGGAACAGCCCAGTGGTAGCCCCATGAGGGTTTGCCGGTCTTCCCCAGACTCCACTTGTTTGATATCAGGGGAAGCTGATGGAACTGTTGTTTTGTGGAATGCACAGTCATACAAGTTATATAGATGTGCTAGTGTTAAGGATGGCTCCTTGGTGGCCTGTGCATTTTCTCCTAATGAAAACCTCTTTGTCACTGGCTCCTCGTGTGGGGATTTAACAGTGTGGGATGATAAAATGAGGTGTCTGCATAGTGAAAAAGCACATGATCTTGGAATTACCTGCTGCGATTTTTCTTCACAGCCAGTTTCTGGTGGAGAACAAGGTCTTCAGTTCTTTCGACTGGCATCATGTGGTCAGGATTGCCAGATCAAAATTTGGGTTATTTCCTTCACCCATACCTTAGATCAGTGGATAAGTCTGTCATAGTGTGTGATACTAATACTGAGAATATACTTCACACCTTGACTCAGCACACCAGGTATGTCACAACTTGTGCCTTTGCACCCAATATCCTTTTACTTGCTACTGGTTCAATGGACAAAACAGTGAATATCTGGCAGTTTGACCTGGAAACACCTTGCCAAGCAAGGATCGCAGAAGATCAACCAAAGCAATTTACTGAAGATTGGTCAGAGGACGATGATGTCTCAAACTGGCTTTGTGCACAAGATTTAAAAGACCTTGTTGGTATTTTCAAAATGAATAACATTGATGGGCGAGAACTGTTGAATCTTACAAAAGAAAGTCTAGCTGATGATTTGAAAATTGGATCTCTAGGGCTGTGTAGTAAAGTTCTGCAGAAAATTGAAGAGCTCAGGACAAAGATGAAAACCCTTTCTTCTGGAATTCCTGATGAATTTATATGTCCAATAACTAGGGAGCTTATGAAAGATCCTGTCATTGCATCAGATGGCTATTCATACAAAAAGGAAGCAATGGAAAATTGGATCAGCAAAAAGAAACGAACAAGTCCCATGACAAATCTTGTTCTTCTTATACCAAATAGGACTCTGAAAATGGCCATTGATCGATGGCTGGAGACACATCAAAAATAAAACTGTTTATTTTATATTGCAAAAAAAAGAAAAGAAAACAGAGGCAGGACACAGTTTGTTATAAATCATAGCCATATTTCTTTGGATCTGTCTCCTAAGGCAAGGGAAACAAGCAAAAAATAAACAAATGGGACCTCATTAAACTTAAACGCTTTTGCACAACAAAGGAAACCATTGGCAAAATGAAAAGACAACCTACTGAATGGGAGAAAATATTTTCAAATGATATGACTGATAAGGGGTTAATATCCAAAATATATAAATAGTTCATACAACTCAATATTGAAAAAACTACCTGATTTTAAAAAATGGGCAGAAGACCTGAATATTTTTCCAAAGAAGACATACATATGGCCAACAGGCACATGAAAAGATACCCAACATCACTAATCATCAGAGAAATGCAAATCAAAACCACAATGAGATATCACCTCACACCTGTCAGAATGAATGTCATCAGAAAGACCACCATTAACAAATGTTGGTAAGGATGTGGAGAAAAGGGAGTGCTTGTACATTGCTGGCAGGAATGTAAGTTGGTATATCCACTGTGGAAAGCAGTATGGAGGTGCCTCAAAAAAGTAAAAACAGAACTACCGTATGATCCATCAATTCCATTCCTGGGTGTACATCCAGGAAAGATGAAAACTCTAATTTGAAAAGATACATGCAACCCAATGTTCACAGCAGCATTATTTACAATAGCCAAGATATGGAAGTAACCTATGTTGCTAATAAAACAGAAACAGACTCACAGATGTAGAGAACAAACTAGTGGTTACCAGTGAGGAGCGGGGTAGGGGAGGGGAAAGATAGGGGTAAGTGATTAAGAGGTACAAACTACTAAGTATAAAATAAATAAGCTACATGGATGTATTGTACAGCACAGTGAATATAGCCAATATTTTGTGATAAATTTAAATAAAGTATAAGCTATAAAATTTTGAATCACTGTGTTGTATACCTGAAACTAATATTGTAATTCAACTATACCTCAATTTTTTAAAAATGAAAGTGTTTTAATACTGTATTATGAATATGACAGTAAAACTGTATGCCATAAAATTTTTATAATGATTCATTCATTAATGTATATGCCAGGCTACCATGAAGCCATCATATTGATTACACTAGACTACTATAAAGCAATTTGTATTGCTTTTTCTTCATTATCAATGCATGAATCATTGTACCTGTAAATAAAGATGAATTTCTTTTTCACATTATCTTTTTTTTGATATCTAGTTTTAGTAATATGCGCAACATGTAAAGCATTTTGTAAGATCATATAAGACAATATTGATGTAGGTACTGAGACATGATTCATCTTGTAAACAGGCGATGTAAACTTATGGTATTGATAAAAATATACAGTACTATAAATGTATTTCTCTTCTTTATGATTTTCTTAATAACTTTTTTTATCCCTGGCTTACTTTTTTCTAAGAATACAGTGTATAGTACATATAACTTACAAAATACATGTTAATTGCCGTTTATGTTATCTGTAAGGCTTGCAGTCAACAGTAGGCTATTAGTAGTTAAGTTTTGGGTTATACTCTTGAGTTAAAAGTTATACACAGATTTTCAACTGCTCAGGTGATATCACCACTCCTAATCCCCATGTTGTTAAAGGGTCAACTGTATGTGCTGTCTTCAAGAGTTGTACTTGAATTTTAAAAATCACAGACAGGTTAAAAGCAAAAGAATGAAAAAGATATGCCAATCAAATATTAACAATAGGAAGCTGAAGTGGCTATGTTAACATCAGACAAAATAGAATTCAAGACAAAGAGTATTACCAGAGAGAGGAGATACTTGATAATGATTGAAAGAGCACTTCATTAGAAGAACACAACAAATCCTAATATATATTTATTAGTAGGCCCCTAATAACAGAAGTTCAAAATACTTAAAGCAAAAAGTAAGACAACTAAAAAAAAAAAAAAAAAAAAAAAAAGTAAGACAACTAAAGGAAGAAATATACAGGTCGACAATTATAGTTGTAGATTTTAACAACTCTCTACCAGTAATTGAGAACAGGAAAAAAAAAATCAGTACAACTATAGAGAATTAGAATAGCACTACTTGGCTTCCCTGGTAGCATAGTGGTTACGAATCTGCCTGCCAATGCAGGGGACATGGGGTTGAGCTCTGGTCTGCGAAGATCCTACGTGGCACAGAGCAACTAAGCCCGTGTGCCACAACTACTGAACTTGTGCTCTAGAACCCGCAGGACACAACTACTGAAGCCCGCATGCCTAGACCCCGTGCTCTGCAACAAGAGAAGCCACCGCAATGAGAAGCCCGCACACTGCAATGAAGAGTAGCCCCTGCTCACTGCAACTAGAGAAAGCCCACATGCAGCAATGAAGACCCAATGCAACCAAAAATAAAATAAATTAATTAAAAAAAAAAGAATAGCACTACCAATCATGATATCTAATTGATATTTTTAAAACAGTGTACCCCAAAACTGCAGAATATATAATCTTTGCACGTGCTTAGGCTTTGTCAACATAAATCATATGCTGGCCTATTAACACATGTCAGTAAATTTTGAAAGATTGAAATCATATACAGTGTACAGAATTTCTCTGAGCACAACAGAATTTAATCAGAAATTGAAACAGTAAGATCTCTGAAAACAAACAAGTATTTGGGAATGAAACATCATACTTTAAATAATTCATAAGTAAAAGGAGAAAATCTCAAGAGAAAATCGCAAATATTTTAAATTGAAAGATAATAAATATACCAAATATAAATATTTGTGGGGTGCAGCTAAAGAAGTATATAGAGGAAACTTTTACATTTTTAAATACTTACATCAGAAGAAAATGCTTATATATATTTTAAAAAGGTATAAATTTCTATTTTTACCTTAAGAAGCTAAAGAACAAGCCCACAGCTAACAGCATACTCAACAGGGAAAGAGTGAAAGCTTTTTCTCTAAAGATCAAGAACAAGACAAGTGTGACAATATAGTGCTGAAAGTCCAAACCAGAGCAGTCAGGCAAGGAAAAAGAAGGTGTCAAATCGAAAAGGAAGAAGTAAAATTATCTCTGTTTGCAGATGACATGATCTTATATAGAGAAGACCCTAAAGACTCTACAAAAAACTATAAGAACTGGTAAATGAATTCAGTAAAGCCAGGATATGAAACCAACATACAATAATCGGTTGTGTTTCTATACACTAAAGACAAAATATCTGAAAAAGAAAATAAGGAAACAGTCTCATTCACGATGGCTCCAAAAGCAATGGAATACTTAGGAATAATTTTAACCAAGGATGTAAAACATCTGTACACTGAAAATTACAAGACATCCCATGTTCATGGATTGGAAAACTTAATATTGTTTTAACAATTCATACTTCCTAAAGCCATTTATAGATTCAGTGCAATCCCTATGAAAATTCCAGTGGCATTGTTTACAGATATAGAACAATCAGTCCTAAAATTTATGTGGTACCACAAAAGACCTGACTAACCAAGGCAATCTTGAGAAAGAGGAACAAAGAACACTCAAATGTCTTGATTTCAAGCTATATTACAAAACTATAGTAATCAAAATAGTATGAGACTGGCATAAAATAGACACATAAACAAATGGAACAGAATTGAACCCCCCCAAAAAAAACCCATGAATATATGGTCAACTGATATTTGACAAGGCAACCAAGAATACTCAATGGGGAAAAGACAGACTCTTCGATAAATGGTCTCAGGAAAACTAGATATTCACATGCAGAAGAATAAAACTGGCCTCCTGTCTTACATCTCTCACAAAAATTAACTCAAAGTGGAATAAAGTCTTAAATGTAAGACCTGAAACTATTAAATTACTAGAAGAAAACACAGAGGAAAAGCTCCTTGACATTGGTCTTAGCAATGATTTTTTTTTTTTTTTTGGAGATGACACCAAAAGCAAAGGAATAGAAGCAACAATCAACAAGTAGGACTACATCAAACTATAAAAAGCTTCTACACAGCCAAAGAAACAATCAACAAAATAAAAAGGCAACCTACGGAATGGGAGAAAAGATTTGCAAATCATATATCTGATAAGAAGTTAATATTCAAAATATGTAAGGAACTCATACAACTCAACAACAAAAAGACGACCTGATTAGAAAATGGGCAGAGGAGCTGAATAGACATTTTTCCAAACATGACACATAGATGGCGAACAGGTACATAAAAAGATGCTCAACATCACTAATCATCAGGGAAATGCCACAGTGAGATGGCACCTCACACCTGTTAGAATGGCTATTATCAAAAAGGCAAGAAATAACAAGTGTTGGAAAGCATGTGGAGAAAAGAGAACCCTGTGGATTGGTAGTGGAAATGTAAATCAGTGCAGCCACTATGTAAAACAGTAAGGAAGGTCCTCAAAAAATTAAAAATAGAAATACCACGTGATCCAGCAATTCCACTTCTGGGTGTTTATCCAAAGGAAACAAACTATCTCCATAAGATACATGCACCCCGATGTTCGTTGCAGCATTATTTACAATAACTAAGGCATGGAAACAGCCTAAGTGTCCACTGACAGATGAATGGAGAAAGAAAATATGGTGTATACAGTTGACCCTTGAACAATGCGGGGAGTAGGGGTGCTGATCTCCCGTGCAGTCTAAAATTCACAAACATTCAGCCCTCCATATCTGCAGTTACATATCTGCAGGTTCAACCAACCATGGATCATGCAGTACAGTAGTATTTACAACTGAAAAAAATCTGTGTGTAAGTGGACCCCTGAAGTTCAAACTTGTGCTGTTTAAGGGTCAACTGTATATACAATGGAATATTATTTGGCCGTAAAAAAGGAGAAAATCCTACCATTTGCAACAACATGGATGAATCTTGAGGGCATTGATAAGTGAAATGTCAGAAAAAAACAAGTACCCTGTGATTCCACTTATATGAGCTGCTTACAATAGAAACAGTCGTAGAGACAGAAAGTAGAATGGTGGTTGCCAGGGGCTGGGGGGGGAGGGATGAATGGGGAGTTACTGTAATGGGTGTAGAGTTTCAGTTTTACAAGATGAAAAGGGTTATAGATATGAGTGATGATTGAACAATGTTATTAATATTTAATACCACTGAACTCTACACTTAAGAATGGTTAAGATGATAACTTTTTAGTGTATTTTACTACAACAAAATAATTGAAAAAATAATGTCAAGAGAATGAGAAGAGAAGCCACAGACTGGGGCAAAATATATGCAAAGGACATATCTGATAAAGGACTGTTATCCAGAATATGCAAAGGACTCTTAAAACTTAATAAATAGGAAAGCTAACAACCTGATTAAAAAATGGAGAAATGATCTGACCAGGTACCTCACCAAAGAAGACATACTCTCATACTGTTGGTGGGAATATAAATTGGTGCAGCCACTATGGCAAAAAGTACAGAGATTCCTGAAAAAATTAAGAATAGAACTATAACACACACACAAAAAAGAACTATCATATGATCCAGCTATTTAACTTTTGAGTATTTATTCAAAGAATACAAAAACACCAAATCAAAAAGTTACATACACCCCTATGTTCATCACAGCATTATTTATAATAGCCAAGATATGGAAACAACCTAAGTGCCCATTGTTGGATAAATGGATAAAGATGTGTGTGTGTGTGTGTGTGTGTATATAAAATATACAGTGGACTACTACTCAGCCATGAAAAAATGAAATCTTGCCATTTGTGAGAATATGGATGGATCTTGAGGGTATTATGCAAAGTGAAATAAGTCAAAGAAAGACAAATATCATATGATTTCACTTGTATGTAGAATATTAATAAACAAAATGAAAACAAACATAAATACAGAGAACAGAGTAGTATGGTTACCAGAGCAGAAGGAGTTGGGAGAAGGGCAAAATGAGTAAAGGGCGTCTGTTGTATGGTGACGGATGGAAACTAAACTTTTGGTGATGAGCATGCTGTAATATATATAGAAGTCAAAATATAATGTACACCTGAAACTTATATGATCTTATAAATTAATGTCACCTCAGTTTTTAAAAAAAGAAAAGATATACAAGTGGCAAATAGGCACATGAAAAGATATGCCACATCATATGTCATCAGGGAAATGCAAATTAAAACAATGAAATACCATTATACACCTATTAGAATAGCCAAAATCAAGAACTTGACAACACCAAACGAGAATGTGGAGCACAGGAACTTATATATTACTGGTGGGAATGCAAGATGGTGTGGCCACTTTGGAAAACAGTTTGGCAATTTTTTACAAAATTAAACATATTCTTACCACACAGTCCATCAGTCACACTCCTTGGGGTTTACCCAAATGAGTTCAAAACTTACTTCTTCACAAAAACCTGCACATGGATGTTTATAGCAGCTTTATTCATAATTGTCAAAAGTTGGAAGGAACCACTATGTCCTTCATTAGATGAATAAACTGATACATCCAGACATGGAATATTATTTGAAGCTAAAATGAAATGAGAGGGAATTCCCTGGTGGTCAAGTTGTTAGTACTCTGCGCTTCCACTGCTGGGGGCCTGGGTTCGATCCCTGGTTGGGTGACTAAGATCCCACAAGCTGTGTGGCATGGCCTAAAAATAATAATAATAACAAAATTCCGTGAAAAGAGATGGAGGAACCTGAAGTGCATATTACTAGGCGAATGAAGCCAATCTGAAAAGGTTACATACTGAATGATTCCAACTGTATGATATTTTAGAAAAGGTAAAACTATGGAGACCGTTGAAAGATGAGTTATTACCAGGGGCTAGTGGGAAGAGGGATTAATAAGTGGAGGACAGAGGATTTTTAGGGCAGTGAGACTTCTCTGAGTGATACTGTAATGATGGGCAGGTACATGCCCTTATATGTTTGTCAAAACTTATAGAATGTGCAATGCCAAGAGTGAACCCTAATGTAAACTATAAACTTTGGGTGATAATAATGTTTCAGTGTAGGTTCATCAGCTAACAAAATGTACCACTCTGGTGTGGGATGTTGATAGTGGGAGAGCCTGTTGGGTGTGTCAGGCAGGAGCTATATGGGTTGATAGTAGGGGAAGCTCTTAGGGAGAGTAAAGGTAGGGCATGTATGGGAACTCTGTACTTTCCTCTAAATTTTGCTTTGTGTTTAAAACTGCTCCTAAAAAGAAAGTCTGTTTTTAAAAATCAACTAATGTAATTCCCCATATTTAGTAGCATAAAGTGGAAAAACCACATGGTCCTATCAATAGATAACAAAAAGTCATTTGACAGTATTAATGCCCACTCATGATAAAACTCTCAAAAACTAGAAGTAAAAGGGAACTTCCTCAACCTGACAAAGTTAATATATGAAAAAATCTATGTGCAACTACATACTTAATGGTGAAATTTTGAATGCTTTGCCACTAAGACAGGGAACAATACAAGGATACACTTAGGATCTGTATACAGTATTCTGCTAGATACAGTGAAATAATACAAGAAAAAAAACAGAAATCATAAAGTTTGGAAGAAGTAAAACTGTCTCTTTTCACAGATGACATGATTACCCATATGAAAATCCTAAGGAATCCACAAATCAAGGACTAGAATTAATGAGATGAATTTTTTTGCAAGGTCTTTGGATATAAAATCAATATGAAAATTAGTTGTATTTCTGTATAATAAAGCAACAACTGGAAAATGACATTTTAAAAAATGACACTATTGACAATAGCATAAAAAACCTAAATAATTAGAGAGATAAAACATGTCATGGATTGGAAAACTCAGTATTGTTAAAAATGTCAGCTCTGCCAAGACTGATCTTAGAGGTAAACAGTCTAAATCACAGCAGCCCTTTTCTTTTTCTTTCTCTTTTTCTTTTCCTTTTTTTTTGAAATTGTCATGCTTATTCTAATGTCTGTGAAAATGGGAAGGATAGTTTAATCCAGAAATAGATCCACACATATGTCCAGTTGACTTTCTGAAGGTACCAAAACATTTCAATGGAAAGGAAGGGCATTTCAATAAATAATGATTGATCAACTAGGTATATATTTGGAAATAAAATGAACCTTGACCTTTCCTCATGCTATACAAAAAACTTAATCTAAGATGGACCAAAGGGCTAAACATAAAAGCCAAAACTATAAAGCTTCTATAAGTAAACACAGGAAAATATCTTGTGATCTGTAAGTAGGCAGAGATTTCTTGGATCTGACAAAAAATTATCAAAAAAGAAAAATAAAGGTGATTTTTAGGTTTAACTTAAATTTAAAACTTCTGCCCACTAAAAGCCAACATTAAGAAAATAAATAGGCAAGCCATATACTGGGAAAAAAATATTTCCAAATCATATATCTGAAAAGGGACTATATCTAGAAAACATAAAGAACTCTATTATTTAGTAATAAAAACATAAGTAATCCAATTCAAAAAATAGACAAAACACTTGAGTAGAGACTTCCCAGAGGAAGATGTATGAATGACCAATAAGCACATGAAAAAGCACTCAACGTCAGTAGTCATCAAGGAAGTGCAAATTAAAATCATAATGAAATACCACTACACACACCAGAATGGCTAAAATTGAAACTACTGATAACATCAAATGTTGACAAGGATGTGGAGCTACCATAATTCATATACATTGTTGATAGGATGGTATACCACTTTGGAGTAAAGCATGACAGTTTTTAATAAAATTAAACTTATGTGTGTCCTGTGATCCAGCAGTTCTGCTCCAAGATATTTAAGTAAGAGAAATGAAAATTGCTGTTCACAGAAGGATATATACAAGAATGTTTATGGCATCTTTGTTTTAATTTTATAGTCAGAACCTGGAATCAACCCAACAACAGGCGAATGGATAAACATAACATGATATTTTCTTACATTGGGATATAAATTGACAATAAAAAGGAGCTAACTACTGACATATAGATTAACTTCAGGTAGTATGACGAGCAAAAGAAGCTGAAAACTAATGAATGCATATTGTATGGTTCCGTTTATATGAAGTTGTAGAATAGGCAAAATTAATTTATGGTAGAAAAATATCATCAGAAAAGAGGTTGCTCCTGAAGAAAGGATTGCCTAGGAAGGGGGAACTTTCTGGGATAATAAGAATATTCCGTGACTTTAAAGATGGATGATTTCATTTGTCAAAACTTACAGGATCATACACTTAAATTTTCATTTTACTGTATGTAAATTTTACCTAGAAAAGAAAAGTATATAAACAAACAAAATTCCACATTCCTTTCTGGGAAGAAATTTTTTAGTAAAGAAGGAGTAGTAGACTTTTCCTCAATAACAACAACAAAGGAATTTTTTAAGTAACTATATTTAAGATTTTGCAGTAGGCGCAAAGAAGACAGGTAAAAAGTGACGACAAGTGATTCTTAGTTACAGAGTTAAGAACGCAAGTGTTTTGACAAACACCAAAATGATGGAAAATTTGAATAGTGGAAAAGTCTTGGGGAAACGTCTGGACATGATACTTTAACCACATTGTACAGGAAGTTGTTCATCAGGTGTCTATTGCTGTGAATAGTTCTAGAACTCTGTGTAGTCAGAGAAGTCAGGGTATAAAAAGAGATTTTAAAATCATTGGTTTGTTAAGAAATTGTAAAATTCAGAACTGTCCTAAAAGTAATGTAGTTTATCTAAGTAGTTTATCTAAGTCAAAGGGTTATGGGAAAGGAAGTCATCAAGGACAATATGGAAGATGTGATTTGGAAGATATGGAAGATGTGATTTATAGAAGTAAATGTAGAGTTAAGATTTGACAGCTGCTGGTTAACCCCAATTCTGAATCCTGGCCCAAAGCTGAGGCTCTGACCAATAATATTTAAAGTTGTCCCTTGATGTTTATTTATAATGAAATTACTTTCTAAACTTGGATTTTTGGATGCCATTAGGTATGTTCACCAGATTCCCAGCAAACCTTCTGTTGTGCTTGAAAAATTGTCTTTTTTTGCATTGCGTATTTGACCTTATAAACGGTCAAAGAAGTAGAGTGACCATATAATTTATCACCCAAGTAAGCATCTTCTGAAAGTATAATAGGAGGTGCTGTTAATAACTGAAGTAGGATAACAGGTGTAAATGGACATTGTCCCGAGATAATCAGCTAATAGGATTTATGGATTAATAGGATTTACCCTACCTAAATGATGTTTTTGAATTTTTTTCTTATTATAAAATATTCTCAGAGCCTTAGGATAATGCTGATAACCACAACAGCATTTTTTTCTTACTTTCCTGAACTTGGCATTCTGACCGAGAACCTGCTTTTCATCCCTTAGTGACCATGTATACTAACTTAGGTTGCTGCTTTTGTTTTTTTAGCTTTGCATTGTCAGCACCAGTAATCTGGAAATGGCTGTTAAGGAGAGGGCTGCCTTAGAGACAAAAGTTTAAGTATTTTTAAAAGTCTTTGAGCCAGTTAAGTAAAACTGGATAGAATGTAGCCATCACTTGAACAGATAGATACTCCTGTAATAATAGGGGAGCCTGACTTCAAATATTGATCTGTGGTAGAGGGACATAAATGACATCCATATAAAAATATGGAAATATCTTCTTTTCTTGATTTATAAAGGCAATGCATTCTCAAAAAAAGAAGAAGAAAAAAACACAGAAGTGTAGAAAGTGAGTTTCCCCTAAAGTTTTATAAATCTCCCTCTAAAGTTTGATGTATGTAAGTATACAGTATATGCCAGAACATAAGATGTTCCTCCCTCCAAATTATATTTGAGTTCTTATACTTTTCGTATTATAAGTATTCTCTCAGTTTATTTTGCATAACCAAGCCTGCTTGGTGAAGACTCACTGATTTCTGATTTCATTTTGTTGCGGTTGGAGAAAGCACTTTGTATGATTTTACTTCTTTTAAAGTTGTTGAGACTTGTTTTATGACCTAACATTTGGTCTGTCTTAGAGAATGCCCCATGTATGTTTCAAAAGACTATTTTGCTGTTGGGTTGAGCATTGTGTATATGTTAGTTAGGTCAAATTGGTTGATAGTGTTGTACATGTCTTCCATATTCTTATTGATTTTCTGTTTTATTGTTGTATCAATTACTGAAAGATTAATATTAAAATCTCTAACTATAATTGTTGAACTCTTTACCATTTCATCAGATTTTGCTTCAGGTATTTTGGTGCTCTGTTAAGGTGCATATATATTTATATTTGTCATATTTTCCTGATACATTGACCCTGTTATCATTGTGAAATGTCCCTCTTTGTTTCCAGTAGTATCCCTTATTTTAAATTTTCATTAATATAGCCATTCCAGTACTCTGTTGTTACTGTGGTAAATCTTTTTCCATCCTTTACTTTCAACCTATTTGAATCTATGAATCTAAAGTGTGTCTCAGACACATGTAGAAATATATGAACAGCTTATAGATGAGTCTTGTTCTATTGAAGTCAGTCTGAAAACCTCTGCCTTTTTAAAAATTTAAGAAATTTTTATCTAATTGTATTTTTTATTGAGGTATAATTGACATTAACATCGTATTAGTTTCAGCTGTACAACGTAATGATTCAATATTTGTATATATTGTGAAATGATCACCACAGTAAGTCTAGTTAATATCCATTACCACACATAGTTACCAAAAATGTTACAACTTTTAAGATCTACTTTTTTAGCAACTTTCAGATACAGGATCCAGTATTATTAACTATAGTCACCATGTTGTACATTACCTCCCCATGACGTTTTTTGTTTGTTTATTGTACACTTACAATTAAAAAATTTTTTTTATTGAAATATAGTTGATTTACAATGTGTTAGTTTCAGGTGTACAGCATAGTGATTCAGTTATATGTGTATACGTGTGTGTGTGTGTGTGTATATACATATACTTCTCCATTATAGGTTATTACAAGATATTGAGTGTAGTTCTCTATGCTGTACAGTAGGTCCTTATTGGTTATGTATTTTATATAGACTTACTTATTTTATAACTAGAAGTTTGTACCTTTTGACCCCTTTCACCCTCTGCTTTTTGATCAGTGGTTAGTCTATTCACATTTTATGTAATAATTGATATGCTTGCATTTATGCCTGTCGTTGTGCTATTTGTTTACAATATGTCACATATCCGTTATTTTCCTTTACCTCCTTTCCTGCATTCTTTTGTGTTAAACAAATACTGTTTAGGATACAATTAGTATACAAATTTTACTTATTATAGTTATATAGTTAGTATTTGTATATTAGTATACAAATGTAGTATACAATTTTAATTTCTCTGTTATTTTTACGTATTTTTTGAGGGTTTTGTGTGTATGTGTGTGTTAGTTGCTCTGGGAAGTACAATATGCAGTTTTAACATATCACAATCTAATTAAGATTAATACTGAATTAATTCTGATAAAATATAGCAGAATTACTCCAATATAGCTCCGTTTTCTCCTACTTCCTTTTTACTGTCATCAAACGTGTTACATTAATATCTATGATAAACCTGAGAATATAGTATTATAATTATTGCTTTAAATAATCTTACTTTTTAAAAATGAAATGAAAAGAATAGAAAAAAAGTGTGTGTTTGTGTGTATTTTGTACACACCATTTTTTATATGCACCCACATATTTACCATTTCTGGTGTTTTTCTTTTCTTGCTGTGGATTTTAGTTACTGTCTGGTATTATTTACCTTTATCACAAAGAATGTGTTTTAGTATTTCTTCCTAACGTGTCTAGTAGCAACAGATCCTCTCTGTTTTTATCTGAGAATGTTTCCATTTCTCCTGCCTTTGTGAAAAATAGTTTCACAGGATATAGAATTCTTGCTTGATGTTTTTTTCTTGTTAGCACACTGAATATGTCACTCTGTTGCCTTCTGACCTTCATAGTTTCTGATGAGATGTACCTGTTAATTGTGTTCTCTTCTCCTACATGTGATGAGTCATTTTTCTCTGGAAGCTTTTCTCTTGAATATTCTCTCTTTATCCTTGGATTTTGGAAATTTCACTATGATGTGTCTAGGTTTGATACTCTTTATATTTATCCTATTTGGGGTTTATTGAGTTTCATGGGTTAGTAGCTTAATTTTTTAAATCAAATATGAGAGATTTTTAGCCATAATTTCTTCCAATTTCCTTTTCACCTTCTCTCTCTCCTTCCTTTGGGTCTCTCATTACAAATATGTTGGTGCACTTAACATCTTCCTACAGCTCTCTGAGGCTCCCTTCATTTTTCTTCAATCTTTTGTTCTCTGTGTTCTTTGGATTGGATAATTTCTGTTGATCTCTCTCTCTTTTTTTTTTTTTTTTTTGCAGTATGCGGGTCTCTCACTGTTGTGGCCTCTCCCGTTGTGGAGCACAGGCTCAGCGGCCATGGCTCACGGGCCCACCCAGCCGCTCCGCGGTATGTGGGATCTTCCCGGACCAGGGCACGAACCCGCGTCCCCTGCATTGGCAGGCGGACTCTCAACCACTGCGCCACCAGGGAAGCCCTGATCTCTCTTTAATAGATCAGAATCCAGACTTGCTACAATATATTATCTAAAATATTCCCTGATTCTTTTCTTCAGATCTTCTCTTTAACTCTAAAGTTTCTATTTGGTTCTTTTGTATAGTTTCTTGAAATTCCCTGTTGAGTCATTGTCTTTAATTCTCTGAACATATTTATAAAATCTACTTTTGAAGACTTTGCTAATGTATCATCTGTGTCAGTTTCTACTTACTGTACTTTTATCCTGAGTAAGAATCATGCTTTTTTATTTCATTACATATCTAGTAATTTTTGGTTGAAAACTAGATATTTTAGATAATATATTGTAGCAACTCTGTAATTTTTTTGAGAATTGTTTTTACTTTAGTAACTTCCTATGCAACCACTGATGTCTCTGCTCAGTTTTTTTTTACTCTTTTATTTATTTTTAAGCTTGCTTCCTAGGGAATGTTCCTGCGTCTGCATAACTTAGTGGCCAACCAGTGACTTAGGCAGAGATTGTACTCAAACATCTTAATCCAGAAAGGCCTCAGACTGATCTCTGTGTGGACTTGGGAAACACATACAAAGTTGCTGTCCGTTTTCAGGTCATCCTTAGCTTTTACTTTTTACCAGACTTTCTTAGGTCTTTCCCACCCAATCACATAGTTTTCCACTTAGGCAAGAATTTATGGAGAGTTTATTTCAGTCTTTTTATGGCTCTCTAGTTTCCAGGATCTCCCTGTTAAATTCCTAGCTATTCTGCCAGTCACCTCAGACAGGACTACCTCTTAGGCTTGCAGAGTTGTGGGGTTTTCTTATTCTTTCCTGATCGAGTTTGCCACTCTTAACTAGCACAGTCACAGGTTTTTACCCACTGGTCCACATCCTGTCTGCCCCTCTGGCAACAAACAACACTGTTTCCATGACCAACCATACACTAGAAAAACTCTTTTTACCAGCCAAGCTATTGGTGGTGGTAGAGTGTGAATAGCCTCTTGCAGAAAGGCCACTGAGTTCACTTGTCCTTAACTGAAGCTCTAGCAGTTTTTCAACAGTAATCATTTCTTAATTGTTTTCTGCATTTGGCCCATTTCTAGTACCCTGAAATGGTTGTCTTTTGACAATCTTGTACAGGTTTATACAAGTCTTTTGCAGAGAAGAATCACCAACCTCTTCACGCTGCCATAACTGGAGGTCCTTTTCTATATTTACATTTGTTTATTCAACTTTATTACTCGTATCTTCTGTATACCTGTTTACTTTTCCTTTAATTGGTCTGTCAAAGACTGAGAATGATATTTTTTTTAACTTTTTATTTTTTATTGGAGTATAGCTGATTAACAATTGTTGTGACAGTTTCAGATGCACAGCAAAGCAACCCAGCCATACATATACATGTATCCATTCTCCCTCAGACTCCCCTCCCATCCAGGCTGCCACATAACATTGAGCAGAGTTCCCTGTGCTATACAGTGGGTCCTTGTTGCTTATCCATTTTAAATATAGCCATGTGTACATGTCAATCCCAAACTCCCTAACTATCCCTTCCCTCCACCCTTCCCCCCTGGTAAACATAAGAGAATGATATTTTAGTCTTCTACAATTGAGTTTTTATCAGTTGATCCTTTTAAACAGTTTTGCATTGAATATTTGTATTTTATTTAAATGATATCATTGGAACTTTCCTGGCAGTCCAGTGGTTAAGACTCCACATTTCCAATGCAGGGGCACAGGTTCGATCCCTGGTTGGGGAACTAAGATCCCACATGGCACACACTATGGCCAAAAAAAATTAAAAAATAAATACTATTTTTGTGTGTATGAAATGTGTCACTTTGCCTAGTTTAATGCCTTAAATGCTACTGCTCTTATATTTTTCACTCATGTTGGATGTTTGCTTGGATTTTCCTTATGTTACTTCAGACTGGATTTAAATAGTGACACAAGAATTCATCTGTGTGAGGGATCCCCAAGACCACCTCCAGGTTTGGTTTGGTGATTCACTAGAAAGACTCAGAGTACTTGGCAGATAGTTGTACTCATGGCCATGGCTTATCTCAGAAAAGGATATAAAGCAAAATAAGCAAAGGGAAAAGTACATGGAGCCAAAGTCCAGAGGAAAACAGGTGCAAGCTTCCAAGAGTCCCTTCCCTGTAGTGTCACACAAAACTTGCATAATTCCTTCAGCAGCAAGTTGTAGCAACACTTGTGAAATGTTGTCTAGCAGGGAAACTCATTAGAAACTCAATGCCCAAGGTTTTTACAGGGGGCCGGTTACGTAGGCACCTTCTGCCCAACACATACAAGAATTGGAAAGCAGGTAACCACATTGTTTGCACAGTCTAGGCACAGTAAACCACTCTTTCTTAGTATGCGAACAATGGGAACACTCCCAAAATTCAAGTACCCAGAAGTCAACATTATAGGCAACCCTTTCTAAAGTTAGCAGTCTGAAACCTAGTAAATCTTTTCTGCATAGCACCCTTGTCTTTCTTTTCTTTTTTCTTTTTTTTTTCAGTTGAACTACTAGTGTTTCATTCATGAGTATAATGACCAAATTTGTTGACTTTTTTTTTTTTTTGGCAATTCGAGGTTTAAAGCAATGATATGATGTTAAAGTATTTTCCCCTTAGTTTAGTAGATATATGATTTCATTCATATGTCAAATTAGGGATCACCATTTATAGTTTTGTTTTCTGTTTCAAAAAATTTTTTTGTTGTTCCTTTAAGCCTAAAATAAAGTACATGCTTTTTTTGAAACTTTAATAGACAACAGTACTGTACTTTCTCCACTTTGAATTACATGCTTGGAGCAGTTTTGTATGTAACAGTTTTTTGTATCTCCTAAATATCATAATGCCTTTTTGTTTCTTTTTTCAGCACGATTACGTGGTGTTCATGATGGTCTGTTCACTGGACAGATAGATGCTGTGGATACTCTTAATGCTACTTATAGAGTAACTTTTGATAGGGCAGGGCTTGGAACTCATACTATCCCTGACTATGAAGTTCTTGTAAGTATTGTTTCATAATACACGTGTTTTATGCCTATTAAATATGTGTTGTAAAGTTTTCTTAGGGGTTGTATTTATGATAGAATCAGAATTTCACGTCACAGAGGAAGAGATCTTTAGGGGTTTCCAGCCCTGCTTACTAGACTCCTGGAGCAGAACTAAAGTCTTCCACATTTTCTAGAAGCTAGCATCTGTCTACCTAATTTAGTGTGACACAACTGATCACTCTTGACTAACTAATCTTAGGGAATAAGCTACACAACACTTTCATTTCAGCTCTTGGTATAGTCCTCTTGCAAAATGACTTTAAAAGTATGTTAACATCTTGCACTTCAAAAAAAAAAAAAATATATATATATATATATTTTTTTTTTTTTTTTTTGCGGTACACGGGCCTCTCACTGTTGTGGCCTCTCCCGCCGCAGAGCACAGGCTCCAGACACGCAGGCTCAGCGGCCATGGCTCACGGGCCCAGCCGCTCCGCAGCATGTGGGATCCTCCCGGACCGGGGCACGAACCCGTGTCCCCTGCATCGGCAGGTGGTTGAGAAACCACTGCGCCACCAGGGAAGCCCCTAAAATATATATTTTTATATGTTCCTATTTCATCCTCAGAGTATGCAGGGTGGTTGTTAATTACCCCCACTTTTTGCATGATGAAATTGAGACATAAGTATGTTAGGTAATTCATTCAAGGCTTTCAAGCTGGATTCTTGCCCTATTGAGACTGGAATCCACATCGTTTGAACTTCTGATATAGTCCATTAAACTACTGGACCATTATTTCATGATCATGCTTGATTTAGCAATGTCATGGAAATTATATACCTTTCTAATAAGTTAAAATATAAAGGATAAATATAACTCTAATAGTTTTTTTTTAATGAGTAATGAACTTTTTATAACAAAACTGTTTGCCTCTAAGCATTATGGAAATTAAATTGTTCACATTTAGCCTCCCCTTTTTCCATTTCTTTGTTATAAACTTGATTTTTAAGGGTTGTGAACTTACAATTAAAAATCAAAATTACTTTATTTCCTTAGTGCAAAAATAGAAGAATCTTTTTTTTCTGATCTATACTTCTTAAAAAACTGTGACTCTCTGCTTATTGTAAGGGTTTCCTTATCAAATGTACTTTTAGAGAGGAGTAGGAGAGAAAGGAAATTTGGACTAAGTGTAGAGCAAGGTATACCAGTCTTAGTTTTTTTCATTAAAGGAGGAAATCTTTAAACCTCCCATTTCAAAAAAGAAAAATTACTTTTCTGTTTCATTAATGTAATTTCCTTTATGAGATCACCCAAACATTTCTTCCTGGCCAGATAAGAATTGCCTTTAATTACAGTGGGTAATATTCAGAT
This sequence comes from Lagenorhynchus albirostris, assembly GCF_949774975.1. Taxonomy (NCBI): domain Eukaryota; kingdom Metazoa; phylum Chordata; class Mammalia; order Artiodactyla; family Delphinidae; genus Lagenorhynchus; species Lagenorhynchus albirostris. The sequence goes on along the minus strand of NC_083096.1, from coordinate 23,022,223 downwards.
AGTCTTTAACACAGAGACAACCAAGGGTGGCCATAGATCACTTTCCTTTCTTTCAATAGATCACTTTCTTCTGTTTTATGAATTCAACCTCTTAGTAACAGAGTAGTATCCATACTCTGACTTAAGTTCTAGCCCTTTGATCTTTGTAGGTTAATACATTTTATGATAAAATAGAACTGTTATAAAGCTAAAATGATTGGTAAAGTTCTTCAAGTTTTGGGGACTATTTTCTTTTCCCAAAGAGTAATGAGCCTCATGAGACGATGCCTATTGCTGCCTTTGGACAAAAACAGCGACCTTCTCGATTTTTTATGACTCCACCACGGTTACATTATACTCCTCCTCTCCAGTCACCAATTACGGTAAGTAATATTTTTTAGATGTCACCAGTAGTTTAAATGATTATTATGAATGTAAACTATGTTCTTATGAAATACACATCTATTACAATAACTTCAGGAGGTGCCCACATTATTTTGAGTTATCAGATATTAAATAAAAAGTTAATAAAGTAAATAAAAAGTTAATAAAGTAAATAAAATAGTTGCTTGAACTCTGGAAATATTTTCCTTTTTGTAGAATTTTTAATAGAATAGTAATTATAATAGAATTTGTTCTTTATTTAAGAATAAGATACTTCCTTCCTACTGTATAGCACAGAGAACTATATTCAATATCCTGTGATAAACCGTAATGGAAAAGAATATGAAAAAAAAAGTATATATATGCATAACTGAATCACTTTGCTGTACAGCAGAAATTAGTACAACATTGTAAATCAACTATACTTCAATACAATAATTTTTTTTAAAAAAAGGATACTTCTGGGACCTCCCTGGTGGCACAGTGGTTAAGAATCCACCTGCCAATGCAGGGGACGCAGGTTCGTTCCCTGGTCCAGGAAGGTCCCACACGCCACGGAGCACCTAAGCCCGTGCACCACAACTACTGAGCCTGTGCTCTAGAGCTGGCGAGCCACAACTACTGAGCGCGTATGCCACAACTTCTGAAGCCCGCGCACCTAGGGCCTGTGCTCCGCAGCAAGAGAAGCCACCACAATGAGAAGCCTGCACACCACAACGAAGAGCAACCCCCACTCGCCGCAACTAGAGAAGGCCTGCACGCAGCAACGAAGACCCAACACAGCCAAAAATAAATAAATTAATTAATTAGTTAAAAAAATAGATACTTCCTTTTGAAAAGTCAATGGTTAAATAATTCCCTTTTATTCCCACAGGATAATGACCCCTTATTAGGACAGTCACCTTGGAGAAGTAAAATTTCTGGCTCTGACACAGAAACGTTAGGTGGTTTTCCAGTAGAGTTCCTTATCCAAGTGGTAAGAATTGCTCTGCATATTTTGTTTATTTGTTAAAAAAAACTCAATGACTTTTGTGTTATTAAAGTTGAAAATTTTTCTAGGACCAAATATTTTTATACTTTTAAAAATCATTGTGTTAGTTTTAAGAACTCTGTTATTTTCCAGCAAGCTTGAAAATAAGTTATAATAGCAAAAAAAGACTTACAGATCTATTTTTGTTGGGCTTTTCTTGGGTTTGGTTCTTATTATTTTTCTGTGTTAAGGACTCTAACCTTCTAGTATATGCTCTGTGAAACTGAATGGTTAACTGTTCATAAATTGTATAAGTATAAAGGTTTTTATTTAGTAATCTCAGTGCATCCTGCCATTACCAGTCACCTCAGCAATTGTGATGTGTTGGCCAGCTCTCTGGTTAGGAGGAACTTTCTTTTCTGAGACTAGGAATAGCTTTTCATTTGCTAAGTACTTATTGATTAGGCACAAAGAAATCTAAGGCTAAATCGAAACAAGTATAGAATTATTATATAGAACAATTTTCTTGAATAGCCTGACTCTTAAGAATATAATGTGCTGTTGTTTTGAAAATTAGATTAAATAAATTATTTAGTTTGGTTTTTTATCAGTAATTTAATGTTTTATTTTCTTTTATTTAGTTTGAATCATAGTCTAATAATGTTTGATTTTTTTTGTTTGTTTGAAAAGAAAAACTACTTGGCTTGGGATAGAGTCTATAAATAAAAACGTTTATAGCGTAATCCATTAAAATATTCACAGTGTTACCTTTTACAATTAATGTTATTTTGAGTAAAAGTCTTGTCATTTGTGTGTATGTGTATAGCATTTTTTATTCCTTACTTGTATGTTGTTAATTATCCTTGGAATACAGAATTACACCTTTTAACTTCCAAAGGTAGATAAGATACTTTTATATGAAAAGTTAAAAATATGAAAAGAGCCAAGGCTTATCATTTTCACACATAGGACACTTCTGTTTTAAAGAAATTCTTTCTTTTAAATAGTGGAAGTAAAAACAGAGCCAATATGTCATATATGGGCAAGTGTGTGTAGGGGGAGATGGGGGGAAGAACCAGGGGTCAGGGAGTGGGAGAGAGGGGTTGGGGGGGAGAGAGAGAGAGAGAGAGAGAGAGAGAGAGAGAGAGAGAGAGAGAGAGAGAGAGAGATCCACTGATACACCAGCAGAGGGAGTCAGAGGCTAAATACTAGTACGCTACTTCTAAAGTATTGATGTTTTTATTGATGCTTAGATGTTTAATTGCAGTGCTTAATTTTAACTTCAAAATCTATGTGTAAAAGCCTAGTTAAAACACTACTTTCATTTTTTAAGCTATCTAGCTGATAAAAATAAAAGTCCTTTTATGTACTTGTCTTTTGTAATATGTGAAGTTTTATGAAACTCAGATTTGCTCTTGTTAAGCTGTGAGATATGTTTTTGTCTTTTTCTATTACTGTTTTCTTTCTTATAACAAAATAAACATCATCACTTTTTTGCAAGTTTTATAATTCATAGTTTACAATGAATTTTCTTAGTGAGGAAACTTTTTCTTTCCTGGGGTTAGGGATTTTGAGGAATCTAAAAGACTGATCCACTTCTTAGAGAGGACTCAGTTTTGAAAAGAATGAAAAGGAAACAGCGTGATTTTCTATCAAAAACAAGCAAGAAGGGACTTCCCTGGTGGCGCAGTGGTTAAGAGTCTGCCTGCCAATGCAGGGGACACGGGTTCGAGCCGTGATCCGGGAAGATCCCACATGCCGCGAAGCAGCTAAGCCCGTGTGCCACAACTACTGAGCCCGTGAGCCACAATTACTGAAGCCTGAGCACCTAGAGCCTGTGCTCCACAACAAAGAAGCTACCACAATGAGAAGCCCACGCACTGCAACAATGAGTAGCCCCGCTCACCACAACTAGAGAAAGCCCGCGCACAGCAACGAAGACCCAAGGCAGCCAGAAATTAATTAATTAATTAATTTTTAAAAAAAGAAGAAACAGAACTGAAAATGGGAGAGAGACTGTTGCCTTCACCCCATCTTTTATTGCTTCTGACTCTGAAGAATCACACAAATTTCCATAAAACCCCAACAACTAGAGACAGGGCACCAGTCCAGAGCTCTGGAGATACTAATGAGGGTCTGTGTGAATAAGTATGTAACATATCTCACCAGGCTCTCCCTCTGCCTGTATCAACTTAGGTCAAGTTTTTAGATTTTTTTTAATTATCAAAAGTTTAATGCATATAAAATCAGACAGGGGACTTCCCTGGTGGCACAGTGGTTAAGAATCCACCTGTCAATGCAGGGTTCACGGGCTCGAGCCCTGGTCCAGGAAGATCCCACATGCCACAGAGCAGCTAAGCCCGTGCACCACAACTACTGAGCCTGTGCTCTAGAGCCCGTGAGCCACATCTACTGAGCCCACGTGCCACAACTACTGAAGCCCGTGCACCTAGAGCCCGTGCTCCACAACTAGAGAAGCCACCGCAATGAGAAGCCTGTGCACCGCAACGAAGAGCAACCCCCACTCGCCACAGCTAGAGAAAGCCCGTGTGTAACAACAAAGACCCAACACAGAAATAAATAAAATTAATTAATTAGAAAAGAAAAAAGCAGACAGTTGTATAATGCACCTCTAGGTACCCATTATCTAGCTATAACAGTTATCAACAACTCCTGGCCAGTTCAGTTTCAGCTATACTCCCACCCACATTCTCTGTTTTGAGAAATCAGACGTCATATCATTTATCTGTAAATATTTCGTTATATACCTTTAAGTGGTAAGGGCCCTTTTTTTTTAAGAGACATAACTATATTATCATTATTACATCTAAAAAGTTAACAAAAAAGTCTTAATATCGTCACATATCCAGTCAGCATTCCAGTTCTCCAGTTGTCTCTTAAATGTTGACTGTACTTTTTCCCCATTAACTTATTTGTTGAAGAAACTAGATTATTTGTCCATAGAGTCTCCCACAGTCTGGATTTTGCTGACTGAATCCTTGTGATAACATCCAACATATTCTTTTGTCTTTTATATTTCATGTAAATTGCTCATTGAATATAAAGGTTTGATTTGATTTGGGTTTTTTATTTGATTGGTGTACTTGTTTTTATGTGACTACTTTTATGTGTGGTTTTGTGTTCTAATAGGATACCCATATTATTTTATCTCTTTTTTTATATAATGTTGGCTGGTACTAATTATCACTGCATAGGTCAATTCATTCATTAGGATTGCAAAATGGTGCTATTCTTGTTCTTTGTTTAGTAGCTGAAATAGTTCTATAAGGAAAAACTTCCCCTAATCTATTATTTGGTTACCTAATGGCATATAGTTTGTATAGTATAGGCAGGATAAATACTTGACTCTTTGTCTTTGTTTCCAGTTTATGAGTATGGTCACTAGTATTCTCCAACAATGGTTAATTTTGTTTAAGTATCAGTCTGAACTCATGGATTTTAATGTATTTGTGCTTCAGTTAACTGTAGTTATTATTATGATTGGTCCACACATTGTTCCGTATTGGACCAGTGAAAGCTTATTCAGGTTGACTCCTTAATCGTTTTGACATATCCTGGTTACAGTGGATTTTAAAATATCTTCTTCTCAGCCAGTCTGACTTATAAAATAGTGTCTGTGCTATATTTATATTGAAACACTAAAATCTGCTAAAATATCTTGGTGAAAACTTAGAAATTTGACATCTACATGATATACTTAAGTGCCTGTGTTTATTCCAAAACATCTCTTCTTCATTGTCTATAGACCAGATTATCAAAAATTCTCATGATTAAAAAGGAACATATCAAGAAATTAAGGGAAATGAACACAGAAGCAGAAAAACTGGTAAGGATATTTTTTTTTCTTTGTCTCATTTTAAAATGGTGGGCAGCTTCTATATCTAAAGATTTTAAAATATTTTGTGGAAGAAAACCTTGAGATAAATGTTACTTTTAAATCCTGATTTGCTCTCGCTATCTCTTGTTATACTGAACATATACGCTAAGTAAATTAGCAATGCAATATAGTTCATTATCCCAGACCTCCTTATGCCATTGAATAGGATTAATGGATATATATTAGGTTCTTTGACAGTTTGCGTGAGTGTAGAATTCCTAGCATTGGTGCCTCTGACTAAGGAAGTCATATTAGCAGAGGTTATTAAAAGTGATTCAGGATAAATAAATCAGGAAATACATAGGCTGGTATCTTCAGGTTATCTTGATGGAGCTTATATCCTATTTTATTAATCTAATGAGAACAAAAATATGAGTCAATTTTATGCATAGGAGAGAATTATCAGAGTTTCTTAAAATGTAGAAAATACTAAGGAAGTTTTTTAATTGTATTGAAAGTCATAACTTGCTTGTGGATTTATAGGATGGTGAGTAGATTTTATCTCAAGTACCATCTCCAATTGATAGAAAATGGTTGCAAGGATGTATGAAAGTAAGAGAGAGCTCAGTGATTGGGCTTGGGGGCCAAAGGCTGTAGCTAATTACCAATGTCTGTCATGAATGCAGGAATAGGGAGTTGTCGTAACATTAGTCATCTCTTGTATGGAATGGTGTGAGGGGTAGGTGTGGGTAAATAGCTGGACAAGTAGTTACCTAACTGAATGAGGAACAATCCTTTTAGGATTATGGAATTTTTTAATCTGAACATGACTTTGAATTATCTAATTTGAACCCATCATTTTTATGGAATTGAAAACTGAAGACCAAAGATATCAAGGGATTTTGGACTAAGATTATGCTGCTATTTAGTGGTACAGGTACCAGAACAGGCTTCGTAGTTCCAGTTTAACTCATTTAGGCATGATATAAAATTAGTATTGTCAGATACACAGGCTATCAAAGATTGAAAAAAAATAGCCGTAACATATTGCCATTATATATTCTAAATGTAAAAATATTATGTGTTTGCTTCTTTCCTACTGGACTCTAATTCTTATCTTGGTTTCCATCAGTTCTACTTCTACCCTTTATTCTATGCCTTTTCAATGCTCCCCCACTACATTTCCTCTGATCATTTTATCATCTCTTCCACCTTGATGCATAATCCAATTATTTAACTTTCATATCACTAGCTAGGACTTTTCCCTGTATCTAGGTTTCACACCTTAAAGTACTGGACTTGCCTTAGCCTAGTTAGCGTTACGTACTTTTTAAAAAAGGCCTGTTTTGATGTTGGTTTGACTTCTTGGTATGTGGGATCTCTGTAGAAATCTAACTGGCTTGATAGGCTGTATAATTTATTTATGCTTAGAAATAATTACCATTATAAAAATTGAAATACTGTAAAACTAGTATATGATATAAATGTTTTTATGCTTAGCATATGGATTTCTTCTTCTATGCATATACTTTCATATGTTTTGTTTTTTGAAGTACAGTTGATTTACAGTTTTGTCTTAGTTTCAGGTATACAGCATATTGATTTAGTATTTTTGTCAGATTGTATTCCGTTATAGGTTATTACAAGATACTGGGCATAATTCCCAGTGCTATACAGTGTATTCTTGTTGCTTATCTACTTTTTATATGATAATTTGTATCTGTTAATCCCATGTCGCTAATTTATCCCTTCCTGCTTTCCTCTCCCCTTTGGTAACCCCTAGTTTGTTTTCTATATCTGTGAGTCTATTTCTGTTTTGCATACACATTCATTTGTATTGCATTTTAGCTTCCACATATAAGTGATATTATACAGTATTTGTCTTCCTCTGTCTGACTTATTTCACTAAGCATAACATTCTCTAGGTCCATCCATGTTTCTGCAAATGGCTTTTTTTCATTGTTTTTTATGACCAACTAATACTCCATTTGTGGAGTATTTACATGCCCACCAATTTACATGCCCACCAACAGTGTATGAGGGTTCCCTTTTCTCCACATCCTCTCTAACATTTGTCTTTTGTAGACTTTTTGATGATAACTATTCTGACCGGTGTGATGTGATACCTCATTGTGGTTTTGATTTGCATTTCTCTAATAATTAGTGATGTTGAGCATCTTTTCACGTGCCTGTTAGCCAACTGCATGTCTTCTTTGGGAAAATGTCTATTCAGATCCTATGCCCACTTTTGGATTGAACTGTTTGCTTGTTTTTTTTTGATACTGAGTTGTATGAGCTGTTCATATATTTTGGATATGAACCCCTTGTCAGCCGCATCATTTGCCAATATTTTCTTTCATTCCATAGTTCGTCTTTTTCTTTTGTCAGTGGTTTCTTTTGCTATGCAAATCTTTAAGTTTAATTAGGCCCCATTTGTTTATTTTTGCTCTTATTTCTTTCACCTTAGGAGGCTGATCTAAGAAAATATTGCTACAATTTCTGTCAAAGAGTGCTCTGCCTCTGTTCTCTTCTAGGAGTGTTATGGTTTTGGGGCTTACATTTAAACTGTTTTGAGGGTTTGTTTTGTTTTGTTTTGTTTTTGTGTATATGGTGTGAAAGGGAATGTTCTACTCTTACTGTTTTACATGTGGCTGTCCATTTTCCTAGCACTACTTGTTGAAGACACTGTCATTTCTCCATTGTATAGGCTTACCTCTTTTGTCGTAGATTAATTTATCGCAGGTGCTTGGGTTTATTTCTGGACTGTATTCTGTTCCGTTGATCTATGTGTCTATTTTTGTGCCAATACCATGCAGTTCTGCTTACTATAGTTTAGTATAGTGTGACATCTGGGAGGGTTATACATCCAGCTTTGTTCCTTTTTCTCAGGATTGCTCTGGCAATTAAGGGTCTTTTGTGACTTCATATAAATTTTAGGATAATTTGTTCTAGTTCTGTGAAAAATGTCCTGGGTATTTTGATAGGGATTGCATTAAATCTATAGATTGATTTGGCTAATATGTCCATTTTAATAATGTTAATTCTTCCAACCCAGTAGCACGGAATATTTTTCCATTTCTTCGAATCATCTTCCTCAATGTTTTATAGTTTTCAGAGTATAGGTCTTTCACCTCCTTGGTGAAGTTTATTCCTAGAGTTTGTTTGTTTGTTTTTGGTGCAATTTTAAACAGGATTGTTTTTTACTTTCTGATATTTCATTATTAGTATATAGAACCGCAGCATATTTCTGTATATTAGTCTTGTATCCTGTAGCCTTTCTGAATTCATCTATTAGTTCTAATAGTTTTTGGGCCTAGACTTTAGGGTTCTCTATAGAGTATCATGTCATCTGCAGATAATGACAGTTTTAGCTCTTCACTTGCAATTTGTGTACCTTTTATTTCTTTTTGTTTTTGATTGCTGTGTCTAGGACTTCCAGTACTATTTCCTGAATTTAGCGGGAAGGCTTTCAGCATTTCACTTTTGAGTATTATGTTGGCTGTGGGTTTGTCATATATGTTGAGATTTGTTCCCTCTATATCCACTTTGATGAACATTTTTATCATGAATGGATGTTGAATTTCTCAAATGCATTTTCTGCGTCTGTTGAGATAATCATGTGATTTTCATTTTTTGTTTGTTTAAGTGGTATGTCACATTGGCTAATTTGCGTATGTTGAACCATACTTGTGACCCTGGGATAAATCCAACTTGATCATGGTGTATGATCCATTTTATGCATCATTGGATTAGGTTTGCTTATATTTTGTTGAGGATTTTTGCATCTCTATCAAACAAAGATATTGGCCTGTAATTTTCCTTTTTTGTAGAGTCTTTGTGTGATTTTGGTATCAGGGTAATGGTGGGGCCTCCTAAAATGAATTTGGGAGCGTTCCCCCCTCTTCAGATTTTTGGAATAGTTTGAGAAGGATAGGTATAAGTTCGTTCTTCTTTACATGTTTGGTTGTCTGGTCCTGGACTTTTGTTTGCTGGGAGTATTTTAATTGTAGATTCAATTTCACTCCTAGTGATTAGTCTTCAAATTATCTGTTTCTTCTTGACTCAGTCTTGGCAAGCTGTATCTTTCTAGAAATTTGTCTGTGTCATCTAGGTTATCCAGTTTGTTGGCATATAACTATTCATAGTATTCTCTGTCATTTTGTTTGTTTGTTTCTCTGTAGTATTGTGTTTATTTGGGTCCTCTCTCTTTTCTTCTTAGTGAGAGCCTGGCTAAAGTTTATCAATTTTATTTGTCTTTATAAATAACCAGGTCTTGGTTTCATTGATATTCTCTGTTGATTTTTTGGTCTCTATTTTATTTATTCTCTCTGATCTTTTTTATTTCCTTCCTTCTGCTGACTTTGGACTTTGTTTTTCTTTTTCTAATTCTTTTAGGTGGTATGTTAAGTTGTTTATTTGAGATTTTTCTTATTCTTGAGGAAGGCCTATATCACTATGAACTTCTCTCTGAGAACTATTTTTGCTGTATCCCATAGATTTTGGAAAACTGTGTTTTCATCTTCATTTGTCCTGAGGTATTTTCTAATTTCCTTTTTGATTTCATCATTGACCCTTTTTTTTTTTTAGTAGCATATTGTTTAGTCTCAGTGTGTTTGTTCTTTCCTGGTTTTTTTTCTGTAGTTCATTTATAGTTTCATACTGTTGTGCTTGGGAGAAATGCTTGATATAATTTCTATCCTCTTACATTTCTTGAGACTTGTTTTGTGACCTAGTATGTGATCTATCCTGGAGAACGTTCCATGTGCCCTTGAAAAGAATGTATATGTATTCTGCTATTTTTGGATGTTATTTCCTGTAGCTATCAATTAAGTCCAACTGGTCTAATGTGTCAATTAAGACTACTGTTTGCCTGTTGATTTTCTGTCTGGATTATCTGTCCATCGATGTAAATGGGGTGTTAAAGTCCTCTACTGTTATTATATTTTTGTCAATTTCTCCCTTTATGTCTGTTAATATTTGCTTTATATATTTAGATGCGCCTATATTAGGTGCATGTATGTTCACAAATGTTATATCCTGTCTTGTTTTGATCCCTTTATCATTATATAATGCCCTTTGCTACCTTTTGTTATAACCTTTGAAAGTCTATTTTGTCTGGTATGAGTATTGCTACCCCTGCTTTCTTGTCATTTTTGTTTGCATGAAATATTTTTTTATCCAATCACTTTCAGTCTGTATGTGTCTTTTACCCTGAAGTGAGTTTATTAGGCAGTTTATTGAAGGGTTTTGTTTTTTTAATCCAGTCAGCCATGCTGTCTTTTGGAGAGTTTAGTCCATTGGCATTTAAAGTAATTATTGATATGTACTCATTGCCATTTTAATCCTTGTTTTCCAATTGTTTTTGTAGTTCTTCTTCATTCATTTCTTCTTTTTGTTTCTTCTGTACTGGTTTGATGATTTTCTTTTTTAGTATGCTTGAGTTCCTTTCTTTTTGGTTTTTGTGTATCTACTGTAGGTTTTTGATTTGTAGTTACAATGGGGTTCATATATGTTGACCTATAATTATGTCTACTTGCTTTAAACTGATAAACATTTAAGTTCAAACACATTCTGAAAAGTTCTACAGTTTTCACTCCCCTCCTTCATATATATATATATATATATATATATATATATATATATAAAATATATGTCATATATATAATATATAAATACATATTTTTTCCCACACACACACACACTGCACGGGTTGTGGGATCTTAGTACCCTGACCAGGGATCAAACCTGGGGCCCTGGCAGTGACAGCACTGAGTCCTAACCACTGGACCACCAGGGAATTCCCCTTCATATGTTGTTTTTTGATGTCATATTTTACATTCATGCTTATCCCTTTACTGTTTATTGTAGTTATAGTTGCTTTTATAATTTCTTTTTTTTTAATCTAGATACTGTCTTATTTAAGTGATCTTCAATCCTTACTATTTGCCTTTTCTATTGGGATTTCCCCTTTCCTATAGACTGTTAACTTCTTTTCCATTTAGAGAAGACCCTCCAACATTTCTGTTAGGCTAGGTTTAGTAACGGTGAATTCTTTTAGTTTTTGCTTGTCTGAGAAGTTCTTTATCTCTCCTTCTATTCTAAATGATAATCTTGCTGGGTAGAGTATCCTAGGTTGCAGGTTTTTCCCTGTTAGGACTTTGAATATGTCATGCCACTCCCTTCTGGCCTTCAGAATTTCTGCAGAGAAATCAGTTGATAGGCTTTTAGACATTCCCTTATATATGACTCTGTTTTTCTCTTGCTGCCTTTAGAATTTTCTATTTATCTTTAACTTTTGCCATTTTAATTATGATATGTTTTGGTGTGGGTCTGTTTGGATTCACCTCGTTTGGGGCCCTATGTGCTTCCTGTACCTGGATATCTGTTTACTTCTTTAGATTTGGGAAATTTCCAGCCGTAATTTCTTTAAATACAGTTTCTCTCTATCTTCTCCTTCTGAAAACCCCATAATGTGAATGTTGGCACGTTTTATATTATCCCAAAGATCTCACATGTTGCTTTTGTTTTTTTTGTTGTTTGTTTGTTTGTTTTTTGGTTTGTTTATTTTCATTTGTCTTTCTGTCTGCTGTTCTGATTGGGTGATTTCCATTATTCTGTCTTCCAGATCACTTATGTGTTCTTCTGTCATTTAGTCTGCTATTCATTGCTTCTAGAGTGCTTTTATCTCAGGAATTGAATGACCTATTTTTGATTGGGTCTTATTTATAGTTTCTAGTTCCTTGTTAAAATGATCTGTGCTTATAGATCATTTCTCTTAATTCAGTTAGCATTTTTATTACCAAATTTTTTTTTTTTTGGCCACACCACGCAAACTAAGATCCCATTCTTGCAGGATCTTAGTTCCCTTACCAGGGATCGAACCTGGGCCCCTGGCAGTGAGAACGCCAAGTCCTAACCACTGGACCGCCAGGGAATTCCCATATTACCAAATTGTTTAGTTCATTGTCTGATAGACTGATTATCTCTGTTTCATTATTTTTTTTCAGGGGTTTTCTCTTGCTTTTTCAATTGAGAGTAGTTCCTTTGCCTTTTCATTTTACTTTCTCTGTCTCTGTGAATTTGGGTGAAACGGTTATCTGTTGTGGTCTTGAAGGGGTGTTTTTACGTGGGAGTGTCCCTTTGTAGACTGCATGTGCCCAGTGTCTTTGGTTTGAAGGCTAAATTTTATGTGGATGACAGCCACATCTTTCCTGAGGGTGTACTGGCCACTGTCACCTTGATAGGAAGTGTGACTGCTGTTGGAGGAGCTAAAGCCTGCGCGCAGAGTGCGAGGCAGAACTTCCTCCCTGCTCAGTGGCCATTGCCACCCTGACAGGTCAGAGTCTGTTTCCGAGTTGCTTTGAAAATTATTTTCTAACAAAAATGAAATTATATATTAACTTATCTCAGTCTCTTAAAATTTCTGTATTATACCATAATTTAAATAATATATTAATTGATATTTAAGTTATTTCCATGATTATACTAAAATACTGCTACAGTAAATGTCCTTGTCTGTATAGTTTTGTGCATTTGTTTGTGTCCATTTGTAAGATAAATTCATGGAGTCAGATCTACCCACCACCAGTCCCTCCCATCAGGAAACTTGCACAAGCCTCTTAGATAGCCTCATCCACCAGAGGGCAGAGAGCAGAAGCAAGAAGAACTACAGTCCTGCAGCCTGTGGAACAAAAACCACATTCACAGAAAGATAGACAAGATGAAAAGGCAGAGGGCTATGTACCAGATGAAGGAACAAGATAAAACCCCAGAAAAACAACTCAATGAAGTGGAGATAGGCAACCTTCCAGAAAAAGAATTCAGAATAATGATAGTGAAGAGGATCCAGGACCTCGGAAAAAGAATGGAGGCAAAGATAGAGAAGATGCAAGAAATGTTTAACGAAGACCTGGAAGAATTAAAGAACAAACAAACAGAGATGAACAATACAATAACTGAAATGAAAACTACACTAGAAGGAATCAACAGCAGAATAACTGAGGCAGAAGAACGGATAAGTGACCTGGAAGACAGAATGGTGGAATTCACTGCTGCAGAACAGAATAAAGAATAAAGAATGAAGAGAAATGAAGACAGCCTAAGAGACCTCTGGGACAACATTAAATGCACCAACATTTGCATTATAGGGGTCCCAGAAGGAGAAGAGAGAGAGAAAGGACCAGAGAAAATACTTGAAGAGATTATAGTCAAAAACTTCCCTAACAAGGGAAAAGAAATAGCCACCGAAGTCCGGGAAGTACAGAGAGTCCCATACAGGATAAACCCAAGGAGAAACACACCGAGACACATAGTAATCAAATTGGCAAAAGTTAAAGACAAAGAAAAATTATGGAAAGCAGCAAGGGAAAAATGACAAATAACCTACAAGGGAACACCCATAAGGTTAACAGCTGCTTTCTCAGCAGAAACTCTACGAGCCAGAAGGGAGTGGCATGATATACTTAAAGTAATGAAAAGGAAAAACCTACAACCAAGATTACTCTACCATGCAAGGATCTCATTCAGATTCGATGGAGAAATCTAAAGCTTTACAGACAAGCAAAAGCTAAGAGGATTCAGCACCACCAAACCAGCTCTACAACAAATGCTAAAGGAACTTCTCTAAGTGGGAAACACAAGAGAAGAAAAGGACCTACAAAAACCAACCCAAAACAATTAAGAAAATGGTCATAGGAACATACATATGTATAATTATCTCAAACATGAATGGATTAAATGCTCCAACCAAAAGACACAGGCTTGCTGAATGGATACAAAAACAAGACCCATATATATGCTATGTACAAGAGACCCACTTCAGACCTAGGCACACATACAAACTGAAAGTGAGGGGATGGAAAAAGATATTCCATGCAAATGGAAATCAAAAGAAAGCTGGAGTAGCAATACTCATATCAGATAAAATAGACTTTAAAATAAAGAATGTTACAAGAGACAAGGAAGGACACTACATAATGATCAAGGGATCAATCCAAGAAGAAGATATAACAATTATAAATATATATGCACACAACATAGGAGCACCTCAATACATAAGGCAACTGCTAACAGCTGTAAAAGAGGCAATCGACAGTAACACAATAATAGTGGGAGACTTTAACACCTCACTTAACACCAATGGACAGATCATCCAAAATGAAAATAAATAAGGAAACAGAAGCTTTAAGTGACACAATAGACCAGATAGATTTAATTGATATTTATAGGACATTCCATCCAAAGACAGCAGATTACACTTTCTTCTCAAGTGCGCACAGAGCATTCTCCAGGATAGATCACATCTTGGGTCACAAATCAAGCCTCAGTAAATTTAAGAAAATTGAAATCATATCAAGCATCTTTTCTGACCACAACGCTATGAGATTAGAAATCAATTACAGGGGAAAAAAACGTAAAAAACACAAACACATGGAGGATAAACAATATGTTACTAAATAACCAAGAGATCACTGGAGAAATCAAAGAGGAAATCAAAGAATACCTAGAGACAAATGACAATGAAAACACGATGATCCAAAGCCTATGGGATGCAGCAAAAGCAGTTCTAAGAGGGAAGTTTATAGCTATACAAGCCTACCTCAAGAAACAAGAAAAATCTCAAATAAACAATCTAACCTTACACCTAAAGGAACTAGAGAAAGAAGACCAAACAAAACCCAAAGTTAGCAGAAGGAAAGAAATCATAAAGATCAGAGCAGAAATAAACGAAACAGAAACAAAGAAAACAATAGTAAAGATCAGTAAAACTAAAAGCTGGTTCTTTGAGAAGATGAACAAAATTGATAAACCATTAGCCAGACTCATCAAGAAAAAGAGGGAGAGGACTCAAATCAATAAAATTAGAAATGAAAAAGGAGAAGTTACAACAGACACTGCAGAAATACAAAGCATCCTAAGATATTACTGCAAGCAACTCTATGACAATAAAATGGGCAACCTGGAAGAAATGGACAAATTTTTAGAAAGGTATAACCTTCCAAGACTGAACCAGGAAGAAATAGAAAATATGAACAGACCAATTACAAGTAATGAAATTGAAACTGTGATTAAAAATCTTCCAACAAACAAAAGTCCAGGACCAGATGGCTTCACAGGTGAATTCTATCAAACATTTAGAAAAGAGCTAACACCCATCCTTCTCAAACTCTTCCAAAAAATTGCAGAGGAAGGAACACTCCCAAACTCATTCTGTGAGGCCACCATCACCCTGATACCAAAACCAGACCAAGATACTACAAAAAAAGAAAATTACAGACCAATATCACTGATGAATATAGATGCAAAAATCCTCAACAAAATACTAGCAAACAGAATCAAACAACACATTAAAAGGTTGATACACCACGATCAAGTGGGATTTATCCCAGGGATGCAAGGATTCTTCAATATATGGAAATCAATCAATGTGCACCATATTAACAAACTGAAGAAAAACCATATGATCATCTCAATAGATGCAGAAAAGGCTTTTGACAAAATTCAACACCCATTTATGCTAAAAACTCTCCAGAAAGTGGGCATAGAGGGCACCTACCTCAACATAATAAAGGCTGTATACAACAAACCCACAGCAAACATCATTCTCAGTAGTGAAAAACTGAAAGCATTTCCTCTAAGATCAGGAACAAGGCAAGGATGTCCACTCTCACCACTATTATTCAACATAGTTTTGGAAGTCCCAGCCACGGCAATCAGAGAAGAAAAAGAAATAAAAGGAATACAAATTGGAAAAGAAGAAGTAAAACTATCACTGTTTGCAGATGACATGATACTATACATAGAGAATCCTAAAAATGCCACCAGAAAGCTACTAGAGCTAATCAATGAATTTGGTGAAGCTGCAGGATACAAAATTAATGCACAGAAATCTCTTGCATTCCTATACACTAATGATGAAAAATCTGAAAGAGAAATTAAGGCAACACTCCCATTTACCACTGCAACAAAAAGTATAAAATACCTAGGAAAAAACCTACCTAGGGAGACAAAAGACCTGTATGCAGAAAGCTATAAGACACTGATGAAAGAAATTAAAAATGATGCCAACAGATGGAGAGATATACCATGTTCTTGGATTGGAAGAATCAATATTGTGAAAATGACTCTACTACCCAAAGCAATCTACAGATTCGATGCAATCCCTATCAAATTACCAATGGCATTTTTTACGGAACTACAACAAAAAATCTTAAAATTTGTATGGAGACACAGAATACCCCAAATAGCCAAAGCAGTCTTCAGGGGAAAAAACGGAGCTGGAGGAATCAGACTCCCTGGCTTCAGACTATACTACAAAGCTACAGTAATCGAGACAATATGGTACTGGCACAAAAACAGAAATATAGATCAATGGAACAAGATAGAAAGCCCAGAGATAAACCCACACCCCTATGGTCAACTAATCTATGAGAAAGGAGTCAAGGGACTACAGTGGAGAAGAGACAGTCTCTTCAATAAGTGGTGCTGGGAAAAGTGGACGGCTACACGTAAAAGAATGAAATTAGAATGCTCCCTAACACCATACACAAAAGTAAACTCAAAATGGATTAGAGACCTAAATGTAAGACCAGACACTATAAAACTCTTAGAGGAAAACATAGGAAGAGCACTCTTTGACATAAATCACAGCAAGATCTTTTTTGATCCACCTCCTAGAGTAATGGAAATAAAAACAAAAATAAACAAATGGGACCTAATGAAACTTAAACGGTTTTGTCACAGCAAAGGAAACCATAAACAAGACCAAAAGACAACCCTCAGAATGGGAGAAAATATTTGCAAACGAATCAACGGACAAAGGATTAATCCCCAAAATATATAAACAGCTCATGCATCTCAATATTAAAAAAACAACCCAATCCAAAAATGGGCAGAAGACCTAAATAGACATTTCTCCAAAGAAGACATACAGATGGCCACGAAGCCCATGAAAAGCTGCTCAACATCACTAATTATTAGAGAAATGCAAGTCAAAACTACAATGAGGTATCACCTCACACCAGTTAGAATGGGCATCATCAGAAAATCTACAAACAACAAATGCTGGAGAGGGTGTGGAGAAAAGGGAACCCTCTTGCACTGTTGGTGGGAATGTAAATTGATACAGCCACTATGGAGAACAGTATGGAGGTTCCTTAAAGAACTAAAAATAGAATTATCATATGATCCAGCAATCCCACTACTGGACATATACCCAGAGAAAACCATAATTCAAAAAGACACATGCATCTCAATGTTCATTGCAGCACTATTTACTATAGCCAGGTCATGGAAGCAACCTAAATGCCCATTGACAGATGAATGGATAAAGAAGGTGTGGTATGTATTTACAATGGAATATTACTCAGCCATAAAAAGGAATGAAATTGGGTCATTGTTCAGATGTGGGTGGATGTAGAGACTGTCATACAGAGTGAAGTAAGTCAGAAAGAGAAAAACAAATATCGTATATTAATGCATATATGTGGAACCTAGAAAAATGGTACAGATGAAACAGTTTGCAGGGCAGAAATTGAGACACAGATGTAGAGAACAAATGTATGGACACCAAGGGGGGAAAGCAGCGGGTTGGTGGTGGTGGTGATGTGATGAATTGGGTGATTGGGATTGACATATATACACTGATATGTATAAAATTGATGACTAATAAGAACCTGCTCTATAAAAAAATAAAATAAAAATTAAAAAAATAGATAAATTCTTAGAAAGTACAATGGCAGGGTCAAAATGTATGAGCATTTTAAAGATTTAATTGTACTTCTGATTTAGGATGGTAGACTGAACATGTGTTTTCTTCCTATCCCTTACAATTCCATGCAAAATAAGAAGTACAAAAAAAAGTAGATAGAATACATGGAAACAGACTGCTTAACAATGTCTGAAAGATTTTTAAAATTTTTCTTATATGTTGTTGGATGAAATAAAAACCTTGGCTAAAAGAGTCTGCATGTTGGAACCCTGAAGAGACTCCAGGCCAATAGTTGCAAATATGATAGAGGAATTCAAAAGTGAGATGCAGTACTTTAAAATGAATTCATTCCATTTCTGTTTCCACATTCCCCTCTTCATCCCAATGACACAATGTAAATGTGGTATTTACCCAAGTTAAAGGGAGAGAAAGTAACAGACACTTCTCTAAAGAATTTCAACATACTGCTTGGGAAAAGTTAATGCTGCTTCTGCTTTTGATAATGGTAGACTAGGTAATTTGGGTTAGTCTTCCTAATCCAGATAGTTCAGAATAGCTATTTTCTCTGTAATAAAATATGAAAATAAGCTGTTTGAAGAAACTGGAGCATTAATAAGGTATTAAAGAATTATAGGGATAGAATCTAGGAAAAGAAGTAAACTCAGAAGGGGGGACCTGTCATTTAGGATTCCTTTTTCCTTAGGGGCTTCTTGCAAGTTGCAGAAAAGGTGGCTGAGAAACTGAGTGGTGTTCTCAAAAGTCTTACAAGGGTGGGGAGGACAAAAATTAGAGTCCAGAGAACTAGCAAGGGTTGAGGGAAGCTGGTGAACCTTCCATGTTCTGGGTTGGAACCCCAAAAGTTTACACTGGCCCAGCTTCAAATAATCTTACCTTTGAAATTGAATTAAGATGATTATGGAACACTAGGACCCCAAGCAGCCCACTAGAAGTAAATATAAATCCTCTTAGAGGAATATAATATCATACTAGACCTGAAATTATTTCTACAGTTTTTAACATACAGTGTCTAATGCTCAATTTTAAATCCCAGACACAATAGCAGACAAGATAACCCTAACAAAAATCAAAAGAAAATATGAACAGTGGGCAAATTACAGAGATTGGTATTTTTAGACATAGATTTTAAATGCTTGTTCTGTTTAAAGAGATGAGACAAAAATGGAGAATTTTAGAAGAGAACTGGAAACAGCAACAACAAAAAGGACCAAATGAAACTCTAGATATAAACTACAATAATCAAAATTAAGAACTCAGTTGGGGCTTCCCTGGTGGCACAGTGGTTGAGAATCTGCCTGCTAATGCAGTGGACACGGGTTCGAGCCCTGGTCTGGGAGGATCCCACATGCCGTGGAGCAACTAGGCCCATGAGCCACAACTACTGAGCCTGCGCATCTGGAGCCTGTGCTCCGCAACAAGAGAGGTGGCGATAGAGGCCCGCGCACCGTGATGAATAGTGGCCCCCGCTTGCCACAACTAGAGAAAGCCCTCTCACAGAAACGAAGACCCAACACAGCAAAAATAAGTAAAGTACTAAACTCCTACCCCCAGCATCTTAAAAAAAAAAATCAAAAACTCAGTTGGTAGATATAACCAGGGCAGATTAGGAACAGCTGAAGAGAGAACTAGTAATTGAAAACAGATCAGAAGAAAATATCCAGACTTAAGCAAGGAGAGAAAGATGGATAGAAAATTCAGAAGAGAGGATAAGATAAATAAGGGATATAGTGGGGAGTCTAATATGTCTACTAGAGTAACAGAAGGAGAAGAGAAAGAGAATGGGACAGAAGGAATATTTTAAGAGCTGAGAACATTCCAAAACTGTTGAAAGACAACAGGCCACAAATTCAAGAACCCCCATGAATCCTAATGGGATAAATAAAAACGTAATGACTCCTAGACACATCATAGTAAAACTGCTGAAAACTAAACACAAAGTGAAAAGTATTTAAAGTACCCAGAGTAGAATGGAAGAGAGGAAGTACCTTCAAAAGAGTAACAATTTGTTTGACAGGTGACTTCTCCATAGAAACCACAGAGGATGGAAGAGAATGGAATGACGTCTTTATAGGGCAGAAACAAAATTACTGCCAACCTAGTTCTATATCCAGTGAACATTCCTTTAAGGGTAAAGTTAATATAAGGACATTTGCAGACAAATTATAGAATTTGTTACCAGAATACCTATACTTAAGAAAGTAATAAAGGTTTTCTTCAAGCAGGAAAGAAAAACTTATTTTTTTAAGATACTTGAAGTTTCAAAAAGGAATGAAAAACAACAAAAAGGATAAATATGTAGATTAGTCTAAGTGACACCATATAAAATGATAAAATAGTATCTTGTGGCATTTAAAATATAAAGGTTTAAAAGTACAACAGTTGTCTTTTGGTCAGAGTAAGGGGTGTGTATACATATAGACTTTGATAAATCAAGGATGTACATTTTAATCTCTAAGGTACCTATTAAAATAATAGTAAAAGTTGAATAACTACCAAACTAATCAGGGGAAGGTGGGTGAGGGAATGGAACAATAAAATGTTCATTCAGTCTAAGAGAAGGCAAGGAGAGAAAGAAAAAAATGACACCTAACAGGTGGGACATATAGAAGGAAAATAGTAAGATGGTAGATTTAAGTCTAAATATATTGATAAATAGTATTGAGTATAAGTAGACTAAATTTCCTGAATAAAAGGCAAAGATTGCCAGACTGGAGGAAGAATAAAACCCAACTCCTACCATATGATCCAGCAATACCACTCCTGGTTATATATTCAAAGAAAACAAAAACAATAATTCAAAAAGATACATGCATTCCAATGTTCATAGCAGCATTATTTGCAATAACCAAGATACAGAAGCAACCTAAGTGTCCATCAACAGATGAATGGATAAAGAAGATGTAGTCCGTATGTATGTGTGTACACATATACGTGCGCGTGCGCACACACGCACAATGGAATATTACTTGGCGCACACACACGCACAATGGAATATTACTTGGAATATTACATGTCACATGCTGCGGAGCAACTAAGCCCATGTGCCGCAGCGACTGAGCCTGCGTGCCACAACTACTGAGGCCCGTGTGCCTAGAGCCTGTGCTCTGCAACAACAGAAGCCACCACAGTGAGAAGCCTGCGCACCATAACAAAGAGTAACCCCCATTCACCACAACTAGAGAAAGCCCGCACACAGCAACGAAGACCCAACATAGCCAAAAATAAAATAAATAAATAAAAATTTTTTAAAAAGAACATAAACTTGAAAAACACAGTTAACAAACTTGATCTCATTAGCATATATAGACAATTATACCTGCCAACTTCAGGATACCTATTATTTTCAAGCCCGCATGGAATATTTACAAAAATTAATTGTAGGGCTTCCCTTGTGGCGCAGTGGTTGAGAGTCCGCCTGCCGATGCAGGGGACGCAGGTTCGTGCCCCGGTCCAGGAAGGTCCCACATGCCGTGGAGTGGCTGGGCGCATGAGCCATGGCCGCTGAGCCTGCACGTCCGGAGCCTGTGCTCCACAACGGGAGAGGCCACAACAGTGAGAGGCCCGCGTACAGCAAAAAAAAAAAAAAAAACAAATTAATTGTATGCTGGTCCTAAATTAAATTTCAAGAAATTGCAAAATGATTAGAATTATCCAGAATGAGTTCTCTGATCACAGTGCAAATAAGCTTAGAAGTTAATAACAAAAGGATACCAAGAAAAAAACTCATGCTTGAAAATTACAGAATGCAGTGCTAAATAAACCATAGATCAAAGAATGAATTATCAGGAAATAGAAAATGTTTTTAATTTAGTGGTATTGAAAATTATATATCAAAATCTTGGTGTGCAGCCATGCCTATTTTAGAATAAAAAACATGTTTAAATTGAAGAAAGACTGGAAAATCAGTAAATTAAGCACCTATCTCAAGACATTAGAATAAGAACAACAAATTAAATCCAAAGAGAAAAATAATGAAATAGAAAACAAACCTAGGGACTTCCCTGGTGGGACAGTGGTTATTTCTCCTGCCAATGCAGGGGACACAGGTTCGATCCCTGGTCTGGGAAGATCCCACATGCCGCAGAGCAGCTAAGCCCGTGTGCCACAACTACTGAGCCTGTGCTCTAGAGCCTGCAAGTCACAAGTACTGAGCCCGCATGCCACAACTACTGAAGCCCACGTGCCTAGAGCCCATGCTCCACAACAAGAGAAGCCACCGCAATGAGAAGCCTGCTCACCGCAACGAAGAGTAGCCCCCGCTCACTGCAACTAGAGAAAGCCCGCTTGCTGCAACTAGAGAAAGCCCACATGCAGCAACAAAGACCCAACACAGCCAAAAATAAATAAATAAATTTTTTTTTTAAGAAAAAGGAAAACAAATCTAAAATAGGACTGGACTTCCCTGGTGTTGCAGTGGTTAAGAATCCACCTGCCAATGCAGGGGACATGGGTTTGAGCCCTGGTCCAGGAAGATCCCACATGCAGCAGAGCAACTAAGCCCGTGCGCCACAACTACTGAGCCTGCGCTCTAGAGCCCGCGAGCCACAACTATTGAAGCCCATGCACCTAGAGCCCATGCTCCGCAAGAGAAGCCACCACAATGAGAAGCCCGCGCACCGCAACGAAGAGTAGCCCGCGCTCGCCACAACTAGAGAAAAGCCCGCACACAGCAATGAAGACCCAGCGCAGCCAAAAATAAATAAATTAATTTTTAAAAAAAAACGGAAGAAAGAAAGAGGGGACATCACAATATCACCTACAGACATGAATAAGATCTTGAGAGGATACTGTGTTATTGAATTTTGTGTGATTGAATTTTGTCCCCTCCAAATTCAGAAGTTGATGCCTTAAGCCCAATATGACTGTATTTAGAGATGGGGCCTTTAAGGAGGTAATTTGGGTTAAATGAGGCCATAGGTTGGGGCTCAGATTAATAGGACTGGTGTCCTTATAAGAAGAGGGGAAGAGACACCAGAGATTTCTCATGTGTGCACAGAAGGAAGGCCATCTGAGGGCACAATGAGAAAACAGCCATCTACAAGCCAGGAAGAAAGTTCTCATCAGAAACCATCCCTGCCAGCACCTTGATCTTGAACTTACAGCCTTCAGAACTACAAAAAAATTTACTTCTGTTACTTAAGCCACCCAGTCCATGGTGTTCTGTTATAGCAGCCTGAGCAGACTAATACATATTATAAACAGCTACCTGTAAATATGTTTGAAAATTGAGATGGAGACAAATTCCTAGAAAAATACAACTTGCTAACATTGATATAATAAGAACTAGAAAGTCTGAATAAGCCTATCACTACCTTATAAATGAATCTGTAATTTAAAACTTGACCACAAAGATCCTACAACCCCAGATGAATTCTTCCATACCAGTGAATTCAACCAGGTGTTTACCATTACCATCAACTTTCAAAAACTTTTTCTAGAGAATAGGAAAAAAACAAGGAGCCTTTTCCAATTCATTTTGTAATGCTTGAATAATTTGATATCAGAACTTAACAAAGATACGACAAAAGAGAATAACTACTAGCCAATCTCATTCATGAATGTAGGTGACAGAATCCTAAACAAAATATTAAAAAATGGGAATTTGTTAGTATGATTAAAAAGGTACATCAGGGCTTCCCTGGTGGCGCAGTGGTTGAGAGTCCGCCTGCCGATGCAGGGGACACGGGTTCGTGCCCCGGTCCAGGAAGATCCCACATGCCGCGGAGCGGCTGGGCCCGTGAGCCGTGGCCGCTGAGCCTGCGCGTCCGGAGCCTGTGCTCCGCAACGGGAGAGGCCACAACAGTGAGAGGCCCACGTAACGCAAAAAAACAAAACAAAACAAAACAAATGGTGGAGAAGGATGGATTTCTATTCAGAGTAGCTCCTTTGTATAACATGCAATAAACATGATAATTATTTTGTTCGTAAGCTTTGTTTAACAAACCATACCCTTAAGTTTAAGTGGAATCATCAAAAAGGAAATAGGTGTATGGTATGTGATTTGAGATTAGTTTTAAAAAGTAAATAAAGTGTGGAAAGTATCTTCAGAGACTATGCCATTTCTATTATGTTGATGTAATATATGTACAGCCTTGTAGAGGTAGTAAAAATCAAGTTATATCCTTTAATCTTAACATACCTATTATTTATTCTGTTTTGTATATTATTTGTGAGTTGGAATTTTGCAGAGTATTTCAGGGACAAATACAGATTATTCAATTAGTTTAATTCCTTCTTTGCAGAAGGAAGACTCCCAGGTATTGTAAGGAGATTTTGTTTTTAATATATCCAGAACTATTATTTTAAAAAACCTTCAGAAGTATAGCAATTCTTTCAGATTTATGGATTACAGATTTTCTTGGTATACATTTTTTCCTAATTTTCTGTGATACATCAGGTTAGTGACATTGAACTAATTTAATATTTACATTAATCCCAAGTGATTTTAGCACTGACTAGGAGTAATTTTATCTACCCTGTCCCTACCCAGCCTCTGCCCTAACAAATATTTAATTTTATTTAATTAATTTAACTTAATTTTGAAGCTGATAGCTAATTTCTGTTCTGTTTTTACCAAAAGACCTGAGTAGTTCACTATTTTTCATCTCAAAGAACTGGACATACTACTTTGTCCAGTATATTTTCTGATGGAATTTATTTAAAAAATGGAACATTGGTCTGATAAAGTCTCCTTTAATTTTGGAAAACTTAATTGTTTATCTAATACATTACTCAGCAAAAGCAAACTACAGCCACAGTTGTCAAAATATGAAATTAGATGTTCAGACTTTCAATTTGTAAAGCAAAGGGAGGAAAATGATTTTAAAATACTTTAGTCACTTTTATGAAACAACAAGGACAAATTTCTCAGCCATACACCTGAGAAGTTTTTATCAAGTTCATTCAGAGTTAAAGCTTTGAACTACCTTTTCTTGTCCAGATTACGTAGTATGTTAAAGTCAGTGAAAGTTTGTCTAAGCTTATTGACTTCAATATGCCTTTTCTATTTTGGATTATTAAAATATTTTTAAAATACATATACAAAGCATCCACATAGAAATTAATAGTGCATGTGGAATTTATTAAAATAGATTTGAATTGCCTCAACACTATTAGATATTGAACTAGCAGTCTCAGTCTCTAATAATTGCTTTTCCACTTTGGAAATTTGACTTGTCATACATGGACATTAATAATAATTCAAGAGTGGAAAAGGGGATATCCCTGAGAGTTCTGTCTTAACCATTTTTAAAACCATGTATTAGTGGCTTTGGAAAACTCTGAATACTATGTTCTCTGTACTCCTTCCCTCTCTCCATCCACCACTGTGAAAGTTGGTGTTTTCTTGCCCTGAATATGTTGTCAGAATTGTCATATCATGTTTGTTAGTCCTCTTTTATTTTTGAGATTATGCATCTCTGCAGAAATCTCCTTACTAGTTAACTAGTCCTGAAAGTAGAATACATCCAAGAAAAAAAAAAAAAGTCCATTTTGTGTGCCACATTCAACCTGTATGTGACAACCTAAAGCAGCGGTCCCCAACCTTTTTGGCACCAGGGACTGGTTTTGTGGAAGACAGTTTTTCCCTGGACCAGGGGTGGGGGGCGGGGGATGGTCTCAGGATGATTCAAGCACGTTACATTTATTGTACACTTTTTCTATTATTATTACATTGTAATAGATAATTAAATAATTATACAGCTCACCATAATGCAGAATCAGTGGGAGCCCTGAGCTTGATTTCACTTGCCACTCACTGATAGGGTTTTGATATGAGTCTGCAATCAACTGATTTATTATGGTCTCTGTGCAGTCAAACCTCTCTGCTAATGATGATCTGTATTTGCAGCCGCTCCCCAGCACTGGCATCACCACCTCAGCTCCACCTCGGATCATCAGGCATTAGATTCTCATAAGCAGTGTGCAACCTAGATCCCTTGCGCACAGAGTTCACAGTAGGGTTTGCACTCCTATGAGAATCTAACACTGTCACTGATCTGACAGGAGGCGGAGCTCAGGCGGTAATGTGAGCAATAGGGAGCGGCTGTAAATACAGATGAAGCTTGGCTCGCTAGCCTGCCACTCACCACTGCTGTGCAGCCTGGTTCCTAACAGGCCACAGACCAGTACCAGTCCATGGCCTGGGGGTTGGGGACCCCTGACCTAAAGCACATTAGCTGATTATATAGGAGGGATTGATAGGAAACCACGCTTAATTATAGTAACTTATTTAAAAGGGCAGGTTTTTAAAATAACAGCCTTATTGAGGTATTATTCACATACCATACAATTCACCCATTTACAGTAAGTGGACAGTTCCGTGGTGTTTAGTTTACAGTTCAGTTCACAGGTTGTGCAGGCATCATCATAATCAATTTAAAAACATTTTCCTTATCCCAAAAAAGAAACCCTGTATTTTTTCCTCATTTCACCTCTAACCACCCCCCACCCCAAACCTAGGCAATCTCTAATCTAATTTCTGTCCCCCTATTCTGGACATTTAATGTAAATGTGATCAGTTGTGACTGTATTCTTTTACATAGCATAATGTTTTGAAGGCTCATCCATGTTGTAACATGTATTAGTACTTTTTTTTTTTTTATTGGCTGTGCAGCTTGTGGGTGGGATGTTAGTTCTCTAACCAGGGATCGAACCCAGCTCCTGACAGTGGAAGCATGAAGTCCTAACCACTGGATGACCAGGGAATTCCCAGTACTTCTTTTTATTACCAAATAATGTTACATTGTATGGATATACCACATTTTATTTATTTATTCATCATTGAGGGACATTTGGATTGCTTCCACACTGGCTATTATGAATAAGGTGACTATGAACATTCAGGTACAGGGTTTTTGTTTGTGTGTTTGTTTGGCTGTTGGGTCTTTGTTGCTGCTCGCGGGCTTTCTCTAGTTGTGGCGAGCAGGGGCTACTCTTCGTTGTGGTGTGCAGGCTTCTCGTTGCGGTGGCTTCTCTTGTTGTGGAGCACGGGCTCTAGGCACGCGAGCTTCAGTAGTTATGGCTCGCAAGCTCTAGAGCACAGGCTCAGAAGTTGTGGTGCATGGGCTTAGTTGCTCTGCAGCGCGTGGGATCTTCCCGGACCAGGGCTCGAACCCGTGTCCCCTGCATTAGCAGGCAGATTCTTAACCACTGCACCACCAGGGAATTCCCAATATCATACTTATTAGTGAGTGGTTAAAACCTTCTCTTTAAGATTGGGAATGAGATAAGGAGGCCTACTATCGCAGTTTTTATTCAGTAGTACACAGGAGGGCCTAGCCAGTGTAACAAAGCAAGAAAATGACGTAAGAGCTATAAAGATTGGAAAGGAAGAAATAAAACCGTTTTATCCACAGATAATGTGGTTGTGTACCTAGAAAATGTAAAAGAATCTGCAGATAAATTATTAGAATTAATAAGTGAGTTTAGCAAAGTTGCTACATTAAAGGTCAGTTTTTTTATTTAAGCAGTTGTGTTTCTATATATGAGCAATAAGCAGTTATAAAATGAAATTTCAAAAATACCATTTAAAACTACATACCTTGATATAAATATAGCGTAAGATATATTAAACTTCTATATAGAAAACTATTAAATGTTGAGAGAAATTAAAGAAGACCTAAATAAAAAGCGAGATATTCATATTCATGATTTCAGACACTATCTTTTGTAAAGGGGTCAGTTTCCACCAAATTTATCCATAGATTGAATGTAATCTCAATCAAAATCCCACCTGTGTGTGTGTGTGTGTGTGTGTGTGTGTGTGTATAAGTGCATTCAAATTGACAAGCTGATTCTAAAATTTATGTGGAACTGCAATAAGGTAGGATGACTTACTCTTGGATATCAAGACTTATTACAAAACTAGAGTTATTGAAGACTGTGTGCTACTGGCACAACATGGGCAAAAAGACCATGGAACAGAATACAGAGCCCAGTAATAGACTTGCACGTGTACAGACACTTGATCTCTGACAAAGGTGGTTCTGCAGAACAGTGAAGAAAGAAAGGCCTTTGAAATAATGGTGCTGGATCAGTTGGTTATCAGTATGGGGAGAGGGTAAATCTCATAACATAGCCAGACGACTGGCATTTTAGATCTAAATGTGAAAGGCAAAACTATAAAGCTTCTAGAGATAATATAGGGGAATATTTTTAAGACCTTGGGATAAGAATTTTTTTAATGAAATAAATAAAATATAGAAAACAATAACCGTAAAAGAAAAGATTGGTAAATTGAACTACATTAAAATTAAAAACCTTTGTTCATCAAAAGATACAACTACAAGAAAAGGCAAGCCACAAAATGGAAGAAAATATTTACAGCACATATAATTGATAAAAAGCTTGTATCCAGAATATATAAAGAACTCTAAGTCAATAAGAAAAATATATGCAGCCCAATAGAAGACAGGAAAGAAAATTGAACAGATATTTTTAAAAAGAGGATATTCAAATTAGCAAAAATTTTTTTGAAAAGTAGTAACCTCAGTAGTAATCAGAGAAATGCAGATTAATACCACAGTGAGATACCACTCACACCCTCTGAAGTGGCTAATATTCAAAGACTACAGTATTAAAGATTGGTGAAGATATGAAGCAGCCAGAACTTTCTTATTCCATCACTTTGGGAAACTATTTAGATCTATCTACTAAAATTGAACAAAGTACAAAATGTCATAGCTGCACTATTCACATTGACCAAAACCTAGAAGCAGGCCAAATGCCCAACAACAAATAGAACAGTAGAATGGGTGAATATATCATATTTCTACAAAGGTGTAATATACAGCAATGAATGAACTAACTACAGATATACACAACAGTGTGGATGAATGTCACAAACTTAATGTTAACCGAAAGAAGCCAGTAACAAAAGACTGCATATATTGTATGATTGTATTTTATATAAAGTTCAAAAACTCAACTATAATGTTTGATGTCAGGATAATGGTTACTTTGGAGAGAGATGAAAGAGAATTGATTGTAAGGTGACACATGGAGGGTTTCTGGGGTGCTAGCAATGTTCTGTTGTTTGATCTGGGTAGCTTTTTCCCATTATCATTTTGTTGAGGTATCACTGATGTACAATAAACTATACCTGTTTAAAATGTACAATTTGATGGGATATATTTGTGTGTGTATACATAGACATATGCGTCCATGAAACCATCACCACAAGCTAGATAACAAATATTTCTATGTTCTCCCTTCCCCCCACCAAATTTCCCAAGCCCTTTGTAATCCATCCCTCCCTCTACTTCAGGCTCCAGCAACTACTGATCTAATTTCTATCATTATAAATTCATTTGTATTTTCTAGAATTTTATATAAATGGAATCATACAGTATGTATTCTTTTTTTGCCTGGCTCTTTTCAGTCAGTATAATGAGTTTTGATTCACCCTCTTGGTTGCACGTTTCAAAGTTTGCACAATATTGTTCCTTTTTATTGCTAAGTAGTATCTCATTGTATGGCTGTAGCACAATTTGTTTATCCATCTGTCAATGGACATTTGGATTGTTTACTGTTTTTAGTTATTGCAAATGAACATTCATGTGCATATGCACAAAGGTGTGCATACAAGAATGTTTATTGCAGCATTGCTTGTAATAGCAAAAAAAAAAAGGTAGAAACAATATGTCCATCTAAACAGGAGTGGTTAAATAAATCATGGGACAGCCATTCTTCTGGAGCACTATGTAGTTCCTTTTTTTTTTTTTTTTTAATATTATTTATTTATTTTTTGGCTGTGTTGGGTCTTCGTTGCTATGCACGGGCTTTCTCTAGTTGCAGTGAACAGAGGCTACTCTTTGTTGCAGTGTGCGGGCTTCCCATTGCGGTGGCTTCTCTTTGTTGTGAGCACAGGCTCTAGGCACGCAGGCTGCAGTAGTTGTGGCATGCGGGTTCAGTAGTTGCGGTTCGCAGGCTCTAGAGCAGAGGCTCAGTAGTTGTGGCACACGGGCTTAGTTGCTCCATGGCATGTGGGATCTTCCTGGACCAGGGCTCGAACCCGTGTCCCATGCATTGGCAGACAGATTCTTAACCACTGCACCACCAGGGAAGTCCCACACTATGTAGTTCTTAAAAGCAACAAGCTAGATCTGTCTATATCAACATGGAAAGCTCTCTAAGACACATTAAGTAATTGGACAAATTGTGGAATAATATTTATAGTAGGATCTCATTTTTATAAAAAGCTATACAGGGCTTCCCTGGTGGTGCAGCAGTTGAGAGTCTGCCCACCGATGCAGGGGACACGAGTTCTTGCCCCGGTCTCGGAAGATCCCACATGCCACGGAGCGGCTGGGCCCGTGAGCCATGGCCGCTGAGCCTGCGCGTCCAGAGCCTGTGCTCCACAACGGGAGAGGCCACAACAGTGAGAGGCCCGCGTACCGTAAAACAAAAACAAAAACAGAAAAAAAAAAACAAAAAAAAGCTATACATATATGTGTATAAAATGCCTTGAGAAAGTGACTGGAAAGCTGCAGACCAAACTATTAATAATACTGTACTGCACATTAGAAAGTTGCTAAGAGAGTAAATCTTAAAAGTTCTCATCACAAGAAAAAAATTCTGTAACTGGTGATGGATGCTAACTGACTTATTGTAGTGATCATTTTGCAATATATACAAATATAGAATCGTTATGTTGTACACATGAAACTAATAGAATGTTGTATGTCAATTGTACCTCAGCTTAAAAAATAATTACAAAATAAAAAATTTTTTATTTATTTATTTTTTTTTTTTGCGGTACGCGGGCCTCTCACTGTTGTGGCCTCTCCTGTCGCGGAGCACAGGCTCCAAACGCGCAGGCTCAGCAGCCATGGGTCACGGGCCCAGCCGCTCCACGGCATGTGGGATCTTCCTGACGCCCCCATGTCCCCTGCATCGGCAGGCGGACTCCCAACCACTGCACCACCAGGGAAGCCCCCAAAATAATTAATTTTTTAAATGACTTATCCCTTCCCTAATCTCCTTCTGACATTCTTTCCCTTCCTTCTCTTTCACTGCATCAGACCCAGTGGCGGAGGGATTTTTTTTTTTTTTTAACATCTTTATTGGAGTATAATTGCTTTACAATGGTGTGTTAGTTTCTGCTTTATAACAAAGTGAATCAGTTATACATATACATATGTTCCCATATCTCTTCCCACTTGTGTCTCCCTTCCTCCCACCCTCCCTATCCCACCCCTCTAGGTGGTCACAAAGCACTGAGCTGATCTCCCTGTGCTATACGGCTGCTTCCCACTAGCTATCTATTTTATGTTTGGTAGTGTATATATGTCCATGCCACTCTCTCACTTTGTCACAGCTTACCCTTGCCCCTCCCCATATCCTCAAGTCCATTCTCTAGTAGGTCTATGTCTTTGTTCCTGTCTTACCCCTAGGTTCTTCATGACATTTTTTTTTCTTAGATTCCATATATATGTGTTAGCATACGGTATTTGTCTTTCTCTTTCTGACTTAGTTCACTCTGTATGAAAGTCTCTACATCCATCCACCTCACTACAAATAACTCAATTTCGTTTCTTTTTATGGCTGAGTAATATTCCATTGTATATATGTGCCACATCTTCTTTATGCATTCATCCAATGATGGACACTTAGGTTGCTTCCATCTCCTGGCTATTGTAAATAGAGCTGCAGTGAACATTGTGGTACATTAGTCTTTTTGAATTATGGTTTTCTCAGGGTATATGCCCAGTAGTGGGGTTGCTGCGTTGTATGGTAGTTCTATTTGTAGTTTTTTAGGAACCTCCATACTGTTCTCCATAGTGGCTGTACCAATTCACATCCCCACCAGCAGTGCAAGAGTGTTCCCTTTTCTCCACATCCTCTCCAGCATTTATTGTTTCTAGATTTTTTGATGATGGCCATTCTGACTGGTGTGAGATGATACCTCATTGTAGTTTTTTTATTTATTTATTTATTTTGCGGTACGCGGGCCTCTCACTGTCGTGGCCTCTCCCGTTGCAGAGCACAGGCTCCGGACGCACAGGCTTAGCGGCCATGGCTCACGGGCCCAGCCGCTCCGCGGCACGTGGGATCTTCCCAGAATAGGGCACAAACCCGTTTCCCCTGCATCGGCAGGTGGACTCTCAACCACTGCGCCACCAGGGAAGCCCTCTCATTGTAGTTTTGATTTGCATTTCTCTAATGATTAATGATGTTGAGCATTCTTTCATATGTTTGTTGGCAATCTGTATATCTTCTTTGGAGAAATGTCTGTTTAGGTCTTCTGCCCATTTTTGGATTGGGTTGTTTGTTTTTTTGTTATTGAGCTGCATGAGCTGCTTGTAAATTTTGGAGATTAATCCTTTGTCAGTTGCTTCATTTTCAAATATTTTCTCCCATTCTGAGGGTTGTCTTTTGGTCTTGTTTATGGTTTCCTTTGCTGTGCAAAAGCTTTTAAGTTTCATTAGGTCCCATTTGTTTATCTTTGTTTTTATTTCCACTTCTATACTGCAAAGCGACAGTAATCAAGACAGTGGTACTGGCACAAAAACAGAAACATAGATCAGTGGAACAGGACAGAAAGCCCAGAGATAAAACCACACCCCTATGGTCAACTAATCTATGAGAAAGGAGGCAGGAATATACAGTGGAGAAAAGACAGCCTCTTCAGTAAGTGGTGCTGGGAAAACTAGACAGCTACATGTAAAAGTATGAGATTAGAACACTCCCTAGCACCATACACAAAAATAAGCTCAATATGGATTAAAGCCCTAAATGTAAGGCCAGAAACTATCAAACTATTAGAGGAAAACATAGGCAGAACACTGACATAAATCACAGCAAGATCCTTTTTGACCCACCTCTTAGAGAAGTGCCGGAGGTATTCTGACTGATGCAGTCTAGCTTCAGATCCAGTGTGCTTACCACTTATTGGCTCTGGTACATGGACGTCAGATTCCTCCATATGTAAAATGGGAATAATTATAGTACCCTTCTCATGGGATGGTTGTAAGGATTCAGTGAGATTCTGTTAAACGCTAGAACAGTGCCTGGTACATTATTAATAGTGTGTGCTGTTAAGCAAAGCATTTAACTTTCCTGGACTTCAGTTTTCTCATCTGTAAAATGACAAGGCTGAACAAGATGATCTCTAAGGTTTCTGTTAGCTTAAACAATTATAATACTGTGATTTAGTGCTAGTGTAAGTAATTTATCCCTATCAGTCTAGGTATACTTTTCCCTTCTTAACTGTACTTGTTTCCCTGGTACGTGATGATCTGCTTTCTCAGAAATCCTCTGAAAAAAGAAGTGTGGTTAAACTTGGCTTGACTGAAGACGTCTCATTGCAGCATTTGTAGCTGGAGCAGAATGGATAGTGTAGTTTATTGGAGGTGTTATGAAGAGAGGAAAGAAAATGGAATCCAAGTCCATTTACACTTACTGGTAGGAAGCAAATATGAAATGATAGCAGTAATGATAAGAGTTAATATTTACTGAACATTTTCTATGTGGAAGGCAATATAGTGGCATATATTATTTCATTTAATCTTTACCATAATCTCATTAGGTAGATGTTCTTGTATCCCCATTTTGAAGATGAGGAAACAGGGGCACAGAGAAATTAAGGGACTTGCTTAAGGTCACACAGCTAGTACATAATGGAGTTGGAATTTGAACATATAATCTGATTCTAGCACCCATGCTTTTATCCATTGTGCTATATTGAATAGATTCCAGGTGGAGAATCAATTGAGATTTAGTAACTAGAACACTTCAAATGAATATATATAATTTTTTACCAACTTTTTATTTTTAAAAATGATAAAGTTATAAAAAAGTTGAAAGATTTATATAACATATATGGAGATTCAACAATTTTGCTTCATTTAATCTCTCTCGTGCTCGCTCTCTCTCTCTCTCTCTCTCTCTCTCTCTCTATATATATATATATATATATATATATATATATGTGTGTGTATATAGACACACACACACACACGATCTCTGTTTTTTAAAAGGTAAATGACAGGGACTTCCCTGGTGGCGCAGTGGTTAAGAATCCACCTGCCAATGCAGGGGACACGGATTTGATCCCTGGTCTGGGAAGATCTCACATGCCGCGGGGCAGCTAAGCCCATGTGCCACAACTACTGAGCCTGCATGCCACAACTACTGAAGCCTGCACGCCTAGAGCCCATGCTCCGCAACAAGAGAAGCCACTGCAGTGAGAAGCCCACGCACCACAACAAAGAGTAGCCCCCGCTCGCCGCAATTAGAGAAAGCCCGCGCACAGCAACAAGGACCCAACGCAGCCAAAAATAAATAAATACATATATTTTTTTAAAAAAAGAGTAAATGACAGGCATCATGACACTCCTAAGAACCATCTTCTAAATAGCAATAATACCATTATCACATTTAAGAAGTATAACATTGAGTACAGACTGTTTTAATTACTTTTAGTCTATTTTGAGTAAGTCCAATGTCCTGTTAGAAATTGAAATCACATTGTTAAAAAAAAATTTATCAAAATCTGACTTTTTTTTTTCTTCTCAGAAATCATATTCCATGCCCATTGGCATTGAATTTCAGCGGAGATATGCAACAATTGTTCTAGAGCTTGAACAACTGAACAAGGACCTAAACAAAGTTTTGCATAAAGTTCAACAGTACTGCTATGAGGTAGGTAATTTGTATGAATTTCCCTTGAGGAGATTGTGACCTCCAGTCTTTTTTTTTTTTTTTCCACTCTTATCTGAAGCTTAATACTGTTACATCACATTTTAGAAAATCCAAATTAAGCCAAGATCCTGTAGCAGAACCATATTTTATATATATTTCTATTCCTTACAGCATCAGTATTGAAGAGTGCTTTATACACAGTGAGCTATCAATTCTGTTGGTTTTCTGTTTGTTTGAATTACAAATGATTATATTATAGCTCTCCTGAAATTTAGAAACATCCAGAAAAATAATTTCTTTTAATTCCACTACCCCAAAGACTATATTTTGGTTTACTTCCTCCTAATTTTTTTTTTTTACCATACATGCTTTTTCTCACAAAGTTATGATCATGCTGTGTATATAATTTTGTTTGTTCCTTTTTAAACTTTATATTTGGGAATTCCCTGGTTCAAACTCCGTGTTTTCACTGCCGAGGGCCCAGGTTCAATCCCTGGTCAGGGAACTAAGATCCCGCAAGCCATGCGGCGTGGCCAAAACAATTTAAAAAATAAATAAAAATTAAAAAAATAAACTTTACATTGAACTATAGATTCTTGAAGTTCAGTCACATAGATTATAGGGTTATTTGTGAATTATCATTATTGTTATCATTATCATGCACATATAATTACATATATGAAGGTGGTTCAACAGGTTCACCTAAAATTTGAGTTTCTTACTGAAAGGTAAGAATTAGATGATTGTGATGAGTTTAGTGTGCTCCTGCCTTTGCTTTCTTAGAGGCTGTATATTTCCAATAAAGCCACTCTTATTTTTTTTTCAAGTATAGTTGATTTACAGTGTTTCAGGTGTACAGCACAGTAATTCAGATACATATATATATGTATCTGAATTTTATATATTTATTATATATATAATTATATATATTCTTTTTCAGATTCTTTTCCATTATAGGTTATTACAAGATATTGACTGTAGTTCCCTGTGCTATACAGTAGGTCCTTACTGTTTATCTGTTTTATATATGGTAGTGTATATCTATTAATCCCAAATTCCTAATTTATCCTTCCCCCACCCCTTGGGAAACCCTTTGGTAACCCTTTATATGTCCCCTTTTCTGTGTCTGTGAGTCTATTTCTGTTTTGTAAATAAGTTTATTTATATCATTTTTTAATCTTTTTTTGGTATCATTTTTTTAGATTCCATGTTTAAGTGATATCATATGATCTTTGTCTTTATCTGTCTGACTTACTTCACTTATGATTATCTCTAGGTCCATCCATGTTGCTGCAAATGGCATTATTGCATTCTTTTTTATGGCTGAGTTATATTCCATTGTATGTATGTACCACATCTTCTTGTTTTGTTCTGTTTTGTTTTTTTCTTATATTATACCACATCTTCTTTATCCATTCATCTGCTGATGGACATTTAGGTTGTTTCCATGTCTTGGCTGTTGTAAATAGTGCTGCTGTGAACATTGGGGTGCATGTATCTTTTTGAATTAGAGTTTTCATCTTTTCTGGTTATAAGCCCAGGAGTGGGATTGCTGGATCAAAATGGTAACTCTATTTTTAGTTTTTTAAGGAACCTCCATACCATTCTCCATACTAGCTGTACCAATTTATATTCTCACCAACAGTGTCTGAGGGTACCCCTTTCTCCACACCCGCTCCAGCACTTATTATTTATAGAATTTTTGATGATGGCCATTCTGACCAGTGTGAGGTGATACCTCATTGTAGTTTTGATTTGCATTTCTCTAATAATTAGAAATATGGAGCATCTTTTCATGTTCCTGTTGGCCATCTGAATGTCGTCTTTGGAGAAATGTCTCTTTAGATCTTCTGCCCATGTTTTTATTGGGTTGTTTGCTTTTCGATATTGAGCTGTATAAGCTGTTTGTATATTTCGGAAATTAATCCCTTGTTGGTTGCATTGTTTGCAAATATTTTCTCCCATTCAGTAGGTTCTTTTTGTTTTATTTAGTTTCTTTTGCTGTGCAAAAGCTCTTAAGTTTAATTAGGTCCCATTTGTTTATTTTGCTTTTGTTTCCATTACTGTAGGAGGATCCAAAAAAATATTGCTGCAATTTATGTCAAAGAGTGTTCTGCCTATGTTTTCCTCTAGGAGTTTTACAGTATCTGGTCTTACATTTAGGTCTTTAATTCATTTTGAGTTTATTTTTGTATATGGTGTTAGAGAATGTTCTAATTTCGTTATTTTACATGTAGCTGTCTGTCCATTTTTCCCAGCACCATTTATTGAAGAGACTGCCTTTTCTCAATTGTATATTCTTGCCTCTTTGTTGTAAATTAATTGACCATAAGTGCATGGGTTTATTTAAAGCCATCTCTATTTGTGATATCAGATTCTTAAATAGTTTTTTATGACACTAGCCTCATAGATAAGTCCCAAAGATCTGCCATTGGTGATGTTATCAATCCACTTGAATAGAACTGAGGGAAATGAACTGTGATTACCTGTATCTAAACTCTGAGTATATTTTGCTCATTCCTTTAGCCATCCATTATCATTTATTTTTATTTTCCGGGTAATTGTCATTTACCTACATAGCAATATGTGTGTCCTAACAAATAGAGTTCTCCCCATGGACTAGCAACCATCCACAAGAGGTGCAAACCAAGCAGTCCAAGATAACATATAACAAAACATGCAGAAGTGGATTGCTCACCAGTCTTTTTGTATCTCATTATGTACGCAAGGCCATATGTGATAGGCTCATTTCCTAATGGAGTAAAATGATTTAATTTTCACAAAGTTCTTACGGAAGTACAATATTGATTTTAAAATAAGAACAAGCAAGTCTACTTCTAAATATATACCAAATATATGTGAACATGTATTTACCAAAAGATATACACTAGAATATACATAGCGTCACTGTTCATTATAGCCAGAAATTAGTAATTACCCAAATACCCATCAATACTAGAATGAATCAGTAAACTGACATATAATATACAATGGAATTCTCAGCAATAAGAATGAATGAACTCTGGGACTTCCCTGGCGGTTCAGTGGTTAAGACTTTGCCTTCCAGTGCAGGGGGTGCAGGTTCGACCCCTGGTCAGGGAGCTAAGATCCCACGTGCCTTGCAGCCAAAAAACCAAAACATAAAACAAAAGCAATACTGTAACAGACTCAATAAAGACTTCTTTAAAAAAATAGTCCACATCAAAAAAAAATCTGAGAAAAAAAAATGAATGAATGAACTCAACTACTCACAACACTATGGATGAACTCACACATATGTGAACATATTTGTTCATATGCAAATATTGAACGGATAAAGTCAGACACAAAAGAATATATAATGCATGATTCCATTTATGTAAAAGTCAAAAGCCAGCAAAAGCCAACATACAATACTAGAAGTCAGGATGGTGGTTACCCTTGGAGTATTGTACTGGAAGATGACAGGTGGTCTCTGAGGGGCTGGTGATGTTCCATTTTAATCTCGATGCTGATTTCTCATGTTTGATCTGTGAAAATTCATTAACCCATACATTTTAGGATTTGTATCCTTTTATATGTTTATGTATACTTCAATTTAAAAAAACTTTTAAGTGTTAGAAGACAAGGTTCTTCACTGCAGTGTTACTGATAATCGCAAAATATTAGAAAAAACCTAAATGCCCATACATAGGGAGTTGGCTAAACTTATGGCACGTCCCATGGTGGAGCAGTGTGCTGCTCTAAGAATGATCAAGGAAGCTCTCTGGGATGATTAGGAGGCACATGGCTACCTTAACCGAGGCGACCAGAGATAACAGCAGCAGTAGTGGCACAGATAAACATCATGTGCCTCCTGATCGCCATGCACTGACAAGAACTCAACATCACTTTCGTGGTGTTCCTGCCAAAGGTGCATAACCTTAGTCTAATCAAAAGGAAACAGACAGACCCACACTGAGGGATATTATGCAAAATAATTGGCTGGTGCTGTTCAAAAATATCAAGGTCATGAAAGACCGAGGAACTGTTCCAGAGTAAAGAAGTCTAGAGAAACAGGACAAGCAAACGTTTTCAGGGGGAAAACTAGCTATGTGTTGGGACAGTTGATGAAATCTGAATACAGACTGTTAGAAAATGGCATTATAAATAGTGCTAAATTCCTGATTGTGATCACTGCACTGTGATTATGTAAGAGAATATCCTTGGACTTAGGAAATACAAACTGGAGTATTTAGGGGTAAAGAGGCACAGTGTTTGCAACTTATTCTCAAATAGTTAAGAGAAAAAAAATTATATACAGACAGAGAAAGATCAAATGTTAAGTCAAACAGTAAACCATAAGCAGTTAGTGAATCTGGGTAAAAGGTTATCAAGAGTTTTTTGTTCTGTTCTTTTTTAGAAGTTTTAAAGTATCTCAAAATTAAAAGTTACCAAAAATATAAAACAAATCAGAAAAAAAATACAGTTAGAGGAGAAAAAACCTCTAAGGTAAGAGTGAGCATCATTTTTGTTATAAATGCTAGATTTATAAAAATCTTAACCTGAAAACAGGGCACAAACACACAGAAGTTATCATGGCCTTATGAATGTACATTTTATGTTTTAATCATCTGTATTCAGCTTGCTCCAGACCAAGGGCTCCAGCCTGCAGATCAGCCGACAGATATGAGACGAAGGTGTGAGGAAGAAGCACAGGAAATTGTTCGGCATGCAAATTCCTCTACAGGACAGCCCTGTGTTGAAAATGAAAATCTGACAGACTTAATCTCCAGGCTTACAGCTATTTTATTACAAATTAAGGTAAATTTCGGAGAACTTTTCGGAGAAAATATTAAGAATATTTTCTTAATTTTGACACCTAAACAAAGTATGCTAATTTGTTGCTAAAAAATTAAACTGTATATTAGAGCAGGGTGTTTGTCTGTATCTGAACTATAATTCAATTAAATTTTGAAATATTTTTTCCTTTAGTGTCTGGCAGAAGGAGGAGACCTGAATTCCTTTGAATTTAAATCACTTACAGATTCATTAAATGATATCAAGAGTACAATAGATGCTTCTAATATCAGGTAATTCATTAGATGTATTCTAATTATTTTTATATTAAATTCATAGTGATTTCCAGTATAAGCTTTAAGACTTTTACATATTTATGAAGTATTCATATGATTTTTATCCTTGAAATAAATTGTAAACAAGCTTTTCGGTTATATCCAGTCTATTGACAGAGTAGAATTTTCAGATGGATTTTTTTATACAAAGGAATCAGAAGACATATAATATTTAGGTTTGGGTTTAGCATGGATTTCAACTTAGAAGTCTTCCCCAAAGAGAGATTCGTCCTCCCTTTCCAGTACTCCTGTGGCTTCTTTGCTTCTTTCAAATATACTTTTTCAATTACTACTGAAGTAGAATTATGGCTAATGTAAAGGGAAGATTTCTTACTTACCTGGGGTCATTATCTTAGCTATTTCCTAACAGCAATTCAGCTCTACCTTTTTTAAAAATTGTTTTTCTTCATTTTGTGAGATAATGTAGTTAACCATGTTTCTTCTTTCTTTAGTTGCTTTCAGAATAATGTAGAAATTCATGTTGCACATATTCAGAGTGGCCTGAGCCAGATGGGAAACTTACATGCCTTTGCAGCAAATAACACCAACAGAGACTGAATAGAAGATTTAATTATTCCAACTGCATAGGACATTGTTTTTGAGAAGTTCTCTTCCTTTATATAGGCTTCCAACACCAAATAACCTAACTGCTGGAAAACAAGGGAAATTTAAATCTCCAAATAAGGCATTTTAATATACTGTACTGCTTCTTAAACCAGCATTGCTGACCAGCATTATATTTATTTTTCTTTTATTATTCAGCTGCAGTAGCACTGCTTATGTTATATATGTTTATTAGCAAGTACTTTTAAACTGAAAATGTCTGAACATAATATAATTTCATGGAAGAATATGTTGACCATCTTTTTAACGTGCATGAATTCAACCCAACCCATGCAGACACCTACTGCAATGGAGAACGTGAAGAAACATGGTCTTTTTGTGCATTATGCATGGCAATGTGGAAATTCCATCTAGAAAATTACAACTCCAGTTCA
Organism: Lagenorhynchus albirostris; assembly: GCF_949774975.1. Classification (NCBI taxonomy): domain Eukaryota; kingdom Metazoa; phylum Chordata; class Mammalia; order Artiodactyla; family Delphinidae; genus Lagenorhynchus; species Lagenorhynchus albirostris. Next base: position 22,981,590 of record NC_083096.1, on the reverse strand, counting down.
TTTAGTTGATCACCACCTCAGTCTTCAAAAGATAACATCATGAGATATGGGAAGTCCTCATTTTTAGGAAGCCACTGGAATATAGGTGGGAAATATGGACTTTACAAGTATATATGATATATACTTGCAATGTGACATGGTTCTATAGATCATTTTATAATAATAAATATTTTAATTTATCATAATTTATAAAAGAAACCTTTGTTGTTTGTCTGTTGAAAGAAAATGAAGGAGCAGGAAAGAAACATTACTGCAAGATGCTTAATTTCAGCAAATGGATTTGGCATGTCTCTTCCCGTCAATTCAGGGGAAGATGTGCTGTTGTTATGGGATTTATTTTTTAAAAGGAAAAGACTGATAACACACTATTTTCATATTTTTTGTTTATTTGCACAACTCTTGAACCAGATTACTGGTTAAAATCCAACAGTTACACAATTTTTAAAGTAAAAAGATTTTATAAGGAAAACAAATATAATAGCCAGTGCTAGGAAGAGGAGAAAAAGGTTTGTATTTGGTTGTGGGCTTTTTTGGTTTTTGGTTTTTTAAGGAAAACCCTGCCTAAGATGTTAATCTTGTAAAAAGTGTGTATTTGGAATTTTCTCTGTTTTAATATAGAATATTATAAAGTCAAAATAAAATGAATTGTTTTCAGATTTGGAGTTTAAGATATAGCTGTAGAAGTGGCTTTGATTCTTTTAGATGTCTCATAAAATGAGACTTTTTATATGTTAATGTATAATAAAACTGAAACAAGATTATTTTCCATTTGAAATTTTTGTATAGTTTAAAAATGCTTCCATATTCTTTGTTGGTATTGTGCCACTGCAGAACTTTAGTGCAGAGTTTATATTTAGCTAAACTGTTATGTTAATTAAGAAATGCATAAATCTTTTATTCTTAATATTTGTAATTCTAAATAAATTGATCTATGAAAATTAATATGATCTACATTTTCATTTAATTAATACAAGTTGATAAGTATTCCATTTAAAAAGTTTTTAAAAATTATCATTTCCACTAAATTATATTTTTAGGAAAAACGGTACAGATTAATTACCAAGTCATTTTGAATTAAAATATCATTAGGGTTTTCTTTCCCATCACTGTGGAAAACACTAAGCAAGTAAGTTACTTGGCTTACTATATAGACCTAGAGAAGGGTTTATTTTTATTTTTATTTTTATTTTTTTGCGGTACACGGGCCTCTCACCTTTGTGGCCTCTCCCGTTGCGGAGCACAGGCTCCGGACGCACAGGCTCAGCGGCCATGGCTTACAGGCCCAGCCGCCCTGCGGCACGTGGGATCTTCCCGGACCGGGGCACGAACCCGTGTCCCCTGCATCGGCAGGCAGACTCTCAGCCACTGCGCCACCAGGGAAGCCCAAGGGTTTCTTTTTAATATATTCTGCCTAGACTTAGGTAAACATTTTTTACATTTTTTCTTTTACATTTCTTAAGGCTAACTTGTCACACTTAAATTATACCTCGTCATTGTAAAGCAATTATACTCCAATAAAGATGTTAAAAAAATAATAAAATAAAATAAATTATACATGGTTTTGCACATATTTAATTAAGCATTGTCCGTGTCTTTCAGTGCCATCATGTGTTGATGGCAAGAACTGTGCCTAAGAATATATTTGAATTTTATTTTTGTGTAAGGAAGAAGAAATCTATATAATTCAAAGTAGTCATTTGGGGTCAGCTGTACATTCATTTAAATGATGCTGCCACTGCCTAACACATTTTTGGAGCTCCAAAGAAAACTATCAAAGCCAGATTGAGTGAGCAAGCAAGCATATCAGGTGTTAACGCAGATTTGGTTCTGAATTACTGTTAGTTCCAAAAATCAGATTCACTTGCTACCGTTGAGAATCTACAAAACAACTTGCCAATTAAAAATTTTTTTCCCTTGAATTCATGCACTTCTCTCCATCTACACTATCACCAGTACTCTTAGCCCAGCTGCCATCATCACTAGCCTGGAACACAGCAGTCATTTCCTGACTTATCTCCCAGTATCCACTCAGCTCTCCTCAGATGCAGCCAGAGCGATACTCTTAGAACGCAGGACTGGTCACGTTATCCCCATCTGAAGTCTTACAGCTCTCGGGACAATTTCAGAACTCTCTTACAAGACCTACACAGCCAGGCATGATCTAGCCTCCCCTACAATTTCTCCATCCTGCTCCTTACTCCACAGGGCCTTTGCACACTCAGTGACCTCTGTGTTCCCTCTTCTTTTACCTTGGTAACTCCTGATCATCCTACAGATCTTACCTTCAGCATCACTTTCTTAGGGAAGCTTCATTTGACCACAACACATCATCTACAGGTCTTCGTGTACCCCTCCTTCCAGCACTTTGTCACATTTGCAATTTTATATTTCTTCTTTTGTCTCCATCCTAGCCTCTTTGGTCCATGAGGGGAGGGACCGTTGCTGGTTTTGCTTACCATTTTATTTCCAGGCCCCGATAAAGTACCTTTTGTAGGCACCAAATATTTGTGGAACAAATGAACAAATAAGAGTCTCAAAAGAGCTCTAAGCAACGTTAGTGTCACTGGAGTAAAAGTATCGTCCTCCATGATGATTGCTTTGAAAGATGAGACAGTACGCACTTGGGTGTACAAATTCTGCTTAAGGAGTTGCCTTTAAACCTGTCACGTTATCATTAGTCCTAACTAAAAAGGCCAGGCCAATACAGCAGGCATTAGATGGTGGTGAATAAAATGGTGGACTGAGTTAGTCCTAGATTTGTGTCCAGGCCGTCATTTATTAGCTGTGTGATTTGTCAACCACTACTTAAAATTCGTAGTCTTTGAAACAATAATAGTCCCTACCTTATATGGCAGTTGTGAGGAATAAACATATAGTGCCTATAATAGATACATTTAGCAGTTAGGGTCTCCTAAGAGCCTGAGAGGGGTACAAATCACTGTTCTTAGAGGATCCCACATTAAAAATTGTGGCAATATTTAAATATTTGTAGATTTTCTAAACTCTTCACTGGGGAAAGCAGAACATAACACAATGTAAATGCAATGATAAAGTTAATAAGCTAATTACCAAGTTTCCTTTAAATGTGATCCTTAGTGGACTGCAAGTTTTGTTTTTTTTTTAAGTCATTTGCTTATCTTTATTTGAGAACATCCAGGAAAAGTAAGAACGGAAAGAAAATAAAGACCGAATGTTTTAAGTTTTTCATGTAAAATGTGTTGAAATTGTCTTTCTAGCTTTTTAAAATTTATATTTAGTATTTATAATTAAAGTGATTCAAAATTCAGGAATGTTTATGCCAGTGATTTAAGTAATCATTTATGATGAAATAAAAATATCCTGACACACGAATGTTTAAGTGAAATAAAGTAGTGTAAATGTTTTTTTATATGGTTTCTTTCCCTAACAACAAAAAAAACAACAACAAAAATCTTCACATTGCCTATAGATAAGAAAGAAGTGGTTTGTACTTCACTAACTTTAGTAGGAGTGTTTCTATTACTTTTTAAAATAAAGCAATTAGTTGCTGATGTAACTGAAAAGTTAATCTGGTGCTGGGACAGTTTGACAGACAGACAAATGAGACTTGCCCCCCACCTGACACCATATTCAGAAGTCAAGTCCAGGTGGACTGAAAGCCTAAACGGGAAAGGCCACTGTAGGACGACAACCCAGGAAAATACCTTTATAATCCAGGAGCAGGAAAGATGTCTTCAACTGGATGCACAACGTGCTAACAATAAAGGAAAAGTCTGATACACAGTTGACCCTTGAACATGGTGTGGGGAGGGCGTTTAGGGGCCAACCCTCCCTGCCATGGGAAATCCCTGTGTAACTTCACAGTCATCCCTCCTATATGTAGTTCCTCCTTGTCTGTGGTTCCACATCTTCAGATTCAGCCATCCAGAGATGGTGCAGTACTGTAGTATTTTCTGGTGCAAGTGGGGAAACAGACATGGACAGGAGGCGACGCGCACCCACTTAGCTGCAGACCCAAGCTTTGGGGAGGACGGGGCCCCTGCCCTGTGCTTCCCCCAGCGGTCGTCTCTCCCCAGTAGGGGACTGTAAGTTAATTATTGTATGTCTCTCAGTTGTGAATGTATGTCGTCTCATTTGGCCTTGTCACAAGTCTAAATGCAAAGGAAGGGCTCTGTGATTGTGAGACTTCCTGGCCACCCCGGGGGCAGGCCCCAAGCACGATGTTTGGCACATAACAAGCACTGAAAATGGTAAGAGCTAATGTTTATCATTTCATTTTTGGTTTCAGACAGCTTCTAAGGGTTCAGAAGGCAAGTCTGCTACTAAAGCCTGAACTATGTCCTGGTTGCCTTTTTTTTTTTTTTTTTTTGCGGTACGTGGGCCTCTGTTGTGGCCTCTCCCGTTGCGGAGCACAGGCTCCGGACGCACAGGCTCAGCGGCCATGGCTCACAGGCCCAGCCACTCCGCGGCATGTGGGATCTTCCTGGACCAGGGCACGAACCCGTGTCCCCCGCATCGGCAGGCGGACTCTCAACCACTGCGCCACCAGGGAAGCCCATGTCCTGGTTGCTTTTAATAGTGGATTTGCTACTCTGAAAAGTGCAAGCCATTTAACACCTCTATGAATATCAGGGTAGCTGGCATGTATGATCTCTGAGACATTCAGCATAGCTCTGACTCTTCTAGGAATCATCAAGACCTGAGTCCTGGGGAATTCCCTGGCGGTCCGGTGGTTAGGACTCCACACTTTCACTGCCAAGGGCCCGGGTTCAATCGCTGTTCGGGGAACTAACATCCTGCAAGTCGCGTGGCATAGCCAAAAGAAAAACAAAAATCCATTACAAAAAAAAAAAAAAAAGACAAACCTGAGTCCTGGCCCCAGCCATGGCTTCTCATGAGCTGCCTCCAAAGCACAGTTTACAGAGAAACCTCACCTATGATTACCTCATATACAAACAGTTTCCTTTGTCCTTAGGAGTTTGAAAACCCTCAAAACCTCGAAGCAATAATTTATCCTGGGCTAACTTAGTAATTTACATACATTCTTATCATATAAATTGGGAAAGAGAAATCTCCTGAAACCAGAAGACTCATGTTACTAAACTTTGAACAAGCTGGATAGACTTTTAACCAAGTTAAATTCCTCAGCACAGTGGCCTGCTGATACCATGATTTCTGGCTTTATAAACTACATTTGCAGAAACTTTTCTTTTAGAAATGTTTCTCATGACCACAAAATATGTACTGAGCAGTTATGGAGTGAAGCGCTGTACTAAGTGCTATCTAAAGGACAGAACTCATTTAAATAGAATTACAATGAAACATTTGTGGAAAACATTTAATAATAATAAACTGAAGTTGCACAGAAGTACAATAACAAGTGCTAAGGGTAATGCTGCAGTGATTGAAGTACCAGGTACAAAATGAGGATTAGAGAAAGTTACAGCCTTCAGAAGGAGGGAGGTCTAGAGTGTTTTGAAAGACACAGGTTATTCATTTGGTTCTAAAACTGAAAGGAGTGGCTTTGAGACAGAGGCATATATATATCGTGGATGGGTGACCCTAAGAAGATGCGCATAATGGTCCTGTAGGCTATCAATGTCCGTTATCCGGAAGGGTAACCAAAACGTTTTTATAATTTGGTAGCAGTTGGAGGCTACTACAGATTTCTAGAGTAGTTTTTTAAAAGCTGAGAAACTTGAGGCAGGGGGCTCTTGCAGAATCACCGGAGCTACGAATGAGCATAAAGATGTCAGGCCAAATTTAAAAAGTAGTAAATCTTGATGATAGGATGAGGATTGAAGGAGCTGGGTTAACATGAGTCTACGGGTATAAGCCTTGGAGGAGCCATATGAAGACAGCAGCTGTTAAGCACAAGGGGAAACTGAGTCGAACCAAGGCGTTCTTGTGAAGATAGTTCTGAAAAACTAGTTCAAAAAAATACCAACAGGACTGGTAGGAAAGAGCAGGTATGCAGACCAAAATGAAAGTGCAGATTTGGAGATGCACTGGTAAAAAATGCCAGAACTCCTAGGGGGTGTGTACTATAAAGAAAGAACAGGCCATGGGCAAAAGTTCATGGGCAAAAGGGGAAGAAGCTTCACAGGTGAGAGATGACCCAAAACCATTACCAAGGTTAACATGGATGAGTCCTTAACATGGAAGCCAGAAAGGATGGTATTCTGATGTGTGTCTCCCTGGCTGTCAGTCATGGTTCCTCTGAACTTATCCTGAATTCTCCCAGACTCCTCAAGAGTTACCAAAGGCAGAAAAGATGTGTTCCTCCCATGAGTCCAGCTTTGAACCAATGTCTTCAGAGAGGGGAGAATAGGTTTCAAAATTCTGAGCTTGGGAGCTAGGGTTGGAGATGTCTCCTCCAACCTTGTTGGGATCCGGCAGGCAGTTCACATCTACCTCCAGAGGCAGCTGGGGCTTCAAATATTCTGCTTCAGTTTCACAAGCAGAGTGATGGAGGAAGAGCTCTGGCCTGGCTGAAGGCTGAAAGGATTTCCCGCTCTGACGACGCGACTTGGCGCGCCTGTTCTGGAACCACACCTGGAAGCGGGGAGAGAGAAAGTGCTTTTGCTTGGAGTCCTCATGCTACTATTACACCTTCATAGTTCATTATAAATTCCAGTTTAACATGCCCTGGCTCCCTGCTCCTGAACCTTATGGTTTTCACAGAACACTTCACAAATCAGAGCACCTAGCTTTCTCGGCCTCACCATTCCCAGATGCAAAATTGGAGTAATACCTAGTTCTAACTATACTTTATATAGGGACATCTGCAATGAAAAATGAGGCCACAGAAATAGCAGCACTTAAGAATTTTAGGAAAAAAATGCTACTATGCTTAAAGATGATAGCCCTTAAAAGAATTTGGAAAATTAGGGCTTTTTTTGTTTTTTTTCTTTAGCGGTACGCGGGCCTCTCACTGTTGTGGCCTCTCCCGTTGCGGAGCACAGGCTCCGGACGCGCAGGCTCAGCGGCCATGGCTCAGGGGCCCAGCCGCTCCGCGGCATGTGGGATCTTCCCAGACCGGGGCACAAACCCGTGTCCTCTGCATCGGCAGGCGGACTCTCAACCACTGCGCCACCAGGGAAGCCCCAGAATATTAGGTTTTGAAAGTGTACTCCCTTGTCAAATTATTTAAGGAGGCATTTTGCTCAGTGGACTTCATTCACTTATATGAATAAATTTTTCAGCTCACTATTTCCCACAAATACCGAGGAACCTGTCTTTATTACTTTAGGCAACAAACGCACCTGGCGCTAGATTTTTCAAACTCTGACGAGAAGCTCCACATGCTTCAGGCTTTACCCCAAGACGTTACATCCTTTACAACCCACATTGCAGACCGAATACCTGCCAAGAAAGTGGCCTAGGGGCCCAGGGGGCAACTTGGTGAGCCAGCAGGAGGAAACACCAACTGTGCCTCATCTGTCCCTTCTTCCTGGATAAGGAAAAAGTGTGAAAATACTTCCTATTACCTTCCTGCTGAGGATTTACTTTCTGACCATTTCAAAGAGACCAGCTAGCCTCCTCGGAGGGGCCCTTATTATCCTCAGCAATGAGAGGCAGAAGTCATTGAGCGTGCAGCTGAATTATTTCATTTAAGCCTCACAATCACCGTAGGCAAGTACTGGTTTTACAGCCTAGGACACCGAGGCTGTGTCGGTGTCTTGCCCAACGTCAAGCAAGTGGCACCGGCGAACGTGCCGTCCCGCCGCGGCCGCTCACCTGGATCCTGGACTCCGGGAGCAAAGTGAGCGCGGCCAGGCGCTCACGCAGGTGGATGTCGGGGTACATGGTCCGGCGGAAGACGAGCTCCAGCAGCTGCAGCTGCTCGGGTCTGAACGACGTGCGCTTTCGGCGCTGCGACGCCGACGGGACGGCCGCGCCTTTAGGGGGCGCAGGCGGGCCCAGGGCGGCGGAGGGCGGCGCCGCGGGCCCGGGACCCCTACCGAGAAAGCCGGCGAAGGCCACCGGGGCGCCGCGCTCCGGACCGGGGCCCGAGGGACGCGCGGGGAGCAGAGCAGCCGCGGGGTTCGGGGGCGGCAGGAACGCCCCGCCGGGGTGGGCGGGCCGGTAGGCGGGGGGCGCGGCGATCTCCCCGAACTGGAGCTGGCTGGGCTCAGCTGCGGCCATCGCTGCCGGACCCCAGTGCGCCGCCGGGAGGGGCACGGCCTCTAGTTATACCGGCCCCGGGGCTGAGGGAGGGGGCCCAGTGTGGCGGCGCGATCAAAGGGGTGGACGCGGGGAGGCCCGTGTCCCTTCGGGGTGCGAGCCCGCCCCCCGCCCCGCCAGACGCCGGTGGGGAATAATCGCTTCCGCTGCCCGTGGGATGGAGGGAGGAAGGCGTGAACTTGGGCCTGGGCCCCCTCCGACCCCTCCCCCGTTCATCCGCCCCGCCAGCCCCGCCACCGCCACCGCAATCCACATCCCCCAGAGCAGGTCTGCCCCGGGAGCGCGGCGGCCAGGGGCCCCTCGAGTGCGTGGGCGGAGTGCGGGCGGAACCGCCCTCCTCTGGGGTCAGGTCACCCGCTCAGGGCGGCGAGGGTCGGGGGCCGCCTCTCTCTCGCATGGCCAGGTCAGTGAGCCTTTGCCCGCTGCCCCGTCTGTCGTCAGCAAAGGTATTTATTTACCCCCCCCTGCTATGTGCTAGACCCTGTACCAGGTTGGTCAAACAGCCCAGCCCCTGTCCTCCGCAAGCCTCCCTAAACAAATCCTGAATCAGAAGAAGGCGGTGCAGATAAAGAGACCTTAAAGAGAGGCAGTAAACTCACCTTGGAGGGGAGGAGACCTTTTGTCTGGAATGTCCCTGTAGGCCTAGGAATAAGGGTACCCTAGGCACAGCAGGGTTGAGAATGTGCCTTTCTAGACTCATTTATTGACTCCTGATCTGGCCTTTCTGCAGATAGCCAACAATGCTCAAGACGCGTCTGAGCTGGAAGGGAGGAGATGAAAGGGGCACCACCAAGTTTCCACTCTCTCTTGCCTCTGCCCTTTGGTCCTCATTTAAGGTTCCCGTTTTACCCAGATTGGTACTGTGGTTACGGTTTATGTATCTGCTTCCCCTCCTAGATTGTAAAGACTTAACAGGAACCACTTCTCTCGTTCAGGTCTTGAGTGTCTGCTTTGTACATCTACTATGCATAAGGCGCTATGCATAAGGCACCAATTAACATCTGTTGAATTGGATGCCACTGAATTCACTTTATAGAAACTCATGGTCCAGTATGGGAACTGCTCCACCAGAGTGCACATCCTCAGGAGAGGAACCCAAAGGCCTGGGTCTTCTTGCTCCCAGAACCTGAGCCCTGATTTCACCAGGACCATTTACTGTCACTGACTCAGAGAGGGCTCTGAGTTGGGAGGGTCTCTTAGGCTACAGTACCCCCCTGTCTCTATCCATTCTAGAATGCTACAAGACAGCCTCAGGAAGACCTTGGATACTTTCGTCCTGGATGGACTTTCCAGGTGTCAAAGCAAAAAGGATTCTTGGGGCAGCTGCAAAGAGGAGCCCTGTGCTTGATTCTCTCCCTGTGGGGAGAGGGGATAGGGTCGGGGACCGTGTCCCAGAGCCCTTGCGCAGCCCCCGAGGCTCTTGTAGGCAGTCTGACCATTCTCACATCTGCACCCACCCCTTACCCCGTCTTTCTCTTTCTCCCTTCTCCTCCCTTCCTCCCTTATTCCTTAGCCAGGTCATTGGGGTTTTTAGGCAGAGGATGTATGGGATGGGAGGTCAGACCCTCTTATTTTACTATGCTCCTTCATTCATTAATTCAAAAAACATTTTTATAGTGTCACTGTACTAGGCTGTGCTTTACTTATGTACCTATGAAGTAGGTATTCCTATCCCAGTTTTACAGATCAAGAAACACTCCACAATCTAGACGAGGCCCAAATGACTCCAAAGGCACTGTGCCGAGCTGGTCTCCAGACATGACCCCCGGGGGCCCTGCTGAGCTCCCCTGCCAGCCTCAGAGGAGGGTGAAGCCCCCTGGCCCTCTCCAGTCTCGGGGTTGTTCTCTTCCAGGCACATTGGGCCCATTGGGTTCCCAGTCATAGGTAGAGGTGATGGAGCCAGATCCACGCAGACCCCGAGTTCCACTGCTGTCGCTCTGAGATCAGGAGGCCAACCACGCAAGGAAAGCAGAGGTTTGCCGGCTGCTGGCTGCCGGCTGAGGTTTAAGAGCCAGATGGCCCAGCAACCCAGAAACTCTGCCCAGGGGTCAAGAGTCATCAGCATTCTCCGGCCTGTGTGGAAATACCCCCCCCAAGTCCTTTGTCCAAGCCTCTTTCCTCTGCTGCTATCTGCTCACTTGTGAGGGGCCCCCCAAACCGGCCTGTTTTGCAGTTTTGCCAGGAAAATGGACCTGCAGACACGAATGGAGTGCCTGGTGACGATTTGATGAAGGAATCTAAACACGTAAGACAGTCTTTTCTCTGTCTTTTAAACTGGTGGTAAGAAATTGCAGTGCTCAATTTGCAACTTGATAATCCTCCAAACTGACTAAATGAGCATTATCTCCTGATGACTTTTCCTGAGAGTCTGTGTGGAATTATAATCCTCTATGTTGAAATAAGATTTCATCCTTTCCCTTTCTCTCCTCCTTTCACTCTAAAATGAAGTTTTAATGGTGTGTGCTTGCATATACCTAAAAAAATAACCTCGCTGAGGAGACAGTAGAAACCCAGGGTTGGAATTTGGAGTGAAGTGTTATAGCTGGAGACTTTGTTTTATACCCTTCGGTGTGCTTTATTATTTTTTAATTATGTGCCTGTATTACTGTTATAAGTTCATTTTTAAAACCTAGTTTCTTGATGACTGAATGCAATGTGGTATTCTGAGTTGGATCCTTGGAAAAGGAAAAAGAACATTCGTGGAAAAACTGGTAAAATCTGAATTTAAAAAAAAAAACTAATTTTTTAAAACTGAAGCAAAGAATGCAATGTAATGTATCTGAAAAGAGGTGTTACTGCACAGTAGGAACAGTGTTCCTAGTTCTCTTGGGCTTTTCATTGACTAAGGTGAGCAATCTGTAAGCCTCTACAGGGTCTCTAGGGAGTACGTTCACGCTAAAGTTATTTTCTGCTTCTCTTTTGCTTGACAAACACCTAAAAAATCATAAGTGGTTTTCACTAAATCCAAGTTCTAGATTCCTTACTCATTTACCCTGCTGCGAATGCACAACGAACATTTTTTCATTCTTCTATACCTGTTTCTCCAAATGCAAAATGGAAAGAGCCCGATCCTTGTCAATATCTTAAAAAATAATTATTGTGAGTTCTTTCCCCAAATAGATAATCTGTGAAATTTAAGTACCTTTTACATAAGCTCTGTAAAGTACTTTCTTCTACCAAAGCAAGTCAGTTTACCAGCTACAGAATAGCAAAGCAAAGTTCAGGGTTAGCGGAAGACAAGGATCACTGAGGTCAGGGGTCTGATTCCCCCTCATAACACGTGGGCTCTGCTTCTCACCACTTGATTTGCTGAGCGCTTTTGTCCATTACTTATATTTGGTCTGTCAGTAACGCCCATTGAAATAGACACAAAGGAAGGGCAAGGTGAAATAGATGACAGTTTTCAGAGATGCTTCCTGTATAATGGGGGGGAGAGCTGGTAAATACAAGTAAAAACGCAGGAGAAAAACGACACATAAAGAAAACATTATTCTCTGGAGCCAAGACTGGCTCTGTAACAGCCCAGGCTGGGGAGGATGGAGCCATCTGGGGTCACCATCCTGTTCTGCTTCCTCCACATTTCCCACCACGGTTCCTGTCACTGACTCCCCCAGACATCACAGAGGCCTGCCTTTCCTCTCCAAGTGCTAAGTACTCTCTTCCCCTCTGGGCTGCCCTAAGGCCTGGCACTGGAGCCCTGGGTGTTTATTAAAGGGAGAGCCAGGAAAAGGCAACCGAGGGGAGTCGACGGCTCTGCTTTCACCTTGAGATCCGAGAGCTGTTTGCCCCTTTGATCCTGGCCTCGCTTTGATTTCATCTCCTCTTCTGCCCAGGCCTCTTCAGTTTCTGAAGTTTATTTCAGAACCAGTGGTTACAAGAGATTGAGAGACAACACCCCCAAAAGGTATTAATGTGCCAGGAAAGTGATAAAATGTTAAGAAGCTTTTTTTGTTGTTTAGTCAGCGTCGTATAAATTCAAATAACAAACACGAAACAGATTTTGAACCCAGCGTGTTGAGTTTTTTAAAAGGATGATTCCTTTTCTTCTTTCAGTGATTTTTACCCAAAAGCCTCTGAGCAGGAAAGACTCTTCTGTATGTCTTTCACGACCCCGATTCACATAGCTATGCAATAAAGTTAAAAGAACATTTCAACCTCAGAGAAAGGAAACCATAAATGTTCCAAGTTTATGTCTACACGCTTGAAAAGAAAAACTGAAACCACTAGCAGAGTATTTGGTCCTCACACCTGGCATTTGTCTGACATTTCTTTCTGCAATGTACCTACTGGGCACTTTAAATGGGGCTGGTGCCCCCAAGGAACTGAATTTTAAATTTTATTTCAGTTTAATTGATTTAAATTTAAGTAGCCACATATGGCTAGTAGCTATCATATTTAACAGCTAAGCTCTATATCATATTTAACAGCTAAGCTCTATATCATCATCCAGCAAATCACTCTTCTTTGATAATTTCTTTTTTCATCTGCAAATGTTTTATTTGGTAAGTGCTAGACTTTGTAGCTTAAGTTTTGAAATTGTTCGTATTTTCATTGTCCACAGTCTGTTTGTCTATACTCCTCTTTGTTTTGATTTTATTTTTAATTGAAGATATAGTTGATTTGATATTTTTTATTGGAGTATAGTTGATTTACATTGTGTTAGTTTCAGGTGTACAGCAAAGTGATTCAGTTTTATATATATAAATATATGTATATATCAATATATATATTCTTTTTCAGATTCTTTTCCCTGATAGGTTATTACAAAATATCGAGTACCGTTACAAGGACCTTGTTGGTTAACTATGTTATATATATTAGTGCATATATGTTCATCTCAAACTCCTAATTTATCCCTCCTCCCTCTTTCCCCTTTGGTAACCATAAGTTTGTTTTCTGTGTCTGTGGGTCTATTTCTGTTTTGTAAATAAGTTCATTTATATCATTTTTTTAGATTCTACATAGAAGCAACATCATATGATATTTGTCTTTCTCTGTCTGACTTGCTTCACTTAGTATGATAATCTCTAGATCCATGATAATTTTTTTTTTTTTTTTTTTTGGCCACACTGCACAGCTTGCGGGATCTCAGTTCCCCGACCAGGGATTGAACCTGGGCCACGGCAGTGAGAGCCTGGACTCCTAACCACTAGGCCACCAAGGAACTCCCCCATGATAACTTTTTATATGTAGATACAAAGAGATATTCAGTTGATACAAAATCATACACTAGATTTGAATTCTAGAATCTCATTTTTATTGTTTAAACAGAACTCTGGATCATCAAAATGATTACCTCATTTTCCTACTGGACAGTCTCCTATAGATTGGCTGAGCAGTGTGTGAGGTACTCCAGCAGCATTCATGAATGGTGTTTCTCCAAAGTGATGATATGAGAACACTGCTTATGATACCATGAGTATCTTCAACATGGTCAGTTGACTAAACTCCATTTCATTTTGATCATTCTGTTCTCTTCTAAGCGGGTAATGAAACTTAGCTTCAGAATTCCCTGACTCTCTGTGGGGTGTGGCATGGTATTGAATTAGCGCGTATCATGTGTCTTGCACAAAGTTAAACTGAACCAGGAAAAAGTAAAGAGAGAGGTATCAGGAGAACGCAGAATCTGCCAATACCTGTCTTTTCTGCCCCCAAATAATTTATTACATGTTAGCAGATACCCAAAGTAACCTAAGATCAATTCCGGACTCTGTGTCCCACCCAGCATGTACTGGGTCTGTATTTCCAATATATTGTCATTTACTGGGTATATTATAAGCCTATAATAGATGAGAAAATCTGTGCAAGTAAAATACCACCTAAAATTAGTCCAATCAAGCACAGATTCTTGGTGGATATAGGAGATAATAAGGCACCTTCAAATGGATTCTCATCCATTTTAGTGTGCACCAGGAAGGGTTGTTTTAAATAAACAGATCCACTGTCTCCAGCAATTGGGCATTTACCTTTTCACAGCCCCGGCCCTTGGACTCCTTTGGATGGAACGGTAAGTAACCTTGACCTCCTCTTCTTTCAGACAGTGCTCATGTGCTCCAGGCACCGAGCTGCAGTAGCATGAGGAGAATCTCCTTACTGCTGGGCCTTCTGCTTTGCAGCCTGGCTTCTTGGGCTAGTGGCCATTCTGCATGAATGAAGCCCGCCCCACGCAGCTGACCCACCACTCCGAGACCCCAGACATTGACGCAGACTCAGCCCACCCCCTTTTATTGCCCCAAATATGCTTTTGCCTTGGGTTTATCACTTGTACATAGTGCCAAAGGGGGCCCTGCTTTTAACTTGGGTTGCTTATTCTGGGATTATTTAAACTCATTAGCACTGAGGCTTTGGTCTCTACATACCATTTCCTATTAAAAGGGAAAAAATGCTTCATTGGGAAATGGCTCATTCTAGGCCTGAGACAGCAAATGTATGAGTCTAAAATATTTAGTCATATCTGAAAATGACAAAACTGTTAAGCACTATGGAGGGAGACCTCCCAAGAAACCATCTGAATAGGCTCCTACTGACCAAACGTTGGGACAGTTTGAGCATCAATAAGAATCCTGAAAGTGGACTTCCCTGGTGGCGCAGTGGTTAAGAATCCGCCTGCCAATGCAGCCATCGTCACGGCTGCTAACTCTACGTCCTTGTAGAAATGCACATCGCCACCTATGAATCATTCTTGCCAAAATTTAGAACCAGAATTTCATTCAGCCGTTAGAGCTCCCTACCAGTTCAAAAGAAGTACAGGAGCAGGTCCCTCATCACCCACAGGGATACACTCTATAAAACCCAGAGTGTGGAAACCTCTGCAGGACAAACCAGCAGCTGCTTCATCAGATAAAGTGCAGAGAGAGAGAAAACCTGAAGACCAAAAGAAACCAAAGAGACATATCAACCCAATGCAACATTGGGGAATGATGCCAACATGCCATCTGTAAACATTCATTTCTAAAACAAGGTGGGACATTTAAACATTAGGATACGATATTAGGGAATTGCTGTTAATATTTCTTCAGTTATGGTGATTTTGTGTTATATTTTTAAAAGACTCATTGTCTTTTAGAGATACATGGAAATATTGGCAGATGAAATAAGACGTTTGGGCTTTGCTCTCAAAATAATCTATTTTGGGGGTCGGGGGGAGAGAGGGGAAATATAGAAGAAACAAGATTGGGTATGAATTGGTAACAGTTGAAGTTACGTCATGATCTTTCACAATGCTATTCTCTCTACTTTTGTGAATGCTTGAGATTTTTCCGGAATAAGAAGTTTTAAAAAGCAATAGGCAGTATTTTTGAAAGAAACAGAAGATAGATACTGAGGCTGAGGACAGAAATACCACGTTGGAGAGGCAGGGTCTGCTGGCCTGAGGTGGCACTCGCTGTATGAACCCAGGGGAGAGAAGACCAGCCGCAGTCACCCCGTTCGGAGCTGGAAGCAGAGGAAGGGGGCGGTGCCGGAGCTGAGTGTGATGTGTAGCGGGGTCTTCCCTCTGGGGAATCTGCCACAAGCCAGGCTGCACAAAGCACAGCCACCGAGTCAGTGTGTTCATCGCACAACCACAGAAGGCTTGGTCATGCTGCTTTATCAGATGAAGGGAGTACTGGGGGGAGAGGGAGAGGACGGGGGGAGAGGCAAGGGTGGGCTTGGCAGGCGCAGGAACACTTCCTGGATGAAGGGTGGTCGGGCTGAGCCTTGCAGGCGGGCAGACAGCCTTTAGGGAGGCTGTGAGAAGGACTTTGGGAGAAGAGGGCATGAGCACAGGTACAAATGCAGGAATAAGCAAGGCCTGTCAGGGAGCCTGGATCCCCAGCACCAGGTATCAGCCTGGGGACAGGGACCCCCCCCCCCATGGCCAGGGACTCCAGGGGAAGAGCTAATACGCCAGAAGAGGGAAAATCAAGCCTCTCATTCCACTGCTCTCGAGGCACTTTTTCTTCTTCTGCAAACAGCTCTTCACCTTTTTTCTCCCCCATGGTCCTGGGCAAGTTTCTGGGGACTCTGGGTTGAGTTCTGAGGCATCGCCGGGAATTTTGACTCATCTGTTGTTAAAGTCTTCCCCAGAGGACGAGTTGCTGGAAGTCGTGCCCACCCTGGTGGCAAAGAGCCAGTCGGAGGTCAGCTCAGGACCGTTCCATTGTAAGTCTGGGAGGAGACTCCCCAGTTGCAACCACAGCCCTAAAAATGCCCCTGAGTGGGGTTTAAGAAAACAGCCCCCTACAGGCCGGCCCCTCTCCGACCTCGGCCACTGGGGCCGAGAGTGCCTTGGGGGTGTGCGCTGCTGGGGGAGCTCCCCCTTCCTGAGCGCTTGGTCCTGGCCCAAGGTGAAGAGCAGAGGCAGGGGCGACAGGGGACCTGTCCCGGAGAGGCCGAGCTCGGGAGCCCACCCTGGGAACTTTCCAGAGTCGGGAAGACCCGCCTCAGCCTGTTGCCGGTTCTCCACGTTGCCCCCTGGGGGCCTAACGGTGGGCTTACCAGGCCCGGCACGGCCTGGAGCTCCCCGTGTGGAGACTGCGCAGATGTGATCTCACGGAGCCTTTCCTGCCCGAGTCTCCCTGGGGTGAAGGGAGGGGACAGGCCCCGGAGGCCTGAGATGGCTGGAATCAGAGCCAGGCTGACCCAAGCCAGGGCCTGTGCCGTCTGCTCCCCCTCAGGCCATACCCTCCTCGTCTCTCAAACCCCTGTCCTTCTCAGGAGTAACTTGGTTCCACCTTCTGACGTTTATTCCAAGTCCCACCCCACCCCCTGCCAGTCCGGGTTCAAGCCGTCCTTCCCCCGGGTCTGCCCCAGCTGCCACTGTTCCTTGCTTATGTATGTGGGGCTCTCCAGTCAATTCATGTGAGTCCTAGTTTCTGCAGAAGTCAAATGTAAACCACAGAAAAAAGAAAAGACCCAGAAATAAATCTTTCTGAGGTCAGCCATTTATCAACCCTTTCGGGTAGAACCTTTTCTGTGTAGGTACACGTGCATGGGTGTGTGTGTCTATGCATATATTTATATAATTTCATGTATAGTTTTTCTGCAGTCGAATCTTGTTTCCCTGGCCAGACTATAATTTCTTTGTTTGATATCACTATGCCCCCGTGTGCCTAGCACACTATAAAATCTGTCAGACGCCGGAGAGAAATCACAATCTAAAATCTGTGTGTGTGCCCATCTGTGTGGGAAGTGGCGTTGCATGGGGGAGAGAGACTTTCACACTTTTCCTTACAGGCTTTAACAGTATCTGTACTCGTTGCACAGCGATCATTCTCAAACTCTCGTAATCTTCTGAGTGTGCTGCATTTGGAAAGACTCAGGGTATGTCGAGGATGCCCCGGGGGAAATCCCTGGATTGCTCCAGCTCTGGGAAGACCCCGCTTTCCTGGAGGCAGCGCTACTTTGGAAGCATCTGACGCTGACTGTGGAAGAAGAAGGTGATTTAGCTCACTCCAGGAAGGGCCTGAGTGAGATCTGGTCTGAGCCGGGGCCTCGGCCACAGCTTTTATCTTGAAGCAAAGATGTCTTTCCAAGCCTTTGGGTTAGGAGGGGTCCAGCAACTTGAGCAGCCTATGCCTCCCCGCGTGTCCAGAGAGGGATGAGGTTGAGTGGAGAGCGTGGCCGAGTGTGCATCTCTTACTTGGGGGTCCACGAGGCACCCTGAGGGCTGAGGGCTGAAGGAGTGGAGTCTGCAGGGGCCTGGATGATGAGGGGCTGGCTGGGCTGTTTGGGGAGCACCCATCTCAGACTCTAAAAGGCCTCTCCCTGTTTTAGCCCCAGCTTTTCCTCGAAGCAAGAGTCTGTTCAGGTATATTACTGCGCTGCGTCTGAGTGTATTTCACAGCCTGAGGCCAGACACAGGCAACAATCCCCAGGCACAGCCCCTTCCGGGTGACCCCACGCCCTTTCTTCCCACGCAGTCACTACAGTTCCTGACCTGCGCTAGATGGCCTGGGGTTCTGGCCCACGTAGAAGTGCGGTACGAACACCCAAAAGGAGCCCTGAGCCCAAGCCCAGGGCACCTGCTCCCAGCCCTCCTGTCTACATGCTGCCTGGGACGCCTGGGTAATTGTCCGCCTTCCCTGGGAGACTGGCGGAAGCTGGATCTGACTTGTTCTCCACTCACCCAACACCAGCCTCGTTTCCGGCCCACAAGAGGGGCTCGGTGAACATTTCATTATGATAAGCGGGCGGGGGTCAGGGGTTCTCTGTGGCTGGCACACTGCACAAGTTCGGGGTTCCCACCCGCTCTGGGTCAAGTCTCCAGCCCCAGAAGGGTGCAGATTCTTGAATTTGTCTTCACTTGAGTCCTCGATTAGTTGTTGGACCTTGGGCGAGGGCTTTAACGTCTCCAGGCTTTGGTTTTCTCCTCTGCAAAGTGTGCCGGTGGAGAGCAGAGGTGCTCACCCCCAAAAGGGCTTTTTAAGCTGGCTAGCCCAGGCCAGGTGCAAGTCTCGACTGAGGAGGCAATGAACACTGCAAAACACTGCCGGTGGAGCTGATCCTTACTACCTTCCTGGCAGGGCTGCGGGTTAAGTGAGGTAGAGGGACACCGTGCGCTCACTTTGGCTCTGCGCATACGCCCTCCCGCCCTCCGTGGCCCCTCACTGCCGGGTCTATCACGTCTCACTAGTGCTTTGCAAAGTCAGTGTTTTTTCAGGTGTGCTCATCTCGGCTCCCATCTGGCCTGCGAGCTCCCGGTGGGTAGGGTCCCCGGTGTCTGCCGAGCTCTGGGGCCAGCTCAGACGTGTCTGGGGTTGTATGAGTGCAGGGCCTTGAGCTCCTGAGGGCACAAAGGTAAGGAGTATAGCACCCACCCCAGGTGCTGAGACACAAGAGGACAGGGGAGGCCGTCCGTGCAGAAGCAACTGTCTGGTCTGCCGTCTCTTTCTGGAAGACTCAGTGGGGTTTCTTTCAGCCCCTGCAGGTTTCTGTCAACTGATTTATCTCAAGAGGAACTGGAGGGCTCAGGGGGGCAACGGACAGCTTCTCCCAGAGCCTCAGTTTTGCCAGCAGTGAAATGGGGAAAGTGGTACCTGCCTCCTACCTTCTTCCCGGGGGTCCTTTGATAGTTGAAACTTTTCACTTTTAAAGGGCTCAGATGAAAGGCACTGATGGGATGAAAGGACCTGGGGGCCATATTAAGTTTCTCCACAGTTTTTGAAGCCTCGGAGGAGGGGCTGGAGGAAGTGGTCAGCTGACAGGGACTTGTGAAGCCACCCAGAGGGTGATGCTGGGTGTGTGGGGTGGGGGGAGAATTAGCATGCCAATCAGCCACACCTAGGGCGTGAGGGCAGCAGGGAGCAGGGCCCTTATCAGGGGCAAAATCTGTCATTTCCCTGAGGAGGGGGGCTTTGGGTTACATGCTGAGGAGACTGGGCCCAAGGGCAAAGCCCAGAAAGGCAAAGCCTTGAGCAAGCTCTCCCCTCTCTGGGCCTCAGTTTCCTGATGTGTAAAAGGAGGAAACTGAGGAGAGATGTGACCCCCCGAACTGGCTGCACACTGTCGTCTCCTGGGGAAATCTTTAAAATCCTGACTCCAGACTGCACCTCAGATGGAATAAGTCTGAGGCTCTGTGGTGGGACACTGGCGTCAGAGTTAAAGCTCCCAGGTGATTCCAATGTGCCGCCAGGTTTGAGCACCAGAATAAAGGATTTCTAGAATTCTACGGTTAGCTAATCATAACCTGCCTTCCCACCAAGTGAGGAGTCTATGAGGGACTGAGAAATTCAACCATATATCTGAGTCTTTTGGAGCCCCCTCTGTGTGCAGAACCCACTTCCAACCACTTCTCAAATATAAGATTTCTCTAGTACTCTTTTTGGTCAGGTTTTATTCTCTTCCTCAAAATTCTTTTCTAAGACACAAACTTAGAAAACAAACTTACGGGGCTTCCCTGGTGGCGCAGTGGTTGAGAGTCTGCCTGCCGATGCAGGGGACGCGGGTTCGTGCCCCGGTCCGGGAAGATCCCACATGCCGCGGAGCGGCTGGGCCCGTGAGCCATGGCCGCTGAGCCTGTGCGTCCGGAGCCTGTGCTCCGCAACGGGAGAGGCCACAACAGTGAGAGGCCCGCTTACCGCAAAAAAAAAAAAAGAGTAGGGAAGGAGGATAGGGTGGAGATGACACTCTTAAATAGGACGGTCAGAGAGGCCTGGAACAAACGCTGAAGGTGACGGCTGTGGAGGGAAAAGCTAATGCAAAGGTCCTAGGGTGGCAGTGTGCCTGGTGGGTTGCAGGAACCCCAAGTCCAGTGTGTGAAGCAGGGGAAGCAGTAGGAAAAGAGGCCAGGGAGGTGATGGGCCCAGGTTAGTTAGTAGACACAGAGTAATGACTTTGGCTTTTCTTGGGGGCCCAAGCCCTGGAAGGCTTTGTTCAGAGGAAGGACTTTGTAACCATAGCTGATAGTGAGTTCTTTTCTGTGCTGAGTTCTGCATTCAATGCTTTCTTTCTTTTTTCTTTTTTTTTTTTTCCGGTCACGCTGCCACAGCATGCAGTCTTTCTTTTTTTTTTTTAAATAAATTTTACTTATTTATTTATTTTGGCTGCGTTGGGTCTTCATTGCTGTGCGTGGCTTTCTCTAGTTGAGACGAGCAGAAGCTACTCTTTATTGCGGTGCGCGGGCTTCTCATTGCAGTGGCTTCTCTTGTTGCGGAGCATGGGCTCTAGGTGCGCGGGCTTCAGTAGTTGTGGCACACAGTCTCTAGAGAGCAGCCTCAGTAGTTGTGGCGCATGGGCTTAGTGACTCTGTGGCATGTGGGATCTTCCCGGACCAGGGCTCGAACCCGCGTCCCCTGAATTGGCAGGCGGATTCTTAACCACTGCACCACCAGGGAAGTCCCCAGCATGCAGAGTCTTAACCACTGGACTGCCAGGGAAGTCTTAATGCTTTCCACAGTTTATCTCACTTCACTCTCATAGCCGCCCCATGTGGTAAGTACAATCACTCTGACCATTTATTTTATTTAAGGAGTGAAATTCACAGAACACAAAATTAACCATTTCCGAGTGTACAATACAGTGGCATTTAGTACGTATACAGGGTTGTGCAACTATCGCTTCTAGTTCCAAAGGATTTCATCACCCTCAGGGAAGACGCCGTGTCCACTAAGGAGTTACTACTCCTTCTCGCCTCTCCCAGCCTCTGGTAACAACCAAGCTACTTCCTTTCTCTCTGCATTTGCTTATTCTGGATATTTTATAAAAACAGAATCATCCCGTGTGTGATCTTTCACGTCTGGCTTCTTTCACTTAAGTGTAATATTTTAAAGTTCATCTAATGCTGTGGCATGTATCAGCACTTCATTCCTTTCTCACGGCTGGAAAATATCCCATCGTATGGTTGTCACCAGTTATTTTATAGATTAAGAAACTGTGGCTTGGACTTTCCTGGTGGCCCTGTGGTTAAGAATCCACCTGCCAATTCAGGGGACACGAGTTCAAGCCCTGGTCCAGGAAGATCCCACATGACGTGGAACAACTAAGCCCGTGCACCACAACTACTGAGCCTGCGCTCTAGAGCCTGTGTGCCACAACTACTGAGCCCGTGCTCTTAGAGACCCTGCTTTGCACAAGAGAAGCCACCGCAAGAGAAGCCAGTGCACCGCAGCAAAGAGTAGCCCCTGCTCGCCACAACTGGAGAAAGCCTGTGCACAGCAACGAAGACCCAACGCAGCCAAGAATAAATAAATTAATTAATTTTAAAAAAGGAAACTGTGGCTTTGGGCACAGGACCAAATAACTTACTCAAGACCTCCTTACACAAGCTGCTTAGTGGCCCATCCTGGACCCTAGCCCAGGTCTGCCAGACACCACAGTCTAACCTCCTCACCATGACAAGCCTCCATCCCTCCCTTCTCTCAACTCTGGCACATTTATAATCTCCCAGCAGAGCGATACACGGTCTCCTGCAGTGGGAGAAGGGATAAGGACACAGCACAGCCACCTTCTGGAATGCGGCCCCTCTGCCCTTCCCCAGGTGAACCTGAGAGCCTGCATGGGTGAGTGCTTCTTGTCTGGTTTCCTGTGCCCTCTACCCTGCTTAAATAAACTGGGGTATGTTGGTTCAAAGGAGATCTAGACCCAAGCAGAAAGAATTTGTAGCTCTAAATGTACTATCTGCAAAGAGGTCCCCAAGATATTGTGAAATGAAAAAAGCAAATTGCCAAACAAGTTGTTACTATAAGCACATGTGTATGGTTTTGTTTGTTTGTTTGTTTGTTTGTTTTGCGGTACACGCGCCTCTCACTGTTGTGGCCTCTCCCGTTGTGGAGCACAGGCTCCGGACGCGCAGGCCCAGTGGCCATGGCGGCATGTGGGATCTTCCCGGACCGGGGCACAAACCCGTGTCCCCTGCATCGGCAGGCGGACTCTCAACCACTGCGCCACCAGGGAAGCCCCATGTGTATGTTTTGAAAGAAGCTCTGTACTGTATTTACATGTATATATTTGCATATGCATAGAAAAAATTTCAGGGAAGGATACTTGAGAAACTCTGACCTCTAGGAGGTGGGACTGCGGAGTTTAGGAGTGGGGCAGGGGAATTTAACTTTTCACTTTATACCCTGCAGTGCTGTGTGAATATTTTTCACCACAAATCTGTGTTATTTTGTGATTAATTTAAAAGTAAATATATTAGAAAGAAGTCAGTAGGAATAAAGAATATTCCTTTATTAAGAATGAATTATTATTGGTATTTATATAATTATATTAATGATTATATTATAACAATATATTTATCTTTTATATTTAAAACATACACCATATATTGAAGTTTATTAATTATAATTAATGTTAGTAAGGATTAGTACATAAAATTCAGAAGGAGTAAAAATAAGAAGAAGAAAATATTGCCTGGTCCCACGACCTTTTGACTATTGAAATGTTCTCTGGGCCTCTCGCCCTGTTACACACCCTGACACAAGAGCTGCCATAGCCCTGCTTTCCAGGCAGCTTTTTAAAAGTTTGCTTTTTTCTTTTCTTTCTTTTTTTTTTTTTTTTTTTAACTTTGGCCATGCCATGTGGCCTGCAGGATCCCGGCATCCCGACCAGGGATTGAACCTGGGCATGGCAGTGAACACACGGAGTCCTAACCACTGGACCTCCAGGGAATCCCCCAAAAGTTTGCTTTTTAAAAAATAAATAGATACAGCCTTGCACACAGCCCTGTGCCATGGGGGAGGGTGTAGCTGGCACACTCTTGGTACTTACTTTAAGGCCCTTTATAATGGGGGTTTTATTTGATTATCACCTTTATATCTGCCTCAGCCGGAATCCTGCTGTCTGGCACCTGGAAAGCCGACACCCTAGTCCCTGCTCTGGGGCTTGCACACCACATTTTTCCTGGGTGTCAGGACTTCCTGTTGTTTGAAGATATGCAGTGTGATTGGGCTGCTTCTGACTCTTCAGTTTCTGCCTCTGAAGCCTCCCGTGGCAGCCTCTGGCCCTGGTATTCTTAGTATCTCCCCTCCAGCATTTCTGCTTTCCTCACCCATGGGGGCGATGACCCTGGCGATCCGTGGGCAGGGCGGGGACACTCGATGTCCTGCCACTCATGGGTCAGGTTACCCAACTCCCACGTCCCGCTGGACGGTCATGGAGACAAAAAGCCGGTCTGTAATTATCCAAGCACAGAACCTGAATTTTACAAAGAAACACGGTGAGTTTTTGCACTAAGATTTCCAGGGAAGTGTCTATGTATGAGCTAATTTTCTTTCTCAAGCGTTGTTCACAATTTCAAAAAGCACATTACCAACAGCAACAGCATTATCCATCTGCATTTACAGCAGATGTTTTCAAGGTGGTTCCACTTCATTATTGCCCTAGAAGTCATGCTCAAACAGCCATAGTTTTGTTATTAATTGCTTTTCCTGCGTTTCTCCTTTATATTATATTTAGGACATAAAAAATGACTGTGTACATATGATGTTTTATCTATGGATTTCTTTTAGATAGGAAGAGGGATACTAAAAGGGATCTGTTTTATGAAGAGGTTCGGGGTCTGATAGGGTTGAGATCCATGGCCCTTGGACCTCTAGGTCCCTTAGAGCAGGGACCACATCTGTTTGCCCCTCCACCTGGAATACATGATAGGTGATCAATAAATATTTGTTGACTTAATAACTAGTTAGCGATGAAAATAATTTGGGGAAGTTAACACCAGCCCTTTGCTCTGCCTTGTGCATATAGTAAGTGAGCAATAAATATTTCCTGATTGAATGTGTGAAAATGTTTGAGCTTTTGGGTAGAAGAGGAAGGCTGCAAATGTTACATTTAAGATAACCTGCTCTTCAGAGATTGTGGGAGGACTTCAGGGGCTGAGCTCTGTGAGTACAGTGAATTGCCTCCAACAGATTCACCAAATTTATTCATCCACTGAATAATTTATTCAGTATCTAGTATGTGCCAGGCATGAGGATGGTTGGCAGTCCTGGTAGCCATAACGGGTGCCACCTCAAAAATTCCTAAATTAGGCTTTGAAAAAAGGTTAATTTTTTAAAAATTTATTTTATTGGAGCATAGTTGACTTCCAATGTTGTGTTAATTTCTGCTGTACAGCAAAGTGATTCAGTGATACATATATATATATATATATATATATATATATATATAAAAGGTTAATTTTAAAAATAGGGAATTCCCTGGCGGTCCAGTGGTTAGGACTCCACTGCTGGGGGCCCAGGTTCGATCCCTGGTTGGGGAAATAAGATCCCACAAGCCGGAAAGCGTGGCCAAAAAAAAAAGAGTATTTGTAATACAGGAGTAGAAGATTCATGTGTTTTTTTTAATATAAGAATACACAATGAAAAGATTTTAAAAATTATCCGTAACCCTTCCTTCCCAGATAATCCTCGGTGACTTTTTTTTTTTTTTTTTTGTGGCTGCGGGGCTTGTGGGATCTTAGTACCCAGACCAGGAATAGAACCCGTGCCCCCTGCAGTGGAAGCGTGGAGTCCTAACCACTGGACTGCCAGGGAATTCACTGTGACATTTTAAAATAATGCCCATATAAGATTAGAACATTCAAACAGTACAGAAAGGTAGAAAATGAAAGGTTAAAACCTCCCTCATATATCCCATATATATTGATTTCTTTAGCTATATAAAAATGTTAACCTAAAAGAACCATACTATAAATGTGGCTCTGTAACATAGTAACATATTTTTGAGATCTTTCCATTTTGGGGCATTTTTTAAAAATAGCTACTGGAACTCCATCCAATGATGCACCATTACGTATGTTGCTTCCCTCTTACTGCTGGGCACTTTGGTTGCTGCTAATTTTTTTTCTATTATAAATGCTGTTGTAAGAAACATTCCTGTGCCTATGTCTTAGTACCCTTTTGAGGGGCTCTGTGTCTCTTATCAAGAGGCCAGGCTCAGCCTACAGCCATACCACCCTGAGCATACCTCATCTCTTCTGATATTGGAAGTTAAGCAGGGCCGGACTTCATTAGTACCTGGATGGGAGGCCACGTTCAAATCTTGTCTCACCTGCCCTGCCCCAGGCAAAACAAGGGGACTGCAAAGGAGGTTTTGTCTCTCAAATAGCAGCCTCTGCTGGGCTGGGTCAGGAGAGCCTGCCATTAGGAGATAATGCTAATACAGTTAATAGAACTTGTGTAATAGTGGTTCTCTGGGTGGCAGAATTCTGCCTGATTATTTCTTTATATTATTATATGTTGACAGAATTTTCTATAACAAACATGTACTTCTAAAGTTAAAAAAAAAAAAAGCAACCTCAACTTTATCTTAAATAGTTTTATGACACGTCCTGGAGGGAGGTAGCAGTATCTTTGCTGCTTCTTTTTCAAAATTTTAAATTTATTTTTATAGAGGTGTAGGTGATTTACAATATTATTTTAGTTTCAAGTGTACAACACAGTGATTCAAAATTTTTGTAGATTATACTCCATTTAAAGTCATTATAAAATACAGCTGTATTCCCTGTGCTGTACAATATATCCTTGCAGCTTATTTCTTTTATACATGGTAGTTTGTATCCCTTAATCCCCTACACTTATCTTGCCCCTTCCCCCTTTCCTCTCCCCACGGGTAGCCACTAGTTTGTTCTCTACATCTGAGAGTCTGTTTCTGATTTGTTATATTCATTCGTTTGTTTTTTTTTTTAGATTCCCTATATAAGTGATAACATATAGCATTTTTCTCTGACTTATTTCACTAAGCATTATATCCTCTAGATCCATCCATTTTGTTGCAAAATGGCAAAATTTTATTCTTTTCTTTGGCTGAGTAGTATTCTAGTGTGTGAGTGTGTGTTTGTGTGTGTGTGTGTGTGTGTGCGTGTGCATCTTCTCTATCCATTCATCTGTTGATGGACATTTAGGTTGCATCCATATCTTGGCTATTGTAAATAATACTGTTATGAACATTGGGGTGCATGTATTTTTCCGAATTAATGTTTTCACTTTCTTCGGATATACACCCAGGAGTGGAATTGCTGGATCATACGATAGTTCTATTTTTAGTTTTTCGAGGAACCTCCATACTGTTTTCTGTAGTGGCTGCACCAATTTACATTTCCATCAATAGTGCAAAAGTGTTCTCTTTTCTCCACATCCTCGCCAACATGTTATTTCTTCTTTTTGGGGGGGGGTGCTGTGCTGCACGGCCTGTGTGATCCCAGTTCCCCCACCAGGGATTGAACCCCGGTCATTGCAGTGAAAGCATCCGCCAGGGAACTCCCAACATTTGTTATTTCTTGCCTTTTTGGTAAAAGCCACTCTGACAGGTGTGAGGCAGTATCTCCTTGTGGTTTTGATTTGCAAAACCCTGATAATTAGCGATGTTGAGCACCTTTTCCTGTACCTGTTGGCAGATCTTACCAGGCAGGGCCTCCTCAGGGGAAAGGCTGTGCATATTCTGCATATGAAATGCAAGGGCTTCACGGGTCAGCAAGATGCTTGAAGCACTGGCAAACCTTCAGGGTATGGTCAGCTGTGGCTTTGGGGTCAGACAGACCTGTCTGCAAGTCAAGGCTCCTCCACTGGCTCTGAAGGAGGGTTTGTGACTCTGTGCACGTAGCTTAACTTCTGTAACTCAGTTTCCTCATTTTTAAATGTGGACGATGATGCTTATTTCAAGCAGCTACTGTAAGGCTTAAATGAGAAATGTACATAAAGAGTTTATCCTAGTCCGTGACACATACAACATGTTCAGTAGCTATTATTGGTGCCCTTCAATCATAAGTTCTAATTTTTAGAAAGTTTTTCCTCTTATTGAGCTAAAATTTGTTCCTGTAACTTCCTTGCATTGCTATGAAATCTGCATGCTCTTTTTTTTTTAATTTCTTTATAATGTTCTTTATTTTTGCATGCTCTTTCATTCATTCAACAAACATGAATTGGTTGTTTCCCTTGTGCCAGGGGCTGGGCCAGGCTTGTGAGCACAACTGAGAATAAAGACCAGTCCCTGTATGTGGAAGAAGTACCCCTCGTCCACATGAGAGTCATTGGGATATGTAAGGAGAACAATCACTGCTTCCTTGACATACTTCTTTCCCAGGCTCGGCCTCCCTCTCCCACATCCGTTTAGCTGTACTTCTTGCTCTTGTTGCTTGTTGATTTTAATCAAGGCTCAAAATTATCCCTTCTCCAGGAAGTCTTCCCAAACCGCACTAAGCAGCTGTGTCCCCCTGCCCCAGTTATCTTGTCAGCCCTTGGGGACCCAGTTTCCATTCTTCCTATTTGTTTGCACTTGCCAGTTTTTTGGTGTGTTCCCACTTTTTTGGAGAGCAACCCAAGGCTTCCAGGCACTGTGCAAGGAAATGGAAGGCAGCAGTCCCGAGCCACGGCCAGTGTCCCTCAGGAAACCTCAGTCAGTCTTTGGCTTGGCCACCAGGGAGCTGAAGTGCACGTGCAGGTAAAGGAAGGTTGCGCGGCACGAGTGTGTGCTGGAGCTGGAAGGAGGCTCAGGCTGGATCCGAGATACAGGACCACAAGTGACCAAGCCAACCCTGAAGTCTGGTCTCCTGGCTTTAGTTCTATGCTCTTTGGAGAGCAGTCCTCCAGTACACCCAAGCAAGGGCACAGCCAGGCCTGAAGCTTGTTCAGTTATGGGGGGAAGGGGAGCTCTTAAAGAAAAAGGATAAAAAAATTAGGTACAGGGCTTCCCTGGTGGCGCAGTGGTTGAGAGTCCGCCTGCTGATGCAGGGGACACGGGTTCGTGCCCCGGTCCAGGAAGATCCCACATGCCACGGGGCAGCTAGGCCCGTGAGCCATGGCTGCTGAGCCTGCGCGTCCGGAGCCTGTGCTCCGCAACGGGAGAGGCCACAACAGTGAGAGGCCCATGTACCACAAAAAAAAAAAAAAAAAAAAATTAGGTACAAAAACGAATGCTTAATTATAATGAGAAATGAAACCACAATGAAGCACAAATGCTAAAAGAGCTGATTAGTGTGACAAAACTGAAATGACACAGTCGTAACAACAGCTATTACTGTTATTTGATTCCCTGATACAACTCTATGCTTATTTTTCTTCCTGCATTTTTTTGGCTGCATACTTCTTGTTCGCCATATGATACCAATTTCATAACTTAGTTTTCTACTGAGAGAATGGAAAGATAATGCAGTCTTTCCTCTAGCATGGCTGATCAAAATTTGGTTTTTATATTAATTTCAAAAACTTTCCTCATCTGGGCAAACCTGCCCAAAGCCCCAGGCTTCATCCTGGCTCTCCAGCTCCCAGGCGGGGCCCCAGCAGCTGCTCGTCTTGCTGCCCGCATCCCTCTCCCCCGACCCAAGAGATGGCTACAGGGCCCCGGGTGCAGCGGCGAGCCTGGCAGTCCCAGGAGCACCCCGCGTGGAGAGTGAGCCCGGCTGGGGCAGCGCTACCGCCTCCAGCCAGCAGGTGGGGCTGAAAAGCCCCTGAAGCAGAAGCCTTAGTCTCGGAGCATCTTTTGAATAGATCCTTGGAATCAGGGGCCTCCATTCCTAAACATTTAACTTCTTCTTACTGTAAGTGGAGGATATTACTTTATAATCATCATCATCATCATTATTATATGAATATTATTATTTGCAATGAAAATTGTCTTTCATTGCTAATGTTGATTAGATCTCAGTAATGGGATTACGGAAGCGTTGTTTTTTTTAGATACAAATGTCTATGTCTTCTTTTTTTTTTGACTATAATAAAGGAAAAATGCTCTTTTATTAATCTGATGTCCATTAATACCTTTGCAGCTGTTACATGAATGTTAGGTGTCTGGCGCATAAATGTATACACACTGCCACAGTTGATAGATTTACACTGTACACTAGTCATCCCTGTCTGACTTCTTCTATTAGACTCACTTTTACTTTTGAACCTGAAGAAATATATATCATTTCATAGTGGAAAGTGGCCCTTAAGAGTGCTTTGGATGTGAAGGCCTGAGAGGAATGATAACAGCAGCTATACTAATCATATCTTATCTGTTCAGGAATTTTACAGTTTCTAAAGCACTTTCACAGATATAAGTTAATTTAGGCCTTTCAACATCTTGTGATGGAACCAAGGCAGAAACAATTTCTACCTTTTATAGATAAAGAGATAGAGGTCCAGAAAATGGTCTTAAGGTCACAACACCTAAATAGTGACAGGTTCGGGATTCCCTGGTGGCGCAGTGGTTGAGAGTCCGCCTGCCGATGCAGGGGACACAGGTTCGTGCCCCGCTCCGGGAGGATCCCACGTGCCTTGGAGCGGCTGGGCCCGTGAGCCATGGCCACTGGGGCTGCGCATCCAGAGCCTGTGCCCCGCAACGGGAGAGGCCACAACAGTGAGAGGCCCGCGTACCGGAAAAAAAAAAAAAAAAGTGACAGGTTCAGTCTCTTGCCTTACCTACTCTGGCTGGCTCTGTTGTACATCTCTTTAGAATCCATCTCTTCCTTGTCATCTCCCTATGCAGCTCCTCTTCAGGATCACATGGTCTTCTCCTGGGCTAACAACAGCTTCTTTCTGAGCTCCCTACTGCCAGCCTCCCCTCCAGATTCTCCTTCCACCGCCGCCCAAGTTATTTGTGAAACTCCCTTGTATAAAATCCTTCAGTGGCTCCCCATCATCTTCAGGACCATCTCTGGCCTACCCTTCTAGGCGCTGCACATCTGACCCCTCCTACCTCTTCAGGCTCATCTCCTGTCATTCCTCCAAGGCTAACCAAACATGCTGGTCTCTCTTAACCCTCAGGAAGTTAGCAAATGGTATTCCCTCTGCCTGGAATTCTACTTTCTTCATGCACAATGATCATACTTATCTCCTCTCTGAAGCCACCTCTAAACCCTCCTGGCAATATGCCATTCTCTTTCTTCTGCATTAGGGAGTTCCAAACACAAAGGCCTACAGTGGCCAGGCAGGTAACAATATAAATAGAGTTGGTGTAAAATGATCACAAGCACCAGCTACAGACCCATGATAAACATCAAGGACAGGGTCTATCACCATGGGCTGGGGGGATTCTCGCAAACTCGAGAGCATGTGTCCCTTCTTAAGAAGGCAGCCTCTACATAATTCCAGCTCATGGATGTCTAGCATCAATGCCAGGCTCAGTGTCACCAAATTTCTTAATTTTTAAAGGTAACTCAGAAATCTGGACTTTTACATTAAAATTCCAGATTTGGGGGGAACTCCCTGGCGGTCCAGCGGTTAGGACTCGGCACTTTCACTGCCATGGGCCTGGGTTCCATCCCTGGTCAGGGAACTAAGATCCCACAAGCCGCGCAGCAAGGCCAAAAAATAAACACATAAAATAATGATTCTGTTTAAAAAATATTCCAGATTTTGAAATGCTAGCAACCCATTCCGATTTTTTTTTTTTTTTTTTTTTTTTTTTTTTTTGCGGTATGCGGGCCTCTCACTGTTGTGGCCTCTCCCATTGCAGAACACAGGCTCCGGATGCGCAGGCTCAGCGGCCATGGCTCATGGGTCCAGCCGCTCCGCGGCATGTGGGATCTTCCCAGACCGGGGCACGAACCCGCGTCCCCTGCATCGGCAGGCGGACCCTCAAACACTGCGCCACCAGGGAAGCCCAACCCATTCAGATTTAAAGCACTACAGGGGCCAACTCTTGCAAACCAAGTAAAAGACATTAGTGGGCAGGGTTCATCCAGTGGGCCTCCAGTGTGCAATCTTTCTTCTACAACTTTTTGGCTGCGTGGCTTGCAGGATCTTACTTCCTCGACCAGGGTTTGAACCTGAGCCCTTGGTAGTGAAAGCGTGGAGCTGTAACCACGGGACCGCCAGGGAATTCCCTCTCGTCTACATTTTAATGGAACATTGTACATAACAGTGGCCAAAATGTACTAAACACTCACTATGTGCCTGGCAGGTCCTTTTCTAAGTGCTTTTACGTGTATTCATGCATCCAGTCTTCCCAACAGCCTGAGAGGTGGTTACTATTATTATCCCCATTTTACAAAGGAGGAAGCAGAAGTTAAGTAACCTGCTCAAGGCCGCTGAGTTGGTGAGCGCGTTCCAGTACTGGCAGCCCGCCTGTAATATAAATGCTTCTCTCGTGATCTCACCTACTGGACCATGATTCCTTTGTGGTCCACAGCCTCTCATCTGTGTACTTCCTACAATGTCTAGTATAGGGGGCACTCCCTAAATGTACGTTGAGCTGAACTGATATTGCATGTAATAGATGTAATTATACCTTTATTCATTTACTCAGTAAGATATTTGGAGTGCCTACCATGTTTCCTGTCCTGTGTTAGGGACTGTGGGAGTCCAGGGACACAGCCTTTGGTCTCCAGGTGCTTCCAGTCAAGGAGCACAAAATAATTATCATTACTAAAGTGCAGTAATTATCATTACTAAATTAGACTAACTGCAAAATTTTACCAAGGACCGATTATGAATTCACGAGATAAAGCAGGGAACGTATAATTCAACCCAGTCTTTGTCTGGTGATCTAACCGTATTTCAGAGAAGATGAAAATATGTGGAGGGAACAAAGGGAAAGGTTGATTTTAGGGAAGAAACTTCAAAAGCATTTCAGCAATGGTAATACTTCATCTGGCAAATGACTGAAAGGGATGGAGCTTAACTGAAATTCACACAACAAAGTTGGTTGATTGAAAAGCGCTCTCTTGTATAGGAACAGACTTGGGGAAGATATTTGAAAGGTTTCAGAAAATATACGTTTTTGCTGGTTCTGTGTCTCCTCACATATAAAAGACAGGAGTGGGGAAATAGAGGTAGCTTCTCTGAACTGTTTATAGAAATCAAATTCTACTGTGACAAACACATTCTAACAAACACCTACTGAAATGGCTTGAGGGAGGGAGGCATTGCTGAAAGGATGAAGGACATGTCATCTTGATTGTGGTGATGGTCTGACAGGTATACGCGTATGTTAAAACTCATCAAATTGTAAACTTCGAGTACTTGCAGTTTATTTGACGTCAGTCATACCTCCATAAAGCTATGGAAAAAGTTTCCTAGACTCTTGCTGTTCAGAATGTGGTCTGTGGACAGCAGTATCAGCCCAGAAAGCTTATTAGAAATGCAGACTCTCAGGCCTCCCTCCTGAGTCAGAATCTGCAGTTTAACGATACCCTTGTGTGGTTCTCATACACATTAAATTTGACCTCTTGTAGTGAATGTCTGGAACTCATTTCCTACCATGAGTTGTTAAAGGAAAATTATATTTCCTAATCTGTTTTAGGTCACTAAGAGCAACTACCTACAGGGCATTCTTTGATGGTTATATTAGGAAGAGGTTTATGTGTTTGATCTAGAGGATGTGCAGATTTTTCAAGAATGTTCAATATGTTAAACTCTAAAACAATAAAATGTCAATAATTACCACTGTATCATATTTTACCTGTCCATCTTCCTAGGTGTGTTCTGTAGGTTTTAATATTTACACTAAATTAAAAAAAAATTTTTTTCTGATTACAAAAGAAATGCTTATTGTAGAAAACTTGGAAAACAGAATCTATAATTCCAGGAAGCAGAGTTATATTTACCCATCTCATTATCACCCTCAAAAGTTATTGAGTACTAAAGATAGAATACAAAAATGTAGTGTACTTATGACTTCTTGGAGGTTAGGCCTTGTGCTATGCATATCTTTAAAGTAATTAGCACTTCCCTGGTGGCGCAGTGGTTAAGAATCCGCCTGCCAATGCAGGGGACACGGGTTCAAGCCCTGGTCTGGGAAGATCCCACATGCCGCAGGGCAGCTAAGCCTGTGCACCACAACTACTGAGCCTGCGCTCTAGAGACCGTGCTCCACAACAAGAGAAGCCACCACAATGAGAAGCCCGTGCACCGCAGCAAAGAGTAGCCCCCGCTCGCTGCAGCTAGAGAAAGCCTGTGCGCAGCAACAAAGACCCAACACAGCCAAAAATACAAAACAAAACATTAAAAAATAATAATTAAAGTTAAATCTAGGGCTTCCCTGGTGGCGCAGCGGTTGAGAGTCCGCCTGCCGATGCAGGGCACACGGGTTTGTGCCCCGGTCCGGGAAGATCCCACATGCCGCGGAGCGGCTGGGCCTGTGAGCCATGGCCGCTGACCCTGCACGTCCGGAGCCTGTGCTCCGCAACGGGAGAGGCCACAACAGTGAGAGGCCTGCGTACCGCAAAAAAAAAAAAAAAAAAAGTTAAATCTAAAGATCCAAGCTAAGTGGAAAAAAAATCACTGGGCTTAGAGTACGAGAGTTTGTTTCAAGATGTGGGTTTACCGTAGATCAATGAAGCTTAAGCTTCAGGGCCCCTCACTTGCACAGGCCACTTCCAAGGCCCTTGGAGAGGCCCTGGCAATATACTTACCAGATCAAATGTTTCTGTAAAAGTTTCTAAAGTAAGATATTTAAGACCACTGTCACATTGTATTCAGACTTCCATCACTTCTCTTCTGCATTAAGTGGTGCAGGAATGGCCGCTGGCTTTTCTGAGACCTGACTAAGGGAACAATGATTGAATTAGGGATACATTTCATTTGGGTTTACTAGCGTGCATTTATGGTTTGCAGTCATTTCTGGCTACTGTTAAATTATTACTCACCGTGGGTGTAGGAATGGCTTTCTGGAATACACCTACTGCCCATTATGCCAGCTCAGCCAGCACCATGTCACAGAGGTGCAGGACTAGAGGGCAAAAGAACTCTGTGATGCCTGGCACAGGAATGTGATGCCATGGGTAGCAGAGGAGAAACAAGATTTGAAAGAAAAGGAGAAACTAGCCCATAGAAAATCCTTCCGACTGTCAGAAGTAAAAAATCCTTCCGACTCTAGTAGGGGATCAAATCTCTCAATGCCTAACCTAAAATAGAGGTTCTCACTCATCAGGAATCTAAGTAATGTCATATACACAATTATAAGTGCACCATACTTATTTTTGTTTGTATGGAATGGAATGGAATATATTAGAATTCTTGTATTTGTGGGACACAAACTTGCAGTTGTACTGTAGTGAGTCTCTATGTGAAGTCACATGTTTTATTCATCTTAATGGAGGAGATTCTGTCTTAACATACCAGATAAATCTTGTCCTGAAAATCGCTGGAGATCCAGTAAAAACCAGGCAGAAAATTGCCATTGAAGCAGCCAGACAGTCCTGAAATATTATAGCTCATATGTGAGAGAAACTTGACACGGTTTCCCAAATTTGACAATAACCCTAAACAAATACACAGTAATTCAGTAATAAGTTGTGAAGCTAAAATTTATAAGCAATTAATAATAAAAAAAGAAAGGATCCCCATGCTAAAAACTGATTTTTCTATTTTCCTTATAGAAAACATTACAAAACAATTATCATAGGAAAAGCTGATCAAAAGTATACAGCCAAAAAGTGTGGGGAAAATTATCGTAACTGTTGCCCATAAAGTCTAGGAACACAGATAAATATACATAACGTTGTCAAGAGCTTTTTCAATCTTTAAAAAATAAATAAAATAATTATGTTCTGGATTTTTGGACGCCCTGTAGAAGTGTGTCAGGCAGTTAATAAAAATTTTATGGTTATCTGTGTGATGTTTGTGAGTTTTGTTAACTTTTCAAAATGTCACTTCTGAGTTCTTTCTCATTCTAAATATATATTCACTTTCCTACGTTTCTGCTCGTAATTTTTGTGTTTTTTACTTAATGACGGCCCCACAAATTGTAGGAGCTTCAGTTCCCGAAAAAACCAGGATGTGCCCTTCCACGACAGTCTCAGAAGCCACGGAATTTCTCTGCAGCCTCAGTTTCTTCTTAAAAAAAAAAAAAAGGCATTTGCTCGGCATTTCCTTAGAATTGCCAGAGTTCCGCCAAACACACAACTCTCTACCAATGCGGAGGGTCTGACCGGAGGGGTAGGGAGCTCACCAGCAGTCACCCTCCCGTCACAGACCTTACTCGGGGTCCTTCTGACCCCGCTCGGCCCCTCCCCTGCCGGACACCGCGAGCCGCCGGAAAGAACGGCGGGGCGGGGGCCGCTGGGCTGTAGTACCCTCCCTCCGGGAGGGAAGAGGGCAGGAGGGGGACCGGGTGAAGGTGGGCACGGTGCGCTCGGGACCCGCGGGGCTAGGGGTCGGAGCGAGTGGTGGCAGAGCGGGGCCGACCGACGGATCGGGGGGGCGGGGCACCATGCCCGGGAGCCCTAGATTCTACTCAGCGGCGGAAGTTCCGGTGTCGGTAGGCGGAGGTCAGAGGTCAGCAGGAAGTCGATACGTGGCCACCGCCTGTCCCCGCCGAGGAGGCGCAGCAGGCGGAGATGGCGGCGGTGCTGAACGCAGAGCGACTCGAGGTGTCCGTCGACGGGCTCACACTAAGCCCGGACCCGGAGGAGCGGCCCGGCGCGGAGGGCGCCCCGCTGCTGCCGCCGCCGCTGCCGCCGCCCTCGCCTCCCGGGTCCCGCCAGGGCCCGGGCGCCGCAGGGGAGCAGCCGGAGCCCGGGGAGGCGGCGGCTGGGGGCGCGGCGGAGGAGGCGCGGCGGCTGGAGCAGCGCTGGGGCTTCGGCCTGGAGGAGCTGTATGGCCTGGCGCTGCGCTTCTTCAAAGGTGAGCCGAGCAGGCCCCACCCCCGCCGCCTCTGCCCCGCCCCGGGGAGACTGGACCCGTCTCGTCCTCACCCACCCGTGCGGGACCGCGGTGACCGGAGCTGGGCTCTGTCCTTGGGGTTACCCGAAGTTTGTCACTACCCGCTTGGCCACTAGGTCCCACCCGTAGGGGCCTGGAACCTTGGTTTATTAGTCCGGGTCCCGCCTCCCCGAGGTTACCGGGGCATCTTACCTGACTTAGCTTCTCGGTTTTCCAGGAGCCTGGGTGGAAGAATGAGCCATCTCTCTCTCTTTCCCAGAGGTTCCCGTTCTGGGATTTTTTTTTTTTTTTAACTGTCGCATTCCTTTTCCTGTTTGTTATGGCTTGGCACGTCAGAACCACCGATTTTTGCCCTTTTTCCACAGTGGAAATCTTTTCATGGGTTTCATATATATACTTTCCATTCATTCTGGAGAGCTTAGGACTTGATCACCTGGCAGTACTGATGTGGCAGAGAGAAAGAAGTAAAGTATTAATCCCCCTTGGCTTGTCAAACTCTGAAGAGAAGGGATGCTCACTATGTAACTAGTAACTTCTAGATCGTTAAAATTTTACCTTATAAGCAATGTCCAAGAGTGAATTCTCAGATTAAGGTCTAAAAGTACCCTCTGTACTTCTCACAGAATTAATTGTAATAAATCTTGTCTTAGAGCTAGATTGTGGTGTGTGGGTTTTTTTTTTTTTTTTTGGTTTTTTTAATTGGGTGACACCACGTAGTCAGATGGTGGTGGTACCAGTCACATGACCTTGTCAGTGGGAAAAACTGATGAGAAGAGATACTTAGATCTTCTGGGGTAGATGAGCAAGGAGAAACATCAGCAAATGAAACTTTAGGCGTGGTTGCTAGGTTCCGTATACATTCCAGAACAGCATATTTATGACACTTTTCCCAGAGGGAGTACCTTTTGGAGTACATATCTTACTAGCTGAAGTTGAGTCGTTGAAAGTAGTGATACATTCGAAAGTTATTTGTTTTCTCTGAAAATGACTCTAATTGTGCAAACTAATGAAAGTCTTTTATAAATTTTCCAGAATATTTGGTCATTCCCCTTCATTGCATTTTTTATTAAAAAGTTTACCCTTGAAATATTCATAGTCATTGCATGATGAGTTCAGCTCTCCGTGCCAGCTTGGGGAATTGATAATGGCTAATGGGTTTTGGATCACTTGACCCTTAGGTCACTGGCTTGAATTTAGAGTTTCCTGAGGTGATGATACCACTTATGTAAAAATCTGGTGGTTTCTGTACAATTCATATAACTACATTTTACTTAAAATTTTTATTCTTGGAACTTACATTTCCGGTGTACAATAAGATTAAAGTATATTGTAGCAGAATAACATGTAAGAATAGAAAAGAATGAACTTCTAATACTAACTTTCACCATATAACTAACAAAAAAAATAAATGGATAATTTTATCTTCTGAGTCTGTCTTATTTGAAAATGGCAGTAATGTCTTCTTTGAAAGATTAAAACACTCTTCCCCCCCATTATTTATTTATTTATTTATTTTGGCTGTGTTGGGTCTTCGTTGCTGCAGGCGGGCTTTCTCTAGTTGCGGCGAGAGGGGGCTACTCTTCCTTGTGGTGTGCGGGCTTTTCATTGAGGTGGCTTCTCTTTGTTGCAGAGCACAGGCTCTAGGTGCATGGGCTTCAGCAGTTGTGGCTCGCGGACCCTAGAGCGCAGGCTCAGTAGTTGTGGCGCACAGGCTTAGTTGCTCCGCGGCATGTGGGATCTTCCCAGACCAGAGCTCGAACCCATGTCCCCTGCGTTGGCAGGCAGATTCTTAACCACTGCGCCACCAGGGAAGTCCCTAAAACACTCTTAATGTGCAGTAAATTTAGCATTGCTTGGGAGTCAGGAAGCTCTGGATTCCTTTTTTTGGGCTGTGCCGCGCAGCCTGCAAGATCCCAGTTCCCCGACCAGGGATTGAACCCGGGTCACGGCAGTGAAAGCGCCAAGTCCTAACCACTGGACCTCCAGGGAATCCCTCTGGATTCTATTTACCATGTACTCCTAGACAATTAACTTTTGTCTTCCAGACTCAGTTTGTTTATATATAGAGATATAATATGGCTGGATTAAATGAAATTTGACATCTCAGATTTAAGGTTTAGTGCTCTAAACCTAACATTATCTTAACATGTTTGTTGAGTGGTAGGATTCCTAGGGGAACCTGTAATTTGGGACCTAGTTATCAGTCACCTTAAAGAAAAAAGCTACATTGATAGTTATGATTTACTAAGTTCCTAAGTTAATCTCTCAAAGCAATATCCAAGTACTTAAAAGGAGAAATAACAGTCTAGCAATCAAAAGCTCCCTTTCTGCATGGATCATTACATGTTAGCAATGAAGAAGCTATTAGTATATGAGGTTCCTGAGTTGGGGTTGGGGGGAAGGATCGAAAAACAGTCAGAAGAATTATGGAAAGTAGGGTGAGTCCAGTGTTGTCTGCCTTTGTTTTAATGTGTGAATTTTTCCAGCATAATACTTGGCATTTTTATCAGTCTTGCAAGGACTTTAATAAATCACTATTTTGTGGTTTTGTATCTCACAAGAATTAGAAATAACATTACACTTTATCTTTTACTGTGGAATAAATATGAATCTTGAAAGCATGGGTATCTTTTTCCATTGAAAATAACTTGGATTGGGAATTAGGAACCCTGTTTCTCATTCTATCCCTGTCACAGTGATCATAGGCCAGTGACTGAACCCATTGTGTCAATTAGCTAACCCTCTTAGTTTTTGAAGATAAAAGTAAAATAATAGATGAAAATACTGGAAAATGTAAGTTATCATTTTACCATCTAAGCTCCAGACATTGTTGAATCCTTATTATGGATCAAGTTTTATATAAGGTTACCACTGTAAATGAATAGTATATTCCCTTTTGCTATTATGGAACTTAGAGTCCAAAAGAGGAGTTAAAGACCCAGTGGCAACTGCAATACAATGTGGAGGATCCAGAGAGCAAATGCCATTCCAGAGAAGGGGGAAGGCCAAGAGCCTTGAAAGGGCAAGACGTGTGTCGGGGAAATGGCAAATAGAAAGTAGGTACTGTAGTTTGATGGAGAGAGCTGGGAAGGTAAGTTGGTGTCAGATCCGTGGAAGGACTGGAATGCTATTGTAAATAGCCTTTTTGACAGCAGACAGTGAGGAACCATTGAAGGTTTTTAAAAGGAGGAGCAAAGTTGCCCAGTTCTACTTTAGGAAGATTAAGCTGGTTTCCTTCTCTCTTTAGGTTAAGGAATGAATCAGCTGGCTTTATTGTAGCCTTTATACTTCTTGGATAGAGTTAACCTGGGGAGTTGTGTTTCAGTTTTTAGAGTTCTTGGGGGTGAGTTTTTCCTTCTCTAATACTTTGTTGCCTCACTCCATTAAGCTGGTAGATGGTTGCATTAATTTAAAATTCCAGAGTGATAATTGCCACCAGTTATTGAGCAGATGTTCACTAAATATCAGGTACTATTTTGAGAGCTGTATATATACTGTTTTGTGTAATCCAATCCTCTACAAGCCCTTCAATGGGGGTGTTATCCTGGTTTCTTAGTTGAGAAACTTGTCCTATAGGCCCGTTAGTTACCAGTAGTAAGAGGCAGAGTGGGTCCTGGGTCTGTCTGATTCCAAAGGCAGTTCTTCCCACTATAGGAGATGAAAAGCAAATAGGAACCTTGCTTTTTGATGGTGTTCCTAGGAAAATATTCAAAACTACCTACCTTGTTGCCTTACCACGTTTTAGAACTTCTTTAATATATTTGCTTGAAAATACTAAGAGCTAATGGAAAGATATTGTTTTTCTGCTCATGGTCACTTTATCGAGAATCTCTTCAGAGATCTGGAAAGGT
This sequence comes from Lagenorhynchus albirostris, assembly GCF_949774975.1. NCBI lineage: Eukaryota > Metazoa > Chordata > Mammalia > Artiodactyla > Delphinidae > Lagenorhynchus > Lagenorhynchus albirostris. Next base: position 22,941,566 of record NC_083096.1, on the reverse strand, counting down.
AAAGTGTGGGAGAATCATCTGCTCTAAATTCCTACATAACATTGTTACCCAGTTTCCAATTTTGGTTGTTATGAAAAAATCCCTTCCAAAGGACTGAAGTAAATGTGCCCATCAAAAATATTGATAAATGCTAAATCTCATTGCTACTAATACATTATTAGACCTTTTGAGAGGCCTGCATTTAGCCAACATAATGATTGTGTTTTACTCTTGGTAAATTGAAAATGGATGTGTGATTCATTAGCAATTGAAAAATGGTAATATTCTAATTGTCTTTCCTTCACTGTAATACTTTTCCTCACATGCTGTTTGGTTTGGGGTACAGCTTAAATAAGAAAGAAAAGATAAATGCTCCTTTCCCATTATTAGGTTTCAAAATAATGAGTTGTCTCCCTTAGCAGCCTCAAAAGGTGACAGTTTTCAAAATGTTATATACTCATGCATGTAAACCTTTTTTTTTTTTTTTTTTTACTTAGGCTCTTATTATTGAGGCTCAAATTGTATGATCTTTAGCAAGTGGTGGCCTCTTAAGATTGGCTCCTAAGTTCCTCTGACATGACTAGTAGTCTTCTATAGCTTCCTTGGTATCTGGTATGATGAGATGTTCCAGATTCATCGTATACATTTCCTGCCTCCATAGGAATCAGCCATTTCTCCAAAGAGACATGGTTCCTTTAGTGGGAAGTGGCATTTGAAGAGCTGTAATCTAGGTGTTAGCAGTGGACGCTCATTGCTACTGGATTGGTCGTTATTTCAGTAGACAGATCTAGGGTGTGTGTGTGTGAGGGGAGTGATAAGTTTTTGAGGGTGTGATATGTGAAAGGAAGCTGTAGTTGAATTTGGAGGAACTTAAGTCTAGGACTCAGTTTCTCTGTGGAATTGTTAATGAATTTCCACTAGCATTGCTGTAGATTACACTGTGTTATGTTGCTGATAGCAGAGAAGCAATCATGTACATACTGAATAGTTCCATTTCCTTTTGTCCTCTTGAAACATATGCATCTCCAAGAACTTTTATAAATGGCTCCATTAATGTTTTAAAATACTGTACAACTGTAATTTATTCTTTGGTAACATAATAATTAGTGTGCGCCTCCTGGACTTAAGTGGACTAGCTTCAGATAAATTCAAGCTTAATTGTTACTATTGAATATCTATTAAATTTTGAGTTTATTTTTCCCTTCTTTATTGTCTTTATCTTTAGTTATACATGTATAGCGTAGGAGGATGTAATAGACCTAAGAGACACTTATAAGAAAGAAAATTATAGCCTCCAAGAATAGTAATGCCTTTTAAACATCTGCTTTTTTAATTTGCTATTTCATATTAGATTTGAGCTGAACTAAAATTTTCCTTTGAATACTGGATTCAAGGATATGTTTATATATGTGTATTTTTTGTATATATTTTTGTATATGTGTATATTTTAGTGTAACTGATTTAACATTTGCCTGAGGCCTCCCCTTTATTTACTGCACGTGCAGAAAAATATATAAATCATAAATGGTGCTTGATGAATTTTTACAAAGTGAGTACACTTTGGTAACCAACAACCAGAAGGAGGTAATGTTTACTTTTATCAGTTAGCTAAAACGAGAGCTACTCTGGCTCAGTATTTAGGAAGTTGAGTTCTGGAGTGAACACTACCTGGGGTACTTTTTCCTAGTTTTGCCACTCAGTTGTTTAAAATCTGCCTTCCTTTACTCAAATTGTTGTAAGAATTATAAGAATTGTGTGTGTGTGTGTGTGTGTATATATATATATATATATATATATATATATATAACTCTTAGCAGAGTACCTAGCAATTGGTATTCTGTGACTGCTTATGTTGTTGAAGAGGAGAGATTACCAAGAATTTATTAGAGAGTGTGTTGAATTTATGGGGGGGAGATCAACTTTTATTAAGCACTTTGTACATGCTAGACAGTTTCCAGAGTTTCATACTCATTAACTCAGAAATACTGCATTTATTATACTTTATTATAAGTAGTATAAGAATGTATCAGTTTATTTCTCAATTGAACATGGACAGGATGTGGTTTTAATTTTAATATTTCTAGAAGATGGATTTTATTCAAAGTGTATTCTCTGCCAGGCAACAGTGATAGGGCCATGAAAGAAAACAGATTTGAGCTTAGGCTGCTTTGGGGGAAATTCTGTATCTGCAATGAGAGAAGGGGGAGGTGGTCCTGCTATCTTCCACACAGTTCAGACAGTCCCTGGATACTGCTTTCAGTTTGAGGCATCATTCTTTAGGGTTAAAGACAAAATGGAGCTCATTCAGAAGAGAGCAACTTGTATAGTGTGGGAATTCGAATCCCTGCCATCATTATCATAATAGCTGCTGTTTAATGAGTGTCTGCTCTACTCAGGCACTGTATCAAGACTTTGGAACACATTATTTCTAACCCTCACAAGAAATGTGAGAAGTCATTATCTCCATTTTATTGATAGCAAAACTGAGGCTAAGAAAGGTTATCTGTGTCTGTGTTATATACTTAGTATAATAGCAGAGCTGGGTCTTTAGGAGGTATGTATGAGTGAATAAGCTGGGAATATTTAGCCTAAAGAATAGAGAACTCAGGGCAAATATGATGTACAGTATTTTGTGGCTTTTTTTGAGGTCTGATCTGTTAGATGTGTTTTATTTAATGCCAAGGACTAGAAATAGACCCTGTGGATAAAATTGAGACAAATCTACTCAGAATAAAGACCTAAAATAAAAATCACAGCTATCCAAACATGGAATAGGCTGTTTGAGACAATGAATTCCCATCACTAGGAAGTGTTCAAGCATACGTTAGCAGTAACTAGGTGGGTATGCTTTGATTTCTTTATCTTAATCTTTTATGTATCTACTTCAGGTTTTTTCTTTGTTGTTACCGTGCGGCTTATATAATATAGTTATACTATAAAATACTATACTGTAGTATAAAAATATAGGTTAAACTGATGACTTCCATAGCATACAGTAACTCTATTCTTTCACTTCTCCCTCCCTCACATTTTAGACTATTGATGTTACAATATACACCTTTTTATATAGTGTGTCCAGTAACAAATTATTGTAGAGCAAGTGGTTATGTAGAGAGGATTTGAACTTTGGTTGTGCAGTTCAGTCGTCTATCTTTAATATCCTTTCCAACCCATAGATTTTATTGGCTTTCATTTCATCAAATAAAGGCTAGAAGGAACATTGAAATAATTTGTTACCTTCCTCTATCTTCACCTCCAGAGAGAAGAGAAAAATATTTCTCAGTAAACTTACTCTGACAGTTGACATGTGAGACTAATAACTTTTTGTTTAATTAATTTCAGATGGAAGGGTAATCTTTCAGAGCTTTGGGCTTGGTAACTGTGATTATAACGCTATTATCAAATTATTCATGCTGTCTTACTAGAACTGTAAAGTTAGATACTTATGAATTTAATAGAAATGTAATCTAGAAGCCATTTCTCTCTTTATTGGGAAAATGTGTTACCACAAATTTAGTGGCTTAAAGCAACACATACTGTTTTATAGTTCTGGAGGTTAGAAGCTCAAAATGGGTCTCACGGGGTTAGAATCCAGGTGTCAGCAGAGCTCTGTTCCTTCTGGAGGCTCTAGGGGAGAATCTGTTGCCTTTTCCAGCTTCGGGAGGCCAGCTGCGTGCTTTGGCTTGTGGCCCCTTCCTCCATCTTCAAAGCTAGCAGCATAACATCTTCAAATCTCCGTCTGACTCTTCTTGCTCTCCCTCCATTTATAAGGACTCTTGTGATTACTTTGGGCCCACGTGGGTAGTCCAGAATAAGGTCAGCTGCAATCTTAATTCCCCTTTTTCCTGTAACCTAACATATTCACTGGGATATAGATTCTGAGGATTAGATGTGGATATCTTTGGGGGGGTAGTATTACTATGCCTACCACATGTTATAATGTCTTCTGAGCTGATTACTGAAATTGAGCATATGAGTTTACTCCTTTTACCTTTTTATCAAAGTGAAAACCAAGGCAATTTAAAAGGTCAAGTTGTGCTATAAAATTTATAAGGAAAAATAGCCAACTCCGTCTCTCTTTTTTCCCATCTCCAAGACCTTCTCTCCCAAGGCAACCACTTTCCATTATTTTAACTGTTTCTTCTGGTATTTGTCTCCATTTTCCTGCTGCTTCTTTTAATTTATTAATTATTATTATTTAAATATTTATTTATTTGGCAGCATCAGGTCTTACTTGTGGCACGAGGGATCTAGTTCCCTGACCAGGGATCAAACCCAGGCTCCCTGCACTGGGAATGTGGAGTCTGGACCACTAGGGAAGTCCCTGCTTCTTTAATTAAAAAAAAAAAAAAAAGAAAGAAAGAAAAAGAAAAAAGTAGCTTATACATGTATGCCTCTCTCTTCCTTCTTCCCAAATTCTTAATTTTATAATATCACATTTGTGATTAAATCAGTGTCAGTTGTTTCTATTTGTGTTATTCATACCTGAGACAGATCATGCGCTTTGATTATATTTTGGTTCTTATGCAAACTCTTTTGTCTTTTGTGTAGTTAGAGGTAATTATCATTTTTTTCTCTGTCCTCAGGTAAACTCTTTTTTTTAAGAGACATCTCTCCTAGATATCCTTAAATTTTTGATTCAGTCTTAGCTTTCTACCTTGTGAGCCTCCGCCCACTGTCATCCTGAAAATTACCTTCAACTCTCTGTGGTGTTGGAATTCCTTCTCCTGGAATTCCTTATTTTCTTTTAGACTTTCTCTTTTCCTGTTGGAAATTTCTTTCAGCCTTTTTTTTCCCCCATGTTGGGAGCTTTCTCAAATGTCCGGTGATCCTTGGGTATTCATTCTTGTTAAAGGGTGAGGCACTGGAGAGCCAATTGTAACCTTGAGTACAAGCTTTTATTGTAGGTAATGAGGCAGAAGTTTCATCGGGGAACCCTCGACATCAGTGTCTTTCAAACTAGTACGTGTAAGTCTTTTATTTTGTGCCAGTTTTTCATGAAAATATTCCTGTCTCCTGCCTGGAGTGTATGAATCTAGTTGGCCAGCATTTAGGCACTAGACAGGAGAAGGGAGGGTGGGTGGAAGTTGTTTACCATTTACCAGCGTAACTTTCATTTCATTTCTCTTTTTAGTCCTGCAGTTCACTCTCAGGCTGGTGTTCTCCTACCTGGAGTATCTGTGATTCGTGTTCTCTAGTGTACACATCCAGACCTCTGCTAAGTAGGGGCAAGGTAGCCATCTGCCTGCTTGGGATTGCCAAACAAAATGGGAGGTAGGGGTACCTGCTTTTTAGATAGTTTTTATTTATATACATATATATATGTGTGTGTGTATTTATTTGTTTGTTTGTTTTACTTCCTGGCCACGCCCCGAGGCATGTGGGATCTTAGTTCCCCAACCAAGAACGAATCCAAGCCCCCTGTATTAGAAGCGTGGAGTCTTAACCACTGGACTGCCAGGGAGGTCCCTAGATAGTTTTTAAACCAAAACCCCTGTTTTTATCTAGACTTCAGCTTTTAAAGAACCTGGTACCTTCAATTCCCGAGCCTTTCCAGGGTTCTCTGAATTGGCTTCCTTTTTCCTTTTAGTGGGGTTTCATTGAGGATCAGATGTAATTGTGTGTGTTCAGTTCACCATGTTTAACTGGAAGTTGAATTTTATGTTTTCAATCCTTTTAATTATATTCGAATTTTTAAAATATTTAGAAATCATTTGGCTTTTGCATTTATTTCTTCCTTTAGTCCAGGGTCAGTAAACATTTTCAGTAAAGGGACAGATAGTAAATATTTTAGGCATTAAGGACCGTATATGGTCTGTGTTCATATTCTTTGTTTTTTGTTTGTCTATTTCTGCTTGTTGTTTAACAATTCTTAAAAAAGATAAAAAACATTCTTAGCTCACAGGCCCTAAAAAACAACTTTGGGCAGAATTGGTCTAGTTTGCCAATCCCTGCTTTAGTCTGTCTCCTTTAGGTAAAATAGATTTTTAACCTGACTTTTGGTCTTCAATTTTATAGAAAATAAACTTTTTAATATAATTGTTGCTGGACAGATGCCAACAAGTGATCCCTTTTAGTCCATTTGATTGAAAGTGGCTAGCTCTGTACGCACGCTTCTCCAGGTAGTAGCGATGGTCATTTCCTGCCTTTCATTGATGTGTTTTCACACACTTGCATCTGAAAAATAGCTCTGCCGCTTCTTTCCAGCATAATTTATATTTGTCTTTTTTTGTTGCCATAGAAAGTGCTTTTCCAAATTGATTGAATTCAATGACTTTGTACTAATTAACTCTGTAAGTGCAGGGACCGAGGATGATGCCTCTCTTCCTTACTGGCAGGACTGAAAGAGCTTTCCTTTGGGAATATGGTCTTGGCTAAAGATCTTTGAGTTTCAGCAAGGCTTTTCTGTCTATTGCAGTTATGGTAGTTATAACTTCTTTCCTGCTAACTACGTTTAATGCCCTTGGAACCAGAAATAATTTTAGGAGAGGGAATTCCCTGGCTGTTCAGTGGTTGGGACTTGGTGCTTTCACTGCCAGAGCCTGGGTTCGATCCCTGCTCAGGGAACTAAGATCCCACAAGTCGTGAAACAAGGCCAAGTTAAAAAATAATAATAAATAAAATATATTTTTTAAAAAAGAAATAATTTAGGAGAAAATTATTCTCATCTAACGCAGAAAAACTAAATAAAACAAACCTTCGTGGTGTGTGAACTAGAGCCATCTGAAGAGTAGGAGAGAAGTAACTTTTTTGTGACACTATAATAGTCTGCCTAATGATATTGATTGTGAAGGGTTTTCATTTTCTGTTTTCGTTGAAGTTTAGAATGTCAACATGATGTGGGCTGTCCTGTACTAAAGGTGGTTGGGATTCTTAGTATATCCTTCTGGGTTTTGTATATTCCTCAGGAGAGAATAATTGATCTGTTAATCTCGTCCCAAAGGCTGAAAAATAAGTTGCCTTGACTTTTTAAAAAGGTTTGTTAAAAAAGAAAAAAAGCATATGTGTATTTGATATAAAAGTACATATGCACATTGGAAATCTGTGGAAATAATAAATGAATAAAGAAAAAATCTGTAATCCAATCTTTCAGAAATAATTATTAGTATTAACATTTTGGTGTGTTTCCATTTCTTTGGTTTGTATGTGTGTGTGTGTATGTGTGTGTGTGTGTTTAAGACAGATTTAGTTCCCAGCTAGAATAATGATGAATAAATTGAAGATTCAGTAATACGTATTAAAGGAAGGATTATAGCGCAAGTCTTAAAACTAGCAAATGCATAAAAGATTCTATGGAAAGGCCAGTAAAATTCGCAAGATTGGATGTACTGTTTTGCTCATTTTCACAGAACTTGACCTGTACAGTCAGTTTCTTCTTTAGAGAGATTTGTTGGGTGTGGTTTTGGTGTGGTGAGTGCCTGTTTACAAGGCCTGTGCTTAGTGCTGGCGTTCATGGTGGTGAACAAATTTATGTGAGTGCTTGACAGAAACTTACACTTAAAAACATATTCCCCTTTTGAAAAATTAATTCCGTCAGGCATAAAAAGGGCAGATGTTAAAATGACATCCAAAAATCCTGAAACCCCCCCTCCCTCTGTTGATGAGTCACCTTTTAGGGTCAAGGTTAGCCTAACACCTTGCTGAATAACGGGTACAGTTTCCTTGTTGACTCACCCTCTCCCATGGTCCCCGATTCTAGTTTGAAATAAAGGAGCAAATTTATCACCTCATAAGAAATGGACCCTCCCTCCATTAGAATAACTTTATAGTAGTCATATTTTTAAAATATTTTTTTCATACCCACTAGTCCTATCTGTTAGCTTCAGATCATCTCCCTAAAGCAAATAAGAATTCTTGTGTGTGTATGTTTGAAAATTGCTGTATTACATGACTACTCAGAAAAGTGTTTGGTCTTCCAGTGAATAAAGTTTCCATCTGACTTTATCTTTATTGACGTTTATTTGGGTCAAAGCAACCACTTTCATAGAATTTAGACTTTTTTTTTTTTTTTTTTTTTGCTGTACTTGGGCCTCTCACTGTTGTGGCCTCTCCCGTTGCGGAGCACAAGCTCCGGACGCGCAGGCTCAGCGGCTATGGCTCACGGGCCCAGCCGCTCTGCGGCATGTGGGATCTTCCCGGACCGGGGCACGAACCCATGTCCCCTGCATCGGCAGGCGGACTCTCAACCACTGCACCACCGGGGAAGCCCCCAAGACTTTTTTTTTTTAAAGGAAAAAACAAAACAAAATCTCAGGGATCCTGATTGAACAAAACAAGGAAGTTATATTCTGCTATGCACTCTACCTCCACTGTTTCCCAGGCTCACTACACCTATTTTTTTCTTGAATGACCAGCAGCATATTTTTCTTTTATAAGGCTCAAGATAAAATGAATAGTTAGGTTGATGCCTTTTTGGTTTTAAAAAACAAAAACTTCCTAAATAATAATCTTTCAATTAATAGGCTAAGATCAAGGTTGGAGCTGTTTTTCAGATCATCACTTTTGGGGGAAGTAAGAAGAAAGTTGTCTGTGCTATGTTTCTCTGAGACATAATTAGCATAAGAAAACTTTTGGTGATTAGTATGTACAAAATTAAGGTAGATGGTAAAGGAAGCTTATGGGCATCTTTAAAATTGGAGAAAGGCTTTTTGGTAAAAAGTTGCCACTATTGTTTCACATTTTTTAGCACCCTAACATCTTAGAATACGGAGTTCTGATAAGCTAATTTTGTAAGAAAAATCTTAACTGTAATTTTTAAAAAGAAAGATCTATATGTGTAATCACCCATTTTTACATAGTTATAAACCTAGTATCTAATTTTTATTCTACTTATTTAAATTAGTACATCATAAATATATTCTCTAAAATGCTAAAAAGCCCTTATATTGTTATTTTAATAGCTGTATAATCTATTCAGTGGATTACTATAAGCATTGCGTTATTGTTGAATAATTAGGTTTTTAATTTTAAATAATGCAGCAGTGAACAGGTATAACACCGTGTTTCTTGCTAAGATAATTGTTCAAGGCTGTATTTAGAAAAGATTCATTGGGAAGTGAATGAAATAAGGAGCACCTCTTTTAGACTTGTTGGGTTTTATTTTTTATTTATTTTTTTAAAATTAACTAATTTATTTATTTTTGGCTCTGTTGGGTCTTCGTTGCCGCACACAGGCTTTCTCTAGTTGTGTCTAGCAGGGGCTACTCTTTGTTGCAGTGCGAGGGCTTCTCATTGCTGTGGCTTCTCGTTGTGGAGCATGGGCTCTAGGCACATGAGCTTCAGTAGTTGTGGCACACGGGCTCAGTAGTTATGGCTCACAAGCTCTAGAGCACAGGCTCAGTAGTTGTGGCACACAGGCTTAGTTGCTCTGCAGCATGTGGGATCTTCCCGGACCAGGGCTCGAATCCGTGTCCCCTGCATTGGCAGGCGGCTTCTTAACCACTGCGCCACTAGGGAAGTCCCTAGGCTTGTTGTGTTTTACATGAAAGATAATGTAAAGATGTATTTCGGTTTTGTAAGCTCTCATCTGTTTTGCTTTATTTTGATTATATACTATGTTCGAATTAAACGTAACTACTGGCCCAACCTAAAGAGTTGGAACAAGTCATCTTATTACCTCTGACATAATTTTATTTTTTCCTTAACTCTAAAATAATTGTTCCTTTATCTCAATATAATTTTTAATAATTTGTTTACAGTATATATATACCTGAAATATGCACCTAAACACAATTATATACTGTATTGCCAAGCTATACATTTTTAATTGAGCTCAGTAGTTTGTAAACTCCAGGAGGGCTATGAATCCTCGTGTCTAGCACAATGATTTGCGTACAAGGGCTCAATAAATATTTATTAAGTTGAATGAATGAATGTAAAAAAGGGCTTATAATTTCCATCATTGATTGAAATAGACTTCTAAGAGTTAGATTTTAAAATGAGGATTGCGTTTTAGTTGGTAAATATAGACCTATGGATAATTCTGTTCTAAAAGCTTTAGAGGAAATTCCTACTCTTCGTGCTAATTGTTTAGTGATACTGTTTGCTCAGTAGCAAAGACAGATGGCAGTTCCGCAGGTTTCTGAGTTGTTTTGATTTTTATTACATAAGTAAGGTCAGTGCCACAGTTTTGTCTTTTTTCCAAATATTACATGAATTCGTTCTTGTTGAAAAAAATGCAGATAGAAGTACGTATGTATAATTCTTTTCAGTTCCCACCCACAGTTTTGCCAATCACTTCCCCAGAGGCAGTACCTCTTAACAGTTTAGTTTGTTCTTCCACATATTTTCCTTTGAAAGATTAAAATGTTTCTAGTTTTGGGACTTCCCTGGCAGTCCGGGGGTTAAGACTCCACACTCCCAGGGCAGGGGACACGGGTTCGATCCCTGGTCTGGGAGCTGAGATCCCATATGCCGCACGGTGTGGCCTAAAGAAAAAAAAAACTATAAAATGTTTCCAGTTTTCAATTTTCTGATCACCATTCCTGATCTTAGCCCCCTCCCACTTTCTCATTCTTATCTTTTTAGTGTGACTCCTTCTAGATCTTTTTCTTTGCATTTACATTCATATAAATGTACATATAGAATATATATGTGGTATGTTGACATGATGTATTTCATCAATTCTAAGACTTACTATTATTTAAGAAAGAAAAACTTATTTAAGTAATTTAAGAAAGAAAAACTGCCAATGATAACTGTAAAATACAATAGATTGTAAAAGCTAGTCTGATTTTAGAGATGTTAAAGTGTGGGTAGCAGAAGTACTTAGAATTGAGGGTATATATTTTGTGCTATGATTGTATGTAGTTTTCTGCAGCTTGCTTTTTTCATTTAATAGTGTTCCCTTTATGTGTTTCATTTATACCACAGACTGAATATGACACATTATTTAGCTGTTCCCTTACTGATGAACTTTTAATTTGGTTACAGTAACAAGAAAAGAGCGCTGCAGAATATCCCTATATCCACCTCCTTTTGTGTATTTGGGAGTGCTTATCAAGGGTAGATGATGAGAATTGGAATTATTGGACCATAGGGCATCTACTTATAATTTTGGAATATATTGCCAAATTTCCTTCCAAGATAACTGTAACAGTTTATACTTTCAACATTAGTGTATGAGAATGGGTACCTGTTTGTCCTGTTCTTACCAACTCTTGATGTTACTTAACTTTTTTAAACCTATCTGATGGCATTTTTTTAACCTATCTGATGGCAGAAAGCATCTTAGTATCTAATGGTTTCACTGTCCATTTCCTTGACTAGTGAAATTGAGTATCTTGGCATGCTTATTGGCAACTTCTGGTTTTTTCTTCTCCTCTGAGTTTCCTGTTCATATGCTTTTAAACCATATTCTCTCATCATCAGTGATTTTCTTTTGGTGACCTCTGTGTACATGGATAAAATTTGTAGGCAAAATATACTACTTTCTACCTCCTGTTTTGTTTGTTTTGAAATTTGGTAATCTCTTATTATCATTAGAATCAACCAGTAATTAATCCTACCATTTATCAAAGAAGTAGAACTATTCTATAAGGACTTCCCATTTACCCAGTTTCATACTACTTTGGAATGTTGTTGGTGGTAGTTAAGTCTCTACAGGTCAAATTGGCTTCTCTCATAATAGCCCATTGGAAATCTGCCAGAGCCAGCCATAATATGAAGGAAGTAAAAGTATCTAACAGTTATTACCATTAATACTATCCTGTTACCTCTGAAGTATCAGGGGACTTTTCACTTTATTGGTAAACAGACTGAGAGGTTAAATGGTCCTACAGCTAGCAAGTGTCTGAGATGAGATCTAAACCTAGGCTGTCTGATTCCAAAGACCCTTCTACCACATCATAGTGCCTCAGTGGGATGGAGACTTTTTGAATATAGCCTTTCAAAGTATATGTAATTGTCTCTTATGTTAAAAGTGCTTGATATAAAATTATTTTTTAAACTAAGAAATGATTGCTGAACATTTTTAACATTTGTAAAATATGTCAAGTGGTACACTAGTATGTGTGTCCCTACTGTAGCTTGACAGATTGGTTTCTCTTTAGTAGCGGCTTTTTTTTTTTTAATTTAAATGTAGTTGATTTACTCTTTGTAGTAGTTTTAACATAAATATCAGTACTTAAGCTTTATTTTAAAAAAATTAATTCAGCATCAAGTGTTTCTATCTTGGCTTTGACTATTAAAATTTAGTACTTGAAATTAAAATCTCCCTATAGTGGGGTTTATATATATCACAGGCAATTTGTGATATACCTTACAGCAAAATTTCAACATATAATCCTGAAAATTATGTATTTTGCCAGTGCTAATTGTTTTCTTTGTATTTATTTTTCTTAAAGAAAAAGATGGCAAAGCATTTCATCCAACTTATGAAGAAAAGCTGAAGCTTGTGGCACTGCCTAAGCAGGTTCTTATGGGTCCATATAATCCAGACACTTGTCCTGAGGTTGGATTCTTTGATGTGTTGGGCAATGACAGGAGGTAACGGTGTTTTATTGTATAATGAAGTTAATGAGAGTAATGTTGAAAAGGGTACAAAGTAAATTGATTAAGATGTATATAACTGGCTCGTTAGCTTTAGAATAAGAACTAAACAAACATTTTTGCTTGCAGCTTTTGGAGTCTTCAGACGTTTATCTGTTTTTGGCTCGGAGATGTTTATGGCTAAATATTGTGGAAGAAGTTTACTCATCTGTTTATGAACATACGACAAGTACAGCTTCATTTGATTCTTCCTAAATGATATTTAAAAAGCCATTTACAATGTAGTAATTGAGTCCCTTATTGGGACATACAGAGTTGTGACAAGAAAGAATATATTAAGCATTTTATTCAGTTAAGGCTAAACTATGATATAAGAAAAGTAAAACTTTGATACCTTTTACTGGTTTGGAAATTGTCAGCAGTGCAGTTAAATTGTGGTTTACAACAGTAAGTTTGGTTTGTATGTGGCATATCTAATTTAGTAAATCACTATATGCTTGTTGAAGTTTTGAACCTTTTGTTTATAGTAGAATCATTCTTCATTTTAGTTATAATTGAGACTTGTTCATATTTAGGTTTAAATTAAATCAAATTCTAATTCTATTAAGAAGAGGAAGTAACTTTTCTTGTTATTCTTCACAGGAGAGAATGGGCAGCCCTGGGAAACATGTCTAAAGAGGATGCCATGGTAGAGTTTGTCAAGCTCCTGAATAGGTGTTGCCATCTCTTTTCAACGTACGTTGCATCCCACAAAATAGAGAAGGAAGAGCAAGAAAAAAAAAGGTGAAGTTTGAAGGCACAGAATACTTTATCCTTGAGCAGCCTACTGCATAGTATACTGATGCTTTTGCTTTATGGAATGTTTTAAATCAGGTGTCTTAGTTCCATTGGATCCCCACTTCTTATGGCAATTGCTCAAACTTTCTGATGTGAGCAGGTGTTTTTATTATGAGTTTTGAGGAAGAGGGTTGGCTACTTCCGTCTGGCTATACCTTTAAAAGTAACCACCCATCCATCATGGCAGCATTCCTTTTGTGTTGCTACACTAGGTTTCTGGGCAAGCACAGTAAGCTCAGCCACTCCCTTCCTCCTTACCCTCTGGTCTGATACACCCTTTGCTGCTGCCTCCCTTGGGTTTCTAGAATATTCATACTCTGTATCATGGTTATCAGCTGTGCTACATGGTAGACCTTATATAGGCATTTCATATTGGCTCTGGCTTCCAGATGGCTTATTATTTCCAGAGGTTGCATGGGGAGCTGCTGAATGTGCTGTTTGTATGTTTATGGGATTCTCTGTCATGATTGTGAACTCAACAGAATTATAGTTAGCCCTTTATTTATTTATTTATTTTAATACGTATTTATTTGTTTATTTGGTTGTGCCAGGTCTTAGTTGCAGCAGGCAGGCTCCTTAGGTGTGGCATGCAAACTCTTCGTTGCGGCATGCATGTGGGATCTAGTTCCCTGACCAGGGATCAAACGCGGGCCCCCTGCATTGGGAGCATGGAGTCTTAGCCACTGTGTCACCAGGGAAGTCCCCCAGCACTTTATTTATCTAGAGGTTATATTTTCAAGAACTTTGACAGTCCAAAATTTCTAGGTAATGAAAATAATGCTGTAACACCAATTTTCCCTCAGATTATATTATACTTACTTTAGAAACAGTTGGTTCTCTGGTTTCCCGCCTTAACCTGGATTGGAAATAACATTAGAAGAGAAAATAGCCTAACAGTGAGGGAGGAGACAGAAACCATGAAAAATAGATGCAAGAATGATAAAACTGTGGCAGTCAGGGCTAATGTGAAAGTAAACTCTCTATCACTGTATTATGACGTGTACAGTTTTTATGCTTGCAGTTATAACTCCTGAGTTACCAAGAGACAGAGTATTGGGTGTAATTTATTTCTCTTTAAGCGAATAGAAAATACCTGAATACATTTCCAGAAGATACTTATCCAAAGGAAGATAGTTTTTAGCCAGAGAAAAAGTTTGATTCCTATGGGAATGGAATGAGGTTCCTTTACTGGAATTGATTTATGTGCTGCAGTCCATTGTGTAGTGATACTGGATCACTGAGGTGTAGCTGTGTCTTTGGAAGTAGTATATATTGCTTTTTAAGGTCTTTTTTAAAAAATATATTTATTTATTTATTTGGCTGCACTGGGTCTTAGTTGCAGCATGTGGGCTCTTTTAGTTGCAGCATGCAGGATCTAGTTCCCTGACCAGGAATTGAACCCGGGCCCCCTGCATTGGCAGCACAGAGTCTTAACCACTGCACCGCCAGTGAAGTCCCTTAAGTTCTTTTTTAATGATAAATTGAATACTTAAGTTACTACTCAACATGTAAAACTGTATTTTTCCTTTTAAAAATACACCTTTGTTATGAGATGAGGTCCATGTAGAATTCTTTTAAAGCATTTAAGACTAGACTTCCTCTTTCCTGAAGCTTAAGCTCTGGTTTATGGAACATCTTGCCCTGTGTACTATCTGTGACATATAAAAAGTAGGTCATGTTATTGCTGTAGTTTGAGACTTGGTTGTGGCCCTGGTGTGTTAATCACTTATAGAAGTTTGGGGAGAAAAGGGGTAACGCACACACTTCTCATGGAGGGCCATGAAATGGTGTCGCCTCTGAGACCCCTCAGAAGTCTTCTCTTTCATCCCATCTTCAACCTCCCTGCACTCCTCACAACTCTCAGCCTATATGGCCTCCATTCCTAGTGCAACAGAGTCTGCTCTCCCTCGGGAGAGGGGCTGTGGTGGTGAGCAAGAGCTGGGTAAGGGCTGCACCTAGATCCCCAACTGTTCTTTTCTTTTTTTTAATTAAAAGCTTTAATTTTCTTTTAAATTTCAGAAATTATACATGAATATAAGCAATATAAATGATTTTCCATTTATGGCAGTATATGAAGCACAAACTGAAAACCTTCCTTCCCACCTTACTTTTAGTCTCACTCTCCTATCCGTAGATAATAGCGGACAGATTTAAGGTATATTTTTCCAGGCCTTCTTCTATTTATTTACCTGCTTTTTCCATTAAACATATATATTAAATGTCTTTACATATTGGGCCATGTAGTCCTATTCTTTTTTTATGGCTACTTGGCATTTCAGGGTGGATTATTCATTTCTCTACACATTTATTGTGTGCTTATTCTTTCCCACACTGTGGTAAGCCCTGAGGATATAGCAGTGTGAGATGGGCAGTCTCTGCCCTTATGGAGCATATACTTAATGAGTAAGGCAGATGTATTGCTAACTTTATCACACAAATTTAATTTCAACCACAGCAGGTAGTATGAAGGAAAAACTTGTGGTGCTGTGAGCATATCTTAGAAGGGAGGTTTCAGGGTATCGTAATGTTTTAAGTGGTACCTTACTGATGGACTCCTTTTTCTGTTGCTGTGAAGCAGTCATTGTTTTTGCTGTGATCTGTATATTTTGAGATTGACTCCATATGATAAATTTCTCCTCATGAAGTATATGTATTTCAAATTGTGATAAAATTATCACATGATTCTCTAAAAAGCTTGTGTCAGTCTTCACTGGGAAAGAGTCTTAAATTATTTTTAAACGGGATTCTTTGTTTAGGGTTCATTCCCTCTGTCCTTTACCTTGTAGGAAGGAGGAGGAAGAGCGAAGGCGGCGTGAAGAGGAAGAAAGAGAACGTCTGCAAAAGGAGGAAGAGAAACGTAGGCAAGAAGAGGAAGAAAGGCTTAGACGGGAGGAAGAAGAAAGGAGGCGGATAGAAGAAGAGAGGCTTCGGCTGGAGCAGCAAAAGTACGCGTGCTGTGTGGCTTGTGTTTCACAGAGAGCAATGGATTGCCACACTGTTGTGCTTGACCGTTTACCATTGTGTGCCTTGGAATAATTCTCTGATTTGTTTGACTGGGAAGTCGACCAGCTGCTTGCCATTTGTACCAATGATGTATTACCAAGGAAGGCCTCATCTTAAGCATCATTTGGTTGCGAATGAAGAATGTATTAGAAAGATTTGGAATTTGCTCCCAGAACCCAGGCACTAGAATAGGAGCTGAGGTTGCTTGCTTGCTCTCTGTCTTTGGGTCCACACAGTCTGTCTTTGCTTCTCTCAGCTATGTCTCTGTTTCATTCTTCCTGTTCTCTGCAAATTGTCACTCTGCTTTGTCATATGCAAGGCTGTCCTAGCCAAGATTTATGTGGTCTTTGTTTTCATGCATCTGACAGAGACTGGCTGGCATATGAGAGACCCAGTTACAAATTCCCAGGCCAAAGGATCTAGTTGGTTCAGCCTGTGTCGGGTGTCTGTTCCTAGTCTCCTAGTACAGAACTTGGGAGCTGAAGCCATTTCTTATTCAGTAAGGGCTGTGAAAGCAGCTGTCTCAGAAGGGATTGGTTCTTCCAGAGGGAGCTGTGGGAATAAGGAGAAAGGGATTAACGCCCATAAAACACTGGGAAGAAGGCCTAGGGTTCTAGATGTGGCATGGAATATAGATTAAACCAGAGGACATGCGGGTCCATTGTTTTCTCCCCATTATTTCTGAGTAGTTCCTCAGAACAGCTTCAAACTGACCCAGGGCCTCAAGTCTGCCTTGGAGAGACTATGACTGCTACTCTTTTTGAGGGGAGAGGGGTGCCCTAGATGGACCCAGTGTCATGTTCTATTCAGGAGTTTGTGAGATTCTGCTTTGTTATTATCTGTTAAGAGATGGCTTTGAGGTGTTTATGTTTGGTCACATGACTGAGTTAAGCATGTGGTTCCTCTGGAAAAAAAAAAAAAAGAAGAGTAATAGTTTACAGAAATCAGTATCTCTAAACCAAGTGTGCCCAGTTATTATCTTCAGTATTCCTCTTTAAGGCAGGCTTTACATTAAATGCCAAGGGCACTCAGATTTTCACTGGCTTTCTTTATACTTACCAGAGCCATCTGTAACATCTTTTAGCTATTCTGCCTTTTCATGTATTTAGGTAGAGAAACCATGGCCAACAGTTAAATATCTCATCACTGCCATAGATGACAACCCATCCTTTTACAACATCATGTTTAAAGAGTAGAGGCTGGAGCCAGACTTCCTAGACTTGAATCCTGGCTCTGGCATCTACTAGCAGTGTAATCTTGGGCAAGTTACTGAACTCCTCCATTTCCTGCTTTGTGAAACCCTACCTCAGAGGGTGGTTGTGAGAACTAAGTGGGTTAGTACATGGAAGTGCTCTGAACACTGCATGGCACATAGTAAGGGCACAATAAATGTTAGCAGTTATGATGGTGATGATGATGGTGGTGATGATGATATGCTTAGTATTCTTCCTCTTCATCCCACATTTTCCTTGAAAAACCTATGTGAAAGATTAGGGGCCAAGTTTATTTTCTTATTCTTTCTCTGGACCTAGGACATATGTTGATTGGTATACATTACTACCTTAGTCATTTTTAAGAGTTATGCATTATAAAAATCAATAACAAGGACATTTTATTTTGTCATGAACAATCAATCTCCTGTAGTCAGACTAGTGTATATTTTTTAATGTTTTTAGGCAGCAGATAATGGCAGCTTTAAACTCGCAGACTGCCGTGCAGTTCCAGCAGTATGCAGCCCAACAGTATCCAGGGAACTACGAACAGCAGCAAATTCTCATCCGCCAGTTGCAGGAGCAACACTATCAGCAATATATGCAGCAGTTGTATCAAGTCCAGCTTGCACAGCAACAGGTACGATAGATAACCCCCGAATTCAGCCATAGACAGGGTTTTTAGTTTCATTGGAACGCAAGTTCTTTTTTAACAGTTGCTGATGAATTTTGCATTAGTTAGCCTCTCAGGTATAACGTAACTTTTAGATGACCTTTATTAAGGGAGATTTTAACATTGCACTGGCAATTACGAAAAGAAGCATATGATATTGAAGCAATAAATGAAGTGGCCACTATTATATTGTCATAAATGTATTTGGGATTTGTATGGACCTAGTGTTATTCCAGTGAGTTTGACGTAGATTCTAATAGTGGTCCTGGAACCATGAGGACTTGGGTGATTAGTGCCCCCACAGGCTTTGCTTCCACATAGGAATATGCGGTTTAGGGGAAGGACATGCGACTGGAGGTCACACACCACTTGGATTCTGTCCTGGCTTCGCCATTATCTGGTTTGATCTCAGACAAGTTACCTATTGCTCTGATTTTTCCGCCTTTTGTCCCAGTCAGTAAGAATGGGCTATAAAATCCTAGTACTTGTCTTGTTAACCTCACAGGACTATCAGAGGAATAAAATGAGAAAATAGTTACTCTGTGAAAGTATTTGGTACATAGGGAAGATAACTGATTTTACATTCATTTTTTTACATCTTGCAGAGGCATAAAATGCCTCCTTAAAGTTAACATAGCTAAGTTTACGTATTTAATTAATTTTCACTTATAATGCAGTTACTACCTGTCCAAATACCTGAGTGAAGTAAAGTGTTGCAGGGAATTGCCTGGCGGTCCAGTGGTTAGGACTCGGCACTTTCACTGCCAGGGGCCCAGGTTCAATCTCTGGTCGGGGAACAAAGATCCCGCAAGCCACACGGCATGGCCAAAATAAAACAAAACAAAACAAAACAAAACCAAAAAACACAAACTATGTTTCTCTGTAAATTTAATAAAATGTTTTTTTTTTTTAAAAAGTGTTGCATTATAGTTGCTCCATATTTCTTGTTAGGTGAAGTAATCTTTGTTGTTTTGCCAAGCTCTTTAAATTCCTTGAAAATTAATATCCTCACCTAAAATACGTTTTCCCCTGAGTCTTTAGCATTTAGTGAGCAGCTAAAAGGCACTGCAGGTTTTGTATAATCCATGAGAAGAGGAAAAGGATGTCAAACTAGAGTTACAAGATAAGTGGTATTTTGGAGGGATTTCTTTTCTGTCCTCTAAAGCCTGTTTCTACTTTAGCATGTCATTCCCTGTTTCCTGCTTCTTTGATGGACATTGAGATAATTTTTTAATAGGCTAGCTCATTACACACTGTCCTGCTTATAGGTTGCTATCACTTAGTCATAGCAAAGTCAGTCATATAGGGGAAAACCAAAAATCTTTGAAACAGAATTGGAAAGCCATAGTTTAGATTGCAGTGAACAAACTCAAGTTTATCAAATTGATTGGTTGTCTCTGGAAAGAGAGAAGGAGAGGGACTGGGGAAGGAGCAAGGGGAACTTCAGTCCCATAAAGTATTAATTTTTATATAAATACTGAGCAAAATAACAAAATGGGAACACTTGTTAATTTGGGGGTGTGGTTACATGGGTGTTTGTTACATTGTTCCTGTGCCTTTCTGTTCTTTTAAAAACTTCCTGGAGTATAGAAGAGAGATTATGTAAATACATGATTACAGTCTATTTTATGTAATAGATGTATATTCATAGGCAGTGGGATCCCGGGGTAGGGAGTTGTTCATTCTGCTAGAGAGTTTCAAGAAAGGCTTGAAATGGAAAGGGACCATTTGAGCTGACCAATTGATCATCAACAGAAATGCTTTTTTTGCTTTCCTGTCATGCAGTGAATGTTCTGAGTGTGCTGACTTGTTTTGGTTATATGCCCTTTTTCTTGAAGCTGGTACTCTTTTAGAAAACTGATGTGGAAATTACTGAGAATCTAGGCCTTGGAAGAAGGTATTTTAAACTCTTAAGTGTTTTGCCAACCTGCACTAGCAGCAGAGAGAGGCGTTGCTGTTTAAATAACTGGTTTGTAAATGATATGTTAAATGAAATGTATATACAGATATGCCAAAATATATCATTATCCCTAAACCATGAAATTATATTATAAAGGCTTTTTTTCCCTATGTTTTCTTTCTCGTTTTTTTAACTGTTGTAAATGTATGCTTACTTATTATAACTTAGTGTTTTAGTTTAAAAAGTTACTGAAATGCCCCAACACTCAACAGTAGATTGGATAAATAAATTTTGTATTTTCACAGTGGCATATCCTATCGCAATGCAAACAAACAAAATAGTTATAATTACTTGTGATGAACCTCACAAACAAATGTTGAGTAAAAGAAGCCAGACACAAAAAGAGCATATATTGTACAATTTCATGTATGTAAAGTTCAAAAACAGGCAAAGCCAAATCTGTAATATTACAAGTTAGAATAGTTGTTACCCTTGGGAGACTTTCTGGAAACGGGTACGAGGAAGGGTTCTGACATGCAGATAATATCTTTTTTTTTTTTAATTTTATTTATTTTTTGGCTGAGTTTGGTCTTTGTTGCTGTGCGCGGGCTTTCTCTAGTTGCGGCGAGCGGGGGCTACTCTTCTTTGTGGTGCGCGGGCTTCTCATTGCCGTGGCTTCTCTTGTTGCAGAGCATGGGCTCTAGGTGCGCAGGCTTCAGTAGTTGCAGCAGGCAGGCTCAGTAGTTGTGGTTCGCGGGCTTAATTGCTCCGCGGCATGTGGGATCTTCCTGGACCAGGGATCGAACCCATGTCCCCTGCATTGGCAGGCAGATTCTTAACCACTGCGCCACCAGGGAAGACCCACAGGTAATGTCTTGATCTGGGTGTTGGTTACATGTGTATGTTTGGCTAATGAAAATTGATCAAGCTGTACATCTATGATTTGTATACTTTTCTATATGTACATTATAATTCACAGTTCCCCAAAAAGTTACTCAAGTAATACTTAGGCATTTCTAGTAGTATTAATATTTATTCATCTTGATAGGAGAGGAATGTCCTAAAGTAGTTGTCCTTGAGATTTAAGATGTTTTTATTCTCCATTTTGACTCAGAGGACATTTTGATTTCATGTTTATGAATATACATATTTTAATCATAATTATGTAAACAGTGATGAATTTTCATTAAGAAAGTCTTTTGACCTCAGACTCCATTTTATAAGCCTGTTTAATTTTTAGGTCAATATTTTTTACATGATTAACAGTTTATAGTTTAATCGTGATAAGAATTTTTCTGTATATAGTTTACAGTGAAGATTTAATTTATTTATTACTTTTGTCCATATTTTGATTTGTTGGTTACTTTGGGGGCCCTTATCAGGTTTCACCAGTTATAGCTTCTGCCTTTATGAATTTTCTTCTGTGACCATTTATTTCTACCAAGTTTAATTTTTCTGATTCAAATTTTATGTATCTGAATTTTATCAAGATTTTCTTTTATCAATTTTAAGAACAGATGTTACTGTGTTCAGTTTTTACCTATAATAATTTTATTTTGGGTTGATTATTTCTACCTACTTTAATTTTTCCTGGTTAGTTTTTCTAGTGATCCTCAGGTCACAAAAATGTGATCCTCAGTTACAGTTTTTTTGTCCACGTTAATATTTTGACATTTTTAGCTATCAGTTTGATATTGTGATACTAATATTCATTATAGATAGGGTAAAAACTGATAAAGTTTATGAGTAATTTCTTGGAGCTACTTGATGGGGCAAAAACATAGGGTCAGAATGCATTTCAGGGCAAATGTCCGGTTTATTAGCCTTCCTGGTCAGTGTATCTTCACTTTTTCTTGACTTATAGGCAGCATTACAGAAACAACAGGAAGTAGCAATAGCTGGGGCTTCTTTGCCTACATCATCAAAAGTGAATACAACTACGCCAAGTGATATGATGTCAGTGAATGGACAGGCCAAAACCCACACTGACAACTCTGAAAAAGAGCTTGAACCAGAAGCTGCAGAAGAAGCCCTGGAGAATGGACCAAAAGGTATGGTTTGGCATATGTGCTCTTCCATCCACATGCTGTAATTCAGACTTCATGAAAAGCAAAAGTCAGGAAGTCAGGTTAATTAGCTTTTGAGAGCAATTACATATTTGTGAGAATTGAATGCTTTTTCACTCTTCAGTCTGAATCTGGTGCTTCTGGTGACTCTTTGAATAGTTTAGAAGAGCAAATCAGATGTCCTTTGGACACCTTGGGTTGTCTTGTTGTATATATTGGTTATCTGTCGCTGTGTGACACACTGTACCTGAATTTAGCAGCTTAAAATAATAAACATTTATTATCTCTCACAGTTTCTGTGGGTCAGAAATTTGAGAGCTGCTTAGCTGAGTGGTGGTGGCTCTGGTCTCTCGTGAGGTTGTAGTCAAGATGTCGGCTGGGACTGCAGTCACGTGAAGGCTTGCCTGGGACTAGAGGCTCTGCTTCCAAAGTGGTTCCCTCCCATGACTGGCAAGTTCGTGCTGGCCGTTGGCAGGAGGGCCTCAATTCCTTGCCCCATGAAGCCTCTCCAAATGGCTGCTTGAGTGATCTCAACACAGTGGCTGGCTTCCCCCAGAGCACATGATGCAAAGGAAAACAAGGCAAAAGCGTCAGTGTCTTTTATGCCCTAGCTTTGGAAGTAATACATCCGCACTTCTGCCATATTCTGTTGGTCCTGATGCATTTTGGGTGGTAACCTTACAAGTACATGAATACCCACAGGAGAGGATCACTGGGGGCCATCTTGTAGATTGGCTACCATATATTTACAATATATTATTGAGACAAAAGTACCATGTTACCAATAAGAATTCAGGTTTTCAAAGGTCTGCTTACCTTTTCATGGACAGCTCATTCATTCATTCAGCAATTGGTTGAAGATTTTCTGAGTGTTGGGCTACAGTGGTGAAACAAAATTACACACATAAAATGAGCATTGTGGCTATGGTAGGTACTGTGCTGGAGAAAAAGGTCTATTATGATGTGAGAGCACATAATATGGGGGATATGACCTAGTTAGAGAGGTCACCAGAGGTTTGCCTGGGGGAAGGGACACTTGAGCTGAGAGATCTAAAGCAAGAGTAAGAGTTCACTAAGTAAAAAGGAAGAAGAGAACATTTCAGTGACGGTGATCAGAGATGGTGGTGTGGTTCATAAGAAAGTTGATTTCAGAGTTCTTCCTTGTTCTTTTTAGAACAAGTAACAGAAAATAGTTTCAGAAAAGACCTTGAAATACCTTGGTTCACACAGCCCCCCCTTTTTTTTCCTATTAAGAGTTCACCAGTATTTTCAAATGAATCTTTTGTCAAAGGCTCTGTGAATAACTCTGGAAAACCTGTTGAGTACACGTAGATACTGCTCAGTAACAAGACTTCACCCATTTTTACTCAGTCGCTAGCAGTTCCATTCCTATCCAAGTTTTTCTCTTTCTTTGAGTTCTTTTAGAATACCCCTCCCCTAGAACTTTGGTTTACTCTGAGGTCAAGACTTTTTTCTGACAGAGAGACTGAAGTCAAAGCCCAGCTTTCTTTGTTCACATCCAAAAATGAATTTATTTCAAGTCCAGATCTCTCTTCTTTGTTAGCATGTTTCCCTATCTCCAGCTAGGAAGTTTCCAATGTCATTCTTCATGGTCATGCCCTTATGCAATTAGAGTGTTGGGAAAAATCCTCCTTAAGACTATGGATTGCATTTATTACTGAAAGTGGTATGATGACCTCTAAATACCTGTGGCATTGTTAAATGTAGTAATTTGCAGGGAGACTTCCATGGGGAGGCTTTTAAAGTCCTCAATCTAAGGTAGACCAGATTGCACTTGGTGCCCTCATGTGTCTGAGCAGGTCATCCTGTGCAAATGTTGCTGCCTACTGGTGAAGGCTCATCCTCTTTAGCCTTTGTAATTCCTGTTGCCTTTAGAATCTCTTCCAGTAATAGCAGCTCCATCCATGTGGACACGACCCCAGATCAAAGACTTTAAAGAGAAGATTCGGCAGGATGCGGATTCTGTGATTACAGTGGGCCGAGGAGAAGTAGTCACTGTTCGAGTACCCACCCATGAAGAAGGATCATACCTGTTTTGGGAATTTGCTACAGACAATTATGACATTGGGTTTGGGGTGTATTTTGAATGGACAGACTCTCCAAACACTGCTGTCAGCGTGCATGTCAGTGAGTCCAGCGATGACGACGAGGAGGAAGAAGGTAGAGCCATTGGTCCATATTTAGTAGCTGGGTTGTGTGTTGGCAAAAATGCTAGCAGTTCAGATGTCAGCCAGCCATATGCTTCCTAACTAACACTTCCTTGATGGGAAACAGTCGCTTCGTTAGTGGGACATTGGGCTGAAAAGATTGTGAGAGAAACTAGCCTCTTAAGGGACTGGGGCCTGAACGTGAATTTTTTCCAACACCAGGAAGGTCTGTTTGACAGTTTATTTTACCGCTTTCTGAATGCTGTTTTACTTCCAGCCTTGTGTGTTGAAAAGCCAAACGTGCAAGGCCATTTTGAAAAATTTTAGAAGAGCAAGCAAGAAATTCTGCCAACTCTGGAATTTATTTAAATTTATATTTCTGATATCAGCTTTTTAGGTTGTTTTTCTAAGATTTATTTTCTCTAACTAGACAAAATAGAGTGTTTCCAATGACCGTCTAAACTATCTTGGTCTAGGAAGTAGGTTGTGAAATGTATTGCTTACTAATTGAGAAGATGGTCTCTTCAGTTTTGTTATCCAGAAAGGTTAGAACGCAGGGCTTTTGTACACACCTAGTAAGCACTTAGGTATTTGTTAACTTGACTGAGAGTAATATGGAAAGAGTGCCCTGACTGGGAGAATGGAAAAGCACCTTCAATTCTGGCCCTAACTAACCTTTCAGGTGACTTGTAAACAAACTGCTTATTCTTGAAGAGTGTTGGTAATCACAGAGACTCCATTGGGATATGTTTAAAGAGGTAGTTGTTGGAAGGTGCATGGAGGGGGGCTAAAAGTTCAATCAGCTTTTGATATACAAGTTCAGTTACATCACCAAGACAGTCTAGGCCCTTTAAGGTCGTGTATGGCAACACACACACATGGGCCAGTGTCATTTAGGAGCTACTTTGTCTTACATGGCATTTTGTTTTCAGCAAATCTTTATTTCTAAGTACCACCAGCAAGGTAAAGCATTGCCCATAAATACTACTAACGGAACCAGAAAGAAAAAAAATGTAAGAATGAGGAAAAAAAAAAAGAAAAGGTGAGAGAGAGACCTGAGATTGCAGGGCAGGTGCCACTACCATTGTCTTAAGTGCCCCTCAGCAACATCAGGACCAGTAACTAAGCCATTTACTAGCCTTTCTGATGCACATGGGGACTCATTAAAATCAGATAGTTTGCAAATGTTTGGGAAGGGAAGTTTGGTTTTTTTTCTTTTTAAATTTAATTTTATTTATTTTTTATACAGCAGGCTCTTATTATCTATTTTATACATATTAGTGTATACCTGTCAAGGGAAGGGAAGTTTTTGTTGCATGTGCAAATTACTGTACTTTGTGAATAGTAAGAAGAATTCTCTGTTAAGAAATGGGTTGAGGTAATATATTTCTCCTGGCTTGTAAGCCAGGTAGCTTTTAAAGGAGATTACTTCCTAGTCTGAGCCCTCAGCTGATTATCATTTTGGGGTTATTGCTGTTGGGAAGAGCACTGGTAAAAATGCCTGGGGTCCAGTGCCTGACTAGAGGTAAGACATCCTTGACCTTTGCTCTAATGTATGATAGCCCTCAAATGGAAAATGGCATTACCTATCCTTGTGCTGTTCCTAATCATAAAATGATTTGCAACTAAAACTAACCCATTAAAACCTCTACATTAACAGTAACTACAGTGAGGGGAGTTCCCTGGTGGCCTAGTGGTTAGGATTCCGGGCTTTTACTACCATGGCCCGGGTTTTCAGTTCCTGGTCAGAGAACTGAGATCCTGCAGGCTGTGTGGTGTGGCCAAAAAAAACAAAAAAAAAGTGCAACACTGAGGATTTATTGCTCCCCAGGATTGTTTCCTAAGAGTGAGCCTGTCTCCTTTTTGAAGATTTATCTCACAAATGGCTTTTAGCCATATGCCTCCTTATGGAGGCTACTGTGCCACCATGTCTTATCCACACTGTGTATTTTATTTTATAGGGGGTCCTTTTAGCTTGGTTTAAGATGGAAGAGGAGTCCAGTTTTTTTGTTTGTTGCTTTAGTTTTTCTCCATTAGGTCTTGAAAGGTAGAAAGATGGAGGAGTTTGTTTTCTCTGAAGAAAACATAATGGTAATCCATCATCCTGCTGTAGTTCTCCACTTGATTGTTTCCAGGTCTCAAGTCTTTGCTTAGATTGATGAAAGATGCATTGTTCGTCTATCCCAGTAACCTTTAGTTTTATAGATTTTGAACAAAATTTGGATCTTGAATTAGTGGGGCCTGATAATCTGTTTCATGGATATTCTTATGGGCAATAGTGTAAAATTTGAATGGCTTGTATTTCGCATTTGCAAATGGAGGACATTTAATTTTCAAGTAGTATTGCTGTGATAAAGCAAATCTGACTTGGGCCCGTTTATAAGTGTCATCTACTTTTTTTTTTTTTTTTTTTGTGGTACGTGGGCCTCTCACTGCTGTGGCCTCTCCCGTTGCCGAGCTCCAGACGCGCAGGCTCAGCGGCCATGGCTCACAGGCCCAGCCACTCCACGGCATGTGGGATCTTCCCGGACCAGGGCACGAACCTGTGTCCCCTGCATCGGCAGGCGGACTCTCAACCACTGCACCACCAGGGAAGCCCTCATCTACTTTTTTAAAATAAACTTTTCATTTTAGAATAGGTTCAGATTTACAGAAGTATTGGAAAGATAATACAAAGAGTTCCTATATACCCGACAACCCAGTTTCCCCTATTATTAACACCTTGCATTGTACTGTGGTATGTTCATCATAGCT
Organism: Lagenorhynchus albirostris; assembly: GCF_949774975.1. Taxonomy (NCBI): domain Eukaryota; kingdom Metazoa; phylum Chordata; class Mammalia; order Artiodactyla; family Delphinidae; genus Lagenorhynchus; species Lagenorhynchus albirostris. Next base: position 22,914,486 of record NC_083096.1, on the reverse strand, counting down.
CATGGACCAATATTGATACATTATTAACTAAAGTCCATATTTATTCACATTTCCTTAATTTTTCCTAATGTTCCAGGATCCCATCCAGGATGCCACATTACAGTCACCACGTCTCCTTAAGCTCCTCTAGACTGTGACAGTTTCTTAGACCTTCCTGGTTTAAATTCCTAATAGTGGCCCATTGACAGGTGTCACATAATTGACTCATGTCTCTGTAATTCATTCTGTCATGTTATAAACCTGAAAGTCTTTTAAAATCTATGCTGAGTATTCCCTTGATCTATTTTCCTTGAAGCTGTTTATATTTAATATGTTAAACTGAGACTTTTAAACTGGTTCATAGTTCTCATTCCTATAGGTTTCTACAGGTATTTTTTTTTTTCCTAACCTCATATCGTTACAGTTCAGAAAACTATTAACTGGGGCAAACCTAGAATCAGAGCTTATTTTTTGCCACTGAGATCATCCCTGGGTTTCACAGGCCTAGTGAAAATAATTGAATTTTCAGAGTGTCTGTGAATGTCTACCTCTCTATTGTGGCTTTCTCATTTTACTCTTTATATTTTAGATAAATAGAAAATAATAGTCCTCATAAGCTCCCTTCCCACCTTCCTAAAACAAGAGAAGACTTTCATATTGTTGAGAAGAGGAGGATCAGAGTAACATTTTCCGTGGTCTCAGATCAGTGAGATTCCACCTGTTGGGAGGAATTAGGAATTGAGTGGATGTGGATGGGAAAAAGTGGGGCTCAGAAATAGGAGCAATGGTCTGAGTACAGAGAGGGAGAGAGGATGCTGACTGCTGCCACCACCAGATGTTTGCCACTGGGCTTCCAGGGCCCAGACAGTGCTTGGTACACATAGCAGCTGCTCAGGTATAGAAGGAATCAACACATGTTTGCCTGCAGAAAGTTGTAGCATGGATTGAGAGAATTCCTAATGAGCAGTTTCTCAAAGAAAGGATGGAGTTTAAGATGCTTGAGGCAAATGTGGTTTTCCTGGATCTGTTCACAGTGACATGTCTCTATTCTTTCTCACAGAAAACATCAGTTCTGAAGAGAAAGCCAAAAAGAATGCCAACAAGCCTCTACTGGACGAGATTGTGCCTGTGTACCGACGGGACTGTCATGAAGAGGTGTATGCTGGCAGCCACCAATATCCAGGGAGAGGAGTCTACCTCCTCAAGTTTGACAACTCCTACTCTTTGTGGAGGTCAAAATCGGTCTACTACAGAGTCTATTATACTAGATAAAGATGTTACAGAGTCTGGAGTCTAGGGTTGGGCAGAAGATGGCATTTAATTTGGAAATATCTTTTGACTTTTGTGGAGCATTGCAGTCTGTGTTTACCCTATTGATTTTGGTCTGATGGTTTGTGACTCTTCTTGGGAATCAGGATTTCCTTGAAACTCTTGAGCATTAGTACTTTGGGGTTAAAGGGACTCCTCAGACTCATCCAGCCCTTTGGTGCTGACCAGCAGAGTCACAAGTGGATACTGACGTTACATGAGCTACATATTAAATTTTTAAAGTCTCTGAAATAAAATAGCTCAGCATTGACCCCACCTGGCTGATGGTTAGTGCATTGCTGCCTGCTCTGTGTTTTATGAGAGCACTTAGTTCCTTTGCAGTGCCCTCTGAGTTGAAATCCTTTGTTAATAGTCTACATGAGGTACATCTGACTTTGATCGAAGGTCACCATTTTTAAAACTTAAAAACTTAAGACCTCACGGATTATAATAGAAAAAGAAATTGCCTCAACTTGATCTTGTTCCAAATGACCCAGATTGTTTTTGCTTTGGGTGCAGCTATTTAGTTCGGAGTTATGTTACAGATAATTATTTTCTGAATAATCTTAATATAGAATGTTCAAACCTGATTGATAATTGAAGTATCAAGATGCATAGAACACTTCAAACATCCCTCTTAGCAAGCCTCCACAAACTCTTGGCCCTTTTCTCTTAATCTGGTATTCATAACTACCAGTAGCAATGCAAAGTTAATTCATTTTTGCCTTGATTTGGCTTTATAGAGCATCTCAAATTGAAACTGTTTTCTACACAAGCATCTAGTTAGGGATTTTGTAAACTTAAAATGACACCTACTGAATTGAAATATATAAAATCATTTAAATATAACTCAGTGTATGGGGAATAACATTGCACTAATATGGAAATCACTGCCAGAGACAGTCCGTTTTCTTTTGATTTGATACTACTTAGGCATACACCCTACATGATTCCAGTTGGGAATTACGAGAAAGAGTTGGAAATGCGTATGCCTGTACTTAAATTTTTTTATAGCTTTAATCTGTATTATGTCTTCATTGATGCAAAGAGGTACATCTTTGTTTTCCTTACTGAAAACAAATATGGATTAATTGCCTCAAATTTGTATAAGTGATTGACTCGTCTGGAGATTCTCGTTTTCAGAAGGGAGGGTGGTATAGATAGAAAAATCACAAAGATGGCAATATACACATAATGCTGTTATTATATGTTATTACTGAAATACTTAGATTTTTAAGATTTCAAATCACAAATCACTTCTTGCAGGAGGGTTTCCATTGATTAGCTGCAGTGTATACAATTCACTACATATGGGGCTGTTTGTTTTTTGTGTGCTGCATTTCTTTCTGTTTTTCAATACCTGGTTTTGTACATATCTAACTCTGTTCTCTTTTGGTTGTTCAGAAACTGGATTATTTTCTCCTAAGCGATGCTTAATGTGTGTTTTTTAATTTTGATTTCAGTAGTCCCAGCTTATGGATGTCCGTACTGTTACACCAGAAGGTTTGTCAAGCTGTCCATCAGCTCTCATGTGTACATGGTATAGAAACCTTGGGGTTAGGCACTTCCTGGCTTTTTTTTTTTAATGAGAAAACACTGTATTTAAAATGTAAAATAAACTTTTAAAAAGCAGGCACTAATAATATATTTCTTCCAGCCTTTGATTACAGATTTTTCCTTGCACATGTTAAGATGAATTATCCTCCAAAAATATTGTTCTTGGGAGCAGTGTATGTTACTTGACATAGCGGCAATTCCTGTCACATGTTCATGTCAGAACATTTTTGGTTTTAAACTTTTTTATTGCCTTTGGCTGTTGATTAGTATATTACAAGTGCGATTTCAAAAAGATCTTGAAAATAATATATTTAATCAATTAAAATGTTTATCTGTATCTTGTTGATGTTTCATTAATATAGTTACTCTTTGAAGCATTAGTTCTGTATTTCATCATTTGGGTAGGACAAGAAATGTTTTAAATGATCTTTTCTGTTTTAGAAAGTTAAACAACAACAAACTTTCTGGCTAATTATTTCGTTTCTGCTGTGAATTACCCTAGTTTGTTAAAATAGGTTAACAGTTTTTCAGACTTCTTGATGGAAGGGAAAGCGCTGACTTTTCTTATTGACAGTGACATTATAAAAGTATTTCCCCTTCCAAACCATTTGTGTACCATGTTCCTTGAAGACGGAATATGCTCCTTTAAAATATCTCCTGAGGTGTGGTGCCTGGGAAGCAGCAATGAGAGGCATGCCCCAGTCAGTGTGATGTGGAGTGCCACAAACTATTCTAAAAATGACCCCACTGAAATGCACGGTCACTTGGACATCAATTTTTTTTTCTCCTTTGGAAATTTGGAGAGGCTAGATGAAGTTACCATCTTTTTTTTTTCCTTTTTGTGTAGTTTGTTGCTACGATGAAGGCAGATCATGGAACAGTTAAGGAGAGTTGTTGATGTGTGAGCACATCTTAGAAACCATGCTACCGAGTCTTGACCATCTGCTTTATGGAAGAGAAGAAACAATTAGTTCAAAATAGCAAATGATTGCTAATAATTCCTTGGGACTTAGAGTGCAGTAGTCTATAGCCAAAGCCATCTTTGTTTGTGTCCCCAGCTTCTTCTCAGTTCAGCACTTCTGTCAGCAAACTAAAAATGTATGCATGTATTCTTGGGGTAGCACAAATCCTAATTTCATTTCCATTCACTAACTTTTCAAAATGAGTATGAATAAATATTGGACTTTAATCTCCATACATTTGCCTAGGGTTCCTCAACTTTCTTATTGAAAGTTTTTTAAGACCAAGTTGATTATTGTCCTTTCAACACCCTTATTTTGAGTTTATTGCATTTTTTCAGTTGCTTATTATATTGCTTGATTTGTTTTGTAATTAGAGATGTAAGCACTAACTCTATTTTTATTAGTTGACAGGTCACTTGTAAGTTGCAAATTGATTAGGGTACTTAATTTAGTACAGAAAACTAAGTGGCTGACTTTTTCAGAACTGACATTGGCATTTGGACTCAGGCAGTCCAAACATGGGGTAAACGTGTAAACTGAGCAGTTAACTCATCTGTGTTGAAAGCTTGTGTGTGGTTGCTTAGTTCAACACTATGGTGAACTGGTGATTTGCAGGTCTGTTTCTGAAAAGAGCAAGTACAAATTTGATTACAAATGCCGATTTTTTTTAACTTTTCTTTATGGCATATCTGTACAATTATAACAATTTTTACCCTTTTCTAAGATCATTAATTTAAATATATCCAGTATGAAGGTAACATAACTTTGGGGGGGGCATGGCAAAATGCAGAAATATAAACATGTTTTTCAAAAGGCCTGCATTTTGCACTTAAAATTTCAGGTTGTGTTTTGGAGAACATTTCCTGTTAGTAGGTATGGGTCTACTGTGTTCTTTCAATATGTTCTTCTGTGGAGTGGCTCTTTGGCCGTTTTGTTAGTGAACATTTTTGGTTACTTCTGGTTTTTTTCTTATAAATGGTGTTCCAGTGAACACTCTTTTATATGTCTCTGCATATGTGCATGACTTTTTCAAGAGTAATACCAAGTAGTGGAATAGTGGAATTGCTGGATAAGTTCTGTGCTTTTTTTTTTTTTTGGCCGCATCACATGGCATGTGGGATCTCAGTTCCCCGATTGAACCTGCACCCCCTGTGTTGGAAGCACAGAGTCTTAACCACTGGACTGCCAGGGAAGTCCAGTTCTGTGCACTTTTAATTTTAATTGTCCTCCAAAGTGGCTGAACTAATTTTCCCTCTAATACACTATGGTGGGTAGCGTCTGAGAATACTGTTTTTTTCTGTTTTAACACTTGATATTATCAGACTTAAGTTTTGGTTAATCTGATGGGTGAAAAATGGAGTTTCATTTTGTGTGTTTCCCTGATAACCAGTAAGATTAAGCATCCATTTTTATTGTTAATATGTATTTCTTCTATAAATTGCCTGTTTATGTCCTTTACCTATTTTCAGTTGGGTAATTTTATATTGATTTATTAGCATTTAAAAAAATAGTTCATATACTTATCATACATTATATGTAAGTATTTTCTCCCAGTTTATTGCTAGTCTGTTAATTTTGTTTATGGTGTTTTGGTGTGTGTATATGTCTGTTTGGTCATAGAAGTTATAACCTGTGTTGTCAATTTTATTCAGTTTTTTCCTTTATGGCTTTTGCTTATTTCCATATATATATGAGTTTGTCTGTGAACTTTGTTCCATTTATCTGTTTGACCATGTATGTGCTAATACTACACTTTGAATACCTGTAGGTTTAAAATATATTTTGATACAAGGTGAATCTCCTCTGTTCTTTTGATACTTTTTCTTGGCTATTTTTGTACCTTTCTTCCATATTAATTTAATCATTAGGGTGTCATATTGATATTTCATGAAAAATCTTTTTGGGATTTACAATACTGTGTTGAATTTCTAGATTAATTGGTAGAGCTTCAGCCACTGATTTTTAGTGTAGTTTAGATTGCCTTTCTAAAGAAAGGTGGATAGTTCTTTGTTCTTAAATGGTAATTTCAGTAGAAGAAATGGAAAATACAACCCTTAAGTGGTCTTTCCTGCCATAATTAATTAGAATACTGGCTAATCTGGGACAACAGAGACTCAAAAATAAAGTAGTTCAGATAAGATAGTTGCTGTCTCATACAGGCCAAAGGAGGCAAGTGTTGCAGGGCAGGTGGGCTGCAGTATTTGATGAAGTGGTTGAGAGCCCCAGATTCCTAAACTGTTACTGCTCCACCGTCCTGGGGGACATTGTTTCTGTGTGCATGGTTAGACTCAGGCTTGCTGGGATTACATTCCCGATTCAGCTAGGGTGGGGGGAGGGGATCATGACTAGTTTTAAAGAGAAAACCCCTATTTCTTTTCATTTTCCATTAGCAAGTACTTAAGTTACACGGCCGTCTCTAGCTGGGCAGTCTTGTGCACAGCCAAAACTTGGAACTTGGAGAGGGGTGAGTGTGTTTATTATGAAAAGGAATGGATTCTAGTGGACAGTGAGCAGACTTGGATTTATCAAGTGAGTTTTTTTTTAAACAGTATTTTATTTTATTTTTTTAAATTAATTTTATTTTTGGCTACATTGGGTCTTTGTTGCTGCATGCGGGCTTTCCCTAGTTGCGCGAGCAGGGGCTACTCTTCATTGCAGTGCGCGGGCTTCTCACTGCAGTGGCTTCTCTCGTTGCGGAGCACGGGCTCTAGGTGCAAGGGCTTCAGTAGTTGTGTTGTGCGGGCTCAGTAGTTGTGGCGCACGGGCTTAGTTGCTCTGCAGCATGTGGGATCTTCCTGAAGCAGGGATCGAACCCGTGTCCCCTGCGTTGGCAGGTGGATTCTTAACCAGTGCGCCACCAGGGAAGTCCCCAAGTGAGTTTTAAAATATTGATTTAAAAAAAAAATCATTGATTTTTTTTTCCATTATAAAAGCCATACCCATTTACTATAGAAGATTTAGACAGTATACATAGGTGAAAATAATAAAATTATAAACCTACCACTAGGAGATAATAGTTATCATTTGGAAATTTTCCTTCTGATCTTTTTTTCTAATTTTCAATTACGATATAAGTCTAGTGTACATTAAAGTATAGAGCATAACATGACTACTCATGTACCCAGCACCCCCTTTGGTCATATTTGCCATTTTGCCTTATTTGCTTCAGATCTTGTCTAATTAAATAAAACATTAATGAAAGAGTTTGAGCCTTGTGTACCTTTCCCTGATTACCAATCCTCTTTCTTCCTCCCAAAGATAATCATTATTCTGATTTTTATGTTTATCATTCCATATGCCTTTTTTTTTTTAAATATATTTGTTTATTTATTTTTGGCTGCATTGGGTCTTCGTTGCTGTGCACGGGCTTTCTCTAGTTGGCGGCGAGCAGGGGCTGCTCTTTGTTGTGGCGCACAGGCTTCTCATTGTGGTGGCTTCTCTTGTTGTGGAGCACGGTCTCTAGGCATGTGGGTTTCAGTAGTTGTGGCACGCGAGCTCAGTAGTTGTGGCTTGCAGGCTCTAGAGCACAGGCTCAGTAGTTGTCACGCACGGGCTTATTTGCTCCGCGGCATGTGAGATCTTCCCAGACCAGGGCTTGAACCTGTGTCCCCTGCATTGGCAGGCCACTGTGCCACGAGGGAAATCCCCTGTATGCCTTTTATAATAATGTATGTTGCCAGAAAAGTTTGATTGCCAGAATAGTACGGTTTTACAGAATGCTTTTGAATTTTATATAAATTTTGATATCATTTGATAGTTTGTTTTTTCTAATCTGCATTGTTTTTAGTGATTACCTTCATATAGCTCTATGCTTAGAGTAATCCATCATGTGGATACTACATAACGCCATGTAGTCATTCTCCTGCTGTCGGATGTTTAGGGTTTTTTCAGGTTTCCACTATTATAAATATTCTTGTACATGTCTACTTATGCTCATGTGCAAGAGTTTCTCTAGTGTACATATCAGGAAATAGAATTAAGTCATAAGCTACATGGATCTTCAGCTATTCTGGATAACGCAGAATTACTCTTCAAATGATTGTGCCAATTTAAACTCCCAAAAGCAATATACAAGGGTGCCTGTGTTCCACATCTTTACTGACAGTTGTCAGATTTTGTACTTACCAATTGGATGGATATGAAACGAATCTCATGTGTGGTTTAATTGCACGTCCTTAATAACCAGTGAGGATAAGCATTTCTTCATGTTACTGGCCTTTTGTGAAGTCCATATTTATATCCTTTATCCATTCTCTTGTGTTTTTTCTTGATTTTGAGAGTACTTTAAATATTCTGGATCCTACAGTTTATTTTTGGTCATGTGCATCACAAGTAACTGGTGTCACACTCCAGGTTGTCTTTTTACTTTATTTATAATGTCTTTTACTATTTAGAAGTTTTTACTTTAAATTTATTAAACTTTCATGGTTTGTGTTTTCCATATCTACTTTAAGAAGTTTTCCTCAGCCCTGAGGATATAAAGATTCTCCTCTGTACTTTAAAATGTACTTTAAAATGTGTTTTGCGTTTAGGTCTCAAGTACACGTTAAATTTATTTTTGATGTGAAGTAGGAGTTATTAATTGATTTTTCTATAGGGATAACTAAAATTATTCCACTATTATTCATAAACTAGTTATCCTGTGTGTATTTTTATGTTTATTATTTATATGAGTCTGATATATACAGAAAATATATATATATATTCATACTATATATGTACAACAGCTTATATAAAAATTAGCTTCTCACCCTGTCCCCAGCCATCCAAGGATTCAAACTTTGCTCCCTGAAGGCAACCAGTATAACCAGTTTCATGTGTATTATGCATATCCAAGTAAATAAGTACATATTTATAAATTCTCCCCTACTGTACATACTCTACAACTTTTTCCAACTTAAAGACTTACTTTTGTAATCTTATATCAATACATAATAGCTTCATTCATTTTTTTTTAAAGACTCAGAATATTTATCTTTTGCCTATTATTTTTTTTAATTTTATTTATTTATTTTTGGCTGCGTTGGGTCTTCGTTGCTGTGCACGGACTTTCTCTAGTTGCAGCAGGCAGGGACTACTCTTTGTTGCAGTGCGCGGGCTTCTCATTGCAGTGGCTTCTCTTGTTGCAGAGCACGGGCTCTAGGTGCGTGGGCTTCAGTAGTTGTGGCATGTGCGCTCAGCAGTTGTGGCTTGCGGGCTCTAGAGCGCAGGCTCAGCAGTTGTGGTGCACGGGCTTAATTGCGCTGCGGTATGTGGGATCTTCCCGGACCAGGGATCGAACCCGTGTCCCCTGCATTGGCAGATGGATTCTTAACCACTGTGCCACCAGGGAAGCCCCCATTCTTTTTTATAAATATATATGTCATTGGATAGACCAGTACATCTTTTTCTTTTTTATTAGATGAAAATCACGTAACATACAATTAATCATTATAAAGTGTACAATTCAGTGACATTTAATGCATTCACAGTGTGCAACCACTGCCTCTAAAATTTTTTCATCTGCCCAGCAGAACACCTATACCCATTAAAAATCACACCATTTCCTGCTCCTCCCATCCCTTGGTAACCGCTAATCTGTCTTCTGTCTATGTATTTGCCTATTCTGGATATTTCATATATAAGGAATTATATAATATGTGATGGTTTGTGTTTTTCTTCTTTCACTTAGCATAATGTTTTCAAGGTTCATCCAAGCTGTTGCATGTATCAGTACTTCATTGCTTTTTATGGCTGAATGAGAACCCATCCTTTGGCTAGACCACAGTTTGTTTATATGTTCATTTGTTGTTGATGGACATTTGGGTTGTTTCTACATTTTGGCTGTTGTGAATAGTGTTGTTATGAACATTTGTGAACAAGTATTTGTTTGCATACTAGTTTTTGGTTCTTTTGGGTGTATATCTAGGAGTAGAATGGCTGTGTCCTATGATAATTCTATGTTTAACTTCTCGAGGAACTGCCAAATTGTTCTCTGCAGCGGCTGCACCATTTTACATTCCCATTGACCACAAATGAGAGTTCCTATTTCTCCACACCCTCTTCCAACACTTGTTGTTTTCTGTTGGGGGATTTTTTTTTATGGCCTCATAGTGGATGTGAAGTGGTATCTCATTGTGGTTTAGATTTGCATTCCCTTAACAACCAATGATGTTATCTCTTCATGTGCTTGTTGGCCATTTCTATATCTTCTTTGGAGAGATGTCTATTCAAGTCCATCGCCCATTTTTAAATTGGGTCATTTGTCTTTTTGTTGTTGAGTTGTAAGAGTTTGTTATGTATTCTGAATATTAAACTCTTATTAGATTTGTAAATTTTTTTCCCATTCTCTAAGTTGTCTTTTCACATTGTTGATAATGTCCCTTGGATACACAAAAGTCTTTCATTTTTATGAAGTCCAGTTTATCTTATTTTTTCTTTTGTTGCTTGTGCTTTTGGTGTCAAATCTAAGAATCTACTACCAAATCTGAGGTCATGAAGATTTACCTCTATGTTTGCTTCTAATAGTTTGATAGTTTTAGGTCTTACATTTGGGTTATTGATCCATTTTGAGTTAATTTTTGTATATGAAGTGAGGTGGGGTTCCAGCTTCATTCTTTGGCACGTGGTTATCCAGTTGTCCCAGCACCATTTGAAGAGACTTTTGAAGAGACTGTTCTTCATTGAATGGTCTTGGAATCCTCCTTGAAACTCATTTGGAATCCTTGTTGAAAATCCTTGTTGAAACCATAGATGTTTCAGTTTATTTTTGGCTTCTCAATAAATGGATTGTACAACTTCAGTAATAAAGGAGATTTAGGTTTCCAATCTTTGCCATTAGAATTTTGCAGTAAATGATCATGTACCTATATCATTTTGCATATGTATCTCAGGGTAATTTCATTTGTTTCTTAAGTAAATCTTTAAATCTCTGATACTTTTTTGGTGCTGTTGTAGATTATCTTTTTTTATCTTTGTCGTTTTTTAAATATCAAGTTTATATTGAGGCTTATTGAGGTATAAATTAAAGGCAGTAAAATGCACCCTTTTGAGTTGCACTGTTAGGTGTCATGATGCCAGATTTTTTTACCTTGTCCCATTGGAGTCAGTCCCCTTTCACTGCCTCCTGGCAACCACTGGTCTGATTTCTGACCCTGTAGATTTGCCTTTGCCAGAATGTCATATAAGTGTAAACAAGTGGAGCTTTTTGTGTCTGGATGTTTTTATTAAACATAATGCATTTGAGACTCATCCTTGTAGACATACAAGTAGTCTATTTCATTGCTGAGAAGTATTCTGTTGTTTATCATTCATCTGTTAGTGACATTTGGGTTTTTCTAATTTTTGGTCATTAGGAATAAAGCTGCTGTAAACATTCATGTATAGGTATCTGTGTGGATATATGTTCTCATTATTCATGGGTTAATATCTAGGCATAGGTTTGCTAAGTTGTTTAGTAAGAATATGTTTAATTTTTTTTTTTCTTAACAAACTGCTTTTCAGAGTAGCTCTGCCATTTTGCATTCCCACCAACACAGTTCTGTCTAGTTGCTTCATATCCTCACCAGCACTTTGTATGTCATTTTAAAATTTTTAGCCGTTTAATAGGTAGTATCTCATTGTGATTTTCATTTGTAGTTCACTAAGGACTAGACGTTGAGCATCTGTTCATGTGCTTATTTGCCATCCATATCTATCATTTGATGAATTATCAGATCTTTTGCTCTTTTTTGACTGGGCTATTTTCTTACTATTTACTTGTAAGAGTTCCCTATATTTCAGGATACAAACCCTTTACAGGAATGTGTTTTGCAAATATTTTCTCTCATATTTTGGCTTGTCTTTTCATTTTCTTAACAGTACCTTTTGATGAGCAGACATTTTAATGTAATGAAGTTTAGTTATCAGCTTTTTTCTTGTATGATTTGTGGTTTCTGTGTCCTAAGAAATCTTGGCCTAACTCAAGGTTTTCTGCTATATTTTCTTCCAGAAGTTTTATAGCTTAGTTTTACATTTTAGTTTTATGATCCATTTCAAGTTGATTTTTGTCTATAATGTGAGGTAACAGTTTTTTTGTCTTTGTACATAAATGTCCACTTATTCTACCACCATTTATTAAAAAGACTCTTTCCTCTTTTGAATTGCCTTGGCACCTTTGTCAAAAATTAGTTGACCATATACAGGCTTCCCCCACTGAAAGTAGAGCATTCCTGTGAAACCTTTCATAAGCCGAAGTGGCATAAAGTGAAAAAGCAGTTATGTTAGGACATATCTTGCTAACATGTACAAAATAAATCGAGGTAAAGTGCAGATGTTCACAGACACAGTTCACAGCTCTGGTGGCTTGATGCTGAGTGTAGTTTCCAAGGAAGGAGCTTGGCAGTGCCACTCTCACTGCTCGAGGTGCACACTGCCTCTATAACGGCTCAGCTCCCTGCAAAACACTCCTTTTAAAAGGAGTAATGGGCTTCCCTGGTGGCGCAGTGGTTGAGAGTCCGCCTGCTGATGCAGGGGACACGGGTTCGCGCCCCGGTCCAGGAAGATCCCACATGCCGCAGAGCGGCTAGGCCCGTGAGCCATGGCTGCTGAGCCTGCGCGTCCGGAGCCTGTGCTCTGCAACGGGAGAGGCCACAACAGTGAGAGGACCGCGTACCGCAAAAAAAAAAAAAATAGTAATAAGAGTAGACATCCTTGCTTTAGTCCATCTTAAAGAGAAGACATTTAGTCTTAACCATTAAGGATGATGATAGCTATCAGTTTTTCTTTATCAAGTTGAGAAAGTCCCCTTCTGTTGGTTTGCTGAGAGGTTTCTTTTGTTGTTTTTTTTTTAAATTTTATTTTTGGCTGCATTGGGTCTTCGTTGCTGTGCTGGGCTTTCTCTAGTTGCTGTGAGCAGGGGCTACTCTTCATTGCGGTGCACAGGCTTCTCATTGCGGTGGCTTCTCTTGTGGAGTCCAGGCTCTAGGCGCCCAGGCTTCTGTAGTTGTGGCACACGGGCTCAGTAGTTGTGGCTCGCGGGCTCTAGAGCGCAGGCTCAGTAGTTGTGACATATGGGCTTAGTTGCTCCACGGCATGTGGGATCTTCCAGGGCCAGGGCTCGAACCCATGTTCCCTGCATTGGCAGGCGGGTTCATAACCACTGCACCACCAGGGAAGTCCGAGAGTTTTTATTATATGTTGAATATTGCCAAATGCTTTTTCTTTGTCTATGGAGATGAGATATACATGACTTTCCTTTATTGGCCTATTGATATATTGAATTATATTGATTGCTTTTCGAATGTTCAGCCAACTTTGCATTTCTGGGATAAACCCTACTTGGTAATGATCATTTTTATCACTGGATTCAATTTTTAATATTATGTCTGTGTTCATGAGGGATGTTGCTATGTAGTTTTGTTTTCTGATAATATTGTTGTCTGGGTTTGGTTTCAGAGTAATGGAGGTCTCATAAAATGAGTTGGGAAGTATACTCTCATCTGTGTTCTGGAAGAGCATGTGTAGGCTTGTTATTATTTCTTCCTTAAACGATGGTGGAATTCTCCAGAGAAGCTATCTCAGCCTGGAATTTTCTTTCTTTTTAGCTGTGAACTTACTTTTTTGATACATACGTAGAGCTATTCAGGTTATCTATTTCTTCTTGAGTGAGCTTTTGGTAGTTTGTCACTTTCAAGGAGTGTGTCCATTTTACCAAACTATCATTTACTGGTATAAATTTATTCATAATATTTCCTATTGTTCACTTAATGTCTGAGGATCTGTATAGAGTTGTCTCCTCTTTCATTCCAGTTGGTCTGTATCTTCTCTCTCTTGATCTGATTGGCTAGTGATTTATTTATCTTTTTAGAGAATCAGCTGTTGGTTTCATTGATTTTTTTTAACATAATTGATTTTACCTCTTACTATTACTTCTTTCCTTTTGCTTGTTTTGGGTTTAATTTGCTCCCACCTCTCCACCCCCAGTTTCTTAAGGTAGCTTACTAGGTTATTAATTGGAGATCTTTCTTTGTCTAATCATTTGAAGCTATGAGTTTCCCTCTAAATGCTGCTTTATCTACATCCCATAAATTTGGTATATTGGTAAATTTGGTATTTTTGCATTTATTTAAAATATTTTCTAATTTTCTTTGTGATTTCTTCTTTGATATATGTTATTTAGAAGTGCATTGTTTCATTTCCAAATATTTGGAAATTTCCCAAATGTTTTCTGTTGTTGATTTCTAATTTAATTCCATGTGGCCAAAGAACATATTTTATATGATTTCAATCCTTTTTAATTTATTGAGACTTGTTTTAGATCCCAGAATAGTCTCTCTTAGTAGATGTTCCACATTCACTGAAATAGTGTGTGTTATCTGCTCTTGGTGGGGAGAATGTTTTGTAAATGTCAAGCATGTCAAGTTGGTTGATAGTAGTATTAAAGTATTCTATATCCTCACTGATTTTATGTATGCCCTATCAATTACCAACAAAGGAGTGTTAAAGTCTTCGACTAAATTCTGAGTTTGTCTACTTTGAATCCTTTTTTTTGGGTCGATTTTTGAATTATGTCTTTTGAAGCTCTATTATTGGGTGTCTGCATTTATGATTGTTATGTCTTGATGGATTGACCTCTTTTTTATTATGTAATGTGTCTCTTCACTCCTAAGGACACTTCCTTGTCCTAAAGTCTGTTTCATCTTGTATTAATATTGCCACTTAAGCTTTCTTTTGGTTAAAATTTACAGGGTATATCTTATTCCATGTTTTTACTTTTAACCTGTCCATGTCTTTATACCTAAAGTGGGTTTCTTGTTGATAGCATATAGTCGGATTTTTTAAGAAAAATCATTTGCTCTTAATGGGAGTGTTTAGACAATTTACATTTAATGTAATTGTTGGTAGATATGCATTTAAATCTATTATACTCTTGCTGTTTTCTCTGTTGCATCTGTTCTTTGGATGACTTTTCCCCTCTTTTACTGCCTTCTTTTGGAATTCTCCTACTGACTTATTCTTTTGTTTTTACTTTTTTTTGGTTTACTTAGTGTTTGTGCTAGAGTTCATAATACATGTCTTTAATGTGTCACAGTCTACCTTCAAATATATTATACCACTTCATGTACAGTATAAAAACATTACAGCAGCATACTTCATGTCCTCCCTAGTGGCTTTAGAATAGATTTTGGCCTGGGCTGTGGAGGAGAGAAGGATTCCTGGGAAGGAGGTGGGTTTTCACATCTGTTCCCCCAGAGCAGCTTATCACTCCTGCATGCATGTGCCGCCAAGGGTGGCTCTCTCCATCCTCCTGGTCTGTACCATTGGAGGCCCAACCCAGAAAAGAGCTTGCAAGTGAGTGTGAGTTCTCCTTTTCTGGTCCTCTCTGCTGTCAAAATTGACACACTAGCCCACACTTGACCTTTAAAAACTTGTTAAAATTTTAGTTCATTTCTTCTTCCTTATCTCCAATGGCGCCCACCTTTTTCTTCCATGATCAGCATAATATGACATGCTCAGTGCATCCCTTTCTCTGCTTGGATGGGTTTATTACCCTTTAGAATTCAGTTTATTTGGTTCCTTTGTAATAGCTCTGAGATGGGCCCAAGGAAAGTTATGATTTTTGAATATTACTCGGTTTTTCTTCCATTGTTAATGTATTTCTACATCTTAAGAATGGTGAACCTACAAAATATATTTTTAAAATACCTTTTTTCGTGATTTGTTGCTAATTGTTTTGCATATTTATCTTGTATCCAGGAGTCTTTTTTTTTTAATATTTATGTATTTATTTGGTTGCACTAGGTCTTTGTTGCAGCCGGTGGGCTCCTTAGTTGTGGCATGCGAACTCTTAGTTGCGGCACACATGTGGGATCTAGTTCCCTGACCAGGAATCAAACCTGGGCCCCGTGCATTGGAAGCACAGAGTCTTAACCACTGCGCCACCGGGGAAGTCCCCAGGAGTCTTTTAGAATAAGTTATTCTACCTTGAAAAGATTTCACATTTTTTCTCTCCAGCCTTAGAACAAGATTATTTGATACTGGTATTGACACATGACAGTTGTACCAATCTGGTGACAGATTGGTTTTTTATTTATTTTTATTTTAGTAAAATATATATAACATCATATTAACCATTTTTAAGTGTACACTTCAGTGGCATTAAGTATATTCATGTGTTGTGCAAAATCACCAATATCTCTAGAAATTTTTCATTATCCCAAATTGAAACTCTGTCCCCATTAAACAGTAACTCTCCCTTACCCTCTGCCCCAGCCCCTGGTAATCACTATTCTACCTTTCTTTCTCTATGAATTTGACTCCTCTGTATACTTCGTATAATTGGAATCATGCAATATTTGTTCTCTTTGTTTCTGGTTTATTTCAGTTAGCATAATGTCTTCAAGGTTTACCCATGTTTAGCATATGTCAGAATTTCATTCCTTTTTAAAGCTGAATCTTATTCCATTGTATATCTGAGTATACCACATTTTGTTTATCCATTCATCCGTTGATGGACATTTGGGTTGTTTCCACATCTTGGCTGTTGTGAACAATGCTATGAACATGGGTGTGCAAATATCTCTTCAAGACCCTACTTTGCAACTCTTTGGGGTATATACCCAGAAGTGGAGTAGCTGGATCTATTTTTCATTTTTTGAGGAACATCTGTACTGTTTTCTACAGTGCCACCATTTTACTCTCCCACCAGAATGCGATGTACAAGAGTTCCAGTTTCTCTCCAATGCCTGTTTTATATATTTATGAAACAGCCATCCCAATTGGTGTGAAGTGGTATCTCACTGTGGTTTTGATTTGTATTTCCCTAATGATTAGTGATGTTGAGCATCTTTTTTTTTTAAGCATCTTTTCACATGCCTGTTAGCTACTTGTATGTCTTCTTTGGAGAAATGTCTATTCACGTCCTTTGCCCATTTTTTAAACTGGGTAGTTTGGTTTTTTGTTGTTGAGTTGTAGACGTTCTTCATATATTCTGGGTATCAATCCTTTAACAGATAAATGGTTTGCAAATATTTTCTCCAGTTCTTTGGGTTGGACATATTGATTTTGTGAAGGCTTTTTGCTTTCTTGCCTGTGGCATAAGCAAGATTGCTGAACCTTTTTTTTTTTTTTTTTTTTTTTTTTTTTGCGGTACGCGGGCCTCTCACTGTTGTGGCCTCTCCTGTTGCGGAGCACCGGCTCCGGACACGCATGCTCAGCGGCCACGGCTCACGGGCCCAGCCGCTCCGCGGCGTGTGGGAGCTTCCCAGACCGGGGCACGAACCCGTGTCCCCTGCATCGGCAGGCGGACTCTCAACCACTGTGCCACCAGGGAAGCCCGAATCTTTTAAACAGTAAGTGCAGTGGGGATAGAGAACAGATAACACTCTCCACATCCATCCACTGGGCTTCAGGATTATATTGAGAACTAGCTTCAGAGTCCAAGGTCTAATGAGGACAGATTTGTCACAGCCAGCTGGTGACTATACTTTGAGCTGTGCATGCAGTAAGCCTCTCCTCTGTGGTCTCAAAGACCTTTATTTGGCTACTCTTCCGGAGTCTTCTGTCTGCCTTTTTTTTGTTTGTTTTAAAGGCCCTTTTCTCAGCGATTTGTGAGGAGACTGAAAGGTTTTGAGAGGTTTCTGCCTGTATCGTCCCCCCACAGTGATTGTCAGGAACTCCTTCGACTTCAGCCGTTTCCAAATAAGGCAACCAGCAACAGCCTGGAGCCTCAATTAATTGTCTCTGGGGACAGCTGCCTGTCCCCAGAAACCTTTTGCCATGAACTGGCTGTGAAAGGGGAACAGAATCTTTCCTGGAACATTTAGCTCTTTAATATAATTAAATCCCTTAAAGAATTAAAACTTTTGTGGCCAACACTGTCTTTATGTTCCATTTATTAATATCCTGTGAATACTATTTCTGCCTAAGGGATTTTATACCTGTGTAGCATCTTGGGGAAGTCTTTATATTACACAACAAAGCACTGAGTACACATACAGACAGGCAATCCATGGGGATCACAGAAAATGAAAGCGAAGATTTTTGTTTCTTCTGGACTAAAATAGGTGTACCACAGAATCTCTGTAATGCTTTCTGGCTTCACGTACTAGCTGCCAGTATCTGAACAGGCTGCCTCCCTCTTTTCTCAGTTTCCCGGTCTTTCCAAGACAGCCCTACCCCCCTACCCTGCCCCCAGTGTGTAGGGCACACACGTGCTGCCACCAACTGTGAGGTTAACAGATGCAGCTTTTCCGGGCTGACTTGTATTTCTTATCTGTGAAATGGGAGGTTTGGACCAGATGAACTGATCTCTGAAATGTTTTGTGACAGAATTTCTTCCCTCCTGGGCAATTCTTTCATGCTGAGAGCAGACATATTTCCTCCTGGTATCCCTACTACGACGATCTCCGTCCTGGCCAGAAAGAGCCCCAAATTCTGGAGACAAATTTAAAGGAAGAATGAGTGGCTAAAGCCAAGCTCCAGACTTAACAACAGTCCCCAGAGAGGGAGTGGCCACTGCTGGTGGAGGCCTGCTGCCAGGTCAGGGCAGCATGATGGGGGTCAGAGCCACCAGACTGCGTCCCTGTGGCTGTCCCGAGGGTTGCTGACTCACGGAAATGTCTCAGGCTCAAAGCCTCAGAATCCAGGGAGTCTGCAGCTCTCTAGTTCCACTGCCTTTTAACAATAAGTTAAAAAAAAGGAAACGGCGCACCTACATAAAAGCATATAATCATTTGCAGCAGAACCAAAACTAGATTTGGAGCTACCCAGTCATCTTACTTGGAAACTGCTTTTTAATATTCTTGGTTTCTCCAGTCATTTTGCGAGAGGCCTTGGTATGGATGCTTCAGTGGGACTGTACTACTTTATTTCACCTGTGAATGTAGACCCATGACACTCCCCCCCCCATCTTTTCTTTTCGGATAGTTTTTGTTTGTTTCTTTGTTTGTTTTTGCGGTACTCGGGCCTCTCACTGTTGCAGCCTCTCCTGCTGCGGAGCACAGGCTCCGGACGTGCAGGCTCAGCGGCCATGGCTCACGGGCCCAGCCGATCCGTGGCACGTGGGATCCTCCTGGACCGGGACACGAACCCGCGTCCCCTGCATCGGCAGGCGGACTCTCAACCACTGCGCCACCAGGGAAGCCCTGGACAGTTTTTTGGGGGGCTTTTATGGAAGAATTTTCTTCTATCCAGCGGGTTTTATTGTTAAAGCCAGCTCTCGTAGAGCCATACTGCTAACCAAAGTAATGACAAGACTTGCCTCCATAAAATGAGGGTTTGGAGGAGGAGGAAAGCAAAACCCTCGAATCTGTTCCTGCACTTGGGCTGACTAGTGCTTCTGGAGAGAAAGTCTCCTCCCTCTCAAGGGTGTTGGTCCAGGTCACGTGGCCTCAGGGCCCCTCCACTTCTTTGCACGACCCGCCCTTGCTTCCCCTACAGCAATGATTATGGCCCTGCCGCTGCCCCTCGACCCCCAACTCCAGCAAGTGAGCTCGCTTCCCGCCAACAAGTGAGAAGCCCCTTCATCTCCGCTCTGCATCACCTCACGTTGCTGCCTTGCTTCCCACCGATCCCATTCCACCCCCTGTCCCCCGGGGCCTCCCTGCATCATTTAGGTTCTCTTCTGGCCTGGCCGCCTTTCTCTTCCCCTGTAGGCATGCTCACATTCCATCTCAAAAGGAAAAAGACTCGTGTCCCCTGAGCCGTCAGGGGACTTTTGCCCAGTCTCCCTTCCATCACAGGCACAGCTACTCAGGAAGAAGTCCCAGGCTCCTCGTGTCTACAACGCCTGGCTAGCTTCTGCCCCCACCAGAGTCACCAACAATCTCAGTGGTTAGCCACTGACACCTCTGCAACCCGGACTGCTTGGCAACATTGACCCTGTTTACTACTTCCTTCTTGAAATCCTTTGCTCCACTGGCCTCCAGCGTCCTCTCTCGACTTCCTTCTGAGCCTCTGGGCACTTTCATCCTCGCCTTAGCCTCCGCTTCCTCCCGTATGTCTCCTGAAAGCCAATGTTCCAGGATTCTGGCCACAGCCCTCCTTCCCCACACACCAGGAGAGGCACCCAACGAAACAGGAGCCCCTCCTGCAGGGCTTTCTTAGGTTAATGAGGGCCTGTGTGTAGTAAACAATGTTAGCAGTTTAGAGAATCGGAGGGCACAGGGACACTGGAAACCTGTATGCGAGATGTGGACTCATCGCCCTGCTCTCGGCTCTCACCCTGTTCTCAAATGACTGACCAAAGCTAACGCTGCCCCTCTGCTCTGGACGGCCTACCCCCTCCTCTAGCCCCCACCAGCTCCTGACTTCACTGCCAAAGTGGCGTAGGAGTAGGGGTTCCCCAAAAGGAGTGTCCTCTCCACAGAGCAGGCCGTGGAGCAGACTTGGGCACCGGGAGAGGAGAGAGGTGCTGGGGGCCTGGTGGGGAGGGCCGTGCGGAGGAGACTGGCGCGGAGAGCAGGCTGTCAGAGTCTCACTCCTCCTCTACCTGACCCTTGTCACTAGGTGCTGTCTTCAGGTCAAGGGAGGTCACCAGGCTGCCCGAATGCCAGGGCTCAGAGGCAGTTTGCAGCAGGGCCCTATAGCATTAACAGTTCATGGAACAGATGCTTCTTGAGCACCTATTCTCCCGGCGCCAGACGCCGGTGATACTGGGCCATCGAGCCCAGCAAGGGCCCTGCTGTCAGCTGACATCCTGTCGGGCAGAGACAGACCAAGGAAGCAAGGAAACAAGATAATGTCAGATAATGAAAGAGCGACAAAGAAAGTAGAAGAAGGTGATGGGATACTGAGGCTGGGGCCACTAATCTAGCTTGGCGGGGGGGTGTCAAGAAGGCTTCTCTGAGGGGATATTTTGTCTGAGGCCTGAGTGGTAAGTTAGCCCATGCAGATAGAGGGGTGTTAAACCAAGGTGTGATATGATCTGGTTTATATTTTGAAAAGATTTCTCTGGTTGCCATATTGAGAGTGCAGAAGCCAGAGCAGAGGCTGGCCGACCAGTTAGGAGGCAGTGGTCCAGGTGAAGCGCTGGTGGCTTGAACCGTGGTGGTGCGGTGGAGATGGGAGGGTTGAGTTCAGGATAGGTTTTGGAGTCAGAGCTGGCAGGTGACAGGACCTGTTCTGAGTGGCGGTTTGCAGAGGACTGCGGGGCCACGATTCATAGTGAGGGCCACCCCACTGGATGTGCTGGGGCCCTGAACAGTGTTAGCAAGTCCTATGGGATTCCCAGCTGCAAACCACAGTACCCACCCCTTCTGAAAACTAATTAATTTAAAATTAATTAATTTATTTATGGCTGTGTTGCTGCACGCGGGCTTTCTCTAGCTGCCGCAAGCGGGAGCCACTCTTCCTTGCGGTGTGCGGGCTTCTCACTGCGGTGGCTTCTCTTGTTGCGGAGCACGGGCTCTAGGCGCACGGGCTTCAGTAGTTGTGGCTCGTGGGCTTCAGTAGTTGTGGCTCGCGGGCTCTAGAGCACAGGCTCAGTAGTTGTGGCACGTGGGCTGAGTAGTTGTGGCTCACGGGCTCTAGAGCTCAGGCTTAGTAGTAGTGGCACACGGGCCTAGTTGCTTCGCGGCATGTGGGATCTTCCCGGACCAGGGCTCAAACCTGTGTCCCCTGCATTGGCAGGCGGATTCTTAACCCCTGCGCCACCAGGGAAGCCCCACTTAAACTGAGTAGGTTTGGGGTCTTAGTCACATGGGAGAAGGAGGGGGGAGAAGGGTTGAGTGACACTTAGAAACAATGGGCCTGCTACTCCTGTTCAAGGTGGTAAAGGGAGACGCCACAGTTACACGATGCTATCTATCCATGTACCTTCTGGATTCTACTGTGGATGTGTCGGAAACCTTCCCCAAATGTGCCCTCTTCCTCAATCCCCCATGTCAGCAAACTGTGTCCTCTTTAGAGTCTCCCCTCATCAGCCCCCAAGTCCTGTTGGTTCCCACGCCAATGCTCTCCTCCCAGGGCCGGCACCTGTTCTCCCTCCGCCCTTCTCCCGGCCTCTCCATCCACCCATCCACTCTCTGCAGCGCAGCCAGAGAGCTTTCCAAAAGGCAGATCTAATCATGTCCCTCAGCTTAAAACCCTTTGGATCCCCAGAGGATTCTAGATAAAAGGCAAACTATGAAAGCCGGCTAATTACAAAGCTCAGCATCATCGGCTCCACCTCCCCACTTCTCCCCACTTGCCTCCAGGACACACCCCCAGAATTCATCCCAGTTACCCTGCAGGGCCTTTCCTCTGGGGACACTTCTCCTTCCCCTGGCCAACTCCTGGTGACCTTCAGGACTCCGGAACCCCCTCTGCTGCCCCTGTCCTTGCATAGCCTCCTACCATAGCCCAGGCACTGGGACCAAATCGGCTCTTACCCCCGCTCCTCTGCAAACTGGAACCGAGAATCCTGGAGCGCCTTTCATCTGTGTGTCTCATGGTTCCAGCACAGCATCGGGGATCCATCACGGGATGAAGGTCATCCCTTCCCAGGAGGGCAGGAGGCAGGATGGCAATAAGAGAAGAGAGCAAGTCTTTCCAGAAGACTTGACAGACTTGGGACGTCGTGATGGGTTTGTTGGGTGACACTGGGTGGCATGGCTGAGGGGGAGTAGCGCCCAGCAGGGGCCACCTGGCAGGGCTCGCTGCCACCAGCACTCCAGCGCACACGCAGTCACTGGTCCCCAGCCTGTGCCCACAAGCTTCTTTATGAGCATGAATTTGGGCGGGGGACGGTGTTGGCGGACGAAGGGCAGAGGTGGTCCCTCCACCCCCTCAAGCCAGGTTTCCACGCGGCGGCCCAGCCTGCCCTGTGCTCCTGGATCCCCATTCCCACCTACGAGGCCTCTGGGATCGCCCTGATGGCGCCTGGCGGTGGGGAGGGAGGAAGACCCGCGGGTTAGTCGGTGTGTCCACTCTGGTAGGTCTCCTTGTGAGTCGGGGCTGCAGCCGGGGAAGCAAACAGGATCGAGCTCGGCAAGCTTGTTCGCTTGGGGCCCTGAGGCCTCCCCTAGCCCGGCGCTTCCTGCCCCAGGGCCACACTCTCCCTGCCCGGCTCACCTCCTGTTCCTCTCCCCACACCCGCCCCAGGCTCTCCCCAGCATCCCATAGCTCTTCCTGGATTTTCTGAGCTTCACTGCATGAGGGTTGGGTGGGGAGTAGGTACAACCCCATGAGAGGCAAGGGATCCCTGCAGAGTGAGGGAGGATGGTTATAGAAGCCAGTAAAAAAGGAAGTGGAGGGGCTTCCCTGGTGGCGCAGTGGTTGAGAGTCTGCCTGCCGATGCAGGGGACACGGGTTCATGCCCTGGTCCGGGGGGATCCCACATGCCGCGGAGCGGCTGGGCCGGTGAGCCATGGCCGCTGAGCCTGCGCGTCCGGAGCCTGTGCTCCGCAACGGGAGAGGCCACAACAGTAGAGGCCCGCGTACCGCAAAAAAAAAAAAAAAAAAAAAAGGAAGTTGAGGGAAAGATTAGGGGGAGACCGTCCCTCAGTGGAAGCTACCATCTGAAGTTCAAGTGCACCTGACAGAAGAAGAATAATGGCTAATGCTGAGTGTTCATTTGCTTCATAGCAACTATGGTGCTAAGTGCTTTAAGCATGCACTCGTCTACTATCCCCATTTTACAGGGGTGAGCACTGAGCCTAAAGAGGTGAAGTAATTTTCCCAGTATAGACAGCAAATACTTGGCAGAGCTGAGATGCAAATTCAGCCTGTGGTTTCCAGAGTCAGACGCTGCCTGAGGTCAAACCCCAACTCCGACCCCTCCCTCTGTGGAAACTTGGGCAAGTTACTGAAGTCTCTGTACTTCTGTTCCCTCATTTGTAAAATGATGATTACAACCTACCTCAGGTCCCCACTGAGGAATGAAGTTAATACCTGAAAAGTGCTTGGCAGAGGGCCTGGCACGTGATAAGGAATCCACAGATGTGGTTATGATGAGTCATCGTCATTACCGGGCTGCAGCCCTGGAAGTGGCCAGCTCCTGTTCTGCTTGGCTAAGGGGAGCTTAGCTTAGTCACCCTAGTCCAGACACAGAGGGAAACGCCCTGCTAGATTTGCCTTCTTCCTGGAGCCAGAAGATGACACGTGTGTGTTCTTCTTATCCAGTCACTTGTTTGGAGGCTGAGTGGATGTCACTGGATCCTCAGCCCCGGGACCGAGACCTCCCACACTCCTGGTGGGCTCTAGTATCGCTATCAGGACGAGTGTTACTGATTTTCCCTTTTGCTTCAGGCTCCAGTACACTTCAGACCGTACTGAGCCTGTCTTCATTTAAAAATTTGATATTTTGTTCACGATGGATTTTTTTGCATGAATTTTCATTTTTAAAATATTACTTTAAAACATCTATCTTGATAACTGGCTTTACTGGCAACCCCTTAAATTCTGAGCCTGAGCCAATACCTCACTCACCCTCATCCCAGCCCTGGCCCAAAGGGCTGATTGAGTGCCTCACAGTATGGCAGCTGGCTCCCCCGGAGCCAGTGACCCAAGAGTGAGCAAGGAAGAAGCTGCAATACTTCTTAAAGCATAACCTTGGAAGACACTTCATCACTTCTGCAGTATCCTATTCATCACCCAGGTCAGCCCTGTTCAATACAGGAGGGAGTACATAGGTACGTGAACGCCAGGAGACAAGAATCATGGTACCGTCTTGGAGGCTGGCTGCCATACCAGGTCTCCTGCCTAGAGTCTCAGTGGTTGGGAGAGGCCTCCACAGACTGGAACCAAGTCCTCCCTTCTTTACCACATTTCCCTCTCAGACCCTGAGCAGTACCGACCAGGCTGGGCTACTGGGGCCTGCGTAGGATCCTACTCGCTGGTCCAGGGAGAAGCACCTGACCCAATCAGCCCTCCCCCAGAGTGTCTTAATTTGGGAGAGTGAGTCGATCCCCTGGTGGAAGATGTGACCTGTGGGTTATTATGTCCAGCTGGATGGAAAAATTAGCCATGAGAATCAAGGGAATTCATCCCAGGCCTCAGCTCCCACTGTGCATGAGGCCAAATGACATCTTTGCTCTGCTTTGTCCGTTGTCTGGGTTTTAGAACCAGTAATAAATTCCGGCTTCCTCCCAAGTGTACTTGAGTCAGGCTTCTGTCACTTCGTCACCTCTTTGTCGGTGGCCTTCTGTGGAAGATGATGCTAGGGGGTTGCTTCTCGGAGTCTGGCCAACGCTACCTGCATCCAAATCACGTAGGGCTCTTGTCGAGAATGTCGGTGCCTGGGCCCCGTCACAGCCTCTCGGGGGTGGGTCCAGGACTCTGCAGTCTTCACGCTGAAGCTTGGGGCCCTGCAGTAAGGCAGCAGCCGCTTTCGAGCTTTCCTCTGCCTGGGCCTGCAGCTCCTGGTGGCTGGTGCCTACGTGGACTGAGACGCTCAAGATGGGGAGGGCCCACGAGGGGGATGTGGGTTCACAGCGTAGGACCACGTGGGGCGAGGAGCTGTGGGCACCCAGGCTGAGCTGGGGCCAGAGCCTGAGGTAGGAGGGACCAAGACCAAGGAAGGCGGCTGGGAGGGGAGAAGCTTCTCATTCTCGACGGGTGGTCTTGACAAGTCATGTCAACACACAGCCTGCTTCCCTGCTCCCCCCCACCCCGCCCAGTTAAAAGAGGAGGTTGGCCCAATGATGGCAAAGGTCCCCTCTAGCTACAAAACTCAAGGCCCTGGGAGATGGGTGGTTTCCTTTGCAGAGGTTTGTCCTCAGGGTTGCTTCCTGAGGGGTGGGGACCTGCAGGCACCCTCCCTGGTCGAGGGCTGATCTCTGCTGTTTGTTCACTTCGCTCCTCCGCAGGGGCTGAGGCTCCCTCTGGGAAGCAGGTGCCAAGGAGCCTGGGCACTTCCGGGCTTAGCCTTGTTTCCATAGCACCCAGCCACCCTGCCAGGAAGATGTGGGTTTCTCCTGGTTGACACCCAGAGGACCTTGGCCTCCTCCATTTCCTGCCACAGTGCTGGGTCGCGCAGAGGATGAAGTAGTGGGACATGCAGTAACCTGGGATTTGCAGGTCCCGAACTCAGCCTTTCATTCAGGCCAGTCCTTCTGGAAGTTTGGGCTCCAACCAGCAACAGGGAACTTGTTAGAAATGCAAATGATTGGACCCAACTCTAGATCCACTAAATTCTAGGGGTAGGGCCCAGCCATCTGTGTTTTAATAAATCCCTAGGTGTTTCCGATGCACATGAAGGTTTGAGAACCACTGCTTTATCCGTGTGCCTTGGACTCTGCCAGTGTCAGCACTGAATGTCTTGAGTCCCAGAAACCTTTCAGTTTCCGGCAAACCGGGATGGTTGGTCACCCCAGCTTTAGGTCCTTTGTTTCATTTTCTGTTGCTGTGAGACAACACCGCCCCCAGAATAGAGTGACCCAAAACAGTATTATTTTGTTAATGAATCTGCAACTTGGGCAGGGCCAGCCCATCTCTGCTCCACTCTGTGTTAGCTGGGCCGCTCAACGTCTGGGGTTTGCTGCGTCATCAGAAGGTCTGGCTCCTGGGACTTCCCTGGTGGTCCAGTGGTTAAGACTCCGTGCTTCCACTGCAAGGGGGCATAGGTTCGATCCCTGGTCGGGGAACTAAGATTCCACATGCTGCATGGCGCAGCCATAGAAGGAAAAGAAAAAACAAAAAAGTAAAAAGGTCTGGCTCCTGTGCTGAGACTGGAATAGTGAGGCCCTTGGCATCTCTGGCTACACGTGGTCCCTCCAGCCTGGTGGCTTCAGGGTAGATGGCCTTTTACCTGCCGATCAGGGATCCCAGGGGGCATGTCCCAAAAGAGAGAATACAAACGGGAAGCCTGTTGGGCTTCCCTGGTGGTGCAGTAGTTAAGAATCCGCCTGCCAATGCAGAGGACATGGGTTCAAGCCCTGCTCTGGGAAGATCCCACATGCCACGGAGCAACTAAGCCCGTGCGCCACAACTACTGAGCCTACGCACTAGAGCCCGCGAGCCACAACTACTGAAGCCCGCGCACCTAAAGCCCGTGGTCCACAGCAAGAGAAGCCCGCACACCGCAACGAAGAGTAGCCCCCGCTCGCCCCAACTAGAGAAAGCCCGCGCGCAGCAAGAGACCCAACTCAACCAATAAATAAATAATAAAAATTTTTTAAAAACCCCAAAAAAACAAATGGGAAGTCTGTCATCAGAGAACATCACTTCCGAAGCAGTCACAGGCTTCCCAGATTCCAGGGGAGGAAACAGACCCCATGCTCCACGGAGGGTGTGACGTCACCCCTTGTGGCGGGAGATGCTCGTCCGCAGTCAGGAAACCCACTTAGCCACACCTTGTCTCCTGCCCCAGCACAGAAAGTTAAGGGAAGGGAACCCTGATCAGCCAGAGTCCGTTCTTCCTCCCTGCTTCCTTCTTCCGACTCTACAAAGTTCATCACACCTACAGTATGCTAGGAACTGGGGCTGGAGGCTATTGTTTCTCTGCAAATTCATTTACTATTTAAAGAGTCAGGCCTGAGCTCCAGTGCTGGGAACCTGGGGCAGCTTCAGACGCTGGGAGTGGAGCAGCCTGGAGACTGCTAGGGGGGCTGAGCAGCAGGGTGGGCTCCGAACTTAGGGACGGTGAGGGGGTGGGAGAGAGAAGAGGGAGGGAAGGAAGGAGGGAGAGAGATTCTGCTATTGCTGCTACTGCTGCTGCTGCTTTGAAGCTTTTCTGGGCAAATGGCGAATTATCCCACGCAGATGAGGCCTTTAGGTGTTTCAAAGCACCTTCCCTCACGTCATCCTATTTGATTCCAAATGGACCATTAGAGCAGTGGCATAACAAATTGCAATTTGTCCAGTGTCAATTTCCTACCTGGCGGTGAGCTCCTTTGTGGGGCAGGACTGTCTACAGCCACCTCGAACCTTCAGTGGCCAACAGAGAGAATCCTTGTGCCATCCGATCCCATATTTTCTCCAGGAGCTGGGTTCCTCTGCAGGTACTAGCAATGTGGAACACGGGGCTGTATTACTGGAACTCCCATCCCGCCCCGCCCCGTCCCGCCCCCGGCCACTGCAAGCGCGGTCTAAACTTGTATCAACGACAAGAAAGCAGCCCCTCCCCTGGGCTGTCTCGGCCAGTCCCACAGCCTGAATTGCAGCCCTCCGGGCCCGGCTTAAGCTGTGGAACCATTCACGGCTGCCCCGCTCCCCACCGCGCGACCTGCAAGGTGTTTAAGTGAGGCAGCTGGTGCCTTAGGAGAATCTTCACCTGTCTTCCAGGGGCGAAGGGGTCAGGCGCTGGAACCACTTCCCCTGCAGCGACTGGGGCTTCCGAAGCCCAGGCCTCGTCTTACTGGCTTTGGCGCCATCTAGTGGACATGTCTGCCCCCCACCCCCCCACCCCGCCACGGCCCACAGACCTTTCTGTAGCCCAGAAGCAAAACCAGCGACCTACCTGGCCACACGGGTGCCTCTGGACTTTTTGAGTCCCAAATCCACAGGCCAGCCGCTCTCCCACGTGGCTTAGCGTGCAGTGGGGTGCCTGCTGGATGCCAAGTCACACTTCTTCCCCTGAGATGGGCAGGGATTCACACGGAGACTCTCCCCTTCAAATCCCAGCCCTGCACTCAAACGTGTGCACAAAAGTGCTCATAACTAGAGCAGAATGAAACAACCCTAACGTCCATCGAGATGGTGAACACTGTAGGAAAAAGAAATATGAGGGCAGAGGGAAAGGTTAGCAGCTGGCAAGAAAGTGGCATCCTGTCAATCAAGGCTCACCTTCTCCTGTTCCAGAAATTGCCTCAGGGAGAGAAAAGTAAAATAGGAAGAAAACTAACTTTCTTTTCAAAATAGAAAGGGGAGGGAATTCACCAGCGGTGCAGTGGTTAGGACTCAGCACTTTTACTGCCATGGGCCAGGGTTCAATCCCTGGTCGGGGAACTAAGATCCCATAAGCCACGTGGTACAGCCAAAAAAAAAAAAAGCCAAAAACAAAACAAGTAAGATAGGAAGGGAAAATATTTTGAATGAGATTAGCACAAGTAAGAGACTATGCCTGCAATGGGAAATGCTGAAATGAGAAACAAATCAGGTGCTCCTTTCATCCAGCAGCCATCAGGAATTTACTGTTGCAGCTGCAGTAATGGGAAGTTCAAAGATTTCTTTTTTTAATTTTATTTATTTATCTTTTTTTTTTTTTTTGGCTGAGTTGGGTCTTTTGTTGCTGTGCGCTGGCTTTCTCTAGTTGTGGCGAGCGGGGACTAATCTTCGTTGTGGTGCGCGGGCTTCTCATTGCGGTGGCTTCTCTTGTTGCGGGGCACGGGCTCTAGGCGCGTGGGCTTCAGTAATTGTGGCACGTGGGCTCAATAGTTGTGGCTCGTGGGCTCTACAGCGCAGGCTCAGTAGTTGTGGCGCACGGGCTTAGTTGCTCCGCAGCATGTGGGATCTTCCCAGAGCAGGGCTCGAACCTGTGTCCCCTGCATTGGCAGGCGGATTCTTAACCACTGCGCCACCAGGGAAGCCCCAAGTTCAAGATTTTTAATTTCCTTCTTAGGGAGTGATAGAAAAACCAAATGAGAATGCTCATAGCTCTCTCAATCATAACTTCCCACTTTCATCTCCTTCTCCCTTTCTAGCTTCCCATCCAATTGTGTTTAATGTTTAGAAGAAAAGGTAACCACCTTTCGAAGACATCCATGCAGGTACACTCAGGATTGGAGAAGTGTGCTACAAGCTGGCAGGTGGTCCAGCAGGTGCTGGAGGGCATTCCCAAATGCTTTTGGAAAAGCCAATGAACCCCTTTGATCAAGACCTTCTTTGTTTTTGCTTTGGTTTTTGGTTTGAGTTTTAACCCCACCTCGTGGCTTCTGGGACCTCAGTTCCCAGACCAGGGATGGAACCCAGGCCATGGCAGTGAAAGCTCTGAATCCTAACCACTAGACCACCAGGGAACTCCCGATGAAGACTTTGTTTTAATTTTAAAACAAAAATACTGATATTTCATCCTCCCAACTCACGGGGATTTTATGGGGATTCAACCTGAGAGGGATCGAAGCATTTTCAAAGGTGGGGGAATTCCCTGGCAGTCCAGTGGTTAGGACTCTTCACTGTCACTTCTGAGGGCCCGGGTTCGATCCCTGGCTGGGGAACTAAAATCCCATAAGCTGCATGGCACAGCCAAAAACAAAACATAAAAACATTTTCAAAGGTGGGACAGAACTGCAAGAAATAAATGACCCAAACAGGGAAGGGGGAAAGTCACTCTTTTCAGAGCGTGTCGTCCTAGGATGGCTGTTAAGGGGGTAGAATTATAAAAAGCATCAAGGTGAGGACTGGGGCATCGGTCTGGATCTTCTGGTGACTCTCAGTGGCGTCTTAAGCAAGGCCCTTTCAATTCACTGGCTATGTTTTCCGTAACTTTCAGTAAGATCATCTGGTTATAATAGAAAAAAGAGATGGTGAACACTGATTCTATGGAATGTTATGTAGTGGCTAAAAGGAGTATGCAGGACTGGAAACATCTTCAACAAGCATATCACAGATCAACATATACAACACAATTCCAGTTACAAAAAGAGACCAACCGAAACCTGACCTACGGTTTACACATCAGTTTGAAAATGTATAGGAGGACCGGTCAGGACACACGGCCTGGTGAGGGGGGGATGGGGAAGAGTGAAGGAGGCCTTTCGTTTTACACACCTTTACTGTACATCTTTTTCAGTGTTTAAGAGGTAAATAAACAAACAAAAACCTTCTGTTGCCAGTATCTGAGTCCCTGCTGCTCTCGCAAAAGGAACAGCCGGCTCCCCAGTGGCTCTGCCCGCCTCCCATCAGCATGTCTTTCTCAGCCTCACACCTGGCAATTGAAAACACGCTCTGGCTGTGGCTGCCAGCCCCACCCCACGACATCATCCCCAGCCAGGGGGCAACTTCAGAAGCTTATGTGGTCCGGCTGCTCCTGTTGAAGACCCTTCACAGCTCTCAGTAGCTGTGAACACTTGGTGGGCTGTCAGCGTCCACACCGCCTTCCCACTGGGGGCAATCCGCGTTGTGCAGGGCCTTTCCTCTCACTTCAGAGGCTGAAGGGCTCCAGCTCTCACCTCCCCCTCTCCTGGGCAGCTGGGGTGCAGAGCACAGACCAGGCTTGGACAGTGGGAGCTCCCCCAGGAGCAGAGCCTACAGCTGAGTAATGGCAGCAGGGGCTGAGTCCAGCGGTGCTGCAGCCCAGTGGTGGCATTGGCTAACGAGGCTCCCTCCCTTGGTCCCTCTTTGTTTTCTGAGCCCCGGTCCCCTGACTCCCAGGCAGCTCCTCGAGCTCCTAGTTCCCTCCCTGTAACCCCTTTTGGGAGTCCCTTTCGAGTGTCACAGGTACCTCACTGTGTGAGGGACCCTGATAAGTGTGATAACCTGTGGTCCACGCAGCTGCTGCAGCAAGAAGTTGCATCACGACCCAGACATTTAGAGTCAGCAAATGTGCCATTCTAAAAGGCAGTTTCTACAACCGCAGCAGATGACTCTGCTGGGTTTTCAAGGTATATATGGGGACATGAAGGGCTTGGTGAGCTCCCACTTGGGCCTTTCCTGGCCTGGCAGGGCCTCACCTGGAAAGGCCAACCACGGCCACCACCACTGAGCACCCCTCAGGGAGGAGCTGGAGAGACGAGCAGCCGGATTGGGCAAACATTTGCTGGTGATGTGTCCTCTGTGGGTGCTGCCAAGTCAACTGTCACTTTTACAAGCAGTAAAGCTCCAGCACTCAGAGGGGCCACTTCCCAGGTGCCCTCCTCACCCTCTGAGACCCTCAGACCCATCCCCCGCCCGGCCAACCTTCTCCAACCCAGACGCAACCTGGAGCCCCTCTCCTCCAGGCGGCTCCTGACTGCCCTGCAAAGCCCCTGGGCTGCCAGGCTCAAAACAGTCCCCTCAGATCTTTCCAGTCCTCTCTGCTCAGCCGGAGTTCACGCAGCTCAAGTCCCACCTCCACCCTGCAGCAGACACTTAGACAGTTATTTATGGAGCCCCTACCATGTGCCAGGTTCTGGAGCGTGCCTAACTCGTCCCCCATCTCCCCCGGCTCTGAATCTTCCAGCAGCGCCCGGCTTCTGCACCACCTTCCGCTGCTCCCCGGGAGAGCCCTGTCTATCCAGCTTCTGTCCCCGGACTGGAAGGCAAGCCCCGACCGCTACACTCGCTGAATCCTCCCCTCCCCTGCCTGGGCTGCAGCCGCCCCTCAAGTAAGTGCTTGTCTTCTCAAGGCAGCACCTAGGAGCTGGGACCAAATCCCCAGAAGCAGCAGCAGCAGCAAACCATCTTCTCCCAGTTCTGATTTCACAGTCCAGGAAGCGGCGCCTCTGACTGGGCTCTGCAAATAAAGGCGATTTTTAAAAACCAGAGGGTGCTGGGGATTTAGCCAGCAAACTGCCTCCCGCACAGACACTGGGACGGCCCTTCCCCGCCTCCGGGCCTGGACCCCCCAGGGATAGGGCGCGGGGGCGGGAGGGGTGCGGCTCCCACGTCTGCGGGAGGCTCACGCTGGCCCCGCAGACCTGGGCTCGGGTCCTGGCCGTGCCGTGTGACGAGCAACCAGTCACCTCCCCTCCTAGAGAAGGTTTTCTCGGCGGCCGAGACGGGCGATCACATTCCCCTGCTTTTCTCACCCGCTAGGGCCGAGGCGGGGGAGGCGGCGGGCACCGGGCGGGCGGAGTCGCAGGGGCGGAGGGGCGGGGCTCGGCGGCGGACAAAGGGCGGCTGACGCGGCGGGCCAGCCTAGCCGGCTGGCCCCGGACCGGGATGGGGGTGGGGTGGGGGAGTGTCATTCTTGCCCCCCGCCCTGCCCGGGGGCCCCGCAGCCGCGCCCCTCAACGGGTGGCCCGAGCGGAACCGCGCGCCGCCGCGACAATAGCCACCATTTCCGCTCGGCGCGGCTTCCCCTGGCTTCTGCCCACGGGTCCCGAGCGCCTGAGCGCCTCCCTCTCGTTTTATAGACCAGGTGTCCCTGTCGATTTCATTGATTTTACAGAAGTTCGGTTTTACCCCAAACGTGCTTCCTTTTTGTGGAAAAGGGGAAGCGGGCGCGAGGCCCGGACGCCGCTTCATGAGGGGGGTTCTCGGCCGCTGTCGCCCCCGCCCGGCGGCGGCGGCGCGGGGGACCAGCGCTCCCGCTTCCGCCCGCGGCGGCCACCAGAGGGCGCGCGGCGCCGTCCCCTGGTTCTCCCGCGCCCCGGCCGCCGAGACCCGGCAGAGCGCGCGACCCAGGCTCGGGCCGGGGGACTCCGAGGTCCGCGGCGGGCGGGCCACCTCGCTCCTGCGTAGGGCATCGGGGACGTTCTGGCGGAGGGCGACCGGCCTGGTCTGGCGGGGAAGGGCCTGGAGGGGGTGTGTGTGCCTTAGGGGATAATCGCGCAGACCCTGTCCCGGCCCGAACCTCCTGAGGCCACCAGAGAACCAAGCTCGGTCGCCGTGTGACCCTCGGGGCAGGTGTTGGCCCTCCTGGGGACTCGGTTTTCCGCCTGTGGACGGAGAATGAGAACTGCCTCTCTGCGTGCGGGGCGCGGTTGCGAGGCACCCCGAGGCCACCCGGGAGGGGCCCGGCGGGTGGGCTTTCCCAGAGCGGCACGGACGAAGTGGTACAAACTGCCTCGTTATTGCATTTAAAATCGAAAGTGGGCGAGAGTGGGAGCCAGGTCCTCTCATTCCCAGGTGCACCTACCCCCCCGGCGCTGTGATGTGGTCGCTACTCACTACCAGCCTGGGCAGTGCCGAGCAGCCCTTCCTTTGAGCACACTCCGTCCAGGGAAATCTGGCATCAGCTTAACAAAGGGATTCCTCCCCTTACAAGATCACTTGCAGTGGGATTTCTCTCAATGAATAAGTTGTAGGAAAGTGTCCCTTGTAAATAGAATATCTATAACAGCCCAGGGGACTTGAAAAGCAACCCTTTTGTAGAACAAATACTTCCCTCGTAATAACAGATACAGGGCCAAGGGCGGGCATGTGATGGGGGAGCTGACTCAGGGCTCAACCGATAGGTGCCCTGACCTGCTGCTTGGGGTCAGTTCTTTCCCACTCGCTCTGTAGCCGGGATTCTGCCTCACCTGGCCTGGGGATACTAAAGCTGGGCCCCTTCCTGCCTCAGTTTCCCCTCCTGACCCCACCTCCTCCCCCCTCCCCCCCCAGGACAGATTATCTGGCTGCTCCATGTGCCTCTGCGGGAAGAGACCTAGAGGCCACACGGGGAGCAGCTTCACTGGCCAGCCAACCCATGTGTGCTGACCAGGGCCTCCCACCCTGCCTGGGTGCTCCTCTTGGGGACTCTGGCTTGGGGACACCCACCCATTCCCTACTCCCACCCACAGAATTCCTGAACTCAGTGGAGCATCTCTCTGAATGCTGGTGGATGGAGGAGACGGCATCTCGGGCTCCAGGACATCGTGTGAAGTGTGGACCATCTCTTGGTCCACCAGCCCCAGGCCATCCTGCTGCAAGGAAAGACCCAGCCACCCAGCGTTGGGCAAGCAGGTGACACAAGCCTTCTTCTTCCCTGGGCCATTTGGTGCTGGGCAGAGACCGACCATTAGCAGATAGCACTGCTCACTCGCTGCTTTTAAATCCTCTGACCTTTGTGAATTTTTCGTCAGGCGAACACACAGGCGCTCACCTCCCTTGGCTGGGGAGAGGCAGAGCCAATGAATGTCAGGGTTTCCCGTTTAGGGAAACCACCCACCACCCCAGCAGTGCTGGGCCTCCCTGGCCAGAGGGCAAGGGCCAAGCCTGGGAAACCTGTGGGGAGGGCACACGACCTGGGGCCTCAGGGAAGAACCACCGGACTGCCTTCACCACGGCGGCCCCCTCCCCTCCTCCGCAACTGGGGCGCGCTTAGAGCCTATTCAGCAGCGATGGGCTCCATCCCCTGGGCAGCATGTGAAGAAGGCACCTCAGGAAGCAGATTTCAGTCATTGTTTTCTATTTATTCTTCACTTAATTGTTCTACACACAGTTCCTGACACGTTTTTTTAAAAAAATTATTATTATCTTTAACATTTGTATTGTTGACACCTGTTTTGAATCAGGCTCTCCAGTAGAGGTGGGGGTGGAGACCTAAAACATATTTCTTTTTATTAAAAATGTATTTATTTATTT
This sequence comes from Lagenorhynchus albirostris, assembly GCF_949774975.1. NCBI lineage: Eukaryota > Metazoa > Chordata > Mammalia > Artiodactyla > Delphinidae > Lagenorhynchus > Lagenorhynchus albirostris. Next base: position 22,879,654 of record NC_083096.1, on the reverse strand, counting down.
ATTTTATTTTGGCTGCGTTGGGTCTTTGTTGCTGTGCGTGGGCTTTCTCTAGTTGAGGCGAGCATGGGCTACTCTTCGTTGCGGTGCGCGGACTTATTGCAGTGGCTTCTCTTTTAGTGGATCACGGGCTCTAGGCGCGCAGGCTTTAGTAGTTGTGGCACGTGGGCTCAGTAGTTGTGGTTCACAACTTAGTTGCTCCGCGGCATGTGGGATCTTCCCAGACCAGGGCTCGAACCCGTGTCCTTTTAATTGGGAGGCAGATTCTTAACCACTGCGCCACCAGGGAAGTCCAAACGTATTTCTTAAAATATGTATTATTTATTTATTCTCCTTATTTTTTTGGCTTCGTCGGGTCTTAGCTGCAGCACACTGGATCTTCGCTGAGGCGTGCGGGACCTTTTTATTACTGAGTGCGGTCCCTTTGTTGCAGCGCTCAGGCTTCTCTCTAGCTGTGGTATGCGGGTGTTCTTTTCTCTAGTTGTGGCGCCTGGGCTCCAGGGCGCGTGGGCTCTGTAGTTTGCGTCACACAGGCTCTCTAGTTGAGGCACGTGAGCTCAGTAGTTGTGGTGCATGGGTTTACTTGCCCCGCAGCACGTGAGATCTTAGCTCCCCGAACAGGGATCGAACCCGCATACCCCACGTTGGAAAGCAGATTTTTTACCACTGAACCACTAGGGAAGTCCCCCTGAAACATATTTTTATAGGATTCATGGAGAGTGTTTCTTACTTCCTGATACTGAAGCGAAGAACTCTGACTTCACCACTTATCAGCTGTGTGACCTGGGGCAAGTCACTCAACCTCTCTGAGACTCAGTTTCTTCATCTGAAAAGTGAGACCAAGGGCACCTTGGTTGGATACCTCCACTATGAGTCTTGGCCATAAAGCTGTGAGAGGTCCCTGTAGAACTTTCTCTGGCCACAGTAGAAAGACAGCCTGAGGCTCTGGGGGTGGAGGTTAGCTCAGACTCTCCTCCCCGAAGGCCCTTGGTCTCCCACCATCTTCCCTCCCCCGCCAGGGCTCCTCCAGCCCACCAAGCCTCCTCGTCAGTCTCTTCCCTATTGTCTGGAGACATGCAAGCGTGTGCCGCCTGCGTGATTGGTAATTGATTGACTGAATGCCAAGGACCACCGAGGACCCCTGACCAGGACAGGGGCAGATATCCCACGATGAAAGAAAGGGGTCCTCCAGCTCCCCCAAGTCAGGAGTCCCCCCCACATCCCAGCTCTGCCTCTGGTGGCTGTGTGTCCTCCTTTCAGGGCCTTACCCCATCCCATGAGGGTCCGCTCTTCACACCTCCCTGTAGTCAGCCATCAGCCAGGAGAATCCGTCTGGACCCTTCATCTCCTTCCTTAGAAATACACCCCCCCACCCAGGAAAATTCCCTATCACAGCGGGAAGGGCTACCCATCCTCCTCCCGGCTTCCTCCCCACCAGAGTAGCCCCCACCCCCACCCCACCCCACCCCCACAGCCAGGATTCCTGGCCTTTAAGAAAAAGCTGATGTCTCCCCTCCCCTGCCTCTCCCTTTCCTCCCTCTCCTCCTCTGCCTTCCTGCATGCAGTGGGCAGCAGCCCAAGGTCAGAGGGGAGACAGACACCACAGGCCTGCTGTCCCCCACAGCAATTCTAATCACCTTGATGAGCCTAGACAGAGGCGAGGAGACTTGCGTGGGGCTGGCACCATCGAGAAGACACACGGTTCCGCTCACCCACATTCATCACCATTATTCTTCACCTCCTCTCTGTTATTGTCAGGGGCTTCTTTAATGAACCTTCTAGCAGACAGTTGATGCTACGCCTCCAAGAAGCGACATTCCCCTGCTGAAATGACCATCTGATGAGGGAGAATTCCCTCCTCCCGCCCACTTCTGACCTAGTTCTGCAAACACTAAAAGTCATCTGGAATACAGCTGGCATTTGCCCCCCACCCAAAGGGCAAGAGAGGAGCACTCCCCCCAGGGACAGGGTTCTGTCCTCAGGAGCTACATGGTGGAGGGGGTCAGGTGGACCCAGTGTGGAGAGATTTCCCAATACTTGGGGTCCCTGACCAGCTGGAGCGGAAGGGGAAAGGGCTTTGGGACACACCGGAAGGATGAGTCGATGCGCTGCCAGTCCCAAGAAAGGGAGGGCGTCTATGCTTCCAGGGAGATGAGATGTGCGTGAGGCCACCAGCACCTCTCCTCACTGGGGCAGCCAGAGCTATGGGACCCAGAGGAAATGGGGAGCAGGGACACCATCCTGTCTGGGCCCAAGACGGGCCCCAAGCATCACACTAGTGCCTTGAGAAGGTCAGGAGGAGCTTGATGGTGGGACCCAGGCAGCTGCAGGTCATGCTGTCCCAACAAGAGGGACATCCCCAGCCCTGGGTCGGCAGTGAACAGTGTCACAGCTCTCCACTCCCTTGCACCTGCTCAGGGCTCTCCCCCCTCTCTCAGGGGCCCTCTCCACTAGCCCCCAGGCCTCTATCCCACCTCGGTCCCTCCCGGTTCATTCTCCCCTGTGCTCCCTCCAAGCCAACTTGTCAAGGCTGAGGTCCCAGCCTCCTGTTGCTGGTTCCTCCCAGCCTCTCCCAGGCCCTCAGACCCACTCTGGCCCTGCCCTCCACTGGCCTTGGCTGTAACTGCTATCCACACCCAAGAAGCTAGCGCCCATGTTGCCTTGTGGGGTCTTGTCCTCATGACACATCCAGATGGGGGCAAAGACTTTACATTCTGAGAGCGTCCCATTCTGAGAGCTTAGCTTCACGGACCTCCAGTGAAAACAACGGGCTTTGGGGACTACAGTTACAATCCTGGATCAGCCCTGTGATGGTTTTAAAATGTGTTCACAAGTGCTTTGGCATATCTCCCTTCCAAAGATGGAGCAAAATCCCCTCCCCTCGAGTGTGAGCTGGACTTGACCTAATAACTTGCTTATAACGAATTGGATGCGGTGGAAGTGACATGTGACTTCCGAGACAAGGTCATAAAGGGCATTGCAGCTTCCCCGTGACACCCCCCACCTCCCAAATCACTGGCTCTAGGGGAGGCCAGCCAGCACGTTGTGAGGCCACTGAAGCAGCTTCGGAGAGGCCCGTGTGCGGGTAGCTGAGGCCTCCCACCAGCAGCAGCACTAACTTGCCAGCCACGTGAGTCAGCAGCCTTGGAAGCAAACTCGCCGGCTCCACTCGAGCCTTCAGATGACTGCAGCCCCGGCTGACATCTTGACTCTAATTTCATGAGAGATCCTGAGCCAGAATGAAGCTGCTCCTGAATTTCTGAGCCACATAAAATGTGAGTGGTAATAAATGTGCATTGTTTCAAAGCCACTGAGCTTTAGGGTAATTTATTATCCAGCAGCATAAAACCAATAAAGCCACTTACAGGCTGAGTGTGCTTGAGGGTTCTGAGTTTCAGTTCCCTTATCTGTAAAATACAGATCCTAGATGTACCTCACGGAGTTTTGAAAGGATTAGAAATAAGACATGTTAACACGATGCAGCAGGCCCCTAATATGCGGTAGCTGAATATTAAATAATGTTGATCCCCTGTCTGCCCATCCCTTCCACAAACACGCACTGGGTTCTTGATGGACAAGGCAAGTCCTGCTACAGTCGAGACAGTACTGCCTCCAGGGCTGGGACTGGAGGTGCCCCTGACAGGTGGACCCATAATCCCGCTGGCAGGGAAATGTTTGGCGTGTAGCGGGGAGCTGAAACCTTTCCGCTGGAACACAGAGCTGAGTCTGCCTTTACAGACAGGAGCAGGGCTGCTGGGGCCTGGGAATGGAGGGAGTTTGTCTCTGAATACCTTTTTTGTGCCTTTTGAATTTTGAACTATGTGAATGTATCATCTACCTGACAAGTAAATAAGTCAAATACTTATAAAAAGTGAGGCATAGAGGGCTTCCCTGGTGGTCCAGTGGTAAAGAATCCACCTTCCAATGCAGGGGACGCGGGTTCGATCCCTGGTCAGGGAACTAAGATCCCACATGCCGCGGGGCAACTAAGCCCGCAGGGCAACTAAGCCCACGTGCCACAGCTACTCAGCTCATGCGCACCTCAACTAGAGCCCACGTGCCGCAAACTATAGGGCCCATGTGCTCTGGAACCCGCGAGCCACAACTACAGAGCCCATGCACCCTGGAGCCTGTGCGCCACAACTAGAGAAGAGAAAACCAGCATGCCACAACTAGAGAGCCCGAACACAATGACAAAGAGCCCGCACACCTCAACGAAAGATCCCGCACGCCTCAATGAAGATCCTGCGTGCCACAACTGAGACCCGATGCAGCCAAAAAAAAAAAAAAAAAAGTGAGGCATAACAAAAACAAAAAATAAATAAATCACAACAGAGTAACGTATTGTGAAAAAAAGTAAGGCAACAGCCCCACATGGAGTTACTTATGCTAGGCCCGATGTCACCAATCCGAGACTTAATTACAGTTTCGGCTCTCCCAGAAATGGAATCTTAAACCAGTCCATCAGGAAACACCCAGTCGGCACTAGTGAGGTCATCTGCCTGGCAGAGCCCTGCCATTCCCTAAAAGTGACCTTGTCATAGCCAACCTGCTTTTCGGCCTCGTATAACTATTCCTGCTCCCTTCTATAAAAGTCTTCCCTTTTGTACAGCTCCTCGGCCTCGTGTAACTACTCCTGCTCCCTTCTGTAAAAGTCTTCCCTTTTTAACATCCTCTGCTAGACTGGATGCTGCCCAATTTGAATTGGTTTTTGCTCAAATAACTTAAAATGTTTAATGTGTCTCAGTTTCTCTCTTAACAATACAAATCTTAGAAAATCCACCAATGAAAGGACCAAAGTGTGATGATCCAGGCAGGGTTCAGTGGTGCTGGATGGAATGCGGGGGGCATACAGAGAGCAGGGGGAGCGAGAGGGGGAGACAGAAGCAAGGGAAGCCAGGCACCCCCTCAGCCTTCGGGGCCCAGTGTCCCCCCACCCACACTCCCCCCCCACTCCCCCTCTGCTCCCAATCAGCCTCCTGCCCCCCTCGGCTAGGACACCCAGGGGACTGTCCTAGAGCTAGTCAACTTACGCGGCTCCCTTCCCCACCTGAGCCCTGAGCTTCTGATACCTGAGAACCATATCCTGTGGTCTCTTTCCTCCGGGCCTGACCCGCTTACTGGTGAAGGGGAGGAGAAGTGAGAAGGCCGTGTAGAATTGGCTGGGAGCAGAAGTCTTCACTTTTCTGTGAGGGCAGGAAGACCCCAGCTGTCCCCTCAGTACCTCAGCAGTGGAGCTCAGGCCTCTGGGCTGTGCCTGAGGTCCGAGCACAGGCATCCTTCTTGGTCATGGCAATAAGGGACCTAACACTGGTGACCGGGGCACTCCGGGCCCTGGAGGAAGAACAAGGAGGGCTCTTCTCATCAGTGTGTAGTCTTCCTCACATCCTTCGTGGTCTGGAGGCTGCCTGCAGGCCCAAGGCTGCACCACTCCAGAGAGACCCGAGACAGCCCTGGCTCTCCACACATCCTTGGCCGAATGCATGCCTTGCACGCATGTGGAAGAGACACGAGAGGGCCTGGCAGAAGGTAAAGGCGGGGTCAAACTTGCACAACTGCCTGGACTTTGAATGCATTCCCCTGACCTACACACAGATCCATCGGCGAAGGGTGGAAGCCTTACTGGTCAAAAAGTGTGGGCATAACCTCTGACCAATCACTGGCTCACAGGGACAGCCTCCAGACAGGCCAGATTCAACATCAAAACAATCTAGGGGCAGGACAGGAATAAAGACGCAGATGTAGAGAATGGACTTGAGGACATGGGGAGGGGGAAGGATAAGCTGGGACGAAGTGAGAAAGTGGCATGGATATATATACACTACCAAGTGTAAAATAGATAGCTAGTGGGAAGCAGCCGCATAGCACAGGAAGATCAGCTCAGTGCTTTGTGACCACCTAGAAGGGTGGAATAGGGAGGGTGGGAGGGAGATGCAAGAGGGAGGAGATATGGGGACATATGCATATGTATAGCTGATTCACTTTGTTATAAAGCAGAAACCAACACACCATTGTAAAGCAATTATACTCCAATAAAGATGTTAAAAAATTTTTAAAAATTAAAAAAAACCCAAAACATCAAAACAAGAAGTAGAAATGGAGTAGAGAGAGCAGTAGCTGCACACTGCAGGGAGACAGACTCCACAGAATTGGTCTGAGCAAGCCCATACACAAACACACCCAGCAATAACAAGGGCGGGCAGCAAGGGTGGGGTGGGGTCCAAGTCCAGAGCCGCTACAATATATGACCTCCAATAGCCACATGTCAATTAAAAAAAAAATAATACAGGATATGCAAAGAAACAGAAAAGTGTGCCCTGTAATCTGAAAAAAAGGCGTCACTAGAAATTCACTGAGGGGGCCCAGATGTTGGGCTTCGTCTCTCTCCTTCCCTCCCTTTCCCTCTGTTCCAATTTCCAGGGAAGAGCCTGATCGGGCCAGGTGTCCACCCCGATCCTATCACCTGTGAGAGAGGTGCAGGCGTGGGGGTGGGGCGGGTAGAGAAAATTTGTAACGTCATAGCAGGTAGGAACTACCTCCTTGAGCTCACGGGGATGAGGATCAGTTCCCAGAGAAAAGAGGGGTCATCGATTCCGATCCAGGCAGTGTTAAAAAATCGATTGAGACATATTGAAAATTGTAAGTTTGAGCAAAAACCCATTTGAAGGGGGCAGGGTTAAACTGGAAGTGGTTAGGAGCACTCCTCCAGGAGGGAAAGACAGAAAGACAGACTTACGTGGAAGCGAAAAAAGGAAATCATTTGCTTGGCTGTAGCTTACAGCCTAGTTGGCTGTTTGTGATGAGTTGTCTTTATAGTTCTGATTTCATAACCTTGACGCATTTACAGGCATAGGTTTTGGTCTGCCTAGGTAGTCCCCAAAGCATTAGAGCCAGTCAGTCTAATGGCCTCCTTGTTTAAGTAATTTAACAGTAGACACCCACAAAGGTGTCTGCCACCCTTGTTTCCCTTCTGAAAAGGTAAGCAGTGATGCCCACAGGAGCCCAAAGGCACTCGAATTTGTTTCCTCCCATCAGAGGAGAGCAGCATCCGCTAGCCATTTCTCAGGCAGGCGCTTTGCAAACGTCCGTTCTCCCCACTGTGGGGCTGCGTGGGAGTTGCATGGGAGATGGGCAGTGGGAAGAGGGCTCATCACCCCTAAGCTCCTTTGTGGTTATCATGCCTCAGAAATCATGCCATCATTTTATTTAATAATATAAATTGCACTCAAATAAATGGCCGTTGAGTCTTCTTCCTTTTCTTCCCTCTATTCCCTCTGACTGTTCCTGCCAATGATCAAGATAGGGCTGTACGTCCACAGGACACGGGTGGGGGGAGCCCTGACAACACTCAGGGTGGGCCCTGTGTGAAATGCAGCTCCTAAGTTGCAAGGGAAGACAAAAGAACTAGGACCAAGAAAAATAAAAGGTATTAAAATAGGCTTAGCTACTTTGGGGCTTTCCTTTGTATGTATTTTTAGCAAGGATTGTGTGCCTAACTCTGCATTAAAATAGCTGATGCTACCAGTCATTGTTTCAGGCCCTTGCACACTGCAGCCTGGCAGGCTTTCTGCAGCCAAAAGTGAAGGCAGCTGGCAGGGCTAGCCCACCCAAGCCGGGGAGAGGGCATCTGTTTCACCGACAGCGGCCCCCTCCCTCACGAAAACCTCAGCGGTGGGAATGCAAACAGAAGCGGGGTGCTTTGGGTATGGCCCAGGGCTGGGAGAGAAAGCTCACAGGAGGCAGCCATGCTTGAGGACTTAAGCCTCCAAAAAGCACGCCCTGTTGACTGTAGCCAGCAGAGGCTGGAATTCCTCCATTGGATCACCAAGGCTGGTATCCCAGGAAGACAGATGTGGCAGCCAGCTCTCCACACGCTCCACCAGGGGCTTTCCTATGAGTACTTGTCCCAGGAGACGCGGTCAGGGAAGGCTTTCTAGTCAGCAAGTCCTACCTTAAGATGCCTGAATCTGTCACATCCTCCCCTCTGGTCCAAGGCCAGTGGGGCTCTGGCCACCTGGGAGAAACACATGTAGCTGGGGAGGGGGTAAGAGGGTGGAAGGGGGAGGGGATCCTGGAGACTAGAGTGAGAAGGTGCCTGAGACAAACTTCCCCTTGCCCAAGGGTTTCCAAGTCTTGGCCCTGGAGTGAGTGACCTCCATGCCGGGCTGGACAGAGTGCCTCGGCAGAGTGGGGCTGATAATACTGAGAAGGAACGCTGCCATAGTGTCTACGACTGACTTTGCAATACTGGGGACAAGGCAGTGCCGTGTTGCTGTGTGTGAGGACTTCAGTTTTTACCGTGGGGATGTTAGCATTTGAAGTAACCTTTTCAGGAGCCACACTTCAGAGGTGGCTATGCCAACCGCTTCAAATCTCTTCATCTACATATGCACCTGAGGGATGTTAAAAATAAGTTTTCTTTGGCGAAACGACTTGTGTTCCGGACGTGTGATTGGCTAGGATGCCTGAGCAGGCACTTCTGCGGTGAATGAAAGGGATTCTGAAAAGCTGGCAAGTCCAGGTGCTGTGGGTCTAGAGTTCCACTCGTTCCCGTGGTTCCCCTTAGGGGACGATCCTGTGGGCGGTACTATAGGAAGAACAGCGTTGCATTTGCTTCCAAGGGACCACTTCTTGCAAGATATGTCAAAAATCGGGAACCTCGCTGTGGGGCAGCAGCACTGCGACCGCGAGGAGGTTATTTAACTTCTCTGAGCTCCATTTTCTGTAGACTGGCGATAACGATAACCTTGCAGGGAGGTTGCGAAGAGTATCGAGCTTTAAGAGATCAAGTTTCTGCAGCAGCGCCCTCGTACTGTGTGGCGGGACCAAGGTCAGAAAGGGCGTCCCGACCTCTTCAGGGCTCTGGGCCTCACCGTCGCCGGCTCCCCGCGAATGCAGGCGGCGGCCGAGCCGCAGGGACCGGGCGGGCGGCCCCTCGCTTGCGGGGACGCGCCCTCCAAGCCGGGGTGCTCCCGGCGCCGCCTTTCCTTCCTCCCCGCCCGCGTCCGCTCCGCGCCGACATCTGCTGGCTGAGCGGCCCTCCCCGCTCCCTCCACCGCCCCCGCTCTGGGAACTCGAAGCTGGCGTCCCCGCTCAGGTCGCAGACTCTGGGCCCGCCTCTCCCCCCACTGCCCCCAAGCGCGACTCTCCCCAGGTCACCCGCCACTGTAGTGCCCGCGCCCCACGGGGGTCCGGGCAGCTCCTGCCTCCGGCGGAGAGGGACGTGTCTCGGAGGCGCGGGGACTGCCCCTCGGCCCCACCGCCGCAGGCCTGCCGAGAACAGTCGGCCGCGCTCAGCAGCTCCCACTCTCGCGGCTTTGAACTTGGCCCTTCCCCCACCCCACCCCCACCCCCAGGCACTTAAAGCAGCTGCCAGGAACTGAAATATTAATAGGTACAAACTTCCTGGAAAGATTTGCTGCTCCAAGATAGATGACCCCGCCTTCCTCCACCAAAATAAATAAATGAAGGGCAGCTCGGGGCAAGCTGCCGGGGAGCCTGGAAGCCTGGAAGCCTGGAACAGCTCGCGGGCGGCTCGCAAGCGGCCCCTCCCCTTGGTGCCGGGACCGCGGCTGGCGCGCGGGCGGCGGGGCGCCCGGGAAAGGATCTCCTTTGTGAGCACGGCCCGGGCGCGCGCCGGCAGCGCGGACGTGCTGGCGGCGGCGGCGAAGCCGGGCACGCGCCCGCGCCGAGCTGCCCCGGGCTCCGGAGGCTTCGCCTCTGGCTCCGAGCGGTGGCTCGGGCCTGCACTGTCCCGGCGGAACTGAGGACTGAGAAGGTTCGCACGCCGCTCTGCGTCCTCGGCTGCCCTCCCGGGCCTCACCGCCCACGGCCCGGCGGTCAGCCCCTTTTCGCGGATCGGCGCACTGACGGCCATGTGACGCGCGCGCTTCCCGAGCCCGCAGCTCCTCCTCCCGGGACAAAGCCCGGCCCGCCCTCCGCGCTCCTCCGTGGGGGCAGCTGTCATTTAGGATCCTCCACACAAATCCCCAGCTTGAGTTTAATGACACGTTTTGCTTTCTCAGAGTTCTTCGACATTCGGATCTCCCGGGCTTCCCTGGGTCGGTGGGGAGTGGTGACGGAGGAAGCCAACCCGCCTCTGCCTTTCTGCCAGCCTCTCCGGAGGCGATTACAGACCCGCCGCTTTCCCAAGACTCTGAGCTTCCGGCGCCGGCTCCCATCTTGCAGATAGCAAAGTTTCAGTGCCCACCCCCGACCCAACTTCAACCGGGGGAGTGGTCTGTCCCACCCCCCGCTGCTCCCCAGTTCCAGCTTCAGGCTTCTCAAGGTAGCAACTGCCCTTGGATTTGCTCCAGCTTTTCTCCCTGACTGGAAGTCATTCATCTAAAATATTTCTTGAGCTCCTGATAGGTTCCAGGTACTATTCTAGGCACCGGGGTTAGAGCAGCAAAACAAACACATACGAAAGTCCCTGCCCTCCTGGAGCTTATATTATAATAGAAGAGACAGAACGGCATAAGTGAAATATAGAATGTGTTAGTAATTAGGGCTAAAGGCAAAAAGGCAGGGAAAGCGGGTATGAAATGTACATGTAGGAGAACAGCGATTTTTGAGTAAAGGACTGAGTGAGCCAGCCACGCAGATATCTGGTGGCCTACAGTGTTCCAGGAACAGCCAGGAGGCTGGAGCAGAGTAGGGGGAGGCACCTAGGAGAAGCTGGGGATGAAGGGGTCAGGGTGGATGATCCGATGTGGGAGGGCCTTATGGGGCCATTGTAAGGACTTGTGCTTCTCCCCTGGGTGAGGTGGGAGCCCTGCAGGGTTCTGAGCAGAAGAAGGATGTGTCTGACTTCTTTTAAAAGCATTCTGAATGGGAACAGACTGCAGGGGCAGGACCAGAGCCAGGAGGCCCTTCAGTAATCTAGGAGCCATGAGGGGGCATGTCCAAGGCTGGTGGCAGCTGAAATGACCTGAAGTTGTGGGATTCTGGAAATACTTCGATGGGGAGACTGACCAGATATGAGGTAGGAAAGAGAAAAAGGACGAGGAGAGTACCAAGGCTTTGGCCTGAGCAAAAGGAAGAAAGAGTGGTCATTAACCGAGATGGAGAAAACTGGCCTTGCTAGTTTGGTGGTTGGGAGTGGACCTCTCTGGAGCACAGTTTTGAACAGGTTAGGTTGGAGGTGCCCCATTAGACATCCAGGTGCAGGGTTGAGTAGACACTGGTTAGACAGGTCTGCAGTGCCAGAGGAAATGTACAGGCTGGAGATAAAAATGGGAAGTCATCAGCAAGATCTGCTGGTATTCAGAGCCATAATTTTCTGAGATGATCTAGCTCTGTGCTGTCTGATGCAGTAGCTGCTGGCTGTATGTGACTACTGAGCGCTTGAAATTAGTGGAAATTGTGCAGCTGAAGAGCTAAGTTTTAAATTTTAAAAACTGATATTTGATTAAATTATTAGAAAATTTTTAATATGTTTGGAACAACTTGGGTATACAGATCTACTTTTTCAGCTGTAGAGTTTATAAAATCTAAATACAGATCAAGAACTTCCAGTGAGGGCTTCCCTGGTGGCGCAGTGGTTGAGAGTCCGCCTGCCGATGCAGGGGACATGGGTTCGTTTCCCCGTCTGGGAAGATCCCACATGCCGCGGAGCGGCTGGGCCCGTGAGCCATGGCCGCTGAGCATGCGCGTCCGGAGCCTGTGCTCCACAGTGGGAGAGGCCACAACAGTGAGAGGCCCGCGTACCGCAAAAAAAAAAAAAAAAAAAAAAGAACTTCCAGTGAAAATTTGGTGTCCACTTTGGGATATGCTATGTCAAATATACACTGTTTTGAAGACTTAATACAAAAAGTTAAATGTCTCATTAGTAAGTTTTATATTGATTACATATTTAAATGATGCTATTTTGGATATATTGGGTTAATAAGATGTTATTAAAATCAGTTTTACCTGTTTCTTTTTTACTTTTTAAAAAATGGCTTCTAGAAACATTTTAATTACACATGTGGTTGATTAAACTTCTATTGGATAGTTTCAATCTAGGGAGGGAATGTGTTTAGAGAAGAGAAGGGGTCCACGGATTAACTGAGCCCAAGGGCACTCCATGATGTAAAAGCCAGCAAGATGGGGAGGAACCGGCAGAAAGCCTGGGAAGGAGCAAAGAGACAGGAGGAAAACCAGGCAGGTGTGGTGTCCCAGAAGACCCTAGAAGAGGGTGATACCAGGAGGAGGGAGTGAGCATCTGGCAGAACGTTGCTGCAGGATCAAGTGATGAGGACAGAGCGTGGACACTGGGTCCAAACCGGGAGGTCACTCACTGGTGATGCTGGCAAGAGCAGGTTTGGAGGAGAAGTGGGCCCAAAGCCTGATTGGAGCAGCTCCAAGAGAGGAGGGGAGGAGAGGGATGGGCAACTCTTAGCAGAGTTTGCCTGTAAAGGGAGAAGGGAGAGGGAGCGGGAGAGGGAGCTGGGACAGAAAGGGCTCTTTTTAGCTGGGAGAAATGGCAGCATGTGTTCCTGCTGAGGGGGATGAGCCAGTGGGGAGGGGAGAGCAGCTGCAGCAATGTCCTTGAGTAGATGGGGAGAGCAGAGGCCTTTGCCGGGGCCGGGAAGGCTCTATAGGTACCAGAGAGAAGGCAGAGTTCTCGAGCCCAAAGACAGAGAGGTGGGTTAGGCGGTGGAAGCTTATGGAAGTTCTGTTCTGATAGCTGCAATTTCGTCCACTTGATTTGCCTCTAAACAGGCATGCCCACTTCGCAATTATCTACTTGCCCATCTCTCTATCAGAACTCTTCTTTTTACTACAAGACTCAAAGAAACAGCACCTGGGGAAGGAATATACCTTCGCTTTTGCTTCCTGTACATCCCAGGGCCGCAGCAGTGCTGGCTCCTCTCGTTCCACGTCCGGGACCCCTCTTGCCTCCCTCCACAGGGCTGGGCACTCCTCAGGACACAGGTAAACTTCTGCCATCCGCCCTCTTATCCAGCTGGGGAGAGTGTGGTTGGGAGGGGATACAGGTTGAGAGTCCTTCTCTCAGTTAAGACATCTGCATCCTCATTAACCCTGCTCTGGACTTGCCTTTCTAGCTGCTAATGAGGGTGTGGATTTGTTTGTGCTTTACTCCTTCGCCATCCTCTTCCTAAAACCAAAGCTGCTTCCTGTCTTTCCTCCAGAGCCCAGCCCAGTGCCTGGTGGTCTGTAATGAAAGGGAGCTGAGTCTTTGGAAGATTTGATGCTTTAACCGAATATTTCTCAAGTGTGTCTAGCAGGTGCTCATTCAGCAGTTGAAGCTGAGAGTCCCCTGTGCATGCGCTCACCCAAGTCCTTAGCTATGGGAATTAGGCTTGGCAGGGCCTGGGGCAGTGAAATATGTGTAGACACTTTTCCTAAATGGATTTGACCCTGGACCTTTTAAAAATCAGAATGCTTAGGGGCTTCCCTGGTGGCGCAGTGGTTGAGAGTCCGCCTGCCAATGCAGGGGACACGGGTTCAAGCCCTAGTCCGGGAAGGTCCCACATGCTGCAGAGCAACTAAGCCTGTGCACCACAACTACTGAGCCTGTGCTCTAGAGCCCGTGAGCCACAACTACTGAGCCCGCGTGCTACAAACTACTGAAGCCCGCGCACCTAGAGCCTGTGCTCCCGCAACAAGAGAAGCCACTGCAGTGAGAAGCCCGTGCACAACAATGAAGAGTAGCCCCCACTTGCTGCAACTAGAGAAAGCCCGCATGCAGCAACGAAGACCCAATGCAGCCAAAAATAAATAAATAAACTAAATAAATTTATTAAAAAAATTAAAATGTTAAAAAAAAACACTTTGTCACATTTAAAAAAAAAATCAGAATACTTATTAACAACACCCAAGGCCATGAAGGTACTTGGGAAGATGCAGTCTCTTGCCTCTGGGGAGAAACTCCCCCCAGGGAGCCATTTAGCTCAGCACACACTGCCCTGGATGCACCCTGCTCCCGTGGGCTGCCTCTGTGCTACCAACCCAGCTTCAACACCCGTTTCAATGGTGGGCAGTAACCAGGGAGACTGAGGACTTTCTGATCAGCCCCTTCATCCTAGGTTCCTGGCCAGCAGGGCCTGCCTCTGGAGCCATCTCTGTCCGGGGCACTGACCCCTCCCTCCAGGGTAGATGGGGAGGTCATCTCCCCTCAACCTTGGGTTGCCATCACATCCTCTGCTCTAAGAAAAGCAAGGTCACAACACATTAGGGGTGGTTATTACACTGATCTTACAGATAGATTCTTCTCTTTGAAGTGCCTCTTTGGGACTTTTAAGCACTGTTTACTGGTCATTACCCAACTGACTGAGGAGTGAAAAATTTGAAAAACTTAAACCACTGGTTGAGTGTCACTGACAAATGAATACTGTATCAAAGGCATCTCTAAAATTCATAAAGTAAATCAATGGGGAACAGTGACTAGATTTGTGAAAATATGGTTTGCACAGAATATTTTAGGAAAACATTTTTTAGGACCCAGGATCCTCCTTGGTGTAGAAGTCAATGACTAAAAATTTTATTTGAAAAGCAGTTTTTTAGGAAGACACTTCTTCTGTGAAATGAAGTCTAGTTCGATCCAGTTATGTGTGTCTGTCTCTTACATAAAAAGTCCAGAGTTAAGAATTCCAGATTGAATGGCAGCTCCACGATCACAGGAACCCAGACCTCGCCATTATTAGCTCATGTCTTCTGTTCTCAAGGTTGTCTTTATGGTACAAGATGGCTGCTGGTGCTCTCACCCTCACCTCTCAGTTCCAAGAAGGAAGAAGGTGAGAAGGACAAAAGGGGCTAAGTTCCCTGTTGAGTTAGCCCCCTTTAGAGAGCTTTCCCAGAAGCCCCACCCAATGACTCCCACTTATATCTCCTTGGCAACCCCTATCTGCAAGAGAGGTTAGAAATGTAGGTTTTTAGCCTCATCCCTCACCAACTATACAACAGTCAGTTACCAAGGAAGAAGGGGTAAGTGGACACTGGATAGGCCACAAGCAACCTTCGCCACGGCATCTGAGGTGAATTCTCTGTGTGGCTTGTCCTCTCAGGAGCCTGGAGGGGAATGGTTCTATGCTTGACTTCAGCCCTCAGACGCCCTGTGCCAACCTGGCAGCCAGAGACAGAGCCGAGTGGCCCCTGGGGACTTGGACCTGAAGATGAGGGCACATCTGGAGGTCAGGTGAGGTAACCATTAAAAGGATGCAGGGGACGCGTGTTCGTGCCCCGGTCCAGGAAGATCCCACATGCCGCGGAGCGGCTGGGCCCCTGAGCCATGGCCGCTGAGCCTGCGCGTCTGGAGCCTGTGCTGCGCGATGGGAGAGGCCACAACAGTGAGAGGCCCTCATACCACAAAAAAAAAAAAAAAAAAAAAGGAGCAGAAATTAAAATGGCAAGTGATTGGGGTGGGGGTAAGGAGCAGACACAAACAGCGTACGGCTGCCTGGGTCAGGTGCCACGGGAACAGGAGGGCTCAGGGCTGAGAGACGCCTGGGACGTCTTCAGTGCCGGCCTCAGCCCTACCTCTGTCACAGGAGAGACCGCCTACTCGGCCTCCATCATCACGTCTTGAGAGCACAGAAAGCAACAGAAAGACGGAAAGACATAGAGACACTCTTTCCATGTAGAAGCACTGGATCTCCATGACAACCCCATGAAGTGGGCAGACAGCTATTACTGTTCCATTTTACAGATGTGGAAACTTGCTCAGTGATACTGTACTCCTAAGAGGCAGTACCGGGATATTGAGATACTGAGCCCAGGCCCTGGGGCTCTTGGTGCCTAGGGGGAGTTAGAGGCGTGAGGCAGTGTAGCCCCAGGGCCTGGGAGCCCATCAGGACCGCTCTGGCTGGGCAGGCTGGTCTCTCCCTGCCTTTGTTTCTGGGTGTGTGGGGCCTGAGGAGTGAGGAGTCAGCAGCAATGCTTTTCAGCGGCAGGGCAGGGCGGCCGTGCTGGGGAGCAAGCAGTGTGGATCACAGCCACTTCTCTGGTGAGCAGGCCTGCCCCCTGGACTTGCTTTAGAGTCAGCCTTTCCAAATGGACCAGCTTCTGCAGTCATTGCGTGGGAAGGGTCCACAGCAGCATGGTACCAGCTTGGATGCTACACAGCTTCCTCCCTCGGGTGGCCTGGGGTGAAGGGTGCTTTGAAGCCTCTCCTGGGTGCCTGCCTCTCCCTCCACTCCTGGACCCGTGCCGTCTCTTCTCCACCAATCGGGGATTTGCTTACTGGCAGCTCTGCCTTTCTCGTCGTCCTCGTGGCTCTGCTTCTTCAGGCTCAGCTCTTGGGGCCCCGCGCGCCCATCTCCAGGTTGTGGCACCCCTGATGCCGTTCTGCAGCTCTTCTTCCTGCTACTATTGCCTGGCCCCAGTTAAAAGTCTCTGGCAAGGATCTGATTGGCCCAGCTCCTCCTCGTGCATCAGGCTCCACCTCGTAGGCTGCTGCCAGGCAGCACATTGGCCATTTCGGGCTAGTCAGCTGTGGTTGGGAGGGAGTGGGGTCCCATGGTCGGCCTGGGGCCGGCCTGTCAGTGGGGGGCTCTGGGCTGGGCAGTGTCACTTGCAGGAGACTGTGGGGGTGAACTGTGAGACGAACCGTCACAGACGTGTCTGATACGCAGATGCTACGGTGTGGAAGAGTCTGGAAGCTTTTATGGATGAGGTGACACCTGAACTAGGCCTGGAAGAATGGGTAGGATTCCAATGAGCAGAGATGAGGCAGAAAGAACATTACAGGAGGAGTAAAGGAAATAAAGCAGATGTCTACAGAGCAGCAAGGAGTGTCGTGTGGCTTGAGAGGGACTCATGGTGAGGGTGGGGGAGTGGAGGGAAATGAGGCAAAAAGCTGAGCTGAGGCCAGACTGGGTAGAGACTGCATTCTGCAGGAGGGGGGAGCAGTGGGGCTGATGCTACCAGAGCTGTGCTCTAGGAAGCAGGGTGCAAGGGGAGGGTGGAGGCAACTGGGAGGGAGCCCACACCTCCCCCTTCATCCTTTGTCATCCATCTTTCTGTGTCTAGGCAGGAGCCAACCTGCTCTTGACCCTGGCACTCACCAGGCTGAAAAGACACTGGCCACTGAGCGCCTGTGGGCTTTCGACCTTGCCAAAGTCCTGGCTGCTGGCCAATGGGCCGTCACTGGCGGCGATCTGTGTCAGTTCTGGGTCAGGGTCCTCTGTGCCCTCTCTTCCCATGCCACTGTGACTGGTGATTGTTCAGATGGTGGTTCTTCTAGCAGCCTGGATCCCTGAGACGCTAGGTGGAGCGGAGCCCTGCCATCGCCCTCTCCCCCTGCGCTGGGCATATAACGTCACTGAGCAAGAAACTTTTACTGTGAAGTCATTGAAGTTTGGGGGCTGATTTACTGCAGTAGAACCGAGCCTAACCTGACTAATATACCAGCTCTGAGGGGACCTCCCCGCTCAGCAGCACAGAGGTGGGCTGGGCATGGGTAGAGCAAGGAAGACATGAAGAGTTAGTGCCCTGGGGAGGACTTGGCTGGGATGTCTCCAAACACAGGGCTCACTACTGCCGCGGGGCCAGTGCTGGGCTGAGCCTGCATTGCCTGGGCACAGACACCAACGCTGTGGTGGGCAGGAGGCACCTGGAGAGGATGCGGGGAGCCTGCCTGTAGAGGGTCAGCCACAGGCGGCAAAAGAAGGGGGAGTGTGTCCGATTCACCAGCTGCTCAGCCCAGCAAGGACCCTGTCCCAGGAAGGAGTGAGGCTGGAGACCAGACTCCACTCTCAAGGGAACAGCCTCCTCCTGCAGCCCTAGGCTGGGAGCTCTGACCATACTTGACCATATTACTTCCCCACTTCAAAACCAAGGGAAGGTCCGAGTACCCTGGTGGAGATTTCAAGGTCATTTACAAGCCGGCCCCTTCCTTCTGCTTATCCAGCCACTCCCTAGACTGTCTCCTCCAAACTCCTTGAGACAATGCCTAGAATGCCCCGCGCCCGCCCCTCCGTGGCCCGACCTGCTCGGGCTCTCGCCATGCCACCGTCTGCAGGCTCTGCTTTTGATTCACGCTGACCCGCGCTCCTCTCTCTGCTGGAAGCAGGGCCCTGTCGTTATGGCCTGGAGGCCCCCGTCCACAGTCTCTGTCACCTGTCTGAGCTGCAGACATGGAATGGTTCCCTCCACAAACTCTGCCAGGCACGGTGCTGGGTGCTGGTTCAGAAGTGAGCAAAATAAACGTGGCCTTGCTCTCTGGGACTGACCGTCTTGGGGGCGGATGGATGTTAAACGCATAATCAGACAGATACACCTATAGATTCGGCCTGGAAGGGAAAAACAAGGTGGGAGGGATCTCTTTTCGTGTGGATTGGGGGTTTCGAGGGAAGGTCTCTTGGAGGAGGTGTTTTTTAAACTGAGGCTGAGGCTGAGGGGTGAGGAGGCCTCGGCAGGCAGGGGCGGGGAGGGTGCAGCTGGCGGGGGAGAGTGCAGGGTGGGAAATGGGCACTGCCAGGAAAGCCTAAACTGCCGGCCCTGCAAAACCCAACGTGTTCTTGTTTCCCCTGGCACTTCCCTCTCTTGCTTTTCTTTTTGTCTCCGTCTCTCTCTTTTTTAAAATATTTATTTCATTATTTGGCTGCCCTGGGTCTTAGTTGTGGCACGTGGGATCTTCGTTGCTGCATATGGGATCTTTAGTTGTAGCATGCGAACTTCTTCGTTGCAGCATGTGGGATCTAGTTCCCTGACCAGGGGTCGAACCCAGACCCCCTGCATTGGGAGCGCAGAGACTTAGCCACTGGACCATCAGGGAAGCCCCTCTCTTGCTTTTCTTTCTCTCCTCCTTGTTGTTCTCCCACCAGCCCCATCTCCTCTGCCTGGACTATAATAGGTACTGCAGGTGCGCCAGGCATTGTGCCCAGGGCTCTGCACACATTCATCCTCCAACAACCCTGGGAGACAGGTGCAATGGTGCCCATTTTACAGACAAAGTAACTGAGGCTCAGAGAAGTTAAGAGACCTGCCCAGGTCACTGACCAGCAAGTGCTGAAGCGCATATTCAAATCCAGGCCAGGTGCTTGTGCTGCCTTCTCTGGCCCGCAGGGCTCTGGAGCTTAGCTTGTGCCCCAGGGCACTGCCTGGCAGGGGTGAAATGCCCTCCCTGTACCCTGGGGGGTTGTGGGAGTAGAGGAGGCTGTGACCCCAGGGCCAGGCTGCCCTCTGGGGCCCTGCACCCCACACATTGGTAATGCAAGGCCCTGAAGGTGCAGGCTGTGTATGGCTAAATGGTTACAGCCCCAAACCACTCAATGGCCACTGTTTTTGCTGCCAGGCCTGATTGTGTCTACCAGCATCTCCAAGAAAGTAAAAGTGTCGCCATAAATCAAGGGGGCAGGCCCTCATTCAGGCCTGATGACTTGCTGACAACATCATTTCTGGGATTAAAATGGAGCCCAGGTGAAGGCAAAGCAGCCAGGTCCAATCGCATGAATGGAACGTCGGCGGTGGCAGCACCTGGATGGGAGGGCAGGAGCCGGCCCTGCTGGAGCCCTGCCATCCAGGTGCCGCCACCGCCGACGTTCCATTCATCCGCAACAGTCCCTGGAGAGGTAGGGGTGAGGGAAGCTCCGTTTCTACAGCAGACACACTGTGGTTCCTGAGGTCACACGGCCCACACACGCCGAGCTGGGGTTGGAACACTGGGCTCTCGGACCCGAAGCCCACATTTCTCTCCAGCGGGCCCAGCAGCGGCCGGGAAAGGGAGCCAAGGCCCCGCGTGGCCACCTGTGGGAGCTGAGTCCAAGCCCCATGCTGGAGGCCATCTTAGGAGCTTCTTTCTGGATCGAATATTTTTGCCAGCGTCTGGACATCTTGATACGCCGAGGGTCACTATGCTGACGGTCGGGTCTCAAGGTTGGTGACCTCCAGAGGATGAGGAGGGAAGAGGACAAGTGTAGGGCTGCATAGAGGAGACTCCTGGGGATGAAACCAGCTTTCCAGGAAGTGAAAGCAGCCTCACTTCTTTATATTTCTGAGATCTTTTACTGCCTCCAGGACCAGTCCAGGAGACTGTTGGTCACTAACCTCTTAGTTTGTGTGTGTAATGGTAGCGGTGGGTGGAGGGGTGGGCGGGTTGGCCAGTCTCCTGAAGTCCTGTCAGTCTGCTCTCTGTAGACAAGGACCCTCTCCTGCTGCACCCTGCACAGCTTAACTGACCAGAGTAGTTTCTAGAAGCAGTGCTTCCTAGGTACCATAAAAAAAGAGAGCACTGGGCTTCCCTGGTGGCGCAGTGGTTGAGAGTCCGCCTGCCGATGCAGGGGACGTGGGTTCGTACCCCGGTCCGGGAGGATCCCACATGGCCGCTGAGCCCGCGCGTCCGGAGCCTGTGCTCTGCAACAGGAGAGGCCACAACAGTGAGAGGCCCGCTTACCGCAAAAAAAAAACAAAAACAAAAGAGAGAGCACTGACCCTTCTGGTTCCCCAAGAAGGGGTAGCTTTATGAATTTAGGTACCTGAGCCCAAAGCAGAGCTGAGAAAAGTCACCGTTTCTTTTTTTTTTTCAACTGAGGTATAGTTGACGTACAATATTATATAAGTTTCAGGTATACAACATAGTGATTCACAGTTTGTAAACATTCTGTTCCATTTATAGTTATAGTAAAATATTGGCTATATTCCCTGTGTTGTAAAGAGAGTCACCCTTTCTTAAGCAACCACCATGTTGAGAAACTATTCTAGACATTTTACATCTTTTTAAAATAACTTTGTTGAGTTCTATTTTACATATCGTATAATTCACACATTTTGAGTGTCCAATTCAATGAATTTTTTTAGTAAATTTACCAAGATGTGCCACCATCAGCATAAATCAGTTGTGGAACATTTCCATCACCCCAGTAAGATCCCTCACACCCATTCACTGTTAATTCCTGTTTTCTCTCTGCCCCGGGCAACCACTATTTTCTGTCTCTATATAGATTTGTCCTTTCTGGACATTTTTTCAAAATTGAAGCATAGTTGATTTACAATATTGTGTTAGTTTCAGGTGTACAGCAAAGTGATTCAGTTTTGTGTATAGATATAAATTTTCAGATTCTTTTCCATTATAGATATTACAAGATATTGAATATGGTTCTCTGTGCTCTACAGTCAACCCTGTTGCTTATCTATTTTACATATAGTAGTGTGTACCTGTTAATCCCATACTCCTAATTTATCCCTCTCCTTCTCCCTTTCCCGTCTGGTGACCAGAAGTTTGTTTTCTATGTCTGTGAGTCTGTTTCTGTTTTGTATATATATTTGTTTGTATTCTTTTTTAGATTCCACATATAAGTGATATCGTATATTATTCGTCTTTTCTGGACATTTCTTATAAATGGAATCATACAATATGCAGTCTCTCGTGTCTGGCTTCTTTCACTTTGCAGAATGTTTTCGAAGCTCATCCATGATATAGCATGTATCAGTACTTCATTCCTTTTTAGTGCTGAATAGTATTCCATCATTTGGATATACCACAGTTTGCCTGTGCATTCACTGGTTGATGGGCACTGAGGTTGTTTCCAGTTTGGGGCTATTATGAATAATGCTGCTAAGAACACTTGTGTTCTTTAAGTTTGTGTTCTGATACTTTAAATCTGTTATTACTAATCCTCCCAATCCTGTGAGGTGGGTATTATCATCCTCGCCTTATAGGTGAGGATACTGAGGATAACAGATACTAAGTAACTCACCCAAGGGCACACAAGTACTATATTTCATCACTTCTAGAAAGTACTTTTTCATATTTCTGAAACCAGGATGCATCTAATGAATGGCTCATCATAGCTTATTCGGCCGCATTTTCCCCTTTCTCAGTGGTATGTAACATATATTTTACAATCAAAGGCATCTTAAATTTGATGAGCTATGGTATTAAGTGGCTGATCCTAGTAGCCTCCCTTATATATAGTTCACCCTTGTGTCAGGACTCTTGGTTGCAAGTGACAGAAATCCAGCTCAAAGGGGAACTTACCCTCAATAATTGGGAAGGATCCTGGGATTAAGTCATTGGACTGAAGGAAGAACTGCAGAGACACTGAAAGTAGGACTCAACACTGTTAGGTCTCTGTCCATCTTTGCCTATGGGTTCTCTTCCTCCATGGGGGAAACCCCAGCTTAATAGTCCTGAGAATAAAATAACTCCCAATCCCTCTCTACCTACCTCTGTGCATCAATCCTAAGGAAGAACTCTGATTGGTCCTGCTTAGTCACATGTCCATCACTGGTCTAATCACTGAGGCCTGGGGAATGGTGTACTACAATGGCCCAGGCCTGGCTGACATGCCTTTCTTCTGGCCAGAAAGTCTGTTACCAGAAGAAAGGGAGTAGGAATAAGTGAGCTGGGTACCACCACCCTCACTCCCTTAGGCCGCTTTCCCATGGCATCACTCAGTATCACTGCAGACGTTACAGACTAAGAGGTATTTAGAAAGAATATCTGAAGTTTATGATTCATTCATTCTCTTGTGAGGTAATGTTCTAAAGAGTTTAATTATACTTCCAAGAACTGTGTTGTCTGAAGGATTTAAGAA
Source organism: Lagenorhynchus albirostris (assembly GCF_949774975.1). Taxonomy (NCBI): domain Eukaryota; kingdom Metazoa; phylum Chordata; class Mammalia; order Artiodactyla; family Delphinidae; genus Lagenorhynchus; species Lagenorhynchus albirostris. The sequence goes on along the minus strand of NC_083096.1, from coordinate 22,857,176 downwards.
AGCAATGAAATATGCATGTAATATACTAGACGTAATTATGTTTAAACTTCTCATCAAGCAAAGATTTGTTTGCAGACAGTTCTCTAATAGAAACAGGAAAGAATCTTTTAGGATACTAAACCTGTGAATTTGCCATGTTGAATTTAAGCCCCAAAGCACTGGCTTATATTTAGCTCTACTTTTAAACTGCATACTATCTCTTCTGCATCTCTCCCAGAAAGATCTGTCATCTTCCTATCTCTACCTTTTGGCTCACTTTCCCTTTATCTGAACTTCCCATACCCCATTTGCCTCTATCCAAATTCTACCTTCAATTTAATGCCACTGTCTCTGCAGGAGTCTTCCCTAATAGTTCCATCTGAAGGCAATTTCTCCTTCTAGGTTCCCATAGCTCCCTTGCTGGGACCAGTTATATGGCACTCATCAGAGGAGACCTTAGAGCAGGATAATTTCCTGAGCATTGGTTGCGATTTTCCTCCCTGTGTTTTAATTCCCATTTTAGGAAAGTAGCCAAGCCCTTCTGTGCCCTTGTCTCAGGGAAGGTTAGGTCACAGGGCTTGAGACACTTACTTCTAGTATTATTTGGGTAGAGACTAAGCTGCTATAACAAAGAGACCACAAAGTATAGTCATTCAAACAGGATATAAGTTTACTTCTCTCTCATGTGCCAACGCAGAGGAGGCCAGCTGAGGTTCAAGAAGGATAAACTGCTCTGCTCCACAGGATTATTCAGGGCCCCAGCCTTCCTCTAAGCTGCTGTTCCTCCATCTCCTAGGCTGTTACCCTCATCTGCATGGTTGCAGCTGGGACATCATCCCATCTGTGATCCAACCCATTGAAAGGGAGAGTTTAGAAAAGCACATGCCCGAGGCTTAGCAGTAGCGCACATCACCCACTCACATTCCATTGTCTGGAATTAAATCAAGTGGATACATTCAGCTGCAAGGAATGCTGAGAAATGGCATCTCTAGCTGGAGCGACGTGTGCTAACCTAACTCGATTACTCTAGAGGAAGGGAAGAAGATATTTTGAGGCATAACTAGCAAGTTACCGCATTCTCCTTTCTGGCTTTAGTTTTCCCAAAGCTGGTGATGTTGAAGAGATTATGCTGGGTGCTCCAGGGGCTGGGGAGGGGCGACAAGCAGTAAGACCCAGAGGAGAGAGTCTGGGGAAAGAAGTTATCTGCTGTTCCAGTTATCTGTTGCTGCATAATATAATACCCCAAAACTTAGCATTACACAATGACACCATTTATTTTGCTCACAAATCTGCTACTCGGGCAGTGTTTGGTGGGGACCGCTTGTCTCTGTTCTGCTCGTCATCAGCTTGGACCTGGACTCAAAGGCTGGGGCGTGGAATCACTGAGGCCTCAGTCACATGTCTGGTTGATGCTAGCTGTTGGCTGGGACCTCACTTGGACCTGTAGGCGAAGCACCTACATGTGGCCTTTCCATGTGGCTGTTGGGATTTCTCACAGCATGGGGCTTGGGTTCCAAGAGCAAGCATCCTGGGAGAGAGCCACAAGGAAGCATATTGCCTCTTCCAATCTAGCCCCAGAAGCCACGCGGCATCAATTCTGCCACATTCTATTCACTAGAAGTGAGTTGCCAAGGATGGCCCATGTTCAAGCAGAGGGGGATTAGATTCTACTCTTTGATGGAAAGAGTGTCAAAGAATGTGTGGACCATGTTTGGAGATTGCTGCAGGTTCCATGGAGCCTACTTGCTGTCAGCTGCAGTGAAGGGGGTAGTGTTTCAGCGAGCTGGCTGCTTGTAACACCAGGGAAAGCAGATCCTAGATGTGGGAGGCCCAGCCTCACCCAAGAACCCCAACTTCATAAGAGGCATGGAAGCAACAGCACCTTCAGACCCATAGGGACCTTGTGAGCTGGGGTCATGGGCGTCACTGCTGATACCACCAGGAACCTATGACCAAAGATTGGAGACCATGTGGTGCCCGGGCACTGCACATGACCCTGTGATCCTGGGACGTGTACTTACTAGGATGCTTTCCATCTTCAGTAACAGCAAGTCCAATTTAAAGTGATCTGAGGGCTGGGACTTCCTTGGTGGTCCAGTGGTTAAGAATCCGCTTTCCAATGCAGGGGATGTGGGTTTGATCCCTGGTCAGGGAACTAAGACTCCACATGCCGTGGGGCAGCTAGGCCCGTGCACTGCAGCAACTACTGAGCCCCTGCTCCACAACTAGAGAGAAGCCCATGGGCTGCAGTGACGATCCCGTGTGCCGCAACTGAGACCCAGCACAGCCATAAATAAATAAATATTAAAAAAAAAACTGACCTGAGGGAATTCCCTGATGGTCCAGTGGTTAAGACTCCATGCTTTCACTGCTGAGGGCACAGGTTCGATCCCTGGTCAGGGAACCAAGATCCCGCAAGTTGCGCCACACGGCCAATGGAAAAAAAAAGAGTTAATAAACTGACCTGAAAAATAAAGCGTTAATAAACGCTTTATTTTTAAGAGTTTTAAGAGTTAATAAACTGACCTGAAAAATAAAATACTTCTAGGTATTTACTTTAGAGAAATGAAAACTTACATTCACCCCAAAAGGTCTACACAAATGTTTATAACAACTTTAATAAGTCATCAATCTAGAAACAAATGTTCTTCAATGAGCAAATACATAAACAAATGGTTCATCCACACCATGAAACACCGCTCAGCAAAAGGAACAAACTATGATACAGGAAATGACATGGATGAGTCTCAAAGGCATTGTGCTGAGTGAAAGAAGCTAGCGTTGGAAGGTTACATATTGTTCAAGTCAATTTATATGGCATCGTGGAAAAGGCAAAACTATATGGATGGAGAACAGATCAGTGACTGCCAGGGGCTAGTGGTTGGATAGACAGTTCAACTACAAAGGGTGAGCATGAGGGAATCTTGCAGAGTGATGGAGCTGTTCTGTACCTTGATTGTGGTGATGGTTACATGAGTCTATATATAAGTTAAAACTCAGAAGTGTACACACACACCCTGTGAAAAAGGTCAATTTTTACTGTATGTAAATTCAAAAAATAAAATTATGCTTTTCAACAAATGGTGCTGAAACAACAGGACATCCACATGCAAAAAAGTGAATGTGAGATGTGGCACGTATATACAATGGAATATTACTCAGCTCTAAAAAGAAACGAAACTGAGTTATTTGTAGTAAGGTGGATGGACCTAGAGTCTGTCATACAGACTAAAGTAAGTCAGAAAGAGAAAAACAAATACAGTATGCTAATGCATATATATGGAATCTAAAAAAAAAAAAAGAATGGTACTGATGAACCTAGTTGCAGGGCAGGAATAAAGAGGTAGATGTAGAGAACGGACTTGATGACATGGGGTGGGAGGGAGAAGCTGGGGCAAAGTGAGAATAACATCGACATATATACACTACGGAATGTAAAATAGTTGGCTGGTGGGAAGCAGAAGCATAGCACAGGGAGATCAGCTCGGTGTTTGTGATAACCTAGAGGGGTGGGATAGGGAGGGTGGGAGGGAGACGCAAGAGGGAGGGGATATGAGGACATGTGTATGCATACGGCTGATTCACTTTGTTGTGCAACAGAAACTTACACAGTATTGTGAAGCAATTATACTCCAATAAAGATCTATTTAAAAAAAAAAAAGGGAATATGGATACAGACCTTATACCCTTCACAGAAACTACCTCTAACTGGATCACGGACCTAAGTATAAAAGGTAAAACTATAAAACTCCTAGAAAATAACATTGGAGAAAATCTAGGTGAACTTGGGTATGGTGATAGCTTTTCAGGTACAATACCCGACACTGGTTTGTCCCGTGGAATGGCACGTGAGAGGCTGGGCTCAAGCAGGTTCAGAAGACACAAGGAGGTTGTGTGTGCATGTGGCTTAGATGCCTGTAACAGAGACTCTTTCTTCATCGCCTGTCTTCCCTTAATCCCAGGACTTCATAGACAGTTCCTTGTGATCAGTTGGCTGAGAAGTAAAAAATTCAGGTCTGGTTTACAGAAGGTTCTACACGCTCTGCTGACACCAGCAGAAAGTGGACAGCCGTAACCCTACAGCCCCACGCCAGGGTGGCTCTGAAGGACAGTGAAAGAAAATCCTCCTAGTGGGCAGGACTTCAAGAGGCACTCTGCCCACTTTGTCTGGGCTGAGAGACGGCCAGAAGTATGGGTCTATATGGATTCATCGGCAGGGATGTGGAAGGAATATGATTGGAAGGTTGGTGACAAGGAGGTGTGGGGAAGAAGTATGTGGATGTGTCTCTCCAAACGGGCATGGAATGCCAGGATATTTGTGTCCCATGTAACTGCTCACTAAAGGGTATTCACTGCAGAGCAGGCTCTTGCCAATCAGGTGAACAAAGCATGTTCTAAGGATGTCAGTCAGCCTCTTTGCACAGCTATCCCAGTGCTTGCTCAATGGGCCCATGGAACCAAGTGGCCATGGCGGCAGGGTTTGAGTCCAAGTCTACGCACAGGGTTCCCCTCACCAATGCTGACTTGGCCGACAACTGTCTCATCAGCTAGAAGCAGATACCAACACTGAGCCATACTGGGGGGCCCAGCCAGCCACCTGGTGGCAGGTTGATTCCATTGGCCCCTTTCCATAATGGAAGAGGCAGAGATTTGTGCCCAATGGACTATACACACATTCTGGATATGGACGTGCCTTTCCTGCTCATAGCGTTTCTGCAAGCAACCCATGCATGGATTTGCGGAGGGCCTCGCTCACGGCCCTGCTGCTTCACACAACACTGCTTTGGATCAAAGGAGTCACCTCATGTCAGAAGAAGAGCAGCAAAGGGCGGATGCCTGTGGAATTAACCAGTTTAGTCACATACCCTATCACTCAGAAGCAGCTGACCTAATAGAAAGGTGGGATGACCGACTGATGACCTAGTTATGGTGCCCGTTGGGAGTCACCCCACTGAAGGGATGGGGTTCTGTCTCACAGGTCTCACAGGCCACAGTGGATGCTTTGAGTCAGAGACCATCACGTGGCACTGTTTGTCCCACAGCCACGACAGCTGGGCCTGGGAATCAGGGTGAGAGTGGCTCTGCTTGCTTTTTTTTTTTTTTTTTTTTTTGCGGTACGCGGGCCTCTCACTGTTGTGGCCTCTCCCGTTGCGGAGCACAGGCTCCGCATGCGCAGGCTCAGCGGCCATGGCTCACGGGCCCAGGTGCTCCTAGGCATGTGGGATCTTCCCGGACCGGGGCATGAACCCGTGTCCCCTGCATCGGCAGGCGGACTCTCAACCACTGCGCCACCAGGGAAGCCCTCCTCTTGCTTTTATCACACCTAACACTCCACTCGTGGTCCCAATTTCTGTATCAGTCAAGGGCCAGTCAGGAGACGGAAGCCACAGTAGTTTTTTTTAACAGAGAAAATTTAATATAAAGAACTGTTCATTAACACGACATTGTAAATCAACTCTACTTCAACAAAATAAAGTTTTAAAAAAAGAACTGTTAAGTAGGTAAACATTTAACTAGTAAGTGAAAGAGTAAAAAGAAAGCTTTAAGGTATCACAAAGGGAGTAACTGCAGGAAGCAGCCACCAGTCTAGAGCTGGGAGAATCAAAGTGGTCAGAATGATGAAAACAGAAACTCACACCAGAGGCCCCCAGCTGACACACGGACCTCAGAGAAGGGGGTACTGCTCAGCTGGTGCTAGCATCTCTGAGCTGGGAAGAAGGGCCCTGTGGGTCTGGAACCCAATCTTCTGAGGAGGGGGTGTTGTCCAAATAGTGCTGAGATCTCCGGTAGGTGAGGGGGGCGGGGGGTTGCGGTGGTACATGATGAGGAGAAACTGCAAACTGGGTTGAGCCACTGCCACAGGAAAGAACTGCTATTGCTGGGCTGAAGAACTGAGACCGGGGTGATGCCCCCACAAACTGGAAGCAGATGGAAAGCCCACAGGAAGCCTCCAGGAAGAAGTCAGTCCCCTTTGCCCCCTCTAGGCTGGCAGTCTCCTGCCCTGCTCCCCGGTGCGGTCTACAGGCGAGCCAGCGGGAAAGCAGAGGTGCTGCCCCGCACTGCAAAGTGGAAATGGCACAGGGCAACCCAAGGGGTTGGGGTGCGTTGGTCATTCCCGTTTGGAAGACCCTGCTTACTAAACCTGTGGCTGGGTCCATGTTTGTCCTTATATGCTTCCCAAAACCTAACAAAGGTTTCATCCATTTCTTAATTATGTAAATTTCTCCTTCTACCAAGATTGAAGTCAAGACCTGTCTTATAATTCTGATTCTGCCCCTCAATAGCTGTGTGATTGGTGTCCGTCATTTCATAACTCTGAGCTTCAGTTTCCATATCTCTAAAATAGGGAAAACAATACTTATTCCTCAGGGTTGCTCTGACAACATGAGAATGAGAGCTTAGCATAGTGCTTGGCTCATGGTGAAGAAGACATACAAGAACATCTCTTCATCCTGAATAGGAAGCCGAATATCTCCCTTTAAATTGTTTGTCAACCATTCTCAACATTAAGTTCCAGGGTCCTAGAACTCTTGGGTTAATCCATCATTCTTTATTTCCCAAGAGCAGGCTACTGGGAGACTTCCACAGTGTCCCCACCACTCAACCAGCAGATGGAAGGGAGGGAGGCTCTGGGGAGATCCCAGGTGGCACCTACCGGAAATTCCCAGGAGTGGAGGTGGCATCCTCTCTCTGGGTGTGCCCTTTCCTTAGAAAATTATTCCCCTGCTGTCCTGAGGACTGTTTTATTTTATTTTTTATTTATTTATTTATTTTTGGCTGTGTTGGGTCTTCGTTTCTGTGTGAGGGCTTCCTCTAGTTGCGGCGAGCGGGGGCCACTCTTCATTGCGGTGCGCGGGCCTCTCACTGTTGCGGCCTCTCTTGTTGCGGAGCACGGGCTCCAGACGCGCAGGCTCAGTAGTTGTGGCTCACGGACCTAGTTGCTCCGCGGCATGTGGGATCTTCCCAGACCAGGGCTCGAACCCGTGTCCCCTGCATTGGCAGGCAGATTCTCAACCACTGCGCCACCAGGGAAGCCCCTGAGGACTGTTTTGACCTGCTCTTTCTCTCAGACTCATTGCCAAGTGCTTGATTCTGTGAGGAGGGAGGAAATAGTCCTGTTAAAACCTCTGGGCAAGACCTGGGGTGGTACAGGGGCAAAGCTCTGTTGAAGTGGTATTCGTGCTGGGGTCCCCTCCCCAGGTCGCCCCAGGCCTCCTCCCCAGCAAGTGGGAGAAGCTGAGCTGGGCCGTTAAGGCACCCTTGGGAGACAGCCCCCATCCCAGGACCCTTCTACATTTGGTGTCCCCAAGATGACTCCTCCAGGACTTAGGATTCCCTCTCCCCCAGGGGCAGCTCCTCAGGCCTTGCCCCGACCTCATAACTGATCACTTTGCGATAATCGCACATGACTGATTCCTAAGTAAAATCCCATCCTAAAGCCTCCCCGATTGCCTCTCCTGACCTGTATAAATCTTGCTTATCCTCGAGGGCACGGGGAACGCTGACCTGGACGACCGCCCCCCACCCCCGCTTCCCTCAGCACTGGCTCCCCTCTCCTGAGTGTCCCCTAAGGACTCGCTTTCTCCGGACTGGGAACTGCCTGGTCATCCTTTCTCCTAGCTCCCAGCGGGGCGGCTGAATCAAAGACCGAAGCTCCGGGTAAAAAAAAACCTTAATCCGGAGCACTGGGAATCGGGCCGTCCGGGCGAGCCAGGGAAGCGGCCTCCTCCGCCACAGGGGAGGCTGGGGCGCAGTGACTGCGCCTCGGAAGCCTGCGGCGTCCTGGCGTTTTCTCCGACAGCCCTGCTTCCTGATCAGTTTCAGCCAGGTCCAGGTGGGTTAAAGGCTGAAGCCCACCTTCGAGGGGCAGAAGGAGGCGGCTGCCGGAGACAACCGCGGGCGCGGCGGGACGAGTAACTCCTGCTCCCCGGGAGCCGCGGCAAGAATAAACGCAGTTTACATGCTCATGGCTTCTCCGTTCATAAATGTTACATTTTCATCCACAGTTTTCATCTGAGACAGCTGAGCACTAACCAGCTTTGTTTTCCCAAAACGCCAAGTGTAACCCCTCGGCGGGACGCGCGGCGTCTTCGGGGCCGCAGCTGCAGCTCGCGGGCCTCCAGATGGCCACGGGAGCGGGTCGGGGGCGGGGAGGCCCTGAGCTCGGAGCCGTGAGGGCCGCCGGCCCCTCGTCGCGGGAAGGGACCCCAAACCTGAGGGCCGGGAGAAGCTGCGGGGACAGCGAGCCCGGGCCCTGACCCCCGAGGAGGCTGAGGTCTAGGAAGCAGGCCTCATCGTGGGCGCGTGTGGCCCTCGCAGGGACGGCAGGGGGCGTCCAGGATCTTCCCTCCTGCGGGTGCGGGCGGGGAGTGGGCTGCAAAGCCGGGACTCCCAGCGCTAGCTCACCTTCCGGAGCTCCAGAAGAGCATCAGGCGCGGAGGGGCGTGGTCTAGGAGGGGCGTGGACTTGGAGGGGCGTGTCGGGATTCCGAGGGGCGTGGTCTGGATGGGGCGGCCTCCAGTGACAGCGGACGAAGGCGGCTGTGCTGCCCACCGGCCTGGCGTTAGTTTGGAAAGGGATGGAAAGATCAGCTTGGCGTCGTAGGAAGGTCCCTCAGACGCTGGACAGTGGGTGGGGAGGGAGAGATCGCAGGGAGAGAGCCCAGGTCAGGAGGCGATTTCAGAAAAGTGCGGAAAAGGAAAAGCCCTCAGTAGGGCAACAACAGGGGCAAGGAGCGAAAGGGGTGGGCTCGAGAGGCGAAAGGCGTGGAGGACTGGCCTCCGAACCTGAGGTAGACGGGGTGTGGGCGGCGAAGGGCAGGGAGGAGTCTGAGCGCTCGGTTCTCGAGGCCCCGTCCGTTCCCCGTCCCCCGCTGGCTGCTCCCGAGGGCGGGCTGGCAGCGGCAGCCTTTTCCGCACCCGATTCCCCGAGACTGGGCAGCGCTCCTTCGGAATCCGTCCTTGGCAGCCGCCGCTTCGGGCGCTGAGAGCCGCGAGTCGCGCAGGAAGTGCAGGAAGGACCCCTATGCGCGGCCCTCTGCTGACCAGTCTGGAGCCAGCGCGGTCGCCTCGGCTCAGCTGGCCGTGAAGCCACCGAGTTCCCCAACACGCTGTCGGGCCCCACCGGGGCTAAGCCCGGGCCTGGGACGTCTTGAGGGTGCCCGAGGCTGGTGACAGGAGTCCTGGCCACCTCTCTCTCTCCCCACTCCATCTCGCTCCCCTACACTTGGAATCAGAACTGCTTATTTCAAGTCCAAATGTGATGATGATAACCAATTAAATCTGTGCATTGATCACTCACTGTGTGTGCGTTCTGGCTCTGTGCTAAGCATTTTTTCATGCTTTTTCTCATAAATCCCCCTCCTCTCCTACCCCTTTCGTCATTTTGGCCAGCACCACCTGTACTATTATTTACTTATTATAATTTTTAATCCACTCAAAATGTAAAGAGGTGCTATCTGAAATCCCAGGTTTGATGTACAATGTTTATTTTACTAGTTCATAAACTATATATATATATATATTTATTTATTTAAAATGTTCACTCATGGGAGTTCCCCAGCGGTCCAGTGATTAAGACTGCGCTAAGAACTGCACGGGGTGGAAGTTCGATCCCTGGTCTGGTAAATAAGACCCCACATGCCCCGCGGCGCGGCCAAAAAAAAAAAAATCTCTCATAAGCCACATGAAATCACCTCATGTCCCACCAGTGGTCCCTGTTTTTTGGACTGGTAAACTGAGGCTCATGGAGGTTAAGTGCCCCGCCCACGGTTGTGGCATTGGCCAAGCTACTGCCCTACTTAACTCCTGAAACTGCCCTCAAACCAGACACAGGCGACTACAAAAGGATACAACCTGGAGCGGTCCAAACAGAAGGATTCTCGCAAAGGGGAACCACAAACACAGGGATGTGTCCAAGACACTAGGGCTGGGCAGGGATGGGAAGTTGGGGATACTCAGCCTCACTTCTCCCATCTCTGAAATGGAGATAGTAACAGTCTCCTTCCTGAGGTCCTTGTGAGAACTGAGATAAAGCAGAGTGTTTAGTACAGTGCTTGGCTTGGCACATAGCAAGCCCTCAATAAATCCCTCCTGTTGCTATAAAAAGTTGGGTAAGGAGCTCTGAAGCCATGCTTGTGAGTGAGTGGCTCCTCTGCCAGAATATCTAAGATCCCACAAACTCTGTTCCCCTTAGGCTACCACTGTTAGCGGTTTGGTGCATATCTTTCCAGACCTTTCCTATGCATATGCATGTAGTCTCTGGTTATATATAATGTGTACATACACACACGATTTACAAGTAATTTGCGGTTTTGTTGCTGTTTTTGTTGTTAGACTCATAGGAAGAAAAATGCTACACTTGTTGCACAGCTTTCTTTTTTATTTAACAGTATAGCTTGGAAACCTTTCCACATCAGCATGTATAGGTCTCTCTGCCTCATTCTTTTCAATGGCTATATAGTATTTCTTTCTTTCTTTTTAAAAAATATGTGTTTATTTATGTGGTTGCATCAGGTCTTAGTTGCAGCAGGCGGGCTCCTTAGTTGTGGCATGTGAATTTTTTTAGTTGCGACAAGCATGTGGGATCTAGTTCCCTGACCAGGGATTGAACCTGGGCCCCCTGCATTGGGAGCACAGAGTATTATCCACTGCACCACCAAGGGAAGTCCCAGCTACATAGTATTTATTTATTTATTTATTTTTTGCTGTACATGGGCCTCTTACTGTTGTGGCCTCTCCCGTTGCGGAGCACAGGCTCCGGATGCACAGGCTCAGCGGCCATGGCTCACGGGCCCAGCCGCTCCGCGGCATGTGGGATCTTCCTGGACCGGGGCACGAACCCGTGTCCCCTGCATCGGCAGGCGGACTCTCAACCACTGCGCCGCCAGGGAAGCCCTCATTATAAATTTTAACTAATTATTAATGTATAGAAATTATATTGACTTTTTAAAAACGAGTATAATTGACTTACCACATTAAATTAGTTCCAGGTGTATAACATAGTGACTCAATGTTTTTATACATTACAAAATGATCACCACTATTGACTTTTGTATATTTTATTACCTACCATCTACTGAGATCTCATTAAAACCAATAATTTTGTAATTGAGACTCTTGGGCTTCCAAGATAAATATTATTTGTTAATAATAACAATTTTATAATAAACATATCAGTGAATATTTATTGAGCATTTACTATGTGCCAGGAACGTTCCAAGCAGTTGACATGTTTTAATACATATAATCCTCACAACCCCAATAGCACAAACATACAAAACACACAACAGCAAACAAATATTCTCTCTCTCCCACCCTACAGGAAACAAAAACAAAAACACTGAGCTACACTTTCCTCTTCATTTACTTTCCATTTCTCTTTATTTTAAGCAAAATTCCTGGAGTTACCAATTCATTTCTTCTAATTCTTTTTAAAAACATTTCCAACTGATTGTTTTGAAAATTTTAAACCTATAGAAAAGTTGAAAGAATGGCACAATGTAAATTTACCAATTGTTATTTTACCATATTTGTTTTATCTTTTTCTCTATATATGTTTTCTTTTTTTAATTGAAGTATAGTTGATTTACAATGCTGTGTTAATTTCTGCTGTACGGCAGACTCAGTTATACATATATATACTTTTTTTTATATTCTTTTCCATTATGGTTTATCCCACGACATTGAATATAGTTCCCTGTGCTATACAGTAGGACATCATTGTCTATCCATTCTATATGTAATAGTTTGCATCTACTAACCCCAAACTCCCAGTCTATCCCTCCCCCACCTTCCCCTCTATATATTTTGGATTAAGCTGCAGCTGTTATGACTCTTCACTCCTTCAGCATGCGTGAAGAACAAGTACATTCTCCTCTATAACCTTAATACCATTATCATACACTAAAGAAATTTGAAATTGATGTATTATTTAACATATATTCCATACTGAAATTTGCCCAACTGTCCCCAAAGTTTCTTTTTAACTTTTTTTTTTAAATCCAGGATCCAATGAAGGATTGATTAACATGCAATTAATTGTCATGTCTCTTAAGTCACCCTTAATCTGAAACAGTTCCCCGGCCTTGTTTTGGTTTGTGAAATTTACATTTTTGAAGAGTCTAGGCCAGTTGTTTTGTAGTATGTCTCACACTTTGGATTTAGCTGGTTGTTTCCTCATGATTATATACAGATTAAACATTTGGGGTAAACGTTTGGGTAATGTTGTGTCCTTAGTGTTTTACATCAGGGGTTTATAATGTCAGTTTGTCTCATTATTGACAACGCGAAGTGTGATCATTTTGCTTAAAGCCCCAGTCGCTCTTGAATCCACTCTAATCAGGTTTTGTTCCCTCGATTTCACCAACATGGTTCTTATCAAGATCACCAATTACCTCCACGTTGCCAAATCCAACGGTCAACTCTCAGATCTCCCTCTTCCTGACACAGCAGTAGTATTTGTCACAGAGACCACTCCTCTTCCTTGGAGTACTTGCTTCTTCAGGCTTACAGACATCACGGACGCCTGGCTTTCTCCTATCTGCCTGCTCGTCTCAGCCTCCTTCGGAATGCTCCCTTGCTCCCTAAACTCTGAATGTTGAGTCCCTGAGTGCTTGGACCTCTTCTCTAATTTCTACCTACACCCACTCCCTTGGTGATCTCATCCAGCTTCTTGGCTTTTAGACCATACATTTACTGATGACTTCTGGATTTCTGTCTCCAGCCCAAACCTCTCTCTTAAACCCCAGGCTCGTATCCAACAATCTACTTGAAATCTCCACTAAAGTCTAATAAGCGTCTCAATCTTAACATGTCCATAACTAAGGTCCTTATATTCCCCTCCAACCTGCCCCGACATGTTCCCCTGTCTCAAGCAAGAGCAACTTCATTGTTGCTGTTGCTCAGGCCAAAAACCTTGGCACCGGGCTTCCCTGGTGGCGCAGTGGTTGAGAGTCCGCCTGCCGATGCAGGGGACACAGGTTCGTGCCCCGGTCCGGGAAGATCCCACATGCCGCGGAGCGGCTGGGCCCGTGAGCCATGGCGGCTGAGCCTGCGCGTCTGGAGCCTGTGCTCCGCAACGGGAGAGGCCACGACAGTGAGAGGCCCGCGTACCGCAAAAAACAAAAACAAAAAACCTTGGCACCATTAACTCCTCTCTTTCTCATGCCCACACCCATTAGCAAGTCCCAGCCATCCTACCTTTCAAAAATAGCCAGCATGCCACTTCTCACCACCTCCACTGCCATCACTCAAGTCCAAGCCACAATATCATGTCACATTTAGGTTACTGCCAGTAGCTTCCTAAGGGGTTTTCCTTCTTGCTCTACCTTTATTCTCCTCATTTTCCACACAGCAGTTGGAGTGATTTTGTTAAAACTTAAGTCACACCATATTAGTCTTCTGCTTAAAACTTTCCCGAGGCATCTCCTCTCACTCAGCGTCCTTACTAGGACCTCTAAGTCCTGCAGGATCTGGTCCCCATTGCATCTCTGATTTCTCTCCTACTCTGCTCACTTCTTCCACTGCACCCATTCCTGTCTCCCTGTGGTTCCTGAACACACCAGGCTTGCCCCCAGCAGGACCCCCAGTAGGGCGTGGAATATTCTTCTCTCACATCTGTGTGGCTTGCTCTCTCATTTTCTTTAGGGCTTTACTCCAAAGACATCTCAGTGATGCCTGCCTGGCCTAACTCCCAACACCCACTTCCCTTGTATCACAACACCTTTTACCCATGTTACTTTTTCTCTTTAGCACGTACCGCTATCTAATAAACGATGTACAGTCATCCCTCCGTGTCTGTGGGGGATTGGTTCTGGGACCCGCCTCGCATACCAAAATCTGCCGATGCTCAAGTCCCATAGTGGGCGCTCGTATTTGCAGATACGGAACCCGGGGAAATCGAGGGCTCACTGCATATTTATTGAAAAAAAATCCACCTATAAGTGGACCAGCACAGTTCAAGCCTGTGTTGTTGAAGGGCACGAGCTTGAACTCTGTGGGTCCAAGGATACACGGATTTTTTTCACTAAATACATCCTACAGTACCACACGATCAGTGGTGGTTGATTCCCTGGATGTGGAACCACGGCCATGGAGGGGCTAACTATGGGACTTGAGCGTCCGAGATTTTGGTATCTGCGGTGGGTCCTGTATCCAATCCCAGGGGATTCGGGGGAACAACTGTATTTTACTTCTTTATCCTTTAAGGATTATCCTTGTCTATTTCCCTCACTAGAATGTAGCTCCATGAGGACAGAGAACTTTAACTTTGTTTTGTTCACTTCAGTATTCCTTCAACAGTGCCTGGCACATGGAATACTGTGCCTGGCTCCATAAATACTGAATGAACAAGGCATCGAGTGGACCTGAACTACCCCCCGCACTGCTGGTCTTGCGCCGTCTTATTTCCCTGACCAGGGATCAAACCAAGGCCACGGCAGTAAAAGCCCGGAGTCCTAACCACTGGACAGCCAGGAAAGTCCCAGAGCTGGAACTCAGCTATGAAGCTATACTGCAAATAATTATTTCCTTTAAAAAAATACATTTTCTCGTTGACTAGAACTTTCCAAAGAATGTTTAGTGATAATGGTGAAAAAAGTACTCATAATGACTTTAAGAGAATGCCTCTTAACCTATGGTTTCACCACTAGTTATGTACTTACTGATTCAACTGACTTTGTCGTGATAAGGGTGTTACCTAAATTCTATTTCACTTAGACATCTATGCTTAATGGCATAAGAATGATAACTATTCAGCAGGGTTTTAATAGAAAATGCGTACTACTTAGAAAGATAGGAAGTTGGAGGCATTTTTCTCTACAACTTTGCAAGAAACAATATGTATGCTGACTTGATTTACCGGAATTTAAAATTCTAGCCCAGCATTTATTGAATATTATGTGCCAAGCCTCACGTTTTCACTTAATCTTCAAAACAATAAATCAGTTACTATATTTTAAGGTTATACAAGCTTAATGTTAAAATCTGAAGGACAGCAAGACATTCATTCTAGCATGAATGCAACTGATTTTTATTTAGGTTTACTATGTACCAGCACTGGGGCTACAATGGAGGAGACAATGAACCCCTGTTTTGTAGCACATTCTAGTAGGGATAGAGTCAGGAAAAATGTAATGTAATTTCAGATTTTGATAAATAAGGAAATAAAGCCAAGGGATGTGACAAAGGGTATGTGGGCAGAGGGTTTGGCTACAGCTTAATAAGCAAGTGGTGGGAAGAGAAGATTGACAGGGCCAGATCACGCAGGGCCTGCCTCATGAGCCTGTTTAGATGTTACTCTGTGAGCAATGGGAAGTCACTAGATATTTTTAAGTGCGGAAATGATCTGAAATGATTTATGTTTTAGAAACATTCTCTGGGGGCTGTGTGAAGAGGCCGGAGGGAATGAGTGGATGAATGCAGACTGATTTAAGTTATGGCAATAGTCCATAACTTAGCTGCTGATAGCAACTCGGACTAGGATGGTAGAAGGAGTAAGTAAGTGCAAAGTTTTGGATGCACTTTCGGAGAAAGTCAACAGGATTTAATGGAGGTGAGGAAGAGGGAGGAATCAAAGGGGTAGCTCAAGACTGAGCAGGTGGTGAGCAGCATGTTTTCAAATGAAGAGTTTTCTTGTAATTTCTATAATCTGTCCCTCTCATTCCCAATTTTGTCTCCTCTGGCCCCCATTTGTTTCTACTGTCAAGACTTTCCTTAACTTCTAGTGCCCCCGACAAACTAACTGCTCTTATTTGTATGTCTCACACTTAGAGCATGGGAATTAGAGAGCAAGGCCTTGGATTTAGTCTACCGGGAAACAAATTCCATCCCCTCTATTTACGGTGCGATCTTGGGCAAGTTTCACCTGTAGAATAGGGTATATAATAGCACCCACCTTACAGAGTTGTTGAGAATTTACATTGGAGCAGCTTTATACCTTTACATACTCAGCACCTAGCAGATCCTCGATATATTCAAATGTGCAAAGTTGATTTCCTCTCAGATTCTAGGCTGTCAAGATGAGAAGGGCAAGAGCTTGGACATTGTTCAAGCACTAACCCACCTGACGGTATTTAGCCAAGAGAAGAATTCCTCCCCTCGTTTGCCTAAGAGAATGACATTTCCAAATTCCTTCCTAGAAGTTCTTCCAGCATTCCCTGATTTCCCTAAAACCTTATCTAAAGTTTTTTAGCTTACCACATGAGTTCATAGGGTTTTTCATCTGTAAATTTGTCTTAGACTTTAGGAATATTTTCTGGAAACTTTTACGTATTAATCAGCTATTTTCATAAGATACTTCATATTCAAAAGCTGGTTACCACCTTGTTACAGATGTTAAAAACTGAACTTAATAACGAGTGGTGAGTTTAGCTATGGTCCCCACATATCACTTTGGGCCCAACTCTAATTCACTATAGATTTTTCCTAGGTAAATTCTCAGGTAGCCAACTCCAAAGCATAGCAGGTAAGAGGATTTTCAGCCCAGGAGGTTAATAAGCATCAATGTGGGAGTGGCAGATCACACTCATATCTAAGTCAAAGAATAACCCTGACCTCAAAATTATGAATATTGTTTAGACCCTAGTCAAATAAGAATAATCCTCCCAAATTTCATTGCCTCTTTAGTTAAGTAGGAAAGAGTTACCTACCTTATAGGAACAAGAGAATACATGTCAAGTATTAACAGACCATGGTATACTGAGACAAGCTCAGTACATTGACCAGACATCTGTGTACCTGCTTTGAGTGCCAAGTTCATCTATTTTGTATCAAACATACTTCAATTGGCTCTTGGTAGCTTATACTGCAGTGAACATATGCTCCTGCCAATACTCCAAGTAATACTAGTGCCTGCCTGTAGAAGCCTATACAAACGATCACACTAAAACTAGGATACCACGTCAACAAATTAGAAACAGGCTCTCAAAAAATCTTATATTTCTCAGTGATTTTATAATGACCTAAAATCTAAAAATGAAGTTACTGCTAAAAAGGAGCTTAACATCAATGTTTATAAGCCCAATGTTATATCGTATTGACATGAATCTGTTCTTAGCCCATTGATTAATACATCTCAGTTCACTTCCAGAGCAGCTTCACTCGTATGCTACAACTAATGTCAGAGTTCCCTGTGCTATACTGTAGGTTCTAATTAGTTATCTATTTTATACAGAGTATCAATAGTGTATATATGTCAATCCCAATCTCCCAGTTCATCCCACCCCCCTTCCCCCTTGGTATCCATACATTTGTTCTCTACATCTGTCTCTATTTCTGCTTTGTAAATAAGATCGTCTATAGCAATTTTTTCAGATTCCACATATATGCGTTAGTATACAATATTTGTTTTTCTCTTTCTGACTTACTTCACTTTGTATGACAGCCTCTAGGTCCATCCACGTCTCTATAAACGACCCAATTTCGTTCCTTTTTATGGCTAATATTCCATTGAATATATGTGCCACATCTGCTTTATCCATTCCTCTGTTGGTGGACATTTAGGTTGTTTCCACGTCCTGGCTGTTGTAAACGGTGCAAGGAACACTGGGGGAGCATGTGTGTTTTTGTTTTGAATTTTTTTTTTAATTAATAAATTTTCAGCTGCGTTGGGTCTTTGTTGCTGTGCATGGGCTTTTCTCTAGTTGCAGCAAGCAGGGACTACTCTTTGTTGTGGTGCGTGGGCTTCTCATTGCAGCAGCTTCTCTTGTGGAGCACGGGCTCTAGGCACACAGGCTCTAGAGCGCAGGCTTAGTAGTTGTGGCACACGGGCTTTGTTGCTCCGCGGCATGTGGGATCTTCCCCAACCAGGGTTCGAACCAATGTCCCAGTCAGGTGGATTCTTAGCCACTGCGCCACCAGGGAAGCCCCCTTGTTTTGAACTTTTTTACACAGCAAGTTCTTGTTAGTTATCTGGTTTATACCTATTAGTGTATATATGTCAATCCCAATCTCCCATTCATCACACCACCACCCCCTCCCCGCCTGCTTTCCCCCCTTGGTGTCCATACTTGTTCTCTACATCTGTGTCTCTATTTCTACCTTGCAAACCAGTTCATCTGTACCATTTTTCTAGATTCCACATATATGTTAACATACGGTTTTCCTCTTTCTGACTTACTCTGTATGACAGTCTCTAGGTCCATCCATGTCTCTACAAATGACCCAATTTTGTTCCTTTTTGTGGCTGAGTAATATTCTGTTGTGCATATGTACATCTTCTTTATCCATTCGTCTGTCCATGGGCATTTAGGTTGTTTCCATGATCCGGCTATTGTAAACAGTGCTGCAATGAACATTGTGGTACATGACTCTTTTTGAATTACGGTTTTCTCAGGGTATGTGTCCAGTAGTGGGATTGCTGGGCCATATGGTAATTCTACTTTTAGTTTTTTTAAGGCACCTCCACAGTGTTCTCCATAGTGGCTGTATCAATTTACATTCCCACCAACAGTGCAAGAGGGTTCCCTTTTCTCCACACCCTCTCCAGCACTTATTGTTTGTAGACAATTTTTTAATGATGGCCATTCTGACTGGTGTGATACCTCATTGTAGTTTTGATTTGCATTTCTCTAATAAGAAATGTTGTAAGTCTTAAAAGGTTCACCATCCTCATTTCACATTAATCACCCCAATGCTAAATAAAACACAGTGCTAAGAATGAACTATAGGTGCTTGATTAATAACTTCAGGGTTAATATACAATATCTTAAAATAGCCAGCTCTCTGATGCACTAATTTTTGAACTGAAGACTGTTACATTTGCAGTTAAATTACCATTAAATATTCAAAGTTTAATAACAGATTATGTTTATATATGTACTTTCACTACTTACACAGAGTTAACTATTTTCATGTGATTCTGCTGGCCAGCTAGGTTTGGGAACTGCTGGTTAAAAGTACACATATCCGTAGTCAAACTCTGGTTTTGGAAAATAGAAATACCATCTTCAAATTTTTAAAAATTTGAGGAAAGCCAGTAGCTCCAGTTTCCTTCCCATACAAAGCTTATACTTTCCTCCTCTCTCAACAGTTTCAGATAAAAAGTGACAAAACACTTGATACTAAAATTATTCTGAATATGGAAATTTCAAGTAAGTTAATTGTACAGATAAGGTTGATAGTAAAGACCAAAAGCAGGTATAGTTTAATGTATTTTAATAGCAAACTTACAGGAACAGCACAGAAGACAGACAACATTAAAAACATGTACTTGCATATAGGACAACTCAGTTAGAAAAGTATAGTGAATGGATGGAATCTACTGTATGATAAAAATGCTACAAACACCATTTAGTTGCAGTCAATAAGAAATTTACTTGTTTTAAAAAAATCCAAATGCTGGCATTGTCCAGAAAAATTTAACAGGTTTATTTATAATTGTTATAAAGTTGAACTGCTGAAACTTGTTCACTGAAACATTTTGACTTGCATTAATGCTTTATGTCCCCGCATTTATATTAAAAATTCACACACAAATGAAAATGGAAAAACTGCCAATACCTGATTTCTGTCCCCCATTTTTCCACCTGCAATCATATACTTAGGTACCTTTTGACCCCACGGGGAAAAAAAAAAAAATCTAACATTCAGAACTACCAATAACAGG
Organism: Lagenorhynchus albirostris; assembly: GCF_949774975.1. Classification (NCBI taxonomy): domain Eukaryota; kingdom Metazoa; phylum Chordata; class Mammalia; order Artiodactyla; family Delphinidae; genus Lagenorhynchus; species Lagenorhynchus albirostris. The sequence goes on along the minus strand of NC_083096.1, from coordinate 22,837,592 downwards.
AAGAGATTTTTTTTTTTTTTTTTTTTTTTTTAAAGAATGAAATGTTTCCCATCATAGTGGATTCTTAAGCACGTTCTCCACGTATGCGGCGTGCTAGCTGGATGTCTTTTGGCATAATCGTTACACGTTTGGCATGGATAGCACACAGGTTGGTGTCTTCAAAAAGGCCAACCAGATAGGCCTCACTTGCCTCCTACAACAGGAATAAAGGAAAAAATATTATCAATAGTTAAGTTACATCTGTATCAGTTAAAAAGATGAGGTTTTTGAGCCCTTTAAAAACCTACTTCAGAAGATGTTGACTATTTTACCAAATGCTTACATTTTAATATCTGTGCGACGAGGCTGAAAGGCAGCTTATGAAAGTGAAAACTCAAGTCTTTATCAAATAATACAAGTCAAATAATTTCACTACTAAAAAAGTTTAATTTTTTTAATGTTATATGTAATTTTTAGTAAACTGAAATGTGTCTTGAGTAAAGCAAAAAATCAAACTTAAATTCTAACATTCATTATCATCCTAAGATAAATGGAATCATGTATCTAATCCAAAGTAATATACTCTCCTACCCTGCTGTGTCCTCCTTTTTCTGAATCTTACTCACACTTCATTATATCTGTTTGACCACTGGTTTCCATCATATGGTCCTCATCTACCTTTCCTTTAACACCTCAGTTTTACCACTAGAGTGCTATTGGGTCCCAGAACACACCAGATTTGTGTCTTACTTATATACATTGACCTACTTTGCTGAGATATGCCCCCATGCCCCCCACTAACTGTACCTTCCTCTATGCACCCCTATCTGTAATGGCATTTTTGCTACCTCCCAGCAATAACATTGATCCCCCTGGTTTTTCTCATGATATTCTTAAGACTTTTCTGAAGGCATCTTCTTATCCCTACTTTCACTCAAAAACTGGTAGCTACATGAATCATTCACCAACACTTGGCATGTAAAGAGGAAAAAACGGGAGCTTCTACTTATAATTAACTCTTAAATTGTTAGCACATCTTACAGCTGTCTGAAAAGCTGAAGAATCCTTTCGTCTAGGTTAAAACATCTGCTTACTCATTTTGAAATGAACCTACTGTTTTACCAGTCATCAGTCCAACTGTTTCAGCGGATTAGGAACACACTAAATGAAAGATGATATTTGGCTTCTCTATAAGCAAGTTATTTCTCTGTTCGAGATATATTTAGGGGAAAAAAACAGATTTTTGTAATTGCTATTTTTGTCCTAATTAAAAAAATTATATCCATTTTGGAAACTCTGGGTAATAAAACTAAAAGGGAAATACACAGACTACTTGAGCAATTCAAGCCCCACAATACTACATAACACACAAGATACAGAGATGGGAAGAACCAGTTTTGCTTTTTACAAACATTTTGACTTTGCCAATAAAACTTGAGATTCTGCTTTTAAAAGAACTAACACAGCAACAATTAATTCAAATGGTTTACGTTATTCCATCTTATGAAAAAAATTATTCCCTACATTTATATCTTCATTCTTTTTAGCCTAATCTCTCTTCTATAAAAATCTGTTTCACCTAAAGTTTACTATCCCTACATGTCTTTCTGCAGCATTTGTTATCAAGAGCTAAGTCTTATTTACCTCCCCTTTATGGACTACCTAAGATTATTCCATGAAGGAGAAAGCAAACACTCCTCCTGCCCCTGGTTCCCAGGTGCAGGTAACTTTGAACTCCTAATTCCCTGGCAATCATAATGGCCTTGTACACTAGCCATCTTTTAATGCCCTTAAATTACTTAACAGAGACCTCTAACCCTAACTGAAATTTGCATCTTTTCCTTTTTTTTCTTGGCCAGGATATGTGGCTGCAGGACAGTTCCCTGACCAAGGATTGAATGCAGCTCCTCAGCTGTGAAAGCGCAGAGTCCTAACCACTGGACCACAAGGGAATTCCCGAAATTTGCATCTTTTCTATGCAATTAGTTCCGTGTATCTTACCTACCAAAGAATATATTAAAAGCAAAAGTCCTTAATGTTTGGGGATTAATTCTTGGGATACTCTAGAAATAGGTAAAAAATTTAGGAAACACAGCATACTGTAGCCTGCTTACTCTTACGGGTTCGCACCACACATCAGATACTAGGACTGAAGTTCCTCAAGAAAGAAACTAGTTTCTTTTTTGTTTCACCCAGCGTATCTCAGGATTATGCAAATCTAGAAGGCTTCTGCAAAACACAGCACTATGAGCTGCTATATGGACAAGCCAACAGGTCCTGCAATTCTGAGACCATTTAAGAGTGGAATAATCATCTACTGGCTCCCCTAGTACGACTCAAATGTGGCATGTAGCAGCTGGGCCTCTCACTGCCATCTTACAACCTGGCTATAGGTTTTATAGAGTTGTGTCTGGTCAGCTCTGGGAGAAGAGTCAATACTCATAGGGAATTTAACCATGACTCATATATTTCTAATTCTATTGCTAGTGTCTCAAAGTCTCCTAAACATTAAGGCTATGATGGGAATTAAAGACTGACACATTAATTTATAGCCCAGTGAATGTAATTTTGATAACAGCAAAAGAAAAAGTATCTTATAACTGGAAGAAAATGTTAATTTACAACATTTTGAGTATATTCAATATCTGACTCTTCCACCACTTCAAACCACCAATGTCCATTTTTAACATGATACCTCAGTTCAAACTCTCAGATATTAGGGGCAAAGGCTAAATTTCAAGTTAGCGAATTCTTGATTATCTATGGCAAACCTAGACTAAATTCTCTCCCATCCTCATTGGACTACCTCCCCTCCTCATTTAGTTGTATTAGAAAAGTTGTAAACTGTGTAATTCTAAAGGCAAAAATAGTGACTTTTGGAATTCTATTTCAACTGCTCTCTTCTATTGCCCTATTTCCATTAGCAAATTCTCCATCTCTGTATCTTTAAGAGAACTGATGTATAAAAAAAGCAACACAAACAAAATAAACTTCTAACAAAGATTACTCTTCCAATAAAGAGCTACCTAATGCAAGAGTACTACAGGCAGCAGAATTGAACATTTTGCTCAAAACCAATACAACCACATTTACTGACAAATATAAAACACACACCTTAATAACAGCAATGTGGAAGTTTAGACATGAATTTTAAAAAACAATAGTCTTTTACTCAGACTGTTTAGTAATCAATTTACAAAGCTCTATCATTGACACTTAAGCTCAACAATGTTGGACTTTCAAGTATAGTGTGTTCTTCAAGCATAGCCCTGCTAACTGTAACTACAAAACAAAATTGGCAGCTTTAGATCAATGCTTGAGAATATCAATAATATTTCTATATTTAAAATTAGTGGGGAAAATGTGATTAGCAATTATAGTAATAAACAAAATGGGATCTAAAGATAGTCAATGATTAAAACAGAAAATAAGGGTTTTAAATAACAGCACTGGAAGATTTTAGTAGTTTGAAATTTCAGTAATTTCAATTCATTGAGAATTTAATGGATGCCTACTCCTGGAATTTACCAATCAAATGAAGTTCAGACTAACCATAGAAACAGCTCAACCAATTACACTTCAGGGTAGAATCCACCTATCAAATCTTCCTCACACATAAAGGAAAAGCTTGGCAACAGCAGCCTTGCAAAATCCTCCAATGGAGTGTATGTAGATTCTGGACCCTCCCCCAAAAGAGATTCCGATTCAGGTCTGTGGAGGTGCCTAGCAATCTGCAATTTTAATCACCTCTAACCCCATGCTCTGAAGGAGGTGGCAGTCTTACCATACTCTGAGTTACAATGAACGCCAAACTCGTTAACATTATAGGTTACTTAAGTGATTGATGTTAATTATACCCACATACCTAATCAAATATCTTACTTGTGGGCATTTCAAGTTTTAATCTTGGCACAAACCACCAGTATTTCAAATAGATAACCACAGCTAAAACAGTACTTCTCAAAGTTCTGACACACTGGAGCTAAGAATAAATTCACTATGTTTCCCATTTAAGTGGAAATCCATACATAATCCCCTTTAGCAAACTACAAGTCTTCCAATTTCTTTTTACAAGCCTAGTATCTTTTTCTCCTTATCGTCAACCTAATCCTAACTACCACTCATGCTTCTTTTACCTCAATGCACAGTTCTTTTATGCTGCCTGTTCCCATCCCAGATATTATGTTCTCTCCACTTGCAACTGCCTCTTCAGGCCCAGGAAGCCATTTATTCTAACATTCTTTTTATATCAGTCACTGTTTGAAACTAATTACCAATTACCTTTAGCCCCATGACTTCCTGATGTCCTGCAGCAACTGTAAGCCAAACCAGAAGGTTCTTTTTCCCTTTAAACACTGCAACGTCTAAAATTTTAAAATCCTATGTCTGCTTGTATGACCTTGAGCAACTTAACCTTTCTGACATCTTAACAGTGAAATAGATAAGACCTACCTCATCCACTCGTGATGATTAAATTTAACAAGCATATACAAAGATTTAGAATTGTTCTTGGTACAAAGCAGGAACGGCCAACTCTTAGAGCCTTTCCCACCCGCCATTTTACCTGCAAAGCACCAATAGCTGCACTCTGGAAGCGCAGATCTGTTTTGAAGTCCTGAGCAATTTCCCGCACCAGACGCTGGAAGGGAAGTTTGCGAATCAGAAGTTCAGTGGACTTCTGATAACGTCTAATTTCACGGAGTGCCACGGTACCAGGCCTTTAAAACAAAACACAATAAAGACACGGTTACCAAATACATAAAAAACATAAAAGAGTGGTCATCAGCTTTAAAAAGACGCAGTCACTTTTCACAAAATAAATCACCCAACTATTCTTCAGCTTCTGTATCAAATTTCACTTATTAAATTATGACCCGAATATTCAAGTCTGTTAAGAGTAACACAACAATCCTTTAAAGCAAAAAGCATGATATTAAAGTAGATTCCTGGCAGGGGGGTTTAATCAAAGTCCCCTTATTTTCTTCCTCTTTAACATAGATATAACTAACTTGTTATAATTACAACTTGGGAAAGTACTAGGTCACAAATAAAGAGGTCAAAATTGTTCAGACTCTTCTCAATTTGGCAGCACTCTCCTTCTTCCCACTGGCACCCCCAATTCTTCTAAAAGATCTACCAGCACAACCCAATGAGCTTCCTTTAAAAAATACACTTATGGCATTTAAGTTTGATTTCCCAGAATACCTTTGAACACTGCACATCCCTCATGAATGATTAAATGTGAATACTCTTTTATGGTGTATCTTCTATATGGAAGTTTTCTTTCTTTCTTTCTTTTTAAAACTAATTTTAAGCAAGAAATTTACCTCAATTCTGACTTATTTCTTCCACTTTTATTTTAGGCTAACTAAAATCATTTGCAGAAGGCACCTAAATACAGACAACTTCTGCCCTCTAATGGCAGATGCCCTTAACAACACTGCTCAGGGTAGTTCAAAACTGTGCTAACAGAAGGAAATAAACCAATTCAAATAAATGAAGGACTTACCTAAAACAAAATGACCCCCAATCTTGATTAAATTACTTTACCAAGAGAAAGAGTATCCTCAAAAATGTATTTAAAAATGTATTTACTATTTAAAAAATATACAATACACCTAACAGCTAAATAAAATGTTACCCTATCCCATTAACGTTATTAGTGATACAACCTCTCCTCTGGGCTATGGGCAAGATCATGGCTTCAAAATTAAACATGTTCCCAATAAAACCTAACACTAAATTATATATATATATATTTTAAAGTATTAGTAAATATTCAAAAGGAAAAATTATTAGTTTCTCTAAAGCAAAAAGTATAATTATACATCTTTTTATTAAATTATATAGATACTGCTTCGGGAGATAGGCTTTGTCCCATTTTTTCCCTCCTCTTGTTTTAATACCTGTAACGATGAGGTTTCTTCACCCCTCCAGTAGAGGGCGCACTCTTGCGAGCGGCTTTCGTAGCCAGTTGCTTCCTCGGTGCTTTACCACCGGTCGATTTGCGGGCAGTCTGCTTTGTACGAGCCATGGTATAAAGACCTCCTTACTTACCTACCAGCATCAAAACACAAAAATCACCATATGCAACTAACAAACATACGAGTTTTCCTGCCATTACCACCGCTCCCCCCCCAAAAAATCTGGAAATTATGATCAGTATAAAAAAATAATGTCTGTAATGTTACATAATTTTAAAGTGTGCAGATTACGTCTACCACCCAAATATGACTTCCTGAAACAAACTGTAGTACTAGAAAATTGTTAGCGTTAACACCAATCATCTCTCAAAAATGCCAAATCTGAGCGATAAACGGCAAAACAAAAAGACCCCTGACAGCCTTCACTTCAGTTTCTTTAATTAAAGTAGAAATTAGAAATGCCTGTAAATATTCGATCCACTAACAAGTCAAAAGAACGAAGCCACAAACCACAGAAAGGTCGAGTCAAATTACAGCAAAAAAGGTTTTGGTCACCCCCCCCCCGCCGCCCCCCCCCTTTACGTCTGGCAGTTGATAGACTGCTGTAAATATCTGAAAACATTCCTGCTTCTGCATCTCTACAGTTCTGTTGACAAAAAGGCGTCTCAAAAAACAAGAGAGGAACAACAGCTACCACCAGCGAGCATTCTACAAAGCACCGTCCTGGCGTCCAGTCCTCAGAAGCTTCGCAGTGAAATTAAAAAAAAAAAAGTGCCCCGCACCCAGGCTTTAATTAACGCACGGGACCGGCCGACCAGTCCACCCCAAGCACCACATAAACTTTTGGTTTCGCCTCCTCCGGCCCCTCGGCACAGGGTCCCCCAGCCTGCCCGCCTCGCTCCCAGCGTCTCGCGCAGGCACAAACTCGGCTCCCAGACCAGAACAAAATGGAAACAATCGCAAAACGTATCCGATTCCCTACCAAAGAGACAAAACACCAAATCGCTCGAAAATAGCCCGATCCCCTGCCACGTGCCGCCCTCCAAAATGCAAAAGTTTTTTTTGTGCATTTCAAATGCATCAAGTTTCCGCTTCTCTAAAAAAGGAGGAAAAAATTTTTCTCTTTAAAAAATTTTCCTCCTTTTTCAAATGGGGAAGAGAGAAACGGGGGAAAAAATATGGTCGGTGACCAGAGAAGAGAGACAAGATGGTGAAGCTTAGCAACAACTGTGGGGAGGCAGCAAAAAGCGAGTTACCCCAGGGTGGGAAGCAGCGGCGATTTCCACCCTTTTCCCGCTCGAAAACTGGGGTCCGGGGTCCGGGGGCGGTAGTTAAGAGGCCCGCGCGGGTCGTGGTGAAGGTCTGGGGTCCCGGGAAGGGGCGGCGGGCGGGATTTCACCGAAGAAAGAGGAGCCAGGGGCGCGGGGAGGGAGAGCAGGCTCGGCGACGCGGCGGTTGCTGCTGTTGGGCTGAGGCGGCGAGAGACTGGGGAGCCGCCGGAGCCGCCGTCGCCTGAGGGGTGAGGGAAACTCGCTCCTCACCTCCATTTCTGGGCCAAAAAGTTTGTGGGCCAAGCCGGAGGGACCCTGGGTCCCCTCACCGCACCGCCGGGGCCCGGCCCGGGGTTGACGGCAAGCGGGGCTCGGTTCCGGGGAAGCGGGCAGACGGGGAAACTTACCCCCCTTCTCCTTCGGCTGGAGCTCAGCGAGCTAGAGGCGGCGCTGGCGTCGGAGAGCGACAGCGGCGCGGCGGCGGCAGCGAACACAATTGAAAGATGGCTGACACCGAGGCTATCCCCCAACACACGCCGCCCCGCCCCCGCGCCGCGCGCCAACCAATCACACACAATGGAGGGAAGGCTCGGCCCCGCCCCCGCCCCTCGCTCGCGCCCCGCCTCCGCCCCTCCCCCCGCGCGCCCGTTCGCTGGCGCGCGCTCGCCCCTCCCCCGCGCGCCGCCCGCTCCCTCCTCCCGGCCGCCTCGCGCAGTGTGTGTACAAACACAAAAGACACGCCGAAGGGCCGCCGGCTCCGGCCGAGACGGCCGCCTGCCCGCCCCCGTTTTAACTCCGGCTTTCCGGCCCCGCACTCCCACCCTGCTCCGTGCGCACACGTCTTGGCACTCGGGAAGCCCGGGTTTGGGGCGCTGAGGGGGAAGTGAGGGGGGAGGGGCGGGCGGGAGGAGGCGCGGTCGGTGAACACCCGGCCTGCGGGCGTCTCAGGCCGCGGCGGGGAGGGCGAGGGAGGGGGCGCCCCGCTCCGGCGCGGGCCCAGGCGCGCGTCCCCGAGGCGCCCCGGGGGCGGGGAGAAGGGCACAGCCGGTCGGGTCGGTGCACCCCAGTTGAAAACACTACCCAACCGGAAGCAAATAGCAGCCTAGCGTCCCGCGTCCACTTTCGGATGGGGCTGCTCTAGCCGCTGGCAGGGCTGCCGGACTGCAGTCTTCACGCTCTCTCTCCGGGCCAGGTGCGGCCGGCCCGCCCGTAGACAACTTTAGTCGCTCAACACACCGGCCCGGGCCGTGGCGGGCCCCGCGGTGCGGGCTGTAGGCAGTCCGCAAGGGCTCTGCCACCTAGGACGCCCGGCCCCGCGCAGGTGGCATCTCCAGGGCCGAGGGGCCGGGGCTCGCCTTCTTCCTGGGCCGGGATGCCTGATGCAAGATGGCTGTATTTTGTAAGCCTCTAAAACAATGTGTGGAATACACAGCTAACTGCACCAGAGCCTGACTACCAGTCCTGGCAGCTTGTCCTACTAGCAAGTTCGGCCTTTTAACCTTTTTAGTATTCGGTAGAATTGCCAAATACTGGATAGTCAAGTGTTGTCAGCAGCTTCTGCATAGTTTAGATGCGGCGGAAAACGGCAGAAATAAGGAAAACGTGGTTTGGGGATTATCACATTTATCCATTTTCCAATTCTCAGTAGCATAGGAAACAGACTTCAGGTTCAAGTCATCCACGTTGTCAGCTCATTGGCCTTAGACTATCTGTACCGTCCCTAGATGGTTTTGACAGCACTCGCAACTATGTGTGAGGGTTTTCAATAGAAGTGTCATGAAGACATCCCATAGGATAGTGAAGGAGATAAATTTCATAGATGGAGGGCATAACTACTACTGGTAGTCTGAAGATCTTATAAAGCATCTTAGTCATAAACATTATCCTGAAACGGATATATGGAAATCAGATATGAAAGGTTATCCTGAAACGGATATATGGAAATCAGATATGAGAGAGAGAGTAGATTTGTCCAAGGACACTTGAGTGATGAAGAGACCCAGGAGAAACCAAAAAAAATCCAGGCCTCCTGTTTCATTATTATTTAATGAATGTTAAGTGTGTGTGGTTGCTCTGCAGAATACATGCAATCTGCAAGCCTCTCCTAAAAGCACGTATGCAAAAGAGCTTAGGCTGAGCTGCCAGCGAAGACTTTCTATAATTCGGGCCAAGAAGAGGTTTCTTTGCTTGTTTTTTGTTTTGTTTTGAGGAAACCAAAATATTTGTTGGTTTTTTTTCCAGGATTTTTCCAGGAAGGCTGTTGTACATCAATTAAACTCATCATATCTTCAAGAAATGTTAAATGACACTGGTAACGTTCTCTTTATATGCTAGATTTTTCCATAGCTTCTATTTTTTGTCTTCAAAATATTTTTAAGGACAGGAAAGACTGTTTTAGGTGAAATAGTTCTGATCTTGGATTATCTGAACCTACTCAGCTGTCCATATGTAAAATAGAAGTGATATTTATCTGTGTGAAGATAGGCAACAAGTTTTTTCTAGTTGTAGGATCAAGTACGTTTAGCACCTAGGTAGGTGCCTGGTTACCTACCTAGTGGCTTCTGGAAGTTTTCTCACTGAGTGAATATTTATTGGGTGCCAACTGTGCTTGGCATAGTTCTGGGTGCTGGAAGACAGCAGTGAACAAACAACACAAGCCCTCATGGGGCTTATAATCTCTGGAAGCATTGCTTTGCACAGGGAAGTAGCACTTGGAAGAGGGAAGGAAAGACATCCTTTGGAGTCCTAAGATTGGCAAAAACTGTAGCTGAGGGGAGAAGAGCACTTTAGAGTCAGATGATGGGGGAAGGAAAGCTGTCAGGGCAAAAAGGGATTCTAAAGGGGGTACCAGGGTCAGTCCTGAATTGGCTTTACTTTTAGAACTCTTGGGCTAATAATGGCTTCAAAATTTGGAGTTTAAAAAACAATGGAGGGACTTCCCTGGTGGTCCGGTGGTTAAGGCTCCATGCTCCCAATGCAGGGGGCCCGGGTTCGATCCCTGGTCAGGGAACTAGATCCTGCATGCTGCAACTAAAGATCCCGCATGCTGCAACTAAGACCCAGTGCAGCCAAATGAATTTTAAAAGAAAAAAAGAGAGAGAAAAAAAAAAAAAACAGTGGAGAGGAGGGGAGCAAAAGCTTTTAAGTTAAAACATTTTCCCTAGAGTAGAAATCTTATGGTCACTAATTCAGATTTGTTTATGAGTAAAAGTTTAAAAAGTAGAATGGAAAGGACTTTAAAAACACCACTATTGATATCTGTTTAGCTTGTGAATCAGTCCAATGCAAAGATTACTGCCTCAAGGAGCTGTTGCTTCTGGCCACTCAGTTGCATGCACACTTTATCACATCACCCTTCCTCTTTATCACATTGATTTAAATCTGTCATATTTGTTTACTTGCTTGTTATGTCTCTTCCCCAGAGAATGTCAACTCTAGGACAGCAGTGGTCTTATCTCTTTCTTTCCACTGCACTAACACTGCCACCTCTACTCCACTCCCCCCACCCCTGCCAGTGTGGGGCTGTCCCCATTTGTTGAATATTAGGTGATCTCATCCAGTCCCATGGAATTGTCAAACATACGCAAAAGGAGAGTAGTATGATGAACCTCTAGGTACCCATCAGCTAGCTTCAAAGATGATCTACTCATGCCCAATCTTGTGTTTCATCTACGCCTGTACTCATTCTTCCTACCTCCCCCCACTCAAATGATTTTGAAGCAAATTGCAGGCTTTACATCATTTTACCTGTAGATATTTCAGTATGTATTGTAATCATTGATTAATGATTCATATGCCCATTAAATCTCTTATCGTCTATGATTCTATTTGCCCTTTGTTGAAAACTATGTCCTGAGACTTTGGATCCCAGTGTCCTCTTTCCATAACTGTCCCTCCTTCAGTGTTGCCCAGTAAATGGCATTATGATTTACTTAACTGCTTAAACCGAAAAGTGTAGGCATCCTACTTAAGCCTCCCTTTCTTTCATTCCCATAGTCCTATTGGTCCTACCTATGAAAAGCTTCTCAGAATGACCTACTCCTTTCCTCCTCTCCTCACCTCTCAGCTGGCCCCCAGTTACTTCCTATATGACCTTTCTCTTTCCACTCTTGCACCTCTGTATTCCATTCTCTACAGTGCATGCAGAGATTAGATTTATAGAATGTAAATCAGATTAAGTCATACCCTTGTGTAAATGCATTCAGAGGCCTCCCACTGCTTTTGGTTAAATGCAAGGCCTAGCATCACTTCTGCCCTCTCCAGTGGTATTCTGCTCCAGCCCTGCTACCTTACCTTTCAAGCTCTTCCCTCCTGAGGGTCATTTCACTGTGTTTCGCAGCTTGAATGCTCTCCCCAAGCTTTTCACAGGGCTGGCTCCCTCATCTTCTAAGGCAGCTTTTCCACTTTTCCATGTCTCTTAGAAAAAGATCCTCTTTGTACGGTACACTGAGGAAAAGTGAAGGGGATTTGGAGTGATTCAAATAGAACTTGATTAAAACTTTCATTATACATTTTTATATTACATAATCACTATGAAAGAAAATAATTACATTTTTTAGATTACATTTTAAAGAAGATAATACATATCAAACTGGTGTAAAACTCCCAAATAAAACGTTTTCAAAGTTTTTAATGGGAAATGTTGAGCTTACATCCATGAGCATAATTTTTTATATCAGGTTTTATACTTGAAATGGCCACGTGCCATTCCTGATCAAGATTTTAGGATGAAGAGCTCTTCAAATTCTTGATGATCTTACTGAAAAACTTCAAAATAATTGTTTTCAGTCATTCAAAAAAGTGTAACTGTTGAAGTTATATATTTAAAATTCTTGCCTTTCTTTCATTGACAAATGTAAACTTGGAATTTCTTGTGAATGGATTTTGAATCTAATTAAACTTTTTAAAGGTCAAGTATTTTAAAATTATGATACAGCTCAAATTTGCAAAATGCACATGTTGCTAAGCAGTCACCCTGTAGGTGCCTTGGTCACCACCAAAAAGAGTCTAAAATAGTGAGAAGTACCTGGTAGGAGAACAGAAGTTCAAATCTGCACCAGCAGCCCTGTTCAGCCTCCTTGTCCCCAGCCCCGACTGGCTGCATTTTGGGCTACACCAACACTCCCTGGGCACCTGGCATGGTATTCCTATGTCTTCTTGTCCATGATGGGCAGTGTTCCTTGCCGCAGAACTAAAGCAAGCATGAGGGGCTAGAGCACCTCCTGGGCTGTGCTCAGCATATCACATGGAACAGTGGGTCGTGGGCACCACTTATCTGCTCAGCTCTGTGCCAACCATGGGGCACAGGTCAGACCCATGCCTCTCAGGCTGCCCTCCAAGGAGCCTCGGAAGGGGCTGCTTACAGCCAGGATCCCTGGGCCATAGGGCTGAGAGGACCTATCTCCTGGTACCTACGTAGCCCAAAGTGAAGACCACTGGATGACTCTGAGGTCTCAGTTCAATGTCACCCCTCAGAGAGCCACCCTGTCTTCCTTGCCCCCCACCCCTCATGTTATACTCGGTCACATTTCCATGCTTATTTCCATCAGCAGTTCTCACAACCTGATGTTTTGATTCATTTGCTGATTAGTGGTCTCCCCAACTAGACTGTAAACTTGATGAGAGCAAGGACCTTGACATTTTATACACTGTTCTGTCCCTGTCAACTTGCATAGTACCCAGTCCATGCTGGACACTTAATAACTATTTGGTGGATAAATAAACAAAAAGTGACCATAGTTTATAGAGTTTTATAACCAATTTTTAAATGTATTTTGTTTGCAGGATATTCACATCTGAAAAAATGTACCTCTTAGAGTTAATGAGCTATGATATCTTTCTCCGTATTCTCATCAGTATAAGGAAGGTAAATATTTTTCTCATGGTGAAGTTGTGAGGATGAATGTGCTTTTGACCAGGGCTAACTGTCACTATTAATGTTTTATAAATTTTGAACACTCATTAAATGACTAATGGCATCTATTATCATTATTTTCTGCTCACCAAGCAGCCTTGGGATTGTAGTTGGGCTCCTTATGTAGATTGGAGGTGCCCTCCCCAGTATCCTGAAGATTGTCACATTTCTTTGTAAATGAGTAAATGGGTGTCCCAGTTCTACATCAGTCTTGGTGAAGTGAGTTGGTGTAGGTCTGCCCTGAAGAAAGACGGCCAAGAGGTTAAGTGGTTTCTAAAACCACAAGGCCCAGAGCCAGGCCTTTGAACCATTGTGAATTCATACATATAAATGGCACCTGGTGAAGCTTGTTGGACATTAGACAGCCTTTGAGACACTCCCCAACCCCTTCCTTCAAACTCCAACATTCTAATATAATGATCTTGACACTTGCTAAGTATTAATAAACAGGTGAGAAAATTCTATTTCATAAAAAAGCCTTTAAAAAAAAAGAGGATTCTCTCTTTTTAAAAAATCCCCCCTTGGGCTTCCCTGGTGGCGCAGTGGTTGGGAGTCCGCCTGCCGATGCAGGGGACGCGGGTTCGTGCCCCGGTCCGGGAGGATCCTGCATGCCACGGAGCGGCTGGGCCCGTGAGCCATGGCCGGTGGGCCTGCGCGTCCGGAGCCTGTGCTCCGCAACGGGAGAGGCCACAGCAGTGAGAGGCCGCGTACTGCAAAAAAAAAAAAAAAAAAAAATCCCTGCTTTTCCAAGAAGTGGATTAATTGTCCAAGTTCAAAGAAAAGTAAGGTTCAAGAAGTATACTGCCTTTGGGACCTCCCCAGTGACACAGTGGTTAAAAATCCGCCTGCCAATGCAGGGGACACAGGTTTGATCCCTGGTCCGGGAAGATCCCACATGCCACAGAGCAACTAAGCCCACGCGCCACAACTCCTGAAGCCCACGCACCTAGAGCCTGTGCTCCTCAACAAGAGAAGCCACCGCAATGAGAAGCCTGTGCATCACAATGAAGAGTAGCCCCTGCTCGCTGCAACTAGAGAAAGCCCATGTGCAGCAACAAAGACCCAACACAGCCAAAAAAAAAAAAAAAAAAGTACTACCTTCTCCTCTGGGAAAAAGAGGAGTTATGGTTCCTTTGACAGACAGAATATTCTACTCTGCAGAGCTTGCCTGTCAGAAGAACAAGGACTTGAATTACCAGGGAGCCCTGAACTGCCTGGTACCATTTTTTAATGGTTCAAGCAGTGGTGTTCCCCTTTTCTAGTATCAAAAAAAGAGTAAATTCTTTCTTCTATAATCCCCTTTCTCACTCCTAGCATTTATAAGAATACCTCAAATACCAGACAAGTTAACTTATCCCTAGTATATTAAGATTTTTTTCTTTTTAATAGACTATTTTTTCCCAATTATATTAAAATTTAAATTATGGAACACATGGGGACTTCCCTGGTGATCCAGTGGCTGAGACTTCACTCTCCCAATGCAGGGGGTTCGGCTTCGATCCCTGGGCAGGGAACAAGATCCCATATGCCGCAACTAAGTGCACACTGCAACTAAAGATCCTGCATACCACGACTAAAAAGATCCTACACGTGGCAACGAAGATCCCACATGGCACAACTAAGACCCAGCACAGCCAAATAAATAAAGAAATATTTTTTAAAAATTATGGAACATATGTTATCAAACCTTAAGTATGAAGTCTTTACCTGGAAAGGAAAATTTCTAAGTCACCTCAGTCTAAAAATCCATGCACATCCGCTATATTCTTAGATGGCTTGTCCTACCCTAGACTGGCTTAGGGCTCATATGGCTCCCTGTTGAGACAGTAAGTTTCCCCAACACCACTTCCAACACTGACATCCACCAACAGCAAGACCCATCCTGGACACACTGTCCCCTCATAGAGGGAACTCTTTCTACTCAAGCTCAGCTCGGCTAGGGTTTCCAGATAAAATGGTGCCTGGGACATATTTATACTAAACAATATTTTGTTGTTTTTCTGAAATTCAAATTTAACTGGGCATCCTGTATTTTTATTTCCTAACAGCCCTTACGCATGCTAAGGGGATATTCCTCTCAACTTTCCATGACCCCAGCTCCCATTGCTCAAGCTTCTCTAAGCTTCTTTAGCAACTGAATCTGGCTTCCTTTCATGGGCTGGCAGGGCTGGTGTCTGCCGGCACTCTTGCCACACCCATCTTACCCTTTCTAAAAAGCAAAGTGTTCCATGTAAGATCTCCACACTCGAGGAGTTTCCAGGCCCTCTCAGGTCTCTTCTGGGGCCTTTAGAACCCTCCACCGTCATGGCGAAGTGCTGTAAAGCTGAGGTTATTACTCTGTTCTCCCTCCTAAATATTCTGCCGAGAAACTACCCCAGGAAGCAGTCTGGAGTCCTTGTCACATCCTGCCAGTGCTGTGAGGTTTGACAGTGCTATCTGAGTTCAATTCCTACTTAGTCCTTCCCCCAGCAGAACCTACCCAATGATGACTGACACCCATGGCACAGCCAGGATCAAAGGAGACCAAGTAGGAAGGGAGGGGACTTTGGAGGCAAACAGGACTGAGTTTGAATCCTAGCTCTGCCACTAATCAACGGAGCGTTAACCTTTCTGGGTCTTAGTTTCCTCGTCTGTAAAATGAGCAAAATTACCTTAAAGTGTAATAATAATCCTACCTTGCCAGGTCACTAAGGATCAGAAAGAATAAATACAGAGCACCTGACACAGAGTACGGGCTCCACAAATGACCATCATTGTGTCAAACCTGTCTTCACTGCTTTCAAAAGGTATGATCTACTATGTATCATTGCAATTTAAAGTAGCTGTGTTAATAGTTCCCAAACACGTGGGCAAACTGTAACCTTTTTTGAAGCATGAAGGTGCAGGTTAGCTTGAGAGAATTTGTCATGCTTTGTTTAGCTTCAGTCCCCTGCTAGGTAGCTAGTCAGCGCCCCGCCAGGACATATTATGGGCCCAGTACTTCTACATAAGGTTTAGGAAGAAGCTTAATTAAACAATAACCACATTATTAGAAGCCCCACAATGTCCCCCAGTCTCTGAGGTGGAACAGTAATTGCAGAATCAGGAGGGAGGAAGATCTTTCTATGCTGGATCCATAGGAGTGTTAACATCTCAGAGAGAGAGACAGGGAGAGAGAGAGACTGACTCTGCCTAGGTGATGTTTTGGCCTGTGAGTAGTGTCCTTCCCTGGATATTCTCTCTGATGACCCTTGGGGGTCAAGAAGGACACCCTGCTGCTACTCCCCTTATTCTATGGAGGAGGCTCTCCCTGACTTTATATATGACTCAGTTATCTTGGAATGATATGTTTATGCTTCCTCCAAGAGTGATCAGCTTTTCCTTGCCTCTGGGTTATCTTGAATACCAAAAGTAGCTTCTTCACACCTAGTTACCAGGATTCACAGATGAGAGATCTGTTGTCATTTCAGAGGCAAAGTTTCTCTCCCTAGGTGCCTTAAACTTATTAGGAGATGAAGAAACCCCAACACATTAAACATGGTTTATACAAAGATTATTAAAAATCTTTTATATGCACTATTGCCCCCTACAAATTTTCATGCGTGGGCATAGACTCCCTCCATTTCCTAATTGGACCAGTGCTGGGAAAATTTAGAAGTTATATATGTGCCAGGAAATGGGAAAAGAAAATTGAAAAACATTGATTTAAATAATTCTGGTTAAAAAATAGTAGGTATTTGGACTGAATAGATGTTTTTTTTCTTACTTTATTGCAGTATATGCTTTCCAAATTTTTATTTTTATAGTGAGACTGTATTACTTCTATAGTTAGAAAAAATGGAAGTGCAAAAACTGGGAAAAGGCACCCACGGCTCCTGACAGAGTGACTGGGAATGGCAGACAGAAAAATGGCTCTGCTCCGGGGTTTGCCTCTTACAAATGTGTGGCCAGGCTCTGCCCACAGATCTGAACAGGATCTGCTAGCTGCTCACTAGGTGTGAACAAGGGCAATTCGGGTCGGTTCAACAAGCATCTATTGAGTGCCCACCGTGTGCCTGGCACTATGCTAGGCACTTGCTACAAAGGCAAAAAGATAGCCCTTGTCCTATTGAGAAAGGGATCATCTCAACATGGTGTGATGTGTTCTCCATTCGAGGCATTTTAGGAGTTCTGTGGGAGCACCAAGGAAACCTCAGGGTCAGGGAACATTTGGGAAGTGGCGACACCTAAACTTTCTTTAAAATATTTTCAACATTTTAAAATATTTTCTTATAAGGAAGAAAATTATTACAGATAACTACTTCTAACAGTTTGTATTTTCAAATATTTTGACTTCTTTCTATACATCAACATGCAATTCATATGCAAACTTTTCTTTTGGCATTTTTTTTACAAAAAATAGGAATTAGCCCTGAAGAATGAGTAGGAATAGAGCAGGTGAAGAAGAGATGGAAGGGTGTTCCAAGCAGAGGGAATAGCATGAGTAAAGGTAGTGAGGCAAGCATTTTCATAAAACCAGGACACATATATCAAGACAGGAAGTCTCAGGAGAGGAGGCTGGAAAATGACCAGAGACTTGGTCCTAGATGGCCTTGTCTGTCAGCCCAAGACACTTGGGCTGTGGAGAGGGTTAGGGAAGAGACATGATCAGGTTTTCTTGTATGAATATCACGTTGGCAGCAGGGTGAGTGGTGAGTTTGAGAGGGTTAAGACTGAAGGCAAAGAATTTGCAACAATGTGGATGGACTTTGAGGGTATTAGGCTAAGTGAGGTAAATCAGACAGAGGAAAACCAATACTGTATGATCTCACATATGTGGAATCTAAAAAAAAACCCCAAACCCCAAACCCCCAAACCAAGCTCCTACGTACAGAGGACAGACTGGTGGTTGTCAGAGGTGAGGCATGGGTTGTTGGAGGCATGGTGTGTGTGTGGGGTGGGTGAAATGGGTGAAGGGGGTCACAGCTTCCAGTTATAAAATAAATAAGCTATGGGGATATAATGTATAACATGGTGGCTGTAGTTAAACGTACTGTACTGCACATTTGAAGTTGCTAAGAGAGTACATCTTGAAAGCTCTCATCACAAGAAACAAAGTTTTGTAACTCTGTGTGGTGACAGGTATTAAGTAGACTTATTGTGGTGATCAATTTGCATTATGCTGCTTCCCCTTGAATTACACGGGGTTGGACTGTGCGGGTCTACTTATAGGCGGAATTTTTCAATAGTAAATACTACAGTACTAAAACAACCTCAGTTGGTTGAATCCGCGAATGTGCAGTTGTGGATACGGAGGGCCGATTGTAAAGTTCTACACTGATCTTTGAATGCCGGGGTGTGTTACCCCTAACCCCTGAGTTGTTCAAGGATTGACAGGATATAAATATCGAATCATTATGTTATACACCTAAAAGTAATACAATGTAGTATGTCAATTATACCCCAATTAAAAAAATTTATCTCGGGCTTCCCTGGTGGCGCAGTGGTTGAGAATCTGCCTGCCAATGCAGGGGACACAGGTTCGAGCCCTGGTCTGGGAAGATCCCACATGCCACGGAGCAACTGGGCCCGTGAGCCATAACTACTGAGCCTGTGTATCTGGAGCCTGTGCTCCACAACAAGAGAGGCCGCAATAGTGAGAGGCCTGTGCACCGCGATGAAGAGTGGCCCCCGCTCGCCGCAACTAGAGAAAGTCCTCGCACAGAAACAAAGACCCAACACAGCCAAAAATAAATACATAAATAAATAAATTAAAAAAAAATTTATCTCTACTCAACAAGTATAATTGAGCATCTACGAAGTACCAGACACTTAAAAAAAAAAAGAAGACTGAAGGTAAAGAAACTCATGAGGAGACCTCAGGAATGCATATTTATTATTATTATCATCTTTGGCCGCGCCGCATGGCTTGCAGGATCTTAGTTCCCCGACCCGGGATTGAACCCAAGCCCTTAGCAGTGAAAGTGTGGAGTCCTAACCAGTGGACTGCCAGGAAATTCCCAGGAACGTATATTTTTTATACTTAAAGATATAGTCAATTTCACCTCCCTAATCAAGAGGAATTTAGCTTTTTAGCAAAAATAGTTTAATGATTTGATTGTATCAGAGTCTAAGGGATTAAACATTCCTGCTTATCCTGTGTTTTCATCTGATGGGCTCCATCATCATCATCATCATGTAAAACAATAATAATAAACATAGATAATATTTATTGAGCATTTATGGTATGTCAGGGACTGTGCTGAGTACATTAGATATGTTTTCTCAAATAATAATAAGTATATATTATTCTGCCCCATTTACAGATGAGGAAACAGGCTAAGGAAGGCAGGACTAGCAAGTTGCAGATCTGGGAGCCCAGGCTCTCCTGCCCACATGATTTGCAAACTTTTATTTGACTAAGATTAGTCACAGTTATCAGAAATTTACCTTGAAAATCTTTCAAATGGCCACATTTCATAATATTTTTACCTACTAAGAACTGGTCAGTTTTTCCAGGGTGTCATGCAGATATACTAAGAACCTCACAATAAGTTGCTAAAATCCAGAATGTAAACCATAATGCTTACTATTAAAAGCTGCAGTAATTTTCAGAGAGATTAGCATCTAAATGCAAGAGCCATCCAGTAAAGAGGGTGAACATCAACCACTGGCCATGTATCGGCAGTTAGCCTATTAGCCTAGTACTTAGTAAATACCCTTCTATCATTTTAGAGGTGCAGTGCCTGAGCCTGGGGAGCCCCAGCCAAGAAGCCCCAGCTCAGTCACTCTGGAATATGGTTTTCAGAGCTGCCAAGTGAGACTGAAGGGCCGGCACATTGGATCCAAGCCCATTAAATGGACAAAACCAATGTGAAGGGCCTGGCTCTTTGTAGGTACCCTGTAAATACTATTTTCCCCTTCCCTTTGTCAATGAATTGCTGTTTAGTTGTATCTAGCCACTATATATTGTTGCATTAGAAAATAATAGAGTCGTTCCCATATGTTACATCCATAAGTAGCGTTGAAAAGACCAGTGTGTGGCAACAATGCTTTCCAAGGTATTTACATAGAAATCAGACCCTTCGTATGAGGCAGTGTGCCTGGAGCTGTTTGGAGTTTGGCTTCAGACTCAAATCCACCAAAAGACTTTTCTTCTGAAAAAGCTCCCCTAATTGGGATTGCTGCATGCCGTTTATTTGCCTGCCATAGTTTTATTTCCTAGCAGTCCTCAGACACATCATTGGAAATTGTGGTTTAGAGCATCATTTAAGTGCTTTTTATTTTTTCCTGCTCATCTGGCTTAAAAGATAACCTTTGTCAGTTTACCATCGTCAGTATATCTCTGTTTATAATCCATTTTGTACCTGTACTTTCCCTTCTAAAACAGGGGGCCGTTACTCAATGAAACTATCATGAGAATCGTTCCAAAACTTCACCTCGACACATCGGTTTGTTGGTGGTGATGACGTGGAACAGACACCCTCATGCATTGCTGATGGTTGTGTATGTTAGCTCAACCCTTTTGGGAAGCAATTTGCAGTATGTATTGAGAGTCATTAGCATATTCATACTCTGAGCCTGGAATTCAACTTGTAAAAACTAAACTAAAGAAAAATTAAAAATATAGAAAATGTATTACAATGGTATATATTGTGGATTTATTAACATTAGTGAAATTATAAACAAATATAAATATGATTAATGTATTTTAGTAATCTTCTGAATGAAATATTACCCTTTCATTAAAATACATGCTTTAAAAATGTTTGTTAGCAATGTTTTTTTAAAAAATATAATGTTGGTTGGAGAAATCAGAATATAAAATTGTGTATTTATTTTGGTAATATGCTGGGAAATTATACACTGGTATATATAACTATACAGCAGGATGGTGGTATTATGGGTGCTATGTTTTTCTTCCTAGTTTTACAGAATTTTAATACTATGATTATATTATTTTTATAGTGGAAAGGTTTTTAATAAAAAACTCTTATAAGTACAATTAGAACCATATGACATTATGATGAGAATTTTTAGAACTAAAAGCCCCAGGATACATGGACTGACTTATGGTCTGGCAACAGGACACAGGATTTGAAATTGGAATATTCCTGCAGATCCAGGACACGTATGTACATGTAAACTGGCAGTGATGACTGTGAGCCAAAAGTGAATCAGGTGACAGGGCTTTTGGAGGGAAGCCCTCCAGGCACTATATTGTCAGTGACTCAAGGCCACCCATGGTGCCTTAGTCCCAGGGTGGTGCAAGCTGTCAGGGGACCAAATAAAATCCATACCCTCCTGTGGCTAAAACAATGAATCTTTTGAGCAATTGTCCTGTTCCAGAAACTTCTCTGTTGGTGGTGTCATCATTCTATACAAAGGCAAGTCCTAACTAACATAAACACTGGTACAGAAGCATTACAATGCCTTACCCATAATTTAGAAGCTTTTTGGTGGAATTCAGATAATGACATTCTGCTACTTTTCCCCTCTCCCAGCGCATTCACCGAGTTTGTCCTGGAAAAGAGCCTTCCTTCTAGCCCCTGCGTTAAGCAGCGCATCCAGGATGGTGCCTGGAGACTACACCAGATGCTCATTGCCATTGCTGCTTTCTGCTCTCCCCCACCCCACCCCTCTCTTTCTCTCTCTTTCTCTGTCTCTCTCTCGCTCGCTCTCTCTCACTACTGTTACATACACTCCAAATTAAGTTTTCGTAAAAAGGGATTGCTGAATGTCCTGAAGACTGATTCAGTCATTTGTTCATTTATTAAAGGATTAATTTAAATGGGCATAATTTATTACATACTGGAATTAAAGACTACAGAAAAACATCCCTTCCCCTCCCCCTCAGTTTATAGGTTAAATCAGAGTCACAGAAGCTGCTGGGTAAAGGGGGGCAGGGTAGGGGTGTCTGTGTGCTTAGAACCCCGATCCCACGAGCCCTGTAGAAAGGGCTCAGACGGGGAGCTGCCTACAGAGAGTGGGCCTCAGGGTTGTGCCTGAGGAAGGCCTTCGGAGGGCTGGTGACTTACTCTTAGTGCTGAGATTAGCTGGAAATTTAGAGGGAGATTCAGAAAGGGGAAGGAAAAGACGCTGAGGACAAATGTCACATACTAGACAGTATTGTTTGCTAAGTGAGGGAACAGTAGGACTTTCGCTTTTTCTTCCTTGATCCGCCTCTGGATTTCTCCTTAGGGTGGTTCTGCTAATAGAAAAGTGTTCATGGCCACCTGCCTAGGAGGCTTTCTAGGAATTTATTGACCAGAGTTCTTTGATGCCTGAGATTTGATGCTTACCAAGAGTCAGTCTGAACAAATTCCTAAATATTAGACCTGAAGACAACATTCACAGGGGCAGTAGATGATGCTAATCGCTTCTCTCCCTACCAGAGACTGGCAATAGCACAGGCTACCTCTAACTTGTGCGATCCTAGCTCCCCGACCAGCGATCGAACCCACCTCCCCTGCATTGGAAGGCGGATTCTTAACCACTGGACCGCCAGGGAAGTCCCTAAAAAAAAGCACTATGCTGAGTGCTTTCCATGTGTTAAGTCCTTTAATCCTCCTGAAACCTAGGAGGCAAATCCTATTATTAGCATCCCCATTTTACAGATGAGAAAGCTAAGGCATGGAGACTAATTTACTTGTCCAACGTCACAGAACAGTGATAATGAGAATTCAAACTAGGCAGCCTGGTTCCAGAGTCGAGGTCCTTAACCCCTTATTAGTTTTGTGATAATAAAACCCAACTGTGCTCAGCAGCCTAAATAAAGAGCAGAGAAAATGCTTTATCCTTCAGAAAAGAACAAGACTTTTTCTGGAAGCATGGTTGTGAAAAGGAGTGATCAGTCTCTAGCTCTAGTGCCTGCACAGTCAGTGCCTCCTAGTTGACCAAGAAAACTGAGGGAATTGGGTGTGAATTCCCCTGGCTCCCACCTGCAGACATCTCCATTGGACCACCCTCACCTGCCTCCTCGGGCTCAGAGAATTGGGTGTCCCCTCGCTTTAGCGGATCTGGGTCCCTCTGGCATGCTCCGGGGGCTGGCCTCATCGGATGCGTGAGCCAGGGTCCTGGCAGAGGGAGCTGACCCCTGAGCACCACTAGGGCTTGATGGAGAGACAGTCCCCAGGGATGTGGGCAGGGTAGGAGGGGACACCTGGGCCCAAGCAACAGCAGGGAGCCGTGGCTTACTCTAGGCAGAGGAGTGAGGGGCGTGGGGAGAGGTGACACCGTGAGGAGGGGCTGCCTGAGAGAAGGGGGGCCTTAAAGTCAGGCGGAGCAGAGCTGTGTTTGGGGGCACAGAGGAGAGAGGAGGGAGGGTCTTGGATAAATGGAGGAGATATTCCTTCACTCCTGTATTATCAGCCTCTCCCCTTTCTTCTTCTTCTTTTTTTTTTTTAAATTTATTTTTGGTTGTGTTGGGTCTTCGTTGCTGCGCTGGTGATTTTTCTAGTTGCAGCGAGCGGGGGCTACTCTTCGTGGCGGTGCGCGGGCTTCTCATGGCGGTGGCTTCTCTTGTTGTGGAGCACGGGCTCTAGGGTGGCGCAGCCTCTCCGCTTTCCATTGGTTTCTTTCATCAACTATATTAAAGAGAAAGTTCCCTCAACACTATTTTCCCCTCTGCTGCCCACCTGTCCCCTTCCTTGCATGGACAAACTCCTCTATAGAAGAGTTTATAATACTTGTCTTCATTGTCTTACTACCTGTTAACTCTTTAAAAAAAATCCCTATTGAGCTTTAGATTCCAAACACATATTACATTATGCAAAATTTGAACACTACAAAAATATGAAACATAGACAGTAAAAGTCCTCCTTAATATTAGCCCCCCTCCACCCCGCCCTGCACATACACACCAGAAATAACCATTGTTAAAAGTTTTGGTGCATATTTGTCTAACTTTTAAAAAATACATGCATAATAAAAATGGCTAAAATAAAAAATTGTGACAACACTAAATGCTGGCGAGGATACAGAGAAACTGGATCTTTAGACTTTGCTGGTGGGAATGTAAAATGGTACAGCCACTCTAGAAGAGAGTATGGCTGTTTCTTAAATTATTAAATATGCACTTACTGTATGACTCAGCAATTGCACTCCTGGACATCTAGCTTAGAGAAATGAAAACTTATGTTTACACAAAACCTGTGCATGAATGTTCATAATACCTTTATTTGTAGTTGCCAAAAACTGGAAACAACCCAAACATCCAGACAGCTGAAAGGTTAAATAAACTGTGGTACAATTCATACCGTAGAATACTACTCAGCAGCAAAAAGGAAGGAACTATTTATACACACAACAACCTGGAAGGATCTGCAGAGAATTCTGCTGAGTGAAAAAAAATCTCAAAAGGTTACATAGTGTGTGATTTCATTTATATAACATTCTTGAAATGACAAAATTATAGAGATGGAAAACAGATTAGCGGTTGCCAGGGGTCAGATAGATGGGAGGAGGGGGGTATGACTGTGGCCATAACGGGGTGGCACAAGGGGTGTATGTGATGCAACTGTTCTTTTTTTTTTTTTTCTCTTATTTATTTTATTTATTTACTTTTGGCTGTGTTGGTTCTTCGTTGCTGCGCGCAGGCTTTCTCTAGCTGAGGCGAACGGGGGCTATACTTCGTTGCAGTGCACGTGCTTCTCATTGCGGTGGCTTCTCTTGTTGCGGAGCACAGGCTCTAGGTGCATGGGCTTCAGTAGTTGCAGTACACAGGCTCAGTAGTTGTGGCGCACAGACTTAGTTGTTTCGCGGCATGTGGGATCTTCCTGGACCAGGGATTGAACCCGTTTCCCCTGCATTGGCAGGCGGATTCTTAACCACTGCACCACCAGGGAGTTCCCTCATAAGAGTTTTTGTGTTTGCAGTTCTTTTAGGTACATACCTAAGGAGTGGAATTGCTGAGTCATATGGTAACTCTACACTTGACTTTCTGAGGAACTGCCAACCTGTTTTTCAAAGGGTCTGCTCCATTTTGCATTCTCACCGCTATATGAAGCTTCTGATTTTGTCACATCCTTACCAACATTTGCCAGTGTCCATCTTTTTTATTATGACCATCCTGAGTGTGAAGTGGTATCTCACTGTGGTTCTGTAGTATCTGGCCTTCTATCTTCCACTGTCATTCTTTTCCCAGCCCCATCTCCTGTCCTTTGGCCCCCACAGTCCCATGTGCATGTAGGCAGGTATTAGAGCGCTCAGGACACCGTGTGTCACCTGTGCACGCACTGGACTCCCCTACTAGGTCCAAGCTCCTGGAGCATAGGCTGCCTCTTGCCCACGTGCTTGGTCATACTTCACATTGCTCAGCACACAGCAGTCACTTTAGGACAGTTTGTTGGATGAATGCATGGGCAAACCTCCCCAGAAAGGAACACCAGTGGGGTAGGAAGATAAGGAGGCTCACCTAATGGCAGGTGGCCGCATGGAGGCTACATGGAGGTGGAATGGAAAGTGCTTTGTGAGCAGCATAAAGAGGGACAGTTGGAAAGGAAGAGGGAAGAGAGGAAATGCCTTGGGGCTACCACCTGGGGACTGAGAGCCTCAGAGCCTGCAGGAGAGTCTTCCTCCACTGCTGTCCCAGGTAAAGAAGGAAGAAAGTGGAAAAGTAAGGGAAGATACAGAGAACTCAGTCTGCCTCTGCAGTTCCTCCTTTGCTAAACTCAGCACCTAATTTCTAAATTTGGAAGCCCTTTATTAACTGAAAAGATGTTCAGGAAGAACGGCCTCAAACACTTGGCACTTCTTTTCTCCTTGGATGGAAGGAGAATCCCTCTGAGCAAAGGTTGGACAATGGCTTTGCTGTGTCTGTGGAAACCTTTCCCTCTGGGAATAATGCGTCTTCCCGATTACATGGGTATTTTGAGTGTTCTCCTTTTCAGAAAAGTTTAAGAACAATGCATATAAATGCAGTCTCTTCTAATTATAAATTTATATTTGGGTAAAAGTTCATTCACAGCAGGGCTGAAAAAGAACAAATTATAGGACTCAAAGACAGAGACAACTCCCTGCAAGAAAGTTTGAACTTACTTAAAAATAGTTGAGTGAAATTCATTAGTTTTCTTTTTGCTTATATCTATTTTATAAATGTTTTAGAATGAAAATGTCTTATTTTTGTAATAAGAAGAAAAAAACCCAGTACTTCTTTTTAACTAAAAGAATTACTGATCAGTGAACAAGGAGTAAAGATTATAAGTAAAGCAGAGGAGCTGAGGCCACCTTACCCAGATTGGGGACTTATAGGATAAGGGAGTGTGTGTTTTCTATGCTGCATAACAAATGACCACAAACTTACAGTGGCTTAAAACAACTCCCATGTATTATCTCGCACCCTGTGGGTTAGGGGTCTGGGTGGGCACGGTATATACTTGACCCCCTGCTAGGCTGTCATCATGGTGCCAGCCAGGCGGCGGTTCCTCTGGAGGATTAACTGGCAATGGATCTACTTTCAAGCTCACTCACCACTAGCAGAATTTAGCTCCTTGTCGCTGTAAGTCTGAGGACCCAGCTTTTTGCTGACTGTAGGCTGGAGGCCATGCTCATCTCCAAGAGGCTGCTCACAGCTCCTTGCCACGTGGGCCTCTCCACAGGGCCTCTTAGAATGTGGCAACTCACGTCTGCAAAGCCAGGAAGGGAAACAGCTAACGAGAATGGAATCTTACATAACATAACCTAATCACAGACTAACATCCCATCACCATCATATTCTAGTGGTTAGAAGCATCCCATTCAGGAAAGGGGATTGTACCAGGAAGTGGGAATCATGGAGATGATCTCAGAGTCTGTTACGCAAAGCTCAAAAATTTTTGTGGGAAACACATCCCCTTGTCACTCAGCATTCTGGTACATTCCAAAGGCTGCTACTGCAAGCATCCGTGATTCTCCGCCTGACAACTTTCCTTCCATACCACCGACAGACATCCTGGGGAATTAATGTCGCTAGAAGCCGGCCTCAGCCAATGACGGCTGGGAAGTGGAGGTTCCCCCGCTTCTTAACCCCTTGGGTAGGAAAACTCAGAGGCGTGTTCAGTACTGTCTCCCAGAGTCCCTAGCAGGACTGAGCCCCAGTTCCAGTCGCCACAGAGCTAACATGCTTGATAATGTTCTTTCCTTGGCTTCCCTCTCTTCCCTGCTTCCCTTCCCCACTCCCAGTCTTCCTCAGATCACCTCTTTTTTTTTCTTTTTTTTTTTTGCGGTACGCGGGCCTCTCACTGTTGTGACCTCTCCCGTTGCAGAGCACAGGCTCCGGACACGCAGGCTCAGCGGCCATGGCTCACGGGCCCAGCCGCTCCACAGCATGTGGGATCTTCCCAGACCGGGGCACGAACCTGTGTCCCCTGCATCGGCAGGTGGACTCTCAACCACTGTGCCACCAGGGAAGCCCCAGATCACCTCTTAAGTAAACTAGTTGCACTCAAATCCTGCGTCAGTGTCCCATTCTGGGACAACCCAACCCAAGACAGTGGGAGTCAATACTAGACTGGGTGGCAGAGGAAAAAAATCAGTTACAAGTTGAATTTAGTATTATACCTGGAGTGTGTCGTAGTTCATTTGGACGGCTGTAACAAAATACCACAGGCAGGGTAGCTTATAAACAACAGAAATTTATCTCTCACAGTTCTGGAGGCCAGGAAGTCCAAGATCATGGTGTGCCGAGTTTTGGTATCTGGTGGAGACTCACTTCTGGGTTGCAGATTGCTGACTTTTTGCTGCATCCTTACATGGTGGAAGGGGTGAGCTGGCCCCCTGGAGTCTCTTTTATAAGAAAACTAATCCCATTCATGAGGACTCCATCTTCACAACCTAATGACCTCCCAAAGGTCCCACCTCCTAATACCATCACCTTGGGTATTGGCCGTGAACATGTGAATTTGGGGGGAGGGACATAAACATTCAGACCATGGCAGAGTCCAACAAAAGGAACCTGAAATCAGCAAGGACTTGGAATTGGAGAAAGAGCCTAGCAGGCCTGGGGTTGGAAAGGAGGAAACTGAAAAATCGGACACAATCCTCAATAAGTTAGTGCAAACGTAACTAAGCTGGGCATGGTTACCTTTCCCAGCTAGAGACAGAAAGTATTCTAAGATTCATCACAGTGTAATAAAGCAGGTTTTTGCACCCTAAACCGCTGCCCCTGAATGGGGCAACTGGACACATCACAGAGGAAGTGCACAGAAGAGACAGCCAGGTTTCGGTCCTCTGACAATTAGCAAAGTATGGCCAGTTCCTTGTTAACTGTACCCTGATTTTCCTTGCAAGTCTTAAAGATACCTCAAAATCAATATGTCCCAAACCAAATCCATGATTCTCCTTGCTACACTCCTGCTTTTTTTTTTTTTTTTTTTTGGCTTGTGGAATTCCAGTTCCCCGACCAGGGATCTAACCCCAGCCCTCAGCCCTGAGGTCTCAGAATCCTAACCACTGGGGAGCCAGGGAATTCTTACCTGCTTCTGTTAGTATTCCACATCACGACCCACCCTGTTGCATGGGCTAAGCACTCAGGCATTGGTCTGGTTTCCTCTTCTCAGAATCCATCACCAAATCCTGCACTTCTACCTTCACAATTTCTGTTGAGTCCGTCCATTTCTCTCCATGCCCACCACTCCGACTGCCTCAGTCCAGCCCTGCCATCTCTGGACTCCCAAATTGTGTCACTTGCTAATGGGCAATCCCTCTGGGAGGAAGGCCCCTCCTGCAGCCTCAGCTCCCCTCCTTAGGCCCCCATTCCACGCACCCAACCCCAAGATGCACACACTCTCACAGTCCCACAGACCATGTTAACTTTCTGCCATGCTTATTTCAAATCTTTTCCTTCCCCTTTAAAATAAATCAAACAGAAAACAGATGTGGTTGAAATTCTTTTGAACTTTTCCCCTCCCCCTCACCCCTGTTCTCTTTCCCTTGTCAGAGGCACTACTATCAAGAATTTCATTGTGTTTCTTTCCCATTCATGATTTTATGCTTTTAATATATAATGTGTGTTAAAAAAAAATCAGTGGTTATGTTCCTTTTGTTTTTTGAAATTATGTAAGTGACACTGTATTGAGGCTAGAGGCAGGAGAACATGTGAAGCTTTGGGGGCAGAGGATCAACGTGTCCCTGAGTTGTTACCACAGAAGTAACTGGGTGCCCAAATGCCTGAGGCCTTCTCTGGGACATTTTCCCTCGCTTCCACCTTCAGCCTGTTATAGAGAAGAGGATATGGCTAAATCAACCTCAGATTTGTTGCCTCCAGATACTGAGGGAGGGCATAAAAAGGACGCAAACTCTCTTCCAGGTGGTAATGCCAGCCAATCTATACATTCCAGGTTGAGAATTATACCTTGCCATGATAAAGGGTCCAAAGAACATTGTCAACTCAGTGTCTTTGGCCAAGACTGAAGTTAGTGAATCTTAAGAGGCAAGGGATCTTATGGCCTCATGTTGTCTACATACTTGTCACCTCTACCTAGAACTGATCTGGTTCAATGAGCTCCATCACAGTGAAATTTAGAACCTGCTAATACCACAGTGGGATGGACAACATAGAATTGTTGTTTGTTTATCTATAGAATCTATATTTTTTTGGGGTGAGGGAGGCGTGGAAAATGAGGAAGTGGAAAGGACGCGACCTTTGAAGTCAGACAGACCTGGGTTCCCTTCCTGGTGCTGCCTCTTCCTGTGTGTTGCTTAAGCTTTAGTTTTCTCTTCCGTAGCACAAGGAGGAAAATCCCATTACACGAAGAAGTAGAGAGAATTCAGTGAAAGCACTGAGCGCTCTGGGACATGATCGGATCTCCTTTATCTGAATTTGGAGAGAGTGAAAGTTCTGGTTCTGGGTTGTGCCTGCGAAAGGCAACATACAATGTGAAGATCAAATTTGGGCGACCGTTCATCAACATGGTCAGCTGGCCTCCGCCATCATCTCACGGCCTGCCAACGGAGGGAGCTGGCTTTGTTTTGATCCTCTGGAGTAACCACAGTGATGGTTCAGAGTTTGCAAGTGGCCTCCTTTAGTCCTTCACTGTATCACCTTACCAATCCCAGACCCACAGGCTATCATTCACATGTGGAAGGAGAGCGGTTTTCTGTTTTCAGAGAACCATGAATGCCATAGCCTCCAGGTGACAATTCAGCTCTGAAGGGTCTAAGGTAGCCTGTTAAACCCTGTCCTGAGTGAAAGAGGCTTCAGACACTGCTATCAGACGTGTCAGGGATCTCTTTCTCCGTTTGAACTAGATTGGAGAATCAGAATCTCTTCTCCTTCTCCACAGCTGAAAGAGCAGTTCTGTCTACTGGCCTCCAGAGCCTGTCATCAGGCTACAATTTGGCCTTTCATCTTAGGAAGGTCAGAATGGGTAGAACAGCTGGGTTCTGTAATTCCACCCCCTGCTCCATCTTCACTCATGTGTAACTTTAGGCTGGATAAACATTGCCAAAGGAAACATACATTATTCAGGGAATGTGAGCTTGTAGGTCTCACGCCCACAGCATGTATCTGTATCACACACTCACCGAAGAGGTGTGTTGCTGATGGTGAGTCGGCCATCTTGTTTCAAACAGTAAGAAGCTAACAATAATTGGAGGAAGATGCCCAGGTCAATTCTGTGGATTATTCTCCTCCTAGGAAAACACAAAGACATTTTGGTGGACAGAGTTCAAGGTGATCACTTCTCCACCTAACCTATTCTTTAAGTCCTTTCAAGCTGGTTTCGGAAGGCTTTCAGTAAGTCACCCAGTTGTGGGTGGGACCTTATCTCCTGGGAACTACTCCCAGGTACCTGAAATACCATTTGAAAGCAAGGAAGACACGTTCCCAAGCCCCAAGGGCTTCTTTGAGGCTACAGTTACACTTCACTATGTGCTGATCACACGTGGATTTTGGGTTTGACATATAAACCTTAGCAGGTTGTTGGTTAGTGATTCAAAAATGTGAAATCATAAACTGTACGATATTTATCTTTTCCTTTTTGGTTATAGCACTGTTGCCCTGGAGCTAAGGCGGCAGATATCAGAAATGTTTTACATATAGTCCATGTCTTGTATTGTGTGCTCATTCTCAGATTCGGGCTTTGGCACAGATTTGCTAAACACGCAGATGCCAATTAGGAAACTAAAATCCAGTCATTACTCAGAGATTAAATATTTCAACAGTGCCTCGAACTATAATTAAAGGCAGTGAGCTTCGTTATTGGGAGAACAAAACCACAGAGAGGCAGACAACTATTTTTGGAATTGTTCTTATCTTCAATACAATTGACACTTTATCAACTTGTTTACAGTATTTCCAACCTTACAAATCAGTCTGGATAAAGTGCCGTAAAATGACACATTTGTGAAATGGCCTAGAGAGAAGCAGGGAAGAAGCAGGCAGAAGAGGTGATGAGAACAAGACAGGGATAGAATTCTCCTCCAGAAAAAGGTTAAGAAAGAAAATGAAATAATTAAAATCTGTCATCTGTGTTGAATTTTAAGGGGTGGTACAATTCAATTTTGACCCAGATTTACTCTTTGTATTTTGTTGCATCATCCAGTTTATTATTTTTTATTTATTTTATTTTATTTTTCAAAAAAACATGTTTTTGGAGTATAGTTGCTTTACAATGTTGTGTTAGTTTCTACTGTACAGCAAAGTGAATCAGCTATATGTATACATATGTCCCCTCTTTTTTGGATTTCCTTCCCATTTAGGTCACCACAGGGCACTGAGTGGAGTTCCTTGTGCCATACAGTAGGTTCTCATTAGTTATCTATTTTATACAGAGTATCAATAGTTTTTATATGTCAATACCAATCTCCCAGTTCATTCTACCCCTCCCTTTCCCTCTTGGTATCCATATGTTTGTTCTCTACGTCTTTGTCTCTATTGCATCATCCAATTTAAATTATAGTTGCAAGAGTATAAAGTACACATACAGTATGTGCATGTCTTGAGCATATGCTAATTAAATTAATTACTTTATAAATATCAAGATTGTATAAATGATGGGCCATATATAACAGAATATATATATATATATAATCAGAAAAAACTGACGAGAGAATTAAAGTTAAAAATTCCATTTCTCATTACCTAAACATTTGGTCAACTATCTTCTTATGATTTCATTTGTCTCCTTCGTATCCTGTTGTTTTGGCATCATTTGAGTACTTCCTTAATGGCTTTTATAAAAAATTAAGAGTTAATATAGGTAAAGTGCTTAAAAGCACTATTTAAGTGTGCACAATTATTATTACTTCTAACTCTAGAAATTAAGAGAACTAAGAATATTTTGAAGGTACTGAGAATATTTTACTATATATTTTAATACTCATACAGCACAGGTATTTCCAAAGCAGTGTCAGGAAACACCACACATTTCAATAACATTTCATGCTTCTGACTCTGCAGAGAGTGGAACAGATAGATGTATGGCAGGAAACTGTACTTAAGCTGACTGAGATTCATCTTGGTTAATTACATTTTCTGACAGCTAGTGTGATGTCACAGCATCCAAAGTGGAAACTCATTTCATAGGTACTGTAATAATATCCAATCCACAGATACTAAGGAACTCCCCTCTAGTACTTACAAACATCTGTATCTAAAAGAAATATGCATTCTTAGAGATATTTTACAAAGAAAGATGTCTAAAGTATTTTCCCTCTTAGTCAGTTTCCCTCTAAAGTTTATTGTGGTAGGTGGGTATCATAATACAGAAGATAGCCAGTTACAACAGAATTAAATAGACTCTATTTCAACAACCAGAGAAATCTGATTATAGTCTGGGTATTAGGAGAAACCGAAGAAGTACTGTTCTTTCTGTTAGGTGTTATATTGACATTATGGTCATGTGAGAACATACATATATTTAAGAGAGGCACACTGAAATATGTAGCAGTGAGTTGAAATAATTTCTAGGATTAAAAAAATAATTCAGAGAAAAAGAGAGAAGGGATAGTACAGCAAAATCTTGCTAATTGTTGAATCTGAGTGATGGAAATATGAAGGTTTATTGTTCTACTCTGTCCACTTTTGTGTGAGTTAAAAAGTTTACATAATAAAACTTATTTTAAAGAACGTTAAAATATTTGGTTTAACAGTTTATTTTTTGCATATGCAGAGCATGAATTAGATGGAGAGAGTTCTGCCATATTTGAGACTGTTAAAGGATTTTTTCTAGTTTACTAGCTCTCAAACGAGTATGCATCAGAGTCCCCTGGAAGGCTGGTTACAACTCACATTGCTGGGTCCCCCCGCCCCAGAGTTTCTGATTCAATAGGTCTTTGCAGGGGCCTAAGAATTTGCATTTCTAAAAAGCTCCCATTTGATACTGATGCAGCTGGTCCACGGACCACACTTTGAGAACCACAACTCTAGCTAAACCATCTCTTCTAAACTAACTTGCTTCTTCTTTTTATTTACTTATTTATTTAGTTGGCTGCACCAAGTCTTCATTGCAGCACGTGGGATCTTCATGTGGCATGTGGGATCTAGTTCTCTGCTCCGGGAGCGCAGAGCCTTAGCCACTGGACCGCCAGGGAAGTCCCCTGCTTCATTTTTTCTGTCACCAATTCCATTCCTTTTCTTTTTCATGTCAAGTATGAGCTTTAACTATTCACTTCGGCCAGTTTCTGATCCTGTTTAATTTATTGTAGAATATGCTGAGTGTCAAAATCTGAAGAATTTAGTATTAAGATTTTCACTATTTGATCTCAATCTATTTAGCTTTCCAATCTTATCTTTCACTCTTCTCCCGATTCCAAAAATATCAGGCTACCTGACTTCTAAACAAATCAGTCATATTCCTACCTCAGTAGGAATTCCTACCTATCATCCCCTTCTGGGGTGCACTTGTGCACTCACACACATACACTTACACACTGGGTTCTGTCCAAATACCTCCTCCTCCATGAAGCTCTCCTGGGCTACCAGCATCCATGTTGATCTCTCCTGCTGAAAACCTCTCATTTTAGTCTAATCATATCCTGTCTTGTAATAATTTTAAAATTATTATTGGTTATATGCATGCATCTTAGCTCCAATAGACTGTAAACTCCACAAGGGCAGGGGCTGTGGTGTTTTTTTTGTTTTTGTTTGTTTTTTTTTTTTTTTTGCAGTACGCGGGCCTCTCACTGCTGTGGCCTCTCCCGTTGCGGAGCACAGGCTCCGGACGCGCAGGTTCAGCGGCCATGGCTCACGGGCCCAGCCGCTCCGCGGCATGTGGGATCTTCCCGGACCGGGGCACGAACCCGTGTCCCCTGCATCGGCAGGCGGACTCGCAACCACTGCGCCACCAGGGAAGCCCCAGGGGCTGTGTTTTATACAGAACTTTTGTTTTTTTTTTGGCTGTGTTGGGTCTTCCTTGCTGCGCAGGAGCTTTCTCTAGTTGTGGCGAGCAGGGGCTACTCTTCGTTGCGGTGCATGGGCTTCTCATTGCGGTGGCTTCTCTTGTTGCAGAGCATGGGCTCTAGGCGTGCGGGCTTCGGTAGCTGCAGCACACGGGCTCGGTAGTTGTGGCGCACAGGCTTAGTTGCTCCGCGGCATGTGGGATCTTCCCGGAACAGGGCTCGAATCCGTGTCCACTGCATTTGCAGGTGAATTCTCAACCACTGCGCCACCAGGGAGGTCCCTATACAGAACTTCTTTGTACAGCTTACAGACTTTGGCAAGTTCATTTACCCTAAAAAATGGGGGAGGGGGATACTTACTTTTTGCTAAAGTAAATAATGGAATGGAACCTGAAGTCTACAGATGTAGAAGCATCAGTGAAAGGCAATTGAATTCTAATATCTGTTTACCTCCGAGCAGTGTTGTGAGAATAATTAATGTTTACACAGGACTTTGAGATGTTCAGCTGAAAGGGGCTTTAAAAGAGCTCA
The DNA here is from genome assembly GCF_949774975.1 of Lagenorhynchus albirostris. Taxonomy (NCBI): domain Eukaryota; kingdom Metazoa; phylum Chordata; class Mammalia; order Artiodactyla; family Delphinidae; genus Lagenorhynchus; species Lagenorhynchus albirostris. The sequence continues at coordinate 22,802,697 of NC_083096.1, read as the reverse complement.
AATGATGATGATGATCCCTGGGACTCTTTCAAAGCCTCGTACCAAATTTCATAGCACCCCTCAGGTTTTCTCAGGCTGGGAAGAGGGTCCAGGGCTACTCCTCTGATAGCGGCTAAGAGGTGACTTCCCAACAGCGCTTGGGGTTTTCAAGGAACACAAACTTTAAGACTGGATGTGTTGAAAATCTCAACATAACAAACTCTTGGCTTCCTGAGCAAAACTGAAACTGGAATGCTCCTTTTCACCCTCCCACAGGGATGTTGGACTCTAGAGCTGGTTCTATGCTTCACTTCTGATATCATCCCCTTTGTTGTTATCACTCTCAGTGATGACAGGACTGTGCCTGCAGGTACCTGGATTAGAACCTCCATATTTGTGTTATTACAGTTCAAAGGCATTTTTGGTCTGAGTATATATATATATATATATATATATATATATATATATATATATATATCTGAGTTCTGCTCTTCCGCAAGCATCCTCTCTCTCTCTCTGTGTCTCTCTCTCTCTCTCTCTCTCTCTCTCATAGAATATCTCAAGAGGTCTCTTGTTTACCAACTGAAAATCTGTTTGTGACCCAAGCTAGAGAATGTTGCATCAACATCTCAACGCAGGTTTTCTCTAGCCCTCATTTTCCTTGATAAGAACTTTCCTCTCTCTTTTTTCTTTGCTTTATTCCTGCATCCTTGTTTAGGCTGACTTAGCTTGGTACCACTTCGGTTTATGGTTAATAATTCATTCACCATAAAAAAATATTTTCTCTGAATGCGTAACTATGACTGCCTATTATAGATGAAAAGAAAAGAGCTCCATTTCTTTTACAGGCCCAGGCAGATGTGGATACAGTTATAATTAAACAGTAAATCAAAACAAGATACTGTCAGAGCATGCCTCAGATGTGTTGGGAGAAGTCAAATGTCCTCACCTGCCAGCAGGAAAGAAAGAAAGAAGGAAAAAAAAAAAAAGAATAGCCCAGTCACGCTTGACCAGACAGGGTTTATACCTGGTATGATCATAAAGCCACTCCTGGCCTGTATTTCCAGGAATAAAAAATCCAGTGTACAAAGAGCCAGGGTCATGTCCCACACCAGATGGTTATTCCTTTCTTAGCAGCAAGATCAGGTCAAACCATTTCCTGGTTGGCAAGGGGCAACTTTGGTTAAATTAATGCATGAGATTAGAGGTCCTCAGGCTGCTATGACTCGTGTGCCAAGAAAGTCTGCAATTTAATTAAAACAACAATAACAAAAATCACATAAAAAGACTCCACTCCAGACCCTAAATTAGAAGGTGTTGGTTCTGAACCTGGATCTGCCATCAGGTAACCAAGATCTCAGGGCTACTTCCTCTGGCCTCGAAGGCTCATTGTTGACATTTGCCCTTGCACAAGGACATCAATGTGGGTGGCCCTTGATTCCTGACTCAGACTTTAGGAAAACAAACAAATAAGCAGTGGAGGAGGCCTGGATTCTCAGTCTCTTAACTGCCCTTTGAGCCCAATTCAGGATATGCTTCTGTGAAAGAAGCATCTCTCTCATGGTCTAATGTAAATGAATGATAACTTAATGATGCTTCCTCCCTACATTACTGTTATGGGAAAATGTTTCCTGAGGTGTACACAACCGACTTATTACTTTTGGTACACAAATCTCCCAGTAAGTTGATGACTGTCCTCATCATAGGATCTGATTCTGGAAGAAACCTTACAGATAATATAGTCCGAACTCTAATTTTACTATGCCTTCTTTTAGACTGCTCCAAGGTAAAGGGATCAAAGGATTTGCCACAGTTACAGAGCCACAGTCTGTAACGTGTCCTCTAAGTGTGGTTCCCAACAATCTGGCAGCCACAGCATCGCCTGGGAACTTACTAGAAATGCAAATTCTCAGGCCTCACCCCAGACCTACAGAATGGGAAACCCTAGGGATGGGGCCCAGCAATCTGTTTTAACAACCTGACCTGACGGTGCTGAAGTATGAGAACCACTGGTCTATAGGAAAAACATATATTTATAGAGGCAGAAAATTGGGGTGGGGAGGGACGCTTTATTGTCCGCCTTGAGAGTGCTTAATATTTGTATAAATAGCCATTTTTCTCCGTCCTTTGCAACTCAGTTTCTTCGTGTGAAAATTTAAGATTACCTTATTTTGCTCTATTAACCAAGAGAGGGCTGAGTACGTAATGGAAGAGCATTCTCTTTCTACCCGTCTTTCGTCTCATGATGGAGCCAAGATTCTGCTCAGAGAGAGGCGCTCCTGCCAGTACCAGCCCAGGAGGCTGCTAGGCAAAGAGCTTTCCTGTATGATTCAGAAGCAGCCTGGGAAAGTTGAGGGAAGAAATCTGCAGGAGGACCGCCTGGTTAGGAAACACCTGGTAGAGAAGTCCACATATGATCAGAGGGGCTGAGGGCCTGGGGCCTCGCAAAGAAAGGACAAACGTCTCCAGTAACCTTCCATGGGCTGTTATCAGAATAAATGATGGTAAGGTGGGGTGTGCCCAAAGGGCTCTGAGTTGTCAAAGAAAGGCATAGTATAAGGACTATTCATAGCGACCTGTATTTATTTATTACATGTGGGTGACATTTTCCTATTTATCTTTCTGCCTTGACAAATCCATCTGAGAATTCTTTTTTTTTTGGCTGCGCCACGTGGCTTACAGGATCTTAGTTCCCCGACCAGGGATTGAACCCGGGCCCCCAGCAGTGGAAGCGGAGAGTCCTAACCACTGGACTACCAGCGAATTCCCCAACTGGGACTTCTTGAGGAAGTCCATTACTTGGACTTCATAACCCTGCCACCGGGTACCTAGTGAAGTCATTCAACACTGACCATGTGTGGAGACGAGTTAATTGCTTATTGAACTTGTGGCAGTATAGGCTAATGGTTTGGCATGGGAATCAGACTGCTTGTCTTCTGCGTTAACTAGAGAGGTGGAGAGTTGTTTAAACTCTTTGTGGGGGGACTTCCCTTTGTGGGGGGACTTCCCTGGTGGTCCAGTGGTTAAGAATCCGCCTTCCAATGAAGGGGACGCGGGTTCGATCCCTAGTCGGGGAACTAAGATCCCACATGCCTCCGGACAACTAAGCCCGCGTGCTGCAACTACTGAGCTCACGTGTCACAACTAGAGAGAAGACCGCGTGCCGCAACGAAGAGCCTGCATGCTGCAACAAAAGATCCCGCATGCCGCATGGAAGATCCCGCGTGCCACACCTAAGACCGGATGCAGCCAAATAAATAAATATTAAACAAAACAAAACACTTCTTTGTGCCCCAGGATTTCTGCAGAAAAAAAGAAATCAGTAACAATAGCATCTACCTAGTGAGACTTAAAAGAGATAATCCATATTAGTGCCTGGTATGAAAGCGTGAGTAAAATCAAAGTCCTCTGCTTGCGCCTGCGTCTTTGGTTCTGCCATTCTACTCTTCGGAGCCTCCCTGGGCCTCGCCCCCATCCGTCGCAGAGGTTGCCTGCGCCGCCTCCTTCTCCAGAGTGCGCCTCAAACGCCGCTCCTCCCAGAGCCCCTCTCGATCCCCCATCAGGCACACAGCACTGCGTTTTTATACTTTTATCATATTCATCACATTTTCCCTCGGATTTTATAATGTACCAGGGACCTCAGCTTACTTGTTCTGTTTCATTTTCTATATCCCTCTGACGTGCCGAGTGAGAGGCGTCCTAGACTGAGCATATTGATGTTACGAGGTTTTCCTGTCACAAGGACTCAAAACCCCAGTTCAGGTTGGCTTACAAAGTAGAAGGACTTTCTTGCTCATGAAACTGCAGATTCCTGAGGAAATACATTCAGGCTTCATGGGTGGTTCTATCAGGGCTCAGGCTCTGTGTCCTGGGATTCCCTCAGCTCTGGTTTCTGAGGTGTCATCTCTGTTCTCAGTACAGCCAGTAGCAACAGGTTGGGCTACAGACTTCTCAGTTCAAGTCTAGGGGGGGAGAATGCATTTCCCTAAACAGCAAATGGAAGTCTTTAACTTCATTCTGGCGAGGCCAGTTTACATCAGGTACTCATCCCTCAACCCGTAAGGGATAACTGAGGTAAGGGGGTGGGATCACCCTGGTTAGTCAGAGCCTGGCCGGGAATGAGGGGGTGTCCAACTCCTCCCAAACTCCCACAGCTCCACAGTGGGGATGCTGAAGACAAGTTTGGGGTTTTTGAAGAAGGGAAGGATGCTGGGAAGGAAACCCTTTATTACCCACTGGAGTACACAATCCATACAGATTAAATAAAAGAGTGTGGAATAAATAGCAGTGTAATTTTTTATGACACTCATCTGCTAGTCTTTACAATATTTTTGTCAGGCAGTTTCTGAGTAGCTCTTTTTTTTTAAAAAAATAAATTTTAATTAATTAATTAATTTATGGCTGTGTTGGGTCTTTGTTGCTGTGCACGGGCTTTCTCTAGTTGCGGTGAGCGGGGGCTACTCTTCATTGCAGTGTGCCGGCTTCTCACTGCGGTGGCTTCTCTTGTTGCGGAGCACGGGCTCTAGGAGTGTGGGCTTCAGTAGCTGTGGCACACAGGCTCAGTAGTTGTGGCTCATGGGCTCTAGAGTGCAGGCTCAGTAGTTGTGGCGCACGGGCTTAGTTGCTCCGTGGCATGTGGGATCTTCCCGGACCAGGGCTCGAACCCGCGTCCCCTGCATTGGCAGGCGGATTCTTTTTTTTTTTTTTTTTTTGCATCAGTAAATTTATTCCAAGTAAGAATTGTGCATTTCACACCATGCATATTATTTCCCCACAAAAGCCAGTATTATCATTAAAACACTTAACACTTTAAACATACCATAAAACTCAAAGATATTTGAAAAACTTCTCAACGTATCTATTTCAAGTCCCTGAATTCTTTAATATTTGTAATCCATGCTTGTTCAATTATAATTTTAAAATATATTATAACCATATCACTCATAATAATCATTGATATGCTTATTATATATATTTAAAACATCTTTTCTGAAATTTTATGTTCTCCAAAAAATAACTTTTTAGTAACTTCAAAATATCTCTATGTACCTCTTAGCAGTACTATGGTAAAACCAAAATTGCATCTTCCAGTAGCAAGTGCCCAAGCCACACCATTCCTGATCAAAGATAGAGCTGACATCCAGGGAATTCCCTGGCGGTCCAGTGGTTAGGACTCCACGCTTCCACTGCTGGGAGCCCCGGTTAGATCCCTGGTTGGGGAATTAAGATCCCGCAAGCCACATGGAGTAGTCAAAAAAAAAAAAAAAAAAAAAACCTAAAACGACAGAGCTGACATCCAGTCTTACAAACAGCTCTCTTCCACTCCTTGTTCCTATTTTAATATGCCAACCATTACTTCACTGACATCCCAGAGTTTTCCTGCAACAGATTCATCCATAGCTTTGGGCAATAGTTCTTCCTCTTTACAGTCCCCAAAGTACTTTCCTGACACACCTTCTACCTCAGGGGAAGAGGCTAAATAAATCGAAGTCTGGGCACCTTCTAGCGGAGTTTTGAAAAAAGCCCATGTCACCAAATTGAAAAGTGGTTTGACTAACAGTGGGATGTGTATGTGCCTCCCCAGGTTGGTCCGCACCATGCCAGGGTGTAACACATTGACAGTGACATTTGTGCCTTCTAAGCGGCGGGCTAGTTCTCTGGTAAAAAGGATGTTAGCCAGTTTGCTCCGACTATAACAGAAGCTTTTATTATAGTTTTGTTCACTGTTCAAGTCTTCAAAGTTGATGTCTCCGTATTTATAAAGTTTGGAGGTAACTACCACAATCCTGCTGGGAGCTGAACTTTTAAGGAGTCCAAGGAGAAGATTGGTGAGTAGAAAGTGCCCCAGATGGTTCACTCCAAACTGCATCTCAAACCCATCTTCAGTTTTCATATACGGGCACTGGAAGATGCCTGCATTGTTGATCAAAACATCCAGTCTAGGCTCTTCCTTTGCAAAGCTGAGTGTTTAGTAGTTGCTGGAGCACCTCCTGACAGAAGGAGCGCACGGAGCGCAGCGAGGCGAGGTCCAACTCCTTGACGACGAGCTCGCCGGCCCCGCTGGAGTCAGGCCCCAATTCGGGGCCCCCAGCCTGGCATATCTCGCGGCGGAGCTGAACCGCCGCCTCCTCGGCGCGTGTGCGGTCCCGGCAGCCCATGATCACTCGCGCCCCCAAGCGCAGCAGCTCGGCGGCTGTGGCGCGGCCCAGGCCGCTGTTCGCACCCGTGATCAGCACTGTCTTCCCGTGCATGAGGCCGGAGTCCCCGCCTCGGTGCAGCCGCTTGACGCTGGGCCCCACGAACCTCCGGGCCGCCAGCCACAGGGCCCCACCCAGTGCGGCCAGTAACGCCGCCACCGTAGCCACTGCCATGGCCGCCCGGGCCCAGGGCCCACCTGGCAGGCGGATTCTTAACCACTGCGCCACCAGGGAAGCCCCTGAGTAGCTATTTAGATTACATTGAAGTGCAGTAACAAAAATCTTTGGCCTTGGAACATTTAGAACTCAACATACCTTCTCAAAGCCCATTTCTATATCTTTTATTTATTCAACTTATTTATTTATTTTTGGCTGCTTTGGGTCTTCGTTGCTGTGCGCGGGCTTTCTCTAGTTGCGGCGAGCAGGGCTACTCTTCGTTGCGGTGCACGGGCTTCTCCTTCCAGTGGCTTCTCTTGTTGCGGAGCACGGGCTCTAGGAGCTTGGGCTTCAGTAGTTGCAGCACGTGGGCTCAGGAGTTGTGGCACATGGGCTCAGTAGTTGTGGCTCCTGGGCTCTAGAGCGCAGGCCCAGTAGTTGTGGTGCACGGGCTTAGTTGCTCCACGGCATGTGGGATCTTCCCGGACCAGGGCTCGAACCTGTGTCCCCTGCATTGGCAGGTAGATTCTTAACCACTGCACCACCAGGGAAGCTCCTATATCTTTTATTTCATTTCATCTTTTAAAGCTCAGAATTGGATTAAACATATCCTCATTATTCAAGCAAGTCTCTCTTTTATTTAGTTATGTTTATTCATGTAACACGTACCCATAAACCCACCCCCAAGAGACACATGGTTTCCTGTACCTCAAGGAACCTGTCATCCTGAATCCTGTGTTCTCATTTATTTGCTTGTCTTTTCATATCATTTTATTTCATCTCTATGTATTCCTACAAAGTACATTTTTATTCTGGTCTTTTCTGGCTATATAAAAAGGGTCATAATAAATGTAATTTTTTGGAATTTACTTTTTTCACTTCATATATTGCTGAGATTCAACCATATTGTTACATGAAGCTGTAGTTCATTTGTTGTAACTGCTGAATCACATTCCACTGTGGGAATAAAATAGAGCTTTTCCATCTATTCTCCTTTTGATTGGCATTTGAGTTGCTATGGAGTTTTTTTGTTACAGTGAAGAGCAGATAGGATACTTGTGAAAGAAGATCAGCAAGGAGAAACTTATGCTGTAGATAGCAAAAACTATTGTGAAGCTATAGTAATGAAAGCAGTATAGTGCTAGCCCAGGGATAGAAAAATTGACCAACGGAATAGAATGAGATGGTATGAAATTTTTCTGTGTCAGAGGTGGCATTTAAGACTAGTGGGGAAAGGAGAGACTACTCAATAAATGGAGTTGGATAAAATTATTATCCATATGAAAAAGGATGAAGTCGAATCCCTACCTCAGACTATAAGTAAAAATTAACATTAACTGGATTAAAATCCTACGTACAAAAAAACACATAAAAACTCTAATTAGAAAATGCAGGTGAATCTTTTAGAACTTGGAGTTGGAAAAGACTTCTTAAGACACAAAAAGCATTTAACGAAAAAGGAAAAACTGATAAATTTGACTACATTCAAAGAACATTTGTTTGCCTATAGATTTTAGGCAAACAATCTCCAGGACTAAAGATTATTCTGCTGTTTTAAACCCCACCCCCATGATAAACATTTTATAATTTGAGATTAGATGTGAATATAAATAAAATTGCAGCTGACTTCACAGTCTTAAAGAGACCCATTGTTTCCTCCAAATTGCAATAGTCTTACTGTAGCCAAATCACCCTCTTCACTGGATGTGGCTCTACTTAACCAGGTGTTCGCCTCTTGCTTCCTGATTGCTCTCTCACTCCCACTTGGAATATAAACATCAGAGTCTTTACAGGCTGGAAATAGTGTTGGGAGAAAAAGGTTAAAATCTTCTGTATTAAAACAAATGGGAGGGCTTCCCTGGTGGTGCAGTGGTTGAGAGTCTGCCTGCCGATGCAGGGGACATAGGTTCGTGCCCTGGTCTGGGAAGATCCCACATGCTGCGGAGTGGCTGGGCCCGTGAGCCATGGCCGCTGGGCCTGCGCATCCGGAGCCTGTGCTCCACAACGGGAGAGGCCACAACAGTGAGAGGCCCGCATACTGCAAAAACAAAACAAAACAAAACAAAGAAACAAATGGGATATTATGCCTACCCCAATGTAAAAATTTGAAATTCCTAAAAATAAAGTTTCCAAAGAAGGTAATAAAAATTAATAAACATTCCTTCCTCAAGAAATTAAAGATGATACAAACAGATGGAGAGATATACCATGTTCTTGGATTGGAAGAATCAGCACTGTGAAAATGATTCTACTACCCAAAGCAATCTACAGATTCAATGCAATCCCTATCAAACTACCACTGGCATTTTTCACAGAACTAGAACAAAAAATTTCACAATTTGTATAGAAACACAAAAGACCCCGAGTAGCCAAAGGAATCTTGCGAAAGAAAAACAGAACTGGAGGAATCAGGCTCCCTGACTTCAGACTATACTACAAAGCTACAGTAATCAAGACAGTATGGTACTGGCACAAAAACAGAAATATAGATCAATGGAACAGGATAGAAAGCCCAGAGATAAACCCACGCACATATGGTCACCTTATCTTTGATAAAGGAAGCAAGAATATACAGTGGAGAAAAGACAGCCTCTTCAATAAGTGGTGCTGGGAAAACTGGACAGCTACATGTAAAAGAATGAAATTAGAACATTCCCTAACACCATACACAAAAATAAACTCAAAATGGGTTACAGACCTAAATGTAAGGCCAGACACTTTCAAACTCTTAGAGGAAAACATAGGCAGAACACTCTGACATAAATCACAGCAAGATCCTTTTTGACCCACCTCCTAGAGAAATGGAAATAAAAACAAAAATAAACAAATGGGACCTAATGAAACTTAAAAGCTTTTGCACAGCAAAGGAAACCATAAACAAGACTAAAAGACAACCCTCAGAATGGGAGAAAATATTTGCAAATGAAGCAACTGACAAAGGATTAATCTCCAAAATTTACAAGCAGCTTATGCAGCTCAATATCAAAAAAACAAACAACCCAATTCAGAAATGGGCAGAAGACCTAAATAGACATTTATCCAAAGAAGATACACAGATTGCCAACAAACACATGAAAGAATGCTCAACATCATTAATCATTAGAGAAATGCAAATCAAAACTACAATGTGATATCATCTCACACTGGTCAGAATGGCCATCATCGAAAAATCTACAAACAATAAATGCTGGAGAGGGTGTGGAGAAAAGGGAACCCTCTTGCACTGTTGGTGGGAATGTAAATTGATACAGCCACTATGGAGAACAGTATGGAGGTTCCTTAAAAAACTAAAAATAGAACTACCATATGACCCAGCAATCCCACTACTGGGCATATACCCTGAGAAAACCATAATTCAAAAACAGTCATGTACCACAATGTTCATTGCAGCCGTATTTACAATAGCCAGGACATGGAAGCAACCTAAGTGTCCATCAAGAGATGAATGGATAAAGAAGATGTGGTACATATATACAATGGAATATTACTCAGCCATAAAAAGAAACGAAACTGAGTTATTTGTAGTGAAGTGGATGGACCTAGAGTCTGTCTGAGTGAAGTAAGTCAGAAAGAGAAAAACAAATACTGTATGCTAAAACTTACATATGGAATCTAAAAAACAAACAAAATAAATGGTCATGAAGAACCTAGGGGCGAGACAGGAATAAAGACGCATACCTACCTGAGAATGGGCTTGAGGATACGGGGACAAGCTGGGACAAAGTGAGAGAGTGGCATGGACATATATGCACTACCAAACATAAAATAGCTAGCTAGTGGGAAGCAACCTAGCACAGCGAGATCAGCTCAGTGCTTTGTGACCGCCTGGAGGGGTGGGATAGGGAGTGTGGGAGGGAGGGAGACGCAGGATGGAGGAGATATGGGGATGTATGTATATGTATGGCTGATTCACTTTGTTATAAAGCAGAAACTAACACACCATTGTAAAGCAATTATACTCCAATAAAGGTGTTAAAACAAAAACATTCCTTCCTCAAATATTTGTTGAGCACCAACTATCTTTCAGACACTGTGCTTGAAGCTACAAGTACAAAAACAAATAAGATGCAGCCCTGTTCTTAGGGAGACTACAGTGTGTCAGGGAAGACAAGGAGTTGATAGGGCAACAAGAGTCCTTGGCGCTGTTAGAATTGTCATAGGGTCCAGTAGGGCACCAGGGAAGGGCACCTTTTCCATCCCACCAGAAAAGGCAGGGAATGTTGAGGAAAGGTAGGCATAGGAGAAGCTTGAAAGAGGCAATTGAACAAAAACGTGTAGGTGTGAATAATAAGGTAAATATAGAGAAACATAAGTAGCCAGCATGGCTGAAGCATAGAGTCCAGTGGGGAAGGTTAGATGAGAGCATGATGCAGCATTAGGCAGAGGCCAGTGGGTGCTTGAACTTTTGCCTAGAAGCCCCAGGGTGCCACTGAAGAGTTTTGAACAGGGAGTGACATCATTAAATTTGGTTTCAGGGAGATCACTCTGGAGTGTGGGTGGAGGGACTGAGGATGGTGGCCGAGAGCCCACCCAGGCCAGAGACCATGACAGCTGAAACAAGGTGTTAGCATCAGGGGAAGAGGGGCTGGGAGAGGTGTGAAGGATTTGGACATTGATTTGATTTCAAAGAAAAGGTAGTGGTATTTCCAGGAAGCCACTTTTACCCTAAAATAAGTCCTAGATAGTGTCAAAATTATAGCACCTCTTGCCTCATGGACAGCAAACAGCAATTTCAATGCACAGACAAGGTATATATCCAACATTACAACAATCACACAAAGGAATGTAACTCAGGGTAACAGGTTCAGGCCTAACGTCTTTATGTATATCTGTATTGCATGAATATGCTAGGCATCCAGCCCTTTTCATTGGGGTTTTCTATTTACGCAGATGTATTCGGTTGGCCAAAAGTTTCCTTCGTTTTTTGTATATTTATTTATTTATTTTTGGCTGCGTTGCATTCTCGTTGCTGCGTGCGGGATTTCTCTAGTTGTGGCTAGCGAGGGCTACTCTTCGTTGCAGTGCGCGGGCTTCTCATTGCAGTGGCTTCTCTTGTTGCGGAGCACGGGCTCAGTAGTTGTGGTGCACGGGCTTAGTTGCTCTGCGGCATGTGGGATCTTCCTGGACCAAGGCTTGAACCCGTGTCCCCTGCATTGGCAGGCAGATTCTTAACCACTGCGCCACCAGGGAAGTCCCTCCTTCAGTTTTTAAGTAAAAATAAAAGACATATTTTTCATTTCACCAACAACTTTATTGAACAACGTATTCACCCTTTTGTTCCACTACTTCTGCCATTTTTCAGGCAACTTCATAATTCCATCTTCCCAAAACTTTTTATCTTTTTGAGCAAAGAACTGTTCCAGGTGCCTTTTCAATATTCCAGGGAATTGAAATTTTTTCCATTAAGTGAATTCTGTAAAGACTGAAATAAATGGAAATCCGAAGGTGCAATGTCTGGTGAATACAATGGATGAATCAGGACTTCCCAGCCAAGCTGTAACAGTTTTTTCGTGGTCAGCAAAAAAACATGCGGTCTTGCGTTATCCTGATGGAAGATTATGTTTTCTGTTGACTAATTCTGGACGCTTTTTGTCGAGTGCTGCTTTCAGTTGGTCTAATTGGGAGCAGTACTTGTTGGAATTAATCGATTGGTTTTCCAGAAGGAGCTCATAATAGAGGACTCCCTTCCAATCCCAGCATATATACAACATCACTTTCTTTAGCTGAAGACCGGCCTTTGGTGTGATTGGTGGTGGTTCATTTCACTTGCCCCACTATCTCTTCCGTTCCGCATTGTTGTACAGTATCCACTTTTCATCCCCCATCACAATTTGTTTTAAAAACGGAACGTTTTCATTATGTTTTAGTAGAGAATTGCATGCGGAAATATGGTCAAGAAGGGTTTTTTTCCTCTTAACTTATGTGGAACCCAAACATCAAAGCAATAAACATAGCCAAGTGCGTGCAAATGATTTTCAACGGTTGATTTGGATATTTTACGTATGTCGGCTATCTCCCATGTGGTATAACATTGATTGTTCTCAATTTGATCGCTATCAACTTCAACTGGTCTACCTGACCGTGGAGCATTGTCCAGCCAGAAGTCTCTAGCACGAAACTTCACAAACCGCTTTTGACACGTTCAATCAGTCACAGCACCTTCTCTGTACACTGCACAAATCTTTTTTTGTGTTTCGGTTGCATTTTTGTTCTTGAAATAATACAGCATAATAAGTCAAAAATGTTGCTTTTTTCCTTCCACCTTCAATATTAAAATGGCTACACAAAAATTCACCAATTTTGATTTTTTTTTTAAATGCAAAAATTGTCTTGAATGAAGACAACTAACTGCTACTAGAGCCATCTTACAGAGAAAAAAACAAACGAACTTTTTGGTCAACACAATATGATGCAAACACACAAGCATTTTCCAGATTCATGCAGATACTAACAGAATATCATTATGAATTCATAACACAGACATTGACAGGCTGCACACGGAGCCCAGATATGTAAAACGAAAGGCAAAGAAAAGGAATCTGGCAAGAAGTGCATTGAAGATAAAGACACAACAGAAACGAGTCCCTGAGTTTCCCTGCTCAGCACTCAACAGCCATCTTGAGGCAGGAAGAAGACGCTCAAGATTCAGCAAATGTCTTCCTGTTTCTTCCCCCATGATCATCTCTCTTCTAGATGGTGGTTTCTCTATGACTTCTCTGTGAGGATGCCACGTCATGGTGAATAGGCAGGGAACCAGCTAGCCATTCTGCTTCCTCAGTGTCTCCCACCTGTTCTCTTCGTTTCACTGTCACTGCCTGCAGGCCTCTTTGACCTTGGCAACAGCCTAATGTAGGACCTACTAGTAGGTCTTGATGTTGTGGAATCAGCTATCAGTAGGGAGAGCTACTCAATAAAGTGTGGCTCTTGTGACTGCTTATGCCTCTGATCTCTCCCCAGATTTATTTTTCTGAAATATAGATCTGATCATGTTTCTTCTGTTTGAAACCTGCTGTGGTCTCTCCCTTCCTTGAAAATTGAGGTCTAGATATCTCAGCCTGGAGTTAAAAGCCCTATCCACCCCTCCAGCCATTCTCTTCTACGGTTTCCACCCTCTTCCCCCACCTCGCATGCTCTTGCAGTAACTCAGACTTCTTGCACTCCTGAACCCTGTGCTCTCTTCTTCTGTGCCTTTCTATCATGTGCATGTGCGTGTGTGTGTGTGTGTTTACCTAACCAGCCGATACAATGCATAGCCATTCAAAACTCAAATTCTTTGCCTTTCTCTCTCTCTTCCCTATATGCCTATAGGATGTAGTTCGTGTTTGTATGTTAGAATGCCTATTATAGCATCTATTGGTCTGAGCTGTTTTAAGAACGATTTTTCATTTATTACGGTTTTAGAGCGTCAGGAGAGTGGGCCCTTAACTCTTTTATTTTGGTATCTCTCTGTCCAGTCCCCTCTCTCTCCCTTCTCTTCTCCTGCACTTAAGAGGTAAGAAATAGCGGTTGTTAAATTGAATTGAACAATTCACTCACACTGCAGGTCTCTAAATCTCCAGTATGAACTATGAAGGTAATGGAGGTTCATCTTGACACAGTAAATTCCTTTGTGTTTATTGACTCTGCATGTGGGCATGAAGAGGACAAGGAATGGCATTGTGTTCACTTATTACCTTATCCCCCAAGAGGCAGAAAGAAGACTTAGCTCACCAGCATAGGTCCTAACAATTTAGAAAAAATATATATGGTAAAGTGGATTTTGATAGTGTGTGGAGGGAAAAAATGTGTTTGTTTTTATGAATTAAAATGAACTGAGCTCTATAATACCCTGAGGAATTGCCTTTGTGGTCAGCATCTCTGTTTTTTTTTTTTTTTTTTTTTTTTTTTGCGGTATGCCGGCCTCTCACTGCTGTGGCCTCTCCCGTTGCAGAACACAGGCTCTGGACACGCAGGCTCAGCGGCCATGGCTCACGGGCCCAGCCACTCCGCGGCATGTGGGATCTTCCCGGACCGGGGCACGAACCCGTGTCCCCTGCATCGGCAGGCGGACTCTCAACCACTGCGCCACTAGGGAAGCCCCTCTAGTTTTTTTAATTTAGAATCCCCATAGGTTAATATCAAAGAACTCATACAACTCAATAGCAAAAAAAAAAAAATTCCCAAATAATCTAATTCAGAAATGGGCAAAGGATGTGAACAGACATTTTTCCAAAGAAGATATATGAATGGCCAACAGGTACATGAGAAGGGCTCAACATCACTAATCATAAGGGAAATGCAAATCAAAACCACAATGAGATATCACCTCACACCTATTAGAAAGGCTATAATCAAAAAGACAAGGGAAAACAAATGCGGGTGAGGATGTGGGGAAAAGGGACATTTTGTGCACTCTTGGTGGGATTGTAAATTGGTACAGCCAACATGGAAAACAGTATGGAGGTTCCTCAAAAAGTTAAAAATAGAAGTACCACATGATCCAGCAATTCCACTCCTGGGAATATATCTGAAGGAAACGGAAACACTATGTTGAAGAGTAACTGCATCCCCATGTTCACAGCAGCATTACTTACAATAGCCAAGACATGGGAACAGCCTAAATGTCCATCAGCGGATAAACAGATAAAGAAGTTGTGGAATACATACAATGGAATATCATTCAGCCATGAAAGAGAAGGAAATCATGCCATTTGCAACAACATGGATGGATCTTGAGGGAATTATGCTAAGTGAAATAAGTCAGACAGAGAAAGATAAATACTGTATGATCTCACTTACATGTGGAATCTAAAAAACAAAACAAAAAAAGTACTCACGGCAAAAGAGATCAGATTTGTGGTCAGCAGAGGTCAAGGGGTGGGGTGGAAGAATTAGATGAAGGTGGTCAACTGTACAAATTTCTACTTATAAGGTAAATGAGCATTAGGGATGTAATGTACAACATGATGATAGCTGTAGTTAACACTGCTGTGTGGTATATTTGAAAGTTGTTAAGAGAGTAGATCCTAATTAAGAGTTCTCATTACAAGGGAAAAACTTTTTTTTGGTACCTCTATGAGTTGATGCATGTTAACTAAACTTATTGTGGTAATTGTTTCACAATATATGTGAGATAAATCATCCTGTACACCTTAAGCTTATACAGTGCTGTAGGTCAATTATATCTTAATAAAACTGGGGGGGGGAACCCATAGTTAACCATACTTCAGCCTCACCTTTTTAAAATACTAATCCTAGGGCAAACTAATAGGTGTATCTAGAAAAGAAGTTCCATAGTCAAATATGTTTGTGAAATATTGGATTAAACAAAGATAACAGAATTTCTCAGGGCTTTTATCATGTTAATGAACTTTGTGAATCTCTAGGGGCCAGCATACGGTATGTGAGTGTTCCCAAAGTTATTTGAAAATGGAATTCTTTTATAATAGTGCATTGTAAGAACCTAGCGCTTCATGGAACACACTTTGGGAGACACTGCTCTAATTTAACACTAATACCTGAAGACTGTATATGGGTTGTTTGCATCTCCTAATAGCAGCACATAATACGCATTACTCCTCTCCTTCTTCCAAGGTCCAGAGGATTTCAACAGTGATTACAGGAGAAATATGCATTTCATATCCTTTATGAATCCTTTAGCCCAGATACCTGGGTTGTAGACTTTTAGCAAATATTCAGAAGAAAGCCCTCTACTAATGTATGGAAAATGAGAGAATTTTTGTGTCATTTCCAACCTTATCTTCTTACCCAGAGTGGCACAGATTGTCTTTCAAGGCACTGGGTAATTAAAAGAGAAGTTATGTGTTGAAATCACCATCACATGATAGTAACAAGGAGAAAGTTGTTTATTTGTACTCAAAGCAGTCTGTCTTACCCTCTATTTGAAATATGTTAGAAGACAAAAGTTATTTGTGGGGAGAGCCTAAACAGCTAAGACTTTCACATCTGGAGCTTTCGGAAAACATGCTGTTCTGGAGAGCTGAGTTTTCTTTATTGCCAGAGTTTAACCTATATTCTCATGAGTTTTCAAAATTCTACCTTTTGTGTAGATCTTTTCTAAAATGCGTATCATGCCACCTTGTCATCTTAACTAGGGTACACTCCACATAACTGAGTCTTTCCTTCAAGGCTTTCACTCTGCTGTGATATAGGAAGATCTCCAGGGTCTATAGTGGTGTGTCACGCTGTTTGACCCATCACAAAATCTTCTCCAAATCTTCCCTGGCATTAGTTTTGTCTTTTATATCACTCTGGCCAGCAACTATTACTTCTCATTCTTGTTCCCACACCAGACTCTTGCAGCCCCCATTTCGCTCTTCATTCTTGCCTCCCCATTTCATAGAATTTACTTCATATTAATTTACTAATTTTCTGTAGCAGACCACCACCCTTCTTAGAATCCTTTTTATTTTTATTTTTTTTAAGTTTTGGTCACGCCACTTGGCTCGCTGGATCTTAATTCCCCGACCAGGGATTGAACCCAGGCCCACGGCAGTGAAAGTGCCGAGCCCTAACCACTGGACCGCCAGGGAATTCCCTTAGAATCCTTTTTAAAACAAAAAGAGTCTAGGGTTCTGTTGTTATAAATCATGCTGAAAATCTCTTCATGTTTATTGACTATTTGGCTTTCTTTTCCTATATCATTTGCTCATTCTTCTATTGGGTTGTCTGTCTTTTTCTTTTTGATTAGGAAGTGGTTCTATATATTCCAGATACTAATCCTTTTTGGTTATGTGCATTGCAAGTATCTTCTCCTAGCATTGTCATTTTGCTGGTGACATCTTTTGTCCTTTAGAAGCATTTCCATTTTCATGTAATTAAATGTATTTTTCTCTGCCTCTATGGTCCCACTAGAATCTAAGTTCTCTGGGATGAAGAATTGTCTATCTTATCCTCTTCTTGTTCTCAGTGCCTAGATCAGTGCCTGGCATCTAGTAGATTCTCAGTAAATATCTGTTAAATGAATGAATAAATTAATTAATGGATAAAAAAAGGAGTCTAGGATTTTATGAGATAAATTCACAGATGTTAGCTGTGTAGAGACTTTTGGGCTTATTTTATTTTTTACTTTTAAAAAATGTGTTCTTAGGTAGATGAGTTAGGCAGACAGCTGAGTTATTAAAATAAATTTAGTTAATTTATTTAACCTAGAATCCTAATTCAGTTGCCCAATGACTCCTGACATTTTAATTAATAAGGTACAACACCTTTCATTCAAAAAATCTCAAAGGATTTCGCCACTTGAAGTTTGACCACACCCTGCGGTACAAAGATAAATTCTAACAACAGCTGTAGTGTAGTTCTTCAGCTATTCAGAAGCAGATACACAGAGCAGTCAGATGAGTTTCCTGAGTTCATACAGTGAAACCTCTGGGGAGTAAGAAATATCTAATTTTTTCTCAGTCTCTCTATTCACCACATAACATTTCCTCTTCAGGTGCAAAGTAAAATTAAATAGTTAAAGTTATTTCTTTACTAAAGATAACTCCTGTTAGTGGACATGATGGTTAATTTTTTTTTTTTTTTTTTTTTTTTTGCGGTATGCGGGCCTCTCACTGTTGTGGCCTCTCCCGTTGTGCAGCACAGGCTTCGGACGCGCAGGCTCAGCGGCCATGGCTCACGGGCCCAGCCGCTCCACGGCATTTGGGATCCTCCCGGACCGGGGCACGAACCCGCGTCCCCCGCATCGGCAGGCGGACTCTCAACCACTGCACCACCAGGGAAGCCCCTTAGTTTTACTTTTTATTTATTTTTTTAACATCTTTTAAAAACTTTTTTATTTATTTTATTTTTTGCTGTGTTGGGTCTTTTTTGCTGCGTGTGGGCTTTTCTCTGGTTGCGGCGAGCAGGGGCTACTCTTCATTGTGGTGTGCAGGCTTCTCATTGCGGTGGCTTCTCTTGTTGCAGAGCATGGGCTCTTAGGCACGTGGGCTTCAGTAGTTGTGGCATGTGGGCTCAGTAGTTGTGGCTCACAGGCTCTAGAGTGCAGGCTTAGTAGTTGTGGCACATGGGCTTAGTTGCTCCTCGGAATGTGGGATCCTCTCAGACCAGGGCTCAAACCTGTGTCCCGTGCATTGGCAGGCGGATTCTTAACCACTGTGCCACCAGGGAAGCCCCATTTTTTAAACATCTTTATTGGAGTATAATTGCTTTACAATGGTGTGTTAGTTTCTGCTGTATAACAAAGTGAATCAGCTATACATAAACATATAGCCCCATATCTCCTCCCTCTTGCGTCTCCCTCCCAGATGGTTAATTTTATATGTCAACTTGACTGGGTCACGAGGTGCCCAAATATTTGGTCTAACGTTATTCTGGGTGTTTCTGGATGAGATTAACATTTGAACCAGTAGACTGAGCAAAGCAGATTGCCCTCCCTAATGTGGGTGGGCTCCGTCCAATCAGTTGAAGGCCTGGATAGAGCAAAAAGCCCAACCCTCCTCCCAGTAAGGGAGAATTCCTTCTACCTGACTGCTTTCAAACTGGAACATCAGCTTTTTCCTGCCTTCAAACTCAAACTGAAACATTGGCTCTTTCTGAGTCTTGAGCCTGCTGACCTTCAGACTAGAACTACGCAATCAGCTTTCCTGGGTCTCCAACTTGCCCACTTGCCCTGCAGATCTTGTGACTTGTCAGCCTTCATAATTGCATGAGGTGTGAGCCGATTCTTTATAATAAGTGTGTGTCTCTCTCTCTCTCTGTATACACACACACACACACACACATCTCCTATTGACTCTGTTTCTCTGGAGAACACTGACTAATGTAGTGGACATACTCTAATGTCAAATAATTAAAGGAAAAAATACTCCCAAAGACTTATCACTTCTCCAGCAGGAAAATCCCCTTTTGAAAGGCTTAGCTATGCAGAATTCATAAAGGATTGTGGATATCTATTGACTAGAGAGAAATTAAATTTCAGTGTTGAAAAAATTCCACTGCTGAGATAGTAAATTTCTGAAAGATAGGTGCTTTGCCAGTTTTGTTTTATAGTTCTAGTACACTGAACAGCATGGCAGAAATTTTTAATGTAATGACATTATTTGATGGTGATGTAAGAATGATGATACCAAATAAGCCTTTGGAAACTACTGTTGGCATGATGATGCAAACAAGGTAATATCTAGGGCAATCAGGAGTGACAGAATGTATTGATGTAAGTCTACCCTAAGTGAAGATGCTTTCTTCTTGCTGATACTACAAAGAGGTGGGCTTCTTCATTCAGCACTGACTGTGGGTCCAGCTTTTTATCTCTGCTCTGTGCTTCTACCCTACTCTCCTCTTCTGCCCTCTCCAGATCCTCTCCAGCATCAGAGCTAAACACAAACCTCTTCTACATCTCAACTCCATCTCACCCTTGACGGGTCCTGTTTTCTTCCATCCAGTAAAGGAAGGAGGGTGGAGCTGTGCCTTCATTGGCAGCCAAACACCTTGGGTGCTTGCTTCAGGCTCCACCTCCTACACCAACCACCACCCAGTGTGGATTACACAGCTCTTACCCAGAAGCTGTTTTTCCATCCTAGGAGCTGACCTCATTGTTCCTGGGTCGGGAGCCATCTACAAGGTGACACTTACCAGTTGGGGAGTCTAGAGCAGTTTTGCGTTTGTGGCACTGGAGGAGTCATCCTGTCCCACTGTCTTTTGTCGTAAAGACGGCATTGACAACCTCCTTTCGTCTTCTTCTGAGCATGAACATGGCTGAAAACGCCGAAGTGCGACTTGCATGTCACACATGGATATAGTCTGTGAATTCAGTAGTTCAGGAGCCTTGCTGTCATTTATGAAAACTGCCAGAGCTGTCCGGCTCTGCTTCCTGTTCTTACAGACCAGCAGGACATTCTGGCTCAGTTGAGCCCCTGTCACAGGCTGCCACACAAACGTTGTCTGGTGCTGTCATTTCCTGGCAGTGAGCAATATTCCCCATTGCCTCGGGATGCTCTCACAGTGTCCTTCTTGTGGCGGTTGAACCAGTTTTCAAAAAGCAACTGTATAGCTAGAGTCAATCTTTTGGAGAAGATGGGCAGAAACAAGGTCAGTGTGGTTTATTGGAAAGAACACCAAATACAGTTCTAAGAGCACAGCTACACTCTTTTGATAGTAGAGGAACTAGGCCCCCACCCCCTCACCACTTAGTGTCACAACCCTACATGTGTCTTCCTGTCCCTTCCCTACCTAACACCGTGAGGTGGGAAACGTGGCAGCAGTTATCTCTGTTTTATCATAACCACTGACCAGTCTGGCCACACAACACCGTCTACTGGACACCACCACACACTCTCAGCCATCCAGCCAGTCAGCTGTGTTTCTAGGTTTTTTTCCACTGATGTGCACTGTTTTCTTGGCCACAGCTCTAACTTTAGGCACATCAATTTCCTCATTATTTAAATGTATTCAGTAATGATAACCCAAGTTGAATCTGCATCCTTAGGAGAGAAAGCGTTCTGTTAGTGCAAGTTATGTCTCTTCAGATGTGTATTGGGAATAATTAGACTTACTACCTTAGTAATTCATCAAATATCCAGCTAATATTGATTTAATGTCTACTTTGTGTGTGTCATAGTGCTAAGTGCTTATTGTGAAGATTTAACAACATTATATACTGCTCAGGAGATTTTTGTCTTTGAAAAGTTAATAATAGCTATTTCATATATTATATGACAAACGCCTTTTCAATACTTGGGATTTTTTTTAACAATAGGAATTTAAATGCAACAAAGGGATAAAGAGTGAACAATTTCATTCAGACTTCAGGTTTTGGAAGGACTAGATATAACGTTAGTTAGTAATAAACAATGTGGACTTCCCTTATTAGAAAGATACATACTTAGTGAGACATTTACTGACTCCAGGGTCACCATGTCACCCTCTTTGCAAAACACTGGTCTCTAGCACCGCACCTTTGTTATTTTGTGTAATTTTTCTTTATTTCCTGGCACCCCCATGGAGGCACTTTCTCATTTTTCCTCCTGTGTAAGTGAAATAAAGGTAACAGAGTCTATAACTTCAGAGGCCTTGAAATTTTATTGTTGTTCATACCGCCACAGTTAAAATGATTTCTGAATTTTTTGTTGCTTTCCCTTCAGCAGAGTTTCATTTGCCAAGTACCTGAGCGTCAGAGAATTCGATTCTGCGGGCGGATATATTTGTGTTTAACAGGCGCAGATATCTCCTAAGAACCCTCCTATCTTCACACTCGTCGCCTTTATATTTTTCAGGATTTTAGAAACACCATAATCTCAGCATATTAAATATGAAGGGACTCCTTCGGATTCCCAGAGCCTTAAAGTTAGGCTATGCAAATGTGTGCGAGTGTGTTTCCATGGTGCGGAATGAAAGTTACGGCAGGGTTTTTCGAAGCAGCATTGCTATAAGCGTCACTCCTGCCACTGCCTTTCACAAGGGCCCACTTGCTGTGAAATATTTTGAAAACAGAGCTGAAGTGAAGCTAACGCAGAGCGCAAACAGGCGGAAGTACGAATAAACTGAGCGTGGCAGGCAGAAACCGAGAGGTTGGCAGTTTCCGCAAAGGAAGAGAATGCTTGGTAAACCGGGAGGAAAAAACCGCCCAGGGGTGTTGTTTAGAAACCTCCTGACCTCCGTTTCCCTTGCCCCTAGGGTTGGGGGAGCTCCCCAGAGCCGAGGAAACAGCCCCCCAAAACCGCTTCCGGGACTGAAGCTTCCCTCCTCACGCCCCCAGCGAGCAGCGCCTTCTCAGGCCACGATTCCCTGCGACCCAAAAATAACTACACAGACGTGAGGAAAAGGGCCAAAGCCTGCGGCACAGGGAGGTGCTTAGTTACCAACTTATCGCTTACAGCCAGAACGCTCGAAACCTAACCCAGTGCTAGCCTTTTATAGAGAGTCCCTGGAGCCCCGCCCTAGCAACTTCTCCTAGCAATGCCTCGCCCGGGTGCTCCGCGGTCTTATCTGCCTCTGCCAGGCTCTTCCTGTTCCCCTCCCCCAGGCAGCAGGCGCCACCGTCCCAAGTCACGTGACTATCCCCAGGGGAGGAACGGGACGAGCAGAAGATGTGAGGGGCGGGGCGCTGGAGGGCGAGCTCAACGTCATCAAGATACGCCGAGCTGGTTGTGGCGCTTAGCGCTTCTGGGAGTCTTGAGATTCGGCGACTGGGTGAAATGGCGGAGCCTGTGGCCGTGGTGTGGCTTCGGGGCCCCAGCTTCGGGTGCAAGGCGGTGTGGTGTACCTCGGCCACGCGCTCAGTACGCGATTTTATCCACCGACACTGCCAAGATCAGGTGAGGTTTGTGGTTCCTGGAAGGAATGGGAAAGCAGGACAGGGGCAGGATTAGGTGCGGTGAGGGTCTGTCGGGGTCACGTCTATTCTTTGGGGTTCTCAGTTTTTGAGGCTGAGGGTTAGGGTTTTAAGGTGCTTCAAACTGATGCTGAGGCCTGCCTTTGCTTTTGTTTTGTGGTGGTTTTGTCTCACAGAAGGGAGAAAAACCCCTCCGCTCACGGGCGTTTAGTCCGGCCCTCAGTCTGGACTAACAGAATACACTTTGGTATTCTCTTCATCCGTAAATGAGGCAGTTGAACCAGATGATTTTTAAGGCTCATTTCCTTACTTTCGCTCTGTGCTTATGTGACGTGGATTTTTTGTCCACTGATAACACAGCCCTCTTAGCTCCAACCTAGAGAAGTATGTCATATCCAAAGCCAGGCCAAAGGATGGTTGGGAAGGAAATGGATTTATCTGGTCACTGGTCGGGGCCAAGCACTTACATAGGTCATGTCGAGGGCATGATTCTTAGGGCCTGTCATGTAGATGTTTTCACTAATCATTGTGATGCTCTGATTTGCCCAGGCATATTTTTGAAAATCTGTCATTGACTTCTAAAGTTACATGTGTGGTTTACTTAATTATCAAGTAAGCAAGCTTTTACCAACTATAAAATATTAAACCTATTCAGTTATTTAAAGAATATGCTGGTCTCAATGAATCTAATTTTAATTTTGACATTTGATCTCCTATTAACACGTTAACACTGCAGTCTAAACCAAATCTTTACTTGGATTGGTTCCATGAAGAAGCAATGTCTGTTTGCAAATAATGTGGTTTTTCAGTTTCCCCATATTTATTCCTAGACTTCAGTCCAGTTTAAAAACTGTCAGAAATGTTTTTACCATCTGAATGGGGAAATATTTTCCAAAATAGTTGGATTTTAGTATCTCTGAAAATAACTTTTATCTGATGACCAGTTTTCAAACTTACTGACAGTTGATCCAAAGTGAGACCAGAAAAAAATAAGATCTTAATTATGAGGAGTCTTGGAAAAAATAATTTAAAATAAGCAAGAAATAGAAACGAATGGATTCATTCATATACTTAAGACACATGGCCATAACAAGTATGAACAAAACTTACAAAAGGGCATTTGATGAGATACTGGAACGAATAAAAATAGCTCAAGTTCATGCTTATGCCTTTTAAAACAGAACTATTCTGACACATGATAAAGTTAGTGTTAGCTCTCCCTGAGAAAGTAAAAATCAGCCTGGCTCTTCATCAGACTGGGATAATACACAAATAAAGCTAGCTGCAAAGTTGATAGGAAACAGTGTTTCTCCCAAGGACATGGTACAGTGATGAAATGTCATAATGACTTCCTTGAAAGTCTGCTTCTTTTTTAGTCTTTGTGAAACCTTACCTCAAAAATCATAGACTATAAGAATAAACTGCTGTTGGAAGTTATATCCGTAAGAAGCATCCCACTCTTACCTTGAGAATCTAAGTCACTTTGACGTAGAGAAGCACTCCTGATTTCCCAGGTGCAGAGCTTCAGATTAGGGGTTTCTGGACACAACATTCCACATTTATCTTAACTTTGTAGTTTCCGAGGAAAGAGGAGCCTGGATCTCCTTCACAGTCTAGACCTGATGTTGACCCTTATACACACAGCCCTGCTTTATTGTGAGCCTCTCAAAACATTGTTTCATTTAAATTTTACCTAAATTCCATCCACCCCAAATCCTATAATAACTATATCTTTTTATTTGTTGGTGAGACACCTCATGATTCCTCTTGTGTGCAGTCCCTCTCTTGTTGTAGTGAGTCAAGAAATTTGAGTTGTTGAACTATATGTTGTCTCTGGTGGCCTTCGGCTGATTGGCCTAAGACACACGTGATACTTTCTGCTTGAAATGCTCTGAAATGGTTAAAAACAGTTAAATTGATTGTAAATTTTCTTTGTTATTTTTTTCTACTAGTGATTATTAACTGACAAGAATCTTAGCAAGTAGAAAATGCCATTTTGTTAATCAGTTGTCTCGTTAAATAAGCAATTCTGTTTGGAAATGAAGTATGATGCATGATGTATAATCTTTCAGCCTTCATGTTAAAGTCTTTTAAAGTTATTTAGGATTTTAGAAATACCATACCCATTGGATATATAAGATATTAAAAGAAACTAAAGTAGCTTTTAATTTATAAACATTAAACATATAGGAGGTATATTATATGTCTCATTTAATTTTTACAACTCTTTAAAGTGGACAGTATTTTATAGGCAAGAATAGTCCTTCATGTTAATCACATCATTGCATATAGCCTGAGCTCCCTTGCTCCTCTCTCCTGGTATCATATTTGCCTGGGAAAACTCCAGTCAGTTTAAATCCAACTCTCCACCTGTTTTACCTGGCATCTGGGCAGTGACTGTGGTAGGGGAACTAATCACGCAAACAAGTCTCACTACAAATTCATAAACACCAAACTTAGTGGTGCTTGGCATTTCTACTGTATTTCTCTAACCCAGAGCATGCTTCCACTGGGTTGCAGGACTGCTGAGAATATTGATCTAAGTAGTCCTTGGGCAGCTGGACAGAACCCAGGATCTCAACACATCTTTAATAGCTTTGCTCATTTTCCCTAGAGTGTCATCCAAATATTATTTGTGTATACCATGGTGTGAAAAGGGTTCAGAGGCACTGCTCAGTTCATCACTCTTTCACTCTCCTAGATTACTTTTTCACATCTCTCTTTAAATCTCCAAGACTTCTTCCATCCCAAGGACCATACTTTGTACTCAAGCAGTAAGGAGAGAATTTCTGCATCGTCACACCAGTGCCTCTAGTAGGTACCTGCTGTATATTCAGCCTTCTTGTCTGTTACTGTGGATGCACTGTCATTATTTTACAAATAATTTGCAATTATCTTCTACTTTGTACAGTAACCCCTCCCCCTCACCTACTGAAAGACTTATTTG
Organism: Lagenorhynchus albirostris; assembly: GCF_949774975.1. NCBI lineage: Eukaryota > Metazoa > Chordata > Mammalia > Artiodactyla > Delphinidae > Lagenorhynchus > Lagenorhynchus albirostris. The sequence continues at coordinate 22,777,145 of NC_083096.1, read as the reverse complement.
GGCATTAGTTCTTTCTCCCCTGTATTTTCCAGTGTTTTCCCTTTTTACAGCATCATTCCTACCAGTGCGCAAACGTGAGCCCACATCCATTCTAGCTATCACCTTATTTTCTCTGATTTTCTTTATAAAAAAATGTTCTTGAACATAAAACTTTTCTCCTTTAGAACCCACTCTAGTTAGCCTTTTTTGTTCCCATCACTCCAACAGAACAGCTCTTTGTCATACTGGTCAGTATCTTCTATGTTGCCATGTCCAGTGATCAGTTTGCAGTTTTCATCTTGCTTTGTCTGTCAGTGCCAGTTTGCACAATTGACCATTCCCCGCCAGAGTACACTTTTCTCACTTGTCCAGATATCACTCTCAGTTCTCGTCCACCTCACTGGCCTCTCCTTTCCAGTCTTTTACAGTTTCCTCCTCATCACCCTGAACTCTAATCTTGGAGGGACCCCTCCCTCATCCCAGTGATTTCATCCATACTCATGGCTTTAACTACCATCAGTATGCCAACAACTTTCAAATGTAAATCCCCAGTGCAGACCTCTTCCCCACACTCCAGACTTGTATAGCCACCAGTCTACTTGGCATCTGCATCTGGCTGTGCAATAAACATCTCAAAGTAAAATATCTGAGATGAGACTAATTTTCTCCCTCAAACTTCCTTTTCCCTCTTAATGAATGACAACTCCATTTTCCCATTTATCAAACCGGATTTTTGCAATCATCTCTAATTCCTCTATTGATCTCACTCCCTTCACCCAGAGCATTAGCAAATCCTGTTGCCTTTACCTTCAGAGTATCCTCAGAATCTCACATTTCTCATCATCTCTGCCACTACTGCCCTGGTACAAATAGCCTTCATTTCTTACCTGGATTATCACAATAGCTTCTCAATGATCTCTCTGCTTCTATAGTCTTACTTTCAGTTTAACAGCTAGAGTGATACTTTAAGGGCATGACTCAGATCTCACTTTGTTCAAAACTCTACAGTAGTTTTATTCAGAGTAACATCCAGAGTCCTTACAATGGTTTTGAAGGCCTTATCACTCCCCTTTTGTGTACTTCATTCTAGCCTCATTGGCTGTGTTGTCATTCCTTGAATAAGTCCATTCCTGTTGCGTTTGCTCTTGTCTCTGTCTGGAATACTGTTCCCCCAGGTAGTCACATGGCTCATTCTCTCACTTTCTTTAATTCTCCGCTCAAATGTCACTTGATCAGAGAGGCTTTCCTTGACTATATATATTAAATAGATTACCACCACACCCATCCACATATCTTATCCCCTTTACCCTGCATATCACCACTTGACATGATATATAATTTGTTCATTATTTGTCTTCCCCCACTAGAATGTTAGCTTCATGAGACAGGATCTGTATTCACTGTAGTATTCATGGTAGTATTCCAACACTTGAAAAGTACCTGGCAAATAGTAGGTACTTAATATTTGCTGAATGAATGAATGGGTCCCATTGAAATAGCTGTGGTTCAGAATGAATGTTCATAGTTTCCACTCCAGGAAGATGATGGCAATGCATTTTTCCTTTCTATTCCTATTTAGATCTCTCTTTTCTTCATGTTGCAGAGTTAATTGTCAGCCTCCTAAGTTCCATATAACTTTGGAGAATACTCCTCTCTTGTCTCATTTTATGGCATTAGAAACTTGTTTAGAAAGACTTACAGTTTTTATATTTTCTTTTCATCATTTAATCTGAGAATTTTTTTTGAAATACATAGAGTGGGTTTGGGGGAGTGTACTTGGGCTTCTGCAGTGATTGGCTGGAACTCAGGGGGATGCTGGCAGAAGAGATGAGGCACCAACTGCCAGCTGGTCCTAAAGCTGTTAAAGCTTATATAGGTAGTATATTAAAAATCAGGGCTTCCCTGGTGGCGCGGTGGTTGAGAGTCCGCCTGCCGATGCAGGGGACGTGGGTTCGTGCCCCGGTCTGGGAAGATCCCACATGCCGCGGAGTGGCTGGGCCCGTGAGCCATGGCCGCTGAGCCTGCGTGTCCAGAGCCTGTGCTCCGCAATGGGAGAGGCCACAACAGTGAGATGCCCGCGTACCACAAAAAAAAAAAACATACTTTTGTCTCCTCCTCTCCTCTCTTCTTATCCCTATCTACACTTTTCAAGACGTCACTTTTAAACTTGGGGCCACTCAGTGTTCAACTTGATACTACCTGTTTTAAAAAGTCAGAGGAAGTGGGACCTTCAGAGTTGCTAGATCTGAGCACTGAATATTCTACCTTGACCCCTATTTCCTATTGGAGAAGGAGAAAGAGCAGGTTTTTTGTTTCTGTTTTTTTTTTTTTTAAACATTTATTTATTTGTTTGGCTGTGCCTGTCTTAGTTGCGGCACGTGGGATCTTCATTGCTGCATGCGGGCTCTTGCAGCATTCGGGATCTTTTTTTAAGTTGCATCATGCAGTATCTTTAGTTGTGGCATGCGAACTCTTAGTTGTGGCGTGTGGGATCTAGTTCCCTAACCAGAGATCGAACTTGGGCCCCCTGCACTGGGAATGTGGAGTCTTAGCCCCTGGGACTTCTCAGGGAAGTTTTAATTTTCACCCAAAAGGCAGAAAGTTCTTCTATATATCATGATTAAGTATTAGGAAGAAATTGTACCTAGAATACATCATACAAAATGAGTTTTTTCTTTTAGTAGTTTCCATTTTTGCAATTCAACAAATATTAATTGAACACATACTGTCTCCTTATAACTGGAGTAATAAAAAGATAAGCTAGGTCCCTTTCTGCAAGAAACTTGTATTGTCTCATAAACAGCATTGAAAGAACCCCCAAACTTGTCTCTAGGATATTCCAGTGGAATGCTACTTTGTGAAATGCAATGGATTACTCGTTAACACCAGTGACACAGTGCAGCATGGAGCTGTTTATAGTTTGGAACCCAGACTTCGTGGTGGAAAAGGAGGTAGGACATGAATGTTGATGGCTTAGTTGTAACACATCTGCGTTCTGTAGCCATATGTATTAAATTAACAAACTCCTTGGTGTCTGTAATGTACCAGCCTCGATTTGCCTTGTGAAATCCTTTGTTTGCTTATCTAATTTTGCATATTTTCTCTTTTATTCTTTTTGAGGTAGATACCGTATGATAAAATTCCCACCTTCTCCAGCTGGATCACTCTTAGGCACCCTAGGCTCTCAAACTCTAGGGAGGATTAGATGAAGAGGGGTGATTGTTATTCTGTCCAGTTTGCAGACGAGTGTCAAAACAATCAAATCTCCTTGTGCTTTTCTCAAGATTTTTGCCTAGTTATTGTAGTTCCAAGGGAGGTCTAAAGTCACTTTATGAAATACAACCATTTACAGATTGAGGTAGATTAAGGTCCTGGTTGTAGTAACTCATCGTAGAAGAGAAAAAAGAAACTAAAAGAGCAAAAACTGAATATGAACAGTTCTTGGTATTTCTCCTGATGCACTAACATGTAATCCTTAGGCTTTCTCAAAATCTGTGGTGATTCGGTTTGGTTTTCAAAGAGCTAACATTTCAGATTATAATCATCCTGCTGTTCGAAATTGTGTCAATAAGAATGAAGCTTGTCATTATCAGCCAGTGACAGCTTAAAATTGCCTCCTTGCAAAATCTCACCATATAATTTTTAAAATTCTTAATCTTGGAATCTTGGGATTTCTGGCACTAGGTAAAGCCCTCTAAAATAGCCCAGTGGTGTGGGTATTGATACAATATTGCAGGAGTATAAGAGGAAGTGTAAAAAGCATGAGATTGAACCAAGTTTATCAGTACTCTTACCTTTGCCACCTGGGTTAGAATCTTGATGTACATTTCCTTTAAAACTGAAAAGAAAGTAGAGATCACCTGTAGTCTTGTGATATAATACTATTTTCACAAATTTGGCTTTTGTCCATCCTTGAACACTTTTTTAACCTGCTTTCTCCAAACATATTTGCTCAGGTTTTGGCTCTATGCTCCGAGCACTTGGTGCTCAGATTGAGAAGACAACCAATCGAGAAGCTTGCCGGGATCTCAGTGGAAGGAGACTGCGAGATGTCAATCACGAAAAAGCGTAAGATGCCCACCTGTTTTTATTTTTTTTTAAGAAACATACTTTTCTAGCATTAGTGATTGTACGCATGCCATGCATATCAGAAATGTAAACTTGAAATACTTATGCTCTAATTTGTTGTTATCAGATTTAACTTTTTCTGTAATTTAATAATTATCTTTGGGTTTTAGTCAAGTCCATAACAGTATGCTAAGTAGTAAGCATGGCACACCTTTCTGAGGGAATATCACAGTATGAACAAGAGTGCATTAATTTGTCTGGGTGGGGTGTTTTATGTATAAAAACACATGTGTATAATATGGCCATTCAGTTACATCTCTTCTCTCCCATCCCCAGAATGGCTGAATGGGTAAAACAACAAGCCGAGCGAGAAGCTGAAAAGGAGCAAAAGCGCCTGGAACGACTGCAGCGGAAGCTTGCAGAACCCAGGCACTGCTTCACCAGCCCCGACTACCAGCAGCAGTGCCATGAGATGGCCGAGCGTCTGGAGGATTCCGTCCTCCGAGGTGAGAATGAGGATTCCTTAGTGCCATCAGCAGGCATCCCTGAAGCCAGCTATTCCACACAGAGGGCAGTTCTTAAGCCTTTTTGGGTTACAGACTTCTGAGAAACTGATGAAGCTGTGGAATTTCTCCCCTCAGTAATGAATACAGTATATCTTATACAACCCAGGGAAAAAACCCATACACTCTCACAACATTTGACATACTTGACCCCTGAACTCTGTGGGCTCATGGGCCCCAGGTAAGAATACTTTTTGTGCTTCATGGGAATAAGCTAAGTCTTCAGGAGGTGCCTAGACCCCAACATTTTGCTTCCAGTTTTAGGTCCCTTTTTTAAAACACGGTTTTTAATGAGAATGATTTTCATTAACTTTTATGTTTTTAGCATCCAAAGCATTATGCTAGGGCTATTGTGCATTCAATTGAATAAGGAGTCTTTTCCATCAAAAGGGTTATGGCATGACAGGGGAAAGACAGTTGTATGCAAATAACAAGGACTAGGGGATGAATCGTTAGGTTTGAGGAGAGATAGGTATGAATCTGTCAGCCTCAAAATTACAAATTGGACATGGTGCTTTAAAAATCCGGTTCAAGAGCCAGAATGCTTATCTTAAATCTGTATAAATTTGAGATTAGTCTCCTTTTAACTGAATTAAATTTTGGTATGTTAAGAAATTTAAATCTAGAGCTTTAGATTGCAGCTGTTTTTGCAATTCAGATTATTTATAAATTCTTTAATTGAACTTAGTCCTGATAGTAGAAACTGAGTTGTTAAAATGTCTGGTTAGGTATGCAGGCTGCCTCCAGCAAGACGGTATCGGCAGAAGTCGTCGGTGAGAGTCGGAAACGGCCTAACAAATCAAAAACAGACAGAGCAGCCAGTGCAGAGAAAAGGAAATGCTTTTGGTAAGTGTGTTCATTTTCATTTCAAATAGATCTTTGAGAACTGAAGAAAAAAAAATTTTTTTTTCCTTCTGTTTATCCCTCTGGAATATCTTGTTCTGAAACTTACCTACTATATTTTTTTCTTATCTACCTGGAATAAACATACTTTTAAGTAAAGTCTGACGGAAGCTCAGAAATTTTCCAGAGTGCTTCAGTTCAGGTTTCAGTGATTCTCACATTGTATACATTAGTAATGGTTTCTGCCATAAGTGCCATTCATAGAATCTAAAGGATAATTCTTTTCCTTACAGTGGAAAATCACATAAAAATAGCTTTATACTTGAATTACTGTTAGGTGTTGAAAGAGTTAACTTTCAGAAATTCCAGGTGGAAGCCATGGCTTTACTTTCCAGGTGGTTCTGTTTTCTCTGTGGTTTTTCATCGTCATCACTGAGGTCTTTGGTCACTTTGCCAGACCTCTCTTCACCACTTTTGTACCTGCAGGTGAAAAGCACAACAGTACTTTTTCTTATCCATTCTTCTTACAGTTCTCCCACCCTTCCCAGTTGGTCCTCTGGTTACCAGCTCAGTTCCCTTGGGCCGAGTTCTAGAATATGATAAGTGCAAATGGATCTTGGTTTCCTTGTTGGCCTCCCCTTTGGGGATAGAAAGATAATTATTAACTAAACACCATGTAACTCTGTGAGTCCAGCATAGAATTTTTTGTGTTCTTTCTGAAATGTGAATTAAATGTTCCTGAGAGAAAAGATAGTAGTATTTCCTGTGGGTTTCTTTTTTTTAAGCCAGGTTTATTGTGGTATAATCTATATATGGTAAAATTCACCCTTTTTTTTTTTTTTTTTTTTTTTTTTGTGGTACGCGGGCCTCTCACTGTTGTGGCCTCTCCCGTTGCGGAGCACAGGCTCCGGACGCGCAGGCTCAGCGGCCATGGCTCACGGGCCCAGCCGCTCCGCGGCATGTGGGATCTTCCTGGACCGGGGCACGAACCCGTGTCCCCTGCGTCAGCAGGCAGACTCTCAACCACTGCGCCACCAGGGAAGCCCAAAATTCACCCTTTTTGAACAGTTCTACAAGTTTTGAAAATTTTGTAATATACAGTCATGTAACCATCACCAAAATCAAGCTATGGAATATTTTTATCACCCTAAGAAGTTCCCACGTGTCCCTTTGCAGTTAATTTTCTTCCCCCACCTCCATTCCTGGCAACCGCTGATCACTGGTGTGATGTTTGTTCATATGGTTTTGTCTTTTCCAGAATGTTATTATGTCTGCTGCTTTCACTTACAATAATGCTTTCGAGATCCACAGATGGTATTATATTGTATCAGTAGTTCGTTCCTTTCTATTGCCAAGTATTGTTGCCTGGTATGTCTGTACCACAATTTGTTTATCAACCATTCTCTAGCTGTTAGAGGTTTGAGTAGTTTCCAGTCTTGGGCAATTATGAATAAAACAGGATTTTCTTTCTTTTATTTTGGCTGTGCCATGTGGCATGCGGGATCTTAGTTCCTTGACCAAGGATTGAACCTGTGCCCCCTGCAGTGGAAACTCGGAGTCCTAACCACTGGACTGCCAGGGAATTCCCAGGATTTTCTTTTAATTGTTTATTATTTTATCTAATTTCCAACAGTTAAAATTCATACAGTATTGGGGAAAAAAGTTTTAAGCAAAACCAGTTTGTTTTAAGAGAGTCACAGCTTTTAAAAAGAGATCCTGTTGGATCTTTGGCATGTTGCTTCCAGTCTCACTGAAGTTTTTTTTCCTTTTATACCTCTGGAGTATCTTGTTCTGAAACTCACCTACTCTCCATCTCAAGCTAGCCGATACCTTTATTCAGAGTCTGTTTCCTGGACAAACTGCAAATCTTTTTTTTTTTTTTTTTAAGTAGAAGCTGTAAATGGTGTTAAACCTTTTTGTTGCTTCTAATAGGTTGGGCATGGAAGGACTAGAGTCTGCAGAAGGGTCTGGCTCTGAGAGCTCCGATGATGACAGTGCAGAAGCACCTAGTACTTCAGGAATGAGCTTTCACGTTCCCCAAAATGGCAGTGATGTTGTTGAGATGGCAGCCGAATTTCCTAGTAGCTCTCAGCAGGCGAGAGTATTGAGTGCAGACTCTAGATCACGAGAAAAACTACAGACCCCTGTGACGGACTCTGGGAATGGTATTTCAGAAGACTTGTATGCTGAGCTGGGAGAGGCATCTACCCAGGAGTACATGGAAAGGAAGATGGCTTTAGAAACAGAGAAAACCCAGGAGAAAAATGAGGCAGAGAGTAAAGAACCCTTAGAAAAGGAAGCAGCTGGAGTTGGACTGAATAAGGAGCAGGAGACCAAAGAAATGACTGATGGGGAAAGAGGTGCCAAGGGAGCCCCTGGAGGAGACAGGGAAAACATACCTGTTGCCAAGCTGGAGGAAAGCCAGTCAGGAAACACAGTAAGTAAATTTGGGGGGGGTGATGTCTGAAGCCAAATCAGTTTAATCTCTGTAGTAAGTCGTTAAAATGAAAAGATGTGCTTTTTCCCATCAGCTGCTTAGTGGAAAAGCTTGTTTAATAATCAGAAGTACAGATGATGGTGAAGCTTGCCATGTCCCCCCCAAAAATCCTTAGTTTTTTGTTTGTTTTGTGGTACGTGGGCCTCTCACCGTTGTGGCCTCTCCCGTTGCGGAGCACAGGCTCCGGACGCGCAGGCTCAGCAGCCATGGCTCACGGGCCCAGCCACTCCACGGCATGTGGGATCTTCCCGGACCGGGGCACGGACCCGTGTCCCCTGCATCGGCAGGTGGACTCTCAACCACTGCACCACCAGGGAAGCCCAGTTTTTGTTTTTTTTATAGCTCTGGAACTGGTATTATTTTGCCACTAGGTGGTGTCCTTGGTTCCATATTTCATCAATTCTAAGATGCACGTTTTTCACGTTTTAATACCTCTGAATTTGAATATATATCACGTTATAGTTTAATTGGTATTGTTATTCTTTCTTAGTAACACATGAACTAATAAGGCATATTATGATAGATGGCATTTTTAGCTTTGATAAAATGTGCTTATTTTCCTATCACTAAGTTTCTAGTTACTTAGTTTTTCTTTCTCATGTGAGTTACTGTTTGAACACAGTTGTCAGTTGGATGTGAAGATCTTTCCTGTAGAAGACGAGCAGCTCCTTTTTAATTTATCATTAAATCTTAAGCCCCACACTCAACCTTTTTAAAATTTATTTTCAATTTGCATGCTTTTCCTTAAATAGTTATTTGCCGCCTTTAGTGGACTTACTTCCAGCAAAAATCTTTAACGTTTACTCTTCAGTCTAATGATTTGCTTTTTAGGATAGATGAAACCTGAACTACTTGGCTTCTTTGGTAAACACAGAGCGTATCATTATTTATTTAACCAGCACCTTCCCTACTGGTGCTGGTTAAATAAGCAAAAATGCACATATTGCCCTTTCTAGGGAAGATAGTGAAATTTTTTATGCTAAGGGCTTTAAATTGACCCTTATACCATCTCTGGAGTTACAAGCATGTAGCTTTTATGTTACTCATATATGCTAGGAGTTTATCCTAACCAAAGTCTTGGAAAAATGAAGAAAGGAAAATAGAATAAAACCTGATTTGACTTTCAATCTTTGAGCTTTTAACTGTGGAAATTTTGTTCTTGATGTAGTTGTAGCTGTTGTATTCATAATAATCATGTACAACCATGTGTGATTCTCCAGAGACACATAAGTGGTGGTTTAGGATTTGGCCATATATAAAGAAGCCAAGATTCACTCCAGAAATCTTAACAAAATGGACTTTTTTAAAAAAAAAAATAAAGATCACCTAGAAAGATAGTTTGTCCCTAGAGCTCTTCAATATTTTTAAAAAACAACTTACTGTGAGAGAAAATTACTGACCTTTGAATATGTTTTTTTAAAAAAAACCCTAGGGCTTCCCTGGTGGCGCAGTGGTTGAGAGTCCACCTGCCGATGCAGGGGACACGGGTTCGTGCCCCGGTACGGGAAGATACCGCGTGCCGCGGAGCGGCTGGGCCCGTGAGCCATGGCCGCTGGGCCTGCGCATCCGGAGCCTGTGCTCCGCAACGGGAGAGGCTACAACAGTGAGAGGCCCGCGTACCGCAAAAAAAAAAAAAAAAACCTAGGTGGTGAACGTTTTCATTCTTTGAAGAGCACCCGTCATTAGAAGTATTTAATTAAAAAAAAAAAGTATTTAATTTTGTCTTAAAGTCTATAAAGGTACTTGGTGGATAGAACAGTTGCAAGTCTTTTTTTTTTTTTTTTTTTTTTGTGGTAAACGGGCCTCTCACTGTTGTGGCCTCTCCCGTTGCGGAGCAACAGGCTCCGGACGTGCAGGCTCAGCGGCCATGGGTCGCGGGCACAGCCGCTCCGCGGCATGTGGGATCTTCCCGGATCGGGGCACGAACCCGTGTCCCCTGCATCGGCAGGCGGACTCTCAACCACTGCGCCACCAGGGAAGCCCAGTTGCAAGTCTTTTGAACAGCATTTAAATTTGTCAAGTTATATAAGTGAGAACTTTGATAATCACAGCTATTTGATTAAAATAGAAAGCTTAGGATTATGGGGTTAGTAGATTCACAGGCATAGGAATCTCATTAAAATGAGGCTTTATAGGGTGCTGCTCTTTTCTCTGGTCATAGTATGGGGGTAGGTGAGGTACATTTTGCTGTTTGAATTTTTACTGGAAAAATCAAAAAAGAAAAGTAATATTAAGAATCTGTTCAAGAATTCTATAACTTGTTACTCTTCTGAATATTTGTTTCTAAGTATATAGATAAAAAATTAATATTTATTAATTATATGTATTGACAATGTGTAGAGAATAGCTTGATTATTAAAATTCAGTAGTAAGATATGGCATATTAAATGAAGATTTCTTGTAAAACAGAAGGTCGATGACAATTGAAGGAAGTTTTATTCAGAGGAATGGACCTATTTAAAATTTTTCTTTCTTTTTTTTCTTCTCAGGATATTGGTCAGGAAACTGTAGATTTACTGGCGTTCAGCTCTGTTGCGGAAGTGGAGTTGCTGGGTTTGGAGAAGCTCAAGTGTGAACTCACGGCCCGGGGACTGAAGTGTGGGGGCACTCTCCAGGAGCGGGCGGCGAGGCTCTTCTCTGTCAGAGGACTGGCAAAGGAGCGGATAGATCCAGCTTTATTTGCCAAGCCTTCGAAAGGGAAGAAGAAGTGAATTTCATCGGAGCTGATTTCCTGTTTCTTTATAGGCTAGCGCTTACAACCTGTATAATGTTGACTCTTGGACATTATTCTTGTTGCTATTAAAGGTGACTTTTTAATAACCAAATGCTAACTATCCTCTTTTTCTTTATTAGATTTATAGAATTAATTTGTGAAACCCTCTGGGCCTGAAGTTTTTTTTGTGGGAAGGTTTCTTATAACTTATTTCTTTAATAAATATAGGGCTATTCAGAGTTTGGGTTTCATCTTCTGTTGTTTAGGTAAATTATAATTTCAAAGAATTTATCCATTTGACCCCAGTTGTCAGATTTGTGGACATAAAGTTATTCATAATAGTCTTTTCTATCCTTTTAACACCTTGTAGGAGCTGTAGTGGTAACTTCTTTTTCATTCTGATACTGATAATTTCTGTTTTCTCCTTGATCAGTCTAGCTAGGAGTTTATTGTTTTGTTCTGTTTTCAGAGCCAACTTGTGCCTTCGTTGATTTTAATTGTTTTTAATTTCATTGATTTTTGCTCTTTATCATTTCCTTTCTTCTACTTAGTTTGGGTTTACTTTGCTCTTTTTTCTTTATCTTCTTAAGGTAAGTCCTAAGTCATTGATTTTAGACTTTATTTTCTAGTATAAATATTTAAAGCTGTAAGTTTTTCTTTAAGCACTGTTTTAGCTGCATCTCAAAAATTTTAATATGTTGTATTTTCATTTTCACTCAGTTCCAAGTATTTTCTAGCTTCCTTGGGAATTCTTTTTTTTTTTTTTGCGGTACATGGGCCTCTCACTATTGTGGCCGCTCCCGTTGCGGAGCACAGGCTCCAGTTCTCTGTATCTATCAGCTTGAGGGGTTTTTTTAATTAAAAAAAAATTTTTTTTAATTCCACGTTTAAGAGAGGTCATACAGTATTTGTCTTTATCTGACTTATTTCACTGAGCATAGTGCCCTCAAGTTCCATTCATGTTGTTGCAAATGGCAAGATTTACTTCTTTGTTACAGCTGAATAATATTCCATTGTATATATTTACCACATCTTCATTCATCTGTCATCCATCGATGGACACTTAGGTTGTTTTCATATCTTAGCTATTATAAATAATGCTGCAGTGAATATGGGGGTGCGTATAGCCTTTCAAGTTAATGTTTTCATTTTCCTCAGATAAATACCTAGAAGTGGAATTGCTATATTGTATAGTAGTTCTAGTTTTATTTATTTATTTTTGCGGTATGTGGGCCTCTCACTGTTGTGGCCTCTCCCGTTGCGGAGCACAGGCTCCGGATGCGCAGGCTCACTGACCATGGCTCACGGGCCCAGCCGCTCCGCGGCATGTGGGATCTTCCCGGATCGGGGCACTAACCCGCGTCCCCTGCATCGGCAGGCGGACTCTCAACCACTGCACCACCAGGGAAGCCCAAGCCGCAGGAGGGTTCCCTTCTCTCCACGTCCCTGCCAACACTTGTTACTTCTAGTCTTTTTGAAAACAGCCATTCTAATAGGTATGAGGTGATATCTCACTCTGGTTTTGATTTGTATTTCCCTGATCATTAATGATGTAGAGCAGCTTTTCATGTACCTGTTTGCCATCTGTATGTCTTCTTTGGAAAAAAGTATTCAGATCTTCTGCCCATTTTTATTATCAGATTGTTTTTTTGCTGTTGAGTTATATGAGTTCTTTATATATTTTGGATATTATCGCCTTATCAGATACATGATTAGCAAATATTTTCTCCCATTTAGTAGACTGACTGCCTTTTCATTTTGTTGATGGTTTCCTTTGCTATGCAGAAGCTTTTTAGTTTGATATATTTCCATTTGTTTATTTTTGCTTTTGTTGCTTATACTTTTGGTGTCAGACTGAAAAAAAATCATTGCCAAGACCTATGTCAAGGAGCTTACCGCTATGTTTTCTTCCAGGAGTTTTATGGTTTCAGGTCTTAAGTTCAAGTCTTTAATCCATTTGAGTTAATTTTTATGGATGGTGTAACATAGAACAAATGTTTGTTTTTTCTCCTAAATATTTTATTGTTACTGGTTTCTGCTTTTAATTCCACTGTGGTCAGAAAATAGCCTGTTTATGATTTCAGTCCTTTTAATTTTGTGTGTGTGTGTGTGTGTGTGTGTGTGTGTTTGTGGTATACGGGCCCCTCACTGTTGTGGCCTCTCCCGCTGCAGAGCACAGGCTCCAGACGCGCAGGCTCAGCGGCCATGGCTCACGGGCCCAGCCGCTCCGCGGCATGTGGGATCTTCCCGGACCAGGGCACGAACCCGTGTCTCCTGCATCGGCAGGCGGACTCTCAACCACTGCGCCACCAGGGAAGTCCTCAATCCTTTTAATTTTATTGAGACTTGTATTATGACACAGTGTATGGTCTGTCTAGATGAATGTTCCACGTAAACTTGAAAAAGCAGCCGTAGAATCCTTCTCTGCTTGTTCTGACACTTGGATCATCTCAGGCTCAGTCTTTGTTGATTTTCTTGAAAATGGATCTCATTTTCCTGATTGTTCACATGTCAAGTAGTTTTAGGTTGTATCTTGGATATGGTGAATGATTTTACAGAGATTCTGGATTCTGTTATATGCCTTCAAGAGTATAGCTCTTTGTTTCCTATTAGGCATTTAACTTGGCTGGACTCAAACCCTAAACTCTTTTTCTAGGTGGGCAGCACCTCATATCTCAGTTGCTGCTTAGAGTCTGCCCTGTGCCTGTGTGGTTCAGCGGGCAGAGTTAAAGTAGACAGAATTTTTGGCTTACCTTTTCTGGCTCTGCCTTGCAGGACCTCCTCCCTCACTTTCCTGCAGCTGTGATTTCCCTGAATTCTTATCAACAATACTCTGCAATTTTTCCATCAGAGTTCTAGCTGCCTGGCAAGGTATAGAGTAGGGACTAAAAACTGTAAAAGTGGGAGACTTCTGCAGTGCTATTCTTTTCTTTGAAGTGTGAACTCTGCCTGCTTCTGGTCATTCTCCAGTGTATTCAGTTAGTTGTGTTTTGTATTTTGTCCAGAGTTTATACCTATTAACAACAGGAGGGTTGGTCCAAAAGAAGCTGCTCAGCCATATTAGGAGCAGAACCTCTAGTACTGCATTACAGATGTGTGTGTATCTATATCTTTCTAAACTGAATTGCAAGAGTCCATATATTTTGAGTTATGAAGGGATGATTTTACGTGGTGAAATTGTTCATACACACGTATTAATGGTTCCTAACAACTCAGTCGGGTTGTCTGTAAAACTACAAGTAAAATTATAGGCACAATTTTGTGTGTAAGTGCTTTTATTCTGGAGAAAATGAAGCATTTTAGTGTAGTGATGGAGAACTTGGATTTGGAGATATTTCCAGTCCTAGCTCATACACTTGACACCCATGGAGGGAGAGGGAAGAAAGGAGGTAGGAAGAATCTCGGACTACAGTTCCAAGAAAGATTCGGCCAGGCGGATGGAGACTCAAGCCAAAGTCGTCTGTTGGGATCCAGCATCTCGGTGAATGGGCCTGCCTTAGTACCCCACATGCTCATTGGCTAGAAAGAGTCCCCAGGAAGTGTAGGCTGGGGTGAAGTTGGTAGATCCAGGGGGCAGCCGATGGGACCATCAGTCAATGATGCTCTCCACCAGGGCATCTGAAGGGTATTTATTCATGGTTGCCACAGTATGTTCTTCTGTTGCTTAGGATTATTTTTCTAGTTCAGGTAGTTGAAATCCATTTTCTTCAAATTATGTGGGTACCTGTGCAAATCTTAAAAAGCACACTCAAAGGGGGAAGGGGAGAGTTTAGATTTAGTGGAGGTTTACTTCGTCAGATTAGAGGTTCTTTCACGTGTGAGAGATTTGGGCAGCCGTGTCCAAAGAATTTTTCTTTTGTGGCAGCATGAAGTTGGCTGGGCCAGTGCCCCTTTCCCAAGTGGCATGGTTATGCCCTTCAGTTGCCAGCTTGAGCTGTGCGCTGCTTCACTGAGTGTGGAAGTGTGAGCAGCCCTCACCCTGCTCCCCAAAGAAAAATGACCTTGACTGGCAAAGTAAGAAGATCATAATTCTGAAATTGCCCCTTGTAGCATTAAAGGCCGGAAGTAAGGAGGTTCACGGTGAACAGCGACTGACCATCTTGACCTCATTATATGTGGCTGTAGTTTGTCCAGCTCTCACTGGTCCACGGGTGGGGATGTTAATGAGCTTCTGCTGGGGTCCATTCCAATGGCTCACGCTTTTTTTTGTGTGTGTGGTACGCGGGCCTCTCACTGTTGTGGCCTCTCCCGTTGCGGAGCACAGGCTCCGGACGCACAGGCTCAGCAGCCGTGGCTCACGGGCCCAGCCGCTCCGCAGCATGTGGGATCCTCCCGGACCGGGGCACGAACCCGTGTCCCCCGCATCGGCAGGCGGACTCCCAACCACTGCGCCACCAGGGAAGCCCTGGCTCACACTTTTATTTTTCCCGCTTTATTGAGAAATAGTTGACATACATCACTGTATAAGTTGTAGACATACATCATGATGATTTGATTTACATATATTGTGAAATGACTACCAAAATAGGTTCAACTAACATCCATCTTCCCAAATATATACAATAAAAGGAAAAGAAAAAAGGAAAAAAAAATTCTTGTGATGGGAACTCTTAGGATTTACTTGTAACAACTTTCCTACATGCCAGGCAGCAGTGTTGGCTATAGTCCTGTCATACGTTACATCCCTAGTACTTAAAAGAAAATTTTTTTAAATTTTATTGGAATATAGTTGATTTACAATGTTGTATTACTTTCGGGTGTACAGCAAAGTGATTCAGTTATACGTATACATTTATGCATTCTTTTTTAGATTCTTATATAGGTTATCACAGCCTAGTACTTTTTAATCTTATAAATTTGTACCTTTTAACTATCTTCCTCCAGTTCCCCCTCTCCCACCCTCCACCTCTGGTAACCACAAGTCTGATCTCTCTCTCTCTCTCTCTCTCTCTCTCTCTTTTTATGAGCTTGATTTTTTTTCCTTATATATAAGTCAGATTGTGAATTTGTCTTCCTCTGTCTGACTCATTTCACTTACTTGCTCATACTTTGATTTGAAGGTAGCAGCCTTTCTCCTCAGTTTCTAGTACTAATACAGAGTTTTCTTGTTATATTCCTTTGGTCACTTAAGTGGGAGTTTGCAAGAAGGAGTTAAATGTATGTTCTCAGATTACCAACCTGAACCAGCCCCTGTTAGTGGGTTTTCTAAATTAAAAGTGCCTCCCAGAAAGTCCAATATTTTAATAGCAGGTATTAACAAGTCTAGGCTGGCTCTGATCAAAATCGGGAAGGTACCAACTGTTAAACTTCATGACACTCCTTGTGCGTCTGATCTAGAACACGGGGAATCCAGGTGTCACTGTGTCACACAGGCCCTCTAAGCCATCTGTCTGTCGACTTGTTTCTGGGGAGAAGTCTGATTCAGGTAAGGAAACAGGACTAGTAAGGAAGAGAGTGAGGAATTAGGAGTGTAGACAAATACTCAATGAAAATGGGCATTCAGTACGGAGAAGGCCCCCAGTGCTGGATACCTCAGCTTACCAACTAGATCACTTGCTGCACTTCGAGGTTTAGCAAAGGAATGACGATTAGGAAGGCCTGTCATGTCTGCTTGTTGAAGTTCTTATCTTTCAAGACAGCTCACATTGCCTCCTCCAATGTGGGTCTCAGTGAAAGGAAACAGTGGGCTGATTTTAGAGTTAATTCTGCAGACCTCTAGTTTCCAAACATTAATTGTTCATGTCTATCAGTAAAACGCTTGGGGGTGTGTACCCCAGATCATGTCACTTATCTATTTAGAGCCCCATCTGCCTCTGAATAAAAAGCCCAAGTGCTTGGGCTTCCCTGGTGGCGCAGTGATTGAGAATCTGCCTGCTAATGCAGGGGACATGGGTTCGAGCCCTGGTCTGGGAAGATCCCACATGCCGCGGAGCAACTAGGCCCGTGAGCCACAACTACTGAGCCTGTGCTTCTGGAACCTGTGCTCCGCAACAAGAGAGGCCGCGGTAGTGAGAGGCCCGTGCACCGCAATGAAGAGTGACCCCAGCTTGCCACAACTAGAGAAAGCCCTCGCGCAGAAATGAAGACCCAACACAGCCAAAAATTTAAAAAAAAAAAAAAAAAAAAAAGCCAAGCATTTGAAGCCCTTAAAAAAAAAAAAAAAAGCCCAAGTGCTTGCTTACAATCCCCGGCAACCCCTTCACAGTCTATGCCCTCACCCCTCTCTGACCTCATCTCCTCCCTGCCTCACTCCACCTCAGCTGAGGCGGCCTCCTTGCTGCTTCTTGGACAAACCCAACACACCAAAGACACTCTGCTTCCAGAACTTTGCACCAACTTCCCTCTGCCCAGAACATTCTATCTCCAGATATCCCCACTTCTCTAATTTAAAAAGGCAGCTACCCCTCCCCCCCACACATCTGTACCTTTCCTGCGTATTTTTTTTTGTACCACCAATTTCATACTATTTATTTTACTTGTTTATTAAATGTCCCTCTCCCCCGTCCCCGCATAGGGATAAGCTCCATCAGGGCAGAAATATTTGTCTGTTTTCTAGTACCTGGTACATAGAAGCTGCTCAAAAAATATGAACGAATGAATGTACTACTGCCCTAATATGATGTATTTTATAAAAACAATAAGCACAGAATTCTGAATATAGTCATCATCCATCACATGGCATATCCCACGGAGTGCCTTTGAAACCTTTGCTTGTAAACGTAGGTGCCTTTGAAGGTCGTTGTGGAAAATGACTGGAACTTAATATTTTATCAAAATAAAATCTGACAGCAATCTCAAGTTGGGCAGGAAGGGCAACCCTACAGAATGGGATTCTGTTGCTCACCACCTGCCAAGTGACAAAACTGCCAATTTCTGGAGGAAGAAAGACTTTTCTTGTTGCCAGTAGAGGGTGCTGGGCACCAACAAATGTGAACCGGAGCAGGGCGGGTGGGAGCCTGCTCCGAGGTGAGGTGACAGACAGAGGGTCAGGGGCAGCTGGCCTGGATTTGAGCAGGCTCTATCCATTCTGATTCTTAGATTCCCGTATTGCATTTCAGCTTCCACTCTACCAGGTGTTAATAACTCATTTACAGGCTTGCGGAATATCCCAGAGCTACTTCTCAACAAACAACTCTTTCCTGATCATTTGCTGTTGTTTTCTGCCAGAGGAATTGGAGTATCCTTGTGTATATTTTTGTGTTATAAAACAAATTAGGGGAGGCGGGTACAGCTGTATTTTGTACACCTCTGACATATTTATTTCTGCTCGGTGTCCTCAGGTCACTTTAGTGGGAACTGTGTGCACTGATGCTCCAGCTTGTACTGCTGCCCCTCACTGCCCTCACTCCAGCCGGCAGAAGGAGCCTCTGACCAGAGCTAGCTTCCTGTCCCGAAACGCAGAGACACAAGAAAATATACCGTCTTCTCTTCCTTCTCTCTCATCTCTGCAGAAAGGCTGTTGGAAGGTTCAACCACAGATTTTTTTCTTTAAATTATTTTTGTTGTTGTTGCATTGGGTCTTCCTTGCTGCACACGGGCTTTCTGTAGTTGCAGCGAGCGGGGGCTACTCTTTGTTGCGATGCGCAGGCTTCTCATTGCAGTGGCTTCTCTTATTGTGGAGCATGGGCTCCAGGCACTTGGGCTTCAGTAGTTGTGGCACGTGGGCTCAGTAGTTGTGGTGCATGGGCTTAGTTGCTCCGCGGCACATGGGATCTTCCCGGACCAGGGCTCGAACCTGTGTCCCCTGCATTGGCAGGCAGATTCCTAACCACTGCACCACCAGGGAAGCCCTTGACCACAGATTCAGTGAGAGGGGACTGCAGGAGAGGGGCAGAAGGGAGAAATCAGGCTGGGGGTGGGGAGGACAAAAATCCCAGCTTCTGCCCTGGAAAATCAGAGATAAGTGGCTGCTTTGTTTAAAGGCAATCCCCCAAGTCACCCTATGTGAGTGTCGAGGTCGATGGGGTTCCTCAGAGATGCTTCTTCCTCTTCCGTTCACTTGGCGGAATTAGGGAGGCTCCTGGAACTGCCTGGAAGTCTTGACTGGTCACAGCCTGGCATGGGGAGGGAAACCCATCTGCCAGGCTCCTGGGGAGCTGGCAGGTCTGTCCCCTTCTCTATGGAGCTGCCACAGAATCCCAGGGTGTTCAGGGTGCTGTGATTCTGTGGGTGTGGCTCCTCAGAGGCTGTAATATAGCCCCAGGCTCCAATTTTGTCTTCATCTAAATAGCCTTAGTGTGCGAATTGACTGATGTTACCACAAGCAAATACCAGGCTTTTGACTTAGAAAATGATTTTATTTGAATAAAGTATTATCTCTTTGTATATTGGAGTTCTATATAAGATTCAATTTATAAAAACAGGGTTTATTGATAAAGCAATTTTGAAAGCTTCGAGACATTAATTCTTTATATTGTTATTTTGGAAACATGATTTTTGGAAAAATGGATAATCCGGAACAAAGAGGGAAAAAAGAATGAAAACTGACCTTGAGATTTAAGAATGAAATATTGTAACAGTTATAATGTTAAAAGAGGCCAGATTTAAAAATTGCATGTATAAATTACAAAATCATTATGTAAAAACAAAGCACATCTAGGAAAAAATGACTGGAAAGAAATACAGGTTGGGACTTCCCCGGTGGTCCAGCAGTTAAGACTCCGCCCTCTCAATGCAGGGGGCCTGGGTTCGATCACTGGTCAGGGAACTAGAACCCACATGCCACAACTAGAGATCCCGCATGCTGCAACTAAAGATCTCGCATGCCAAAACTAAAGATCCTCCACACCACAACAAAGATCCTGCATGCCGCAGCTAAGACCCAGTGCAGCCAAATAAATAAAAATAAAATAAATAAATATATATAAAAAAAAGAAATACGGGTTAATGTTTACCAAAATTATCACTGGGGGATGTGAAAATGGATTACTCCCCCTTCTTTCTAATATTCCCTAAATATTCTATGACCTATGATCAGGTTACTTTTTTTTTTTTTTTGGCAACTACTAATCTGTTCTTTGTATCTACAAGTCATTGTTTTATTTTGTTTTCGATTCCATATATGTGGAGATCATACAGTATTTGTCTTTCTCTGTCTGACTTATTTCACTTAGCATAATGCCCTCATTGTCCATCCATGTTGTCAAAAATGGCAGGATTTCCTTCTTTTTATGGCTGTATAATATTCCATTATGTGTATATGTGTTTATGTATATAATTTTTATTTATCTATTTTTGGCTGTGTTGGGTCTTCGTTGCTGTGCACAGCCTTCTAATTGCGGTGGCTTGTCCTGTTGCGGAGCACAGGCTGTAGGCATGAGGGCTTCAGTAGTTGCGGCACGTGGGCTCAGTAGTTGCGGCTCCCGTGCTCTAGAGCGCGGGTTCAGTGGTTGTGGCACATGGGCTTAGTTGCTCTGCAGCATGTGGGATCTTCCCGGACCAGGGCTCGAACCCATGTCCCCTGCATTGGCAGGAGGATTCTTTTTTTTTTTTTTTTTCGCGGTATGCGGGCCTCTCACTGTTGTGGCCTCTCCCGCTGTGGGGCACAGGCTCCGGACGCGCAGATTCAGCGGCCATGGCTCACGGGCCCAGCCGCTCCGCGGCATGTGGGATCTTCCTGGACCAGGGCACGAACCCGTGTCCCCTGCATCGGCAGGCGGACTCTCAACCACTGCGCCACCAGGGAAGCCCTGGCAGGAGGATTCTTAACCACTGCGCCACCAGGGAAGTCCCATGTATATAATTTTTATAACAATGAAACATGTTATGGCTCCTTTGCTGGAACGTCACTTTGGTTTATTTCAATTTTATTTTAACAAATACTCGTTGAGCACCTGCCCTGTTCTCTACTCTCCCCCGCCCTGGGGATGCCTTTCTCACAGAGCTCAAATCCAGCAGCCAAAGTAGGTGTCTAGAACGTGGTTATAGTCGTTTTTTATCAATACATAGAAGGTGCAATAATGAAGTGTATTCACAGGCGACACAGCACGAAGAAGGAGGACTCATTCCATCTGGTGGAGTGAGGTCAGGTCACTGGGGAGGCGACTGGGGGCCTGGGTTTTAAAAGATCTTCCACCCCAGACAAAAAATGGGTATATAATGACGGCGTTCTTACCAAGAAGTAGCACGTGCATGCCACACAATGACTCATAAAATCCTTCCCTGTCCAGCTGTAGTGACAAAGGCTGGCTGAGGTGGGGAAGCTTAGCTGCTGTTCTTTGCCCCCATAACCTCCAGCAGACCCTCCCAGGCCTTGCCAAAGAAAGAGACAATCTGAGTTGAAAACACTGTTCAAATACTTTCATTTGCTCCTCACCTCAACCCTTCAAAGGATATTGTTATCCTTGTTTTACAGACGGGAAACTAACACTTACAAATAGGAAATGCCCAGCCCCAGGGCACACAGCTTTGAGGATGCCGAGCTGTCTCCAGGATTCAACGAGATCATTTCCCTAAAGCAGCCGTCTCGGTGCCTCGTGTTTTCTAGTGTTGGGACTGCACTTGCTCCCCTCTGCTGTGAGACAAAAGCCGGGAGTCAGGAGGATGCTGAGCTCCTGAAGCAGACCCCACTGGAACACGACCCTATGGACGGGGGTCTGATGCAGTGTCCTGCGTGCTGAGACAGGCCGGGTTTGGAGACTGTAAATGGCCTTATGTGTGGGTTTTAAAATCTTGTTGGAAAAAAGATACATCGTTTTTTTTTTTGTTTTTCTTTTTTGCGGTACGCGGGCTTCTCACTGTTGTGGCCTCTCCCGTTGCGGAGCACAGGCTCCGGACGCGCAGGCTCAGCGGCCATGGCTCATGGGCCCAGCTGGTCCACAGCATGTGGATCTTCCCAGACCGGGGCACGAACCCGTCTCCCCTGCATCGGCAGGCGGACTCCCAACCACTGCGCCACCAGGGAAGCCCAGATACATCGTTTTTTAATACAACAATGTTAAAGACAATTCGGAAAATGAAAACATGAAATCCTACGCTAGCACAACTTGTTTGGGAATGCTTTCTTGTTACTGCATTTCGTATTCTGTTATTGTCATTTGTTGTTAGGTCACAGACATACTGACCTCTCCCTCCCCTTCTCCCCAGTCCAGTCCGTGGCCAAGTCCGGAATGACCTGGACGGCACATCTGCCCGCTCCTCTCACCCCCATGGCCACTGCCTAGTCAGGCCTCCACCCCTCCGACAGGCTGCCCTCAGCACTTTAGTCTTCGAAGGTCTCTCAGCTTCATCTCTGAAGCCTCAACCCTGCTGTTCATCCTCTACACAGCACGTAGAATTACCTTTAAAATGTTTTTCTTTTATTGTGGTAAAATATACATAACATACAATTTACTATTTTAAGTATTTTTAAGTGTACACTTCACTGGCATTAATTACATGCACATTGTTGTGCAACTGTCACCACGGTCCGCCTCCAGAACTTTTCATCTTCCCAAACTGAAACTCTGAACGCTTTGAACGGTAACTCCCCATCCCCCCTGCTTCCAGCCTCTGGCAACCACCATCCTACTTTCTGTCTTTATTAACTTGATGACTCTAGGTACGTCGCGTAAGTGGAATCACACAGTGTTGGTCCTTTTGTGACCAGCTTAGTTTACTTGGCGTAATATCCTCAAGGTTGTAGCATGTGTCAGAATGTCTACCTTTTTCAAGGCTGAATAATATCCCATTGTATGTGTGTACCACACTTTGTTTATCCATGAGAATTATCTTTTAAAATGCAAATCAGATCACGTCCGTTTTTTGCTTAAGTCTCCTCAGTGGCTTCCCATGGCTCTCAGTCAGAGGCTTCCCATGGCTGGGATGCCCTCCTCCAGCTTCCGCCCCTCGGCCTCTGTGCTCTGGCCACGCGGGCCGCTTCCTAATCCCGGAACAAGCCAAGCCCTTTCCCAGCCCCACACTCACGTTGCCCTCTGCCTGGAACCATCTTCCCTGCTCCCTTGGCGCTGGTTCATTCTACTCCAGATGTTGCCTCCTTGGTGAGGCCTCCCCAGTCACTCTCTCTTTCAGCACCCTGTTTACTTCCTTCACATTATCTGGCTTCTTTGGTGGCTTGTGTATGGTCTGTCTCCTCTCCTTGGAATGGGAGCTTCACAAGATGCAGACCTGGCCGTCTGGGTCACTGCCGCGGGCTCGGTAAAGATGCTCTGATGAGCGCCTGGCCGAATGGGCGCTGTCGGGCTGTCTGCGGGGGGCGTGACCTGCCGTGATTTAGTGTCACTTGCTCACTTGTCCTAAATGCGCTTTTATAAAAGTACTGATATTAGAAGGTGGTTGTGACCTTGCAAGGGGCTGCACTTGACTGTTAGGATCCCAGGTTTTCTCCCTCTCTTCCTTGTATCCACAGCCTCCTGATCAGGCAGCTGGACTGAAGGTCTCAGTTTCTCCTTCCGTCCAATCAAGGTGGGGCGTGCTGACAGCGTGTGTCTCCTCCTGACCGCCTAGCGCTTTGTGATGCTGTAGGGAGGGAGAGAAACTGAGAAGATCGGGTAAAGAGCTTTAAAAAGAAATAGATCAAATCTTTTAACTAGAGGAAGAAAGAAACCAAGAACAACATAACAAAATTATTTGAAAAATTTCCCCAGAGAAAGAGCAGAATTTCCACTCATCTGCATTTAAAAGTTTGTCATGAGGGAAAATCTGTTCAATAAACACAAAGAATAATTTATTTTCAAATCACACATATCTATAGAAACACATAAAAATGCATAGTTAGAGAAGGATGAAGAGATCTTAGAAGGAAAAGCCCTTAATTTAACATGCTGGCAAAGAGCTAAGTGATATATGTACCGGCATACTTTTTCTGTGTTGCAAATATCTCCTCCTACTTTCGGCTTGCCTTTTCATTAATGGGGTCTTAAAATAAACATATTATTGAATATAACATACATACATACATACAGAACAGTGAATACATCATGCAGTACAATGTGAATTTTTTACAAATGAACTGTGTGCCCACCATCCAGATTGAGAATCAATATCACCAGCGTCCCCTAAGCCCCTTTTATGCCTCCTCTGGTCACCACCCCTCCAAGGTAACCACTATCCTGACTTACGTACATGGGAGATGAGGAAAGTTCTCTTTGGTGCGTGCTTGCGTGTGGGATTCAGTGCATTGATTTGGGCAGTTGTTTTTTTCGTTTGTTTTTTTGCGGTACACGGGCCTCTCACTGTTGTGGCCTCTCCCGTTGCGGAGCACAGGCTCCGGACGCACAGGCTCAGCAGCCGTGGCTCACGGGCCCAGCCGCTCCATGGCATGTGGGATCCTCCCAGACCGGGGCACGAACCCGCGTCCGCCGCAACGGCAGGCGGACTCTCAACCACTGCGCCACCAGGAAAGCCCCAACTTGATGTTTTGATGTACTTATATATTGTGAAATGATCACCACAATCCAGCTAATTAATGTATCTATCACGTCTCTGTACTTACCATTTGTATGTGTGTGTGTTGAGAAGATTTAAGCTACATCCTCTTAGCAGATATCAGTTATACAATACAGTATTATTAGCTATAGTCACCATGCAGTACATTAGGTCTCTAGAACCTATTCATCTTGCATAACTGAAACGCTGTACTTTTGACCAACATCACCCCACTTCCCCCTTCCCCCATCCCGGCAACCACCATCCTTCTCTCTGATTCTAGGAGTTTGACTGTTCTTTAAATTCCACATAAAGTGAGATCATGTGGTATTTCTCTTTCTGTGTCTTGCTTATTTTGCTTAGCATAATGTCCTTCAGCTCCATCCCACTTATTCAAATGGTAGAATTTTCTTTTTTGTGGCTGAAAAATATTCCAATGTGTCATACAATTCTTACCAACAACAATCCGCAACCCTTGAACAGCTCTTGACAACTTTTGTCTGCAAGACCGTTTTACGAACGCTCTTTCAATTGAATGCTTAGAAGGAAATTTCTTTGTGTGGGTTAATGGATACAGCTTATGCAGCCAAGAAGCACTTCCTTCTGAATGTTTTTCAAAATTGTAAGGGCAGCAAAGCCAGTCTGTAAACTCTCAGAAGGTCTCTTCTGACATCCCAAGGGAGGATGGGACTCTTCCCCAACGGCATCTTCCCTGGCCTAAGGTGTGGTGGACGGAACCGTCAGGTGCTGGCTTTACTTCATTTTCTCATCCTCCAGTCTTCATGAAGTAGGTATTCTTTCCCCCATTTTGTGGTGGATCAAACCGAGTTATCAAGAGTGCTTAAATAACTTGCCCAAGCTCCTAAGCAGGCAGGTTATTGTCAGAATTTATCTGTTTTAACTACAGAGATTGTGCATTAAAAACAAAGCAAAGCAAAACAAAAATCTCATTTTTCTGATTACTGAAAAAGGCCTTCAGAAATTCTGGAAAATACAGAAGAAATATAAAGATGATACTAAAAATCACCCAGATTTCTTCAACTCAGTAGTAATCATTATTAACACATTGGTAAATTTCTTTTTTTTTTTTCTTCTGTGTGTGTTGACTGAAATCATACATTTTATTTTTTTCATATTCTTTTCCATTATAGTTTATTACAGGATATTGAATATAGTTCCCTGTGCTATAGAGTAGGACCTTATTGTTTATCCATTCTATAAATAATAGTTTGCATCTGCTAGTCCCAAACTCCTAACCCAACCCTCTCCTGTACCCCCTCCCCCTTGGCAACCACAAGTCTGTTCTCTAAGTCTGTTAGTATGTTTCTGTTTCTGTTTCGTAGATAAGTTCATTTGTGTTATCTTTTAGATTCTACATATAAGTGATATCATATGGTATTTGTCTTTCTCTGTCTGACTTACTTCACTTAGTATGATAATGGCATTATTTCATTCTTTTTTATGGTTGAGTAATATTCCACTGTATATATGTACCACATCTCCTTTATCCATTCATCTGTTGTTGGACATTTAGGTTGTTTCCACATCTTGGCTATTGTAAATAGTGCTACTATCCACATCGGGGCATATGCGTCTTTTCAAATTATAGTTTTGTCTGGATATATGCCCAGAAGGGGGATTGCTGGATCATAGGGCAACTCTATTTTTAGTTTTTTAAGGACCCTCCATACTGTTTTCTATAGTGGCTCCACCAATTTACATTCCCATCAACAGTGTAGGAGGGTTCCCTTTTCTCCACACCCTTTCCAGCATGAAATCATACATTTTAATGATGATACATATTCCTTTTTAACTGACATTGCATAGTGTGAGCTTTCTTTATGCCATTTAAAATTCTTCTGAATATGGTTTTTAATGACTATTTAACAATTTATTTTGTGTATTTATCTTTCTTTTGTTGGGCATTTTCTTAATTTTTTTGGTAATTGTATGAAATGCTGTAGAAAATCTTTGTGTTTCAACTGTTGTCTAAATCTCAAATTATCTCTGTGGGACAGATTCATTTAAAAGGAGACTTACTGGGGCAAGTTTATGAATATTTTTAAGGCCCTTGATACATGTGACCAAATTACTGCTGCAAAGGTGGCACCTGTAAATGCACCTGGCACCTTCTCACTGCTCTCTCTGCAACATTGACTATTAACTTCTCAAAAGAATTCTTTACTAATTTGGTGCCCGAATAATGCTACCTTCCTCTTTTTTGGTTTTGTTTTTGTTTATTGAAGTTAGTTGATTTACAATGCTGTGTTAGTTTCAGGTATACAGCAAAGTGATTCAGATATATATTCTTTTTCAGATTCTTCTCCATTATAGTTTATTACAAGATATTGAATATAGTTCCCTGTGCTATTCAGTAGGTCCTTGTTGTTTATCTATTTTGTATATAGTAGTTTGTATCTGCTAATTACAAACTCCTAATTTATCCTCCCATCTTTCCCCTTTGGTAACCATAAGTTTATTTTCTATGTCTGTGAGTCTGTTTCTGTTTTGTAAATAAGTTCATTTGTATCATTTTTTAGATTCCACATGTAAGTGATACCATATGGTATTTATCTTTCTCTGACTTCCTTCACTTAGTATGATAATCTCTAGGTCTTTCCATGTTGCTGCAAATGGCATTATTTCATTCTTTTTTATGGCTGAGTAATATTCCATTGTGTGTATATATATACACAATGGAATATTATATATACATATACACAGTATATATATATATATATATATATATATATATATATATATACCACATCTTCTTTATCCATTCATCTGTTGATGGACAGTTAGGTTGCTTCCATTGGGGTGCATGTATCTTTTCGAATTATAGTTTTCTCTGGATATATACCCAGGAGTGGGATTCCAGGACCATATGGTAGCTCTATTTTTGTTTTTTGAGGAAACTCTATACTGTTTTCTACAGTGGCTGCACCAATGTACATTCCACCAACAGTGCTACCTTCCTGTTGAGTAAGCCTGTCCTCTTTTGACTTCTCCATGATCCATGGAGGGGATCCTGGGTGAAGGTAACGGGGCCACTGCCTCTTGGATCCCTTCTTTTATTTTTTTTAAAAAGCCCTTCCATAGTGTTTTCCATGTCCTGGGAACTGTTTAAGTGCTTAACAAATACTAATTCAAATAACCCTACAATGGAGGCTCTATTGTCATCCTCCTTATTCAGTAGATGTGGAAACTAAGGCACAGAGCGCAGCTCCAGGCCACCTGACTGTGACAAGGTAGAGCTGGGCTCAGTCTGGGAGCAGGCGCTGGGGCCACTCAGAAGGGAAGGGTTTCTGCTGCGCGAAGAAGCCAGCACCTCTGATTTGGGCCTCAGCCACGCATTCCCTGACTCATCACCCTTCTTTCTTTTAGGCCCTGTCTTATTTCTTCAGGTGCCTTGAGCACCAGTTCATGGACACTGTTGCCAAGCCTGGTCACATTAACGGGCCTACAGGCAGCCTGGCCAGTGTCCTTGGGGTGTCAAGAATGACACTTGCTTTGTAGTCAAGGCTGTGGCACAGACAGGTCATAAGGAATCACAGCCGTGAGTCACTGTGCCAGGGCCTTTTCCAACCCCAAAGCTCAGTGGGTGGCAGGGCTACCTCTGCCAGTCAGCGTGGAAGTGTCCCAAACCCCAGAGGAAGGGAAATCTGACATCGACAGCTCACTGGGAAGCTAGGGAGAATCCACATTTGCCTCACGTCAGCCCAGCCACACTTATCACCCCGTGCAGCTGTCTGTTTACTAAGGGTGGACTTCCTACTGCTGGGACCCTGTCTTTGTCTCCCCAGCCCTGAGGTGTCTGGTGATTGATAGGTGCTCAGTGAATGCTGATTGAATGAACGAACTGCAGATGGGATGAGCTGGCTGACCAGAAGCGGCCCACCTACTGAGATTAAGAGACTGTTTACCCACAAGATTAAGGTGCTGTGGGCACGGCCTACCCTGGTCAGGGGGCCTGCGTTCAAATCCCAGTGGTGTCCCTGACATTCAGGCTCATGGCCTTGGGTGATATTAGTTTGTGTGTTTTGGCCTCAGTTTTCCTTCCCAAAGGCCCCCATGGTTGTGAGGGTAGAAATGGAGTGTATGTGATGGCAAGGAGACCCAGGTAGATGTAAGCGATGGGCGCTGAGCCTTTGGACGGGGACCTCGGGGCCACAGGGTCTGCTCTGTCTCGCTCCTTCGGAGCAAAGGTGGCGCCATTAGGGGTTCCAGGGTTGACCTTCCTGCCCTGCTCATAAATGCTTTTCCCAAAGGGGGCTCTGTCCTCTTGACGGCTTCAGCCTCTGGGAGGCAGGAAGCTGATTTGCCAAGACCTCTGGGGTCTGGCTGGACACGTTTCACATCGGCTGAGGCTGGATTCCAGGAAGTTCTAAACTTCCCTCCCACTGTTAACAAATTAAGAAGCGGCCACAGTGATGTGGTGAAGGCAAAGAAAGGAATAGGGTACCACAGAAGCAAGGGCCCATCTCTGCTGCATCCTTTGTGAAACTCCTCCCTCCACCCTTCCCCATTTTCTCCTTCCTGGCATTCTCCTAGATAGGCCCAAAGGGGTGGCGAGGGCTCAGCCTCCCTCAGCCTCCCTCCTCTGGCCTCCCTCAGAGGGAGATGGCTTCTCATTCCTGGACAAGGCAAACAAGTCCTCAGGACTGAGAGGCCCGCCTTCGGGCTTTGGCCTCAGGGTCCTGTAGCCAGACCGCCTGGCAGAGGTCATCCCATCCACTCCAGCTGGAGCCTTCCTTCTTGCAAGGACTCTGAAGCCTTTTTTTTAAAAAAAAAGTATTATTCTGTTTATAGACACCCAGTAACAGGCCGTGTTAACATAGGGCGATAGCAACATCTTCCTCTGAGAGGCTGCCCGCTGTAAGTGGTCGCGAGCAGGTTAAGGGGCAAGGGCTGTGCTGTGCTCTTTTGCAAATAGCATGTCAGCTTCAGCCCCGAGTCTCATTTGCAATCTCACTGCCTCTTCAGGCTTCTGTGGGGCACACCGGTTGCTTTCCTTCTGCAGGATTTTGGGCAAAGTGTTGGGCTCCTACATCCCAGTCCTTCAGTTTGTCCATCTCAGAGGCTTCTCCAGGCTCTGGGGAAAGTTGGGGAGGGGAACCCTTTTCTTAGAGAAATCTTCCTCAGGAAAGAGTCAAGGGGCTGCACAGTTCTGTGGTTAGTGCCCCTGGGGGAGCCTAGAAGCTGCCCTTGGACAAGGGACTTGGGTGATGTCCAGGGATGTCTCTTTTGCTCACAGAGCGCTGGTCAGCCTCTCACTGAAGATGAGGCTGAAATGCATGCATCCTCATACAAGAAGCTCGCTGACCTAAATTCACAATGAGGAGACATGGCCTCAGGTCTTTGCCAAAGAACAAATTTTGATAGTGAAGACCCACAGCCCTACTTTCTCCAAAGTACTAGGTGATTCCTTAGGTTGGTCCCCTTTGAAGGACTGACTCTAGAGCAAACAAATATTATTTGGGAACATAAAATGCTCAAAAATTATAATTAGTATTCTCAGAATGATTTTTAATTGAATATATAGTTGATTTCCAATATTGCGGTAGTTTCAGGTGTACAGCAAAGTGATTCAGTTATAATATACATATATATATTCTTTTCATATTCTTTTCTATTATGGTTTATCACAGGATATTGAATATAGTTTCCTGTGCTATACAGTAGGACCTTGTTGTTTATCCATTCTATATATAATAGTTTGCATCTGCTAATCTTAAACTCCCAGTCCAACCCTCTCCCACACCCCCTCCCCCTTGGCAACCACAAGTCTGTTCTCTATGTCTGTAAGTCTGTTTCATAGATAAGTTCATTTGTGTCATATTTTAGATTCCACATATAAGTGATATCATATGGTATTTGTCCTTCTCTTTCTAACTTACTTTGCTTAGAATGAGTGGCCCAGGGTTTATTTTGGACCCATAGCTTTTTTTTTTTTTTGGCTCTACCATAAAGAATATTTACATAATAATGGTAACATAAATGTCACTTACTTGTTTTCAGCATTTAAAATCAACTTATAAACAAAGGACTGAACAGAATGTTAAGGTTACCAATCTTGACATCGCAAATGCCAAGGTGTAGCTAGTACAGGGTTGGGAGACCAGGCTGGGTGAGGAGGTGCAAGACACAGTCGCTTCATAGTCTAGTTTTACATGATGCAAAAATAAGACACTGTCTGCAGCTCAGGGAGCAAGAAATAGAGGTTTTCGTATATTGTTTAAATTTGCAAAAGTGATGAAAATAACTAAAATTACCAATGCGTTTATTAAAAATTTGAGAGGAGGATGGAATCCAGAATGAGGGGGGAAAAGAGCTAAACCCTTGTTTTTCGTAGCAGGGAGTCAACAGATACGTCTAAGGTAAGAAATCAAGCATCCTGTTTATGGTTTGGGAGGTAAACTGTCAGAAGTGACGTTTGAAGAGTGGGGAAGGATGGAGTGGGAGACTATTACTTTTCATTATAAATCTTTCTTTGCTATTTGATTTAGTACCATAGATACGTCCTTGAACACACACACACACACACACACACACACACACGCACGCACACACACACACACACATGGCTCTTCAGAAAACTCATCAGCTCCCACCAGGAAACTCTCAGAGCTCCAAGAGCAAGCGACAGGCCAAATGCTCAAAGGACAGCTTAGAGCTGCATTGCAGAGGAAGCAAAAAGTGTTTCCAGGAGGTGTCGGGGCTGCTTGGTGGCTGGAGTGTCACATTCCCTAATGAACATGCAGGAAGCGGGTAAAACACGCCAGTAGCTTCTCACCAGAGTGGATGGCAAAAGCTCGTTTCCTTTCCATGATAGTTGCAGTGCTGAGCTATTAACAAAATGCTGAAGTATCTGGGAAAAGGATCCGGCTCAGCAGGACAGAGCTAATCCTAGGGATTCCCAAATGACTCCACACTCGTTATTATGTATTTTGTTTACTCAGGCCACCTTTCCAATTACCCGTCAGAATGTGCAAATGCTTCCTCCCTGCTTTATCAGGTATGAGAGGTAGAGAATCAGGTAGAGAATAGGATAATGAGATCAGTACCATAATAATGATTATCCTAGCAAATATCAATTAATGATGTCAAATATCAATACCACCACCCTCCATTAACACTCTCCCCTGGACTGGTTAGAACTCTGGCTCCACTAGGATGAACTTAGTACTGACAGTCTAGAAAAGATGATCTGATGCAGGCCTTAAAGAAGTTTCCATCTAGAACAGGTGATCCTAAGGAAAAGGCCAGGGGAGTCCGCCTGTGCCCCTCGGCCTTGCCACCCGTCTCTGACTGTCCCTGCTCGTCCGCCTGCGCCCTGTCAAGCCGGGCGGCGGGCACGAGCAGGCCTAACAGCAGCCCCTGCTCCTCCTAAAGGCCCTCTGCGGGAACCCTTGCTGCCACCATCCTGAGGCTGCACATCCTGAGACTCCAAACTCAACCGCCTCCAGAGAGGCCAGCACCCAGCCTTCACCAACTACAACCAGCCAAGGCTATGTTTTACCAGAAGGCAAAATCATGCCAAATACCTTTTTTTTTGGTGGTGGTGGAATTGGTGTTAGGATGGATGAAACCGAAATTACAAGTTTCTTTGCTACGTATGGTTCAGTAAAAGAAGTGAAGATAATCACGGACTGAACTGGTGTGTCCAAAGGCTATGGACTTGTTTCATTTTATAATGACATGGATGTGCAGAAGACAGTAGAATCACAGATGAATTTCCATGGTAAAAAGCTGAAACTGGGCCCTGCAATCAGGAAACAAAATTTAAGTGCTTATCATGTACAGCCACGGCCTTTGGGGTTTTTTTTGCGGAGCACAGGCTCCGGAGGCACAGGCCCAGTGGCCATGGCTCATGGGCCCAGCCGCTCTGCGGCACATGGGATCCCCCCGGAGCGGGGAATGAACCCGCATCCCCTGCATCGGCAGGCGGACTCCCAACCACTGCGCCACCAGGGAAGCCCCGTCCTTTGGTTTTTAATCCTCCTCCTCTACCACAGTTTCAGTGTAATCCAGACACTGGAGTAATCCCAACACTGAAACTTACATGCAGCCTCCAACCACGATGAATCAGTATGTTCAGGCTTATCCTCCTTATCCAAATTCACCAGTTCAGGTTATGACCGGATATCAGCTGTGGGTTTATAGTTATCAGATGCCACCTCAGTGGCCTACTGGGGAACAAAGGACTTACATTATTCCTCTGGATTATACAGCTGTTAACTACCACTGTAATGAAGTTGATCCAGGAGCTGAAGTTTTGCCAAGTGAATGCTCAATTCATGAAGCTACTCCATCCTCTGGAAATGGCCCACAAAAGAAATCTGTGGGCTGAAGCATACAGACGGTGGAATCGTGTCTATTTAATCCAGAGAACAGACTGAAAAACTCCCTTGTTACTCAAGATGACTACTTCAAGGTTAAGAGTTCATCACTTTATTTATTTATTTATTTACTTACTTATTTATTTATTTTTTGCAGGTACGCGGGCCTCTCACTGTCGTGGCCTCTCCCGTTGCGGAGCACAGGCTCCGGACGCGCAGGCTCAGCGGCCATGGCTCACGGGCCCAGCCGCTCCGCGGCATGCGGGATCCTCCCGGACCAGGGCACAAACCCATGTCCCCTGCATCGGCAGGCGGACTCCCAACCACTGCACCACCAGGGAAGCCCGAGTTCATCACTTTAGAAGAAGTTGGGCAGTGCTTAAGTCTGTTTGATCTTCTCTGCTGACTTTCTAGTCTCATAGGAAGTTGCAGATTTTGAATAGTAAGAAGAGACTGAAAGTGTTTCAACTATTATAGAAATTTAATTCTGAATTTTAAATCACACTCAGACTTTTCTATACCAGTTATAATAGATTGCCTAGTTTTATTTTACAGTGAAACTGTTTTTCATTAGACATGTACTTAGAAACTGATTCTGTGTTCAATATATAGTTAAAAGTAAAAAACTAATTGAGACTGAAAGGAATAACTTTAAGATTTATCTGTAAGGATTTTTTTAAATTGACATTTTAAGAGTTTAAAAGCAAATGCTGATTTGCAAAAAAAATTGTTTTAGAAAACCTGTTGTGAAAGGTCAGAATTTTGATAGTTTAAATACAAGCACTTCATTTCTGCAACAAGTAACCGTGAAGAGTACAATATCTCTGATGTTGTGCTTTGATGA
This sequence comes from Lagenorhynchus albirostris, assembly GCF_949774975.1. Classification (NCBI taxonomy): domain Eukaryota; kingdom Metazoa; phylum Chordata; class Mammalia; order Artiodactyla; family Delphinidae; genus Lagenorhynchus; species Lagenorhynchus albirostris. The sequence goes on along the minus strand of NC_083096.1, from coordinate 22,743,931 downwards.
TTTGTCCAGAAATTTACCACAAAAGCAGAGTTGTTTTGTTTTTTTTTTTAAAGAAGATGTTGGGGGTAGGAGTTTATTAATTAATTAATTAATTTTTGGCTGTGTTGGGTCTTCGTTTCTGCGCGAGGGCTTTCTCTAGTTGCGGCAAGCGGGGGCCACACTTGTGCTCCGTGGCAAGTGGGATCCTCCCAGACCAGGGCTCGAACCCGTGTCCCCTGCATTAGCAGGCAGATTCTCAACCACTGCACCACCAGGGAAGTCCAAAAGCAGAGTTTTTAAAACTGCATTTTTAATCAGTGGAACTCAGTATATAGTTAGCTTTATTGAAGTTTTCCTTATCTAAACCCAGTAAAACAGATTCCAAACAAACAGTCCAATCAGTGGGTCTTACATTTATTAGTTCAAAATATTTTATCTTATCTAGAATCCACACATAGAGATATCCGATTGGGATGGTAATTAGGATGATTAAATTCTGGGCCTAATTTTTTGTAAAGACTCCAAAACAAACTAAACTTTATTAAGTACATAAGCTTCTCGATAAGTTACCATTCTCCTTTTTCTCTTTACTTTTTTTCCCTTGAAATGTTAAACTCAATGGCTATATCTTAAATTGTGAAAAATATTGGTATTAAAGAAGGCTGAAACTTTTTTTTGTCATTTTAAATTTATTTACTTTTAGCTGTGTTGGGTCTTCGTTGCTGTGCACGGGCTTTCTCTAGTTGAGGTTAGTAGAGGCAACTCTTTGTTGCAGTGCATGGGTTTCTCATTGTGGTGGCTTCTTGTTGCAGAACACGGGCTCTAGGCACACAGACTTCAGTAGCTGTGGCTCACAGCCTCAGTAGTTGTGGCGCACGGGCTTAGCTGCTCCGCGGCAGGTGGGATCTTCCCGGACCAGGGCTCGAAACCGTTTCTCCTACATTGGTAAGTGGATTCTTAACCACTGTGTCACCAGGCAAGCCCTGAAACTTTTTTTAATGTCACTTAAAAGTTACTCAGAGCACCTGAAAGGAATTGTTTCTATAAAAACATTAAAATATTAGTTATTTGTTAAAGAACAGATAGATTTTTGTTTTTTAGCCTATTATATTTCCTTTTTTAAAGTAAAATATGTCCAGGAGAGTCAAGGAAGTTTTGGCATTTCTAAACCAAAAAAGTTGTTTAGCAATAAGCATATCCCCAAAATATACTAGATTTAGAGTTAACAGTCCATTTTTAGATCAGCTAGATTCCTCGTTAGACAGTGTAAACCGTGACAAATAACTAGAGATCCAGAGCCCCTTTGCTATACCCACAGTCTTGCTTTTCCTGTCTGTAGCACCATTCTTCCAGGAGGTTTGCTCCTAGAACAGGTGATGTGAAGAAGAGAAGTATCAGTATAAACAATTTGAGGACTAAGCCTTGGAAAGGTAGCAATGGGATAATACCTTTCTAAGGGAAACACTTGTATCAGCATCATTTGACCTGCCATGGACATGAGTTTAAAGTGGCTTCCTGGGTTTTCTTTCATTGGCCAGCCCCTTCACTAAAACATGGAAACTCCATTTTTCCCTAGCCTAATGAATCTTCCATCGGCCATATCATCAGTGCCCATTGTCTTACAATTCCTAACAATCTTCATTCTGAATCTGAAGGGAAGAGTCTTTTAACTTAAGGATGCCCAAGAGTGCTTTCTTATGCCTCAGAATTTGAAAGTGCCCTGAAATTTGTTCTTTTTAAAATTCTCTGTACTTTTGTGTGTGTGTGCTATAACATTTTACGTGTATTATTCTATGATTAAATTTCAAGTTTACTATAAATGATACCTAAATTCTAAAGAGCCAATTCTAATTATCCCAATATGACCTTAAGAAAAGTAAGGGAATAAACTTTTTATTTGTGTGCTACTTTGTTGGACCGAAGTATTTAAAAAGGTAGAAAGAAGAGACAAAATTCTGAACCTTTCAAAATGGAAAATTAAACTTAAAAGTGTGTTCCTATTACCTATGTCGATACTGTCTTTGCATAAATGAATAAATAGAAATAAAGAAAAAAAATTTTTTTTCAAAAGCGTTTTGACCTACTTATTCATGTCATATTATCTAAAAAGATGGTGGGGGGGCTTCCCTGGTGGCGCAGTGGTTGAGAGTCCGCCTGCCGATGCAGGGGACATGGGTTCGTGCCCCGGTCCGGGAAGATCCCACATGCTGCGGAGCGGCTGGGCCCGTGGGCCATGGCCGCTGAGCCGGCGCGTCCGGAGCCTGTGCTCCGCAACGGGAGACGCCACAACAGTGAGAGGCCCGCGTACCGCAAAAAAAAAAAAAAAAAAAAAAAAAAAAAAAAAAGTGTGTGCCTACTACCTATGTTGATACTGTCTTTGCATAAATGAATATATAGAAATTAAGAAAAAAAATTTTTTTCAAAAGCATTTTGACCTACTTATTCATGTCATATTATCTTAAAAGATGGTGGGGATTTGGGTGGGGAGTATGTGACAAGATTTAGATCCTTGAAGTTCAGAAGTGTAAGTATTGTTCAGTCTCTTAATCTGGCCAAGTTAGTTTATAAAAGCAAATCTTGCCACACTGAAAAAAAAATAAAGAAAAGGCCAAGGGAATCACGTGAGAGCAGGAGAAACAGGACCCAGCTCCGGCCCTGATGACTCCTGGCTGTGTCTCCAAGGGCAGGGAGGCGGCGGAGGATGTGTTGTCAGGTGAAAACAGGAGAACATGTTACCACACGGATGTTGTCACACACCTGGGCTTGTGCAGGTCCAGCCGTTCTGGGAGCTCATACAAGATTTAGTGTTGCTTTGGGGAAGCAGAGCTGAGGTTAGAGGTGAGCACAGGAGACGCTTCTCATTGTCTGTCCATCTGCCAAGTTTGTCAACTTTAACGTTGTATGTGTTGGCTATTAGTTTCCTGAATCAATAGTGGCCTTAATCTGGAGTAAGATCTCATGTGTCTAATTTCCATTCATCTACTCTTCTCTTTTTCCCCTGCTGTCCACCCCCTGCCTCTCTCTTTTTTCAGCAAGTGCAGTTCGAGCACAAACTATCTGCCGGGCACCATGTTAGACATGATTACACCTAGAGGGGTGTCCGTCCCTCGCTGAGCACGTGCTCTGTCGGGAGAGCTGCACCCCAGCATCTCTTTCCAGAATGTCACAGGGAGTGTCATCCCCCTGTTTTCACGAGAGACCAAGGGCATCCAGAGAACATAGTGATGAACTGGGCAGGGAGAGATGGGGGTGCTCAGAACATTAGGAAGCGTTTTCATAAAGGAAGTGAAATTTATGCTGAGACTTGCCAGATGAGAACATTTCAAAGATAAAAGAGAGATGAAGAATGAGCCACTAGATGACCCTCCAGGGGGTGTTCTGTGAGAGGCCTGAATGCTGAGTGGAGGGTGATGTGAGGGGCAGGACGCGGGGGTGGGAAACTGGGCTGGGCCTCGGGGGAGGAACCTCTGTGCTCCGTGTGGCCACGAGAGTGACAAGTTAGGCGTCACCTGGGCAAAGAGGCACGGTTCAGAATCAGCACCCTGGGCTCCTGTGTCCTATGTAACGGTCCTTGAATGTGAAAATATTCAGAAGTACTGAAGCTGTGGGGAAAGACACAAAAAGGCTTTTTACCAGAGGGAGAAAAAAAAAAACCTTTCTGATTGCCTGCTCTGACTCTCAAATGTTCAGGGAAAGCCCAGAAAAGACCTCAGGGAAAAAATTCTTTTCCCTTTTTTTTCTGGTCACTTTATTCCCTCTCATCACAGGCAATCAGGAAGCTGAGGAACCCTCTGGAAAGGGCTGGGTTACGGTTCTCCTTAATGGTAGGATGGGATGCTTTTCTCCCACAGGACTGCTATCGCACTGCCACCCAACCCTGCTCTGCTGCACCCTCATGTGCACGCGCAGAAGCTCTAACATTCAGATTCCTGGACCCGGACCTCCATCCAAGCCCTTAAGGAGGTCTGGGCTGGGGTCCAGGCATCCAGAGTTAACACCAGCTCCTCAGATGATTTGCCCCCAAGAGTCTTCTGTGGAAAAACACCCAGACCTGACGGAAGGTGGGAGGTGCCCGAACAGGGGTTGTAGAGAAGCTGTCTGGGGCTGTGGGGAGGGGAGGCATGGGGACGCCACTCCTGACACTCAGGGGCTGCGGGCTTTGTGGCTCCACGATGGCCAAGCTGTGCTGGGTGGCCGGGCCGGGTGACGCCAGGTCAGGGGAAGCGGCTGCAGGAGCCGTGGACCCTGGTCTGGGGAAGACAGAGGAAGGCTGCCAGTCTAGGTTATCTAAAGGCCACCGGGGGCGGGGAGGAGACTGGTCGTAAATGTCCCCAGTCCTAACGCACGTGCATGCCAACAACATGCCAACAAAACAGACGGGAGGCGGAGTAATTGCATGCTTGTACAGAATTCACACGATTACACCTAGAGCATTCACAACATACTATCTCTGGGAAAAAAAGTCTTCACAAACTTTTCAAACCCCTAACGACACAGGTTCGTAAACAGTATGCACTCCTTCTACCTTAGAAATCAGACAGCTTTGTAAGTAGTCTCCCCTCCCACAAGGTCAGTAGAAGCTATTTTACAATTTTTCCACTTTTCAAGCCCAACCTGACCCCACAGACTGCCTGACCAGACTCTCCCCCCAGATCCACAGTCGGAGGGGAGGCCTGGTTCCCAGCTCTGCATGACAAAGGGCAGCTGCCCTTCCTCCCTGCAACTAATAGGTCCCTTGAAAAACGTCTCCCAATCCACATTCACCACTAGCTAATTGCTCAATTATTTTATTTCCCCAACAAAACTCTTCAGTCCGCCTGGAATCCACATTGCAGGACTAGGAGGCTGTGTCCAGAAAGCCTCAGGAGTCTGGGGGACTTGCCCTCTGTCTGTCTGCCTCCCCTGCATCCCCTGCCCAGCCCAGACTCGACCCTGGCTTGACTGAGTCCCCAGCTTGCCTGGGGCTTATGGATGCTCCCAGCCAGCTTCAGGGGGTCCTGCAGGACCATGTGCTGGAAATAGTTTGAAGGTGTGGAAAGATTTGGGGCTGGGAATCGGAACACCTGGTTTTATGCAGGCATCCGTCATTACCTGTGTGAGCTTGGAGATGCTGTCACCTCTCTGGGCCTCAGTTTTCTTAGCTCTAAAAACCAGGGGGCAAGAGAATGGATGGGGTGGTCCACTTCAGCCTTAAGCCCTCTGATTCTACAAAGTAGCCAGGAAAAGGCCGGGGATGGGGCACCTTGCTGGACAAATCCTCTGAGGGTGACAGATGCTCCCAGGCTCTCGCGCCTTAAGGGAGATTGGGAAGGATTCTCAGTTTCCAAACCGTGGACCATCTACCCAGGCACCAGTGGCCCTAGGAGCTCCCTGAGCACCGGACCCCAGAAGCCCATCCACGAAGGCAGGATTGGTCCTGCTCAGTTCCAGTTCCCATGAAGGACTCAGTCTAGAGTCGGCTCCGTGCTGGGAGGCCAGCCCAGGAGCCCAGTGAGACATCTGGGAAAGGCAGAGAATCCGGCAGAGGAGGGTGCTTCCACTTTACTTTCTTATCTGAAAAACTAAGTTTCAGTTTAACTGGTCAGTTACCCCAGGTGCAGAAGCAGCTTCTGACCAGCGGGACTCCCAGAGGTCCTCAGCCCTGAGGCATCTCCTCGGCGCACTGGCTCTCAGGGAGCTGCAGCACAGGGGCCCCGCAAGGCCTCATCGTGAGCTTCCAGCCCCGGGGAGCTCCGGGGGGTCTAGATGTTGGGGGCCTGGAGAGGGGGCCTCGGCTTGCAAGGGCAGTCTGGGTGTTATATCCTTGGCACCACCCTGGCCAGTGATAAGCCACATCTCTTCCTCTCACCCAGCAGCAAGGGTGGTGGACTACTGCATATTTATGGAACAACTTCCAGGGACTGAGGGCCACAAGTCCTGGGTCTCCTGTAAATGTGACACTTCTGCACCTTTTGGCCTGACTTAAGGCCCAAATGTTTGCATCAAGTAAGTCCTTTCCTTGCTAATCACTTGCAAAGAAAGGCAACAGCTCTCCTTTTGAAGAAGGCTACATTTTTCACAGGGAGAGCAGGAGGGCCCCCTCAGGCCGGACCCAGAGGTGGCGCCTTATATTTCAGGGGGTGTCAGAACAACGTGATATATGAACTCCAAGATGGGATTTGAATTCTGCCTTGTGAATTACACAAATGCTGAGGAAACAGAGGTGCAAGAGAAGGAAAGGGGAGCAGAGAAGCAGTAAAGGTCATGATTGTGTTGCCCCCTGAGAGGCTCCCAGCCCTCCCCCATCCATTACCCTTCTCACCCCGTTCAACTATCAGGATTTCTGTATTTCCTCTTACCTTGCCCTGTGAGCATGTTTGACAGAATCCTTGTTTCCTTCCCTTCAAATAACCCGCGCTCTGCCACTTACTAGCTGTATGACCTTGGGCAAGTCAGGTACCCAGTTTTATGCCTCAGTTTCTTCATCTATAAAATGGGAACAATCATGGCAAATTGTGAGGATAAAGAGTTAATGTATATAAAGCACTCAGAACAGTGTGCAGCCCATAAACAATATTAGCCATTATGATTATTATCAGCATTATTATTATTTCTCCCCTTCCTCGAATTCAAAGCCCCCCCCCACCTTACTACTAAAACCCAAGCAAATGCACACGCACAGGTATACGCATACGTCTATCTATCTATCTATCTATATGTACGCACATAGGCGTATGGTGCAATTTGTGCTCTCATCCATGGGGAATTCCGCCCTCGAGCAGCAGAAGGTTCTCTCTTCCTCTGCCTGGGACATGTGAGGAGCACAGAGGCAGGGGGATGGCATGAGAGACCTGTCAGTGACACAGCATACCCACAGAGGAGGCCAGAGTGCCCCCTGCTGGGAAAGGGCTCAGGGATGCTCCCTGCGCACTGGGCCCCTCGGCCCCCAACCACCGTCCTCTTCCACCGTCATTGCTCACCTCCCACGTGACAGGACAGGGGGAGGTGAGGCTGTCTCCTTTCGGGAAAGGCTTCCTCCTGTGCATACTCAAATCCCCTGTGCCAGGAGGGGCGTCGGGGACTTGCTGAGCGAGCGCAGGCAGGTTCCTTCGCCGCGCAGTGTTCTGACTTCGTATCTGGAAGATCTGCAGATGCTGACACCTGCCTCCTAGGGCTGTTATGAATACACGTCCAGGACCCAGAACACTGCCTGGCACAGAGCGACACTCAGGAAATGACTGCTCTTCTTGTCATCGTCATTTTTAGAGAGGTGCCCCCGAGACTGCAAGAGCAGGCAGATGGAACCAGAGCAAACCCTCTAGGGTGCTCACTACACCAGGCGCTGCACCCAGCGTCTTACGCGTGTAATCCACTCAATCTTCACACTGGCCCGTGAAGTAGACCTGTCATCGCCCCCTCCTTCAGAGGAGAAACTGAGACGCTGAGAAGTTAGGGGACTTGTTAGCAGGCCAAATAGCCAGCGAGCAGCAGGCCCCCTACTTGAGCCCAGCCAGCCGCAGATGTGTGTTCGAGGAGGCACTGGGGGCTCCCACCCACGTGACTCTGGGCAGCTCCGTTGTTCTGAATCCGGGCATGACCTGGGCTCAGACTGTGCTGCTGCTGTGAGCCCGCGGCCGGCTCACCGTGCAGAGGGCTGGCTCTCCAGGAGGATGCTGCACCTGAGGGCTCCCTCACTGCAGTCCTGTGGTTGCAAAGACATGTGCAGAAATCGCTTCTCCTGGGACTGGCAGAGAGCCGAGCTGCCAGCTTCCCTGTCCTGATAGTGTCTAGCTTCCTTCTGTCACGGGGAGGACGGGGTCACCTGAGGGACTGTGGAGATGAGCGGGAGGGGGCTTGCAGGGACTGGAGAATGGAGGGAGGCGACTCAAGGGGCTTCTGTGAAAGTGCCCTGAACGGGGCCTGGACCAGAACAGGCAGGAGTGCAGAACACTTTCCCTCCTTCCTCTCAGTGAGCAAACCTAGACCCAGACTGGCCTGCAGGAAAGAGATTTAAGCAGCCGGCTAATGGGACACTCGTTTCCACAGAATAGGCTCACTTTTTCATAGACTAGGACTGAGGTGGGGTCAGGCAAATTCAATAGGCACTAAAATTATTATTGAGCTGCCAGACAGCAGCGGTCAGAGGCCCCAGGCCCGTGTGGCATCCAGACAGCCCTTTGTGCCCTTTCTAGACAGCCCCCTCCTCGGGGCTCAGGGACCTGTCTGGCCGCTGAACTCCCAGGAGGTCCGAGGGGTGTGACCTCCCTCCCTCGCGGGCTCCCTCCCTCCCACCACCCAGGCCCAGCCCAGGCCTGGCTATAAAGCTGGCCCAGCCTGGCCCTCAGCACACCCAGCTGGGACCCTCCCGGAGCCTCGTCCGGGGACACGTCCGCTCTGCCCCTGCGTCTCCCGAGCAGCACCATGCGGCCCCTCTGGCTCTGCTGGGCGCTCTGGGCGCTGCCCCTGGCCGGCCCCGGGGCGGCCCTGACTGAGGAGCGGGTCCTGGGCAGCTTGCTGCGGCAGCTGCGCCTCAGCGAGGCTCCCGTCCTGGACGGGGCCGATGTGGAGAGGCTGATCATCCCTGCCCACGTGAGGGCCCAGTACGTGGCCCTGCTGCAGCGCAGCCACGGGGCCCGCTCCCGGGGGAAGAGGTTCAGCCAGCACTTCCGAGGTGAGGCCCTCCCTCCCTGCTGCAGCCTGGTCCTCGCGGGGTGGGGGTGGGGGGCTGCTCTGGGGAGGCTGTCTGGGGGCGCAGGCTCCACAGGGCGATGAGGAGGGACCATGGACTGTGAGGGAGGCTGGGCCCGGGCCCCTGGTCTCTGTCTGCACTGAGGGCCCCCCCCCTCGGGGCCAGCAGGAGCTGGGCCAAAGCTAAGGCATCAGAGAAGGTGAGGATGGAGAAGAGAAAGCAGAGCCAATGGGAGCGTGTGGGTGTGGCGAGAACCCTGGCACAGTCTCAGGGAGAGGCGTAGAGTCAGGGCTTCCGGGTACCGTTTTCACATTGCCACCAGTAGCCTGACCTTGAGCAAATGGTTTTTCTTGTTTGTTTGTTTGTTTGTTTTTGCGGTACGCGGGCCTCTCACTGTTGTGGCCTCTCCCGTTGCGGAGCACAGGCTCCGGACGCGCAGGCTCAGCGGCCGTGGCTCACGGGCCCAGCCGCTCCGCGGCATGTGGGATCTTCCCAGACCGGGGCACGAACCCGCGTCCCCTGCATCGGCAGGCGGACTCTCAACCACTGCGCCACCAGGGAAGCCCGAGCAAATGGTTTTAGAATCATCTTTTTGCTTCTCTGTTTGTTCCTCCGGAGCACTGGTGTGACTAGCTGACCCAACTCCCAGCGCTGTGAATATTAAAGTGCGTTATTGTGGATGAAAAGGTGTCAGGACAACACTGTAGCGTAATGCCGAGCTATTCAGCTGTCAGGGATGCAGCCATCCTGAGTCCTGTTCAGCCCCTTACCTCCCTGGGCCTGGACTCACCTCCTCAGTGCCCAGCGCTAGACCCAAGGCCAGGTGCCCCCAGGGGAGGATTCTCATCTTCAGCATCTCAGCTGAGGTAGCCCTGTCAGCCCTGCCAGCCTTCCTGCTGGGCGGAGATTGTTACAAACAAGGCCCAGACACATAGGGGGATTTTCAGGTGACTGAGCTTGGCCCAGGGAGACAGAACAGGGGCTGGTCTCTCCCTGCCTGGCCACCGCCTCAGTGGCCCTGCCACCCTCAGAGCTCCCCTGGTGCCCGGAGGGGCCCCGCTGACCCTGCTCGTGTCCCCAGAGGTGGCCGGCAGGTTCCTGGTGTCCGAGGTCTCCTCGCACCTGCTGGTGTTCGACATGGAGCAGCGGCTGCCGCCCCACAGCGAGCTGGTGCAGGCCGTGCTGCGCCTCTTCCAGGAGCCGGTTCCCAAGGCCGCGCTCCGCAGCCACGAGCGGCTCTTCCCGCGCAGCGACCGCGCCCGAGTCACCGTCCAGTGGCTGCACGTCCGCGACGACGGTTCCAACCGCACCTCCCTCATCGACTCCAGGTGGGGAGGTGGCATCTGGGGTGTGGGGCGGGGGATGAGGAGGGGGACTGCGCCCGGCGCGGGAGGAGGGGTGCCCTGGGGGAGGAGGGGCGGCGCGGGGGGCCCCTGGGGGGGAGGGGAGGGGGAGGAGAAGGATGGGAGAGGGCCCCCCCCCCGGGGCCACCCCAGCCGTCCCAGTCCCCACCCCTCAGCGCGGGCCCGTGTCTCCGTGTGGTGTCGCAGGCTGGTGTCCATCCACGAGAGCGGCTGGAAGGCCTTGGACGTGACGGATGCCGTGAACTTCTGGCAGCAGCTGCGCCGGCCCCGGCAGTCGCTGCTGCTGCAGGTGTCGGTGCAGCGGGAGCACCTGGGCCCGCTGGCCTCCAGCGCCCACACGCTGGTCCGCTTCGCCTCGCAGGGGCCGTCGGGTGCCGGGCAGCGGGAGCCCCAGCTGGAGCTGCACACCCTGGACCTCAGGGATTACGGGTAGGTGCAGGGCCAGGACTCTAGTAGACTGGGTGGTCCAGGCCCACTGTGGCGGGGACAAGCTGGGGGGCAGATGCAGATAGCCCCAGGATGCAACTGATTCCCCACTACATGTTAAGAGTTTCTAATGGTGGGAATTTTTATTATTCAAATATTTTATTGAAAATATCTTCAGGGAATTCCCTGGAACCCCAGTGGTTAGAACTCATTGCTTTCACTGTGGGCGGGGGGTGAGGGGGGTGCAGGTTTAGTCCCTGGTCGGGGAGCTAAGATCCCGTAAGCCAACCAACTGGCAAAAAGAAAACAAACAAAACCAAAAACTGAAAACCAAAAACCAAAAAACTTCAGGTATTTTCAACGAGCTTTATGTTGTCATTGATACGTATACATTATTGTAATCATCTGTCTTCACTCCACCCTCTTCCCTGATTAATTCTTTGAAAAATATTAGCATTAGTGGTTACTAGGGTTAAACAGCTTTCCTCTGGCATTGGTGAATTCTTTCTTCTTGGGACAAGTTAGCTATTTGGAGTGGATGGAGCTGTGTAGTAGGGTGATTAATAACAGGGCTTTGGAATCGTACAGCCTGGGTCCATGTAGCTTTGCCTTCTACTGCTGCAGGAACTCTGCCATGTCAGTTAACACCTTTGGGTCTCTGTGTCCTCATGTGTAATGGGAATGATACTGGAACCTCTTCAAGGTTCATCTGAGGATGAAATGCAAGTATCATCTGAGATAATATATGTAAAGTACTTAGTTCAGTGCATAGCATAATAGGAAACCTTTAGTGAACAGTAACTGATTTATAATTTATGTTTTGGATGTGTTTATTCATTCACCACTTATCACAAATAGCCAGCATTTTGAACATAACAAGAGATGGACCATAAATCTCCCTCCAGATGCCCCGCGAAGCCCCGCCCTGGGCTCCCTGACCTCTGCCCTCCCAGCTGACCTCTGCCCTCCCAGCTGACCTCTGCCCTCTCAGCTGACCTCTGACTCTGCCTCTCCTTGCCCCCCACAGAGCTCAGGGAAACTGTGATCCTAAGGCACCAGCGACCGAGGGCACCCGCTGCTGCCGCCGGGAGGTGTACATTGACCTGCAGGGGATGAAGTGGGCTGAGAACTGGGTCCTGGAGCCCCCAGGCTTCCTGGCCTATGAGTGTGTGGGCACCTGCCAGCAGCCCCCAGAGCCCCTGACCTTCAAGTGGCCATTTCTGGGGCCGAGACAGTGCATCGCCTCAGAGACGACCTCGCTGCCCATGATTGTCAGCATCCCGGAGGGAGGCAAGCCCAGGCCCCAGGTGGTCAGCTTGCCCAACATGAGGGTGCAGAAGTGCAGCTGTGCCTCGGATGGGGCGCCTGTACCAAGGAAGCTGGAGCCGTAGGTGCAGCCATGGAGGCTCTGACTAGACACGTGCACAAAGCAGGTCTTAACATAGGTCTTAATTTTCTACTTAGCAAGTTACCCCTGCCCCAGCTGAGTGCCCCTATTTTACCTGTCTCGTGTGTTCTTCCATTTCTTGCTCTCCTGTCCGTCACCCACCCTAAGCACTTACATGAGTAATTAATGCAACCCAATTGCAGAGCTGTAGAGGGAAATCCCAGTCTACTTGTTAAAGGATATAGCTGAGCAGGGACAGATTGTCAGCTAGGAGCTTCTGTTCTCTAGCAGATTCTCAACCGAGTATGGGACAACAGACCCCACAATGAGAAGTGGGAAAACAGGCTGATTTACTCTATTATACGATGAATTAAAACAAAACAAAAAATCCCTCTGTTTCCCCTAGGTAGGGAGGAGGTCTAAAAAGAAGCCCCATTCACCAAAATGTTGATCCGCTCTGGGCTTTTGTACATATACTTGGGTCCCCAGTCCCCTGAGAGGGTGCTAGAAGGGAGGATGAAGGGCTTTAGGCTAGGGACAGTGGACAGGGTATCAGGACACCTGGTTTCTGGATCTAATAGGGCCATAAACTGTGACCTCGAACAAATGCAGACGCCTTTGGGCCACCATTTCCTTTTAAAAAGGAGGATTTGGGATTCAGCTCTAGGACTTCATTGCCGTGGGGATCAGACAGCCCTAAACTCACCCACTCCTCTGCTCCTCCAGAGACAGAGCATTGCCTGTGCATATGTAGGTTATTTCCCCCACTATTTTAGAGAACTTATCACCAGAACCCACATGTATTTACGTGTTTGTTTCTTTTAACTTAGCAAAAAGAAAACAATCGAATGTAGATAATCTGCTGCAATAAAAGTGATGTTTCACTCTGTGTCTTTGTATTTAATTTGTAGTGTCCTTGACGTAGGAGAGAGGGAGCAATAATGGGGAATGAGAGCGACATAAGGATCTGAAGAATGGGCGTGACCAAGGTCCCCCAACCCCTAGGTGGCGCTGAAGACTGTAATAATGGTTTAGATTCTGCTTTTATTTGTAATATTTATATCCCTCCAACTCTCATTCCAAAAATAGTATTGTAAACAATTATTGTATTAGTGGTTCTGGGGACAGGGAAGGCAAGCGAATGTTTACTGAGCATTCACTCTGAACCTGGGACCTATGCTAGGCAACCTCATATACCTTATACGACTTAATTCTTGCAACTACTCCTTGAGGTAGGTATTCTTATTCCCATTTTTCAGATTAAGAAATCAAGGCTGAGGCAATGCAAATCTATGGGGTAGAGATCAGCATGCCCCATGCTCTGCTGATGACACAGGCATTAGTTAACATGTCATTCGGAAGCTGCCACATCTGGCAACTCCCCTACATTTACCTTTCCTGCTCAACGGGGTTTCCTCATGCCTGACTTATTGAAGTTCATGGATTTTCTATTTTGGTGTACAAAGCTAATTAATAGCAACTGAATAGCAAAGGGGAAAAGGAGCTAGTCTGTGGACAGCCAGGACTTGAGGACTTGGCAAGAATATTGTTGGAGATGGGGAGAGAAGATTTGTTTCTGACTTGTAAATGGCTATCTTACCTCTGTAAGACATCAAAATGAAGAACTGCCACTTGGCATGTTGTGAGTACCAGGGCATACAGTCGCTTTCTCTACAAGAAGGTTATCAAAATCATCTAAAGAATTCTACCAGCTTCTCAGTGACGTATCTGTGGCTCTAAAAGGGCTGTGGACTCCCAACCAGTCACATGCAATCAGTGGCAAGGATGGGCCTGCTCACATCATCCCATGCGAGCTAAAAATACCTAGGAAATCAACTTCATTTCAAAAAGTAAGGATGTGCTCATCAGCACAGGGAGACAATGTGGTAGACAAAATGTTCTCCCCAAATACGTCCATGCCCCCCAATCCTTAGAAACTGTGAGTATGTTCTGTTACGTGGCAAAGGGACTTCGCAAATGTAATTAAGTTTACAGACCTTAAAATAGGGAGATTGGGGCTTCCCTGGTGGCGCAGTGGTTGAGAGTCCTCCTGCCGATGCAGGGGACACGGGTTCGTGCCCTGGTCCGGGAAGATCCCACATGCCGCGGAGCGGCTGGGCCCGTGAGCCATGGCCGCTGAGCCTGCGCGTCCGGAGCCTGTGCTCCGCAACAGGAGAGGCCACAGCAGTGAGAGACCCGCGTAGCGCAAGAAAAAATAATAATTAAAAAAAAATAATAGGGAGATTGGTTTGGATTATGCAGGTGCACCCGATCTAATCACATGAAAGCAGAGAACTCTCTCCAGCTGGAGGCAGGAGAGATGAGGCAGAAGGGGAGGTCAAAGCGATTCAAAGCTTGAGAAGGTCTCAATCTGCCATGCTGGTTTGAAGATGAAAAGGACCATGAGCCAGGGAACGTGAGTAACTTCTAGAAGGTGAGAATGACTCCCAGCTGACAGCCAGCAAGGAAAAGGGACCTCAGTCCTACAGCCACATGGAACCAAATTCTTCCAACAACCTGAATGAGACTGGACGCCGATTTCCCCCCAGAACCTCCAGATAAGAACCCAGATCAGTTGACACCTTGATTCGGCGCACAGAAGCCAGTTGGGCCCACTCAGATTTCTGACCCACAGAATGTGAGATAACTAATCCGTTTTGTTTTAAGCTGCTAACTTTGTGGTGAATTCTTACGGCAGCAGCAGAAAACTAATACAGACAGTGAACCAAATCCCATTAGAAGTGAGCTGTAATTACAATTTTTTTCCACTGAATAAAGTAACAACATTACAGCTAATTTTGAATGAATTGAAAACTACCCATAATCCCACCATCCTAAAACAAAATAGTTTCGGTTTTTGAATCTCCTGTTCATACACAACCTGACCTGTTTACATATAACAGGAGTATGTACCTGTTTTAAAAAATCAAGGTTAAGGGAATTCCCTGGTGGTCCAGTGGTTAGGACTCAGCGCTCTCACTGCCAAGGGCTCCAGGTTCGATCCCTGGTCGGGGAAATAGCCTGATCCCGCAAGCCGCATGGCATAGCCAAAAAAAAAGAAAAGAAAAATCAAGGTTAAGGTGTGCCTTACCGCATATGAAAAAGAGGTGTACAGTCATATTCCAAAAGAGTCACATTGATTCTCTTTAGGTGGTGGGATTAAAGGCAGTGTTCATTTTTCCATTTGATCTAATTTCTAGTTGTTCTACAGTAAACATGGATTATTGGTATAAGAACAACAACAACAAGGCAAATATGCATGCAAAGTGTGACTCCCTGGAGATTCCTATATCGGGAAGGAGTCAA
This sequence comes from Lagenorhynchus albirostris, assembly GCF_949774975.1. Classification (NCBI taxonomy): domain Eukaryota; kingdom Metazoa; phylum Chordata; class Mammalia; order Artiodactyla; family Delphinidae; genus Lagenorhynchus; species Lagenorhynchus albirostris. Next base: position 22,728,801 of record NC_083096.1, on the reverse strand, counting down.
GGGGACCTGCTATTTGACTGGCTGGGAGTAGCTCAGGATTCGCCCTCATTCCCTGAATCATCTCCATTCTTAGGAAGATGAGCCTGCTATCCAGAGACAGACCAGGAAGGATGTCCTGAAGCCTTGAGAGTGAAGACCCTGGACAAGTGAAAGCAGAAATGAAGCACTGTCCACTTTGTTGGGACAGCTGGAGGTGAAGAGGGGGCAGGACGGTGGGGTTGGGGGTGAGAAGGGAGGAAGGGCAGGAACAGCCCAACCCATCTGACTGGTGGATGCGAGGATCAGAGGAGAGGAGTGAGGTGGGCAGTCCTGGAAGCTTAGTGAACTCCCCGTTTTCTCTCTGGACTTCTCTGTCTGTTCAGATGGAGTAAAGTGATAGAGTAGGCACCCAAGAAGGCAGGTGGCAGAGAAGGAGAGTATATGTCCATGGCAGAATGGCAGCACCAGGCTTCCTGAGGGTATGTCCTAAGTGGCCGGGTGGGGAGGACGGGTCTTTTCTCATCTCATCTCATCTCATCCATCCAACACTTGTACCCAAAGGAACTTCACAGGCATCAAATGTAATGGCCATGGGAGCCACAGCAGGGGCCGCTGTGCAGACGAAATGAGCCTTTAGAATCAGCAAGGTCATTACAAGAAAATGAAATGGGACTGCCTACAATTAAAATGTATATTTAAAACTTTGTACGCATAAACTTTAAACTTTGGGGAAAAAAAAGATCACAAAGTACCACTAAAAATAGCCAGTTTTGGGCTTCCCTGGTGGCGCAGTGGTTGGGGGTCCGCCTGCCGATGCAGGGGACATGGGTTCATGCCCCGGTCCGGGAGGATCCCACATGCCGCGGAGCGGCTGGGCCCGTGAGCCATGGCTGCTGAGTCTGCGCGTCCGGAGCCTGTGCTCTGCAACAGGAGAGGCCACAACAGTGAGAGGCCCGCGTACCGCAAAAAAAAAAAAAAAAAAAAAAAGCCAGTTTCTGGTTAGGAGTTCACATGTTCAAGCTTAGTCAGGAGGACCAAGTGCTCTGGCTGCTTCCTGTCTTACGTGGCCTGCCCTGGCTGGGAATCAAGCCAGCACTGGGGGCCACCAACTCGGCCTCCTTTCCCAGGCTCTCCAGTCCTCCTCATATTTCACCTCCACTCCTGGAAGCTGAGGCAGGAGTTACCAAGGCAATCAGGTAAGGGATGGATTTGTGTAAGGGGACTGACAGGTGTGAGATACTGGTGTCTCCTACACCTCACCCCACTCCAACACACACACATTTACGCGCACACACACACTCGGCGCACAACCTTTTGTACTGCAGGCCAGAACCAGACAGCCAGGGGGCCCTGCAGCCTCCTAGTGGACCGTGGGGAACCCGAGCATCCCTCAGAAGCACAGGCACCGTTAGGAAGTTCTGGTTCCAGTCCCCAAGGTCCTCGTGATGTAGGTGTTCCTTCTGGTTAGTGAGTTCCTCGGCACCTTTCCTAAGGGCTGTGTCATAAGTCCCCCTCTTCCTTCAGCTAGTGTGAGCTGTAGGGTTTCTGGTGTCAGAGCCCACGCTGGTGACAACTAGGCGGGGCTGCAACATGGCCACTACGGGAAGCATTTAAGGCTTCTACACACAGAACCACGAGATCTCACTTTCAGGGATCCAAGCTAAGGAAATAGTCAAAGAGTTAGGCAAAGACTTTCTCACAGTAGTATGAACAATAATTTTAAAAATTGATATAGGTTTTATGAAGATAAGGACTTTTGTCTGTTTTGTTCGTGGCTGGATCCCCAGAAACTGGCTCAATAAATATATATTGAATGAATTAATAAACCTAATGCTGATCTTTGAGAGCATGGCTAAATTAGTACAGTGCATCCATTTAATGGAAGGCTAAGTAGTCACTAAAATCTTGTTTTAAATAACTTTTCAGTGACATTGGAAAATATTGTATATCTAGTATAGAAATTTCAAAACTACATGTATATGATTTATTTCCAACGATGGAAAAGGTATGTATGCATACAAAATAATGTGTAAGGAAACACACAAAAAATGTCTGCAGAAAATGATCCTTAGGAAGTATGGCTATGGGTGATTTTGACTTTTACTTTTTTTGTATTTTCTAAATTTTTTCTCAATATACATGTATTACTTTCCTAATCAGAGAAAGTTATAGAAATGTAATTTTGCTTCACAGTAAATATTTGGTCCTCACTTTTCAAAAATTAATTAATTTTTGGCTGCATTGGGTTTTCTTTGCTGCCAAAGGAAGGGGGGTACTACTCTTCATTGCAGTGCACGAGCTTCTCATTGCTGTGGCTTCAGTAGTTGTGACACGCGGGCTCAGCAGTCGTGGCCCGCGGGCTCTAGGCGCGCGGCTTCAATAGTTGTGGCACACCAGCTTAGTTACTCCGCGGCATGTGGGCATGTGGGATCTTCCAGGACCAGGGATCCAACCGCTGTCCCCTGCATTGTCAGGTGGATTCTTAACCACTGCAACACCAGGTAAGTCCCTGGTCCTCACTTTTAAGGGTCCAGAAACTCAAGAACCAGGGACTTGTCCTCCTGGATGTGATCAACTGGAGGAACATTGCAGAAAGCCTGGGGGTGGGGTGTGGATTATACGGAAAGGCCTGTAGAAAAACTGAGAGAGGCGGTGGTGAACCAACTGTCTCTCCTGCTGTTCTGAGACGCCTCCCTCTTGAGATGCCATCTCCTTCCTCTGTCACCTGTCCCCCGTAGTACTTAAATTTACTACTGATGAAAACGTAAACATCACATTTGTGGAGCGTTTTAAAGCAAGTGGCGGTGGTCGGGGTTACTTTAGTCAGGCTCTAAGGAGCCCATCATTTCCTAAACAGAGGAACTGACCCTATTCGCAATCTAGTTAATAAGACCAATCGCGTGAACCACGCAAGTTCAAGTGAGTAACCGCGGCTCCCCCGCTGCCTCCCCGCGCGGGCCGGGAGGGAGCGGGCGGCAGCCGGGGGCCTCCCAGCTCCAACGCGGGCGCACCGAGGCGCCTGGCTCGGAGCCCACAGGTCCCCAAGCTCCTGTCTGAAGCCCCGCCAAGAGCGTCACATTCGTCCCCTCAAATCAGCAACCTGGAGAGCTCCTCTTGCCCTCGAGGTGCGGCTCATGGCCAGCACCAAGGATAACATTAGCCAGACCTCTGACCGGCCTCAGCGCTGACCCCACGCGGCTTCCAATAGCTGGGCTCTCCGGCCCCCAGGGCTGGGGCCCACACGAGGCGGAAATCCCGGCTTCACGCGCCGCGTCCGAGATTCCACCCGCCAATCCCGTGCTCAGGAGGCGGGCACACGGCCTCGTCCCGGCCAAGGATTGGTCGCCCTGGAGGGGCGGGGACACTTGGGCTTCTGCGGCGCAGTCGGTGAGTGTGAATGAGGAGGGGTGGCGGGATCCGGCCCGGAAGCTGCGGGCCGCTCCCGGCATTCGGCTCCGGGGCTCTGCGCCCGCTGGGCCCTCCGTTCTCCACTCTTCTTTTAGGGCACCTTTGAGCCGACTTCTGCGGCGGCCCGGCAGACGCAGAGCCTGGAACCATGAGCGTGGGCTTCATCGGCGCTGGCCAGCTGGCCTGTGCCCTGGCGCGGGGCTTCACGGCCGCAGGTAAGCGCCTGGAGGCGGGAGGCGGATGTGCGGACGGTTCCTAGCCTACCCTGTGAACCGCCCTCCACCCCACGAACGTGAATGAATGAAGAAAGGGGAATTTGTGTCTGCTGGGGGAGAGGAAACTCCTCTTAAGCAGCGAGAGAGTCATGCCCGCATAAGGGATTGAGCGGGGAGAAGGACACTAGCAGCCGTCTCCACAACGGTCAGAACGTCGTGGGTTTTGACTCTGCTTTCCCAGGGAAAGCATGGGAACCGGGTGGGCCATGATCCCCAGTTGAAAAGCCCTGTCTTCTCCAGGCATCCTGTCGGCTCACAAGATAATAGCCAGCTCCCCGGACATGGACCTGCCCACAGTGTCCGCGCTCAGGGTAGGTGGGGCAGGGGGGTAACTTGGGAAGAGGGTGAAGGCCCAGAAGAAGGATGGCCTGATGAGCTGAGCCCCTGTGCTGGTCCATGGTCGGCGCTGACCTACCCACCAGGAGCATAATCCTCCACCTTCCATGGGGCAGCTCAGGGTGGTGGGAGCACCCAGGCAGACAGACTTGGGTTCTAATCCAGATACTGGGGTGGTTAGAAGGTTAGTTGAGGTTTTATGTATGGAAAGCACCTGGCGCATAGTAGGTATCCAATAAAATACTCACTTTTCTTCATCCACTGGCTAAGTGGCCTTACGGTCCTCGGCTACTCTGAGACTCAGTTTCCTCATTTATAAAATGGAGACCACAATAGCCACTTAGCTGAATTATTCTGAGGCATAAAAGAGCGTGTTGGGAAAGAACCTGGCAGGTTAGTTGTTCCTCTGTCTAAAAAAAGAATATCCCAAGTCTTCACCCCAAACTTGAGCAGTGTGGGAGAGGATGTCTAATGAGGCGGGCGACAGGCAGTGTCTGTGCCTGGGATGGCTGACGTTACCAGCACTGGAGGGCCCTGTTTCTCCGTATGGAGTCTTAGAGAGATGGGTATCCTCCAGCCCACCCCTGGACCACACAGAGACTGCACTCTGATGAACAAGTGTCTGGAGTTGGAATACGGCCTCGCTTCCGACCATTGGGCACTACTAGCATTTCACCTTTCCCTTTGCCACTTTCCAGCCATGGAGACTTCTTACCTGGCAGAGGGGTGCCTTGGGTGCCAGAGAGGTGGGGATGGGGTTTTTCCTGGTTGCCATGGGGAAGCTTGTCCGCATCCAGCACCTATGCTCACTTGCCCGGTAGCAACATTGGAAAACTTTGTGCCGGTGGCGGTAGGGGCAGACCCTGAGGGGCTGGGGCAGGGAATTCCAGGCTTGTTGCGGGGTTCGGCTGCTCCTTGGGAGTTCCTGGGCCTAGTGAGGCTGCACACTGTGAGCCCAGTGGTCTCCTCCCGCAGAAGATGGGTGTGAACCTGACCCGGAGTAATAAGGAGACAGTGAGGCACAGTGACGTCCTGTTCCTAGCCGTGAAGCCACACATCATCCCCTTCATCCTGGACGAGATCGGGGCCGACGTTCAGGCCAGGCACATTGTGGTCTCCTGCGCGGCAGGTGTCACCATCAGCTCTGTCGAGAAGGTGCCCATCTCAGCCCTGGCAGTCCTGTGTGAGGGGAGGAGGGGTGGGTGCTAGTGGGACTGGCCACTCACTCGGCCCTCTGCCTTAACCCCAGAAGCTGATGGCATTCCAACCGGCCCCCAAGGTGATCCGCTGCATGACCAACACGCCCGTGTTGGTGCGAGAGGGCGCGACAGTGTACGCCACGGGCACCCATGCCTTGGTGGAGGATGGGCAGCTCCTGGAGCAGCTCATGAGCAGCGTGGGCTTCTGCACTGAGGTGGAGGAGGACCTGATTGACGCCGTCACAGGGCTCAGCGGCAGCGGGCCTGCCTATGTGAGGCCCTCATATACTTACGCAGCCTTCCGGGGACCCAGGGACGCAAGATGGGCTGGCAGGCAGGCCTGGGCTGGGGGTGTCACCCACCTCTTGGGCAAGGCAGGCTGGTGGAGGAGGTCAACCCTTGGAGCTAGTTCCAGTCATCAGGAAAAGTAGACCCTAGGGGGTGCCCCTGAGTGCCTGCTGCCCCAGGGCTCAGTGAGTGTCTCCACAGGCGTTCATGGCCCTGGACGCGTTGGCCGACGGTGGGGTGAAGATGGGCCTGCCGAGGCGCCTGGCTGTCCGACTGGGGGCCCAGGCCTTGCTGGTCAGTATCTTCCACCTGCGTGTTCTGGACCACAGTGTGGGGATGGGGTTCTTAGGGGTCACTGGGCCGGGGCACGGCTTGGTTGGGAAGCTGGGATAAGGATTGGGGAGGAGCAGTGGGTGTGGAGAAGCTCATCTCAAGGGGCACCAGCAGTTTTCTGCTCTAATGCTTCCCTCCTGCCCTAGGGGGCTGCCAAGATGCTGCTGGACTCAGAGCAGCACCCGGGCCAGCTCAAGGACAATGTCTGCTCCCCTGGGGGGGCCACCATCCACGCCCTGCACGTCCTAGAGAGCGGGGGCTTCCGCTCCCTGCTCATCAACGCAGTTGAGGCCTCCTGCATCCAAACACGGTGGGTCTCTCTCCTCCTCTGCCCAGGCCCTCTACTCCCAGCCAGCCCCAGTATGGGCTGCACACCGTCTTGCAGAATCTGCCCTCTTTGGTCCCATTACCAATGCTGGAGTCTGTGCTCTGTTTTGTTTTGGTTTTAATTTATTATTATTTTTTAATTTATTATTATTTTTTTAATTTAAAATTTTTTTAAATTTATTTATTTTTATGTGCTCTGTTAATAACCACGATTTATTAGACTTTGTTAGGTAAGGGTTTGTAGGCCTTCATTTAATTCTCACACAGTTCTGATAGCTGGCGTTAGCTTGATTTACAGATGAGGAAGTCGAGGCTTAGAGATACAACTCTCCCAAGGTCAAACAGCTAGTAAGTGATGGAGGCAGGATTCGACCTCAAGTCTTTGACCTCCAGTCCTGTGATTTTTCCACACACTCTCTCCCCATCTGATCACAGATAACACTTAAAGCTCTACATCTATGTAGTAACCCCTACTTAGTTAAATAGCACTTCTAGGAAGCTTAGGGGAGTTTTTGGTTTGGGGTTCTAAGTTTGGCTGGTACCAAGTCAACAAGGGTTGGGGGTTAAGTGAATGGGGAAGCCTCATGCAGCTCTGGCTCCTCCTTCAACCTCTCGGGGCTTTGTCTGCAGAGAGCTGCAGTCCATGGCCGACCAAGAAAAGATCTCCCCAGCTGCCCTCAAGAAGACCCTCCTGGACAGAGTGAAGCTGGACTCCCGCACAGTGACCTCACTGACCCCCTCCAGCTCAGGGAAGCTCCTCACGAGAAGCCCAGTCCCAGGAGGCAAAAGAGACTAAGGCAGCCTCGTTCTGCCCTTCTCTCTGTGACCGGAGCCCTCGGATGAGGGACGCTGTGCAGTGCAGGGGTAGGCTCAGTCAGTCTTCAGGTCCTTGTGATAAAACCTCCTCAAGTCTGTTCAGACCAAGCAGCACTAGTTTCCCCTCCTGTCTCTGGTTAGAAGGTGCTCTGAAGGGGTGGTGGATGCTGGAAACCAGATGCGGCCCTGCACACCTCACACGGTTACAGGAGAGAGAGGCTGGGACTCCAGTCAGAGCCCCAGCTCCATAGGGAGGTCTGGAGACCTTCAGCTGATGACCCCTTCAACTGGGGTCCTCTGGCTGGAGCCCAATGCAGGGTCAGTTTGTTGCCAAGTCAAGGAGGTAAGAGGTACAAAACATGACAAGAGCTTTTCTCTTTGAATCGGTAAATGGAAAAGAAGAGAGTGACTTAGAATGATCACAGTTAATCAGAAATGCACCTATTAGACTGTTCTATTTAACTCTTGCTTCCGAGGTATACCATTGAAAGTGTGTTATTCAGTGCTGCTAAGCTTAGCTGCTTTAATAAAGCTTTATTTTTTATTACTCTGCTTTTCTTGTGCTTTATCTTAAGTCATCATTCTAGAGAACTCGAGGCCCTCTCTAGGTGCTCCAGCTTCGGGAGAGTACTGCCTAAAGGCAAGAAGTAGGGATGAGAGGAAATAAGGGGCCAGGCCCTGAGAGCTGTAATGACACCTTGCTCCAGCCCGGCCCCTAGGGTCAGGGTCAGGGTCAGGAGATTGTGTTCTAGGATGGGCCAAAGCTCAGGGCAAAGAAGAGCCAAGTGGCCTTGGTGGGGGGCTGGCCGCAGCCCAGCCACAAAGGAGGAAGCTGCCTGCTTGTAGTGGGCCGGGCGCTACATCGGATCCAGACAGGTGCCCTCCGAGGGAGGAACTATTCTTTTTCTGACTTTATAGAGGATGCCGAGGCCTGAAGGGGATAAGCAGCTTACTCCAGTTGAGTTGTTCATCAGTCGTGGGGCCGTCTACATAGCTGGACTGAGCCCGGAGGTTCCCCCTGCAGGCCGTGTCCCTGGTGCTTGCCCCCACCAGCTCCTGCCTGTGGCACTGGCTTCAACATCAGCTCTGAGTTCACATCTTAGTTCCCACCGCTTTCAACTAGGCGACCTTGGAGAAGGTACTGAATATCTTGGACCTCAAGGTTTCATCCCTAGAAATATGGAGGTCACGCTTCATCAAAAGGTTCTGGTGGGTATGAAATGAGATCGTGTGGAGCTGCTCAGCAGAACATCTAGAACATGTGGACCCTTGTGCCAGTGGAGCTCATCCTTCACCTTCCCCTGAGGAGGGAGGGCAGCTGGGCCCCAACTCTAGCGTATTCCTAGGGGGCCAAAGTGACAACGAGTACGACAATACTAAAAGCTGTCATCTTTAAGCCCTCATTATATGGCAGCCCCTTTGCAAACCCTCTACATAAAGTCTCATGGCCTTAGGAGCTGGGTATAATTAAGAGTAAGAGGTGAAGTAAGTGGCCCAAAAAGATGATAGACATTTCACCAAAGAAGATTTACAAATGGCAAATGAGATGCTCGACATCATTAGTTATGAGGGAAATGCAAACCAAAACCCGGTGAGATACCACTTCACACCCACTAGTGTGACTTCTAGTTAAAAATAAAAAGGATAATAACGAATGTTGCAAGGATGTGGAGAAGTTAGAACCCTTGTGTATTGCTGGTAGGGGTGTAAAATGGTGCAGCAACTCTGGAAAACAGGCTGGTAGTTCTTCAAAAGGTTAAACAGAGTTGCCGTATGACCAGGCAATTCTACTTGTAGATACCTACCCGAGAGAGATAAGAACAGATGTCCACACAAAAACTTGCTCATGGTTCTTTGTGGCAGCATTACTCAAAATAGCCAAGAAGTGAAAACAACCCAAATGCTGAAAAACTGGTGAAGGGATAAAATGTGTTATACCCACACAATGGATATTATTTCAGTGATAAAAAGGAAGTAGTGACACATGGTACAACGTACGAACCCCAAAAACATCATGTTAAGTTAAGGAGGTTGCTTGCAGAAGGCCACAAATTATATGATTTCATTTACATGAAATGTCCAGAAAATGCAACTCTACGGAGATAGACTGGTTGCCTAGGGCTGGGGTGGGAATGGGACAAGGACAGGGTTTCTTCTGGAGTGATGCAGTGATTTAAAATCAGATTATGGCAATGGTTGCACAACTCTGGACATAGTTATTGAATCATAAAGTGCATGAATTTTAGGATATGTAAGTTACACTTCATAAGACTTTAAAAAAAGGGGCTTCCCTGATGGTGCAGTGGTTGAGAATCTGCCTGCCAATGCGGGGGACATGGGTTCGAACCCTGGTCTGGGAAGATCCCACATGCCGCGGAGTAACTGGGCCCATGAGCCACAACTACTGAGCCTGCGCGTCTGGAGCCTGTGCTCCGCAACAAGAGGCCGCGATAGTGAGGCCCACGCACCGCGATGAAGAGTGGCATCCGCTTGCCGCAACTAGAGAAAGCCCTCGCACAGAAACAAAGACCCAACACAGCCAAAAATAAATAAATAAATTTATTTAAAAAAAAAAACTTAAAAAAAAAAGGAAATAGGCAGTTCCCTTGTGGCATAGTGGTTAGGATTCTGGGCTTTCACTGCTGTGGCCCGAGTTCAGTCCCTGGTTTAATTAGCTAGGAAGTGGTACCAGGACTCAAATCCAAGTCTGATACCAAATTCTGTCCTTTCTGCACCTAGCCTGCTGGCAAGCTGTCTTAGGTGACAGGAGACTGCCCTTCATCTCCTCTCCTCCGCCCCCCTGCAAGGCCACCTCCTTCCCAGGCCTAAATCCACCAACATACATTTACTGAGGACCTACTAACTGCTAGGCCCTGGCTCATGCTTTGGTGTGTAGGGTCCACCTGGCTCAGGTGAGTCCACCTGCTCAGGACCCCCTGCCCTTTGCTTCTGAGCTTTGACCAGGTGTGGTCAGGACTAGATTTCACCCAAGGTGGCTGCGGCCCCAGGCCTCCAGGGCGTAGGTGAAGAGGGCCCCCCTTGGAAACCAGTTCCGGTCGCCTTTCTGCGGGGCCTCAGGCCGGCCCCTCTCAGCTGCCCGCCTCCTCACAGGGCTGATGGGTGCGGGGGCTGGAGCTGCAGAGGACACCCTGGACAGAGGGTCTAGAGGCTGGGGCCCGAGCCACCAGGAAAGCCCGTGAATGCCTCCTGACGCCTTGTAGGAGTAAAAGCTGGTGTGAGCGGCTAGGGCAGCCTTTCCAAGAAACACGTGCGCAGCACTCCCTCTGCGCCAAGCGCCCTGTGAGGCCTGGGTGTGCCGCAGTCAGGAAGACTTGGTCCTTGTTCTGAGTTGCACAAGGGCCGAGGAAAGATGTGGACACAGGGAGGAGAAGTGGAAAACACGGGAAGGCAGAGGAAAAGGAAGCACGGAGATGGGTAAGAGTGAGGAAGGGCGCCAGCTAACCCCCTGCCCACCCTCCCCCACTCTCTGCTTCTCCACCTGGACTCTGGGGGCAGCCGGGCCTAGAGCAGGCACAGCCCTCGTTTCATAACTGACTTCTCTCAGGACCCCCCAAACACTCCCTCATCTATTGCCTCAGTTTTGCTCTCCTGTGAAATGGGGGCACAGACCTCCGGCCCAAAAGTTAGCAGTAGTTACTTTGGGCAAGTGGGATTGAGGTTGACTTCTCAGTTGATTTCTTTCTCTGTTTATTTTGCTTTAGATTGTTGCTTGCAATAAGCAGGCATGGTCTCCATAGTTAAAAGATTTTAAAATGTTTCCCCTGATCCCCACCGGCAGGCCGCGTGGGGCACAAACGCACCCTTCTTCATCCTTGTCCGCACGTGACCATTACTAAGCAACGCTCTGGGGAGGGACACCAGAGAGCCTGACTGTGCTGCTTCCCTCACCGTTCGAGATGGTATAGACAGGCCTTTCTTCATATCTAGTCAAATACTTAAAGCCTTGACCTGTGCTCCGCTTTTACCAATAAACCAGAACGTAGGCAGAATGGATATCGTGTCTACTTGAGATCAGTAGTGTTTTGAAAATGAAATGCACCTCTTTTCAAGGTCCAAGCCAGTGTGGATAGCTTGCTACCTTTATGTAAGAAAAGGAGGAAATACGAAATTGGATGAAGAAACTCTAGAAGGATACACAAGACACCAAGAAGGGGTACTTGTGGGGGGACAGAGGGAAGGAGGCTGACAGGAACAGGGACAGGAGTAACATCTCATTATAAACCTTTTTGCAGTGTACTGATTTAGGAATCATACGAGGGTGTTACCTAGTCACCAGATACATTCTGTAGACCTTCAGGGGGCTGCCGGGCTGCCCTGGCTGTGCAGTGCTCTAGCAGGACGCATTGCCCCAAGGCGGTCAGTCAGGGCTGGAGCGACCCGAGTGCCCTACTCTGGTCTTGCGCTGCATCCAGGAACACTCTGGGCATGAGTGTGTCCTCCTTGGAAAAGGTGGACAAATGGGTGCTCTGGGCCCAGCCTCTTCCTTCCACCTGGGCCCACCTTCTGTGTCACTGTGGGCAGGAGCCCAGCTCTGGGCTCCTGTGGAACCTGGGACTCCTCCCCAGTGACAGTGACCACGTCGTGTGGTAATCATCTGTTTTCCTGTCTGTTTCCACCACCAACTTGGGTGCTTCCAGGTATGGGGAACAGGCTGGGTTGTAGGCCATCCCTCCTGGTCCTAATGCTTGACACCCAGTAAACACAGCTGCATACAGTCATGAATGAATGAATGACATCTCTTCTGCTTAAATGTCAGTTTGGGCTCTTACTTGCTGTGCCTCGAGAAGCTTCCGGTTTACTGGGGTGAAAGCCCTGTGCAGCTCCCAGCCTGACCCTCAACTGTTGAGTTCTGACTCTTTTATTCAATCAGCCAGTGTTTGCTGAGCACTTCTGAGATGCTGTGCTCGTGCTAGATTGGCTGGGTTGTGGGGAACTCAGTGAATTTCTATCCTGGCCACTCTGTCTCGGGGGCATCTCTAATAGTTCACCCTGTTCCTCCCTCAGGGCTGCCTGAGAGCTTTTTCAGCATGTGGACACCTCAAAGCCATCTGTAATTTCATACAGCTCTGGGGTTCCTTAGGTAAGAGGGAAGCACCTCAGGAATGTTTAGGTAAAATGGGATTGGGATGGAAATCAATTTCATAACAGCTTTCAATTTTAGAAAGGGTTACATGGATAAGTGTTCTCTCTTCCTTGAAGATAAAAACAACCAGGAATGCACTCGGTGGGCTGGAGCAGCAATATATTTGGTTAGACATCAGAGACTTCTGTCAATCAAGATACGTCGATAGTGGTGACCTGGAGAAGCTGAGAAACCCCAGCACCTCTTGGGTACTGGTCACCCTGAATTGTAAGACCTGAATATTGAACTGGAATTTCATTTGTAGTATGTTTTCAATTACATCACAGTAAAGATTGTTTTCCTTCTGCCAGCTTGGTTAATGCATTTCTGGTAACAGAAAGAACAAAGGTCTGGGTTCTAATCTTCACTGGCCAGGTGACCTCGTGCAAGTCATTCGTCTGCTTTGGTTTCAATTTATTATTATTACATTAAAATGGAAAAATAATAATAGTTGCATGTGCTTCTCCCAGGGTGGTCTTTGCTTTGGGCTAAGCCTTAGTGAAGGCTGAGTCACTGCGCAGCCTGGTGGCACCTCGGCAGATGACAGTGTTGCCCGGACACAGTGGTGTGTCTCCCACCCCTCCCCCCTCCCCTCCCTCCTGTCTCCCTCCCATCACCCCACCCCCACCCCCAACACTTTCTGCAATCCCACACCACAAGGTTTCCTCTTTCCTGAGATGGGAAGCCTGGCTGACATTCCTTGTCAAGCACCTTCTCATTTATAACCTAAAACATAGAAACTTCCTTAATAAACTGACATGTATTTTCTTCCTAAGTGCCAGGCACAATATTATATATGCAATATACATGATCTCATTGAATCTTAATTGAGTAATTATGATGTAGTTATTATTTCCCCATTTTACTGATGGGAATACTGAGGTTTGGAGATGTTAGGAACAAAGCCAATGAAGGGAAAAGCCTGGGTGCTAGAAACCAAGACTCTTTTTCTGAAGCACTGAATGTCCTGCCTCAGGCGGGCATGGCTGCCCTCCTCATTGCTCTAACTGAGGGGCCCTCCTGCCGGAACACAAGGAACGACCGGAAAACTAGGCTGAGGGGGGATGCAAACGGGGGATAATGTGCAGGGGTCCCTGGCGGGTGCCCGGGAAGGAGACCTGGAACACAGGCGGGGTCAGGACTGGCCTCATTACAGCCTTCAGCGGGGGTAGGGACCTTTTTTTGAGGGTACCAAGCCACGGGAAAGCCACTCAGAGAAGTAGATATTTTAATTTTTTCGTTTTAGTATGGAAGCAAATATAACCATCATTTTGAATGAAGAGAAAGGAATGAGAAATGAGTATTTACGCATCTCCTTTTCCAACGCCATTGCCCACATCTCCCCCCAAAGTCTCCCCTTGCCCTGCACACATGGGCCTGTCTCTGCTGAACCCCGTGCCCCCCACCGTCTTGCTCACTCCATCCCTCGACTGCCTCCCCTCTCCTCAGCCCTCTGCCCCAGCCCTTCACTGGTCCTTAGCATCCTGGACCTCACTCTGTTGGTAATTTTGTTATGAACGCAGTAATTTGCTGTCACCCATCACATCCCGTAGGATTCTCACAAGATCTTGAGAAGCAGGTGGGGAGGGTATGAGCATCCCCATCTCACACAGGAAGAGCTAAAGCAACCGGGGGTCTTAGGTCCCAGCTTTCGGATTCCAAGTCCTCTTTCCGGTTTCCCCCACTCATTTCACAGATGGGTTCTCAGGGACAGTGGGTGGCTCCTAAAAATACCCTTTACACAGTAGGTCCTGAGGAAAGCTTGTCCTGGCTGCCCGGGGCCCCCACGGCCCAGCTGCAGAGGAAAGGCTCCCTCGCGCCACTAGAGGGCGCCAGGCGCCAGCCGCTGAGCACCCAGGCCGCCTGATTCCAGTTGCAAAACGCGGAACGCCTGTGCCCTGGGGAGAAACTCGGTCAGAAACACGGATCCAGCTCGGTGCCCCGCGTGCCAGCTGCAGCAGGTGATTTCATGTATTCACATAACAAAGCAGCTTAGTGTTGGTTACAGAGGGAAGCACTTGAATCATCTTCCTCTGAGCAGCCTTTGCCCTCTTCCCCTCAGCATCATCCTCCCTGGTGGGAAAAGCGGGACACCTGACTGCCCACACCGGGGTCCCTCCCCTGGGCATCCTGGGCTGAGGGAGAGGAGCCTTCTCGAGGGCCCCTGTGTCCAGGCTCCTCATAGGTCATCTCAGTCAATACACACCAGCCTTGCTCAAGAAGAAGCCTTAAATAAATAAGTACTAGGGATATAATGTACAACGTGATATAGGTAACACTGCTGTACGTTATAAATGAAAGTTAAGAGAGACCTAAGAGTTATCGTCACACGGAAGAATTTTTTTCCTATTTCTTTAATATATTTAATATTTATATGAGGTGATGGATGTTCACTAAGCCTATTGTAGTAATCATTTCATGATGTATGTAAGTCAAATCATTACACTGTACACCTTCAACTTCCACAGTGCTATCTGCCAATTATATCTCAATAAAACTGGGGAGAAAAACAAGCGGCCTTGAGAGTCAGATCATTTAGCGGTCCTGTGACCCTGGGCAAGTTACTTACCCTCCAGGCACTTATCTGCTGCATAAGGATGATAACAGTCCCCACCTTGAAGGGTTGAGATGAGGATTAAATGAGATAAAGGGCTGGGCTTGGTGTCTGGCAGGAGGTGAGTGCTAATGACTGGAGGTGCTGTTGTTTTTACTATAATTGTTCAGGAACCTGAAGCTCAGAGAAGTTAAGCGTGAGAACAGGCCCAAGAGCCAGGGCCTGGCGGAGCCAGAGTCAGGCTCAGGTCTGGGTGTGCGCATGGCCCCTGTTCCCTGGCACCACTGACTCCAGACCTGGTTCTCAAACCAGTTGGTCACCTGCCCTTTTTTTTTTTTTTTCCCGGTACGCGGGCCTCTCACTGTTGTGGCCTCTCCCATTGCGGAGCACAGGCTCCGGACGTGCAGGCTCAGCGGCCATGGCTCACAGGCCCAGCCACCCCGCGGCACGTGGGATCTTCCCGGACCGGGGCACGAACCCGTGTCCCCTGCATCGGCAGGCGGACTCTCAACCACTGCGCCACCAGGGAAGCCCCACCTGCCTTTTTAACTAAGGGAAATGTAGAGGAAACTAGCATTTTCTAATTTCCATTTCTAATTTTATTACTCTTGACTCTCCAAAATCTGGAGCCCAGACTTACCCTTACCCATATGCCCTCCACTGCTTTTGCTCATCCCCTTTCCTGCACTGGAAATGCCTTCTCCCTCTCTTTTCTCTTCTCTAAATGTGGCAGATCCTCATCTCCCACTAAAACCTCAGAATCAGAGATTCCAAGCCTCAGCCAGTGTGGGAGCCACAGCCCAGCACTTGACAAATGGTTGTTGAATTGAGCTGATTGTGGCCACAGCCAACGTTCCCGGGTATCCATGGAGATAGACCAGAAAAAAAGACGACGACCAGAGAAGAATAGCTGCATGATCACCAGTCAACACGTATCACTTAGAGCTTATTATGGGCACATGAAATGCAAATCATTCAGGTACCAGGACTCTCCATGGTTTGGTGTCAGTATCTTGAGCCATTCAGGGCAGAGAGGGAAGCTGGCTCTCCTGTAACCTTGTACTTCCTCAGCTGTGTGGGGATTAAATGGGAGGAGGTGTAAGGAGCATCTGGCTCAGTCTGACTCGCCCGCCTTTGTCAGTCATTTATTCACTCTGCACATGTGGAGCGCCCCTGTGTGGCGAGCACTGGAGCAGCAAATGTAACCAGACCTGATCTCTTCCTCCCCTGATGGGGTTCCTGATCTAGTGGAGAAAACAGATATGAAAGAAATCGCTGCAAACTCCACACTACAAGGTGATAAATGCTGTGATGGACACAGTAAAGCCTTGGGAGCCGAGAGGAGGTGTTTGGGAAGATCTGGTGAAGGAAGTGATGTTGGAGCTGGTTCTTGAAAGATAAGGGGAGTTTTTCAGATAGAAAGAGGTAGCTAAGAGCAAAGGTGCGCTAAGGAATGACACCCAGGTGATGGGCACTGCCTGTGCCCAGGTCTGGAGGTGGACAGAGGCCAGTGTCTCTCATCTGGCAAGAGTGAAGGATGTGGGACTTCCCTGGTGGTACAGTGGTTAGGACTCCATGCTCCCAGTGCAGGGGGCCCGGGTTCCCTCCGTGGCCAGGGAACTAGATCCCACATCCATGCCACAACTAAGAGTTTGCATGCCACAACTAAGGAGCTGGCGAGCCACAACTAAGGAGCCCATGAGCTGCAACTAAGACCCAGTGCAACCAAATAAATAAATAAATAATTTTAAAAAAGAAAAAAGAGTGAAGGATGTGCTGGAGGAGATAGGCGGGAAGACAGGTGAGGCTGCACCATGTAGAGGAGGGCCCACTGAAGGCAGGGGCAGCCAGGGAAGATTTTAAGCAGGGAAGGATCGGGTCTATTTTTGCTTAAGAAAGGAAATTCTGGAAGCCTTTGGGAACAGTAACTTGAGTCTTGCAGCCATCTGGGTAAAAGACAAGCCAGCCAAAGAAGGTGATTCACTGGCTTAAGGACCCCTCCCCCTCTTCCCCCAGCATACCCCCGTCCATAGTAATCGATGGTTTAAAACTCAATTTGTTTATGAATGTGCAGATAAGCTGAAGCTCCTCCCTGCCCACAGGCTTCATTCAGGCCCCGGCGCTCAGCAGAGCACAATGGCTGTTGTTGAGTAGGTGCTGGATGAGGACTGTTGAGTTACTGAAGCAAACACAGGTCAGATCCAGGAGGCGGGGGCAGGCAGGGGGCTGCAGGTGTGGAGGTCCCTCGAGGCTCCCAGCTTGGTGGCTCCAGGAGCTGACCTGGGAAATACTGGGTCAGGTTTGAGAGAAATAATAAAAATAACAGATGCCATTCGTTGAGTCCCAAGTAAGGGTCAGACCCAGGCCTGGGCCTTTGCACAATCTTCCCAAATCCTTGCAAGCAACCCTGCTGAGTGGGTGTTTCGATCCCCACTTTTACAAAGAGGAAATTGAGGCTCACCCCTTTGCCCTGGGGCTGTGGCAGGCAGCGGTGGAGGCCAGAGCCTGCGCTCACCCCACTCTGCTGTCAGGGGTTCCACTTGGGGTGAAGTGAGGGTTAGGTGGAGACCCCTGAGGTGCAGCCTCAGAAGAAGCTTTTAGAGCCCGGTGTGGATTTGCTTAGAAACAGACATTTATTGTCCCCTAATTTTGGAGGCCGGATGCCCCAGATCCAGGTGTCTGCGGGGTGGGTTTCTTCCTAGGCTGGTAGACGGCTGCCTTCTCACTGTGTCCTCACAGGGTCTTCCCTGTGTCTGTGTTCTACTTTCCCTTATTATAAGGACACCAGTCAGATTGGATTAGGGCTCACGCTAATGGCCCCATTTTACCTTAACTCCCTGTTTAAAGACCCTGTCTTGGGACTTCCCTGGTGGCCCAGCGGTTAAGACTCCGCGCCCCCAATGCAGGGGGCCTGGGTTCGATCCCTGGTCAGGGAACGAGATCCCGCATGCTGCAACTGAAAGATCCCACACGCGGCAACTAAAGATCCCACGTGCGGCAGCGAAGATCCCGCGTGCTGCAACTAAGACCCGGTGCGGCCAAATAAATAAAGAAATATTTAAATAATAATAATAATAAATAAATAAAAGCCCTGTCTCCAGACACAGTCACATTCTGAGGCACTGGGGGTTAGGGCTTCAACATGTGAATTTGGGGGTACAATTCAGCCCATAGCAAGCACAGTCTGGGGATCATGAAGGTTCAAAGGCTGAGGGGAGAAAGACCAGAGACAGCCTGGGAGGCGGGAGAGGACATCCTGGGAGTGTAGTGGCAGCTCGTAGGGAGGGGTGGAACAGAAGCCCTGAGGCTGGCAAATGACGGAGGCCCCGGGTGATCCAGGGCGAGGGGACCAGGGTGACCGGGGCTGTGTTCCTGAACCCAGAACTTTGAGAAATGGGAGGCTCCTCGGGAGGAGGAGGAAGTGGCTGGAGTGGCCACACCTCCAGCTAAAGCATCAGTCAGACCTGCTTCAGACAAAGGTCAACACAGTTGTGGAGGCACCTCTGGTCAATTGCCATTGCGGACTGTGGTATCTTCATCAGTGGGGATGAAGACCACTCCCCAGAGCTGGGGGCCAGGGGCGCCTGCTGCACTGACCACACCCCTGCTGGCGTGGCCAGCTGCAAAGCCAGGCCACAGGGAAGCAGGCTCTCTCCAGGTGTGTCCACGCCCATCAGCGCGCAGTCTGCTTCAAGCACAGCCCAAGCCTGGGACAAAGGTGGTCCAAGCATCACTGAGCCACTGAGCTACTGACTACAGGACCCAGAACGCCAGCCCAACCCAGGTGTGTTCACCATTTCCGAAGGGGCCAGTTTGGTTCCTTTTCCTTCCGCATCCTGCCCATGTCTAGAATCTACCTATAGCCGCTCCCATGTGGAGACCAGGGGACCCTGGCCTTGTTATTAGATGCATTCTGGGGGCCTCAGGGGTACCTGCCAGGAGCAACCGGCCTTCCCACTGAAACACAAACAAAACATTTCCTGGGACCACCATGAGCTCCTCTGTGGTCATCGTGCAGTTACAGAGCGCAAGGTCCTGCCCTTGGTCAGCTTGTAGTCAGGGAGGGGTTTGCACACCCATGCACACACACACACTCTCACACACACACTCACACTCTCTCACACTCACACACACACACACACACGTACACACCCAGAGGATGCTTCTCTTTTCCCCAATTGCTGCTGACGCCGAACTAACACATCTCAGGATCTTCTTATGAAAAACAGCAACAGTAAAACTGGAGTGGAAATAAAACAGACACATCTTGGATGATTCCTGACTAGAGGACACCGCCATGGTCAAGAGCCAGTGTCTGGAGGGATGTGAAGATTATGTAGGTCAAATGCCTCTTGGTCCAGAGAGGGTCCTGGTCTGCCCGAGATCACACAGCTGGAAGGCTTGTCCTGCGTCCACTCCCTCTTTCAGGCCCTCTTGGTTTGAGTTCAAGCCACGAAGGCCAGCCCCAAGTCTACCTTTGTCAACGCTGACCCACAAACAGATGCTGGGGTGCTCCCGCCTGGTTCTTTGATTCGAGGTGGGGACTGCAGCCTCCCACACAGCCTCCATCCTCTTTCGGGAGGCCCTGAGGCCCCGGGAGGGAGTTTCCCCTGCAGGAAATGAGAAGCTGGTCCCCCGGCGGCCCTGGGGACCGGCTCCCTCCTCACTTCGCATGTTCTTTCTTTTTTTTTTTTTTTCCGGTACGCGGGCCTCTCACTGTTGTGGCCTCCCCCGTTGCGGAGCACAGGCTCCGGACGCGCAGGCTCAGCGGCCACGGCTCACGGGCCCAGCCACTCTGCGGCGTGTGGGATCTTCCCGGACCGGGGCACGAACCCGTGTCCCCTGCATCGGCAGGAGGACTCCCAACCACTGTGCCACCGGGGAAGCCCTGTTCTTTCATTTTTAATTACAGAGCCAGGCAGCAAAGCCTCCGAGGCTGAGCCAGAAATAGTAAGCTTTCTAATTTGACTTTTGTTCTCCTGATGGAAAGCCTTGCGGGTCCACTGCATGGAACACGGAGTGAGGGGCTCAGTGCAGCCTGCAGCTTGGAGATGCAGGGGATTCTGTGACCTAGACGTTGGACTCCAGCCTTGCTCCGCAGGCCTCGGTCTCCCCATCTGTGAAGTAAGGCATTGGGTCAAAGCTTCCCCTCAGGTCTCTTCCTGCACTAAAACTCTGAATCCTGAACAGGCCTTCACTCTGCACGTGTGCGGCTTTGCAGGGCCTCTGACCTGTCTTCCATTTCTGGGCCTTCCTCTTTCCTGGAAATGGTCAAAGTGTTCTCCCTCCCTCCCTGCCCACACCTCCAACACCAGCCTGGGGCTCTCTGGAGTGGGGTGGGGTAGGGGATGTCTCCTGCTTCTCTAACAGCTCCTTTTGTCCCATCTGGCTTCCTCCCTCTCCTCCACCCCCAGCCGCTAGTTATTTCCCACAGTTTGCCCTTGGCCCCTGCGCTCAGCCCAGCCCTTGTCCTTCTGCGCAGGTGCCTGACCATCTCTCCTGCTCTCACCTCCGGCTGCCAAGGGCCCACGCCTGACCTCCAGCAGGTTCCTGGGTGTGGCCGCCGGACTTGCCCCTGGCTTCTCAGACTGCCTCTGTCCACTCTCTGCCCCCCCACCCCCCCGTACGCCCCACCTGCGTGTCCCTATTCCGTCCCTGCCTCAGTTAATGGAGCCCCCCCTGCCTTGTCTGTGCCCTAGGGCCCAGGGAGTGCAGGAGGATGGGCCTTGCCGCAGGGTGGGAAGGCCCCTCCTCTCCGCCCTCCCCACGGGCGCTTGACCTTCCTCCTTTCTCTGTGCCCAGTGCAGCTTTCTTGCTCCAAAAGATGGGAACAGATACTTATTTTTGAAATTCCAGGATGTCTGTCCCTCAGGCCCAGAGCGCAGAAGTGTCTTCATTATGAGCTGGTGAAGAGTCAGGTCAAAGCCAGGTCTCCAGACTCCTGCCCCTGGGGTGTCCAGGGCTGCTCTGCATGCCATGTCATGCCCTGTCCCCAGCCCCTCACCACCTCAGGCCCAGGGAGCTCTCTGTGGCTGTAGCACAGACGGATTTCAGCAGGACCTGCCACCCTGGGGCTGAGGGGGGCCAGGCCCCTGATGCTGTCTCCCTCGCCAAGCGAGGCCTCCACAAATAGCACAGGGTGCCCTCCTGTCAGGAGATGCCTTGGTGGAGGGTGACTCTGGGAGGTCCCGGGTGGCCAGAGTCCTTCCTGGACCCAGGGAGACCAACCACTTAAATGAAGAGCTTATTTTCCTGAGGAGATGAAGTTGAGCCCACCTCCTCACCAGAAACATCCTGCAGGCTCCGGGTCAGCTTTACAGCACAGAGCCAACTGGGGCCACTGTGTGTAGCTGAGTTCCATTCCTTGCTGGAGCTGAGCCCTGGGCAGGTGCAGAAACTTCCCCGTCAGCAGCGGGGCTCGCTGCTCAAGGAAGAGTCCTGCCCGCGGGCACGGGCCTGACACTCAGAGGGCTGCCGGGCAGGAAGCCCACAGCTGGGACATGGTCAGCCCTTCCTGGTCCTGGGGAGACCAGCCTTGGCAGGAGTCTGGCAGCATCTTACACTGGTGGCTGTTTGTCCAGGAAGATGCCCAATCCACCCTTCTTCTCTCTTCCAGTGCTTTAGAGCTGGAAGGAAAATCTAGTTTATCTCCCTCATTTTACAAAGAAATTAAGATCCAGAGACATTCACAAAACTTGCACAGGGACTTCCTTGGTGGCACAGTGGTTAAGAATCTGCCTGCCGATGCAGGGGACACGGGTTCCAGCCCTGGTCCAAGAAGATCCCACATGCCGTGAAGCAACTAAGCCCGTGTGCCACAACTACTGAGCCTGCGCTCTAGAGCCCGCGCGCCACAACTACTGAGCTTCCAAGCCACAACTACTGAAGCCCGAGCACCTAGAGCCCACGCTCCGCAACAAGAGAAGCCACCGCAATGAGAAGCCTGCACACCACAACGAAGAGTAGCCCCCGCTTGCTGCAACTAGAGAAAGGCTGCGCACAGCAAAGAAGGCCCAATGTAGTCAAAAATAAAATAAATAAATAAATTTATTAAAAAACGACAAACAAAAAACAAAGCTTGCACAGCTAAAACTCCCACTTTTTAATTAACTCATTCATCCAACAAGTATCAGAGTACCCACCACAAGGGCTGGACATTGTTCTCGGCACAGGGACACAGCAGTAAACAAGTAGACCAAGTCACTGAGCTCCTGGAATCTACATTCTAAAGTGGAAGCAGTCAACAAACAGTTAAACAAATGGATGAAGAAAGTAACTTTAGATAGTACTAAGTTCCATGAAAAAAATAAACCAGGGTGAAAGGAGAGATAGTGACTAGAAGAGACAGGAAGGGTTGCACAGGTATCCGTGAATGGGCAAGAGAGGGCCTTCCGAGGAGGTGACATTTGCTCTAAGTCCTGAATGATAAGAGCTAGCTAACCCTGCAAAGGTCTGCGTGCAGAGCCTTGCAGGCAGAGGGAACAGCTAGTGCAAAGGCCCTGAGGTGGGACCAGCATGGCATGTTTGGGGACAGTAAGAAGGCCGGTGTGGTTGGCTCTTGGGGAGCACGTGAGGAGTGGTGGGACCTGAGGTGGGAAGATGAACCCGGCCCAGGTCAGCCTGGACTTTGGTGACATGGCAAGAAATTTGAATTTTATTCAAAGGGTAGTAAGAACTCATTGGAGGTTTTTTGTTTGCTTACTTGGCTTTTGGTTTTTGAAATAGACTTTATTTTAGAGCAAAACTGAGTGGAAAACACAATAGAATTCCCTTATAATCCCCTCCCTCTGCCCCAACATGCACAGCTTCCCCCTTTATCAACATCCCCCACCAGAGTGGTACATTTGTCACAACTGATGAACCTACACTGATACATCATAATCACCTAAAGCCCATGGTTTGCATTAGGGTTCGCTCTTGGTGTTGTATATTCAGTGGGTTTAGACAAATGAGGAATGACATGTATCCACCATTACAATATCATACAAAGTAGTTTCACTGCCCTAGAAATCCTCTGTGCTCCCCCATTCATTCCCCCACCAACCCCTGGCAACCTCTGATCTTTATATTATTCCCATAGTTTTGCCTTTTCCAGAATGTCATATAGTGGAATCATACAGCACGTAGCCTTTTCAGATTGGCTTCTTTCATTTGGTAAAATATGCATTTACGTTTCCTTCATGTCTTTAATGACTTGATAGCTCATTTCTTCTGAGCGCTGAATAATATTCCATTGTCTGGATGCACCACAGTTTATTTATTCATTCACCTATTGAAGGACATCTTGGTTGCTTCCAAATTTTGGTGATTATGAATAAGGCTGCTGTAAACATCCATGTGCAAGTTCTGTGTGGACGTAAGTTTTCACCTCCTTCGGGTAAATACCAAGGAACACCATTGCTGGATCAGGCGGCAAGGGAGTATGTTTAGTTTTGAAAGAAACTGACAAAGGGTCTTCCAAAGTGGCTGGACCGTTTTGCATTCCCACCAGCAATGAAGGAGAGTTCCTATTGTTCCACATCCTCGCCAGCATTTGGTGCTCAAGATTTTGGCCCTTCTACTAGGTGAGTGGTGGTACTTCATTGTGGTTTGATTTACATTTCCCTGTTGACATACTATGTTGAGCATCTTTTCGTATACTTATTTGCCTTCTGTATATCTTCTTTGGTGAGACGTCTGTTTGGACCTTCTGCCTATTTTTTAATTAAGTTGTGCATTTTCTTATTGAGTTTTAAGGGATTTTTGTATAGTTTGAATAATAGTTTAAAAAAATTATTTATTTATCTTGGGCTGCGTTGGGTCTTTGTTGCTGCGCCCAGCTTTCTCTAGTTGCAGCGAGCGGGGGCTACTCTTCGTGGCGGTGCTCGGGCTTCTCGCTGTGGTGGCTTCTCTTGTTGCGGAGCATGGGCTCTAGGCTCACGGGCTTAGTAGTTGTGGCTCACAGGCTTAGCTGCTCTGCGACTTGTGGGACCTTCCCAGACCAGGGCTTGAACCTGTGTCCCCTGTACTGGCAGGTGGATTCTTAACCACTGCGCCACCAGGGAAGTCCCTGAATAATAGTCTTTAATTAGATGTGTCTTTGCAAATGTTTTCTCCTAGTCTGTGGCTTGTGCTGCTGTTCTCTCTCTCTTTTTTTATAAAAAATATTTATTTATTTATTTTGGCTGCACCGGGTCTTGCAGCATGCGGACTCTTACTTGCGGCAAGCATGCCAGATCTAGTTCCCTGGCCAGGGATCGATCCCGGGCCCCCTGCATTGGGAGCATGGAGTCTCACCCACAGGACCACCAGGGAAGTCCCATGTTACTGTTCTCTCGACAGTGTATTTTGCAGAGCCAAAGTTTTTAATTTTATTGAAGTCCAGCTTATCAATTCTTTCTTTTATGGATCTCGCCTTTGGTGTTGTGTCCAAAACATCATTGCCGAACCCAAGTTCATCTAGATTTTCTTTTATGTTATCTTCTGGGAGCTTTACAGTTTAGGGCTTTATATTTAGGCCTATGGTGCATTTTGAGTTAATTTTTGGAGGATTTTAATGGATAGAGTTCATCTGATTAAAGTTTGCCTAAGATTACTATTGACTAGGGACTGGGGAATGGGAGCAGGGAGATGGCAGTGACAGTCGCTCAGGTAAGTGATGGAAGGTCACGAACAAATACAAGATTTATTTTGCAGGTGAGACCAACGGGGCTTCCTGGGAATTGACTCTGAAGGATGTGGGATAGGAATCAAGAATCCCCCTTAGGTCTGGAGGTCTAGCTGGGTGTAGGGTGGAGCCATTTACTGAGATGGGAACAGGTCAGGGTGGAAGGGCAGCTGGGTGTGTGGTTCTGGTACCCAGTGAAGTGGGCAGGCTGAAGGTGTGAGCCTAGAGCCATCAGCGATTGGATGGCGACGGAAGCCAGGAGACTGGACCGCATCACTTCGGAAGAAAGAGCAGCAGGTTTTTTCCATGACCTCAGGCTCTTTGTAATAGCAGGTCAGCCCCAGGGCCCTTCTGGCCTGAGGTCAGAGAGATGGTGAGACGCCATTAATACAGGGAACTGATTGAGTGCAGACCCGGGAAGCGGATCAGTAGAACCAGACAATGAGCAAATCCCCCAGACCTATTATCCCTCTGCAAACACAGGCCCCTTTCCTGAATGTGGATTTCACATGGGTTCAAGAGTTTTGCTGGGGAAGTAAAATAATTGGGCGATCAGCCAGAAGAAGGTCAGTGTGGATTGGGACGCTTCTTACAATGGACTGATTAGCCCTCTGGGGTAATCTTTGTCATGCGGAGGAAGGAGCCTGGCTTCCGGCTGTGGGCTGTGGGTCTGGGGGAGGGTCTGGCCCTCTGCAGACTGGCTTTGTCCTAAAAGGCCCAGAGGTGGTGAACTCATCCCAAAGCCAGATCTGCTGTCCTCCCAGAGGACAGGAGGTGGGAGGGAGTGGGGAGGAAGGGGGAAAGCTCAACACCCCTGACTGCGGGCCTGGCCGTGGGCCTGAGGTTGAGAACGCTGTGGGGAGATGGATGGTGGGAGCCCTGACCACCCTCCTGCCCCTAGAGGCCAGGATTCAACTCCAACTAGAGTCCCGGCTGCCAGCTGAGGCCTCATGAGAAAAGATGAGGGTCAGAGGTCATCCCATGGGCTCCATCGGTGGGGATGAGCTGGACCTGGGCCTGGGCTCAGAACCAAAGAGGACTCAGGTCAGTGAAGGCTGGAGCCCAGGAGCAGGGTCCCTTCTAGATTAGAGCCCAGCATCTGGGACCTCCAGGGGGGTCCTGTTCCCTTTCCAGCCGGGGGCAGACACCACTCTGGGAACCCCAGAGACACCCCGAGGCCCAGCCCCAGGTGCCCTGTGCTGCCACAACCCTGTACCCTTCGGCCTCCCCGACCCCAGACATGGGGGCCCATGTGGCTTTTTGGGGTCTCCAGATACACCCCTGCCCACAGGTGGGCCCTCCCTGCCCTCCCAGAGCGGCTTGGTCTCAGCATCAGCAGGACCGGCCCTTCCCCGGGGCTCCCTGGGCTGAAGAGGGTGTGGGGGAGGCCCGCGTTTCCGTTCATCCACACCTTCCCAGCGAGGCTGGGTCCTGGGTTCAGTCCTTGCTGGGCGGCTGTGTGGCCTCAGGAGGATCATTGAGCCCTCTGACAGCTGTCTGCTGGTCAGTTGGGTGAGGCAAGGAGAGGCCTGTCTTCTGGAAAGAGGGCCAGGAAGGACACCTTTGCAGCCAGGTAACAGTAGCTGATCTGGATGGGGTGTTTACTCTGGGCCTGTACCTCATTGAACTCTCACCGTGAGCTCATGGAATACATATTATTAGTGTTCCCACCTCACAGATAAGGAAACCAAGGCGCAGGCAAGGTGATGAACTTGTCCAAGGTCATCGGCCAGGATTGGCCCCCCTCCGTGCTCTCATTAAGGATCTATGACCTTGGACCAGGGTCTTAACTGCTCTGAGCCTCCTTCCTGAAATGTCAACAATGTCTTCGTCCCAAGGGTGAGAGGGGGAGGGAGGGAGAAATGGGAGGTGAGGGAGGCAAAGGGAGAGCCCAACCGGGGCAGGGGTGAGGCTGTGGAACCACCCAAAGCATGGCATTTAGGGTGCCCTTGGCCCACGGCCTCCAGCC
Source organism: Lagenorhynchus albirostris (assembly GCF_949774975.1). Taxonomy (NCBI): domain Eukaryota; kingdom Metazoa; phylum Chordata; class Mammalia; order Artiodactyla; family Delphinidae; genus Lagenorhynchus; species Lagenorhynchus albirostris. The sequence continues at coordinate 22,702,528 of NC_083096.1, read as the reverse complement.
CCACTGAACTCAAGCTTCCTCTTGTATCAGCTGCCCCTTTGTCTTCTCAGCTGTCCCCAGGTTACAGAGAAGAGGCAAAATCATCAATATACATTTTCTTAATTAATTGAAGAGAAAGAGAGGCAGGAAGAGGAGCATTGGAGACGTAGGGCTTCTAGAAGGTCCTTCCTCAGGGCAAGATTTGAGGATGGTCTATGTGGGTGTTTTTCTTTTCGCATTTTTTTTTTTTTTTTTTTTTTTTTTTTTGCGGTACGGGGCCTCTCACTGTTGTAGCCTCTCCCACTGTGGAGTACAGGCTCCGGACACTCAGACCCAGCGGCCATGGCTCACGGGCCCAGCCGCTCCGCGGCATGTGGGATCCTCCCGGACTGGGGCACGAACCCGTGTCCCCTGCATCGGCAGGCGGACTCCCAACAACTGCGCCACCAGGGAAGCCCTGGCTGTTTTTTATTTGGGGGGCAAATCAGAGACTAATACTGCTAACGACTCCCTCAGGGTAGGTTGGTGGAGGTTGGGGCGGGGGAGAAAAGAAAAGAAAAGAGAGGGAGAGGGGAAGGAAGGAAACAACCTGTGTTACAATCACAATTGTGATTTTCTGAATCCGGGAATGTCTTGGCTTTAAAAACTGCAGAGGCGTGAGAGCTCTCCCAGTAAGGCTCCCAAGAAAGAAAGGAAAAGATGAACTCTTGAGAGACACGTTTCGTGCTGGGGAAAAACAACACAACTGCTCCCTGCACGTGGGAGAAGCAGCCGGCAGTGAAGGAGATGCCATTGCTTTAATCTGGGTCTGGACATCTCCCTGTGACACAGTCACCCGCCCCCCCCAGCTGCCCAGCCTGCCCAGCCCTACTGGAGGACCTGGCCCTGGAAAATGGGTGCCCAGATGACCACACAACCGCGTCTCCACGGTGCCCCTGACTCGCTTAGTCTGATGTGGGTCCCGCCTTCCGGCTGGAGTGAGCTTCCACCCACTGCCCCTGTAGTCGTTGAGACTCCCAAGGTCAGGGCACAGCATCTCACTCAGCGAGGGCCTGGGTCCTGTGGCCTGGATGCTCTCCCTCCAGGCCTCCATGGCTGCCTTCTGGTGAGAGGGCTGCGGAAAGGTGGTCGCCAGGCCAAGGCTACAAGGTCACAGAGGGGCTTTGTTCTGGGCCTGTGGCTGGGGCAGTGTTCTACCGAGTGGACTCCCACACCGCTGACCTCGGCCTGCACTGGAAACTGCAGGAGAGCCTCTTCCTGCAGGGTCCCTCCAGCGCCCTCTCTCAATGAGCTGAATATCATGCTCGCTTTCAAGGAAATGCTTAATGAAATTCCTTAGTTCATCACAGAGTATCTGTTGAAGATTGCACCCAGAGCTGAGGCGATAAACTGATGACTACACAATCCACCCCTTGTAACTCAGCCTCCATGTGCCCCTTCTACACATGGGAACCGCCTGACAACAAGAACACGACTGTATGTTTCTCCCTAACAGGATCCACCTGTCTTTCCTACCCGTGAAGCAATTCTCTCTCAGCTCCAAAATGAGAAGACCCACCATCCCAATAGTTATTGTATCCATCACGGGCTCTATTAGTTCCTCCTCCAATTTGGTGATGGTCTCACTAAATATTCTGTTTCCTACTAAATTGCAAAATTGACCTTCAATAACACATGTATACAATTTTTTGAAAAGGGATGAAGGAGAGAGGAGAATGATTACTTTTTACAGATCAGTACATGCATGAAACAAGCATAGAGAGACAAAGCTACCACCATGCTCATTCCTGGAACAGTCACCAGGTCATAGTCGGTATCTATGGTTTCTGTCTTCACCGACTCATGCCGTGTTTCCCTAGCCCTCAGCCAGAACTTCAGCTGCTTTGGGTTCTGGAGTGACCCAAACCTTCATTCCCCAAAGGTCTGAGTCCTCAGTTATCCTGCCTTTTTGGGGTTGCTGTAGTTTTCAACTCACCTCTACTGTTGGGAAGCAAGTACCAAGTGGGTCCCCAGAGAATTCCCTGGATCTCAGATAGTCTTTTTTTTTTTAATGTCATATTTCTTTTTTTTTAAATTTTATTTATTTATTTTTGGCTGCATTGGGTCTTTGTTGCTGCACGTGGGCTTTCTCTAGTTGCAACAAGCGGGGGCTACTCTTTGTTGCAGTGCACAGGCTTCTCATTGCAGTGGCTGCTCTTGTTGCGGAGCACGGGCTCTAGGCGCACGGGCTTCAGTAGTTGTAGCGCGCAGGCTCAGTTGTTGTGGCGCACGGGCTTAGTTGCTCCGCGGCATGTGGGATCTTCCCAGACCAGGCCTCGAACCCGTGTCCCCTGCATTGACAGGCAGATTCTTAACCACTGCGCCACCAGGGAAGCCCTCAGACATAGTCTTCTTTGCCATCACTGTGTGACAGTCCCCTATTCCCCTTGGTAGTCGGATCAGTCATACCAGCCAGGGGAGTAACTCCTTTTTTGACCTGGTGGTTCAGTGATAAGGAGCCTAAAATGGCCAAGTAGATGTCACATCTGAGGATTCAGTGGAACCATTGATGTGTCCCCTGGTAGAAGCATGTCCTGCTCCATGCAGGACAGTGGGATTTCAGTTGGAAGATGTACAGTTTTTAAATTGCAGGCCCATATGACTCACACAGTCCATGGTAGCATGACTCACAGAGAGTGGTAGCATATGTTTGGAGGCAGGAGAGGGCAGGACATGTTTTCACTCCATATTGATGGAGCCCCTACTGCTGCCTGCCACCATGCTAGGTCCTGGGGATCTATCAGTGAACAATTCAAGGTTGTTTCTTCAAGAGCTTGCTTTCCATGGGGAATTGTGGGAGCATATTGGAGAAGTGGAGCAGAGAGGGAGGGCGGCCTGGGGTTTTCAGTAGAAGGTCTTGGGTGCCATGTGAAGGGCGCTCACCACCCCTCTTGCCAAGTGCCAGGGTAAAACCCTCTGTGTCTGGGGGCTCAGAGGGAGAGCTTAGGATAAAGGCTCTCCACCAGGGCAGGACCAGTGTTACTCACCGTCCAGGAGCCAGGCCTGCCCTCAGCTGGGCCTCAAGAGGACAGTGATATACGAGGAATGGGGCCCCACCACAACTGCTAACAGCTTGGTTCTTAGTAGACCATGGACAGAAGATGGGTATGGGGTTCAGGGCTTTCATAGGGCTGACTCCCCTCTTCTCTCCAGGCCACTGGTGGGTAGAGGGTAAGAGAACAGTGGTACAGTATGTGTATCATAGAATTATAGTATAAAGTATGAAGAAGGAAATTGATAAGTCAAAAATCACTGCTAGCCTGAAGGTATTTCCTAAAAAGTTTGTACACAATGACTGCAAATACTCAAGTGAGCGACTGTAGAGAGAAATCAGAGGTAAATATTAGAAACAAGGAGCAAAATTATCATTCTTAGCAAATAACTCTTTTTCTCTTTCCTAAGAAAGCAAAGGAATACATCTCTAAACACTACGGTATTGCCTGGTTTGAATTTAAATAAATGGTATCATATGTCTTTCGGGTCTGGCGTCTTCTGCTCAGTTTTCTGTTTGTGATCAGCACCGATATTGTCTATAGTTTGGTTCATTTTCTTTGCTGCAGTATATTCCATCACAGGACTATACTACACTCTATTATCCATGACACTGTTGATGGATGTTTTTGGTGGGTTGCTTCAGTTCGGGCTCTTACAAGCAATGCTGTTATAGTCATCCATACACGTGCATTTCTGTCCAACTGAGTGGAATTTCTAGGTCTTTGGGTAATGTGATTTTTTTTTTTTTTTTTGGTGTCTTGAACTGTAGTAAATACTGGGAAAGAATTCTCCAGTGTGGTTGTAGAACTTTACACTCTCACTAGCAACATAGGAGAGTTCTTTCTTCTCTAGATCTTCACCAGTCTTCCGCAAGATCCATTCTTGATTTTTAAAAACTCCCACTTTGGATACTTCCTTAATATGACAAAATGTGTTTATCTCAACTGTAAAGCTCATACTTAATGGGGAAAGAGTAAAGTAGTCCTGTAAAAACAAGGGACAAGACAATGATGTTTATTATCATCAATTTTATTTAGCATTGTTCTGAAGATACTAGCTAATGAAATAAGACAATAAAAAGAAACCAGAGGAATACATTTTTTTAACATCTTTATTGGAGTATAATTGCTTTAGAGTGTTGTGTTAGTTTCTGCCAGATAACAAAGTGACTCAGCTATATGCATACTTATATCCCCATATCCCCTCCCTCTTGCGTCTCCCTCCCACCCTCCTTATCCCACCCCTCTAGGTGGTCGCAAAGCACCGAGCTGATCTCCCTGTGCCATGCAGCTGCTTCCCACTAGCTATCTATTTTACATTTGGTAGTGTATATATGTCCATGTCACTCTCTCACTTCGTCCCAGCTTACCCTTCCCCCTCCCCGTGTCCTCAAGTCCATTCTCTACGTCTGCGTCTTTATTCCTGTACTGTCCCTACGTTCATCAGAACCTTTTTTTTTTTTTAGATTCCATATATATGTGTTAGCATACAGTATTTGTTTTTCTTTCTGACTTACTTCACTCTGTATGACAGACTCTAGGTCCATCCACCTCACTGCAAATAACTCAGTTTCATTTCTTTTTATGGCTGAGTAATATTCCATTGTATATATGTGCCACATCTTCTTTATCCATTCATCTGTCGATGGACACTTAGGTTGCTTCCATGTCCTGGCTATTGTAAATAGAGCTGCAGTGAACATTGTGGTACATGACTCTTTCTGAATTACGGTTTTCTCAGGGTATATGCCCAGTAGTGGGATTGGTGGGTCATATGGTAGTTCTATTTTTAGTTTTTTAAGGAACCTCCATGCTGTTCTCCATAGTGGCTGTATCAATTTGCATTCCCACCAACAGTGCAAGAGGGTTCCCTTTCCTCCACACCCTCTCCAGCATCTATTATTTGTAGATTTTTTTGATGATGGCCATTCTGACTGGTGTGAGGTGATACCTCATTGTAGTTTTGATTTGCATTTCTCAGAGGAATACATTTTTAAAAAAGAAGAATTTAATTATCATTATTAACAAACATTGAGATTTTGTACCTAGGGACTTCCCTGGCGGTCCAGTGGTTAAGACTCTGAGCTTCCAATGCAGGGAGTATGGGTTCGATCCCTGGTTGGGGAACTAAGCTCCATGCTGTGGGCGGCATGGACAAAAAAAAAAAAATTGTACTAGAACATATATACAATGGAATATTACTCACCCATAAAAAGGAATGAAATAGTGCCATTTGCAGAAACGTGGATGGACCTAGAGAGGATCACAGAGTGAAGTAAGTCAGAAAGAGGAAGACAAATATCAAATAATACTGCTTATGTGTGGAATCTAGAAAAATGGTACAGATGAACTTATTTGCAAAGCAGAAATAGAGTCACAGATGCAGAGAACAAACTTATGGTTACCAAGGGGGGTGGGGTGGGATGAATTGGGAAATTGGGATTGACATGTATACACTACTATGTATAAAATAGATAACTAATGAGAACCTACTGTATAGCACAGGGAATTCCACTCAATGCTCTGTGGTGACCTAAATGGGAAGGAAATCTAAAAAAGAGTGGAGATATATATATATATATATATATATATATATATATATATATAACTGATTCGCTTTGCTGCACAGCAGAAACTAACACAATATTGTACAGCAACTATGCTTCAATAAAAATTAATTAAAAAAAAAGATTTTGTACCTAGACAATGCAAGAGAATCAATTAAGAACTACTACAAATGATAAGACTATTCAGTATGGAGGCTGGGTTCAAAATTGGTACATAGAAATCAACATTCTTCAATGATACAAACAATAATTGGCAGTGCTGTGGAATAAAAGATCCCATTTTCAAAAACAAAAAAATATAAACTACTACTATAAACTACCATAAAAAATATAAACTATCAGTAACTGATTTAACTATCTATCAAAATGAAAACTATACATACACTGTAACCCAGTGTATCAACTTGTAGACATTTATCCAAAAGATACATTCTTATATGTATAAAGTGTCATTTATACTAGGTGATTTATTGCAACATTATTTGTAATAGCAAAGGATTGAAATGGAATTTGAATATTCACTCAAAAGATTCTGGTTATATAAATTATGGTACATCTATATAAAAATTTATGTAACCGTAAAATAAAATAAAAGAATGTGGCAGTACTATATAGAAGATTCTACAAGGGATATTGTTAAGTGAAAGAAGAAAACTGTAGGAAATATGTGTAGTATGCTAATCTTTGAGTTAAAAAAGGAAAGAAAAAATGTATCTGCATATATTTGCATAGAACATCTCTGAAGGATACCTAAGAAATTATGGTATTTCCTCAAACCTAAGAGCTTTTGATGCTGGACCTTCCTTCATCTGACCAGGGCTGAACTGTGTCACAAATTCATATGTTGAAGTCCTAACTCCCAGTACCTCAGAGCGTGACTGTAGCTGGAGATGGTGGTGCAGGGGGCTTTTAGGGGTGATTAAATTAAATGAGGCCCTTAGGGTGGGCTCTGAACCAATCTGACTGGTGTCCTAAGAAGAGGAAATTTAGACACATGGAGAGACACCAGGGATGTGTGTGCACAGAGGAAAGACCATGTGAGGACACAGCAAGAAGGTGGCCATCTGCAAGCCAAGGAGAGAGGCCTTAGAAGAAACCAAATTTGCTGGCATCTTGATCTTGGACTTCCAGCCTCCACACTGTGAGGAAATAAATTTCTGCTGTTTAAGACCGCCCCCTCCCCTCTCCCCACTAACATTTTGTTATGGCTGCCAGAGCAGCCTGAGACACCAAATGTCATCAGAAGGTGGTTGCACAAGAGTGTCCTAACTGCCACCTGTCTGTCAGTGATTATGAGACAAATTCTGATTTCAAAGAGGCAGCGTGTCAGAGACAACAATAAATTGAATCAATTGAACTAACAACACTGGTGCCTCTGGGGTGGGGGGGGTGTTGATAGAGAGACTGGGGCCAGGGATGGGAGAGACTTTTTACTGTACCATTTACAGAATAAAATTATAATTTTGAAAAGGGGGTATGGATCACGATGATAGATTAGTAAGATTCATACGGTGGGAAAAATATCTGAGTTTCTTTGTAAGCAGACTGTCTCTGGGGAGGAGAAGTGGGAGATGAGTAGCAAACGCAGGGAGGCTGACTTTAAAAAATATATATATATATATTTATTTAGGCTGCACTGGGTCTTAGTTGTAGCATGTGGGATCTTTTAGTTGCAGCATGTGGACTTCTTAGTCGTGGCATGCATGCGGGATCTAGTTCCCGGGCCGGGGCTCAAACACGGGCCCTCTGCATTGGGAGCGTGGAATCTTACCCACTGGACCACCAGGGAACTCCTGAGGCTGATATTTTTCATGAACATCTTTTGCACCTTTTGACTTTTGTACTATGTGTATTAACTAGAAAATAATTAAGAAACATTGTTAACTTAAAAATTTAAAAAGTTAAACATGGTAAGTTAGTATCAGTTGAAAGACCCCTACCATTTATTGAGCACCTATTGTGTGTGTGTGTGTGTGGGGGGGAGTTTGTGAGAGGCACTTTGCTGACATCTCCACTAATACTGACAGGTTCTTTGCAAAAAAAAAAAAAGTACATTATCCCTATTTTGTAGGAGGAGACTTACATTGAAGGGGATAGAAAACCCATCTAAGGCCACACAGCTGATTAGTGGCACAGCAAGGACTGAACCCAGGGCTCGCCCTTGCCGGAAAGGTGTGGATAAACGGAAACATGGGTCCTTAGTCCTCTCCTGTTCCCCACCCTTCTCAGCCCAGGGAGCCCCAGGGAAGGGTTGGCCCTGCTAACGCGGAGGCCAAGTTGCTCTGGGAGGACAGGGAAGGCCCACTGCCCACCCAGAGGCGTGTCTGGAGACCCCAAGGAGCCACAGGGGCCCCCAGGTCTGGGGTCGGGGAGGATAATGGGTGCAGGGCTGAGGCAGCCCAGGGCACCTGGGGCTGACCCTCGGGGAATTTCAGAAGCACCACAGCAGTGCCTCCTGCCCTGCTCAGGAAGGGGACAGGAGTCCCTATTCCCCCAAAGACCCCCAGATGCTCTAATCCACAGGTGAACTTGCTCCCGACCTCCAGTCTTCATCAACCTCACAGCTCACTTTAGTTCCAAGCCCAGGCTCTGGTCCAGTTTGTCTCCATCCGCAGAGTCTGCAGGATGACCTCTGACCTCACATTTTCTCACGGCCCTCAGCTGGCAGTCTGGACTCGGGCTGGGGTCAAATCCCACCCTATTAGGCGCAAGAGGGTGGTAGTGGGCACCTGGCCCCGCTCCTCACCTGCCCTCCTGCCTCAGTCCCTATCATCCATCTCTCCTGGACCCTCTGGGGGCCAGCTCTGCTGCCCACACTCCAAGACGGCCGGCCCACTGCCCTCCGGGGTACCCTCGGCTGTGGGCCAGGTCCAGATTGGCCCGTAATCAGGGGTAGTGATGCCCTGTTCCCTTGGCCCCTCTCCTCCCTTCAAGATCTGGCTAAGGGGCCACTTAACCATCTCCAGCCGTCCTGACCTGGCAGGGCATTAGGCCAGACACAGGTTGGGGTGGAAGTGGGGGAGGCCTGGCTCCTTCTTCTGCATGACAAAGGATGGGGGCTGCCCTCCCGCCCGACCGCTAATCAGCCCATTGTCAAAAGTCTCCCAATCCACATTCGATTTCTTCTTTTGGCCTCTGGCTAGGGTTGCCAGATTTAGCAACTAAAAATATAGGACTCCCGGTGAAAGGTGAAATTTCAATTTCCGATAAACAACAAATCATTTGTTAAAGTACATCCCAAATTGTGTTGGGTATTTCATCTGGCAGCCCGATCCCTGGCTGATTGCCCAACTGTTTTATTTCCCCAGTGAAACTCTTCAACCAGGCAAATCCACGTTCACGTGGGGAAGTCTCAGGAAACTGGGGGACATGTCCCCTGCCCCTGCCTAGCCCTGATCACCTGGATTGAGTCCACTTGGCTAGCTTCAGGGGGTTGAGCAGGACTCAGGCTGGAAATAGCTGAGGCTGTGGAAAGAACTCTGTGCTGGGAATCAGCAGACCTGACTTTACGCAGGTGTCCATCAAGAACAGCTGTGAGCCTGGGGATGATTTGCCTCTCTGAGCCTTGGTTTTCTTGGCTCAAAAACTGGAGGACGGGATGGACTGGATGGTCTTTTTGACTCTGACCTCGGAATCCATGAACAGCCAGGAAGAAGGAGAGGATGGGCTTCCTTATTGGACAAAACCCCATTGGAACTAAATTATCCCAGGCTCCCTTGCCTAGGAAGACCCCTCAGAACACCGGGGAAAGTAATGGGTTTTCCAACCGCGGACAGCCCAGGAGCTCAACAGCTCCCGGGAGCCCTTTGAACGCCAGGCTCAGACGCTCATCCCGCAGGCAGGATCGGTCCTTAGGCAGAGAGTCCCGGTGTTGAATTGGCGGTTCAGCTGCAGCAAGGAACAGGCCTCTACGTCCACACTCCAGGGACGGGAGTTTGCTCTTTGACTTGCGGGACAGGGGATCTAGCACAGAATGAGATCCCTGCCTCTGCTTCAGGAAACAAGCTTTTACATTTAACTGGTGAGGGACCCCAAGCCAAGGTAGAGGCTTCTGACCCACAACAATAGCCATCTGTCCACAGTCCAGACAGCCCCCTCCTCGGGGCTCAGGGACCTGTCTGGCCGCTGAACTCCCAGGAGGTCCGAGGGGTGTGACCTCCCTCCCTCGCGGGCTCCCTCCCTCCCACCACCCAGGCCCAGCCCAGGCCTGGCTATAAAGCTGGCCCAGCCTGGCCCTCAGCACACCCAGCTGGGACCCTCCCGGAGCCTCGTCCGGGGACACGTCCGCTCTGCCCCTGCGTCTCCCGAGCAGCACCATGCGGCCCCTCTGGCTCTGCTGGGCGCTCTGGGCGCTGCCCCTGGCCGGCCCCGGGGCGGCCCTGACCGAGGAGCGGGTCCTGGGCAGCTTGCTGCGGCAGCTGCGCCTCAGCGAGGCTCCCGTCCTGGACGGGGCCGATGTGGAGAGGCTGGTCATCCCTGCCCACGTGAGGGCCCAGTACGTGGCCCTGCTGCAGCGCAGCCACGGGGCCCGCTCCCGGGGGAAGAGGTTCAGCCAGCACTTCCGAGGTGAGGCCCTCCTCCCTGCTGCAGCCTGGTCCTCGCGGGGTGGGGGTGGGGGGGGCTGCTCTGGGGAGGCTGTCTGGGGGCGCAGGCTCCACAGGGCGATGAGGAGGGACCATGGACTGTGAGGGAGGCTGGGCCCGGGCCCCTGGTCTCTGTCTGCACTGAGGGCCACCCCCTCGGGGCCAGCAGGAGCTGGGCCAGGCTGGACCCACTGCCAAGGCCAAGGCAAGACCAGATATCATGGGGTAGGGAAGCAAAGTGGAAAGAGGAGAGAATAGAGAAGAGAAGACAGACTGTCAAGGGGACTTTGTGCTGGTGGACAAAAAGGCTGGCCTCAGCAGAGACTGTTGCCTCAGAGAGAAAGGACCTCTGAGTTCAGTTCTCAGTTGTGATATTTGTTTTACTTTGTACAAGTCACCGAACAACTCTAGCCTATTTGCGTTTCTGGAAGTGAGATTAAAGCAGCTCTGACTACTTCCCAGAGTTGTGGGTGTTCTATGAGATGGGAGGTACCAGGTCTGAATCCTGTTGCAGCCTGTCACCTCCCTGGGGCTGGGGCTCACCCCCTCAGTGCCCAGAGATAGACCCGGCCAGGTGTCTGGGGAGATGAGGAGACCTGGACCCCTGGGGCGGGGGGGGGGTGACTGCTTGTGGTCACAGGGCTGGCTGGTCAGGTGGTCATGCTGCCCACCCGGAGCCTCAGGTGTTGGGGACCTGTTGCTGGTGCCTCTGAGGAGGCTGTTGTACCCATCCTCACCATTTCCCTCAGGGCTCAGCAGTCCCACAAAAGTTGTTTACAGGCCCCCGGCTACTCTTCCTCCTTTGGGGGACATTCCACTGGGCATAAGCAGGGAAATGAGAGTAAATTCTGGGCTCTTCCTCTGGCTCTTAGGAAAAGCCAGTCTCAGCCGGTGACCATAGATTTTCACCAGCTAGGTCTTCTGCCTCCCGCGCTCCATTCCCCCTCCTGCCCCTTTGCCTAAAGAAGGCTGTGGGTTTGTAGTCCTCACTGGAAGCACCAGTCTTTGCAGGGGTCTCAAAGCTGCCCCTACCAGGTGAGGGCAGACGCCACTAGTAAACAAGCCCCAGCCTCAGATGATGGGGGAGAGCCTGCTTGGCCCTAACAGTTTTTCTAGGAGTGGAGGTGCTCTCTTTCTGGCCTGGCCCATCAGTTTCCCAGCCCCCAAACTCTCCCTAGGGATTACTGGGGAAACCCTGTTCACTGGACCTGGGGGCCCTGCCACCCTCAGAGCTCCCCTGGTGCCCGGAGGGGCCCCGCTGACCCTGCTCGTGTCCCCAGAGGTGGCCGGCAGGTTCCTGGTGTCCGAGGTCTCCTCGCACCTGCTGGTGTTCGACATGGAGCAGCGGCTGCCGCCCCACAGCGAGCTGGTGCAGGCCGTGCTGCGCCTCTTCCAGGAGCCGGTTCCCAAGGCCGCGCTCCGCAGCCACGAGCGGCTCTTCCCGCGCAGCGACCGCGCCCGAGTCACCGTCCAGTGGCTGCACGTCCGCGACGACGGTTCCAACCGCACCTCCCTCATCGACTCCAGGTGGGGAGGTGGCGGCTGGGGTGTGGGGCGGGGGATGAGGAGGGGGACTGGGCCCGGCGCGGGAGGAGGGGTGCCCTGGGGGAGGAGGGGCGGCGCGGTCCGGGCTGGCCGGGCCCCTTGCGCGGGGAGGGGAGGGGGAGGGGAGGGGAGGGGAGGGAGAGGGCCCCCCCCCCGGGGCCACCCCAGCCGTCCCAGTCCCCACCCCTCAGCGCGGGCCCGTGTCTCCGTGTGGTATCGCAGGCTGGTGTCCATCCACGAGAGCGGCTGGAAGGCCTTGGACGTGACGGATGCCGTGAACTTCTGGCAGCAGCTGCGCCGGCCCCGGCAGCCGCTGCTGCTGCAGGTGTCGGTGCAGCGGGAGCACCTGGGCCCGCTGGCCTCCAGCGCCCACACGCTGGTCCGCTTCGCCTCGCAGGGGCCGTCGGGCGCCGGGCAGCGGGAGCCCCAGCTGGAGCTGCACACCCTGGACCTCAGGGATTACGGGTAGGTGCTGTGGGTCAGATGGGTGAACCCGAATAATGAGGCAAATGGCGTAATTAAACTTATTTTGAAATGGGCAACTTTACAGGGTGCTATGGGAATGGATGAATATATAAAATTTCTCCTAACAGTCTTAGGAGTAATATCAGATCGAATTATTTATTTGGGGGTTATTTCTAGTTATCCATCCTTACACAAATATCCAGCATTTTGAACATAACAAGAGATGGACCATAAATCTCCCTCCAGATGCCCCACGAAGCCCCGCCCTGGGCTCCCTGACCTCTGCCCTCCCAGCTGACCTCTGACTCTGCCTCTCCTTGCCCCCCACAGAGCTCAGGGAAACTGTGATCCTAAGGCACCAGCGACCGAGGGCACCCGCTGCTGCCGCCGGGAGGTGTACATTGACCTGCAGGGGATGAAGTGGGCTGAGAACTGGGTCCTGGAGCCCCCGGGCTTCCTGGCCTACGAGTGTGTGGGCACCTGCCAGCAGCCCCCAGAGCCCCTGACCTTCAAGTGGCCATTTCTGGGGCCGAGACAGTGCATCGCCTCAGAGACGACCTCGCTGCCCATGATTGTCAGCATCCCGGAGGGAGGCAAGCCCAGGCCCCAGGTGGTCAGCTTGCCCAACCTGAGGGTGCAGAAGTGCAGCTGTGCCTCGGATGGGGCGCCTGTACCGAGGAAGCTGGAGCCGTAGGTGTGGGGTGCAGCCATGGAGGGACTTGGCTTGTGTGTGTGTCAGAAGTGTTCCAGGGCACCGGGAGAGATGGGGGTTACTGAACCGTGGATGGCACATGTTCTGTGCTCTCTCCTGAGTTCTTCTGACCAGTCAGCTCACCTTCTGATTTTTCTTTCCCCGGAACAAGTCTCCCTGGCCACTGGGTAACCCCTGCCCAGTCTACCTTTTCTTGACATTATTCACTGCACTGTATCCTAAGCACTTATCTGTGTAGATTTTGTAACCTAAGAGGAGAAACCACAATTTGTCATTGTCTCCTTGTCCTGTCACTGGATCTGGGCTGAGCTCTGTGGTATGGGTGGGAGATGCAGCTCCCACTCTGGGCTTAAAACCTAGGGTCAAGTATGGGTTGTGCGTTCCCAACTCAGATAAGAAGAGTATTCTGCAAGAAACAAATAAAACAGATTTTATTCGGTATTGCTGTGTTTTACCCAGAATCCTGCAAATTGTGAGGGAACAGAAAGTTCTATAGGGATTAGGTCAACCAGATTAGAAAACTAAGAGAAAAGCTTAAAAAGACTTGTTCGAGGTCTCAGTTAAGCGATACAGGGTACTAGGATCAAAACACATTGATTCTAAGGTGCCTGTCCTCTTAGGATTAAGGCAGAATTTATTTTGGTCATTGTTGTTGACATTTTTACTTTTCTGGGCACAGGGAGTGGGCTTTATTTCAATTCTACTTGATACAAAATTTTTAAAAATCTGTGATCAAAATCATCATCAATATTACAAGAATGTGGGTCACTCCTTTAGATTTGGGGGCAGATAAAGGGAGCAAATGATTAAAATGGTGAATATAAGATTTTTGAATGCCAAGATTACACTGGCTTTTAAACTGAGTTTGATGTAGGATCTGGGCCTGGGGCGTGGATGTCTTGGATTCCTTGCCAGCCAGGCTGCACAGCTCTTATTAGCTATAACTTCTATATCCTCTAAATTTTCATTTTCTTGTCTATCAGATAGAGACAGTCCCTGACTCCTGTACTTTTACTGGAGATTTAAGGAAATAGTGTTTTGTTTTGTTTGTTTGTTTAATATTTATTTGGTTGTGCCAGGTCTTAGTTGCAGCAGGTGGGCTCCTTCGTTGTGGCATGCTTGTGGGATCTAGTTCCCTGACCAGGGATCAAACCTGGGCCTCCTACATTGGGAGCACAGAGTCTTAACCACTGCGCTGCCAGGGAAGTCCCAGAAATAGTATTTTTATAAGCACTCTACATACTGCCTGACACGTAATGGGGGCTATGGTTATCTCAACTCACATTCTGATCTATCTTGGCCTTCTCTTGATTTTGAAATAACCAACGGAAAGTCAAATTTAGAAATCCCTTCCCTCTCTGAAATCAAGGATCCTAACTTTTCTCTTTGTCAGTGGCTCCACCAGGTTAGGGGTTAGAACTTTGCACTTCCCTGGGCCCCAGGTCACAGACCAGGCAGGGGGGGCTCCATTAACTGAGGCAGGGACGGAATAGGGACACGCAGGTGGGGCGTACGGGGGGGGCAGAGAGTGGACAGAGGCAGTCTGAGAAGCCAGGGGCAAGTCCGGCGGCCACACCCAGGAACCTGCTGGAGGTCAGGCATAGGCCCTTGGCAGCTGGAGGTGAGAGCAGGAGAGATGAGATAGTCAGGCACCTGCGCAGAAGGACAAGGGCTGGGCTGAGCGCAGGGGCCAAGGGCAAACTGTGGGAAATAACTAGCGGCTGGGGGTGGAGGAGAGGGAGGAAGCCAGATGGGACAAAAGGAGCTGTTAGAGAAGCAGGAGACATCCCCTACCCCACCCCACTCCAGAGAGCCCCAGGCTGGTGTTGGAGGTGTGGGCAGGGAGGGAAGGAGAACTCTTTGACCATTTCCAGGAAAGAGGAAGGCCCAGAAATGGAAGACAGGTCAGAGGCCCTGCAAAGCCGCACACGTGCGTGCGGAGTGAAGGCCTGTTCAGGATTTACTGATTTCTAGTGCAGGAAGGGACCTGAGGGGAAGCTTCGGTCCCACCCCCTCGTGTTGCAGACGAGGAAACCGAGGCCTGCAGAAGAGGGCAGTTTGGTGCCGCAGGCAGGCGGTGGTCTTCGGCTTCACAGGGTGCGGAGTCCTCACTGAACCCCGTCCTGCGTGTGGCCCAGCGCACACCCCGGCGCCCCCGGGGAGCTTACAGTCCAGTTGCGGAGGCCGCTGGCTCATAGGAAACAGCTGGGCTAGATGGGTGGCATCCGGCGGCCTGGTCCTGCCAGTACCCGCTTTGGCTCCAGGGGACCGCTGAAAATACTGCGACCTCCGTTTGGGGCCAAACGTAGGACCCACCCACCCTCCACAGGGCGTTCCCTGTCCGGCTGCCCAGAGCGGTGGGGGAGCCGCGGCCTTTCACACTGGGAGCCGGGTGACCGCGGACTGCGTGGAGCCGAGGTGCGGGCTGAGCCCAGCCGAGCTTCCCATCCTCCCACTCCCCCTGGCGGGCCGAGGAGCCGGTCGCGGAAATTCAGTGCAATACAGGACAACCAAGAACATTTGCTGATGCTCTCCCCGCGCCTCCCCCTGTGCTAGGCCCGGGGTTCCCCGAGGTGCCGGGGCAAGGGGGACGCGCCGGGGACTGGGGAGAGGAATTAGCCGTGGCGGCGCCCTCCTCGGTCCCAGGATGCGAGCCGGCCCGGCCGGGGTCTGCAGAACATTAGGAGGAGCTACGCGGGCTGAGCAGCCGCCCCGGGGCCAAGCCAGGGCGGAGGATCGCCGAGGGGCGCACGGTCCGGGGCGCGGGAGCCGGCGGCAGCGCAGACGCCTGTCCCGCCGAAGCTGCAAATTGAGCAAGCAGTGGGCGCGGGTCTGCGCATGTGCACGAGTGCCGGAGTTTCACTTTGTAACTTGTAAGTAGTCTGGACGCCGCCCCGCCCGGCCAGGTGGAGCCAGACAACCTCCCCGGGCCGCGCCGGGCCGCAGCGCCGCCGCCGCAGGTAAAGGGGAAGAAGCGTTGGGAGGGGGGAATGTTGCCCTCCGCCTTTCCCGGGACGTGCAGGACCTGGGGTCTACGTCAGGGTGCCATGTCTAGTGTCCGGTTCCGGGGTGCGGCCCTCCGGCCTCCGCAGCCCCGACTCCGGAGCAGGGGGTGACCGGGTGGGTGGGAGGAGAAGATCCGTCCCTGGGCCCCGCAGACCGCGCGCCCCTCTTCCAGCGCCGCGCCTCTCCGCTTTCCTAACGACTTTTCGGGATTTCCCCCTCCAAGGCTCCAACTTTTCGCTTTTATGGCTGATCCCTTTCCCTTCCCACCCCTCTCTTTGGGGTTTTCTCAGCTGGTGTCGACCTCCCAGCCTAACCCGGAGCGCAGGCTGGGGGCCCTTCCTTCTCCAACTCTGCGAGGTGGGCCTGGGAGGGGGCCAGGCATCTGAGTCACCTGCTGCTGGGAAGGTAGAAAGCGCCTTGGGGCTGCTCCCCGGTGACCGCTCCCTGCAGCCCTGGTGGAGTCCTGAGGAGGGAAGCTGGGGGTTTGGGGAGGGGTGGGGAGGGCGAGGAGAGCTCTGCCAGGAAACCCAAAACGCAGAGGTGCCAGTACCTGATAAGCCCGGCCACCTGAGACTCTGGCGTGGCCTCTGTCTTTCAGCTCAGGCGGTGTCCTGAAGGGCAGCAGGCCACAGCGGTACACAGAATGACCCGCCAGCTTCCTTCCACGCTGAAGTTGTGTGGCTGTGTCCCAGCCCCACAGCGTGCAGGGTTTGAGGTTAAGCCAGTGGACTGTGCTCACCAGTCCAGGCCCAGTGCGTACAAGGCGGCCTCCTGGGGTCTTTCTCAGGCCCTGGCTCCTGCAGGGCTGTGGACAGTCACTGGGGAGAAGGAAAGACTCCAGGTCGTCGCTTATTGGAGAAATGACCCATATTTCCCTTCTCCCTTCTGCACGCCCATTGTCTTTCTACCTTCTCCCCTCCTCTGACAGCTGTCAGGTAGTCCTGAGTCTGCTTCTGCATTGAGGTGGATGTGTACAGAAGCAGAGGCCTCCTTTTGCCTTCATTCACCTCTTGTTTGTTTAGTTTGGGGGCAAAGGTCTCCCTTGGCTGTTCACTGGGCTGTAACAGGAAAATTATCAGATGGGGTCCTGCTATCCCTCATGTTGTCTTTCGCACTGTCTGGAGAGGTGACAAAATGAGAGGAGGTTTTGAGTGCCCACGAAGGCTCAGTGCTTTATGGACATTGCCTCTCACCAGCCCTGCAGGAGAGACGTCATTGTGCCCGTTTTATGCAGAAGGAAGCCAGATCGCAGAGCGCTTAAGCCACTTGTCTAAAGGCACGTGGTGCTGAGACCCTAACTCCAGAGCCTGCTCAGGTGACTACTGGCTGCCCCGCCTCCCACTGCAGCCAGACCCTGTGCCGTTTCCTTGGTGCTCCAGGGCTCGTGTCTGTGGAGGTAAAGGGTTGTCCAGGTTCCTGGGCCCTGTTTGGTGGGGCTTTAAGGAGAGGTTTGCAACCAGCCGTCTAGAACATCAGAGTCACCTCCTGTGGCAGAAGGCCTGGAGCTGCTTGTCATCCTAACAAGGTCGGAAAATTTGGTGATGATAAAAATACCCTGAATTTGCAAGAGCTGACGATGCTCGCACGCTTCCTGCAGCGTTGCGTTGCCACTCCTGGCAGCGGAGGCGTAGAGATCTTCAGGTGTGCTACAGGGGCCAGCAGCTACCAGCTCAGGTGGGCAGGGGGTTAGCATTGGCGGCTGGCTTCTTTGGCAATTTCAGGACCAGCCATGGCATTGAGCTCTCAGTCTCACTGGCCACAACCAGACTGTACAGTGTATGTGGGCTGAACTTTGCGTTGGGGCCTGAGTCACCTGCTGCTCACCTGGCGCCTGGGCCTCAGCAGTATATCTTGCCTTTCCTGAATGAGGTGATGAGCAGAGAGCTCTCTGAAAGGCATGGATAAGACTAGGCATTCACACATGCATATCTGACAAATATGGGATGAGTGAACATTGCCAGGCAGGGCGCCTTTGGCCACAGGGCCTACTTGGTGGTTTGGCCCCTGCCCAGCACTACCAGTCTTTTGCCCACTGAGCTAGCTCTCTCCCGGTCACCACCAGCTGAGTTCCCTTCTCTCCTCGTCCCGTTCCTTCTGAGCCTGGCGGGGCCACCCTGTGGTGCGTGTGTTTCCAGCTGCCGTCTCAGAGCGTGCCCGTTTGGGAGGATGCAGGGGGCTGGCCCTGGAGGGACCGTCATGGTTCAGCAGAATCTGGACTTTCCATGGGTAACAGACTACGACGAAGTAGGAAGTTCTGAGAGAGAACGCGGGCCCCCAAAGCCGTGCCCTCACCTGGAGGGGGAAGGCAAGACAGGCCACCTCTGGGGAGCCCTGAGGTTCCATCCCAGGCTGCTGGGACCTGATGGCTGATCTCACTGAGTCCTTCTTATCAAACCTTGTCAAACCACCCAGGGGAGCCTGTTTGACTTAGAGGCGTGACTGGGGCTGAAGGGGGGAGAGGAGCCTAGGTACCTGCTTCCCGCGGGGCCTCTGCTCTCCCAAAGCTCAACACAAAGCAGCATTGGTGAGGCTCATCCTGCCCCAGCACCACTGCAGTAGCTGCCCCTTTCCAGGGACAATGCTCCCTCTGTGACCATTTTATGGGGGTGGTTTTTTTCTTCCCACTTCACTTTTCAAGCCTTCCTTGTTTGTTCTGCTGCATTCCTTTTTCCTGATTCTAGCCTTTGGGGGCCCTGGGGAACCTCTTGGGGCCTGGACTCAGTCTTCCTGGAGCCTACAGCTGCCAGTACTTCTGTGGGGGGAGGTCCACTGCCCTGGCTTCAGCAGGGCCTTGAGCTGTTGGACAAGAGGGGGCAGGCTGGACCCTCAGGTCATGCTGGGGAAGAGAGAGGAGAGAGGAGCAGGGCAGCACAGAGGAGCGTGGACCCTCCGTAGTGCTAGGAGTCTGGGGAGAGAGCCAGGGCAGGAGGGAGTGCATTGGAAAGAACCACAGGCTCCGCACGAGCGTTTGAGTTCCGACACGTTGGGGCACGTGTGAGTGCAGGGGAAGTGTGCTGCAGGGTTTCAGACCAGAAGCCCTGAACTGGAAGAGGGCAGCTCCCACGTGCCTCTGACGGTCTGTGTTCCTTCAGGGAAGTCTGTAAAGGCTGGTGGCCCATGACCCCAGTCAGGAAAGCCCTGCAGGAAATGAGTGGCGGACCTGAGGCAGCTTGGGAGGGTGGCCAGGGCTGCCACTGCCTTTGCTAGAGCCTGCATCAACTGAGGTCCTCTCCAAGGAGTTCATCCACACTTCCTTCCCCTGGCATCTGGTAAGTGCGGGGGACAGGAAGGAGGGGCAGGCCTTTGCCAATCAGTGTCAGGCTGGGCGTTCCGCTGGGGTGGTGCCAGGGGGTGGGGTTTAAAGGAGGGAAGCTAAGACCATCTGTCTGCCCGAGGCAGCTTTTGTGGCTCTGCCATCACGTCCTCCGGCCACTGCCCAGTCTCTTATAGGGATGAGAGAGTGACTTGGCCTTCTGAGGAGTCCTCCCATGCCCTTGACCTGCCACCTCCCCCCACCCACCCTGCACTTCCTGTCGTGTGTGTGTGTGTGTGTGTGTGTGTGTGTGTGTGTGTGTGTATGTGTGAGAGAGACTGTCCCCAACCCAGCCGTCCCAGGGGCCAGAATTGGGAATCACCTTCCCCCAACACACATCCTGCCAGTATTACCGGGTAGTCCAAATATCTGTCTGTTCTCTGTACCTCCTCTTCTTGTCCCCAAGATTTTGTTCCTCTAACAGGTAGAGAGACCAGACTTAGCCGAAGTCCCCTGGGAATCTAGGTTAACCAGATTTAAGGAGGTGGGACCTTGAGAGGAAGGTGTTGCTGAGCATTTCTCCAGGCTCTTCAGCCGCAGACAGTGTGAAAAGCAGGCCAGAACCTGGCTACTAACTCTGGGGCCTTTGGTGTTTGGAGATTTCCATTAGTTTCACCTGGGTTACCAGACCCCTCGAAGGAAAAGTCAACACCCAGCCTGGAGCAATATTTGCTTTGGAAATGCTGGACCTTCCAGTAAGGCTAGGGGTGTAGGAATGAGAGGGCAGAGCCTGGGGAGTGCTCCAGCGGTGCACGGTGGGCGACTCAGGGGTCCCTGAGGAGGCCTGGGATCCCATCCTCCTCACCCTAGACCACCCCCTTTTGCCTTCTCTGTCTCCTCTCCGCTACCCCTTTCCTGGCTTTTAATCTCTCACTAAACTAACCCATGTGTGTAGCCGGCTGCAGAGGGAGTGTGGTGTAGTGGAAAGAGAGCTGGTGTCTGGGACCCAGGAGGCTGGGTCTGAGACCCAGTTCTGCCCCGACCAGCTCCTTAATCTTAATCTCTGAGCCTCAGTTTCCAAGTGTATTGAGTGGGCCTGTCTCTGAGGCCCCGGCCTGACATCCTATGAACTCTTGTCTGTGGCTCAGATGTTCAAGAGTTGTTGGGCTTCCCTGGTGGCGCAGTGGCTGAGAGTCCGCCTGCCGATGCAGGGGACACGGGTTCGTGCCCCGGTCCGGGAGGATCCCACATGCCGCGGAGCGGCTGGGCCTGTGAGCCATGGCCGCTGAGCCTGCGTGTCCGGAGCCTGTGCTCCGCAACGGGAGAGGCCACAACAGTGAGAGGCCCGTGTACCGCAAAATCAAAAAAAAACAAAAAAAAAAAGAGTTGTTGCACTTGGACACTCTTCCTCCTCCTCTGTTGATTCCTGTGCCCTGCCTGGTCTCCCCTGCCTGCCCTCCGGACCGCCCAGGGTCCCGCTGCAGGAATGACTTCCCGGCAGTCATCCCTGAGGCTGGAGGAACTTGGCATCCCTTAGGCAGGCACCACAGCAGCTCCTGTCCTCCCCTGTCCTCCTGTTCACCCCCGCTGGGGAGGCAGCCAGCTGTGTCCTGGGTGAGCCATCCGCCCGGTCCATCTGACCCTCCGGGCTGTTCCCACAATGGAGCTATTCTCTGTAGCCTCTGCTGGGCGCTCGGGGCCAGTGTCTGCCTCTCCCCGATCCCTGTGCCCCACCAGCCCCTGGAGGAGACACCCGCCCTTGGCTCTGCCAGCGCCGGCTGGGGAAACCACGGGAGAGTTGGAGCCCTGACCCTCCGCCGGGTCCCATTCTCCAGGGAGGACCAGCACGATGACTGACTCCCCATTCCTGGAGCTGTGGCAATCCAGGGCGGTGGCCATCCGCCAGCGGCTGGGCATCGGGGACCAGCCCAATGACTCCTACTGCTACAACTCGGCCAAAAACAGCACCGTGCTCCAGGGGGTCACCTTCGGTGGCATCCCCACTGTCCTGTTCATAGACGTCAGCTGCTTCCTGGTGAGACTCCTTGGGAATCGTGTCAGTTATTTGTTTGTTTAACCTCCATCCCCCAACTCCCTGCCACCCCAGGGCTTTCTGGGAAACTCAGGTGAGGAGCCAGCAGACATCCCTGGGTTGAAGTCCTAGCTCCGCTACTTCGCAGCTCTGTAACCTTGGGCGTGTTACGTAGCTTGTTTAGGCCTCAGGTTTTTGCTCTGTAAATGGAGGTAATAATTTTTACCTCGAAGATTCTGGGACAAGATTAAATAAGGCAATATATGTAAAGAATACACATTACGATTCTTTTGATTATTACCATTGTTACCGAGTTATCAGCCCGTCACGTGTCTAAGGCCCCTGGGAAGGGTCAGTCCACAGGGATGAGAGATGTGAATGAACATTAGAGCAGCTGCAATTCCCAATTTATAAATGTCACCCCCCTGTTCCCCACTGGGGTCCCTGGGCCTTTAGAGGATCAGACGAGAAAAGGAGAAAACTGGGGAAAGGCGAGATCAGTGCCGACCCTCACAGGTGGCCTTTCTTTAGTTCAGACCTCCTTGTTCCCAAAGACCGCCCCCCCAACCCAATCTGAAATATGCCGTATTCTCCCCCAGACTGGCTCAGACATGCTAGGTGAGATTTACTGGGGCTCAGGGGCACCTTCTTTTGACAAGTGCCCATGGGATGGTTGGTCCCTCTTGTCACCTTCTCCTCCCATGTAGTGGAGGCCATCTGATTAAACAGGGTAAGAGGGGACGGAGGGAGTAGACCCCTTGGACTGCTTTGGGCCAGAGGTTAGGTGGGGGCCTGGGGGAGGGGGTTCAGGGTAGCCCGAGGGCCCCCGTCCCTGAAGGAGGCGGGTATCCAACCCAAGTTTGCTTGGGGGGAAAATGTTCATAGGAAGAGGGAAAGGGAGTCCTAACTCCTCTTTGCATTTTCCTCCCTAGGGTTAAAGTCTAAATTGTTGCCTTAGACTTTTGCTACATTTGTTGGTCCTCTAAGGGCAGATGTGGGAACCCGTGTGCTACTCATGTTGCTTTTACGAAAAAGGGTTCTTTAAGTGCCGAATAACCCACGTCTTGGAGCCAAAACCCATTTGTAGGTTGAGAACAGTCATATCTACCAGCCTTGGTTGGGAGGAGGGAGTAGGCAGGAGAGTGGTGATGGATTTGCGGGTGGGTGGGATTCATGGAGGAGGGTGGCCCTAGAGCTGTGATCCATCCAGCGTCTCCAGGGAGGGGAGGGTCTGGGCCAAGGAGAGAAGTCCAGAGAGGGAGGCTGGGGTGGGTATGTCTTGGTTGAGAAGAGAGAGTAGCTCTCCGGTGGAGTGTGCTGGTGGGGGTGGATTTGTATTGCAGGAAGTTACGGGGATTGGGGGTGGGGTGGAGGAAGGGACCCACCAAAGAGCCAGAGGGGCCTGGAGGAGAGAGATGCGTGGGAAATGTCCACACCGCTCGAGCCAAGGGAGCAGCAGCCAGGGCAGAGGGCAGGCGCTTGCCAAGCCGCCTTCATGTTTATCCGACAGCAGGACTCACCTGCCTTTGAAAATACATCACCAACTTCCAGATTCACCTTGAGAAAATTCTGCTGGAACTCAGCCCCTCTGGGGTCCAAAACCCACATTTTTTTTTTTTTTTTATATCTTGAGAAACAGAGCAATTTTATTTGTGCTTAAACATGAAGGAATACCAGAAAGAGTATCATGACGTGAATAAAGGGAATGTCCAACACGGACAAATAGGACGGAGAAAATGCCAGTTTCCATGTTTCCTTTCTGCATGTGCAACTCAGTTTAGGAGACCCTGATTCACTACAGCTTTGGGTGCTCATTAACTTCAACAACCTTTCTTTCTTTTTCTTTCTTTCTTTTTTTTTAAATATACAATGTTCTTTATTATAAATTCCATTTAGCCAATTCATTCATTAATTTTTTTAACATCTTTATTGGAGTATAATAGCTTTACAATGGTGTGTTAGTTTCTGCTGTATAACAAAGTGAATCAGTTATACATACACATATGTTCCCATATCTCCTCCCTCTTGCGTCTCCCTCCCTCCCACCCTCCCTATCCCACCCCCCCATCCCACCCCCTAGGTGGTCACAAACCACTGAGCTGATCTCCCTGTGCTATGCGGCTGCTTCCCACTAGCTATTTTACGCAAAACCCACATTTAAAACCACAGTTCCTGACTAGGGCAGGCAGGGATATACTGATTAAAACGCTGAGCCCTGAAGGGAGGGAGCCTGTCCAGGGAGGGGAGACAGGCAGGAGCAAGACAGAGGACCTGCAAAGGTGGACACGGAGGGAGCGAGGAGACAGTCTAGAATCGACAGACTTAGAGTGGAAAGGGGGTTAGAATTGAGTCCAGCGCCTGGCGTTGCTGTTGGGCGCACAGGCCTGCCGAGGGCCCCGCGTGCTCTGCGCCAGGCGTCCCCACGGCTTGCCTCCAGGAGAACCAAACTCAAGATAAAGATCTGACCACTTCTGGCTCAGCTTCCAGGAGCTCTGCTACCTCTGTTCTGTAATGAAAAATGCAGCTCTATGTAAAGTGAAGGAGGGAGCTGGTCCCCAGTGCTGCTGTGAGGGCCTTCCTGCTCAGGAGACCCTGCAGGCAAACCAGGGCTGAGGAAGGCCGTGGCTGTCAGGGCTGCCTTGAGACTAAAAGAGCAGGACCTGAGTGCTTGACTAGGGGGCTGCTGGGGCAAGCTCCGTGTCAGCGTTGACAGCCTCTGTGGCTTGGGCACAGGGGACAGGAGCTGGTGAAGGGGGTGAGCACAGCATTGAGCCCTTGAGCTGTGTGGCCTTGGGCAGCTCCGTGCCTTCTCTGGCCCTTTTAGCCCTCCTGAGTCCGGGGGGCGGGGGTGTTGGGGGAGGGGTGGGCTTTGCCCCTAAGACAATTGCCCCTAATTAGAAGCCATCCAATATGCTTTTACAAGACCTGATTTCTTTTCTACTTTTAGTTTTTAGTATTGGTATTTTCCATCATAAGAAGAAACTTCTGGGATTATGGCCGCATTGCCCTGGTGTCAGAAGCAAACAGGTAAAAAAGACTCATGATGTCAAGCGTCTGTGTGTGTGTGTGAGAGAGAGAGAGAGAGACAGAGACAGAGACAGAGGCTGGGATGGGGCTGGGGGCTTGTGAGGCCCACCAGGCACAGCCCACACATGATGCTCGTATTAGACTGTGTTCATTAGTGTGTCTGCCAGGCCTGTACCAGAAACTGTTCTCTCTGCTCTTCACCACAGACCTGTGAGATTAGCCTTGGTACCTTCTTGGTGGCGGTAAGAAAACCATTGCCCACATACCCAGCTTTCCCCCGGGGCTTGGAGCTGGCCCACTGTGAACCAGCTGCTTCGGGCTATGGAAGAAATCTAGTTGCCTTAGATACTTAAGGCTTTCATCATCAGCTGAGGAGGACGCCAGCTTGCTTTCTCGCCTTGGACATTTTCAAGTGTATCTCCTTTGAGATTAATTAGTTCGGGGCTGGGGATGAGGCGAGCTGGATTGAGAAGGGCAGCAGGGCCGTAGGTGAGCTGCTCCTCTCCTCTGGGTCAGGGTCAGCCAGTGGCCCTAATCCGCCCGCTTCGGACGCCCTGTCACACAGCACAGACTGCCTTGGCCGGGACTCACGTCCTTCCACCTCCACCCTGGGCTCTCTGCGCATGTCACCTGAAGGGGGAGAATGAGTTCCAGGTCTGCACAACTGGAATTTCCAGCTCCAGCTAGCTGCCCCACACCCCAGGATCCTGGGCCAGATGCAGCAACAGGAGGCGACTGGGGAAACAGAGACTGGCCCGCGCTGCCCCGCCCAAGCCTCCCCGGGGGCTCCGCAGGCAGACCCCCACCCTTGTTCCTCAAGGGGTTCCCGTGTTGGCAGGCGGTCTGTGCAGGAGGGCGATGGGGGTGTCTGTAAATGCACCTCCTTTCCCCACGGTCTCCACCCTGGTGTTTGCGGAAGCCCAAGGGTATTAACCTTGGGGTAAGGTGCTGGGGCCTCTGCTTCAGCTGTGCGCCAGCCTTGGACTGTTTGGGGGGAAACGTTTGAAACACCTGGTGCATTTTTGGCACATTCACTCCTAGGAGGGCTGAGTACTACAAGAGGCTAGAGCACCTGGAAATCAGGGGCCTCCACACTTCCGTGGCTGTGTCATCTCGGTCAGGACGCTGAGCTCGTTGGGTTGTTTCCTCTTGCCTCTTCTTGCCCGTAGGGTTACCATGAAGGTCAACTGAGGCAGTTCTCTGGAAAGGCTTTGAAAGTTGAGCTTCACCAGGCCTTATGCCATGAGAAGTGGGATGGTGAAGCCAGGAGTAGGAAAACAGAGAGAAAAGCAAAACGTAGCATATTGCAAACACCTCAAATTCACAGCGCACGGGGTGTTTTTATGGGTTACTCAGAAGAAAGGATCTGCCCAAATTAGCAATGTGAAATGCCCCAGTTCATCAAGTCTAAAATGCTCATCTTTGGCATTTTCTCGTCTATGAAATTGGGTGCAACTTATTATCGATGGTGATCCTGGTTAATTGACAGCATCCTTTACTCCTTAGTGGTTCAAAAAATAATTGTGCCCTTTACAACCAGTGGTGTCTTAGATTTGATAAAATACAGTATTTATTCCAAGTTTTATTTGCTCTATTGGGAAATATATCGTAAACAGGCAACACTTTGAAGTCACTCTACGTAGACCAGTCACAGGGCTGAGGTTCAAGGGTGTGGAGCACAGGATGGTCCACTGATACCCTGACCCCCTGTTATTCATCCCACGTAACATAGAGTTTGACGTCTCACCAAACCTTGGAATGGTCGATGCCCTTGCCTGTATTTTTCACAGGGTGAGTTATGTTTTGTTCCAGCCACCGAGCACCAGTAGCTTTGGTCCTGAGCTCTAAGAGGCAGCGGGATACTAGACATAAGTTTTGAGACCTTTTAAAAGGATTATCTGCCATTTTTCCCTTTTGTGTTTCTAGTGAGTCCAGGTTCCAGAGACTGTCATCTTCCTCCTCAGGGCAGCAGGACTTTGAAAGCGAGCTGGTTGGTATTTAAGGGGCAGGTATGGTTGTGGCTGCGGGTTGGGGGCTTGCAAGGATGGGCAGTAAAGAATTGGCAGGGAGAGGGCAGTTGTACTCCTGCTGAGCCGCTAACTCTATACCCTTGACCTTGAGTGGCACATGCTGGTGAGAGCTCTTCTCTGCTTTGACAAAGACACCTGAACTTGGGAAATACCACAGCAAAGGTGGCAGCTGGGTGATCCAGGATCGGAGACTTTGATTAATTCTCGGGCACCTGGCTACAGCTCTTGTCTGTGTTATCATACTTAACGGCTTTGTGTGACAGTTAATTATTGACTTGCTTGCTAGCTTATGAGCCAGCTGTGGGCAGGAACCGAATCTTATCCAGCCCTGTTCCCCACCTCCTGACACCCAGTAGGTGCTAAGTGACTGTCAAATGAATGACGAGCAAATATTTGTTTTTCCCAGCTGGTAGGCCAGCTTTCAGGGGTATCAAGTTGAAGAGATACGACGGACACTAAAACCCATGAAACCCTTTCCCTCTCTAAACCCCGCCCCAGGGAACTGTCCAGTTGAGTGGGCTTGGTTCCTTGCTTTTGTCTTGCATCTCATTCAGTCATCTTGAAACAAACAGAAGCCCCCGTCAGCTTCTCCAGAGCGGCCTGAACTTTCATCAGCTCTCCATTCAAGTTGCACCATTTGACGCAGGAGCCTGTATAATTCCTCAAATTGTCGAAACTTGAGAGACGTTCACTAGATCTCCAGGCACAGGATGCATGTGACAGAGGACTGGGAACACACCGACTCTGTCGCCTTTGGACAAGAGGGTTGCTTTGCTGAATTTGGGACAAAAGCACTGCTTTTTATAAAACGGGAGGTTAGGTGGTTGTTTAAAGTCAAAGATGATTATTATGTCTGCCTCCGAAAAACAGAGATTGTTGGAAGCTAACCCCTGTTCTCCGTTTCCAGGGATGCTGCCCCTGGCTGACTGCGGTCTTCCGCCTGCAGTGAGTACAGCGCGCGTGGCTGGAGGTGTCTTTGTCTGGGTGGGTTTGTTTGGGTGTTCGGCCCGTCAGCAGGAGAGAGCCAGGAGAGAGCCAAGCAGGAGAGAGCCAAGCTGCCTGATCCTGAGCTGGAGTCCCTCAGATACTTTTCAGTTCAGACCCAAAGCTATACTTGGGGGCTGAGAATAAAGGTGGCCCAGGGAGCCCCTGTGCAAGCTAATTAAAGCTAATTTTTTGCTTTAGGCAGGAATTATATCTGCATACTATTTAACACGGATATATTTGGATGGAAGCTCTCCTAGGCAGTGTCATGTCTTTGAATTAGTGAAAAGTGGAGAAATAATGATTGCTTAATATATTCAGCTCATGTGGTTAGAAGTTTTCTTTTTTTTCTTAAAACTTGGGCCCCTTGGAGAGAAATCCTGAAAGAGGCGCTTGGTGATTATAAGCCAGTTAGTCCCCTTGCATGTGGTGGGAGAGCCAAGCTGCGAGTCTCAGCTCCGCTGCCTGCGGCCGTATTGCATCCTATCTGAGAAACCGCCGTTGTAAGACGCACAGCACCGAGAATGAGAAAATGCTTCCTATTGTGCTGTGATTGGCTATGATCCCAGGGTGCCCCCCATTTCAGAGGTGTTGAAATATGGAAATGCCATCTTAGAAGTGATGAAATGTGACAGTTCTAGGACATTGGGTAAGTCCCTCTCTCTGGGCTTCAGTTTCCCCAACTATAAAAGCAGGCTGAGAATAACACCTGCTCTGTCTAGTTCAAATGCATTCACACGCGCGAGCGTGTTGTGAAGAGTCCAGGCTGGTGAGAGTGTTCCCAGGGGAACTGGCAGAAGGCATGTTGTGCAGAAGAAACCAGTGAACTCTGGTCTGGAGTAGGAGGGGAGGTTTCTGGGAGGGAGGAGGGGACAGAGGTGGGAGAGGTAGGTTTGCCAGCCTCGCCCTTCCCTGCCCACTCCAAAGTCATGTCAGCGTTTCCTCCGGGTGTCGGAAGTCATGCATATTCTGTGCGAAAATCCATCACGTACAGAACAGAATTCATAGGAAGAAATTTTAAGTCACCCCTACCCCTACCTCTGAAAGATGCCCTCGGCATGTTTCCCTCTGCTCGGCCACTGCCCATGGCACCGCTGGTTGGGACTTAGGCCATTCCCCTACCCTGGGCTGTGCCCCCCACTCTCTGCCTCGATCGGGTGGGGCAAAGCCAGAAACTTGGACTCATCATCTTCACGTTAACTAGCAAAGGCTGCTGACGGTTTGCACCGCAGTGCATACCCACTGTTTCTATCACTCCATGTCCCCTTCCAGCCCTCTCTGCGAGGACCTCACTTCTCATTGAGTGAGGCCATACCCGTACAGTTGCGTATTCTGCTTTGTCATTTTAATGCTGTATCAGACATATTTTTCCATTTCAACTCCCACGGTTTTTTCTCTTCTGTTCCTGCCACAGAAAGGACTACCCTTTGACTGTTTTTAAGGCTGCAATTAAATTTTTTTTTTTTTTATTTCGCGGTACGCGGGCCTCTCACTGTTGTGGCCTCTCCCGTTGCGTAGCACAGGCTCCGGACGCGCAGGCTCAGCGGCCATGGCTCACGGGCCCAGCCGCTCCGCGGCATGTGGGATCTTCCAGGACCGGGGCACGAACCCGTGTCCCCTGCCTCGGCAGGCGGACTCTCAACCACTGCGCCACCAGCGAAGCCCTGCAATTAAATTTTAACAGCTGCTCACGCCCAGCGTTACAACTGACATTTAAAGAGGCCTCTCAGTTTCCTTCCAGATTGCCTTTCCCAGCAAGATAGGGAAATTCGAGGTGTATCTCAAGAAAAAATTGTTGATGAAAATTACTCACTTATTGCTTTTATTTTTTAAAAATATTTATTTATTTCTTAGTTGCGGCATGCGGGATCTTTTTAGTTGCGGCGTGCACGTGGGATCTAGTTCCCCGACCGGGGATCGAACCCCGGCCCCCTGCATTGGGAACGTGGAGTCTTACCCACTGGCCCACCAGGGAAGTCCCACTTATGGGTTTTAATCTTCACCAATGTTTGTTTAGTAAGCACGTATTGTGGCAAAGTATATGCATTTTGGTAGTGTATTTAGAAGTGAAAACAGTGTAGTCAGTGGCAGAACTTTGTCCTCCAGGTAAGCAGTAAAAAGGGGTAACATTAGCAAGCGTACTGCGAGCGTCCACCCGGCACCAGGCACGGCGTTGGGCCTGGATCCTCACTGCCTCCTGTGCACCTGCTGAGTGACCAGCTAGCTAGCGGGTCGTAGCCTCCCTGCTTTAGGTCCCAGCCTCAGGTGGGTGCTGTGACCCTCTCTGGAGGCAGCTGAGCTGGAGTCCACCGTGGTCTGGCTGGCTGGCTGCAGAGCCCTCGCGCCACACCTTTCACACCTGCCTTTTTATGCTGTGGCCCTTGCTTCCCTGAGCTCTTTCTTCCCAGTGCAGGGCTTTCCCTGTCTTCTGGAAGCAGGATCCTCAGGGTAGCTCCCTGTCAGGAGAATAGGAAAACAGGAGACACCCCCCTCCCCTTCTCCCTCTGTAGCATGGAAGTCTGGCTGTCAGAACCCAGAATCTTCTGGGTCCCCAAATGACCTGGAGCCTCCAAATACAGCACTGAGGGTGGGAAAGGGTGGAGCAGGTCGCCCCCCCGCCTCTGGGCCACAGCAGGGACACAGGGAAGAGGCAGGGCCAGCGGGATGGACTGAGCCTTACAATGTTTAAAGCAGTAGCTCCAGGGACTTCCCTGGTGGCCCAGTGGTTAAAACTCTGCGCTCCCAATGCAGGGGGCCCGGGTTCAATCCCTGGTCAGGGAACTAGATCCCGCGTGCCACAACTAAAAGATCCCACACGCGGCAACTAGAGATCCCGCGTGCCGCAATGAAGGTCCGCACGCGGTCACGAAGATCCCGCACGCCTCAACGAAGACCGGCACAGCCAAATAAATAGATAAATATTCAAAGATAAGTAAAATAAGGCAGTGGCTCCACCTCTGTCTCCCAGTTTCCCTGAGGAGGAGACGGGAGGAAGGGTGGGAGCCGTGAGCCTGGACACACACAGCTTTGCTCAGGAGATTCTCAGCAGCCCTCTTATCAGTGGCTTTGCTTGTCCACGGGTGCAGGAAAGGGATGAGGGATAATTGTATTTACACACAAACGTGGGCACAGCTGTTTCTAGAGACCCAAAGTGGAGCAGTGGCAGGTTCCTTCGTCCAGGAGTGTGGGGCGAGGGCTGAGAGCTCCAGGCTCTGGAGTTCACGTCATAGCTCTGCTGTTACAGGCTGGATGTTTGTAAAAGTTAACGTGCTGTTTCTGTACCTGTTTCCTCATATTTAAAAAAGTGGAGCTCAAATTGGGACCTACCTCACGGACGGTCATGAGGGTTAAATGAGATCATCCCAGCCTGTTACCACTACTCACTAGGATTCCATGTGTGTCTTGGCCAGAGATGACCAGATCCTGGAGTGGTGTGGGGAGGACGCCATCCACTACCTGTCGTTCCAGAGACACATCATCTTCCTGCTGGTGGTGGTCAGCTTCTTGTCTCTGTGTGTCATCCTGCCCGTCAACCTCTCGGGGAGCTTGCTGGGTAAGGACTCCTCATCTTGCCTGAGTTGGGCCCAGGCAGAGCAGCAGCCCTGGGGAAAGGGCCTCATTGTGGTGGATCAGAACCCCAGGATTCATGCTCAAATTCAGATGTGAGAAGGTCTCAGGGTGACTTTCTGAACTCTTCCATCTGCTTAAAGATCTGGAGAAGAAGCCACCCCAAACCTGGGCCAAGAGCTGGGGCCCCTAATATCTAAGTAGGAGGAAGACCCCAAGACTGATCAGGGGCTTTCAGAGTGTGTTTTGTAGTTTCCTGCCCCCACCCAAATCAGGAGGCCACAAGTCGTGGATCCAGAAGATGTCTGTGTTGCTCAAAGTGAAAATCAGAGCGTGGCGTTCTATTTCCAAACGCCCACAGGAATCCGGCGTCCCCATCACGAATCCACTTCTTACGCCCAGTGATTCCCAGCCTTGGCTTTGGGAACAGCTTAGGGTGTTTCTAGATTTCTCAAGGAATGCCACAAGACTCTCAAAGCAAGATGAATTCAGATTTTGACTTTACCCACCTGGTAGGTTGAGAAGTTGCCAGAAGCATCTTGGAGTAAAGCAGAGGCCTTGGTTGGTGTAGCTCTGAAAAGACCGGATACAGTCCTCTGACTTCTCGGACATCTTATGCTGCTGCTTCTCAGAGCTCCACAGACCAAGGCTGTGCTGCCCCCCTCCCACTTCCCTAGTGTGACCCTGCCACTGAGTATCTGTGCTTCTCTGCAGACAAAGACCCTTACAGCTTTGGGAGGACGACCATCGCAAACCTACAGACGGAGTGAGTTCGAAGTTGGGGGGCGTGAGGGTGCTGATGGGTGAGACCAAGGAGAGGGCGGATTCTGGAGCCCGGGATAGGCCAGAGGTCGTCCAAAGTGAGCGAGTGAATGTCTGAAAGCCTCTTTGCCGTTGGTGCCCGCTGCTGGGCTATGGGCATGGACACGCCCCAGGCCGCCGTTGTTTTGCAGCGGGTTTTAGGAAACACAGAGGGCCCCGTGGAGCTGGGCTTCATTAGTCAGGACAGTGCCCTCTCTATAAAGGGCACTGGCCGCTCAACCTCTTTTGGAGGAATCTGTTGTGATGAAGCCTTTGGCCCTCAGCTCAGTGCCATGAGGGTAGCCAAGCCCAGCCCTGCACCCTCACTCCCTGCCTGGGAGCCCAGCCCTGAGGGCAGGTGGTGTCCCTCCCCTCCCCCGCAGCAATGACCTCCTTTGGCTGCACACCGTCTTCGCTATCCTTTACCTCATCCTCACTGTGGGCTTCATGCGGCACCATACCCGGTCCATCAAGTACAAAGAGGAGAACCTGGTGAGTGAGGGGCGGTGGGGGGCTGGACACGTGCTGGGGAGGGTCTCAGGTGGGAGCTGGGGAGGCGTGGCACCAGGCTCATTCCCCAGCACCACGATGGCAGTGAGGGTAAGGAGGGGCCTCAGGCTTGCAAATGTGTGCTCAGAATCGGCATTACAATTTTTTTCTGGTAGATTGTTTTAGGATTTGGCTATTTCCCCCCATTTTGCCAACTAGCCTTTAGGTTTGTGGGGTTTGGGCGTGTAGTTACGGATTCTAAGTAACTTCCAAGAAGTTTGAATTGAGAGCAGCTCCCTCTCTCGTTGCAGCCCATAACTTGATGGGGGGAGAGGGAGTTTCTATTACTTGGTTCCAGGCCTGGGTCCTCCTCTGATCTGCTGTGTGACCTCATTTGAGTCACTTCCCCTTTCTGGGTTCTTTCTCAGTCTCTTGTCATGCAAAGGAGGCTCATCGAAATTGCTTTGGAAATTTTTTTTTTTTTTTTTTTTTGGCCACACTGCGTGGCATGCGGGATCTTAGTTCCCTGACCAGGGATCGAACCCGTGCCCCGTGCAGTGGAAGCGCAGAGCTCTAACCACTGGACCACCAGGGAATTCCCTGGAAATTTATTCTTGACTGCCTAGAAGAAGAGGCTATGTAAAGAAGAGGCAAGCAGGAAGGCAAGCACCTGAGCCTCTGAGTCCCCATCGTCTTCCTTGAGGAGGCTTGAACAGGGTGTGTCCCCCTGGCAGACTGGCTTGCCCTGGTGACTTTTCTCCCTGGTGTGTTTCTCCCGCAGGTGAGACGGACCCTGTTCATCACAGGACTCTCCAGAGACGCGAAGAAGGAGACTGTGGAGAGCCACTTCCGGTGAGCAGGGCCGCTTCCACTGGGAGGGAAGGGGAGAGACGCCCTAGGAGGACTTGGCCCAGCCACAGAGCCGCGGATGCGGCTCTGGGCAGGCTCTCCTGGGGCTGTGAGGGCCTGGGCTGGGGCGGCACGTCCTCTGCCGGCAGCCACGGCTGCCCACGTGAACGCAGTAGCCAGAATACAGGCCAGGGTGTGGGGCAGATAAACATCTTGAGAGCTCAGGGGCAGAGAAAAAGATTCATAGAAACAACACGCCCACACATTCCCCGCAAACAAAAAAAAGAAAAGGATTCACCCTGGGCTTCTCAGCGTCAGCTTTGCAGAGTAAGAGATGCCGGAGAGACAGCAGTCTCGGAGGCGGGGAGGGACCTGGGCCCCGCTCTGCATTTCGTGGTTCCGTCTTCTGCTCAGCACGTGTCTCTTGAGTGAGCACTCCGGGTCCGGAGCCCTGTCCTCACAGAGCTCTCTCACAGCTCTCCCAGCAGAACCTCCTTTCCAGCAGCCTCCTCTGAGCACCTGCACCGGGGATACCTGCAGGTGGAGCCTAGAGGAAGGGCCTTCCTGTGAGAAGGAAATTGTGTGTACGGTGCGATGAATGCAGGGCACCTCATGGAGCTTCAGGAAAGGGGATGGTCGGGGGAGAGCAGGCCGGGAAGGCTCCCAGGACCCTGGGCTGGAGGACTTGCACCTGGGCTAGGGAGCTGGGGTTTCAGTCTGTATTCATTCCTCATCAGCAGTCATTAATTTGTAGTATGGATTAGGGGTTGGCGTGGCTTGGCACTATTTATGAAGAACACTTGCTAAGCAAATTATTAGTATAAACAGAATTGCAAAATGAATGTTTAAAATGTATTGACGAACCTCTCTTTTAGAAACTCTAAGTATTTTAGAAATATTTTTCTATATATAAACATTGGGTACTGGAATCATTTTTCTCTATTCCTTGAAACAGCTCCCCAAAGTTTCCTGTTAGGCAACATTTGGAAACAGTAGCTCCACTTAATATATTACCTTAAAGAGAAAAAAAAGTCCTCTCATTCCCATTACAAACACTGAATCACACCTTCTCCTATTTCAGGCAGCCCTTTTAGTGAACACTGCTGCAATCCATGGGGATTGATGTGTGAACTTGCCTTGTAGAAGGGATGCTTACGCCATTGTTCTCTTCCGCAAAGCTCGTAATGGGACCTGAAATTGTCTGCCTGACATGTCTATGGGCTGTGTCTCTCTCTCTCACTAAAATGTAAACTTATCCAGGCTCCATCCCAGTGCCTAGCAAGTAGTAGGTGGGGATGTACACGGTTCAGGAATGCCCAGGAGTTGCACATAGGATTTTGCGTATATGGTGAGGGAGCATCGTACGCTGGGTACAGGCATGGGCCCTGGAGCTGGGCCACCTGGATTCACTTCCTGGCTCAGACACTCACTAGCTGTGTGATCTTGGGCACAAGTCGTTTTACCTCTCCGACACATATCGTCCTCATCTGTAAAATGGGGACACAAACCTCACAGGTTATGGCGAGGATCAAATAAGTTAATGCATTTACTGGGCTGAGGGTCCTTTGCTTTCATGAGACCAAAAAGGTCTGTGATCTTCAAAAGGGTCACAAACGGAATAGGATTTCAGTGAAGGTCCAGAGTAGAAATGACCTAGAGCAAACAATAAATTTACTCCTTTGCATGGGTAGAGGAGGTAATGAATAGTGTTATTTTTTTTCTTCAGGAGAAGTACTGACTGATTTAAAGCCAAGTGGGTATAAACTTGTCAGTTTCAGGCAGTTACTTTCACGCTATTTAAAAGGACCTCTTTGTATTACATTTCAAAATTTCCCCCTTTGGTAAAAGACAAAGAGGAAAGAGGTCTCCCCTGGCACAGAAATGAGCAGTGTAATTGCTCTGCCACCCCTGGAGTCTTGGGGGTCTCTCCTGCCTGGGGGGTTCTCTTTTCCAATGGCTATCTTTTGCTTCTGATCTGCCCTGGGCACAGGGACGCGTATCCCACGTGTGAAGTGGTGGAGGTCCAGCTGTGCTACAACGTGGCCAAGCTGATTTACCTGTGCAGGGAGAGGTAAGGGAGGGCTGGCAGGGTGGGCGGGCATGGGCCGAGCTGGCCTGCACCTTTCTGACTCCTTCCCTCTGAGATGCCATCCTCCTTCCTTGCTGGCCTCGGATCCGCTAGGGAGGAAAGGAGGGGAGTGGCTCTGTGAGTCACACCACAGGATCGCGAGTCTGAAGTTTGTCCCTCCCACTGCAGAAAAAAGACAGAGAAGAGCCTGACCTATTACACAAACCTGCAGATGAAGACAGGCCAGCAGACCCTCATCAACCCCAAGCCCTGCGGCCAGTTCTGCTGCTGTGAAGTGAAGGGGTGTGAGTGGGTGAGGGCCCACACCCCCCGGGAACGTGGGCGCTGGGTCCCCCGAGACCTGCACAGGGCCGTGTCATCACAAGGGGATGTGTCCTCTGGTAGGAGGACGCCATCGCCTACTACACGCGCATGAAGGACAGGCTGACGGAGAGGATCACAGAAGAGGAATGCAGGGTCCAGGACCAGCCCCTGGGAATGGCCTTCGTCACCTTCCAGGAAAAGTCCATGGCCACCTAGTGAGTGTGGGCACGTTCCTTGTCTGCCTCCAGCTAAATTGCTGTCCCTCTTGGATAGAGACGGTACTGCTGGACCGCCACCGCTGGGATTTGTAGCATTTCCATCTCCTTCTGCCGGTGTGGCTGGGATTGGGGGCAGCCATCCACACCCACTCCCTTGGGGAGCCTGGCCGATGTTTGTGATTCCAGCTGAGCCCCTCTTGGGTTGATATGGCCTTACCCACTGCCGGGCTCTCACCAGCTGCCCCAGGGATCCCATTGCCTCTATGAGCCAGCATTTCACCAGGTGGGGTGGATGCCACCCTCTTTCATGTACCCACTCTGGAACCACAGATCTTCCTTCTGTGCGTGGCCTTCCCATCTCCCTACAGATGCACTGCTGTGGGGGAATACCTCTGGGCACTCCAGGATGCTCACTGCTGCTGAGAGCCTGGCCCAAGGGAGTGGGTTTTCCTAGTGCACCTTGGCATGAGCTCTAGCTCCTAAAACGCTCTCATGCCTGGGATCTCCATGTCGTCTCGCCTCGGGGGCAGCAGGGGATGGGGTCGGTAGAGGGAGACGGAAAGGAGTTGGCCCAGCAAATGCTCCTTCCCCTGCCTTCCCTGCTTTGTGCATCGTGAACCCTGGGAACAGACTCCTGGCTGTGCCTTGCAGACTCTCAAGTGAGGCTGGGGTGGGGACGAGGCCAGTGGAAAGAGGAAGAGTGTTCTGAGACAGGAGTAGGGGTGCTGGTGGGTTCTTTGTGGGAGACTAAAGAGGGAAGGAGTGGAGAGGGTGGGGGTGGGAGTCCTAGGGAGGGGCATCTTGGGGTCGTAGGTGTTGCAGTCTAATGCTGCTATGGGGCCTGGGAAGAGGTGAGGGAGTGGAAAAGTGAGGCCCCGGGCCTGGCAGCGGGATGTCCAGCTTCATGGGCAGGGCAGAGGGAGGCCGCAAGGAGGAACCCTATGTTGGGGCAATGCCAACAGCGTGGGAGCTGGGGTCAGACAGACAGGGTGCAAAACCTAACTCTGAGAGCCTCAGTTTCCTCATCTGTAAAATAGGAATGAATGGTAATCCCCGGCTTAGAGGGTTGTCCTGAGGATTCAGCAAAATTCTGCACATAATGTGCTAAGAATGGCATCTCTTTCATAGCACTAATTATAGCATAAGTATAATAAACTAATAATAAAGCAAAGGTCCTGTGCCATGGGGCTCCCACTCTCACACGGTCCTGTTTGCTGTGTGGGTACATGGTACCCCGAGGGGTCTGGACCCTGGCCATTTCTACATTTCCTGGCAGCATCCTGAAGGACTTCAACGCCTGCAAGTGTCAGGGCCTTCAGTGCAAAAGTGACCCGCAGCCATCCCCCCACAGCAGAGAGCTCTGCATCTCCAAGTGGACGGTCAGCTTCGCCGCTTACCCCGAAGACATCTGCTGGTGAGCCCCCAGGCCGGCAAGGGGTGGGAATGGGGCCTGGGAGCCCTGCAGGGCTGCCCAAGTCACCTGGAAGCACAGGTGTGACCTGGCACTCAGAGAGACACTCAGACTCTCCTGCACCCCTCTGGGCAGGGGGTGGGAGGTGTGATGGGGGTGGGTGGTGTGTCCACAGCCAGGACTTCACTCCATTGTTTCTCCCCGGTATCAGCAGTGTCTGGTAGGATTATAATGGGAGCAATGTATGTAATTTTAAGTTTCCTTTTAGCCACATTAAGAAAAGTAAAAGAAACTGGGGAGTTCCCTGGTTGCCTGGTGGTTAGGATTTCAGGCTTTCACGGCCATGGCCCAGGTTCAGTCCCCGGTCAGGGAACTGAGATCCTGCAAGGTGCACGGTGAGGCCAAAAAACACCAAAAAAACCACAACAAAAAAACAGGTCTTAAAAAAAAAGAAACTGTTAAAATTAACTTTAATAAGAGTTCTCCCTCTGTATCTAAAATATTATCATTTTAATATGTAATCAGTTTTTTTTAATTGAGATGTTTTGCAGTCTCCTTTTCACACGTAGCGTCTTTGAGATCCAGCGTGTATGTGCCACTTCTGGCCCATCTCTGTTTGGACCAGCCACATTTCAACACGCAGTAGCCTGCTGTGGCTCGAGGCTGCTGTAACAGACAGTGCAGCCCTGGGTTAGGTGCCAGCCGCCTCTCTAGCCCGGGCCACAAGCTGGTGAGCCGAGCTGTGTCCACAGGAGCCTTAAGCACGATGCCGAGGGTGAGGACAGCCCCGCAGAGGCCCCAGCATGGCTCGCCCTCCGGCCTGGCCTCAGTTCCTGGTCCAGAGCAGGGTTTGGGCGCTCATCTCCACCGGGCTGTACTTCAGCCCCTGGCAGTTCTGCTCTTTGGTTCACTGAGCTTTCTAAACTTGGGACTGGTTTGTCGGTCTGCTCCTGGTGGGGTGAGAAGCCAGGGCGGGTTCCAGCTGCGCCTTTTGCTTTCGTCCCCCGCCCCCCTCCAGCTCACACCGCAGCTCACGGCCCCGTGGGGAGTCACGTGTCTTTAGTGTGTCTGAAAAATGCCACGTTGCAGCCTTGTTTGGTCTGCTGGGGGGCTCATGGCATCTCTTCGAGTAGGTTCTGGCTCCCAGACTCTAGCTGCAGATAACCTGTTTTCCCTCTGAGCTCATAGGGACCCCAAATTCGACCTTCCTATAGCTGAAGGTCAGTGCAGGACACTTGCCTGTGCTCCCAAGGTCAAGATGGGCCCTCAGCCAGAGCCCTCAGTCTAGTCTCTTGCCTTGCCTAAATTTGACCTTCTGACTCACCCAAGCCGTGGGCACTGTAGGTGTCATAGGTGGCCAGAGCCTGAGAGATAAACCTCCAAGGCCTGTGTCCTCCCCTCTGCAGGAAGAACCTCTCTATCCAGGGCCTCCGCTGGTGGTTCCAATGGCTGGGCATCAACTTCACTCTCTTCTTGGGGCTGTTTTTCCTGACCACGCCCTCCATCATCCTGTCCACCATGGACAAGTTCAACGTCACCAAACCCATCCATGCGCTAAATGTGAGTGACCACTCCGCAGGGCCTGTGCCAAGAGGGCACGGCGGGTGCGGGAGGAATGAGACCAAGAGCCGTGGGGGCCACTGAAGCCAGAGGCCGTGTCACTCGGCTCATGTGCTTTGAAGCCCCTGAGCAGGCATGGCCACATTTATTACAATGTCTTTATAGTAACGTTATGTAGATATACATGTGTGTATATACTTTACGTATACATGTAAGTGTATGTATATGTGTGTGTATATGTGTTAACTATAGAGACATAGATACAGTGGAATCAATCTAAATGTTCACCAGTAGGGGTAAAATTAGGAGTTGAATGAGGTATATTCAGTCTGACAGACTGTTAAGCATCCATTAAAAAATTGTATAGACTTTGTGGCAGACATGGGGTTTTATGATAAAAGCAGAATATGAAGTTATCTCTTAGCAGTGGTTAGAGTGGCGTGCCAGTGATGTGTGTGCAGGATGGCTGCTACGGGGAGTGGGTAGCAAAGGATGCAAAGCGCTTCTCTGGTTGGGGTGGCAGGGCCATGAATCAAGTTTTCTTTTTATATTTCAGTTTCTGATAATCCTGTTGTAAAGGTCCTTATTCTAGATAGGTAATGGATGATTTTTAAGGACCTTAGATGAATTGATAACCGCTGAACACTCCCTAAAATGGCATCTACTTGGTTTCCCACAATTGGCTTTGCTGAAATATCACTCCATATCCTTTCTTTTTTCTTCAGTTCCACTTGGCATTTGGTTAATCACACTCTGGGAGAGCACAGTGGGCTGGGGGGCCTGAGGGCCTGGTCCTCGCTCTGCCATTCCCTAGCTGAGGAATTCTGAGCCTTGGTTTTTCCTCTAAAAACTGGCTTTGTCCTCTATAACACTCTGCTACGTTACACCCATGGGGCCGTTGTGATGATCGAATGACTCAATAGATAATAAAAAATATGTAAGTTTTGTTTAGATTTAAAGCATCTACATGTTTATTCCTTTGCCAGTCTTTTGATGTATGGTCAAGGCCTGTTCTTTTGAGGAAGGATCTGCTGACTGGATTTCCCCTTTGTGTATTTTATATAAAACACACGCTTATTTCATTGTTTGTGATTCTAGTTTTGCTTTGTCACAGTCAAGCAAGAACTTAAAGATATACTTGCAAAGCCGTTCAAAGTATAGAACCCTCCTAGATTTCATTTCCCTTGGTCTTTTACAGTTAATTCACTCTCATCTAATTCAGCAGCGTTTTTGAGAAATTGGCCTTTATCAAGTCTTTCCAATGTACCCAACTTAGTTTTCAAAGAAATCTCTCTATTGCTATGCTCATTTTATCAGAGAAGGTAATAAGTTAATCGAACCATGTAATTGCAATAACAAGTACAACAGGCATAGATGAGATTGGGAACAATCACGAAGCAGTTCTGGGAAGCTACGACTGGGCCAGGTGGCTGGGGAAGGGCCCTGGCCGTCAGTGCTCTGTCTTCCTTTGGCGTCCGTCATTGGCTTTCTATAGGGAATGGAGGAGGTTCTCTCTCTGGTCAGTAAGACAAGTGGAGTTCAGTTGTATGTGAAGTTGCATTCTTCACTCTAAAGAGCTATAAAGGGACTTCCCTGGAGGTTCAGTGGTTAAGACTCTGTGCTTCCACTGCAGGGGGTACAGGTTCGATCCCTGGTGGGGGAACTAAAATCCCAAATGTCACATAGCATGGCCAAAAATCTTCTTTAAATAAAAATAAGAAAAATAAAGCACTGGGGCTTCCCTGGTGGCGCAGTGGTTGAGAGTCCGCCTGCCGATGCAGGGGACGCGGGTTCGTGCCCCGGTCCGGGAAGATCCCACATGCCGCGGAGCGGCTGGGCCCATGAGCCATGGCCTCTGGGCCTGCGTGTCCGGAGCCTGTGCTCCTCAACGGGAGAGGCCACAGCAGTGAGAGGCCCGTGTACCGCAAAAAAAAAAAAAAGAAAAAGAAAAAGAAAGCACTGTACAATGTCAGGTGCTGTTATTGTCTGTTCAGCCAACATTATCTACCCTGTACCAGGTACAATGTTGCTTCTGGGGGACAAAAGTGACCAAAATCCCAGAGGTCACTGAGTCACCATGCCAACAGGTCATGGCCCAAAGCCCCCAGGGCTCACAGCTCTCTCTGCTGTGGACTGTTTTCTAGGACCCCATCATCAGCCAGTTCTTCCCAACCCTCCTCCTGTGGTCCTTCTCAGCCCTGCTGCCCACCGTCGTTTACTACTCTACGGTGCTGGAGTCTCACTGGACCAAGTGAGTTCCCTGGGGCTCGCCCCTGAGGTGGGTGTCTCTGATGCCCCCTCCCCGCCAGCGCGATGGGCATACAGCCGGGGCCTTACTGGGGACGCCCGGTGCACCTGAGGGACTGTGACGGCTCACCTCTGACTTCCTGCAGGTCAGGGGAGAACCGAATCATGATGACCAAGGTCTACATATTCTTGATCTTCATGGTGCTGATTCTGCCCTCCCTGGGCCTCACCAGGTACATATTACCACCTCCTGCTCTAAATTCAGAACCAGGGTCACAACAGAGAACACTGTCCTCAAGAAAATGCAGATGCTTTGGGAGTGGTTGCAAATTCCTGAGGACATTTGAACCTGTCACACTCACTTGGCATGCAATTGTGCCGGCCCACTGATTCTTCCAGAGATATGATCTTTCTGCCTTAAAAAAAAAAAAAAGCTTGAAAATGAAACTTACCATGGACCTTCCACTTAGGGAGAGGGTCTCATCATGGCTTTGGTTATTTTGAGGAAGGAAGTTTCTGTCAAAGCAGGCCCTGATGAGTTATGGTATAAGTAGCATCTTAGAGAACCAGGGTAGATCTTGAGATTTGGCCTTTTTTTTAAAAAAAAAAAAAGCAGAGGAAAATGAAAACATATGCAGTGATCACATGGACTGTTGGAAATAAGTTCTCACGGGATTCATTTTTCTTTCAGTTTGGATTTTTTCTTCCGGTGGCTCTTTGATAAAACTTCCTCGGAGGCCTCTGTCAGGTTGGAGTAAGTATCGGCCACGCTGAGTTTTGGAGCCACGTCCCCCAGGGGCTGGGGCTGGGGCTGGGGCTGCAGTGGGGGGAGGGTTGTCTGTCCTTCAGGGCCTGTGGACTCCCCGCACCACTACAGGTTCCTGGCGGGGCTGCACCGGGGGAACTGACCCACTTTGTGCTACAAGTGCAGAAATGTGGTTAATCTTTTAGGTTGAAACTCAATTAGTGGCGTTCTCATTCATTCTTTGAAACTTACTTACTGAGAACAGAACCGCCTGGGGAGAAGGAACTGCTGGGTCTCAGTGGTGCCAGGGAAGGGGGAAGGAGAATAATAATTAACACTGCAACCAGAATGACTGTCTGGTCCAGGATTATTTTTGCTAGGAGAGAGGAGT
This sequence comes from Lagenorhynchus albirostris, assembly GCF_949774975.1. Classification (NCBI taxonomy): domain Eukaryota; kingdom Metazoa; phylum Chordata; class Mammalia; order Artiodactyla; family Delphinidae; genus Lagenorhynchus; species Lagenorhynchus albirostris. The sequence goes on along the minus strand of NC_083096.1, from coordinate 22,660,643 downwards.
TGAACTTATTTCTAATGTGTGTCCTCATTAGTATTTTCAACTTGTACCGAACCCACTTAATAGTAATAGCTGTTATTTAAGAAGATGCTATGCTAAATGCTTGATTCTTTCTTTCATTTAATCTTTAAACAAGCTATGAGTCAGAAATTTGACTATTTCCATTTTACAGATGAGACTGAGGCCCAGACATGCTGAAGAAAAAAAGGCTACCCAGCTAGTTAAGAGACAGAGCTGGGATTCATCCCCAGCCCCTACTGTACTATACTTTAAGTCCTAATGTAGGCCCGAATGTCCAAGATAGACTTTTCCAAAGGACTGCTCACAGGGAAGCCTGGCCGTGCCTATCTGAAAGGATAGAGTGAATTTTCTTAAATGGGTTCTCGCTGGGTAAACTGAGGACTTGGGAGCTGGCAGCCACAGACAGACACACCCATACCCAACCAGCTCGGGTCTAGGTTGACAGTGACTTCCAGATGGCCAAATCCGTGGTCAGTTCTGAGTCCCGTCTCTGCTCAGTCACGGGCCCCTCTCCCTCTCGGGGCGCTCAGCTCGCACACCCGGTGGTTCCCCAGGTGCGTCTTCCTGCCCGACCAGGGCGCCTTCTTTGTGAACTATGTCATCGCCTCGGCCTTCATTGGCAACGGCATGGAGCTGCTGCGGCTGCCCGGCCTCATCCTCTACACCTTCCGCATGGTCATGGCCAAGACTGCAGCCGACCGCAGGAACATCAAGCAGGTACAGAGGCTGGGGGTGGGCGCCGCCTTCGTCCCAGAGCCTCCCCGCCGCCCGCGTTCACCCAGCCGCCTGCTAAGTGCCGGGCACTCTGCTCAGGGCCTCTCAACTGGGCCAAGGGCTGTGAGGAGAGGAGGTGTAAGGAGCCTGGGTGAGGGCCTGGCTAGGTCATCCTCCATACTGACTCGGGCTGGAGGAGAGAGTGGGGATTTTTGCATTTTAACCGGGCTGATCACACACACACACACACACACACACACACACACACACACACACACACACACACACACACACACACACACACACACACACACACACACACATCTTTCCCATGGACCTTCATTTGCATAAATTCTTAGATTACTACAGAGGTCAAGGCATTTTGGGCTGGTGGCATTTGTTCCAGGACTCTCTAAATTGGGTGTGTGGGGTTCTCTTTTATTCTCCTTTGCCACTGTGGGAACCATAAGAGGAGAAGCCCTGCATCCTGTCATTTAATCCTCAGAGCCCGCCGTGAGATGGGCGCTACTGGAGTTTGCTTTGCGGACGCACAGACTAAGCCACCTGGAGGTCAAGTGCTTGGCCCGGGACACACGGCTAGAAGGGGCGGAGTGATGTTGGGTCTGACAGAGTCTGTGGAGTATCATTCTACAGTCAGATGTAGCCCCTCTGCCCTTTGGGGGCTCACAGGCCTGTTGTGTAGACAGGATTAGAACAAGAGAAACAGTACGAAAACACGAGTCATTGTGCCTTTCGAGGTCTGGGCGTGAGCCAGGTGAAGCTGGAGGAGGCTTGTGGAGGGACAGAAGGGGCCTTGAGAGGTGAGGGGCGCGGTGAGCCTCCCACTTCCAAAGTCCTCCCGCACTGTGTTCTCCCCGCCCACTTGGAGTGCACAGAGGCGGGTTGGTGTGGACCAAGCCCCTAAGCCCCTCACCACCTCCCCCTCCCAGAACCAGGCCTTCGAGTACGAGTTTGGAGCCATGTACGCGTGGATGCTCTGCGTCTTCACCGTCATCATGGCCTACAGCATCACCTGCCCCATCATCGTGCCGTTCGGTGAGTGGCCCTGGGGCCGGTCCCCGGGTAGGCGGATGGCTGACAGCCATCAGCAGGGCGTCCTGGAGCCCCACAAACAGAGGGCCTCTTGTGGCCACAGGAACCAGAAGCTGCCAGGGAGCCACAGGGGACGCCACATTTAATTTCACTTCCCGTGGATTCCTTCCGCGGGCCTTCCAAACCGCGCGCTCTCTTAGTACCCCTCCTGGTCTGAGCGCCTCTGCCGGCTGACCACTTCGTTCCTGGCTGACCCTCCGGCAGCGGCTAGCACAGTGCCAGCAGCACTGGTGGAGGCTCTCGTGTTGTGTCCTGGCTCTAGCAGCCACTGTCACTCTCCACGTGGACTGTCACACTTAATTCTCTCACGATCCTTCAAGGCAGGTCTTGTTTCTGTCCCCTTTTCACAGATGAAGCACTTAACGCTTTGTTAGTGAGGAGTAGAGCCCAGATATGAACTTAGGACTGTTTGACTTACAAGGTCAAGGTCTTGCAATTAAAATACACCATCAGGAGCTGGCAGACAAATGGAAGCGTCTGGAGGGAAACAGAACACCCTGGAGACTGTTGGCAGTGATAGCTGTGGTTTAGGGAAAGGAGGAAGTTTTAGTTTTCCCTGTATACTCTTGTACTTTTTTTTTTTTTTTGCGGTACGCGGGCCTCTCACTGCTGTGGCCTCTCCTGTTGCGGAGCACAGGCTCCGGGCGCGCAGGCTCAGCGGCCATGGCTCACGGGCCCAGCCGCTCTGCAGCATGTGGGATCCTCCCGGACCGGGGCACGAACCCGCGTCCCCTGCCATCGGCAGGCGGACTCTCAACCACTGCGCCACCAGGGAAGCCCTCGTACTATTTTTAAAGATCTACGATAGTATTACTCCTTCAAAACAACAACAAAAAATGTTTTTAAAGAACCTGACATGATAGAAAAGGCAGCACCCACCCACCTCCTGTGCCATCCCTGGGTTTAGACGCTTGGGCATCTGTTGGCAGTGACGGTACAGGGGGTCAGCTTGGGTGGGAGAAGGAAAGGAGCATGGGAGCACTGAGGGATAAGAGGAGGGGGGCTCAGCGTGGGAGGAAGTTGAGGCCAGGCCTCTGGGTGTAAAATCGCTTCTTTCCCCAAAATGGTCCTAGAATTTCAATGTTCCGTGGGGACAGCAGCACAGACACCTCTACTCCCTGGGTCAGAAAGAGGCTGGGAGGGAGGGAGGGGAGGTGGGGAAAGGAGAGAGGGGGAGAGGTGGACAGGGCGGGGCGGGGCGGGGAGAGAAAGAGAAGGAGAAAAAGCAGTAGGAGCCAGGACGTGCACGTGTGCACGTAGCCCAGCCGCAGCCCCAGCCCAGCTCCCGGCACAAGTAGCCACCTCCAGGAGGAAGGGCGTCGAGTGGCCCCTGTGGCCCAGCCACCGTCCAGCTCACAGCCCTGGCCCTGCAGGCCTCATCTACATCCTGCTCAAGCACATGGTCGACCGGCACAACCTCTACTTTGCCTACCTCCCGGCAAAGCTGGAGAAGAGAATCCACTTCGCAGCTGTGAACCAGGCCTTGGCCGCTCCCATCCTGTGCCTCTTCTGGCTCTACTTCTTTTCCTTCCTGCGCCTGGGTGAGTGGCCTGACTAGGGCGGGGGTGGAGGGCAGGAGGCAACACCCAGCCTCCTATTCCCGCATCCACACCAGCCACTCAAATCCCTTCCTGTTTTAAGAGCATCAACTCGGTGTCCAATCAGAAGGTGGTACCCCAAGGGTGAGGGCTGGTTGGGTACAGCGCCGACAGCCCAGTTCCAAGCTATCCTGAGGTCAGGTGTAACCTGGTGAAGGCCAGGGCGATTGCCCCAGACAGCCTGACAGAGAAGATGGTCCCTTTACCAGCTATGAAGGGGCTGAACCAGAGAGGGGGAAGCTCGTCCGCGATGCTCTTTGCGGGTGTGGATGGGCCCAGGTCCTCACACTTCACGGTGTGGAGGCAGTGGGGACACGCAGGAGGGAGAACTGCCACTCTTGAGAAAAAGGAAGAGGCAGAAGAGATGTGTGACTCTGCCGAGGGCACTGGAGACTGGAGGGAACTGACCCGGCAAGGAAGCTGGCAACTTGCCTTTGACCCGGTGCCCCAGTACCTGAAATCCGACCAGGGATAACGCCAGCTGTTCAGTGGGTCACCCTTTGTGCCCCTGCCTGTGAAGATGCCATCCCAGCTGCTGGAGATGGTGGGAAGGGGGTGGCTGATGCCTTCTCTTCGTCTTCGGCCTGAGGGAGAAGCCACACACGGTTCCTGCACCAGGTGTGACCTCCCCCCCCCGCCAAGGCTGGCATCTCTCTGTCCGCAGGTCTGAAGGCTCCCCTCACCGTGTTCACCTTCCTGGTGCTTCTGCTTACCATCCTGGTCTGCCTGGCCTACACCTGCTTTGGATGCTTCAAGCACCTCAGCCCTCTGAACTACAAGGTAAAGGGCCCCTCCCCCCCTGCTGCCCAGCCAGGGTCTGGGAGGAGAAGATGGTGGCTTCATTCTCCATCCCGTCTCCACCTTTTCCCAGATCAACAGGTCAACGGCCCTCTCCAGATTTTATTTATCCACGGGCAAGGCGTGGGTAGCTGGGTGTGATGTGTAGCTTCCCTCCCTGCCCCCTTCCCTGCTCCCTGCACTGCCCACACCATCCTCTCTTGGGCTGCCGCGGGGAGCTTTGTGCCAGCTGGTACTATTATTCTGGGTGTTAATAGTCTGTTTGTTTAGAGGGTGTTAGTTCAGGAAGATCGGTTTTGTTTATCATCGCAAGTTTTTGCTGTTGTCTGCAGACGGAAGAATCGGCAAGTGACAAAGGAAGTGAGGCAGGGGCCCACGTGCCATCACCGTTCACAGTAAGTGCGGTTCTTAGCCAAGCGTGAGCATCTGCACCGGCCCCGACCAGATGGGCCCTGCAGACCTGCTCTGATCCTCTCCTGTTAAGACAGAAGTCCCTTGATCACGTGCCAGGCGGGTTTCTGAATTAACGTCATTTGAGAAGGGATCCCTGGTCCCTCCGGATGTTTTCTCTTGCATGTGTGAAGCCACACCCATCACCAGAAGATAATTAGTTTTGCCTTGATGTATACCCATCTCCCTCGGTTTCAGTTGCCTGCTCACTTTCCTTCTCTGCATATTTAATGCTTGGTGAGCTTGGGCCTTTAGCGAAGCCATATGGCAAGGCCCTGCGGTTTGATGAAGCTTTATCAGAGCATTTCGCCAGCACCTGCCTGTGTGAGGTCCTTTGCTAGGCACCTAGAGGGTGTCACACTAACTCCCCTCTGAATTCAACAAATGAACATTTTACCTGCTATGGAGGGGAGGCACAGTGTTAGAGAGACACCAGGACTCCTTTCCTTCCTGGTTCTCCCTGCTTCCGGCCTCCAGGGTCCCGCTCCTAGGGTGGGGTTGGGAAAGGAGGGTGGAGCCACAGGCTCCCGGAGCTGTGACCGCCCAGCCTGACAGACAGGGCTGGGACAGCGCCGATCTAGATCAGCAGCGGCATTCTTTCCAGTGGCCCCCTCTCGGGTGTCAGTGTCTGTCTCTGGACCAGCCCCAGAGGAGGTTTCAGGAAGCTTCATTACCCAGAGGCACACCTGTGACTGTGCCTGCCAGACAGGGCAGGGGGACGATGCAGATCCCTCGTTCCCATCCTGGTTCAGGTCGGCTGGAGTCTGGGATTGAGGGGAAACAGAACCTGCACAGAGTCGGTCAGCTGCTCAGAAGTCCCGCTGACAGCATCCTAAGCCTGCCCTGTGTAGACAGAGCTGTTTCCTACATAGAGTGAGAAGTTCTTCTAGAATCCAGTGCCAGGAAGAGTTTTGTTTCCTCTGAGAAATTGGTGTGTGCGCTTTCTTCTCTATGACCAGGAGAACTGTGACTGTGTGTTCTGATTTGCTCTGGCTGTTAGGAAAATCTGCAGTTGGCATAGTTTAGGTCCTGATGTCCTAGGTTGATGTTATTTCTTTATGTGTCCTTCACGAGCATTCTGTGTGTCTTCCGGCTGGAGGGAGGCGGGGCGGTAGGGGAGGAACGGGATAGGGACTCTCGTGCCCACCCCACCCAAGCACTAACACCCCCATTTGTTGGCAGTCCTACGTGCCCCGGATTCTGAACAGCTTGTCCTCGGAGAAAACAGCCCTGTCCCCGCAGCAGCAGCAGACCTACGGTGCCATCGCCATCCACAACATCAGTGGGACCGTCCCACGGCAGTGCCTGGATCAGAGCCCTGCGGACAGCGTGGCGGCCGCCCGCCAGGAGGCCTGAGGGCCGGGGAGCTGCCGGGCTGGTCCAGACCCGGGGAGTGGGGAGGGGAAGAGACACAGGTGGAGAAGTGGCTTGACTCCAACCTCAACCAAGTCAGGACTTCTTTCCACCTGTTTTAAGCACAACAGCTCTAACAAGATGGGAGCAGAAAGGGGCTCTGGCCCCTGGCTGAGGCGGAAGTGCGGGACTGCCATCAGGTGGTGGTCTTTTCCAGTCCTAGCAGTGGTAAGGGCAGGATGTGCAGCTCTGGACTCTCCCTTGCTTGCCCGAGGCTCTGTTTATTTCCGAGTCCCCCTTCTGCATAAGTGCTCAGCTCTGTGGCCGGGATGGTGCCCCTGATGGTTTTCAGCAGGATCGTGTGTTGGCACTGTGTTCCTCCAACCCATTAGTGTGGTGACTGTATCAAGCAAGAGGGGGAGGTACCATGTGGAAGACCTTCTCCCTCTGAGCATTCAGACACTGCCCCCCTCCCCCGGGCACACACGCAGCTGATAACCAAAGAGTCTGCAGCAACCACAGGCCTGAGATGGGTGCCAGATGATGGTCCAGGTCCATCCCAGCTTCCCCTTCTGGCTATCAGGCCCGTCACACCCCTGCCCCCGGCCCCCAGGAGCGAGCCGCAGGGCGCAGGACGGGAGCAGGCCGGTGCTGGGCTGCCCCAGTCTCCTCTACGTCCCTGCCATGGTTCTGTGTTTTTCTGTCACGTTGCCAGTGACACTGTGGCTGGGTCAGGGTCCCCTGCAGCTGGCAGAGACAATGAGGACCACTAATAAAATGCCCATTCAGCCAGACTGGTGAGATGCCGCCTCTTCGGGGCCCAGTGCGTGGGGCTCAGCCTCCAGCCCTTGATTCCATCTGTCTGTTCCCTCCAAAGGGAGCAGTGCTCAGGGCCTCCTTGAAGCCAAGGGAGATCTATGGCCACAGAAGGAGGGGCGCCGCCTCTTGCTTTTTCTCGCCCCACGGGATCCCACGGCTTGGGACGCACCTTTGGGCACTTGCCAGAGAAGCTGCCTCCCTACTGCCAGAGGCAAAAGCTGGTGTGATGGGTGCCGGTGGGCAGAGCTGGGAGGCCGCTTCCATCCCCGCTCAGGCGAGGCGGGCAGGTCCCCGGCAGTCACTCGGCCTCACTGCCTCTGCTCAGAGCTGCCTCGGGCGGCACCTGGGAAGACAGAGTGGCCTCCCGCCGGCCCCAGCGGCCCGTCCTGCCTCTCCTGGCCAGGCTGGAGCAAGGGCCCCAGTGCAGACCTGGTAGCTCTGCTGGAAGGGGCACCCCACGTGGGGTAGGGGCTCGACATGTCACTTGTTCCAGCCGCTCTTAGAAGGAAAATCATTTATCATCAAAGCCATGTTGCTTAACAAAGTGTGTGGGGAGTGTGTGTGGAGGGGTGAGCACGGGGTCCCAGCACGGGCAGGGGATGGAAGCAAGCACATTCCTGGGGAAAGGGGCAACTCCACCAACAGAGGACTGGGAGGGGGCCTCCCTGCCAGCCTCACTTCTACTGGGAGCTGGGCTGGGAGACCGGGGGCTTCCGGGGAAAACGGCGGGTGTCGGGAGGAAGCCTGCCATGCCAGGGCAGGGGCTGCCTGCGAGGTGACAGCCGGTCCCCGCCGGGGTCACTGCCGCTCCAGCAGCCCCACGAACTTGTGGATGTCCTGGGCGAGCAGCTCTGGCTCCTCAAAGGCAGCAAAGTGGCCCCCACGGGGCATGTAGGAATAAGAGATGAGTTTCGGGTATTTGGACTTCACCCACTTTTCTGGGACGTGTATTACCTCACAAGGGAAGGCAGCAAAGCCCATGGGCACGTGGACCTTTATCCTGGAAGAGACAGAGATCCCACTGAGGGGGAAGCTGTGTCCTGGTCCCCCTCTCCCCCAAGGCAGGGCTTCAGGGGGCTGGGGGTTCAGTTCGCTCGCCCACGTGGAGCCATAGAAGGACAGACCCAGGGTTTTAACCGCCCACCTCAATTCCAGCCCCTCTCTGGGGCCCTCTTTTCTGGAAGGGCTGCCCCAGCTGGACAGCGTCACCGAGGTGGGGTGGGACAGCCTCTAACTCCCACCTTTGTCCCCCCCCTTCCCTCTGCTGCTGCCTGAGAGTCTCCCTGTGAGATCAGGAAAGGGTTCCGGGGAAGTCCCAGAGCCATCACCGCCACCCTAGGACAGCCTCCCGGCCCTGCGGGAGCCCCTCGGGATGTCTGGGGGCCAGGCCTGGTGTTCCCTCCATGAGCTACTTCTAATGACAGGAATCTCTCCGAATGCCCCTGGCCTTTAAATTGTGTTCTCATCTTACACTCCCGGTGCGCACCTAAGGCTAGGCTGTACTTTACCGCATCAAACGTCCTCCCTCGGGTCCAAGGCCAGGCCATTCCCCTGCTCCCTGCCTCGGAGCCACCCTCCTCAGAAGCCCCGCTCCGGGCTCAGCCGGACTTACCCCTCGTGCCTATTGTCCAGCCTCATGTTCTCTTTGTAGAAGCGCTGGGAGGAGGTGATGGTGCCTGTCGTCCAGTAGAGCATCACGCCCGTCAGCAGATCGTCCAGGGAGAACTTCCTGGGAAAGCAGACCGGAAGGCCCCTCTCAGTGCCAGGTGCAGTTGTATGACAAACAAGGGCCGCCACTTTCAAGCTGTACGCCAGGCGCTATGCCCTCCTGGCTTCCCTCCTCAGGCCTCACTGCCAGCTTGGCGATCTTATCCCCGTGCCACAGGCAGGCCTGGCCCAGCGTCACCATAACCGTGACGATAGGTAATGCAGAGTGATGGCCATGTACAAGGCAGGCTGTCATCTTGGGTGGTGTCAGCCAGCCCCCTCCCTGACCTGCCTAACGGCTCAGGCCAGAAGGGGTGAAGCAGGTGAGGTCAACTGAACCCAGAGGCTTTGGCTGGTCACCGCTGGGTAGCCAGGAGGTCGGTGGGTAGGATGCTGCAAACCCTGCTCAGAGGTGGTGCCCACTCCTGGGACCTCAGTGCAGGCCACCTTCAGACCATCCTCAGGGGGGCCCACCCTGCCAGGCCCTGAGCCAAACCTGATCTCCAGGCAGGCTTCAGAAGCCCCGATCCTGCCCTGACCGGACACCAGGAGAAGCAGGGCAGGGTCAGCAGCTCCTGGGGCATTTTTATTCACTAGCCCCCAGCTTGCCTCCCGCCAAACCTGTGTCACCCCAGGAGGGAGCCATGGGCTCCTGCAGAGACCCGCCACACCAACTCAGCAGGGGACACCCCTTTTCTTCTCCAGCCTGGGAACTGCTGAGCAGGTGAACCCCACCCAGACTGCAGAGCCCCACACTCTGGAAGGAAATAATCATTTGGTACCTAATGTTGGAGCACGTGGCCTGTAGACTCTGGAAGCCCCACTTCCTCCTGGGCCCACCCGGCCCTCTCTCTCTCCTGCTGCTGGGCTCCCTCAGCCCGGCCTGCGTCCAGAGCCCCCGGAGCCCTCCATATGGCCTCCCCTGCCCTCTCGCTCCCCTGCCATCACTCACCCCTTCAGTACCCTCACCCTGGGGGCCTTCTGCCACCCTGAGCCCACCTGACAGTCCACAGACGTGAGGGGACTCCAGCACTACTGACGCCACGCTCTCCAACCTCAGCTGCCACCTCCTCAGCAGGTCCTGACGGCCGTGTGCTCACCCACAGCCTCCCGCCTGCCCTGCCTGCCTCTGAGGAAATCCAAGTTCATGGGGCAGCAGCTCCCACCCCCCATACCCTTCCCTGCTTGAGTCCAGATTTGGGGCTTAGGAGAGCTGTCGCCCCTTGTCCTGGGCCCTAAATGCCTCCATCTGCCTCTTCAGGCCCAAACGTCCGTCACCCGCCCCCCCAACCCCGGATGCCCTCAGGCCTTCCCCTCGCTCCATACCCCTGTCCCCTCTCTCCCGCCCCTGCCATCTCTCCCATGCCTCCTGACCCTGCACACTGGAACTGTCCCTGCTGCCCAGGCCTCGCAGGTAGGGCCCTCTCACCAGGTCTGTCCTCCCAGACTCTCTCACTTCTGGTCCTGCAGCAGCCAATAAGGCTCCTCCCAGCATCCCTGGATGCCGCCCTGCTGCGCTCTGTCTGAGGAGATCTACCCTGTGGCTCCATCTACGAACTCACCAAGAGGGCAGTGGAAATACCTCCTTCCAATTCGACCCCTCCCCTGAGCTCCAGATCTGTGAGCCCAGTTACCAAGTGGACACCTGCGCCCGGGCATCCTGCCAGCATCTCCCCCTCGGCATGTCTGTGACGAAAATGAGCTCAGCCTGTCTGTGTCCCCGCCAAGCCCTGCTGCCCTCACTCCTGCATTCCCACCCCATCCTTGCTGCCAGGATTAAAGAACATTTGCGGGCTTCCCTGGTGGCGCAGTGGTTGAGAGTCCGCCTGCCGATGCAGGGGACACGGGTTCGTGCCCCGGTCCAGGAAGATCCCACATGCCGCGGAGCGGCTGGGCCCGTGAGCCATGGCCACTGAGCCTGAGCATCCGGAGCCTGTGCTCCGCAACAGGAGAGGCCACAACAGTGAGAGGCCCGTGTACCGCAAAATAAATAAATAAATAAAATAAAATAAAAAAGAACATTTGCTGCTCCGCCTGCCAGGCTCCTCAGCTGTATGCAGTTAGCTTCGTTGATTCATCAGAAGCCAATTGGCCCAAAATGGTCAGTTTGCTTAATTTACTTGTTTGCTTCAGCTATTTAGATGCAGTTGGTCAATTACATTTTTATCCTTAGAACCACATTTTGCGCCACCAGGGAAGTCCTGAACATCTTTTTAAATGCAATTTTGATAACAAAATGAAAACCAGTCAATGGAAACTGAACAGTTAAAAGAAGCATTTAAACTTGTGAACTGGGACTTCCCTGGTGGCGCAGTGGTTAAGAATCCACCTGCCAATGCAGGGGACATGGGTTCGAGCCCTGGTCCAGGAGGATCCCACATGCCGCAGAACAACTAAGCCTGTGCGCCACAGCTACTGAGCCTGCGCTCTAGAGCCCGCGTGCCACAACTACTGAGCCCGTACGCCACAACTACTGCAGCCTGCGTGCCTAGAGCCCATGCTCCACAACAAGAGAAGCCACCGCAATGAGAAGCCTGTGCACCGCAATAAAGAGTAGCCCCCGCTCTCCACAACTAGAGAAAGCCCGCACGCAGCAACGAAGACCCAGCACAGCCAAAAATAAATATATAAATTTTAAAAAATAAATAAACTGGTGAACTGGCTTTTGGCAAGTTGGCCAAGTGCTTCCATCACCCCTACAGCTCTGACCACAGCTTGAAAACCACCACAGCAACCATTTCCACCCTCCTGCAAAAAGATCTGTGTCCCTTATAGAACACAGATCTGATCACGTCTGTCCCCTGCTCAAAGCTTTGGTGCTCTGGTATGCAGCCAAGCAGAAGCTGAAGGGGGAAGCCCGCGGGCGGTCGGGCCGGCCTCACATCTGGCTCCAGGTACTTGTGTGCAAGAAGCAGGGCCGGACCCCTCGCCAAGGTGCTCCCGGTGGCACTCCATTGACCTTTGGGTGCTGCCCAGTGTGGGGTGGGGGAGACAGATCCCAGGGTGAGGCTCTTGGAGGACCCGCCTGTAGGAATGAGTTTGTGGTCTGGCTCCACTGTACCTGCTCCAGCCTCTGGACAAGTTACCCCTTCCAAGTACACCATGCATTTTAATCACTCCAACCTTTGCTTCTGCTCTTCTCTTTGCCTAAATTCCCTTCTTCGCCCTTTCCACCTGGCAAACTCCTACTCATCCTTTAAGGCCCAGATCAAATAGATTCTCCCAGTCATTACCCCTCCCTGTCCCTTAAACAGAGTGAATCCTCCTTTCTCTATGCCCCACAGTTCTTGGCATGTATCTTTAGAGCTCATTTCATTAGACAAGTATTTATTGAGCACCAACTATATGCCCAGTGCTGTTCCAGGTGCTGGGGCTAGGGCATGGCTTAGACAAAGTCCCTACTTCCAGGGCCAGATCCATTCACTCTTTTCCACATCTTAGCACTGTATTGGGCACTCTCTGTGTCTCTGAAGCAATAACAAAAGGGATGGGCCCTGGAGAAGGTGGGTCAAGACCAACCTTGATGAAGCTTAGGTCAGACCAGGGACCCAGGAATCTTGCGCTGTCGAGGCTGCAGCCTCCAAGGCTTCGGGAGACAGGACGGCCTCCCCACTCTTTCTGCAGCCACCCTGCAGGACCAGCTTCCACAGAGCATGCATTCCTACGGCCATGAGGCCTGGCTCTTCCGGGGTTCGGGGGCAGGGGCCGTGGGCTGCTCCCACGTCTTGGCCAATAAGAGGCTCTTGCTGCCCTCTGGACGCCCCGGTCCCAGGAGGAGGCTGCTTAGCAACCAGAACAGTCTTGAGCCCTGCATCCTATTCTTGACCCCTCCACTGTGAGGCTAGACCTTTCTGGGCCTCAGCTTCCTCATCCAAAAATCAGGGTTAGGCTGGCCACAGGGTGAGGATTTGTGGGACATCCAGCAACAGATGGAACTTGCTGACCATCCCACCCAGATAAAGCAGGCAGGGATGAAGATGGCGAGAAGGGAGTGGGTAAGGAAGGCGGTGTCAGCAGCAGGGGTGGACGGGGTCTCACCTCTCCAGGCCTCCATCCTCCAGGTCTCGGAACTCTGGATTGGTCCAGGTAGAAAACTTCTCTAGAATATAGGCAGCCAGTCCCACGGGAGAGTCATTCAGAGCACAGCCTGACACGGGAAGAAGCAAGCGAGCGGCTCAGGCCTGGGGCCAGGGAGCTGGCCAGCAGGACAGAGGTGCGGTGCCAGTCCCCCAGAGCGGCACCGTGGGCAGGAAGCCCGCGTCCGAGCACAGCCCTGCCCTAACTCTAGGAGCACCTCACTTCCTTGACCCTTGGCCTTGGAATCCTTCATGGCAAAAGGGGTAACACCTCTGCCACTACCTCTTAGGGATCCATACGCTACACGGGCAACTTTCTTCAAACTGAAGAGTCTACGACTCCAGGTTTTGTGGGATCCCAATGAGAAATACATAGGAATGCTGTTTTTAAAAAGTGGGCTTTTTTTGGTTTCTATTCTATGATTAGTGAAAAATTAGAAACAACCTAAAAGTCCAAAATAGGGAACCAGTTACAGATAATATTGATCCACTCATAAGCTCAAAGACTGAGCAAGCATTAAAAATGGCATGGATGGATCTCACAAACAAAATATTCAGCAAAAGAAGCCAGACTCAAAAGAGCACCTATCTGAGGATTCCAGTGCATATAAAGTATAAAAACAGACAAAAGCAATCTATCTGTCAGAGGTCAGGAGGCTGGCTGCCCTGGGCGTGATGGGTAGTGTCCAGAAGAGGGTACAGGTGGCTTCTGGGCTGGTGGGTCATGCTTTGTTTCTTGAGTGCGTGCTGGTTATATGGACAGGTCCCATTTGCGAAAATTCATCAACCAAAATGTTAGCAAGTTCTTCTGCAGGTCTGGGAGAGGAGAGGTAGGGAAGGACGAGAGGTTTCAGGCGACTGTCTTTTCTATTTTGTGCTTTTCTGCATCTTTCAATTTTTTGACAATGAACATGGATTACTTTTATAATCAGAGGAAAAAAACTGGTTTTATAAAACACTGTTATTATTATCATGAGCTGCCTAACGTGTGTGAGCAGGAGACTGTCATGGAAACTCTAAAAGACTTGGAAATGGGCAAAACAATTTCTGGGTATCCTCTGAGTGGAATTCGAAGAGTTTCTAGTGGACCCTTCTGGGGTCATGTGATTGTCAAGGGGATCCCTCTTCCCTTGTCTTAGAGCTATTTTTACAGCTCTGTAAATTGTTGAAAACTGATAGGAATGCAAATGATTCTTGTTCACAGAGAAGCAAAGTAGATCCTAAAGGTTCTCATCACATAGTAAACAACATTTTTTTCTCTTTTTTTTGTATCTATGAGATGTTGGATGTTAACTAAACTTATCGTGCTAATCATTTTGCAACAGATGTAAGTCAAGTCATTATGCTGTACACCTTACATGTATACAGTGCTGTATGTCAGTTATATCTCAAAAAAACTAAAAGAAAAATAAATTTGTCCCGTGGAGATTTACTTGAGTTTTACCCTGTGGATTTTGACAAGTTTTGCATCTATTAGCAAATTTACTTTAGTGTTCCCAGTTGCCTTCGAACTGTTCTGTTTTACATTTTACTAGTTCCTTTATTAATTAAAGAGTTAGATAAAATCTTTGACACGTGTTCATTTTTTATTTGTATGATTTTATCTTTTTAAATATTTGGGGGGTTTTAATGTACATTTGTAAATTACTTTATTGACAAAATATATAGTACACCCCCCACACACACAAAGTATAGCTGTGTGATTAATATCTTAAAAAAAATATTATTCCTGGGCTTCCCTGGTGGCGCAATGGTTGAGAGTCCACCTGCCGATGCAGGGGACACGGGTTTGTGCCCCGGTCCGGGAAGATCCCACATGCCGCGGAGCGGCTGGGCCCGTGAGCCATGGCCGCTGAGCCTGCGCGTCCGGAGCCTGTGCTCCGCAACGGGAGAGGCCACAACAGTGAGAGGCCCGCGTACCGCAAAAAAAAAAAAATATTATTCCTTAACAGGGCCCTGATGGCAGAAACGGTTGCTGGGCCCTCCTCAGTGTCTTGGGGACACTCCCCCGAGGCCCTGGGGCACCCTCCTGCCCCCAAAGCCCCAGGCCTAAAGAGCCCTAGGCTTCGTCCTCCCCCCATCCCTGTCCATCCCTCTGCTTCTCACTGTAGGACTTGGGCTCAGGGGTGGAGGGACCAGGGGTCAAAGCCAACAGGAACACTGATGCCGCTCAATGGAGTTGTTTGGGAATTTTATGACCACGCATCACTCGTGTCTGTGGAGAAATGCCGTGTAAGGCTGGAAGGAGCTCTGAGTCTCTCACAAGAGGTTTTCACCCCGTGAACCGTGTTCCTGGGGTGGGTGAGGCTTCCCCCCGGTTGGGAGCCTTGCTGAATGGAATGGATGTAAGCCCACCCGACCCGAACCACTGAGCCAGGCTTCCCTCCGCCTGCCCACTCACCTACGGTGTCCGGCTTGGTACTCTGGATGTGCAGGTAGCCGCTCTCCCTCAATAAGTTGAAGAAGATCTTCTTTAAGGAGTACATCAGCTCCATATCCCTCTTGGTGTAGCCAAAAAGCCTCCCAAAACGCCGTCCCAGGAGAAGGGTCAGGGTGTAGAAATTTCTTAAAATGAATGCCATGTTCAAGTGCAGGCCTTTCACGTGGCTGAGGGCAGAGAAGGGCCAGGGGAGGCTGGGTGGCATCAAGGATGGGGAAGCGACAGGGGCAGAGATGGAGGAGAAAGAGGCCACAGGGCTGAAGAGCACAGGGCCAGCCTTCTTCGGCCTCTGCCCCCTGGGGTGACCACATGGTGGAAGGGCAGGTCCCGGTCAGGCCTCTCCCGGGACTTGGTCCATCAGAAAGGTCTACTCCCCGACTTTCCCCTCCTCTAACTGGCCCTCTCTGCCTGGGAACCTGGCCCAGAGTCACCAATCCTGTGTGACATCAAGTGGAGGGAAGATCCACGTCGAAGTGCCCCAGGCAGAGCTGAATGACGGGGACCCTCCCTTGTCTCCCCTGGGCCCACACATTTCCTGCCTGTGTGGGCCCTGCTCCAAGGCTCAGACACTACTCCCAGGCAGGGCCTGGCGTGCATAACCCGCCTCCCTGCACATCCACCGCACATGGGCTGTGCACACACACCTGCACACGTACACACACGCCTGACAGCCACCCTCACCTGGGCACCAGCTGGGCCATGTTGGTGCAGATCAGGGCTCCCCAGTCTCCGCCTTGAATATAGAATTGCTGGAAGCCCAGCCGCAGCATCAGCTTATAAAAGATCCTGGCAGTGGCCACTGAGTCGAAGCCTGGTTGTAAAGGGGAAAGAAGAACCGTGTGGGGGTCACGCCTTGGGTCCTCCCAGGCCCTCTGAGATTCCTCAGCGCCCCCGCCCCAGGCTGAGGGGAGAGCAGCTCACAGGGGGTGAGAAGGAATCCTGGAGCCCAAGGGTGGGGTGCCCAGTGCCCAGAAGGCAGTGCCCCTGGTGCTGGCCTTGGTGCAGGAGACAGTGAGCGCGTGTGATGGGCTCAGGCCGGTCCGGCTGAGCGTCCGTGGGCCCATGCTGCGTGCGGGGCTTAGTCGGTCTCGCTGGCCCGTAAAGTGCAGGGCCCACACGTGGACCTGCCCTGAGTGGGCAGCTCCTGAGGACACGAGAGTCCAGGCCCTGAGCCAGCTCTGGACAGTCGTGACTCGGCCTGGTCCCCCGCCTGCCACGCCCCTCACATCCTGAGAAGATGCACTGGCCCTCTGGCAATAAAATCGCCCCGATTGCTTCTCTTCCCTCTGGTCTCAGACCCCTCCTTCCTCAGCCTTCTTAGGCTCTGAAGGAAGCTGTCCCAGCCGACTCCCCACCCTGGGGCAGTGACACAGCCTGCAGCAGCCCGTACCCTTCTTGGAAGACGCCTCTGAGAAGCCGTAGCCAGGAATGGATGGACAGATGACTTCAAAAACATGCTCATCGCTCAGGCCATGGTTCTTGGGGTCAGTCAGCAACGGGATGATCTTATAAAACTCGTAGAAGGAGCCAGGCCAGCCATGCACCATCAGCAAGGGCTTTGGGGTCTGGCCAGAGGGCAGCTGGGGGGGCTTCACGTGGATGAAGTGGATGTCCAGGCCTAGGGAGACAGAGCACAGTCAGGATCAGGAGGAGAGGGCCCTGAGGCTGTGGACGCCACAGTCCCAGCTCTCAGGGTAGCCAATCAGGCTCTGCACCGCCACAGCAGGGCTGCCACCCTCGGCGCCCCCATGGTATTGACTACAGTCGCCACCGCTAGTGCTGGCTGAGTGCTTACACGGAGCTCCAGATACCCGGGTAGCTCGCTCGGCCTCACGGCCACCTGCAGCGTGCCCCTCTCACGTGAGAACGTGAGCTCTGTCTGTAAGGCCGAGGCCAGGCTGCTCACGCACGGCTGGATTCCCAGAGGCCAGAATAGGTCCTGGCTCGTGGCAGCACTCAATGAATACTTGTTTAATAATTTACAAATTGCGAGGGGGAAAAGCCCTATATATCCAGCAGTAGAGAATGAAATAGATTATAGTTTAACAGTATACTGTAATATAACACAGTCATCTAAAATGACTTCCTGGCGGTCAGGACTCCCCGGGCGGTCCAGTGCTTAGGACTCCGCACTTCCACTGCAGGGGGCACAAGTTCAATCCCTGGTCGGGGAACTAAGATTCCACATGCCGGGCGGTGCAGCCAAAAAGTAAATAAATAAAATAAAATGACAGTGTCGACGTGTACTGAATATGGAAATCAGCTCCGTATACACTGCTAAGTGGTAAAAGCAAACTACCAAGCCATATCCATCGTATGACCGATTTTCATAAACAGTCACATGTATGCATGTTTGCACCGTGTGCATAGGAATTTTAAAGTCTGAAGAGATAAACTACAAGAATATAAGAAGTAGTCCTCTCTGAGCAATAGAATTTCAAGTAAATTGTTGTGTTATGTGAACTTCTAAATGTTTCTACAATGGACATATGCATAACTATTTTTTTTTTAAGTGGAGAAAATTTTCCTAAGGTAGAGTGCTGGGCACTGGAACACCAACCTGGCCAAGGGCAGGTGAATGGATCCCAGGCCCCACTAGAGTCCCTTTGATAGCAGCCCCTTCCCAGGCAAGTGGCCTGGATTGCGCCTGGGTGTCCAAGGCAAACACAGCCAGGGCTGCTGGCACACCTGGAGCCCTCCACCATGAGGGCTGGCACCGATAGCAAGGTCTGTTGTTTATTCATTATACAAACAATACATGTTTTCTATAGAAAACAGGAAACAAAGTAAATCAAAAGGGGGGAAAATCACATTGTAACCCCATGAGCTGAAGAGAACATTGTGTTGCCTGTCCAACTTTTTGCAACAAATTTTTTTGGGGAACAATTTTATATTTATAGAAAAATAGTGAAGCTAGTACAGGAAGTTCCCATATACCACTACTCAATTTCCCCTGCTATTAATATCTCATGTTAGGGTGGTACATTTGTTACAATGCATGAACCAGTACTGATACATTAATAACTGAAGTCCATACTTTAAGTATGCAGATGTCCTTATTTATTTTTAAGTTTTAATTTTTTTAATTTTATGGTGGTAAGAACATCTAACATGAGACCTACTGTCTTCACAAAGTTTTAAGTGTATATATAGTACGCTATCATTATCTACAGGCGCAATGTCCTTCAGCGGATCCTTAGAACTTACCTCCTGTAACTGAAACTTTGTACCCAGTAATTAGCAGCTCTCCAGTTCGCCCACCTCCCAGCCCCTGGCAACCACCATTCTACTCTCTTTGACAATTTTAGATACCTCATATGAGTGGAATATAAGCCTTCGGTGATTGGCTTATAACACTGAGCATAATGTTCTCAAAGTTCATCCATGTTGTCACATATTGCAGGATTTCCTTCTTTTTAAAGGCTGAATAATATCGGTACATACAAACAATGGAATATTACTCAGATTTCCTTAGTTTTTACCCAATGTCCTTTTTCTGTTCCAGGATCCCATCCAGGACACATTACATTTATCTGTCATGTCTCCTTAGGCTCCTCTTTGGCCGTTCAGACAGTTCAGACTTTTTTAAAAAGAGAGAACATAACTTTCTTTTAACAAAAATAGAACCCTACATACATTCTATTTTGGAACCTCATTTTTTTCACTTAACAATATATCCTGGGTGTCCTTCTATGCTGCTAAATTTACTCCTAAAGTTTATTTTAGTAGGTAATTTTATCTCCTTTGGAACACAGAGCATGATGTGAGATTATTTTTGATTCGAATTCTATCAATCACATTATCATTTGAGTTTAAAGTTAGAAAAAACACACACATACATCCATTCTTGTGTATGCATGGGCTATCCCTGGAAGCGTATGTTTTTGTTGAATAAATTTATTTATTTATTTATTCATTATTTATTTATTTATTTTTGGCTGTGTTGGGTCTTCGTTGCTGCACACAGGCTTCTCTAGTCACGGTGAGCGGGGGCTACTCTTCATTGCGGTGCACGGGCTTTCATTGCAGTGGCTTCTCTTGTAGCGGAGCATGGGCTCTAGGCGTGCAGGATTCAGTAGTTGTGGCACGTGGGCTCAGTAGTTGTGGCTCGCGGGCTCTAGAGCACAGGCTCGGTAGTTGTGGTGCACGGGCTTAGTTGCTCCGCGGCACGTGGGATCTTCCCTGACCAGGGCTCGAACCTGTGTCCCCTGCAGTGGCAGGCAGATGCTTAACCACTGCGCCACCAGGGAAACCCCTGGAAGCATATGTTTAACGGAAGCAGACACTGTCCCTGGGGAGGGACAAGAGGGAGACCTCCTTTTAGCTCTGTCTCCTTCTGTACTTTTTGAATTTTAAATACGTAAATTTTTAAAATTAAAAAAAATGTTAAAATATGCCCTATGGGCCCCCCTTCCCTTTGGGGAGGAAACACTCTCTCGGTTGCCTTACGTGGTACCGGTAGGTTCTCTGTGCCCAAGCTGCTGGGTCAGAATCGAGAAGCCAAACTGGGCTCAGAGGGTAGCACTGGGCCTGGCCAGGGGGTGAGGGGAGGCGGTGGTCACAGCCTAGGGCCCGAGCTGAAACCGTGGCCACAGGTGAAGGAAGAACAGACAGGCTGGGAGGCTGGAGAGCTGGGTTCTGGCCCTGAACCTCCACTTCCCTGCGACTCGGGCGATTCCCCCCTCCCGTCTGGAGGTGATGGGCTGCATTCCCCGGAGGCCTCTGAAGCCCCTGAATGTCTCAGACTCTCTGAGAACAGAGACTGGTCTGTGGCAGGAGGCCCAGGACAGGGGCTGGAGCCAGAAGCTCATCACAGAACAAGGAAGTGGCAGGAACAGGGAGGCCGAATAAGGAGGCTAGTGGAGATGAGGACAGAACATCGGGGAGGGGTCAGAGGTTGAGCCTTGAGCAGCCTGGAGCACAGGGGTCAGTGCAGAGACAGAAAGGACCCCGAAAAGGTCCAAAAGTGAGGGAGGAGGATAGCAGCAGAGAGAGTGACGAGGGAGCCTTCTTGGGCCAAGAAGGCTTTTCCTTGGGCTGGGGAGCCAGGAAAAGAGGCACGTTGAAGGCGTGCTGGGCCCAGGGCTGGGAGGTGGCCAGCTCAGCACTGTGGCAGGGGGGGCAGGGGCAGATGGCACGTGAAGCCGGGTCCAGCAGGAGGACCCACACTGCAGGGCCCAGGGCCAAGGCCAAGCTGCAGGCCTAGGGAAGTGACTGAACTGCACACGGGTTCAGTCACAGTGGGCTGCTTCCGTGATAAACTCCACGCAAGAAACTACCCCCTTTGGAGCACTTGTACCCTGAGAAGGTTTTGTGCTATAAACACTTGATATCCTGTGATGTCGTGAGGAGCCCTGAGACGGTCCAGTGGGGTAAGGCTTTCTCAAGCTTGCAAGCCTCCAGGAAAGAAACAGCCCTTTAATGCCTCTTGCCTCTGGGTTTTGAAACATGCTGTTCCCTCCTCTGGACAACCTTCCCCACACACCTGGCAAACTCCCATCCATCCTTTAAGTTTCAGCCTAGATGCCTCCTCTTCCAGGAAGCCTTCCCTTACACTCCCAGGTGGCATGTGGGGCTCACAAAGTTCCCGGAGCCTCTCCCCTCATAGCACCCCTTACGACATGCTATAATCACCCCCGAGAGCCTGTGAGCTGGGAAGGCAGGGACCTTGTCTTCTCTGTGTGTCACAAGCAGAATGCTTCGGTACAGGAGGTGCCCTGTCAATAGCTGCCGGATGGACATGGAAGAGCTGGGGTAACAGAAGGAGCTGAGTCAAACCCAAGGGAGCCAGGCCTCTGGCACCAGGGATCCAAAAGGCAACCTTCGGGGCTTCCCTGGTGGCGCAGTGGTTGAGAGTCCGCCTGCCGATGCAGGGGACACGGGTTCGTGCCCCGGTCCGGGAAGATCCCACATGCCGCAGAGCGGCTGGGCCCGTGAGCCATGGCCGCTGAGCCTGCGTGTCCGGAGCCTGTGCTCCGCAACGGGAGAGGCCACAACAGTGAGAGACCCGCGTACCGCAAAAAACCCCACAAAAAACAAAAGGCAACCATCGTAAATTACATACAAGGACCTGTAGGTACTTTGGCTTAGATAAAATGGTTTAGAGCCTCTTGTTAGGCTCATGACAGAAGGTATCAAAGTCCTCTAAAGTGCACAGCAACAACTGGTTTATATTTAGAATTATTCTCCTACTTATTGAAGTTACAGATTTAAAAATTATTCTTCAACTTTCTGAAGTTACAAATTTCAAATTTAAAGCTCTTCATTAAGCATGTGAGTTCAACTTACAGATATTATTCTATATATTTCTTAATCTAGCAAATGTTGACAATCATTCTCCAGGAACCTTTGATTAATGGGGCTGCATGTCTATACTTGCTTTATGACACTCCCTTAAACACTGTATAATTTCAATTTCCTTTATAAGAACTTTACTTGATTTGACTAACCAGTATATCTTCCACAAACTTTAAGTAACTCTCAGAATTTTTTTTTTAACTCTCAGAATTTTAATAAATTAAATTTATAAATATGGTGAGGCTTAAATCTTCCAATATTGCATATAAACTCAGGAAGATTTTCATATAAAATCACAGGTCTAAATCCATGACTCAATTACCCACTTTAAATTAGTACTGAAAAGTCGTATCTGTTACTTGCAAAGGCCAAATTCTCTTAAACATTACAAATATCTAAAATTCCAAACACGCGCAATTTCTTCAACATGAAAAATTATTGGTAGAGCGACCCACAGAATGGGAGAAAATATTTTCAAATCACATTATCTCATAGGGGATTAATATCCAGACTATATAGAGAACTCCTAAAACTCAACAACAACAACAAAAAACAAAGAACTCGATTCAAAAATGAACAAAGGACTTGAGTAGACATTTCTCCAAAGAAGAAAAACAAATGGCCAACAAGCACATGAAAACGTGCTCAACGTCACTAATCATTAGAGAAATGTAAATCAAACCCACAATGAGATACTACCACTTCACACCTGTTAGGATGGCTGTTGCAAAAACAAAAACAGAAAATAACAAGTATTGGCAAGAATGTGGAGAAACTGGGAACCTTGTACACGTCAAAAAATATTTACTCATTTTATTATTTTTTCATCCCCAAATATATATAAATGAAAACCTACTCTTCAAATGCAGGGAGGTCCTTGCCTATAATGTAGTATTTATTACATTTACAGTACAAAACATTCTCATATGAAAATCAGTATGCAGCTCTTTCACACGCAGTTTTATACATACTCACACACAATATATGTAAGCAGTTAGGACTTTTCTACTTACATATTCCTCTGGTGGAAAATTAGGAAACTGGGCAATTCCCACACTTTTCAGCCTTGGGAAGGTAAATACAACCTCTCTGAACATTTTTTAAGAAGATGAATTTAAAATGGTGCAACTGCTAGGAAAAACAGTATTAAAGTTCCCCCCAAAAATCAGCATAGAATTACTATTTGACTCAGCAATTTCACTTCTGGGTATATATCCAAAGAACAGAAAGCAGAAACATAAACAGATATTTGTACACTGATAATCATAGCAATATTTTTCACAATAGCTAAAGGCAGAAGCAACCCAAGTGTCCACTGACGGATGAATGGATAAGCAAAATGTGCCATATCTATACCATGGGGTATTATTCAGCCTTAGAAAGGAAATTCTGACACGTTACAACATGGATGAACCTTGAGGACATTATGCTAAGTGCAATAAGCAAGTCAAAAGGACAAATACTGTATGATTTCATTCATATGAGATACTTAGATTCAGAATCATATTTAAATTCATAGAGACAGAAAGCAGAATGGTGGTTTCCAGAGGCTAGGGAGAGGGAGGGAATGAGGAATTATTGCTTAATGAGTACAGAGTTTCAGTTTATTTATTTATTTATTATTTATTTATTTACTTTTGGCTGCGTTGGGCCTTCATTGCTGTGCTCGGGCTTTCTCTAGTTGCGGCGAACGAGGGCTACTCTTCGTTGCGGTGCACAGGCTTCTCACTGCAGAGGCTTCTCTTGTTGCGGAGCACAGGCTCTAGGCACGCGGACTTCAGTAGTTGTGGCACGCAGGCTCAGTAGTTGTGGCTCCCGGGCTCTAGAGCGCAGGCTCAGTAGTTGTGGCACCCGGGCTTAGTTGCTCCGCGGCATGTGGGATCTTCCCGTGCCAGGGCTCAAACCCGAGTCCCCTGCACTGGCAGGCGGATTCTTAACCACTGTGCCACTAGGGAAGTCCCCAGAGTTTCAGTTTTGCAAAATAAAAAAAGTTCTGAAGATAGATGGCTGTGCTGGCTGGATAACAATATAAAAGTACTTACTCCACTGTGGCGTTACACATAACAATGTACCCTTAATGGTTTAAATGGTCAACTTTATGTTATGTGTATTTTACTATAATTAAAAACACATAAATTTGTAAAAATTAACAGCATGAGTTTGATTTTCTTAAGCATTTCTATATTTGATTCTAAATCTTTCTGGGGCTAAAAAAATGTTTTTCCACTTAGGAAACTATTATCTCATCCCAAATGATCTTAGGTTACTTTCCCAAGAACATTTTGAGAGATACCTTCCCTTCCAGATGAAGTTGGGTGACAACCTGTGATACTGTTGGGACGGGAGATCTAGAGCTGCAGAGACAGGACAGTTTTTATTCGGACCTTGACTGACAGGCTGAGCACCCTTGAACAGTCACAGCATCATGGACTCCAAAGCTTCAAGGAGGGGCTGACTGACCGAGGCCACGCCCAGATCTAAATCTTATCTCCATCCTCTCAGAGATTGTTCTATCACTGAAGTGGACTGTGCATTTCTTTGGTTTTTAATTTATTTATATGTTTTCCTGTTTAGCTCTAAAGACCATTGGATTTGTAGGGGTTCTGCATTATTTTTGCATCCTCGTGGCGTTATACCTTCCAAATACATCTCAGTGACCAATAATTGAATTCTGGGTCTCTGGGCTTTATCTAAGTCATGTCCAGTATCTAAGGAAGGTGGTTCTTTCTTCTTCTGCCGCACTGGGAGGCATGCGGGATCTTAGTTCCCTGACTACGGATGGAACCCATGCCCCTGCGGTGGAAGTGCAGCGTCTTAACCACTGGATCACCAGGGAAGTCCCTAACCACTGGATCACCAGGGAAGTCACCAGGGAAGTCCCTAAGAGTCTTAACCACTGGATCACCAGGGAAGTCCCAGTACCTAAGAAGGCCGTTCCTGTGATATACATCCCCCTCCAGCTGGTGTTCTGGAAACATACCTTCAATCTTAGTCTTGAAGTGAGGATATCTGTTAAGACTCTCCACCTGCTTCCTCCAGTCAAATTCATTCCGCCAGTAGGAGATGACTTTCTTCAGATAGTTGGAGTTGAAACCGTAGTGGAAGCGGCTGTCCTCCAAAGGTGGGGTTAAACGGACCTTGTCAATCCTCTGGTGTAAATCCTGGAGCAAAATGAGAGCAAGTAGAGAAGGTGAATGAGGCAGAGCACAAGAGAAAGTTTGTTTCCAGAAGACAGTTCCAAACCCTGCAGCCACAAGACCCCAATATTATATATTTTATAACATTATTATATTACATAAAATGTATAATATATATTTTATATTATTATATTTTATTTATATATTTATAATTTATTTATATTTATTTTATATTATATATATTTTATATTATTATATCCTAGATATTATATATAATATATAATATATTAATTATATATTAATATAGTTAATATATATGATAATATATGATATATAATATGTATTATATATAATTATATTAATATATATTATATATAATATGTATAGCAGAGGCAAAGCAAGGTTTCACCAGACAAGGTGAGGATACTCCTGGTCTGCACACTTGTGCTCTGGGTTGTTAGGTTTATCCCAGAAGAAACCTCCTGGCTTCCCACAGCGGTGGCTGTTCCC
Source organism: Lagenorhynchus albirostris (assembly GCF_949774975.1). Classification (NCBI taxonomy): domain Eukaryota; kingdom Metazoa; phylum Chordata; class Mammalia; order Artiodactyla; family Delphinidae; genus Lagenorhynchus; species Lagenorhynchus albirostris. The sequence goes on along the minus strand of NC_083096.1, from coordinate 22,635,613 downwards.
AAACATATGTTCTTCACTTTCGACTTCAGGTTGACTTCTCATCTTTCAGTTTTTAAATGTATGAACAATACAGATCTTTAATTTACCGAGGCTTATATACAGCAAGGGTTGGCAAACTTTTCTGTAAAGGGCCAGATCATAAATATCTTAGGCTTTTTGAGCTGCAGCTACTCCACTCTGCCCTTGTAGTGTGGAGACAGCCGTGGATGGTACACGGACAAATGGGCGTGGCTGTGTTCCAAAAAAACTTTATTTATGGACACTGAAATTCGATGTCACGTAATTTCCACATGTCGCAAAGTATTATTCTTCTTTTGATTTTTTTCCAACCATTTAAAGATGCAAAAACTATTCTTAGCATGGGAGCTGTACAAAAGCAGGTGGCAGACTACATATAAAACAGATAATCAACAAGGATCTACTGTATAGCACAGGGAACTCTACTCAATATTCAGCAATAACCTATATGGGAAAAAAATCTGAAAAAAAAAAGGATATATGTCTGTATAACTGAATCACTTTGCTGTACACCTGAAACTAACACAACCTTGTAAATCAACTATACTCCGATATAAAATAAAAATTAAATTAAAAAAAAAAAACAGGTGGGGCTTCCCTGGTGGCACAGTGGTTGAGAATCTGCCTGCTAATGCAGGGGACACGGGTTCGAGCCCTGGTCTGGGAGGATCCCACATGCCACGGAGCAACTGGGCCCGTGAGCCACAGCTACTGAGCCTGCGCATCTGGAGCCTGTGCTCTGCAACAACAGAGGCCGCGATAGTAAGAGGCCCGCGCACCGCGATGAAGAGTGGCCCCCGCTTGCCACAACTAGAGAAAGCCCTCGCACGGAAACGAAGACCCAACACAGCCATAAATAAATAAATTAACTAATTAATTAAAAAAAATGTGGCAGGATGGATTTGCTGACTCTGATACGCAGCACTGAACGATACAGTACATCCTAACTCAGTTAGGATAAAAATGACAGACCCGGAGAGAAGGTACAAGTCTCACGGGCAGGCGTGCATCAAGCTGAAAGAGCAGCTCCAGCTGGGGAAGTTCAAGTTGGTCCACGGAGCCTCTCAAGTGTTACCCTTCCCAGAGTGTCCTCCCAAGCACTGCAGTAACCTCCACACAGATTTTAGGAATGTCAGACGCTGAGCCTAGGAACCCACTAAAGGAGGTATCGACAGGGCTCAGCCTCTGTCCTCAATAGCAACACCTCGTCAAGTGCTACCAAGGGAGCCTCAGTCTGGCTTCTCTTGGGTACAGCTGTCTCCGCTCTTTAATCCCATCCTCCTGAGCGCTCCCATGACGTTTTATCGGCACCTCTTACCGCATTTATCTCTATTAATCATTAACGTTTCTCTGTCCACATTTCTCAACTGCTGGACTAGGAGCTCTTTGAGGGAAGGCTCTCCCTCTTCTTCTAAGCACCCAGCACAGGGCCTGCACACAGTAGGTGCTCCCACACCCACAAAATGAAAAAAGGATGAGTAGGGACATCGCAGGTCCCACCCACCCTCCTGGCCCTGCTCAAGCCTCGCTCTCAGATCAGCCCACCCCACGATCATGTCCATCCATCCTGATTCCAGCCCCGTGCAGAGGACGGGCCTAGGCTTTGGAGTTAGACAGATCTGAGTTTAAACCCTCTGCTTATTATCTCGGTCGCCTTGGGTCAGTTGCTTTGCCTCTCTGAGCTTCACTTTCTGCATGACCGCAGGGACTGCATGTGACTACAAGGGGGCTGACACACAGTAGGTGCCTGGCCACGGCTGGCCCTGTGCCAGGTTCTCTGTGCAGCAGCATTAATGTCACCACGGCCTTGCTTTTCACTCACGATCTCCACCCAGGCCCTGAGCCGACAAGCTCACTCCCAGGGTTTCAGGTGGGGCACCAAGGAGGCAAAACCAGCTGCTTGCTGTGACCCTTGGGTCCGGCTGGCACCCACTTGCCGGCCTGGGTACTGCTGGGGCCTTGGGAAGGGGAAGGCGGAAACGGGGAGGGAAGGAGCAGAAGGGATGGGTGAGCAGAGCGGGAGAGCCCAGTGGGAGAAGAGTAGGTGAAAAAACACCCCCCCCCAGAGGAGCACTTCCCAAGCCCCTCCCCATCCCAGCCCCAGCCTGAGGCGAAGCCCCAGAAGGGACCTCCCCGCCCTCCCCACTGCTCCCTCATCTGGAAAGAGGTGCCTTACATTGATCTCCTCATCTGACGTTTCCACCTTGAATGGGCGGATGCTCTCGTCCTCCCCAGCTGTGGGCCTCACCCCGGGTCCCCACCATCCATCTTCAAGTGGCAAAGTTTCCTCCTTGTCCTTGGAGACGAACCAGTAGATGACAAAGCCCAGCACTGAGGCGAGGAGTATTTCCAGCCACATGACTCCTGCAAGGGGGATAGAATCCACCTTGACCTCTGGCCGGAAACGCCAGATCCCTGACTTCTTTCCCACCCAACCTTCGACTTTAGGTACTTTTGACCTGAAAAAAATAATATTATAAGCATAGTATGGAAAAATTGGAAAACAACAGAAAAAGACACAAAAATCACCCATAATCCTACTGAGCTATGAAATTCATGAGTCAAATTTGGAAAAGGTGAAGCTGTGTTGGCTTCCGCACAGCCCTGGGTGGTGGGCCTGCACTTCTGAGGCCTCATGGTTCTCTGAGGGGCCTCTGGCTCCAGACGCTTCAGAGAAGCTTCTCTCCACCCTCGTGACACCCTCCCCAACGGGAGGCGCAGGGACTTCTCTGAGTGGTGGGCTCAGGAGAGGAGATAGAGCCATGCTTGCCCCTTGCTATCTCTCTCTGAGGGGGGGTCTGTCCTCAGGGTACCCATAGGAGTAAGAGGGGAGGTGTGAAGAGCTGGGAAGTTAAGTTCATTCGGGGTGGGGGAGTGTTCAGTGGCCCAAACATGGCTACATATCTCAGTTGGTTGTCAACAGCTTTATTGAGATATAATTCATATACCATGTAATTCACTTGTTTAAGGTGTACAACCCGGTGGTTTTTAGTATATTCACAGATATGTGCAACCATGACCACAATTTTAGAACATTTTCACCACCACAAAGGGGAACCCTGTACCCTTTAGCTATCACCCTTCTTTGCCCCTCATACCACCCAAGGCCCCAAGCAACCACTAATCTACCTTCTGCCTCTACAGACTTGCCTATTACATTTCATATCAACTCAGCTCTTTTAACCCTCATTAGTCTGATTCCCCTGCTTTTTTCTCAGAAGGGGAAGAAAGAACTTAGTTCCTGCAAACCAATACCAGGCTGACATTGGCCCAGCATTATTATCTAGCTCCTCATCTTGCACATTCCCAGGGTAAGTAACCCCCCGAAGGTTCACATTCAGAGAAATGTGCGTGAATACGGGCACCGTCCTCGGGCCTGAGCCAGCAGAGGGTCTGCTGGATGCAGGGCAGTCAGGACCCCACCGGAGGAGAAAGCATGGATCTCAGGTGAGGCCTCAGCAGATCCACTTCCCAGGCCCATCCGGACTCTCCCTTGGAAAACTGGGGCAGGAGGAGGACGCTGCTAGCAAACCCACCCTAGGGTGACCTCTATCTGCCACAGGACTCTGCTGGGGGCTTGCTGAGGCTCTGAGGTTTGCTCCTGCCAAGAAAAGAAAACATGCACAGGCTTCTCCCGCCTCCCACAGAGAGACGCTCTGTCCCTCCCAGGAAATCCTACCCTTTGAGAACAGGGAGAAAAGCCAGCTGCTAGTCTCTGTGGTATTCGAAGGCAGGACTAGGCTTAGGGATTGTGGGGCACTGAGGAGCATGTGGGAAAAGGCAGAAGGCAGAGAGCACAGCTGCCCCCAGCAGCAGGAGCAGATGGACACAGTTCACGCAGTGGGAGGGTCACGACACAATAGTCTGGAGCTGGGAAGGCAAGGACTGTGTCTATCCTGGTCCCTGCCCTGACCCCAGTGCCCAGCATAATGCCTGCCCAGAAAGGCACTTTGCCAATATCTGTGAAATCAGCATACACGGTAAAAGCAAATAAGATAAATTTTGCAGGATGTTGTCAAGCACAGAGAGGCCAAGAGCACAGTTGTCACTTGCTGCTGGGATATAAATGCCCAACTTTCCCTTTTCTGCATAGAATTATCCCAGTGCTTTCACTTGTCCACATGAGCTCTGAGTTCTCACCCTTTGATCAGCTACTTGGGAAGCAGCCAGGGAAGCAGAGCTGTGGAGTTAGGGGCCTGCAGGAGAGGTGGGGCGGCTGCAGGCGCCACCCTCACTCCCCACTGCCTTTTTTTAATTTTTAATTTATTTGTTTTTTAGGTTTTTTTTTGGCTGCATTGGATCTTCGTTGCTGCGCGTGGGTTTTATCTAGTTGCAGTGAGCGGGGGCTACACTTTGTTGCGGTGCGTGGGCTTCTCATTGAGGTGGCTTCTCTTGATGCGGAGCACGGGCTCTAGGCATGCGGGCTTCAGTAGTTGTGGCATGTGGGCTCAGTAGTTGTGGCTCGCGGGCTCTAGAGCACAGGCTCAGTAGTTGTGGCACACGGGCTTAGTTGCTCTGCGGCATGTGGGATCTTCCCGGACCAGGGATCGAACCCATGTTCCCTGCATTGGCAGGCAGATTCTTAACCACTGCACCACCAGGGAAGCCCCCCCACTGCCTTTTAACAATTACTGGGTCCTACCAACTTAGCAGATCTGATGTGTGTGCAGCGTAGTTATGTCCCCGGACTTCGACAGCAAACAGAACCACGAGAGAGAATGTTGAAATGATCAGTGTTCAAGCACTGCATCTAAATTCAGGGAACCAGGACAAGGGTCACCATGATGGGCCACAGCCCAGGGCAACATAACAGATTCAAGGAGAAAGTTTAAAGCCCTTTCTCTTGCATCCTAATTAAGATAATAAGAATATTAGTCCTTGGTTCAAGGAGGGCGCTTTAGAGCCACTGATCTCGGATTACAAAGCGAGCTTTACTGCAGTGTGTTAATCTGCCACCTATTAACCGCCCTTTATTTAATGGTGGGTACTAACGCACACGAAGTAAGGCGCTCTAGGTTAGCCAGGTGTAACAGGTATTGACTGTCTGCAGGTGGGTTTTCCAGGGATGTGATAAACCATGGCCCATACAAATCCACCCACTAAGGAGTCAAAATTCATTGAACTTGACTTTCCTTTTCACTTAAGGTAAGAGTCAGAGCAGGCAAGGGACTTGCCCCAAATCGCATCGCACTTGTGAGGATTAGAATTTGTAGTCAAAGCATTCATTCCCTGTCTGTCATTGGGCATGTTGCTCCTGCCAACCCCGCCCCCATCCCATCTTGTCTCCCTTCAGCATGTTTTCAGCCTCAAGCCTTCATACCTGCTCTTTGGGACCCTCAGAGCACAGGAGCCACGACTGCACGCGGGCCGCGGCCGTCTACCCGAGTGGGTCTCTCAGGCCTGCACATTTTTTTTCCGAAAAATTAAATAATAAACAAGACCTTCCCCTTGCTGGTGCACAGGAGCTGGGGGTCCATGAGGAAGGAGGTCAGCGAGCTCCGAGAAGAGGCGGGGCCTCAGAGTCCGACCAATCAGAGTTCAGGGGCCCCCTGCGTCCTCAGGTTTAACTCCGCCCCCACGCTCCCTGGTAGGGAGGGAGAGCCGAGACGCCCACCCCCGGGGCGTGAAGAGTCTGGGCGTGCCGGGCGCCGGCGGGACGGCTACCCGGGTGCCGCGGCTGCCCTTAGGCCTCCGGCCCTCCTTGGCCAGGACTGCTGGTTTACTTAGAGTATGAGGAAAGTGGAAGTTTGAGGCTCAGGAGGGAAGGCGCCGATCTGCCTGCCCAGCTCCCTGCACAGTGCAGGCCAGGGCGTGGAGCCAGCTGGTGACTCTCCTCCCCAGGGCGGGCTCCTTGGGGTTGGACTCCCCATCTCCCCCAGTGGGGAGAAGCACCGTTCACCGGGAAACCCAAGGCCAGCTGGACTCTGGCTGCCGCAGCCTGGGTTGCGAAGGCGGTAGCACTAGGCAGATGACAGAGCCCTTACCTGCCTCCCCTCCCCCAAGGCCTCTCTAGGCCAGTTGGCACCTGAGACGAAGAGTAGGGCTGCATCAGCCCAACCTCCCTGGGTCGGCCAGTTGCTAGGTTGGAACCACTGAACCTCCAAGCTAAAGAGGAACTCAGCAACGTGAGTTCACCCCCCTCACTTCATAGCTGGGGAAACTGAGGCCAGGGGTGGCCGTGACTCACCCCAGGTCATGTGGCCAGGGAGCAACACATCTGGAACAAAGGGAGAAAAGGACCACTGCCCTCGCTGCCCTCTACTGTAACTGCTCTAGGGCAGGGCTTCTCAACCTCAGCACAACTGACATTTTGGACCAGATAGTTCTTTGTTATGAGGCCTGTCCTGTGCATTGTAGGGTGTTTAACAGCATCCCTGGCCTCTACCCAGTAATACCAGCTCCACCTCCTCCCCTACCCCCACCCCCACCCCACCACGCCCCGTGTGACAACCAAACATATCTCCAGATATGGCCGAATGTTCCCTGGGAGGGAAATTGCCCTCAGTGCAGAACCCATGCTGCAGATCAGCGGTTCCAACTTCAGGATGTGTTAGAATCACCTGAGAAGCTGTTAAACGATTCAAGGGATCTGGGGTATGGCCGGAGAATCTGCATTTCTAACTAGTTCCCAGGTAATGCTGCTGCTGGTGGTCCGGGGACCACACTCTGAGAACCTTTGCTCTAGACTGAATTATAAACTCTAAGAAGGCTGGCTATCTGTCTTGCTCCCCAAGGTATCCCAGTGAGCACCGAGCCCAGTTCTGGCAGATGCAGGAATCTCACCAACAGTTGTTGAATAAACACTTGGGCCTGACCGAGGTGGGAGGGACTGTGGCCCTTCTATAGGATCAAGAAGCAAAGAGAAAATGCTATCTCCAAGGTGAGCAGACAATCCCAGAGCCTCTCTCTGCACACAGACTGGTAAGTTGGTCCCGTGCAGAAAGCTGGATTCCCCAAGCTGCCCTCCTGGTTGTAACTCTCAGGGGGAAGGGTGGACCCATGACTCCACATCCATGGTGTCCAAGATCCCAGTTAGAAATTTGAAGAAAATGCTACAGTTCCAGGGGGGCCTGCTGCCCCCACAGCCAGGCCTGTGAAAGTCTCAGCAGCCTAACTATCACATTTTACCAACCCTCTTTTCCTAGGGAGGAGAAATTCCATAATCTGTCCTTCTCACAGCCTGCAAGCTACAGGCTAAACTCCTAGCCAGCCCCAGGAGGCACCCCGACTCTGGAGCCTGAAGCCATACAAGGCAGTTTCTCTGTCCCCCACAAACAGACCTCCAAATCCTGGGACAACCCTCCATTTCCCCCATCAGAACCCTGCTCTTCCTCCCTCAGGAGCCCGCAAAATCTCTTGTCCGTGAGCCGCCCTTGACCCCATGGCAGTGTGTATTTATGTTCGCCCCTGAACTCTCACCCCAGTGGGCTCAAGGCCTGAGGGTAACAGGCATCTTAGGGAGGGCTTCCTCGGACACTGCTGTGAGCACTTTGTATCATTGGACCCATTAATCCTCACAACAGTCCCGCTTTACAGATGAGAAAACCAAGGTTGTGTAACTCGTCTGAGATCACAGCCAGTGAAGGGGGTGGGGTTGGAGAGGAAATGTGGCAGGATTCTAATAATGACAGCCAGACCCACAACCCCCCCTTCCCCAGACCACCTCTATTCCTTATGCTTTGTTACTTGGGGAGGATTTTTCTGTACGATGAAACTGTGTGCTTCTCAAAGGCTTCTGTCCTTTTCAGCCCCAAATCCCCACCCACCATGCCTTGTTTGTAACAGGTGGCCGAACTGAATACTGTAATATTACAGAACTGAATACTGTAATAGCCAAGCCCGTCGTGACAGAGAGAGCTGGCGGAGGCTCAGGGAGACCACATGGCTCTGCTCAAGGTCACCAGGGGTTATGAGCTAGCTCAGGCCTGCTTGGGGCAGGGGGACTGCTGAGAGCTTGGAAGGAAGCTGGGGAGACGCCGTCCAAGTCACCTTCCTTGCAGGCGTCTTTCCTATCTTGCCCCAACCCCTCCGCCCCCTCCAGCTAGACTGCGATCTTCTGTTTCTTCTGTCTTCCCCGTGGCTCCAAGCACGGGGCTCTGCCCACGGAGGTGCTCAGTGTCAGTGCAGGCGCACACTTGAAGCTGCAGGGCTGGGGTTTCAGGCCCACCTCTGGCTGGTGGGCCTCAGTCCTACCACTGGACTCAGGTAAGACGCTGACCTTTAAGATGGAAGGGTCTGTGGAGGGTCCCCTCAAAACTGGAATTGAGGTAACAGTGCTAGAGAGAAACTAGGATGAATCAAAATGTAACAGGAGACTTTCGTAAAATCCCTCTGGAAGACTGTTTGACAGAATCTCCTAAAACTGGGCAGACACAAACGCTATGACTCAGCAATTCATTCCTAGGTATAGATCGAACCGAGATGTGTCCACGTGTTTACCAAAAGTCACAAATGAGAAATGTCCGTAACAGCACGATCCGATCCGATCTGTAGAAGCCAAAAACTAGAAACAATCCAGATGTCCTTCCACCACAGATGATGGTCTCTTGACACAAGGGAACACCATACAATGAGAACAGACGATCTGTAACTACACACAGTGACAGGGATCAATCCCACAAACAGTGCTGGGCCAAAGATGCCAGACACAAAAGAGCACACACCGCATGACTCCACTTATAGAAAGGACATAGACAAGCAAACCGAATCTGTAGTAAGAGACTTGAGGACAGCGCTTTCCTTTGGTATGGGGGCTGGAGCCCAAGCGCTATGTTGTCAACTCCCCAGTGAATACAGTGTGCAGACAGGGGACAGGTCCGCATGCAGCCCAGAAAAGAGAGGCCTCAAGAGCGAGACTGGGGCGTGTGACTTAACAATGCAGGGGTGCGCTGAGCAGTCACGAGTGTGGGGTGACCACGGTCGCAGGCCTCCCTATAAGCCTGTGTGCTGCCCCTCCACTGTGGCACCCCACCCGGGCTCTGATTCTCTACTCAGTGAGAACTACGGACTCAGAAGTCAGCCGCGGGTAAGCCTGATTCCTGGAGGAGGGTGGGACATTAGAGGGCAGACCTAGTCACTGGGTCCCTGGGAACAAGGTGTCACCCCGTCCTGCCATACATCGAGGAAATGTGAACACCCTGTGAGTTTGGGGAAGCCTGGTGGCCCACTTGGGTGTTCCCATTTGAAGAGCCAGCCTGGCTTTCCTGGTAGAACCCCTGTTCCATGAGACATCGCCCCACCAACAGCAACTCGGACTACCTTTGACTTTAAGAACCGGGAACATTCTGGAGTTTACAGTAAAGGATCTTCTAGCTTGCTTCCCTGTTTGAGTAGTTCAAAGCCCAGCTCTGCCATTTTACCAGCTGAGGGGCTTTGGACAAGTTACCAAACTGCTCTGAGCATCTGTGGCCTCCTCTCTAAAATGGGGATAACGCCGATCTCATAGGCTCAAAACAGGTACTCTACCGATGTGTGTTCCTTCCCCTTCCCCCAAAGCCCTTATTACTGTGCCGAATCTTCATGCAGGAAGAGACCCCAGAGGACCCCTATCCCTATGAGATGACTTAGGGATAAGCAGGCTGGGAGCAGGAAAGTGCATGGCGTGGGCATCTGCTGGCCTCCCCATGTGCCCTCACCAAGGACGGACTTGAAGGATAAGGAAAGCACAAGGTCACGTACATCTTGGCTACCAGTGTTTTGCAGTCCGTGCACCTGGGTAGTCCCCACTCTTCTGAGAAGTTACATTCTCAGTGTAAGGGAGCAGAATTCTGTTTACTAAGCCTCCCCGTTTCCAAGGAAAGCTATATTTATCTCTTCTGTGTGGTCAGCTCCTGCTGGTGTAGAAAATATTCTATCTACTTCAAAACATCAATATTTAGGAGACACCATGAAAAATTCAGAAGTAATACAATGCAAAACGAGAGTGCCTGCTTTATTATGCTAGCACCCGAAACTGGAAGGTAATTCATCTACTCCAGAAGTTCAGAAAATATCTTTTATCTGATTAAGTTGTTGTTTTGTTTTGTTTGTAATGCACTTTTCCAGAATACTGGCAAAATGCTTTGCTGAGAGAATGGGAGAGCGGGTGGTAGCCTTTCAGAATGAAAGCAATTTTTTTCTTGGAGCCACAGTGCCCTTCCTTAAAAAATGATTAGTTTGTCTAGTAAGGAAAATGCAGCTTTTGTTGTAAACTAGCCTAATTTTTTTAAAGACACAGTAACTGGAGGACAGTGGTCATTTAGTTCTAAAATGTTGAGCTGAAAAGTAAATCTGAGCAGCAGTTGACTACTCATAAGAAATGGGATTATATGAAGTTTAAGTCCCCACATTCTATACTGAAGCTTTGAGCATGCGCTTCTGAAACTTGGGAAACAATTAGGAATTAGTTCAAGTTGAAGAAGTCAGTTGTGCAATATGGTGACCTTTACCCTTAAAAGAGGCAAATAGAGCAATTTATTATTTTACTTTTCTTTTGTCTTTCTGGGTCTTACTCGAAAAGGACAATTTTAACTACAGGAGATCAAGTAAAAAGGGTGCTTAGTTCTCTAGGATTGCTAAAAGGAAACCCAGTCTAATAATTTCACTGAATGTATAGTATTTCTGTTATGCTTGGGGCAAAAACACAAGTTTTAAAGCATACGATTGGGACTTCCCTGGTGGCACAGTGGTTAAGAATCCACCTGCCAATGCAGGGAACATGGGTTCGAGCCCTGGTCCAAGCCCGTGCACCACAACTACTGAGCCTGTGCTCCAGAGCCCACGAGCCACAACTACTGAGCTCACATGCCACGACTACTGAAGCCCACACACCTAGAGCCCATGCTCCACAACAAGAGAAGCCACTGCAGTGAGAAGCCCGCACACCAAAACGAAGAGTAGCCCCCGCTTGCCGCAACTAGAGAAAGCCCGCCTGCAGCAACGAAGACCCAACACAGCCAAAAATAATAAATAAATAAAAATACCGATGGAATTAAAAAGAGAAACATACGATTCCTTTATCTTATTTATTTTTGGCTGTGTTGGGTCTTTGTTGCTGTGCACAGGCTTTCTCTAATTGCGACGAGCAGGGGCTACTCTTGTTGCGGAGCATGGGCTCTAGGCGCACGGGCTCAACAGCTGTGGCACGTGGGCTCTAGAGTGGAGGATCAGTAGTTGTGGCGCATGGGCTTAGCTGTTCTGTGGCATGTGGGATCTTCCCGGACCAGGGCTCGAACCTGTGTCCCCTGCATTGGCAGGCGGATTCTTAACCACTGCGCCACCAGGGAAGCCCACAATTCACTTTTAGATTGATACTGAAAGTTGAAGTGAAAACTCTTTTCTTGTAATTTGAATATATAAAGTATCAAGAAGTCATTTTGTTCTTTTAAAGTAAATAAGAGATTTGTATTGGTGCTGGAAAAGGAAGTATAAACTTGCTTTTGGATCAAAGGGCGGTTTAGTAGATGCTACCTATGACTATGAGCTGGGGTCTTTGCAGGCACAAGGAACAAGACACAGTCCTGTACCTGCTGAAGTGCATGCTCTAGTAGGACAGACAAACAGATGAACAAATAACACCTTTCTAATGATAGATACAATATATCTGCACAGATGGAAGAAAAGTGTGCAAAGTTAGAGTGGTAAGTCTGCCACAAAGGTTTCACAGAGGAGGGGGTCACTGAGTAGGGTTTTTAAGGATGAATAGGAGTTTACCAGGCAGAAAATAATGGTGGAATGGGGATAAATCTAGGGAGAAAAGAGAGCATGTGTAAAGGCATGGAAGTAAGAAAGTGCATGGTGTAAGCAAAGAACCACAAGAATCTACATCCATGTTCAGTGTAGAGCTGACGATTACAAACTTTGGAGTGCAGTCATTTAATTTCTATATTAGCTGAAAGGAGTCCCTACTTTATCTCTTTTATGAATTGTTACTTCATCATGTTGAAGCTGACTCAGGAGTTTAACTTAGAAATTGTGTTTGCAATTCAGATGACCCTTCTGTAAATTAGATGCCAAGGGGAGTGAGGAAAGGAAATATACTTGGGAGGTATTTCATGGTTGCATGAGAAAAAGGTGGCCAGGGCAAGAGATTACTCAAAACCAACATTCCACCCCAGCTGCCCTTAGTGATTGGGCTGCTTCAGCAAATATGCCCTGAGACTGATAGTGTGGCAGACTGCCAGCTATGTTTTCCTCTTCGTTCTCAGCACTGGAATTTTTATTTTAGTTGGAGAAGCGCAGCTAAACACTACATTTCTTGGCCCTCTTTGCAGCTCAGTATGACAGGGTGATTAGGTGCTGACAAAGAGCTGGAAGTGTATTTGAGGCAGAGCCATCTGTGATCCAGACAGTACCTTTGTGTGAATTAGGAAAAGGCATCCATTCCTCAAAATACCATCACAAGATGAACCTAATATACTGCTTTGCCATATGCTAGAAAGCACTTGTAAATAAAATATAAATCCATGATGTTGATGATATGAATGGCATCCTTGTCCAGTGAACAACCTACACAAGAGTACATGGGTCCTGCATGTGTGTGGAAGACTATGTAGAGAGCCCTGACTCAGCTGGGAAGCACACCCTTTTGCCCTTCCCCTTTCTTTTCATGCCTCCTGGGACTCAGACATGATGGCTGGACTCTGGTAGCCATTTTGGACCATGAAGTGATCTTGAGGATGGAAATCAGAGATGATGGAAGGATCTTGCATTCACCATGGAGCCACCAGCCCAGGCCTGGACTGCTTACTCCCAAACTTCCTTTGTATGACAGGAAAATAAACTTCTATATTGTTTAATCCATTGTTATTTTGAGTTTTCTATTATATAAAGCCTAACATAATCCCAACTAATTGAGAAAGTCAGGGCGGAAAGAAAATATATCAAGTTCCCCCAGGGCGCACACTCTTAAGAACAAATGCCCAGTCTTCAAAATTTTCAGTGCTCTATTACTGTTCCATCTCTGGAACATTTATATGATAAATAAACATTTTCCTGCTGCCCCAATCACATAAAGGTATGTTCTCAAAAGACAGCAAAGAGGAAACAAACTTTCACTGAATATGCTTTTGCATGTTGAAAAAAAAAATTCTTTTTACCAAATGCATGTACTATCTACCCCAAAACAAAATAATTATACATTTAAAAAATATGGACAACCACAAGAGTGAGTCTTCCCTGTAATCCAGCTCCAACAGTGAGTCAGACACCTCGTAGCACCAGAACTGCGCAAACGCACTCAGCAGCTGAGGTGTGACTTCCCAGTGGCCAAGAAGCCCTGGAGACAAAGGTGAATCCGGAAACTCAGAAACCCATGGGCATCTGAGGGCCGGGGGCCTGGCGAACATGTGAAACTGGGTAAAGAAAGCTGGCTGGGCTGTGGGAGAAACACTGGCTGCCGAAGAACTGGTGTCCAAACGGGGCTGTCCTTTCTGTGCACATGGCTCCCACTGCCACCTCTGGACAGATGACAGACGTGAGCATCTCTAACCCAGACCCCCTCTGAGCTCCAGACCCAGGCACCCACCTGCCAAGTTGATAGTTCCTCAATGTCTCAAAACCTCCTCCAGTGCATCTGAAGTTGCACTTGTCTCCCTAAACTTTGTCTTCCTCTGGGGTTCCCTCTCACTGTAGCTGGCCGTAGCCACCTTCCATCTGCCAAGCCAAAAACCCAGGCGATGTCCTTGAAAGCCCCCTCCTCCATTTCATCCACATCCAATCTCTCGGCAAGTTCCGGCAGCTCTACCTCCCAACTTATATCCCCAATCCTTCTCCACCACCACCACCCCGCCCAGGTGCCCAGGTGCCCGTCTCTCCCTGGACTACAGCCGGTCCACTCACCCCTGCTCTGCCGCCCGCAATACACTCTGTAGCCAGAGCGATCTTTTGGCAATGCAAATCTGACTCTGTCGCACCCCCTGCTAAAATTCTTAAATAGCTTCCTGCTACTTTGGGGACAAAGCAACGCTGGTTAAGGTGACCTTCAAGGCCTATGTGGTCTGACCTGCCCACACCCCTCCCAGGCTCCAGCCCTGACCCCCATGTCCTTTCAGGCGTGTGTGCTCACCTGCTCCCTCAGGCTGCAGGGCTTCGCGGAAATGCTGGTTCCCTCTGTCTGCAATGCTCTTCCCGTCCCTTCTCAGCTCCTTAACTTGCGTTCATCCTTCCGATTTCAGATCGTGTCCCTCCTCCAAGCCTATTTCAGCACCACGCACCTCTCCTTCCTACCCCTCGTCACTGTCACGTTTGTCCATGACGTTATGTGACTGGTAGGGGTCTCCCCAATGGAAGGAAGCTCTTTGAGGGTAGAGACTAGGGCTGCTTTGGCTCCCCTGTGTCCCCAGTGCCTGGCACTTACTGGATGCTCGGTAAATATTTGTTGAATGGCCTTTTCCCCTGGCTGGCAGCTCGGAGGCTGCACGATGCCTGGAGTTACTGTAAAAGACGTGAACCAGCGGGAGTTCGTCAGAGCGCTGGCAGCCTTCCTCCGAAAGTCCAGGAAGTTGAAAGCCCCTGAATGGGTGGACACTGTCAAGCCAGCCAAGCATAAAGAGCTCACTCCCTACGATAAGAACGGGCTCTACACACGAGTTGCTTCCACAGCAAGGCACCTGTATCTCTGGGGCAGCCCCGGGGCTGGGGCGGGGGCTCCGTGACCCAGATCTATGGTGGGTGTCAGGGAAACGGTGTCATGCCCAGCCACTTCGGCAGAGGCTCCAAGAGCGTGGTCTGTCGGGTTCTCCAAGCCCTGGAGGGGCTGAAAAAGGTGGGAAAGGACCAAGATGGGGGCTACAAACTGACATCTCAGGGACAGAGAGATCTGGACAGAATCGCTGGACGGGTGGCAGCTGCCAACAAGAAGCATTCGAACAAAATGAAGTGCTGTTGACAATTTGTGATAAAAAAAAATTTGTTGAATGAATGAATTTAAAAGTTCTTTGAATGACAGCGTTGAAAATGATCAGACCTTTTGAGCAAAAAGTGGCTGAATTCTCCTGAGGAATTATAGACGACCTACTTCTGAGCCTAGTTTGTAGAGATGGGCCGGTATCCCAGGCGCACTGTAAATGTCAGGGTTTGGGATCTAGAAAGATGAGGCTCAGCCTCAGGATCCTGCTGACCACAATGCGGGGAGGGGTGGGCCAGCCAGCCTGCCCTCGGAGAGTCTTCTCCCTCGGACCCAGGCAGGTGGTGAGAAACTCACAATCTGAAAATGCTCCCCAAGTCATAGAAAGCTACTAGCTAACTCCAACTCTTACCATGTACCTGGCCTTGGGCTGGATGCCCAAATGTCCTTCAAGAGAAGAGGCCGAGGGCTTCCCTGGTGGCGCAGTGGTTGAGAGTCCGCCTGCCGATGCAGGGGACGCGGGTTCGTGCCCCGGTCCGGGAAGATACCACATGCTGCGGGGCGGCTGGGCCCGTGAGCCATGGCCGCTGAGCCTGCGCGTCCGGAGCCTGTGCTCCGCAACGGGAGAGGCCACAACAGTGAGAGGCCCGCATACAGCAAAAAAAAAAAGAGAGAGAGAAGAGGCCGAGAGGGTGGACACAGACCTGAGCCCCAGGAGAAGGCCCAGCTGTGGCCTGCACGGGGGATTCCTCCCTCCAGCCTGTTGTCTGATGTCTTCCTGACAGGGATTCAGACTCAGGAGCGTAATAACCTTGTGTTCCTTCTGGGGAAGTAGTCGGCCAGTGGTCCACAAGCGCGGGGCAGAGGGGTACACTGTGTGCCCCCAGACTCCAGGCCAGAGAAAGGCGGGGCTGGGGGTCTGTGTGCTTCCTCGGCCTCGGCCCCTCGCCGCCCTACCCAGCCTTGCTGCTCCTCCCTGGGGAGAGGCATATCCAGCAGAAAGGGGAAAACAGATGGCTTCCCTTCCGCTCCAGGTGGGCATGTCAAGGAAGGCCACCCAGACCAGGAACGTCCCTCCAAGCAACGTGCACCGAAGGCTGGCCAAAGCCTGGGGCTCCCAGGAGCTCCCCAACAGCGATTCCCGAAACTCCCAGGCAAGCTCACTGTAGCGGAGACCGCTCTGGCCCAGGATAGATGGGGGAATACCCTGGGTGAAGGGCCTCCCCAACTCTGCACAGCCCAGCACGTGACCAGCCTCTCCACCCACAGGCTCTTCTCGGAACCCCAGTGGCCAGCGGTGCTGGGGTGGGCCAGGCCCATGGGCAAGGTCAGCTGGGCTGGACAGATTAGAATGCTCCGCACTTGGGACAAGGGCCATGTTTATCTCCCTGAAAGATCTGGAACCAAGCCCCGGGAGAGCAGCCTGGCAGGAAAAGAAACACGTCGTTTGTAGGCAAAAACAAGGGGAAGTAAAAAAGTAAAAACAGTGTGGGGGGCAGCCTTATTATGGGGAACCCTGTTCTGGGGCCTGAGTGAAGGCACATCACTGTATGCCCTGGAGGGTCACCCCCGCCCCCTGCCCCCATCCCCATGCCCCCAACGATAATATATACATACACACACACACACACACACACACACACACACACACACACACACACACACACACACACACACACACACACACACACCTGTATAGACAGACAGAAAGAATACAATTACTGACTGCTGATCTGATCTGATGAAAATCTTTATGGACTCAGGAGCCAGCTTGGCTGGTGGTCAGGCACTCAGGGCCTGCTTTGAATCCTGGCCCTATCCCTTACCAGCCATAGCCTAGGTAAACTTAGGCCAGTGTCTTCATTTTTCCGAGCCTCAGTCTCCACACCTGCAAAATGGGTGGAATAAAGTACATCCCTTACTGAATGAACTCAGGGAAAGTGGCCGCACAGGGAACAGCTGTCACAGGCATTCGCTTTTTGTTTTTAAATCCTGAGGACACTAAAGGTCGGGGAGAGAGGTCTACCCTGAAGCTGAGGGAACCTTCCCTGAGGAAGTGTTATCTGAACCAAGAAGGGAAGTTAGGAGAGATCCTTGAAAGACAGAAAGGCAGAGGGTTCCAGGGCGGATAGGCTGCCTGAAGGCCAGTGTGGCTGGAAGGCAGAAAGTGAGGGAAGCACGGCCTAGGATAAGGAGGGGGCTCTCGGCTCTGGGGCCTGAGTGAAGGCAGCCTCAGCACCTGCCAGGAGGGTCTGGATGGGTGAAGGGGGGGAATCATATGGGTGGGCTGCCTGGCCCAGAGCACCTTCAGAGAGGGGATGCTGACCTCCACAGATTTTAAACGCCCCTGAGCTGGGGGAGCAGGGGCCACCACAAACTCATTTACACAAGCTGCCATGCAGACTTTTAGTTAAACAACACAAGTGGGGAGCAGACTCTCTCCACCCTGCAGGGTTCACACACTCATGCTCTGGGAGTTTCATTTGAATCCTTTCCATCTCGCATTCTGTCAAGTTGTCCACTGGTTTAAATTACCAGAGAAAAAACCCAAGTGGAACACAGTTCACTGCCTATGAGGAAAAAACATTACCTTCCTGGAATTTCAATACGTGACATTCTCTATTTGAGGAGAGAAAGACTCCCATTTCAGGAGATAATAGGCGTGGGCCTATTATATAGGTGTATAATACACCGATTTGATTTCCTTTCCACCACTAACCACACTCTCTCTCCTCCCTCCCCTCCCCAAGTCTGCTTTTCGTCAGCGACGTGCTCCCGGTCTGGAAGCTTCCTCAATAGTGTGTAACAGGATAGCACTGCGAGCTGGGCCACAGCACAGTCATTTGAGCTGGCTTTATTGTCTGAAACGCACTGAAAGGGTCCCTGTGCCTCACGTACTGCAGCCCTAAGGACTAGAGTCTGAGCTCAGAGGAATATTCTGGGTTGCTGGTGTCTTGGTGAGGTCAGTTTGCTTGTGGAAATGTCTAGGTTGCAAAAAGAAATAAAAAGTCAAAAAAGGCTAAAAGTACTTCTGAAGTTCAACCAAAGGTCCAGGGGGCAACTCTGAAATTAAGGTGTTCCATCTTGACAGTATCACTGTGACCCTGAGACCCACCTGTGGGAAGGGGGCACAGACCCGGCCGAGGGCAGGGGGCCGCCTTCCCCCACCTGGTGGCCAGCCTGCCGGCTCCTGCGTCCTCACAGCGACAACTTGGTTCACAGGCAGAAAACCCGGAAAGCAGGAAAATACATCCATTTTCTCCTAAAGAGTTGGTAAGAGCGTCAGATTTCCCTGAGCCCTTGGCACTCAGGGGTTAATCATGGAGCTTGGTGCTGGAATCAGTGTTTCTCTTACTTTCCAAAAGGTCCAAGTCTCTCCAGTTCTAACAAGAAGGGTAGTACAATCAGAAAGTCGCACCCAGTATCGCAAAGGCCACTCATGCCACCTGGAAAGCCAAGTCGCAGGCTGAGCCGCCGGGGGACACCCTGAGATGGTGGTCCTCGGGGAAGGCCCACGCCCAGCCACTGAGAAGCACCACACGCGTCTCTGACTCAGAGGCACCTGGCCTCCCGCTGCTGGTCACTGGCCTCCTGCAGCCCTCACGGCTCACAGCGCAGGCCACAGCCTGGCTACAGCCAGCCCGATAGGCCCACGGCGGGGACGCTCAGAACCCTTCCAGAACATGAGGACGCGTCTGGGCAGCACCACCTCCTCTGAGGAAGCCCAAAGAAGCCCTGGACTTGGACATGGTGGTGGGAAGACTCCATAAGCACAGCATCTCCCGTGCTACGATAACCCTAAGAAGTAAGGCGTAATTGTTTTCTGTTTTAAAGAGATTGAAAAATGAAGCTCCACGAGGCTAAACAGTTTGCCCAAGTTAACCCAGCTTGCAAGGGCCAAGAAGATATTTTGATTCAGTCTGTTTATCAATCTTCCCAAACGCTAAAGGTAGTAAAAACTCCTGCTCTTGACTCGGGACAAGACCCATGGTTCCCATTTGTGGGTTAGCTATAGATTCCTCCAGAAAGTCCTTGAAATCCCCAAGTAGAAGAGCATTTTTTTTTCCTACTGCAAGCACTTTCAGTTGAGCCTAACAGGTGTGGCTTAGCAGTAGTTGGACTGTGCATTCAAATGGCTCCTCATGAGAACGGTACCCGCTGCCTGACAGCAAAGCCAAGACAGACCATGGGGTCCAGTGGACAGGAAGACTCCACTCCAGGTCCTTGGCCCTGTCTAAAGGAATGTTCACAGGCTAGACTTCAGACAGTGAAAATAGCTGCTCTCTGGTGACAAAGGATGAACGATGACCTCCCTCAGGAAGTAAACATAGAGTCATTCCTCAGTATCCGTGGGGGATTGGTCCCAGCACCCTCCGGATACCAAAATCGGTGGATGCTCGGGTCCCTTATATAAAATGGCAGAGTGCAGTCTGCCCTCCGTACGGCTGGGTTCCACATCCACGGCCTTAAAGCCTAGGCATACGGAGGGCCAACTATAACCCTGATGGCAGAAGAGGCAGTTTCGGTTTGAACCTGGTTTGCACAATGGCGTGTTCACTTAGGCAACCAAGGGCAGGATCGTGCCGTTCTCTCCTTGATAAGAGAGTGTCCAGCACTCCCTCCTCAGGGAAGGGGGTGGGGGTGGGGGCTGGATCCTTGGCAAAGCTTTGGTTCCCTCTTGGGGGAAATGCTGGGGTGCCATCTCCCTGCTGCAACCTCCCCACCTGACCGTATGGCCCCTGGAGCCTCTGCTCCTAAACCACTAGGCTCGGGCCAAGAACCACCCACCAGCAGCCCACAGGTGACCCGTGGGGCCAGCTGGCCTGGGTAGTGACTCTTCTGCCTCCACCCTGGGCCCTCGACCTCTGCCTGGGGTCTTGCCTCCCACACCCTGGCCAGGCCCTTCACTCTTATTTGATGCGACCCGCAGCGAACCCGGCGTAGGCTGCAGGACCACCTAGGCCCCATCAAAACTGACAGCTTCCCAGTAACCTCTTTCCTTTTCTGAAGATCCCTTTGGATTCTTAACCACAGAATCATCACATATTAGATCTGTAAGAAGCCTTGCAGATTATATAGCCCAACCTCATTTCATGGATGAGGTCCCCAGAGGGGAACTTACTGGCAGAGCTGGGACACCAGCCAGATAGTCTTCCTATGCCAATTCTCTTTCCACATCACTGTATCACCTCTCAAAGGAATGAATCACTATGATGGGATGTAGGGTCCTATCAGAGGTGGGTTTTGAGCATGGGATCCTAGAGACCCCTCAAGTCACCACAGGCCTGTTCTGTCTGTGTCCACTCCAGCCTGAGTGGGTATGCTCTGGGCTCCTTCTTCGGCAGTAGTGAGCAGTTCACACTGAGCCCTGCCTTATTTTGTAAGCCCAGCTGGGTTCCATGTCTTTGAGTAACTCAGCTCAAGGATGGAGAACTGGAATCTGGGCAGCCCCTGCCTTCCCATGTCTGGGCTAGGCCAGGATGCTGGAAGGAAAGTCAAGGTGCAAGTCAGCAATCACTAAGCCTGGGCATGTTAGGTTACGTCGATGGGAGGGTCACCGTGTATTGATAACATGGGGGCCCCCTGTGCCCTCCAGCTGGTGCTGGATTTAGACCTCAGACATGAACGAGGACACTACAGGAGGGGGCTGGGGGAGGCACTCCACTTCCTCCAGTGATCCGATGCCCTTTCTCTAAAGGTCCCTCTGCCCAAAGAGGCCCCATTCAGTCTCTTACCATGGACATCCCACTCCCATAAGTCTGTACCAGCCCATGCACTTAAGGGATAGCCGGGAGGCAGGTGGGATTACACAGGGAGCATGTGGTTGGAGCAGGTGGTGTTGAAGTTCACCCTGGCGGCCTTGCTGAGCAGTTATTTCCCATGCAAGACTTTCCTTTCCTGGAACTGGAGGTGGGGGGAGTCTCTTGTTCTCAGGCTGAGCCAGTTAAGTTTATCCAGTAGCCCACTCACACCAAAGGACCCTGGTGGCAGCTTGGCCCACACTCAGCAAACACAGATATAAAGTTCATCCATGCCAGCCACATGCCTGCCATGGGGCCTTTGCACTTGCTTGACCTGTGCACCATCACTCCAGATAGCAGTCTGCCACCCCCTTACTCCTCAGTATTATTCAAATATCCCCTCTCAGGGGGGCCTTCTTTTACCCGCCCCCCCACTTCTCTTTTCAGTGCTGTATTTTGCTCCCACATCGCTTTCTAACATAGTTTATATTTTACAAATTTATTGTGCGTATCGTCCATCTTTCCCCCAGCAGAACGGTAGACTCCGTGAAGGCATGCTCCCTGCTGAGCCCCGGTGCAGGGGCAGAGCCTACACACAGTGGTCAGCACGCTCGCACTGCCCACGCCTAGGTGTGGCCATGTGGGAAGGAAAAACTGCTTTTTGCTAAATCAGACCTGCTGGGGCTAGTGAAAGGCTCCTACAACGTCCCCAAGCCCCCACTCCCTGAAGGAAGCAACCACCATGCCAGAAGACAATGCTACTTCCCGGAGCGGTGCCGCTTCTTGCCGAAGTTTATTTTTTATTTTTTATTTTTTTGTGGTACACGGGCCTCTCACTGTTGTGGCCTCTCCCGTTGCGGAGCACAGGCTCCGGACGCGCAGGCTCAGTGGCCATGGCTCACGGGCCCAGCCGCTCCGCGGCATGTGGGATCCTCCCGGACCAGGGCACGAACCCGCGTCCCCTGCATCAGCAGGCGGACTCTCAACCACTGCGCCACCAGGGAAGCCCCCGAAGTTTATTTTTAACGCTGAATTCAGAGGAGTCTGCGGAGCGGCACTGAGACAGGCATAAATCCCAATGCTCTCAGCAATTTCCCGCAACAGCTCGTAAATCCGATGTACTGGGTGCTGAGGTGCCGAATGCAGAAGTCCCCCCCTACTCCACGGCGGAGCCGGCACGGAGCTACAGCGCGGGGAGGTGGGGCAGGGCAGAGAGAAGGCTGTCTGCGCATCCGGGCGCCAGGGGCCCACCCAGGCTTTGTGGAGCCTGAAGTTTACATAGTGGAGGAGAGTGAAGAGGGTGGGGGACGAAGCTTCAAAATAAGTCAAAACTAGGATCACAACATTGTTAGAGTCTGACCGCGCCTCCACCCCTTAGGCGTCAGAAGGGCCGGGCAAGTGAGGGGCCGGAGACTTAAATTCCCCAGCTTCCTGCGGGGAGGGAGGCTAAAGGAGTCTCGGGTCTCTGCTGCGCTTACACTGATCACATCCCTGGGCTCCTGCTACATGGTGAACTCTTAACCCGGGGCCCAGGTTTCCTCTCCCGTGCGCTGAGCTGAGCAGGTTGGCCTTCTCTCCCGAAAGAAGAGCAAGGGGAGGGAGAGAAACACTGGAGCGGCGCACGGAGATGGCGAGAGAGCACGTCTCAGCTAAGAGACCTGAGATCGGTTTTAGGACTCCGGTGACAAACAAGTGCAGTTGCACTGCGTGACCCAGACGCAACGTGGAAGCAGTACTCTCCAGGAAAGCCAAGCAACGGGGCCCCGCTGCTCTCCCCCGCTGGCCCGAGCCCGCTCGCAGGGCTCACGCGGGCCTCTCCCGGAGCCCGGAGCGCTTGCGGGCCAGAGGGGGCGGGGGCCGAGCGGCGCGCTCGGAGCCTAGGTCTCGACGGAGCTGCGGGCTGCGGGGAAGCGGGCGGGAGCGGAGGCCTGTCTGGAAGTCTCCCTGGAGCCCTGGCCGGACGGCGCCGGCCGACAGCGTCCCCAAGCCCGCGGGATCGCGATCCGCCCCTGCACCCCGGGAGCGCGGTCACGGCCGCCCGGCCCCGGAAACTGCGCACGACGCCCCCGGGCGCTTACGGTCGTCTGCTCCTGGCTCCCGGGCTCGGCGGCAGCAGGTACGCGGTCCCTCCGGCTCTGGCTCCCCGGGTTCCCCGGCTCCCTATCCGCGCGTCCCCTGCCAACCCCACGCTGACCCCGCCCCGGCTCGGCCTCCCAGAGGGGCGGGCCGGGGCCGGGCCCAGGGCGGCGAGGCTACCCGGGTTCAGTCGCGCTCCGCCCCTGTAACCTGAGCGACCCGGGCGAATCTCTGCACCTGCCTAAGCTCCGCCTCTGCTTTGGAAGAGGGCTCTCAAAGCGCTGCCCGCGGACCCGAGGACAGAAACGAAGCCGAAGTGTTTAGTAACTCAGGCAGTAACTTTGTCCACTGAATCAAAAAACAAACCCGAAGGATGCACGTTGTATGACTTGTTTCATATTTCTAGCCGTTCATTGCTATTATATTTTACACATGTATTGGTCCAGGACAGATTGGGAAATTTAAAAACAAACAAATTTGTCTTTCAACACACAGAGTCTGAGAAGCATTAGTCTGGGTGAAAGTACGACCCATTCAAAGTGGTCTTCATCGCACTCGTAGAGAACGGACGTGAGGGCACGGATGGGGCGAAGGGTAAGCTGGGACGAAGTGAGAGAGTAACATGGGCATATATACACTACCAAATGTAAAATGGATGGCTAGTGGGAAGCAGCCTTATAGCACAGGGAGATCAGCTCGGTGCTTTGTGAGCACCTAGAGGGGTGGGATAGGGAGGGTGGGAGGGAGGTTCAAGAGGGAGGGGATATGGGGATACATGTATACATATAGCTGATTCACTTTGTTGTGCAGCAGAAACTAACACAACATTGTAAAGCCATTATACTCCAATAAAGATGTAAAAACAAAACCAAAAACAAACAAACAAACAAAACCCAAAGAGGTCTTCGTGGTGAGGATTAGGTCTACAACGGGTAGTTCAACCCCTGGACAGTAGCGCTTAATCAATCCACTTCCGTTCAGCAGAAGCTGGGCGCTCAGGCCAGTGGATGCTTGGCTCTTGACTTCTGCAACAAGCGTTAATCCCCAGACCTTCATCCTTAGAAAACCTACCCTGTCACCTCTGTCATCGCTCCTCGTCACCGCCTCACAACTCCTCCGACACTGTTTTTATGTGCTCACAGATGCAGTTTCAACACCCGGCGTCCTCAAGATCACAGCCAGCAGACCAGAACCAGGGCCTGTTACAGGGATATTAAACTTCTTACTGTCACCCTGTATACAACTTCAGGATAAAGTTCACCCCCTTGGCCTCCAAACTTACTGCTCACCCTGGCCCAAGAACTCTCCATTTCAGTGAAGAGAGGCTGTTCCTGGCTAACAAACACACTCAATTCAATCACATCTCCAACCTTTGCTCGTGCAGCATGCCTGGAAAGGATGCTCTCCTGCATCCAAACATGAAATTCTACTGTTCTTTAATTCCACACCCTCCTACAAAAGCCTTCTCTCATCCCTGCAGTGTCTGGCATCTCTGTGCTCCTTGAAAACGTGCAGCCTGTGAGATCCCTCCATCCCTCCCCCACATCTTTCAGACAGAAGCTGCTCTGCCTCTGGCCATTTTACCAAGGGACTCAAATTTGTTACTCTTCAAACTGCAGTGCTGATGAAAACATTCTAAAATTAGATATTGGTGATGGTGTATCACCATAACTCTGGTAATATACTAAAAACTACTGAATTGTACACTTTAGTTTTTTATATAAATTTAAAAATTTATTTTTGGCTGCGTTGGGTCTTTGTTGCTGCGCACGGGCTTTCTCTAGTTGCGGAAGGCGGGGGCTACTCTTCCTTGCGGGGCGCGGGCTTCTCATTGCGGTGGCTTCTCTTGTTGCGGAGCACCGGCTCAAGGTGGGCAGACTTCAGTAGTTGTGGCTCGCAGGCTCATGGGCTTAGTTGCTCCGTGGCATGTGGGATCTTCCCGAGCTCGAACCCGTGTCCCCTTCATTGGCAGGCAGATTCTTAAGCACAGCGCCACCGGGGAAGCCCTGAACTGTTCACTTTAAAAGGATGAATTTTATGGTATGTGAATTATATCTCAAGAAAACTGTTGTTTTTATATAAAAAAACTGCACTGAGGTTGTAACCTCACTCCTCACTCCTGTATCTTAATATCCTCCTCCTTGGTTAGATATTCCTCCAGTATTAGAATATGGAATCCAGGACAGTGCAAGATATTTCAAAGTACAGTCTATATATACACAGTCAGTAAATAAATAAGGCACTGAGTCCAACTCAGCAGGGCAAAATCTAGGCAATCAGATTTCAGCTTTTGGTCAAAAGCTGTTGAAAGGTTTATGGAGTGAAAGAATGGGTATAAAGTGATCTCTAGAATAAATTATGTATTTTTAAAAGTCAGAACAAAGGCTGTTCTTCTGTACAAACTTCTGGAGAGTTTCCAGGTACATCAGGGAGAATGAAGAATAACGTGTTGGGGGGAACAATCTTGGCTAAAAATTGTAGATCAATTCCTGATTCACTGGAAGGAAACATCTTTTATGCCAAAAATGCATAATATAAATCTAATCATGAGGAAACATCGGGAAAAAAAACCACACCAGATTAAGTAACATTCTACAAAATAACTGGCCTGTACTTTTCAAAGATGTCAATGTCAGAAAAGTCAATGTCATGAAAGGAAAGGAAAGGCAGATAAAAACGTTCATGATGAAAGGAGACTAAAGAGTCATAAAAACAAATCACAACGCTCTATCCTAGACTGGATCCTGGACCAGACACCATTTCTATGAAGAATATTATTGGGACTACTGGGGACACTTGAAGAAAATCTATAAATTAAATAATAGTATTATATTAATGTTAAATATCTTGATTTTGAGAATGAATTCTTTCTAAGTGAATATCCTTGATCTCAGAAAATACACACTGAATTATTTAAGGAGTCATGGCTGAAATGTCCTTTCATTTCATACACTATAGATACTCTACATACATATATATATATATATATATATATATATATATATATGGAGAGAGAGAGTTACAAAGCAAATGCAACAAAATGTTAACAACTAGTAACTCTGGGTAAAGCATATATGGGAATTCCTTATACTATTCTTGCAACAACTTTGCTGTAAGTTTGAAATTATTTTGAAATTAAAAGTTTTAAAAAATGTGGGTTAAATAAACATATACATTTATCTCAGTTCCCTACTGAAAACGCCGTGAAAATAACTACAGAGGGGTAGAAAAGCTATAAATTCCACCAGGAGAAAGTGATTGGGAGAAAAGATAACAGCAGAGGAGAAATGGCAACAGATTTTTGTAAGATGAAAAGTCAGATGATTGACTTAGCAGAACAGATAAAGCTAAAAAGCTTTTTACAACCAGAAGCAAGCAGATTCCTGCCCTAGTCTTGCAGAGATCATTCAGCTATAGCCCATGGGCCACATAGGACCCACAACTTATTTTTGTAAATTGTTTTTGTAAATAAAGTTTTATTGGAGTACAGTCATACTCATTTGTTTGCATACTGTCTATGGCTGATTTCATACAATAGCTGAGTTGAGTAGTTACCTGTAAAGCCTAAAATATTTATTATCTGACCCTTATACAGAAAACATTTGCCAATCCCTGCCTTAGAGCCCTGCAAAGTCTTAGGAGCTAGAGGTATGGGGAGTCTCTGAAGGCAGGGGTGTGATGGTGTGGGAAATGGTCATCTGCCATAGACCTTGAGTGTCCCTGCATGTTCCTGCTGGGTGTGCCAAGAACGCAAGGCAAAGACTCAATAGTGGAGCATTGCTGTTTAATGGGTATAGAAGTTCAGTTCTGCAAGATGAAAAGAGTTCTGGAAATGGGTAGTGGTGATGGTTGCATGACAATATAAATGAATGTCCTTAATGCTACTTAACTGTACACTTAAAAATGGTTAAGATGATAAATTTTATATTATGTGTATTTTACCACACACACACACACACACACATATTGGGGGGAAAAAAAACCCTAGGAGGATTAATTTAAAGTTTGTATAAGGAGAATTTATATCTCCTGTCCCTTGTTCATAGTCTAAGCCAGCGACCAGTCCTCCCTCATTGTGGCTGACCAGGGGTTTATTTTCTGGAAACTGAACTGAAAGGCTTCCACCCCAGGGGCACTAGGCCCAAGTAGAACAGGGATGAGGCACCGACTGAAAACAGTAGAACCAAGTGAAAGTCTTCCCATTAACCTGTGAGTCCCTCCTCAGCCCCTTCCCACTCGAGTTCACAGAACACTGTCTCCAAGTAATAATCCCAAGGCAGGAAGCAGAGGATCTGCCTTTGAACTAAATGAGCCGTCCTGGAGAAAATAGCCGCAGATAGAAAGAGCCACAGATAGTGACATCTGGGGGCCTCATAACAAAACAGCTGGCTCCCCATCTGACCACCCTCCATTGAGGTCAATCAGGCTACTGCCCCCCACGCACACAGAACTTCCAAATGGTGTTTTAGTGCCTCACTCCTAAACGTTAAAAGATCACCAGACACTGGCAAAAGTCTCCCACATAAAAGGCAGAGTCCAAACTAGAGAGAGAAAGTGCTCACAGGTAACAGAAGAAACTATAATATCCTCAAAGAGATAAAAAATGAATTGAAGCAGGAACAGGACACAATTAAAAAAGAAGCATGCAGAGAATTAGAATGCACTTTTTGAAATTAAAAATTTAAGAGAAAGGTCAGAAGATAGAGTTGAGGAATTCTCCCAGAAAAATAGAACACAAATCAAAGAGATAGACAGTGGAAGAAAAAAAAAAAAAAGTAAAAGAAAAATCAGAAGATCGATCCAGGAAGTCACCAGACTAATAAGAGCTCCATAAGAGAGAAAAGAGAATATAGACAGAAGGAAATTATTAAAGAAATAATCCAAGAATATTTCCCAAACCAAAGCACAGGAGTCTCCAGATTAAAAAGACACAATAAAAAGCCAGAAGAACACACCAATGCAAGTCATTGTGAAATTTCAGAATACTAAAGAAAAAGAGAAGATCCTAAAAGCTTTGGTTGGGGGGGACCCAAAAAAACAAAAATAGTCAACACGAAGACTCAATAATCAGAATATCCTCAGACTTCTTAGCAATAACACTGGATGCCATAAAATAGTGAAGCCAGGCCTTCAAAAGTTGTGGGAAAATTATTTCCAAAGAAGAATTATATAATAAAGTGTGAGGGCAAATTAAGGACATTCTCATACATATAAGGACTAAATATATTTTTACTTCTCATGCACCCATTTCTAGGGATATTACTAGAGGATGTGCTCCAGCAAAACTAGGGGGTCAAATATGAAAGGGGAAGACATGGTATTTGGGAAACAGGGCATCTAATAAAGGAGCAGCAATAGGAGTCCTGGGCTGACAACTGTGCAGCAGGCTTAGAAAGCAACCTGTCCAGATTGAAAGAGGAAGACAAATGGCTGGGAGGCAGGTCTCCAGGGAAGAAATGAAATTATATACTAACTGAGTTAACTTTTTGGGAAATAACATGAACAGATATTTGTCAGATCTGATGGCTTATTTAGGGGGAAAAAAACTAAGGATAGGAAGATAGAAAAATAAGTGAAGGAGGAAAATGATTAACAACAGGAAAAACAGAAAGTTGTTCAAGAAAGCAAATCTAATCATGGTACACTGCTTGGCTGGGTAGTGGGCATATTTACATAGTCATCATTAGGTAACCACTAATGATTTAACACAAAGTTATTGTTACTATCTTGGGAGGATGCAGTGGGAGCAGTAGAGGCAGGTGTATAATACTTAAGTCTTTATTATAAGAAAAAATCAATAGGTCATGTCTAAAATTGACAAACCAAGAAATACGCATTATAGGCATATTATTTAGATATTCAGAGGTAAATGCCAAAAGACTTGAAAGTAGAATGAGAAAAGTGAGGGAAGGGGATTGTTATATTTTATTCTAAGCCTTGATTATTTGATTTCTCAATAACCATGTACAGATAAAAATAGAAATTCATTTAAAAATATTATTTTCTAAGGCCATCGGACACTCCAGATTCGTTGCATTTCTCCCTAGATTTCTAAAGCATGACTTGCACTCTTCCCAATTCCAGGCTCATATCAGTGCCAATAAACTGCTGTTTACTTCTGCTTCCACTCAAACTTTTCCTTAGCATTTATTCACCATGGGGCTCCTGCCTTGCACTCTCTGCTCTCTGGATGCTTACCAGTAAGTTCCTTTTCAGATGCCAATTGAAAGATTATTGATTGCATCAGACCCTGTATGTATTTTATTAGAGTTAGATTCTCATATCACCTGCTACTCGTCACAAAAGTGTTATCTACCTCAAAATGAACAGATTACAGATCCCCTGGGACTTTAGAGTGGCGGTGAGGATACCAAATGGCTATTTTACAAAATGCCCTAAAGAGAGAGCATTTTGTAAGAAAATCAATTACACAGAATTATTTCATATCTGTATTTCTCATCATTTTTATAATCAAGTATATTTAACAGTCATCTGTTAGCATACGGTGCTACCCCAACTAATGGAAGAGATTTTCACATAGTGAGGTATAAGAACTTATTCTGGCTTATACATGATTTAACTTGAACTTTAGGCTAACAAGGACAGCTTGTTTGTGGCCTATTAAACATGCATTGTACATCTGCTTTAACCATTAACACAAAGAATGCATTTTAAAAAATCAAAATGGAGTAACTGTGGTTCAAGCCTTCAAAATGGAGCTGAGTGGCCATTTTGGACACTGTTTCCGACACGTTCCTGGATTACTAAGAATTAAATTTTCTGAAATGTATCAGACTCAAGGACACAACCATCCGTTCTCAAAACAATATCTGATAGCTGCCAGCTGCAACCTCACGGTCTCAAGGTCTCCCCTTGTAACTATGCAACCATTTGGGACAACAACCAATCCTTCCTTGGCAGGCAACCTTGCTTCTTGCCAGCTCCAATGATAATTCTTGACAAACAGCTCCTGTAATTTTGCAGTCTTTGCCTCCATAAGCCTCCTCCATTTTGTAGTCTGGCAGAACACAATTCAAGCGCTACTTGAATCTGTGTCTCCTGGGCTGTAATCTTCAGTTTGGCTCAAATAAAACTCTTTTCTACTCCTATTGTAGATTGGTTTATTGATTTTTTCCGTCAACACAACCAACCAACCAATAAAGAAACACAAATGGAACCCCCAGTTTCTAGAAACTTGCCTGTGTACAATAGACAAGATAATTTACAAAGATATCTTTTGGGAGAGTATCAAGAATGACAAAATAAAGTAATATGTCCTGAGTCACCACAAATAGAAAATAATTTTGGGGTTTTTTTTTTTTTGGCGGTACACGGGTCTCTCACTGTCGTGGCCTGTCCCGTTGCGGAGCACAGGCTCTGGACGCGCAGGCTCAGCGGCCATGGCTCACGAGCCCAGCCGCGCCGCGGCATGTGGGATCTTCCCGGACCGGGACACGAACCCGCGTCCCCTGCATCGGCAGGCGGACTCTCAACCACTGCGCCACCAGGGGAGCCCAAATTTTAGTTTTAAATAGATTTCATAGTTTTACAAAAAGATGCAAACGAAGAGGAAAGATGCAAAATGTTGGATTTTTTAAAGCACTTTTCCTATGTCCACAGAAAGGCGGAAGGATACATTCTTACTCAACAATCCTTCCTTTAAATTACTTCACACTGACCACTTTCTCCCACGTTTCTTGAGATCACTGACTATACTATATTCCCAGGACTTCAAGGTCAACAATATTATCTCATGAAGATCAAAAGTCAACAGAAGAATTTAGTAAAGAAGCCAGTTGTAAACATAGTTTATACACAAAGTTCAAAGGAAGTCAAGGCCCTCTTGAGCCCTCTATGGGCCTGCATTGGACACTGCATTATGACGATGCCCTATCTGAGTATGAGAATCATTTCGTTCTTGTTTTGCCCAGGATGGGGAGATTGTTATTTAAACTCAGTATTTTAATCAGAGTCAATCATTTGAAGCCTCAGGTGGCTCTACACGGTTTTAAGACAACAGCAGTTTCAGCCCTTTTCCCCCACCTCCATCCCCTGTTCTCCTTGAAGAGCAAAAACCAGGTTTAACCCTTTTAACTGATTCTTTTTACATTTGTATACTTAAGTGTTTTTCTTTTTTAACCTCATCTTAGGCACTACCTGTTGAAGACTTCAACAGATAAGGAAATTAGCTCTTCAACTGACTTCCCTAGGGAACTTCTATCCGCCCCGTATTCCTTCCCCCCAATTTTAGTTATATTTTAATATTCAGTGTTTTCATTATTTGAAGGCAACTCAGGGCCAAGCTATTATCACTATGATTTTCTTTTCCTGTGTAGCATGATGTTTTCCCTAGACTTAATATTTTTAAAATTTGCTTGGTTTTCTGTGTACCGATCACTACTTCACCACCGACCTCTCTATCAATTAAATACATGCCTTCATAGCAAATTCATTCACATCAGATTTTTTTCCTTTTCTTAAAGAAGTGCCTCAGGAGCCCTCTGACCTACCTCTGATCTGGTCTGGTGGCTCCATCCCTGCGGCACAGCTGTCATCTGAGTTCCCCCTTCACCACCATCCTGGGGATTCCTTCCTGCTGTCTCCTATGTTAGGTATCCACTTCCTATATCCCATGTCTTCGTCTTTCTTGATTCATTCCATTTTAGAGGAACACCTCCTTGAGTGACTTCCTGAAAAAGGTTGTGTGGGAGGTAAATTTCTGAGACACTGTGGAGTAGATTACTGCCCCCGGCGATTTGCTGAGGAGCCACAACTGTCTGTAATTTGAGCAAAAAATAAACTTTTTTCAAGATACTGAGATTGGAGGGCCACCTCAGTAAAACCCAATCTAATTGTGTCTGGGAAATGTCTTTATTCAATATTTCCCTTTAACTGTTTGGATGAATACAGTTAAACAGGATGGAAACAGTTTTCCTTCAAATTTTGAAGGCATTGCTCCACCATATTCTAGTTTCTAGTATTGCCCATGAGAAGTCCAAAGCCACTCTGATGCCTTTTAAAGGCATCTGATCCTTTTAAAAGTGCTGATCCTTTTAAAGAACCACCCCCCACCCCCGGGACTTCCCTGGTGGTGCACTGGTTAAAAATCCACCTGCCAATGCAGGGGACACGGGTTCGATCCCTGGTCCGGGAAGATCCCACATGCCGCGGAGCAACTAAGCCCGTGCGCCACAACTACTAAGCCTGCGCTCTAGAGCCCGCGAGCCACAACTACCGAGCCCACGAGCCACAACTACTGAAGCCCGTGCGCCTAGAGCCTCTGTTCCACAACAGAAGCCACCGCACTGAGAAGCCCACACACAGCAATGAAGAGTAGCAGTAAAAAATACATAAATTAATTAATTAAAAATAAAGACCTCTCCACCTTTTTCCTCTGGAAGCTTATAGGAGCTTCTCTTTATCACCATTATACTGAAATTCTGAGATCACAGGTCCTGATATTTGGTCTACTTTCACCCTCATGCAAGGCACTAGGCAGGCCCTTTCAGTCTGGAAATTCATGTCCTTTAATTTTGCAAAAATTTCTTAAATAATCTTGTTGATGATTTCTTCCACTCCATGTTCTTTTTTAGGAAATTCCTATATCCAAATCTTGAACTGTTTTTCCTATCTACTCTTGCCTTTTTTTCTGTCTTTTTGGCTCCATTTTCTGAGGTATTTCTGCAATTTTTTCTTTTCCCACTTCTACTTTTTCACTTCAGCTGTCATGTTTTTAATTTCCAGGAGTCTTTTCTGTTCATTTAATCTAGGTTCCCCTGAAAGCAGAGCCTGAGACAAAGGCTTACTTATAGTAGCTTATTTGGGAAGTCATTCCAGGGATAGGAGTGAGGGCTGGGAGGTGAAAATGTAAAGGAGGAAAAGACAATACGAGGATGTTTTCAACTACACCACTGCCCTGGGTAACTGGTGCTTGATTCTATCGGACCTTCTGAGAAGATTTATAAAATGATTCTCAGAACTGTCCACACAGGGAGCAAAAAGTAGGAGTATTAGTGCCATCCCTCACTGGTCAAGGGTGAACCTCACAGGCTTAGAATTCCCTGCATTTCTGGGTTGCATGTACATGAATGCCAAGAAAAGTAGTGTCAGACTGAAACCATAAAGGAACGGACTCGGAGAGTAAGTGACTATATCAAAATCTGAAACTTTTGCGTGGCAAAAGGTATCTGTGGTAGGCTGAACAGTGGTTCCCCCAAAGACATCCCTGAGCTAACCCCCAGAACCTGTGACAGTTACCTTAGATGGCAAAAGGGACTTTGAAGATGTCATTAAAATGTGAAGATTATCCTGGGTTATTTGGGTGGGAACTAAATGTAATCACCAGGGTCCTTATAAGAGGGAGTCAAGAAGGTCAAAGGAAGAAGGAGATGTGGTGACAGAGTACAGGTAGGAAAGGAGATGCAGTATGGAGCCATGAGCTCCATGAGAACAGCCTTGGGAGCCTGGGAAAGGCAAAAAACGGGTTCTCCACTGGAGCCCTCAGATGGAATGAATCCTGATTGCTTTTAGCCCTTTTTCAGTCACTTCAGACTTCTGTTCCTGTAAGAGAATAAATGTGTGGGTTTTTTAAGCCACTAAATTTATGATAATCTGTTATGGCAGCAATAACAAACAAATTAGTTTCCAAGGGATCGAAACAGTATCCATACACAAAGATAAAATATGAATGACAGAATGGGCAAAATGCTTGGGACATATTTAACAAAAGACATTCTGAAAACATAGAGGATTCCTGTTTTTTTAATTTAATAAACACATAGAAATTACTATGTCCCAGGCCCTAAGTGCTTTACAAATGCTAATTCACTTAATCTTCATAATAACTCTATGAGGTTCTTATTATCTGCCATCCGAGGAAACTGAGGCACAGAGGTTAAAGAACCTGTCCAACATTCCAAGAGCCCTTAAAGAAATAACAACCCAACAGAACATTAGCAAAAACACATTTGAAGATACCGTTATCAACTCAAGTCCTCTGGAAAGCATATACCAAGATGGAATAAGTGTAAAGGTCTATTGGCAGAAATGCCTGTGAACAGAAGAGGAAGCAGGAGAGGGAAAGAGCCTCAGACCACAGTGCAGGTCTGACACCTGTGAAGGGAGAGCAGGGAGGAAGGAAGATTGGGTAGGAAGAGTCTCAGCCTGCAGTGCAGCTCTCGGTCTTGGCCAGGCTATACGGGGCAGGACTGGCCCAGTGCTAGTATCCCTGCCATGGTCAGTTACTGGCTGGGAACAGCCCAGGAAGAGTGACATATCAGTGTGAACCTGCAGCAAATCTCACAGATGTGGCAATTGGAGGCTGCCAGCTAACTGCAGTTTTTTTCAGGAGGTTCTCTTCTTTTCTTCAAAACACCATATTGAGGTATAACTGGTATACAATAAACTGCCAATATTCAGAATATACAATTTCGCAAATTTTTGTATATGTGTACACCCATGAAACTGTCACTATAATTAACATAGTGAATATATCCATCACCTCCAAAGGTTCCTCATGTCTCATTATAATCCCTTCCATCCACATCTCCCCTCTTCCCCAAGGAGACCACTGATCTGCAGTCACTATACACTAGTTTGCACTTTTTAGAATTTCATGTAAGTTAAGTCATTTAGTATGTACTCTTTCATGTCTGGCTTCTTTGACTCAGCATAATTATTTTGAGATTCATCTCCCTTGTTGTGTGTATAAACAGTTCATTCCTTTTTATTGCTGAATAGTATTGCTATGTATGGATGTGTCACAATTTGTCTATCCAAAAACCTGTTGATGGACTTTTCAGTTGTGTCTATTGATAGTGTTTTGGCTATTAATAAATAAAGCTGCTATGAACATTCAGGTACAAGTCTTTGAATGGATGATTAGACGTATGTATAACTTTTAAAGAAACTGCCTGTTTTCCAAATAGTTGTAACAGTTCACATTCCTACCAGCAGTATGAGAGATTTGGTTGTCCCACATCCTTGTCAGCACTTGGTATGGTCAGTCTTTTTAATTTTAGCCATCGTAATAGATCTGTAGTGGTATTTTGTGATTTTAATTTTCATTTCCTTAAAAACTGAAGATGTTGAACATCTTGTGCTTATTTGCCATCTTTCCAACTTTTTCAGCTAAGTGTCTGTTCAAATCTTTTGTGTACTTTTGTTGCGGGGCAAGGGGAGTTTTGACAGTTTTACTCGTTTTTTTGTTTGTTTTGGTTTTTAAAATTTTATTTATTTTTGGCTGTGTTAGGTCTTTGTTGCTGCGCGCAGGCTTTCTCTAGTTGCGGTGAACAGGGGCTACTCTTCATTGTGGTGCACGGGCTTCTCATTGCAGTGGCTTCTCTTGTTGCGGAGCAGGGGCTCTAGGCACACGGGCTTCAGTAGTTGTGGTATGTGGGCTCAGTAGTTGTGGCTCACGGGCTCTAGAGCGCAGGTTCAGTAGTTGTGGTGCATGGGCTTAGCTGCTCTGCAGCATGTGGGATCTTCCTGGACCAGGGCTCGAACCCGTGTGCCCTGTATCAGCAGGCGGATTCTTAACCGCTGTGCCACCAGGGAAGCCCAGTTTTACTGAGCTTTGGTAGTTCTTTATATATTATGGATACAAGTCATTTATCAGATATATGCTTGCAAATAATGTTTTTCTGATATGTGGCTTGTCTTCTCGTTCTCTTAAGTCTTTGGAAGAACATAAGATTTCAATTTTGAAGTCCATTTTTTTTTCTTTTATAAATTGTATCTGCCTAGCCAAGGACCCAAAAGATTTTCTCCTGGAAGTTTTATGGTTCAACACGTTCAGTAGTTGTGGGGCACAGGCTTAGTTGCTCTGCAGCATGTGGGATCTTCCCAGACTGGGGCTCAAACCCGTGTCCCCTGCATTGGCAGGCAGATTCCTAACCACTGCACCACCAGGGAAGTACCTAGCTTTTCACTTTAATTCTTCTTTTGCAAAATTGTTTAAGCTATTTTAGGTCCTTTGCTTTCCATATAAATTTTTAGAATCAGCATACCAATTTCTACAAAAAAAAAAAAAAGCCTGCTGGTATTTTAATTGACTTTGCATTGAATCTATAAATCAACTTAGGGAAAAATGAGATCTTAATAATACCAATTCTTCTGACCCATGAATAAGATATATTACTTATTTTTTAACTGTTCTTAATTTCTCTCAGCAATCTTTCGTAGTTTCCAGTACACATCTTGTGATGATTTAAATTTTTTTTTAAGTAGGTTCTTATTATTTATCTATTTTATATATAGTAGTGTGTATATGTTATTCCCAAATTCCTAGTTTATCCCTTCCCCCTACCTTTCCCCTTTGGTAACCATGTTTATTTTCTATGTCTGTTAGTCTGTTTCTGTTTTGTAAATAAGTTCATTTGTATCGTTTTTTTTTTTAGATTCCACATATAAGTGATATCATATATTTGTCTTTCTCTGACTTTACTTAGTATGATAATCTCTAGGTCCATCCATGTTGCTGCAAATGGCACTATTTCATTCTTTTTTATGGCTGAGTAGTTTTACATATATATATACCACATCTTCTCTATCCATTCATGTCTTGGCTATTGTAAATAGTGCTGCTATGAACATCAGGGTGCATGTATCTTTTCAAATTATGGTTTTCTCTGTATATATGCCTACGAGTGGGATTGCAGGATCATATGGTAGCTCTGATTTTAGTTTTTTAAGGAACCTCCATACTGTTCTCCATAGTGGCTGTACCAATTTACATTACTACCAACAGTGTAGGAGGGTTCCCTTTTCTCCACACTGTCTCCAGCATTTATTATTTGTAGACTTTTTGATGATGGCCATTCTGACTGGTGTGAGGTGATACCTCATAGTAGTTTCAATTCATATTTCTCTAATAATTAGCAATATTGGGCATCTTTTCATGAGCCTGTTGGCCATCTGTATGTCTTCTCTGGAGAAATGTCTATTTAGATCTTCTGCTCATTTTTTGATTGAGTTATTTTTTTGATATTGAGCTTTGTGATATTAAAAATGTATTTGTCTTTTAAATTTCCATACCTGTTTATTGCATACAGTATACAGAAATAAAATTATATATGTTGATCTTGTAACCTGCAACCTTGATAAACTCACTTACTAGTTTCAGTAGCCTTTTTGTAGATTCCATAGAATTCTCTATGTGTCCCGTCATGTTATCTATAAATACGGATAGTTACTTCTTCCTTTCCAATTTGGATGCCTTTATTTTTCTTGCCTTATTGCACTGGCTAGTTTCCAGTATGACATTAATGAATGTCTCACGTGCACTAGAGGTATTCTGCTGTTGAACTGAGTGTTCTGTGTGTCAATTAGATCCAGCTGGTTGATGGTGGTGGTGTTCTTCTACATCCTTGCTAATTTTCTACTTACAAGTTTTATTAGAGTAAATTGTTGTATAATAAAGAATTTATTTAGTCTTTGTCCCTGGTTCCTGGGAATTAACCTCTAAATCTTAGGAATTTCCTGAGTGATAGAAGAGTCTTTGTTATTCATGGTGGGCCCTAGGACCATGTCTTGAGTTTATACTAATGAGATAACTTGCGATGGGGCCTGGCCATGCCAGAAGGGCCAGTCATATGATTAGAGGGTTGGTGATCTTAGGCCAGATGTCTGGCCCATCCTTTGGGGAGATGCAGTGAGGTTGGAGATTGAGTTCTAGTACGTGGCCAATGATTCAATCATTCCTACATGATGAAACATAATGGACAGCCAAAGCTCAGGTGAGCTTCCCTGATTGGTAATCATATATGTATGTGCTGGGAGAGTAATTTGCCCTAAGAACATGGCAGCTTTGCATTTGGTACCCTCTCAGTTCTTACCCTATGTCTCTTCATTTGACTGGTCCTGACATACCTTTTATAATAAAACTGCTAAGTATAGTGCTTTGTGCAATTCTGTGAGTCACTCTAGCAAATTATGAAACCGGAGGGGATAGAGGGTACCCCTGAATTTGTAGCCAGTTGGTCAGAAGTGCAGGTGGCCTGGGAACCCCAGAGCTTGCAGCTTGTGTTTGAAGTGAGGGAGTCTCATGGAGGACTTCGCTTTTAACCAGTGAAGTCTGTGCTAACTCTGGATATATGATGTCAGAGTTGCATTGTAGGTTTCAAATATAATTGTGGATTTTTGTTTCTTCTTTCAGTTCAGTTCAGGTTTTGCTTCATGCATTTTGAAGCTGTTTATGTGAAATCACATTTAGGATTATTATGTCTTGGTGAATTGACCCTTTTATCAATATATTGTCCCTCTTTATGCTTGGAAATATTCTTTGCTCTGAAATCTAATTTTAAAAAAATTTTATTTTATATTGGAGTATAGTTGATTAATGTTGTGTTAATTTCAGGTGTGCAACAAAGTGATTCAGTTATACATATACATGTATCTATTCTTTTTCAAATTCGTTTCCCATTTTGGTTGTTACAGAACACTGAGCAGAGTTCCCTGTGCTATATGGTAGGTCCTTGGTGGTTATGTTTTAATATAGTAGTGTGTTTATGTCAATCCCAAACTCTCAATTTATCCCTACCCCCCCACCTTTCCCCTTTGAAGTCTACTTTTTAATATTAACACAGTCCAGGTAGCTTTCTTTTGATTAGTGTTTGCATTGCATGTTTTTTCCATCCTCTTACTTGTAACCTACTTGTTACCTTCAAATACCATTATATTTGAAGTAAGCTTCTTGCAGAGAGTACAACTGGTTCTAGTATTTTGTGTTTTGATTCTGACAATCTCTGTGTGCTTTAACTATTTGCATTTGATGTAAGTGCCAATATGCTGCATTTAGGCCTACCACTTTGTTATTTGGTTTGTGTTTGTTTCCCATATTTTGCTCCTGATGCCCTTTTCTTGCCCCCCACTTTTTAAAAATGTTTTTTAGTATTTCATTTTATCTACTGTGTTATTATATTTCTTTGCATAGTTCTTTCAGTGATTGCTTGAGGGATGAGGATATCCATACTTTTCAGTCTACTTAGAATAAATATTTTTTCACTTTGAGTGGAATGTAGAAAGTTTACTATCATATGGGTCTCTTTATGCTCCTCCTTTATGCTACTGATATCTTATGTATTACATCTACACACAGTGAGAACACCATATATGTTATATTTTATTTCTACTATCAAACGTATTTTAAGAACTCAACAGAATATTCTTTTAACCTCGATAATTACCATTTCTATTGCTCTTCCTTCACTCCTGAAATGTTTCAGTTTCCCTTATGGTATCATTTCCCTTCTAACTGAAGAACTTCCTTTAGTAATTCTTTTTTACACCAAGTCTGCTGGCAATGGATTCTCTTCCTTTTCCTTCATCCAAGAATGGCTTTATATCACTTTTGTTCCTGAAGGATATTTTCTGTGTATATAGAATTCTAGTTGACAATTCTTTCCTTTCAGCAATTTAGAAATATTGTGCCACTTCCTGCTGGCCTCCATGATTTCTGATGAGAAATCCAGTCATTCAAATAATTGTTTCCCTATAGATAATGCTTTTCACCGGCTGCTTTCCAGATCATTGTCCAGTTTCATTATGTTTGTGATTGGATTTCCATTATGATATGGATTTCTCTGGCCTTCTTGAATCTATAGGTTTTAAGTTTTTCACCAAATTTGGAGTTTTCTATGCCAGAAAATTTCTGATTGTATCCTTGACATTTTGAATATTGTTACCAACTCTGGGCCTTGTTTAAATCCTATGGAGAATTCAGAGCTTTTGTTTGTTTCAGGAGGTAGTCAACCTGGTAAGGTTGCAGGCAAAGGCTTTTTGTTTTTGTTTCTTTTGGTTACTTTCAGGTGTTCAACACCAGTCAGTTTTTGAAAGGTGAACTGACATTGGAATCATAGCCTACAGAAGACAGGTGCAGCTTTCAAAATTTTTGCAGTGCTTTTGCAGTGCTTTTGGACCTACTGTGAATGCCTCCCAACTGCTGGTCTGGGATTTGGGTGGTGGTCTACCTATTAAGTTTCTAAGTCTTTACCATGCTGAAAAGAATCAGATCCACACACATTAGCAGATTGGGGGCAGACTCAGAACTACACAAACAGCTTTATACGGTCACTTTTTTGAGTTCCTTCCTTTCTATGATCTCGCTGGTACTTTCTGATTCCTTCTATTGGTTCTCGGGCCAAAAGAAATCTGGCTTTAGTTACCCTGTGTACTTCTGCCACCATCTTTTGCATCCAGGGCCAAGCAGATAGAGAACAGAGAGAAAAGAATGAAGGCTGGTTCCACCCTCTTGGAAACACAGCCATACTGGAAAGGTAGGGCTATCTCCCTGAGTTTTGGCTCCTGCAGGCTCCCATTGCCAGTAGCTGACACTGTCACCACCATGGGATTGCTTGGGGGTGGGCTGTAAGAGAACACAGAAAAGGCGGGGGAAAGAAAAAGGATTTCTGCACTCTCTCCAAATATTAGAAGTTACCCTTCTACTTCTTGGGTCAGACCCGAAGGCTTCTGGCACTCCTGGTCTGCACCCCAGTACTCACTTCTAGGTTTCCAATGTGTTGAATTCAGGCTGGGGGATACGAGAGGGAGGAAAATGATAAGACTCATTCATCACTGGTTCAGTGGTACTTCAAATTCTAGTCTTCTTGCCCAACCCACCTGCTATTTTCTTTTCAGAGTCCTCAAACAGCTGCTCTGTGCATTCATAGCTGTACTCAGTGGAAGAGCCATGGTGGAGCATGCTTCTTCATCTTTATCTGGAACCAGCCCAATCACTACTTTTAATGTAAGAAAGAAGAATGAAATATTTTGACTTTCTTCTCATGCTATCATAAATTTTAACTGTAGAACTAGAGGAATATTTTCTGTTTTAAAAAAAAATAATACTGGGCTTCCCTGGTGGCGCAGTGGTTGAGAGTCTGCCTGCCGATGCAGGGGACACGGGTTCGTGCCCCAGTCCGGGAAGATCCCACATGCCACGGAGAGGCTGGGCCCGTGAGCCATGGCCGCTGAGCCTGCGCGTCCGGAGCCTGTGCTCCGCAGCAGGAGAGGCCACAACAGTGAGAGGCCCGCGTACCGCAAAAAAAAAACAAAAAAAAAAAACCAGAAATAATACTAAATACTATGATATTGCCATTACCACAACAAGGTATTTTTTACTAAAAGGGGAACAATAAATATTAACTAGGGATTTGGTTTTGTTTCATTTTTAGTAGGCAGAAAGGAGTACCTCTTACTGTCCTTGGGCAATTAATTTCACATTTCACTCATTTTGAATTAGTTTTACATACAGCTGACCCTTGAACAACGCAGGGGTTAGGAGTGCTGACGCTCTATGCAGTAGAAAATCCACATTTAACTTTATAGCCAGCCCTCCATAACTGTAATTCCAACCAACTGCAGATTGTGTATTACTGTATTATGCATTTTTGAAAAAAACTGGCATATAAGTGGATCTGTGCAGTTCAAACCCATGTTGTTCAAGGGTCAACTGTACTTTCAAGACGATTACCATCATATTGTTGTGTTAGATTTTTCTAAGGCTAACAGAAGATATCAACTATAAAATGCTGCCAACACTGCCTCTAATCACTGACTTAGAGCTGTGACTAAGAGATTTTATATTTTTAAGACAGAAAGTTGGCAAGCTAGGGAGAAAGGAGAAGCCAGCCCTTTCAACAGAGAACATATGTAGCCAACAACGCTTAAGGGGCTCTGTGCTCCAAGGAGAGTGGGTCTTTCCAAGAGAAGAACAAAACCGCTAGCTGTACCTAGAATCTTAATTACTATGATGACTTCATTTGGATTACCTTAGAATAAGCAGCATTTGATCAAATACATCACAAAACAGTTTGCTAAAAATTAGTTCATGGGGAATTCCGTGGCGGTCCAGCGGTTAGGACTTGGGGCTCTCACTGCTGGGGCCCGGGGCTCAATCCCTCGTTGGGGCACTAAGATCTCGCTAAGCCAGACATGCAGCCCCCCCACCAAAAAAAGTCCATCAAAGTGTGATTATAGTATCCAGAAATACTTCCTAATAAAAGAAAAAAAATCAGAGTATACAGCATTGCGATTTTCAGAATACATAATTTGGTGTTTTATTATTTATATGGTCTTTAAGAGATTCACTACTTTCACCACCAATTAGTTCTCTTAATAATTTTATTTTGTGTAGATACAAATAAACATGTTTTAGATTTAAGGATTTCAGTTTCCCCCACCACATAAGAACACTCTCCATGGGGACAATCTTGTTTTACCTCACCTGCCAAAAATGGCATTTGATAATAGACATAGCTCGGTAGAAAAGGCAAACGTTACTTATAAGTAACTATTCAATTACAATTATGAGAAAACTTAAGAGCTGGCTACTTATACCCAGTCCCCTGAAAAATAACAATCATAACAATAATAGTAATAATAGCTACCGTTTATTGAGCTTTACTGTGTTCCAGGTACTGTGCTAAGGGCTTAAAGGGGATTATGCCATTTAATCCTCAAAGCCCTATGAATACTACTGTCAGCCCAATTTCCAGAGAAGAAAATGGAGGCTTAGAGAAGTACTGTCTCAAAAGCCACAGAATTGGGGAACAGTGGAGCCAAGACTACAACGCAGGCAGTCTGCCTTGGAACCCCTGCTCTTAATCACTGCTGCAAGCTACAAGGACTCAAAGAACTCAAACAGAAGTCCCCCCCATTCCCAGTTATCTTCATAAAATAGTGTTAAAAAGTGAAAGATGTAAATGAAAAAGGCCAAAAAAACCTCTGGTTATCCTACTATGGGGGGAAAACACCAAAACCCAAAAAACCCTGTAATATTTGATGTTACTTTTCTTTTTTTTTTTTTTTTTTTTTTTGCGGTACACAGGCCTCTCACTGTTGTGGCCTCTCCCGTTGCGGAGCACAGGCTCCGGACACGCAGGCTCAGCGGCCATGCCTCACGGGCCTAGCTGCTCCACGGCATGCGGGATCTTCCCGGACCGGGGCACGAACCCACGTCCCCTGCATCGGCAGGCGGACTCTCAACGACTGCACCACCAGGGAAGCCCTAATGTTACTTTTCTTAATCAAGAAAACAAAATGCCATAGCATACAGCTCAGAGAAAGTCATATAATAAAAGTACCAAGAAACAAAATAAATAAAAATGTATATATAGCATCATTAGGCTCACTTTAGTCTAAATAAATATAGAATATCCCAGTCAAGAAATAAGTAATTCTTGAGAAGTTAAAAACTTAAAGAGAAACAATATATCTTCATGTAATATTTTATTTACTGATCTCTCTGAAACATGCCAAAATTCATATGGCTAATGGAACTTTCCATGTTAAAACGCTGGTCAACACAACAAATCCCTAACAAAAAATATTTTAATGTAAGAATCAACATGTGAACATTATATTCAGGTGGTAAAACTCAGGTTACAAATATAAGATAAATATCAAATAATATCATACTTCTGATTTAATGGAGAACAGTTGTGAGAGTCATGCTTAACACCTTGGTTAAGTAATGAGAGAAATGGGTTGGGGTGTCAGAGAGGTATGCAAAAATTTAAGAGTTCAAATAATCCTTAGCCCTTCTGAGAAAATATAGATGGCAAATATGTGGTAAATATTCCTGTAATATGGTGGTTTTGATCCATTAGTGAGCATTCTGTTCATGCATTTAAAGTAACAGCAGATGTTTCTGGGCATGAAAATTAGATTCAAAGTTAGTCTTTGCTCAACAAGTTAATGATACTATGAATCCCTTATATTTAAAAATATAGTTTAAATTTGTAAAGTTTAAGGTAAAGCATACTTGTTTTCATAGTTATCTTTAGATATAATTGAGACTACACTACCATATATAATCAGCTATACTGCTGTGCACAGTTAATTCCAGTTACCGTATTTTATATTTGCTGGTCATCAACAGCACAAAATTTATGCTCCAAAAGAAATACATCAATCCAGCAAAATGGTTCCATTTAATTTTTCTTTTAAAGACAGACTAACTAAATTTAAGGAAGAACTGGCTTTTCTTGATATCTCATTTCCAAATTACTGATACAAACTTACCAGAGAGTAATTATTTATTTTGCCTAACATCAAACAATCTGCAAAAAGTTTCCAAGATAGAGCCATTCCTTGTTCCATTTCCAAAAATAAATAAAAGTTTTCTAACTGAAAGCATTTACAGTCCTAGCTCTCTAAAGTAAACATTAAAAAATAAAGTACAAAAAATGATCTCTTGGCTTCTGAATAGCCCACTTAGTTACATGAAGTATTTTCTGTCCCAACACTTTCTCAAATTCAAAAGATATTTACTTCCTAGGAACATGATAGTTTTCATTTCAAACCATTCAGTCTGTTTCCATGGCAACACTGCGGGATTCCTTGGCCACCATAAGTCGCATTAGTTGACTGTGGAATTTCTCAATCTTCTTTACATCTTGAGCTTGGTCTGTTCTATACACCAGACACTGTCAGAAATTTTAAAAGCACACATTAACTATGTAAAACTAGATTATCAATGACGTAGCAAACGTATGCTTGGATAAAATTTTGAGTCTTTTCCTACCACTGTTTTGCTCTACTTCCTCTGGAGGTCATACTAAAGAAATTACATTCAAGTTTCCAAGTCCCCAACAATTACATTCCTTAAGTTTAGTATTTATAATATTTCAAATGCCACTGCTGTGGTTAAAAAACAAACAACTCTATTAGAAGCTTCTCAAAAATGACCAGTTGAATAACATATTCAAATTCTGCCATGGTCTGATGAGAAGACTTCAAGATTGGAATTAGATATTTTCTCCCTGGGATCTGGTCATAAATGATTGAGTTACAGTGGGAAAAGCATATAAATCTTAGGATCCCTTTCTCTATTTGTGAAATGGGAGGGGGGGAGGGTTAATGATAATTTAAAAAAAATCTGGAATCCCTTGCTTACTGCTGGTTGCTACCTAAATCAAACGAGATAAATCTATTCAACCTTGATTTTCTGACATTACTTATAATTTTTAAACCAAACCAAATTCTTCCTTGCTATAAATTCAATTCTTCATTAGATACTTAAGATCTGTTTATCGTTGGCCATAAAACCATTTGT
The DNA here is from genome assembly GCF_949774975.1 of Lagenorhynchus albirostris. NCBI lineage: Eukaryota > Metazoa > Chordata > Mammalia > Artiodactyla > Delphinidae > Lagenorhynchus > Lagenorhynchus albirostris. The sequence goes on along the minus strand of NC_083096.1, from coordinate 22,590,900 downwards.
TCTAGAATCTTCAAAATTATCCAATTTAAGCTGGCAGTCTTTTTTTCATCTTGTAACACTGATTCATTTTTCTTTAGCCCATCTTAGATTCACGTGAGTTTTAAACAATGGGAACTTCATGATCCTACAGTAATATTCATCAACTTAAGTACTTTGGAGTTCAACCCCATCATGCCCAACTGATCTGAATTCATACAGCCTTTAAATCACTTGCTTAAAAAATTTTATCCACGCATTGTACAAATTTGTCTAACAATTTTGTAAAGCGGCCATAATCATCTCCACCGTTCCAATTTTAGTATATGTTCTGTAGAAGAAAAAATACCTTCTCACTACAGTTTAGTGAGAAGAACAAACACCTTCTCATTAAAATACACAGAAAGATTTTAGGTCCACAGAAGACAATATTATAAATCAGTCATGGCACTGGAAAAAAATGATGCATAAATGGGACTATAAAAAAGTCAAAGCTCCATGACGATAATAATGAAGTCTAAGATGAGTTTTGTGAAGGAATTATTAGCCATTAAAATGAATTACTGAAGTATACAAACTTTTCTTTAAGAATCATTAGAAAACAAATTTTTATGTTGGAGTTGATTCATATATTTACTGTTTAGGAGGATGGGTTTGATTGTATCTTTGGTCCCTCCTAGACATGGACTAGTTCACAGTAGTTTTAAGAAAGGGGACAAAAAGTATTTTTCATATTTAGATCTTGTCACAGGAATCATCAACTTTAAATAAAGTTCTTTCCAATACTGCTTACCATGAATCCTTTAACTATATTTAATCATTACCAGAGGCAAAAAGTCATCATCTGGAGATAAAGCCTCTTGTATTGAATTCAATTCTGCATTTTCCTCTATTTTTAAAGCAGGATATACCAATTTCTCTTCAGTAGATACATCTATTCACTCTGCGACAATCGTAAGTAAAATTTTTCTCAGTGTGAATGCTCAAGATTCAAGTATACATTTACTGAATCTACTAAGTGCAGGCACTAGTGCTAGGCACTTCCACATATTTCATTTACACTCCACAACAACCCAACTGCGTAAGCAGACTATCACTGTGGTACTTCGTAGACAAGAAAATTATGGCCCCCAAAGCCAAAACTTTTGGCCTGAACTTTCCCCAGGATGAAATGCTGGTAGATGGCTAAGCTTAGGATTCAGATCTCTTGAATCTAGGTTTAGCACAATAGAGCTCAATTTATTCTTCCTTTTCCACATTTTCACAGTTACTTCACCAAACTCAATTGGTTCTTGGAAGACATGGTAATCATTAAAAGATCTGACTTCATACAACCTCACAATGGAAACCTGAACAAAAATATAGTAAAATATATGACCAAAAAGTCATTTTTAAAGTCACTATTAAATTTTTTAAAGAATTAATCCATTAAAAAAAAGTGTTTGCTAAGTACCCTCTGGGTCAGGACACCATGCTAGTCACTACAAATACTGGTAAGAATATTACTGATCCATCTTTATTTTGAAGCTCACAATCTATTAAAAGTCCAATGTGATAAGACAATTGTGACACAGCACAAAAAGAGGCAGAAATAAAAGTAAGAGATGAAGCAATCCTTTTGAGCTGGGTTTTGAAAGATAAGCAGCAGGTTTGTCACACTGGGGCAGGGGTAGGATTCAATATTACAGAGATGGAAACAGACTGTTCAAAAGCACAGAGGCCGGGCTTCCCTGGTGGCGCAGTGGTTGAGAATCCGCCTGCCAATGCAGGGGTCACGGGTTCATGCCCCGGTCCAGGAAGATCCCACAATCCACGGAGCAGCTGGGCCCATGAGCCATGGCCGCTGAGCCTGCGCGTCCAGAGCCTGTGCTCCACAGCGGGAGAGGCCACAACAGTGAGAGGCCCGTGTGCCACACAAAAAAAAAAAAAAAAAAAAAAAAAAGCGCAGAGGCCTAAGACATCATGGCATATGAAAGGAGCCCTTAAGTAACACTGAAAAACGAAGATTAGACAGGATATGAGGGTGGAATTTACATTATGAGTGATGAGAAGCCACTAAAGATTTTTTTTTGGCCACTAAAGATTTTTAAGCAGGGTAGTAACAACCAAATTTGCATTTTTAGAAATCACTCCGGCAGGGCAGCATAGGACGACTAAAGGATGAACTGGAAGCAGGGACACAGTTAGAGCCTATTCTACTAGTCCAGGTGAGTGACATTGAGTCCTTAAAGTTAAGAGGTTAGCAGTCAAGATGGAGAGTTCATGGCAGAAAATGAGATGAGGGAGCTTGAATCAATAATTCACAAATGCCCAGCAAAATGTATGGAACTTATCGGAGGATCAAAATACAAGTTTTTCAAATGAAGGAATAGTTAATGTGAGAATGAGGGAAAGGAAGGGACCAAAGATGATCCCCAGGTTTCTGAGCAAGTAACAGAGAAAAAACAGGAAGAGCCAGTTTGATAAGATATGATGAGTTCCATTCTAGACAGGCTAATGTTAACGAGTAGAGGAGGCAGGATGCTCAACTTAGAGCTAGTCAGGAAGCCAAAAGAAAAATATGACCTAAAGGTACAAAATTGGAAACAGACAGATACAGGCAGTACTGGACTTAATGGGTTGGTCCAGAAGTGGTATGAAAAGATCAAGAACAGAATCCTGGAGAAACCAATATTTATGGGGGCACATCAGTGGAATAATTAGCAAAGAGGAATGAAACAGAAAAACAAGATAAAATGGAGCACAGATGCCAAAATAATAATTTCTACAAGAAGTGGTTTTCTCAGAAGCAGCCAGGAGGTCACATAAAATATGAACTGCTGAGCCTACTGGGTTTGAAAATAAAGGGGCTGCTGCTGAGCTCTCACCAAGAGCAGTCTGAGTGGAAGACTTCATGCAGAAACCAGATGGCAGAGGGGTAAGGAATGAATGGGGTGTGAGGAACAGACAGTGAGCAGACAGGGAAGGTCAGAAATACAATTATAGAGCCTATAACTTGTGTTCAAATCCATTATTTACTTCTCACACACGTATAAAGAAACCTTCACTCCTCATATCCACTTTTGGTCTCTACGTTCCTCTTGCTTAGGGTCCGAAGACAGCAGTTATTAAACTACACTTAACATACTGCATTAATGAAGTAAGTTGAATTATCTTTCCAAGTGCCTATAAAAATAGCTTCCAGGGGCTAATGGCAGACTCTGGGAGGGTTCACGCCAAGGAGTACTTCCCAGAACTTCTGCTGCCAGTGTCCTTGTTCCCATGGTGAGCCACAGCCACTGCCCGCCTCTGCAGGAGACCCTCCAACACTAGCAGGTTGGGAAGCCCGACGTGGGGCTGAGAACCTTCACTCCAGTGGGTGGACTTCTGTGAGGGAATAACTGAATTGTTAAGGTTAAGATCCAAGGATGAAACAGAGAATTTGCTTCATGTCCTGACACTGAATGAAGTCTTGACTATGCACCAAATCAACTCCCAAGCTTTGCTCTGTGAAGCACTGTGGTTCAAAAAGATAGTAATAGAGCCGTGTGGACGAAAAGGCTCTTGGTGCTCCAGCCAGGAGTCAGTGCTGTGCCTCTGAGGTGGGAGAGCTGGTCCACAAGAGACCTCCTAGCTCCAAGCAATATCAAACGGCAAAAATCTCCCAGAGATCACCATCTCAACACCAACACCCAGCTTCACTCAACAACCAGCAAGCTACAGTTCTGGATACCCTATGCCAAACAACTAGCAAGACAGGAACACAACTCCACCCATTAGCAGAGAGGCTGCCTAAAATCAAAGTAAGTCCACAGACACCCCAAAACACACCACCAGATGTGGACCTGCCCACCAGAAAGACAAGATCCAACCTCATCCACCAGAACACAGGCACTAGTCCCCTCCACCAGGAAGCCTACACAACCCACTGAACCAACTTTAGCCACTGGGGACAGACACCAAAAACAACGGGAACTACGAACCTGCAGTCTGCAAAAAGGAGACCCCAAACACAGTAAGATAAGCAGTATGAGAAAGACAGAAAATGAGAAGACAGAAAAACACACAGCAGATGAAGGAGCAAGATAAAAACTCACCAGACCTAACAAATGAAGAGGAAATAGGTAGTCTACCTGAAAAAGAATTCAGAATAATGATAGTAAAGATGATCCAAAATCTTGGAAAGAGAATAGACAAAATGCAAGAAACATTTAACGGACCTAGAAGAACTAAAGATGAAACAAGCAACAATGAACACCACAATAAATGAAATTAAAAATGCTCTAGAAGGGATCAATAGCAGAATAACTGAGGCAGAAGAACGGATAAGTGACCTGGAAGATAAAATAATGGAAATAACTACTGCAGAGCAAAATAAAGAAAAAAGAGTGAAAAGAACTGAGGACAGTCTCAGAGACCTCTGGGACAACATTAAACCCACCAACATTCGAATTATAGGGGCCCCATAAGAAGAAGAGAAAAAGAAAGGGACTGAGAAAGTAGTTGAAGAGATTATAGTTGAAAACTTCCCTAATATGGGAAAGGAAATAGTTAATCAAGTCCAGGAAGCACAGAGAGTCCCATACAGGATAAATCCAAGGAGAAACATACCAAGACACATATTAATCAAACTGTCAAAAATTAAATACAAAGAAAACATATTAAAAGCAGCAAGGGAAAAACAACAAATAACACACAAGGGAATCCCCATAAGGTTAACAGCTGATCTTTCAGCAGAAACTGTGCAAGCCAGAAGGGAGTGGCAGGACATATTTAAAGTGATGAAGGAGAAAAACCTACAACCAAGATTCTCTACCCAGTAAGGATCTCATTCAGATTTGATGGAGAAATTAAAACCTCTAGAGACAAGCAAAAGCTGAGAGAGTTCAGCACCACCAAACCAGCTTTACAACAAATGCTAAAGGAAGGAACTTCTCTAGGCAAGAAACACAAGAGAAGGAAAAGACCTACAATAACAAACCCAAAACAATTAAGAAAATGGGAATAGGAATATACATATTGATAATTACCTTAAATGTAAATGGATTAAATGCTCCCACCAAAAGACACAGACTGGCTGAATGGATACAAAAACAAGACCCATATATATGCTGTCTACAAGAGACCCACTTCAGACCTAGGGACACATACAGACTGAAAGTGAGGGGATGGAAAACGATATTCCATGTAAATGGAAACCAAAAGAAAGCTTGAGTAGCAATTCTCATATCAGTCAAAATAGACTTTAAAATAAAGACTATTAGAAGAGACAAAGAAGTACACTACATAATGACCAAGGGATCGATCCAAGAAGAAGATATAACAATTGTAAATATTTATGCACCCAACATAGGAGCACCTCAATACATAAGGCAAATACTAACAGCCATAAAAGGGGAAATCGACAGTAACACATTCATAGTAGGGGACTTTAACACCCCACTTTCACCAATGGACAGATCATCCAAAATGAAAATAAATATGGAAACACAAGCTTTAAATGATACGTTAAACAAGATGGACTTACTTGATATTTATAGGACATTCCATCCAAAAACAACAGAATACACATTTTTCTCAAGTGCTCATGGAACATTCTCCAGGATAGATCATATCTTGGGTCACAAATCAAGCCTTGGTAAATTTAAGAAAATTGAAATCGTATCAAGTATCTTTTCCGACAACAACGCTATGAGACTAGATATCAATTACATGAAAAGATCTGTAAAAAATACAAACACATGGAGGCTAAACAATACACTACTTAATAACGAAGTGATCACTGAGGAAATCAAAGAGGAAATAAAAAAAATACCTAGAAACAAATGACAATGGAGACACGACGACCCAAAATCTATGGGATGCAGCAAAAGCAGTTCTAAGAAGGAAGTTTATAGCAATACAATCCTACCTTAAGAAACAGGAAACATCTCTAATAAACAACCTAACCTTGAACCTAAAGCAATTAGAGAAAGAAGAACAAAAAAACCCCAAAGGTAGCAGAAGGAAAGAAATCATAAAGATCAGATCAGAAATAAATGAAAAAGAAATGAAGGAAATGATAGCAAAGATCAATAAAACTAAAAGCTGGTTCTTTGAGAAGATAAACAAAATTGATAAACCATTAGCCAGACTCATCAAGAAAAAAAGGGAGAAGACTCAAATCAATAGAATTAGAAATGAAAAAGGAGAATAACTGACACTGCAGAAATACAAAAGATCATGAGAGATTACTACAAGCAAATCTATGCCAATAAAACGGACAACCTGGAAGAAATGGACAAATTCTTAGAAATGCACAACCTGCCGAGACTGAGCCAGGAATAAATAGAAAATATGAACAGACCAATCACAATCACTGATATTGAAACTGTGATTAAAAATCTTCCAACAAAAGCCCAGGACCAGATGGCTTCACAGGAGAATTCTATCAAACATTTAGAGAAGAGCTAACACCTATCCTTCTCAAACTCTTCCAAAATATAGCAGAGGGAGGAACACTCCCAAACTCATTCTACGAGGCCACCATCACCCTGATACCGAAACCAGACAAGGATGTCACAAAGAAAGAAAACTACAGGCCAATATCACTGATGAACATAGATGCAAAAATCCTCAACAAAATACTAGCAAACAGAATCCAAGAGCACATTAAAAGGATCATACACCATGATCAAGTGGGGTTTATTCCAGCAATGCAAGGATTCTTCGGTATACGCAAATCAACGTGATACTAACTGAAGGAGAAAAACCATATGATCATCTCAATAGATGCAGAGAAAGCTTTTGACAAAATTCAACACCCATTTATGATAAAAACCCTGCAGAAAGTAGGCACAGAGGGAACTTTCCTCAACATAATAAAGGCCATATACGACAAACCCACAGCCAACATCATCCTCAATGGTGAAAAACTGAAAGCATTTCCACTAAGATCAGAAACAAGACAAGGTTGCCCACTCTCACCACTCTTATTCAACAGTTTTGGAAGTTTTAGCCACAGCAATCAGAGAAGAAAAGGAAATAAAGGAATCCAAATCGGAAAAGAAGTAAAGCTGTCACTGTTTGAAGATGACATGATACTATACACAGAAAATCCTAAAGATGCTACCAGAAAACTACTAGAGCTAATCAATGAATTTGATAAAGTAGCAGGATACAAAATTAATGCACACAAATCTCTGGCATTCCTATACACTAATGATGAAAAATCTGAAAGTGAAATCAAAAAAACACTCCCATTTACCACTGCAACAAAAAGAATAAAATATCTAGGAATAAACCTACCTAAGGAGACAAAAGACTTGTATGCAGAAAATTATAAGACACTGATAAAAGAAATTAAAGATGATACAAATAGATGGAGAGATATACCATGTTCTTGGATTGGAAGAATCAACATTGTGAAAATGACTCTACTACCCAAAGCAATCTACAGATTCAATGCAATCCCTATCAAACTACCACTGGCATTTTTCTCAGAACTAGAACAAAAAAATATCACAATTTGTATAGAAACACAAAAGACCCCGAATAGCCAAAGCAATCTTGAGAACGAAAAACGGAGCTGGAGGAATCAGGCTCCCTGACTTTAGACTATACTACAAAGCTACAGTAATCAAGACAGTATGGTACTGGCACAAAAACAGAAAGATAGATCAATGGAACAGGATAGAAAGCCCAGAGATAAACCCACATACATATGGTCACCTTATCTTTGATAAAGGAGGCAGGAGTGTACAGTGGAGAAAGGACAGCCTCTTCAATAAGTGGTGCTGGGAAAACTGGACAGGTACATGTAAAAGTATGAGATTAGAACACTCCCTAACACCATACACAAAAATAAACTCAAAATGGATTAAAGACCTAAATGTAAGGCCACTTTCAAACTCTTAGAGGAAAACATACGCAGAACACTCTATGACATAAATCACAGCAAGATCCTTTTTGACCCACCTCCTAGAGAAATGGAAATAAAAACAAAAATAAACAAATGGGACCTAATGAAACTTGAAAGCTTTTGCACAGCAAAGGAAACCATAAACAAGACCAAAAGACAACCCTCAGAATGGGAGAAAATTTTTGCAAATGAAGCAACTGACAAAGGATTAATCTCTAAATTTACAAGCAGCCCATGCAGCTCAATAACAAAAAACCAAACAACCCAATCCAAAAATGGGCAGAAGACCTAAATAGACATTTCTCCAAAGAAGATATACAGATTGCCAACAAACACATGAAAGAATGCTCAACATCATTAATCATTAGAGAAATGCAAATCAAAACTACAATGAGATATCATCGGTCAGAATGGCCATCATCAAAAAATCTAGAAACAATAAATGCTGGAGAGGGTGTAGAGAAAAGGGAACACTCTTGCACTGCTGGTGGGAATGTGAATTGGTACAGCCACTATGGAGAACAGTATGCAGGTTCCTTAAAACACTACAAATAGAAATACCATACGAGCCAGCAATCCCACTACTGGGTATATACCCTGAGAAAACCATAATTCAAAAAGAGTCATGTACCAAAATGTTCATTGCAGCTCTATTTACAATAGCCAGGAGATGGAAACAACCTAAGTGTCCATCATCGGATGAATGGATAAAGAAGATGTGGTACATATATACAATGGAATATTACTCTGCCATAAAAAGAAAGGAAATTGAGTTATTTGTAGTGAGGTGGATGGACCTAGAGTCTGTCATACAGAGTGAAGTAAGTCAGAAAGAGAAAGACAAATACCATATGCTAACACATATATATTAAATCTGAGAAAAATAAAATGTCATGAAGAACCTAGGCGTAACGACGGGAATAAAGACACAGACCTGCTAGAGAATGGACTTGGGGATATGGGGAGAGGGAGGGGTGAGCTGTGAAAGGGTGAGAGAGTGGCATGGACATGTATACACTACCAAACGTAAAATAGATAGCTAGTGGGAAGCAGCCTCATAGCACAGGGAGATCAGCTTGGTGCTTTGTGACCACCTAGAGGGGTGGGATGCAGAGGGTGGGAGGGAGGGAGATGGAAGAGGGAAGAGATATGGGAACATACGTATACGTATAACTGATTCACTTTGTTATAAAGCAGAAACTAACACACCATTGTAAAGCAATGATACTCCAATAAAGATGTTAAAAAAAAAAAAGCTTCTAGACCAAGGTTCTTGACTTGGGAATGAAATGTGAAATAAGCATCCTAATGGGTGACCTGCATAAATTCTATGTAAATAATTTCAAACAAATGGTTAACTCAAACAAATCTGAAAGTATGCAACAAATAAAAATGTATACTTACAACTAAATCATCTGTTACTTTAATACACAAACTCCCATCAGAATGCCTATATTTGAGAACCACACGTGCCTGAAATAAAAATACATATTTAGAAACAGTGAAGTCAGAAGACATTTCTCATAAATAATTTAGTCTTCAGGTGGGCTAAAATGGATCCTTTTAGAATTAATAGCCAAAACATCTAAAGGCACCTTTACTGTAAACTTATTATTGAAATGCGGGAAAACAGGATTTTGTTCATTTCTATTGCTACAATTTTTTTAAGACTTAAAATAGTTGGGTATTTTATTTTCAGCCACTTTGAAGAGATGTACTGAAAATTCCCAAGACACATCCATATTCAGAGAGCCTGTGAGACTCTTAAGGTGGTCTGGCATTTCTTGCCAGTCAGAATAATATACTGAAGGGTATTCACAGCTTGCCACCTCAACGTATACCACTTGGGCATAAGGAATGTTTTGAGCTGCAGGCGATTAGCTCTCTGCCCTTTCTGGCCAAAAGCAGGACATAAATTAACCTTTGTAAAGGTGACATAAGTTTCCAGTTGTAAAGGTGTTTCCCTCTCCCTGGGAAAAGAGAACAAGGTTTGTTCCCTAACAAACCTTACTAAACAACTCTTATTTCCCATACATTTCCTAGTCACCTTCTCACAACTTACCCCCTCCCAGAAGCCCCAAACCTCTTTTCCTTTGTCCAGCCTCTTTCCCACCCTTTGTTAAGATGGCATATAGGTCCCAAATTCCTCAGGTCACATTTCTTTGTGAACTTCTGTGCTATGTATGTTTCTACCTGTTAATTTGCAGAGCCCCAGTCATAACACCTAAGAGAGTAAAGGAGAAAGTTTTTTCTCCCCTACAATACCAACACACCTAGCCACAGATGAATGATAGGCAAAGAAGGGGGAAAAAATAGCAGAAATGGCTAGTTTAGTTCAAATCCATTCCCCAGGAAAGAGCACTGCAGTCGCAATTCATACCTTCCATTTTCCCATGGCTCTCAGGAGGTGGACTCAGGCTAAGTTACTCAGCAAAATCACATCTTTATCGTGATGGCACAACATGATGTCTCCATCAACAACTTTCTAAATCCAGAATAACTCCTATACTGAGTGCCATGCTACACAGCACTTTTTGTTGTTTGGTATTCTACAGTTAGGAAGCCAAGAAAATGATTTAGGTATTACAATATTCCAATAAAAGAAGACATCTCCCAATAGAGTTTACAACTTCCATGAACATTATTTTTACTACTTTAAATGATGGATTCAAAAGTGTACTGCAGCAGAGTCAAGTTTCTTGTTAACCAAAATAAACAACTCTTCTTTAGTTTTAGCTAGCTGTTTTAAAAAGTGCTAAGTATCTATAAGCCAAAACAGGAACATAATTTTAAAATGGTTACAATGTAGCACAGGACCCTCAAGACAATTCTGGAAACTAGATAAAAAGGGCTATTAGAGCTTTTCCTACAGCTTTTCCCATTATGCTCTCTGCTCTCCTGGGATTGCAAAAACAAAAGTCATACCACCCTGAGATTTGTCTTGGTGAGGGAGGAAAGGGAACGCACCAAGCGCTTAAGTAGGTATAAATAAAGACAACTAGGTTAAGTACCTTTAGACTACCTAACTGATTCTATTTATTGAGCTACTAAATTCAGTTTTACGTATTTAAAAAAATTCAGTCCTCCAGAAATAAAAGGAAACTGAAACTAAAAAATATACTAAGCATGACAACTACGTAAAGTTTTAACTCTCACTTAAAAGAATACTCAATGGCGAGTAGAAAGGAGAATTAAAAGGTCTGTGGTACTACAAGAGACTCCATTTTGTAACTTAGGGAGCCCCTAAGTTACCATGTCAGATGCCACTAAGAGAGAAAAAGAAATCAAGGTTCTTGCTTCCTTAGGAACTTTGAATTTAACCAAGCAAAATAATCAAAACATAAGACAAATAAATTAAGCCCTATAAAGGCACATACAGGTAAAATGTTAAAAGAGAATGCAAGTAATTTAGATTGGGAGAAGGGGAAGTGTAAAAAGGCTTTATGGAGATGGCTTCAGAAATGCATTTTTTTTTCTTTTACGGAAGAAGTTAGGAGAAAAGCTGAAGTGGCAGTCTGAAGATATGATACATTATGTAGCTTCATGAGACTAGGGCTGAGTATGGCGGAAATGGTGGAAGACAAAGCCAGCAAGACTGGAGAGAGGGTCAGACTGGAGACTGGGAGTCCAGATGCGTACCAGCAATCAATGAAGAACCAGGTTTAAAGCAGGAAACTGAGAATTCAAGTTTTGTGTTTTAGATAGCTGTGGTATGAGAGTGGTCCAGAAATAATGCCATCTTCAGTTAGAGCAGATGCAACAGAGAATGGTAAAAGGTGACAGATGTAATCAACAGGGAGAGAAGACAGAATTCTGTAAAACAGATCCCAAAGAGTTCTGACAAAATTTATTTTCTTTTTTAGTCCCAGCAGCATGGACCGGTAGAAATAGCATGAACATGGGGTTTAGAGACGTGGGTTCAAATTTTAGCTTCATTTCTTAGAGACTAAGCAAATCATTTAGTGTATCTAAGATTGTTTATTCATCTACCTCAAGGAGCTGTCTTAATTCTTCACATAAATTATACAAATAAATATATATATAAAATGTCTGTCACATACAAGGTACTCAATATAACTGTCAGTATCTCCCCACTCATCCCCTCACCTTCCAATCAAAAAAATCACTAGTTTTTAACTAGTGCAAGGCTATCATAAGAATGCACAAGTTTTTAGGCCACTGGAATTTTCTGATTGGGGAAAGAGCTCAAAGATTCTCGCTCTCTTGCCTATACTAGACATGCCTTGTTCACAGCAATGCTCTATAATTGCCATTTTATTTTCATTTTCCCTAAGAATGACCACATTCTTAAAATATGATTACTCTTGATATGAATTTGTATTTATTTTTACTACCTTTTCAAATATTTTTAGTTTACACTGTGGGTACTTCTGGACAAAAATCCTGTATTGTCCTCATGGTGTACTGCTTAAAGAAACAGATGGCCCTACAAACAAAATCTACCAAATGGAGGAGCCAGAAATTGTGTCATAAACAAAGTACTCAATTTCAAAAATATCTGACTCATTTCATAATTTGTTATTATTACATCTTTGTGTTGCAAAGAATGAAACTAAGAATGTTTTACAGCTTCTTATTACTTATCTAGGTCTAAAAAGCTAGCAGGATTTTTTTTTTTTTTTTCTGGCTGCATTGGGTCTTCATTGCGGTGTGCGGGCTTCTCATTGCAGTGGCTTCTCATGTTGTGAAGCAGGGCTCTGGGCGCGCGGGCTTCAGTAGTTGCAGTACGTGGGCTCAGTAGTTGTGGCTCAGGGCCTTACCTGCTCCTCGGCATGTGGGATCTTCCCGGACCAGGGATGGAACCCATGTCCCCTTCATTGGCAGGAAGATTCTTAATCACTGCGCTACCGGGGAAGTCCCGCTAGCAAAATTTCTAATTAACAGGGAGCTGCTTCAAATATTATTTAGATGACAATAAAATAAATAAAAACCTGAGAGGAAGAAAACTCAAGACCCAAATGCTATATTCTCATCCTTGCGACTTCTTTGCTTTTTAATAATAAGCTAACCTCTGACACTCACTTACTATAATTTTTGCGGGGGCCATGCATGAATTACAGGGATCCATGGGCCCTCTAAAATTGTTTACAAACTTCTACGTACAAGTGGATTTTTCTGAGAAAAGGGTGCAAGCATCTCATGTTCTCAAAAAGGCACTGACCTCCAAAAGATTAAGAACCACTACGCTAATGGCTGTAGATGCCTCCAAACTGGGGTCTTTCCAAAATTTCTCTGCGGTGGCAGAAAAACATAACCGTTTTATCTTACACGAGGTAGTACGGAACAAGGGCACCAAAACAGCTGAGGGACAGAAGGCCGAAACTGCAGGGGGAGGAGCCCTGCCCTTAGAGACACGTAAACCAACGGCAGCCATAAGGGATGTTCAGGGATTGGGGGCGGAGGAAGGTTACCTAAGGGCCCTGAAATGACCCCGATCTTGCCCGTTTCAGGGCTTCATCGGGCCGTTAATAAGGGAGGAACAAGCGGACTTGGCGGGGTCCGTCTCTCCTCACTCACAGCACCTACTAGGATGCTGGAGAAGCTTCGGAGGCCGAGCGGACGGCAGAGGAGTTATCCTGACCGGGGGCTGGGACAGAGGCACTGGCCCCTCCAGTGATTTACCTTCATAGGGTCTGCGAGGTAGAGCTTCTCCGCTGCGCGACTGAACTCCTCCCAGGTCTGGTACTGCGGCATCGTGGGCCCGCGGCAGAACAGGAGAGGGAGGCAAAGCTACAGACCTGAGGCGACGCGACGCGGCCCACCGACCTCCCTACCTCTCGCAGCCACCTACTGCGGCAAAGTCCCAGCCGCTCAACGATGGTGGCGCCTCTTCGCACCAACGCCTCGTTCCATTGGACGGCCCGGACCGCCCTCGCCCAATGGAAAGGAGGGATGTTGCCAAGTAGGAGGTGGAGCCCCGAGCGTGTGGCTCTGGGAGCTGGTCCAGAGAAGTGGAGAGCGAGGAAACGATGGAGGTTGCCACAGCGTCCCCTATGGGACTGGAGGAGAATCTGTCCCGCTGTTCTTTGGGCTGGACTCCAATGGTAAAGCCTAAGTTTCTTCAGCAAACATTGAGCGGCTTAGTGATAAGCGCTGGAGCTACAAGAATGGAGACATTAGGGTCCAGCTGTCACACCTACAGCTTAGTAAAAGCGAGAGGAGACATAAACACAAGAATGCAACCGAAAACTTTATGTGATGGATATTTATGTCGGGTTAGTAGAACACAAAGGAAGAGTGATCACGTGTGGGTGGGGGGATGCTATAGTGATGGCACAAGCCGAATCTAGATAAACATGGTGGATGTCCAACAGGTGGGCAAGGCAGGACAGGATATCTAGGCCCACTTTAGATCTGTAGTGTATTTAATGTGATAGGTATTTGGGGGATGGGGGAAGAAAAGAATCAAGGGAAGAAATCATGTCATCACTTAAGCCAGGAGAAGACATTTGAACTTTGTTCTCCAGGCAATGGAGTGGTATAGAAGGGTATTTTTCTTTAATCAAGTTTATTGAAGAATTTTTTTTGTACAATGAAACACACCAGTTTTAAATGTACAGGTTGATGCATTTTGACACACACACACACATTTATATATTAAAACCATCGGATATATGCCCGTATACCAGATACCACAATCAAGATAAGGAACATCTCTATCTCCAGAATAGTTCCCTTATGCTTCTTTATATTCAGTCCCACCACCTGCACCCCTAACCCCGGACAATCACTGACCTGCTTTCTGCCACTCTAGTTTTCCTGCCCATGCAAGGGCTTTAAGCTGATTTGCATATTATAGGGCTCCAGCTTCACACAAAGACTGAAGTGAAGTGGCAAACCTGGAGATGGGGAGACCTCTTAAGATGCTCATGCAGTAATACAGGCATATAGATAACTAAAAAGGACCTACTGTATAGCACAGGGAGCTCTACTCAGTACTGTGTAATGACCTATATGGGAAAAGAAATCTAAAAAAGAGTGGATATATTGTATATGTACAACTGTTTCACTTTGCTGTGCACCTGAAACTAAGACTACATTGTAAAACAATTATACTCCAAAAAAAATGTTTTAAAGGATATATTGTACAGCACAAGGAATATAGCCAATATTTTAAAACAACAAAAAAGCCATGGATCTGAATTAAGGCACTAGCTTAGGAATGGAGAGGAGGAAACAGTTTTGAGATTTACTCAGTGAATGATGTGGGGTATGCAGGAGAGGAAAAAGTAGAATGATTCCTGGGCCAGTGGAGGTGGTGATGCCATTGACTGATGCAGGGGAAAGGGAAGAAGAAAAGGTCTGGGGGAGATTGGGGAAGACAGTGAGTTCAGTTGTGAACTTGATGAGTTTGAAATATCTTTGGGACATGCAGGTGAAGATGTCTGGTAACTTAGCTGGGTATCTCCATCGGTAACTCCAGGAGCGGTATGAAATAGGAGTCATCAGCAGATAGGTCTTAGTTGAGCCTTCCTGGGGAGAGGACACAGCATAAGAAGAGAAGACTACGGACAAAGCCTGTGAAACAGCCACATGTACAAAGGGTTAGAGAGAGCGAGTAGAGCTCACAAAGGAGGCGAAGCAGAAATTATCAGAGGGATAAAAGGAGACCAGGAGTGTCTGGGAAGTGGCGGGGAGAAGGTTTTGAGGAGGGAGTAGTCAGTGGTGTCAGGTGGCGGGTAGGGAGCAAGTACAAAGAGAACTAAAATGAGTCCACTGATTGTAGTCATTGGGAGGCCATTGGCGACCCTCAACCAGAGAACCCTCAGTCAGACTGGGGTTCGAGTAGAACCGACTGAAAGAGGCTGAAGAGGTAGAAAAGTGAAGGCAGTTGCTTTATACTCTCCTTTATAAGAGCTTAACCACAAACAGAAGTGGAAGTAAATAAAAAGATATGAAATTGAGTTATTTGTAGTGAGGCGGATGGACCTAGAGTCTGTCATACAGAGTGAAGTAAGTCAGAAAGAGAAAAACAAATACCATATGCTAACGCATATATATGGAATCTAAAGAAAAAACAATGGTTCTGACAAACCTAGGGGCAGAACAGGAATAAAGACGCAGACATAGAGAATGGACTTGAGGACACGGGGAGGGGGAAGGGTAAGCTGGGACGAAGTGAGAGAGTGGCATGGACATATATACACTACCAAATGTAACACAGATAGCTAGTGGGGAGCAGCCGCATAGTACAGCGAGATCAGCTGGTGCTTTGTGACCACCTGGAGGGGTGGGATAAGGAGGGTGGGAGGGAGACGCAAAACGGAGGGGATATGGGGATATATGTATACGTATAGCTGATTCACTTTGTTATACAGCAGAAACTAACACTACATGTAACGCAATTATACTCCAATAAAGATGTTAAATAAATAAAAATAAAAAAAAGAAGAGGAGGTAAGAAGATGGTCCAAAGACACCAGTAAAGAAAGTGTTATTGTTTAAGATGGAAAGATTTTGTGCCTGTTTATAACTTTCACAGAAGGAATTGTAAGAGATTAAATAATACAAAAGAAAGAGGAAAGCAAGATTTCAGGGGAAACATGAAGGGGAGGACTAAAGGCACAGATGTATGAAAACAGAAGATTCACCATTGCCTTTGAGGTGGTGGGGAAGGAGGGTAAGGTGGGTAAGGATATAGGTGAATATGTAGATACGAGGACAAGAAGGTAAACTTTCTTTGCCACCTAAGAGGCAAGGTCATCTTCTAAGGTAGGAGGGCAAGAGTGGGTTTGGAGCCTTGAGAAGATTTAGAAAAGCCATTGTGTGAAATGAGTAAGGAAGCAGACCAGAAACTTAAAAAAAAAGTATATCAAACAGAGTTGAAGGCCCAGCTGAAACTGTAGATCATACCCTGGGAATTGCTCCAATCTGCACATCTGCCCCAATCTGGATGGTCTCCAGCACCATCCAGAAGCTTGGGTCTTAGAATGGAAAAGGCAGATAGTAGGGATTTGCAGGGTATGCAAGGCAGAAGGACAAGGGGACAAAAATGTTGAAGGTACAGGCAAGAGAGCAGTTGAAGTGATAAATCATGGGATAATTAATTGGGCCAAAAGAGAGAGTTTAAGGGACCAGGTCTCTAGGAAATCTGAAGGTAATATAATAGGAAAGAGGAACTGAAGTTATGGTCAGATGAGATATTGGGGTTTAACATTTTGGAGGAGAATGGTTCCCGGGTTGTCCATACAAGGATCAAAGTCACATATGAGTAAGAAAGGGGATAGGATGTAGGAGAAGGCTGTGAGCCAGCGGCCCAAATCCTCAGTTAATGAGAACGGGGTTGGGGGAGCCATAAAGGACGAGGCAGAGAGGGCAGAGTCAGAAATAATGACCCTCCGGGAGGAGGGGTTTTTGCCTGAAGGTGAAAACAATGGGAGTGAAGACAATGCCAACTTTGCATTCATCACAATGAGGAACATAAGAGATCGATTCAATTCAGCAAAACATATATCAAGTGCCCACCCTGGGCAAGCCCCAGGAGCTGTGCTAGGCACTGGAGACCCGGCAGTGAACAAGAAAGACCTCGTCCCTGCCTCATCAAGATCACAGCTTAGAAGGCAGGGTGACAATAAAGAAGTGATTTCCATTGTGAGGGTTCCCATGATGAGTTCCAGTATCCCCCGAGCTTAGCCCAGCCCAGACCCTAGAGAGAGAAATCAAGATGAGGAAGAAGGGAGAGGCCCTTCTTCATTCAAATGTTCCCAGCCACACTTGGGTGCATTCTTTAAAGTAGGTTATTCTTTCCAGCTGTGGAGAAATAGCTTCCGAAGGGCTATCAAAAAGTGTCCTTTATAAACTGCTCACACTTGCACGTCACAAAAGAAAAATTCCTTTCATTCCCAGAGTCAGGAAGAGCAGGGCCTCTGCACCCTTTGTGGTTATCCTTTTGGCTTCATCTTCACACACGTAGCTCATTTGAGCACTAAAACAACCCTGTGAGGGTGGTCCACGAGCCCTTATCATAATTCCGAAAGTCTGAAAAGCTCTGAAAAACAGAAGTATCTTGATATCTTGGTGGAAAACTTGACCTGACCTCTCATAAGGCTATTTGTAGTCTTTATTTGTCCAACTTGGTGTATTTGATTATAGGGTGGAGCCTAGTCTCTGCTGGAGGTATTATGTAATATATGGCATGTGTACCATATTACCTTTCTAGAGTCCAGCAAGCTGTGAATTCCGAAAGATAGGTGTCTGCAAGGATTTTGGATAAGGGATTATGGACCTGTGCGTCTCTCCTTTACAAGTGATGAAGAAACCAAGTCTGAGAAATAAATTATATGAAACAGATTGGCACTGGACTATGCTCTCCATTGTTCAGGAACTGGTAAGCTAGCAGATGTTAATAACAACAGGAAGTGGTATGATTAATTTTGATTTTTAGAACATGTCACTAGTGACAGTAGGGAAGCTGGATGGGTGGAGCCCAGCCTGGGTGCAAGGTCAAAACCAAAAGCCCTTGTTCTTTCGTCTGCATTGGTTGCCTCCTGTGATTGTTTTCTTGTCCTTGCCTCCCATTCGATTCCATTCCCACTACAGTGTCTTCCACTCTGTCCCCACCACACCCCTCAACTGAAGTTGCTTTCACGAGGTCACCAACTGCTCTCAGGGTCACTAGTGACCTTCGTATTTTCCAATCCAGCAGACAGCTCTCAATCTTTTCTTGACCAGATTATTCAGCTGCATCTGAGGCCATGGACCACCCCGTAATCCTTACAATTTCCCAGCTGCTTGGCTTTTTTGACTCCATCCTTCTTTGCTCCTCCTTCGACCTTTCTGGCTTTTCCCACTCTGGCCCTGTCTTAGCCTCCTGTGCCCTTTTGGCCCTTCAGCACTTGACCACTGGGCCCCAAGATACCAGACTTTGCACTCTCTGTAGTTCTTTCTGTCGTTCTTTGGGTTTCCACTTCCACCTCCATGCTGCTTAGTCCAGGCTTCCTCCCTGAGCTTCAGATTCATATATCCAAAAGACTGCCAGACCCCGGGGCTAACCCCGGAGTTTAATTTTGGGAGGTGAAAACAATTTTTCAGCAAATTGAAGCAATTTATAAGCCATAAATGTGATGCCTCCTTTTAAACTTATTTTACTATTGCCATTTGGCAAATTATTAGCCACTCGTATATTATATTTGACTGCCAGGAATTCAATACCTATGTATCGCAGAACTTTCAAGGGCCAGTGATTGTGTTGGGCAAAATATTTATCAGCTAGTGAGGTCAGGGGCAGAGATAATAAGGCAAATTCTCAAATACCTACAATTAAAGACAGAAAATGTGTCACAGTACAGCAGAGAGCCGTCCATTCCACAAGATTTGGCGATACATGTGTTTACTCTTCTGTTCCTCTTTCCCCTAAGGAGGAAGGTCTGTTGTTGTTTTTAAGTTAGAAATGACTGATTGTTTTCAAATTCTTTCCTTGGAGCTTTTTGTCCTCCTCGGTTGTCTTCTAAAACCTGTCAGCACCATAGTGGTTGTAGACTACGAATAGGAGTAGGTTCTTGAGTGGCTTCTTACTTAACAATCATAATGACAGTCCACAGTGCTGCTGGCATGCCAGGAACTGCGTGTTACTCTGTTGATTTTCATGCAATAAGCATTTGTGGAACCCACGATACACCGGAGTCAAAGAAGCCGCTGTTCCTCTTGTGCCTTCCCAGGTCTCATGGATTCAAGGCAGAGCAGTCAGAGTGTAACAAACCTGGTAAGAGAAGGCAACTGAGAAACCGGTTTGCCCAGGAGTTGGATCCAGAACGGGGAGGGAAGGAAACCTGAGGACATCCTGACGCAGCTGCAGGTCGGGGGCAGCTTTGGCCCAGTGTCCGGTGGAGGGCAGTGGTGTGCAGACGGCCACGCGGAGATGGGTCCCTGACTGCTGACTTCAGCCTTTTCATGGTCCGCATGCAGCACATACCCCTAGTTTAGCTGAGGAGGTTACTGGTGCGCTGTATTACCTTTTGCTCAATCTCAACTTTTCCTTTTCGGAGAAAGCCTCAGCTCTTACTTAATTGCCAGGAACTTCCAACCCAGTTTAATTCATTCATTACTTATCGAGCACCTCTTCCCTGTCAGTCACACTACCAGGTGTTCTACACTGAAAACAAAGATGTGCGTGAAAAGCTTCCACGCTAATGAGAGCAGAGCAGGCTGCAGGGATAAGGCAAGTTTATAAATAATCAAAACTGGAGGCAGAAACAAATACTGATGGGGATTCAAGCAGGTCTAAGCATCCCCTGCCCTCCCAGGTGTTTGGGGGGGAGGGGTGGTCAGGAGGTAAAGACAAGAGTGTGACTGTATGAAGCCCAGAGCTGACCTCCAGGACCCACATCCAGCAGATTCTGTGATCAGAAGCCCCCCCGGAGCTGCATAGGAACAGTAAGGATCACCTTGAGCCTGCAGGCTCGGGGTAGGAAAGGGAGGGATGGAGGGAGGGACACAGGCCGAGATAGAAGTCACCCTAAGAAACAAAGCCCCTTCCCAGAGCCATGCTCAGAGGGTCTTAGAGACCAAAGGTTGTGCTAGCACCCTCATGCCACCCTCACCGACAAAGCCATCCCCCAGGCATATGGCAGAGTTCATGGAGGCTGCCTCTCGCTGCCCCAGTTGAACCCCATGCCAAGGATGCTAACATTGCCGTACTTTGGGCAGGTAATTCTCCCTTTAAGGTGAAACAGATTTCAAGCAGAATGAAAACACCTCAAAAAACAAGGGGGGAAAAGCCTTGTTTTGTCCAAGGGTGTTGAGAGAGAACAGGCTCCCATTGAGCCTTGGGGATCAGAAAGGCCACCCTCAGTATTGCCTCCTCTGGGGGAAGGTGGGTCAGGCCAGGTCAGATGCTGCCCAACCCTGGCCGCTGTGCTCTGGAGACGGGAGGCCAATGGCAGGGGGCACTGAGATTCCGAGGCTCCTGCCTTGTCAGTTTCCTCTGAAACTGATTAAAATGAAATGCAAACCCAAGTCGCTGGGGAAAAAAGGTCAGAATTTTACCCCCGCCCGCTCCCCTCCCTCCTCAGCACACTGAGCTCTGGCCTGGGTCCCATCACTGCTCAGATTTCCCCTTCACCCGGGCAGCCCCGCACTGCCCAGAAACCCCAGAGAATGGCCCCATTGTAGATGAGACAAACCAAAATAGCAGCATCTTCTGTTCTCGGCCTTAGGGAGATTCACTTAAAACCCCAAAGTCCCAGCTGTGTACGACAATGGAAGTCATTGTTGCAAATTAGTGATCCTGGAACAGATGAGAGGCAGGTAGTCAGAGAGCAGCCAGTGTGGTGGGCTGGGCTGCAGGGAGAGGACAATTACGCAGTCACTCCATTAACCCAATTAGCAATCACTGGCAGGAATTCTGTTCATCACCAAAGAAGCACGGTGGGGAAGGTGGGAAAAGGGGACAACCAACTGGTAGGGGGTTATGGGGGCTGCGGTTGGGGAGGGAGGGGATCACTGCTGGAACAAAAGGTCTAGAAATAGAACTTCAGTTATTCCTAGGCTGGTAAATGTTATTTTTATCGTGTTTTAAAAATGTTCTGGATTTCTTTTTAGACTGTGCCCTAGAGCATTTGGATGAACAGTGTTTGCGTTAATTAATAAATCAACATATAATTAATAATAAATTGAGGGACGAGATATGGGAACATACGTATATGTATAACTGATTCACTTTGTTATAAAGCAGAAACTAACACACCATTGTAAGGCAATTATACTCCAATAAAGATGTAAAAAAAAATAATAAATTGACATATATACACTAATATGTATAAAATGGGTAACTAATAAGAAAAAAAGAAAATCCTTTTGGATTTGAAAGATAATAAGAAAATTAGAGAATAGTCTTAAGTATATAAACTCAGTAAAATTATGAAGTGGAAAACAAATCTCAGGACACTAACACACATATTACTTAAGAAGTTTTGCAATAAAATCCAAGACAGGTGATCAAAGTTTTGTTTTGTTCTGTTTTGTTCTTAAGATAGAGAATTGTGCCTTTTTTTAAACATTTTTATTGGAGTATCATTGCTTTACAATGGTGTGTTAGTTTCTGCTTTATAACAAAGTGAATCAGTTATACATATACGTATGTTCCCATATCTCTTCCCTCTTGCGTCTCCCTCCCTCCCACCCTCCCTATGTGCCTTCTGAAGGAAGAGGAAAACGAGTCAGTTTGGCAGAGGGAAGGGAGGTGCAGTTGGCAAAGAAAGCAGAATACTTGATCAAGGATGCTCTGCGAAATGACAAGAAAAGAATATCAATAATACTAACAATAAAAGTAACACTAATAACTGCATAAATAAATAACTCGGAGGACATCTCCACTCAGCAGCAGGCTCTGCTGTGGAAACTGTCCGGGTGGCCTGGGAAATGGTGACTGTGGACTCTCGATTGATCACAGCTGTCATGTCCTCAAGTCCAACAAGTCAATCAACACGTCCAAAGTGTCTACCTGGTACTCGCTGGAGTTTTGTGAGGGGAGATGGACACAGCATGAAGAAGGCTACAGCTGTAAGCACTACTGGCTTTCATAAGCAGTGTTTACATTCAAGTCACAAAATTCTGAGCAGAGAAGGGACAGGTTAATTGGGAATGGGAATCAGGAAAAGCTGCACAGAGGAGCTGGATTTTAAAAATAAAGGTCAGATTATGACAGATGGAATGGGCAGGCTTTAGGATACAGAGAAAGTGTAAGCAAAGGCACAGAGACAAACTTTTAAGGAGCGGGTGCAGCCCTTCTCCAGGGGGAGGCTGGGGTACTCAGAACACGGCGACCTTAGTGGCAGAGATGACCAGTTGCGAAAGAGGGCATTGGAGTGGCCACTGATGACTGGAAAGACGGTGAGGAAGGTCCTCCCGCCCCCTCTGCCTGGATTTTATCTGTTTTAGAGGCCACAGGGTGAGGGACTGACCTGGGATCTTCGTGTGGCCGCCTGGGGCTGCAGGAACCAGGACATTGATAACTACACCCTTCATCACAGTAAGTAAAGGGAGAAAGGGAAACCTACGAAGTCCGGAGCCCTGGCTGACTGTGGGAGGACAGATGGAGAAGATAAGCCCAGCCCCAGGGGAAACAATGACTGATTAGGTGTCTGCCTGTCTCCTTCCCCACTCAGACCTGGGAGCCGCCCTCCCACAGCTCCCTCCCCGAGGCCCACTACCTCTCACTCTATTATCACTCTCTCCACACGCCATTGTGCTCTCACCCAATTTCTCTCCTGCTTTTATTCCCTTCTCACCTTTCCCAGCCTTCCAGCCACTGTGAAAGAGAAAAATGGTAAGACATGCAAAGCTTTGACTTCAGCACAGAGATGAGGCGTTCTGTGTCTCCTGTGTTTGACCAGTTGCAAGCCAGCTGTGTCTGGTTGCTCGAGATCTAGCTAAGCTTTGCTGCCCTTTACAGTCTGTCTTCAGGATGCAGGGGCTGGGAGGGCCCACACTGACCTTTGACCACACAGACAGTAATTATTTGCTGATGGCCAGCATGATGACATGTGGAGAAACTAATCCCCACCAAAGGGTTTTAGGAAAACATTCTTTGATCACTGACCGATGGAATTTCCGTATCCGCGGAGGTGTCTCAGGCATATGTTCTGAGATCTATGGAATTGTTGTCTGTGTTGGGGTGAGGGCTGGGAAGCATGTCCGTCTTGGCGTCTGGGCCTGCTTTCTTCTGGGTGTGGGTCACCACCCTCCTCATGGACACAGCCTTCCTTCTTCCATTCTTGTTGGAGATCACCCAGGCTCCTGGAAGGCCCCTGCTCCCTCCCCGCTCAAGGCTGGGATGGTGTTTGTATGTGAACTGATGGGTATTCTATACCCGCTCTGTACCCAACCACACAATACCTGCCTGTTCTCAAAGCACCAGCCCAAAGGCACTCCAGCTTCTTCTCAGGTTTCGTGAACTGCACCTGGTCCTTCTTCCCCTGAGGCTGCAATGTTGGAGGCTGAGTAGATGGACTCCTGGTGGCTCCCACAAGGCCAGGCCCCCGAGGCGACTGGGGTTTTAGAGGCTGTCACTATGGCAAGAGTCAAAGAGAGCCTCGAAGCTCGAAGCTCGGGGCATCCTTCAGGAGTGAGCTACCTCTGGCTCCAAGCAAGAGGAGACTAACAGGTCTCAGGCTGGGCAGAGACAGGACAGCTACTTTGGAAGTGCAAGGAGGTGTGCACAGGCACTGGCGTGGTGCCTGGAGGGCTTCCCAGTGTCCCCTTGAGAGCCCTTGGCCCGCCTCCCAGCTAAGCTCAGCTGGGGGGCTCGGGCTCAGCTCTAAGCAAGCCTGGACAGAAATGGCCATGGAGCTCACCCTTACCTGGCAGCTCCCACTACCAGCACAAATGAGCCTTTAAACAGCTTCCTCACTTCCCGGGGTGGGTGGGCAGGCAGGGCAAGCGGCTGCTGGTGGCCACTGCCTCATTTTCTGGTGCAGTTCCAGGTGGCCGGCGCCACTACTTCTTTTCTGTCCACACGCGGAGGCCAAGGGGTCTCCTGGGAGAGAGTTGCTTTGAAGCTCCTGCGCTGAACTCCTGCACCCCGTCTTGGTGTTGGGAAGCCTTACAGCTGCTCTGCGCTGGCAAAGCCTTCTCTCGCTAACTTGGGGCTTTTTGGATCAGGGTGTTGGTGAAGCAGAGTTTTGGCAAGAGCCTTGGCAGCGGCTACCAAGAGGAGAAAGAAGGGAGATAATTAGACCTGGTAATTGGTTTGCTTTTTACTTTTTTTACAGGCAACAGTGACTATGGCTGGGAGAAGACACAGAAGAAAGTTGTCCTCCAGGATCAAGGCTAAGCTGTCTTGATTTTAGGGGAAAATGCTGGTCCCCGACCAGTCCAGTACTCCCTGTCACGTCTTGCCTGGCACATCTGTCTGGCTGTTAAATGATTCTCTGCACCCCATGCTGTCCCCAACACAGCAATGCAGGTTTATGGTACCCAGGTCCATGCTGAGCCTGGGACCAGGCATCTTAGAACCTTGAATCCAAAGGTAACCTTTAGATGGAGTTGCCCAACTCTGACACCTCCAAGAAGAGATGCTGTGGGGCCTATTGCAAAGGGCTTTATGGAAGCCTTTTGTTTCTGGGCAGAGCTGACTCATCATTTCCCCCAGATAAGTTTGCTCTCTGGGAGGTTTCCAGGCCCCCATCCCTCCAGTTGGCCGTTTCTCCAGACCAGATGGCTCATGTTAGATCTCAATTTGCAACGTGCTACCCTTCACGGGCACATGTTCTGGATTCGTCCCAAACTGAGCAGCTGATTCACTGGGACGTTCTGGGAGGTCCTCGCCATTTGATTCCAACTCAGCACATCAGCATAGAACCTGCGAGTAGGATTTCCAGTTTTTGTGGGGAGCCTATTGATTCTAAGCCCAGACCCAGAAGTGCAGTCCTGGGAGACTGAAGTTGGACCTCAGGCGGGGTGCCCCGGGAGCTCTGCATCCGGTCCTTGGGTTCTGCTGTTGCCCCCGGGAGGGCTGCTTCCTCAAAGTTCATCAGAAGTGGACTCAGTGGGATCAATGACCTGTTTTTGTGGCCATTTAATATCTTGGATAAAAGCAGAGGAAAGAATTCACGACCAGTTTGAGCTCTGAGAGTTTAGGTTTAAACAGGATGGCCTTTCTTCAGCTTCCCTCCTTCCCAGTTACCGACCCGTTTATACAGCAGACACTTATTGAGCAAGTATTTTGTGCCAGACATTGTTCTTAGGGCTCGGGGATAAGGATAAAAAGATGATCTTTGCCTTCAAGGGACTTAATGACTAATGTCTGAGATAGGCAGGCACTGAGAACAAAGTGAGTGAGAGCTGACGTAACGCAGTGGTCAAGAGCCCAGACTCAGGAGCCAGACCACCTGGCTCAGGCTCCTGCTCTGCCACTTAGAAGCATGTGACTTTGGACAAATTACTTCACCACTACGTGCACCAGTTTCCTCATCGGTAGAATGAGAATAATAACGATACCTACTTTAGTGTTTTATGAGGATAAATTAGTTACTAGATTTAAAGTGCTTCGAACCGTGCCAGGAATAGTGAGGGTGGTACACATCTGAGATAGGTTAAAGCTATAGCGTCGAAGGACTAATTGGATGAAGGACTTAAGAGGAAGGAAGAGGTAAGGTATGTACCCCAGGATTCTGGGATCTGGACATGTGCAGCCAGGAAAGCTCTTTTGAGCCTAGGGGCCACTACCATATACATATATATATATATATATATATATATATATATATACACTTTATTTTAAATGTAAGTGTAGTTGATTTATAATATTGTGTTAGTTTCAGGTGTACAGCAAAGCGATTCAGTTATATATACATATATGTATATATATATTCTTTTTTCCCTTGATTCTTTTCCATTATATTTTCTTACAAGATATTGAATACAGTTCCCTGTGCTATACAGTAAATCCTTGTTGTTTATCTATTTTATATACACTCATGTGCATCTGTTAATCCCATACTCCCAGTTTATCCCACCCTTGCTTCCCACTTGATAACCATAAGTTCATTTTCTCATTGGGAGTCTGTTTCTGTTTTGTAAATAAGTTCATTTGACTTTTTTTTTTTTTTTTGCGGTACGCGGGCCTCTCACTGTTGTGGCCTCTCCCGTTGCGGAGCACAGGTTCCAGGCGCGCAGGCTCAGCGGCCATGGCTCACGGGCCCAGCCGCTCCACGGCACGTGGGATCTTCCCGGACTGGGGCACGAACCCGTGTCCCCTGCATCGGCAGGCGGACTCTCAACCACTGCGCCACCAGGGAAGACCCTGACTATTTTTTAGATTCCACATATAAGTGCTATCATATATTATTTGTCTTTCTCTGTCTGACTTACTTCACTTAGTGTGGTATTCTCTAGGTCCATCCACGTTGCTGCAAGTGGCATTATTTCATTCTTTTTTGTGGCTGAGTAATATTCTGCTGTGTGTGTGTGTGTGTGTGTGTGTGTGTGTGTGTATACCACACCTTCTTTATCCATTCATCTGTCAATGGACAGTTAGTTTGCTTCCATGTCTTGGCTATTGTAAATAGTGCTGCTATGAACATTGGGATGCATGTGTCTTTTCGAAATAGAGCTTTCGTCTTTTCTGCATATATGCCCAGGAGTGGGATTGCAGGATCATATGGTAACTCTATTTTTAGTTTTTTAAGTAACCTCTAGGCTGTTTTCCATAGTGGCTGCACCAATTTACATCCCACCAACAGTGTAGGAGTGTTCCCTTTTCTCCACACCCTCTCCAGCATTTATTATTTGTAGACTTTTTGATGATGGCCATTCTGACAAGTGCAAGGTGATACCTCATTGTAGTTTTGATTTGTTTTCCTCTAATAATTAGTGATGTTAAGCATCTTTTCATGTGCCTCTTGGCCATCTGTATGTCTTCTTTGGACAAACGTCTATTTAGGTCTTCTGCCCATTTTTTGGTTGGGCTTTTTGTTCTTCTGTTATTGAATTGTATGAGCTGCTTGTGTATTTTGGAAATTAAGCCCAAATTGTCAGTCACATCATTTGCAAATATTTTCTCCTAGTAGTAGGTTGTCTTTCTGTTTTTGTTTACGGTTTCCTTTGCTGTGCAAAATATTTTAAGTTTGATTAGGTTCTATTTGTTTCTTTTTGCTTTTATTTCTATTGCCTTGGGAGACTGACCTAAGAAAAGACTGCTACAATTTGTGTCAGAGAATGTTTTGCCTATGTTCTCATCTAGGAGTTTTATGGTGTCATGTCATATTTAAGTCTTTAAGCCATTTTGAGTTTATTTTTATCTATGGTGTGAAGGAGTGTTCTAAATTCATTGATTTACATGCAGCTGTCCAGCTTTCCCAACACCCGTTGCTGAAGAAACTGTCTTTTCTCCATTGTATATTCTTGCCTCCTTTGTCAAAGATTAATTGACCCTAGGTGTGTGGGTTTATTTCTGGGCTCTCTATTCTGTTCCATTGATCTATATGTCTGTTTCTGTGCCAACACCACAGTGTTTTGATTACTGTAGCTTTGTAGTATTGTCTGAAGTCTGGAAGGTTATGCCTCCAGCTTTGTTCTTTTTCCTCAGGATGCTGTGGCAGTTCTGGGTCTTTTGTGCTTCCATAGAGATTTTAGGATTATTTAATTCTAGTCTGTGGAAAATGTCATAGGTAATTTGATAGGGATCACATTAAATCTGTAGATTGCTTTGGGTAGTATGGCCATTTTAACTATATTAATTCATCCAATCCAAGAGCATGGGATATCTTTCCATTTCCTTGAATCATCTTCGATTTCCTTTATCAATGTTTTATAGTTCTCACCATGTAAGTCTTTCACCTCCTTGATTAGGTTTATTCCTAACCAAGGAATTTTTTAATGTGATTTTAAACACGATTTTTTTTTTTTACTTTCTCTTCCTGATATTTCATTGTTAGTGTAATATATATATATATATATATATATATATGTTTTTTAATCTTGAGTAATTATGGCCTTGATTTGTTTCTTTGTAGAGTGGGGATAATCATATCTTCCCTCCCAACCTCAGAAAAACCAACATTTGAATCTACTATGTCCCAGACAGTTTCATTCTAAGATTGAGATAAATAACATATTCTAAATGTGTTTATTTTTAAAATTGTGATTTTCTCTCTACCACAGCCTCCCCGACCTCATACCCACCAATAGCCTGGGTAACTGAAAGACGACCAAGCAGGCAGGACTTTGGTCTGGCTTTGATAACAGTAGGTACTACTGTGGTCCTGTTTTGCCTCCATGCAATTCATCACATTTCCATGCTGTTTAGTTCCTGGTTCCTAAAGCCTTGTGACCCCATGGGAGGCTGGTGATTTCTTCAGAAGGAGGATCTGGGAGCAGTAAGAAGCCTTGTGAGAAGGGCTGGGCTGCTCAGAGGTGAAGTTTTCTGGATGAGATGGGTTGAGGACACACATTCCCCTGTGCAGACCGGTCCCTCCGGGTCCTGGAGGAGCTTCAAGCTCCTAGGAGCTTGTCTGTGCCGCAGGGCTTCTGTAAGGCAGGCTCTGCACAAAGCATGAGCTTGTTAACGGAGGTGGGTGGGGAGCATTCACATCCTTTGACTGAGGGGAAAGGCCGGATTGGGGGGTGGTAGTGCGGGGAGCGCGGCAGCCTCACTGCTCATTACCGTGAGCTGCCTTCAGGTGTCCTGGAGAGACTTCTTGGCGAGGTTTCAGAGCTTGCCACCAAGATTATGGCCCCGGCTGGCCTGGCAGCCGTGTGAGGGAGGAGGAAGTCTGCAGCAGATGGAGCAGGATTCCTGCCTGTTTGGGAGGCTGGCCAACTCTAATGGGATTACCATCCGCTGCCCTGGTATCCGCCAGGAAGTTGTGAAATGAAATCTCAAGGACCCTACCACAGAGAGTGTGTGGGATGACTTGGCTGAAGCAAGAATCCTTGGGGAAATCGGTCCACTTCCCTGGCACTCCATTAGTCTCTTTCCAGAACAGAAGCTCTGCCTCGGAGCCCAGCACTGGGCATCTGGTCTGTTCTCTGCAATGGCAGCCTGTGGCCTTGGGTGGGGACGAGAGAGATGGTACCCTGGCAGGATGCTGGGGGGTGATGCGGTGACATGAAGGGATGCCTGGGCTGAACCCCAGGCACCGCAAAATGATCCCTTGCTCTCTTCTAAGCCTCTCCCAGGCCTCTGACAACCCCACACTGTAAGGTCAACAGGGACTGCTTAGGAGACGGTTATCCAACCCTCTCAGTGGATGGAGGAAAGCACCCCTGAGCTTGGTGTCCACATCCTGGGTTGGAAGTTCTGCCCAGTCACCTAACCTATCACTTAACCTATGGGGCCTCATTGTAAACTGCTTATCTTGTGAGGATCAATGAGGAAATTCTTTGTCAACTGTAAAGTGCTTTAAATGAAAGGAATTGCTCCAGGCACAAAATTCTCTGGGAATGGCTCCCAGAGGGTCAGAGGAGCTGAGTGGAGCCTTTTGGGCCAGACTAAGTCTTCTCCTGAAGACAAAGAGGAAGGACCTTTCACATGACCCTTCTTTCTGGCTTCATCTGATATGGGTATCCCTGCTCTCACTGGTGGCCTGGGGTCCTAGCAAATAAGAGTTTCTGTGCCAAGATCACAGAGCTGACTGGTTTTCCTGTGACAACAGGTTTACCTGTGATGCCAAGGTCACTGGTCTTGGGGCAGCCTAGGGGATCCCCAGCCCAGGAACCAGCAGGGGCCCTGTTTTCAGCAGGGTTTGTGTTTATACACGACAGTGTCTTTACCTTTTATCTAGCAAGAGTGAGTAATCTATTTGGGATATTTAACAAAAACCAGACATTACCTCATTGGTGTCTTATCCAGAGCTGCTCCAGTCTTCCCATTAATTCCAGTAACTCAGGGTCTTTTGCCATGTTGAGCAGTATAGAGAGAAATCCATACTCTTTTTTTCTGAGTAAAGGGATTCACAGAACACACTGTTCTAGTATTTGTATTCAAGCCCTTTCTTTTCCCAGTAAACGTCTGTTTTCTTTATTCTGGGAACATGGCAGAGGAATTAACCCAGCTCATCCCCCAAACCATCCTGACTCTAGTTGGGTTTCTCTGACTCCCCTCTTCCCTCGGGGATATGAAGAATTTATGTGTGAACTCGCACTGGCCTCACAAGGAAGCATCAGGAAATACTAGCATCAGGAAGACCACCTTCTCTGAGGCTGATGGCTGTTTTCTAACAGAAGTGTCAGAGATAGTGGTTCAAGTCATCATAGGCTTTGTGAGCAGCTGTCAGAGTACAGACTGACAGCGTCTCATGTCTCCCCAAGGTGTGCAAAGGCCTGCCTGCTTCTTGAAGAAGGACCTGCCATTGGTCATCACGGAACACCCCGTGGGTCGTCCTCACATAGGAAGTACAGCTA
This sequence comes from Lagenorhynchus albirostris, assembly GCF_949774975.1. Classification (NCBI taxonomy): domain Eukaryota; kingdom Metazoa; phylum Chordata; class Mammalia; order Artiodactyla; family Delphinidae; genus Lagenorhynchus; species Lagenorhynchus albirostris. The sequence continues at coordinate 22,560,182 of NC_083096.1, read as the reverse complement.
TCATAACCCCAGGCCAGGCAATGTTACATCTGTGTCTTACAGTAGAAAAATTGAGGCCCAGGGACTTCCCTGGTGGTCCAGTGGTTAAGAATCTGCCTGCCAATGCAGGCGACACAGGTTCGAGCCCTGGTCTGGGAAGATCCCACATGCCGCGGAGCAACTAAGTCCATGTGCCACTGCTGCTGAGCCTGCGCTCTAGAGCCCGTGAGCCACAACTACTGAGCCCACGTGCCACAACTACTGAAGCCCGCACACCTAGAGCCCGTGCTCCCCAACAAGAGAAGCCACCACAATGAGAAGCCTGCGCACCACAACGAAGAGTAGCCCCCGCTCGCTGCAACTAGAGAAAGCCCACGCGCAGCAACGAAAACCCAGCACAGCCAAAAATTAAAAAATAAACAAATTAAAAAAAAAATGAGGCCCAATTAAAAACTTCCGTGTATCCAAAATCATCATATATTAGGTGATATGAAGGAATAATTGCTAATTTTGATAGGTATCATCATGGCATGACGACAATGTAAGAAAATGTCCATAGTGGTATAGATGCTTACGAAGGACATAGCAGTGAAACGACATACCATCTGGGATTTGCTATAAAATATGTTAGCAGAAATATAAGAAAGAAAAAAGAGATAAGATGAGTGACACAAAGCATTGTTAATGGTTGAGTCTGTTCTTTCAGCTTTTGTGGATGATTGGATGTTTTCATAATAAAAAAAATAAAGGCACTGTGAATAGTGTTAAAAGACAAGACCGGACTTTCCTGGTGGCGCAGTGGTTGAGAGTCCGCCTGCCGATGCAGGGGACACGGGTTCGTGCCCCGGTCCAGGAAGATCCCACATGCCGCGGAGCAGCTGGGCCCGTGAGCCATGGCCGCTAAGCCTGCGTGTCCGGAGCCTGTGCTCCGCAACAGGAGAGGCCACAACAGTGAGAGGCCCACGTACCGCAAAAAAAAAAAAAAAAAAGACAAGACCTACACTGGAGAAGATATTTAGAACACATGTATCTGACAAATGATTCCTATCCAAAATATATAAAAAATTACAAATCAGTTTAAAAAAAATCATCAACCTCATAGAAAACAAGGTCATAAATTTGAACAAGCAATTCCATTCCTAGAAGGGGAAGCTTGAATGACCAATGCCCACACTAACTGGTGACCAGAAAAATGCAAATTACAAAACAAGACACCAATTTATGCCATTAGATGAGCAAACATTTTAAAGTCTGGCAATACCAAGTATTAGCGGAGATATAGAGTTTAATACATATATTTAGACAGCAATTTGGCAATATCTGCTAGAAATGTTTATATCCTACAACCTAGGATTCTACTTCTCAATATATATCTCTCAGAAAGTCTGGGGCAAGTGCACAAGGTATACTTCGAACACATACTTCGATGTTCAATTACAGCATTGTTTATAATAGTTAAAACTAGAAAAAAATGGAGAAATAATTCATGACATAGTCATTATAATGGCAGACCACATAGACGTTAAATGAATGTGTTCCATTATTATATATAATGATACATAATTCATATATATGAGTCATATATATATCCATAATTATATATAATTATGGATGATTTTCCAAAACATAATATGAATATTGAATGAAATGAAAATTGCAAAAGAACATGTATGTTATACATCATGTATATAAATAACTTAAAACATCTAACGTAATATTTTTGCCTGTCTCCCTATTTCATAAATAGTACAAAAGTAATTAGAAGGGCCACAGAGCAATAGGAGAATCGTACTTACCTCCAGGGAAGGAGAGAGGGAGTGCAGATGACCTGTTTTATCTGTGTTTGGTTTTTCTCTAGGAGAAAATGTAAAAAACGACTCTGAAGCAAATATATCAAAAGACTGACATTTGAAATATCTGGGAGGTAGGTACAAGGTGTGTATTACATTGTTCTCTGTACTATTCTGCATATTTCAAATATTTTCTAATTTAAAAAACGATTTCTTTTTTTCTAAGTTGAAGTATAGTTGATTTCCAGTGTTATATTTCTGGTACACAGCAAAGAGTGTGTGTGTGTGTGTGTGTGTGTGTGTGTGTGTGTGTGTGTGTGTGTGTGTGTGTGTGTGTGTGTATACACATACACTCTTTCTCAGATTCTTTTCCATCATAGGTTACTACAAGATATTGAATATTGTTCCCTGTGCTATACAGTAGGACCTTGTTGTTTATTTTGTTTATCTATTTTTTATATAGTAGTTTGTATTTGCTAACCCAAACTCCTAGTTTATCCCTCCTTCCCCTTTCCCCTCTGGTAACCATAAGTTTGTTTTCTATGTCTGTGAGTCTATTTCTGAAAGAACAATTTCTTTTTACGCAGGCCTCTCACTGTTGTGGCCTCTCCCATGGCGGAGCACAGGCTCCGGACGCGCAGGCTCAGTGGCCATGGCTCATGGGCCCAGCCACTCCACAGCACGTGGGATCTTCCCAGACTGGGGCACGAACCCGTGTCCCCTGCATCGGCAGGCGGACTCTCAACCACTGCGCCGCCAGGAAAGCCCATGAAAAAACAATTTCTTAATTGAGGTCCTAAAGTGCCTCCCTTCTAAATATCACCTTTTCTTTTTCTCCCCCCTCCCCCAATATTTTAACCAAATTATGAGTAATTTACGTGTTTGTGGACATGTGTGGAATTCCAACCAACATTTATGTGTTTGCGTCTAGGGGACAAAGCCTCCTGGAATTCAAACATGTTTTTCTGGAGCATCTCATTTCTAAGTTGGGGAATGTCTACATTCTAAATATCACCTTTTCCTATGACTTCAGAACCCCCTGACTCACCTTGCACCTCTATAAAAACGACTCCCAAATCTGACTGACATCCTTTCTCTCCCCAGCATCATTTCTATGTCTCCAGTTCACTTCATGGCTAGTTTTTCTATTATCTCAAATTTATCCTCCAAATCAATTATCTCTACCACTGCTGTCTCAGAACAGCTCTTTCCTTTAGTTTGCTGTTTCTGTCAATAGTGCACTCAATAAATGTTAGTTTTCAGAAAGAGACTCACAGACACAGAGAACAGACTTGTGATTGCCAAGGGGGAGGTTGAGTGGGGGAGGGATGGACTGGGAGTCTGGGGTTAGTGGATGCAAACTATTACATATAGAATGGATAAACAACAAGGTCCAACTCTATAGCACAGGGAACTATATTCAATGTCCTGGGATAAACCGTAGTGGAAAAGAATATTTTAAAAAATAACGTATATATGTATATAACTGAGTCACTTTGCTGTGCAGCAGAAATTAACACAACATTGTAAATCAACTATATTTAAATAAAAAAAATTTTTAATATTAGTTTTTATTTTCATTAGTCCTTTCAACTTTTACCTTTTCCCATTGAGTTTACTATACACAGAACTGCAAATTTGTCATCTTGAAATTCTGTTTCTTTTTTTTCTGAAGTGCTGTCCCCCCCGCCACCCGCCGTCAAAATGCTAAACCTAAAACCTTATGGTGGCCCACTGCCAGCCTAAGAAGGTACAAAATCCTTAACCGTTTGTTTGCATGCCTTCCTCTTTCTCCAGCTTTGTTGCCCACTGTCTGCTGTCACTAAGAAGGTGGCACAAGCACCCAACCATGCTGCATGTCTTCCTGCATTTTCAGTCTTGAGATGCTTCAAGCTCAGATCAAATGCCTTTTCTACAAATCTTTCATCCAGTTCTACTGCTGGAACCATTCCTGTAGCACAGCCCATGTGCTGCCTTAGGTACAGGCAAATCTTTCTGTACAAAATGGGTCTAGAAGGCACATCCTTCCCCCTCCCCAGATCCCTTTCCATTAATGCTGAGCTCAATTATTTAGCAGACCCAGGAAGCAGAGGTGGGATGAATAGACATGCTTATCCATACAGGATCTCATCCATATAAACGTTAAATCCATCTTTCCCCCTTCCTTTCCTTCCTCTTAGATTTTCTTCGGTGATATTAACTGTAAAGCAGGCTGGCCTCACATAGGATTTGCAGAGAAGGTAAGGTGCTTTTCTCTGACATATGGCAAGAAGCTGATGAAAATGAGATTCCTTTAAGCCTAATATTGTATCAATTCTAAGATGTACATTTTTTCACATGTTAATATCTCTGAAATCAAGGTGCATTTTTCAGTCAATAGAAGTTTATTTTTTTCTTTCTTGCTGGTATACAAAAATAAAAGTGCATCTTCTATTGATGGTATCTATAATTAGGTGAAATAAGGTATATGGGAAGGTATTTAAAATGTCTCTAAATGCAAACAGCTTTTACTATTTGATATGAATATTAACTATCAGTGTTAGAAAGAGACTTTGGAACACTGTTCTAAGGGTGCATACTTTTGCAAAAATGGCTCCAGAGCAGCATTCCCGTTCACTCCCCCACAAAAGCAGCATTGTGTGCATGTCTTATCTGCTCTGCTTTATTTTGTAAGCTGTTAGAGGGCAGAGACCCAGAAGAAGATATACCTTGAAATTCTCTGTGTAATGAGCAATAAAGAGCAGACATAAAGCCCTGCAAGCAAAATTCTTGAACAAAAGGTTTCTATGAAGGAAGCGGCTAATCGGTCCCCAGGTAATATCTGGGGCCGCAGATAAAAAGCGGGCGATCAAGAATAGAACCCGCGGTGCCCATGGCCTCGGTCTCAGGCTAGACTGCACTCTGACCTGTTTATCCATCCTGCTCTCCAAGAGCCCATGTTTGGGTTCTCAGGAAGCCACTCCAGGCATGTTTTGTGACAACAGAGGTTGCCTGACAGCTTGATCAGGGATTCATTGTTTATACTTTTCTACTTTCCTGGCGTCCCTCCCACCTGCTTTCGTATCACTACCACTGGTAAGTTAGGCAGACCAGACTCTTCCATTGTCCTCTGTCACCTCCTCATACTACTTCTCCCAACCCTCGGTGAAGCCAGGAGCCTCAACTTAGGTCACCTGTCCCTTACTGGTCACCTGTGACTTACTTGCCCATTCTGTCCCATTGACTTAGGCAGTAAACTCCCTGGGGTGGTAACAATTCTAGGTGGTCATGGGAGACTCTGAATGCAGTATGGTACTCCATAAATTATTAACTGTTGGAATCGTAAAAACAAGGAGCTGTGAGTATCCAGAGAGGGTGGGCAGAGAGGGGTTTGACAACACACACACACACACACACACACACACACACACGTTAACACAAACATCCAGGAAGAGTTTTCTCAGTGACTTTGTTATATGGTTTTCTGAGTTTTCTGTTTTGCTTTTTGCTGAACCTAAGTGCTTTTGCAGTCGTAAGTAGGGCTGTTGCCAGCTTGGTCCCAGGATGCTCGGGCAGGGGATGGGCTGCAGAGAATTTTTCTTGCTTATGGCAGCAGCAAGGGAAGTGTGGGTTCCTTCCAAGGAGCCAGTGTGACTGCAGTGTTGGTGGGAGGCAGCCAAGGTGATGAGAAGGATGTGTTGATGCAAAAAGGTCTGAGGTCAGGGAGCCTCTTTCTGCATGGCAGCCCTTCCACGTGGCATTTCCAGCGCACCCTCGCTCCCTCTCACTGGCATGTCCTGGTGAATGGAGGTCAGGGAATACTATTTTGAGTGCTTCGAGAGGGACAGGAGGCTGCTGGGTATATCAGCCTGCTTGTGGGAGGACGAAGGAACAAAAGCATCATCAAGGCTGCGCTAAACACAGAAGCTCTTCTTTGACCTTCACTCCAGTTGCTACATCACTCCTGCGTATTTTATCTTTGCCAAAACCACAATGGGAGGAAGCTGGTGAGACAAAGAGGTGATCGCGGAGCCAATTTCTATTTCTAGCCTGTGGTTGACCCTGGCAAGTAACCTTGAGCAGGTCATTAACCCCTCCGTAGGCTGATTATATTGGATTCCAACTTATGTCAAGGAACTCTTGTGAAAAGTAATAAGTTGAGATTTTAAAATGCTTCAAGATCTTAGAAGAGATGAACAAACAATATCGCTGTGTTTGGGGCCAGCATTATGGGCTGCCCTTGAAATCTAGCCCTCCATGCACTGGCCAGGCTCTCTCCTTCTCTTGGTGACCAAGGGCACAACACATTTAGGACTAGTAACAAAAATAGCTAACATTGATTAAATGTTGACTGTGTGCTGGGCACTTTAGTTTAATGCTCACAGCAACCTCATGAAGTACCAAAAGAAAGTCCAGAGAGGTTAAGTAACTTTCCCAAGGTCACACAGTCAATAAGCCAGAACCAGTATCTGAACTCTGGCCTCCTGAGTCCAGGGTCTGCTTTTTTTTTTTTTTTTTTGGTACGCGGGCCTCTCACTGTTGGGGCCTCTCCCATTGCTGAGCACAGGCTCCGGGTGCGCAGGCTCAGTGGCCATGGCTCACGGGCCCAGCCGCTCCGCGGCATGTGGGATCTTCCCAGACCGGGGCACGAACCTGTGTCCCCTGCATCGGCAGGCGGACTCTCAACCACTGCACCACCAGGGAAACCCCAGGGTCTGCTTTTATCCATGATGTCGAAGTGTATTTAATTACCAGGTAATTCCTCATTAGTGAGCATTTGCTATATATTCTGTGCGAGTTGGATGGTATGTGGTATGGAACTGTATAAACAGGCAGGAAACACATGAAGGTTGGGTGCTAAATTGGTGACACTGAAGTGCTTTTGGAGATCTGGGGAAAGAGGGATCAGTATGCGCTAAACTTTGAGGGGAAAGTTCATAGACAGAATGAGGCTTAAACCTTTTTTTTGGCTTTCCAAACAGAGTTAGAACATTTAGCCTCTCTGGAATCATCATGTCTAGAAAGATGCTGACATGTACTGGTTGTGGGCAAAGGGGCAGGGAGGAGGGACTATTTCAAAGTCAAATCTGGGACCTGCTGCCTACACCGTGTTGAACTGATTCGTAATGTACTCTGGCTCTTGAAGCCTCTGTGATGCTCGGCAGTAACGGAAACTTACACAACATTATATGTCACTTGCATCTCAATTACGTAAAAAGAAACCTGCATGTCTTCCAAATGTTTTTGGCCAATAGAACACCTTTTTCATAGAATTTTTGTCACTAACTCATAGACTTTCAAGTTTGGGAACCACTGATGTACAGGAAAGCCCCTCCTTGGAAACAAAAGTCGTTGACAACCCCCAACAACTGAAAATCAAACTCCCTGAACATCCAGTGTAACGCTGCCCTTTTCAGGGCTAGCATTCATCACACAGCACTCTGGACATTTGGTTTTTTTCCCTGTGTGTACCTTGTTGCTACCCTAAGCCAGACTAGGAATCTCCCAAATGCAAACATTTGGCTGGTGTATCTTTTTATGCCCTGTGGCTCCTAGCCCACCTTGTCTAAAGAAGGTCAATAAACATATGTTGGTTTAAAAACAGAGACAGAGAGCAGAGAGGAGAAAATGAAGAAGGAAAAAAACCCGTACTTGAAATGATAGCAATTATTGGCAATTTACAACTGATTACTTGAGTTAATTGCCACTCATCAATCAGCACTCTTTGAAAGACTAGTAGATGTTTAAAATGCAAAATAATGCAAATTTTTATCTTGGTCTTGGTCAGAGCTGGATCTGCAGTTGGAGGGAGCCAAAATTGGGACATGACTTCTGAAATATATCTACCTTTATTAGCTTTGACTGCTTTCTGCTGAACTGCGTGGCTCCAGGCCTTGGAGGTTTGATGCCTGGTCCTAGAACCTCATAAAGCCTGAGTACCCCCGGGGTACTCAGCATGACTGCAGATGCCAACTGAAGGGCTGCTGGTGATGCCACTGCTTGTGGAACAACTAACCCAAGGGGGGGAGGCTGCAGTTAAAAGTGCAAGTGACACTTTGATCTTAGGCGTGGTCCCTGTCTGAACACACCTTACTGCCCACACCCCTGCCCCCAGTGCCTAGGGTTAAAGGGGGCACCATTCCTGAGGTGTGTGACTTTTAGGCTCTAAAGGCCCATGTCTTTATTTTTTAATTAAAATTGTTTTTATTATTGAATTATAATTGACATGCAATATTATATTAGTTTCAGGTATATAACAGTGATTTGATACATTATGAAATGATCACCAAGATAAGCCTAGTTATTACAATGTTATTAATATACATCACTCATTAGTCTTAAAGTTTCCTCCCACCCTAACTCCAGTTTTTCTTTTTATTGCTGAATGACATTCCATTTATTTTACTTTATTTTTTATTGAAGCATAGTTGATTAACAATGGTGTGTTAGTTTCAGGTGTACAGAAAGTGATTCAGTTATGCATAGACATATATATATTCTTTTTCAGATTCTTTTCCATTATAGGTTGTTACAAGGTATTGAGTATAGTTCCCTGTGCTATACCGTAGGCCCTTGTTGTTATCCTAACTTGAGTTTTGAAACTAGCTCACCCTGGGAGAAGTAATTCATAAAACATTTGTTGCTGACACCTAGAGGGGTTTCAGTGCAAATGGGCAGGGGCTTCTCCTTTTTTTCAGGAGGAAGGGGAAAGGAGAGGGCTCCTGAAGAGGGTGGAGCCCCAGCACAGGATAGAGGTGTCTCTGAACACTGGGATGAAGATTCTGTCTCCTGTGGGAGGAAATTGATCTTGTTTGCTCTTTTTGCCCTTGGTTGAGTTCCTGGTGTGGATCTTGGTGTCAGAACCACCCAGGCTTGGTCCTCACTGGCTCCTACAGATTCCTAGCCAGGGCTGCTGCCAGGCCTGGGCAGCAGGAGCTGGGTGGGAGCTCGGAGAGGTTCCTGCCCTACGTGCTGGGGGCCTGAGGCCACCTCCCCTGTTCATGCAGCTATTTGGAAAAGACTGGAAGGAGAGGGTGGAGACTCAAAGCCTTGAAATCTGATTGTGGTTGTTTTTCTGCTAAAAACAAAGGATGCCCACCGGGCTCCTGGCCTGTTGGTGCCCTTTAAGGCAGGGCCACAGTGACCCCTGAGGAGCAGCTGCTGGAGGTGAGGCGGGGTGAGCACATCCCCACCCCTCCTCCTCTTTGCTTTGGAAGCACTCATGTACCAGTCTGGAGCCAGCGCTGTCCTCCCGTGCTAGCTTGTGTTATGTGGAGCAATGTGAGCCCTCTACGGCCAGGGCCGAGCCCTGTCTTAGTTTCCCATTTAATGCCCACTGGTTCCCATGGGGCTGTGTACACAGAGGGCCTCCAGGGGAGGCTGCTGACAGCGTGGCGGAAGAGTTGGGGGTTTGGAGGCTGTTTTGAGGGGTGTGTCAGAATCCTCATCCCTGTCCTTAATTTCTCTGATGCCTTCTAAGGAGCCAGGGTGTGCACCGATCAGCCTCTGTTCCTGGCCCCGTGGCCAACCGTCACATGCGTTGGAGCAAAAAAGAGCTGCCCTCAGCGCGTTGTGTGTGGTTGGCTTGGCCTCTGAGGCTTTGGCTCCACCCATTGAGCCACAGGTTCTCTATCTTGTGACGCCCTTCATCACCTGTCCCTCCTGACCAACCGGTTGCCTCCACTTCTCCTGCCTGGATGGGAAACGCTGTGGTGGAGGTGGGTGGGCAGTCTGTCATCTGCATTAAAGCTTGAGGCCAAAGGGCAGGGGAAGCAGGGGGCCGAATTGGCAGCGTTCAAACAGCACCATCAGTGAACTCAAGGGGGCCTGGCTTCCCCACCCAGGAGCCCCAGGTGATGGGACCATACTAAGACAGGCTGGGACCTGGGGCCCTTTGCTGCAGTGCCTGCACCTGGACAAATGTCTCCTCAAGCAACGAACTACAAAGAAACTATGAGGGACTAAAAATAACTGCGTGCATGCAAAGTTAGGGCAAATTATGGACAACAAGATGCAAGAAGCCCATGCACCGCAGCGAAGGGTAGCCCCCGCTCGCTGCAACTAGAGATAGTCCCCACGCAGCAATGAAGACTCAACACAGCCAAAAATAAATTAATTTAATGAAAGTACTTTAAAAAAATAAAGTTTATTGGTTTTTTTTTTTTAAGAAATTTATTTATTTTTGGCTGTGGTGGGTCTTTGCTGCTGAGCGTGGGCTTTCTCTAGTTGCAGCGAGCGGGGGCTGCTTTTTGTTGTGGTGGGCAGGCTTCTCATTGCAGTGGCTTCTCTTGTTGTGGAGCACGGGCTGTAGGCACGCGGGCTTCAGTAGTTGTGGCTCACGGGCTCAGTAGTTGTGGTGCATGGGGTTAGTTGCTCCGCGGCATGTGGAATCTTCCCAGAACAGGGCTCGAACCCGTGTCCCCTGCATCGGCAGGCGGATTCTCAACCACTGCGCTACCAGGGAAGTCCCCTCAAGTTTACTGTTAAGATGCAAAAAGACCCAAACCCCAACTGCCACTTCTGAAGAACCGTGAGTAAAAACAGGGTGTAGGGAGAAAAAGCAGGTACTGCTCAGTCCACCCCCCTGCACTCAACACCACCAGAGAGGTGGACAAACCACCTGAGCCACGCCTCCAGCCTGACCCCTGGACACACCCCTACCCTCACCCCATGTAAGGAACTAGCTCCGCCCCCCGACGCGGGGACTGAGCAAGGGAACCTGTTACTTGTTTTCACTCCCTCCTGCTGCAGCAGGAGTCCCAATAAAGCCTTGCCTGAATTTCTTGTCTGGCCTCATCAATTTCTATTGCTTAAGGAAGGCCAAGAACCCTGGTCTGTAACAATACAACTTGCAGTCAGTTCTTGTAGCCCACATACATCCAGAGACTTTCCAGGCTGAGCAAAAATATTGGACCACTGCTGCACCTTGGAATTCCAATGGTTTCAACCTTGATAGTGCAGTTAACTGGATGTCTTTCTCACAATTCCTATTCATCACGTGTACAGAGGCCAAAGTTTACTGTGATCTTCCTATGTGCCCAGCATGATGCTAAGTGCTTACAATGTATTATCTCATTTAATCCTCACAACAACTCTACAAGGAAAGTTCAGTTATCACCCCAATTTACTGATGAACTAACTGAGCATAGGGAGGGTAAGTAACTTGTCCAAGATTATATTCCCAGTATGTGGCAGGGCTAAAAGTCTGACTGAGGCACCAGTCTTAACAACCATACTACTGTCTCATGTATATGACGATTTTCCTTTGTCCTGGATTAAAGCCTTTACATTTTACCAAATCTAGGTCTTGTGTATATTGATCTAGCATGGGGGTCAGCAAACTATGCCCTATGGGTCAAATCTAGTCATAGCCTGTTTTTGTAAGGCCTGCACACTGGGAATGGCTTTTTACTTTTTTTTTTTTAATTTTATTTTTTTTGGCTGTGTTGGGTCTTCGTTGCTGGGCGCGGGCTTTCTCTAGTTGCGGCAAGTGGGGGCCACTCTCTGTTGCGGTGCACAGGCTTCTCATCGCAGTGGCTTCTCTTGTTACGGAGCACGGGCTCTGGGCACGTGGGCTTCAGTAGTTGTGGCACGTGGGCTCAGTAGTTGTGGCTCGCGGGCTGTAGAGCGCAGGCTCAGTAGTTGTGGTGCATGGACTTAGTTGCTCCGCGGCATGTGGGATCTTCCCGGACCAGGGCTCGAACCCGTGTCCCCTGCATTGGCAGGCGGATTCTTAACCACTGCGCCACCAAGGAAGCCCGCTTTTTACATTTTTAAAGGTTGTTAAACACACACATGCATGGGTGCACATGCATGCTAAATTGTACACTTAAGATGGTTAAGATGGTAAAATATTTTTTTCTGGCTGGGCCTTTAAATTATTATTTTTTTAAACTGTGGTAAAAAGACATAACATACAATTTACTGTCTTAATCATTTTAAGCTTCCATCTCTTGGCTATTGTGAGTAGTGCTGCTATCAACATGGGTGTGCAAATATCTCTTTGAGATCTTGCTTCAATTTTTTTTGGATATATATCCAAAAATGAGATTTCTGGATCTATTTTAAACTTGTGGTATGCAGGCCTCTCACTGTTGTGGCCTCTCCCGTTGCAGAGCACAGGCTCCGGACGCGCAGGCTCAGCGGCCATGGCTCACGGGCCCAGCCGCTCCGCGGCATGTGGGATCTTCCCGGACTGGGGCACGAACCCGTGTCCCCTGCAACGGCAGGTGGACTCTCAACCACTGTGCCACCAGGGAAGCCCCCAACATCATTTTTTGAAGAGAGTGTCTTTCCCCCTTGAGAAGTTGGTGAATTTTATGTTATGTGTATTTTAACACAATTTTTTGTGTTAAGAAAAGAAGAATATGCAGCAGAGATAATATTTGGCCCACAAAGGCTAAAATATTTCCTACTTATTATTTGGCTCTTTATAAAAAAGTTTGTTGACCCTAGAGCTAGCACCTACAGCATCCTAATACAGTACACCAGTGTCACATGTGTTGACAGTAAGCCCCAGCGTGATGTCTGTCATTCTCTAATTCTCCTATTCTCTTTGGAATATGCCTCTTCTAAGAGTGCACTTAACAATTAAAAACTCAATGGATTCATTGTGTGCATGACGATGGAGGTGCCCGTGGCTGCGCCTTTGAGTCTGTGTAGATGTGGGCCCAGTTGCCTGGCAGGCCGGCCAGTGGCCTGTTTCTTAACCTTCCTGGTTGTGAAACGAGGATGAGAAATTTTGGCCTTGGAAAGGAGGGAAATGAAAGAGGCAAATCTGACCAAGTCTCACTGAAACATTGGCAGGGAGCTCTGAAGGCTTCTTAGAAGGAAGAACCAATGTAAATCACGGGCAGCGTTATTATCCTAGCAAGTCTTTGTGCTCCTGGCCTAAACGTGCAAAATAATCTGCTTAGGCTCAAGAAAATGCCTTTTCTCTTTTCCCACTGGATGTATGAATGTATGACCAACAGACTATCTAATTTAATGTCTTTTCCTGTCTCACTTCTCTACCCAGGTGGTGAATTCCCCGAGACCCGGTCTGGGTCTCAGATTTCACCTATAGCTCCTCTGAGCACTTGGTACCACACTTAGCAGCAAACAGGGACTCTTCTTTGTTTACTGCCTGACTCACGTGCTGAAAAGCCCCTAAACGAAAACAGGTCTCTAGGAAGAGTCTCTAAGGAAATAAGGGCCTTGTGCCGGCCGAGGCCCAGAGAGCTGGAAGGGCCCTGAGTGCCCAAGTATTCCCTCCCTCACCTTCAGAAGACAAACGCTTCATCACTCCCCGCATCTTCGGCCTTCAACCCACTTCAGTGCTCCAGGAAACATCCTGAGGGTTAATTATTTCTGAGGGCTGACTCAGACGGCATTTTTCTGCCAAAAGATTCTGTCAGCCAAGCACGGTCCTGCAGTTACCCCTGGTGAGGGAGCCTTTGTGAGTCCCGTCAGGGAGGAAGCCCCACTGGCAGGGAGGCCCCAGGCCCTGTCGCTTGGGGTGGAGTCCACACCTAATCCCCAAGGGTGGGGCTGGTTGCCGGGAAGGGAGCTGACACTGGGCGAGTGAGGGAGGCCTGTGTGAGAAGCATTCTTACCACCAGCTGCCTTTCAGCCGGTCCCTGTGGGGCTACCGCTTGCCTTTCATTTTGTTAATTGGAGATCGTGTCCCTGAGTGGAGCTTAATGTCCTTTTGAAATTATCTCTTCTTTTTTTCTCTTTTAAAAATTTCTCTTGCATCCTCCATTCAGTTCAGATTGTCACTGTGTCCCTGACGGCTGAAGGTGGATAATGGGACATCTGGAGGAGAGGGTTGATTCTCAAACACAAACTGTCTGCCCTATGAGGCCAAACTGGGGGAGGGTGGGAAGGAGGGAGGGAGGGTCTCTGGGGGAAAGAGGGCCTGGCAGCCATTCTTTCTCAGGTCAGTGTAGGATGAGGGGGCGGGGTGAGGGGGGGATGTCCTGGGAGAGTTGGGGGCAGGGCATCAAAACCAGAGCAGAAGAGGTGGCGAGGCTGTGGAAGCAGGAGAGCTGGGAATGCAGGTCTGAAAAGAATCTGAAGGGGGCTTCCCTGCTGGCAGGGTAGTTAAGAATCCGCCTGCCAATGCAGGGGACACGGGTTCAAGCCCTGGTCCAGGAAGATCCCACATGCTGCGGAGCAACTAAGCCCGTGCACCACAACTACTGAGCCTGCACTCTAGAGCCCTCGAGCCACAACTACTGAGCCCACACGCCACAACTACTGAAGCCCGTGTGCCTAGATCCCATGCTCCACAACAACAGAAGCCACTGTGATGAGAAGCCCGTGCACCGCAATGAAGAGTAGCCCCGCTCGCCACAGCTAGAGAAAACCCACGCACAGCAATGAAGACCCAAGGTAGCCAAAAATAAATAAATAAATAAACAAAAATTTATTTAAAAAAAAAAGAATCTGAGGGATGGGGGTGGCTGGAGCACAGGTAACAGAAGGGAGATTCAAAGAGGCTGAACTGCACTTGAGGTGGGGAGGAGACAGAGCGAATGAGGCCAAGGACTCACTCCATGGGAGCCCTTAGCTTTGACCTGCCCTCTGCCCGCGATGTGTGTAGGAAGATATCCACGGGGCAACACAACTGCAGTCATCTCCCCAACTGACCCGTACTGTATTTAGGGCTCCTACTGATGGGCCAAAGCTTTGCCTTCATACAGAAAGAACAGCACTTCCACAAAAGGAAGTGGAACTTCCAGGTGAGGGACTTCCCTGGTGGCGCAGTGGTTAAGAATCTGCCTGCCAATGCAGGGGACACGTGTTCTAACCTTGGTCCGGGAAGATCCCACATGCCGCAGAGCAACTAAGCTCGTGCGCCACAACTACTGAGCCTCCGCTTTAGAGCCCACGAGCCACAACTATTGAGCCCATGCACGCATCTAGAGCCCATGCTCCACAACAAAAGAAGCCACCGCAGTGAGAAGCCCGCGCACCACAATGAAGAGTAACCCCCGGCTCGCGGCAACTAGAGAAAGCCCACGCACAGCAAGGAAGACCCAACGCAGCCAAAAATAAATAAATTAATTAATTTTTTTAAAAAAGGAACTAGGTGAAGGCAGGACTATTCTTGTGTGAGAAATGGTAATTATACCAGTCAATTCCATCTCCTCTAAGAACCCAAGACCTGTAGTAAATTACATAGTTACAATTCTACCCTATTCCCAATTTACCCACCAGAAAACAACACAAAATCCGACCCCATGTTTTGCAAGAGTCAATAAATATTTATAGAACAGCTTGTACATAGTACATACAAGGAAGTATTTAATATGTTATATCATTTGATCTTCTCAATAACCTTGTGATCTATTTACTAATAAACAAATGAAGACTCAGAGAGGCTACAAGGTAGCCAGGAATCACAGGACCAAAGAGATAGTAAACCTAGACCTGTCAGTGCTGAGTAGACAGGCTTTGCATCTAGTGAACGGTGTCTACCAGGCTCTAAGATCAGGGCTTGTACGCTGCTCCATAACCACAACCAGGGCCCAGAAACTGGGTAGACCAATGCCTACAAATATGCCTCAGGGCTGCTTTTGGAGATTCTATTCTGATCCTCTCTCCTGTGCGCTTTACTCCCCAGCTGCCATCCTGTCCCCCTTCCCCTTCCAGGAAGGCATAGAATGCAGAAGTTGAATTTCATGATTTGATGTCCCAAGTATTTGAGTGCCCCCCGTGGTGCCAAGCAGTATTCTAGTTTCTGGGGTTAAGCAAGTGAACAGGACAGATGAAAACCTCTGCCCTTATGGAGCTCATCTTCTAGCCAGGGTACAGACATTTCTCTGAGAGATCAGGTTCTAACTGCATGGATCAGGTCCTTGCGTGGATCCGGCAGGATCTGGGGGAGAAATGTAAGTTCTGGGACTCCTAGGCTGCCGTGCAGAGACTGGAACGGAGCCCTGCTGGGTTGTCTGCTGACCTACCTCACCAACGGTGCCCGCTCCCATTGCTGTGGTCCAGGCATGGGCTTTGCAGCTCTGTCTGTGGACCCCTTCCCTGGTTCTCATCCCAGGATGGGCTTCTAAGCCACGCTGACCTAATTAGTGTCCTTGCCACAGGATCTGGAATTCAGACTAAAAGATTCAATCTGGGCTGATCTCTTGAACATGTAAGACACCAGGAGCTAAGGCATGGCCTTTTGGGTATTTTTTATTAACAATATTTATTTTATTTTATTTTTTTACCATATGGACTGGAGAGCATAAAAAGTCCATTACAGAGTAAGAGGACAGAAATGGACTCAGACATAGAGATGCAGCATGGACAGACACCCTGATACCCTCTAGGCCTCGATGTTGGTATTTTCCTGAGGCCCAGCTGCTCTCCTGCTGCGGGTCTAAGAAGAAACCTTACCCATTCAATGACTTATTCTTCTGTGCTTAAGCTGGCTTAAGTTGTTTCTGCTACTCAAGACCAATTCAGTCTCATCTTCAATGTAAACAAAAACTTTGAACTTCTGTTCAGGGCAGAAGCAGCAGATTTAGAATTGGCCTGATAAGCTCAGTACTGGGAGTGACAATCAAACTGGTCCCTAGAGACCATGGATCACTTAGGACACTCTCCTGCCCGGCACCACCTCTCCTCCAAGGCCCAGGGCTAAGAGCACACGGGGAACATGCAAGTTGATCCGGATACAACCTGAGGCTGACCTTCACCCAAATCGACTCTCAGTAAAGGAGCAGATTTTTGATCCACGTGCATTTTTTCCTTTGCTCTAGGCCCTAGAAGGGAGAAAAGATTGTGGTAAAAGAAAGAGAAGGAGGGACTTCCCTCGTGGTCCAGTGAGTAAGACTCCACTCTCCCAATGCAGGGGGCCCAGGTTCGATCACTGGTCGAGGAACTAGATCCCGCATGCATGCTGCAACTTAGAAGTCCGCATGCCGCAACTAAAAGATCCTGCGTGCCGCAACGAAGACCCTCAGTGCGGCCAAAGTATGTAAATAAATAAATATTTTTTAAAAAAAAGAAGGAAAAAGATAAACTACCTTCTAAACTGTGAGTCCGGTAATGGAGTGGCTGTCAGTATTGATCTTTGCAAGATCATTGCAAGCTTAGCAAGAATCAGCTACTGGGTCATAGCCTGTTTGGAAAGACAAATGTAGTCCATTAAAAAGGACTGCATAGGGCTTCCCTGGTGGCGCAGTGGTTGAGAGTCCGCCGGCCGAGGCAGGGGACACGGGTTCGTGCCCCGGTCCAGGAAGATCCCACATGCCGCGGAGCGGCTGGGCCCGTGAGCCATGGCCGCTGAGCCTGTGCGTCCGGAGCCTGTGCTCCGCAACGGGAGAGGCCACAACAGTGAGAGGCCCGCATACCGCAAAAAAATAAAAGAAAAAAGGACTGCATATCAGCTACAGAAAGCTCCTTACTTGACTACCTTTACTCTACTCCTGACTGGTTTCCACTTGCCCTACAAGCCCCAGTTTTCTCTGGGAAGCCTTCCCCAAGGTTAGGTTAGGGACCTCCTCTATGTTATAGTACTTCCTTAAAGTATACTCTGTTTAAATTGCCTGTTTAAATTCCTGAGAGTAGAGACCATGTATTTAACTCAATACCTGGCAGGTGGTAGATACTTAATATAAATTTATTCAACAAAGGACTGAATTCAGGCATTAATTTAGAGCTACCTCAAAAGTCTCCATATCTAAACATCCACAGAAAACCACTCTGTGGTCATCAAAGCAAGTGTTCATTTTCTCACGTGAAAGAAGTCCAGAGGAACTCAGTCCTGGGCAGGAATGGTGGCTCCGGAAGTTATCAGGAACCCCAAGCTGCTCTGGCTTTCTCTAGCACCGTCCTTAGCCCTTGCTTCCCCAAGGTCCAAGAGGACTGCCGCATGTCAGCCGTCACATCTGCATTCCAGGCAACAGGACAGAGGGAGAAGGGCAAATGGGCAACAAAAGGGCATCTTGCCCATCTGAATCTCAGCAGACTTCTTGAAAGTTGCACATATAACATCTTCTTATATCTAATTGGTCAGGAAAGCTTAGAAATGTGGACAATTAACTGGGCACATTGCTGTCCCAAATAAACTTGGAGTTTTATAACTCACGGGGAAGAGGAGAACCGATAGTATGTAGGAACCTGAAGTCTCTGCCCCAGTCCCCAAACAAAACTGTCAGAAAGCCCCCAGCCCCCTTTTAAGATAAGTTAAAATACCGGTAGCTCTATAGGGAGCTCCACTTTGCTCTGTATCTCCGTTCCCTTTGATAGATGGGCTAGTCATCAATACTTTTGTCTCTGCATAGAGAACTAAGAGAAGCATGGAAAGGGTCATCTCCTGTGCTCCGGTTCTAGTTTGCACCCATCGCTTGCACTTGCCACGGATGGGACCCTATGAAGGGTTCACCACACACAAGCTGCAGCAAAGCTCTGTAGCAAGTGGGCAACTCTCACAGGCCTGGATGACTCAGCCGAAATGGGGATTGCCGACAATGCTGAATGAAACACAGCACACTGGGGGCCCTGCTGTGGGGTTGACAGCAGGGATGCTCCGTGTTTCAGATCCGCAGCTTGCAGGAAGTGCTCTGACAGCATGCGGGGCTGGCACTGGGCTCCAGGACAAGAAGGAGGAGGGAAATTTTCCTTCCACCTTCACCCTTCAAGGCAGATGGTCCCCAGTAGCCACAGTTAGAGCATCCTCCCCAGGACACGGGCAGAAGCCCCCACTACCTTGGGCTCTCTAATTAGCACTTTCTCAGACTACAGCTTAATTTTCTCTTAAATTGGAGCCATCTGTATGCAGGACAACTATGCTAAAGGAAACATGGGAAGTAATAACGAGCTCTGGGGTAGAATCCTGGCCCCGCCCCTTGTTTTCTGTGTTGCTTTGCTGACTTGTTTAACTCCCCACCACCACAAGTCCATTTCCTCAGGTGAAACAGGAGTGGCAACACATCTACCTCGTGGAGCTGCTCAGAGGATTAAACAAGATAATGCTGGTGAATGCATTTAGCACAGTGCCTGGAGTACAAAAGGTGCCCAATAAAAGATGGTTAAATTTACATCTGAGAATACAGAACGGAGATAGATGGCCAAAGCCATTGTGGAGACTCAACCCCCGAACAAAGCTTCCTCTGAAATTAGAGAAATGTGCAACCCTGGTATCTTGGCTGGAATCCCAGGAAGGGATGGGCACTTAACCACGGCAAGCCAGCTCCAGCCCCAGACACCAGGCTCCAAAGGGCAGGGGCCACTCCCCAGCCAAGGGCAGGGCTCAGGGAATGGATTCACATCTTGTTCTGGGGACACTGCACTTGGAAAAACATTATTGATTCTGTGGTTCAGGTTGCAAAGAGAGGAAGAAAGACTGAATGCCATTACATAATGCGCATAGGTCCACTGTGCTTTCCACTTAGAGAGGCACTTGGTAATCATTTTCATTAGTGTCTCTTAAAACTATCTCAGAGATAGCTTATTCCCATTTAGGAAGGGCAGAAGGTAGAAGTAACTGGCTGAACAGCATGAGGCCAAGTAGCAAAAGTTAAGAGTTCATGATCCCCAGATTTCTAGCACGTTGCTTACTTAACTCAGCAAGCTCCATCCATCCACTCGGTGAGTGCCCAGCAGGGCCTCCGCAGTCGGTGTACTCACCGCTCACGTCGGGCGCTCATAATCACGGGAGAAAGGCAGAGACGGAATTCTAGGGTACACGGCTTAGGACAAGGGTGAAAAGCAACCCTTCCAACCAAATCACCAGTGGATCTGACTGCCAGCAAGTCGTGGAGCGGGGAGGTTGGAACTCTTCCAGGACAGACGTCACACTATAGAGCTCTGGAGGTGCGATGGGGGCAGAGGAGGGGTAAGAGAGCCAGAGGCAGCCCCTGTTTTCAGCACGTGGGAGAAATCACGGCTGGAGTGTGGCCCCAGTGGGGCTGAGGGGCAGGTTGAGGCAAATCCGCGTGTCGCGCTAGAGGCGCACCTACTGTGTGCTGGGCCCTGTCTCATTACCCATATTAGCTCATTCTTGGCTCTGACTCTAGGAAGCAGGTATGATCGCTATCTCCTTTGCACAGAGGCTGGGCCTTGAGCTCAGATAACCTAGCTCCTGATTCTGGAATCTCCACAGTTGTCACTTAAGCTGCCTCTCAGGACGGCACTGAGTGTGAGTCTGCAGAGCTGAGTGTTGGGCTCAGGCTCTGGGGACGTGCGCCCCTCAGGGAGGAGGCCTGGCCTGCCCCCCTCACCCGGGGGGGACTCATGCCTTTGATCAAGGCAGCGTTACGATCCGTCCCTGCCATCACAAGCAGAGACGCCCTTGGCGCGCGCCCCCTGGGTCGGGTCAGTCTTCGGGGGACAGGATACCGAGTGCACTTGTCTTGAGCTGTGCGGAGAGCACGGAGAGCCCACTGGGCCTGATCGGCAAGGGGATCCGGAGCACGACGGGGCCAAGGGCTTCTCCTACATTGCCAAAGCCTGGGGGCGCCTGAAATCAGTCCCAAAACTCAGGCCTGACCCCATGCCTTCCGGGTCCCGGGAACAGAGCTCAAGGATTCCAAAGAACGCATTTCATTTAATTTTGATTCCAATACCAAAGCAGCCCCCTCTGCTCATGGAGGCAGAGCCCTTTCCTCTCTCTTTTCCAGAAAAGTCCCTAGCAACAGCTGCCTTGGATTCTTGAATTGACCCCGCATGGAAGCTGCTCGTGTGGCCCCGGTCTCTAGGGGTTTCAGACAAGGAGAACACCTGATCCGGGGCCTTCGGGAGGATTCTGAGGGGTGGCAGGCCTGCCTCTGCTGCGTGTTCATTAACCCCTGGGGTAAGAACTGACGAGTCACAACCGTCTAACGCCAGTTGTCAAGACAGGCCCCGGCAAGCAAGCAGCTTGTTGGGAGGCGTCCTGAGTCAGCTGGGAAAGGAGAGCTGCCGGGCCCTCTGACCTAACTCAAGCGTGTGTCATACTCTTTCTGTTCTCTGTCATCCTCTGCTTCTTCCTAAGCCCTTTTCCCAGCCAGATGCCTTGTGTGGTGTAGACGGCGAGCAGGACAGGGGGACGGGAGCCGCTGAGCCGAGCGAGCAGTGGTCACTTTCTCCTGTCACACCCGCTGGCTTACAAGTCCAGACACAGGTGCCCGCCCCTCCCAGTGGGACACGCCAAATCTTCTGTAACATTTTAAAACAGCCATGGAAATGCCAGATGACAAAATTTCCCTTGGAGATTGAGAAATTGTAATTTGGATGATGGCAGAATTCTTGAACTTGTGACAGATTTGCTTCCCAGAGGAGGAGAGGGCAAGGTGAAGACACCAGGCTCCCATCGCAGGTCAACCAGAGGACCCCATCTCTTCTGTTTTATAGACTGAGGTTGGGCACAGATTTGACCTGAAAGAGTTCCTTTTCTTTAAAAATGTTGATGGAGGGACGTCCCTGGCCAGTGGTTAAGACTCTGTGTTCCCAATGCGGGGGCCCGGGTTCGATCCCTGATTGGGGAACTAAGATCCCATATGGTGCAGCCTAAAAAAATTTTTTTAAATGTTGACAGAGCCCTGTTGGTTGGTAGCTATGAAGAGTTTTGAAAAAGGAAAAACTAGAGAGGGAGAGGTAGTCACTCCCTGGGTGAGAGGTAAGGCTAAAAAAGTCATCCGGGCCTCAGCAGGGCACATGCGGAGGGGTCGCTACACCACCTGCTGGTTCTAAAAGAGGCAGATTCTAGCCTAACGGACTCCCCAAACTCTCTTCTTTGGGAAATCGGAAGATCACAGTTTGAAGTATCAATCTGAGGTGACAATCACATCTAGAAGAGTCCTACATAATCCAGAGCTTTAAAAAATGTGAAATTAAGTCATGAATGCCTGGCAGCTTCTAGACTCTTCTAGTCCTGAAAGACACCACCCAATGCTGCTTCAGAGTCAAGCCCAAGAGTAGACAGATGCTAATAAGGCTGATTTGTCCTTTTCTCTCTTCTCCTGGGCGTGTGAACCTCTGAATACAGAAAACCAGAAAGGAGCATCTCAACCCATTTCGGTGGTGGCCTCCTTTAGAGTGAAATGTGAGGCCAGGGCTCCAACCTGCTGCTGTCCTAAGAATTCCCAGGAAGGCTTTGTGCTGTGACCTGGATGCCCGTCCAAATTGCCTTGGCTGGGCCCTCCTTCCCTCACGGTCCTGCTGCTATCAGTTGACTGGTAACGTTTCCTTTCACTGCCTTTTTCAAACTGCTGGGTGAGTGCCAAGCGCAGGGTTCATTCACCCCAGGGCTGGATCTTTTCAGCAGTGTAGGAAGGTTATGTGTTTGCAAATCAGCATAGTAGGGCAGAGTGATTTGGAAGCCATTTCATTTTTTCACTTCATCAAACTCCTACTCACTGGCAAACTCTAAAGCTGCGATATGAAACCTTTCTGGAGTTGTGACACCCTATTGTCACTCATTTCATCTCATCAAACACCCACCCCTCTTAAAAATGCCATGAGGCATGTATTTATTTTTAAGATTAAGGTGAATTAAAATTGGAAAATTACCTGAGAATTTTCTGGCACTCTAGCAGAAAAGATTTACCAGAGGTGTTTAGAAATCAGAACTAAGGATCAGTACTGTACACAAGGAAGACATGTGACCAAATTGAGACGTTGGAGGAATTTTTCTCTGCTGCCTCTCTCCTCCCACCACACGACTCCGCTCCCCAGTGAACACCCCCTGCCCTGGAATCCATGCCCTCTTGCTGCCCTGTACCTCCCTTCATGGTACTTCATGCAGGACTGGCCCTTCCCTGGACCTGTCTTCTACTCTTCCTATCAACACTTATCCAATGCCAACTCCTGCAGGTGGCTCTTGTAGGTCAGTTGTTGGGGGGAAAAAAGCTAATAGCTGCTAAGTTCCCTTCCAGCATGAAAATTTTTGCAGGGTTAATTGTGTTGAAAATGAATCCCTCCCAGAGATATTTGTAATTTAGAGATAATATCATACCCCAAAGAATTAATTTCCAGTGGAATTTCAACAGGTAACAGACATGGCCAGTGGAGAGTTGAGAGATTAGCCCATCCTGCTTTGCGGTAATGCCCATCCTAGCCATGCAAGCCTTTGCTTTGGGATAGTATAAAAGCCACTGAATAAGAGTCAAGTGACCTGAGTCTATTTCTGACTCAACCCTATTCAACCAATATTTACTAAGCACCTACTATCGGCCTGGCATTGGGCTAGGCTCTAGGAATCCAAAGATGAATGAGACAGAGTCCGTGTCCTTAGTGAACTCCCAGTCTGTTAGGAGGCAGCTATTACCATGATGAATGTTCCCGCAGCAGTATAGACAAAACGCTGTGGGAACACAGAAAAGAGGATAATTAATCCTGCCTGGAGAAAGCCACGGAGAATTAATGTTTGCGTCGGGCCTTTGAGGATGTGAAGGACTTCAGCAGACTGAGCACCAGTGAGAACAGTGGGGGAAAAACACTGGAACGAAAGCACAAGGAGGTGGTTGCTAGTGGGGGTGGGACACAAGAAGTGAAGGGGCAGGCGTGATGCTGAAAAGCGGGGATGGGGCCAGAGTTTGGAAGGGCTGTCAGTGCCTTACCCAGGAATGGAAACAGTACCCTGCAGACTGTGTTGAGCCATGAGAATTTTGAACTTGCATGGAAAGGCACATTCAGGACACTGCCACCTTCTCATAGGCAAGAGGTATGGCGGTTTCACCCGAGGCTGTGAGGATGGAGAGGAGGGAAAGAGATGCTCTGACGATAGAATGGCTGCATATGATTGGCAGCTTAGATGTCGGAGGTCAAGGAGAGGGAGCAGTCACAAGTGACAGATGAGGCCTCCCACACAGGCTCCTAAGAGGTGGGGAAGCCAATAGGTGAAGACAGGAGTAAGAGCCCACAGGCGATAAGAATGAGCTTGCCTTGGGGCCTGCTGGGTTAAGAGACCAGGGTGTAGAGTGAAGGTGGCTGTCGGGGTTCCTGCAGAGGATTCTTCTGTTGCTTGTGATGTGGGTCTTCTAAGAGGACACCACGTTCTCCTGGTGTCTGTGCCACCTACATGTCCACACACGTTCACCTCTGACCTGGCTCTTCTTCTGATGCCATCATGTCTTCCGTCAGCCAGCAGGAATTTTGTGTGCTGGAAGGGAACTTGGAAGGTATTAGGTCCTTTCCAAAGCGACAAGGAGCCTACGGGAGCCACCTGCACAAGGAGTTGGCATTGGATAAGTGTCAATAGGAGTGTTGGAAGGAGACAGGTGCAAAAGTAGACAGGTACAAACAAGAGCCCTGGCACTGCCGCTGCCATTAACCAGAGTCCAGGCCAAATGAAGCTTCTGGAAGCTCAGGTCCTCCTTGAGTACAGATCTGCTTCTTCACTTTCTAGATGCTAATCTACCCTCCCTCCACTTATCTCTTGTTTTCACGTTGTCTTTCTTAAGTAATATCCTTGCCTAGGGAACTATCTTTCCAAAGAAAACTTGTGACTTCCTTCTGTTTATTTCAGCATGAACACTGCTTCGTGAAAACCAATGTTCGTTTATGAGCTAGAACTCTGTTGTGGAGATAAAGTGGTTTGGGAAGCGTTTGGGCAATTAGAAACACATCTCAAAACCCCTAAAAAGGGCTTCCCCGGTGGCGCAGAGGTTAAGAATCCCCCTGCTAATGCAGGGGACACGAGTTCGAGCCCTGATCCGGGAAGATCCCACATGCCGTGGAGCAACTAAGACCGTGCGCCACAACTACTGAGCCTGCGCTCTAGAGTCCACGAGCCACAACTACTGAGCCCACGTGCCACAACTACTGAAGCCCATGTGCCTAGAGCCCATGCTCCACAGCAAGAGAAGCCACCACAATGAGAAGCCTGTGCATGGCAACGAAGAGTAGCCCTCCCTCGCCACAACCAGAGAAAAGCCCACGTGCAGCAACGAAGACCCAACACAGCCAAAAATAAAAAACAAAACAGGGCTTCCCTGGTGGCGCAGTGGTTGAGAGTCCGCCAGCCGAGGCAGGGGACACGGGTTCGTGCCCTGGTCCGGGAAGATCCCACATGCCGCGGAGCGGCTGGGCCCGTGAGCCATGGCCGCTGAGCCTACGCGTCCGGAGCCTATTGCTCCGCAAAGGGAGAGGCCACAACAGTGAGAGGCCCGCGTACCGCAAAAAACCAAAAACCAAAAACAAAAAAAACCCTAAAAATGTGCATGCTCTTTGACTTGGTAAACCCACTTTGAATTTATACTAGAGTAATAGTGGATGAGTGCACAAGTATGTATGTATAAGATTGTTTATCATGCTTATTATAGTAAAAAACTAAGATATAACCTAAAATTCCAAAAATAAGAGATTAAGTAAATTGATCACAATTATCTCTATAATGGAATTTTATAAAATTTAACTCACCAGGCTTCCCTGGTGGCGCAATGGTTAAGAATCCACCTGCCAGTGCAGGGGACATGGGTTCGAGCCCTGGTCCGGGAGGATCCTGCATGCCGTGGAGCAACTGAGCACATGCGCCACAACTACTGAGCCTGCGTGCTGCAACTACTGAAGCCCACACACCGAGAGCCTGTGCTCCACAATGGGAGAGGCCATCGCAGTGAGAAGCCTGTGCACCTCAACGAAGAGCGGCCCCCGCTCAACGCAACTAGAGAAAGCCTGCGCGCAGCAACGAAGACCCAATGCAGCCAAAAATAAATAAATAAATTTATTTTAAAAAAAAATTAACTCATTAAAAACGACAATATAGATCAATATTTGCTGACAACTAGAAAGCCAGAAAGATGTTCAAGATTTATTCATTGAAAATAATAGATTATATAAATGTATTATGTAAAATTTTTAATAAAAATATCTGGAAACCCAAATCAGCAAAATATAAATAATAATTATTTAGAGCACAGTGGGAGGAATTTCTATTGGTTTAATTATTTTTCTTCCTGCTTCTCTTTATTTCCTAATCTTTCTACAACTAGTATTGGTGGCATAAATAAATATCTTTATTTCTTTCAAATGTGCAAGGGCCAGTTTATCAGCTGTCTTCCCAGACTGAAGAGCAAATGAAGAACAGAAACGCTGTTGGAAAAAAAAATCTATTAAAAGAAAAAAAAATGACTAAATTGGAAATTATGGGCTACAAAGTATATTTTACAAAGGGATCTCCCTTTCCCCTCCCATTCACCCCCTGGGGGATTCTTTGGAACTGGATACTCTCAGGTCATAGTCACATAGAAGATCATATACAGGGTCCTTTTAGACACAGTTCCACTTTGCCCCCCCAACTTTTCCTAATATTTTAGCTCTTCCACAGTCTCTCAGATATAAAAACCACTCAAGGGCTTCCCTGGTGGCACAGTGGTTGAGAGTCCGCCTGCCGATGCAGGGGACACGGGTTCGTGCCCCGGTCCGGGAAGATCCCACATGCCGCGGAGCGGCTGGGCCCGTGAGCCATGGCCACTGAGCCTGCGCGTCCGGAGCCTGTTGCTCCGCAACGGGAGAGGCCACAACAGTGAGAGGCCCGCGTACCGCAAAAAAACAACAGCAACAAAAAAACCACTCAAGATCTAATTTCTTACCTTAAAGCTATTATTACTTTTTAATTCTATTTTGCTCTGTGTAGTTTACCTTCTAAACTGGACATGTTGCTGCAGGGGATGAGTATGCGTGAAGAGAGTGGTCAGGTGAGGGTGATCAGGCCTAAGAGTGATAAACGTCAGCAGAAGCCAAAGGGATGCTGGGAAACAGGCTTGTATAACATGGTCAGCTGTAACTGGTAATCATACGTATGCAAAATAAGATATTATTCTCACCTCTGCAACTAACGGGGGAGGAAAGATAGGATCCAGTGTTGGCAATAATGCAGGGAAACAGACTTCATAGGCTGCTGATGGAAGTGTAACCGGCTACAAGCTTTTCTGCAGGGCTTTGGCAATGTGGATTCAAAGCTATCCACAGGTGTATACCTTTTGACCCAGAATTTCTACCTCTAGAAATTCATTTTAAGGAAATAATCAGAGATGTAATTATATGCTTATCTATAAGAATATTCATCAGTTTTATAACAGAAAATTTTAAGAAAGAGTAAGTTTCTATCACACAGATCTGTGCTCAAATCACAACTTACTAGTTGAATGAACCTGGGCAAATTCCTCAACTTTTTTTAAGCCTCAGTTTCCTCATCTGTAAAATGGGCACAATAATAGTACCTTCTCCTAACCATTTTCCCAGCCTTGATTGATCATTTCCTTACTTCTCTTGGCAAAAAAACTCCTCAAAAGAGTAGGCTATCTGCACACTCTTTGAAATGGGCTCCCACCAGTTTCTTGCCCTCGCCACTCCAGTGAAACTGATGTTATCCAGGTCACCAACATTGACTAAATTCAACGAACAATCCTTGGCTATCATCATAATTGGGCATAATTCAGCACGGTTGGCCCCTCCTTCTGTGACATGCTTTTTTCTCTTGGCTTCCAGGACCCTGTACACTCTAGATTTTCTTCCTACCTCACATTGGTCACTTCTCCATCTCCTTTGCAGTATCTTCCCTTTTCCCTGCCCTCTTAAGGACAGAGCACCTGGGACTCAGTCCTTGGTCTTCTCCATCTATACCCCTCACCCTCCCTTGATGGTCTCATCCAGTTTCAAGATTTTGAATAATACCTGTATGCAGATGATTCTAATGTATATCTCCATTCCAAACCTCTCCCTGAAATACAGGCTGGTTTTTCCAACTGACTACACAACAGCTTTATTTAGATGTCTAACAGGCATCTCAAAATTAATATACAAAACAAAATTAACATCCTTATTTTCACTCCCCAATTTGCTCCACCCATGGCATTCCTACCTCAATTCCGTTCGTGCGTCAGGTTGTTCAGAACAAAAAGCTTAGAGTCATCCCTAATTCTTTTTGTTTTTTTCCCTGTCATACCCTACATCCAATCTCTCAGAAAATCTGTTGACTCTACCTGCAGAATATATCTGGAATCAGATCAGCTTTTATCACCTTCACCACTACTAGCCTGATCTGAGCCACTATCCCCTCTCACCTGGGCTACTGAAATGGACTCCTAATTAGTGTCCCTGTGACCATCCTTGCCCTCCACCACTCTTTTCTCAAGACAGCAGCCTGAATGATCCTTTTACTTTTTTTTTTTTTTTTTTTTTTTTTTTGCAGTTTGCGGTCCTCTCACTGTTGTGGCCTCTCCCGTTGCAGAGCACAGGCTCCAGACACGCAGGCTCAGCGGCCATGGCTCACGGGCCCAGCCGCTCCGTGGCATGTGGGATCTTCCCACACAGGGGCACGAACCCATGTCCCCTGCATCGGCAGGCGGACTCTCAACCACTGCGCCACCAGGGAAGCCCTCTTTTGCTGTTTCTTAACCACACAGACATTCCTGCCTCTAGGGCTTTTGGAATAGCCACCCTTTTGCCTGGAATGATCTTCCTTCTTATTCCTTTCAAGTCTGCTCAGATAGCACTGTCACATGATGCGTTCCCCAGAGGGCAGCCTCAGAGCTGGAGATTGGCGTGCAGGAATTTTATTTAGGAGTGCTCTTGGGTTCAACTCCCACATGAGGGAGAGGAAGAAGCGGGGTTGGTCTGTCTCAACAAAGCTGTAAGCCAACCCCACACGGAGCTCTGAAGCTGGCAGAGTTAGAGTGAGGGGCTAAGACACTCTCTACCTGATTCAACCAGACATTGGATTGAATTGACCATTGGAAGGCAGCTGTAGGGAAGGGATCAGGGGACTGTCTTCAGCAGAGGCAGTTCCAGAGGAAGGCTGACAGCCGAGGGATGTCTGCTGGCTGCGCTCCCAACAAATTGGGTGAATAAGGTCATCAGCCCTGATGCGGACCATGGGCAGTGCATTACAGCATCCATTATAATCCACCCCTTCTGTGCTTAGATCTACTACTTGATAGAAGTTTGGGGAGCAGCTCCTCCAGAATTCCAGGTGGCTTCTTTCTGAGGGGAAACTTAACAGGAGAGAGGTTAAGGGGATGAACCACAGCCCCTGGCATGGCAGATTGTCTTGGGGCAACAGCTGAAATTTACTTTCTCTCCTTCCCCGTATTATCCATTCTAGATTCCCGTCACCTGCAAATAGCACCTTTGCTGATCTAGGTGGCTTACCCGGTGGGTGACCCAGACCCTCGTCTCTGATGGTTCTGTTCCCTGTCACCATGCCCTTCTCAGCCATAGCTTCTAGACTTGTCCATCAGCCGTCAAAATTGGGTGAGGAAGTATCAGGAGTCGCCCAAATGGATCCCCTGCATGCCACATTGTTCTTCTCGCTCCAAGTGTGGAATAGCCATCTTGCCTTCTCTACTGGTCAGGGTCTGTCACTCCTGCCAAGATGGGGACTCCTCCTCTTGACTACTTGTCATTTGGCACGAAGAGCCTGAAGTTCCCAAGGGGCAGCCATAGCTTATAATTCAGTGAGAATTTTTCTGTGTCCCCTAGTGGAAGCATTCCTTCTTTTATAACCAAAATCTCGAACCCTGCAGAGCCCAGAGCTGCAGAGACAGGAAGCGCAAATTCCCTGAGTGGATCATTGAGAGTGATGGTAAAGGGAGTCATTCTTGCTTCTGCCTCTTGGTTCCCAGATTGAAAAAGGATGTTGCCATTTTAGCAATGCCTTCAAGTTGATGCTTCGACAGCCTATTCCTTCATTCTCTCTGACTAGATAGTATAACGTATGCCTGTGGTCATGGGCCTACATTCGTACCTCTTTTGCTGCAAAGGAGTCCCTTGGTTTAATACAATGTTATGTGGGATCTGATGCTGGCAGATTGGAACACTGTAGAAGCACTTGGATAGCGGTACTGGTTGAGGCCCTGCATGGAGAAGAGGCAAAGTCATCAATGGAATATCTAAGTCTTGCAACATTAATTGCAAAAAAAAAAAAAGAAAGGAAGGAAGGAAGGAAGGAAGAAAACTTTAAAATAGAGCTGTACTTCCTCATCAATGAAATATTATACTTTGTAACTACTGAAAACTATGCTCTAGAAGACTAGTTAGTAGCACAGTCTGTGCTGTTATGTGAGAAAAGCTGTTCACAAAACATTTTATACACAAAACAATCAGTACAATTTGATTTTGTAAATCTATGTGAGCATAGAAAAATATTCAATAAATGGTAGTTTTATATTCTACATTCATCTATTAGGGTCCCAGCACTTTTCTTATACATCGAGTAAGCTATAAATTAAAGTCATAACACATTAATCATTTATGTGTCATAATTTAATGCAAATGTTCTCCATCTTTTATCTCTTCGTTTGCACAGAAGTTTTACATTTTAAAGTATTCAAATCTGTTCATCTTTTCCTCACTGATAGCTTCTCTTGCTTTAAAGCCATGAAAATTGTCATTCCTGTACAGACCTAATAAATGTTATATTTTCTGCTAGTTTTCCTATTTAAAAAATTTAATTGCTACTCCTTGCAAGGTAGCTGGTTGGTTTCCTCAGGGATGATAGCAAAGAAAAGACTCAGAGTTGGCCTCTGTTGCTGGTAGGTTGGACATATAGCACAGTAGCTAGATCAGCCTTGGTGAGGGGGAGCCCATGCTGTTGGGCTCATGCATAGCCTCTGTCCCTCACGATATGGCTACTCTACTCATGCACCCAGTGTGCCAGCAGATATGACAGAGGTGGGTTGACTTTAACGGGCTGAGTCAGTTTTGCCCACCTCATTGTTTAATTCTTCTTCTTTGGTAAGTACTATCTCATAGGCATGCTAGCCAACGACCTCTACACTGCATGCCGGCTCCCACGTGTCCATCCAAGTGTCTCCACCACAGATTTCCTTATACTGACCTTCAACTCTTTCTCTTTCAAGGTCACTGACCAAGCCATTCACCACTGCCCATGAGTTTTTATTTATTCCAAAACCCAAGCCACTTCTTTCTTTCACACAAATTGGATGACAGATTCAGTGCCTGAAGGTCTTGCCATTGAGAGGATTTCTCTTTCCATGGTCTTTTGGATCCCCCCAGAACGATACTGTAGTGCAGCTACCCATGCATTTTCAGCTCGTACCCACATATCAAGACAACTCATCCATGAACCTCACTAAGGATTTTCCCTCCTCCGTTAGCTGTCATCACCTGGTAGCCAGGGATCCACATGGAACTGTGGGAGTGAGCTGAGGGAGAGGAGCTGGTGCAGCAGTGATGGGTGGCCTGTGTGTCTGGGTCACCTACTTGTGTAGATCACTTATACCCATCAGTCCTGCTCATGGTTGACCCTGGATGCAGCATTTCCATCTTACGATGAACTACTTCTGGGACTGCCTGACCTTATGATTCCAACGGCTCTGACAGAACTCAGCTCATGCTGAGCAGTTCTGGCTTCCTGGCCACTTGTTGTCCCACGGTCATATGTCTCTCTCTATTAGGGCCTAATAGCATGCCAGGAGCTTTCTAGAAAGCTCCTACGGCAGATGGCATGGCCTTGCTCCAGAACCCTGGGGATCTGCATTGTGATTCTCCCATCGGGACTTGTCGTCAATTCCACATGACGTCTTTTTCTACCACTGATACCTCTAGGAACATAGGGTCTGCCAGATCATATGGCCCAAGTAGCAGGACTGCTTGCACTGCAGCCTGGACATCCTCTGCAGAGCCCTTTCCTGCTCAAAGCCCCACTTAAAGCTGACAGGCTTTCATGTCACCTGGTATATGGGTTGAAGTGATATTCCCAGGTTTAGAATATGCTGCCTGTGAAACTCGAAGAGGCTTAACAGGTGTTGGATTTCCTTCTTTGTGGTGGGAAATGCAAGAGCCACTAATATATCCTTTACTTTGGAGGGGGGATGTCTCAGCATGCCCCAGACCGCTAGACCCCTAAAAACATTACTGACATGTGAGACCTCTGAATCTTCATAAGGTTTTTCTCCCACTCTCTGGAATGCATGTGTTACAAAGGTCTCTAACGAGCTAGTCACTTCTTGCTCATCTGGTCCAATCAGCATGATGTCATCAATATCCAACCAGTCCAGGTCTCTTGGGACTACATAATGCCAAGAGTGGGAGCATTAACATAGCCCTGAGACAAGACTGTAAATGGAGGGACTTCCCTGGTGGCTAGTGGTTAAGACTCCGCACTCCCAATGCAGGGGGACCGGGTTCAATCCCTGGTTAGGGAACTAGGTCTCACATGCATGCTGCAACCAAGAGTTAGCATGCCACAACTAAAGAGCCAGAGAGTTGCAACTAAGGAGCTCACCTGTTGCAACTAAGACCTGATGCAACCAAATAAATAAATATTTTTAAAAAAATACTGTAAATGTATATGTTGTCTGTTCCAAGTGAATCAACTGTTCTGATCCTCTTTCTGGTAGGGATAGAAATAAATGCACTCATTGGTTCACTGGCCACATATTATGTACCTGAAGATATGATAATTTGCTCTAGCAAAGACATAACATCTGGCACAGCAGCTGCAGATAGGTCTACTGCTTGGTGGACTACAGTAATCTTTTGTCATCCTCCAGGATCTGTCTGACTTTTGCAGGGTGCAGACTAATGATTAAATGGAGACATGCTGGGGACCACCAGCCCTGTAACCCTCAGGACTCTGAATTGCTTTTGTAATTACTTTGTATGAATTGCTATCTTCCTCCCTGGGATGCACTATTGTTTTTTATTTACTATCTTGGCTCATGGGGGCAGGTGTGGTGCAAGAAAGGGAATTTCTAAGGCCTTTCCACTAAATAGCTTTTATTCCACAGGCCAATGAACCAAGATATGTCCATTCAGAGACTAGGGAAGTAACCACCTGGTAGGCCCATGGACCCAGTGGGCACATTGGGGGCCAGACCTGGGCCAGCCTCCACTTACTAACTGGCCCCCATATGCACCCACGCTAACAGGGTTCTCATGATGATACTTCGGGTATCAGGGTCTCAACCCAGACCCCATGCCCAACAGTCCTTGAAAGAGTATTCCCTTTTCTCAGTATCTGACTACCCAAACAAGTAGCCACAGTTCCCTTTAGGGAAAGGTTTGGGAAATGCCTCCATGTACATCATCGTGGTGTTACAGGGTACTTCCTACTGGGGACCTGACCTTTCTATCAATGCATGAGTTCTAGGTCTGAAAACTAGTTCCTTTCTGGAAACTGAGCAAGGGATCGTGGCTTTTTATTGGGGCTGCCATCCTTGGATTAGTGATCACCAGACTGAGCAGAACACTTTTGCCCAATTACTTTTGTTATGTTCTATTAACCATCTCCACAATTCTCTGGGGGCCAGAGTCCCCTGGCTGCCACTCCAGCCTTGCTACTCATTAGGATAATTGCATCCACCTGGCTACTGAGGGTGAGATACCACATCTGGTCCCTGTTGTTTCAGGGTCCTACCATCCGCATTATCATTAGTGAGCTGGGTTCTGTAACGGCAGCTCCTACCGTTAGCCCTGGCCTATAGACTCTTAGTGACACTGGTGCCCCTCTCACACTCACCAGGATACCTCTTACGCTTTGAGGTATCCTCCAGGACTTCCTATGGGACACAGCCACCTGGCAGGCTTTTCTGTTGCACATAGTATATCAGTTCTAACGTGCCCAGTCCTCTGAGCCTTTTATTCCCATCTTCCATCACCTGCCACGGCTATTCTAGCATTTCTACCTCACTTAGTGCAGGCCATCAGTTTTCCATGCTTCTGAGAACCATCCTAGCAGCATGTTCACACTCTCACCCTGGAATCTTGCCAGGGCATTAAATCCTATGTCCTGAAAGACGGCTCCCAAACTGAAAATCTCTTTTCCGGCTTTTTACGTTGCCCCTGTTAATCCCGCACCTTCAGAATGCAGTCGCCTGCATACTCTCACAGCAGCTCCTGGTGTATGTGGGTAGGTTTAGCAGCTCCTCTGGAGTAGGAGCCCTATCCTACCTTATCAGGCCTAGCTTGTCTCTGTCCAGGTTATGCTGTGGCTTTACCTTAGGTATTAGCCTAGTGGTCAGGAGGGCAGATGGCGGCAGATTCTATAGGAGGTGTGTGTCCTGCCAGGGAGAGTCTCCTGCAACCTCTCTAAGCAAGGGGGCAGCGCCAGCCCTTCTTAGGGAGAGATGGGCCACTTCTGCAGGCTCAGAGGGTTCAGGTAACCTGGAAATTCAAGGTTTGGGGGTACATCAACTCAGATATTCACATTCCATGTGTCGAGGTTCCATTCTTTCCCAATAAGGGCTCTGTCCTGTCTACGTTGGGAGTTTGACCATCTTTGGTGCTCGTTACTCTTGTGATTAAGTCTTGGACCTGCTCTTCTGCTTTCCCTCTCCTCCAGGCACAGGTGAGCATCTCCTTATATGTTCCCAAGGAGGTCCTCTGGTTTTCACACCAGGTTTTTTTTTTTTTTTTTTTTTGCGGTATGCGGGCCTCTCACTGTTGTGGCCTCTCCCATGGCGGAGCACAGGCTCCGGACGTGCAGGCTCAGCGGCCATGGCTCACGGGCCCAACCACTCCACGGCACATGGGATCTTCCCGGACCTGGGCACGAACCCATGTCCCCTGCATCGGCAGGCGGACTCTCAACCACTGCGCCACCAGGGAAGCCCCTACACCAGGTTTTTAATTGCTGATTAATCCTTCTCAATATTGCAAAGTGTTAATTATTCTAATTCCACTGTCCCAGTAGTTACTATTTCCCCCATATTTCTCAAATGCCTGATATATCACACCCACTAGTGCCATTCCCTTCCACCAGAATACTATCCCAGTTTACCATCAGTGAAAGGTTTAACAAGTTCACTGCTACCTTACTAAGTAAGGCAGGGTCCTTACTGTCAGCTGGATGATGGGTGATCTAATTCCAAAATCCTATCTCAGCACCTTCTTTCTTCAACCACTGCTGATACCAATAGCCATAGGCTGAATTCCCAGGGAAGCAGATCCCAAGGCAGGTATCAACACAGAAGAAGTTATGTTAGGAAGCGCTCTTGATATCAACACCTCTGGATGGGAAGTGAAGGGGGCAGGATTGTATACAGGGAGAAGTTGGTTGGACCACAGTGCAGCCTCAGTGAGGCCGTAGCCAGGCCCATGTGAAGGTCTAAAGCTGGACTGACCCTTTGGAGTAGTGTCAAGCTGGGGCAAGGGAGCAGGTCTTTGAATTCTCACATTAACCAGTCATTGGGTGTGGGCTGCCCCTGAAGCCAGTGTGATCTTGAGTAAGGTGACTTTCTTCATCAAAGGCAATTTCCAAAAAAGCTGAAGTCTGTCAACACTCCCAGCAGCTGGGGGAAAAGTCTTCAGTCCTGAAGCGGTACTTGGACAGCATCAGAACTTCTACTATAATCCTAATAAATAGATAAATAGACCTAACTATCTTATTTACTTAGTGAGACAACCCATGCCACTTCTTCATAGTCTATCCCTGCATCCTGAGCACATAGATGAGGACCAAATGATCACATGATAGGGGCTGAAAAAATATTTATTGAACAAATGAACAAGAAAATAAATACCTAACTTGTTGGGTTATTGTGAGGATTGAATTGAGTTGACGAATATGAAGTAATTAAACAGGCCAGACACACAGTAACCACCATGTTACCTATTATTATTATAGAGTTTAGAGACTTAGACCAACATGGTAATAGTGATTGTCTCTGACTAGTGGGATTATGGGTAATTTTTATTTTGTTCTTTGGAATTTTTGTATTTCCCAAACTTTCTATGATAAGCACATTTAATTTTGCAATCAGGAAAAAATGGTAAATTATTAAATTAAAAGAAAATTTAGTTGGGAATTTCTGTAAAGAGCATGAAAATTTTTAATGGACATCATCTCTCTGTATCAAAAAGAACAACTGGTTTGACAGCAAATTTCAAATGGTCCTTTCTTAAAGTTGACCTCTAAGTTTCTGAGTACCTAGAACTGTGCCTGGCACAGAACAAGCACTCAGTAAATATTTGTTTGAAAATTAATGGAGAAGAACAGAGAAGGAGATTGGCATCATGGGGGTTAGGAGGTATCCGTCCTACTGTTGAAAGCAGCATTGTCAGACTGAGAGGTTTTTAAAATGCATTGTTCTGGTCTCAGTTTTCCTATATGTCAATGTGCTAATAAATACCTGTGACCCTCTCTGACCTTTTAGTGACCTCATGAAACTGCTTCAAGAATAAATGACTTCAATGCTATCCCTATCAAAATCCCAGCTGCCTCTTTTGCAGAAATTAACAAACTAATCCTAAAATTCATATGGAAATCCAAGGGGCAGAATAGCCAAAACAATCTTGAAAAAGAACAAAGTTGGAGGACTCCTACTTCCTGATTTCCAAACTTTTCTACAAAGGTCAAGACAGGTGTGGTACTGGCATAAGGATAGAGGCATAGACCAATGGAATAGAATCGAGAGTCCAGAAATACACCCTCACATATGGTTAATTGATTTTTTTTTTTTTTTTTTTTTTTTTTTTGCGGTACGCGGGCCTCTCACTGTTGTGGCCCCTCCCACTGCGGAGCACAGGCTCCGGACGTGCAGGCTCAGCGGCCATGGCTCACGGGCCCAGCCGCTCCGCGGCATATGGGATCCTCCCAGAACGGGGCACGAACCCGCGTCCCCTGCATCGGCAGGCGGACTCTCAACCACTGCGCCACCAGGGAAACCCGGTTAATTGATTTTTAAGAAGGGTGCCAAGAATTCAAGAGGGAAAAAAATAGTATTTCCAACAAATGGCATAGGGACAACTGGATCTCCTCATGCAAAAGAATGAAGTTGACCTCCTATATCACACCATATAAAAATTAATTCAAAGTGAATCATACATCTAAGTGTAAGAGCTAAATTATAAAACTCTTTGAAGAAAACAAAGAAATAAATCTTCATGACCTTGGATTAAGCAATGGTTTCTTAAATATGGCGATACAAGCACAAGTGACAAAGGAAAAAATAGTTAAAAATAAATTGGACCTCATCAAAAGTAAAACCTTTTGTGTTTCAAAGGATGCCATCAAGAAAGGGAAAAGACAGACCACAGGATGGGCAAAAATATTAACAAGTTATATAACTGATAAGGGACTTATATCTGGAATATATAAGGAACACATACAACTTGACATAAAGACAACTCAATTTAAAAATGGGCATAGAGGACTTCCCTGGTGGTGCAGTGGTTAAGAATCCACCTGCCAGTGCAGGGGACACGGGTTCGAGCCCTGGCCCAGGAAGATCCCACATGCCAGGGAGCAACTAAACCCCTGCGCCACAACTATCAAGCCTTTGCTCTAGAGCCTGCGAGCCACAACTACTGAGCCCGCGTGCCACAATTACTGAAGCACACGCGCCTAGAGCCCGTGCTCCACAACAAGAGAAGTCACCGCACTGAGAAGCCTGCGCACCGCAACGAAGAGTAGCACCCGCTCGCCGCAACTAGAGAAAGCCCGCACACAGCAATGAAGACCCAATGCAGCCAAAAATTAATTAATTCAAAAAAAAATGGGCATAGGATTTGAATAGACATTTCTCCAAAGAAAAAATATATATGGCTGATAAGCACATGAAAAGATGCTCAACGTCATTAGTCATAATGGAGATGCAAATCGAAACCACAGCGAGGTATCGCTTCATCACTGGATGAAGCTCTAATAAAAACAAGGAACAGGGGCTTCCCTGGTGGCGCAGTGGTCGAGAGTCCGTCTGCCGATGCAGGGGACGCGGGTTCGTGCCCCGGTCCGGGAGGATCCCACGTGCCGCGGAGCGGCTGGGCCTGTGAGCCATGGTCGCTGAACCTGCGCGTCCGGGGCCTGCGCTCCGCAACGGGAGAGGCCACAACAGTGAGAGGCCCGCGTATCGCAAAAAAAACCCAAAAAAACCCACCACCATGATGATTTTTTTTTTTAAAGGACAGATTCCTGAGGTTCACCCGGATGAAATTCTGAGTCAGTAGGTCGGGGGTGGGCCTGGAAGTCGTGAAGCTGTCCCAGGTG
The DNA here is from genome assembly GCF_949774975.1 of Lagenorhynchus albirostris. Taxonomy (NCBI): domain Eukaryota; kingdom Metazoa; phylum Chordata; class Mammalia; order Artiodactyla; family Delphinidae; genus Lagenorhynchus; species Lagenorhynchus albirostris. Next base: position 22,522,574 of record NC_083096.1, on the reverse strand, counting down.
ATTGTGCTGATCAGCCTGACTTGGGAACCTTTGATCCAGTTCACCCTCCCACCCAGTGTTTCCACATCCCTGCCAAGTGGTTGACTCAACTTTTCCAAGGAGTTTTCCCTGACTCGCCTCTGGAGCCAGGTGCACTCCACCCAAGTGCTTGGAAAATGCTGTGCTCATCACTGCCCCGTCTTAGTGCAAATGATGAATTGTCATTGCCTGTTTAAATGTCTCACTCCCCCACTTGACTAAAAGCTCTTTGAAGAAGGAGACTGTGTCTTGTTTAATGTTTTACCCCCAATGCCTGACTCATAGTAAAGACTCAATACATTTATTGAATGAATGAATGAATGAACACCACCAGAAATCTACCAAGATAACCATTAGCTAAAGCAATTGGTACAAAGAACTTGACAGCGCCAATATTTACTTGGCAATTATATATAAGGAATTAGAATTTAATGGCTACCTCAGCTCTGAAGATGTGACTGCAAGCTAGCTGCCCTTTGGAGAGAAGTCTCACAAGAGCATCATTTAGGAAGATGAACCATTTACTAGAAGGGTGTGATGTATTCCCTAGGACCAAAAATAAGCATTGAACTACACTCTACTGTCTGTAAGTACTAGAGAAAAGTAAAGTAGCAGCTGATTATTTCTCATCCCGAGAGGATTTAGATTCACCCATTTATCTAGCCAAGGGTAGATGCATGTTTTGAGGGGCCTGAAACAATTTTGGAGGCCCTCTTTAAGGAAGATCTTCTTTCTCTACCACCCACGAACTTCTAGTGCCAGGAGCCTAGGACATGCTCATTTTTGTGACACCACATCTGACCCTGCTCCTTTGTGACATGCCACGTGAGTCTTCAAAGTGGGTGGTGGGAGTATTCCTGGAAGCTGTTCCTACACTGGGACAGCTAGCAATAACTCTACACTTAAATAACAGCGTACCATATAACTGTGTCCCCCACATCCCATACTAAATGTATTCCCAATGCAACTGCCCCTTATCTGGATCCCTAAATGCCCATGGCCACTCCAATATCCCTTGACAGGAGGGGAAGGTGGTGGAGGGAAAGCTGGAGTAGAGACAGAGGTCTTATCTATTAAATATCTTACTTTTGAAATTTTAAAATATCTTACTTTTGAAATTTTAATAAAAACATATAACCATGAAAGCACATAGTAGGGCCTCTCCCAGAGCCTTGGAAGGGGCCAGTGCAAGTGAGGGGCTTAAGTTTAAACTCCTTTGGCTTCACAGTTCAAGGCGCTTCTGCATACAACACCTGTTTATTGAGAATCTATCACATACCAGGTACTGTTGTTGGCACTAGGAATACAGCAATGAACAAAATAATCCAAGTCTCTGACCTGTGGCACTTATACTCTAGTTAAAATAGATCTGTTTCCCTGGCTTTGGAGGACAGGGAAAATGGATGTGTTGGCCACCACTGCCTCCCAATCAATATTCATGGAATGAATAAATGAATGATGAAATGAATGAAACATTTGAGAACTAAAAACTGTTATGCTCCTGAGATTTGGTAACTCAAAAATGAAATTCAAGACAAAGTACAAAGTTGCTCCAAAAGCCAGTGAAAAATTATAGGGATGGTAATGACATGGGCGTTGCACCATAATTTTCCAGGACCCGGCAGTACTATTGTTCTGACATGAACTAGCATTGGCAGGTAACCAGAGTTTCCTGCCCCTTTCTTTCTACATTGGCATTCCAGCTAGTACACCTCCAAGGTAGGTCCTCCCTCAGGTCTGACAGGTAAAAACAGGGAAGGACAAGTGAGAATCAATCCCCAGTCCTGTGTGGCCATCGCCTCTGCTTCTGCTCCCTGGCTGCCAGGAGCTGCTAGAGATGTGGCCCTGTCAGCTGCTTATCTCTCACAACTGCAGGCAACCTCTCCCTCCCCTCTGGCCCTTCCACTGCCCTTCCCCCCACTTCCTAATTCACAGAGAGAGAAGACAATGCCCACAGTTTCCTGTCAGCAAACCTGCCTGCATCTGAGTCCATCTTCTCCTCTTCCACTCCTGATGAGATTAAAGTCCCAGCTCCACCACTTACGAGCTCTGTGACACTAATTGGGGCAATTGTGTGGGCCTCAGTTAAAAACTGGTCCCCACTTAAAAATCAGGATAATAATAGTACCTATTTTATTGGATTGTTGTGGTCATTAAATGAGATAATGGACATAAAAGGCTCAGCAGAAGGCCTCACACAAGAAACTTCCCGTAATTGTGAGCATTAGTCCAAGGCCTTCCTCGGTGTTCTGAGTTCTATCCTATTTTGCCTCCCCAGGAACTCCATTTCTATCAGTTAATTCACTCTCCCTATTTCTTCAACGTTTCTTGTACAGGTTTTTACCCATCAGCATTTTTTAAAATTCAATTTACTCCGATTTTTAAAAATGACAATGAAATTAAAAACGTTCCTTGACCCCACAGCCCCCTCCATCTGTCATTCTATTTTCTCCTCTACTTAACCTTCTTTAATTTTTTTTTTTTAGATTTTTTTTTTTTTTGATGTGGACCATTTTTAAAGTCTTCATTGAATTTGTTACAATACTGAGTTTTATGTTTGGTTTTTTTGGCCACGAGGCATGTGGGATCTTAGCTCCCCAACCAGGGATCAAACCTGCACCCCCCGCATTGGAAGGCAAAGTCTTAACCACTGGACCTCTAGGGAAGTCCCTAACCTTCTTTAAACAGTGGTCCCCTCTCACTGTCTTTCCGTCCTCCCTTTTTTTCTGAATTCACCTACCACTCTTCCAAGCCAGTCTTACCAAGTTCACTAAAATCTTCCTGTGGCTTTGAGACCCCACAGACAACCTTCAGTCTTTTCTTCCTTGGCTTCTCCTCAGCTTCTGACATTGTTAATTGTCCCTTCCTTGAAATGCCTTTTCTTCCCTTGACTTCCATAACATCACACTCTTTCATCTTTGCCTCCTACTTTTCCTCCTACTATTTTCCGTCGTCAGTCTCCTGTGTGAGTTCCTCTTCCTCTGTGGGCTCTTCAGCCTCTGCCTGTCCCTAAGTGGTTATGATCTCTCTTACTCTAGCCTCAGTCTGCTTCTCTTCTTACTCTCCCCTGTCCCTTGGTTCAGCCCAGTGACTCTGTGGCCTCCTTTATCATCTCATGCTGAAGACCAATAATTTAGTGCCTCCAGCCCAGACCTCTCATCTGGGCTCCAGATGCATACACTATACATTGCCTTCTCCACTTACATTTCCCATAGGCCTCTCAAAGACCATATGTTCAAAAATAAGCTTATCATATTTCCCCATAAACTAGCTTTTCTTCCTGTTTCTCTCTTTCAGTGAGTGGCACCACTCTCTATCCAGTTGCCCAAGCTAGAAACTTGAGAATCTTCCTTCACTTCTCCCTTATCCAATCAACTAACAAGCCTTGTCAATTATTCCTCCTATAAACCCCTCAGATCTAATTCACTTCTGTTCATTTCCAAGGTCACTACTCTCTTAACAGGCCTGTTTGTTTCCAAACTCCCTCCCTCCCTGCAGAACAAAACCCTGGAGCCTGTTGGGTGGGCCCTGGAGGGACAGGTTGGGCTCCTCCGTGATCTGGCCCCTCCCATCTCCCAGACTGGTCACCTTCTCCTCCCTCCAGGCACACTGCTCCACTTGCAGTTTCCAAAAATGCAGGGCCCTTTCTTGCCTTTGGGCCTTTGATCCTGCCACTCACCATGGCTGCAATAATCTTCGCAGCCTTTAGTTCTCTCAAGATTGGAGTCATCTCTGCACAGCTCCCATATCTACCCCTATTGTAATACTCGCTGCACTGTGTCCACGAACTACCTATTTGCCTGTCTGTCTCCCCTCCAGTGTACAAACTCCTTGAGAAGAGCACGGAATCTCTTAGCTCACAGCTGAATCTCTAAGGCTTTAAGTAAGACCAGCAGAAGATAGGTGCCAGACACAGACTTGCCGGATGGATTAGAGACCCGCTTGGGTCTGATGTACATCTGTGGCAGCCTGTTAAAGCAGGGTCCTCAGAGTTGCTGAGTACCTTTTTTAAGCACCTCTTTGCTGATATCTCAGCACCTGCTGTGAACATTCTTTCCACTATTATCAAGCCTCAAACTCTGGGATACAGGTGAGAAGAGGTGGGATGCCCTCCCTTGGAGGGAACCTAGATTCTCAATTTTTTAAGAAGCTCAAGTCTGCCAGTTCCTTCCCTCATCCACTTACTTTTCCACCTCTCAGTGTTTCTGTGTCCTCACCCACTTTTCCTTCCCTTCTGTCTCAGAAGAGCAGGGGTCCTTCCTTATAACCAAGATTAACCCCTCTATTGAGACCCTTGATCCCATGCCTTTCGGGGACGGTAATTCACCAATTCTCCCTTTTCTCTTCACCTACAAATGCTTCCTGTCTGTGGTTTCATTCCTTCCAGCATACAAACAAGCTCAGGTCTTTTTCTCTTGAAAACCTCCCTCCTTATGGCCTCCTCCAATAGCCTTTGCTGATGAACTCTTTTTAAAAGGGACTTTCTGTCATCAAAAGGAAATAGCAAGTGTTGGCGAGGATGTGGAAAAATTGGAACCCTTGTGCACTGTTGGTGGGAATGTAAATTGGTGTAGCCACCATGTAAAAGAGTATGGAAGTGCCTCAAAAAATTAAAATTTTTGATTTTAATTGATCATGTGATCCAGCAATCCCACTTCTGAGCATTTATCTGAAGAAAATGAAAACACTAATTTGAAAAGATATTTGCACCCCCATGTTCATTGCAGCATTATTTACAATAGCCAAAATATGGAAATAATTGAAGTGTCCATCCATGGACGAATGGATAAAGAAGCTGTGCTGTATATATACAATGGAATATTGTTCAGCTGTAAAACAGAATGAATGAAAACTTGACATTAGGGACAACATGAATGGACCTTGAGGGCATTATGTTAGGTGAAACGAGTTAGAGAAGGACACATACTGTATGCTCTCTCTTACATATGGAATTAAAAAAAAAAAAAACCTCATATAAAAAGAGAACACATTGTGGTTACCAGAGGCAGGGGGAATTGGAGGAAAGTGGTCAAAAGGAAACTTCCAGTTATAAGATAAATAAGTACTATGTAACGTACAACATGATGATTTTAGTTAACACTGCTGTATGGTATATTTGAAAGTTGCTAAGAGAGCAGATCCTAAAAGTTCTCATCACTAGGAAAAAAACAAACAAACCTTTTTTGTATCCATATGAGATAATGGATAACTAAACTTATTGTGCAATCATTTCATAATATATTAAGTCAAGTTATGCTGAACAACTTGAACTTGTACAGTGCTATATGTCAATTATATCTCAATAATAGTGAAAGAAAAAAAATAAAGAGGAAGGAGGCAGCAAAAAAGACATAGGGGGCTTCCCTGGTGGCGCCGTGGTTGAGAGTCCGCCTGCCGATGCAGGGGACACGGGTTCGTGCCCCGGTCCGGGAAGATCCCACATGCCACGGAGCGGCTGGGCCCGTGAGCCATGGCCGCTGAGCCTGCGCGTCCGGAGCCTGTGCTCCGCAACGGGAGAGGCCACAACAGTGAGAGGCCCGCGTACCGCAAAAAAAAAAAAAAAAAAAAGACATAGAAAAAAAAAAGACTTTCTATTACACTTCTTGCCTCCGTTGTTTTCACCACCCTCTTGCTCCTTCCTCCTTGCCCCCCACTTCAGTTCCCCACCGAAAATGTTCTCTTTAACGTCACAATGACCTTCTCCAGCCCCAAATCCAGGCTGACCCCTACACTCTACTGACACAGACGTCCCAGGTTTTCTGCGTCACCTTCCTCGTGATCCAACGAGAGTTTATTGAGGACTATTCTGTATGCAGCCTTGTGCCTAGGGATGAGGGGTGACCCAAAGTGTAAGATGGGGTCCTCGAACTTGCAGATGGAATTAAGATAAATACCCCAAAACAGCGTGGAACAGTGGATGGCAGAATATAAATAAATAAGTGCTAAATTTTGTGGCACAGCCTATACTTCCTATCAGGGACGTAGGAGAACAGTGAGGCTCGACAGCCAAGGAAGTAGACCTAGAGTCTGTCACACAGAGTGAAGTAAGTCAGAAAGAGAAAAACCAATATCGCATATTAACGCATATATGTGGAATCCAGAAAAATAGTACAGATGAACCTATTTCCAGGTCAGGAATAGAGACGCAGAGAATCTCTAGAGATCTCTAGAGATACAGAGAATGGACGTTGTGGACACAGCGGGGGAAGGGGGGGATGGGATGAACTGGAAGATTAGGCTTGACATAAATACACTACCATGTGTAAAATAGCTAGCTAGTGGGAACCTGCCTTATAGCACGGGGAGCTCAGCTCAGTGCTCTGTGATGACCTAGATGGGTGGGATGGGGGGGCGTGGAATGGGAGGGAGGTCCAAAAGGGAGGGGCTATATGTATACATAGAGCTGATTCACTTTGTTGTACAGCAGAAACTAACACAACATTGTAAAGCAATTATACTCCAATAAAAAAAAATCTCATAAATGACTTTGTTCTAAGACAAAGAAATAAGAAGGAAATGCTATTCAAGTTTAAACTGTGAGCAAGGCTACACTGTATATAATGGGCAGGATTTGCGGGGGTGGGAATAGGGTTAGGGAGCAAGGGCCTAGTTAGGGTAAGACATGAGCCAAGGGCTCCCATCCAAGCTCCGCTCAGCTTTTTTTCTTCACGCTAAAGTGTAAATGACTGACAAGAGCTTAAAATGTAAATATAAGTTGTGCTTGCATTTTACACTAAAGCCTTCAACTAAGAGGATGCAGCCCTTGTGATAGGTAGAATTCATCTACCCTGAGTTGGAACAGAATATTAGAGTGAAAAGACACATACTCATCCCTCGCTCTCCGACTGTTCGGTTTGCCAGTTTTCCTATATAGGAACTATGCACGAATATGCCAGCTCTGTTGTGCAGATATTTTCCTTGATCTGAGGTCAGAACCCGGTCTCAGCCTGCCTCAGCATACACAGCCTCCCAGCCTCCCAAGCGGGCTCTTTGTTCTCAGTGTCTGATGTCAATCTCTGTTCAGTGTGCTTTTATACCCCAAGTGTTATTTTAATCCAAACCATGTTTTAAAATCCTCTCTTATTTTGGCCAAGTGGCTTTCTCATGCATTGCAAGTAATAATAATATCAGATCCTCATGTGTCTCCAAACGCTTGGCCTACAGTTGCTCTGCTTAATCGTTCGCAACAACCCTGTGAAGTAGGTTCTGTTGTTATCCCCATTGACACATGAGGAAACTAAGGCACAAAGGATGAAAGAACGTGTCCAAGTTAAATAACTTGCTGTGACGTTCGGGAGACAGGGTTCCACTCAGGAGGTGGAGGTGGGGCTGTATGGCTTCCTCTTGCTGACAAGTCATGCTGCCCTGCCAGCTTCGGATGGCTGCTGGCAGTGGCTGTGGAGCTCCTGCAGCTTTATTTTATGTTTTAATTTTAAAAAGTGAAGTATAGTTGATTTACAATGCGTTCGTTTCAGGTGTACGGCAAAGCGATTCAGTTATACATACATACATATCTTTTTTCTTCAGATTCTTTTCCCTTATCATTTTAAAATATCGAGTATAGTTCTCTGTGTTATAATTTTAAAATATCGAGTATAGTTCTCTGTGTTATACAGTAGGTCCTTGTTGGTTATCTATTTATATATAGTAGTGTGACAGAAGCTTTAGAGATGCTTGCCTTTCACTAGTGTAATGACAGTTTGTAGTATGTAACCTATAACAGAGCTTCTCAAACCATCTGTGTTGAAGGACTAGCTTTATTTTATTTTTTAAAATTTCCCAACCATTGAGTGACAACACTTTTTAAATGGCTATAGAAGTTTCTAAACACTTTCAATTTCTATATTTGTGGTAGATTAACAAGGAGCAATTTGCAGATTAGCACCAGTTCAAGGACTATATTTTGAGTAGCACAAGTGCATATCATCACCAAAATCAGTTTCATGCTTTTAGAATTTCATTTCTTTCATTCAGTGATATTTGTTAAGTGCTTACTACACAGCAGGCAATAAACCAGGTGCAATAAACAAGAACATTAGGGCCTTCTCAAAGCTCACATTCTAGCAGGGGAAGCAGACTTGGAAAAACTCGCTGCAAATTAATTATTTTTTTTTAGATAAATGCTAAGAGGAAGATTAGAGTACTCGGAGTTCATATCAGGGTGCCCCAAGCTACCCTGACAGGTTAAGGAATGTTTCTCTAGGGAATCTTCAATCTTAGAGCAGAAAGATAAGCAGGGGTGCTAAGCTCATAGTGGGGAAAAAGGCTTCTGGGTAGAAGAAAGGGCCTATGCAAGGGCCCTGAGGCAGAGAGACAGATGGGAGGCAGGTCTCTAAAGGTCATGCCAAGGGTTTTACGTTTATCTTAGGAGCTATGGAAAGCTCTGGAAGACTTTTAAACAGGGGGGTAAAATGGTCAGATTAACCTTTTAAAAAGAACACTCACTTTCCCATTAATTTAAACACATTGAGTTTTCATAACAATAGCAATGGGGAATTAACAATCTATTATAGAAATTTTCACATATGAACAAAAAGTTTGGGACTGTTCTCATATAGCAAGGGTTACTGAGATTCCTGTGCCTGGAAGAACACATCACGGAGACAGTCACATCTCCAAAGAGGTCAGTACGTTCTACCTCCGCGCCCTTGCCTCAGCCGCGCCCTTCCCTCAGCCGCGCCATCCTCTCAGTAGCGCCTTAAGGAGAGCAGCTGTGGGAGGTATGTGACTAAACTGCACCCATTCATTCCTCGCTCTTCTGCACTACCACAACCACACTGTAGTTCAAGTTCGCCGTGCGCCCAGCTAAAACTCATTTTTTAAGCCTATTGAGGGTGACCACGTGACCCTGTTCTGGCCAATGAGAAGACAGCAGAGATCTGCTTAGCGTTCAGGGAAACCTTTTGCTTTCCAGGTAAGAGGAGACCACTGTCTGGCTAGTATGGCCCTGTCCCCTTCTTCCTACCTTAAAAATGAGTCCCAGAGGTGCTGCAGCTACCTTGCCACCATGAGACAAGAAGCACAAGGAAGAAATCCAACATGGTAAGGTTGGTGGAGCAGAAAGGAAAACCTAAGTCTTGGATGACTCGGCCTGGACCGCCCACTTCCGGTCTCCTCGTTCTGTGAGGGAAATAAAGCTCTCTATGTTGAAGCCGCTGTAAGTCTGGTTTTTTGCTTCTGGCAGTTGAAAGTAATTGAGCTTTCCAACTGGAAATGGATGGTCCACAGAATCAGATCAAACTGCATAGCACAGTATTCTCCCCCCGTGACTGTTTCCATCTTTGGACGTTTAGATATTTCAAAGGAAAAAGGCTTTTCTTTTCTTTCTGACATCCGGTCACCCTTCTCACCGGGAGCTGTAACTGGATAAGTAGCTCTACCTTGTATCCTTTGTTTCCTAAAAGGGGAAGGGCAGGCAGTGAGGCTTCGGGTGGAAAATGTTGATATACTACACCACATCAGAATGTGCTGTTCTCATTTATTTTTTAATACAAACCCATCTTTGCATGTGGGCACTGGCAGAGAATCGATGGTTATGAAATATTGGGCGACGGTGGTAATATAGGAGGTAAGTGACACACAGCAAAGGAATCTTGTCTTCAAATTTCACAGAACGCAGACCCATTGTGGTTCATGACATAACTCCCACGTTTTTTCCAAATTTATCCAACAGGGCTCCAGTGAAATAGATCGTGCATTCCATTTGTTAAGTGAACATGTAAAATTATGGGACGGAGTTGTGTAAAGCAGCGTGTAAAAGTCATGGGAAGGCACAGCCTCCGGCCTGCTACTGCTGCGTGCTGATCACTTCCTTTGGCACCATTGAGCTCTGGTGAGGACCAATAAGAATGGTTTATACAACATTCAGGGATGAAGTTCAGGAAGTGGTTGTCACAAATGATGGATGCTACAGTTACTATATTCGGCACCAAAGGGATTCATTTATCTTTACAGACATACAGGAGCAGAAAGGGTGCATTCAAAGGTAGCCTTCTGGGCAGAGAAGACATTGCAATTCTAGCCACACACTGTCAAGCAACCCATATGTCTACAATGTAAAGGGCTTTTTAAGATTAAAAGCTGTCTTTCAAGCAAAACAGCCTCTACTAAAAATAATTCTATTTGATCAAAGTAGGAAGAATGCTACTGGTTGCTATCTCAGGGGCAAAGATAGACTCAAAACAGTATAATCTGTCATGCCCACAAAAGGACCCCACGAAGGGCTATCTATCAAAGGAGAGATGTTTCAAAGGCATACATACACCACTGGGGTGGCCAACTGAAAATATAAAATACTGAAATATGTGTGTAATGAAATCTCCTTGGCTTATAATGAGGGTAGAATCCCCCTGATGGGGTCTCGCTGAAACTCCAAATTAAGAGACAAGCTGAAATCCCTATGACCTTGAGGCAGCAGCTGAAGACTTTAATGTATGTTCATTTTCAGTCACTAAATGTTTGTAACATCTGGAGCATGATTAATGCTTAAAAAGGTTGAAGAACTTCTAATGACATTAATAGCCATTGGTTACACTGAAGAGTGGTCCTGCTGCCAGAAAAACAAATGACCAGGCACTTAAAGCCTCTATCAGGGTGGAAAAAGGCATTTTGCCAAATTTAGTCACCTCTTGGAAACTGTGTGGTCAGTTTTCTGAACTATATTTGAACTCCAGAAGTCCACAGTTGTTTCCCTGGGTAAAACAGCCTTCCTGGTATTTCAAGGAAATTTAAAATTCTTTGGAAAGTCTAAAAAGTTCCATGATCCCAATTTTGGAAAAGGGGAAATACTATAAATACATGTACAGAAAAATACACTAGAAAAAAATTTTTAAGTTAACAGCAGTTACACGGGGTAGCAGAATTACTCTTTGTTAGGCATCTAATATTTCCTGAATTTTCTAATATGAACATAGATTATTTTTATAACCAGAAAAGTTTATAAACCATTTTTAAGAAGGAAAAGACTTCTGAAAAAGCAGGTAACCTTCTACGGAGGAGAAAGATGAGTTGATTCTACTTTTGCCACTCATTAGCTGTGTAACCTTGGTACTAGAGGTAACACTTATAAGCTTAAGTGAAGTGGTATATATAAAGCACCCACAATACTCAGAGGCATATAGCAGATGCTTAATAACTGACAGTTTACATCATTATTCTTGCTCAGATCATATTCAGCGTTCAAAACCATATTCAGATAGCACCAGGTATAAAATTCTATTTTGATGGGAAATTTACCTGAATTTCGAGGTGAAAGAAAACTGTCCTGAAAACAGAATAAAATAATATTCCTCGTATAGCTCCAAAGCCTGGGATTCCATGGCAAGGAGAGAGGTAATAGGAGGGGGATGTGACAGTGTTGACAGGGTGCCAGTGTTGGGGACCAGAATCAGGCTCCCTTTCACCTCCCACTGGCTTCCAGACAGATAAAAATTGTGAGGCTCTCATAAACATTTGTCAGGGATCCCCGTGCCTGGGGTCAGGTGCAATGACGTGGGACATAGCAACTGCCATGGCCGCAGCTGTTGGCCGTCAGCCCTGCCAGGGCTATTTCAGCTTTCTCCAAGTGTTCCTTGCCCCACTAAGCAAAGCTTCCAGAAATGCTTTGAACTATTCAAGGACGAAAAGGCTCTTATGGCCTCCATTCCTAGGAGGCCAGCATTCTGCTAACTTAGCCACAGTGAGGGTAGGGTTTCTCTCCTGGGTGGGGAGAGACTGTCTATGCCCCTAGGCCAGAGCTTTCGGGGAACAGAACCTTACACATGCTTCCTCCAAGTCCGAGCCCTTTGCGAAGATTTTCTGCTTAAATTTTCCAGTTGTTTCAGCTAAATCTATCTAGTATGAACTCTCTCCTTGATGTGCAGGTAGTGAGGCAGTGTCTCCAAAGCTAAGTAATAATAATACTAATAGTGCACATGGATTACCCCTTACTTTGTGCCTGTGTTGTGCTAAGCAGCTTCTATATTGCTGCCTTTATTTCTCACAACAACCTTGTGAGGTCAGTACAGTTACTGTTACTATTTTTTAGATCACTGGCCCCAATTTATGTCAGCCCGCAGCTGCTTTGTAATGCATACATGCCTGGGAGCATCCTTGACTTACTTTCTCTGTCTTGTAAAATTTCTCAAATGATTACCAGTTTAAAATGTGCACGTTTGGGTCTTTACGGATTCAAAGGAACAATCCTCGTTAGATTCTTTTTTTTCCTCTACGACCCTGCCCCAGTGAGCCTGAGTACTTTTCTCGATGACCCTGCACCCCGAGTTCCGATATGAGTCCTTTATATCATGTCCCTGAAGAGTGAATCTCTAAGTTGTTGGCCTCAATTCTCTTCTAAAAGCTGTAATACTCTTTTTTATGGCCCGGGGAACAAATGTACTTCCATAATGACCAAAAGATAGCGTGGGATAGAGAACTGGCCAGAACCATATGCAATGAATTTTTTAGTGTAAGAAGAGCCCCGTGGCTCCCATTATTCATTTATCACTCAGGCGTCCACCGGGCAACAGCTGACAAGTGCAAAATGATGCTCTGCCCGTTACCAGACTGTTGGGACACAATGCAGACCGTCCACTGCAGCCCTTCCTCTGTTCTCCCTTCTGCCCCCACCCCTCAAAGGCTGTTCTTGGCAAAACATATGGGAGCCATTCGGGCTTACTCCTTTCCTTCCGATGTCCAAGTCACGTTGACAACAGGGGATTTACCACTGCCCCAAATGGAGCATTTTGCTCTCTTTTGGATGATTCCAAGTTTGGGGCCTGTTAAAAGTTTTGTAACTACATAAATATTTATCCGGCGTTTTGGTTACTATATAAACTTAACAGACATGACACTGGATCCAAACGCTGTAAGTCACATGAAAGTCTTCCAATCAAGAAAGGGGGATACTAATAAGGGACTTTGGAATTGATTAGTTTTATCACGAAATATTCTTACTGCTATTTTTATGCTGGGCTTTTAACGTACCAAAATGTGTTCATCCTTGACGCTACATAAATATTCAGACCTCACTCACTGTCCCTCAGCCAACTTGCTGAAACGTGCCCCTGGATCACAGAGACCTGGGGGAGAACATGCGTGGTGCAGTACAAGGCTTCACCCTTATTTTATTACTTATTTATTTTGGGGGGGCTGTGCGGCTTGCGGGATGTTAGTTCTCAGACCAGGGATTGAACCCACACCCTCGACAGTGAAAGTGAAGAGTCCTAACCACTGGACTGCCAAGGAATTCCCAAGGCTTCACCTTTATAAATGAACTGGCTAACGGTGGCAAGCTGAGGGCGAAAAATGCTACTCTGAGCTTTGTCGCCTGTGAGGGCAAGAGATATGACTTTGTGTTCAAATGTCATATGTTTACATTTGTTAGTGGGTTCTTTTTTTTTTAATGTATGTATGTATTTATTTTTTTGGCTGCATTGGGTCTTCGTTGCTGCACGCGGGCTTTCTTTAGTTGCGAGCGGGGGCTGCTCTTCATTGTGGTGCATGGGCTTCTCACTGCGGTGGCTTCTCTTGTGGCAGAGCTCGGGCTCTAGGCATGCGGGCTCAGTAGTTGTGGCTCGTGGGCTCTAGAGCGCAGCCTCAGTAGTTGTAGCACACGGGCTTTGTTGCTCCGCGGCATGTGGGATCTTCCCGGACCAGGGCTCGAACCCACGTCCCCTGCACTGGCAGGCGGATTCTTAACCACTGCGCCACCAGGGAAGCCCTGTTAGTGGGTTCTGGTTGACACTTATGGATGCCAGGTAGAAAGAGCTGAGACGTTTAATGCCCCAGATAGTGATTATTAAGGGTAGGCACTAAAGTACTCAGACCTAGGACGGGACATGTCGCTCATGAAAAATGGGAGGGGAAATATTGTGCATTCTTTTCCTAACCCTCTGTTTGCCATGAAGCTAACCCTCCACATGCAAGGGGTGCAGTTTGTGTTCTATGTTCTTCAGAGCTGTGGTCTCTGGAGGGAGGTCTCTGGCAGGGCTCCCTGCTCCTCTGTAGAAGCTAGTTGGTCTCGGGAGAGGGTAATCAGCTCGGGTTAGAGCCTGCTTCCTCCACCGTGGCCTGAATCCATCTCCTCCACCTTTCTTCGGCTCCCTGTCACCACATCCTGTGGACCGAGCAAGGAAGGACACTCTTTATTGCTTTGCAGATGATCAGACTGGAACCAGTTTTTCTGAGTTTGATATTACATCATTAAAGGAAGCGTCAGCTGTAGCTTCAGCTCGAGGTGAAATGGGGTAGGTTTGCTGGCTTCATAAACTCTGGAACAATCTTATTTACTGCCCCAAGAAGGAGATAACAGAGCAAGCCCTGGACATTTTGTAGAACACTGCTCTGGTAAAGCTTACAGTCGCTCTGCCGGGGCTTCATTTCTTTAAGGGACCGAGTTAGTGGGCAACTGCTGTTCTTGGAATGTTATTATCCCCATTCTGTGCATAAGTAAATGTTGACAGCAAGTGGTTTAATGACTTGCTCCAAATTTTATAGCATGCCAAGATTATAGTTAGAGAAAAACTAGCTGGAATTTCTGACTGTCAAACCCATACTTTAGCCAGGAGATTCAGCTGTAAATAGACATGCTTTAAATGCACACTAGCGAAATCTGTGAGAAACAATGTTGCAGAATCTAGTATCCTTCAGGACATTTGGATGGAAGTTATCAAAGCTCACTGCTAACATTTTAACTCCCTCACCTCTGCATGGACCTCCTAGGAGGTGATGAATCCTTTTTCCTTTCCCCCTCTGAGGACCTGCCAGGTAGAGGGGTTAAGCAACTTAGCTAAGGACACAATTTTAGAGGTAGAACCATGACCAGACTCATCTCCTGACTCTAGATGAGAACTTTCCCAACGATGCTAGAAACTGACCAGATGAGTTCAGAGAGACTATTGCATATCTGTGATGAGTCTGTACTGTATTGTGTCTACTTGGTTTATCTGGAATCGTTTCCCAGAATCCCCTTCTCTGTATGGTTCTGGGTTAGAGTTGGCCCAAACAGAAATGGGGGCGAGATTTGGAAGGTGGAAGTAAAGCAACAGCCACTACTTTGTGAAGGTCATTGTGGTTTCATGTGGTGACAGACAGATGGAAAAGGGCTGGTGGGTCCCAGTGTGTCCTTGCTCTTTCCCATTCCATGCCCAGCAACTCTCTCTTTCTGTCTTCCTTTCTTTCCTTCTTTTTTCCACCACTTTATTGAGGTATGATTGACATACAAAAATCTTTACATATTTAATGTATACTACTTGATGAGTGTAGAGATAAGTATATACCCATGAAACCATCACCATAATCTATGTCATAAACATGTCTATTACCTCCAAAGTTTCTTCATACCCTCTTTATTTTATTATTATTGACATTACTGTTCTTGTTTTGTGTGATATTTGGTGTTATTAAAATATTAAACTAAGATCTACCTTCTTAGCCAGTTTCTAAGCATACAATACAGTATTGGTAATAGTAGGCACTTTGCTGTACAGGAGACCTCTAGGACTTACTCATCTTGTATAATGAAACTTTGTACCTTTTGACTAATGACTGCCCCCGGCCCCTGGCAACCACCATTAGACTCTCTCCAGCAATTCTTTCTGACGGTTAGTCCAGTAGCCCCAGGCCCAACCACCAGATGCAAAGGCAATAATTCTCCATGGACTTCTCTACCAACTCTGCTTTCACAGTTCTACTCCAGCAGCTGCATGTACCTGGCTGCCCCTATTCCTGGCAAACTTTGACTGGTCCGTTCACACCAGTGCTTCAGGAGAGCTGGTTAGGCACCAGTCCTCCAGCTCCCCATTAGGTATCCCTACTTCCCCAGCTTCTCCCATAATTGCCCGATACATCCTGTGATACTCACCAGTGGTTCTGCTTTCCCCACTGAAATCTGACTGATGGAAAATCAACATGGTGCACCACGGGAGCTGCAGAGGAATATGAGGGAGTCCCTGCCCTCAAGGGACTTGCAGCTCAAGGGGGAGGTGGAACACTTTAACACAGCCAGCTGGGGACTTGTGGCAGCTCACAGATCAAGTGACAAATGCATGATGTGGTCATTGCCTTGAAGTCCTTGCAGCCTGAGGTGTCCAGTGTCTTTTAGTGCCAGGCGTGAGGAGCTGATTGGGAATGGACACAGTCAGCATTCTTCATGACCGGTGGCCACATTTAGTCTGAGTGGATACAGACCTTCTCCTCTGTTCCATCCAGACTGTAGGCTCCTTATCAACATAAAAATGGAAAGAAAGTTACTTACATACTAGGTGAAAATGTTGAGTACAGTTGAACACGAATGCTGACACTGAAGATTTCCCATCCAACCAACAGAAATTCCCCTGGCTTGCCACACTTGGGTAACTTGAGTTCTGGAATTCCAGCCTCGGTTAACCCGTATCCACAAATTTGCTGGAGTTATGAAACTTAGCGAGAGTACTGTTTTTCTCTTATTCATTCCCAATATGTTCTGTCCTGAGCCGACACCACTGAATTTACTTTCCCCACATGTTTAACCCCCTGTATGTTGACCACCTTTTGGTATCATCCAAAAGAAAAACAGATCAAAGCATGCGTTCCTGGTTTTTACACAAAATAAATTTTATTTCTAACTTGTCCAGAAACTTCCCCACTCAACTCGGTCTGTTGTCTCTTTTCGCTGGACCTCAGTTTCCTTCGGTTAAAAGCAGTTACTAATACCTCCTTGGGGAGGTATGAGCACCAGTGCTGGGCTACAGATCCAGGTAAGACCCCTGGGTGAAAGGTGATAGGGAAGCACAGCAGCAATCTGGATGAATAGCCCCTGGAAAAGTCCAGTCCTCAGCTCAAAGCAATACCACAAGCTTCCGGAAGCTGCTTGTGAGCTGAGGTTTTATTTTGCAAATGTGTATCTACATGCCTGTGTGTCTGGAGTGTTGACTCCAAAGACCCAAGAATACAGTAAATGTCATCATAGGTAGCTCTGACAACTGAGCATTTATTTTTAGCTCTGACCCTTGTCTGTTAAATGATTTGATTTAAAAAGAAGGAGGGGCTTCCCTGGAGGCGCAGTGCTTAAGAATCCGCTGGCCAGTGCAGGAGACACGGGTTTGAGCCCTGGTCCGGAAGATCCCACATGCCGCGGAGCAACTAAGCCCGTGCGCCACAACTACTGAGCCTGCGCTCTAGAGCCCGCGAGCCACAACTACTGAAGCCCGCGCAGCTAGAGCCCGTGCTCCGCAACAAGAGAAGCCACCGCAGTGAGAAGCCCACGCACCGCAATGAAGAGTAGCCCCCGCTCGCGGCAACTAGAGAAAGCCCGCGCACAGCAACGAAGACCCAATGCAACCAAAATTAAATAAATTAATTAATCAATTTTTTAAAAAAAAGGAGGAAAAGGGGTGAAGAGAATGAAATCTAGGAGGCAATGAAAGAATGTGGAACTCCTGCTGGATCTTAAAAAGCACCAGCGTGAGGAGTTTCCCTGGTGGCGCAGTGGTTGAGAGTCCGCCTGCCGATGCGGGGGACGCGGGTTTGTGCCCCGGTCCGGGAAGATCCCACGTGCCGCGGAGCGGCTGAGCCCGTGAGCCATGGCCGCTGAGCCTGCGCGTCCGGAGCCTGTGCTCCGCAACGGGAGAGGCCACGGCAGTGAGAGGCCCGTGTACCGCAAAAAGACAAAAAGCACCAGCGTGAAACTCAAGTACAGCTTTCCTATTTCTTTTCTTTGTTTAAAATATTTATTTATTTATTTTTGGCTGCGTTGGGTCTTCGTGCTGCGCACGGGCTTTCTCTAGTCGAGGTGAGCGAGGGCTACTCTTTGTTGCAGTGTGCGGGCTTCTCATTGCGGTGGCTTCTCTGTTGCGGAGCGCGGGCTCTAGGCACGCAGGCTTCAGTAGTTGTGGCTCGTGGGCTCAAGAGTTGTGGCTCACGGGCTTCAGTAGTTGCGGCGCACGGGCTCTAAAGCACAGGCTCAGTAGCTGTGGCGCACGGGCCTAGTTGCTCCGTGGCATGTGGGAATCTTCCTGGACCAGGGCACGAACCCGTGTCCCCTGCATTGGCAGGCAGATTCTTTTTATTTTTTATTTTTCAGTACGCGGGCCTCTCACTGCTGTGGCCTCTCCCGTTGCGGAGCACAGGCTCCAGACGCGCAGGCTCAGCGGCCATGGCTCACGGGCCCAGCCGCTCCGCAGCATGTGGGACCTTCCCAGACTGGGGCACGAACCCGTGTCCCCTGCATCGGCAGGTGGACTCTCAACCACTGCGCCACCAAGGAAGCCCAGGCAGGCAGATTCTTAACCACTGCGCCACCAGGGAAGCCCCTTTCTATTTCTTTTCAACCAGAAAGGTGGTGACAAGAAAAATGGATGCACAGTGGAGGGTGTGCCCTCTTAGGAGAATTTGTTGCCTTCCCTGCAGTCATTCATTTTGAGACCCTGGTTCCAAGTATCTACAGCGGAGGTGGTGGTCTTTTTCAGAAGTCCAACCTTGAGCTTGTCACTCATTTATCCCTGGATGTTATACGATTGTACTTCCAAGCAATCTGTCCTGTTTGTCTTGGCATCTTATGGGCTGTCACCCAAAGTGTTCCCGCCCATTTTCTGTTTCCATGTTCTGCTGACACAGGGCAAAGAAGGAAAGGAAGCCAAGGAGTAAGATCAGACAGAAAGCTGGGTCTGCTCAGTAAAGAGAGGGAAATTGTGGCGATGCTGAAAGACGAAAAAAACGGACTCTCACATAAGGGCAGGGCTCAAGCGAAGAGACTTGGGAAGGAAAGCAGGAATCTGAACAGTGGCACAAGGACAAGAAGCCAAGATCAAGAGACATAATGCAGTGGAAGCGCGGAGTCTTAACCTCTGGACTGCCAGGGCAGTCTCCATCACTCTTCATTTCTGCTGTAAAATGTGATCAAACATTTTGATCCCTTCTATCCGGATCCTTTCTATCTGCTGTTCTATCTCCCCCCGGAGTTGTCCTTGTCTGCACATGGGGTGCAGGGTTGCCATCATATTTGCCCTCAGCTTGTGGGAGAGGGGAAGAGTGAAAGAAAAGCCCTGCATAAGCAGTTTCTTTTTAAGCAAGTGATGTGGGAATTACACACATCACTGGTACTCACAGTCAAGAACGTGGCCACGGAGCCACATTGAACCGCGTGGGGGGGAGGCGCTGGGAAATGAAGACCCTGGCTGGGTGGGGATGTGTGGGTCGCAACTCCATTACCAGGGGAGAAGGGGGCACACAGATCTGGGAAGACAAGGGCAGTCTGCTACAATAAGGAACCAGAAGGCCATATCAGCCGGAACAGGGGAAATTATAGACCCTTGACCAGCCATTAGAAATATCATGGGAAGGGGAAAGCAAAAAGGTTCCTTAGGAACTGCATGTCCATTTGAAGGAAAAGACACCATCAGCAAATACCAGCCTGCCCTTCTTCTTTGGATACAGCCCACTATTCTAAGGACCTTTGCCTCCAGATGAACCGCAGTGATTTCCAAACTTTTAAAAAAGCAGCTGCCTTTATAAATTCATTCTTACATGGGATTCTAGTTATGAATAAGAAAACAAAAGGGCTGCTCTGGCTGAAACAGAGGAGAGGGCCCAGAGCTCCAGCTACCTGCTCTGGTTGTCAGGGCACATTAGAGGCCGTACCCAAGGGGTATGATGTCCACTTGAAGGTTTTCCCCCAGAACAGTGAGGCTCCAAGAAACCCAGTGTGAGGACCCCTGAGCTGCGGGAAGCAGGGCCCAAAGCTACTAGCAAGGATAATTTCATCAAAGCCAAACCAGGACCACTGTGAACCTTGTAACCATGAGGTCACGCTCCAGATCCCAGAAGTGGCGAATCTGAGCTTCCCTCATTTTCTGAGCAAGGTCTTCTGTAAACCCTATTCTGTGGTAGCAGTGACTCAATTCACTTATTATTACAGTGGCTTGTATATTTGGGGGGGTTGTTTTTGTGATATTGGGGTGTCTATATTTATGATTGATTTAGTTAACAACGCAACCCCCCAACTGTAACGTGGTTACCATGGGAAAATGTCATCCACTTTATGAAGTGGTTCCATGGACTGCACTGCGACAAAAGCCCCTGTGGGACAAGGTCCACCCTGACCCAGAGGCAGGCGCAGATCTGGGCAAAGGGCACGAGCTCGCTGGTCGGAGCACCGTTATTACCAGCACTCAGCGCCCGGCGATTCTCTCACCTCTTATGGTGAAATATCAAGGAAGAGAGGGGTGTGTGAAAGAGAAGATCCAGAAGTTTGACTTCGGATTAAATTATGGATGACATCAAAAGAAGCCTCGAGAATGTACAGGAGCCCATAATCCCAGTGCCCGGTCAGCAGAGGCGCAAGATGTTCAGTTGGGGTGGAAGACAAACGTAGTAGGGAAGGGGGAGGTAGGCTGGCTTCCTCAAGCGGTGTCAGTGAGGAATGACACCTCCCACTGCAACTGTCTCCAACAGCTATTATTTGTTAAGAAAGGGGGGGAAGAAGGGCCTGAACCTAGCTAAGAGAGCAGAGTATTCCTGACAAGAGTAAATAGAAGGGTTCGGTAGTAAACCAGAAATGAGGTCCCAGTTTTCCTCTTACACCTCCTTCACACCAGATCAAGTTCCTTGACTCCCAATCCATCCCCAAAGGAATAATCTTCCCACTTAAGCCCTGTGTTAAATGAGCAAAACATCATAGAGTGTTGCAAAGTGTTTAATGACACCTTGTAAAAAACCCAACAGAAAGACGGGCAAAAGACGTGAACAGGCAATTCATTGAGACTGTGAATATACAATCAAAAAGAAGTCCGGGCTTCCCTGGTGGCACAGTGGTTGGGAGTCCGCCTGCCAATTCAGGGGACACGGGTTCGTGCCCCGGTCCAGGAAGATCCCACATGCCACGGAGCGGCTGGGCCCGTGAGCCATGGCCGCTGAGCCTGCGCGTCCAGAGCCTGTGCTCTGCAACGGGAGAGGCCACAACAGTGAGAGGCCCGCGTACCGCAAAAAAAAAAAAAAAAAAAAAAAAGAAGTCCAACCTAATTATTCCTCAGAGAACTGCAAATGCAGACCTCAGTGAGACACCTACACCTACCAGGTTAGCAAGAATTAAGAACGCTGACAACACCAGGTGTGGGCGAGGAAGTAAAGCTACAGGAATTCTTTCACATTCCTAGTGGGAATGTAAATTGGTATAATGACTTTGGAAACGCATTTGGCATTTTGTTGTAAAGTTCAACATGCATATAACTAGGACTTAGCAGTTTCGCCCTGGGTATATATCCTACATCAGGTTTTTTTTCCAAACAGGCTCCCGTTAGCAGGTCATGAACCTAATTGAGTGGTACACAACAAACATTTTTAACAAACAAAATAGAATACAATAGAGTAGAAAAACTTAGAGGACATTGTCTGTAGTAAGGGTAAGTTTTGTTTCGTAAATTGTTTCACATATGTGTGTACACCCATGTGTGTGTGAGTTGCGATGTAATTTTCATGGTTGATAAATGAATGAGGCAAGACACCTGTTGAGGAGCAGAAAGTTTTCTCCTGGGATCAGCCTTTGAATGTTAAAGCAGAAAAGGTTTCCACAATAAATTCACCCAAGTTAGTAACAGGCCATGTTCCCTGTCTACATTTCTTGACTAAAATAGATTATTTTCTTCAAACTGTATCTTTGCACAAACCCATTTTTACCAGTGGGAGTACAGCATGTGCCACCTGGACCAGGCTCTTCTGCGGACACAGTTCATTAGCTGCCCTCACTCTCAAAATGCAATTGAAATGGATGCATCCTTTAAACTGAATACAAGCAATGGCTTCCAGGGATGCGTTTGACTCAATAATTCATGAAGTACTCATGATTACTTATTACTGAGAATAAAGTACAATTAGCCACATAGAAGCCCAGGAAATGTATCTGCCATAAAGTATTAAGTGTCTCTACAGTACAGCAAACTTTACTGTCTTAAAAACCATTCCTAGTCCCAAGGACTTACTGGAATAAAAGCATCAATTGTGAACTATTCGGCTTGCAAATGTGGAAGAAACTTTCATATCTTTGTGTTATGGGTTGAATTGTTTCCCCTCAAAATGTATGAGCTAACCCCTACTACCTCAGAATATGACCTTATTTGGAAATAGAGTCACTGTAGATATAATTTGTTAAGACGAAGTCATACTGGAGTCGGTGGGCCCTTAATCCCATATGACTGGTGTCCTTCTATAAAGGGGAAATTTGGACACAGACATGCACACAGGGAGAATGCCATGTGAACATAAAGGCAGAGATCGGAGTGATACAGCTGCCAGAAAACCACCAGAAGCTAAGCAAGAGGCATGGAATAGATTCTCCCTAACAGCCCTCAGAGGAAATCAACGCTACTGAGATCTCAGTTTTGGATTTCTAGTCTCCAGAACTATAAGACACTGATTTCTTTTACTCTAAACCACCCAATTTGCAGTACTTTGTTACAGTAGTCATAGCAAACTAATACTTCGGATCATTAAGATTTAGGCAAATGCTTTATCTCCTATTTAAATACTAAATATTATAATTACAACTCTGTAGGTTTATAGTCAACATTTGCAATCAGGAGACCTGGAATAAAGATTCTACTTTGAGTTGGTTGTTTAACCAATCAGTATCAGCTGCTTCAGTGTGATGAAGATTTCTTTGCATTAAAAATAGGCATAGGGCCACCAGTTTAGAACTCAGATAAAAGACCTCAGTTTTTTGTGTTTTGTTTTTTTGGCCGCACCGCATGTGGGATCTTAGTTCCCTGACCAGGGATCAAACCTGTGTCCCTTGTGTTGGAAGCGTGGAGTCTTAACCACTGGACCACCAGGGAAGTCCCCAAAGACCTCAATTTGGAACTGGCTTCCTGGTCCTGGGTGGTCCACGTTGAATTAATCTAGATCCACTTTCATACCCCCTACCTGTTCCCAGCCTTCCTTACCCGCAAAAGGCTAGTGTCTTGCTTTCAAAAGCTTCTTGGAAGAACTGGTAATTCTCTCCTGGTACAATCACAAGCGAATGAATAGTTCATTGTTAAAGAAGTCATTCAGCTGAATAAGGCAATCTCTCCTTCAAACAAAGTTAGGGGTGTTGGACCAAACGTTATAATTAAGTCAAGTATTTGTCTACATTTCTTGTTATGCAGCTCAATGTATATAGGCGTTTCAAATAACTGAATTTTGGGGTTCCATCAATGTTATTTACTTATTAAGACAAATGAATTTATAGATGAGTATGTAGTAAAGTACAATGATACTATCTTACTTTTTAAAAGGGTTCAAAGACATCTGAGATGTTTGAAAACTTCGACATTTTACAGAGGGTAGGAAAAGCAGCTAGCAATTTCCTGAATTGCTAAGAGCATCTTCTAGAGTTAAGTTACCAGTACAATTATACTTTCACTAGATGCCCAAATCCTACTTATCCGCTTATAATTTCTGTTGACTTGTGAGTGAGAAATAAAGATATAATTTACTGGCTAAGCCAGTCCTATAATGAGTGGAACAAAACAGGATATGCTTGAGAAATAATAAGCACTTGTCTTTGATTTCCAACACTCTGGTCAGGAAATCTGAACTGCTCGTGATTTAGATCTTTTGGAAAAGAAAAAAAAAAAGTGTTGCTAGGGTTTCCTAAACTTTCTGCTGGGAGATGTTAGTTTTTTTGTCTTATTGTGGTGAAATATACATAAAATTTACCATCTCAACCATTTTTAAGTGACAGTTCAGGAGCATTAAATACATTCATTCACATTGCTATGCAACTATCACCACCAGCCATCTACAGAACTTTTTCATCTTGCGAAACTGAAACTCCCTACCCATTAACAGTAACTCCTCATTCCCTCCTTCCCCAGCCCCAGTAACCTCTATTCTACGTTCTATGTCTGTGAATTTGACGACTCCAGGTACCTCATAAGTGGAATCATACAATATTTGTCCTTTTATTTCACTTAGCATAATGCTTTCAAGTTTCACTCATGCTAGATGTGTCAGAATTCCCTTCCTTTTGAAGGCTGAGTAATATTTCACCATATCTAGATATCATATTTTGCTTATCCATTCACCTGTCAATGGACACTTGGGTTGTTTCCGCCTGAGTTGTTACTTTTCATACCTTGTCATTTTCTGACATCTCCCATCCTTGGATTATTAAAGAAAGTCAGACACAGCTGGGGAGGGGGCAGGTGATGGGTTGAAAGTGAGGCAGGTGAGGGGGAAAGATGAGGCAGGGTGAGCAGCCAAAGGGCCTGTGCAGAGGGAGGCAGAGGGCCAGGCTGGCTTCCCCAGAGGCCAGTCAGACAGCAGCACCATCTGCCTGAAAAGCTGTACCAGCAGTGGTTCTTCTTAGTTTCAGGTGTCCTTTGACCCCTGTGTTTAGAACCCCTGGTCAGGTACAGCCTCTGGTAGATGACTCTAGAATGACACTCACATTTCTAAATCAACATTCCCTGAAGCCCATCAGAAAGACCTTTACCAGAACTAAGCAAGCCAGTGAGAGCATTTCAAACTAGTCCAGATGAGTAGTTAGGAAGAGTGAGCTCCAAACCCCCTATTAACTCTAAACACCACTCTTTTAAACCCAGGTTTTCAATTTGACTGAAATGGGATCGTGTTACAAGCTCTTTCTGAATTTACAAAAAAAAAAAAAAGGAGGTATCTGGTCTTGGGCAAATTAGGCTATAAGACATTCTGTAAGTAAAAATATTGATAATTTCAGTACTTCAACACATTCAACATTGATATTTAAAAGTCAATTTAAACACAAAAACTGGGTGATCATTTGATTTTTCACAATAATCAGGGAGGTAAAGGCCTGTATTAACAAATAATTTTGCATGTGAGGAAAGAAATTTCAGAAAAGCTATGTGGCATATCTAAGGTTACCTACCTGAGAAGGGGCAGCATAGGAACTAGAAACCAGGTTTTCTGAATTTAAATTTTAAGCTCTTTCTTTAAGTCAGAAGTGTTTAATCCCAGGATTAAACAGAGGTAGACTGATGCACTATGGACTGGATAAAATTTTAGTAACTTACAACCTGTCAGTTCTGGCTTTGCTACTAACAAGCTATCTCATGTGAGGTAAATAACATTATCACAACTTCTCCTAAGAAATTAGGACTCAAGTCGTTGGCTTGCCCCGGGACTGGCAAGTGTAAGATTTGATCCAAACTATCTCGTTTGAAGAGTCCTCAACCTTCACCTCCATTCTAGAAGCAGAAACATGTTTTTATTTTTGTTTATGGATTTCTAAATAAAAGTGTACTCAGAATTTAGAAGTAACGAAGGCAAATCTGCTCTGACTGAAGGGGGTGAGGGACCCAGAAGGTCCCCCAGGAGGGTGCTGTCCATAAGATGGCCTGAGGAATCCTGAAACTGCCCATTGGTTTGACCAGAACTTTCTAAGTCTTTACACGTCTTACTGAAGCACACCTGGACATTCTCTCTCTCTCTCTGTCTCTCTCTCTGTGCCAAAACTGTAGCATTTACTTTTTGGGGGGTAAAGCTGGTCATTTCTCCAATACTTCCAAACTGATTTCTCTAACAAAGTCACCCAACCCTAAATGGGGTTCTAGCTCTCTGCTTCTGGTGACCAATTGCTGTGACCAGCCAAAAGTGATCTTTGGGCACTTTTTAAAATACTATGCACTAAACATGGTTACTGATCCTGGGCCCAAATGGAAAGAAAGAAAAAAGGGCAGGATTCCCTTTCATTGAAAGGACTGAGTTGGGACTTCCCTGGTGGCGCAGTGGTTAAGAATCCGCCTCCCGATGCAGGGGACATGGGTTTGAGCCCTGGTCCAGGAAGATCCCACATGCCGCAGAGCAACGAAGCCCGTGTGCCACAACTACTGAGCCTGCGAGCCACAACTACTGAGCCTGAGTGCCACAACTACTGAAGCCCGCGTGCCCTAGAGCCCATGTTCCGCAACAAGAGAACCAACCGCAATGAGAAGCCCGCGCACGGCAATGAAGAGTAGACCCCGCTCGCCTTAACTAGAGAAAGCCCGTGTGCAGCAATGAAGACCCAATGCAGCAAAAATAAATAAACAAATAAATACATTAAAAAAAAGAAAGGACTGAGTGATAGCAGCGTGTGCAGTCTGAGATCTCAACGTGTCCGTGAACTCCCTCCTAATGCCTGACCCACGATGCTGGAGAGAAGCCGCGTCCCGCACCTGCAGCTGCCCCGTGAGGGCCTCCGGAGAGGGCTGGATGCCGCAGGCAGAGTCCGGTGTGTAACAGGTCCGATGCCGAGATCCGGGGCGCAGAGGCACGTGCCTGGAGAGGAAGCACCGAGAGCGAGCGGTAATGGATGAAGCTTTGCCGGAGAGACTGTAACCTAGGCGATCGTGAGGCTGGCCTGGCTGTGGTGTTACTGAAAGGACTGCAAACAAATGGACAAGTAACACCTCCTTTGTCTAGCGCTGGGGAGGCCAGTGAACTTCTCGATTATTGGTGAACTTATAACTGGAACTTATTCCAGGTAACTGAAACTTATTCTTTTAAGAACCCAAACTGCAAATTTTAAATATTTGTTGTTGTTTTTGAAATTTTCTAGATGCATTCCCTTTAATTTAACTGGTTATGGCTCTGGGTCCTCTTTCCTGAGACTCCCTTAATATTCCATGTCTAGGACCTGTAAGGTTTGTGGGGCTCCTCTCCTGTCCCCGTGTACAGGTGCTGGCTTGCCATGCTGTCACATCCAGAGCTGCCTCTTGAGGCCCCTTTCTTTTTTGCTAACTTTAATTTGCATAGGGCCAAGGAGCCAGAAGGTCCAACTTCTCAGAACTGCTTAATAAATAAGACTGAAAACAGTTTCAATGTTAGCCTGAATCCTCACTTAAGTGCCTGAGCTTTTGTACATTGATTTTTAAAACAACATAAGCTTTTTTGTTGTTGTTGTTATTCTTTGTAATTGTGGTAAAATACATATAACATGAAATTTACCATCTTAATCATTTTTAAGTATACAGTTTTAAGTATACATTAAGTACATTCACATTGTTGTGTAGTTATCACCACCACCCATCTCCAGAACTCTTTCATCTTGCAAAACTGAAACTCTGTGCCCATTAAATAATAACTCCCTTACTCCCCCTCCTCCCCAACCCCTGGCAACCACTGTTCTATTTTCTGTCTCTCCGAATTTTGACTACTCTAGGTAGCTCACATAAGTGGAATCATAAAATATTTGACATTTGTGACTGGTTTATTTCACCTACCGTAATATCCTCAAGGTTCATGTGTATTGAAACATATGTCAGAATTTCCTTCCTTTTTAAGGCTGAATAATGTTCCATTGTATGAGTATACCACATTTTGTTCATCCACTCATCTGTTGATAGACACTTGGGGTGCTTCCATCTTTTGGCTATTGTGAATAATGCTGCTATGAACATGGGCGTACGAATATCTCTTTGACTCCTTGCTTTCAATTCTTTCGGGTATATAACCAGAAGTGGAATTGCTGGGTCATGTAGGAATTCTATTCTTAATTTTTGGAGGAACTGCCGTACTGATTTCCTTAGCAGCTGCACCATTTTATATTCCCACCAACAATGCACAAAAGTTCCAACTTCTTCACATCCTCGCCAACACTTGTTATTTTTTGTCAAATGCCTTTTTTGCTTACTTATTGGTTCTTAGTTGTCTTTAAATAGTGAAAACTACCAGCTTTCAGACCTCTGGATCAGTGGGGTGTTTCCTATATGAAACAATAACAAGTTAAGCAGGTGTGTCTCACTTTGCATAGCAGTTGTGATAATAAAAATCATATTATAAATGTAGTATAGAGGAGCTAGCTATTTAAAAGAAGCCTATAATCGGGACTTCCCTGGTGGTCCAGTGGTTAAGAATCCATCTTGCAATGCAAGGGATGCCAGTTCGATCCCTGGTCAGGGAACTAAGATCCCACATGCCGTGAGGCAACTAAGCCCTCGTGCCGCAACTAAAGAGAAGCCCACGCACCGCAACGAAGAGCCTGCATGCCGCAACAAAAGATCCCGTGTACCACACCTAAGACCCGACACAGCCAATAAATAAATAAATATTTTTTAAAAAGAAGCCTAGGGCTTCCCTGGTGGCGCAGTGGTTGAGAGTCCGCCTGCCGATGCAGGGGACGCGGGTTCGTGCCCCGGTCCGGGAAGATCCCACATGCTGCGGAACGGCTGGCCCCGTGCACCATGGCCGCTGAGCCTGCGCGTCCGGAGCCTGTGCTCTGCAACGGGAGAGGCCACAACAGTTAGAAGCCCGTGTACCGCAAAAAAAAAAAAAAAAAAAAGAACCCTATAATCAGTTACTTTAAGTTTTTTTTGTTTTTGTTTTTGTTTTTGCTGCTTTGGGTCTTCATTGCTGTGCGCGGGCTTTTCTCTAGTTGCAGCGAGTGGGGGCTACTCTTTGTTGCAGTCCATGGGCTTCTCATTGCGGTGGCTTCTCTTGTTGCGGAGCAATGGCTCTAGTCACGTGGGCTTCAATAGTTGTGGCTCATGGGCTCTGGAGCGCAGGCTCAGTAGTTGTGGCTCACGGGCTTAGTTGCCCCACTGCATGTGGGATCTTAGTTCCCTGACCAGGGATCGAATGGGCATCCCTTGCATTGCAAGATGGATTCTTAACCACTGGACCACCAGGGAAGTCCTGATTATAGGCTTCTTTTTAAAGTCCTGATTATAGGCTTCTTTTAAATAGTGGGATCTTCCTGGACCAGGGATCGAACCTGTGTCCCCTGCATTGGCAGGCTGATTCTTATCCACTGCCCCACCAGGGAAGTCCTAAAAGATCTTTTCAAAAATAACTTTTTATTATAAAATAATATATTCACTGTAGAAAATTTAGAAATTATAGAAAAGTGAATAAAAGAAAATAATGCCACTGTCTAGAGATAACTTAACATTTGTGTTCATATCCCCCATTCTATACACTCCCCCACCACAAATATATATTTATATATGTATACATTATGTATATTGTATATATAAATATATAATATATATATTTCCTGTCATTTTTCTTCCCTATCATTTCTCCCCTGACCCCCAAACCCCTCATACACTTACACTTTAGACTGTTGACCACTCTCTTATCCTGCCTTACATGCTCATGGATTTGTGGCTTATCCACTCTTATTTTTAAAAATTGGCCTTATTCCATTCTTACAGTTTGGTAGACTGGTTTTCTCACTTCATAATATGTTAAGAGGGCTTCCCTTGTGGCACAGTGGTTAAGAATCTGCCTGCCAAAGCAGGGGACATGGGTTTGAGCCCTGGTCCAGGAAGATCCTACATGCCACACAGCAACTAAGCCCATGAGCCACAACTACTGAGCCTGTGCTCTAGAGCCCACGTGCCACAACTACTGAAGCCCACGCACCTAGAGCCCGTGCTCCATAGTAAGAGAAGCCACCGCAATGAGAAGCCCGCGCGCCGCAATGAAGAGTAGCCCCCGCACGCCACAACCAGAGAAAGCCCGCGCACAGCAACAAAGACCCAACGCAGCCAAAAATAAAAATTAATTTAAAGAATAAATGTATTAAAAATATGTTAAGAGCATTTTCCCATGTCATATTTTTAAAGAATCTTCAGATACATACTTTTTAATAGCTGTACAGTAAGAATCCTTAAAAAATAATCACCTCTTATTATCTTTTGGGGAAGTATTCATGTTCTGGACTTTCTCAGGGATACTGTAGAGTTTTAAGAAAATAATTAAACCTGTTTTTACAGGCGCCCCACTGGGTAGACTCTTTCCTAAGACTGTTACTCCCATTTTATAGATGGTGAAAGACAGACACGCAGAGAGTTATTTCTGGTCTGGTATTTTTTTCTAAATGGCCGGAATACTGATCTGTTACATATGGGAAAGAGACATGCAGAATGGGCCAATTCAATGTGGCATTCAAACTGTCAGAGGAGGAAGAAAATCCCTAATTTGGACAAAGACTCCTAAAAAATATGAAGATGCCCTGGAAGATTATTATGTAATTCCATGAGCAGCTTTTGCTTCAGAGTTAATTGACAGTTAATAATCGTAATCATGCTTTGGCATCATCAGACCTTTGGGGCTCATGCCTTCATGTGTGCCTTTTTATAGAACAATTAATAAGTGTTGGCAGCGTGCTTGTGATCCTTCTGAAATGCTTGGGAAGGATATTGTTGCTGCTGTAGATTTGAGTATTTTGGGTCTTACAAATGATTTACCACTTACTAAATTCAAAATCCAAATTGTGGATTTGGCTCTCACTGTTGCCAGCTAACAAATGCTATAATACTGGGAAGAAGTTAAGAAGCTATCATAGGGGCTTCCCTGGTGGCGCAGTGGTTGCGAGTCCGCCTGCCGATGCAGGGGACACGGGTTCGTGCCCCAGTCCGGGAAGATCCCACATGCCGCGGAGCGGCTGGGACCGTGAGCCATGGCCACTGAGCCTGTGCGTCCGGAGCCTGTTCTCCGCAACGGGAGAGGCCACGACAGTCAGAGGCCCGCGTACCAAAAAAAAAAAAAAAAAAAAGAAGCTATCATAGACTGCTTCAGGGTAATCATGTGGAAGAGAAACTTCTCTTAGCAGGTTTGAGCCCTGCTCTGGGAAGATCCCACATGCCGCGGAGCAACTAAGCCCGTGCGCCACAACTATTGAGCCTGAGCTCTAGCGCCCACGAGCCGCAACTACTGAAGCCCACGCGCCTGGAGCCCGTGCTCCGCAACAAGAGAGGCCACTGCAATGAGAAGCCCGCGCACTGCAACAAAGAGTAGCCCCCACTCGCCACAACTGGAGAAAGTTCATGCACTGCAACAAAGACCCAACGCAGCCAAATAAATAAATAAATAATTTTAAAAAGCAGTATGTACACTTTAAAAAAAAGGTAGATAATTTGTATTATTTGAAACAATAATTGTCATATTCCATATGGAAAAAATTTCATCATGTATTTTTAACATGATATACTTCAGTAAACAATATTTTTTAAAGATTATAAATACTGCAAGTTACAATTTAAGTAATAATTACTAGATTGTTTTAATTGTCACTATACAGCTAAATAGTAGACTATATTTTCCTAAGTATTATCCTTCTTCTTCCTTCTGCCTTCCCTCAAACTGTAAAAGAAGAAAAAAAACACAACATACAGAAACATCAAGGCACAAATTTATAGGAAAATGTGAGAGTGTACTGTTGCTGCTGCATTGTAGATTTAGACTAAAACTGTGCAATTTTTCATGATCACATCTGCTAGCAAATTTAATTGTGAAGAATCCCACTATTTTCCTCCTGTCACTTCATAGTGAATAAGATGTGGCTCCTTAAGCATCGGAGTCAGTGACAATCCACCATTATCTAATTAGCACCACTTCATCCATCATCCAGTTCGGAATACGTTGAAATATACTGTTTTGCTGGATTTCAAATAATAAATATAGAATTTTAGAAACATTAGAACTGGAAAGATATTATAAATCAGTTATTCTTACTTTCTCAATTTACAGATAAGGAAACGGAGAGGTAAACAGAGAGGGTAAACAACTTGCCTAAAGGCAGATTTTTTTTTCATTTATTCACCCAGTCATTTATCCACACATTCAAGCAACCACAGTTAGCAAGCAGGAGTTAATGTGAGGCCCTCCGAATGCAAAAAAGAGTATAAGACACCAACACTGTCCTTAAGGAATTAAGCTCCAGCGAGGAGAGGTTGGCAGCCCCACAGCTCGTCACTACAGCAGAGGACCTTGATGGCAGCACGGGCTAAGTGCTACCAAAGCACAAAGATAATTGTTAATTCTACCTGAGGAGGTCAGGAAGTCTTCCCAGAAGAAGACACTTTTGAGCTGGGCCTTGAGGAATGAGCATTTCTTGTATTCACGTAGAGAAGAGCAAAGGGCAACCCAAGTAGAATATACAACATGAGCAAAGCTACAAACTCATGAGCATCTATGGCAGGATTAGGGAATGGTCAACAGTGTAAGGTGCAAGTGTGCAGGGAGAAAAGATAGGGGAGAAGAATAGCAGGAAATTGGTCTTAAAGAGTCTCGTGTGGCTAAATTGGTAAAAACTTTGAATGTCATGCTAAGTGTGAATTTTATTCCAAGAAAATATGGGTCCGTGGAAGGCTTATAAATAGGGCTGGAATA
This sequence comes from Lagenorhynchus albirostris, assembly GCF_949774975.1. NCBI lineage: Eukaryota > Metazoa > Chordata > Mammalia > Artiodactyla > Delphinidae > Lagenorhynchus > Lagenorhynchus albirostris. The sequence continues at coordinate 22,490,486 of NC_083096.1, read as the reverse complement.
TGATCAGACCTCGGTTTGCACTGGAGATGAGTTAGAAATTTACATTCTAAACAGGAGATGATGAGAGCCTGAATGTGGAAGAGTGGCAATGAGGAACAAAGAAGATATATGAATGGCCAATAAGCAAATGAAAAGATACTCAGCTTATTAGTCATCAGGGAAATACAAATTAAAATCACAATGAGATAACACTACATATCCACTAGAATGGTTTAACTTACAAAGGCTGACCATACTAAGTGTTGACAAGGATGTGGAGCAACTGGAATGCTCATATACTGCTAGAAGGAATGTAAAATGGTACAATTTTGGAAAACAGCTTGGCAGATTTCTATAAAGTTAAATATACACTAACCATATGATCCAGCCCTTCCAAATCCATTTACCAAAGAAAAATGAAAACATCGTCATTTCAGTATTTAAAGTCCACAAAGTCCATACAGAGATTTGTCCATGAATGTCCATATCAGTTGTATGCATCATAGCCTAAATACTGGAAACAACCCTAATGTATATCAATGGATAAATGGCATTAAAATGGATACTCAGCAATAAAAAGGAATGATCTATTGATACACATAACAACAGGGAGGAATCACAAATGCGTTGTTGAGTAAAAGAAGTCAACACAAGAGTACATACTGCATGATTACACTTATGTGAGACTCTGGAAGAGAAAAATCTAATCTATAATGACACAAAGCAGACCAGTGGTTGCCTGGGGCAGAGGGTGAGGGAAGGATTGACTAGGAAGAATCACAAGGGAAGTTTTTGGAGTGATGGAGTTGTTCTATACCTCGATTGTGATGGCGGTCGCAAGGGCATATAAATTTGGCAAAACTCAATAAAATGCACATGCATTTTATTACATATAAATTATACTACAATACATTTCATTTAAAATAATAAATTGAACTTAGATGGTAAAATAAACTAAAAAAATAAACTAAAAACATGGCGGTCGATCTGGTTTGCAGGTTTTTCCATTGGTTCTATTTAATTATGAATTGATGTCTTAAAATAATAAAAAAAGACACAGACAGAAACAAATATAGAAAGGATCTCCCATTCCATTCCATTCAGCCAAGCAAAGGGAGAGACTTATACAGTAAAATTCAGTAGCCAGTATAATACAGAGCCCCAGTTCCACACGTTAGCAAAAAGCAACTCAAGTAGATGTTAGTGGGGTATTAATAAACTCCACTAAATTGGAAATAATTTATGTTAAGGATGCATGCATCACCTTTCACCCATTTGAAAAGTTATTTTTATATTTTTCTATATTTTAAATGTGTCTCTGCTCTATGTAGTTAAGTTTCATAAAACAGTTATCTTTAATAATGCTGGTCTTAGACATTTCTTTGTTCCTTTGTATTTTCATTTGTATCTTATTTTCACATTTTTAGTGTACATCCAGAGGAAAAGAAATGTGGAAAAGTAAAATATGATGGAGGATAAAGTGAAGGAGGGAGACATTGCCCAGAACTCATTCTATAGCCACTCTGCCATCATTTAGACTCTATTGTTTTCCATGTTACTCTTTAAAGGAGTGATCCCCTGGGAAGGAGCAGAACTTGGTCAGGAAGCCAGAAGAATTGAGAACTGCTTTATCTCTGTCTTCAGGGGAAATTCCCTTCCTTCTTTTCAGGAACCTCTCTTCCTCCCTCCAGAGGTGTGGTACTAGGAGGGCCCTCAAGCCAGGCAAGGACCCAAGCTGGACCAAAGTACTCATCCCCTGGCCAGTGTTAGGGTCAGGTATGCGCACAGGACCCAAGCAAGTCAATCACAATCTATCTCCATTTCCCCCACGTACAGTTTATTGGGACAGAGCATGTCCCTCCCTGATAGCCAAGTAAGAGGTGAGCCAAGAGCTCTGGCAGCTGTGTTATAGCTTTGTGAATAAGCCAATCTGAGAGAAAGAAGCTAATATTCAGAGAGAAGTAGAAACAAGACAGAGAAAGAGTCTTGACCATTTGGCACACTGGTCATCCCTGCCTTTCCTGAGATTTTATTACATGAGAAATAATTCCCTCAGTTCAAGCTGGTTTTCTGTCTATTACAACCTTTTAAAAGGAGTGATTAACATAGGTCTCTTGTCCTCTGGAAATGGACTACAATGCAATCAACCTTTCCAGGGCAGCAGAGAGTGGTTGGGGGCTCTAATGAAAAAAAAATTCAGGGGTCCTCCAACAAGGGCATATGTATACCGATATGCAACTTGTTGGTTTCCAGGACCCCTTCCAGATCACTGCACCCCAGATATTTCTAAAGGGCCTCCCCTCCCACTCCCATCCATTCCTCCCCCTTCCTGACCGAGATTACCATTTCCATTCAGACCTAAGTGTCTTGAGCTCTAATTTCCCTTCTTAGAGCCTTCTTGGATCTATCAGATACTCTTGCTTCACTGCAGTCATTTCACTGGACTGCTGCCTATGAGCCTGGAGGCCAGGATCTAAAATATTGCTCTGAGACCTCCAGGAATATCTGCTTCATCCCTTCTTCCCTCCATTGAGAGAAACCGCCTTCTTGAACTCTTCTGAAGAATGACCTCAATGTCTTTATCAAGTTGGAGAGAAACATGGGTTTCATCCCAATTCATGCCTGACTCCTTAGCCATGATATATAGACAATGGTCCCTCACTGGGAACTTTGCCAAGAACTGAGTAGGAGCGGATTCCCAAGAGTTTGGTGGATTAGGGGGGAGTTTCTTCCTCATATTTACCTCTTCCACCAAACTGATGGCCTGAGAGGGGTGCTCTCCCCCATAGGAACTTGAACATGAACAAAAACTTTTAATAACTTGTGGACCAACTGAGAGCAGTTTGGAGCATTCAAACAAGATTTTTGCTAAAGATTTGTGGATAACGAAAGGAAAATAAGCAGAGAGGGAAACAAGAATCTAGATTGCCTGGTATATAAATTACAGTTCTTGCTCATGACCTCAAGAGCTCCTGTCTTATCTGCTTGTAATTTGGTGTCCTAAGCGGTCCTGCCTTTTTATCATTCTGTGCATTCTTCCCCATCTTGCAGGTTCTGCCTTCTTCTGGAGGAAGAACTTCAGAGTATAATAACCACCCAACCAATGAAGAGTTTTGGTGTCTAAAGGCACATAGACTCTGAGAAGTCTTCAGAACATCCCTTGATAAGAGAACCTGGGCACAAGTGAACACCCTTCAACTAGAGCAAGAACTTTAGTCACACATTTCCCTCTCAGTGCAGCAGACATTGCTCTACTCAAAGAATGTGGGAACTGCTTGAAGAAGAAAAGGTTGTATCAGTTAATTTTGCTGTGTAACAAACTATCCCATAACTTTAGCAGCCTTAAAACAATAACCATTATTTCTCATGATTTTGTGGGTTGACTGGGCAGTTATTTTGGTCTGGATGTGCTCAGCTGGGGTTGGATGGTCTGGAACTTTCTCTTTTTTTTTTCTTTTAATATTTTTATTTATTTAGGCTGCACCAGGTCTTAGTTGCGGCTTGTGGGATCTTCATTGCAGCATGTGGGATCTTTTTTTTTTTTAAGCTGCAGCATGTGAATTTCTTAGTTGCAGCATGCAAACTGTTAGCTGTGGCATGCATGTGGGATCTAGTTCCCCTACCAGGGATCGAACCTGGGCCCCCTGCATTGGGAGCACACAGTCTTACCCACTGGACCCCCAGGGAAGTCCCTGGAACTTTCATTCGCAATCTGCAGGTTGACAGGCTGTTGATCTAGGACCTCAACTTGGACAACTCCCTTTCATCCATGTGGATAAACCAGCCCAGGCTTCTTCATATGGCCATCTCATTTTTGGTTTCCAAAGAGCAGCCAGCAAGGGCAGGCAGCCTTTACAAGTCTCTGCTTGTGTCACATTTGCTATTGTCTCCCTGGCCAAAACAAGCCACGTAACCAAGCTCAGAGTAGGTATGGGAGAGTCCAACCCAAAGGCATGGATACTGAGAGAATATTTAAAATGGCCATTTTGCAAAAACTCTGACCACAGGGCCCACAAGTTGGTCCTGGCTAATTAAAGAACCTCTTCACCCTGCCCATAGTAGCTCAGGACGGTGCTGTGGCTCAAGCTGGACAATCAGAGTCCCTGCTGGTTGGATGGACTGTCCAGCTTTGGGATCACAGTGCTGATAGGATGCGAAATTGTAGGTAGCACAGTAGGAAAGAATAGGTCAAAACACAATAGTCAGAACAAAAAGGCAAAGATAAGCAGAACTATGAGATGAAGATGGTGACATTGTTGGAACCCCTGAATCTAGCTAGCCTGAAGATCACACTTGAAATATACAGATACTTTTTCTTTTTCTTTTCTTAAGCTACTTTGAATTGGATTTCTGTCAGCTGCCATCAGAAACCTAACAAAAAGACCTGAATAGAAGGTCAAAGGGGGAAAGTTCCTTTTATTTGATAGAATAAAAACATATTTTTTATTTTATATTGGAGTATAGTTGATTAACAATGTTGTATTAGTTTCAGGTGTACAGCAAAGTGATTCGGTTTCACATATACGTGCATCTATTCTTTTTCAAATTCTTTTCTCATTTAGGTTATTACAGAGTACTGAGCGGAGTTCCATGTGCTATACAGTAAGTCCTTGTTGATTATCTATTTTAAATATAGTTCTTTGATAGGTTGATGGTAATGGTGGGAGTAGTTACATATGGTAGATGCAGCATCAGGGCCTCTTGTTACTATACTCCACTTAGTGTCCTCTTACTAGAAACCCCATCATTAGGAGAGGATTAAATGCCTTATAGTCTATGGATTGATGTCAAATGAGTAGGAGTTAACCAAGACAGCAAATTGCTGCATGTCAATAACTTTTATGCACTTTTGCTCACCACCTAGACTGCTTTAATTCTTCCTTCCCTACTTGTATCACCCCAACCAGTTTTAGAACAGAGTTTTTCTGGAAAGGACTCACTGAGTCAAACCTGATATAAACTATGAACTTAGCTAGTTACATCAACTTTCAAAATCAAACAGACTGTCCAGTGCTTGGGATACCAGAAGAACATGAAGAATCCCAGGCCAGCTTTCTTAGGAATTGTTTCTTAACTTAATTTGGGCATCATTCAGTAGGAAAGGAATGCCAAACCAGACCTGATATTAAACAGAAGCCTGAAGATATAAATAACTCAAATAGCAAATCAAAATCACTGTCTCATTAGTAATAGGACAGAAAAATAAAGTGAAAAATAAGAAGGAAAAGACCAGACTGTGAACTTCTGAAGGGAAATATTTGCAAGCGAGAGACACTGAATAAAATGAAAAGCAATGAGATGCTCAGTGAAGGCAACATTACAAAAAACCCACATAAAACAGGAGCTATTTAAAGAAAAATTAATTATGAGATGCTTGACAGATATAAAATGCCACCTAAGTTAGATAAGAAAGCCTGAACAGGAAGCTAAGATAGCAGGGTTCTATTCAAGGCCTTTCCCTAAAATATTGTAGCCAATAGGTATTGGTGATAAATTTTCAATGAGTACTTAAGTCCTAAAAAGGTCTTTCACAAGAAGATAAATGAAAAAATAGATGATCCCTTTTCAAAGACTTTTACGGCCAATTGCTTTGCAAACAACCATAGCTAAAGATAGCACAGGGTCACATAGAGGGTATGGTATTCCCTATCTAGTCTCTCTGATATTAGTTAGAATATTAATAAAGAGTATGTAGACACTTCTCTAAACACCTTTAAAAACACTTAGGCTTGGCTTCATTTCGTTTATTGCCCTGTATTCAACAAAAAATGTTAGCGAATATACTCTAAGCATTTCTATATGAGTTTCTGGTTCACCAGATTGATTTAAGGAAACTTGACCTTTGTAAGCTCTATTAACCTCTGGTAGTTGTATGGCTGGAATATCTAAGGGAAGGAGCAGTGAATGAGTGAATTACCACTGGTCGCTTCTCCGTAGCATTATCATTCTGGAAAGAAATATTAATTGGAGTTCCCTAATTTGGAGACTCATTTAACTCATTTATTGAGCCCCTGCATTGCACGAGGTATAAGCCTAGGCACTTGGGATACAAATCCCTGCCTAAGGGAGAGGTTTATTTATAGTTTGGGTAACCCAAATGTCATGATTTACTAGATGGGCTATTGCTGTAGCAGAATCAGGAATTAAGTGACTTGTGTTTTGCTTTGTTTTTAACTATGCTAGTCCTATTTCCTAAGTAGAACCTGAGTCGTCGTCTTCTTTTTTTTAATCAGAGAAGTAAAGTGAAATAGAAGCCACCTGGTACAGAGCTTGAGTGTGGCTTGTGGAACAGGACTTTCTGGCTTTCCCTTTCCTAGCTGTATGATTTGGGTTATTCTCTGAACATTTCTGTACCTGACATTCATGAGCTACATGTATGGCAAGGATGACTGTAATGGTAGCCAGTTTCTAGGAATGTTGTGAGGATTGACTGAATTAATGTATGTAAGTGCCTAGCAGGTTAGCAAACATCATTATTGGCTAGCCAGTCACTTATCTATGTTCATCTCTTACATTCCTGTGACTCAAAGAACACTTGTTCCGTCAAACGTAAAGCCTATCTCTGTTGGTTTCCATCTATAGCAGGCATTAATACAGATAGAAGAGGGGAATGAGAGTAAATTTGGCCATTAAGTGCCTTCATTGTTGATTTGCAATTCGATTCATTTACCACTAGAATATTTAGCCACTGGCTACTTTGGTCAAAGGACTCGACTTCTTAATACACAAAATGAGTACAATATCACCGTTTTATTTCACCATAAGTTGGTAGCAATGAGAAATGAGTTAAGAGCATTAGAATGTTAGGTCAAATGAGAGTATTAACGATTAGGGACATAAATTATTTTTCTAATAATTGCTGCTTTTCTTTTGACTTCAGGAAAACTTGACTAGAGATTGAATTTTGACATTAAACCCAAGAAAATTAAGTTTTGAAGATAATTTCTCAAACTAGAATTTGGCCATGTTACCATGCTGAGCAACAGTTTCAAAGAGAAAGATAATTGGGATTTTTAATGAGCTTTGAAACTTACCAGAAAGGTGGGATAAGAGCTATAAAAGATGTAGTATTAGGCAGTGTGACTTTAGACAGCTCTTACGGGATACATCCTAGTGGTAATATCTTTCTTCTCTACTGTGATTAGCCAGAAAATAATCTTTTCTTTATTAGCTTTTCTCCTCATCTCCTTTGAGGAAATACTCCAAGGTCAGTTGTCACCCAATCATAATGTCCCTAGGATACTGACTGATATTCTCAAATTTGATTAAGTCAATGGGACAAGTAAATCAATTCAATGCAAGAAACAGGGCAACCACTCATTTTTTTCTTGCCAAGCTATCAGCTAGATTTTATAAAATAAGAGATAAGAGTTCAGAATTGGGTTATGGTGATGCTTCTTTTCAATCCGGTTCTTAAAGCACCATGATTTGATTGTTATCTAGAAATGGAGCCCACCTGCCATATTCATTAAATGGCAACCATAGCTGAACTTTGTGGAAATAATGCCTTGCATTTTATAGAATATGGCCTCTACCAATTGTTATTCCAATACTGTTCAGGCTTTAGGAATCTCCTGCCAAGTTTAAACACTGGGGCACTAAGAAAAGAAAGAGACTCTGGGGAAGAGGAAATGAAATTAGCTTAATAAATCCTAATTTGGAAGGGAGAAAAATGACAAATAGAAGAAAAATGCAAATGGCAGAGAGGCAAATAGTTTCCTCTAATGTCTGTCTCCTGATAATATTTTAGAACCGAGATTATATATGGACAACTAAAGCTGAAAGATGAGTAATAAAAATATCTTGAATTCTACTGGAATATCATGTTCTACATTATTTTTTCCCATTCTTGGGAAAACGAACAAAAATTACACTAATTGCCACAAAAGAAAACTCAATACTGTTACATATAAGTAGAAAGTATACAATCACATCCACTCCAAACTATCTTCTTGTCCTCACCCATCCTTAAGTAACTCCTGAATTTTCAGGGTAGAACCCTTTTTTGGGTGATGGAGGAGACTGTGCCTACAATCCTTAGCAATGATTTCCTCACTGCTGAGCAGCATTAGTCATGCATCCTCCTCATGCCCATAAATGGAGGACAAGCCTACACTGATGCTCTCAGATGAATTTCAACAAGGCCTGTTCTGAGAGAACCCTCAGAGCCAGACTGACAACACTCCTGCAGCAAACCCATCTTCAACAGAAGCATGTTTTGTTTCATCGTACGCACACTGCTAATAGAGGCGTAGAAAAACTTGGGATCGCTGTGCACACCTAGGGCTTGGAGCAGGCCTCCCATTGTGGTGTTAAGCTGGGGTGTTGCTCTGTGAGCCTAAGTTGAGGTCCACATACTCAGTGTTAAGAGGTGACTATTTTCTTTTTTTAGTTAATTAATTAATTAATTTTTGGCTGTGTTGGGTCTTCGTTGCTGCACGTGGGCTTTCTCTAGTTGTGGCGAGCGGGGCCCCACTCTTGGTTGCGGTGCTCGGGCTTCTCAGTGCATTGGCTTCTCCTGTTGCAGAGCACTGGCTCTAGGCCATGCAGGCTTCAGTAGTTGTGGCTCGCAGGCTCTAGATCACAGGCTCAGTAGTTGTGGCGCACGGGCTTAGTTGCTCTGTGGCATGTGGGATCTTCCTGGATCAGGGCTTGAACCCGTGTCCCCTGAACTGGCAGGTGGATTCTTAATCACTGTGCCACCAGGGAAGTCCCTAGACTGTATTTCTTTTGATGAAGAGTTTCCTCTTCGATTAGAGCATTCATTCATTCATTCATTCATTCGTTTATCCATTCATTTACTTCCAAACATCCGGGTGCCTACCTGAGGGCCTGGTATTGGGCTTCAGGCTGGGTAGCCCTTGTGAGAGAAAAATACAAGTGATTTTCACCATTCAGCCAAGCCAACACAAACTCGGCTAATTTTAGACCAGGGTTTATGAGAAGAGAATCTGCTTTAATTCTTACTGTCTAACCCACTTACTTATGCCATAGGCAGGCAGTATGGTGTGGTGGAAGGAGCAATGGACCCATAATTATAAATCCTGGGTTTAAGTTCCAGTTCCACCAAAAAGAGACTGTGTGACTGTGGGCAATTTACTTAACCTCTCTGGGCCTCACTTTCCTTTTTTGAAAAATGAGTGGGTTGGACTTAAGATTCCTTCCATCTCTAAAATTCTTTTATTCTATATGGTAACACATTCCACAAAGTTTCCTTTGTGACCAGAATTAGTTGGTGATTTCTTAGCTCAAGTTTCCCTTTGCCCTCTTATTGTTAAACCAAATATGAACAAGAAGCAATAACATTTTGTCACAGCCAACAAATTGCCCTTCCACTGAATGACCTTTGGAGGTCAGGCCACCCATTGCAATATCTAAATCCAAAGGCAATGGTATGACCAACTTGTGAGCTGGCGGGCTGCCATCCAAAAGGATGGAAATGGTTGTAGGCGGCCAAAATTCTTGGCTGGTACATTTTTAATAAACATAGACAATAAGAACAGCATTTTCCACTTGGATTGCTTAATTTGGTGCCCAGACCATCAGAACATTTGCTGTAAGGATAAAGATGATGTGATATATGAATTAACTTTCACAAATGAGAACTATGTTATGGAGTCATCTGTAAAGCATTTTTATCCTTGCCTCTTGTCTCTGGCAAGAGGAGATAGTTTGAGTCACTACAGCAACATCTCCACCCCTTTTGGCCCTTCGTAAGAGTTTTCCCTGAAACATAAGCTCTGCTGGATTTACTGTATTGCTATGAATGAACTAAGGCAAATTGGTGTGAATTCTTTGTGGTCAAATATGTCTTAATACTTTTCCAAGATGGTTCGATAAGTCTTATTATAACTTTTCCAAGAAAAAAGCCTCCACAGCAAATGTTCTTTGGCTAATTTGGAGAATATTTGAGGTGCATGCGTTTTAATTACATAAATGACAGTGAGTATTTATGATAAGGCAATGAACCTCATAGTTAGTAGCTATGGTTTTTAATTGTGCCTATTGCACAAACTCATCCAGTTCTTGTGTTCTCTATTTCCCTGTCTCTACTTGTAATATGGCAACAAGGACATTGGACTGGCAAGGCTGTTTTCTCTCCAGTGCTTGGAGATCCTTGAATAAAATGCTCTTCTGTGATGGTAAGCTGTAATTAGGCATGTGGGTGGAAATTAGTGTTCAAGTACACCATGTTTAAGCAGAGGCACTGTACCTTTTGACTACTTGAGGCCACTCTGGTCCTGTGCCATAGGTCCAGGTCATTGAGTATATAAGGCTGTTGGTTTGAGGCTGCAGGTTCCAAAAAGAAAATAACTTGGTATTGAGTCTGAAATGGGGAAGCTTTTTATAGTTAAAACTGGGCCACACAGTTCTATTATAGACAAGTCAGACATTCACCAAGTATGACTATAACTTGTTCACTTTTCTTTTGGAAGTGTAAATGATCTCAACTATCAAAACTATAATTTGAATTGTGCCTCCATCTTAAAATAAAACACCAAAACTTTTGAATAGATTCCTGGAGTCATGGCAGGTCTTCCATTTTGGATTAGATCCATCCTAGTCATCTTAAAAAATACACACTCTTCGTCGGGACTACAAGAGGCCTGTAATTTGTCCAGTTTAAGTTTTCATTTGATTTTTGGATTTGCTTTTCGATACCTAAAAACTCCCACAACTATAAATTCTGGCTTCTTGGATGGACTCCGCCCCCCATGCCATTGACTTTAAATGTTTTCTTCGCCAGCATTTTACGTTTACCTTTTCAAGGTGATTTCAAGACCAAACGAATGACGAAAAATTTTAAACTATCATTATTTGACATCACTCCCCGGCCCCCCGCCCCTCTCTCTTCCCCTCCCGCGGCCGGAATTCCCTTTTTGCTAATGACGATAGAAAGCGGTTTCACGGGCTTCGTTTCTCTTCCATTCCCGCTGTTGCACACGATGCAGCGCGCGTCTCCCGGCGACTGCGTTTCCCCGCGAGTTGGCTGCGTTCTTTCGGGGATGAAGTCATCCCTATACTTGGTGTGTGCATATCAGCTCGTTAAATCGGTACAGCACACTGGGATTCCTCGGGAAGAAAAGGAGCGAAGCGAACAATGATGACCATATTTTACATTTATACACCACTCCCTCCCCCCACCCCAGAGGAATCGCGGGGAGCGGCGCGCGGCTGGGGCGGGCCGTGGGGCTGGCCGGGTTGCCCATCGACTGGCAGGTCCCGTTCCTGAGATAGCAACAGGACGTGCTGAAGACAAGCCCCGCACGAGGGCACCCGGACGGGCAGATCCGGAGTCCCCCGGCCCGGCGCCCAGTCACGCATCCCGGTTGCCGCCCCCTGGCTTCGCAAGCCGGTGGCCGCAGGTCCCGCGCCGGGAGGTCCCGGCGCCCCAGTCTCCACACTCCGGCGCGGGGGAGGCCCGGGAGCTCCCCCAATCTCAGGGGAGCGGTAGGCGACCGGGGGGGGGGACGACGGCCAAGGACAACCCCGGGGGAGGAACCCTAGCCGGCTGCGGACGGGGGGTGAGCAGCCCCGATCCCAGGGTGCTGGGGAGGCGGGGTGGGAAAGCAACAAAGAGCCTTTGCTAACCCGTAGTCGCCGAGCCCGCTCCCGCCCCTCCCCGCTCTCCGCAGTCCCGCGGGGGGTCCGGCCGGCGGCAGGGGAACGCCCGGCCCCCCGCCTCCCCTCCCCCCTCACCGCCCCCTCGCCCCCGGGGGAAGGGGAGGAGGAGGGCGGCGCCTGCGTGTTCCTCCGCCGCGCGCCCCGCCTCCTCCCGGGCTTCTCGAGGCGATCCCGACTCTCCTCCCGCGGCTGCCGCAGCTGCTGGTTGCACACGGCCTCGGCGGCGGGCGCGGAGAGCGCGGGCCTGTGGAGCTGCAGCCGGGCGCGCGGCCCCGGCGGGCACCCCTCCGAGGGCGGCCGAGGAATCTCCCGGGGGAGGAGGAGGAGGAGGAGGAGGTGGGGGGCTGTGGCGGCCGCGGGACCCGCTCGGCGCCTCGGCCTCTCCGCCCCCTCCCCAGCTTTTCTTTCGCCCTCTTCTCTCCCACTCCGGGCCGGCGCCTCGGCTTTGTGCGAGGAGATGGTGTAGCCCCGCGGCCGCCCGTAGGAGAAGCTGGACACTTGTCTCCCGGCGCCGAGCTGCGTTCCCGCCCCTGGAGGAGAGACCCCCCTCGGCTCGGCGCCTCCCGCGTCTCCCGGCTGCTGGGGAAGCCTCAGCGCGGCCGACACCATGAGGTGAGGGGCGCGCGGGGCGGGGGCCGGCGGGCCATTGTGCCACGGGAGCCGCGACCCCGCTCTCCCCGGACCCCGCCTTCCCTCTCCCGGCCCGGCGCGTCTCCCTGGTCTCTGGTCTCTTTCTCCCCCCTCCCCCTTTGTCCCTTCTCATTTCTCTTTCTTTCTTGTAATCCTCCCCAACCCTCTTATGGGGGGGGGGTCCTCTTTTCGACGTTGTCCCGTTTTTCCTCAAATGCTCCTCTTTCGCCCAGGATTTCCCTTCCTAAATTTAATTTGCTCCTGGCTCCCTCCCCCCACCAGCCTTGCAAGCCAAACCTGGGAGATGGGGAGGGGTTCGAGAATCGAAGCGTGCATGTTGCTGGGAAACAGGTATTTTTCCGTCTGTATGTAAAAATTTCGTGCACTTTTATAACAAAACTCTAGTGTTTAATTAAAAAAGGGAGAAAAGTTTGAAAGATGTGAAATTTCTGTGGGGAATAAAGTGCTCTGGTAGCGATAGGTGAAAGCTCTGAAAGGTGAAATTTCACGATGGTGGGGGAAGGGAAAGAATTTATTAGGTTTATATTTGGGGGGACACAGTGAAAGACTGGGATAAGTAAGTTGTTTGGGGTGTGTAAACGGGGGCGGGAGAGGGATTTGTTTGGAAAACCGTTTTCTGTCCTTCCTCTGTAGCAGCCTGTGTTGCATTGCAGCAGCTGCTTTTTCCTTTTCCTCTGTAATCAATAAAACAGAAGCTAAATTATTTTTTCAGCCCCAAAGAATTGAAGGTACGGCCGTAAAATATTTTTTTAATTGATACGATGAAACATATGGTGTGATATTTTTCGTTTTTGTTTCTCCAATTGTGTAAGAGAATAAACCGTGATGTGGTGTGTCATTCATTGGAGATTTTTTTCAGTCTTTCCTAAGCTTGTTTTGTGTCCCTAACCTTCTCTTTTCGGATTGGTGCAAGACTTCGTGAGAAATGGGACTTGGTAGACTGAAGGCTGATCCATTCTGCGTTATCATCCTTTCGGCCTTCCTTTTAGGTTAAACAGTTGTGGATAAAGTAAATTACTCCATTTCTGTTTTCTGGAAGAGATAGTCTTACAGTTCATTTGGATTTGAATCTCCTTTGTGTTAAAAGATTAATGGCTAACCGTTGCCAAGACCTTTATAATGTAATACAATGAGATTTGAATGATATAATCTACACATTCCTGCGTTTTGGCAAGAAAATGTCATGTCATTGGAATTCTTTCTCAATTTAAGTAATTTTCATTTTAAACTTTTTTTTTTCTGTCAAGGTTGAACACTACCACATTGTTTATATGTATATATTTTTTGTGGTATAAGCTGTGTTGAGTTTTCACTTCAGCTTACTGTGAATTTGAATTATGTTTTTCTTGAATTCCAACTTAGAGACCTTTATTTGAAGGCTTTAAAATTTGTTTTTAATGCTGTGTTTCTAAGCGACCCTTTTCCTTAGTGATTTCACATGCAAGTTATTTTCAGATATAATGGATCAGTTCAAAATGTAATTATGGCATACAAACCAAACAACATAATCTTCATAAAATGTGGCTTGAAAAATGCGAGTCATGCATTTGAGCGTGTTTTTTTTTATCAAGTTACTGATGTCCTTGAAGACTCAGGAACTATAATAAAACATCTGTAATGTTAACATCTTGTAATACAGCATATTGTTGATCTCTGCTTTAAAGATTTAATGCTTATAGGAGTCTTGCAGACAAGAATTTATCAAATTTTTCCAAACTTTGGGTAAAATTTTCTCAACATTGAGAAACGTAAAACAATGAAAGTGGGATATTTTAAAATAAAATGATCATAAAGTTGTCATACTCAGAGGTTGTGAACCAAAAAAAAAAAGTTAAAAGTATTCAGTGAAGTTTGATCACTATCATGTATAGTTGTGAGTCTGTCAACAGTAAATTGTCTTCACTTAAAAGTTCCTTTTCTTATAAAAAGTAACTTGTAATTTTTAAGCTGTTTTCCTGCTCTATTCCTTATTAAATGTAGAGAGGGATGAATCACACTGATTCTTTCCAGTAGCATATATATAGAACATGGTACACAGGTCAGAAAAGTTTGTTCAGGTAGTCTACAGTAATTCTTTGTAGACTAATTGTGAATAATTTAAGAGCAGAAAAGAGGATCAGCTTTTCACTTTGGAAGGCATTGGATTATTTGGTAGGTGGTTTGTATAACTCATATATACACATTTCCTGAGATACCTGTAAAAGCAGGATGGTGTGGTATGAAAGTAAAAGGTTCTTGTGCTGGCTGCAAAAAGCTCTGGGATATTTTGGTGCTTAAGAAACGGCTCTTCAGGTTATATTCATATTTGACTTAGTCCAAATGATGCTTTCAAGTATGGTAGGACATAAATGTTATGCTATTAAGTCGAGTCTCTCTTATTTATATTAAGGAGTAGTTCTGATGTTTTAAAGGCCATCCGGAAATAGGAGTGCATGAGTAGGAATTTCCATTTAAGTTGGTCAGGATTCTGAAGAGAGGATATGCTAAATATGTTGGCGGTTTAGGCATTTGTGATAAGATCTTTCAAATGACTGTAATTTCAGGAATAGCACGCTCATTGTGGTATAATGTAATAATTCCTATACAGAAGGAAACAGAATAATACTTTACATTCGTGAAACAATCTTAACGGCATTCTGTACTTGTAAAAAGCTGTATATAGAATTACTTGTTAATGTTTTGCTTACAGATAAGAATTTAGAAATGAGAAAGTGTATTTCTTACATAAGACAGTGAAAGGGTTGAGACCCAAAAAACTGGTACTTTTGTTAGTGTAACATCCAACTGTTGGGTTCTGTTCTTATTGTTCATTTATGTAATGTTTCAAAAGTATAAGATTTATGATTGAGGTAGGTGTATATATGTAATATTAATATAGTGTATGCCTTTTAAATGATTACATTTTTACTTAGTTGGTTAGTTACTCAAGATCTTATTTTGATAGAAAGAAGAGCTTGTCTGATCTAAAATAGTTGCATGTAGCCTAGTGGCTAAGAAGAGCTCAGAAGATTTTGGATTGACATTCTTAGGTCCATATTAAATAGTCCAGGCTTCCACTCACTGTTCTGTGACTTTCTCATGGAAAAAGGTGTTGTGGAGTTGTGAGGATTCATCCAAGCCACTTATTAGCTGGCTGACCTTGAGCTGATCACATTATTTCACTGATCTGTATTTTAAAATATGTAAAAATAGGGATAATTCTTTACTGGGTATTAAGGATCAAATGATAATGGAAAAGAGTGTGTATTGTGTACTTGTAAGCATTATACAATTATATTACTTCTTTTGTTTTAGGGCTTAGTTCTGTTTTAGACTAGTTATATAAATCTTTTGGGTAGTTAGCTTCACCTCATCCAGTCCAAGTGTGGCAAGAAGGGTTTGTTTTTTTTTTAATTTTATTTATTTATTTATTTTTGGCTGCGTTGGTCTGTTACCACGCGGGCTTTCTCTAGCTGCGGTGCGGTGCGTGTGCTTCTCATTGCAGTGGCTTCTCTTGCTGTGGAGCATGGGCTCTAGGCGCGCAAGCTCAGTAGTTGGGGCCCGCCGGCTCTAGAATGCAGACTCAGTAGTCGAGGTGCGCGGGCTTAGTTGCTTCGCGGTATGTGGGATCTTCACGGACCAGGGCTTGAACCTGTGTCCCCTGCGTTGGCAGGCGGATTCTTAACCACTGCGCCACCAAGGAAGTCCCACAAGCAGGTTATGTTTTGCTTATCTACTCCCAGTTGGTAGTGGCTGCCATGTTGATAAGGACATAGCTCCATTTCTGGGTTTGGTGAGAAAGTGCCATGATTAGTAATGTTTAATTGGGATGAGGGTCCCAGAGAGTGGCAATAGAGTGTTTCCTGGAATGCTCATTAGTTAACCATCTGTGATCTAATCCACCCTTCTTATTTTATAGGTGAAGAAACCGATCTTTAAGTTTCCTTCCTGTGTGTATATTTAGTCTTTGAAGTAGTTATTGTGATTTTGTTACCGTCATTTAAATGTAATATACATTTTAGAGTGTGGCACAGTCAGAGCTCAGAAGATCCAGGGCTTATATGCTGACTTGTTAATGGAGAAAACAGATAAAAATGGAGATAATTCTATTATTTCAGGGATTGCTGTGTCAGATGTCAAGTGAGATACCCATGAAAGGATACAAATAGTAGTCTCTATGCCCACATCTTCCTTTATGCTTGTAGCTTTTGGATGTGTGACTTTCTCACAGACGTTAATTTTAGGGGCAGGAGCCAAATTTGCATTTTTTGGAATGTTAGTGCATTGTATTTAGGCATTGTTTTGCCTTGTAGGTATTAAGTGAACACATCTTGAATAAGAATGTGGATTAATGAAGAAAATTTACCCGTTTTTACAGTAGTCAAGGTTTTGGATACCTTTTTAGCCCAGTTGGAATAAGCAAAATAACTGGCAGGCCCATTTGGCTGGTATAGAAGAAATTACATACTGGACTGACAGTTTTGGTTACTTATCCTACACACAGCTTAAATCTGGGGTGACTGTATAACTTGTAAAACACCCAGTCTTTATCATAAGCATAAGAAGGATTTGGAAAAATGTGATTTCAATTTTTATGCAGTTGTTGGGGAGGAAAAGGATACTTAAACTCTTCCTGTGCCCCTCTCCCCCTTCTTTGAAACTGACAGATGGAACTGAGTGGAAGTAAAAGTTAAAAGGGAGAATCTGAGCTGAGGCTGTACCTCAGTGAATGATTCCCCTAGTAAGGGCTTATGAAGTTTTCTGGAATAGAAATCAGGAAGGGATTCCTTGACAAGGGATTCCTCTGACAGGGGATTCCTTGTCAGACCTTCTGGGAAGTAGTCCTTAATTTATTTACCTCCCAGCTCTCCCTTTGTGTTACTATGTACTTTGCATGTTTTTTGGCCATTGCATTTATTACATTGTTTTATAATGATCTGGATCTATCTGTCCCTCTTCACTGTAAGCTCCTTGAGGGTAGGACAGCGTTTTTATATTCACGGTACCAGCCAAATATTAGGCAAATAGTGGGTGCTTATGTAAATGCTTAACTTTGGGGTGTCCTTTTCCAGAATCTATGTACTAACAATAACCACCACCATTTTTGGAGCACCTGTAGTGTTCTAGAAGGTATACTGGGTATTATAGGATGTAAAATAGTATTTGGCATATAGTAAATGTTAATAAAGTTATTTAATTGAAACAAAGAAACAAAAACAAGCATCCTGACCACAGTAATAGTGTTCAGAAACAAATAGAGTATGTTTCTCACTCGAACAAAAAGCTCAGAAGTAGCCAAAAAGAGTCAAATTCAGGTTTGTCTTAACTCCAAAGCCCTTTTGGAAGATACCGGCTTTCCTTGACTTTCTCATTAAATTCTCCATTAACAGAATGGCCATCATTCTGTTTTTTAGTCTCTTTGATCATGGGACTTGCAGATATGTTTGAGCAGCAAGCTTATGCATGTCTATTGGTTTAGCTTATTTCTACTCTACTTAATGACTGCTTTGTTTTGATTCTTCCTAGCGCTTAAAATACCAATAATTGGATAGTTTGTGATATTTATGAAGGAAGATGTATTAGCTTAGGGTGCCGTAACAAAATCCCACAGAAATGTATTTTTTCAAAGTTCTGGAGGCTGGAAATCTTGAGATCAGGGTGCCATTATGACCAGGTTCTGGTAAGGCGCTCTCTCCCTCTCTCTGTCTGTCTCTCTCTCTCTGTCTGTCTCTCTCTCTCTCTCTGACTCTCTCTCTCTCTCTCTCTCTCTCTCTCTCTCTCTCTCTCTCTCTCTCTCTCGAGAGAGAGAGAGAGAGAGAGAGAGAGAGAGAGAGAGAGAGAGAGAGAGAGTCAGAGAGAGAGAGAGAGACAGAGAGAGAGAGATGATCCTATTGGATTTGGGCCCCACCCTGACGAACTCATTTAACCTTAATTACCTTCTAAAAGCCCTGTCTCCGAATATTGTCACACTGGGGATTAGGGCTTCAAAATATGGATTTTTTGGGGGGGAAATAATTCAGCCCACAGTAACAGATACCCAGATTTTTTTTGTCAGTGGATATAACTTTGATGGAAGAAACTAATCTGTATAATGCTTAGATGATTTATAGATTGATTTTATTAAGTAACTCTACATGAAGAAATCATTTACTAACAGGGAATGATTCACACAAGAGACCTCTTATATTTTCTAGAAACTTCTGTACGCTGGAAGCTTCTGTTTTATAATGATTCTAATAAACTTAGTTAACATGTACTTTTACAAAGAATCCTTTTGGTGTAAAGCAGTCAGTGTGCATATATTTCAGTGCAGAGGTTGCATGGAAGAGGGTAAAGAGGACAGGCTTTGAAGTCAACCTGAGTTCAAATTCTATTTTGACGTTTATGAACTAAGTGATTTTTGAGTAGGTTACAAACAGTTTTTGAGATATGAATTCCTTCTGTAAAATGGAGATGCTTTTTGCATTACAGAGTTGTTAGGAAAATTAAGTCAGAAATTATATAAAACCCTGGCATAGCATTTGGCATGTAAAATGGGCTTGAGAAGAGTAAATCCCCTACTTCTATGAAAGTCTGACATCTCTTAAGTTTATGTTAAGAATGTGAAAAACGATGTTAAACGGTGCAGCTGCTTTAGAATCAGTGTGGTAGTTCCTCAAAATGCTAAACAGAGTTACTAGATGACCCAGCAATTCCACTCGTTGGTATACATCCAAGAGAAATAAAAACATATATTCGTGCAAACTGTACACAAATGTTCATGGCAGCATTACTCATAATTAAGTCAAAAGGAACATGGATGGAAACGTGATAAGTAAACGAAGTCAGACATAAAAAGCCACTTAGTTTATGATTCCATTGATACGATATGTCCATAATGGGCATATCTATAGAGACAGGAAGTAGATTAGTAGTTGCTACGGTCTTGGGATAGTGAAGGAGGAGTGGGAAGTGAGTGTGTGCAAAAGGGTTCCCTGACCCCATTCTACTCTGTGTGTGTGAGTGTCAGGGGCGGGGGGAGGTTGGGGGCTTCCCGAAACCAACAGGCAATTCCCAGATGCCATCAGGGTGTCTGAGAATTCATCTCAGCTCTGACACTGTCTGCCTGGAGATAGAGTGAGATTCCAGGGGTAAAGGGCTCAGTCCCACAAGACCCACCCTCCACTTCAGAGGTGAGTTGCAAGTACAGGTTGTCACCTGTACTTCTGACGGACTGGCTGTGAATCAGAGGGTCCCCACAGCTCCCTCCTCAGGTGTGGTTAATTGGCTAGAACGGCTCACAGAACTCAGGAAAACTTGTTTACTCACTAGATTACTGATTTATTCTGAAAAGATTATATTAAAGAGTAGGAGCCAGATGAAGAGCTGCTACACAGGGTGAGTTCCTGAACAGGGAGCTTCTGTCCTCGTGGAGCTTGGGGCCGGCACAGTGGCACGTGGAAATGTTCTGGTTCCCCAGTGTGGAAGTTTTCAAAAAAGAGAGCCTAAAAGGCTGTTCTTTTGTTTTTTGTGGAGGCTTCTTTACATGGTCGTGATTGACTGAATCATTGGCCAGTGGTGATTGATTCAACTTCCAGCCCCTCTCCTCATTCCTGGGGACGGGGTGGGGTAGGGGCTGGGACTGAAAGTTCCAACTCTCTAATCACTGGGTTGGTTCTCCTGGCACTAGCTCCCATCCTTAGGTGCTTCTGAAAGTTACCTCATTCACATAACCAAAAGACACCTTTATCATTCTCTACATGTAGGAAATTCCAAGGGTTTTGGGAGCTGTGAACCTGGAACTGTGGAGGAAGACCAAATATATATATATATGAATAACCAAACATATATCTTACAAATCACAGTGTGTATGGGGTTTCTTTCTGGGGTGTTGGGAAATGTTCTAGAATTAAACAATGATGATAGTTGCACAACCTTGTAAATATATTAAAAATCACTGAATTTTATACTTTAAAATGGTGAATTTTATGGTATGTGAATTATGTCTCAACCTCCACTCCCCATCCTTGGATTATTATTTTCACTTATGCACTAGAGTAAATAATACTGGAAGATGGTCTTGTTTGCTTTACATTGTTTCTGACATTTTTGTTACTTTGGACTAATATTTTAAATTGACATCTTCATGTTTTCTAAAGAAGAGATATTGAAGATAGAACCATTGGGCTTTTCTCTTTAGGGAACCGGGCAGGTAGGAGTGCTGAAGTGGAAACATTAATTAGTGGTGGCTTTGAGAGGCCTGAACAAATTTTGGAGTCATATCTTTGTGCTCAGGTAGCAGCCATTCTCTGGTAGCCCTGTAATAAGCAAGGATGACTAAGGTCACTGATTATATCAGTGAAGCAAATCCATCAGAATCTTCAGAAAACTGTTCAAACCAGTTAGTGTTTTGTTTTTTTTTTTTTGCGGTGGGGGGGTCTGTTTACAATAATCTCAAATACCAAAGAAAGTTTTTGTCTTTGGGAAATGAAGCAACCTTGATGACATTTTTTTGCCCTTCTAGAACATCTGGTTTTGGCAACCAGTACATCTGATGATAATGAAGTCAAAATGACTAACTGTGCTTCAGAGGTCCTCAATCTCCTATCCTTTTCGGTATCTGTTATTGTATGTGTCAACTTGGTAGGGAAGAAGATTCATAAAGAACCTCAGAACATAAAGTGCAATAAAATGAATAGCTCTTTAGGTCAGATCTCAAGGGAGTCCAAATTGCTTGTCTAACAGTACAGTGAAGGGATCTTTCCGTGCAGGTTTTGTAATGATAAAATTGGTTATATTTGAGTGTCTGCTTTGCTCTGAGATGTCCCTTCCTCTCTTCTCCCAAATTCTCATCTCACATTCGACTAGTATCACAAGCAAATTGTTCATTTTTTAACAATTTAAGATTTACGAATCACTAAGTTTTCATTTCAGTTATTTTGATCTCTTTTTAGTCTCTTTAATCTTTTATTTGCAGTATTTTAAGAAAATGAACCAATTTACTATTATCCAAATAAATGTCTGGTCAGTGTTGTTTTTTTTTTTATAAAATTACTTTTTTTCTTTCACTATAAAGCAGTACAGGTTTTGCATAGATTTTAGAAGGTATGGAAAGTATAAAGATTTTAATAACTTAAGTCCAAAGCATCTAGAATTTTGATATTTTGATGTATAGCTTCCTAGACTTTCTGTAATGCACATAGGCAGCCATAAATGTGCTTGTGTGTATGAGTATGTTTTAAATAAAAGTGAGATCATACTATTTAGAAGTGAAATTATGTATTTTGTAACTGGCCCCTTTCCACATCTTGTCACTGAATAGAAATCTAAATAATTTTAAGTGACTGCACGGTGTTCTCACTATGCTTGGAGTGACCTTAATCTCTTAAGGATAGACTTAGATTTTTTTTCGTTATTTTTGTTATTGTAAAAAACACTGCCATGAACATCTTTGGGTATATATCTTTGTACACTGTGTATCATATTTTATATCTGCACAGATACTTATATTTTAGCATACATTCCTGGAATTAAAATTGAGGAGTAGTATTTATTTTTCCCCTTTCTTTTACTTTTTTCTGTCAGCAGGTCCCATCACGTCGCCCTCCCTTTGCTTCTCTCCGTCTCACTGACACTGCTCAAGTCCAGGCCACTGTTAACGCTCACTGGAACAATTAGTATCTCCTCACTTGCGTTCTTGTCCCCCATTCTCTATACATCAGTTAAAATGATCTTAAAGTGGAAATGTGATATTGTTCTTCGCTTGCTAAAGCCTTCAATGCCATCTTAGTGCTCTTAGGATAAAACCCAAATTAATAATAAAAGCAAAATTATTAGTAGGTCCTGTCTGATCTGACTATATTCTAGTTCCCAGCATAGGCCTCTGAGTATGCAATAAGTATTTGAGTGAATAATAAATGAAATTACCAGACCAGAGGGAATTTTATCAGTTTTTGACACACATTACCAAATTAACAACATGGATGAGAGTGCCAGTGTCACCACATTGTGACCAACTCAAGCCATTATCAGCCTTTTTAATCTTTGCCAATCTGATAGGCAAAAGGTGTTATCTCATTGTTTTAATTTGTGTTTCTTTGATACTAGAGTTGGACATTTCTTCATGTGTTTACTGGACATCTCTGTTTTTGTGTGAATTGTCTCTATCCTTTGCCTATTTTCCCAATGGGATGTTTAGTTGTTTCTGTAATGATTTATTCCATCTTTAATAAGTAACCCTTAAAAAAAAATAAGTAACCCTTTATGGTGTAGATATATTGATATTATACCAGTTATCTAATGTGGTATTACAAATCGCCTCAAAACCTAGTAAAACGTGTGTGAGTTGGCTGGGCAGTTCTGCTGGTCTCACCTGGATTCACTCATCTTTTCATTCCCTGACTGGGTTCATGTGGTGTGTCTGTTTGTCTCTCACTTAGTAATAGCAGCCTTCCATTAGATCATGCCCCAGTGTGCAAGCTTTTATCAAACTTCTGCCTGCATCCTGTTCCCTTAGTCTTCTTGGCCAAAGCCAGTTACATGGACAAGCTCAGAGTCAGGGTGGGAGGAGACGACACAAGGGTGAATCAAGAGGTGTGACTTTTGGATGCTGTGATGTAAAATCAACCAGATGTATCTTATAAAGAAATTTATCACTTGTCTTTTAATTTTGTTTTGGTAAAGAAGCATTAAAATTTCATGTCAGATCTGTTAGTTTTACCTTTATAGTTTCTGCCTTTGGTGTCATGCCTTTCCCGACTTAAAATTATATTAGTATTTACCTACATTTTTTTCTATTACTTTTTGGTTTATGGTTTCATTTATGTTTAAATTTAAGCCATCTGAAATTTGTTTTGGTGTAAGATGGGAGGTTAGTATTTGACAAAATATCAAATATTTAGTCCTTTGTCAGCATGATTTGTTGAATAATCTGTCTTTTCCCATTGATTTGAAATGCCACACTCATTGTATACTGAATTCCCGTAAATACTTGGTTCTGTTTTTGGACTCATTAGTTATTTGTATAATTCTGTGTTACTACCTCACTGTCTTAATTACTTTGAGTCTGTAGTATATTTTAATTTCTAGGAAGGAAAGTTACTGTTCATTTTCTTGTTTTTCAAAACTTTATTTGCTATTCTACTTAATACATTCTTTTAGGTTAGTTTTGGAATCATTTCATCAATTACAACGAAAATGAAATAAAAAAGAAAAATTGTACCCCGAAACCTGTTGGGAGTTTTGATTAGAATTGTGTAAAATTAATGGATTAATAGGGGTAGGGGAGAGAATTGACCCCTTTATAATACTGAGTTTTTCATTCTTTTTTCTCCTCCATATATTCAGATTTTTTATTTCATCTTTAGTAAAGTGCATCAACACTTTAGTTTCTAGTTTAGTAGGTTTGATATGGTACCTTTAAAAAGTTCTTACATATTTAGAAATTAAACTTACAGCTTATTTTTACTCTAAGTATATCTGTTCTCATTTTTGTCTTAATTTTATTTAAAATGTATACTTGTATTTAAACATAAAGCCTGTGATTTAAAAAAAGTTTTTCGTTCTCCAGTAACTCAATTCCAATGTTGGCATTTATATTCCTCAGTTTTCTTAGATTTTGAAATGTAATAGCTAATGGTTACTGAGTACTTACTGCCTGAAATATCAATACTTCCCATATTAACCATTTAATATTCCTCTTATAACTTATAAGGTAGGAACAGTTGTTATTCCCCTTTTATAGATGAGAAAACTGAGTCGCAGAGGGTTAAGTAACTTGCCCAGGGTCACTCGCTGGTAAACAGCAAACTGGGATTCCATCCCAGGCAGTCTGATTCCAGAGCCCATGCTTTTAACCAGTATGCTCGGGTCTCTCATTCAAACATGAACTGAGGTCTGTGTTTGAATTTTCTAAGTGTTAATGTGTGAGTGAATAATTTACTTTTTCTTTGTGATTTCGTCATATAAGGGTTCTTTATTTTCTGAAAATAATTGGTACAAGAACAAGGCCATGTAGAATGAATTGACCTAGAATAGGAGTAACATTTCAGAGATAGCAGGGGTGGGGAGAAAAGACTTTACTTGGGCTTAATCTTGAAAAATGAAACAAAATTATGGAAACATTCATGTTATAGTTGCTACGATGTGTTAAATTCTTAAAATGGAAGAAGAATGAATCAAGTGTTGGTTGCTTGTTTCGCATAATTTTTCTTTAAAAATTGCGAGATCGCATGAAACTATATACTTCGTGTAATGATGGACTTTTCTAGTATGATCCTAAAGAAATCCATTTTTGCCAAAATATTCAAAGCCTTCATTATCAAAGCCCACTTATATTTTCATATTATTTTCTTTTGCCCTCCTATGATCTCATCTTCATTAGCTTTCTCCCATTATCTGCTCATGGTATCTGTTCAAATGCTTTCAGGGGCAAGTAGCAGACTTAAAGTACTTAAACGTTAAGAACATTTACTGTCTCGTATAATTGGAAGTCCCGAGAAAGAGTGGGCTCCAGGCCCACTACACTCAGTGGCTCATGGATGTCTCTGAGAATCCAGGTACATTTTGCCATCTTGGGTATCCATTTCATCTTCACACAGGTAGCAAGCAGGCCATGGGATTTCTAGGCTTCACATTCAGAACTAGCAATTCTTACAGGAAGGAGGACCATCTCTTCTTTTGTTGCTTTTTTCCCCTCTTAAGGTATAATTTACATACACCTAAATGTATTAATCATAAGTATATCTATAGGTGGATGGATATTTACTACATACACACATCTGTGTAGCTACCAACCAGGTCAGGATACAGAACATATCGAGTACTTTTCATCCCATTAAGTGCCCTTACGTTCCTTCCCAGTCAGTGTCCCTCTCCAATTTTCATTTCTGCCAGTGGCTTTGCCAGTAGTTGGAAACAGTTCTCATCATTTTTAGTGACTTTGTAAAGCCCTGCATCTTTTGGAAGGCTTGCACTTCTGCTTTGTACATGATACTCATTGTGTTGCTTTGTCATTGAAATACCTGCCATCTTTGAGAGACTGACAGGGCAAAGGTGAGGTGGACTGACAGAGGCTCCTGTTACCATAGGAGGGATGTTTGACAGGGATGAATTTTATAAGTTGTTAGTTCATTAGTTTTTCTGGTGTGTGTGTGTTAGGATGACTTTGCTTCCCTGGGCGACCTGGCAAGTTGTGGGAGTCTGGCAATGAATCATATTAAGATCCCTGAACCTGTTCTGGCCTGTGTTACATTTTTACATATGTGTTGCTGGATTTTCTAATTTGTTGCATTGGTGTATTACCCCATCCAGTCTGTGATCTATGCAGCAGTCAGGTCTTTCTGAAATTCAGATTTTATCAGCTCAGTCTTATCTCTCAAACACTTCAGTGGCTTCCCATTGCTCTTAGAATTAATACCAAACTCTTCATTATCATGGCCTACGTCCCACATGGTTCCTCTTGCTCTGTGATTCCAAAGTTAGTAAAATGGCCCAGTAAGATGAATCCTCAAAAACCAGTTACAGGGAATTCCCTGGCAGTCCAGTGGTTGGGACTCTGCACTTTCACTGCTGTGGGCCTGGGTTTGATCCCTGGTCGGGAAACTAGGATCCAGCAGGCAGCGCAGCGCGGCCAAAAAAAAAAAAGGAAAAGAGTTAAAAAACCCAGTTATAAAAAAGTCAAGATGTGCATGGACATACCCATTCCCTTATGCTTACAGTTTAGTGAGGGAGGAGGCCTTAATCAGTTTGGTACATGGTATTGTGAGGGTAGAGACTTTCATATATTTTTGTTTGACTCCTTTTTAAATAGTGTCATGTGCAAATAATAGTTTAAAATTTTGTCTAGTATGTATGCCTTTTAATTACAGCAGGTTGCCAGTGTTATTTTATATTGCTTTAGTATTTTGTTATACCCATTTATTCTTTTTTTCAAAGCATCTACTTTAAGGGAAATTCCTCCATCATCTTTTTATATTCCTCTGGATATGGAAGTTTTTCAAGGTGGTTTCATTTTGGGAGGAGATAGGTCTAATAGAATCGTCATTGGCTTCAAAGCTTTTCTGGTCTTTACTGACTGTGAGACCTTGGCTGTGCCCAATCTCAATTTCTGTTTCTGCCAAACGGAATTAATAATCCATTGCCTTGTTTTGTGGTTTGCCATAATGTATTTAGAGGATTTAGTGTATTCTAGCTATTGTTTTCTTTGTGTTGCACCATAACTTTTTTAAAAAAATGAAGTTCAAGCTCCTGAATGTTCTTTTGCCTTTTTCTTTAACTTTTAATATGAAAGACTTCTTATTTTAGGCACTCTAAAAGCAAGGAGCTAGTTAAATTCTTAAAGAACCTATATTTTAAAATGTTTTAAACTTTGTTAAAATGAATCTTTAAAAAGCAGACCCCCGGGCTTCCCTGGTGGTGCAGTGGTTGAGAGTCCGCCTGCTGATGCAGGGGACACGGGTTCGTGCCCCGGTCCGGGAAGATCCCACATGCCCCGGAGCGGCTAAGCCTGTAAGCCATGGCCGCTGAGCCTGCGCGTCCAGAGCCTGTGCTCCGCAACGGGAGAGGCCACAACAGCGAGAGGCCCGCATACAGCAAAAAAAAAAAAAAAAAAAAAAAAAAAAAGCAGACCCCCTGAACTGTGGAACCATTATTTGTATCACTAGGAACCAGCCCCCTTTCTCCTGCAGTGGCCACCTCAAGTCTCTCACTACCTTCCTTTCATATGCTTGGTTCCTACTTTGTCAGCTATCCTTCCCAGACTTCCTCCTAAAAAACCTTCACCTGCACTCTGTAGCATACAGATGTCTCAACCTGGCATTCAGGGTCCTCTGCAAAACATTCCAGGAATGCCTGTCCATATACCCCACATGAATTCATTTCACAGTGGTCTGCTGCTTGTTCCCCAAAGGTTCTGGTGGAATTTTGGTCTCATTACTTCTGTTCTGTCTTCTGGAAAGCTGCCTTCTCTGTGCTCACTCAGACTCACTCTTGCTTCAGTTTCCTCTGCTAGTTTATGTCTTTAGTGATTACTCCAGGCTAAGTCTCTCTTATTGAACTCAGATCATCTGTTGACTGTTCAGCTCATTTGGTACTTCAGACCTAAAATTTTCCCTCAAAAAATCAAGCGTGAGCTCTCTTTACTCATGGCACATTTCCCCAAGCACTTTGTAGCATGCTGGGTACAATCAGGGACTTCCAGTAACTTCTAAAAAAGAAATATAAAAACTAAACTCATGATTATTGAGTATTTTAGGCCTTCTTATTTTAATTTTCTAGATAAATCATCTGATTTTCAAAGGTATTAGGTAGTAGTTCGCACAACTTAATATTAAACAGTATGTTTTTATACTCCTTTAATAAAGCTATGTAAAGGTATGGATAAGTGGTGGTAATGATATTTGGATTAAAAAATTTAATATTTACTTGAAAGCATAAGGACCAACACATCAAATATGTGTGTGTATGTATATATATGTGTATATATATATATATTTTCCTACCTGGAAATCTTACACAAATAAGAATTCTGTCATCCAGTCAGCAAGCCTGTTTCCCTTCAAAAGATTAACTGTTGTAGTTCTTTCTGAGTATGTAAAAAGTACTAAAATTAGAAATTAATTCAGTAAGGTTTTTATACAGATCATGGATACAGTGATGAACTAGGCAGTTTATTTTTTGTGACCTCCAGATCTACTCTTTCCCTTCCCCCATTTTCCTAAATGTTCCCATAATTTCTGTATCAATCAAGATTCTCTAGAGAAAAGAACTAATATTTATTCATTCATTCATTTAAAGAAACTGACTTACATGACTGTGGGGGCTGATTAATCTGAAATTTGTTATGCAGGCTGGCACACTGGAAACTCAGACAGGAGTTGATGTTGTACCTTGAATCTGAAATTTGTAGGGCAGGCCAGTAGGCTGGAAACTCAGAATTTTTATGTTACAGTCTTGAGGCAGAATTCCTTCCTTGCCTCTTCTAGCTTCTGGTGTGTGCTGGCAATCCTCGGCATTTCTTGACTTACAGATGCACTCTCATCTCTGCTTCCGTGGTCATAGGTCTGTCTTTTCCTTGTGTGTCTCTGTCTTCACATGACATTTTTCCTCTCTTAAGGAGACTAGTCATACTGGATTAAGGGCCCAGCCTACTCCAGTGTGATCGCATCGTAACTAATTACATCTGCCATGATCCTGTTTCTAAGTAAGATCACATTCTGAGGTACTGGGGTTAGTACTTCAGCACATCAACTCTAGCCTGAGTTTCCCATTTGGGTATGGACCATGACTTTGGTCTCATTCACCTCTCACTTTAATCAGTTGAGCTAACTGCCCCAGATGACAGATACAGAGGGAGACATGCATACATTAAATAGAAGTACATGCAAAATATCCACAGTAAAGCTACTAGAACTAATGAATGTATTCCGTAAAATTGCAGGGTACAAGATCAACGTGCAAAAATCAGTTGTTTCTATACACCAGCAATGAGCAATCTGAAAAGGAAATTAAGAAAGCAATTTCATTTACTGTAGTATCGAAAAGAATAAAATACCTAGGAGTAAATTTAACCAATGCGGTGAAAGACTTGTATACTGAAAATTACGAAATATTGCTGAAAGAAATTAATGAAGACCTCAGTAAATGAAAAGACCTTCTGTGTTCATGGATTGAAAGACTTAATATTGTTAAGGTGATAGTAGTACCCAAAGTGATCTACAGATTCTGTACAATCTCTGTCAAAATCCCAATGGCGTATTTTTGTAGAAATAGAAAAACCCATCCTAAAGTTCATATGGAATTTCAAGGGAACTGGATAGCCAAAACAGTCTTGAAAAAGAACAGAGTTGGAGGACTCATATTTCGTGATTTCAAAACTTATTACAAAGCTGTAGTAATCAAAACAGTGTGGTACCGGCATAAATTAGCCCTGTAGACGGATGGAACAGAATAGAGAGCCCAGAGGTGAACTCACATTTATGTTCAGTTGATTTTTTGACAGGGTTACAAAGACCATTCAATGGGGAAAGGATAACCTTTTCAACAAATGATGCTGAGAAATCTGGATATTCGTAGTTCTCTTGAAAGAGTTTAGTATTTTTTCCTATAATATGAATGCCTACATCGAAATCAGGGTTTCTCAACCTTGGCATTATTGATATTTGAGGCCAGATAATTCTGTGTTGTGGGTGCCATCTTGTGCATTGTAGGGTGTTTAGTAGTATCCCTGCCTCTACCCACCAGATGCCTGTCGCTCACCGCTAACTTCTCTTCCTAGTGAAATTTTGCATGGGGGAGAAATCACCCCAGTTGAGAATTACTACTCTAAATTCTAAAATGTCAGGAATTATTGTATAACTTTTAAACGTTTAAAAAATATGTTCAGTTTATTTATTTATTTATTGGCTGTGCCATGCAGCTTGTGAGATCTTAGTTCCCCGACCGGGGATTGAACCCACGCCCTGAGCAGTGAAAGTGTGGAGTCCTAACCGCTGGACCACCAGGGAATTCCCTTGAATGTTTTATGTTTATTTTTAAAATTTATTTATTTATTTATTTATTTTTGGCTGCGTTGGGTCTTTGTTGCTGCACGCAGGCTTTCTCTAGTTGCGGCGAGCGGGGGCTACTCTTTGTTGCAGTGTGTGGGCTTCTCATTGTGGTGGCTTCTCTTGTTGTGGGGCATGGGCTCTAGTTGCACGGCCTTCAGTAGTTGTGGCTTGTGGGCTCTAGAGCGCAGGCTCAGTAGTTGTGGCGCACAGGCTTGGTTGCTCCGCGGCATGTGGGACCTTCCTGGACCAGGGATGGAACCCGTGTCCCTGTCCCCTGCATTGGCAGATGGATTCTTAACTGCTGCGCCACCAGGGAAGTCCCTGTTTTATATTTAAATGAAAAAAGGTGACTTATGCTGTTTCTTACATTTATTATTACAGAAGATTTGTATCTATTTGGCTACCTAGACTTTAGTCTGTTAACCACGAATTATAGTGTTTCAAAAAAGAAAATATGTTCTGAAAATCAGTTGATATAAGTACATTTGTAAGTTAGAAACTACCTGAAGATGAAAAAAATCAGCCTTTGAATTTTAACATAGGTGAAATGGGAAAAAAGGAATACTTTCAAAGAAATTGTTATACCTCATTGTTAGTTCAATACAAGTGTTTAAAATAAACTTAACTCATTGTTTTTAAAGATATTTTCATTATTAACTTTTGTGTCTCAAAGACCTGATAAATTTTCCTCACTTGCCAATAGGCTTGCCAATACCTGAAGACCCATCACGTGCCTGGCACAGAGCACGAGTCCCTCGCTGTAGATTGTAGTATCTCTGAGGATAACCTTCGGGTAACCTTTGCTCACACTGTGTACAAACTGCGTGGGCTAGCCAATTACATATGACAACTTTTAATATCCTCTACTTATGCAAAATAAGTAGATATTTGATAAGTGTTAGCTATTATTTGTGCGTTTAAAGACAAGCCAGGCAACTTGCTAAATGCTTCATGTGAATCATTTCATTTAATGGAGAGGATAAATGAGATTTGTGTCAGCATTGCAGTTTTACATTAGAGGAAACCAATGCTTAAGTGACTTGGCTAAAGTCACATGGTCTAAATGACACCTGAGAATCAAATCAAAGTCCTGCATAAATCCAAAGACCTTGCTGTTAATACTTTGGCCTCTAACTGTTCTACCTTTCAGTGCTGCTTCTCAAATTTCACTTTCCGTCCTTAAGATCACATCCAATAGTGTCTCAACTTGCATCTTGGAGTTTGTATAGGAAGGAAGTGATGGGAAATGCAGCAGATTGGACTGGATTATAAAATCCAGTAAGGCTTTGAACAACAGGAAAGGAATGAAACTAATATGCCTCGTATTTCTATACACCACTTCTTCTAGTCCTTACAGCTACTCCCTAGGGTAGGTATCACCCTCACTAATGCCCTTGGCTGAGAGTACGTGGCTAATAAGTGGTGGAACCTGTCCGTGAACCCAGCTTTGTCTCACTTCCAAACCTGAATGTATTTTACCCCATGTCTTCAAAATGGTTTGAACTTCTCTGGTGGATTAATGACTTCTAATCTGTGGGCTCTGGGGGCAGCTGTGGGATTATTTTAGGGAGATAACTTGAACCCCTGTGTGCACCAAGCTTTGTAACCCAAAGATGCCTGCCTTCATACATGTTATATTTCAAGTATGTAGGCGCTTTTATAATAAGATACAGATTTATTTAAAAGATAGTAAATTCTAAGTACTTTTAAATCACATTTTCTCAGTCAACCAGTATTAAAAGTAGAATTTATGAATTTAAAGGGCCTTCCTGTCTTCAAAAAGGCTGAGAACCACTGTTGTAAATTGATTTTATCTGTATTTGATCTGTTTCTTAGGTGGGGCTTGGCAGCCATTTAACTTTCTCAAAAGAAGGGGATATCCCAAAACAATGCAAGTATTAAAGATACGGCAAGGGGCTTCCCTGGTGGCGCAGTGGTTGAGAGTCCGCCTGCCGATGCAGGGGACACGGGTTCGTGCCCCGATCCGGGAAGATCCCACATGCCGCGGAGCGGCTGGGCCCGTGAGCCATGGCCGCTGAGCCTGCGCGTCCGGAGCCTGTGCTCCGCAACAGGAGAGGCCACAACACTGAGAGGCCCGTGTACCGCAAAAAAAAAAAAAAAGATACGGCAAGGATAACTGCAAACTTTAAATTTTTGTTCTTTAGATGAAGACTTCTGTAAAAAAAAAAAAAAAAAAAAAAAAGTTACTAGTTACCTGTATAGGCAAATCCATAAAAATAGTTCAAATAAATTTTAAGTAGGAGAAAATTTAAATTGTTACGAAATTATAGCCCTTGCTCTTATAAATTAGGATTTTTTGAAAATACACTGAAAGGATCCAATTACTTCTTTTAAATTATGAAACAAAAGGTATGTAGTATGCTATTACATAGGATTTTAAAAAAACAACTCTTACAGATGATGGTTTTAAAGGAGAAGTCCAAATTTAAGTAGCAGTTTTATTCTAGCACATAGAGAAACATTGAGAGTGAGGGCATACCAATACATTCAAGTTGTAAATAGGCTGGAATTTGATTCTGTAGTTTTAGAATTTATATCATTAGACTTCTGATGTTGGTAGTAGTCTCTGCAAATTTGTTTTTGCATGTTTTCTCAGCCTCTATGGGGTTAACTGTGGCTTGGCAAGCCAAGAAAAGGAGTTCTGTGCTGTTTTCAGACTGCAGAATCCTGTTGCTATGCAACAAACGTTGTCAGTCAGCATAAGGTATAGTAAATTGGTATTCTCTGTCCCTTTTCACCACATGCTCATTTTGTAATCTGAGAACTGGTTTCGGGCTATTTTGCAAGGTTTTATTTTAAAACAGGCATTTAAAGATTTTTGTTGCTTTTTGTAATTGGGTACGTTTAAGGTCTGTGAAGTCTTTCTGTTCTTGTGTAGTAGATACACTAAAATGCTTGTGTTCAAAGAAAGGGTTTTATAGATCTGTTTCCGAGTAGTTTCAGGTTAGAGCAGTATTTTTGTTCTGGTACTGTAAGAGGGATGATACTGCTACTTCCAATGAGTAAATATTTGCTTGAAAATTCAAGTTAAATAATTTGAACATCAGAACTTTACCATAGCACAACATATTATTTTATAATTTATTTTTGAAAAGTATGGACCCAGAAGTTGGTATCAGCATCCCTTAATTGATAAAGTATTTTTATAGGAATCCTAAACTTGTATAGCATCTCCTGTAGAATCTGATAGTTTATTTTCTTCCAGGGGAAATTAAAATGTTTTAATAGCAAATGGGTAATTGATTATAGCCTTTTCCTAAAAAAGGGGGTAAAGTATACAAAACATAAAATTCACTATATTAATCATTTTTAAGTGTACAATTTCATGGCATTAGGTACATTCACATAGTTGTACAAACCATCATGTCTCCATCTCTGGAACTGAATAATAGCCTTTTGCATCCGTTTAGTAACTTAATCCAGGCCCTCTTCTAAATGCTTTAGATAAATTAACTCAGTTAATCTTTATAACAACCCTATAAAGTAAGTATTTTTTTTATGTTCCAGATGAGAAGACTGAGGCACAGAGAAGAGCACACACTAGTCATGAGTGGAGCTGGAATTCAGATCCCAGCAGTCTAGCTCTTCTGTGCTCTCAGCCACCATGCTGTGTTGTCCTCTTTTGGAATTATTTTCATTTCTGTTTAGTGGTAGGAGCAATGATTTTTTTAAAAAAATTACTTTTTGTAGTTTATTCAAGTAAAGTTAACATACTTTAACAGCGTTACGGACTATTAATGAATTTAGTTTGGCCATATTTTAGGCTTTTTTCCTAAATATTTAAAAAGGATGTAGTTTGTATTGTATTATGGTTAATTGCATATAAAATTATGTATGTTTTGGTTAATCATATAGAAAAGATTTAATTCCCTTTTTCAGCTTGTTTCTGGACCACTTGCCATGCTGTTCCTTCCAGTAGAGTGTATGGAGTATGCAGATTATTTTCTGACAGTTTAATACCAACATAAAGGAAGGTACATTGTTATTAAAAAATTCTAATGTGATGCCATTTAAAACCTAAAGCCAGTTGGTGTTGGATCATCTACTTCTTAGTATTTTCTAAATTCATGCTGTTTGTTTTTCATGGATAATCTGGAGTTAATTATGTATTGGCAGAGTAAAGAGCAATGGGCAAGAGTGAAAAGGGAGAAAAGCAGTGCAAGGTGTCATTTGAACTTCTGGTTGATGCAAAGGGATGGAATTGTTTGAACTCCGCTGCTTTCTGCTTGGTGCTCTATGTCTCTTTTCATTCTTTAACTGAAGAACTGAACCTTTCCCCTCTGACCCCGCACTACCCCCCTCCCCCGTTCCAGTAGCTCTTCTGCCTTGAGAACCCTTGACCTTGATCTTCCCTGATTTATATGGTCTCATCCTGCTCTAACAGATTTACTCTATAATCAGTTTTCTTTTCATTTCTCTTCACAGTTGCACCATCTTAAAAAAATTTTTTCCTCCTTTTTTTTTTGTGCATTTCTATATATGTTTGATTATGCATTTTTTAATTTGTTCACTTGATATGTTTTGCATTCTCGATGCTTTTTAAAAACTCAGAATTTTATTAGTTGCATATTTCACTGTAATTTACCTATTTCCTTTTTTGTTTTTAATTAATTAATTTTATTTATTTTTGGCTGCACACAGGCTTTCTCTAGTTGTGGCGAGCAGGGGCTGCTCTTTGTTGCGGTGCAAGGGCTTCTCATCGCAGTGGCTTCTCGTTGCGGAGCACAAGCTCTAGGCGTGCAGGCTTCAGTGGCAGGTGGGCTCAGTAGTTGTGGCGCACGGGCTTAGTTGCTCGGCGGCATGTGGGATCTTCTTGGACCAGGGCTGGAACCCGTGTCCCCTGCGTTGGCTGGCAGATTCTTAACCACTGCGCCACCAGGGAAGCCCTACCTGTTTCCTTTTAAATGGCTGTTTGTATGGTTTAAAGTGATTTTGTATAATGAATAATGCTTTCATGAACCCAGAGGGTTTTTTCCCTCCTAATTACAGACTAATTCCTTAAGATAGATTTCCAGAAATAGTATTAGATCTCTGAATAAATAGAAACCGTTTTAAAAGCTCTTGAATCATCTTGCCAAATGCTTTCCAAAAGTGTTGTGCCAGTTTTCATGCCAGCCTGCAAATATATGGAGTGTCCATTTCAGCACAACCAG
Source organism: Lagenorhynchus albirostris (assembly GCF_949774975.1). Taxonomy (NCBI): domain Eukaryota; kingdom Metazoa; phylum Chordata; class Mammalia; order Artiodactyla; family Delphinidae; genus Lagenorhynchus; species Lagenorhynchus albirostris. Next base: position 22,455,553 of record NC_083096.1, on the reverse strand, counting down.
CAGCAGCAGAGAGTGTTTTCATGCTGACCTTTAAATCTAAGAAGAATTGACTTAACAGCTCAGCTGGGCCTTTATCCTAAATTACACCTAGAATTATAATTGTGGTGGGATTGGATTTGAGAGAATGAAGGCCTGGCTACCCGTTTCTGCTCCTTAGATTGCTTTTTAAGTTCTGTTTCGATGCAGTCACTGCCCAGATAAGGTTTCATTTAACGCTGTATGCTTTTGGATGTGTGAAGTGACTAATTTTTTCTGCTTTTCAATCCCTTAATTATTTTGATATGTTGGATGGTATGGGACAAAGTGGTGTGTGTTTCAGATGACATTTCCCTTGGGAGCCAGGGCAGGAATAGGTTTGGCTCTCTCCTTCGCCCTTCAGGGGGCTCTGGTGGCAGCAGAAGCACCAGAAGCCGCCTTGTCCAGGGGGTGCTTCTTGGATATAGCCCGAGTTACTGTTACTTGTCTAGCCAGAAAATAATTAACAACTCTGGAGTTAAAGTGGCTTTTCCCTAAAAATTTGTTACAGAATTCAGAAAAATTAAGTACTGTTAGAATGTTTTCCCTGAGTAGAAGAAAGGTCGAGGGAAAAGCATTCCTGAAAGTTGATAATGTGGAAGCCGCCTCTGGCCTCGTAACAGCATTCAGCACAGTTGACCCTCCTGGCCTTGAACCACTTTGACTCAGGTGACTTTAAGTTCTCTTGGTTCTCTCCTTATCTCATTGGCTGCATCTCTTGGTCCTCTTCTCCCTTTCTCTTCTCACCCTGGACTTCCATTCCTCCGCAGTCTTATTCAGCCCCCGGACTTTACCCCGTGTTTGCCGATTCCCAGATGCAAGTTTCTGGCTGGCTCTCTCTTGTGAGTTCCAGATAAGAAGCTCACAAATAGTTCATTTTGTATAACTAATAGGCACCTTAAACATCACGTGTCCAAATCAGAGTGTGTGATATGTACATACAAATTTTCACTTACTGATAAATAGGTATTTCAGTGACAGTTTTCCCTCAGACTTTCAACCATAACAATAACATGAGGGGCTAAATTATAAATAACATCAATATAAGACTTGTAATATTGAAATGGATGCCTTCCACACTGATTTTGTAAGCTTTAGATCCCATGATTTTTTTTCTGGTAAGCCAGAAGAAAGTTTACCTATTTTCTTCTGAATGTGTGAACAAAGAAAGGTATTTATTAAAGGATTTTTCTTACGTGAGCTTTCATATGCTATGTACCTGTACCATTAAACACCATTCCTTTTTCTCAGTTTAGTATTTCATATGTCAAGCTGACAAACAATAATTTGAACTGTTGTATGGTGGTACAGCTTGCTTACTCTACAGTTCAATTTTGTCGGTATCAGTGCCTTTGTGGATTATTGTTATGCATTTATTTATTGTATTTTTATATGCATTTATTTATTGTACTATTATTTTTTGCCCTCATAAAAATGAGGGGTGGGGCTTCCCTGGTGGTGCAGTGGTTGAGAATCCGCCTGCCAATGTAGGGGACATGGGTTCAAGCCCTGGTCTGGGAAGATCCCACATGCCATGGAGCAACTAAGCCCGTGTGCCACAACTACTGAGCCTGCGCTCTAGAGCCCGAGAGCCACAACTACTGAGCCTGCGTGCCACAACTACTGAAGCCCTCATTCCTAGAGCCCATGCTCCACAACAAGAGAAGCCACCGCAATGAGAAGCCTGCACACCGCAACTAGAGAAAGACCACACGCGGCCACAAAGACCCAACACAGCCAAAAATAAATAAATAAAATAAGTAAATTCATTAAAAAAAAATGAGGGGGGAAGTAGTAAAAAACAAAATGTTAGTAACACCACTGAGATAAATATGGAAGTCACTAGGTATTCCGAAAGTGGTAATTCTTCAGCCTCAGTGGGACTGGTCCCTATTTGTACTTAAGCTGGTTGTCTGCGTCTGTATATCGTATATGGTAATTTTGACACTGATGGAAACTCAAGTTAGCTGAAGAAGGACCCTAGTATAGTTTACAGCATCAAAGTGAGAGCGGCTGGAGCCAGGGCCGCTCTCAGACCTCAGGGATGAGAACAGAGCTAGCAATTTTGGTTGACTAGCAGTTACTCGCTCTCTTTGCTAGGCTTTATTCTTTGCCCCTGTAGTCTTTCTTCACATGGTTTCTCCAGATTCCCATATTCCATCCAGCTTTTGTAAGTTGAGTCAAAGAATGTTTCTTGTAATCTTTAGGTAGGAAAATCCTGGATGAAGACAGGTGACAAGCCCTGTCTAGGTCACTGTCTCGTCTTCTCTAATAGGGGTTAGGATGCTGTGATGAGCACCAGTGGTAGTGGGGAATGAGCTTTTCTAAAGTGAGAGAAGGAATCCTGGCAACAGATAATCCATTATGATATTCAACTAAGAAAAAGACAATGGCAAAAGTCAGTTATATATAAAAAACAACGGAAACATGTCTCAAAGGTGAAGCCTTAGATGATGGAAGAAATTGGAGATTAATGTTAGTGATCTGTTAGATATACAGGGTTATAGAGCTTTTTGAAGAATGTAGCTTGCAACACTCCTTTTCCTTTATAATAAAAGAAAGTTGGGGGGGACTTCCCTGCCGGTCCAGTGGTTAAGACTCCACACTTCCAATGCAGGGGACACAGGTTTGATCTCTGGTTGGGAAGCTAACTAAGATCCTACCAAAAAAAAAAAAAAAGAAAAAGAAAAAAAAAAAGCGTTTCCTAAGACAAAGTTTAAAGAAAATTGGTTAGATAACATTTCATTTCTTTTTTAAAAAAATATTTACTCATTTATTTTATTTGTTTTGACTGTGTTGGGTCTTAGTTGTGGCACGAGGGATCTTTCGCTGTGGTGTGCGGGCTTCTCTCTAGTTGTAGTGCGGGCTCTAGAGTGTGCGGGCTCAGTAGTTGTGGCATGCGGTCTCTGTAGTTGTGGCACGTGGGCTCTGTAGTTGCAGCATGCGGGCTTAGATGCTCCTCAGCATGTGGGATCTTAGTTCCATGACCAGGCATCGAACCCACGTCACCTGCATTGGAAGGCGGATTCTTAACCATGGGACCACCAGGGAAGTCTCAACATCTCATTTCTTTTAAAGTCCCTGAGCAACTGAAAAAAAAAAATACTTCTGTCTACTAAATACTGCTTTAGGTAAGCCAAGAAACCAGAAATTTGAGGTGAGAATTATTTAGACAATTAATTTTATCTATTTTTTTATTCATTTAAGTGATTGCTTGTACCTTAGTTTTTAAAACTAAACATCCATCTGCTAACTAGGGATTTCCTATCTTTCGACTCTTGGAATGAAAACTCATTTTAAAATTAAGACTATTGCTTAGCTCTTAGACATCCTGCTTTCAGGAATGGGTGATGTCTGAGAGAGTAGGGATACTGGAATTCCATGTCCATTTTATTGACCCTGCTACTCCACCGTAAGAAAGCAGACCCAGGGAGGAGGCACTGCACATCCCAGCAGGGCAGGGGGGTCCTTACTCCTTAGCTTTCCCGTTTATTTGTATCCACCATGTAAGATTGTGGCCCAGAAAGAACTCACCCTGTGACAGGTATAAGGATCAGCATCCCGGGGTATTTCCCCTCCAGGGGCTCTTCATCTTGGCTTCTTCTTCCCCTGTAGCTAGAGTCCAGATGTTGAGGAAAACAGATCATCCTTTCATTGTCTAGAACAGATTGTCTAACCTCCACTAAATCATGAAGCTTTTAACATTTAAAGCTTGTCTGTTTTCCAAGAGATTTGTTAATGGAAGTATCACGGTACTTTGGATTTATAAGTGACATTATGGGTTTTTCCTGCAGATAAAAAGACTTGTTAGTTATTTCCTTTCTTTTTTTCTCAGTCACCAGGTGTTTTTTAAGAAAAGCACCAACACAAAAGAGTTACTAACCTCTAATCTCAGAGCCCTTGGGGAATTATTTTACTAATATTAAGCAAAACAGAAGAATTGGGGGAAAATAGTTTAGAAAACAAATCAAAGGGACTAATTTGCTAATTAATAGATATAATGCAAAGAACAGAACAACAGAATATAAAAGCTAAGCGCAAGAAGCATGTATCCTTAAAAACAAATAGTAAAAAAAAAAAAACCCTCTTTGTTTCATCTTGTTCCTTTCTTTCTCTAAGCCTGTTTTTTTCAGAGATATCTTGAGTCCATGGTAAGAAGTCTAGTGTCTTGAAAGTTCCTGGCTGCCTTTCTTTGGGATCTTAGTGTAATCCAGAATCTTTTCTGCAATACAAAAGTTTTTCTACTTCTGGAACTTTAACTTGAAAGTTTTTTGCTTCAAGTTGAGAAGTCTTCTGTAAACCGGCCGGCCATGTGTGTGGGGTTTCTATTTAGAAGCGTATCTCTCCCCCACCCCGCCCCCCGTTTGTAGTTTCTTCCTTTTGCAATTCACCCTTTGAGTGACTTTATGAAGCATGCAGGGTCCTCCACCCTTCAGCCTTTTCCTATAAGCTATCTTTACGTGTATAAGGCTTGCAGTTCTGTCATTCTGCCATAGTTTCATAAATGTTTAATACAACTTAGACATTTTAACAGCTTTGTTGAGGTATAATTGACATAAACTAAATGTCACATTTAAAAGGTACACCTGGGTAAGTTTTCATATGTCTGTACCCATGAAACCATCACCACAGTCAACTTGGTGAACCTGTCCATCACCCCCAGTTTAAAAGGTAATGTAAGCATGTCAACAAAAATTTGGAGAAAAGGGGAAAAAAAGCGAAGTCACTCATAAACCCTAACACAATTTGCATGACCTTTGGTGTCTTTTTTCATTTACCACAGTATCGATAACACTTTTCCCCTTTGTTACTTGGTCTTAATAGTGGCAAGACTTTAAAGAGTTGGCCAGTGACATGTTAAAACACCCTTTTTACACATCTGACACGATAGTACACAGAATGTTTCATGTTGGGGGTAGAGACAGATTTTCAGCTGCTTTTGGAGGAAGAGATAAGAAGAAGGAGGCAAAGAGAGAGTAAAAGAGCAAAAGCAGATCTGATGGTCCCCTCTCTTCCTTCCAAAGTGAGTACTCTTGTCTCCAAGGGCTGTGAGAGGTACAGGTATGCTACAGAGAGCTTGTATGTTTTAACTAAACGAAACTGAAGCTGTGGGCTGAGGCGGGTGGTAAATGAGAGTGCCTAGTTGGGATGTATTCAGTTGTTAAAGGCCCATGAAGCACATGGCAAGAGTTCGAATTTGAAATATTTAATTTAGGGAAAACCCGCGAAGAATTTGGTAGGTGGAATGACAGGATCCTCATGGTGTGAATGTAAAATAATATTAATGGTTGATTAAGAGGTAGGTTTGTTTCTTTATTTACACACGTTCATTTCCTTTTTTCCCAGCTATGTTGAGATGACATGTAACATTGTTGACATATAGCATATGTAAATTTAAGGTGATACATGTTATGAAATGAATACCAATAAGGTTAGCTAACACCTCCATCCCCTCACATAATTAATTTTTTTGTGTATGGTGAGAATAAGATCTATTCTCTTAACAACTGTCAAGTACAGTTGACCATTGAACAATGTGGGTTTGAACTTTGAGGGTCCACTTATATACAGATACTTTCCAGTAGCAAATACTACGGTACCACATGGTCCCTGGTTGGTTGAATCTGGATGCGGAGGAACCTTGGGTACAAAGGGGCACCTCTAGATGATACTCGGATTAACCGCCGCGTTGTTCAAGGGTCAACTGTATATGTACAGTACTGTTAATATAGTCACTCTGCTGTACATTAGATCCCCAGAATTTATTCATTTTATAACTGGAGGTTTGTACTCTTTGACTGATATCTCCCCATTTCCCCCACCCCCAGCCCTTGGCACCCATCAATCTGTTCTTTGTTTTGTGAGTTCGGCTTTTTTTAGATTCCTCATATAAGCAAGAATATACAGTATTTGTCTTTCTCTGGCTTACTCGTTTAGTGCAATGCCAAGAGGTAGGTTTAAAGAGGTAATTCTCACAGCCCTACTGAGTGGGTCAGGAGGGTGATAATGTTACCAAACCAAACTTGAGTCCGCTCGCCGCTCCGTAAAGGCAATCTGCTGACACCGGATTGTGGTGAAGAAACGTGCAGCGTTTACTGTAAGGTGTCATACAAGTAGTCCGGGATAGCTAGCACTCAGAAAGCCCAAGCTCCCCGATGGGTTCCCCCCGCTCCTCCCCGATGGGTTTCAGGAAAGCATTTTTAAAGGCCAGGTGGAGAATTCCCTGGCAGTTCAGTGGTTACGACTCTGTGCTTTCACTGCTGTAGGCCTGGGTTCTATCCCTGGTCAGGAACTAAGCCACAAAGCCACGAGGTACGGTCAAAAAAAAAAAAAAGGACCAGGTGAGGGAGGAGGGGTTCAAAGGGTATGTGTCAGCTCAGGTGCAGTTCTCTGATTTGTTAATGGTGAGTACATACTGTTATCTAGGTACTTCAGAAAGGAGCTAAAGCAGAGGATATGGGAGAGGGGTCTGTCCCCTGAAGGTCCCATAGGGTCCTGCTCAGTTACAGTAAGTATCAATATGATGAGAATGGTTGCTGGGACAACTTTAGATTATTGGTAGGAATATGAAGGAATGTTTGGGAAGATTTTTTTTGTGGAGAAAATAGCATTGAATATACCAATGACTCCAGCGAGATAAAGATCGTGAGGTGTGAAAGGATAGCCAGTGCTCTGGAATTTGGTAATAGGTAGGATGATAGCATTGTCACTCCTCAAAAGATTTTAGGCAAGTTGAAAGCAGGCAGGGATTTTCTGGAGAAGATTTGTTGTAATTCAGGACACATTTTATTGTTTTGAATAGTACAAGACTCTGCAAAGAAGTGGATTTTTAAAGATTAAAAAGGATTGTCTCTACCATTAAGGAGCTTATTATGATCTATTGGTTTGAACTGAACATACTTTCAGAAAATCAGATAGGGCTGATAGAAGTGGCGGGCAGAGGTTGAGGCTCCAGATTTGGTAATTGTGTGAAAACAAGAATGAACCATGGGAAAGTACTAAGCTTTTAATAGAGGAGAAGCCAGTAATGGTCATATTGCAGAAGCATTCAGAGGGACTTCCCTGGTGATCCAGTGGTTAAGAATCTGCCTTCCAATGTAGGGGATGCAGGTTCGATCCCTGGTTGGGGAACTAAGATCCCACATGCCACGGGGCAACTAAGCCTGCGTGCTCTAGAGCCCGCTTGCTGCAATGAAAGATCCTGGGTGCCTCAACTAAGACCCGATGCAGCCAAATAATAAATAGATAAATATTAAAAATATATAAATATATAAAAACTTAAAAAAAAGCATTCAGAGCTATTAAATCACATCACAGCTTAATTTCAGATAGTCTCAGCTTTTGAAATCAATTGTTTGGTAGAAATTTAGCACATGTCTTTCTGTGGAAACTATGTTGTAATGAGGGGTGATTAGGTCCTTAATCCTCAGGCCGTTTAATTCATCATGTCTTTGATGTATTACACTATTAGGTCAAAAAGTGTCAGATATTGGCAATTGAATATGGTTCAACCCAGTACATTTCATTATCACCAGACATTTTTGATGTCTATAATTTATTTATTTGTCAAACCCTGGGACTACAAAATTGACCTGACAGACATGTCTTAAAACATCTCTCTGGGACCGTTCATTCAGAGTTTCAGATTGAGATGCCCAAGATCGAAGGTTCCCCACTCCCCTTGATGTTGCTCCCTCTCAGTCTGGGAGCAGGGATTCTCCTCGGTCTTGAGGTTCTCATGGGTCTTCTCTCTAGTAGTCATCTTTTCTTTCTCTGTCCCTAAAATAAGATGAGGGAGTGGGAAGGGAGGAGGGGTAAGAGGGGAGTGTTTTAGGATGCTGATCTTCAAACTGGGTGTTTTAACAGTATTTATCAAAATTGAAACAATAGAACATGTCAGAATACATTGCATATGGTAATGGCAAGTATTATTCCATGAAAATGTTTCAGTTCTCTTTGTATGTATGTACTAGGTCGTAGTATGTACTGTGTATTTATCACCGGCTTCAAAAATTTGATGCTGTTTTGGGAGATGAATCGCTATGGGTTGGGCATCTCGGGGTTTCAGGTATGCCATTGTAGGGTCCTGGGACTTCCTTAACTTCCTTTCTACTGTGGGTTTAAATGTTAGGCCTTCTTTCCTTTCACTGGGTACCACCAAGCTGCTCTAAACTCCGGCTTATGTCCTATTCTTTACCTGCTACGTAATGAAATATAGTCTTATACAGGGTGGAATCCTTTGGGAGTCTTTTTTTTTAAGGGGCTTCCTAGTAGTTGCTGGCATAAAGGTAGTTAAAAGCAGAAAGCCTAAGGCACAGAAGTGCCTTTCTCCTTTTTCATTTCAGTGTTGTAAGTAGAATGTAAAACTTCCTAGTTGAGGGACTTCGCTGGTGGTCCAGTGGTTAAGACCCTGTACTTCCACTGCAGGGGGCATGGGTTAGATCCCTGGTGGGGGGGGGGGTAAGATCCCATGTGGCGTGGCCCAAAACAAAAAACCTTCCTAGTTGAGTTCTGTACAGAAATCACTAAGGATTCATCTGTGATTCAGAGGAAAACAAGATAGAATAGGACATTTAGTAGGCACTCAAAAAATATTTGTAGACTGGTTGAGTGATTGGAGAGAGTCTGAGCACTTGTCTGGCATCATTGAACTACTTATTAGTGAATGATGAAGCACAAGTGAACAGAGGCGATTATCTTTCCCTTATTTTTATGCTGTACTCTGAAGGAGAGAGATAAGGAGAAAGAAATCCCAGATGGGCAACTGGTTGGTTAAAAGCGGTCCCTGTGGCCACTTTTGTATCTGGATGGCCATTCTTTTTTTAAGAGAGATGGATAAACCATTCATACAAAGAGCTGCTGGTGGTTTTAGTTTTGAGGGCTATCGGCCCACAGTTCACTTTTTCTTTTCTCCCCAGTTATTGGAAAAGTTGATTGTTAGGAAGGCCGATTGCTTTCAGGGAGTTGCCATTTTCCTCCAGGGGAAAGTTTGAATGAGAATGGAGTCTGTTTGGGGATTAGGTGCAAGTTGGTATGTAGTTGAAATCTGCCTCCTGGTTCCTGAAATTATGTTCCTTTGCCTCAAGGATAAATGTTTTTCTCCTTACTCCAGTTAGATTCATTTAGTTCTGGCTGGTAATGTTTCTAACTGATAACCTTTCTCTTTAAGGGAGCTTCCTTGATGGAGTATTTGACAGCTCCTTACTATGAAGGAATTAAAAATGTTGCTTCTGTCTTCCCTTAGTTTTTACTCAGAATTTAATCACAAGTTGGCGGTAGCAGAACGTTTGAATTAAAAAATTAGCTGTATATTACTTGACCATTTTGGTAATGGTAGAGACTTAAGATGCCTTTTGATCCTGTGGATGTCAGTATCAAACAAGATTTACCCATATTTTGTGTTGGAATTTAAATTCTAATAACCTTTAGAAGCGTTAGTAATAGAATTTGCTTAGGTGGTTGAAGCTGAAGCTTGCTAGTAAGTTGGGGTTGCATACATGGGGCATATTTCTGACCAGTTCTCATGGTACTAATTATGTCAAGAGTTTACAAAAGAGGCTAAATTAATTGCCAGCCTATTGCCCATTGCTCATTTAGCACTGTTCTGTTAAGATCCTTTTGATTATCTGAGTAAATGCTTTTTTAATACCGTAGAGATAAGAATCTGCTGTAGGTGCATTAATTGGGGTGTATGCTGACTTCTGTATATCAAACAATGTGTCTGAATATCCTGAGCCAGTGTCTTAATAACCCTGGTCTCTGTTTAGGCCTGGCCTACAAGTTGTCAGTCAGTAAGCTGGAAAGTCTTTTGTGGTATCTCTGAGCCTGGAAAGGTAAGATACAAGGATTTGGAGGTATATTTGCATATTTAGTTTGGTTGTATCTTTGTGAGTAGAACTTAATTCACTTTTTTAGAATTGATGGTACAGTTGTCAGTGGGCAGGTAGATTTTATCTAACTTCAGAATGAGAGGTGGAAGTGTCCTTTTCATTCTGATGTCCAAGGTTGCATTTGTTGGCCTGAGCTCAGTGGATTTTCAGGACTTAAGCCTGGTGTCCTCACACCTTGATTTAGTGGGTGGACTCAGTTTTCTAATCACTAGTAGAAACTCAGTGACAGTAAATTTTGAATGCTTGTATTTTATTGGAGTCTGGAATTACTCCCTCTAAAGGGTGGTTTCACTTTGATTCTTGAACATCTCAGCTAGCTCTTCTCTTCAAAAAAGGATATTTTTCTCTTCAATTTTTATATATGGATACAATATAAATATAGTTGCAAATACTACATATAGTTAGGTTCTTGTGAAACTGCATTTCAACTACGGATCATTACTACAGAAGAATAAATGTAGTTAGGCTGTTTTTCTAGTATATTTTAATTTGAAATTCACTTATATGAGTAAAATTAAATTTATTTAATTTTTTTCTCAACATTATTTAATATTGGCATATTGGCTCCAGTGAGTTCTGAAATAATTCTCATGCCTCAGATGTGACTCTATTAAAATAGTACTCAGAGGGTTTGTGTGTGTTGGGGGGGGCGGGCATTGGGATGGTGGGCATAAGATTGGTGTTGGGGGAAAGGTTATTATAAGTACCTTGTGGAATCAGAGATTTGACGTAGGTCTCTAAATTTCTGAAAATTGGTCAGATATGCTATGACGTGTACTACAGCATTATCCTTTATTAGGAAGAATATGTAATTAGTGATTTTGTTGTTATGACTGAAAACTAGACCCTTGCCTTGTCCTTAGGGAATATCCACAAAGTTATGTTTTCTTTGGCTTGGTAAGTGTTACTTGCCCACTGAAGTATTTTATATTTAAAAATAAGATTAAAGGGAATTCCCTGGCGGTCCAGTGGTTAGGCCTCCGCGCTTTCACTGCCGAGGGCCCAGGTTCTATCCCTGGTTGGGGAGATAAAATCCCACAAGCCGTGCCACCTGGCCAAAAACCGCCAGCGAAACAAAACAAAAGATTAAAAATATAAGAACAGTGTGTGCTATTATAGAAAATCAACAAAGTATGGAAAAGAGCAGGTTAATCAGTCAACTAGTATTATTGATTAGCTTCACAAATATTCATTATTACTGTCAGGTTCAGTTCTCTGGCCTGGATATATACAGATAAATAAGAGTCCCGAGGAGTCTCTCAGGATGGCGGAGTGGAAGGACCTTGAGTTTACCTCCTCTCACGAACACACCAAAATCACAACTAACGTCTGAACAACCATCGATAAAAAAGACTGGGACCTACAGAAGAAGATCTTCTACACCTAAAGGCATAAGGAAGAAAGCACAGCGAGACGGTAGGAGGGGTGCACTCGAAATATAATCAAATCCTTATCCTCCAGCCCTCCACTCCCACCCCCTGCCTTGGGTGACCTTGCAGAGGCTGTGCCACAGGAGTGAGAGTTCTGAGGCCCACATCAGGCTTCCCAGCCCAGGGTCTGGCATCGGGAAGAGGTGCCCCCCCAGAGCATTTGGATTTGAAGGCCAGTGGGGCTTAATTGCAGGAGCTGCACAGGACTCGGGGAAACAGAGGCTTAACTCTTAAAGGGATTGCACAAAGTCTCACGTGCACCGGGACCAAGGGCAAAAGCAGTAACCTCATAGGAGCCTGGGCCAGACCCACTTGCTGGTCTCGGATGGTCTCCTGGGGAGGCGGGGTGTGGGGGGGTGGCTGTGGCCCCTGCTGGGGCCATAAAAGCTGGTGGCAGATATACTGGGGATTACTCATCTGCATGGACTCTCCTTGAGGCAGACACCTTGCTTGGGTCATTAGCACCAAGACCCATTGGGCCCCACCCAACAGCCTGTAGGCTTCAGTGCCGGATGCCTCAGGCCAGACACCTAACCGGGTGGGATTACAGCCCCACAGCCCCATGCATTAGCAGACAGGTTGCCTAAAGACTTCTTGATCACACAGCCCTGCCCACCAGAGGGCCAGGACCCAGCTCCACCCACCAGTGGGCAGGCATCAGCCCTTCCTGCCAGGAAGCCTACACAAGCTTCCAGACCAGCCTCACCCACCAGGGGGCCAGAAATCAGAAGGAAGAAAACTGTGATCCAGTAGCCTGTAGTCTGCAAACGCAGGCCAGACACTACCCTGGGACCGCTGGTCCCTGGCCCTTGGGTGAGTGCACTGCTGGGACCCATAGGACGTCTCCTACAGAAGGCTACTTCTCCAAAGTTGAGAAACGCAATTAACCCCAAATGAGGTGGCAGAGGAATGTGTTTCAGATGAAGGAACAAGGTAGAAGAACTCCAGAAGAGCTAAGTGATGTGGAGATAGGCAATCTACCCGAGAAAGGGTTCAGAGTAACGATTGTAAGGGTGATCCGAGAACTTGGGAGAAAAATGGATAAGTTAGAAGGATTTTTAAACAGAGAAAATATAAAGAACAACCACAGTTGAACAATATAATAACTGAAGTGAAAAACAGACTGGAAGGAATCAATAGTAGAGTAAATGAAGCAGAATGGATCAGTGAGCTGGAAGACAGAGTAGGGGAAATCACTACTGTGGAGCAGAACAAAGAGAAAAGAATGAAAAGAAATGAGGACAGTGCAAGAGACCTCTGGAAGAACATTAAGCGCACTAACATTCACAGTATAGGGGTCCCAGAAGAAGAGAGAGAGAAAGGGCCTGAGAACATATTTGAAGAGATAATAGCTGAAAACTTCCCTAACCTGGGAAAGGAAACAATCATCCAAGTCCAGGAAACATGGAGAGTTCCATACAGGTTAAACCCACAGAGGAATATACACGACACATTGTAATCAAAATGACAAAAATTAAAGGTAAAGAGAAAATATTAAAAGCAGCAAGAGAAAAGCAACAAATAACATTCAAGGGAACTCTCATAAGGCTGTCAGCTGATTTTTCAGCAGAAACTCTGCAGACCAGAAGGGCGTGGCATGATACATTTAAAATAATAAGGTAAGAGTCCCTGTACTCAGGGGGCCTACATTCTAGTAGGGGATGGAGGAGAAAGATGAATATACCAATAAATCAGTAATCCAGTTATTCTCATGTCATAATAACTGCAAAGAGGAAGATAAAATGTGGTGGGAAAAGGTGGGGGGAAGAGGCTGCACCAAGGCTTGACTTGATTGGAGTGATTAGGGAAGGCCTTTCTTAGGGGGTGAAGTTTGAGTTGACTTGAAAGATGAGGGAGACAGTCATGCAGAGATCAGGAGGAAGATATAGTAGGTCCAAAGGCCTTGAGATGAGAATAAGCTTGCTTTGTTCCCAGGGGCAGAAAGCAGAAAGAAAATAGTGTCCGTAGCAAACCCATAGTAAACATCCTTTGAGTCTTTTTTGATGTATAGTTTGGCTTGTATTTATAGAATTTGTATTCTGCTTTTATCACATTTGCTTCATAATATAACATTCCTCCATTTCACAATGAATGCTTTTAGTAAACATTTTTAGTTTTGGCATGATTAATTTTGTAAATGCATCATGATTTTCTTACCTATTCCCTGATAATTGGACATTTAGCTTTCTTCCCTCCCTCCCTCCCTTCCTCCCTCCCTCCCTTCCTCCCTTCCTCCCTTCCTCCCTTCCTTCCCTCCCTTTTTTCTTTCTTTCTGTCACTATTATAAATGTTACATGAGTGCTTTTGGATTGAAAGCTTTTTTGTTTCTTAGGATTTGTTCTCAGGAGAAATATGAACTGGGGCAAAGATATGAATTACTTATTGCCAAAATACTTTGCGGTTACTATTGTATGAGAGTTCTTAACTATATCCTGGCTTGCATTATTATCTTTTTAAAAAATTTTTTTTAAATTGTGATTACGTATTTATAGCATAAAATTTACCACAGTAACCATTTTAAAGTTACAGTTCATTGGCATTGAGTACATTCACCATGTTGTGCAACAATTACTACTATTTAGTTTCAGAAGTTTTTCATCACCCCAAACGGAAGCCCTGTACCCACTGAGATTGAGCAGTCACTTTGCAACACCACCTCCCCAGTCCCTGACAACCACTAATATGCTTTCTTTTTTATTATTATTATTTATTTATTTATTTTTATTTTTTGGTTGAGTTGGGTCTTGCGCAGGCTTCTCATTGCGGTGGCTTCTCTTGTTGCAGAGCACGGGCTCTAGGTGCACGGGCTTCAGTAGTTGTGGCACACGGGCTTCAGTAGTTGTGGCACACGGGCCCAGTAGCTGTGACACGCGAGCTCTAGAGCTCAGGCTCAGTAGTTGTGGCACTCGGGCTCAGTAGTTGTGGCACATGGGCTTAGTTGCTCCGTGGCATGTGGCGTCTTCCCGGACCAGGGCTTGAACCTGTGTCCCCTGCATTGGCAGGCAGATTCTTTTTTTTTTTGTGCGGTACGCGGGCCTCTCACTGTTGTGGCCTCTCCCGTTGCGGAGCACAGGCTCCGGACGCTCAGGCTCAGCGGCCGTGGCTCATGGGCCCAGACGCTCCGCGGCACGCGGGATCCTCCCGGACCGGGACACGAACCCGCGTCCCCTGCATCGGCAGGCGGACTCTCAACCACTGCGCCACCAGGGAAGCCCGGCAGGCAGATTCTTAACCACTGTGCCACCAGGGAAGCCCCTAATATGCTTTCTGTCTCTATGAATTTGCTTATTCTGGGCATTTCATATAAATGAAGTCATAGAATATGTGGCCTTTTGTGTCTGGCTTCTTTTATTTAGCTGAGGTTTCAAGGTTTATTATGCCATAGCAAGTGTTAGTGCTTTATTCCTTTTTATTCCCTTGTTTGGTACGTGTTTGGGTATGTGTTTGGATATACTGCATTTTGATTCTCCATTCATCTGTAAATAGACAATTGGGTTATTTCTACCTTATAGCTATTGTGAGTAGGTAGAGTTGCTATGAACATTCATGTACAAGTATTTGTTTGAGTATCCATTTTCAGTTTCTTTGGGCATATACCTAGGAGTGGAATTGCTGGGTCAAATGGTAATTTCACTTTTAATCTAATGAGGATCAGCCAAACTGGTTTCCACAGCTGTACCATTTTACATTCCCACCAGCAGTGTATGAAGGTTCCACTTTCTCCACATCCTCTGCCAACACTTGATATTTTTGCTTTTTATTATGGCCGTCCTAGTGAGTGTGAGTGAAGTGGTATCTTGCTGTGATTTTTGATTTGTGTTTCCCTAATGACCAATGATGTTGACTATCTTTTCATGTGCTTGTTGGCCATTGAAATTTTTCAATTGAAAATTTTTATTGATGGTATAACATGTGTAACACATACAGAAGTATACCTATCATTAGTGTTGTCCATGTAACCAACACCCAGATCAAGAAACAGCTCCCCTCATGCCCTCTTACAGTTAAATGTCTTCCCAAAGGGTAACCACTCTGACTTGTAACAACATAGATTAGTTTTGCCTGTTTTTGTACTTCCATAAATGGAATCATACAGTATGTATTCTGTCTGTCTTCTTTGGCTTAACTTTGTTTGACCCATTCATTCATATTGTTCATTTTATTCCATTGTGTGAAATACTAGTTTGTTTATCCATTCTACTGTTGATGAACATTTGCATTTGTAGTTTCTAGTTTTGTGATATTATGATGTTCTGAGCATTCTGGTGTTTGTTATTTTTCTTGAGGCTGTGTGTGCCGACTATATTTGGCTTCTATAGTGGTTGCACTAGCTTCAGGTTTAGTATTATTTTTGCAGTGTTGCCATTGGTATAAGTATTTCCTCTACTTTGTTGGTTGGCTTTTTTTTTTTTTTTGTCTAATTTTAGTTCTTTTTTGGACATAGGGAAGTTTTTAGTGGTTTCCTTTTTTCATTTCTTTGGTTAATGTTAAATTTAGAAAGTGACCACTCCATCTAGAGTTTTGATATGGAGAGTCAGCTCTGAGTCAGATAATCTTGGTATGAAGTTGAAGACGGATCAGATGTAAGCATACTTGAAAAAAAAAATGAATATTTTCTGACCTGGGGACCTGGCATTGTTTTGTTTTCTGATTAGATTTTGAGTGTCCTCCAGTATTTTTTACAGTAATTATAAAAAACACATTTATTTTTAACCCCACAGTGGGATCTAAGTGACTTATTGAGGCAGGAATAAATATTACTGTAATTCTTTGTTCTTTGAGCTCTATTAACCTTCTACTCCTTAAAAGTATTTTATTTTAAAATTAGAAAATAATGCATATGCGATATAGAAGACTTGAAAAATCCAGAAAAGCTTTCATAAAATGAAAGTAATACTGCTACTCTAGAAAAAAGCCACTTTTGGTGTGTATACTTCCTATTATTTTAATGCAATATTAGTTTTCTGTTGAACATAATGTTCTATAATGTGATTTCCCCGTTAATAATGTACTGTGAATACGTTGCTCTGTAATTAAATATTATTCTTTTTTTTAACACTTTGGTCATGAGTATCTTTATTTTTTATTTTTTTTGAATTTTATATTATTTTTTTATACAGCAGGTTCTTATTAGTTATCCATTTTATACATATCAGTGTATATATGTCAGTCCCAATCTCCCAATTCATCCCCCCCGCCCCCGGGCCACTTTCCCCCCTTGGTGTCCATACGTTTGTTCTCTACATCTGTGTCTCAATTTCTGCCTGCAAACCGGTTCATCTGTACCATTTTTCTACGTTCCACATATATGCATTAACATACGATATTTGTTTTTCTCTTTCTGACTTACTTCACTCTGTATGACAGTTTCTAGATCCATCCACGTCTCTACAAATGACCCAATTTTGTTCCTTTTTATGGCTGAGTAATACTCCATTGTATATATGTACCACATCTTCTTTAACCATTCATCTGTCAATGGGCATTTGGGTTGCTTCCATGACCTGGCTATTGTAAATAGTGCTGCAATAAACATTGGGATGCATGTGTCTTTTTGAATGATGGTTTTCTCTGGGTATATGCCCAGGAGTGGGATTGCTGGGTCATATGGTAATTCTATTTTTAGTTTTTTAAGGAACCACCATGCGGTTCTCCATAGTGGCTGTATCAATTTACATTCCCACCAACAATGCAGGAGGGTTCCCTTTTCTCCACACCCTCTCCAGCATTTGTTGTTTGTAGATTTTCTGATGATGCCCATTCTAACTGGTGTGAGGTGATACCTCATTGTAGTTTTGATTTGCATTTCTCTAATAATTAGTGATGTTGAGCAGCTTTTCATGTGCTTCTTGGCCATCTGTATGTCTTCTTTGGAGAAACGTCTATTTAGGTCTTCTCAGTTTTGGATTGGGTTTGTTTTTTTAATATTGAGCTGCATGAGCTGTTTATGTATTTTGGAGATTAATCCTTTGTCTGTTGATTCATTTGCAAATATTTCTCCCATTCTGAGGGTTGTCTTTTTGTCTTGTTTACAGTTTCCTTTGCTTTGCAAAAGCTTTTAAGTTTCATTAGGTCCCATTTTTTTATTTTTGTTTTTATTTCCATCACTCTAGGAGGTGGAGCAAAAAAGATCTTGCTGTGATTTATGTCAAAGAATGTTCTTCCTATGTTTTCCTCTAAGAGTTTCATAGTGTCAGGTCTTACATTTAGGTCTTTAATCCATTTTGAGTTTATTTTTGTGTATGGTGTTAGGGAGTGTTCTAATTTCATTCTTTTACATGTAGCTGTCCAGTTTTCCCAGCACCACTTATTGAAGAGGCTATCTTTTCTCCATTGTATATCCTTGTCTCCTTTGTCATAAATTAGTTGACCATAGGTGCATGGGTTTATCTCTTTGCTTAAATATTATTCTAAATGATGATTTTTAAAAATAAAAGCATGATATAAAGTTTAGTTTTTATCAAAGTAGTACATACGGTCAAATAGTTCTACAAGGTTTAGACTTGGTAGGGGGGGAGTAGTCCCTAGCTTTTTTTTTTTCCCCTCTAGAATCCAGCTCTCCAGAGGAATGACTGCTGTCTTTTACTTGTTTCCTCTACAGTTTTCTGGTATTTCCAGGTAACATGCTTAAACCAACATTTCTTAACTTGCTCCAGTTTTAGAATTTATTTCTTGTCTTCCCACTGTGGAAGATAGGAGTTTAGTTTTCAAACATTGCCTCCCTCCCCACGATGTGTACTTCCCTTATTCTAGATACGGTTATATGACAAATTTTGGTTAACTAAGTTTGCTTTATTATGATTACATAATCTTTACATCTGCACCATGTTGTGTATGCTCTGGTTACATTTTCTTTTGAAGCAACGTTTTGTTTTATCCAGATTTAATGAATCTTTGTGTTCATTTACTTAGTTTTACATGCATTCATCACTTATTCAGCTCCAAACTCTCCTGATGTTTAACTCTCCTTTCAGTATAATCAAACACATCAGGTAATCTTTCATTGTTTTTTAGTTTTTTTCTTGGATACCTTTAACCTTCTGTTCCAGTTTGGACTGGCCGCTTCCTTGGCTGGCTTCTTGTAGTGGAACTTTTCTTCACCATCATCATGGGAATTCTCTTTGCCTTTTTTCTGTGTGCTTATTACTACTAGTAGCTCCCGTATTACTGAAGCATGGGAAGCAAATTCTTTGAGACCTGGACTATTTAAGAATATGTTTTTTAGAGCCTCTTCTGACCAATAATTTGGCTGTAGTTAGAAGTCAGAGTTGGAAATTATTTTTCCTCAGAATTTTGAAGGCATTGCTCGAAGTGTCTTCTAGTTTCCAGTGTTCCTGTGAAAAATCTGATGTCATTCTGATTCCCAGTCCTTTGTAAGAAACCTCCTTTTTCTTTCTGGGAGCCTTTAGTATCTTTTCTTTATTCCTGATGCTCTGAAACTTTTTAGTGATGAGTCTTAGTGTGATTCTGTAAAAAAAAAAACAAAAACAAAAAAACCCCAACTCATTGTGCTAGACTTTTTTTTTTTTTTTTTTTTGCGGTACGCGGGCCTCTCACTGTTGTGGCCTCTCCCGTTGCGGAGGACAGGCTCCGGACGCGCAGGCTCAGCGGCCATGGCTCACGGGCCCAGCCGCTCCACAGCATGTGGGATCTTTCCGGACCGGGCACGAACCCGTGTCCCTTGCATCGGCAGGCGGACTCTCAACCACCGCGCCACCAGGGAAGCCCTGTGCTAGACCTTTTTAATCTAGAAACATATTTGCTTCAATGCTAAGAAATTTATTATTTCTTTGGTAATGGGCTCTGAAAAGGAAGAACTCCTGTTATGGGGTTTTTGGGCCTTCTGAACCAATTATTATATTTTTAATTTATTTTTTTTTAACTTCTGTTTTATTTTTCCATTTACTGTCTTTGTTGTTGCTGTTCTTTTCTTTATATTCCAACTCTTATTGAATTTAAAATTTTTAGTGTTTTTTAATTTCAAAAGTTTTTTTGTTTTTTATGAATGTTCCTTTTAACAATATTCTTTTAAAAAATATTTATTTATTTATTTATTGCTGCGTTGGGTCTTTGTTGCTGCATGCAGGCTTTCTCTAGTTGCAGCGAGCGGGGGCTACTCTTCGTTGCAGTGCATGGGCTTCTCACTGCGGTGGCTCCTCTAGTTGTGGAGCACGGGCTCTAGGCACGTGGGCTTCAGAAATTGTGGCACGAAGCCTCAGTAGTTGTGGCTCGCGGGCTCTAGAGCACAGGCTCAGTAGCTGTGACGCTTGGGCTTAGTTCTTCCACAGTATGTGGGATTTTCCTGGACCAGGGCTCAAACCTGAGTCCCCTGCATTGGCAGGCGGATTCTTAACCACTGTGCCACCAGGGAAGTCCCAATAACATTCTCATTTCACCAATGAATATGTTTTTCTCCGTCTGAGGATATTAATCTCACATAGTTTGAAATTTTTCCTGTTCCCTGCTTTAATGTATTTGTATTAAAATTTCTTTTCCTCTCCTTCTGTTTTGCTTCTTACTTTTCAAGTTAAAGGCTTTCTTAAATGTTTGATGGTCATTGGCTGTCTCTTCAGATTTATATGTGAGACTTTTTTTTTTTTTTTTAACTTTTAAAGTGAAAGGGATTTCCCTGGTGGCGCAGTGGTTAAGAGTCCACCTGCCAGTTCAGGGGACACGGGTTCGAGCCCTGGTCTTGGAAGATCCCACATGCCATGGAGCAACTAAGCCCGTGCGCCACAGCTACTGAGCCTGCGTTCTAGAGCCCGTGAGCTACAACTACTGAGCCCTCATGCCACAACTACTGAAGCCCACGTGCCTAGAGCCCGTGCTCCACAGAAGAGAAGCCACAGCAGTGAGAAGCCCACACACCACAACGAAGAGTAGCCCCTGCTCACTGCAACTAGAGAAAGCCCATGTGCAGCAGCCAAGACCCAACACAGCCAAAAACTAAAAAAAAAAAAAAAAAAAGGTTTTGTCAAGGTTATTAAAAAAGTAAAAAAAGATGAATGGGATTGTGTTGGGTAGAAAGAAGGGAAAGACATAGGTCTAAAATGTACAGCAGAGGTGAAGAGTATAAAGGGTCCAGGGACCTATGAAAGAGTAATAAAAAAAGAAAAAGTAAAAGGAAAGGTGTATTTTCATGGGCACAGCTAATAGGATAATGTTCCTCTTTGAAGGGTAAACTAGTGGATCTGGTTTTCTTTGTGAGGTCTTCATTTGCCAGTGTTGGTAGGTCTTTTTTCTTTTAGGCATTTGTTTTCCACAGATTTTCCTGCCTAAGAATAAACTTGACTGCCAAGATTCTGTGGCTGCATTGGGGAAGAGGAGGGTAGTAGGTGGTTGGTAGTTACCATTCAGTATTTAGACTTGCACTTCATTCCCATTATACCTTCCTTCAGAAATGGCCTTTGTTTGTAGTCTCCCTAGTGTAAACTTTCCAGAGTGAAGGACTGAGTGTGTGATTGGGATTCTTGGGTTATGGGGTCTGGGAGTTGCTCCTTGTGTAGTGTGTTGACCAGTTCTTTTCAGCCTACACCACTCCTGATTCCTGAACTTTTCTAGGCTTTTTTTCTGGGCACTTACCCTCAACAACTTCACTAGACAATTTCCGTTTTCTTCATCCCTTTACTTTCCAGCTTCCAAAATTGTAGTTTGTTACAATTAGTAGTATGTATGTGTGTATATATAGTTTACTATAGTTCTCTTTCTTCTTTTGTTTGTGTGTGGTCTCTGCCTTGAAAAAAATTATTTATTATTTAGTGTTGGACTTGAAAGAAATGCCACTGTTCCATTCTGCCAAGGAGAGGATGAGGTGTTTGGGTGAGGCGTTCTCTGGTCTTTGTGTCGGGGCTGTCCACTGCGTTACTCAGGACCTTCATGTGTGCTTATTTTATTGGATAAACGTTGGGCTAGTTTTGTGATTGGTTAAGTTATTAAAGTTTACTTTTGAATGGACTGTGAATGCTTTTCAACTAATTTATTAAAATATGGTAATTCTAGTAGGGTAAACTTAGATATGATGTATTTTTTAAAATGATCTAATATTGTATTAGAAGGATTTATAAAACATTCTCTTTTGGTACTTTATGGATAATCTAAAAGGAGCGTATTCTTTAATACAAGGGGGATATGAGGTTTAGGTTTTTAAGATGTTCAGTACTTTCAGGGTAAGAGTATTAATTAGTTTGCTAGAGCTGCCATAACAAAATACCACTGACTGGGTGGCTTAAACAATAGAAATGCATTTTCTCACAGTTCTGGAGGCTAGATCTAAGATTGAGGTGTTGGCAGGTTTGGTTTCTTCTGAGGGCCTCTCTCCTTAGCTTGTAGGTGGCACCTTGCTGTGTCCTCACATGGTCTTCCCTTAGTCTGTGTCCCGCTCCCCTCGTGTACGGATACCAGTCATATTGGATCAGGGCCCACGTATATGACCTCATTTTACCTTAATTGTCTCTTTAAAGATCCTAACTCTGCGTACAGTTACATTCTGAAGTACTAGCCATTAGGACTTCAACATATGAATTTGGGCTGGGGGTGTGGGGAGATTAATAAAATTCAGCCATTAAAAAATATTTTTATTGTCTCTTATGCTTTGAAAGCAGTATTGTTTCAAATACACTTGAGAAAGGAATGTATTTGTGTAGCCCAGTGGAAATAGTATGGGCTTTGTAGTCAGATATATAGGCCTGGTTCGAATCTTAGCCTTGCCTCTTAGTAGTTCCTTAAATTATTTAACCTCTGTAAGACTTGCTCCCAAATCGGTGAACTGAGAATGACAGTATATCACAGGGTGATTGTGTGAAATTAAAGACTATGTTTGTTAAAGTGCCTGGACATGTAGTTGCCTCTCAAATATTCTCTATTGGTCTTTCTTCTCTCCTAAAATACTGTGTTTTGTGTATCCTTTTTTTTCCTTATTTAATATCAAGAAATGTCAATTTCAAATATAGACATATATTATTTTTAAAATTACCATATGCTTTTCTATTCACAAGTGATTTTCAATACTGGCAGTTTCATAAGTTTCAACCTAAAAATGTATTTACACAGTCTGTCCCTTGGTGAAATTTCCCATCATCACAAATTGTTGGTTTAGCATTCTTATACATACGTAATACACTTACTTAAGTGAAACCTACGGAAATGTAATCTGCTTGATTAGTGCATATCTACATTTCAAAGACTTTTGATGTTTAAGGACAAACAGCTTTTCAAAATGCTTATTTCACCTTTATCAACAAGATATGATTGTGCCCTTTTCCCATTCTGACATTATCGAAGTTTGAAAGGATATCTTGTTTTAACTTGGGTTTCTTTGTCTAGTGAGCCTCAGTATTTTCCGTATCTTTATCAGGCTTCTCTAAATGTTTTGTGAATTGTCCATTTTTATATTGGGGTATTTGGGTTCTTAATTTTTTAAAGATATCTTTTCCATTGCTTCTAGACTTGTCTTGTGTAAAAGTTGAAAATTCTGTTATTGTTTTCCCATTTGTTGATTAAACTAAAGAGAATAGAACCTTTTATTTCCTGGATGAAGAAGCTAAAACCTAAAAGACCACATCCATACACACTTGGTAGTTAAGGGAAGGATTCTCTGTTCAGATTGCTCAAGTTTGAACCCTGATTTTATGGTTTAGTACCTTTATAATCTTAGGCAAGCTCTTTAACTTCTAAGCCTCAATTTCTTCACCTGCAAAATGGGAATAACAACAGATAGTATATATTTCATGATTATTGTGAGAATTAAATGAGACAGTGGTTGCAAAGCTCCTATCCAGTGCAGGTCACATAGTAAGTAAGTACCCTGTGGAGTGTTAGCTGTGAGCGATAAGATTAGTTAATGGTTGTGGGACTAGAATCCTTGATTCCAGTGCCCTTTGTTTATTGGCATTCCTAACCTTTTCACTAGAAACCCCCTCAGCGTTTAATACAGAGTAGTATTTATTTTAAATAGTATTTATCATTTTTCATTTCAAGACAGAGTATTTGTTACCAGCTAATTGTAATTAGTCTTAAAACAGTTTCTTGAATACATCTATTTAGTTGCTTTTGCTTTTTCTAATTTTGTGATCATAGTTTAAAAACAGAATAAAACTAACACGGCATTGTAACTCAACAATACTTTAATAAAAATAAAAACAAAATACACCATATTTAAGAGGGATTCCTGTTGTAACTCACCAGTGGTTTTTAGTAGCAGTCAGTAATTGACCCATGTTTATGATGGTTTTGCTTTGGACCTGGTTTTGTTACAGCGCGGACCCACAGGCACAGTAGGCACACCCAGGATGTATCTTGATTGTTGGGAAAGTTAAGGCTTGCACATTACAGGAACTGTGACGGAAGGCTGGTAGATCTTGCTTGGTTAAATACTAAGAAAAACTGGTGACTTTTCTTTTTTTCCCCAGTAAAATTTAAAAGTTAGATCTTTGTATCCAGTCTGTTTTAAAATTAGATTATAATTTATTCACTGTTTAGCCATCATTAGTAGTACTTTTTGTGGTATAGCAGGACTGTTTGAAGGGCAGATGTAACACTTTGTTTTACATTTCAAGCTTTATTTTGTAATGTTCTTGTTGTCTTTTCAAAGTAATAAGTTACGCTATTAACAAGTTGTGTGTGTGTTAGATTTTTAATTTAGTATTTCCTATTTGCATTTCAGAGATTAACAAGCAGTTTGACTGCTCCAGGTTCATGTTTTTGGAATTGTTTTTCTGTTGTTCAGATTTTCTTTCATTAGCCCTGTGAGCAATCGACACTATATACTGACATCATCCCTATTGTGTATAAACTGTTTAACCCTTCACAGTCCCTACTGTGATGTCTAGTTAATGTTGATTAAAGTATATGCATGCAGCCATTTTGTAATCTTTTCTCTTAGGGCTTATCTAAATAATGCAAATTATGCTTATTTTCAGATCTTGGTTTTTCTCCATTTCCAAGTATTTGTTGCTTTTTTGAGCTAATTAGCTGAATTTAAAAAAAGGAGGATTTATACTGTTTGGTCTATTATATTCTGTTATTACTATATTCCAGTGTTCTATGTTAACACATATAATTTATTTTGGTTGTTGTTTTTCTTTTTTATTGAAATATAGTTGATTTACAAGGTTGTGATAGTTTCAAGTGTACAGCAAAGTGATTTAGTTATACATATCTATCTATTCTTTTTCAGATTCTTTTCCATTATAGGTTATACAAGATATTGAATATAGTTCCCTGTGCTATACAGTAAATCTTGTTGCTTATCTGTTTTATATGTAGTAGTGTGTATCTGTTAATCCCAAACTCCTCTAATTTATCCCCCCCTCTTTTCCCCTTTGGTAACCATAAGTTTGTTTTCTAACACATATAATTTTTAAACATTGGTATTTATTGCTTGTGGAGAAGTCGCTTGGTAAGCAGCCTTCCTTTGTTTAATAGCCATCCAGTGCACCCGCCCTCCCTTGTATTAAGCCTTATTTCCCAGTTCTCTCATTTGCCCATTCTCTCACAAGTTATTGACATTATCCGAAGAAAAAGTAACAGTAGTAACTTCACTGGCCAAAAATGGTGAAAGAGCGTGGACTTTAATTAGGCCTGGATTGCCCCCTAAGAGTTGGCTGTTTTCAAAATGGAAGAGACAAGGAATTCTGGTTTTCATGTCTACCACTAAAAATAGCTTATGTTTCTGTTTATGTAGTGTAATGATAGTGTTGTTATTCTTACTCATACTGTGTACTGTTACTTAAGATTTTTTGACATACATGCAAGTTTTTGCTTATTAGAAGTTTCTAACAGACACTAACAGTACCCACAAAATGTTTTACATTGTATGTAGTTGAATAAATAAGATTTAGAATAAGGTTGACCCCTTAAAACCTGATCTTTTAAAGGCTATTGGGTAGTACTTTCATGTTTTACATAATAAATTTCTGATTTTTACAGTCTTTTTCTTTACAATCCTAAGTGATCGCATTTTAAATTTTGTCTGTTTAAACCCATAGCCATATGCTACTTAAATTTGTGAAATTTTATGTTAAGTGATTTGTTTTTATCATTTTGTATATTGGCTAATGCTCTGAGTTTTAAAACTTTATGTTTGGAAAATACTAATGTTTTTCTTAATGTACTTTTTCACAGTCCTTCTGATTGATATTCCCTGAGTGTTATCTTTGAAAAATAAACATGACTCATAGCACTTAAGTAGCCAGGCATGCCTATAATGAATGCCTCTATGTACATTTTGAGGCTGAGGTAGAATAAACATAGCAAGCAATCCCTTTTCTTTTTGAAAATGAACTTGATAGTAGTGTTAATTTAAAGGTGAACAGAATTTCAGTTTTGGAGAAAGAGAAAAGCAAAGGTTTATATTGGAAGACATACTTTTTTCAATATTCTCTAATATAGAATATTCATGTATAATTAAAAATAATTTTGTAAGAGCTGAAGATTGCCATCTCTTAAATAACTCATTTCAGGGGTTATTCTTCACTAGCTCTTAAACATGTACTTTGAACTCTAATAAAGAGGTGTATATGTAGTTTAAAAAATCCTTTAGAAGTTTTAAGGAGTTTCATATCTAATTTTAAATGTTTGTTTTGTCAAATTTTTAATTTATTTTTACTTCGAGAAAATGACTCTTAAGGTAGAGTCCTCATTTTGGATGGTCAAGAGCCGTTGATTAAACAATCCATTTTTTGGGCCATTGATTTGTGGTGCACTTTTACCCTTTATTAAATTGTCATTTAATTTTTGGTGTCATGGAGTAAGTTCTTATTCAGTTCTGTTTGGCCATTTATTCTTGTACTCATACCTTCATGTTCTTAATATTGTGGCTATAACTTAAACAGTATGTCTTAATGTCTGATCCTGCAAGCTTATTTTTTTAAAAGTTGATTTAGTTGTTGGTTAACCTTTTGTTTTTGTATAGACCTTTTAGGTTAAGTTTTCAGTTCCTTAAGGAATCCAACTAGAATTTGAGATTGCATTAAATTTATAGATTAATTTTGTAGAGAAATGATGTTCTGATATTTGTGGATTGTATTGGTTCTTTTAGATAGGTGATGTCACTGGCAACAGTGTCAGTTTTCTCTCTTCCCTTCTAAAAGTTTCCTTTTCTTTTTCCTTTCTCTCAGTGTTGGTCAGGGCCTTCAGCACTCTGCAAGTCAGCATGGTAGTTATCTTTTGACTTAAGGAAAATGCATATGAAGTTTGTCTGTTTTATATTTGTTTTAGTATTTGGTGTATATATAACCTTTACCAGTTAAGGAAACTTTCTTCTATACCTGGTTTGCTAAGATAAAAATTATTAAACAGATGCTGATTTCTTGAAGTTTTTCTGCTTCTGTTGAGATAATCATATATTTTTTCTTTCAACTTTTAATATGGAGAATCTTGTTTTTTTTAAGTACACTATTGGATTTGGTTAGTCAATATTTTATTTAGGATTTTTTTACACCTACTTTTGTAAGTGAATTGGCCTGTAACTTTAGAGTGTTATCTGGTTTTAGAATCAAGATGACCAGCCTGATAAAATGAGTGAGGCAGCTTTTGCTCTTTTTTACTTTCTGAAAAAACTTACTTTAGATGAGGATAAACTGTTTCTTAAAATTTACCTAATAAAACAATCTCAACCAGAAATTTTTTTGGAGAGGAGCATTGCCATTTTAATTACCTTAATCTTTTAAAAATATATATGTATTTATTTTATTTTTTAAGTTTATTTGGCGGTGCCAGATCTTCGTTGCTGCTTGCGGTATCTTTTAGTTGTGGCAAGCCAGATCTAGTTCCCTGACCAGGGGTTCGAACCCATGCCCCCTGCATTGGGAGCCTGGGGTCTTAACCACTTAATTTTTCCTTAGTCTTTTTCTTTTAATTCATTAATTAAGTTTTACTTTTGGCTGCGTTGGGCCTTCATTGTTGTGCGCAGGCTTTCTGCAGTTGTGGCGAGCAGGGGCTACTTTTCGCTGTGGTGCGCGGGTTTCTCACTGCGGTGGCTTCTCTTGCTGTGGAGCACAGGCTCTAGGCGCGCGGGCTTCAGTAGTTGTGGCTCGGGGGCTTTACAGCGCAGGCTCAGTAGTTGTAGCGCAGGGACTTAGTTGCTCCGAGGCATGTGAGATCTTCCCTGAACAGGGCTCGAACCTGAACCCATGTGCCCCGTGTTGGCAGGCAGATTCTTAACCACTGCGCCACCAGGGAAGCCCTCCTTAATCTTTTGATCTGTTTTTCAATCAGTTTTTCTTCCAGTCTATTCAGATTCTCTGTATTTTCCTGTGATAATTTTGGCATTTCATTTAGATTACACATTCATCAGGGTTTAGTTACCCTTGTTAGAAAAAGTCTGTCTAGTTATTTCTCTTCTCTTAGGTCTTCTTTTTCTTTTTTTTGGTCAGTTTTACTAGAGTTTTTATCTGGGTTATTAATATTTCCCAAAACAGCTTTTGGTTTTGTTAATCTTCTCAGTTGTTCTTTTAGTCTAGATTTTCATTGATTTTTGCCCTTGTCTTTGGTAGTTCCTTCCTTTTTATTCTTTTGGCTTTTTTTCTCTGTTGGTTTTAAAATTTGTAACCTTTTCTATTTCCTGATAAATGTGTTTAAAGCTATGTATTTTTCTATTAAGTTCTGCCTTTGCCTTTTCTGTATATAGAAAAACATGTTTTCTAAACGTTACTTAATTTTTATTGATTTCCTTTTTAACATAAAGTATTTAATTATACTTTAGGAGTTTCTTATAGTTATTTTCTACTTTCTGCTTTCTCATTTTATTGCAATTATTATCAGAACATAACCATAAGATAGATTCTTTGGAATTTAATGAGGCTTCGTTTACTCCCAATACATGGTTATTTATATAAATGTTTTAGATATGCTAGAAAAAATACATGCTTTCTCTTACATTGGGGCAGAGTTCTGTGTATTTCTGATTTGAGCCTTCTAATTAGATTGTTTAGGACTTCAATATTTTTGCTTATATTTTGTCTGCTTGATCTATCAGTTCTGAACAGAGTAGCTTAAAGAATAATTGATTTTTCTCCTACAGTTCTGTTAGTTGTTAGGTATATTTTGAGGCATATATATGAGTGAGTTTCCTTATGGTGGATAGATTTTATTCTCTTGTTTTCTTACTGTATAACTTCTTTCTATATTTTAAAATTCCTTTCAGTTTAATTTTTGGGGAAAATTTCATACCTTTAGGAAAGTTACAAGAATATTACAAAGAAAATTAATGTATTTTTCATGTAGATTCACCAGTTAATATTTTTTCATACTTGCTTTCTTACTAATTTTTCTTTGTATATTCATGTATTTGGTGCACTGTATGAGAGTCTCACACAACACTTTACCCCTGAATATAAGCATGGGCGCTCTCCTATGAAATCACAATACAGTTATCTTGTTCTAGGTGTTTAGCATGGATAGTAGTATTATCTGATACACTGTCTACCCTCAGGTTTTCTTAAATTCCCCAGTAATGTTCTTTATTGCTCTTCTCCCCTTCTCTCCATTTATCAGTTACATTTAATAAAACTGTCTCTTTAGTCTCCTTTGATCTAGATTCTAGAACATTTCTTCAGCCTTTTTATTTCTTGATACTGCCATTTTGAGGAGGCCAAGTCAGTTGCTTTGTAAGATATCCATTATTTTGATTATGTTTGTTTCTTCGTGAGTATATTCAGGCTAAACATTTTGGTACAGGAGTATTATATTACATAGTGAGGTTGTATTCTTTTCAGTCCGTCAGCTGGAGGCCCATGATGGCATTTTTCCTGGATACTGGGATGTTAAGTTTGATTGCTTTGTTAAGATGGTGTCCACCAGATCTCTCCATTTTAAAGGCATCCTTGTCTCTTTATAATTATTAAATGATCTGCAGGATGATAGATACTTTGAGACTGAGTGAATATCCAACAACTTCTGCTCCAGTGTTTAGCATCCGTAATACTGATTTTTGCTTGAATCAAATATTATTATAGTAGTTTAAAATGGTGATTTTCCTGTTTCTCTTATTCTGTTAACTGCCATTCCTCTATAATTTTGCCTTTTTATTGGGTATTAATATTGCTCTTCCATTGTAAAGCAACTATACTCCAATAAAAATTTAAAAACAAAACAAACAACAAAAAGCAAAAAAGATTGCTCTTCCAGCTTTCTTATGTCTTTATATCTTTTACCATCCTTTTATTCTTCCTTACCTCTTCCTGCTTTCCACTGGATAGATGGAATTTTCTTTTCTTTTTTAATTTTATTTATTTATTTTTGGCTGCGTTGGGTCTTCGTTGCTGCATGCAGGCTTTCTCTAGTTGCAGCGAGCGGGGGCTACTCTTCGTTGCAGTGAGCGGGCTTCTCACTGTGGTGGCTTCTCTCGTTGTGGAGCACGGGCTCTAGGCGCGTGGGCTTCAGTAGTTGCAGCACGTGGGCTCAGTAGTTGTGGCTCATGGACTCTAGAGCGCAGGCTCAGTAGTTGTGGCACACGGGCTTAGTTGCTCCGCGCCATGTGGGATCTTCCTGGACCAGGGATGGAACCTGTGTCCCCTGCATTGGCAGGCGGATTCTCAACTACTGCGCCACCAGGGAAGCCCTGGAATTTTCTTCTGTTGGTTTAAAAGGTATATTTTCATTTTGTGTGTGTGTCTTAACCATTTGCTCTTAACTTAAAACATAGTTCTGTTTATATACTTTTTTTTTTTTTTTTTTTTGGCTGCATTGGGTCTTCATTGCTGTTTGCGGGCTTTCTCTAGTTGCGGCAGACAGGGGCTACTCCTTGTTGCGGTGCACAGGCTTCTCATTGCAGTGGCTTCTCGTTGCAGAGCGCGGGCTCTAGGCGTTTTGGCTTCAGTAGTTGCAGCCTGCAGCCTCAGTAATTGTGGCACGTGGGCCCTAGAGCATAAGGGCTTCAGTAGTTGCGGTGCGCAGGCTCTAGGGCACATGGGCTTCCGTAGCTGTGGCACATGTGCTCAGTAGTTGTGGCTCGTGGGCTCTAGAGTGCAGGCTCAGTAGTTGTGGCGCACTGGCTTAGTTGCTCTGCGGCAGGTGGGATATTCCCGGACCAGGGATTGAACCTGTGTCCGCTTCATTGGCCGGTGGATTGTTAACCACTGCGCGCTACCAGGGAAGTCCCTGTTTATTTACTTCTGTTGGTTTCTTAAAAATTACCAACATCTGTACCTTCTCCAATAAGACAAGTATTTTAATATACTTTCATGTTCTTGGGTGAGGTTTACCCTCACCCAATTAAGTGGATATTATTTAGGATTTTTAGTTCTTATAATTATGAGTATACTTTCTCTTTCCCTTTCTTTTTCTTTTTTTCCTTTTTCTTTCTTTCTCCCTCCTTTTCTTCCTTCATTTCTTTCTTCTCTCTTGCTCGTTCAAGTTTTGAAACTCATATGTAAAAGTATATGAATAACTCTTGTACATGGAACAACTTCATTTTCTTTTAACTTTACCACATGAGACGTTACTGTGTTAAATAAACATCTTTGTAAAGGGGCTTTTGGTCCTACTGGGTGCTCTGAGGGAGGTTCCTTCAGTTCTTTGCAGCTGTTACCTTATCTTTATTTTTATTTTATTTTATTTTTTTGCTGTACGCAGGCCTCTCGCTGTTGTGGCCTCTCCCGTTGCGGAGCACAGGCTCCGGATGCGCAGGCTCAGCGGCCATGGCTTACGGGCCCAGCCGCTCCACGGCATGTGGGATCTTCGCGGACCGGGGCACACACCCGTGTCCCCCTGCATTGGCAGGCGGACTCTCAACCACTGTGCCACCAGGGAAGCCCTGTTACCTTATCTTTAAAAAGGAATTAAGAATACTGACCTTGCAGAGGTTTTGTGAAGATTGAGGTCATATAGAAGCATATAACTAAATAATAATATTAATAATTTTAAAAAAACAGTAAGCAGAGGTAAACTCTTAATACCACTGATTAAGAAGCAAACATTTAAATTAAAACGTTAAACAGGTTGATTTCAGATTTGGATCTCATTAGAATGTGATATTAGAATATACCTAGTAGGCCTCATGCATTATTTTTTCATATTTTGTTCAGTTTTAGTATAGCAAAAGAAAACAAAGAAGTGTATTTTTTTTCTGGTTCAGGATTCAGTTCAGATGGCATGTTGGGTTTTGTTGTCATGTCTCTTTTAATATGGAATATTCTTCAGTCTTTCTTAAGCTTGACCTTTTTGATGAGTAAAGGTTATTTGTAGAATGTCCTCCAAAATGTCCTCTAATTTCAGTTATTTTTTGTTTCAGTATCTACGTTGTTCCAAAGCACTACCATTACAAAACCTGGAGTCCCTATGGGTAATGATTTAAAATGGTTTTAATGTTTAAATTGTTATACTTCACCACTGGTAGAATATTCATTTCTTGGCAGAACAGAAACATAAATAATGGGTTACTTTGGGTATGTGTCCCGCATATAGGAATGGTGTCCACTACTTGACTGGAGAGCTTTTATTATCTTTTTCAAGAGAGTCTCAGAAAGGAGGGGAGAGATGAGAGGGGGATTTAATTAAGTCTCCTGACCTAGACGTCTCATCAGAATGAGAGAAACAGTGCAGCTAGCAGCTGTGGCCACTTGTCCAACTTATGTACCATATTTATGTCACTGGTCAAATGTTTTATTTTAATTTTCATTTAAATATCCAGAGAAGAACTGAAGTCTTAAGGTGGCAGCTGTGTGTGAGGAATAGCCTATGGAACTGCAAGATAAACAGTAATTTTTAACCCTTTGCTTCCCAATTTACATCTGTATCACCTGATTATGATGTGATTTTTATCACCTCATTTTATCACCTGTGATTTTTATCACCTCATTTTATTCTTTAACTTTTGAAATGAAATGGTTATCTGTATGATCAAGTTTTCAACTGTTTTCCTAGAGCAAATAAGTCAAATTTCCTAGAAACTGTTAAAACTGATTCAGAGCAACATACATAAGCTAAATCTCTCCTTTTAGGCTTAATAATTAGAGAATAATTGTGGTCTTTTTTTTTTGTTATTGTATATTTTAAGTGTTATTTGATGAATAGTTAAACTTTTTGAAAAGTACTTTCTGAAACCAGCCCTCCCCTGCACCCCAACCCAAGCTTCACCAAGGCTATATGTGGTCTTCCTAGTTTGGTAATATGGCTTTTGGGTAATTTCAGGGACCATTTTACTTTAGAGATCAGGAAATTGAAGATCCAGGAGGGCTGAACTCAGCTTGAGTCCTCCAGACTCTGCTGACCAGGTGCCAGGTCTGATTGGCAGAGGGATCAGTTAGGTGGGTTTCCCTGGCATGCTTAGCATAAGTTAAGTCCCTATTGTGATTGTTGCCAAGGAAAGAAAAGTATCTGAAAATTGGGTTTTCCAGTGAGGAGTACTTTGTGCTAGACATAGCTGTTCTGTCTCACTAGCAGTGGGACTTCTGGAAAAGCGTATTAAAAGATAGCATGAGCCTTTTGCAGCTAAGTGGCTTATGAGGTCAGTCAAGGAAAGACAAAATAAGCCAGCTTCCAAAAAGTCTTTTTCAATTAAAGTTGTGGGAGGGAATAAGGACTGTGTCAAGATACTGAGAAAACTATAGTTTTCTAAATTTTTAGCCAAATAGAATATCCTCTTTAGTAGTAGGGAAATAATAATAAAAAGAACACTTGAAGTTTAGTTGCAGGCATTACATATCTTGAGGAAAAAAGAGGACACTTCTAAAATTAAAATGTAGCCCATAAACATTTTTAATTTTTGTGAATTGAATTACTCATCGTTTTGAATGTTGCCTTCTGCAAAATTACTCCTTTAACATGAATTGAGTTTGACTATTTTGTTCAGTCATTCCTAAACGTTAGATGAAATTCCTTTAATGTTTTGAACTTTATATTTTTAGATGTACTCTAAGAATTACACAGCTGTTCCTTGGAGAGATGTATGTGAATTACTGTGAGAAATAGGATCATGATTTAGGTCCTATGCCAGCTGATAGTCAGCTGCCACAAAATTCAAAGATTAAGCTAACACATGAGAATATGGGTATAAAGTCATGCTTTAGAATGTTCTGAATATGCCTACCTTGTTTTAGGTACCTAGTAGTCATGACAAAGTCATGCATTTCGTGATTGGAACACTGGCTTTAGGTTTTCTATTCAAAAGCTGGGAGTATTTCCCCCTCATTTTGTTAAGAATTAGAGTTAAGTGTGACCAGCTAACTGCTCATGTCAAGATATATTTCATTAAGTCAACTTCAGTTTTGGACTTCATCTGATTAAAATTAATAGATTAGGAGAAATATTTAGTTTGAATCTTTTGCCATGATTAATTTGGTGGTTTTAAGATTGAGTTGCTCCCAAGGTTCAATTAAATAGATCTGACACTGTATGTTGTTTTCTAGATGCCCATTTTCCCTTAACTGTATCAATTCCGTATGTTTATTTAGTGCCTAAATAAATACGTATACAGAATTTAGAAGGTTAGGTTCTAACCTTCACTGACTATGCTTTAGCAAAGGTGTCTATAAAGTAAGAGAAGTTTACCATTTACTTCAAATACAAAATTGCATATTATTTCTTTGGGAGATGATCGCTAATAAAAAAAAGTTTAAAATCGTGGTTGTCCGTGTTTCATGCTGGGCAATGTAATCCGTTTGCTCACTTGACATTCAGCAAATACTTGAATATACTTCAGGTATTAACACTGTAGATAGAGGTGATGCTGTTCTCTATACCAGGATGTGCACTGCCTAATGAATTGTTATAATACAGTAAGAATCATGCTGTAATAGGAGGACTCCTGGAGTTCTGTGGTGCTTGCAGACTTACTTGAGGGGTGGTGTGGAAAGGGGCCGGTCCAAGAAGAATACTTTGATGTGACCTGTAAGGTATGGATTGAGCAGTAACAATTAATTAACAAGATGGTGAGGGCAAAGAAGGCTTTTGAACATTCAGGAATAGCCTGATTAAAGGAATGGAGAGAAGAGAGACCATGCCCCAGTGGAACAGCAAGATCTAGGAGATTGTAATGATGTCGTTTCACTGAAGCAACCCCAGAAACAGACTTTGCGCTGCTTGAAGATGTCCTCACTCAAATTGGAAAAAATAAAGAATATTGCATGTGCTTATGACTTTGCACAACCATTTAAGAACAGATGCCCTTGAACTCTGAATCTAGCGATGTTCCAGTGAAGCCCTGTAGTTGGTTCCCAAGATAAAATAATCTCTGCATTTCTAGCCTCACCTCAACATTTATCATTGCATGCACATTCATTTCAGCTGCTTCTTATGGTAGACTGAAAAGAGAATTTTACAGCTGACACTATGTAAGAATAGCAGGTATATTCTCAAGGCACATTAGTTTGGCTACTTCTTCAGCAGGTTCCAGCGGACAGTCTTCACTGCAAGCAGCTATTGATTGTTATTAACTCTACTTTGTTGGTATTATTAGAAAAGCACAGCACTAAGGCCTTCTCGTCAGGCAACTTAAAAATAAAATGTAGCAGTTACCATTACACCTTGTTTGAACATTTTGTAGAAGTGCAGAACAAGAAATTCAAAATTTCTTAAATGTCATGCAGTTTGTGTTTGGCTGAAGACCAGTGATAAAAGTGGGGCTGCTGGTTTTCAGATTACGGCCAGTCATTCTCTTTGATCACGCTGTGCTATAATTACTTTCAGAACACACTGACAGAGTGTGTGACAAAACATCATATGCTAGTGATTCCTAAATCCCTGTTAGCTTTTATCATGTTTATTCTGTTGTCAGTGTCAATCTCGTGACTCCTGACTTTTCCATCTATGTATTTTCCTCCACTTCCCAGCGCCTGCATGAAGTTTTGGTATTCATCTTGCAGTTCAGGCTTCCTCTTGTAGCGCTGGCAGCACTCTTTGGTACTTCCATCTTCTCACACTGCTGGGTTACTTGTCTCCCTCCCCAGGGCATGCTGCAGTGTGCTCGTGTATGGAGCAGACCATAAGACAAACATGGCCTCTCCACCTGGAGCGTCAATTTTGCTGAAAGATTTCTGTGGAGAACATCCTACTGAAGTAGGCTCTGTAGTAGAGTGACTTGCAAAATATTCACTATATTTTAGTTTGAAACTTCCAAGAAATTTGTTTGCTGTAGGCTCTGCAGGGCTCCTAGACTTCTTTAGGGTATGTTTGTTGAAAGCCTACTGTGTGCCATCTCCTGTAATCTTCAGATACTTTTTCTGGAATATTTGTTTTATGATAGTCATCATAGTCTAGTCCTCAGAACTAAAGTATGCTGACTTGTTTGATTTAGCTAATATGTGCCAAGGGTGATATGTCATTTAAGGGCTGAATTCCTTGTCTGTGTGGAAGAACTATATATGGAGAAAGAGGAGAGAAGTATGCTTTCCCAGCTGTAGTGGACAGAGTGTTTTTCAGGGCAGAATTTCACCGCTTATAAAAAGTAGTTTTGAGCAACATTTGGCAGCTGGTGAGTGTTGAATGTGTTTGCCAAATTATATAAATATCTGGTTTGGAACCATGAATGTCCAAGCAGTACTCTTGGGAAATTAAGGGTTTCCTTAGGGTAATAGGAAAACCAGGTGCGCTCCTTAGGCAGTTATTTTTAAGCCTGAGAAGCATTGTTTATAATTGACCTAGTGTGACTAAGTATCCTATGTACCTGAATATCCTATTCATATTTGTTTTATTTTAAGTTGACTTGTAAATCAATATTAAAAATTAACAAAAAGCAACTTCTTACGACTTGAAGAGTCCATAATCCTTATCAAGTCACATGCGGTAGCAGTTAACTTGAAACATGAAGCTAGAATTGTATTGCAGTCCCATAGAGATGTGCTAAGCAGCAGCCATTTGCGGCAGTACGCTTGTGACATTTCAAGGCTATTAGGAACTCCCAGATCCATAAATAACCACTGTAGCCTGTAAGAGCCACCAAATTCAATAGGTACCCAGGGATGAGTAGAAATGAAGAAAGCCTCATTGGCATGCAGGTGATAGAAAGTTCATCAAACTCACTGTCCGTGCGCCAGACTGGCAGAGTGGGAAGTTCCGATTCTTGTATTGCTTGAAGGATGACTCCATGCACGCCACGGATCTTTAGGTTTGTTTGTCAGCACATCAAATGTTAAGGGTGCACTGTAGTTCTTTGGTAGTGTTGCCATCACTTGTGATCCTGGAATCCCATTTATTTGCTGTCCTCATTTGCCGAAGTGCTGTTGCTGCTGATACAGATAATGGCTGACGTTATTGCGTGCCCGTCACGTGCCAGACACTGGAGGTGCTTTATGTACATGGTTTTATTCTCACGGCAGTTCTGTGATATAGGAACTCTTACATTCCACTTTAGAAATCAGGAGGCTTAGGCTAAATAGCAACTTGTTTAAGGTCACGTATATGTGTGCCCGGAAATGTCAGAGCTGAAACTGAAATTGATTCAGGTTCAACTCCAGATTCTCCGCTCTTAACTCCCATGCTCCAGCACGTTTAAAGATACCCACTCTGTGCCCTGTAGAATCTAGTACTGATGACATAGCTCTCAGAAAGAAATCTGAAACCTTGTTGAAGTACAGGCTGTGTTGGGGGGAGGGAGGGAAGTATAGTCCACGTATCAATGATTTTGATAATTTGTATATGCTTAGCAACAGTTCTGTGGTGAGATCGAAGATCATCACTGTCACCTGGTCTTAACTATAAAAGTGATGTGGTAATGTGAATAAACTGTCTTTATCAGTTTACGCTGAAAAGGAGATTAGTGGAGCCATCAGAAATGTAAGTCTATTTTGTAAAAGGTCCTAATTAAAATATTCTTAACTGGAGTCTCTTATGCAGAGATAGTAGGACATCATATTTTCTAGGTACTATTAAGATGCTTATCTCTGTTCAGAAAGTGCTGATTATCCGGCTTCTACCCGGAAAGGGTGTAGGTAGGAATGCTATTTTGGAGGGCCCTGTAGTAATTCGGGAAATAATGCATTAAAGCAGTGACAGTGGGACAGAGGGAGGGGGTATTAGTAGAGACTTAGATGGTGGAGTTGACAGGGCTTGGTGACTGATGTGGGGTCGATAGCGGAGGAGCAGTCTGGAGTGGCACTTGGGTTTCTAGCTGGGGCCAGACAGTAGGGCTTTTGGTATCCTTCACCTGGGATTGGAAGTAGGAGCAGGTAGGGTGAAGGAGGAAAGTAGGTTGCATTTTGAGGTATGCTTGCATTTTGTGGTATGTAGATAGAAATACATACTAGGCAGTTGTCTATATAGGTTTAGAGCTTAGAAGAGAAGTATCAGCTGGAAATAACTTTTTTGGCACTTTTTAACAGGTATTAGTTGAAACTGTGGGTGTGGACTCTGATCTAAGCCGTGGTGGTGTGGTGGTTGTGTGTGTGTATTTTGAGTGAGAGGGGGAGGGGATTAGTCACTAGACTACTTGCCAAACTGATTATTTTCATCTACACATTGTTTTTCAACCCATTCAATTAAAAAATTTTAGCGTTCTTACTTGAATGAACATGGAGAAATAAAACATGCCAGTCTTTTGTCTTTCCTTTTTATTACTGAAAATAAAAAGTGTACTGTATTACATAATCATAATTTTTATTATAGGTATTGAGTCTGTGCATAATTAGCTCCTTTACAGAGAACATTACACAGGAATGAACGTTTGGTTAATTTACCCCCCAACCCCTAATAGTTTATTATGAAAAATTTTATACACACAGAACAATTGAAACGGTGAAAATCTACATGCCCACCATCTAGATTCTACCATTAACATTTTACAATACTTTATCACTTATCCATCTAGCCATATATATATATATATATATATATATAAAACTTTTGAATTTCAAAAAAAGAGTCATCAGTGCACTACTTCCTAAGTATTTCAGTATGTATATCATTAACTAGGATTCCATAATACAACTTTTTTCCTTTTGTGGTAAAATATATACAGTGAAATGTACAGACCGTTGGGTGAGTTTTGACAGATGCATGCACCTGTGTAACCCAATCTTTTTCAAGGTACAGAACATCCTGAGGTGATGGCAGAGTTCCCTAAAGCCCCTTCGCATGTCATCCTCATTTTCACTGCCCGCCCCCCCCCCCCCCGCCCAAACAACCGCTGTTCTGATTTATTTCCACTGTAGATTAGTATTTCCTGATCCTGAACTTCATCTATTAGGAATCATAAAATACACCTTCTTGTATAAGGTTTCCCTCACAGTATGTTTTTGCTATTCATCTGTGTTATTGCATGTATCTGTTGTTTGTTTTTCTTGCTTTGTCATATACCATTGTGTAAATATACAATTTATCCATTCTATTTGTGGATACCTGGGCTGTTTCTAGTTTTTGGCAATATCTAGCATTGCAGTTGAAGGGTCAGAGGGTAAGTTCTATTTGAAAAAAGTACCAAATCATCTTTGAAAGTTGTTTAACAATTTTATATTTCCGTTAGCAGTGTATGGGAGTTACAGTTGCACCACATTCTAACTCTTCTGGTGGATGGGTAGTGACATTTCATTGTGATTTTAATTTGTATTTCTCTGATGGTTAATGATGTTTAGCAC
The DNA here is from genome assembly GCF_949774975.1 of Lagenorhynchus albirostris. Lineage (NCBI taxonomy): Eukaryota > Metazoa > Chordata > Mammalia > Artiodactyla > Delphinidae > Lagenorhynchus > Lagenorhynchus albirostris. Next base: position 22,416,712 of record NC_083096.1, on the reverse strand, counting down.
TTTTACATGGATTTACTGACCGTTTGTATATCACATTTTGTGACACTTGTTCACATTGTTTGCCCAATATTTTATTGGTTGTCTTTTAATTGTTTAGTTGAGTTTTAAAAATGCATCCTGGATACCTTTCAGATTTATGTTTTGCAAGTATTTTTTTCTCATCTGTGCCTTGCCTATATGGAAATTCCCTCTCGGCCTTAATTCCCTCCTTCCCTACTTTCCTTCCTTTCTATAGCAGCTTTATTAAGATATAATTCATATACCATACATGTGCATTTTTTAAAGGTCATTTTTAATGAGAGAAAATTTTAACCTTCCTACTTTTTTCTTCTATGATTATTGGTGAAACCTTTGCCTACCCTCAACTCATGAAGATATTCTCCTATGTATTCTTCTAAAAGTTTTGAGTCTAGCTTTTATGTTTAAGTCTGTGATAATCTTGAATTAATTTTTTTGTATGGTGTGAGGCCTGGGTTGAGATGTATATATTCAGTTGTTCCAGTACTACTTACTGAAAAGACTATCTTTTCTCCACTAATATGCCTTTGTATCTTTGTAAAAAAAAAAAAAATCAGTCCATATTTCTGGACTCTATTTTGTTTCATTGATATATTTGTCTATCTTGAAGCCAATACCATACTCTCATGTTTGCTATAGCTTTGTGTCTTGAAATCAGATTGTGTTAGCCTTCTAACATTATTCTTCTTTTTCAAAGTTGTTTTGGATATTCTGTGTTCTTTGCATTTCCATATGAATTTTAGACTCAGTTAATTTCTACAAAAATGCTTCCTGGGATTTTCATTGGAATTGCATTTAATTCATAGATTAATTTGAGGGAGCCTTTATATCATAACAATATTGAGTCTTCCAATATATGAACGTGGTATATCTCTTTATTTAGGTTGTTTTTAATTTCTCTGACCAAAGTTTTATAATGTTCAGTGTAGAGATTTTGCACATCCGATATTAAATTTATTCCTAAGTCAAATACTTGAATCCTGCAACCTTGCTAAATTCACTTATTAGTTACAGTAGCTGCTTTGTGGATTTGCTAGGATTTTTTTCTTTTTTAATTAATTAATTTTTAGCTACCTTGGGTTTTTGTTGATGAGCGTGGGCTTTTCTCTAGTTGCAGCGAGCGGGAGCTACTCTTTGTTGCGGTGTGCAGGCTTCTCATTGGGTGGCTTCTCTTGTTGCGGAGCACATGCTCTAGGCATGCAGGCTTCAGTAGTTGTGGCACTCGGGCTCAGTAGTTGTGGCTCGCGGGCTTAGTTGCTCCGCGGCATGTGGGATCTTCCCTGAGCAGGGCTCGAACCCATGTCTCCTGCGTTGGCAGGCGCATTCTTAACCACTGTGCCACCAGGGAAGCCTGCTAGGATTTTTTATATAAATATTTTTAATCTGCAATTAGAGGGCATTACTTTTTCTGATCTTTTATTTATTTATTTGCCTTGGTGCAAAGGCTGGGAGTGCCACTATAGTGTTGAATAGAAATGGTGAGAAGGGCATTCTTGCCTTGTTCCTGATCTCGGGGAAGGAGTTCAGTATTTTACAATTAAGTATAATGTTAGTTGTAGCTATTTCTGTAGATGCTCTTTATCACATTAAGGAAATTCCCTTCTGTTCCCAGTTTGCTGAGAGCTCTTGTTATGACAGATAATCCATTTTATCCAGTGCTTTTTCTGCATCTTTTGCAATGCACAGCTTTTCTCCTTTATTCTGTTAATGTAGTGAATTACTTTGGCTTTCAAATGTTAAATCAACCTTGCATTCCTGGGATAAACAATATTTAATTATTCTTTAAATATATTGCTAATTTTGATTTGATAATATTTTGTTAATTTTCACATCTGTATTATGGAAGGACAGTGTCATTTTATTTGTAATGTCTGTCAGGTTTTGGTATTAGGGTCATGCTGACATCATCAAACTGGAAATGATTTCTATTTTCTGAGAGTCTGTAAAATTGATGCTGTGTTTTCCTTAGATATTTGATACACTTCACTAGAGCAACCATGTGTGTGGAGTTTTATTTGTGGGAAGCTCTATAATTTCTTTAATAGATAAAGTAATTTAGATTTTTTTCTCATGTCAGTTTGCTTTTCAGGAATTTTTCCAGTTTCGTCTGATTTGTCGGATGTGGTGGCATAATGCTGTTCATCAAATTCCCTTAGTATTATTTTTAACATTTGTAGAATCTGTAGTGATAAGGCCTCTTTCATTCCTGATAATAGGTAATTTGTGTTCTCTCCTTTTCTCGATCAGTTTAGCTAGAAATTTTAATTTTTCTTACTGTTTTCTGTTTCACTGTTTTCTTTATTACCTTTGGGTTTTCTTTGTTCTTTTCTAACTTCTCAATTGAGGGAAGCTTAGATACTTGCTTTTAGACCTTTCTTTTCTAATATAAGCATTTACAACTCTAAATTAACCACTAAGCACTGCTTTAGCTGCATCTCATGATTTTTGTCATCTTTTCATAATGATTTAATTTGAAATATTCTCTGATTTTCCTGTGTTTTCTTCTCTGACCCATGAATCACTTAGAAGTGTGTTTTACCATCCCTCTCCCCCCTATTTTTTTTTTAGGTATCCTAGTATGGTTAACTTCAAATTTAATTCCATTGTGGTCAGAGGATATCCTTTGCATGCTTTCAGTTATTTTAAATTTATTGAGAATTTTTTGATGGTCTAGTATATCATCTGTGTTGGTGATCATACTGTGTGTACTTGAAAAGAATGTATATTCTGCAGTTGTTGGGTGTAATGCTTTTTAAATGTCAGTTAAGTCATAGTAGTTAATAGTTTTCAGATTTTCTGTGTGTTCAGTATTTTTAAAATAAATTTATTTATTTTTGGCTGCGTTGGGTCTTTGTTGCTGCATGCGGGCTTTCTCTAGTTGTAGTGAGTAGGGGCTACTGTTCGTTGTGGTGCACGGGCTTCTCATTGTGGTGGCTTCTCTTGTTGCGGAGCACAGGCTCTAGGTGCGCGGGCTTCAGTAGTTGTGGCGAGCGGGCTCTAGAGTGCAGGCTCAGTAGTTGTGGCGCACGGGCTTAGTTGCTCCGGGGCATGTGGGATCTTCCCAGACCACGGCTTGAACCCGTTTCCCCTGCATTGGCAGGCGGATTCTTAGCCACTGTGCCACCAGGGAAGCCCAAGTGTTCAGTATTTTTTAATGTACTTTATAAATTATTGTCTAGTTTTATCAGTTAACTGAGAGGTGGTGTTAAAATTTGCAACTAATGTTGTGGAAGCGTTGTTCTCTCTTTAATTCTGTCAGTTTTTTTCCCCAGTTTTATTGAGATAACTTGACATATAAGATTGTCTAAGGGGCTTCCCTGGTGGCACAGTGGTTAAGAATCCATCTGCCGGTGCAGGGGACACGAGTTCGAGCCCTGGTCCGGGAAGATCCCACATGCCGCGGAGCAACTAAGCCCATGAACCACAACTACTGAAGCCTGCGCGCCTAGAGCCCATGCTCCACAACAAAAGCCGCGACAATGAGAAGCCCGCGCACTGCAACGAAGAGTAGCCCCCGCTCACTGCAACTAGAGAAAACCTGCGCACAACAACGAAGACCCAACACAGCCCCCCCACCCAATTAATAATAAATAAATAAATAAATTTTAAAAAAAGATTGTGGAAGTGTAAGGTGTTGATTTGATGCAGTGATATATTGCAAAATAGTTTTTGCTTCATGTGTTTTGAAACTAATTAGATACCTGCACATTTATGATTGTTGTATCTTTCTGGTGAGTCGAACCTTTTATAGTTTTTACAACCTGATGAAAATAATGTGAGGCAGAAAACTTCAGGAAACAGGTGAAATCTCTAATCAGTTGCTTCAATTCTTGTTAATGGGGGGATTTGCTAGGTTAGGGAAGGTACATGTTGCCAAGTGAAGTGTTTACCCGTATTTTTCTGTCTGTCACTGACCATTTCTAAATATACTTACTTTTGTGAGCTATCATGCTGTTAATGAGGGTTTAGGTTTGCTGGTGCACTGGGAGTTAATCTTTGAAAACTTCAGATCAATTTAAAAAAAAGATAAGTGTGTAGATACAAGATATGAGCCTGTTGACTGTGTGCTAAGTGCTATGTGGCATGTGAAATAGAGATTGTCTTGGCTTTTAAGTTTACATAAAGCACTGTATTGTATATTTGAGGGTTGCTGAGAGAGGTCTTAAAAGTTCTCATCACAAGAAAAAACTTGTAAGTGTGTGGTGATGGACTTACTGTGGTGTTCATCTTGCTATATACACACACACACACACACACACAAATATCAAATCATTATGTTGTATACCTGGAACTAACATACTGGGGGAAGAAAGAAATTTAAGATCTTGGGGGACAGGCAAGAGGATGTGTGGAGGTGCTGTATTGGTTATTTATGGCAACACAATAAAATTACAGCAATATTTAGTGGCTTAAAACAACGCGCGTTTATTATCACACAGTTTCTGTAGATTAGGAATTTGAGTACAGCTTAACTGGGTCCTTTGGCTCAGGGTTTCTCGACAATTGCTGTCAAGATGTTGGCCAAAGTCATCACGGGGGTGGGTGGGGTGGAGGGAGGATCTTCTAAGCTCATTTACATAGTTATTGATTGAATTTAGTTGCAGGCAGTTGGACCGAGGGCCTCAGTTCCTCCCCACAGTTGGCCTGTCACGCCTGCCTTTCCCACAGGATGGAAGCCACAGTCTTTTTGTAAATGAACCCTGGAACTGACATTCCATAACTTTTGCCATAGAATAGAAGCAAGTTGATGGGTGTAGCCCACATACAGGGGAAAGAGATTACACAAGGGCATGAATACCAGGTGGTGGAGATCATTGGGAACCATCTTTTTTGTTGTGGTTGGGAGGAAGGAAGAAGATGCAAATTATTTCTTATAATTATGCTTGTAATAGGAGCCAGAAACAGCAGGGAGAAATTATAAACCAAAGTTTATAACTAGGAAGCTAATGGTTGTCAGTGCAGCCCAAAGAGTTGTCTTATAAAAAGAAATAAGAGTAGCAAAGCATCTCAAATAACAAGACATAACAAAACTTTAAATATTCGTTGTAACACGTTGGATTAATTCTAGACAATGTTACTGTTTGTGTTTTCTTTATTAACATAAAAATTTTGACTTGTATTAAGACATAACCTTCAACCAAATGCAAGTGGGATTAATAAATACAGTCTTATTGCTTGACAGACAAAAATACTTTTTTACATTTTCATATTTTCTTAATATTTAAAGCTATTATATATTTTTTAAATTGTGGTAAAATATATAATACAAAGTTTATGTATTTTCACCATGTGTAATCACAGTTCAGTGGCCTTAAGTACATTCACATTGTTGTGTAACTATCACCACCAACCATCTCTAGAACTTTTTAATCTCCCCAAACTGAAACTGTACCCGTTAAATAGTCACTCGCCCTCCTTCCCTCCCCACAGCCCGTGAAAACAACCATTCTACCTTCTGTCTCTATTAGTTTGACTACTGTATGTCCTTTGTATAAGTGGAATCATACAGTATTTGTCCTTTGGTGTCTGGCTTATTTTAACTTAGCATTATGTCTTCATCGTGTTATAGCACTTGTCAGGATTTTTTCCTTTCTAAGTCTGAATAATATTTTATTGTATGTATATACCACATTTTATTTATCCCTTAACCTGTTGATGGACATTGGTGTTTACCTTTTGGCTGAATAGTACTGCTGTGAATATTGGTGTACAAATATCTGTTCAAGTCTCTGCTTTGGGGGCTGTCTCAGAAGCTGCTTAGCACAGGTGGGCATGGAAAGGAATTAGCTTTAAGTTTAATTCTGATGAAAAAGAGATCTATAGCAGACAAGAGAGGTTTCTACTAGTTAAAAAATACAAGTGATAGATACCTAAGTAAGTTGTTTCATTAAACTTTACCAAGTTACAAATGGTGTTAACAGGTCTTTTTGTGAAAGACTGAGCTTTTCATAAAGTTTTCATAAAAAGTTTCACCAAAAAAACCAAAAACAAAACCGTTTCATAAAAGTTTCATTTTGGGGACTTCCCTGGTGGTGCAGTGCTTAAGAATCTGCCTGCCAATGCAGGGGACACGGGTTCGAGCCCTGGTCTGGGAAGATCCCACATGCCGAGGAGCAACTAAGCCTGTGAGCCACAACTACTGAGCCTGAGCTCTAGAGCCCTCGAGCCACAACTGCTGAGCCCGAGTGCCACAACTACTGAAGCCCGCGTGCCTAGAGCCCGTTCTCCGCAGCAAGAGAAGCCACAACAATGAGAAGCTGCACACTGCAACGAAGAGTAGCCCCCGCTCGCCACAACTAGAGAAAGCCGGCGTGCAGCAACGAAGACCCAACACAGCCAAAAATAAATAAATAAATTTATTTTTTTTAAGAAAAAGTTTCATTTTGTTTTAATGACTGGTTTAAAGAATAATTAACTCTATGCACTTACTGTAATTTAAGATGATGATGTTTATGGTATTTTAGAAAATAAACTACCACACCAGATGTCACTAGGTCTGCTGACCATTCACATTTTCTACAATAATTTTGGATTCAGATTATAATTCAGGTGTGCCCAATTTTAGGAAAGTCAGCGACAGTAAATTAGCCACTTACCTAAGGTGAGATTTCTGGCAACTTTAACCGTCTAGAACTCAGCCATGAAATGGAGCTTTCTTATACTGTACTTCTTTTTTTTTTTTTTAATTATCACTTCATCCTGCACCACGTCTTTGATTCAGCAGAAATTTAGTGAGCTCCTGAGTAGGGGCTAAACACCAGCTACTGTTAAATATATCAGTAAAACACAGTCTCTCCCCTCCCAATCTAGTTGGGAAGACATTAGTAAATGGTTATAGTGTTACCCCTAGTTCAGTCTGTATTCATATTCAGTCCTCTTCTTTGTTTTCATTTATCTGAAAGGATCTTTTTTCTGTAGTTTTAGGTTGAAATTTTATCTTAATTTTCTAGTCAGTACTATACTAACTTGGATGAAAATAACTAAAGTTTCTTGTATTATTTCATTTTACCTATTCTTTTTGAAAAATGAGAGTGGTATTCCTCATATTAGCTGGTGTATTTTAGAGTTCATGTACTCTAATGCTAAATTGTTACATTGTATAGTAACAAAATCAGGGTAGTTAAAGATAATGGAATGGTGGGTGCTGTTCTACCATATGACTTGTCTTAAAAATCATGTTATATTTATATATTCTTCATTTGTGTGCATGCGTGTGTGTGTGTCTAGTTTGATGTCTAAAAGGCTTCCCACAGATTTTGCCTTCATGTAATTCTTTGAAGAATGTTGAGGTTCAATTGGAAGGAAACTTTCCCTGAAGTATTAATTTTATGCATATGTTTTGTACTATCTTTAAAAAAAGTCTGTGATAGTCTAGATATGTTTTCGTAGTAGTATAAGGTATAATTTTCTCTAGTGAAGTCTTCAAAAGAATCCTGGTTTATTTCTACAAGACCATCAATTTCAGCAAATATACAAATTCCCTTCCTTTAGCTTCAACAAATATAACATGAAGTATAATGCAGAAATGATAGAAAACTTCTGAGGAGTTAATTTGATTGAACTAATATAATTGGTAGGTAGGCAGACTCTAACTCTCTTATTCAAGTAGAGTGATCGAAAGTCCAGACTCTGAAGCAGACTGCTGCTTTGAATCCCATTTCTGTCACTTCCTACAGTATGTTGTTTGGTCAAATTAATTCACTTCTCTGTCTCAATTTCCTATCTGTAGAATGGGAATATTAACAAGTATCTACCACATAAAGTTGTTGAATAAATAAATGAATTAATAAAGGCAAAGTACATAGAACAGTGTGTGTATCTTCTTAAGTATTCATATTAGTATTTGTTTTTATTATTAGTATCATTATTATCATCACAACCCTGACTCAGTAATTAATTATATATGTCACATACTGTCTCTGGGTTTTAGGTCTTTATTAATGTAAGGAGATTTCTTTACGACTGCAACTGGAGATATGTCAGTCTATACTAAATACTATAGATAGTCAAAAATTAATAGATTTTCCCTCATTGATTTTGTTATGATTTTTGTGCTTGCAGTTAAGCAATACTTTGAAACATAGGCTCTGAAAATATTTATCTATGGATAGTTGTAGAGTACGGTCTCCTGAGACAGTTGGTTTTAATTTTTTTAAAATAGTGTTTTGCTTTTTTTTTTGTTAACTAGTCTTCTGTATCACAGGAAAGGCAGGAGGGCTTGATTTACCTGGGCTTCTTCTCGGCAGCAGGCCAGGTTTCCTTCAGTACGTGCCCAGCCAGTTGCATGCAGAGACAGGTTTCCATCCAAGATTTTCTGTCTTAGTAGTTTCTTAATTCTCTTTTTACTTCCTGCCCAATATGATTTCATTTTCTTTTCTCTCTACAAACCCTTATAAATTCCATCCTCGTTTTCTCCTCTCTCTTGTGGTTCTAAGAATATCAAAATAGTCGCATTTTCATTTTCTGTATTATTCCTCTCTCTCCAGGTATATTGTTGGCAGAGGCAGGTTCTTTTTGTTGGCCAAGTCACATTAATAGGATTTTTCATGTTCTATACTTATTCAAATAAGAGGTATTCATAGTTAAAGTCAAATAGTACCATAAAGATTTTTTTAAAAGCTTACTCTTATTCCTAAACATGCGTAACTGCATGTAGGAAGTGCCTCCTTTCAGGTACTTTTTCTACATAGTATTTTACCTAATGATTTCTCCTTTTTTTTAAGAGACTTTTTCATCCTATGGGGTAACCCAACAGATTTGCTGAAATGTTTTCTAAAACATGCTATCTTGCTTTAGATACATTGGTCATGTTCTGTGGTGACTGTGGATCTGTTATACGTTAGATTACAGTTGTACTTTGCACATGAATATAGATGTTATGGGATGAAGAGTTAAGTAGTGACATTGATCTTTTCACCTTTTAAAAAAACCTTTTAGAGGTAGACATAGAGAATGGACTTGGTGACATGGGGTGGGAGGGCGAAGCTGGGGCGAAGTGAGAGTAGCATCGACATACACACACTACCGAATGTAAAATAGTTGGCTGGTGGGAAGCAGCAGCATAGCACAGGGAGATCAGCTCCGTTCTTTGGGGCGACCTAGAGGGGTGGGATAGGGAGGGTGGGAGGGAGACGCAAGAGGGAGGGGGATATGAGGACATGTGTATGCATATGGCTGATTCACTTTGTTGTACAACAGAAACTAACACAGTATTGTGAAGCAATTATACTCCAATAAAGAGCTATTAAAAAAAACCCAACCTTTTAGTATTTCTTAGAGAGATGAATGGTATACAACTCTGTGGTCTTTAGTGGAAATTTTGCCTTTCTACGTTATTGGAGCTACTGCCTCACAGATGGTTTTCTTGCCTTGCAGAAAATAAGTTTGTTTGCTGCCTTATTTGTATCTGCTGTTTGTCAGTGGCATTCACAGAGTTTTCCCGTATCCTTCAATCAGGGAGCCAGGACAGCAGCACCTAGCTGTTCTAGCAAGCAGCACCCGCCCCCCGCCATTCTTAGCAAGTTTTTTGGTTTATGGATGGAATATGAAAGGAGAAAAGCTAGTTAGTATTTCACAAATGTAGCATATAGTAGAAGCTTTTGTATGTAATGTGATCTGTACGGGCGATGATGGTTGGTTAATTGATCTCAAGCTTGGTATCCTTAAAAATGACATGTACCTTAGAGCATTTTAGTCTATATTATGTTCATTCTGTGACTTTTATTTTTGATAAAGCTTTTAGTGTTAGTCTGGTGATGAGAAGTCTACATTATTTTTCTTTCCTGAAGCATGCCCATGTTTTACCTTCAGAGTTTCAGCTTTGGTTTCTTTAAAGTGGAGAGAGAACTTAAGATATATGCAGAGCATTCTCAGTATAGCAGTCTGCTAGACTTGTGTGATTCCCCCGTCTTTTATGTATATCTTACAATTTTTTAGTGACTCATCTTGATAGGAACTTAATTTTCGTAGAATTTCTATATATTCACGTTGTATCCCTTTATATAATATTTAAATTGCATAATTACAGTACAAGTACACTTGGACTGAATATATTTGGTCACAAACACAGCTGACTTCTTAATAAGTATACAGCCTAACTGGGAGCAGAAGAGTGCGGGGTGATTAGAATAGTTTACTAGCTCAGAGCTGAGTGTTTTGGGTGCTAATGGTATGTTTTATAGATGGAAAGGAGAAGGTCTGAGATTGTCCATTTGGGCATTGGAAGTCAGAAAAGGGAGCTTTCACTGGCATGTTTTGGGGCTCTTACTCAAAGCTTATGGATTTTTACTTTTGACAGTTAATATTGCTCACTACTTTCCAAGTTAGTCCTTCAGCAAATCTTAATTAGGAGAGATGAAAAGATACAATGCCGACCCTTCAGGGGTTTAATATGATGTTGTTGGAGACATGATATGCATAGTGTATTGTGAGAACCCAGAGAGTGAGTTCCTATTATATATTGAGGGAGAGAGGAAAAGCTTTCAAGAGGATGTGACACTTGTGTCTAAATTCTGCAGAACTGTCAGTATTAGGCGGGGAGGAGAGGTGCAGGTAGGTTAGGTACAGGGCATGTGCAAAGGTGTAGATACATGGACAAATATGGCATAATTGTCATTGCTGTAGTGAATACTGATGTGCCCCCAGTGGTGGGATGTGCCACCAGCAGCAGGATGGTAGAATGGTGTCTTGTACACATTTCATGCTACAAGTATTTGAAAGAAAGTATGAACGTTGAGAAAGACAGAGGCCAAATCACAGTAGACCCCTTGTGCCATGCTATGAAGCCAAAGTTTATCCTGAAATGAGTCTTTAGAGTGTCTTAAGCAGAACAGTGATGTGATGAGATTTGCTTTAGAAAAATTTCCCTCTGGAAGCACTGGGAAGGAGGAGTAAAATTGCAGTCAGGGATACCAGTTAGGAGACTTGAAATAAACCAGATGAGAAACCAGGGACGGCCCAAATTAAAGCTTTTGAGCATTGTGAGCAAAGGGAACTAATGAATTTAGAAGTTTTTAGGAAGTAGAATTGACGGGCCTCGGTGACCGAGTGCCTGGCAGGGTGAAGGGCAGGGAGGATGCTGGTGTGACCCCTAGGTTTGCAGGATGGCTGGAGTCTAGAGTGGTGAACTGAGAGAAAAAGCCTTCTATTTGTGACTCCTCTAGTGCTTAACACAATACAGGGCATGCTATTTATTGCTTACTTTCCTATTTGAAGAAAATACATGTTTATTAGTCCCGATTTGAGTGCATAATCTTTTATAACTCTAGGAGGCCATGGAATGCAGGTGTGAATAATTGTGGAATTGAATTGAAATCAAATTATGTTTAAGCCTCTTTAATGCTTGAAATGTTATAAAATTGCAAGCTTGAGCAAAAAAAATTGACATCAGAGAATAAGGTGGAAATACTGTCTTTAAAATTACCAACTTTTTTTAAAAAATTAATTTTATTTATTTATTTTTGGCTGCCTTGGGTCTTCGTTGCTGCGTGCGGGCTTTCTCTAGTTTCGGCCAGCGGAGGCTACTCTTCGTAGCGGTGCGCGGGCTTCTTGTTGTGGTGGCTTCTTTTGTTGCTGAGCACGGGCTCTAGGTGCGCAGGCTTCAGTAGTTGTGGTTCACGGACTCTAGAGCGCAGGCTCAATAGTTGTGGCGCACGGGCTTGGTTGCTCCGCGGCATGTGGGATCTTCCTGGACCAGGGCTCGAATTCGTGTCCCCTTGCATTGGCAGGCGGATTCTTAACCACCGCGCCACCAGGGAAGCCCTAAAATTCCCAACTTCTTTGTGTAATTTCTTTCTTAATATTTTATCTTCTGAATAACTGACATCTTGATTCACAGAGTGACTCAGTATCATAACAGACAAGATGCTAATTCTCTTTCTTAGAGTAAACTCTCTAAGTTGTTGGTAGTATAGCAGAGGTTATTGTATAGACCTTGATAACTTACTGCAGACTAGGCTCTGTCATTCGAAGATAAATGACATTCTCCTTTTCAAAGATGATGAATACATTTTTATATGTATGTAAAAATAAATTAATTGGGACCATGACTTCCAGTAGTGACATCCTTTATAGCATGTCGCATACTACTTTGGGAGTATCAGTAAAATGCTGGGTGACATAATTTTTCTCTTGCCTTTGGTGCTTAAAGCCCTCTAGTGGCTTCCCAATGCACTTGGAGTAAAATCCTAACTCCTTCCTGTGGCTCAGATATTACCTCCGCAGAGAGTCCTCCTGGTGGAAAAATTAATGAATGCTATGGGAGGAGGGAGCAATTAATTCTGGCTTTGGGGACTCCCCAAAGACTTAACAGAAGGAATGGTATTTGATCCAGATCTTGATGATCCAATTCTTGAGTAGGATTTTGTTAAATGAAATTATGTACTGAACGAGAATGTAAACAATGCCTACTCTGTGCCTAGGCACTGCATATTCATGCTTTCTTTGACAAGTAATGGTTACTTTGAAAGGAAGTTGCTATTTTCAAAGACTTGGCTTTATTGCAATCTCAGTTAACAGCATAGACAAGAATAGCCAAGGGATCCTTACTCTGCTTAAATACCAGGAACCATTTCATTCACAGGTAACCTATAAAAATAAAATTGGGCCAGCATTTTCTACCATCATATATACCTGTTCAGGAAATTTGACTATATTTAGAAATGAATTTTTACAAAGCCACAAAATTGGATTGTAGTGTCATGGTTTTTATTTTTTTTTAAAAAAATCAGCTGTCTTTAGCCTTCTAATGCCATATTTCATTTTTTAAAAAAACAAAATTAACATCAGGAAAATGAGGTATAATCAATTACATATACCATTTGCATTTGGTCATAAAATGAAATTTTTGTTTATAACTAATTTACTGCCTGATCTTCACAAAAGTACAGCTCAGTAATTTACTAATTTAATCTTTTATGTACTTCCTTTACTGACTCAGAATGTTGAAGGCTTACTAGGTATTCATTTTGAGCCTTGTTATAATTCAGGTAGAATGATAATATAAAGATTATAAAATTTTTGTCTTTTTTGCTGTGCTTGTTTAGATCTTTATTTTCTTTAATTTTTTCCCCTTTTTGACTCTTCAATAGCTGTGGTTCTTCAATCTTGCCTTCCTTCCATGTTACTTTTCCCTGAAAAACTGCACATATGTGAATTTCTGAAATTTCGTCATTTCAGAAATTCTCTCATTGACTTTCTCATCTAAAAATCCTCCTAGATAAAGTTGGAAATTCTTACCAGAAGAACCTCTAGCTGACCTGTCACTGCTCTGGTGCTTGTATAGACACCAACGTACAGGCAGTTCTGTTGTGACTCAGGCCAGTCATAAAGTCATACATATAAAGCAGGCGGGCTTATAAGTACTTCACTGGGCCAGGGAGAAATGGAAGAAAAAAAAAAGTGGGCAATGTAGAGAATTGTATGGAAAGCTAATTATTATATTTATAGTATATTACATTGTATTTATTTTGAGTTTTTAAGTTCCAAAATATCTTCATTTTAGTAAGTTATGGTGGTCCCCTACCTTACCCTGAAATCTCCTACCTGGCAAGTAGGCCAAAATACTGTCAACCCTGTTCTGTACTGATTTCATCCAGTCGGTCTTTGAAGTTTATGGGTTTGTGAAATCCAAAACTGGGTACCACTAGCTTATTTTGTGCATACCTGTAATTTGGAGTTGGTATATTGAGTGGGAGTTTTCTTCTCAAATCAACAGTCTGTTCTCTTTTTTTTATTTTTTTGCTGTACGTGGGCCTCTCACTGTTGTGGCCTCTCCCGTTGTGGAGCACAGGCTCCGGATGCGCAGGCTCAGCGGCCATGGCTCACGGGCCCAGCCGCTCCGCGGCATGTGGGATCTTCCCGGACCGGGGCACGAACCCGTGTCCCCTGCATCGGCAGGCGGACTCTCAACCACTGCGCCACCAGGGAAGCCCTGTTCTCTTATTTTTTTGATACAAACTGGGTGTCCAACAATTCAACTGAATTCAAACACTGACTTTCTGGAATTAGTACAAGATGCCATAGGTTGAGGGCTCAGTCCCACAAGACTGCTCCCACTTAGACCTGGCTGCTGTCAACTGAAAAAAAAAAAGTACAACCTGACAGTAGTGAGTTAAGTAGTGAGTAAGTTTTATCTGGGGCCAAATGGGAACTATAGCCTGGGAGACAGCTTCTCAGAAAGCTCTGGGGAGCTGTTCGAAAAGATAAGGGGGAGGTCAGTATCCATGTGATTTTGGCGAAGGAGGATCAATCAAGCACACATTTTGGCAGAAGGTTGCTGCTAGTCACGAGGAGCAGATGTCTCTGTTAATGATTTTAGTGCTTTTCTAGATGTGAGAAGATGCAAGAAATTGGGCTCATAAAGTCTTCTGAAAATATCTAACTGTCTGAAGGCCTGTTCTGCCAGTTTTCCCCAGAGCACAGAGCACCTCATTCCTGATCTCCGCCCCGAACTCCTTTCAGGGGGTGTTGAAGGTCAGCGACTCCAGTGGCTTAGTGAGAACCAGATGGGAAGTGACAGTTTTTAGTTGGCACTGCCAGTGGGGTACTTAGGTTACCCACACTTAGGCCCGGCTGACTACAAATTCAGGGGTTCCCAAGACTCCCCTTCAGGCTCAATAATTTGTTAAAATGATTCCCAGAACTCCGGAAGGTGTTTTACTTACCATTACTGGTTTATCATAAAGGATACAACTCAGAAACAGCCAGGTGGAAGAGATGTATAGGGCAAGGAATAGAGAGCTTCTAGGCCCTGTCTAGGCATGCCACCCAACCAGCACCTGGATGTGAGCTCGATTGGGTGTTTTTACGGAGATTTCATCATGTAGGAGTGATTGATTAAATCATTGGCCATTGTGAGTGAGACCAGTCTCCGGCCCTTCTCTCCTCCCCAGAGGTGGGGAAGGGGTGAGACTGAACATTTCTACCCTCTGATCTTGGCTTTGTATGGAAGCCTAGAGTAATCTCATTAGCATACCAAAGACACTCTTACTGCTCAGGAGATGCCAAGGGTTTTAGGAGCTCTGTTCCAGGAACCTGACAAAGACCAGATATATTTTGTTATACCATAGGATGTGTGTCTCTAGTTGAGGAGAGGTCCTCAGGTGTGTGGAAAGGAATGGAAAGACTTGGCTTGGTCGCTAAGAGCCCACTGGACAGCGCCATTCCTTCCTGGCTGGACCTTGATGTGGCTTCTCTGAGGGCCGGATGGCTGGTAGAACTACAGGGTTGTTTGGGTCTTAGCTTGTATCTTCACAGTTTGCTGCATAACCCGCGTGGCTCTGACTATACCTCCAGTGACACTTCAGCTCTTACCCACATCTTATGTTTTTCTTCCCTTTAACCTTGACTTCTCTTGGTGCTTCTTGGTTTTGTTTAGAGTTAGATTTGTATCCTTAACATCTCAGTTTGAAGATTTCTTTTCATCTTCATTAGAAAACTAATCAACCAGTTTTTGTATTTTTGGCCTTTCTTGGCTACCTTGATACGTTCATTTAGAGGTGTCTTTGTTTCTGTGGTTATAGGGAAATTGAAGTGACTATAGACATTTGCTTGCTGACTAAGTGGTTTATATATATCTTGAATAATTAAGCATTAGTCAGAGCTATTCAGTTAATTCGGTGCTTCAGTAATTTGGAATGTCTCCGGCATCCCACTGTAGAGCAATGAGGAAGAAAAAGGTGGAGGAGAAAGTTGGGAC
The DNA here is from genome assembly GCF_949774975.1 of Lagenorhynchus albirostris. Classification (NCBI taxonomy): domain Eukaryota; kingdom Metazoa; phylum Chordata; class Mammalia; order Artiodactyla; family Delphinidae; genus Lagenorhynchus; species Lagenorhynchus albirostris. The sequence goes on along the minus strand of NC_083096.1, from coordinate 22,400,997 downwards.
GTTTTATTTAACTCTCCTGGTTTTAGATTTCTGGTGTATCTTTTTTTTTTTTTTTTTTTTTGAGGCATGGAATAACCTGATTTACAAAATAGGGGTTCAACTATTGCTTTAACTTCTATGATCCCAGTGGAACTTCTTGAAGAGACATTATTTCTTGAACCTTGGGGAAACATCGTGTATGTCCAAAAACGTTGATTTTCGAACTGGAAAATACTGTTCTGTATTAATGTACAGATTTGTTTATTGAGTTATTTACAGTTAGTAAATTTGTTTCTTGGATTGTATGCTGTAAGAGGCACTTTGCCTTAGCTTGTTTCTTTCTATAGGGTTATGTAAATTTTGTCCCTTAACAAGTATTTTTGTTGTGAGCAGTTGAAGAGATTTCAACTGCTGTGCTGACAAAGGCTCTTTAATCAAGCTTTTAAAAATAATTCAAGCTTTAGTCATTGCCTCGTTTTTACTCCCAGAACTAATTTACTAAAAAAAATTCGGTGCAGCATAAAAATTTAGACAGTACCACTGGGTTTATTTCAGTGTTTGTGCTGCACAGGTATTGTTACAAGTTTTTGTAAGATTTAGCTAATGGAAAATTACAAGCATTTATAACCCCACTGTTCTGGGTGGGTTTATTGCCCGGTGCCGTGACTTCTTTAGGTGTCATCAAGTCACACAACAAGTCTAGTGAAGCACAGACATATACTGTTGAGAGATGGGCCAGAAGTGTGGGTAAGCAGGGAGGGCATGAAAGCGACTGTTTCCCAGGATGTTGGGGAAGGACCCACATGATTTACTGTTTAAAATCTTGAAGGCTAAAATTGGTGGAATGAGCAGTGCTTTCGTTAAAAGATGGGGTTGGATGAGCTACTTGGCATCTCCATTAACAGCTGCTTAGGCAAGCATCAAGATAAGTCTTCTATATGGAGATTGAGTCATTTTAATTCGGTTAATAGTCAGCATGGAGTTAATATACCTGTTCTGTAGTTCACTTTTGGTATTTCGTTTTTAAAAAATAACATATGGTATAAAATAAAGTAAAATTCCAATCAGTCTTTTTTGCCCAGTATTATTTTGGAATATATTTGAAAGATGAAACTATTGCTTAATATAGAATTAAGATCATCTCTACATTTTATTTATTCATGTATCTCAGTTTCACTTGGTAACAAATAATTGAGATGAAACTGAGATTTAAAGATTCTATCATGGAGTTGGTCTTCTTTTCTTCAATATTTATTTGTGAAGCTTAGAATTTAACATCTAGAAGAATCCTTAGAAATCATCTTATTTTACTTCTTCATTTTTAAGTGAAGAAATTTGAAACATAAGATGTTATCTTGCCTGAGTGGAGAGTCAGGGACTGACTGTCTCAGTCACCGGGCTGTCCATTGATTGCTAGTGACCACTCCATATCTCAAGGGGCAGAAGAGCCTAGCAGAATTTGTTATATAGACCTTGAAGCAAGCCTGATGATAAAAGTAATTTTGCCAGTAAAGAGAGGTAATCACAAACAGTTCACCAATATTATAAACATATGTATACAGTTAAATAATGATTAATTTATATTTGTAGTTATATTCAGTTTAATGAGTGTATTAGATCCTCAGATTTAGAAGAAAATGTTTCTTCTATCTAAGTGCTCTTTGTGGATCCTGATCTCTTTCTGGTCCCTCCTTACAGTTCATTTTTTGGTCTATCTTCCCCATCAGACTCTACCCATAAGAGCAGGAAGCCGCTGTCTTGTTCATTGTTTCTGTTTCTAGCACCCAGTAAAGCACTAATTGTTGACCAATTGCTCGGTTAGCTAACTCTGGTTTATATGGCTATGTGGGAAGCTTAGCATATTTTAAGTCTCTTAAAAGTTTGCTTTTCTTCCCCCCTCCACCCCAGTGAACAGAGTATCTGTCAGGCAAGAGCTGCTGTGATGGTTTACGATGATGCCAATAAAAAGTGGGTGCCAGCTGGTGGTTCAACCGGGTTCAGCAGAGTTCATATATATCATCATACAGGCAACAACACATTCAGAGTGGTGGGCAGGAAGATTCAGGACCATCAGGTAAGGGTCTATTAAATTCTTAACGTTATCTAGTATTACACAAGGACTTGATACATTCAGTACTTTAAAATTATAGACAAAAAGAGTTTCTATGGGACAAAGGATATATAGGTTTGCCTTCCCACTCTCTCCACCTTTTATAAAGCCTGAATTTAGATGAGGATTTAGAACTAATTGTTCAAGAATATAAATCTGAGTTTTTCAGTTATGAATATTCTTTAGATGCTTTGGCCTTCAAACTAGCTGGGTTTTGGAATCCAAAGTAAATTTAAGACAAACTAAAATGAGAAATACACTTAAGTAACAGAGTGTGTTTAAGGAATTCATTTCCCACCAAAGGTATGGGGTTTGGGATTATAGGAAAGAGTTCAAAATGTAAATAGTTTCATAAAATATTGTTAAATTCATATACGATAGAAAAATTGTAGGTATTAAGGTTGCCGGAATAGTTAGGCTTTTGTAATTCATGTCTGCCATGACAACTAAGCTTTTACTGATTCCCTGCTCTGGATTTCTTAGAAAGGTGACTGGATTATCTGATTACTCGGAGTTCTTGAGCCTTAACAGATCAGGAGCAGTAGATAGAGGAAAATACAAATAGGGTCTTGCTAGTATTAAGTACATGCTAATAGCAGTGAGGACTTTTATGAAGAACAGATTTACAAAATACTTTTTTTTGGCTCTGGTAAGATGGTAAAATCAACCAATGTTAAACATATGCAGGGAAAATGTAACACATTTCCAGCTGAGTTCTTAAAAGGTAGGTCCCTGCATTTCCACTAGGAGACAGGGTGGTGTAGTGCGGGGTGGCCAGATGCTGCAGCAGCCCTGTGCTTTGGGATGGAGATTATGAACTGGTAGTATCCAGGGACTTAGATTTTGTGGCCTGTGAGAGGCTGGGCTTTGAAACCAGTATCTCTGCATAAAGCTGAGCCTCTTCAAGGGGCTGCACACCATAAAAAGAGGACTTAGAAAAATCCTCCGAATCAGCACAGGTAGGCAAAGGAGTTTGTTTCTGTCTGAGCTGGTTTAGGAGCTCCTCTGAAAAATGGGAACCTCCAACTTCACTTACACAGCTCCAGTCAAGATATTAACCAATACTGGTTGCAGGCCAGTGAAACTCCTAGGGCATCTGGCAAAAACAAATGCATTGCTCCCCTGGAGAGGAACTTCTAAAGACCTGAATCAGTTTGCCGAAAGGCAGGTCACTGAATTTAGCAAGTGTAACTATTAGTACTAACTGTCCCAGCCTGCCCTCTGTCCTCTCAGGCTCCCTTCTCTTTCCTGTGTCCTTGCCCCCTACCCTGTTCTTTCTCCTCCCTAGCCCCCCTCCTTTTGCTCTCTGTGCCTGTTGCTCAGCCCTTCTCTGGTCACCAGTCTCTGTACCAAGAACCCTCTCTCCCTGGGGGGTATCCAGGTCGTTCTGAGTACTTTCTCTCCCCTTTGTCTTTCCTCCAGCAAAGTGTCCCAGCGGTGAGTTAGGCCAGAGACAAATTGAATACTTCCTAAGATGCTACTATAGAGAAAAACTGGAAACTGGATGACTAGAACTTTGTAGAAATTATCGAACATTTTAAACACAACATTCCAAACTAGTAGCTGTAAAATAAATTTTTGGTAAATTCAGTGAATTGGTCATTTGATAACACTGATGAACAAACCTAAAAGTATCTAAATATTGGCAAAAAATAAAATGAATATTTAAAAATAATGGGATCAAATCATTATTTGTAAACTTGAAATGAATATAACGTTATATGTCAGTTATACCTCAACTGAAAAAAAAATTAGAAATCTGTGTAAGTCAGGAAATTTCCATATGAAATACTGAAATTTTTATTCATAAGAGAAGTAAACTATCCTATGACTTCCAGTTTTGACAAATGGAGTGTTTCTTAAAATACTGGCAATTTAAAAACACACTTCTAAATAATTTGTGACACTAAGATGAAATCATTATGAAGATTAGAAAATGTTTAAAAATTAAGAAAAACCAACCTGGATCTGAGTGACAAGATATTACATACAGAAACCTGTGGGATGTCTAAGTTGTCCGTAGATGGACCACCCACCCCCTGTCCCCCCGTTTATTCTCATATCTGCGAATCTTGTTTCTGTTTTGTCATGTTTGTTCGTTTGTTTTGTTTTTTAGATGCCTCATGTAAGTGAAATCATAGCGTATTTGTCTTTCTTTGTCTGACTTTTTCAGCATGATACCCTCTAGGTAGATGGACAAATCTTAATGGTATATAATAAGCAAACCCAAAAAAGCAGAAGGAAATACTAAAAATAAAAGAAAAAATAACTAATAAATAGATATTAACACAAAAGCTGCTTCCCTGAATAAATTGACAGAATCAAACAAAAAAATTAAGTTATAAGTAAATAATATTAGGGTTGGAAAGAGATATCACTATAGTTATAGTAAGGAAATAAATTATAATATTATGAACAGCTTTACACTAATAAATGGGCCATTTTGTAGAAAAATATAATTTACCACACCTGGCAGAAAAGTATAGAAACATAATAGACCTCAATCATAAAATGTATCAGTAGTTAATAATCTACCCCCAAAATTAAGAAAAAAAGGAGGGCATCCAGAGCATTTATAAACAAAATCTAAAAACCTTCAAGCTATTAACTGTTTTATGCAAACGGTTCTAAAGAAGAGTGTTTTATGAGGCTAGTATAATTTTGATATCTGAGACATAGAAGAGCCATTTGAGAGAGGAAACGTATAAGCATGTTTCACTTAAGAACATTGATATAGATATAAAAGTCCTCAATAAGATATTAGCTGACCAAATGCAACAATGTGTATGGGGGAAAAAAAAGACCACCAACTTGACCAAATAGGATTTATCTCTTTATCTCAGTAATGTAAGGATAGTTTAACATTAGATAACCTATTAATTTGCTAGGAGAAAACCTGTAAGAAACAAGAGTCTCAGAAAAAGCATTGATAAAATTAAAATCCATACATAATAATCCTCAGCATGTTTGGCATAAAAATGAGTTTTCTTAAGCTGATAAGGATGAATTATATAATCATATAGCAAACATCTTACAAGATAGTTCAGTGTTGGAAGGATTTCCATTAAACTCAGGAATAAGTTTGAGGATTTCAGCTTTAATCATCTTCATTTAGTATTGCAGAAGAGGTAACCTAGTAATATGAAGATGAAGAAATAGAAGCAATAAGGATTGAAAAGGAAGAAACAGAACTGACCTTATTCGCTGATGATATAATTGTCTACGTAAAAGATTCCCAAGAGTATCTGCAGATAAAATATTAGAACTAATAAGATTGTTCAGCAAGGTTGCTGGATATAACATCAGTATATAAAAATCAGTAGCATTTGAGCTTCCCTGGTGGCGCAGTGGTTGAGAGTCTGCCTGCCAATGCAGGGGACATGGGTTCGAGCCCTGGTATGGGAAGATCCCACATGCCGCAGAGTGACTGGGCCCGTGAGCCACAACTACTGAGCCTGCGCGTCTGGAGCCTGTGCTTCACAACAAGGGAGGCCACGATAGTGAGAGGTCCGCGCACCGCAATGAAGTGTGGCCCCCGCTTGCTGCAACTAGAGAAAGCCCTCGCACAGAAACGAAGACCCAACACAGCCAAAAATAAATAATAAAAATAAATAAGTTAATAATAAAAAAAAATCAGTAGCATTTTCTAGAACTAACGATAAGCAAATTGAAAATATAATTTTATACAGATACTGCTTAAAGTAACAAAAATGATAAAGTACCTAAGAATAAATCTAATAAATAATTGGTTTCTTTTCATTCCAGAGTACCTTTTTTCATTTCATTAATGGTTATCAGTCTGTTCTTAGTAGAAACATATTAGTATAATTCATTAAACAACCTCTAAACTTTCTGTACTAAGAGCCATTAAAAACAATGACCCACCATTTATTTGTAAAATTGAGTATGTACAAATTATATACATATATATGAAAAGCTACCATTTTTCTCCTTAATACTTGAGTGCTTATTATGTTCTAGGCATTGTAGTTAGGTTTTATATAGATAATAATTCCTGACCTTGAAGAACAATGAAGTAAAGAAATGGGATATTATGCATATAAGGAGAACAGCACAGTTAGTTGTTTCATTTATGACAAATCATTGTACAGTGAGGGCATAAAAGAATGATCACTTTGTTGAGAAGATGGGGAAGAGGGTTGTGGATGACTTCATAGACAAGATAAGCTATTGAGCCACGTCAGAAGGAAGTATAGATGTTTACATGCACGGTTTAATCTGTTATGATCAGGCTAAAAATGGATGGTGTGCGTAGGATGGAAATCACTAATCTAGATGCAAGCTCATTGGGTTTGAAGTATTAGGATTATGAAGAAGTCCAAACGTGATAACATCCTTAGTGGACATCCAATAAACAGTTATTATTAAATGAAGGTATGTGCATCCCCCTTGACTTTGAAAGCTTTTTGAGATTATACAGCCTTTTTTTTTTTTTTTTGCAGTATCGGGCCTCTTACCGTTGTGGCCTCTCCCGTTGCGGAGCACAGGCTCCGGACGCGCAGGCTCAGCGGCCATGGCTCACGGGTCTAGCCGCTCCGCAGCATGTGGGATCTTTCCGGACCGGGGCACGAACCCATGTCCCCTGCATTGGCAGGCGGACTCTCAACCACTGCGCCACCAGGGAAGCCCCGAGATTATACAGCTTTGTCAATCCTTGAAAGTTAGAATCGAGTGAAATAATTTGTTCACATTTTAAAATTTCTATATTGGAAAAAGTGAACTAATGATTTAGATAATTCTCTTTTGATTCCAGTAATATTTTCCTCAACTTTTTCTAATATTCCGTCACTGAACAAGTTGAGTGAACATAACTATCTTTTTTTGCCTGCCCTTTTAATCTATTTGCCAAGCAGGGATATATGTAGATTTGCCTTAAAATTTGGTTTATAATTTTCTGGTAATGTTAAATTCTAGCTTTGGGTTTCTAGTAGCTAAGGATTTGTGACCTCCCTACCCCCCAGCCCAATATGTATAGAAATCATATGGTAAGAGGCGATCATATCTTTTTAATTGTAGTAAAAATAACAAAATTTACCGTTTTAACCATTTTTAATGCATAGTTCAGTGACATTAAATACATTCATACTGTTGTGCTGCAACCATCACTGCTCTTCATCTCCAGAACTTTTTCATCCTCCCAAACTGAAACTCTGAACCCTTTAAACAATAATTTTCCATTTCCCTCTACCCATAACCCCTGGCAACCTCCATTCTCCATTCTATTTTTATGAATTTTCCTGTTCTAGGCATTTCAAATAATTGGAATCATACAATATTTGACCTTTTATATCTGGCTTATTTCACTTAGCATAACATCTTTAAGTGATTATATTTTAAAAATTATTGTCAAGTTTGGGTATTGGCGGATGAGGTAATTTAGATAGAGCCTCTCTCTGTGAACGAAAACAGTTGGACAGAATATTTAAAAGAAAAAAGTCTATTTGGAGAGCTTACATGGCAATGAAGAATTATGGGTCCATGACCTAAAAGCAGAAAGAACCAGAGAAGTGAGCCCAACTTGGGACGTATGTTTACCCGGAACCACATATCAGTTTTGAAAGAGGGGACTGAGTAGCTGAACAGAGCTTTTGGAAGATCCCTGGGACTAGTAGAACAAAACTTATAAGTTAGGGCCTGCTAATGAGGGGAGGGTTGTCTTGGTAATCCCTCAGGCCATGATTTGGGACCCAGAAGCCCCATACCCTGGGGAAGAAGTTGGACTCATAAGTAGACTGGCATTTACAGGAACTGATACTCAGCCTCTAATGACATTTTAATCACTTTTGGATTAAGGTAATTTGAGATTGTTAGTTTCCCTAGCTGCTTGTCAGAAACAAATGTAAATCTTCCCTGGAAAAACAGAACATCATCGTAGGCCTCAAAATTTCCATATAGTTGTCCATAGACAATGTCTGGCATTCAGTCAAAATAACCAGAATGCGACGAGACAAGAGGAACAGTAATAGAACAGACCCACTGGGAATCCAGTTAATGGGATTACCAGAAATTGACTTTAAACTGTGCTTAGGGCTTCCCTGGTGGCGCAGTGGTTGAGAGTCCGCCTGCCGATGCAGGGGACATGGGTTCATGCCCCGGTCCGGGAGGATCCCACATGCCGCAGAGCGGCTGGGCCTGCGCCTCTGGAGCCTGTGCTCCGCAACGGGAGAGGCCGTAACAGTGAGAGGCCCGCGTACCGCAAAAAAAAAAAAATAAAATCAAATAACTGTGCTTAATATATTCAAGGAAATAAAAGATAAGATTGAGAATTTCAGTAGAGAACTGGAAGCTTTTTTGAAAAAAGAGCCAAATGGAAATGTTGGAATTGAAAAATAAAATAACTGCTATTAACAACTCAGTGATGGGTTCTACAACAAATTAGAACCCACTAAAAAGAATTAGTAATCTGGATATAAGTCAGAAGAAAATATTCAGTCCGAAGCTGTGATGTTCTGAGAGAGAAAAACATGGACATACGAAAAAGCTTAAGAGACATAGGAAATACAGTAAAAAAGTATAAGGTATACGCGTATGTTATTGGAGTCCCAGAGGAGAGGAGAGAATGGGGCAGGAGCAGTAATTGAAGACACAATAGTGAACAAGAATTTTCAGAAGTGATGAAAGGACCATCAACTTAGAAATGCTGTAAATCTTAAATGGGATAAATACAAAGAAAATCACATATAGACCCATCATATTAAAATCACTGTAAACTAAATTCAAGGTGAAACTCTTTAGAGCAGTCAGTGAAAAAAGGACAACTTTAAAGAAGCAACAATAAACTGTCAGCTGACTTCGCGGTAGAAACAGCAAAAACTTAAGAGGCAGTAGATTGCAGAACTAATTCTGCAAAAAGAACTAATTTAGTTCTTTTAGTAGAACTGAAAGAAAATACAAAAAGAACTAATTTAGTTCTTTTAGTAGAACTAAAAGAAAATACGTGGCCACTTAAAGTTCCAAACCTGATACAAATAGTCTTCAAAAATCAAGGTGAGGGCTTCCCTGGTGGCACAGTGGTTGAGAGTCTGCCTGCCAATGCAGGGGACACGGGTTCGTGCCCCGATCCGGGAAGATCCCACATGCCACGGAGTGGCTGGGCCCGTGAGCCATGGCCACTGAACCTGCGCGTCCAGAGCCTGTGCTCTGCAACGGGAGAGGCCACAACAGTGAGAGGCCTGCGTACCGAGGGGGGAAAAAAAAAAAAGGTGAAACAAAGGTATTTTCTTACAAGCCAAAATGGAGATAATTCATCACCAGGAAATCTGCTTCGAATGAAATTCTAAAGGGTGTTCTTCAAGATCAGAAATGGTCCGAACAGAAGCTTGGAGAGGGCAGAAGGAATAGAAAGCAACAGAAAATGTAACTATTGGGTAAATCTTAAATCATCATCAACTGTATAAGACTACTAATAATGTTTTATGGGGTTTAAAATATCAATGGAATTAAAACACCTGATAAAACTAGTGTAGGACTCCTAGGATGGGCATTGGAAGAAAGGGAATGTTATTGGAGATAAAGTATTGTAAGTCCTTGCATTGTTGAGGTAAAGCTAAAAATACTAGTTTTTATTTGTCTTTGATAAGTTTAAGGTACCTGTTGTAATCTCTAGGGCAACCACTAAAACAACAGTGAAAACATGTATAACTAGCAGGCTAATAGAGGGGACAATAATAAACAACTCTAAAAGAAGGTATGATAGATTTAGACCCAAATTTATATATAATTTACATTAAATGTAAATGGACTGAACACTACAATTAAAAGCAGAGACTGGCAGATTGGATAAATAACACAAAATTGATAGTATAAAATTATAGCTGCACACAAAGGACTGAGAACAGCCAAAGCAATATTGAGGAGACAACAAAGTAGGAGGACATACTCTAGTGGCTATCAAGACTTACTATAAAACTACAATAATTAAGGCACTGATGTTGGCTCTAAGATAGGCATATTGGCTAGTAGAACAAAATAGAGCCATTTAGTCACTTCATTTATGAAAAAGGTAAACCTGCAGCAAGTTAATAGATAGTGCTGCATCAACTGGACAGCCATATTGAAACAAAAAGGAAACTTGAACCTTATATCATACCATAGGCATAAATCAATTCCAGTTGGATTGGAGACGTAAATATGAAAGTTAATACAATAAAGCTTCTATAAAATAATATGGGGATAACATTTTCATGACTTGGAATTGAGAAACATTTCTTAAACAGGTTACAAAAAGGCATTAACTATAAAGAAAAAGATTGTGAATTTGGACTGAATAAAAGTTAAGAACTCCTGTTCATCAAAAGACACCATTCAGAGAGTGAAAAGGCAAGTCACAAAATGGAAGAAGTATTTGTAACCCATAACTGATGATCCCAACAGTGAGATCATCCAGAATATGTAAAGGACTCTTACAAATCAATAAAGAAAAAGATGGACAACTCAGTAGGAAAATGGGCAAGATTTAATTTAAGCAGGTATTCATAAAAGAAGATCTCTAGATAGCCATTAAAACAGGAAAAGGTGCTAAATCTCAGTATTAATCAGGGAAATGCTAACTAGAACCACAACGATGTAGTATTCATACCCAGCAGAATTGCTGAAGTAAAGACTGACTATACCAGTTACAGTGTTGTACTGTATGTGCAGGTGTGCAAGCTCTTGTATACTGCTGGGGGAGTGAAAATTGATAGGACCGATTTGGAAAGCTACTTTGAGTTTTCTACTAAAGTTGAACATATATGTATGGCTTGTAACAGTTCCACTCCTGGGTATGTGCCCAACAGAAATGTGTGCTCATTTGGTGGACATTTGGTAGGATGTTTATAACATTGTTATTTTTAGTAACACCAAGCTGGAAATAATCCAGATGTTCATTAATGGGAAAATGGGTGAATAAACATGATTTGTACAATGGGATACCATAGAGCAATGAAAAAGAATAAACTACAAGTACATGCAACAAATAGATACCTCTCATAAATAATTTTGAGGGAAAGATGGCAGATAAATTACAATATGTATTGTGTAAGTCCATTTATATAAAATCCCCAAACCTACAAAACTGACCTTTGATGTTAGAGGGAGGAAGAATACCTTTTGGGAGACGGGAGGAGTTGAGGAGGTTTTTGACGTTAATGTCCTATTTCTTGCTTAGGGTTTTGGCTACATGGGAGCAATCACTGAGATACATGCTTATGTTTTATACACTTCCTGAATTTATAATACCTCAGTAAACATGTTCAAATATATTTAATGAGGGATATAGATTTTCTTTCGTTTTGCTGATTTACTCTTTTAAGGCCAGCCTAACGTCCATCAGACTGTTACTTCTGCAGACTAATTTTACCCGAGATAATTGTTTTAACCATTTTTTGCCAAGGTGTGTCAGGAGCAGGTTTGAATGAATATGTCCAATCAGGCTTTGTTGACGTTGTTGATTTTGCCAATTATTAGCTTGACTATATAAAAAGAATTACTGTCTTTTAGGTCGTGATAAATTGTGCCATTCCTAAAGGGTTGAAGTACAATCAAGCTACACAGACCTTCCACCAATGGCGGGATGCTAGACAGGTGTATGGTCTTAACTTTGGCAGCAAAGAAGATGCCAATGTCTTCGCAAGTGCCATGATGCATGCCTTAGAAGTGTTGAATTCACAGGAAACAGGTAGGGTGTCCTCTGGTTACTTGTTTTCTTGAACTGAAGTGTCATGTATATATTAAACCAAATCTTTTCTGACCAACTTTAAATCATGTATGTATTTGAAGTGATTCTTGAAGTTCTCTTGTTTTCTACAAAAATGTGAACATTTGATTGTTGATGATAAACGTGTACTATAAAAGGATAATCTTATGAGACTGTTAGTAGTTAGTAATGTTTTAACCTTCTCATTTGAAGTTATTTAGTTTGTTTTTTCCGATCTAGAACCTCAACTTTCATTGCAAGGACATGAGACCCAGAGAATATGCAGTGGATTGAATATGCATATTTGTCATCATCTTATTTTTTATGAAAAAACACATGTTATCTCAAACATCTTTTTTAAGCCACTACTGAACTTCAAGTAGGACTATCTACTTCCTAGTAGATAAAATTCTAAAAGTTGTTTAAAGATTTTTTGGAGTGCCCTCAGGTGGTACAAGCCATGAATTGCATGTCCTCTGACACTGCATCGTGGTCAGAAAGATGTGTAGAAATAATTCACATTATTTTAAAAAAACACAGGATTTAAAACTGTGTATGTATCAGAGGTGAGCTCTGTTTTTATTTTGGCTTAAAAAAATAGGAAAAAATATACCAATTTGTGGTTCTCTCTTTGGGGAGATTTTTATAATCAGAAAATTAAGGTTATAATAAAACAACACATATGATTACTCTTGTCTTTGTGTATTTAGTAGCAATCTTATTGATATAAGCATGCCATAAACAAAATTTATATATTTTAAGAGGAAGTACTTATATAGTTATATTAAAATTTGGTATTTTGTTGAAGGTATAGAATTTCAAAACCTGTTATAGATACTTTAAATTTTATACCTTGCCCTATTCTAAAAAGGATTGGAACATCTAGCCCATGTGTTAGTCTATTTCACATATGAATTTCAGAGTAAGAAGACCCTTTGGAATCTTGCTAAAACTACATTATGCCTGTAGGTAGTTTATATTAGATTTTCTTTTGAGGAAATTAGCATCTCTATAATTTGTACATAACTCATATCTTATCTATTTTGAGAAAATAAATCACTGGAACTTCTTTTGGTTTGTCAGTAAGTCCAGAAAATAGCATAGAAAAGTCTGCTCGTATGTACAGTCTTGTATGTAGATCATCTAAGTCATTGTACTTTTCTTTCAGTCATCAGTATTTTATCAACATTCTCCTGTAGGTATAGAATTGCTTTTCTGTTGCCATAGTTTTACCATAAGGAAGCAACTCTAATTGTGGTTCTTAATATCTTAATTAAGTAGATCAACTACATAATAAATAAATAAAGGACCAAACTTTAGATCTAAGAATATATGTACGACAATAATGTTTGGCTTCTCCGTGTTTGGAACAATGTAACATTACTTTTATTTCTGAACCTTCAAAAGATTATCCATGGATATTGGGAATTAAATGTTACTAATTTAAAGTGGTTAAAATTATTATTGTTCATCTTGTCATCAAATTTTTTTAACCAATTGGAAAAGACTTTTTATTGGTGTATAATCATATAATTTGTTTTCAAAATGCAAATGCTAACTAATGTTTTTTCCTTCTGATCTTGATCTTTTGAAATTAATGAGTCTTAACGTGGAGAGACTCAATTACATTCTCTATTGTAAAATTTCCACATTATAGAAAGTTTAGTAAATGGGAAGATCGCCCATCATCTCACTAGCTACACAAGCATTTTGGTAAGGCAGAAAAATTGAATAGATTCTTCTCAGATAATTTTGAAGCTTTATTCTCTTCTCTATCACAGTCTCAACTTATCATGGGCTGAGGAAAGAGAGAGAATGGTGGAAGAAGTTGGTCCATCCTAGCCATCTCCTTGCATCATGGCCCCAGTCACTGGCAAAGGAACTTTTGGTTCTGTAGCTTTTTCATCAGAGAAGACAAAGAAAGCATATAAAATGGCTGATGTTCTTTATAATCTGATTTATTTAGAAAGTGACTGTTTTTGTAAATTATTGCAGTTAAACACTGTCTCTGATTTTTGATAGCATTGATTGGCTTGGCAGTGGAGGCATAGGAGGATTTAGATGATATGAATCAGAAGTGTCCTCGGGAAAGGATATAAACTTTTCTGTAGATCTCTGAAGTAGGATAGGTATGTACCCCACCCCAGAGTTATTCAGTGGGCCCCTCCTATCCACCTAAACAAACATACCCAATAATGTCACCTCTCATCTTGAACATCTTTTTGCCTTCCACAGCTGTTTGCTTTGGGTTCATAGCCAATTCCTTGCTAAAACCGTCTATTCTCTTCCTGCCAAAACCAAGTTGGGAAAGCTTAACTCTTGCATGTCCCTCCTTAAGCAAACAGTGTACCCCGTAAATCTCTGATCAGAAGTGAAAGAAACAAACTTATTCATAAAGGTAAAGTAACTACAGCTATTAGTCTTTTTTACTTAGTGTTTTATCACTTTTTAAAACCAGTTTTCCATATTGAATGCTTCTGGCTTTTTTGTTTACTAGGTGTTAATGTATTATTCGTTGAATATTGGTTAGTCCTTCTTAGTGGTGTTCAGGCATTTTTAAGTTATGGACACCCTTGTTCAAACAAAATCTTTTCCAGATGCTCAGTTCATATACAGACCCCTCCCCACAAAACAAAAACAAACCTCCAGAGCTTCTCTGATTAATGTAGGAGTTGGAAGACCATAACCACTGGGGCACCCATGTACCCTAGAGCAGGATTTGGAAATTACTAACCCATCTTCTCTGCCAAAATCAAAAATCGCACAATTCTCCCTTCCTCTTTCCCTTGACCCCCACGTCTCTAAATCCTCAAGCAAAATTTTTAAATTAACAAAAAACAGCTTTTTCTGTAGCTAGTCATACCTTTAAAAGGTGCTCTGTGTACATGTTTAATATTTCCATTTCTTTCATGAAAAGGGTGGGTGGCAGGAATGTTTTCCTTTATTTTGTTTTTAACTTGATGTGCAAGTATCTAATATACTGGAAGGTACAGGAGGTGCTAAATACAGTGAGTTATATTTGGAATTTAAAAAACGCAAGTCACATGTTCTAACATTTTTGAAGAAGAGTTGAATTAGTGCTTTCTTTTATACCAAAAGCTGCAGTTTATCAGTTTCCTTTGTCTAATGGAAATGGACTCAAATAAGTACATTCAAAATGCATTATCCCCACCTGATATTTTTGATTTCTGTATTATTAAGTACATTTATAGCAGTTTTGCAGATAATAGTTATGGATTATGTAAAATGTAAAGTCAGTCCTTTTCATGATTAGTGGATGTGAACTTGCACAATCTATTTCATTTTGAAAAAGATTTAAGTCATTTGAAAAGGAAATAATTTTTAAATTCCATTTTTTTAAACGGAAAATCGTATTAGAGTTCAGTAAGATTATTCTACTATTGTTCTACTGAACCAAGATTAAGCATACCTTTATAAGCATACCTTTATAAGAGGAAAACCTTAAAATATTTTACCATTAACTAAGACTGCTTTTGCTGGATTTTGTTTTATATCTGTTGAAAGCAAGATATCCTCCTGTTGGAAATTTTCTTTAGACTTGGTAATTAAATATTTATAAAGACAGATTCCATTCTTTTTTTTTTTTTTTTTTTTTTAATTTTTTTTTTTTTTTTTTTGCGGTACGCGGGCCTCTCACTGCTGTGGCGTCTCCCCTTGTGGAGCACAGGCTCCGGACGCGCAGGCTCAGCGGCCATGGCCCACAGGCCCAGCCGCTCCGCGGCATGTGGGATCTTCCCGGACCGGGGCACGAACCCGTGTCCCCTGCATCGGCAGGCGGACTCTCAACCACTGCGCCACCAGGGAAGCCCTCCATTCATTTTTTAATTGTTAATTTGGTCTGATAAACCTTTCACTGTGTGCATTTGTATGAGTTTTATCTTAGCATTTTTTAATCTTTTTGAGATATGTTTTGGAATTAAATGGATTTAAAATATCTCAAAAAGTTTCTAGAAATACTTTATGTGTTTTATAGTGACAGTTATTTTTCATTCTTCCAGAGTGCCCGTATTCATGGGAGCAATATTAAGGTTATATCACAGAAACCATCAAACAGGTTTTGAGCGTAGGTCCTGTGCTAGGCACTGGGAATAAAGCTAACATGATAAGGCCTATCCCTTGCCTTCCAGGATTTCACAGCAAAATTAGAATTCGGTTTGTAAAATGCTGTGAATGAAGTATGCAGAAGAAAATTCTAGGGTAAAGGAAAGTTTTGAAGAGACGGTGATGCTTGAGCTATGTTTTAAAGAATGAGTAGGTGATAGAAGAACGTTCTGGATTGGCTTGGAGCCATGAGAGCCTGGAGCAGTTGGGAAACAAGCAGGTGATGTTGTGGCTTGGGCACGAGAGTTTCTATTGGGGGAGGGAAGTCACAAGAGATGAAACAGGGAAGGGCCTTGTATTCTTGCTGAGGGGTGTGCAACTCATGATGTCATCTGCCGTACGGTCTTTGAAGGGTGCTGAATAAATGTTTGATGTGATCAGGTTTGTGCTTCAGGACAAAAGTGATGGATTGGTGAGCATGTGGTTGCAGGCATGGAGGTGGGTTTCGGACGCCGCTGTGATAATATCAGTGAGAACGATGAGGTCTGAAATGACACAGTATAAAGAGGAAAGGAGCAGAGTGAAGAGGAGGTGACAGACTTTATTCAGTGCCTACCGTGCCTGTGAAGACATTGTTCTAGGCCTTCTACTTATGTCCTCATTTAGTCGTTAAAGCAGTTCTGAGGCAAGAATAATAATCTGTTTATTAGGCACCAGCTGTGTGGCAGGTCCTAATTGGGCACGTTTATTACTGATAAACTTTATAACAACACTGCAAAGTTGGTGGCATTATCCTTGCTTTAGAGGTGATGTTGGAGCTTTCAGAAGGTCACTGGCCTGGCCCAAGGGCCCACAGCTGGACAGTGGCGTAAGTGGCGTTTGTACCCAGATTTAATTTTAGCATTCAGCCTCTTTCTACTATATCCGTGAGATGTAACGCGGACTGGTCAGGGAGGGGAGGATGGTGTTCTAAGACAATTAACAGATGTGTCAGTTTGGGCAGCTGGTGAAGATGGATTCTAAAGGTGGTCTTGGATAATAGTTTTCACTTCTAGCTTTCCTTAATCAATAATCTTATTGGAGAAGTAACACTGAAACAGATAAAGCGTTAGCTGCTCATCAGGATTAAATGAGTAACAGGTTTGGGGGTTGGGCGGGTGGGACAGTTTTTTTGTGGGTGCTGCCACGTACTGCTTCCTTCTCTAACTTACCTCTTCACACCCTTCCCCATTTATAAATTCAGTCTCCACAATAATGTGAGGTTAATCTGTCACCCCCAATTTCCAATTAGGAAGACTGATATGGAGAGGTGGAACTTTCCTGAGGTCACATATACCTAGAAAGGGAGGCACAACTGGGACTGGGTTTTCCCGACCTCCAGGCCATTTCTTTTTATTGCATTCCTCTGCTTTTCAATTCAAGATCTTCAAAGCATATTTTAAAAGGCTTTTGAGGGAAGTCAGTTTCAGGTGAGAAAACAGGAAAGAGAAGAACTTTCATTTACTTTTTGTTTTATGGTTTTTAGTAAAATTTTGTAGTCTTTCATTTTGATTTGGTGGAAAAGAACTTAAAATTGGAGGTAAAAGACTCCAGTGTTGACTGTCCCTCTGGTGGCAGATTGCCTTCTCTGAAGCTGTTTCCTTATACTACATGAAAGGATCATGAGAATACCTGTGTTAGGATATCATGGGAATTAAATGAGATAAAGACATTAGTATTTTAAACTATACAGTAGAATGTTATTTTTTAGTGCTGACATTTAAAAATACACAGAAAATTCTACCATGTGGATTAATTTACTTAGAGGAATAAAAGTGGTAGAGAGACTTAGAAGTTTTCTCCAACCTCTTCTGTGTCTTTACTGCCTGGTACAGATATATCATGTTATGTTCCTCCTCCCCTGTAGAAAATTAATTAATTTATCCATCCTTGGATACATGCAAGGGGAAATAAGACTCAAATCTTGCCCTCAAGGATTCTTCTACTCTTGTAGAGGAGATAAGACACAGTCATAATCCAAAAGAGGAAGTCATATCTGAGGTACAGATAAAATCCTGTGTGAGTATGAGAAGGGGAATGAGATTCTTTTCACTGGAACAATTGGGGAAAAGTGTTAATGATGAGATGGCTTTTTGAGCTGATTTTGAAAGATGGATAAAATGTAGGCATAGGGACATGAGTTGGGGGAAAAGGCATATCCAGCCTAGGAAATAGCGTATGAGTACAAAAGTGGAAAGAATGAGATTGTTTGTAGACCAGGAGTTGTTTGATTGGCCTGGTGGGGATTAAAGTCAGAAAGGTAGGTCTGATCAAGAAGGTCCTTTGAGAGCTGTGGGTGATAGAGATTTAGTGTATGTTTTTGAGCAAGTGGAATGACGTGAACAAAGCTGTACTTCAGAAGGCCAGCAGTGGTTTGAAAAGGGAGCTGCTGGAGGCCGTGAGACAAGCCTTAAGTTTCTGAGTGGAGGCAGAAATAGTAAGAATAGAGAAGAAAATTCAAAAAGGAGAGGGATTACAGTGATAGAAGCAGGTGCGTTTAAACAGGAAATCACTATTGTACGACTGCTTCATCCCCTTAGGTAAATTTTTCTTTAAAAAAGAATTCAGGCTGCCCATTTTCACATGACAACAATAGAGATCTCTGAGAGAGTATCATATCCGTTTGCAGATAATGTGGGACCTAAAATTATTTCTGCTATGTGAAGAAAATCAGTAGTTTGGGAGAAAGAGGTGAAAAATGAAAATGTAGTTCAGCATAAGTTTGAATTTTTCCTGTGAACCTGAGTCCAGGTTTTAGAAAGAATGGTACATGGGCACAGTTTTTGTCTGTAAATAGCTTTTAGAGAACAAATATGTTAAGCCCACAGTTGAGTAATTTATTAACAGAGTTAGCATACACGTTATATATGAATGTCCTTTTCCTTGGGAGATAATTCTGTTTGGGTTAGAACAATGATTTTCAACTTACTACCCACAAAGCTACTACAGAACAACTGATAGAGTTCTGAGATAATTTTCAGTGTTTTGGAAAGCTAAATAAACGATGTACATCATACATTCCAGTGACAGGTTGTACCTCCTAACTCAGATATAAGCTTCTTTGTTTGAGACTAAATTTGCCAGCTCTGTGGAGATGCTTATTTATCTAAAACCAGTAAGTTCTAATTAACTACTGTTGACACTTTGAAGAGCTTGTGATTGTGCCAAGATACTGGTAAGAAGAGTTGCAGTAGTCCCAGTGCCTGAATTGAACACGACCATTTATGTATCTTTGCTTACTTGTGGAAGAACAAAGATTAATGATAAATACAGTTCCTTTGGACAAGCTCACCCTAAACATGGAGTCCAAGGGGATTAGTTAAAATAATAAATGGGTTTCTAGTTGTTGAAAAGGTTGGGAACTACTGAGTTAGGCTTCTGGTTCCTGTGCCCTACCCATCATATCTTATAACCTCTCTCCCAGCCTTTCTCAGCCAGCGTTACGTAAGAGAGCTAAGTGCTGATGCAAAGTGATTTGGGTGACTGTTCTAACATATGAATTATTATATATATTCATATGTGACTTTATTTATAATAAAAGAATTTTAAAGTATTTACTTCATGACTTTTAAGCTTCTAGTCACTGTTTGGGAAAGCTGCTTTGGCTTGACCATAACTCAAGTCTGATATTGCATTTTTCATAAGCACAGCTTTAGACTTAGGTTGTGTGACTTAGGATATTGTCCTGCTCCAAAGTGGGATTGATTAAATAACTAAAAGAGACAAGATGTTTTTGATAAATCTGTATTTCATAATCATATAGAAAGTTATTTTAGCCTGAAGTTTGTTGTCAGACAGACACTATTCTGTCTCTCATTCTTGTTTCTCTGCTTCTCTGGTAGTTGGGCATCTTATTGATGTATTGTCTGTTACAGGTCTAGCTGGTGACTTCAGTTCTTCAGGCTTATTTTACAGTAAGCTTGAAATTTAATTAGTGGCGCTGCAGTGAACTGAGGATGTCATCCGTGATTATTTACGTGTTTCCCTGTGTGAGAATAGTAATTTGTATACAGTTACTTTACTTGTATTCTTGAATTTTAATCGTATTTGTTGCCCATAAATTGGAGAAGCATTTGCTGGCTGTTAAACAGTCGAAAATTCTGATACCTTTTTGTCGGACTTTTTCATCTTTACACGGGGGTGCAGGGAGAAGCTTTGATAGAATAGAATCTGACTTGTCCATTGATGACAAGACATGAATTGCAGGAACCACTTCTACTCTCATGAGACCAATCACAACACACAGTGGCGGCCAAATCTGTGGCCCAATTTTTACAGCCTAATTTTTTTCCAATTGAAGTATAGTATATTACAATATTATATTAGTTTTAGGATCACAGCCTAATTTTGGACATGCTTTCCTCAGTCTGTAAGTGATAGTGTGTACTGTTGGGCTGTCCATGTTTGTATTCAGCAGAGAGCAGATGCACATTGGTTCAGTGCCTCTGAATTAACATTGGGCATTCCTGTTTTTATGATCTAGGCAAGATAGAAAAATTCTAATTAATCTTTTCAAGATGGTATTAAATTGTGGTATTTTGACATCAGCTTTTTATATATAAAGAATATTGTGACATTGTTTTATTAACCCATTAAAAATTCCTAAGAGGTAGATGATCTCATCTAAAAGAGGAAAAGCCACAGTAAACTGAATTACTTGTACTCCTAATAAAGGTACTGTGTTGCATGATACTAGGGAAACAAAAATGAGTGATTCGACATTGCTGACCTCAAGGAGCGGTTGTGTAGAGAAGATACACCACGGTCGGAAATATCTGCAAGGCAGTGTCAGTACCATGCATGGTACAGAGCGGTAATTAGGAAGTGGTATAGGCAAACATAGCGTGCTACTCACGTAAAGATACCAGGAATAACTCCTTTAAGGTAGACCCGCTATTTCTGTAGGCTTTTGCAATTTCTGAGATGATTCACGTGAGGAAACAAATGACTGCTGTTTTCTGGAAATTTTCCATGATATTTGGCTATGAAAATGCCATTCATGTAGGAAGAAATATATTTTTATTGAGGAGTTTCCTATGCAAATATTGTCCTGATCTTTACTGTGATAATACTATTCAATATACTAAAAACAAAGCATTACTTTTTTCTTAATTCAGATTTAAAGTCACTGGTCTCCATGGATTTCACATTTTCTTCAAGTCTTAGAATCATACATCCCCAATTTGAAGATATTGACTGAATGGGTGATGTTAATTCCCGGGAAACAGGTCTCTAGTGTCTTCCGCAGATAATACTAGAGAATGACCGTATGTTCATGGGAGGTAGGGTGGATTTTTGCATACCTCTGTTGTGTGTACCAAATCATCTTGCAGTGGCTTTCCATAGCTCTTAGAATAGAGTACAGGCTTCTTAACAGGACTCTGGGTTCCTTCATGCGCTGGCCCCTCTTGACTCTGCATTAACTAAACGCACTCTCCCCTGCTTCAGGTCCTTGCACCTTCTGTTCCTTCTTTCACCACAATGAGACTTACTGTTTTCAAAAACACTTTAAAATGTTAATTTCTGGACTGTATAAATAAATTTGGCAGAACCAAAGTTAGTGACAATCCTAATACAGTGACATTTACTAGCAATTTTATTTGCACATAAAGATCAAATTATTCAAAGTGTCTCCTTCTGCCAAAGGCCAAAAGATATATGCATACATACATTTTAAAATGTACCCTACAATCTTATTAATCTGGACTAAGATATATAAACAGCTCTCAAGTACAGTTAATACAGCAGTAGTAATTTATAGTATTATTTACATGAATAGATGTTTGAGTCTCTAGAGTTTTGTTCTTAGGAAGCTATAACTGTTTTTCTGCTCCAAAGGGATAACTGTTCTTTTGGGAAATCAGCTTGAATTATATCTTTTCCCTCTTAAGTAGGTACTTTGGCCTCAGTTTGGATAGTACGGTTTTATTTTCAAGTATCATAACCCAGATAAGAGCTAGGTTTTCAGGACTCTCTGATATTTCCCCATTGTCGATTACTCCAGCAGTTATTTATTTCTCTGCCAATATTTATTTACCCTTTTATTCATTAAAGTATGAATTTGAACAAGTGTCATTTAAAACTTCCTATAAGTATTTCTTGGGCATTTTATCTTCCTGTGAACAGTGATGCTATGGTCCCTGCAGCCGGCCTGTGGAGTCTTGACTTGCTTAAAAACAAATTCAGCATAAGGTCGTTGGCGGAAGAGACACAATCAGACTGCCTTTGTAAAGACACCTCCCTGTTTTCTAGAGTCACCCCTCCCTTTAACAGTTCTCTTGTGCCCTGCCTTCTGATGCTTTTTGGTCGTGAGGCTTGGGGAAATAACTTACCTTCACCTGAATTTCTTCACACTGGGAATTGGCTACGGACCAGGCTTTTTCCTTGCTTTTTTTTAAAATTTGTTTTTTGGCTGCGTTGGGTCTTCGTTGCTGCACGCGATCTTTCTCTAGTTGTGGCGAGGGGGGCTGCTCTTCGTTGTGGAGCATGGGCTCTAGGAGCGCGGGTTTCAGTTGCAGCATGTGGGCTCAGTAGTTGTGGCTCGCAGGCTCAGTAGTTGTGGCGCAGGGGCTTAGTTGCTCCGCGGCATGTGGGATCTTCCCGGACCAGGGCTCGAACCTGTGTCCTCTGTATTGGCAGGCGGATTCTTAACGACTGTGCCACCAGAGAAGTCCCTTCTTTGCTTTTTAAAGAGTTGATTTTTTTTTTTTTTCCTGGAAGCTTGTGGGATCCCAACCTTATAGTCCATCAAAAACTTCAGATATAGATTTCCTGCGTGTTCTGGGATTTCTTTATATTATGCTGAACAAGGCTTTATAGGAACCCCCACTTACCCATCCACATAAAGGTGGTTTTGTAGTTGAAGACGGTTTTATTTCCCCTGACGTTTGTTTAAATATTTCTGGTCTTGTATATATCTCCTGCTTCTTTATTATAAAATTATATACAGATTCATTCATTCTCATATTTATTCTCTCCTGTTTGCATTATTTAGATGGATTGCTATATGTAAAGGTACTTATAACACATAGTAGACCTTTAGCGAGTTCTGATTAAGTTACATTGATTTGGGCTTCCCTGGTGGCGCAGTGGTTGGGAGCCTGCCTGCCAATGCAGGGGACACGGGTTCGAGCCCTGGTCCGGGAGGATGCCGCATGCCGTGGAGCAGCTAAGCCCGTGTGCCGCAACTGCTGAGCCTGTGCTCTGGGGCCCGCGAGCCGCAACTACCAAGAACCTCATGCCACACCTGCTGAAGCCTGTGCTCCGCAGCAGGAGAGGCCACCGTGGTGAGAAGCCAGCGCGCCGCAGCGAAGAGCGGCCCCCGCTTGCCGCAACTAGAGGGAGCCCGCGCGCAGCAACGAAGACCCAACACAGCCAAAAGTAAATAAATAAGAATAAAAATAAATAAATAAATAAATTTATTTTTAAAAAAGTTACATTGATTCTGTAAAACTCCTATTTAGTTAAATAATCAGTCACCTGCAATGTGCCAAGTACCATACTGGTTGCTGGTAATGGGAAGCTGAGTATGGCACAGATAGTACCTTTGAGTATCTTGAAGTCTAGTGAGGCAGACAGCTGACTCTAACACAATATAAAGTAGTAACTCACAATAAATTGGAAGGATCTTAGACTCGACCAGTTTTGGTATTTTACAGTGTGTTTCCTTCTGAGCTCTAGCTGGTATTGAAGTTTTCTTTTTCCCCTCCCCCTGTTTTGTTTTTAAATAACAATGTATCACTGCTGCTTTTGTGGTTCATTTTTAGAGAATGAGTAGTAAAAGACTAAGATTTAATGTGGAAAATGTCTAATGAAGAAAGTAATGTGACATAGGATACAGGTTGAACTAAAATATTACTAAGAATATCATTTAAAATACGATAATAAGTATTTTGTGCACAGTTTTCCAGAAGAAGTTGTTCTTTATCGGGTAACACCCATGGATTCTTAAGAGTGGGAATATGGCATTCCTAATTTAAAGTTTCCTTGATTGTTATAAGTTTGACCACATAGCTGATGGCTTTTTTCATTTTCTTTGTCTGAATATTTGATGTTTCCTCTAAATAACACACCCTCACGTTTGAATTGTCATATCAAATTTAGACCTACTAATTATGAGTCATATATTTTAAAGAGTAGTGAAATAAAGATACATATTGCTATGGATATAATTACATTTCAGAGACTGAAGTTAATGATGTTTAGTTTGTAGAACAAGTTTATTGTTATGTACTTGCTGACAGCCCACACCAATAACTTTATTTACATTTAATTCTATTTCATAAACCCCATGTGAGGTAAACAAACCCAGTTTATCTAATTATATATTCATCAAAACTATTCTTTTAATAAAATTTTACTTATTTTTGAGTTTCCAAAAGTAAATGTGGACATCTTTGTCATTTAAGTGTTAGGGTTGTCTGGGGTTGTTTTAGATAGAAGTTGCTTCTTGGTTTCGTCGATGAAGTATCACGAATTATTCTCCAGAGAAAATGAGAAGGGCAAGGGCAGTAGGGTTCCCAGGGAGAAGTAGACAGCTGTCCTGGTTTAACTAGGACAGGCCTGGTTTTCAATGAACCATCCTGAATGGATATGTATTCAGAGTCATGACCTAAGAAATGGCTTTGATTTTTGATTCCTCCTGAAAAATAACACGATGGCAGAGGAACCTTCCCAGACCAGCTCTAGTGTTTGGAAGGGACACCCAGGTGCTGGCTCTGCAGTCCTTCCAGACACTTGGGGTCATGCTGGTACTATTAATCGAGTCACTTCTTCAATTGTGTACATCCAGTTCTCTCATCAGAACCTAGAGCCAGTTGGAGCTCCACCCGACAAGAACTGCTCTGGGCAGTAGAACTCGGTTTTCCAGCACAGCATTTTGTTTTTCTAGCGAAAAAATTTTTTCTGATTAAAAAGTTGTGTGCTTATTATAAAAGTTTAAGCAGTACAGAAAATCATAATGAAGAAAGTAAAAATATCTAAAGTCCCACCACCCACGCAATGGTTAGGAATCTACCTGCTGCAGGGGACATGGGTTCAAGCCCTGGTCCCGGAAGATCCCACATGCTGTGGAGCGACTAAGCCTGTGCACCACAACTGCTGAGTCTGCGTGCCACAACTACTGAAGCCCGCATGCCTAGAGCCCGTGATCTGCAGTAAGAGAAACTGCCGCAGTGAGAAGTCTGCACACCACAAGGAAGAGTACCCCCCGCTCGCCACAACTAGAGAAAGCCCGTGCGCAGCAACAAAGACCCAACATGGCCATAAATAAATAAATAAATAAATGTATGTTTTTAAAAATGTTTAAAGAAAATCCCACCATCCAGAAGTAATCACCTTTAATATTTCCCATAATAGAAGAGTAATAGGCACTGGGATATTTTTCAACTTTATGTTATAAACAATTCCAAGATGAAGAATACAAGTATGACATGGCACTTTTTCTTTTCCTTAATAGCTTTACTGTACCATACAGTTTACCCATTTAAAATATACAATTCAGTGGTTCTTAGTATATTCATAGAATTGGGCAGCTATCCCCACAATCAGTTTTAAGAACATCTTCATCACATGGGAAAGAAACTCTGTGCCCCTAAGTCACTATCACCACCCCTACTCTTACCCCACTCCCATTCCTTCATACCTCCCAGCTCCTGGCAGCCACTAATCTGCTTTCTGTGTCGATGTATTTGCCTGTTCTGTACATTTCATATAAATGGAATCATACAATATGTGATCTTTGATGACTGGCTTCTCAGCGTAATTTTTCGAGCTTCATGTATTTTGTAGCAGGTATCATGTATGGCAGTTTGAAAAGTAAGTCATTAGAAGAAAGCATGTATTCACGTATCTAGGCATACTCTCTAAGTTTTAACAATTGACCTTCTTATTTTCACAATTGATGTTTGTGTGTTAAAGTTGTAGGAGTATGGTATACAGTGAAAGTAATGACTAATACTTAATATTTTTTTTTAAATAAGGAGGTTACAACCAAAGCAGAAAGACTTCCTCATATTCTTTAGTTTAAAAAACTCAACATTTAAAGACTTGGTAAATTGTGAAAGTAAAATTGTGTAGTAGTTTTCTTTGCCAAATTGAATGTAAATAGAGATGAATGCTTGGCCATTTGTGAAATCTCTGAAGTTTATTCTCTTGGTCCCCAGGCTCAGTTTTCTTGCCCAGCATTGTCCTTCCTTCACTTTTTTCCCACATCCAAGAGCATTACCTTAGAACTGCATACTTTTTTGGTTCTCTTAATTCTTTTTCTCTTACAAAAGGAGGAAAGAACAGACATGGTCTTTGAAAATTTTTGTATTATACTTTTAGAATGAAAACACTTTTTTCTTGGTTAAAAGATTTCAGCTCTTTACATGTGGATGAGGCAGCAAAATTGCATGGGTTTCCTTAAAAATGATCCGAGGTGGTCTCATCTCATTGGATTGCCCACCACCCCCAAATGAGCCTGGCCCATGGAATTGGGTGCCTTTATCATCCCCCCCACCCCAAACTTTCATTTTGTAGGATGTCACACATCTCTTTTATCTGTCTCCCACTTTCCTTCTTGTCTGAATATAAGTTTGTACCACTTTGCCTAATTTTAATGTATGAAAACTTTTCTCCTAAGTCTTTAGACAGATTCTTCATATTTCTTAGAAAATTTGGTATTACCCAATTTTATACTTATTATCTCCTTTCAAATTTTTTGAAGTGGATAACTGGGGAAAAACATATATAATTATAAAACTAGAAATAGGAAATAAGAATTCTGAGTGAAGGAGGGAGAAATAATTATATTAGTTGTCCAGGGGCTAATAGTAACTCCAGTTGAGTGTTGACTGCCAGAAAGTTCTAATTAGTACAAAAAGGAAGCATACTAGGTGACCAAGAAAAGAATATCACAGGCAGAAGGCATGTGGCATGTGTAAAAAAAGCCCTGCAGCGGGAGGAGCATATAGCTCATTTGAAAATTTGGAAGAGCAATGTACCTGGAGTGTAGAGAGAAACAAAGTATGAATGGGATGAGTTAGGCCACAGCCACATCATGGGGAGAAAGCACTGGAGTTTGGTATTTATCTTAAGATCAGTGGGAAGATATTGAAGAGATTTTACTAAGGGAGATGATTTGATCTGGTTTAGTTATTAAAGTATCACTGGCTGCTGTGGGGAACGGGAGAGGTACAGCATCAGAATGGACAGTTTAGTTAATAGTCCAGGCTGGTGGTCCCTTAATTTTTGAGCTTATCTCCTAATGCACATGCATTTATAGCTTATGTATATGTTTGGCGTTGACATATGGCATACATTGTAAAACATGAAAAAATAGAACTGTAAAAAGGATGAGAAAAAAATTAACAGAAATGGAAGTACTACTATGTTCTTTCCTACCTATCCTAGGGTATGTTTAGCATTCTGGGATATATGAATCCCACTTTGAAAACCAAGAGATCATGGAACGTGAAGAGTGACAGTGGAGGTAGTTGAGAGAACAATGAGGAGATTGCATTAACAGGACTTGAAAGTAGGTTAAATAGTAGTAATGGAAGGGCCCTAGATATCTGGTTTGCATAACTGAATAGATAACAGCGCTGGTTAGAGAGTTAACAGATACTCTAGTAATAAGCTAATCATCTTTGTTAATGTGCATTCTACCTGAATGTGGTGTTTTCTCTGAGCATATATGTACTTAATAGTGCCTTAGTAACGAAATAGAAAGGGGTGGGGATGGTGAGGGAATTTGATCTATGCCCATGAGGAAGAAGCAGAGAAATGTGTGGGACACGGATTACTCTTACCTTTAGAAGTGTTAGGATATGGCAGGATTGGTAAATTATAAACCCCTCAACTTCAGTTTCTCTAGCTGGAGACAGTCACTCATTCCACATCTAAAAATAAATGGCTTACAAAACAGATGTTGGACTGATGCTATTGCCAGTCAAGCCTAATCAATTATCAGCAATTTATCAACTGTTAGCAGCCATTTTCATTCTTGCTTAGAAGGGAATAAAATGCATTTGAGACCCTAAGTTGGGGGAGAACTAAAGAAATGAAGAGGGGCGGGGAAACCCAGTCATATAAATAGTTTTGCTTAAGATTCAGTAATGAAAAAAAAAGAGAGAGCAGTTCTATATGATGGTATTGTTTTCACATGTGGCTATAGATGCATGATACCTCATTTTTTGAGATATATAACGATTTTCCTTTATTAAAAACTGCATATATTTTAAAACAAAATTTGAAATTCTTTTGAAAATGGTTTTAAATGCCACTTTAAAATTATCCTCACTTTGAATAAAATTTACTATTTGTAATTCCCATGTCTTTTAGCACAGTGCCCTGCAAATATGGTACCTTTTTCCTCCCAGTTTTATTGAGGTATAATTGACAAATAAAATGGTAAGATGTTTAAAGTGTACACGATGATGATTTGATACACATGTAAATTGTGACAGGATTTCTTCCATCTGGTCAATTAACACATCTATCACATATTTATCTTTTTTGTTTGGTTGATTGGTTGTTTTGTTTTGGTGAGAACATTTATGTTCTATTCTCTTAGCATATTTCAGTTATATAGTACAGTGTTAGCAACTATGTTATCAACCGTGTTTTACATTAGATCTTCAGTCTTTATTCATTTTGTAACTGAAAATGTGTACCCTTTTACCAGCCTCTCTCTATTTCCCTCACCCCGCAGCCCCTGGCAACCACTTTTCTGTGAGTTTAGCTTTTTTAGGTTCCACATCCAGGTGATTCCGTGCAGTCTTTGTTTTTTCTCTGTCTGGCTTATTTCATTTAGCATAATGCCCTCAAGGTCCATCCATATTGCTGCTAACAGTATTTCCTTTTTCCTAATGGCTGAATAATATTGCAGTGTGTGTGTGTGTGTGTGTGTGTGTGTGTGTGTGTGTACACTGCATCTTCTTTTCTGTTGATGGACACTTAGGTTGTTTCATATCTTGACTATTGTGAATAATGCTGCACTGAACGTGGGAATGCAGATATTTCTTCAATATCCTGTTGTCAATTTCTTTGGGTATATACCCAGAAGTGGGATTGATGGATCATATGTTAGTTCTGTTTTTAATTTTTTGAGGAGTCTCTGTACTGTTTTCCATAGTGGCTGGACCAGTTTATACCCCATGGTACCTATTTTTGAACACAGGCAACCATACCACTGCAGTGTCTTCTTCCATTCTATTCTGTATACCTTAGAACAAACACAAACACATTTGCTTTCATGCCCTCTCAAAAATGGTTATAGTAGAACTTTGCAATCATGAGGATAATACCTGGGGCCCTAATGATGGTCAGAAGTATGATCACTGCTAATTTGCATGCTATGCTGTGCTTACTCAACAGACCAGCTTTCCAGAGAGTACAAATCAAATTAAAACCAGCTGTAAGCAAACATTATCTCATTTAATCCTCAGAAAAAATGCTGAGCTGGGTAGTTTCCTCGTTACAAATTTCTTTGGGATTAACTCCTGATCGTGGAGACCTCTAATGTTAAAAATGTGAATGCTAAGGGTCTACTATAGTAATTATATATTGCAATAAAATGAAGTAATACTGATCAAATGACAGCCTGTCATTTTCTCCTGCTAATATCTCACCCAAGGTTTGTGTATTTCCCTGCTTGTACAAAATACCTAATGCTAAAGGATGTTAAAAGATGGGGAAAAGCCTGAGGGACAGCTGTTTCACAAACTATATTAGAAATAAATGAACAACCATGACAAGACTATTTCAAGGTCAGAGTGGCTCACAGAGATGGTCTTTTTTCTTTTCTAGAAGTCTAATATAGATGTTAAGTTTTGCTTTTTGATGCATCTTAACTGCTTTAGTTAACCTCTTTAGGTCATGTTTTCCTTTAGGGTGCATCCTTATTTCTGTCAGCCGTAAGCCTATTTTAAAACACTGATTTAAAGAGAAGTGTCTTTTTTTTTTTAACTGAATTTACTCAATCTGTACACTGAACATTCTTTTCCCATATTCCACCGTCCTCCCTCAACTGAGTGAAGAAAGAGTTAACAGCATCAGTATTAAGCAGGAAGTGCTGTTAGCCTTATGCACATGATGGAATGAATAATTTAGTATCTTCGGGAAATGCAAACTGCAGTAGAACTCAAGCAACCTTATCAGAATTTAGATAAGTATTTTAGGGATGGTATGAAGTAAAAGTCAGTAGAAAGAATATGTTTAAAGATACCAAGTGCAAGAATGTTGCATAATAGTTTAAACTGGCAAAATTGGGGATTTGGGGTCTTACGTGGTAGTAATGTTTTACCTTAATTCTGACGATTGTCAGATGACTTTTTACCAAAGTGATCGGTAATGGAATGTGGCAGTTTCTTTGCTGTCAGAGATAATTTCTCAGGTTTTTCCTGTAAGTTTTTAATATTTTCCTTATTTTTTTTCCTCCTTTAAATATGAATGAAAGGAACTGAAGGGTAAAACCTGAAGACAGGCATGTTTATTTAATAGGGGCTTTATAGAAGTAGTCATTTACAAACATCGGTAAGACAGATTTTTTAAAAAGTTTAAACAAAATATAATTATTGAACATCTTCTAAATGGTTTATCGTCTTTGGCATGATCTGATTAGGCTAGTAGACATTTTATATGTATGCCTGTGGTCTTTTATATGTCATTACTGTAAATATTGTGCATGCGACTTTAATAATAATTGATGAAGTGGGTGGAAGTACTTAGGAAAGGTGACATTCAACAATCTTATTTTGTGTTTGAAAATATCTGCTGTATTTAATATCTTTAAAACAAGACTTAAACGTAATTGGATTATATTAAATCTAATTTCTAAAAAACAATAAAAAATTCTCTTATTTAAGATTTATTACCATTTTCAGGTGTGCATTCTTTAAATATAAATTGGTTTGGTTTTGATTCTATGCAAACTTTTAGTTAGCATAAATTGTATTATTTAAATAATACAGTTTTAAGGGAAATCTAAATTACTGTCTTGTTTGCCTTTATGTAGTCTTTCTTAAGTCAATATATTTTTAACTTGTTTATTGTTTCTTGATTACTAATGGAAAGAGAAAATCTTTCCTATGCTGAAAAGAATTTCTGAAGTATTTTATTTATAGAAAAGTATTGATGTAAAGTTTTGAACGTCACTAATGTAAAACTAAAGGAAATTTTTGTTTTTCCCACCCCAGTTTTGAGTGTCACCTTGCTTTTGTAAAAGCCTTTCCCCTTTTCATAAATTATCATCTCCTTCTCATTGAATTTTTTCACTTAAAGAGAATTTACCTCATTAATACTTAAGGTAAATTTTAGTATAGGCAACCTAAATATTAAGTGGCGTTTTGAGGTGGCCATGCATTTTTTAACAAGATTTTGTCAAATTCATATGCATATATACATATTGAAGAAAAAAGGAAAATAAAATGTGGCTCGATAAAACAATGAATAGTTTTGCTGTTTTTCAAAGATGAAAAATGAAGCTATTCTTATTTGACATCAATGAATATATATCACTTTAATTGCTGGAGGCTGTGTAAAATGGCTTTGGTCTTCAACTAGTAGAGATGAGTTCATCTCATGTTAAGCTAATCTGAAGCATTTCCCTTAAATTTTTTTCAGCTGCAAATTCTTTTAAATGAGCAATACTAAAAGAGGGTAGCTATCATGGAATTAACTAATGGCCAGAGATCTGACTTCCTGTATCTCAGGTCCACTTACTTTTTAAGATAATTGTAAAATGCAAATCGATTGCATTCTCTGATTGTATAACTCAGGAAATAATTAAGCTATAAGTGCATCATTTGGTCTGTGGCTTATTATAGGGTTTTTTCCACAAATAAGATTACACATAAAAAATTTTAACAAGTTTATGTTATAAAGAGGATACGTTTTTATTAAATTACAGAGTTTCCAGAATGAGGATCTAGCTAGGACGTATGTGTAATACTTTTGAACCTTTCAAAGCACCTTTTAGTTTATGTGAAGTTCTTCAGATGGCCCCGTTGTCCTTTGAAGCTTCTAACACCAAGGTGTCTGTTGCAGCCCAGAGCAAAGTTACTGCTACCCAGGACAGCACTAATTTGCGATGTATTTTCTGTGGTAAGCAACATTATGTTTACATTACTTTTTCAAGCTGTGGTACATACTCCTTGCGCATTTCCATAACTTTTGTTTCCTTAGGCCATGGTCTGGTTTGTGGTATTTGGGATACACAGCAAGCTACTGTTTTATGTTGTGATATTTGTTGTGGTTCATGTAGGTGGTTTGGTCAGCTTTTGAGTTGGCTTCTTAGAAAGGATTTAGTTAGAATTAGGATCTCAGAACTAATTTCTTGTTCACTTCTTTCAACACGAATGAGAGGGGTTTTTGTTTGTTCGTTTTTGTTTTTAACTATTTGAGAGCAGTCTTTTAAATTAGAATTTAAGGGGAAAAGTTATATTCATCTTAATATGATTTGGGGAATATAAATGTGATTTATTGGAAGGGAGCTTTTGCTTAACTTGAATTAATTTTCAGGTGTACATGTTGTAAGGCAGATGTGAGCTCTTATTAGTAGGTTGGTTTCTGATCGACAGCCTCCTTTATTCAGTAGGTTAGATATCTGTGGCTTAGGAGTGAATTTAGGCTTACAGAGTGTTTTCTTTCACTCTCACGCTCATATACACACGTGTGCACATATATGTGTTGTTTGCATGGACAAACCGGTTATGTCACTTAACCATTCCACATTACAGTTAATCAGGTATATGCATTATATGCATATCCTTCTCCTTACACTAGGATGTATCTATATATGTACACATATACACGACACACACACACACACGTCTGAATTCTTTTTATTCTCATTTGATCCTAAAACTTTCTGATTTGAAAACCCAAGTTCAAAAAGTGACTTTTAAATCTTAGAGCCTTTTTTTTTTTTTAACTCGTATATACGTTTTTGACTACTGTATACCTTGGCTGGCCAGATTATTTTATGAGAGATAAAATGATATATACTACTAAAATTTCATATAAACAATTCAGCTGTGTATATGTACTTTATCCATGTGAATCAGAGTTTTTGATATGATCCTTCAGTATTACTAATACTGTTTCTTGACCTATAAAGAGAATTGCTTTAAGATTGATATACTTGCTGGTTTAGGCAAATAAGCATGTGTTATCAATTTCCAAAAATGAAAATTCTAATGCATTTCTTAATCACCTGAGGTTTTATTTTACGATCTCTCCAGGTGACAGTTACAGCAGTGAGCCTGTTGTGCAGCTCCTTATAAACTCTCCACTCCTTCTCAGGTTCCTTAATTAATCATTACAGATTAAGTGCTTAATTAGTAACTTTTAGTTCTGATTTTTCTGCCTCCTCCTGGGGGTTCTTCCAGGCGGTCTTTTGAACTAGCCATGAGTGATTGTTTGTGTTTGTGTTATTAGGACTCTTTTTAGCTCTTTTTGAAAACCTACTTGATGTTCTATACTTCGCTACTTAATATGTGTAGTTCACATGCAGAATAATAGAGTTTACCCAACTGCAGAGAAAAGATTGATTTGGCCTTCATAAAGGTGAATTTTTTAAGTTGTAAAATAATGTGTTAAAAAGCAGTTTCCCCCAGTAGTATGTTTAATTGATTTAACTGTGTACAAACAATATAATTACCACATTGCTAAGTTTAAACTTGATTGTATTGTGTATAATAACACCTATTTGTCTTTTAGTCCTGTGTTTTAAATAGTCTGTGGCTAAGTGTGAAACTAGGTCTGTGAAAATTAAAATGTGACAATAAGTGAAATATGCTTTACCCAAAACTCAGTATTGAAGTCAAGACTGAAATGCCATTCATTCCTGGTTTAGAGAGACATTCTATTCTGATTTCCATCATTTATAAGATACCATATCAGTGACATGGACACATTTTCTTTATTAGAAACATGTGATTTACATACTTTGCTATATGAATTCTAGCCAGGACAAATTAAGACCAACCATTGTCTTTGGCTGTGGTAATAGAACAGAGAAAACTAACCCTCATGTAGCTACTGTTCTTTATGATACAATAGTAGGAACAAAGCAGGTTCACTTGTCACTTCTCCTTTTTTCCCCCAAAAGAGCCGTTAACCACCCTGTGATGCTCATAAAATATTGTTACTTACCCACTGGTTAGGAAAGTACCTTTTTTGCATTCTATGAGAACACAAATACTCATGTAGGCATATGACCTATGTGAAGTAACTAATAGTTATATTCCAGAAAATACAGTGGCAGCTGACAGCCTTGCCTAATCTTAATTGCTGCTTCATGTTGTGTGTGGTGCCTTTGGTATAATTTAACAATTGTATAACCCAGTAAAATGTTTGACAAGAACGAAGAATATAATTGAGTACCTGAAGTTGATAATTTACCTAAGACTCTTTTATTTAATGCTCACAGTATATTTATATTATTTCTTAAATGCACATGAATTTCAATGTGCTTGTTATTGTTAGTTGACAATATTGATGCAGAAGAAACAACGAAATAACCAGGTTAGATATGGATGTGAGAAAATGCCAGGGGGAAGGCGTCCTCTCTTCTGCCCCCCAGTTAATAACGAAGGTGTTTGGGAAGACAGATAACCCACTATCATCAAGAACCATGTAGAAAAGAATTTTAAGAGTTGTTCAGTTGTTCTTGGATTCCTCCCATTTTAAAAGGATCTTCCTTGTAGTAAACTATTTTTATAATTAATAATATCAGCCAGAAAATATTGCCCACATTTTTAAAACCTCCTTTTAAAACAAGCTTGCTGAGTAAACTTTTAAATTAAAAAAACAATCCAAAATAGTTTTTATAAATTGCTAAAAGAAACCTTTCTCACATTCAGATTTTTTTGTAAGTTGTATCAAACTTTGGACAGTTTAATTTAAAAAAAAACCTTTAAATAAAATCAGAAGGATTGAGTTGAAATTTTGACATCTTTCTCTTGAATTTATGTATTTGAGTTAAAACTTACGTCGAGATTTTAATTGGTGAGTTTAATCTATTAATATTATTGTTGAGCTACAGTGCTTGATGTAGATGTGAATTAGCAGGATCAAATTCTTTGAGACTGATGCCAAACAAATCTACCTACTGACATTCACTGCTTAATTATTCGAGTAGCATGAAGTTTTAACTTAAATACACAAACATTGTTTTTAAAACTAGTTAAACCATGGTGGTCTTGTGAGTTGCCCATGCTGAATGCTCACGTTTAATATTTTTGGATAAATATAACTTTGGAAAATACTACCGCAAATAGTTTTTATTTTCTCACACTTACCCTCCCACCTTGTATGTCCCCCTCCTCTGCCAGAAGAGACGAGTAAAGTACTAAACCTTAGGGTATGGCTTAATAGGACAGTCTATTTTTATATCATTATGTTAATATCCGAAAGAAGGAAAGAATTCCAGTCTGTCTCCTAGACACATTACATATTTTCATTTATGCAAACATTTAAGTGCATTTTTAATTTTAAAAGCTTTATTTTATTTTATTTTTTTGCTGTTACTGATTACATGGGATTAATATATTTTTATATTTCCTCTATGTGGCTCTTAAAATAGCAGACTCTTTTAGGAAATCTAATGAAATATCACTGCAGTTGTCATCTAATTTGTCTTTAGAGGACAAATTAAATGATTAATGTAAAAACGTGTAAAGAGATGAGGAGAAAAATTAGTAGGTAAGTTCAGATCAAATTATTTGTTTTTCTGCACTTGGGATATAAAAGTACTGTATTATATTCTAGTGAACCTTATCCTTCTCTTTGTGAAATCTTCTCCACTAGTATAAAACAGATACTTTGTGCTTTTAACTCATATAGATTACAAGAGTTTGCTTTAGCACATAGAAGCATTTATTTGTTAACCGTTTTTTATACTAGTGGTCTACAAAACACTTTCAAACTATCTGTTAGGGGCCTTTGCTGGTACACTAGAATTCACAAATATGTGCAGCATAGCATTACTCATATATTTCTCTCCAAGAGTGGAAGATAACTACTGTTTCTTTATTCTCTTGTTTACTGGATTAGATTTCAAGATTGTTCTATTGTAACCATAGGCGTTGTATATTAGGTCTAGTATTTTATTTATCTCATTTTATGACACATAATTTTTATATCCAGCAACATTAAAATGTCCCATTATTTAGTGGCCTTCTTTATGAGATGCTAAAAATGGGTCTGCATTTTATATGATGTGGGAATGAATGGTCATTAGTTTCTCATGACAGAACCATGTTGGTTTGAACGCAGGGTTTTTTTGTTTTGTTTTGTTTTTACCCCAAATGAAAAGTTATTATGATTACCTGTGTTACATCAAAAATTCAGAGAAGTAGGTTAATTATATATGGAAGTTTAGCAAATGTTTGTTTTCACCAGTGCTGGAAATGCCAGGCCATTAAATAAGAATGGCAACTTAAAGTGGGCAAATTTGATAAATGCATTAGCATACATCAGTCTAGTAATAAGGTTCTCATGCTCTCTCTCTCCTGTTTTTCATTTCCAGTGTTCTATTTAGGTGAGTTTTTGAATTCTGATTTTTCATTTAAGTTCTCCCTCTCCACTTCATGAATAAGTACCCCAAAGAGAATGTCTCATTGTCTTAGAAACGTCAAGCTTAGGTGCCTATTCAGATGCTCATTGAACACTTGTTTTACTCAAGCTCTTCATATATAAATGTTTATTTTTCTTTTATTGTTGATGTTTTCCATTTGTTTCAAGTAAGCCTTCTGGAGATAATGACAGTATTATGTTGCAGTCTTTCATTTGCTGTGTGTTATATGAAGCTTATATTTTATTTTGCTAAACAAAAAGAAGATACATTTGTAAATATGTTATGGTTTTATGTTATTCTCATGATTTTAT
Source organism: Lagenorhynchus albirostris (assembly GCF_949774975.1). Taxonomy (NCBI): domain Eukaryota; kingdom Metazoa; phylum Chordata; class Mammalia; order Artiodactyla; family Delphinidae; genus Lagenorhynchus; species Lagenorhynchus albirostris. Next base: position 22,364,236 of record NC_083096.1, on the reverse strand, counting down.
CTCCTCTATCCAGTGCAGTATAAAGATAATGTTCATCTATAATGTTTCCCTCCCTTTTTAGGGCCGACATTGCCTAGACAAAATTCACAACTACCTGCCCAAGTTCAGAATGGCCCATCACAAGAAGAATTGGAAATTCAAAGAAGGTAAATTCACGAGTTATTTGCACCTTTTCTTTCTACTACAGAAGACCAATCTGTGAACACCTGATATTGAAGGTAGATTATGTCTCATCAGCCATTTGGAAGTCTGAACTTTTATTGTTATATTAAGTTTTAGAATCGCTGTTAATAATCAAGCAGATTCTTAATAGGCTGGACAAAAGATGTTATAAAATTTCATATATGCTTTTTTGGTAAAAATCATACTCATGAATTTAAAATATTTTAAATACTCTTAACAGCATATAAAATGTCTTTACACTTCAAGCAGTCTTATTTTTATAGCAGTTATAAATTAATCTGATCATTATGCCTGGCACATGACTGGAAAGTTGAAATAGTGTTGGCTCTTTGTACAAGGCATTGAATATTGAACAGGAATAGTAATGGAATACAGAATCATTCTGTTTATGATTAAACTGTGATTGAATGAAATCAATAACGTCTTCATTATCTCAGTGCAGTTTAGAAATACATTTGAAATTATAATACGGCCTCATTTAGGGGTAGTTTTTTCTGAATTAACCCAGAGTCTCTAAATTAGAGACTACTTTATAACAAAATAGCTTTGTAAAATCCAGTCACATTCAGTAACTAAAATTGAGCTAGTCAAACCAGGTGCCCCATTTTCAACAAATTGAAACTTTTTAGAGATGTTGATACTGCTTTTTGTTACTAGTAGGGCACCCCTGTTTTGTTCTGGGGAATTGATAACCATCTTACAGATGGAATTTTCCAGTTGAGAGGCATTTGCTCCATGGCAAGCCAGCAATTTTTCTTGTCACTTTTGATTTGGCCTCATATTTGAAATGTTCTCCATATTCTTTATGTTGTCTTAATATATGTGTCATGTTTCCCTGACAGACAGTCAAAGGAATTTCTTGCTGTGGTTCTGTGTTGTTGCTTTGCTGTGTAACTACTTAGCTCTTGAGGAGTGCCCTCCAGGATCTCTTAAAGTGAATTTCGTTTTTGCCACAGTCTGTATGTTTAGTTAGATCACTCTGGAACTAGCCTCCAAATTTGGTGAAACTTTTTCTGCTCTTTAGAGTGATGCTGTAACAGATATAAATAAAATTAAGTTTCTATAGAAATAAGGGAAGTTTAAGGAATATATTCATTTATTTCAGTTCCATATTGAAAATTTTAAACATACTAGAATAATTCCAAGAGTTAGAAATTGTATGCTGTCTCTCACACACCAAACGGAAAAGTAATTCATAAAAAATGATCATAGTTTTATTGAGAGTAACACATTTGTAGAAAACGAGGAAGAACCAGGAGAAAATCCTGAACATAATAGATCATCTCTGGTAATACAGAGGAGGCAAGCAAGTAATCCCAGACACAGTTGCTGGAGTCCAGGGCAGCGCAGAATACAAACAGAAGTCTTCTGCTGGTACTGCTGCCTTGTCAAGGGCCACAGGTGGGTCATCTGCTTCACAGAGGGTTGTCAAGAACTTGCAGCATGCAGTTGTAGTTGAAAACGAGTATTGAGTGAACTTTTAGTAATTGTCATGAGAACGCCATGCCCTCATGTACGTTCTTTCTCATTTCAAAGCGTTCATCTGGACTTGAGGTTTTTCTCTTTGTATGTAAGTAGATACTTAAGGGTTTGAAAATTGAAGGTGTTTATATTACTTATTTGTTTAGTTGAAGACTTTAACTCAGTCATTTTGAAGAGTGGAATCCGAATTTCTGAAAAATTGGTATGAATTTTAAATTATTTTCTGTCCATAGTCACGCACAGACTCTTCTTTCTTCTTCCACTTGACACCAAACAATTTCCTTCTCTCTCATTATTAATTTCATCTCCATTCCTTTTCTTCACTTTTCACCCCATTTCCTTTTTTTATGTTCTTTTGTTGTTGTTGTTTTGTGGGGTTTTTTGGCTGCCTTAGTCTTCGTTGCTGCGCGCGGGCTTTCTCTAGTAGTGTCGAATGGGGCCTCCTCTTCCTTGCGGTGCGCGGGCTTCTCATTGTGGTGGCTTCTCTTGTTGCGGAGCACAGGCTCTAGGCACGTGGGCTTCAGTAGTTGTGGCATGCAGGCTCAGCAGTTGTGGCTCGCGGTCTCTAGAGCGCAGGCTCAGTAGTTGTGGCTCGCGGTCTCTAGAGCGCAGGCTCAGTAGTTGTGGCACACGGGCTTAGTTGCTTCACAGCATGTGGGATCTTCCCAGGCCAGGGCTCAAACCCTTGTCCCCTGCATTGGCAGGGGGATTCTTAACCACTGTGCCACCAGGGAAGTCCCACCCCATTTCCATTTTAATCTCATGAAATCTGCTTTGTGTTCACAAATCTACTGGATGTGCTGCTACCATCATTGACTTATTCTCGTTTAAATGTCTTCTCTTGGTCTACGTATTCCACTTCTCTCTCTTCCTTTTGATGCTTTAGAGTATCTTTTTTGCTAACTCTTCTCCTTTTCTGTACCTCTTCCTTTTCTTATATAAGGCTTTACACTTAGCTATCTCTTTTTTATTTCTGCACACAGTATAACCTTTGAAAAGTTGATGATTTGGTTGGATCTTATAGTTTTCTTTTAACTTCTGTGCTGATGGCTTCAAAATCTACAGCTCCTGATTATCCAACGGAGAGCCAGACCCATATTTCCAGATAAATGGAGTAGTGTCATGGGTCCTTTTGAGAATTTGGTAGAAGTAGTGAACTACTGTCCTCTTCCATCCAGTCCCCCCACCCCACCCAACCTAACCCTTCAGATATGTGCATGTGATTTTGCACATGTGCACACATGTGTGCCCTTACATGGTCCAGAGGATTACAGACCCCCTTAATTCCAACAGTGGATCCTCAGTGAGAATTCCTATTTTAGAGCTCATCCATTTGGGTATCCTACTGATGCCTCAGTTTAAACCCTTATGATTTCATTTTTAATGTACATTCCTTCTTCTCTCTAATATTTCTCCCAAAATTTCAGCTTATAAAGTCTATAATTATCTTCATTCACAATATCTATTCAAGTACATTTTGTTATTTCTTTCTCTAAAAGCCTGTTGGATTTACTGTCCTGACATTCTCATTACTAACAGCTTTCTCCAGTATTTATTTGCTTGTATACTGCTATAGTTTTCTGACTTGCTAGTTTTTCTGTCTTTAAGCTAGATCCCTTTCACTTATTCCTACTTTATTACTGCTAGATTCTTTTTTCTTAAACTTTTTTGCACAGTGCAGGAGGGTCTAAAAGGGGGGGGAGGGTGATCTCCTGCACACTTGTGCCCTCCCCTTATATTAATCATGAGACTTAATCACTTTTAACCATTTCTACTTTTAGTACTTTTGATGAGTTCTTCTATAGTAATATATAATGTGTTTATATTTCTGTTTCTTGATTAGTCACATTACAGATAGTACTTATTGACTCTACACTATGAAAAAATGAATTCTTCACTTCTCCTGCCAATCATGAGTAGTTATTGTTTTTAGTTCTTCTAATAACCTTAGTATCTCTTAACTCTTCACTCTGTAAGAGGAATGCAGTAGTTCTGTGCATCTCCCTATCCCCTTTCTTCCATTCTACCACCTAGTTTTGATAGACACGTCATTTTTTTAATTTTATTTTTTTGTTTTTTTATTTCCATGGTTTATACATTTTCAGTCTTTCTATTACTGCCATTAAATCTTTGTCTTTATGTTAGTAGGTGATCTTTTTTCCCCCTTCCTAGAATCCTTTTAAACTTCCTTACTAACCATGGTAGTCTGAGTTTTCACAAAGATGTGATTTGTTTTTGGTTTTGGGGTCCCTCCCCGATTTATTAAGCTCAGTACTTAATGGACTGTTTCCATTTGAAGACTTATCCACAACTCCTAGATTTTTTAAAATTTTATTTCTTTAGCCATTTACTTCTCTGTTTTGTTCTCTTTTTGGGGAGCTCCTACTGATCAAATGCTGGGCCTCCTGGGTTATTTCCTTATGATGCTTATCTTTTCTCATTTTCTGCCTCTGTTTCTGTGTTCTGTATTCTTGATGATATTTTTAACCATACATTCTAGACCAGCGTTACCTCGTAGAAATATAAGCTACATAGTTAATTAAAATTTTTCTAGTAGCCATACTAGCAAAAGTAAAAAGAAACAGGTGAAATTAATTTTAATAACATAAAATACGTTGTTAAATAAAATATTTAACCCATTATAACGGAAATATTATCATTTCAAAAAGAAATAAGTATAGAAATTAAGGTATTTTACATTCTTTTTGTCGTACTGAGTCTTCCAAGTTCAGTATGTGTTTCTTACCCTTACAGCACGTTTCTGTTCAGGCTGCCCACAGTATGAGTGCTCGAGAGCCACATGTGGCTCATGACCACCTAATTGGACAGCACAGTAGTTGATCTCCTGTAATTTAATTTTATTCTCCAAGAGCCTTTTGCGGGGCGGAGGCGGGGGGAGCGATTATTCCTTTTTCAAAACAGCCTGTCCTAAATTCATGATTGTATCTTAAGTCCCTCTTGTTTCTCATCCTTTGTTTGAATTATCTCCTTCCTATAGAGTAGTATTGTTTGCCTTATTGGTTTTACCCAAATATCTGGTAATCTTTTTAGTGGTCTCTTTATTTCTAAAAAAAGAATCAGTCAGAATGACGCCAGTACTTGGCTTGGGTTTCCTGTTCCATTATGAGGTTTGGGTGTCTATGGACAGCATTCTTCCCTGACCGAGGGCTGCCAAGGGGGTCTGTGCAAGTGGCCAAGCAGACAGACTGACAGGCTCTCCTTTGGGGTACAAGAGGGGGGAGCCAACAGGCCTCAGCCCCACGAAGCTGAGCCACCTCTAGTTCCACCAGACACGCTAGCTCATCTGAGGCAGCTTCTTCACTTTGTTTAGAGGACAGTCTTCTGTGATAAATGCCATTCCATCCATTGAGCTGAGGTTGGGGAACAGAGGGATGACTGGAGCATTTTCTTCAGACAGTGTGTGTGTTTATTAATCAGCTCGATTTCGGTTGTACTGCCCATTCCCATTCTTTCTACCTGCTGATCTCAAGTTAGGTCTTTCCCAGATTCTTCTCGCGTCTGCTTCAGCCATTCTGAGTCTGTGTTCGGGACCCTGGATGCCTCCACTCTTCAGTCCAGTTACGTTCGAGGCTTAGTGCTTTGTTCCGAGTGCTTACAGTATATCGGGGTGGTGGGTGGCGGACAGAAAGCCTCAACCTAATCAGAGAATAGAGTGAACATGACACAGTGTAGCAGAAGATGGTAAGTGCTATGGGAGGAAAATAGAGTCAAGTGAAGGGAGTATATGTTGCAGAGGGCCAAGGGGAAATGGTTGCAACTTTAAATAGGTTGGTCAGAGTAGATCTTATGGAAATGAAAGGAAGGAGTTAGCTGAGTGGATGTCTGGGTGAGTGCATTACAGCAGGGGGAGCAGTCTTGTGCAGAGCCTTAAGGCAGGATTGTGCTCGTGTACAGGGAGGAACGAGGAGGCATGGAGGCTGGAGCAGAGAGAACAGGAGCAGAAAAGGAGAGTAGTGGAGGAGTCGTGTCACGCAGGACATTGCAGGCAATTATAAAGAATTTAGCTTTTGGGCTTCCCTGGTGGCGCAGTGGTTGAGAGTCCGCCTGCGATGCAGGGGACACGGGTTCGTGCCCTGGTCCGGGAGGATCCCACATGCCGCAGAGCGGCTGGGCCCGTGAGCCATGGCTGCTGAGCCTGCGCGTCCGGAGCCTGTGCTCCGCAATGGGAGAGGCCACAACGGTGAGAGACCCGCATACCGCAAAAAAAAAAAAAAAAAAAAAATTTAGCTTTTTTCTGAGAGAAATGAGGGCCCATTGGATGATTTTGATAGGAACGATCTGGCTTAACATTGTAACAGAATTAGTTTGCCTGCTTTGTTGAGACCAGGCTATAGAGAAACACAAATGAAAGCAGGTACAGGGTTGTGATAGCAGCCTAGCAAGAAACCTAGTTAAGAGGCTATTGCGGTAAACTAGGCAGGAAATAATGATGGCTTTCCCCAGGCAGTGGAAGCGGTGCGAAGGCAGATCCTTACATTTCCTGGTGGATTGTATGTGGGGTGTGAGAGAAGGGGAGGAGTTGTGGTTTTTAACGGGAGCTGTGGGAAGGATGGAATTACCATTAACTGAGACGACTGTGAGTGGCAGGTTTTGTGGGGAGAGGTCAGATGAATTTTGAAGATGTTAAGCCGAAATGCTCATTGGACATTCAAGTAGAGATGCTGACTACTAGGCAGTTGGATGTACCAGTACATAGGAACTGGGAGAGAATTCTAGACATGTAACTCCTCCCTAACCCTTTTTGTCTTCCAGAAATTTGATGATACATTTGGTCTACTAAAGACCACTCAGCTCAATTGTCTACTTTGTAATGGGTTTATTTATACACATTTTTATTTTTCTGGAATTCCAGTAGAATCTTGGAGCGGGGGAAGACAGTTTGACTGCTCAAATGTACCAACTTGAGTAAGAGGAGTCCAGGAGCTCATGTCACTTCCCGGCTCGCAGTACGGGTGGCCAGCTCTCCTCGCATCCAGTTTAATTCTTTGGCCTGACACTTAAGAGCCCACCCCATGATCTCTTTCCTCCCTTATGACTGTCTGTACACCATACTCGGGTTCTCCCTCTGTGCTTCTCTGTAGCATTTACCTCTCTGTCCTGCCCTTCTCGTCCTTTCTGTCTTGTCCTTTTCTGTAGACTGTTTTCCAGGTATATTAATGGTTTTCGTTTCTGAACTCCTGTAACTTAACCACATGCTTTTTTTTTTTTTTTTTTTTTTTACATCTTTATTGGGGTATAATTGCTTTACAATGGTGTGTTAGTTTCTGCTTTATAACAAAGTGAATCAGTCATACATAAACATATGTTCCCATATGTCTTCCCTGTTGCGTCTCCCTCCCTCCCACCCTCCCCATCCCACCCCTCCAGGCTGTCACAAAGCACCGAGCCAATATCCCTGTGCCATGCGGCTGCTTCCCACTAGCTATCTACCTTACTGCGTTTGTTAGTGTGTATATGCCCATGACTCTCTCTCGCCCTGTCACAGCTCATGCTTTTTTATTGTTTGTTGTTTGCTTTACATATGAGTCTTGTCTCCACAGTGAACATTGTAGGCTACTTGAGAGTAGGGACCTGAATAAAGTTTTGAATAAAAAGCCAAGCAGTTCAGTGGTACTGAATTCATTCATATGTAGGTGTTGGGGCATAACAGGCAGACAGTATGAGTTCATAAGGTTGTTGGGACCATTAAATAAGATAATACGCACTCTTTTCATGCTGCCTGGGCTTTTCTGTCTGTGCTGTTTGGGAGACGGTGGGAGCCGTTCCTGAGGAGATGCTCTTTGAGCTGTGCCTTGAAGGGGAAGTGAACTAGGAGTTTCCAATCATAGAATGGAAAAGCATTCTAGGCGGAAAGAGTCTATGTGTAAGAGCCAAGGGAGTGCACACCCCCTGTGTGACGTGAGTACTACCCCTCTTCCTCCGCTCCAGGACTGATGGTGCTATTAAATTAATACGTAAAGGGCCTTTATGCCATGCTAAGACATTGCTTTTTAATATTCTTTCCCTGTTTGTCATATAATAAGAAGGCATCTTGCTTTGTAAAACTTCAGTATTTTCAAGTTATAAGAAAAGTATATGCCATTTTCTTTTGACCTACATGCCAAACAATCTGTTTTTGCTTATGGTTGAAAGATACTTGGGAAAAGGTACTACAAAACCTAAAAATATCTGCTAAATTTTATATACACAGTGCTGGTCTTCACTTTATCTCAGCCAGCAGCTGTGCATGGCTGGATCTCGTTTTGTAGATTAAAAAACACAGTGGCAGAGGGATGTACAGCACACTCTAGTGAGACGTTTGGTTCCCAACAGAAATTATATTTTCAAAATTTATTTTGGGTAGTTATTTATATAAAAATAAATTTTCTTGTGCTTGATTTTATTTTCAGAGGCATGATAAAATACCCTTGGGACAACTTTTATTTCATAAGTTGAAAAAAGTAACTTTATCCTGTTACTTTGGCTATTTAACTGGATCTTTATACGCCGTTACTGGAAAATGTAGTAGAAGCGAATATTAATTTGCATCGTAACATTCACCTGCAATTTTAGTAGTTATATTTTCAGTATCAAGTTCATATTATAATAAACGTTACATTTCTGTTACTACTCTTAGGTAAGCTGTAATTGATTTTTGAAGACTGGTAAATGATTCGTATTTGGTGAGCTAATAATAATGGATGGGTTAGGAGGAAAATGATGTGAGTAGTGTGCTCCTTGGGTATATGTGTGCATGTGTATGTGTGGTGTGCATAACAAACTTGATAGGGTTTTTGCTCAGAACCATAAATTATAAATGGATTATTTTAATGAATAGCTAAAAATTCTTATTCTTCAAGTTATTTTTCTTGGCTTCTGACTGTTACAGAAAGGAAATGAATTGCTTAAAGAAAAGTTTAACGACGTATTTAGAATCTGGTTTTGTTTGGGACCATCCATTGCACTTTGAGGAACAGCAGTTGCACTTTAGGGACATCAGTTGTACAATGTAAAGACAAGAAATGGCCGTCTACTTTCTGGTTTCTAAAATTTTATTGATGAGTGGTGTTACGGATTGAATAGTGTCTCCCAAGAAAGATACTTGAAGAAGTCCTTGGACTTCCCTGGTGGTCCACTGGTTAAGACTCCACACTCCCAATGCAGGGGGCATGGGTTTGATCCCTTGTCAGAGAACTAAGGTCCCGCATGCCGCATGGCACAGCCAAAGGAAAAAAAAAGAAAAGAAAGATATATTCTAATCTCCACTACCTCAAAATGTAACCTTTTGGAAATAGAGTTGTTAGTTAAGATGAGGTCATACTGGAGTGAGATGGACCCCTTTATCCAACACGACTGATGTCCTTATAAGAAGAAGAGAAAGTTACCGAAGCAAGCTGGCTGTGTGAAGACACAGAGACACAGAGAGAACACCATGTAAAGATGGAGGCAGAGGTTATGGTGATGCTTCTACAAGCCAAGGAATTCCAAGAATTACCAGCCTTCCTGTGAAGGAAGAGCAAGGCATGGAACAGATTCTTCCTTAGAGCCTAACTTAGAGGGAACCAACGCTGCCAACACCTTGACTTCAGATTTGTCACCTCCCATACTGAGAGAATAAATTTCCGTTGTTTTAAGCGACCTAGTGTATGGTTCTTTATTATGGCGACCACAAAAACTAATACAGGTGGTAACTAGCTTAGTAGACCAGCAAAAGCTAAAGTAAGCCAGGACAGAGAAGAGAAGGGTTGAGTTGCTGTGGTGCCTCTCAGTGGCAAGGCGTTTCATCATGCTACACGTAGGAGGGTTAGGTAAGTCTTTATAAGGAGGGTTTAGCTACCCAGATTTTCCCCACAACACCCAAACAGGAGACTAGAGATTTATTATCTTCTAGAGATGCGCTAGACCAGTGCTGTTCAGTGGAAATGTAATGCAAACTACATGTCATTTTAAAGTCTTCTAGTGACCACATTTTTGAAAGTTTTAAAGAAACCAGTGAGGTTAATTTTATTAGTATATTTAACCCTATACATCGAAAATATTATTTCAATAGGTAATTGATAAAAATTTTAGAGGTGTTTTTACACTCTTTTTTTTCATACTGGGTATGAAAAATCTGGTATGTGTTCCAAAATCTGGTATGTGTTTTTATATTAAAAGCATATCCCAATTCAAACTAGGAGCATTTGAAGCACTAGCAATTTGCAAACATACAGCTAATAGCTACTGTTTTGAACAGCATCGCAGTGTAGGCTAGGAGTTGGCAAACTATAGCTCGCTGGCCAAGTCCAGCCCTGTAGGCTGTTTTTGCATAGCTGAGAGCTAAGGAGGGCTTGTACATTTTTGCAGAGTTGTTTTTTTAAAAAGGAAGAAAAAAGAATATGGACAGAGATACTCTCTGGCCCTTTTCAGCAGGTTGGCTGGCTCCTGGTAAAGCATGAGGTATAGGAGGCACAGCTGTGAAGGTGTGGGTGAGAGGCCATACTGAAAAGAGATGAGTGAAAGTCAGCCAACTTGGTCTCTTTCCTTTGCTCAGCTCCCAGTCATTGGCAGCCAGACCTGTAGAACTCAGGTAAGGAACTTGAAGAGTCCTCCTCCGGAAACTTGGCTCGGCCAAGAGAAAAGACAAAGATATTGACACCCAAGGTCCCTCCCATTGAAGCTCATTTATTTAAGGGCTTCTGATCAGCTTTAGTACCACTTATGAACATGAATGGACAGCCAAGGATCATCATACCTTTAAGGACAACTTTTATAACATGAAGACAGATCAAAACAAACAGAAAAAATTGAAATTGGAGGAAACACGTAATAACAGGGAACAGAAGAAAACCTAAAAAATAATATAATAGCTTCAGAGAACTAAGAATATATTTTATTCATAAAGCAAATGTTTGTAGTTATTTAAAAAGAATCAGAGTGTAAGAAAATGTACTTAGAATTTTTTTTAAAAGCAATAATTTTAATACTAGGAGGTTTGAGAAATAAGGTTGAGGAAACTGCCCTGAAAATAGCTGTAAAAGATAGAGATAGTGCCTGAGGAAAAAAATAAAAGAAGATCAGATTAGGAGGTCCAACATCTAAATATGAGGAATTTTAGGGGGACAGAACAAAAATGTGAGGAAACGGAATCTGCAAATAAATAAGAAAATTTCCTGGAACTCAGTGACTTGATCGTGGTCAGGGGTGCCGACTTTTTCTGAAAAGGGCCAGACGGTAAAGGTCTTAGACTTTGTGGGCCACGAGGTCTCTGTGACATTTGTTCAGCTCTTCCTTTGTAGCTTTGCCATAGACAATGCGGAAATGATGGGTGTGGCCAGATTTGGGCCATGGACTGTAGTGTGCCAGGTCCTCTGGTCCAGACTGAAAAGATTCACCAAGTGTCCAGCCCAGTAAGTAGGAAAACATAAAAAGATCTACCACCAAGGCATATCACTGGGATTTTAGAATATTAGAAGATTTTAAAAGTGGGGGGAGCTTCAAATTCCTGAGAAGTTACTTCCAATCTAAAATTTCCTCCTCCGCACAGTTTCTTAGGAAGCTACTGGAAGATGTATTCTATTAAAATGAGAGAGTAAACCAAGAATGATGATACCATGGGAGGGGCCAGGAAACAAGGAATCCAGTGTAGGAAAGAGATAAGGGAATTCCCGGCTTGACTAAGGCGAAAGCAAAACCTAGGGACCCAGCAGGTCTGAAAGTTATACAAGGGGAATAATAATCCCAGCACCGAAGTGGGGAGTTGGTGCGTTGAAAGTGTATAGCCCTACAGTTAACCTTCAGAGGCAGGATGGACCAAAAGTTTCTGGGGGGAAAGAAAATAAGCAAACAAAAAATAGATCACCTGATACACTTGACCCTATTGAGAGGATTTACAGTTCTGATGGAGAGTTAGGGGTCGGTATAGAGAAAAAGAATCAAATGTAAAAGGTAGCCATTTGTAACACCAGGGTTAAGAAAGGGATTGTTCTGGAAAGTAAATATTGTCAGCCGTGAGTAAGTTAGATGGATGCTGATGTATCCAAAGTACTGTCATGATTTTATTGGGAGAATGAAGAAGGAAATATTTTAGGGTGTTAGAGGGTATAGGAATTAACTCATTTGTGTAGTATGAAGTCAGTAGATAACTTCTGAATCTGAAAGACTAAGAAGTATTAGTTCTAAACAGATGAATGTATTTAGTTAGAAACGTGAGATAAGTATCAAAGTGTTGAAAGTAGTTGCTTCTGGGGAAAGAAATCAGAAGTGGTAAGGGTTGAGAAGAGGATTAGTGTTTTGTTATAAACTTTGTAACACTCTTTGACCTTTTAAACTGTGTATGTATTTTACAAGTTTAAATTTTAATGAGGATAAAATTGAGTTGATAAAACAAATGTTTACTTTAAATGTTAAATCTCATTAGTCCAATACTTTTACTATAGTAATACAATGATAGTGTAGTTTAGTTTTCTATTCATATGTTGTGTAGCATTTGTTAATATCACTTTTTGGTTCTTACTCATATTAATTTGGCTTCCTTGGCTGACTGTGATGAAAAAACATATTCTAAGAAACATGAGTCAGTCCTGTGTCAGTCTCAGCATGGAACTTAATGTAGTTACTATCTATAAATAGTTTGCAAATCACCACTATTGCCTGAAAGTTATAAAAGGGGAATAATAACCCCAGCACAGAAGCAGGGAGTTGGAACAATGAGAATGTACAGCCCTCCGATTAGCCTTCAGAGGCAGGATGGACCAAGAGTTGACCGCCTTCTCTTGTAAGTATTGTCTCTTGCCTCAGGAGCTTTGTAATATTAAAACTTAATTATCTTGTTTAGTTTTATCCATTTTTCGTTTGTTTGCTGATAGAGAAGTGAAATGCCCACATTTTATTTATGCAGTTTTATTTTCTGACAGATGTCGGTAGCATTAGTGTTACTAAATGTTATCAGCCCGGAACATTTTTCCTAATCTGCCCTCCTACTTCGTTATGTCAAATGTAAATCACTCTTCATTTACCTAACACTATTTTTTTGTTATACATAAGGCTGAATGAAATGTGTTTCAAATTTTTGTTATACAGGTTTTGCTTGCTTTAAGAAAAGTAAGCCTTTGAGTTAAGATAAACTAAATATGTGTTCAAATATATAAAAAAGCTATTAATCTCGTTGGCTGGTGCTTCGTGCATCTCTTTGCATTTGGGGGATAGCGCTTTTGGGTGAGAAATTCAATAGGTATTTTGGTGGTGGGAAGAATTTTTCCTGATATTTTTTAAATGCTCTTGGTTGCTATGATATTAGTCATTTGCACTATATTGTTTTCTGAAAAAAAATGTTTTCTCAGAAAGTTTCAAATTATTGTAAAATGCATATCCTAACTTAAAAGAAAAATTAGTCTTCCAGAATTTTTCCATAATGCAGAATTAGGGCCCTTGTACTTTGAAAAAATCTTCAGATGAAAACAGTCATTTGTAGACAGAACTCTAGTCATGTGCATTTCCAGTATGTGAGTTGGCAGTGGTGTTCTAAGAAAAGCAGAATTTATACATTTGGAAACTGTCCCCCTAAAAAGATATACAGATGTCTTGCTTTAGAAGTCAAAACATGAAAGTCAGAAGATTTATATATACCATCCAATTTAGGTGGAATTATTCATTCCACTAAAGATTTGTAAGCCTGAGATTTTCTGTTTGACACACAACTTTGGGAAATATGTTTAGATGTGCTTCTTTTTAGTAAACAGGCTAAAAATTAGATAGAGGCTTTGAACAGTTTCCTTTCTTGCATCTTTCTTACTTTCAAATCAAGAAAATACACAGTCATCAGACTCTCCTGCAGCTGTATGAACTGCCTACTTCAATCATCTATCAGTGAACTTGGGAGATCTCTCTGGCACTGTGCTCTTTCCCTACATCAGTAGATACTCTTTTATTTATAGACTGAAAACCCAGAATATTATGATGTGTGGAACAATCTTTTAAGTCAGGACACCCTAGTTGTAAATGCCGTTATTTAATAATTCTTTCAGATTCACTTTACTCGTACCTGGCCTTCTACTTGTGCTTTAAGCTTACTTTTTGTGTTAAAAGCATTATATGGTCTAGAGAAGCAGCCATTAACTTGGGGGTAAAAAAACGAAGAACTTGGAGTACTGTGTGGTTCAGCTGTGAACAGTGTTTACATTATCATATTAATAATGTAAACTCTGAATGTTGATTTAACTAGAAATCAGTATTCTCCCATGACTATATTGGGAAAAGCCTGTGTGTGGTGAGGGAGTTACAAGAGATATCTTAAAAGCCAGTAGACATGTATAAAGTTAAAATAATCAAAAGAATTGACATATCTAAAGAAACAGCCAAAAGAATTGATAGTAATTATCTCTGATATGTTGGAAACTGGGGTGGGAGGGTTGGAACAGTGAGCTGCTAATTTTTTCTTACAAACTTAAAAACTGTGGGCTTGTATTATTTTGATAAAATAAAATGAAAGAGGTGGCACAGGAATGTAACAGGACCTAATAAATTGGATTTTTTAATCATAGATCTTGGTGCAGCTACATTAAAAGTTAAATACTTTCCCTTAGCTTCTGTTTTCAAATATATTCTAATTAGAATAATATGGGTATATCTTTTGTCTTCTGGACCCGAGAGATTGCTTAGAGTATTATCACATTTCACGTGCTCTTATTTTTTGATGCATGTTGTATATTTCAAATGTAATATAAGCCCTAGCTGAGTTTATTCATTAGATGCAGGTTATTCAATAATAATAACTTTGTCTAGTTTATTATTAAAAACATTCTTCTGAACATACCTAATTTCTTGCCCTCATCCCTACAGTGATACTGTTATCCCTCAGAAACTTTGACCCCTAATTTATCAAATGGTATAATGAAGTCAGTACCGTACCGTAAAAACCAGATTTTATTATTTAGTTGTCAGTATTTTAAGCAACTGTTGGGTTGGCCAAAAAGTTCATTTGGGTTTTTCGGTAACATCTTACAGAAAAACCCGAGCGAACTTTGTGGCCAGCCCATAATCAGCACTACCCTAGGTGTCTTCTGTTTTCCTATTGCACTGATGAAGTACGATGATCTGACCAGAGAGAAGCTTTGTGTTGTTGTCCCAGGAGTGGGATTGGGCTTCTCCTTTGTTTTATAGTCAGTTCAGGAACCATGAAGGGGAGGGATTTCTGGAAAGGTCTTACTGGCTTTTTGGTAGTGTTGGGAGGAGCAAAGGGCAGCACGCGCATTCTGTCATGAAGCTCAGCCTCCAGTCAGAATCCAGCCAGTTTATTAGCCAGTCCAGGGAAAGTCTCAGTTTGAAACCTCCAAATAAATATTACTATAGCTCACATTTATTGAGTTCCTATGCTTCAGGTACTTAGTAAAGAGCTGTCGCGGTATTATCTCATTTAATCTTCCCCACAATGCTGTGAAATACTTTATGTGTAAGATGAGTGTAACTTTTTTTAAATCTTAGGGCGAGTTAATTTTTTTTAATTAATTTATTTATTTATTGGCTGCATTGGGTCTTCGTTGCTGTGCACGGGCTTTCTCTAGTTGCATTGAGCGGGGGCTACTCTTCTTTGCGGTGTGCTGGCCTCTCATTGCAGTGGCTTCTCTGGTGGAGCACAGGCTCTAGGTGTGCGCGCCTCAGCAGTTGTGGCACGCAGGCTCTAAAGTACAGGCTCAGTAGTTGTGGCACACGGGCTTAGTTGCTCCGCGGCATGTGGGATCTTCCCAGACCAGGGCTCGAACCCGTGTCCCCTGCATTGGCAGGTGGATTCTAAACCACTGCGCCACCAGGGAAGTCCCCAGGACAAGTTAATTTTTATAGCAAGATAATTGTTTAAGTCCAGGTGGATACTTGGAGACATTTTCATGCTCTGTTACGTTATATATGAAAGGTAAAAAGCAAACTGTTATAGAGCCACATCCAGGAGGCTTCTGCAGGTTTGTAATATAACCACAAAGAGATTTTTGTAGTCATCATTTGAAGTCCTAGAGTTGAAGAAGATCTTTAAATCTGAGTAAATACTGAGACATTCTATACTTTCTTAGATAAGAAGATAAAAAGATGTGAATGTTTTTCTAGCTGATCTTCAAATTTAATGAAACGTTAATAGAATTGAGAGCATAGGTCTTGGCAGAAAGGGTAAATTTAACAAAGCGATACTAAAATTTACCTAGAAAGAGTTAAATATCTGAGAATCACCTAGAAAAACTCAAAAAGAAGAGTAATAAGGATGGCTTCACCCTACTAAATATTAAAGTATACATCAGATACCAAAGCATCAAGATACTGTTGCCATGCCAGACAAATAGATCTATGCTCCAAAACATTCTGGAACTTCAGTAACAGTCAACACATGTAAAGGTGGCATCTTAAATTAAGTCTATAAACTATTCGATAAAAGGTGCTGTGATGTAGGTCACTACTTCACATGTCAAGCCCAAGATGAGTTTCATATGAACTAAGGATTTTATTGTAAAAAATAAAAGTATGAAAAGAAAGTGTTGATAATTATATAATCTTGCTGTGGGACAGGACTGCCTAAGAAGGATATCAAAAGCAGATCACATAAAGGAATAATATTACTAGATTTTCTAGGTAAAATTAAAAGCCATATTACAAAACAAAACTTTAAAAATCAAAGACATAAAAAAAGTAATAAAAGTTAATGCATATGACTAACATGTGACAAAGGGTTATTATCTTTAATATAGAAAAGAACTCTTTCAAATGAATATGGAATATTAACTATCCCAAGAGAAAACTGGTCAAAGAACATGTGCACTTAATACTAACACAAAAATCAGTAAACAGATTGCAAAGTACTTAACCTCAGAAGTAATCAAATAAATGAAAATTGTTATATGATATCAGTCATATTAGCAAAGATTAAAAGCAATGATGGTGTTCAGTATTAGTGAGGGGAAAGGAAAGTGGGCGTTCTCATATACTGTTGGGCTTCTGTTCCTGAAGACAGTTTGGAACCGTGTGTCAGAAATGTTGATATTTGTATCTTTTCATTTAGCAAATCTGTGCCTCTGGTGATGATCCTTAAGAAGCAGGTAGAAAACGGTTCAAAGATACATGAAGATAAATGTTTATTGTAGTATCAGTAATAGTATTAGGCAAACTTACGTAGTACCATAGGAGACTGCTTAAACTATGGACACCTAAACAATGGAATACTACTCAGTTATGAAAAGTAAAGGTGCAAAACTGTACTTAGTGCCTTAGAATACCTTTTATAATATATTAAGTGGGAGAGAAGAAAACAGATTTCAGAGTGGTAGGGACATATTCTAATTTATTTTGTTTTTAAGGTTTATATGCATATTTTTACATGTGGAAAAGTCTGGAAGTATGAATGCCAAAATGTTAATTATACTGACCTCTGGATATGAGACTTAATATGATTTAAAGTTTATTTCTTCTTAGGTCTGTTTTTCTTTTCCATTCACCAAACATTTATTGAGCTAGTGCTGTGACTAGCCATTGCATTTTCTAAAATGATAAAATATAATTTATACAGTAAAAATTTGATGTTTTAGGGAGGTAGTTACCATTTAGAGATATTTCCATTAAATGATTGAAATAATGTCTTGGTCATTAAAGTGGTATGTTCAGTTATTCATTTATTTGCAGCACTTTATTCATGAAAAGTACAGAATAAAATGAGACATTAGTGTAATGTGCTGAAGCAGCCCAAAATGATCCTAATAATAGAAATTATTTTCATTCGTATGAAACATAAGCCGTCTCTATCTAACGTAGTCTTTCTTCACGTGGAGAGATGTTGATTGCATGGTCTACACTGCTTTGTATTTAAATCAGAACTAAGGTTCTCATAGGTTCATTGTGAAAAGAGTGGGTTTTTAATGGTGAGTAGCCACAGTTGCATATTTTTCATTTCTTAATTTCAGGCAACTACAAGAACAGCAACGACAAAAGGAGCTGGAGCGGGAAAGGCTGGAGAGAGAAAGAATGGAAAGGGAGAGATTGGAGCGGGAGAGGTTAGAAAGGGAAAGGCTGGAGAGGGAGCGACTAGAACAGGAGCAGCTGGAGAGAGAGAGACAAGAAAGGGAACGTCAGGATCGCCTGGAACGGGAGAGACAAGAGCGGGAGAGGCTGGAGAGGCTGGACCGGGAAAGGCAAGAACGAGAGCGGCAAGAGCAGCTAGAAAGGGAGCAGCTGGAATGGGAGCGAGAGAGAAGAATGGCAAATGCCGGTAAGAAGTTGACCGATTGTTCCGTGTTCCTGATGTCTGAGCTTGGATGGCAGTGGCATTTTGTGTATTCGTGTATTAGAAAGAATATTTCACATTTGAGGTGCTTGGGATTAAGCAATACGATTTGAAATTAGAACAAATATGTGGCTATTGCTGCTTTAACATTTTCTTTTTTTATTTCTATTGCTTTTATTGCTTGGAGACTTAAAGAAAGCTCCAGGAAATTTTTATTCTGGCATTCTAATTCTTCTAATTCTTCGAACTCCCTATAAATTGGCTATAAAGTGTAAGTGTGTTTTTATGGGAAATTTTTATATTAGATGAATTTGGAATATATTTCCCTTCTGAGAGTGCTTAAATTGTCTTGAATACCGTAGCATTCCAGAAATTTGATTGTATTCTGAAGTTTTTGAAGGAGGAATTAAAAACAGTAGGTTAAAAAGTATCCTCTCTAGAGCTAACTAGTAATTTAAATATATGCAAGTATTGTGAAAAATTAGTAAAAATTACTAAATCTGATGGAATTTTATTGAAAGACATAAGGGTTAAGATATGACTGAAAATTTGAGGTATTTTGACATTCATTAAAATTAACATTTATTATAGGATTTAAGAATTATTATTTTATTCCATATGGCCTATATCTAAAGTTTCAACATGGGTCGATTAAATACTGGTTGATGGGTTTGTTGTTCGAGTTCATTCATTTGCTTTTGATTGCCTAATTGTTTTCTGGAGTTATAGCCAACAAAACAAAACTTTTCCACAAATAAACATTGGATTTGGGGGTTTCTAGCCCTTTACGATAAACTTTTTGCTAGTTTCTCTCTTTATTATTTAAAAAAAAAAAACAACTAAGCTTACTCTTCTTTGTGGTCTTATTCATGTAATGTTAATGTCCTTTTAGTGGACGAAATAATGAAAATTAAGACTACGATATTTTTCTTGTAAAGAATAAGCTAATCAGTTTAATTTGTCAGTCAACTTGTTAGAGTAAAAGAAAACTTGTCCTCTTTTGGATCTTAGAATGTATTTATAAGTTAAGACATTTTGGAGTGAAATTAGTTATTTGCCCATGTGCTTATTCTCTGGTACTAACTGTAGTCTACATTTGTACATTTTGTCTGAATGCTGGTTTTGTGGCTTTACTAGCTCCCTTTTTCTCTCTCCTTTTTTATCCTGTCTTTCGCCGCTGCTTTCCACCTCTGTCCAGCTCCATCCTCCGACAGCTCCCTGTATCATGCTCCACTTCCTGAGTATGCCAGTTGCCAGCCTCCTTCAGCACCTCCTCCATCATATGCTAAAGTCATCTCAGCTCCAGTGTCAGAGGCCACTCCTGATTACGCTGTAGTGACTGCTTTGCCACCCACTTCCACACCCCCTACACCACCACTTCGACACCCCGCGACACGTTTTGCAACATCTCTAGGTTCAGCCTTCCACCCTGTTCTTCCCCATTATGCTACAGCTCCTCGTCCTCTGAACAAAAACTCTCGACCTTCTTCTCCTGTGAACACACCCTCTCCTCAACCTCCAGCTACGAAGCCCTGTGCCTGGTCTACTTCCAGTTTCTCGCCCCTCCCTCCGTCTCCTCCAGTAATGATTAGCAGCCCCCCAGGCAGAGCTACTGGTCCAAGGCCTGTCCTCCCCGGTTGTGTTTCTTCTCCTGTGCCCCAGAGGCCTCCATCACCAGCGGCCCCCAGCGGGCTGCTCGACTCTGTCACGTGTCCAGTGTCTCCACCGCCTACCTCAGGGCCAGCTGCGCTGCCACCGCCTTCCCTCGCACCACTCTCACACTGTGGATCTCAAGCCTCTCCTCCTCCCAGCACCCCTGTTGCCTCAACTCCCTCATCCAAGCCTAGTGTTCTCCCTTCTCCCTCTGCAGCTGCCCCTGCCTCTGTGGAGACTCCTCTAACCTCTGTGCTGGGAGACTCCTCTGCTTCTGAGCCAGGCTTGCAGGCAGCCTCTCAGCCGGCCGAGACTCCAGCCCAGCAGGGTAAGGCTTCCGTTATTGCGACTAACAGCTGATCACTTGGAAATGTTACACATCCACAGCTTTAATTGCCTAGAAGAATGGGGAGGATGGTTTTTGAAAAAGGCGAAGGTGGGTTCTTTTCTGTTGGATTAATTGCATTTGGAGGATCAGTATGAGGGATTTCCATATTGAACTAGATTTGGATATCTTCTGCAGTGTCATAGTCAGAGTGTTATTCAGTATTTAAGGGCTTCTGTATGTTTCTTTTCATTTTCACTAGGAAAACATTACTTGATACATTAATCCACACAATAAATATATTGATATAATCAAACTTGTCTTCCTTTAATTTCTGGGAAACATACAGATTATAGTTAGTGCCCAGCTGTAGTCGTTAGATCTGTCATCCAGGAGTCTCCTCTGGGACAGTTCTGATCTTGGACCCTATTTCGTTTTGGCCTGTCCTGTACGTATTGGGATTCTCATATCAGACTTCCATGGATGGGTGCCACCCTAAGCCCTGGGGAGCAGCCCAACTTTGCACAAAGGGTGGAGAGGATGGCAGGCTTGATATGTGCCCCAAAGGGTTCCATGGTCCAAAATTCCAAGAAGTAGCAGGCTGAAGGGATAGTTGGGAGAGGATAGCATCCTCTACAGTTATCCCCCCCACTCCCCACGCCTGAACTTTGCTGTCACAGTGACAGGGGAGGGGGGATGTAATCTAAGTATGGATTATTTGTAAGCAGAGAAGGACCTTGTTCTATAAGTAAGTAAGAAGATACTTAACCCGCTCCCTTTTAAAATAGGATTTAGGGAGGATTACAGGAAGGAATATGACAACAAATTTGTACTTACAAAGGAACGGTGTTCTAGTCTGGATTTGAAACATTTATTTAAAAAAGAAATCTTAGTTCTTAAGGGCTCGTTATTGCTGTGTGTATATTTTTCATGTTGACTTACTGAATTTGCTTAAAGGTTGAGTCACAGCTCTAGTAGGTGCAGTTCCGTATCATTGTGAAAGTGATTCTGGAACAAGAGAGACACAGTTAGCCTGACAGCGTCCAAAGGCCGACCTCCTGTATCCACAGAGCTCTGATGACCCCTCATGCAGCCCATCACTATATTCTTCCAGCAATTTGTGATTCCAGCTTGTGTAACTGTTCAAAGTTAGCAGTTTCAAAAAACTTACCACCCAGTTTGCAAATACCATTTTATTTGTCCTAAAATACCCCTTTAAGCCTTAAGGAAGGGGGAGGACCTACAGGGTCAGTCTCCTGGTTCCTGTTCTTGTCCACTCCTTTGTGATTTTACAAGATCTGGACATTTCTCTCTTAACCCCTGTCTTCTGTACTTCAAATTCTGTGTCTCCTCATTATTTCTGATAGTTGTTTTGAGGTTTTACTTTGTTCTAGTAGATTCCTTTACTTCAACGATTCTCAATTCTCTTTATACATTGCTTTTAAATGTGGAATATTTTTGAGATATTGAAGCCTGGGACCCACCCTTCTTTCATGTTCTCGATGCAGTCACTTTGGAAAGCAAGTAACTATATGCTTTCACTGTTGTAGAATTTATTGTCTCAACTCTTAAGGTTTACCCAGATTATTTTGGTCTGTTATTTTGAACAGCAGCACTAACTGTGCCATCCTATACATTCATTTGTCTTTTTAGGGATGCTGCCTCTGTCCCACATTTTATAAGCATTTATTTTATTTACCAAATGCCCGTGAGCAAAGAAAAAAAAAAAAAAACTAATTTAGATGATCTGTTGCAAAGTTCTATTAATAAAGCTCTAACAGTAAAGGGAGTAGTTATACACTTTGGCCGTAATTGTTAGTATGTTTTTAATACTGATTTGGACTTTAAATATTATGATAAATTGAACACATTAATTTGTACTAAATGTTCAAGTTAATTTAGCATGTCATTCTACATGCTTTTCCTCCTAAGATAGTGTCACTTAGCTCTGTTGTTGATGGTCTTAACATTTCTTTCTCTCAGGCATTGTCTTGGGACCACCTGCACCTCCACCCCCTCCTCCACTCCCGCCAGGTCCTGCCCAGGCATCAGCCGGACTTCCTCCTCCCCCAGGACCCCCTCCACCCCCTCCACTTCCGTCCTCAGGGCCCCCGCCTCCGCCTCCTCCGCCGCCTCTTCCTAATCAAGTACCCCCTCCTCCCCCCCCACCTCCTGCTCCTCCCCTCCCTGCATCTGGATTTTTTTCGGGATCCATGTCTGAAGACAATCGCCCTTTAACTGGACTTGCAGCTGCAATTGCTGGAGCAAAACTTCGAAAAGTGTCACGGGTAAATGCATCTCCTAATTAATTGTATTTTTTACGTCATGTCTTATTCTGTCTCAGTATCTAAAACATCGAATTTATTGTATTCTGATTTTATGAACCCTATGTTATTAACTTCATCGACTAAAAAACATGTGAAATAACTTAAACTTAATTAAAGTTGCAAGAATCATAGTTTCTGTAACATTCACCACTTAACATTTTACCACATTTGCTTTATTATTCTTTGTGTATGTTTCCTTCTGTATAAACAGACACACACACTCTCTTTTTGTCTGAATTGAGAATAAATCAGAGACACCTTGCCCCATTTCCCTAAATACTTACCTCTGTATTTTGTAAGAACACGGATATTCACCTACATGACCACAGCATGATTATCAAAATCAGGACATTCAATTGATACGACACTGTAATCTACAAATCTATGCAAGTTTCATCTATTGTCCAATAGTGTCTTTTATGGCACTTCTTTTTCTACTCCATCACCTGTTATAGTTTGTTGTAATGTCTCTTTACTTTTAATCTGTAATATTTCCTCAATCTCCTCTTTCATGATATTGACAATTTTGAGGACAACAATGTAATTATTTTGTAGATCATCCTTCAGTTTGGTTTATCTGATATTTTCCTAAGATTTGATTCGAGTTATGCATTTTGGGGGGCAGGTTTTACATTTTTTACTACCAACGTAATATGTCCTTTTCAATGTATTACACAAAGGGACATGTGATAGCATTTTATCCCATTATTGGTGATGTTAGCTTTGATAAAACTTCACTGATACATAAAATTACTCCATTGGTCCTTAAAGTTTAAAAAACAATATCTAGGTGTTTTTATTGAAATGAATGCTGATACATCCTTCTGTTTTGAATGTAATATATTAATAAACGTAGGATTGTCCCACATAGGAGTTTATTATGTCTGTATATTCTCATTAAGGTGGAGGATGCCTCTTTCCCAAGCGGAGGGAACATTGGTGTGAATTCGGCCTCATCTAAAACAGATACGGGTCGTGGAAATGGACCCCTTCCATTAGGGGGCAGTGGTTTAATGGAAGAAATGAGTGCCCTGCTGGCCAGGAGGTGAGTGAGAAATTATATGGATGTGTCCAGAATTGAGAGGATTTTGTTACTTTTATTCTAAGTATAATTTAACTAGATGCAGTTCTTCCCTTTTGGCATAATTTTACACTAAGTTACCTGATGTTTTTTTTAAAAAATTGATTTACCTTCTTTCTAGGAGAAGAATTGCTGAAAAGGGATCAACAATAGAAACAGAACAGAAAGAGGACAAAAATGTAAGTTAATAAAAATAGTCTACTACGTGGAGACTTCTCTGGCGGTCTAGTGGTTAAGACTTTGCGCTTCTACTGCAGGGCCGCGGGTTCGATCCCTGGTTAAGGAACTAAGATCCCACATGCTGCGTGGTGCAGGCAAAAAATAAATAAGTAAAAATAAAAATAGTCTACTACACCTGAAAATGTGAAATTCAAGTATAGATCATTCAGGAAATTGTGTCAAAGATTAGTTTGAACTCAATTAATTTCAACTAACAGCTGTTTCTTTTTAACTCTTCAGATACTAAAAATGGTATTATTTATAAATTTTTAATGGCATTCTTACTTAGTAAAATGGGTTGAATGTGTGGGGTTGGGGGAAAAGCACTGAAATTCTCACCTTTAGAGTTTAATTCTGTACCCAAGCCTACCATTGAAGGAGTGAATGACCTTCTACTAGGTTTTTTAAATCTCTTAAAGTCTCAGTTTCCTTACATTTATAAATTTATTTATTTATTTTTGGCTGCGTTGGGTCTTCGTTGCTGCGCATGGGCTTTCTCTAGTTAGTTGCGGCGAGCGGGGGCTACTCTTCGTTGCGGTGTGCAGGCTTCTCATTGTGGTGGCTTCCCTTGTTGCGGAGCACGGGCTCTAGGCACATGGGCTTCAGTAGTTGCGGCTCGCGGGCTCTAGATCGCAGGCTCAGTAGTTGTGGCACACGGGCTTAGTTGCTCCGCAGCATGTGGGATCTTCCCCAGCCAGGGCTCGAATCTCTGTCCCCTGCATTAGCAGGCGGATTCTTAACCATTACATCACCAGGGAAGTCCAGTTTCCTTGCATTTAAAATGAAGGAATTAGACTAAATCACGGTTTTCAAATGTTTCCCCTAGGAGCCCTGTGGTTATTAGCTGTGCCCCGCTCTCTAGTTAAGGAGGGCAGACTCTGCTTTATTTGTTTTATATATTAGTGTTTAACAGTATAATTGTTTTCCCTGCTGCATTTGGCCTTCTTTGATGCCATTCAAATCTCTCTCTCATATCTGGCTTAATCACATTGGCGAGCACAGCTCTCAATGAGGATGCGTGAGGAAAGGAGCCATGGGGAGCTGCAGCGGGTGGGAACAGGGGTGGAGGTGCTAGGATAAGAAAAAGGTCTAAACTAGTGTAGAAGGGAGACAAGATTGATGAAGGGAAAAGTGGGAAATGGCAGAAAGTATGAAACACCAAATGTCTACAACAGGTTTCTAGAAGATGTGGTATTATTAATATGTATTTCTGTATATTTAGGAAGATTCAGAGCCTGTAAGTTCTAAGGCCTCTTCAACGAGTACACCTGGTAAGTTCGAGATATATTTTAATCTTTATGAACTTTCTGTAAGTATCAACACTCCTCAATTAAAAATTCCCCATTTCCCCATGTTTGGGTAAAGCGACTGCTTAGTTACTAAAACGTTCAAGTTCTTTGTTCACACTTGAGAGCACTGACTTTTTCCTCTACCTTTTGTGACCCCAGAAGCAGCTGTTAATTTCTTTCCGATATTGGGAGATCTATTAAAATCCAAAGGTTTTTTCTGATGACTCTTTCTCTGAAAATCATGATTTTTGCACATTCTGTGTATATTATTGTTAATGACTTGAAGTTATTCACTTAAGGAAAAATATGTTATCCATATGAAAGGGAAATATTTTTAGTCATTGATTCTTAAAGGTAAGGATTATGTGAGCATGTAGCTAGCATTGAAGTCTATCTCAAAACATTCTCCCATTGAATCGTCATTTTAGCCATTCATTTGCATAATATTGATAATCAAGGAAATAAAGCTTCTAATTTGTAAGGCTGAAAAAATTTTAAACAACAAGGATTTACTATATAGCACAGGGAACTATATTGTAATAATCTATAATGGAAAAGAATATATCTGTGTGTATATAGCCGAGTCACTGCTGTACACCTGAAACTAACACAATATTATAAATCAACTATATACTTCAATTAAAAAAATAATAGAAATAAATCTCCTTAAAACTTTTGGGAAATGTTCTTGAATTCAGTAAAATTTCTGACATTGAGAAGTCTTGGGCATAGAATATATTACTTAGAATATTAACAAAATACATTTCACTGGAGGTACTTAATGATGACTATATCCATATTTAGAATATGAGATTGTTACAGTGTACATGTCATTTCTTCATATTTGACTAAAGGCTAAGCATTAGACTGTCGATTCATCTCCTTACCTAATTTGGAATGAAGTGACATAAGTAAATTTCATGAGTTTGATGAATTAATATTTAGAATGAGCCATAAGAATCCATTATAGGAAATTGTCTGTAACCACTCATTCTCATTATTGAATAGTGACTCTTCAGCGGTCTGATTGCTGTATTATAATTTATATTGTGACTGTGAATAAGTTTTCCTCTGAATAGGACTCAAATCAGTTTATGTTATCTTCATTAAAAATTCAAAGCCAAAATCAAAATGCATGCTGTTATTAAAACCATAGATGTTTTAGAATTCAACTATAATTTGGGGTCACAGAAACTTTTAGAATTTGAAAAGAGCTATGGACCCTCTCCCAGGGAGGGAAAAATCATATTTTTATACAAAATTTGTCACCATTGCAAAATATTCGTGAATTCCCTGAGGGTTATCTATGGACTCCAGTTAAGAACTCCTTATCTAATATATATCCCCTTATTTAAAATATGAAAACTGAAGCATGGATTTTGCGTGTGTTTTTGTGTGTATGTTTGCATATGTGTGCCATGTTTATAAAATTAAGGTTCATTCAGAAGGTCTGGAGGCTTCTTTTTTTTTCACTTGTTTCAGTCAAAAAAAAATTTTTTCCCCCTAATTGCCACGTGTCAGACACTTGACAGGCCAAAAAGAAGCAAAAGATAAAGTCACCCTAAGCGCAAGAAATCCATGGTTCAGCTGGGATGATGAGATACACACAAGTGAAAAGTTCATCTTTTGCAACCACATGTTGAATTATTAAATAATGTGTCAAAGAGGGAGGAGATTGTATAGTTTGGAATCACCTGGGTCGTCTTTGTAGGAAAAAAATGACATTTTACCCTGCCTTAAAGAGTATTTATTTACCTTAGCTGAAAGTAGAGGAAGGGGTGCTGTTTCAGGAAGTGGGTACGTCATGGGCAAAGATGGGAGTTGGAGCTGGAAGAGACTAGGAAATATCAGGTAGACTTGCCTGACTAGGATGGAGGGTTCTTTTTGAGGCGTATTGGGGGAGAAAGTTTGGAAAAGCAAGTTAGAAGTAAAATGTTCAAAGCTTTTTATGAGAAGATCAGGAGTTTAGACTTCATCCTGCAAAGAATTGAGTTGACAATCAACTGAAACTGTTCTAGGAACATTAAAATTGCAGTTGTGAGTAGAGTGATGTAGAAATCAGGGAGGACCAAGATAGGGAAACTGGTGCCAGTAAGGATTTGGTGTGTTTCCAAAGACCCAATGAAGGCAACCCAGCCTCTGTCCTTCCTCCTGAAACCGACCTGGAGCCCCCTCGGAGAGAACACGGCCTCACTATCTGCAGAGCCAAACTGAACTGCTCTTCCGCAAAACCACATGCACTCTCTGAAGATGAAAGGATAGTTCTGGTTTGGCTGATTGAGAAAGGACATCAGCCAACTGTTAAATGGTAGCAATTGCTACGTCTTATCATGTTGGAATTATTTCTTCATCTCTTTGCCTGCCTCTTTAGTGACAGTGTCCTAATGGCTATTCTCTGCCTGTCCAGTTGTCCTTCAAGATTTCCCTCTTTTCCCCTCCTCTGGCAGATGTCTCTTGGATGTGTTTCTGGTTCTGTGTGTCGTGGACCTCCTCATCTGATTATCTGATGTCCCCTGGCTCACTCTGTGGTGGTCAGTGAGAGAGTGTGTTAGCTGTTAGAATACAGATGAAGGAGTAACCATTGATTGATTGACAGGGAGTAAAGCAAGATGAAAGATGACTTTGTTACTTTGTTTCACACCTAGGTGACTGAATGCAACAGAAATCCAGAACAAAAGCAGTGTTTCAGAGTTTGAGTTGAGAGTTTAAATTTAGTTTTGCATATGTGCAGTTTGAAAAGAGGACAAGCTACCTCAGTAAGAATGTGCATAGGCCAGTTGAGGGGCTACCTTGGAACTCAGACCAGTTTTTTTAGCTAATACTCTGTGCAACTTGTATGTAGACTTGATGCTCATGCGGCCCAGATTCATCCTTCCATGACAAGCTTCCACTCCAGATTTCGCCCAGTCATCCAGTGAGGCCAGTGATGGCATCAGCAAGGCAGCCCAGATTAGAAAAACAGTTCAAAGCACAATCAACTAAAAGCTCAGAGGGAACTTTATTTAACTGGAGTTGTCTGCTAAGTGCCAAGAATTGGATTGGTTGTTTGACAGTCAAGGAAGTACAATACAGTCGGATGATTCTGAAATATATTTTGAGTTTGAATTTTTTCCCAAGAGGACTGTTTGAATTCAGATTAACTATTGAAGTACATGAACACATTAAAGATTCTTTTTATTAGTTTTACCATTGGCACTAAAAATAGTTTAAAAGAGTATAGTTAATACTGTCCCATTCTTATAAATTTAAACTATCCTTATTAATTTAAAATAATTTTCACAATTCCATTCTAATTAATTAAAATTGTCTTACCCTTAATCTTATTATCCTATCTTTATTAGAGAAACTTCTTACCATCTGGTGTTTAAAATCATTGTATTTTAGATTTAACAATCTAAGTTCTTCTTAGGGAAACTTGTCATACTTGCTTATTAATTTCTTCTCATTTTGGGGTCTGAAATGGTACAAATTAGAATCCTAACTCTGGGAGCATATAGGATATTTAATAACTTACATTCTTTTATTTTTAAAGAACCGACAAGAAAACCTTGGGAAAGAGCAAGTACAATGAATGGCAGCAAGTCACCTGTTATTTCCAGGTATCAGTTTTTTTCCTAAGTTTTATTTTAGAATTGTACCTGAAAAGAAATCTGCATTTTTATTGTAAAAAATATTCGAATGGTAGATCTGAAATTGTACAAAGGAGCAAATAAAACATCTATAATCCTACTGCTGTTGGACGACCACTAAGCCCCACTGTATTTTTATTAGTAATTGTCTAAATTCTACCCTATGCTTATTATTGTCACCCAGGTTGTCTGAAATTTTAAGATAGCTTTATTCCTCCCAATTTTTTTATTTTGAAAAAATTCAGAACTGCAGAAAAGTTGAAAGAAGAGTATAGCAAACGTCCGTGTACCCATCACTTAGATTCACCAGTTATTAACATTTTGCCAGCATTGGCTTGAACTCATATCTACACATCCACACTTGCTTCTCTGAATAGGTGGAAGGCAGTTTGCAAATCTGTGCTGCTTCAGCCTGAATACTTCAGCATTTTTATTAAGAAACAGGACATTCTCCTGTATAACCTCAATACCATTATCCCTGTCAATAAACAACATTGAACTTTTGAAAGAAACTTATGTTTTAAACTGAAAGGCAGCTGGAGAGAAAAAGCTACAATGTTTAAGAGAGAGTAAAATAAAACCTAAAATTTTGAATTTATAAAGTAGAAAGATTTATTTTTCAGTTGAAACTTCTGATTATAATCGAGTTAGAAAAGATAATGCTCAGAAACAAGACTGGTTAATTCGTGTTTCTACAAGTGGCTTTGTATGCATGGTCAAGCAAACTCAGTATTTCTTAGCCAGGCATACTTTACTATCATAACTAACTTTATATCATAGGTCTTTAAACATAGGTGAAACTTTTTCTTGGTTTATGAGACAGTTTAAAGGACTCATATTTTTTCCAGAGAAAGGTATGTATCTAGAGACTAAAAAGTTTTTTCGCCTTTTCTTTCTGAGCTATTTGTCTTATTTTTGCCTCATAAAAAGCAAACTTGAGTCTAATTATAGAAACCTAATAAAGAAAAATGCAAGAGTAGATCTTATATTGTCACAAGTCTGTTGTGTGTTAGCTTCAATCTAAGTTTGGGTTTGTTTTTTGTGTGGTTCTTTCTGTTGGTGGGAAGATTTGGTGATGACATAGTTATTTAAGCTCCGCAAAGAAACTGGGCCTTTTTTGAATGTATAGAAGCTTTCAGTTTCTAAGTGACTGAAAGATGAATATATTTGATTTTAGGAGAAAATGGCAGAATTGCTTTTGGTGAACATGTTTTTTCAGTAGAGTAGAAAAATTGCACATTTATGTTCTTGCGTACCTAATTGATGTGGCCTTCTAATGCATCTCCAGTAGTTGTTACAGATTTTCTTCAGTAGCACATTACGAAGCCTGGTTTATCAAGTGCATATCAGAACAGAACTGTGACGTGCCATTTGTCCTTTGTCACTACTTTCATCCCTTCCTCATTGATAGGGATTCTGTAGTGAGCTTGGCTGAAGCTAAACTTAAATTCATGGCCAAAGTCCTATCTTAGAAGGGACATGGAAAAGCTTCTCCACGTGGAATGTATGTGTTCCTTGATGTGGGTGGGTTCCTTTAATGAAGGAAAGAATTTTATTTCAGAGATTTTTCAGACTTCTAAAGGAAGTTTAAGTAAGTGCTCTAAACATCACCATTTAAAAAATATTTTGTCAAATACGGGTTCTTATATCTAGTAGTGTATTGTAATGATGTTCTAGCTCTGGTAGATAGTTTTCCTCTCTCTTCCCAAAATAGACGTTCCAATTCTTTCCTGAGCGCTCATATCCCTTTTGATAGATTTGATCCAACCACTGATATGTATGTCTTAAAATTTCACTGCAAGCAGTTTTAAACCATAAAAGATTTTTAAAATATGTTTAAAAGACTAATAACTGTATTGCTTTTCTTCCTAAATTATTTACCCCGTTCCTTCTGAAAGCAAGTATATTGGCCATTTTTTGTTTTTATTTAAGCACACTTTATTCTTGCACAGTACTGAAAGTACCCATTTCTCTTCTGAACATCCATGTCAAAATTATGTTAGTGATAAGATGGATTAATACCCTATAATATACATGAGATATTGCATTATGCTATATTTATTAAGTGAAGATGTCAGACAGAATAAAAGCAAGAGTGTTGAAGTTAAAAATGCTCTAAATCATGCCTGGAACATAACATTGGAAAGTTTGTGAATTCTTCCTGTGGTTTCTATTAAGAGCTTACAGATCTTGTATTCAAGATGGAAAAAGAGTTCTTTATGTGCCTCCTGAGAAGAGTTAATTATGTATACTTCAAGCTATAGTGATTTTCATTGTGTTTTTTATTTGAACCTGTAGTTTTATTTGTACTCACTCTAATAGAAATGTCTTTGGTTGTGTTCTGATACTTGTTGAATCTTTGTATAGGTAGATTTTACTATGTCTGCAGTCTGTAAAAGTAGCCATTGGCATAATGATTTTTAAAAATTCTCTATAATTGTCAAGTAAACAGTGTCCTCACATAACTAGATTCAGTCTCCAAATAATTTTTTTTAATTGGGAAAAACAATTATTTTAAAGTTAATGGACTCCTTTAGTTCTTCTTCTGTTTGCTATAACTAAAAACCTATAAAACAGTAACATAATGAGAATTAATTTTTAAAGTTCTATTGTATACCCCTTTAAATGGTTTTTCCCCTTCATAGACGGGATTCTTCAAGGAAAAATCAGATTGTTTTTGACAACAGGTCCTATGATTCATTACACAGGTATCATCCTGATGTGACTTTGTGATTTGAGATTTTGAAATAATATGTTATAGGGCTGAGCTTTTTCTACATGGATTGGTCATCACCACAGGGAGAGATGTAGGCAGATCGAGCCTTTCATATTTAGCTGTATTTAGAACACTTTTTTAAAAAATTCTGAGCGGTTTTAATGAGAAAAATTAATAGATTAATAGTATTCATTTCCCCACCATCAGTTTATATTTGGATTATGATAAATATAAATGATAAACATATCAGAAATACTAATATAAATGATAAACATATCAGAAATACTAGCGTGGGACGCTAAGACCTCATATATCTAGAGTGTTTGTAGCTTTTGCATTTTATTTTAAAGGCCGTTCTCTTTATGAGTATAAGACAAGGCTTTAAAAATTTGAATAGAAGATCCTGTACTGTTTGTCACTGGAACACAGGTCAGTACTATAGCCACAATTGTAATAATTTATTATTTGAGGAAAATCTCTATTTCCTACATACTTTGCAGTATACTGAGTATCTTTAACAACCTAACATCCTTGAGATTATTTCTTTTCTAGGATGAGTCTTATTATACCATTTTTTAATTAAGAAAACTTAGGATATGAGCCATGTATTTCTTTCTTGATTAAAAAAATTGACAATTACTTAAAATCCTCAAGTGCTTAAGCCATATTTAGAATTAATTTGGCAGAATAGAGACTTAAACAGTTGTAGTACAGTTATTTTATAGGCAGGTATCTAGAGGCTACACTCATTATAAAGTAATAAAAACCTCTGAGAATCCCCCTTTTTTGTTATCAATTATGGTAAAAACCCTTATGTTAGAAATAAAGACATACCCATGTTATTATATACATCTATTTTTAAAAATACACATCAGGTCTACTGGGAGCATGAATTAAATAGTATATGGAGGGGGTGTCTATGGCAGTGAGTAAGGAGTTCTGTAATCAGACTCTGTGTGGCCAGACTGTTATTAGCTACAATTATTTTCATGCCATAGATGATTAAAATATTTGGTAAGTTCATTTTGTCAGCCAGTTAAATCTGCATAAAGTGCTCATAATACAATAGTGAAACAGTTTCTCCTGCTTTTTTTGAGATGGTTTAATTGTTTTGAGCAGAAGACTTATTTAGAAAATTTGCTAGCACATAGAAAAGTAGCATTTAACAATGAGATTTTCTGTTGTAAATCTTCTCAGTTACCTTGCTGCTTTCATACGTAGTGCCCCCTGGGATAATGTTGATAAGCCTTTTTTGAGAAGTGGTGATTACGTCTTTCCTTCAGTATGAAAAGTTCCCCCCTTTAGTAAATTATCACGGTGGTGGTGGTGGTGGTGGTGGTGGTGGTGGTGGTGGTGGTGGTGGTGGTGGTGGTGGAGGTGGTGGTGGTGGAGGTGGAGGTGGATTGCATGTTAGCATGAGTTAAAGTTTTTAAAAATTGCATGTTTCCACAGTTTTCTGTCATATAACAATAATTTTGCATTGTTTATTAAATATGGATATATTCATAACATACTGCCTGGTTAAGTAGCAGACGGTAGTTATTCACATCAATTTCAGGGATAGTCTGTAACATCTTACCAAAAAACCTGACGGAAAAACTCGAACAAACTCTTTGGCCAGCCCAGTATAAGTTTAGGAGAAAACAGTTAGCTAGTTTGTAACAGTTAAATGTGAAATGTAAAAGAAAAGCAGAATAAATAATAATTTACTTCTGGAGAGCAGGATGGACACTATGGGTAAATGAAATGCACAGTATGTCAACCTTTATGAATATTTACTGTATAGACCAGGCTCTCCAGAGCATTGTGACTTGCACACTGTGGGTCTCAATACGTCTTAATTGACTGTAGAATTAAGTAGTCTCAGCGAAGTGAAAAAGGTGTATTGTCTCAAGAGGGAAGGAAGTATGTCATATAAATCTTCTTATCCAACCCAGGGCCTAGCTCAGTGCCTCTTGAATGAGGTTTTCTGAAAGTTATTATTTTTCTTGTTCATATAAACATAGCAGCAGATATGTAATAAAATTGGTTGTCTTCCTTCACAGCAATCTTTTAAGTTGTCATATGTTTGATGTTAAAGCAGATTAACTCAATATTTTATCTTCACAAACAGTGCCTATGGGTTTGAAGTATAAATATGCCTTATAACAATTATAAGTTTGAAAAAGTTATTATACCCATTGAATCTTGGTTCAGATTTCTAACATTGGTACTCTGCAAAGTTGGAAATATATGACCTGACTAATGGTTTTCATTTGCATTGATTTGTGACCCTTAAAGAGTGGCCACTTAGTATATACTAAACCTGAAAATAAAGGACCATCTAATTAAAATTCTAGATTTTCCACTTAGTATTTTCTCTCATTGCCAGAATTGGAGAGGGAGCCATGACTGACTGACTTGATAAAAATGTACCTAATACTTAAGACTTATTTCTTCATGTAAAATTTTTAACAGAAGCTAAACTTCTGAAAGTGCAATAGTAATTGACCATCTGCTTCTATGTGGCATTCCCCTCCCTTTTCCTTTTAAAAAAATAAAATAAGTTTATGGAAGTAGTTAGATGACAATTCAGATGATGTCTTCATAAAAACTTCATTGGGAAATAGCCACATGAATATACTTTTAATTTAATAATCATTTTTCCAATATCCTTATTTGTTTTGATGCTTAAAACGGAATAAAACACATACAAAGAAATCATACTCATTAAGTATTTTTTCCCCCTGCATAGCATTTGTAAATTGATTTATATAGAGTGAAATATTCAAGTCTTTATAATTTCCTGTTCATTGGTTTGCCAGATATTTAGTAGATAACGTACAGTTTCAAAAGGAGAAAACATGATTGTTTTACTTGGGCTGGGACGTTGCGGCTGGCCTCCCGTCTGTCCTGATCACCCTGCCACATGTTACCCAGTCACCCTCCTCATGCCCAAAGAGTGTCGTCCTCTACTGGAGAAGTCTTCTCATCTTATCACCTTTTTCTGATTTCTTTACAAATAACTGATAATACTGAGAAAAGTGAGAAATACTTTCATATGTTCTTATCAGTTCTGCAACTATTAGAACAATTAACTTTTTTTTAACTCGTGTTTTAAGAAATGTACTTTAATCTGGTGTTGGGTTGGTAAGTTTGCAATTACTAATGAACTCATTAAATATCCTAAGCGTTATTTACCTGTCCTGAAAATTTCATCTGTACAGACCAAAATCTGCACCCTCGTCACAGCCCAGTGCCAACGGAGTCCAGACGGAGGGACTGGATTATGACAGGCTGAAGCAGGTGGGTGACCAGTGGCAGCCTCCCTTTATTTGCACTGGTTCTTTTTAAAAAAATATCCCATGTGCATATGTTTGACAGGTTGCGAACGTGTTTGAAAAGAATGTAGAGTTAAAAAAAAAAAAAGAATGTAGAGTTAGATATTTTTTTATGCAAGTTAAACAGTGGCATTAGTGCTATGTTATTTTTTTCAAATCCTCATGTTTTGGTTCATAAGTTTGCATAAAGTGCCAACAGTGGTGGAGGGTAGGGGCAATGGTTTAATGCTATATTATAAACTTTAAATGTAGTGAATGGTGTACAACTGCTTAAAAAAAAATGGGCTTTCACTTATCATTAGCCGAAATGGACCCACCAAGTCTGGTTTTGGCAAGAATGTGAGGAAAATGGGCACTCTCACCTCACATACTTCTGCTTTCTAGGAAGCGGTTTGGGAAGACAAACCAAAAGCCTTAAAAATAAATGATTTACCTTTGAACCCGGCAATTTCACTTTGAAGAATTTATGCTAAGAAAATAGGATAGAAGTATGTAACTATACAGTGTGGAGGAGGGCACTGCAGCTATTAAGGTCCATAACTGAGAATATTGAACAATGAATTGTGAACACTTGCCCACATTAGGTGAAACAGACAGGTAACCAAACAGTATGAACAGTTATGTCGATTTTATAAAAAGGAAAAAGATATTGTTCGTATTTTGGATACATATGCATTATATTTAATACCTGTATACACAGAAAAAAAAATGGAAGGAGTAATAGGTGATTTTGGAACCTTGAACTATCTTATTTCTAGAAGAGGTAAATAATTTTTTTTTTAAATGGTGGTGTTTAAAATATTTGAAATGGAAGGCAGGACATCTTAGTAAAACAACTCTCAGTTTTGCAGACCTGAGTACAGATGTGCCTATAGTGAAAAATTTAATTTTTGTCTTCTTACCCTGCACTTCAGGGTAGCCTCTGAAAATAACGGTTGTACAGATCACTGTAGCAGGCTTTTATTGACTGTCTGGCGGACTTCAGTGCTACACATTTGCTAGGTTATTCGCACGACATTGTCCCCTAATTCTCATAGTAGTCAGATAACATAGTGTTTGTACTCAAGTTGTGCACACCTGAGGTTCAGAGAAGTTAAATTTACTCAGTCCCACAGTCAGGATCAGAACCCAGTCTAAAGACTCAGACCTACTAGAGAAATGGACTTGAGGATATGGGCAGGGGGAAGGGTAAGCTGGGACAAAGTGAGAGAGTGGCATGGACATATATACACTACCAAATGTAAAATAGATAGCTAGTGGGAAGCAGCCGCATAGCACAGGGAGATCAGCTTGGTGGTTTGTGACCACCTAGAGGGGTGGGATAGGGAGGGTGGGAGGGAGGGAGGAGATATGGGAACATATGTATATGTATAACTGATTCACTTTGTTATAAAGCAGAAACTAACACACTTAAATTATTAAAAAAAAAAAAGAACCCAGTCTTTATTCGGAGTTCGCTTTCCCCATTCTATCACTCATTTTTTAAAATGCCAACAAAGTTTGAGTGGGGCTTAAAAAGAGACCAATAATGTTGCAATAATGAGTTCAAAGTTAAATAGGAATTAAAGAGACAAATACTAACAATTTCAGATCAACCTAATTTTTATACTGCAAAGCTGTTTGAACAGTTCAGTTGAGTTATGTAATTTGAAAAGCATGTGGTCATTGATAATCAAGCCCTTGTTTCCTGTGTGTTAAACATGGCTTTCTTTTCTTGAAAAACATTTTAAAATGGAGCACTTGCACACATGTAAAATATGGTAAGTTCTTGGCAATCTGAAGTAGGGGACTAGAAGAGAGGATAGGTTTGATTTTAGGACTGATTTTAAGTTAAATCAGTTAAAGTTAAGTTAAATAAGTTAATTTGAAAAAGGATATCTGTTAGTCCATATAATAACTTCTGTGCCTCAGTTTCCTCATTGGAAAATGAAGGAATTAAACTAATTGATAGTTTTCAACCTTATTTTAAGCGTGAAAAGCTTTTTTTAAAAAATGAACCTTGGGCTTCCCTGGTGGCGCAGTGGTTGAGAATCTGCCTGCCAATGCAGGGGACACGGGTTCGAGCCCTGGTCTGGGAAGATCCCACATGCCGCGGAGCAGCTAGGCCCGTGAGCCACAACTACTGAGCCTGTGCGTCTGTAGCCTGTGCTCCGCAACAAGAGAGGCTGCAATAGTGAGAGGCGCGCGCATCGCAATGAAGAGTGGCCCCTGCTTGCCTCAACTAGAGAAAGCCCTCGCACAGAAACGAAGACCCAACACAGCCAAAAATTAAATAAATAAATAATAAAATTTAAAAAAAAAAAAAATGAACCTTAAACACAGAGCAATTTAATGTTACCTGACGTGTGTGCAGTATTAAAGTCAAATAACTTGAAATTAATCCTTCCAAAGGATAGCCATTTTTCACCCATTAAAATTGTGTCACCTTGGGCTTCCCTGGTGGCACAGTGGTTGGGAGTCCGCCTGCCAATGCAGGGAACACGGGTTCGTGCCCCGGTCCGGGAAGATCCCACGTGCCGCGGAGCGGCTGGGCCCGTGAGCCATGGCCGCTGAGCCTGCGCGTCCGGAGCCTGTGCTCCGCAACAGGAGAGGCCACAGCAGTGAGAGGCCCGCATACCGCAAAAAAAAAAATTGTGTCACCTTATTAGCCCTTTTAGCTTTCATATAACACAGTCTTCATTTTTTAACTAGGGGGTATCCATTATTTCAAATTGAACTTTATAAATATTGATTTTGCAAAATATGTAAAGATGGATCGGTTTTCATATAGGAAGGAGGGTCCAGAGCATCACTGTTAACTAGAAACATAACACGGGCCACATAGTACTTTAAATTTGTAGTAGCCACATTACATACAGAGAAACAGGTGGTATTCACTTTAATATATTTTATTTAACCTAATATAGCCAAAATAATATTTCAATATATAATCAGTATTTTTAAATTACTAATGAGTTATTGTACATTACTTGCCTCATACTAAATCTTTAAAATCTGGTGTCTGTTTTACATTTACAATGCATCTCGCTTCAGACTAGCCACGTTTCAAGTGCTCAGTAGCTATGTGTGGCTGGCCCCTGCTTCTTGGACTGTGCACGTCCAGCGGGGTCCGATCCTCTTCCTTCCCCACCTATTAGGGCAGCCCCTGAGGGCCCTCCAGGGGAATCCTAGATTCCTTGAAACTTAGTTTGGCAGCTCTGGTGACTTCTGAAGTAAGGAGTCCCCGTACTTCAGACCAGGTGACAGATTTGCCAAGCGCTGGTTGTCCAGTTCACATGTCTTCTTCCTTGAAACTTCTTTATGTATTATTACCTCTTAGACAGCTCCCAGAAGACTAGATTAAAAGCAGAGCCATTACGTTTTCTAGAAATTATCTGAATCATACCTTTCACTGGACGACCAAGTAATTATTTTAGTTTTAGAAAACATTCTGCTTCATGTTTTGCTAAGCTAGAATAAGCAAAGATTGGGAAGCAAAGGCCATTAAAACAAAATTTACCAAGGTTAATCTTCTACGACATAAATTGTGACTCTGGAAACGAAAAACATACCTAATATTTCATACATTCTTAAAATTTTATGTGAGCAAGAATCTTTTTAACAGTTTTTTTTCTGTATTTCTGATGTTTTTCTCTTAATATTTTAGGACATTTTAGATGAAATGAGAAAAGAATTAACTAAGCTAAAAGAAGAGCTCATTGATGGTGAGTGTCTAAACAAATTTGCTACCCTTTAGAGTAGTGTTCAAGAATAGCCATTTTAAAGAAAATGCAAATAAAGAAATACCCAGTTTATTACTTGAGGGCATAAAACAATTACTTTTCCATATTATCCTGCCCTTTACTTGGTTTAGGAGTCAGGGAGGAGCTCTGTCTCCTTCATATAATGGAAATTATTTGTGAGAATAGGGGTAAGCAAGATTCCTAAGTTTCCGGTGTTGAGTAGTATTAGATGGAAGACTAGGTGAAGAAGTCTTTCTCTACGTTACTTCTGTTCATCCATCCCATCCCACTGACCTCTTGTTTTAAGCCCCCAAAATCGGTGTTTTCGTTTTGTGTACAAAATGGAGAGAATATATAAATATATAGAAGTTAGTGTGGTCTTCGTAAAAATAAGAAAACAAAGATTTCTGCAATGAAAGGTGCAAGATCAGTATGTCTTTTTATTACTGTGAGTTTGAATACAATCGTTAACATTTCTTAAGAATGAATCACCCATTTACTTTACCTTATCATTATATTTACTTTTAATATTTTTCCTTTTCCTACCCAGCAATCAGGCAGGAACTGAGCAAGTCAAATACTGCCTAGAGAATCAAACTAAGGAGAGACAGGACTTTAATCTGGAGAAAGGAAAAGAAAAAAAAAACCTACAAAGAACAGCTGTGTTAACAACAACAAAACCCTTACATCTTGTGAGCTGTAAGAAGAAAATGGAGACAAACAGTCGGAAGGAGGGAAAAACCAACATACTTTGAAAGCCTTCAGACATTACTACTCTGGCGATAAGCTGTTTCCCTCACGGTTTTCTGCTTTTCTCTGACCTTTACAACGGGATGGAGGAGAGTCATATAGGAGTTCCTGTATCAGTTATGCAGAAAATACTGAATCCGTCAGGCAAGATCACCATGCATTGAAATACTTTCATGTCAAGAGAAAAATCGCACGTTTTCCACAATCCATTGCTAAAATAAAGAGGAGAAAGGCTTGAGAATTTTTTTTCAGAGAATGGTGATGAGGAATTTAGCAAGTTATGCTATTGTATTGTAAATGTTTCTCTCAGGTTTGTCTTCCTATCATATTTGATATTCCATGAATAATTGAGTTCAGCCCTATGTAGGTTAAGATCATAAAATGTGGAACAAATGGAATTGTATGTGCTTTCAAAGGGTGATATTTATAAGAAAGTGTCCTAAAAATGATTTGTTCGGAGTGAGGAATTTTAGAATGATAGGAAGTCTCTCGAGTTTAGCCTTCATGCAATTTTGTAGATTCGAACATAAAATTTGTCCAGAATTTAAAGATTTAGATGCCTTCCTAAATTGTTACAATGCTTTACCAAATCTGTGACTCCTACATAACACAAACCAGTGGTCAAATGTAAAACAGTATATTGTAGATTCACTGTAGGTTTTCAACCTTTTTTAGATTTATGCACGTGGACATTTTTATAATGTAATTACAACCACCACAAAATTAGCTTTTTAAATTGCAGACAGTAATGCATGTCAAACTAATATGTAGTGGCCTTTTCAAGGCCTAGTCCCAGGGAAAACATTTTGTAGAGTATAGGGGAGCGGGAGGAAGGGAAGGAATAATTTTTTATTTAAAGTTAATTTCTGCACTATCTTTGTTCTCAGTTATCTGCATGAATAATAATGAGGAATATTTTGTGACTTTAATTCGTAAATATGTTAACAGCACCAAGTACTTAATCTTTTACATCATGTCTTCAGCTATTTGTATTTTCACTTGAGTAAGTTCAGTGGTCTGAAACATGATTCTGAGCTTCACATGAATTACATCTTAGTGTGGAACTCAAAAGTTCCATCCCTGAATTTGGCTGTTATTACCTAGGCGCCCTGCAGTTATACAGGTGTTCAGGTACACATTCCTGACTACAAAGCTGCTTTTGAACCTTGTTATGTTGAAATACTAGAAAAGTAACAATGACGGCAGCAAATTAAGGTCACAGAAATCATTAGATAAAGGGAAAACAACGAGGGGGTTCCTGCATAATTTTCTTTTAATAAATAAAGTGAGACTTAGGTGGTGGAAAGAAGGAACTAGATACTCTACTTACCACCATGTGTGTGCGTGCGTGCGTGTTTGTGTGGGCACTCACGTGTGTGTATGTTATCCACTCCCTTTTCTTTGAAACTTCTAAGATTACAATAGGGGAGAAATCCTGTATGTTGCAATGATAGAATTTTTTGAAATTTTAGGAAATCACAGTTCTCCAGGCTCTCCATCTTGATTTATGCTTGAGTTATTATGTGCCATATTTGCTTTGAAACCTTTGATTATCAGTAGTTTTACTAAAATTTTGAAGAAATAATCCACTTTCGTCTGCTTTCTAGATTTTCTTAATCTAAGTTCATAAGACAGAACTTGTTGATAGCGTAGTCTTGTAAGTGCTGCAAGTTTGCAGCCATTACCACTTCAAAGAGGTTTGAATGAGGGAATGTTTTTCCCTTGTTAAAAGAGTTCCTGTTTCCGTAGAAACTTCATTTTTAGATCTGTGATGGATGAGCTATCATAATTCAAGTATACAGTTCTTTTTTTCTATCAACTCTTCATTGTCATCCAATAGTGAAGACATTACAGATGCAGCGAGCTTATGAAGTACTACTTTCTAAAAGAAATAGGAGGCATTTTCATCTTTACTATTGTACTTTTGGTTATGCAAACACTTTGATGATACCAGTGTTTATGTCCCCCATAAATCTGGTCAGAAATCACTTTTGATTTTGTTGATTAAGTTAAACAGTCTATAGTAGGATAGAGTACTGGGTACAAGTGGTCCAAAGTAAGATAAAAGACTACGGTAAAAATGCTAGATCTTAAAAAAGAAACTGGTTTATGCACTAAACGTTTTGTGCCTTGGTCTAATATTAACATGATGTCTGTGTAAAATGACAAAAAGAACCAGTGTTGAATCACGTTTTATTTCCTGTCGTTCTGCATTATCCCAGATTGCTAAATGTGTTCTTTCCAAGAAGTTTGATTGAATTCCTGTATACATTTGCTGTCCTATGTGACAGTTTTGTCATTGTTAGAGATTTCAGTAATTACAATGGGAAACAGAAGCTTAGGTTATTTTCCTTATCAAAACTATGTTCCCTGGAGCCACAATATTATGATGGTTTTCGTGCTCTTGTACATTGGATGTCTTAAGCTGAGTGCAGTTTAAGGGATCCTTTCTAATTACAGGAAGGTACTTCTTTCCTTCAACACTGTGATCTGACCTGTGACAAATCTGTACTATACACTATGTAAATGGCTAACAAGTCAATTGCAAACCAACTGAATGTACAAATCTTAGTGCTGGTGCTGAAATCTCTTCAGAATAGTCATCATGATCTCAAAAGTTCGTTTCAAAATTTGCAAGCATCAAGTGTCAATCAAAACTGAAGATGAAACACTAATGAATGTTGAATTCTCATGCTTTAGGTGTACTTCCTTATTAGAGTTTTTGGTTCTCTGCTATTTTTACCGTACTGTTTCATTTAACTTTCCTACATGCTAACTTCGTTTGTGCGATTGAAATAAAATTGCAGTATATACGTGTTGCTTGTTTGTGACACTTAGATAATCTTCTGCCATAATTTGTTGGTTCTAAAATAAGTTGTATTGAATGTAGAAAACACTCTTTAAAGTCCGTGACTTCACTTCTTAAAGTTTACATACCAACACTACAAAGATTTCATAAGTCATAAATACTAAGTAATGTATACAAAGGGAATATGTGGTAATGTATCTATCTACTTTTTGCTTGAAATAGCTATTGGGTGTTCCCTGTGTGTTCTTATTTTCTCTCGGCCCAGCTTGGTACAGTGTCTTACAGTCAAGGGAGTGATAAATGTTTAAGTTTACTCCATTTTGTTTTACAGCGTAGATACGTTAAACTAATTTATGCAGTTAAAATCTTCCTTTATATAGTTTGCAGTGTAAAGGATATTGTAAGGGCCTTACCAAGTACTGAGTTTTAAATATAGTGAAATCTGTATCTATAGTGTTTGTTTATACAGTAGTGTTTGTTTATATAGTGTTTGTTTATATGTAGTTCTTGAAACCCACATATAAGCAGCAGTACGTTTTATCTGACTCTTACAAAGTACTGATTTTGAGTTCGCTTTAAAATTCGAATGTCTTCATTAGAAGTACAACAGTCTTTGTCTTCTTTCTCCTACCGGACCCCAACTTTTCCCTCCCTCATCCTCTCCGCTTCTCATGGACCCCATGTTCCTGCCATTCACTGACGTTTGCAGTCATTACCCAGTCCACAGGTTGTAAACATATTAACTGATTTTTTTCTCTCTGTCCCGTCTCGGGTTCTTGCTTCCCTTCATGTATAAATCAGAATGTTTGTCTACAAACTAAGAGTCACTTCCCATTCAAAAATGAATGAAGTAATGGGTGGTAACCTTTAAAATTTGCCTAGATACAACTTTGTCTCCTAAATTTGTATATACTTCCAGTGCCCTTGTGAAGAATTGGTCTTTAAGTTCTAAGTAGTGTTATCCTTTGAAGCACAGTTTACAAAGGTATGCTACCGGATCTCTGTGATTCCTTTCTGTAGCCATCCTAACTTTATATATAACCCTATTACCCTTTCAGTTCTATCGATTAAGCGTAAGAATGACATCATATAAAGCATACTGTGTGAAAGAACTCTCTAGGAGCTCTTAATTCCTTTATGAAGCTATTGCATAACCTGCTTTCCTGAAGACATTTACTCCAGCATTCACATTAAAACTCCACACGTGTTCCTGGTAGTACCGTTTTTGTTTTTAACAGATGAAGTCGTATCTGTACATCTCCTCAAAGCTCTAAGGGATGAGAAAGGGATCCCGAGAGTATCATGAAATCAGTGATGCTAATACCTCTGACTTTTCACTGAAAAGCCATTTTATATTTAGACTTAGGTGTTTCTGAAGTATGCATAAGGAATCTTTGTCAATCTGGGTGAATAGAATTGTCCCAGGTATCTGGCTACAAAAAGACGCAGTGGAGAACATTTATTTTTAAGAGTCGTTTTCTCTCAAAATAAGCACATTTGCCTAAGAAGCTAAAGTTGGTAACCCCTCAAGAAACGACTGTCGAGGGTCTAGAATGCAGATTTTCTCTGTTGCAAACTTCCAAATGGGCTGTGGGTTATGTTTGTTTCCTTTATGTTGCCTCTAGATAAGTTTTGAGGCTCAGTAGGTTTTTATATCTGTTCATAATACTTTAAAAGTGAAACCTTCAAATTTTCAAAACGTCGAAAACTGATTAGAAAAGAATTACTAGAGTAAATTTAGGAGGGTTAGGGACATGCAGCATCAACTTAAATGGAGGTCTAGGATATCTCCCTTGTTGATACCAATGGTGAATTCACAGAGAAGCAAATTCAATCAGTAAGGAGATACAACTGAAAGCTCCTAATGTTATGAACTATGTAAATATCTCTTTCTAAAGAGCTTTTTTTTAAAAAAAGTAACTGTCCCTGTGAGAGGATAAATAAATGATTGTCATAATGACTTAGGATGTTGAAAGAATTACTGCCACATTTATTGGTTATTTTTGTTCAATCTGATGAAATCAATATATCTGAAGGTCAAGAAAGGAAAAAAAGGACTTTTCAGTTATTATAGATTCATGTGTTGCACATAAACTCTCTAAGCTGAAATGTTAGTATCAGTTAAGGCATGTAGTTGGCTTCAAATACTTGCTGATTAATTTAACATGAAGAATAAATAAAGCTGAATCCTCAGTTTTAAGTGTTTGAGCCAAAAGGTCCCCGTCACTGAGATGTACCCCACTTCTCTGAAGCATGGTGTATACTTGGAGCAGTTGAGCAGAGAGCAGAGCCCCTGGAAGCTTCTGGTATAGGTCTGTGGGATTCTTAGGTAGAGGGAAGAAATCAGGGCCTCGGAGGCAGCTGAGGGTAGGGAGGACATATGCATCATCTAAAGAGTGTTGTGGTGTTTGTTTGGTTTTTTTGCGGTACGCGGGCCTCTCACTGTTGTGGCCCTTCCCGTTGCGGAGCAGCAGGCTCAGCGGCCATGGCTCACGGGCCCAGCCGCTCTGCGGCATGTGGGATCTTCCTGGACCGGGGCACGAACCCGCGTCCCCTGCATCGGCAGGCGGACTCTCAACCACTGCGCCACCAGGGAAGCCCAAGAGTGTTCTTTTACATCACTTTTTCATATAATTCTAACTGAAAACTCAAATACGACCTTTTTTCAACTGTTCTGAGAGAAGACAGCTTTCATTTTAATAGAACTTACTAGAAAAGCTGATACGTTTCATTAGAGGACTAAGTTTGCATTTACTCCATAAGTGTAAAAATCTGTATAAAAATCACAGCCTCATAGTTTATCATGTTTAAATTTGATTTAACTTTTTTCCCCTTTGGCTCCAAGACTGATTTCTTCAGCAATAGATAACAATTTTTAAAATATATAAAAAAGAAATTGCTAATGTAGGCAGTGAATAACGTCATATGGGTGCATTTGGTTTTTGGTTAATGGTGGTTCTTCCAAGAAGACTTAAAATATATTAAAAAGCATGCAGTTAGTTCGTC
The DNA here is from genome assembly GCF_949774975.1 of Lagenorhynchus albirostris. Taxonomy (NCBI): domain Eukaryota; kingdom Metazoa; phylum Chordata; class Mammalia; order Artiodactyla; family Delphinidae; genus Lagenorhynchus; species Lagenorhynchus albirostris. The sequence continues at coordinate 22,319,491 of NC_083096.1, read as the reverse complement.
CTTTGGATTACACAGGAAATGGCATTTAGAAAATTTACATTGAAGAAATTTATATTGATAGGTGTTTACATTGAAGGATATTTAATTCTCCGTCAGGTCCCAAAGTTTCCATTCAAATCTATAGAAAATGAGAAAATAGGTTCTTGGTTTACACTTAAAATACAAGCTATTTTAATCATACAGAAGAAATTGCCACAGAAGACTTTTCAAGATTATGGTTCATTCATGCCCTTAGTCACGTCCATGGAACCTTAGTCTGAGTCCCTTTTTTAAAGATTAAAGGCATTTTTAGAGACGTTTTTCAATTTGCTTCATTTAAATTTTAGGTGAGAAATACCGATTTGGAATTTTTATTGTCATTAACCGTGTTGAACTCAGGTGTAAACTCGGTTTGTTCTGCCTGCCGTGGCATTGGGTGTTTTAAATGTTCCGGAGTTTCCTTAGATGCTTGTATCCTCAAGTCTGAGGTTTGTCCGTTCTTGGTGGTGGACTAACTTAGCGCTGTCACCCAGGCCCCGTGTGACCTCAGGTGCTGCCAGGCTGCCCGGCGGTGGTGGTTGGGCAAGTGGAAGCTGGGCGTGATGAACTTACATGTAGACCTAAGTTAGTTCTGCGCCTTGAAGGGTTGGTGGTAGGCACTGACTTTGTCACTAAAATGTCCAGGGAGAATCATTTCCCCCTGAGAAAAGTATTGGGAGGATTTAGATATTCAGAAGAGAGGTGTATTAAAATCTGGCCTCCTTTTCTACCTACTTATTACCAAGGGGAATGGGAGTTTCAGGCCTGAGCCAAGGAGTTTACAATTTGGTTTCCTTAACGTAGACACCTCATCATTATAGGTTTCAGTTGCTGAAATTGAATTTTACGGGGTAGTATTTGGTCCTCACATAAAATAGCCTTGTTTCTGAAAGTAAACATCATTAAAAGATTCTTATTTTAACCCACTTCTTTGCCCCTTTCTTAGGCTGGACACTTCGTGTTCCTCCCACTTTGCCGTCTCACTCCTCCCTTTGTGTGTGGAAAGTGGACCGGCCATTGGCCTGGGCTCCAGCCGGCTTGACCAGCTGTCAGGCTGCAGGGCTAGTCCATGTGGTGGTCTCCAGGCCGTGTCTCTGAGGTTGCCCCTCCTTTTAACACTTAGCTCTGTGTGTCATCATCCAGTGTGTACTCTGCAGCCACTGGTTTGCTTTATTTCTTCCTTTTTGATCCAAGAGAAGGGGGAAAGGGCCCGAGTTTTACTCTCTGATCCTAAGTGCTGCTTTTAATTGTTTCAAAATCTTAGACCCTATTCACTGGAAAACGTGCATCCTAGGTGTGAACAGTAAGGAAAAATCGATGAAGTGATGATTTTGCAGTCGTGCCGCATGCAGTGTTAGTGCTATGTTAACTGCTGCCCCAAGGCCCTCTGCTCACTGGTGAGATTTCACAGATTGGGTTACAGGTGTCTGCGTTCTCCCGGCCACGGCCTCAGCCTGGAAGCACAGGCATCCATCCATTCCCACAGATCCAGGTGATACCGTGTGGGATCATGTGAGATGTGAAACCGTGCTCCGGTTACGCTTAGATCAGTGACAAAGCCCTTTTGATTCTTTTTCTGGCCCAGTAGCTCTTTTTTAAGTAAACACTCTGCAGAGCTGGATGGAGTGAAGCAGCCCTTCTCTGTTTCTTGGGGAGGAATACACTTGAGCAGCTCTCATGTCCCCTGAGCCCGCTGTACCGTGGTTCCTTCTATCACTGTCATCCATGGGAGGAATAATGCCCTCCCCTCTCTGCCCTTCTTCTTATACACGAGTGTACAAGCTGTCATTCCTTCCCAGGTCCTTGTTAATCCAAAAGACTAACGGCAGTTTCTTAGCCAACAAGGTGACTCTCCCGCACCATTTGGGTGAATGTTGTTCTTAGTTCTTGCTTGATCTTAAGGAGAAGATAATTGGCACAAAGTCAGAGGTTGAATCGGAAGGTTTGGGATTAGAAAAGATGAGTCCTGTTTTGCAGATGTTCTTTTACTTCTGTTCTTTGTGGGCATGTGTGTGTTTTGGAATTCACTTTTTTTAGCAATAAGACACGCTTTTCATAATGTGTATTTTTTTCTTTTGGGGGGGGGAAATGAAGTGTTTCTAACAAAAGTGAATGAGCTAGAAAGAAGATTCTATCTTGAGACATCTGTAGTTGGTGCAAAATATTCAAAACTCAATTACAGTATTTACACATTTTCATAGACATTCTTTTTTTGGTTTGCTTGATAAGACTGAATGAGGAAGCATCCCTGCAGTCTGTAGTTATAGCAGCATTGCAAGTCTGGTCTGTAGCTGGGGTAGAGAGAGTGGGTGAGTTAGGGCTAGTCCCATCTGTGCTTGAGTGGAGTGGGACTTCAGGCAGAGGTCGATCCAGGTAAGTTCCAGTTCAGAGCTTTCTGTTGCCTCGCCTGTGGGAGGAGTTTTCGAAACCTTTTACTTGGCCTGAACGAAAATCAGTTCCATTGTGCTTTCTGCTGACGTCTGGGGAGTTGGGATGACCATATGAGTGAATGACAGGAAGGCTTTTTTGGTGCTTTTTAATCTTACTTTCGAGAAGTGGGGGAGTCAGGGATGAACCTTTCTGGTTGGAGAGCAACATACACCGTTTCCATTATGAGATTTAGAATGTTAAATACATTCTCCTTTTCAGACCTACCTAGTTGATAGGACAACAGCATCCTGTAGCAGAGCCCAGTTGGTAAAGTTTAAAGGTGAATTTCTTGTGGTCCAGATGGGTTAGTCCTCCATGTTATCCTGCTTTGCTACAAAATTTTAAAACTAGAAATGTGCATTTATGTCCTTAAAGATTATGCAGAGCGGTTTTCTTTGCTAAGGATGTGAGTACATGCAGCCCGTGAACCTAGGGCTTTATAATCTGGGAGTGAGCCTCTTAAGGCAGTATGGACTGAAATAACACTTTAAAAGTTAAGGTTGACTTAAACATATCCAAGGCCATATTTGAATTGGAATTAGAAATTATTTAATGTGTATACAGAACCTCGTGTATCTTATCTCTTGGAATTTCTGAGTTACTGGCCTTGCTGAATTTCAGGAATAAAAGAAACTGGTAGCAACTTGTTTTCAAGCAACAAATTGTAAATTGCTGCTTGACTCAAAAATCATTTGTAAATCCAAATAAAGGGGGATCTTACTGTCAGGAAACATTACCTTCCAAGTTTGGAGCCTACCTTTGAGAAAGAGAAGTGGAGGAGAGGGTGAGACACAAAACCAAAATGGTTGGCAGGGTAGGTGGGATTAGACGGCACCAGGGTTTTGCACCAAAGTTTCAAATATGAATAAATAAAAAGGAGGACCACTTGCAAGACAACTTAGGAAGGACTTGCCAGAAAGTAGCAGCTCCGGCTGCACAACAGTGCCTTCAAAATGATTCTCTGTGTGAATTGCATGCAATTTCGTGTAACCGTAAAGTGTAACCTGTATGTGCATGACGTGTCTAGAACGTGTGAAGTTAAGTTCAGCAGAAAAGGGGCGTAGCCCTGCCACTGATGGGTCAGCGAGCCTGCTGAAGTCCTTGGACTTAACGCGACTTCTTAGGTCTGCAGCATCAGAGCCCTGTGTTTGCATTAAGCAACCATATTGAAATCGGATCCATTTCTTCCTTTGTACTTTCTTTCCTACTTTGCAGCTTTGCTGGTTTTAACTGTTTCACTCTTCTGCTTCTTGGTATCCTTTCTTGTTTTGAAATAAAAAGATGAAATACTTAAGTCAAAGAAGACTTGTTTTTATTTTACCAGTGCTCTTAATTTATCAAAAAATATACGATGTGAAAAAGAATGTTCCACTTTCTTGGTTGTGATTCTGACCTCAAAATATGCTCAGTTCTAAAAACTTGAAGAGCTTATTCTGGGCCGCCTCCTGCATTTCAACCCGTCGCTAAGGAGGGTGTCAAGCAATCTCCCTTCATCCCTGAACGCAGCTCTTCACTTCTGTCTAATGGTGTCCACAGAAAACAGTGCCATCCTCATTGGAGCCACCCAAGGCCGCTGCCCAGACTCAATGTGCAGCCTGATGGACAAATGAATGGCTGCCTCTGGGCTACAAATACCCTGTGCTTTTCAGTATCGACTGTGTTGTGTCCGTAACCCAGGAATAGTGCTACCACAAAATCACTGCATGCGGATGCTGGGAGTGCTTTGGGGTCCTAGAGAATGGAGGGCACCTGAGACTTGCACGTTCTTGTCTTGCGACCATCCCATTCTCACTGGATTTCCTAGAGGCCGGTTACCTTTCAGCCAAGAATATCTGCGAGCCTGTGGTTTGTAAGGAGCTTGCTGGTACATTCATGTAGACTATGTGACCATTTAATGGCCTCACTTCAACTTCTGCATTTTCCCCCCCATTCTCTGAAGTCAGGGAAGCGAAAAGAAGGCTCTTCATAGCCTGAACTAAAGCAACTTGAGTGCTTTCCTTTTTCACTAACCTCATTTCTAGCTGAATTTCTTTTCCTCTCCTCCCCTTTTCAAATATCTGAGAAGCCCCCGAGGTGCACAGGAAAGGAGTCGGGGAGGGTACACTGTGATGTCCGGCTTCCCTCGCTTCTGGAGACTGTGATGGTTTTCATCCCAGGCTCAATCCCATTATCTATAGCAAAGAGTTTATCCTCTAAGAGACTCGATGATAAAAAGATTTGCCAGGCTCCTCAGATCCAAGTAAGATGTTCTCTTGGAGCTTATTATCATGAGGTGTGATATCCTAAGATGCTGCATTAGCAATTACATGCCAGCAAGAAGTGCAGAGGGGAAGGAAGCCCCTGGCAGGGTGGTCCAAGCATTGGGGTTTGGTGCTTCTGTTCTCTCAGCCGGAAAGTTAAGTGTCTGGGTTTTCCGACATCATTCCAGCTCAAGCTTTGTGGGTTTTATACCCGGCTGCAGGCAGCTGAGGGTCCCCACCACAGATGGGCCAGTCTGACAGAGACATTCAGCATCACAGAACTGGAGACTGCCCCCCTGATTTTGCCGGCAGTGGCAGACCGGTGGAGGTCGTGTAGGTCAAGTTCACGGCTCCTCCATGGACCAGGTGTAAAGAGCCACTATCCTGCCATTTCTCTGTTCACAGGGCCTGTCCTAGCAAAGGCTGCGAGGTATTGTAATGCTGAACTGATGTTAATTAACATTTGTAAAGCTACCCCATGGGGAGGAGACATTGCAGCTCTAGTCTTCAAAACTCTTTGATTTAAAAGTCACCTGAGTATGTATATGTATAACTGATTCATTTTGTTGTAAAGCAGAAACTAACACACCATTGTAAAGCAATTATACTCCAATAGAGATGTAAAAAAAAAAAGAAAAGTCGCCTGGGATGTGACAGTGATTTCTGTTATTCTTGGATGATTATGGCTATATATATCATCACTCCTGGCCCCCAGAACAAAAATTTGTATGGAAAGCCTGGACGAAATGTGATGCATAGTACGGAGTTGTGCCTTTCCTGTCTCTGCTCCTGAGACTGAGTGGAGTTCTGGGACCCTGCTGACAGTTAGTGTCAGCCCAGGAAAGGGCACCCCCGTCCCTGCAGTGGGGACTGATCCCCGAGGTGAGAGCAGAGACCACCTCTCAGGAGCCGCCCAAGCCCACACCAGGGCTACCGTCAGGAGTCCTCGCAGCTAGCATCCCCCTCCCCCATATTTTGCCTCTTTTTCTTTTTCTTAAATGAAGTAAAACACAAAAAAGTGCACTTACGTGTACAACTCACTGCCTTGACGCGGTAAATGCACCCATTGGACCAGCACCCAGATCAGGAAATGACATTGCCATGACCCCAGAGCCCTCTCGCGTTCCCTTCCGTCCACACCCAGGAGAAACACCCTCCTGACTTCTAACCCCGTAGATCAGTTTTGGCTGTTTTTGTGCTTTATTTAAATATACTGGTGGGACTTGCCTAGGGGTCCAGTGGCTAAGACTCTGCGCTCCCAATGCAGGGGGCCCCAGTTCGATCCCTGGTCAGGGAACTAGATCCCACATGCTGCAACTAAGAGTTCTCACGCTACAACTAAAGATCCTGCATGCCACAAGGAAGATCCAGCACAACCAACCAACCAACCAAATAAATAAATAGGACCAGTGCCTTTTTTCTTTTTTTTTTGGCTGCGTTAGGTCTTCGTTGCTGCGCGGGCTTTCTCTAGTTGCAGTGAGTAGGGGCTACTCTTCATTGTGGTGCATGGGCTTCTCACTGCGATGGCTTCTCTTGCTGTGGAGCACAGGCTCTAGGCACGCGGGCTTCAGTTGTGGCTCGCGGGCTCTAGAGAGCTCTAGAGGCTCAATAGTTGCAGTGCACGGGCTTAGTTGCTCCACAGCATGTGGGATCTTCCCAGACCAAGGCTTGAACACATGTCCCCTGCATTGGCAGGTGGATTCTTAACCACTGCACCATCAGGGGAGTCCCATGGACTGGTGCGTTTTCTGTGCCTCAATACTGTACGTGAGTTTCATTTATAACGTGTGTGGTGGTTGGTTGTCCATTCTTACTGTGATAGAACAGCTCCCAGCTCGGGACCACCGGGGCTAGCAGTGCCATGAAGGTCCATCCCAGTACTTGTCTTTGGTGACCATAGGCATATGCTTCTCGTGGGCATGTACCTGGGTCATAGCCCATGCCTGTGTCCAACTTCAGCAGATACTGATCCACTTTTCAAGACACTCATGACAGTGACGGAGTCACTGTTACACTTGCGGGCATGTCCACTGGAAGGGCCAGTGCATCTCCGTTCCATCATGCTCCCCTCTGTGAACGGCCCACCGTCCACAGGGAAGGTCAAGTGGAAGAACCAAGCCTGCCTCCGTGAGATTCCCTAAGTGGAGTCTGATCCTGTGTCCCTGAAACATGGAATTAAGGACTTTCTCACACAAATTCCTCGTCCTCTTACTCACCAAGAACACAATTCATGTCTACACATATTGTGAGGAATTTGCTCAGAAGATAAGCTTCTTTTTTTCCCCCTCCAGTTCAGTTGTTTGTACTCAATGAAATTGTTTTTAAAATTTTTAATTTCCACCTAACAAAGCACAGACTGACGGAGCAGTTGTTTGTGACCTACAGATTACAGAAATGTCTCTCAGGGCAAAGGAAGTGAGGCCCAGTAGCTGCCTTTTGTTCTGTTTTTGTTTTTTGTTTTTTCCTAAAAAATGCTCCCTCTAGGGGGAGTTCACATGCTTCGTTATGGCATGGGAATTTGTTTGATTTGAGGAAGTAATCCCACCCACTGTGCGGTAACCCAAAGATTTCGGGCCTGAAGCGGATGTTAAGATACAAATCTCTAGTGTTAAGTTCCAAAAATGTTTGCCCGTATGGTGAATTACTATTTTTTAACTGGGAGCTATTCAAAATCCCAAACTCCTTTCCTTTCCTAAATTTTCAAAAAAGGGAAAGACTTTTCCCCCTTAATATCATCCAAGAAAATATCAGATTCTCTTGTTAATATTGAGATGCGTTGGTCAACACCGTCCAGAAGGTTCCAATTTGGGCGGCAGATGGACCCAGAAGTGGGATTTTTCTCCTTGTAGATCCCTTGCTTTACCAACCACTTCATGGCAGAGCGTCTCAGATGCTGCTTGCAACCTGGTGATGCGAGCAAAGGACACAGGGAACTATTCAGAACGCCTCCAAGTTAACAAAAGGCCAAGAAGAGTTGATGTCCTGGATTTTGGGGCATTTTTTTCTGGAATCCTCGTGGATTAATTTAGCAGGAATGGATGTTGAACAGCAGGGATAGGATTGGGTCTATAAACTCAAAAAGCGTGATTACCAAGAGGGGTATGCCAAAGGGCTTAAGAGCCAATAAAACTGTCTATTAGAGTTTAGAACTGGGGGTAACCTGCCCTGCCAGACGGTGACGGCTCCACAAGGCAGCTTGTCATTGGTGGAGCCAGTGCCTTCCTGCAAGCTGCATCTCAGGCCTCAGAGGGAGCTGTAAGGGGTTGGGTGGGGGGGGATGTAATTGGAATTCAGCCAGGAGTCAGGTACAATTAGTTTGTAAATAACGGGAATAAGCTTGAAAGATCATTTTTCCCAAGATGGCTCAGTTTAAAGTTGTCTCTTCACAGTAAACTCCATGACAAATACACAAGAGCCTCGACACCCAGATAAGAATGGAATGATCTAAGTCACAGGGCCAGATTTCGGGAGGTGGCTCACCCTGGATGCTTTTTACCCTTTCTTCTCTAGAACTGTAAGGTGGGGAAGAGGGAGAAGCGTGTATTACTTGCCTCTAAAGAGTGGCCCCTACCCTTGCGTGGGGTAGGGGGAGGAGATCTGCGAACTATTCGGGCTGAAGTTAGTTTACAAAGCCAAAGTCACAATGCATGGGTAACGAGTTGTACATAATGACACAGACACAAATGAAGAAAGAATACATGCTGCCTGGGGTTGATGGGAAAGTCCATTCGCCCCACATCCAGATGGGCTTCAAGGAGCAAGTGTTGCCAGGCGACAGTGGGGAAAGGGTTTCCAGCAGAGCGGATCAGCTGCGGGTGTGAGTGCAGCCCTGCTCTGCAGACTGGCGGGATTGGAGGTGAGAGATGGGCGTGGTGGGAGGTGGAGTCTCAGGGGTGGGAAAGAACTGGAGATATTGGGCGCTTTCCCTTTGAAATCCCAGCACGTGCCACACCAGACTCCGTGGTTTCTGGAGAGGTTCAGAGGTCCTCATGAGAGAAAGAGAGAAATTGATTCTGATTTGAAAAAAGAAGAAAAAGGCCTTAAGGTTCTAGGACTGTGTGAAGTTTGCAGAACATATAAAACTGTGTGACACAGTCCCTGTTCGCGGAGCCCACAGTGGTACCTGTGTTAACATTCTTCTGCATGTTTAGACCCTCTGTGGAAAATATAACCATTTAAAATGCCTTCTGTGTGAACAGACTGGTGGTTGCCAAGGGGCAGGGGTTTTGGGAGGGATGGAGTGGGAGGCTGGGGTTAGCAGATGGAAGCTTTTATATATAAAATGGATAAACAACAAGGTACTACTGTATAGCACAGAGAACTGTATTCAGTACCCTATGATAAGCCATAATGGAAAAGAATATGAAAAAAGGATGTATATATATATATATATATATATATATATATGTGTGTGTGTATATGTATAACTGAAACACTTTGCTGTACAGCAGAAATTAACACATTGTAAATCAACTATACTTCAATTCTTTTTTATAAATTTATTTATATTTCATTTTTGGCTGCGTTGGGTCTTCGTTGCTGCGTGCAGGCTTTCTCTAGTTGTGGCGAGCAGGGGCTACTCTTCGTTGCAGTGCGTGGGCTTCTCATTGCGGTGGCTTCTCTTGTTGCAGAGCAGGGGCTCGAGGCGCACAGGCTTCAGTAGCTGTGGCACACAGGCTCAGTAGGTGTGGCGCACGGGCTTAGTTGCTCCGTGGCATGTGGGATCTTCCCGGACCAGGGCTCGAACCCATGTCCCCTGCATTGGCAGGCGGATTCTTAACCACTGCACCGCCAGGGAAGTCCCTATTTTCAATTTTTAAAATATCAAAAGCTAAACTAAACGAAAACGCCTTCTATCTAAATTGTTTTAAGTGTTCAGAGGAAAAGTAAAGAGTATTGGTCCCTTCAGGAAACACGATGCCTCTCATCTCCTGGATGACGTATTGCTGTGGTGATGTGGGTGTTGCTTGGGTTCCCGCATATGCTGCCAGGCCATCGGGGAAAGTGACCTGTGATACAGGAAAGAGTAAGTCCATTGGCCTAGCGCTTTCCTGGGTCTGTGTTATGAGAGAGTTAGTGGGAGACATTCGAGCCAGGGGTCACTGGGTGTTGTCGGGATGCCTGGGCTAACCTGGCAGGATGCTTCCAGCCATAAGTAACAGAACAGTCATCTTAAAAGCAGCTCAAATAACAGGAGTTTCGTTGGTGAGGGAGGGATGCCCACCCAGGGGTGCGGGGACGGCTGAACACACCACGCCCGCCCCTGGACAGAGGAGTTTGGCATCAGTTATGGGTCACGTGTACTCACTGCTCAGGGGAGGACGCTGCACACCGCGCACGCTGCACACCACGCACGCTGCACGGGGTCGCAGTCAGGATCAGAGAGAACAGTGGAGCGGGGGCTGGGCGGCGGGGGTGGGGGAGAGGTTAGTGATCCCAGTAGCGCGAGGAGTCCCACGGTTCGCGCAGCAGGATGTGACTGGCAAGGAAGTGATACCTGCCACTCGGGGACCAGCAGGGTGCTGGGCAGGGGACACCGAGATGCCCTCCTGAATCTCCTTATGCGCACGAGACACCCTCACCACACGCAGCTGGTTCCCGAGGACAGACTCCGGAGAGGAAATGTTGACTCAACAGATTTGCTCATGTACAGTATTCCTCCATATGCTCAAAGGACTCGTCTTTGCCAATGTGGGAGGAGAGAATATCGTGTTGCTCTTTTGATTAGGATATTGCATTAGTTAGAGCTCTCCAGGGAAATAGTGCCAATAGGATCTGTGTATATTCACATATATATCATAAGGAATATCATATAGCGTATCTATATATGCATGTGGAATTGCTTACGTGATTACAGAAGCTTCCAAGTCTCCAAATCTGCACTCAGCAGGCTGGAGACCCACGCCTGTCGTACAGTAGTGCCCCCTTATCCGCGGTTTCACTTTCCACGACTTCAGTTACCTATGATCAAGTGGGGTCCAAAATATTAAATGGAAAATTCCAGAAATAAACAATTCATAAGTTGTGCACCGCTCTGAGTCGTGTGATGAGATCTCGAGAACTCCTGCTCTGTCCCTTTTGGGTGGCCCAACTGTCAACATCGTCTGCCTCTGTTACTCAACCATTTGACATCATCATGGTTCAATGATCCAAGATCACCCAAAGCAGATGGTATCAGAAGGTCAGTGGTAGCCTAACGCTATGTCACAATGCCTACGTCATTCACCTCACTCCTTCTCATCAGGTAGGCTTTTTATCATCTCACATCATCACAAGAAGGGTGAGTACAGTACAATAAGATATTTTGAGAGAGAGAGTCCACATTTACTTAATTATTATTACAATGTATTTTTATAATTGTATTTTTTTTTTTTGGCTGTGCTGAGTGGCTTGCGGGGATCTTAGTTCCCCGATCAGGGATTGAACCTTCGCCCTCAGCAATGAAAGTGTGGAGTCCTAACCACTGGACCCTCAGGGAATTCCCTATAATTTTTTTATTTTATTATTAGTTATAGCTGTTAATCTCTTACTGTGCCTAATTTATAAACTAAACTTTATCATAGGTATGTATATAGAGGAAAAAACATAGTTATGGGGGCTTCCCTGGTGGTGCTGTGGTTGAGAATCTGCCTGCCAATGCAGGGGACACGGGTTCAAGCCCTGGTCGGGGAAGATCCCACATGCTACAAAGCAACTGGGCCGGTGAGCCACAACTGCTGAGCCTGCGCGTCTGGAGCCTGTGCTCCGCAACAGGGGAGGCCATGGCAGTGAGAGGCCCGCACACCGCAATGAAGAGTGGCCCCCGCTCGCCGCAACTGGAGAGAGCCCTCGCACAGAAATGAAGACCCAACACAGCCAAAAATAAATTAATTAATTAATTTTAAAAAACAAATAAAACAAACATAGTTATAAACACGGTTCGTTGGTATGACCTGCAGTTTCAGGCATCCACTGGACACCTTGGAACAAATCTCCAGTGGATGAGGCAGGATACTGTCGTTCTGGCCTGAAGGCAGGCAGGCTCCAGACCCAGGAAGGGCTGATGATTCAGGTCAAGTCTGAAGACAGGAAAAAGCTGATGTCCCAGCTAGAGAGCAGTCAGGCAGGAGTTCCCTCTTACCCTGCAGGCCTCAGCCTTTTTGTTCCGTTGAGGCCATCAACTGATTGAGTCAGGACCACCCACACTGGGGAGGGCAATCTGCTTTACTCAGTCTACTGATTCAAATGTTAATCTCATTCAAAAACACCCTCACACACACCCAGAATAACATTTGACCACATGTCTGGGCACCCCATAACCCAGTCAACTCCAACATATAAAATCAACCATCGTAGATATGTCCTCTTGATCTTCCCTTGGCTGCCAAAGACCTAGCAGACACTCTGGAAACAGGACTTTTCTCCACTTAGGCCAGATCCTAACGCTTCCTCCTACGCTAAGAGTGAGGGAAACTTTATGCCCTTTCCCACCTGTGACCAGAAAGAGGTTTTGCCCCCATTTCATTGCCAATGGGAAGAAGTTGAATGCAAAGATCTGCTTCTGTATTCCATTTGTGATTCCCCAGATCCTTCTCATGTACCGACCTGGGCCAGCCTGTCCCGGTGACCCCTGGGGATGCTTCACCAAGGAGACCCTGTCCTGGGAGTCTGTAGGCTCCTCGCGGGGACAGGGGGCATTGGTGAAAGGGGGACAGCACCTAAACACAGTGAATGCACCCCATGCAGTGTGGAGGGATATAAGGGGGTTGGTCAGGGGGAGGGTGTGACGACCTGGGGCCACTGCAGGCCTTAGGGGCAGGTGACGGCAGGAGGCTGTTGGAGAGCAGAGTTAGACCCAGCCCTATAATATTTCTTGGATGTGGTGGGGCTCACGGGGGTGGGGGTGGGGTATCGTGCGTCTCTGCGGAGTGTTATTTCCATTCTTTCAAAGGCTTTGCATCACTCCCCATTACACCATCCGCGCGATTCCCATCACACCCTCGCTCCCCTTCACACCTGCTCACCGGCCACAGCATCCGCGGTTTGGGTCCGCATCCGGGTGAGAGGGGTTGCAGCGAACTACTGAGAGTCTTGCAGGAAGGCAAGGTGAGGCGCCGGGATGGAGCCGCCAGGCCTGCCGGGGTCTTCCTGGCCCGTGGAGCTGGGTGGCGGCGCTCGGGCGATCCCTGGCGATCGCGTTCGACAGTGACACCCCCACCAAGCCCAAAGCGGGTGTGTAGCGCCCCCTTCCGGCCAACAGCCGTTATTTTATTTTCCTCGAATTTTGCCTTGGGATTGGGAAGTGCTGTTACTATTCCCATTTTACAGTTAAGAAAAGTGAGAAACAGAGAAATTAAGTAATTTATCCAAAGTGAGACTGACTGAGAAGGGATGTGAATCTGGGCATTTTGAATGCAGCATCTGCGTTAAGACCAAGATAGCTAATATGACCTCAAGTTATGTCCACAAAAATGTGTGCACAGAGCCTTCCCCCGGGCCCAGCGAATCTGACCACTCCTGGGGGCTGTGTTGAGCCCTGGGTATCCCACTTGCGGAAAGCCATCAGCGGCAAACCGCAACACGGCCAGGTTGAATGGCCAGAATGGTGAGAGGACTCAAAGTCCAGTCATGTGAGGAAAGATGGAAAGAATGGGGGGTTTCAGCCCGGAGAAGGGACTTGGGGAACACGAGGGGACTCCACACACCCGAAGGGCTGCGTGGGGAGGAGGGTCGGAGCGCGCTGGGGTTCCACGGTGGGGACCGTGGACAGGCCGATTTCTGCCGTCCAGAGCCTTCTGCCAGCCTGGCTGCCTCCAAAGGAAGGAACTGCCCAGCAAGGTGGACACGGCCGTTCACTGACCCTTGCCGGCCGGGGTGGAGGGATGTGGACAGATGTGAGGGGCCCGTCAGGGCGCTTACAGCTTCTTGGGGGATGCAGAGCAGTGGGCGTTAGCAAAAGGGCAGGAGGCCCGGCCAGCGCTGGGGAGGGCTGGAGGCCATCTGCTCTCCTGTGTGGGGGTGAGGGGGTGGCTCACGAGGTCCGGGGGCTTCGGGGGTGGACGCACCGCAGGGCCTGGCTCCGTCGGGGCGCAGGACATGTCTTACTCGCCAGCCTCTGACAGGCTGAGCTCCCTGCACCTGGGGCGTGGGCGCTGCGTGGGGACCGGGGGGGCGGGTCATCCTGCCCCTCGCCAGGGGTGAACCCGAGGCACAGATACTGCCCCGTGAAGCGGAAACTGAGGCAGAGGGTGTAGAAGAGGTGCCGCGGGTGAGGTTCTTCAGGAGGCCAGCACTGAGCCAGAGTTAGGGGCTCAAAAGATTTACAGGGGAGCGGCACCAGCGGAGAAAATGGGTAGGAAGAGCTGGCAAAGTGCCACTCGATCTGCTACACTCGTCTCCGCAGCCCAGTGGATGCAGGGAGCCCATCAGAGGAGCCAGCGGAGGACGGAAATGGCCAGACCCACATGCCCTCACCTCGCTCAGTCACTGGCTGAAGGGGCCGAGAGGAAGGTGACCTTGACCTTGACTCAAAACCTGAGGCTGACCCCGTCCTCAGGGTAGCCATCAGCTCACCACCCTCCTTGTCGCTCCTTCTGAGAGGCCCATCTGGGAGTCGCCTGACCCCCGCCAGTAGTGCAGGGTAGCGAGGGGGTGAGGAGGGTTGGTGGGGGGGGCTGAAGCCAGGTCTGGCGCCCCATAACCCAGGACTTCCCCCTAGGGGCCACACCACTACTGACCCAGACTCCTCCGTGGGTCAGCCCCACCCGGAGAACAGGAGGTTCACTGCATGGCCTTCCCAGTTATCCAGTGAAGAGGGGTGGTCCCCCAACTCTCTGGACTCCCTGGACCCCCAATAAAGACTGGGGTTGACTTCTTAAGGCAGTCCCATCCCTCACAACTCACCTCTGCAAAGGTGGCTTGAATAGGGGCCTAAGCACAATGTGTATTCAGGCAAAGTTGGGAGTGGAAGTGGACGGACAGGAAGGCCACCACTTTCTTCAGGGCGACAGTGTTGGACCCCAGCTTCCCACTCACTTCCAGCCCTGTCCTCTCCCCAGCCTGGCCGAGTGTGCTGGTCGCCTGCTGGCTCCATGGTCTCTCTGCCCCCACTGGTGTCTGTCTACTCTTTCCTTTTATACCAGCAATGATGGTGAGTCACAGCCTTGGGGCCCTGGGACCTCCCCAGGATGCCCAGCCCCTCCCACCAGGTGCAGAGCTCCAGACCCTCTCATCCTTCTGCTCTCACCCCCATTTTCCTCTGGCCCAGGGGTCCACAGGCAGGTGTAAGGTGACAGTCACTCAAAACTGGCATTCATCTCCCTAATACACAATAAATAAGCCAAGCATTCTCTTGTGTTAGTCGATAAGGGTTGCTGTAGCAAAGTACCACAGCCTGGAGGGCTCAGAAGAAATTTATGTTTCACAGTTCTGGAGGCTGGAAGTCCAAGACCAAGGCTTGGCAGACTCAGTGTTTGGTGAGGGACTGCTTCCTGGTTCATAGATGACCATCTTCTCACTCAGCAGAAGGAGTGATGGAGCTCTCTGGGGCCTCTTTTATAAGGGCACTAATCCCATTCATGAGGGCTCCACCCTCATGACTTAATCCCCTCCCAAAGGCCCCACCTCCTCATACCATCACATTGGGGGTTAGATTTCAACCCAGGGATTTTGAGGGGACACATTCAGTCCACAACAGCTCCACGTGATTCCTCACCCTTGAAACCCTGATGGGGTTGCTAGTGGTGGGGGTGGGCGTGTCTTCCCCGATTCTTCACTCCAGCCTCTGAAAGCTCTGACCTCTCAAGGTAGAACTTTAGAACAACCCAGACAGTTAGAAAGTGTCCAGCCGGCTGCAAGGTGCAGAGATGGGAGAGGTCCTGGGGAGCAGCTGGGTAGGTGAGAACAGCCTGGCCTTCTCCCTGCCAGCTCCCTGATGCCAGCACCTCCCCACCATTAGCTCTGGTGAGGCTTATTAGTACCAGGCACCATCCGCCTAGCCCCAAACCAGGAAGGCTGCCCTGTCAGGTACTGAGGCTCCCAGTTTTACAGAGACGCGGAGTCCCAGAGCATGGGGGTGAGAATTGTCTGAGGTTACCCAACATTGGCTATCTGCTCCAGAACTGGGAGCAGATCAAATTGCCCACCACCAAGTGGACTGCTTCCCAGCTTACTGAATTATTTCCTTTCTCTACTGCTTGGAGGAAGATGTTTATGTTTTATTTTAGGAAGTGTTGACACTTACTGAGCACCTACTGTGTACTTGCTGCTGGGCTGGGTGCTGGGAACACGAAGAGAAATAAAACACAGTCCTGGCCACTGGTGAGTGTGTTGCCTCATTGAGGTTTGTCCTGAGAGCACAGACCAGCTCTGGACACCGGAAAGTCGATCTCCATGTTGCTTTATTTATGTGCCCAAAAGCCGTTTCCAACTCTGGCTGGTCTGAATTTCTTTCCTTCGGCTATAAGACCTGACAATCTTATCCTTGGCTCGCAGTGAACTGTTTGCAGCCACTGCCCAAATTTCCGCAGCAAAACTCTTATACAAGCAGGCATTTTCCCCACGTGGAGGTTGGCCACCAGAGCTGAGACCCCAACCTGGGGGACACCAAATGGCTTTCCTGAACCAAGCCTGTTGCTCGGACAAAAGTTAAGGGATCCAAGAAGCCCAGGGTGACCTGAAGCTTCACCACAAACTTGTCCTGTGGAAACCCCCACCTGGGTGGATAGAGGGATGGGAGGTGCCAGGGCAGACAGGGTAGAGTCAGCCCCGGACTCTGAGACCAGCACCCTGCATTAGTTTGCCAGGGCTGCCGTAACCAAGTGCCACAGACTGGGGAGCTTAACCAGCTGAAATGTATCATTTCACAGCTCTGGAGGCTTAGGAGTCCAAGATCAAGGAGTCAGCAGGTGGGAGGGTTCCTCCTGAGGGCTGGGAGGGAGAATCTGTCCCAGGTCTCTCTCCTTGGCTCGTACATGGCTGTCCTCTCCCTGTGTCTTCTTACGGTCTTGCTTCCGTACATGTCTGTGTCCAAATTTCACCTCATAAGGACACCATAATAATCTCGTTACCTCTTGATTACCTCTGTAAAGACCCTATCTCCAAATAAGGTCACATTCTGGGGCATTGGGGGTTAGGACATCAACATACCCACTGGGGGTGGGGCACAATTCAACTCCTAACTCACCCCAACCACAAGTTGTCATGGTTACTGGTGTGAAGGTCAGGGAGCTCATCGTCTATTTCTGAGCCTGCCCTGTGGCATCTGTTTCCTATGGCAGGGGCTCCCTGTCCCTTCGGGGCTCAGAGCGGGCCACCCCAAGATGTATCGCAGTGGCATACTGATTATCTGAATTAAAGTTATTTGAGAAACAGCCAGTGGGGAAAAAAATGACATGGAAAAACACTCCAACTCCCCTCTTTCCCCCTGAAAGTGGTAAATAAATCTCCCATGTGAAGGTATCCTCCCTATAAGGAAAGGATAGAAAGCATCCTTATCACCAGAGTCAGGGAATTCAAGGCTAAGAAAGCTGTATAAACAAACTTTGTTACTTCTTCATTAGTCTGCAGCCCCAAGCACTGCGGGCCCTTTGTTAAAGCTTCACAAATAATTATTTCTTTGTCTAAAAATGATATATAGACATCCTGATTTGGTCACTTTGGGAGTCCCATTTCTATAAGACCTCTGTGCATACAAATTAAATTGTTTTTCCTCCTGTTAATCTGTCTTGTATCAATTTCATTATTAGAGCAACCAAAAGAACCCATGGAGGGTGGGGGGAAATGAGTACAGTATACCCAGGCCTGTCTAGAGAGTCCATTGCAGTGTGTGATCACCTGGGGACTGAGGCAGAACACCTGAGCATTTGGGGCAGGAAGCAGGGCCAAGGAGGAGAATATGGGAGAAGAAAGCACTTAGGTTTAACTCCTAGCCTGGAAGTTCCTACACACTCCTCTTCAGATATGCAGGAGGGCCCCAGAAGAGGATCTGCCTTCTGTGCAGGGAGGGCAGCTGCAGCCCTGTTTGCTGCTCCTGGAAACTTCAACTACCAAACGGCCCTACTCTCAGGGGGTTGCGGGTGCAGAGTCCTCCTGCCTCAAGATGGTCACATTTAGCAAATAAAACTACAGGATGCCCAGTTCAATTTCAGTTTTAGGTTCACAACAAATAGTTTTTTAGTACAAGTATTTCCCAAACATTGCAAACTGGAGGTCAGGAAAGAACTCTCTGAGGGACATTCGAGAAGAGACCTGAATGACATGGAGGGAGAACTGTGCAGATCTGGGGGAATGGCAGAGGCAGAGCAGGCGAAGCTGTGGTTGAGGAACTGCACAAGGGCCGGTGTGGTATGTCTCAGATTTTAGTGCGAAATGGTGAAAATGCAGATCCTGGGCCCCGCCTCTCATTTAGTAGGTGTAGGCAGGAACAGGGCTCACTTTTTTTTTTTTTTTTTTTTTGCGCGGGCCTCTCACCGTCGCGGCCTCTCCTGCTGCGGAGCACAGGCTCCGGACGTGCAGGCTCAGCGGCCGTGGCCCACGGGCCCAGCCGCTCCGCGGCATGTGGGATCTTCCCGGACCGGGGCATGAACCCGTGTCCCCTGCATCGGCAGGCAGACTCTCAACCACTGCGCCATCAGGGAAGCCCCCAGGGCTCCCTTTTAAACAAGCCTTCCTGGAGTCTGTCTCCCTCCCTCCCCCTCCTTGCATTTCCTGCACACAGTCCAGGGGGTTCAACTGAAGCTCTGGGGGTCAGAAGTGGGAAGCCCCCTCAGGGATCACATGGTGCAAGCCCCGCCGGCTCCTGGCGAAGGAACGGTCCCAGGGGTCTCTAAAGACCTCATCCACGGGGCTGAAGGGGAGCGCGTGGTTCTTACGTGCCTGGGCACACGCTCCCTGGTGACCAGAAAGCTCCTTATCCTTCTCTTCTCCAAGCGGGATGTCTGTCAATCGCGGGCCTGTGACCCTTCCCGAGAGGCCTGGCCCTCCAGCCCCCAGGGCCCCTGAGAGCCTCACGGGCCTCTCTGCCCGCACCTCCATTCAGGAGCCGCCTCGGCGAAAGGAACCCAAAGGCTCAGAACTGCCTCCGCAGTGCCTCCCATCACCTCCTGCCCCCGGAGGGCGGGGCGAGCCGCTATTCCGCAGCCCCGCCCCGTCCTGGCCACACCCATCCTCTGTGGAAGGACGCGCGTTCCCGCCCCCCCCCCCCCGCCGCCCTCCCCCCAACCTGAAGAGAGAACCGAGACAGGAAATGAGCTCAAAAGCCCTAGCCACAGAAAGGGCGGCTCCCTCAGGCAGGCGCTGCAGGTGGATCCAAGTTCCCTAAGCGCGGAGACCTCACTGCGGCCCCACCCCGCTCCTCTCCTGTAGCGTCAGGACCTGGAGAGCTTGAACACACCACTTGGTCGGAAAGCCTTGCACACGGTCTGTCCTTGCTGCACCAACGGGGCCAGCAGCACTCCCTGCGCTTGCCAAGGCTGAGGTGAGGAAAAAACACCCCCAAGACCCTGGACGGGGCCCAGCTCTCAGCAGCGGCAGTGGCTCCAGGCCCGTCACTTCGTTGCTGGGTCTCCTTTTCCACAGGGAGTTGTGGTGAGGCTGAGATGAGAACACGTGTGAAGTGTCGTGTAAACTGGTGGATAACAATAACCCGTCCATCCGCCTTCTTCCTGCCTGTCCTACCTGGTGCCTTGTCAGGTTATTGGGAGGGGGCTAGCCAGGGGTAGGAGACGCATCTAGGGTGCTCCTCCAGTTCATGATGCCTCTTGTTTCTCTGGAGAGTATGTCCCTCCATGTCCTGGCTGTGTGACCTTCAGCAAGTGACTCAACTTCTCTGTGCCTCAATCAGACATTGGCTAAATGGGGGTAATATTATTAATACCTAGCTCACGGGGTTGTCATGAGGATTAAACAACGCATGTAAAGTACTCCATTCTGTAAGTGCACATAGTAAGCGATCAACAGGAGTCAGCTCTGGGTATGCCCCACCCCTGGGGGAAAAGAAGCAGAGGCCAGCAAAGGGGCATGGCTGATTCTTGTTGGCGTTCCAGTGCCGGGACACTGTTCTGTACCTCCATCTTTAGGTTCCCGCTGCTTTCTCATCCTCTTTCCAGTGAATCACCTTTTTTGGGTAAAAGTTAGGATCTCTGTTACTCCCGACTGAACCTTAACACTGGAATGTAAAAGAAACAACAAACATCATTTTCCTAAACTAAATTAATCTTACCTCAAGCTTGTATCTCCCTGAGGGGGATCATCCACTTTTTATTTCTGGAGAACCCCTCCCCCCAATTCCATGGGCTCATCAGGAGTCCCGAGGATTTCAGAGGAATAGGAACACGAGAAGGGGCCTGGGCCACAGTCCCGGGTGGTCATCGCTGCCTCTCCTGTTCCTGAGCACTGCCTCCACCTCCAGAGGCTCCGAGACGTCCCCCACAGGGTCTTCCTGGATGGCCACGGGCACGCACAGGGAGCTCTGTGGACTTGTGAAGGGCACCTGCCATGTCGCCTGGGCAGTCTGACCTTCCCACTGGAGGAGTCCAAGGCCTAGGCTCTGTCGCTGCCAGGCCTTGGGCAACCCAAGTGGATGTTCTCGGGCCTCAGCAGCCCCTGAAGCAGCAGCAGTCAGTCGGCCTTCTGTCCCCATCTCTCCTTTTCTCTGAGGGCCCGGCTCAGGAGCGTGAGGCCTGTCTGTCTTTCCAGATTGAGGAAGTGAACCTTCCTCCCGTTTCATTCCTCATGCGCAGACAGTTTATTTCACAGCCGTCCTGCACACTTGCGTGAACAAAGAACAAAGAACGTGGCTCACCACCCAGTTCTGCAAGGGTTAAGTCTTAACCCACTGCAGTCCCACCAACAGTGCACCCTGAGAGGAATTCAGGATAAGAAACAGGATGAGACACCCTGTGCTTTGGATAAATGGGCCCCTAGATAGTTAGATGTATATCTCAGGAAGAATTTCCACGACCCTATATTTTTGCATCTTCCCATACATAAGAAAGCACTAAAATCGTTAACTTGAGATATCTGCTCTTTGTGACTAGCAGTCATCTTTTACCAAGATGTATGCTTGATTGCAAGTATTTCCCAGCCAAAAATCATATATAAACTGGCTTTTCCCCTCTTTCTTCAGAGCAGTTTCCTCTGAGCTGCTGAGTGGCATCTCTGGGCTATAGTCCTCAGCAGGACCCTGAATAAAACTTAAACTCACAACTCTCACGCTGTGTGTCTTTCTTTGAGTCAACAGATGTCTCAAAGGAGGCCACAGGGTTCAGGGGAAATGATGCTGAAGTCTTGGCAGGCGGATTCTTAACCACTGCGCCCCCAGGGAAGTCCCCCACTGTGTGTCTTTGCATGTGACGATTCCTCATCCTGGGTGCCTGGGCTCCACCCGAGAATCTCCCACCTGTCCCTCTAGATTCAGCATGACCCCTCCCAGGGCCTTTCTGTGCACACCCACCCCCAGCTGCTCACCTTTCTGGCTTCATTTAGCCTGACCTCTGACAACACCGGCCCTTCCCTCGTCTTCCTTTGGATTACATCTTGCCCTGTTTTCTCGGTTTTCTCCTGCTTCCCCGGCTGCCCCTCCTCCGTCTCCTTCAGCTCTGCCCGTCTCATCACTGGTGTTCCTCGCTGCCCCTCTCCAGCCCTCCCCACTCTCTCGCCCTGGGGGATCTCCTCCCCATGGCCTCCTGGATACTGACGCTCCCAGATCTGCGCCTCCAGCTGGATCTCTGCGGAGCACAAGGCTCTGGACTCCGGCCGACTCCACACCCAAAAGTCACATCAGCTGAGCGTGTCCACGCCTCAGCTCATCGTCCCTCTTCCCGCATCCCTCTCTGTAACACAGCATCTCAGGTGCACGTGGCTTTGGAGCATCCTTCCAGTTCACAATAACCCCCTTAATCACAGCCACCTGTCCACCTCCAGCCATGTTACCCCCTCCCCTCCCTTGGTGCTGGGTCACTTCCTGTGGTTCAGCAGGACACCTCCGCCCAGGTGAGCGCGAACAAGCTGGCCATTCAGTCTCTTCCCTGGGAATTTGGAACCAGGTGGTGCTGGTGTTTCTTCAGGTGAATTGGCCTATTCTCTGTGGGTGGGAGCTATGGGAGAGGCATTTTCCACCACCCTGGGGCCTGGAGAAGCAGCGGGAGTCAGTCTGAGGAGAGATGTGCAGGCAAGATCAAAGGTGAGAAGGCTGAGGCTGAGGCCGAGGCCGGAACGTGAGGTGGCAGGGCAGGGGTCATGCGCCCATTGTACAGATGCTGAAGGAGAGTCCAGGGGAAGAACGATGTGGTCCCCAGGTCAGTAATCCAGGCTTTTCGGCCTTGACCCTCCTTCCCTCAAGTTCATCCCGTGCCCCTGAGCTTTTGCTCTCTGCAAGCAGGAGGGTCCCCTGAATCATCTGAAAGCCCGTCATGCTTTGGGTGGCTGGACCCCCCTGCATCTCTGCAGCTTGCCCCTCTGCTGTTCCTGCCTCTTCCCCAGTGCACTCCTGACAAAGGGGTTGAGAGCAGCGAGGGCGGGACCGACCTGCTAAGTCTGGGCTGGTTTAGGGCCAGGTCATTCTTTATCTGGGTTTTCACAGAACAAAGCTGTGCTGTTCCTCCTGGCAGCAGGGGTCCTGGGGTGAGGAGGGGCGCGTACGCCTCCCGCTGGCTCTGGCGTTTGTGTTCTCTTCTAGCCTGGCCTGCGAGCCCAGCAGGCCCGAGATGCTGCAACCCGGACCGGCACAGCCGGCAGCAACTGGGGAGGGCCGCATAGTCCCAGCAGAGTAGCAGAATGTTTGCCAGAAAACTCCAACAGGCCATCTGCTTCCAGAGAGCAGAGCACACGGTCTTGAAAAAGGCGGCCAGCAGGAGCTGTGGAGCCATAGAGGGCTGTCCTAAGGGAGTTCCTTTTTTAAAGGTTTGTTTTATCTAATCGTTGGTTCATTTGGGTTTGAATGTGTTTGAAAGCAGCCCCTCTAGGCCTTGGCCAGCTGCTGCCCTGCCCCGCACCTGCCCTCCAGACCCTAGCGGACATCCTCAGACGAGAAGGGATGAGGGACAAACAGTGGATGCAAGGCGAAGGAGAAGGGCGTGGGTCCTCCAGGTCCTTCAAAAGCAATCTATCCCTCTGGGTTAGCTCTGGCAGGGGCAGGAAGCTCCACACGCTGTTCACGCCCAAAACACTCAAGGGCAGCTGGAGGGGAGAGAAGTACCTCAAAGGAAAAGTGGAATCACCTCCCTAGCTGGGCCATTGCAGTGGCCATGGTTCGCAGCAGGGCCGTGAAAGACCCCCGCTGGGGGAGATGACCCGCACTCTCTGTCACTTTTACCCTGTAGATGCTGATTAGCAATTCAACCCTGGAAAGTTTTGCTTCTTCATTTTTATTTAATCATATTTTATTTATTGATATTTATTTATTTATTTTTGGCTGCACTGCGCGGCCTTCAGTGCAGGGATCTCAGTTCCCTGACCAGGAATCGAACCCGTGCCCCCTGCAGTGGAAGCGTGGAGCCTTAGCCGCAGGAAAGTCCCAGGTTTTGCTTCTTGGGCTAAAAAAAAGCAACAAAGGTGGAGCCCTCATTGGGGTAATAGTGAGAAGCGACCCCCATTTTCGCCTGAAAGCCCTGGTGGGGAGAGCTGCTCCCAGGCGGGTGGGTCATTCAGTCATTCAGCAAGTGTTTATCTAGAGGCCGTGACGTGAAAGGGTCCTGAAGGATAGGTGGTGTCCTACGTGGAGTGTTTGGACGTGGCGGCAGAGGAGAGGAGCTTGCAGAGGTTGAGGGCGGGTGGGGGGTGATGGGTGGCGGCTGGCTAGCCATTTTGGCTGTGTGTGGAGTGTTTGGACGTGGCGGCAGAGGTTAAGGGCAGGTGGGGGATGATGGGTGGCGGCTGGCTAGCCATTTTGGCTGTAGTTGCCGCTTTTACGTGAGATCAGGTTTTCCTCAAGCGTGACAAACAAGAAAGAGTAGTGGCACAGGCTGGCTTTCTGAGCAGAATTCAAACTTTGGTCAAAGCCCATTACAACCAATTTTGTGTCACAATAAACATACTCTACAGTTTAAAAAACCCTCAGCTAACTATTCGATATTGTTGAAACCCTGAATATGCTCCCAAAGCAGTAAACCAGAAACCCTGGCTGTTCCTCGCTCTCGGTTGAGAGGCCGTGGTCATCTGTATCCTTCCGCGAGCATTTGCATTCTTCGCAGCAGGAAGGGCCGCCCGGGAGCCTGCAGATCACAGACACCCACCGGGGCTCAGCTGGTGTCTGGAGGCATCCGGGACTGGAGGATTAGACACTCTCTCTCCTGCTCTCCCTACCAGGTGCCAGTAGGAGGACTGTCCTCAGTGGTTCTCACATAGGTCTGCGCTCCCCGTCTCCTAACCTCACCCTCACTCACTCCTCCCCCGACTGTGATCTGAAACGTCCCTCCTCTGACTCCCAGTGGCTGCCTGTCCTCACCCCGCCTAAGGGCTGACACCTCCAGCCTCCCCTTCTGGGTGCCCAGGGCTCAGTCCCCGGTGAGCCTTTCCCTTTGCTTCCTGACTGTTCACCACATCCTTCTCTGGCTGCTCTTCCTCTGCCCACCCCCTCCCCGCCCTAAGTATCAGGAACCTCAGGTCTCCATCGTTGTTTCTCTCCTCTTCCCCTCTTCCGACGAGACTCTTACGAGTGCTCTCATTCACTCCCGAGGAGAACAAATATATCCGATGGTGTGGAAATCTGTCATTTCCTGGCCTCCTCTCTCAAGCACCTGTTCCATTAACCCGTTGTTACATGGAATATCTACTGGCTATCCCAGGGGCATCTCAAATTCATCATGTCCCAGGCTAAACTTGTCCCCTTCCCCCCAAATCCTTGCCCCTCCGTCAGTATTCTTTTTTTTTTGAAAAACTGTATATAGTTTATATATAATTTGGTTTAAATATTAATTTTATATAGGACCCCTTGTTCCAAGTTTGGAATGCTCTAGCTTGTCCCAGTTTGGTCCTAATATATAGGTGATTCAAACTTTCTCTGCCACCTGATATGTGCCTGGTGATTCCCACAGTATTTCTCCCTCCATCCCTTCCTCCCTCCCTCCCTCCCTCCCTTTCTTTCTTTACTGGGGTATAGTTGTTCTACAATGTTGTGTGAGTTTCTACTGTACAGCGAAGTACAGTTCCCTGTGCTATACAGCAGGTTCTCGTTAGTTATCTGTTTTATACATATTAGTGTATATATGTCAATCCTAATCTCCCGATTCATCCCCAACTCCCTTTCTCCGCTTGGTGTCCAAACGTTTGTTCTCTACGTTTGTGTCTCTGTTTCTGCCTTGCAAACCGGTTCATCTCTCAGAGAGAGACGTCCCCTCCTCCAGCCAACCCACCCAGAAGCCCGGGGGTTAGAGGAATGAGGCTTCAGAGTCGAACCACTTGGTGCAAATTCCAGTTCCACCACATCCTGTGTTAGCCTGGCAAATTCCTGAATCCCTCTGTGCCTCAGTTTCCCAGAATAAAAACAGCCCTTCTTAGAGAGTTACAGTGAGGAACAGAGGAGATGTTCCATGGGTCACGGCCATACAGAAGGCGCTCAATAAATACGAGCTGTTATTAGCTCCCTTCCAACGAGAACGAGAATGACAACAATACACACACACACACACACAACCCTGTGGGCTCTACCTCGTCTCCACATTCAGGCCCCCGTTCTCCACCTGCATGACCACAGCCTTGACTCAGACCTTCCTTATTTCTGCCCTGAACTGCTGCAATAGACTCCCTCACCCTCCATGTTCCCTCTACTCCAGTCCAGCTGGAAAATACTTTTTTTTAAAAAATATATATAACAGCTTTATTGAGATATAATTCACATACCACATAATTCATTCATTTAAAATGTATATTCAGTGGGTTTTAGTATATTCACAGAGTTGTGCAAACATCTCCACCACCATTCTCCTCTCCCCAGAGCATGTCTGACAAGTTGGGACAAAGCAATGGGAGTTTGAAGATTTCTGACAGGCACGTTCCTAGAAACTTTTAAAAAATTTTAAAATAAATGTTCCAGGAGGACTTCCCTGGGGGCGCAGTGGTTAAGAATCCACCTGCCAATGCAGGGGGCTTGGGTTTGAGCCCTGGTCCGGGAAGATCCCACATGCCAAGGAGCAACTAAGCCTGTGTGCCACAACTACTGAGCCTGCGTTCTAGAGCCCACAAGCCACAACTACTGAAGCCCACGAGCCACAACTACTGAAGCCCACGCCACTAGAGCCCGTGCTCCGCAACAAGAGAAGCCACCGTGATGAGAAGCCCGCGCACCATAACAAAGAGTAGCCCCTGCTTGCTGCAGCTAGAGAAAACCCGTGCAGAGCAACAAAGACCCAACGCAGCCAAATAAATAAAATTAAAAAAAAAAAAAAGGTTCCAGGAGATACGGTTCTGCCCTAACAAAAGAGTCTCTCAGGTGCGGGTCTCCAAAAGGTCACCAGGTTACATTACTCAGCGCTGGGTGAAGAAGTAACTGAATGGCAGGGGACTGGCTGCAAAGGGCCACCACTCCAGGAAGGGAGACTTTTCTTTCTCCACACTTGCTACTCAGAGGGCATCTTATTATACCACCACCGCATCTGTCCTTGTGAAGAAAGGACAACAAGCTGCCTCACGCACCAGGGCAGTGTGTTCAGTCTTTCACTCCCTTAGCATTTGGGGAGCACCTGCTATGCCTTGTTCTAGGGCTGGGAAAACAGACAAACTCCCTGCCCTGCAGGAACGATTCTAGCTTGGAAAAACTGATGAATGGAGTGACACGGGCGGAAAGGGCTCTGGAGAAAAGGAAAGGAAGTATGGGGTGGTGGGGAGCTGTCATTTTCAACGGAGTGGTCAAGAAAGACCTCACCGGGAAAGTAACATTGGGGTAAGACCTGAAGAAGAGAGAGAGAGCACCCGGCAGTGCTGGAGGATGTTCAGGCAGAGAAGGCAGCATGTGCAAAGGCCCTGCGGTGGAAGCCAACAGCTAGGAAGCCAGGGTGGCTGGAGCTGAGTGGGCAGAGGGGGAATGTTAGGGGATGAGGCCAGTGAAGGGTGTGGGCGTGGCCTTCTGCACCACTGTGAAAGAAGGGAAGCCACCGGAAGGTTTGAAGCAGACACATGACATGTCCTCAAGTTTTAAGAAGAGAACATCAATCGGTGGCTGTGTGGAAAGCAGCCTTCAGGGCAAGGGCAAATACAAGGGATCAGTTACAAGGCTGTTACAATAATTCAGGCAAGAGATGGTGGCAGTGAGGGTATGAGAAGTGGTCAGTTTCTGGATACGCAGCATTTTGGAGGTAAAGCTAACAGGATTTCCTGACAGGTCAGATATTTCTATTTTAACACAGAATAGAAACAAATAAAAGAGCCCTGGATTCGATTTCAACAAGCCTGGCTTATAGTTCTGGCTCTGCCTCCTGCTAGCCATGAGACGAGGCTAAGCAAATCAGCCCCTTAGATCCCAGCTCCCTTATTTGTAAAAAGGAAGTGAGAAATACCTGCCCCTTTACCCGACAGGTTTTGTTGAGAGGCTCAAAAGAGAAGCTGAGGGTGACCACTCACTGAAAGCTACAGAGTGCCATGCTTCTGCCAAATAAAAAAACCTGATGATTTGTTTTAATGACAATTATATTTCTCTCCATCAGTGGAGTCTCTTACCTTGGGGAGGGGGTGCCAGAGGGATCAGCTCCCTCTCTCTGCCTCCCCTCTGGGTGCTGGTGTGCTGGGGTCGGGGACCTTCCCTTCCTATAACCTACAAAAAGTGCCATGGACAGCTCTTCAGTTTGTGCCCTGTCCAAGGGCTCCTGGGTGAGATGCAGTGGGTGCTGAAATCCAGACTGTGTGTGCCCCGCTTCAGACCTTGTACCCTGATGGGCGGCTGCATCTGCGCTAGGACTGTTCCTTGTTTTGTTTTATTTTTTTTCTCTTATTTGCACAAGACAGAGGACCAGGCAGCCCCAGCTGCCCCTAATTCAGCAGCTGAGGCAGAGAAGGGAAGATGCAGGTAGGGGATGACGTGGTGAGCTCATATCTTCCCTGTTAGAGTAGTTTCTGTGGCCAGTCTTACAGGAGAAAACATTCTCTGGGGAAATCTTTTTTTTTTTTTAATAAATTTATTTATTTATTTTTGGCTGCGTTGGGTCTTTGTTGCTGCGCGCAGGCTTTCTCAAGTTGCGGCGAGCGGGGGCTACCCTTCGTTGCGGTGCGTGGGTTTCTCCTTGCAATGGCTTTTCTTGTTGTGGAGCACGGGTTCTAGGCGCGCGGGCTTCAGTAGTTGTGGCGCACGGGCTTAGCTGCTCCGCGGCGTGTGGGATCTTCCCGGCCCAGGGCTCGAACCCGTGTCCCCTGCAGTGGCAGGTGGATTCTTAACCACTGCGCCACCAGGGAAGCCCGGGAAGTCCTTTTAACTTGGATTGACGTGGGTTGCACAAGGCAAAATTGGGGCTCTGGAATCATTTGAATGCTAGAGAAGGAAAGGAAAAAAAAGCAAATTAGGGATCCTGCCACCGGCCCCTTTCAAAGTGACGCCACTGTAGAGAAAAGATGGAAACTCGAGATTTAGGCGGATGTGTTACACTGCGTCCCACCCGATCGGGTGCTTAGGCTGCCGAGGGCCGGATCCCACCTTGTCCTGACCCCCTGCTTTGACCGCTCACCTTCTGACCCTGAAATGCAAGTGTGGCTCCCCTTTGGCGTGATCTGTGCCCAGCCTCTGGCTCGGTTAGCAGCTGGCTGCTCTAGCAGGCAGGCCTGGTGTCCCAGCCTGGCCTCAGGCCATGGTGAGAGGGCTACACATTTTCAAGGTCATTATCTCTCCTCCAGGTTCCCCAAACCAGGCGAGAAGCAACTTTGGTAGAATGGGTTTGGTAATGTATTGTGTGTAGGGTGAGCCTCTGTTTTTCTCCGTCTTTCCTCTGCACGCTTCTCCTGGAAGGAGTACCCTAATTACCCTCTGGAGTAGCACCCCTCCCCCACTCCTAGATCATGAACTTTGAGCCGGAGGTGGGGGGGTTAAATCCAGCTTAGCAACATGGCGGCCATGGGACTTGCGAGCTTCTCACTGGGGAGGGGTAAATGTCCCAGGCAGAGCAATGACATGAAATGAGCCTTCCCAGAGGATCTTTGGGTCAGACGTTCCCTACTGGACCTAACGACAGGAAGGATGGCCTGAATCTTGAGCTGCTGGGGCCTGACAATGAAACCAACCTTCAGCAGAGGCAGAGCGAAGAGCTGCATCTCTCCTGATGGCATCACGTAAGCCACTGGATCAAGCTCTACTGGAAGTACCAGATCTATCCCTGCCCTTCCCCAAAAGGCACCAATAAAGTAATTTCCTTTTTTTTTTTTTTTTGCTTAAGCCCCCTTTTTTTCTCCTTGCAAATTACTGCAAAGATCCTTACTGCATAGACCACAGTTCAGAGAGGGCTGCTGCCCATAGCGGTGTAGCAGAGTGAGGTTATATGGTTAAAGGTCACGTCTGTTGTTCCTCAGATACAGCCCTGCAATCTCAGCTCTCCACCCTGTTCCTTCACTCATTCAGCTTTACAGAAAGCGTGTTTCTAGAATTCCTAGTCTGAGGGAGGCTCCTGGGGCACAGAGTGAGGAGGGGCAGGTCTGTTCTCAGGCTGCACAAACAGCGGGCACCCCAGGCAGAAGGCCTCAGACACCATGAGGAACATCCAGACAGACGGAGGGGCTGGACCCAGAGGCCGGCCGGATGCCAGACCCTGCGAGGGCTGACCCTGGCCTCCCCCGCTAAGCTGACTCTTCCTTTCCTCCCTAGAGTGGACAGACAAGCTGAAAACCAAGTGGGTTGAGCTTCCTTCTCCTTAAATCTCTGGCAGGGACAGGATGGAAGCTGGGGGCTGGGAAGGAAGGGAAGCCAAGGTCTGGCCGCAAACCTCTGATCACGGCGGCAGAGGGGCCAGACCCTAGGGGGCAGGAGGGCACGTGCTTATCCCGCTGTCAAATAGCCGAATGCTTGGGTCCAAGTGCCAGAGGATGAGAGGCTTTTGAGAACGGAGAGCTGTGAGAAATCTCCAAGTCAGATTTACACCAGGACAATAAACTTCTGGGAGAATTGCAAGACCCTTAACCAGCACAGCTTTGCAAAAATCCCCCAAGCCTCGCATCCTCTGCTGTGTGCTTGGCTCAAGGTATAAATATTCACTGTGATTCAGTCCGATGAAGCAAAGAATAAATATTATTCTGGGCTAAAGGAATAAAAAGTCCAGAGGCAAATGACAGGGATGTGTCTAAGACGACTGAATGTTTTCCTTGAACATTGTGGGTTTCCAAAGATCTCTTGATCCCAAAGAGATGCTTTTAGTCAATAAAATACTGAATAAAATGCATCATGTTTCCAGAACCAAGTCCAATTCCATTGGGAGGAAAAACGAAATCAGACCACATGGTGATGCTTGGAATACTGGGAAGAAGGCCCTTTATAGTGGGTCCTGTTCTGAATCTTTGAATGAGAAGGGACAGAAAGACAGACTGACCAGCTGTGACTGCCCACCATTTCACCGTGGTGTGTGCTCAATTCCAGACCAGCCCCTAACCTGGGGAGGGAGGTGAAGGCCAGATCAGAGGGCAGCAGACGAGGGAGGGGCAGTGGAGATGCCTCACAGCCCCAGGGAGATCCTGGGTCCTGGGAGGGCAGGGATTAGTGTCTCCTGGAGGCAGACTCAGTGGGATAGTGTGGAAATGGGGTGACAAGGAAGGAAGGAAAAGGAGAGAAGGCAGAGAGAGGAAAGCGGCCTCTCCCTGTTCTAAATACCAAGTGCAGTAGGAATCCTTCCAAGTTCGGTCCCGGCCCCCTCCATTCAGGGGGCTGCTTGCAAGGATGCCCTCCCTCCCACCCACCGCTTGCTGGGTCTGACTTGGACGCCCCCCTCTGGGCCCCATTGTCTCTCCCACTGGGCTGTGGCCTGGCCCTAGCACAATGCTTGCAAACCGCAGGTGCTCCAGAGGTGACGTCTTGAATGAGTGAACATCTGTCCGCTATCCATCTGCAAGATGCCTGAAGCCCCTTCTCCAGCGTCCTGAGGGGGGTGTGCCCTTTACTGCGGGCTCGTGGTCCCAGGCACTGTGCAGAAGGCCCTCCATGCAGTGCCTCAGGGCTGCCAACTATATTGTTTTCTTTCTGGCAACAATATTTTGGATCATTAGAAGTGTCTTTGAGATGCAGCTTTTTAATTACAGAATGAATACTGTCCCTGGGAAGGGGCCTTTTCCCAAACGCTCCAGGAACAACTTGGCAGGATGCCCTTCCAAGGGAAGCACAGCCCAACCAGTGCCTGTGGCTGTGACAGACCCAATGTCCTGTCCAAACAGGAACCCAAAGAGGGGCTCCTAGGGGAAGAGCAGAGGCCTCCCGAGGCAGAAGCCCTGCTCACCAGCTCCCTAGCATCCCCCCACCCCAGGAGGTCCCTTCGGCCATATGCCAAAGGCTGGGAACTAGGGCCTCTGCAGACATAGTCCCCTCCACCTGTATCAAAATATTCCCTCCGCTCCATGCAAAATGGCGCCGTCTTCCTGGACGTCTGTCAGCCGAGCCAGCAATGGCTTTCCCATGTGTGTCAGGCCCGGTCACACACACAGCTCTTCTCTTTGTTCTCAGGAACCAAACAGAGCCAGGAGGGCCAAAGCTGGGAGGGGGCTTCCGGAAACATCCGGCGTGGCTGGACAGAGGTGAGCCGTGACCCTGGCTCGCTGCAAAGCGCCAGCCTGCCCCCATCCCCTGAGAACTCCACATCCTGGGGTTTTCCTGGGCTGACCCCCTGTCTTGGGAGCTGGGTATTTATATTCATATCCCAAATGCTAATTAAGATCAAAGTGACTCTGCTGTTCACTCTGGGGGACCGCAGTCTGGACAGGTGACACAGCCTCTGCCAGTCCTCCAGGGGCACCAGCCTGCAAGGGCTTCTCTCGGGGAAACGCCAACATCACAGTCTGCCTTGGGGGTGTGCTTGGAAACTAGTTAAAGGTGTCAACTATGTTGACAGCTGACACTCAGACATTTCCTCAAATAAGCATGGTAGGACCACTCCCAGTCTTGCTTTTCCAATCTTGTTTACCTGCTGAGCCAGGGGTAGCAGGTGGCAGAGAGCTGCAGGGAGGCTGTTTTCTCTCCCCCTTGATGGGTCCCCAAAACCTTGGGAGCCAGTGAGGTTCACACTGCCTGTGCCGTCAGGATGCCTTTGATGTGACTGTCAGAGAGTATGTCTTCTTGTGGCTCCATCAGGATGTCCCATTTCATGAAGCTTCAGTATTTCTATCCTTAAATGGCATATCCTCACTGAAACTCTGTGGTCTCTTCTCAAGCAATTTTCCGGTAAAACGTTTTCCTGGCTAGCCTGTAAGCAGTATTTTCCAGCATTTGCGTTAGCACCGATCCAGGTGGCAATTGTCGACCATCTGTGAGACTACCTGGCAGGTTTTCAAGATCAAGCAAATCCACAGGCTTAAACAGGCAGGTTGGCTCAAGCCAGTGAAACGCCCTGAGACACGGGGTGGGGAGGGACGGGGCACCCATGTCTCCTCCATCTCCTGTCACCACTGACCCATGTGCTTCTCACTCAAGACAAACCATAAGGAGGGCTGTTAATTTTTAGAGAAAATCAAACTATTTTTTAAAAAATCAAATTGCATTCTTGTAAACACTCTTCTGACTCTCCCTCCCATTCTGATGGGACAGGGTTACACTCTGGGGACTCTTTATCAGGTGCCAAGACCTGGGTGCTTCTCCAGAGGGCAAAGACTTGCTCCCCTCCTAAGCTTCCAACAGTAAAGGCTCCAGTTCGTTGCCGACTTTGACCCATCAGCCTCCTCTAAGATAAGCTTCCGGGTTTTCACGTTGCAACACACACCAAACCGCAGAGGTTATGACTTCTCTGTGTTTCTCCTCTCATGAACCACCAGGCAGAGCAACAAGCCCTGCCCACTTCCTGCTCACGTGTTTGGTCTGCAACGACCTTTTATTCCATGAAATGAAGTCAAAAGCAAACCCTGAACAATAGCCAGGCGACTCTGTGAGGTGGACACTCCAGCCTGGTCACCGACTCAGAACTGCCTTATCTTCAGAACAAACTGTAACAAATCCCAGCCAATCTCATCAACTGCAGGCTTTAGGAATGGAATATGGATTAACTCTTATGCATAACGATGTTGATCTTATGCATAACGATGTTGATCTTCTGTCTCTCGTATTTCTTTTTTGTCCCTTGGTGGTGTAGCTGAGGCTCCCAGGGGAAGTGTAAAAGAAAGAGCTTCTGATAGAAGCAGATATGGAGAGTTTGGAGGCTGGGTTTTTGTGACATCAAATAGCCCTGCAGGAGGCTGTTTTTTTGTTGTTGCAAAGAGCACAGCCTAAAAAGACAGCTGCGCAAACAGCAAGCAACTGATTGGGTGTGTTCACCACCCTGTGCACAGCCCTGGTTGCCAGCAAAGGGGATGGATAATGAGGTCACAGGACAAGTCCTAGCTTTCCTGGTGCCTACGGTTCACGAGACAACACCCACATCGAGCCACCACTCTCACTGGGTATATAATTACTGGTTCTGAGGGGGTGGGGCAGACTTACCACCAGGGACATCTTGTGCCCCGTCCCAGCTCTCTGGGAACCAGCTGGGATTTCAGCTGCTCTTGGCTGGCCTCTCTTAGCCCCTTGTAGGTAACCATGGGCTCCGAGTCAATCTTGGTTTCTCTTCCCAGCTCTTCCCACTTACTCCTTGTGTCAACCTGGCAAGTCAGTCAGCCCTTTTTTTCAGTTTCTTCACCTGCAAAATGGGTATAATGTTCCCACCTCATCGGACTGTTGGAAGGATTAATTTTCTTACCCTTTTTTCATTCCCCCAAGTGTTTTTGTTTGTTTGTTTGTTTGTTTTGTTTTCTTATCCATCCAACAAATCTTTATACCATGAGCCTATACCAAGGCTAGGACACAAAGACACTAAAATGATGCAACGGTGCACATCTTCAGTCTGGAGTTAGAGGCCAGCACACACATCACGTTCACTGACGTGTGGTAATACCAGTTATGAGGAGGGACATGCAGCATTGTTTTTTTTTTTTTTCTTGCGGTACGCGGGCCTCTCACTGTTGTGGCCTCTCCCGTTGCGGAGCACAGGCCCCAGATGCACAGGCTCAGCGGCCATGGCTCACGGGCTCAGCCGCTCCACGGCATGAGGGATCTTCCCAGGGCACGAACCCGTGTCCCCTGCATCGGCAGGCGGACTCTCAACCACTGCGCCACCAGGGAAGCCCAGCATTAAGTCTTTATTAGCCAAGACATGCCTTTCTGCTGGCAGTGCTGGGCCTCATCCACATGTGACAGCCCTCCATCGACACCTGACAGCCCTCCCATCTATACTTCACAGCCCTCTGAGGGCTCTGGCCAGTCAGCCCTTTCCTCCTCCTCGGGACAAAGATGGTACCTCCAGGCCCCGTCATGCTGGAGTGATTGTCATGTGAATCAAGCCATTTTTGTTCTTCCTATTTAGAAACTTGAAACAAAACAAAGGGGGTCAGATATTTTTTTATTCTCTCTGAACTCCTTAGGCGCCTGACAGAGAAGTTTCCAGCGCCTTTGCTTTCGGTTTCATCTGTTCACTGCAATAAGGTTCTAGAAGAGCTCCTGAGCTGTGCATCACTCACCCGTGCCAAGAACCACACAGACAGTCCAGACTTCTGCCTTGAAAGTGAACCTGGCAGTTCATCAACTTCTAGCTACTTTTTAAACATCCTCTGCTCCATCCTCTTGGTTTGTGGATTATAAATTGTTCTCTTCGTGGAAGAAGTAGAAGCAGAATTCTCCCCTGCCACAGCTGGCTGAGACAGAGCCAGGAGAGGGAGTTCAGGGATGTCATTAATTATTAATTAAGTGCATTCAGAATTTCTAACACTTGCCACACGGGCAACGGGAGAAAACAGTGAAAGATGATCCAAATCTTACCGACAGGGAGAGAAACTCGTCATGAAACACTGCTGAGCTTGTGGCCAGATAAAGCAAGTTCACGCCAACATGGGCTTCGATGGCCATGCGATTTTCAGGAGCCCCAAGTCGGATTGCCGAACCTGGTATGTACCACGTCCCATGTCCTCCTCTCTCTACCTGAGGCGAGTGCTTTCTTTCTGGACCCAGATCATCAATCCTCAGTGAACACCGACCTGTTGGTAAGCTCTTAAAAGCCCTGGTGTGAACTCAGTGAGTATTCCTTGCCAAATCAACGTAAAGACAGAGGACGAGGTAGAGGCCTTGGTTTGTATGTGGTGGGCAAAGAGCGTGCTCAAGTAATTCGAAAGACTTTCTTCATGGTCCCTGGCATTTTAGAATCACCTGGTGATTGCAAAATCACCAGCAATACAAGTATTTTGGGCAGGGGGAGGGTATTTTTGGATTTGAGGTATTTCCAAACTCTAGGAAAGACATTTTTCCAATTTAGTTACTCTAAGCTGTTTTAGGGATGCCAAAGAACTTATCTGGTTATAAAGTAGTCAGTCCAGTGTCACTGGTATCAGGGATTGGGTGATGATTTTCCAGCCCAAAGTGTTAATTCAGGGAACTGGAACCTCAGTCTCCTTCTTGTGGGAGGCTGTGTTCTGAGCCATAGCTACCTGGCTCCACTAACTTTTCCAGGCAGTCTAATTCCAGGCTGCCATGTGGATCCTTGCTGGAAAGGCTTGTTCCTCAAAAGCAGTGTACTTCATCCCCCTTCCTGCTATGAACTTATATCTCATTTAGATAAACATAAAAATTCCAGGCACTACTGGAATTTGTTGTAAGATTTGTTTTAAGTTTTGTCTTCAAATTTCTTCCATCGTAACAGTTTCATACATATCTGCTGAATGAATGACTTAATAAATTAAAGAATCAGAACTATTTAGTGATTGCTTATTGTTAAATTTAAACCTCACAACTGCGCTGTGAACGATGGGTATTATTTTCCCCATTTTATAGATAAACAGTCTGAAGATAAAATTTAAGGGCCTGAGGTCTGAAGTGTAGGAGGAGAGGTGAGGATTCAGGTGCAGGTCTCCCAGTCTCTGAAATCCACATTCTCTGTGGGACTCCGTCCTGCCAAATCAGTAATCCTCTGACTCAGAGCACAGGCTCCGGACGCGCCGGCTCAGTGGCCATGGCTCACGGGCCCAGCTGCTCCGCGGCATGTGGGATCCTCCGGGACCGGGGCACGAACCCGTGTCCCCTGCATCGGCAGGCGGACTCTCAACCACTGCGCCACTAGGGAAGCCCTCCTCTGACTCTTTTAATCATGGGTTCTTGGAACTGAAAGGGAACCATCCTGCCTCTTAGTTATCATTTCCCTGTGTATATTCCAAAGGTTGATGTAGCACTGGACTTTAAATGCTTATGTGTCCAAAAAGTTTACCCTGCAAAACAGGTACAGCCAACATGCTTTTACACTTCTCTTCCCTCCTTGGAAACCGGGCTGGTTAACTGTCGCTTCACTGGCCTCCACTCACACATTCACCAATGAAAAAATGTTTCCGTGCTTTGCAAAGGACAGTCCCATGAAAGAGCAAACACGTTGAAGCTCAATTCTCCTCCTCCTTGAATTAATTATCCTGAGATGAAAGTAACTCGAGGCAATAGGTTGCTTTTGTGTTAATTTACTATTGTTAATATTTTATATTTTCGCTCTTCTCAAGTCATATTTTCCTGAGGAAATGGTAAGAGTTTGTCACTTACTCGCAAACATTTTTCTTGCCTTGGCCTAAAGAAGTTAGAAAAATTTTGATCTATACTATATACAACACTAGCTGGTATTGTACTTAAAAAAATGTATGACACAAATACCTCTTAGTCTCTTAGCGCAATAATTTTTAATCTAATGGACATATCCTGAATCAAAATTTCCAGGGTGCCTTGTGTGGTTTGACAAACCATATATGATATTATAAAAATATTTTAAAATCATAAATATTTTAAAAATTATTTATTTATCCCACGAGGTATGTGGGATCTTTGTTCCCAACCAGGGATCCTACCTGTGCACCCTGCATTGGAAGCATGGAGTCTTAACCATTGGACTGCCAGAGATGCCCCCATAAATGTTTATTTTATTAAAACATTGGTAGTACTACCTTCCACCCCTTAGTACTACCTTCCACCCCACCATCAAAAACAAACCAAAAAACCCCAGAGAATAACAAGCATTGGTGAGGATGTGGAGAAATTGGAACGCTTGCGCCCTATGGGTGGTACACTGCGATGGAAAACAGTACGGAGGGGCTTCCCTGGTGGCGCAGTGGTTGGGAGTCCGCCTGCCAATGCAGGGAACGCGGGTTCATGCCCCGTTCCGGGAGGATCCCACGTGCCGCGGAGCGGCTGGGCCCGTGAGCCACGGCCGCTGAGCCTGCGCGTCCGGAGCCTGTGCTCCGCAACGGGAGAGGCCACAACAGTGAGAGGCCCGCGTACCGCAAAAATAGAAAAGAAAGAAAGAAAACAGTATGGAGGTTTCTGAAAAAATTTAACATAGAATTACCATATGATCCAGCAATTTGACTTCTGGATATATACCCCCCCAAAATTGAAAACAGGAAGTCATATACCTCTACACCCGTATTCAGAGCAGCAATATTCACAATAGCCAAAAGATGGAAGCAACTCAGGTGTCCATCGATGGGTGAACGGATAAACAAAGTGTGGTATATACATACAATGGAATATCACTTAGTCTTAAAAAAGTAGCAGATTCTGACATATGCTACAATGTGGATGAACCTTGAGGACATTATTCAAAGTGAACTAAGCCAGTCACAAAAGGACAAGTACTTTGTGAATCCACTTATATGAGGTATATAGAACAGTAAAATTAATAGAGACAGAAAGTAGAATGATGATTGCCAGGGACTGGAGAAAGGGGAAATAATTATTTAATGGGTACAGAGTTTCAGTTTGGGAAGATGAAAAATTCTGGAGATGAATGGTGATGACAGTTGTATAACAATGTGAATGTACTTAATGCCACTGAACTGCACACTTAAAAAGGGTTAAGATGGGGTTTCCCAGGTGGCGCAGTGGTTGAGAGTCTGCCTGCCAATGCAGGGGACATGGGTTCGAGCCCTGGTCTGGGAAGATCCCACATGCCGCGGAGCAACTAGGCTCATGAGCCACAACCACTGAGCCTGCGCGTCTGGAGCCTGTGCTCCGCAACAAGAGAGACCACGATAGTGAGAGGCCCGTGCACCGCGATGAAGAGTGGCCCCCGCTTGCCACAACTAGAGAAAGCCCTCGCACAGAAACGAAGACCCAACACAGCCAAAAATAAATAAATAAATTTAAAATGTACAGTATTCCAAATCATTGTATAAAAATAAAATTATAAAAACAAAATAAAAGGAGGGCTGTATATTCGTAGAAATGACATTTTTGATGGGTCCTGCTGTTATGCTATCTTGAAGGTTAATGCTATGGGAAGGCTTATAATCTTGTACTTTTGGTACTTTACAAATGGAATCATTCTGAATGGCCCAAGATAAACTTTCCTTTGTTACATTACATAGACAAAAGATTATTTTACTGAGATTTCAGAAATCTAAGTATGTAAAAACTGTACTCATACAGGCAAAAACGGCGTTTTGTTCCACAGTGTGACTTACCCTGGAGTAGACTCCAGTTCAGAGTACCATGACTTGCTTTGCTATAGCAGTGGTTACCTCTGGGATCCTAGCCTTCTGTATAAAACATAAACAAGCAAAGAAATATCTTAAGTAACTTAGTATGAAGATGCAATTTTTTTCTGCCAAACTATTCATGTCAAATAATATTTAGAGTTGTTTAATGGCTATTCAAGCTGGTTCTGTACAGCTTTCAAATACATCTATATTGCAATTACATTTCATCTGTTTTAACAGATATAATATTCACATATATTGTTCGTCATTTATGTAGGTGTGTGTTCTGAATAAAATAATACACTACTGTGCTCCAAATAGGTTTTAGGTTGTACAATCAGTTAGGATGCACTTGCTCAAGTAAAATGAAGAAATTTAAAAGAATTCTGCAAATCTGATTTTAAACATTCATCTCAAATATTTTGTATCATCGCCCTCAAACGTGTTTTAAGCAGATTTAATTGCACTGGATGCTGCAGTAAATATACTACAAAGATTACCGTGATCCTGCTCTTGCTATCTCAAAGTGAATTTTCTAAGACAGCCCCTTAGAAGAAGGAAGGAAGAGGAAGACATACAGGAAATTTTACAGAGTCCAGAATTAGGGCATCAGAATTAAGAGTCATGGCGGAAAAGATCAAAAGTGGAGACAAGGGTAAGTTTGCACACCAGGTGTGCTCAGAGGAGCATAGTCACAGGGGTCCTGTGACCCCAAAATGTAGACAAAAAGCCCACGAGCCGTATTCTGATCAGCCTGTGAAGCATCCAGCTGATATGACAGTGGGGTCATGTAATAACTGGGAGTTAATGGCCGGCAGAACGAAGAGGCTGCCCCGGGGACCAGGGGGGCTCAGGTGGTGGGAAGACCAGATGCTCTGGACCTTAGACCTGGGTTAGAATTTCCGCTCCAGCGCTTATTTGCTGGGTGTCACTTGGTGCAAGTTTGTTGACCTGAGTCTCAGTTTTGTCATCCTAAAAATGGTGATAATGATAACTATTTCACTGAGTTGATTTGAGCCATAAATAAGATAAGGAATGGAAGTGCTCTCCGCACAGCAAGGTCTCATTACACATTAGTCCCCTCCCCACATTGTCCCTTTCTCCACCACCTGGATGCCAACTGCAGGCGCTCCCCAACTTTTCCTAGAGGGCACAGAGCAGTTTTAGTGAGAGGGTTGGAGCAATCACTGAAGAGAAGTGTAAGTGTCAAACAGTATCACTGATGGCTAAGGCTTAGCTTTGGCTAGAAGTGAATCAACATGGCAATTACATATTACATAAACGAGTACGCTCTGTTCTACGCTCGAGCCCCCAGTCTGCCCCAGACAGACTCTGGGTAGGAGGCAGGGGTGGAAGGCCACCCTCAGGGACTCACAGGTTAGCAACTGTGCCAACACAAACCATGCACCTGTGTTGTGCAGCCCCACATGAAACATACAGTAGGTTCTTAATTGAAACATAATCTGGATTAAAAGAGATGAGGGCGCAGAGATCAAGACCAAGGCAGAGGGGAATTCCCTGGTGGTCCAGTGGCTAAGACTCTGCGCTTCCAATGCAGGGAGCACGGGTTCGATCCCTGGTCAGGGAACTAAGGTCCCACATACCATACAGTGCGGCCAAGAAAACCCCAAACAAACAAACAAACAACCAAAAAGACCAAGGCAGAGGAGAGAGCAGCCAGCATAGTGGATGGCGATGGCGAGGAAGCAGGACCAGTGGCAGGGGGCAAGGGAGGCACAGAGGGGAGGGCAGTCAAGCTGTGCTCCCAAGGCAGAAAGCTTCTTCATCTACCCTAGTTAGTGGGAACAGTTAGTGCCAGCGAAAGTTCCATTGCTTCTTGCCTTAATGCAGCCTCGTAGAAGCTTAGTAACTAGACCAAGAGGGAGAGAATTTACTTAGTCCGGCTTTTAGAGGAGCATAGATGACACAGTTTCATAATTAATTAATCATTCATTTCTTTAATGGGGAGAGATGCAAAGAGGAATAAAATACGGTTCCTGCCTACCAGGATGCCCATAACGTCAGGTGTATGTGGAAAGTTCCATGCAGACAGAGAGAGAGGGGAAGCTTTGCTGAGATTCTCAGAAGAAGGGAGAAGGCATTCAAGCAACATGTCTGTGGCTCCATTAGAAATTTTGTAGAAATGGAGGGTGAAGTGAGTGGGAAAGGTAAGATAGGCATAAAAAGGAGCAGAAGGGGCTCAGCCCGGCAAAGATCTATGAGGGCAAGAGTTTCTGAAGCGCTTTCCTGTATGTCATGCTATGAAGTATGAATTTTTTGCTGCAGAAAAATAATTCGGGACTCCCAACACATCGAAACAAATTTTACACTAATTAAAAAATAGTTATTAAAAAAGTTATTCATCAGCAAATGTTAAAAACAAAATGTTTCAATAATAATTACTTTCTGAACAAAGGATCTTTAAGTTTTAAGATTAAATCCGGTGAGCGGGTTAGATTTTTCACTTAGAATAGTATAGACGAAAAGACTGAAGGTACAGCAGTCTTATATTTAAGAAAGCACTACAGGAGGATTCAAAGGATTTAGATACTTAGATAAAAAAAAACAAATGCATTAAAATTTTATTGACACATATGATAGTCCAGATCCTCTGGGAAACAGAGCCAAATAATGGGCACAACAGAAGACAACACACTGAAGTTCTTGTATTTCATATGTAAGGTTGGTTTCCTGGCCCCATGTGTGGTTTTCGGCTGTTTTTTTTTTTTTTTTTTCCTTTTGCGATACGCGGGCCTCTCACTGTTGTGGCCTCTCCCGTTGCGGAGCACAGGCTCCGGTCGCGCAGGCTCAGCAGCCATGGCTCATGGGCCCAGCCGCTTCGCGGCATGTGGGATCTTCCCGGACCGGGGCACGAACCCGCGTCCCCTGCATCGGCAGGCGGACCCTCAACCACTGCGCCACCAGGGAAGCCCTTTTGGCTGTTTTAGTGGCAGCGCTGATGGGCTTTGCTTCTCCATTACTCCCTTTCCTTGTAAATGCCGAAGGGGACCGTGCCACTGATGGCCACTTTAACACCAATGCCAAGACACAGCTCTTCAAGTGACTTTTTATATATTTTGAAAATTCACAGTTGGCTAATTGTGGTTGACAAGCATCTCTCTGAGAACTAAACTGGGAAATTCTCCACTCCCAAATCTACATAATTTTTGGTAGTCTCTAAAAAAAGAAAAAGAAGAGGAAAATACCAACAGTTCCTTTACTGAGAAAGTAGCCTAGATATTCATCTGATTTTTTGAAATATGCTCCAATCCACTAACTAGAAATAAACAATAATTATTCTTTAGTTTCTCTGATGTCAAAAGCAGTTCTGTTTTAAGAATGTCTTTAAAAATTTATAAGGTAGAATGTTAACTAAGCTAACTAGTGATTTACGATCTTTTAATTTCATTTTGTTACGATGAGACTTTATAAACCTGACCTTTAAAACGAAGTGTGTGTTTTTTAATGAATCTTCTTTTATTTCATAAGTGGAAAAATCCAGGAAATGTGTACCTCAAGGGAAATCCAGTGAAATCTAGGTTCTGTGTAGAAGATAGGAAAAAGGAATAATGAAGCACTTCATGGCTATTAGGAATAGTTACTATCTTAGATCCCCCCATACCCGCTACAGTGTTTTCATTTCTGTGTCATTTGCTGCAAAAAATGAGGTAGCGCTAATACTATCTCACCTTAAGGGCTAAGACAACTGAGGCTGAGGGCTTTGCCAAAAATCACAAAGGTTTTCTGACTTTGAAGTGCAGTGTGCATTCCTATAGCTCAGATTTCCACCCAGAGCAAATTTGATGACAATGAAAATTTGATGTCAGAATTTGTTCTCGGGAAAGGCTCGGATGAATTCATTCACACTGGATGTGAATGACAGAGAAAGCTCAATATATATATATATTTTTTTTTTTTTTTTCTTATTTTTGTAGTAGTAAACCTGGGTGTTTTGTAGTTATTAAGTGTGAGAAAATGAGAGCTCTTGCACCTGAAGCTGGGCTATAAATGGTAAAGCCTACTTATTATAATTTAATGGATAGTGCTTCCAAAATAGAAATTCACTTAAATTTACCTAGTAAGTTAGGTTAACCTAGTAGTTGGGTTAAGAAATACTTTGATTAAAACCACACTGCAAAATGGGGAACCTCAATGGATTGCTTTAAACTCTTGACCTCAAAGGAAGGAAACAAACTAACCAATAATGATAACTTGGAGAGAAAAAAAAGGTTTAGGATCCATAACAGATTCGGAGTTAACAATGTAATGATTCAGCATTTTGGAGGCCAAGTAAAACCAGACTTGTGGGACGCACGTCAAGTGGCATCTCACTGTGTACGGCACAGAATTTTCTCTTCCACGCCGCACGTTGTTGAATATCTTCTACCATATCTCTGCAGGACCTCCACTTAATGTTAATCCCCCTCCTCACAGCGGTCGGCCTAGGAACGCTGCGAGCTGTAGGGAATCCTTGGACATTCTTTACCAACCCCCTCCCA
This sequence comes from Lagenorhynchus albirostris, assembly GCF_949774975.1. NCBI lineage: Eukaryota > Metazoa > Chordata > Mammalia > Artiodactyla > Delphinidae > Lagenorhynchus > Lagenorhynchus albirostris. The sequence goes on along the minus strand of NC_083096.1, from coordinate 22,276,695 downwards.
CCCACTGGCCCCACTGCCCCCAAGCTGCGGTCCAGGTCAGTTTCTACCGACGTGCAGCTATCGCCAAGACAAAGGAGCCCCAGATTGCCTTCGTAGCCACTGCTTGGCCTGGAGTCTTCTGGTTTTTTTGGGTTTTTTTAAACACGGTAAGGAGAGCAGTAATAGTGTTTTAGCAAGAAGTACTTTCGGTCTCGGTCAATTGATCTTTAGTTATCACTACGCAAATTTACTTTATAGCCCTTTTATATCTCTCGCCAAGCCACTTCACACACCAATTTCCCTACTGTGCATCGCAAGACAACTGTGGCGAATGCCGGGAGGGAAAGGGCGGGGAATGCGCGCGGTCAGCGGGCTAGAAAAGTGCCTGGGCGGCTGAGATAAGGCCCGCTCAAATATGCCTTCTGGGCCTCACCACAGCTAGACCCGCGAGGATCCTCTTCCCCCATCGCGGGCCTTGACGCGGAGTGGGGCGGGGCGGGCGGACGCGCCATGTCTCAAAACCAATCGACAGCGCCGGGCACTATTCAAAAGGCCGAGGGACCAATGGGAGCCCTGGGAGGCCAACTGGGGGGCGGGACGAGGAGAGGGCGGGGCCGGGGGGGCGCGCGCCCGGGCTGCGGGACCGCGGGGCGCGAGAGCGCGAGAGCCGGCAGTGTCGCGCGCGCGGAACCGCCGCCGGGTAGCTGCTCAGCAACTCTCCCGGAGCTGTTCGTGTTCCCGCCGGAGTCCGGAGCAGGTGAGCGCCCGTACCCACGCCCCGCTCCCCACGGCGCAGTCTCCGAGGGGCCGCGGGGAGGCCCGCAGGGCGGGCGGGGCGGGCGCGGCGGGTGGACCGGGGTTCCTGGGCGCCGGGCCTGGTGCCGCGGCCTCGCCCTCCCCTTCTCCGAGTCGGTCCGGGCCGCTGCTGGCGAGGCTGAAGGTGCGTCCGGCCCGGCCAGCTGCGGAAATGGAGCTGCGGTTTTAAATTGCAGACGTTTCCCTCCATTTTGGACGCGCCGCGTCGGTGTAAAATGATGTTGGCTGGGGAGGATGAGTGGGTGGGTGACCCACCCCGGTCCCTTTGTCCCCGCCCTGCAGCACCAGCCCTCCCAAGCCGGCTCCGAGCGCCTTTTTGACAGATTAGCGGGTGGCTTGGTGGGCCCTGCTCTCGGGGAGGCGGAAAAGGCGCGGCAGCCTGGCGGACGGGGAAGTGAGGTTGCAAAGTTGCCTTTAATTCTCGCTGGTTGTCACTGGCCTTGAGGGTCGTGGCGGTCTCTGTTCGGCTATTCTCCAGTGCTGGCTGCGCGCGTTGCATTCCCTCGCCCGGTGTTTCCTCACACTCAAGAAACGGGTACTTAGGCAGGTTTGCGTACTCCAGCTAAAGCTCGATCCTACTTTTTCATCTTTTTAAAGGCTTTAAAAAAATTCTTCGTAATGACACCTTCCGACACTCGCAAGGGACACTTAGCGCTTGATGGCAGAGGGCCTGGTTCCAGGCGGTTCCATCAAAATGATTGCACGGTCTGGTCGGGAGTCAGGCTGTGGATATTCAGAACGACCCAGTAGATACATTGGACAGCGCGTGGACAGTGCAAGGGTTCAGCCTGGAGCGAGCGAGCTTGCTCACGGGCTGTGGCGGGCATGCACCCGGCCGGAGCCCAGGTAGATACACGCTCCTGGTCCCAGCCCTCAGGGACCTTGCAAATAAATACGTGCAAATCTGTAATTACACTTTGTAGCAACTGCCGTGGAGGAAACGGGGTGTGTGTGTGTGTGTGTGTGTGTGTGTGTGTGTGCGCGCGCGCGTGTGTGCGTGTGCGCGCGCGCGCGCTAATTTAGACTGGGCACCAAGTCCAGTTTAAGTTTAGTTTCTGAGAGCTGTCTAGGGAGGAGGGAAGAGAGTGAGTAGGAGGAGAATTATTGTTACCTTCAGTTCTTTATATTGCTTAGGGGAGAAGTCAGGCCGTGCCGCCCCTACAGCCAAGAAGGTGGCGTTTCTTCTGCTTTCTGCGACAGGGGCAGGAGATAGGCCAGGGGTTCCCGTTTGGGTTTTGCCTGCCAGGCCAGCCTTGGGCCCAGGTGTTGAAGAGGGAAGCTGTCAAACTTCATTTGAGCTTCCCTTTCTCTGCCACGTTTAGACTAACTTGGGAAAGTGAGGAAAGATGACCAAAGGCCTCTGTAACACTGCGATCAGCAGAGAATAGCACATTCAGTTGTGCTGATAAACAGTAACATATTGGAGCTGATACGTGTGGGGATTCCAGTGCCAATTGCCACTGAGGTTAGCAAGCATGTTGTAGCTTAATAGAGAAAAGCCTGAGGGTCCCCATGTTTCCACTGCTAATGGGGAATGGAGACATTGTGCTCAGTAAACAAAATCTTTCTTTGCCAACCTACTTGGCTAAAACCTCCCTTCTGAGGGAGGCTGATCCCTGTGTGTTTTGACTCCATCAGGTGAGCATAGCGATGTGCGCAAATGTCCTGGGGCTTTTCTGTCCTACCTGGCTAATTCACTCCTGCAGAATTAGGATGTGATGCACTGTGTGACACTTGTGTGTGGATCTTGTGCGAAGTGGAGGTGCACATAATGTTGGTAGTTTCGCCTTTTGGAACATTTGTGTGTGAGATAGTGGTCTCCGAAGGAGCGTGCTGGTTTGTTCCTATTTTTTCTTTTTTTTCAGCCATTATATGAAAGATCGTTATCGAGTCCTAATTCCTAACTCTTTTTTTAAAAATGTTTAGAGACCTAACAGATATCCACCAGCTATCTTAATTTGTTTAACCCCAAATATTTAATTGATAGCAGAAAAACCTCTTTGGCATTGACCTGTGTCCGGTATTGCACAGATACTGTGTGTGTGGTGTAAAATAGGTACAACGGAAAGATGTCAATAAATGAATTTTCCAAAAAGGACAGAATCTGCTCAAGGGCCTTTTAAAAAATCCAGGTGGCTCCCAAGTCCTGAGGGCCTGTGTTTCAAAAGTTTACAAAGAGTTGTTTGAAACTCGGATGGCATCTTCACGTAGAAAGATGTAATTGCCTTCTGCCCGCCCTGGTTGACCAATGTCAGAGAACTAGTACTAATAGCAGTGGTTTGATTTTAGGGGGTCCGAGGAGAAGGAGGGGGCACGAGAGGAGGGCACATTTCCTTCCTCTTTCTTAGTGTTTGGAGGCTCAGAGCTAAATGTTGAAATAGGCAAAACTTGCTGTTGTCACCTTCCTTTTTTGTGCCCCTCGTCCGGGTCCCAAGGTGTCTACCGCCCTCTGCTTCCCAAGTGCCCCTCACGTGACTCCTCAGCCAGGTGTGACTTCATTCCCAGAGTGTCTGGGGTCCTCCCCGTGCCCCGACCACCCCCCCCCCCCAAGCCCAAACCTTCTCATTACCACAGTGATGCTCTCTCAGGTAGGTTTGGGAAGAAAGCCATCTCTTGTACCTAATGTGTAAATGGACTGACATCCTCTAATCACCACCTAAGTCTCTGTGTTTTCTTTCATCTACTGACCTAGCTCCTATCTATCTAAGCAAGTGAAGCTTGTGAAGTTTTTTCCTCAGGCGATTAACAGTGAAGAAATGTGGTGCTTGGGAAAGACTTTTTCTCAGGAGGGGTGTGGTAATCTTTCTCCTTTCTTAACTCTGGAGAGTCTTCAGAAGTTCTCAAGTGTTGTTTTTGTTGACAGGAGCCGGGTGAGGATTGTATCTTTATATGCCCAGAGGATGTTTCGGGAATTACTTAGTTGGTGGAATGAGGGTGACTGTAAGGAGAGATTTTTGGGTCCTCCTGTCTCCTTCTTAGACGAGGCCCAGCTAGTTCAGTTGGTGTTGGAGCAGTCGGCAGGCGCTGGTTTTGTCCTGTGGAAAGGTGAATCTGCTGGTCCGAGGAGGGAGAAACATTACTACCTAAGAGCTTGAAGCACCCAGCAGTCAGTTGATGTTTGAAAAACAGGCCTCATGTAAGTGACAATTGCTGCAGGTTGCTTGTGGCTTCTTAGAGTGTTGTTTTCATACCAGGCTTCATGGGCCACGTTTTGGTTCAGTGGAGAAGAGGGTTATAACTGGGGGTTGATGTCTGCTGTAGGCTTTTGAAAAAAGAGCTAGGATGCTGGCCCAGGTATGTGGTTGGCAGTTACTTGGTAGGCATTTGAGACTTCAGCTGTAAGACTTGAAAGCTTGGTGAAAACCCCAAATTTGCTATTCATTTTAGATTTGGAGTTATATTGTTCTCCCTGTTGGTAGGTTATAGTAATGCTAAGTACACAGCCTTGATTTTCCCCATCTGTTGCCTCGTTTACTGTTTTTAGTAAAGGTAGTTTGTTAAAAATTAGATAATACATCTTTAAAGCTTTTGTAAGACTACAGTCATCCCCCCTTATCTGCAGTTTCACTTTCTGAGGTGGTCACCTGCGGTCCAATAATATTAAATGGAGAATTCCAGAAATAAATAGTTCATAAGTTTTAAATTATGTGCCACTCTGAGTAGCGGGATGAAATCTTGGGCTGTCCCTCTCCATCCAGCCTGGGATGTGAATCGTCCCTTTGTCCAGCGCATCTTGCCCATTAGTCACTTAGTAGCCATCTCGGTAATCTGTCGAGGTATCACACTGCTTGTGTTCAAGTGACCCTTATTTTACTTAATAATGGCCTCAAAGCACAAGAGTAGTGACGCTGGCAATTCAGATACGCCAAAGAGAAGCTGTAAAGTGCTTCCTTTAAGCGAAAAGGTGACAATTCTTGGCTTAATAGGGAAAGAAAAAAAATCCTATGCTGAGGTTGCTGAGACCTATGGTAAGAACGAATCTTCTGTCTGTGAAATTGTGAAGAAGGAAACAGAAATTCCTGCTAGTTTCGCTGTTGTACCTCAAACTGCAAGTTACGGCCACAGTGTGGGGTTAAGTGCTTAGTTAAGATGGAAAAGGCATTAAATTTGTGCCTTTAAGGTATTTTGAGAGAGAGACCGACCACCTTCATATAACTTTTATTAAAGTATATTGTTATAATTGTTTTATTATTAGTTATTGTTGTTAACCTCTTACGGTGCCTAATTTATAAATTAAACTTTATCATAGGTGTGTATGTATAGGAAAAAACACGGTATGTATGGGGCTCTGTACTATCTGTGGTTTCAGGCATCCACTAGGGATGCCTGGGGGTCTTAGGATATATCCCTCTTGGATAAGGAGGGGACTACTGTATATGCAGAGTTATCAATCAGAAAATGTGTGTCCTTTGTGAGATTGTGCCTTATTAATTAAAGAAGTATAGTTACTGTAGGTGGGTAGCGTATTGCATGGTGCAAATCATTTGGGGCCTTTATGTTTTGTCATATTTAATCCTTAGTGCCACTTCCGTGTACAGTGGCTGTATAAAGTGATTCCCAGTGAGTTATGGTGTAGCAGAAGGAACAACCTCTATGTCCTGACTCTGCCTCTTCATGCCATCTCTTTCTATGCCCTTGAACAAAACAGTTAACATCTTTAAGCTTCAGTTTTCTCACCTTTAAAATAGGAGTTGTTCACCCTCTCCTCTAGAGGCTTTTGTAGCCTGAAAGTCTTGACCAGTTAAACATTTTGGAAAGTTGTACTTTAGCGTTTAATCTATGAAAAAAGACAAATGTAAGTGTGTATGCGCTGACTCTATTTTTTTTTTTTAAACTATTCAGACTGATTTTCAAAATGCCAAGTAGGAAATTTGCCGATGGTGAGGTGGTAAGAGGTCGATGGCCCGGGAGTTCACTTTATTATGAAGTAGAAATTCTGAGCCATGACAGCAACTCCCAGCTTTACAACGTAAGATACAAAGATGGAACTGAACTTGAATTGAAAGAGAGTGATATCAAGGTAAGCACTCTGGTTTACAGAGCATGTTTATAATAGTTGGGAAATCACTGTAGGTGTGGTTTTTAAGCTTTAGAGCAGTCAGGTCTGGCTCTCTGCAGGCGTAGGGTCACTCTCCTGCTTTAGGTCAGATCCTGTTTTTTGGCTTTGGGAATGTATGAATGAGGCACAGTGCCCTGTTGCTAAGAAGCTGTCAGTCTGCTGAAGTCAGACACTTACATCGTCCTCTCCCTAGTTTAATGCACTCTGTCATTCTGTGACAGTTTGTCATGCGTGGCGTTGGAGCACATCAAGGGTAGGGAAGGGCACTGGGTTTTGGGGAAGGCTTTCAGAGCTGAGTGCTGAGGACAGATAGGGAAAACTCAGGTGATGGGGTGGGGGGACTTCCACAGCAGACAGCATGCCAAAGGCTTGGGTCGGGAGTCACAGACGACCAATGCTGAAAGGGTGTGGTGGGCGAGGGCCGGAGGAGGGGAAAGAAGGAGCCAGAACTGGAGGGGTTTGGGCTTCATCCCAGACACCGAGGATTTAATCAGGAGAGTGACATTAATTAGATTTGAGTCCAAGGCTTCTCAACCTATCTGGTGAGGACCTGAGCTTGCAAATGTCTGGTCCATGGTATAGAAGTATTTACGTAACATACCGTAATTACTAGGCAAATGGGAAAAAAAAAAGGTACAAAATAAAACCCTAACTTTTCACTGTCAGATTCAATAGACATAAAATTGCTTTGTCAAAATGCTATAAAAATTGCTGCCCATCTCTTCTCAGTTTCATTCCTTGCTGCAGATCAGTAACAAACAGTTCTTGAGCCCGCAGCCTGTGGATCACAGTCTGAGTGCTCTAGACCAGGGGTTGGCAACATTTTTGAGTAAAAGGACTTGTACATATAGTTCGTGCACTGCAGGAGCAACTGTGGACATGGCTGTGTCCCAATGCAATTTTATTCATGGACATTGAAGTTCAGATGATTCTCACATGCCACCAAGTTTCATTCTTCTTTTGATTTTGTTTGCAGTCATTTGAGAACTGTAAAGCCATTCTTCGCTCCTGTGCCACCCATACTGGGTGGGAGGGATTTGGGCTGGGGGTTAGTTTGCCTTCCTCAGGTCTAGGTTCCTGGAAATATTCGGAGTAGGTGAGGGCAGGGTAAAACATTGCTGTGTAACCCAGTCTTGGACTCGTTTTCAAGATCTGATCGTGTTTTATTCAGAGTGAAACTGAGATGAATTTTCTTGTTATTGTTTGTGTGCTAATTTTTTTTTTGTCCTATCATCTCAGTTTTAATCAATGTTATTTGTATCTCTTATATATGTTATTAGGAAAATGTACAGCTGCTTGGTTTAGAACACTCATTTCCTCGCAATACCTTCAAAGAAGAGTTAGGGGTGGAAAGGCTGCTTTGGTCTCAGGAGAGACGGGTCATTATAGCTGAAGCTGTTATTGGCCTCATCTGATGGATGCTCAGATCCCATGAGTTCCCAGGGTGGTTTTAGAGTCACTGGTGCAGTCATTGCCGTTGCTGCCCTCTGGCAGTGTGGGTCTGCGTGTGTTATGACTTATGGTGAAGCTCTGCCTTTTCTCCTCCCTCTAGCCTTTAACCTCCTTCAGGCAAAGGAAAAGTGGCTCAACTTCCAGTTCTCCCTCCAGACGCAGAGGGAGCCGCTCCAGGTCGCGCTCCCGATCCCCTGGCCGGCCCCCAAAAGGTTCCCGCCCATCCGTCTCAGCTTCGCACCAGGCTGACATTAAGGAAGCAAAGAAGGAAGCAAGGAAGGAAATATTGGAAGTTAAACTGACTCCACTGGTATTGGTACGTGTGTTTGGGAGATCTCCAACCTTACCACAGTGTTTAATCTGCCCAAATCATGTCTTCCCCTTTATGTGTACTCAAGTGATTTGCAGTTAATAATATTAAAGATTACATGAAAAAATGAATGTTTGGAAGAATAGAAGGTATAATGCTTTTAAATACCATGAAAAAGAACATTTTTAAGTTATGAGTGCAATTTAATATTGTGGTTTTTTTTCTAAAAAAAGCAGTGTTTAAATTTGAAATAGATGTAGATTGTAGACTGAACTGAATAGTTTTTATAGTGAATAAAAGTTCATGTAGAAAATAATGAGACATAACTGTATCTTATAAAAACATATTCTTGCTGTCTTAGTATCATTGTACTTGATTGCTTTCCCTATTCGGAGATGATACTTTTAATGGAATTTACTTTCAGAGTTCAAGGTTGGAAATATTAGGTAGGGTGTGCAGAGCCTGGAGGACCTTGCACAATGAACATTTTAGATAGTAGACCAAATTGAAATAATAAATAAACAGAATTGAAGAAAGGTCATTGTTTATTCTGTTCACTTACTGTTACCTCTTTTCTGGATAAAATGTACAGATTTTTGATAACCTTAAAACACTGGATTTATTACATAGTGTTTTGTAGTCAGATTTTTAAATTTTAAGATGTTGGGCATAACCTTCTGTGTTGTATTTTCCTGCATCACTTTTTTTTTTTTGGTACGCGGGCCTCTCACTGTTGTGGCCTCTCCCGTTGCGGAGCACAGGCTCCGGACGCGCAGGCTCAGCGGCCATGGCTCACAGGCCCAGCCGCTCCGCCGCACATGGGATCTTCCCGAACCGGGGCACGAACCCGTGTCCCCTGCATCGGCAGGCGGACCCTCAACCACTGCGCCACCAGCGAAGCCCTGCATGTAGCTTTGACATCACATCATCCTTATTCTTTTGGACTCCTAATTGTGATCTTTGCAGTACCTTGCCTCACTGTGTGAATACCCCGTCAATTTGCAGTCAGTACAGTTCAGGGTCAGCTGAGTAGCTATGTTACAGGATTACATTTGTGGTTGCTGTGGATTACACGTTGGACCTTTGAAAAACCGAGAGTGTAGTTTTTAGGTGGGTCCGTTTGCTGCTAAGTGGCTCGTTGGCACTTTGGTAAACTTAGTATATGTTGAATGCTGTCACTGCTCAGTTAGACCTTGATTTGAGCTAGAACTTGATACTATATTAATGCCGTCTTTCGACAGCTGGCCTCCCAAAAGATATATTTTTCTTTTTAATTAATCTGTCAGTGACTTTAAAGGAGCAAAGTCACCTATTTCAGCCCTACATTGCCTGGAAAATGTTTTGTAAGCGAAAGTCCTTCCTCTGTACAGTCAGCAAGAAATTCCCTCCACTGCTTGAAGAGAATGACATTCAAGGAAAGAGACTGAATTGAGAAAGGAGACATTAGGGAGAGAAAATGTAAGGTTAAATAGAAATAAGGCAGATGAAATTCAGAAAGTAGGCAGTTTGTAGGTTACTAGTAATACTCCATAAGTAGCCACTATTTCTTAATTTCCTGTTATTAAGCTGTTTGGGGGCCGTGAATGTCTTTTCCTCTTTTTTTTTAACGAGTTATTGAGCTGATTTACCAATTTTTACTGTATCTACCTCTCATAGTGAATATTATTAGAGCATCTGTTATCGAACAGTGAAATTATAAGATTTAGTCTAATTTTGTTTAAAAGATGGAAGATCTTATGTGGAAACCTCTACTGTAAGAGCCAATCTTTTGAAGATTAGGAAATTCTAATCAATTTTATTCCATTTCATTTTTTTAAAAAGTGGGCTGAAATTCTTCAGCATTACGGCTGTGAAAATCTTTGGTTGGTTTTATTGCTTGGTTTCACAGTACTGAACTTTTACCATCATGTACCTTTTTACTAAGTTATCATTCTTATGGTTAAAATGTTTTATATTCTTCAATTTAGAAGCCATTTGGAAATAGCATCAACAGATATAACGGGGAGCCTGAGCACATAGAGAGGAATGACATACCTCACAAAAACACGCAGGTACAGAGGGGTTCATTTTCCTCTCAGGTAATTTTTTTCCTTGTTAAAGTGACTTTCTCTAAAGAAGCACATTGAAAAACATAATTTTTCTTAGAATCTTTTCTAAGATTCTGTTCTTAAATTAAGACTGAGTATAATTTAACAAATTTATTCTTATTAGTGTATATGGCTGTACTAAGATGCTGAATTACTTAATGTGGTAGTATTAATGATACTTACTGACTACAGATATTTAATACTTTTTATTTTTTAAATAGGAAAAATTCTCTTTGTCACAAGAGAGTAGTTATATACTTACACAGTATAGCCTTCATCCACGAAGAGAAGAGGTCAAATTAAAAGAAATAGATTCAAAGGAAGAAAAAATTGTTACAAAAGGACCTACGTCGTTGAGAACCTTTGAAGTGACAGCCACACAGCAGAAGGACTTAGAATTTGGAGGAGTACCTGGTAGGCATCAGAACCGGCCTAGGGAGGGCAGGCAGGGTGGGCAAACGCTGGTTGTGATAAAGTGAGCAGGAAAGGGCTTTCTCTGAAGAAATCTGAAGGCGGCCAGGTAGTGAGCCAGGTGGGAGCCTGGGGAAGAGTTTCCAGTCAGAAGGGACAGCAGGTGCAAAGGCCTGAGTAGGAGTATTTTTGAGGGTTATCATGGAGTAGAAAGGGTGCCACTGTGGCTATATTTAAAACTTCTGGCAATCTTTTTTTTTTTTTTTTTTTCCCGGTACGCGGGCCTCTCACTGCTGTGGCCTCTCCCGTTGCGGAGCACAGGCTCCGGATGCGCAGGCTCAGCGGCCCTGGCTCACGGGCCCAGCCGCTCCGCGGCATGTGGGATCTTCCCAGACCGGGGCACGAACCCGTGTCCCCTGCATCGGCAGGCGGACTCTCAACCACTGCGCCACCAGGGAAGCCCTTTAGCAATCTTTTAATAGGTTTTGAGCAAAGAAGTGCAAAGAAGTGATGAAAGGAAGGTTGGTATGACTGTTGTATATAGGAAGGACGGTGAGCTATTCGTGACTGGGAAATCTGCTAATAATCAGATCTCAGTGACAGGGCCTGGCTTGGCAGTAGCACTGGGAATAAGCTGCATGCATCCAGTGGGTTCATGGTGTCTACACTACCTGTTAGACAGGTTGCTCTTGAGGGTCAAAGATCTGAAGCATTCAGAGGCTTGGAGTTATTAAGTGGGTGGAGCTGGTGAGGTCTTATGACTTAGTAAAAGGAAGTACTTCTTGGTTAAATGGTTCAAAATCCTGCATGGCTTAACTGCTTTGTATTTTGTATTTATAACTCTTGGCTAACTGAATCTGTTAAAGATGGTGTCCAGCATCGCTTAAAAGTCTGCGCACATGTAACGTGAATGTGATACTATTTTAATTGTTAGAAACTTAGGGGTATAAAGTTTTTTGTTCTTTAAAGATGAGACCGATAGTTTTTAGATGTTCCAATCTTCAAGTTTTTAAATGTTCCAATCTTCAGTTTGCTGGAGTTTCAACATGTTTGCTCCCATAGTGGTTGGATTTTCAGTGTTTTAGAGCTTGGTTTCCGAGGTGGAATTTAGCTCTTCAGTGCTGGGCATTTGCTGTTTTACTACCTTCATGCCTGTGGTTGCTTTCCCACAGGATGTGACAGGTAGAGTTAAGACTTTCTAATGATGCATTAGAAATTGGTTTCAAACAGCTAGCCAGACTTGAGTTTCGACCTTAGAAATTCAAGTGAGTTTTGAAAAAAGTAAAATAAAATAACCTGGATTGAAATTAGAGCCTTGAATGTTCACTGCTTATTTGCAGGTGTTTTTCTCATCACGCTTGGCCTGCCTGCTTTCCTCTTCCTGTTGCTGTTGATGTGTAAACAGGAAGAGCCCAGTCTTCTGAATTTTCCGCCGCCTCTGCCAGCTTTGTACGATTTATGGGAAACCAGGGTATTTGGGGCCTACCTCCTCTGGTTTTTCCTTCAGGCTCTGTTCTACTTACTGCCGATTGGGAAGGTAAGCGTTTGTTGGTGGGGCGTATGGTATTATGAGATTTTCTTCCCCTCGCTCCCACGTTTATATAAAGACATTTATAGTAGTTTTAAGGTTAAAAGCTGTCCTTGGTCATAACTACCCAGACTTACTTAGTTTTAGTTTGTTAAGCGTTTACTCTTGTATTCTGTAACACATACTTATTAAGCGAAACTTAAAGAATCTGACTGAGGATTCTTGTGTATCTTTCCAAACCAAATAGAGAAGAATAAGCTATTTTTCAAAATAGCCTGACTAATGGTAGAGGTAGCTGGGAAAAAAAAATTCCCTCTCGCTATATGTCCTTTCAGATGCAGAATTTTAAATTACCAGTTGATAAGGTACTGAGCTCAATGGACTTTAGTCCGTATCTTTTACTTTTTTTTTTTTTTAAAATATGATGAGTTTCTGATTTTCATCTCTTTCAGAAATTTGTTGTCTGGACCATGGAATGTTCTTTTCAGACTCATGCAGTGTCTTTAAAACTGGTCCTCATTGCTAAGTGTAGTTTTTTCTTCTTTCATTAGAATACTCTACTTGGATATATTTAAAAGAACATGAGATTCCCTAATCAATAAATAATTCATTTAAAGATCTTGTTCTTAGAGCTTTGCAAGTTTGCCAACTGTCTGTAAACCAAAGGATCAGTTTTATTAGGAGTGGCAAATGCCAGTGATAGGAGGATAGAGCTGCAGACTTGAAATACTTTGGAACCTCACCATAACATTGGCTCTAGAGAGGATTCTTGTGATGTGAACCTTCAGGTATTTTTGTGATAAGGCTCTCAAGTAAAAAATCACAAATTCAGATAAACTCAGGTAAAGCTAGTTCAAACTAGGTAATATTTATTGAGAAAAGCAGTTTTGATGGTTAAAATATATATATATGTTTGTATCTATATATATAGATAGCTATATATCTATTTTTTCCCCACAGACTAAAACCCAACGCAGTAGTTGTTAGATACCTTTAATAGATAAGAATCATTTGAAATTAGCCTGTGGGGTTTTGCTAATCCTATAATCTCAGACAGATACTACATTTCTCCTGGGTTCCCTTTCATAGCTAATGAAAGGGTAAAGTAGTTTGGCCCAAGACAAGTGATACCATATTAGTATTTTACAATTTATAATGAATTGCACTATTTCTGAATAGTTATTTTGGGGAGTAAAATGTAGCTGCCATTGGGCAGGTGGACTTTTTCTCTTAACTCATCCTGTTCAAGTAGTATGTTTCTTGAGTACCTTTTTTATGGGGATGCTGTGGGTGATCCAAATGAAGAGATGAAATGGTCCAGTGGACATGCTCTCGGTCTCTTATTGGAGATAAAAGAATCACATGAAATGATTGAATAACTAAGTGAGCGTATATATATAAATAGCAGAGCAAGTAAGTATATGAGTCTGTATCATCAAGTAGCACATGGGCCTTGGGATTGGGTAAGTGGGGTTGAACCCGATTGAAAGGATGACACCAACGTGAGATAGTGGAGTTGTATTCTGCTTTGTAAGCAGTGGGGAGTCATTGAAGAGTTTTGAGCTAGAGATCGACTAGATGTACAGGTTTTTGAAAACACGTCTAGTCTTGTGGTGGGACATGGGATCGTTGGGGGAGAGTGGCTGTGGCAATAGTCTCAGTACACGGAGAAGTCATTACTAGATTTGTATTTGAGATAAATTCCTGAAGGTGGAATTACTTTACGTAAGGGAGTGCCATGAAGATTCTTGAGACTTGTTACTAAAGTTTCCTACTAAAAGATGATCCTCCTTCTTGGGCATGTTGAAATTTAGGTGATTTTACAAGACATGTGTATCATGGTAAAGTGTTGTGCTTTTAAAATTTTAAATTAAAAAAAAAAACCTTTTCTTTTAAGGTTGTAGAAGGAACACCTCTTACTGATGGAAGAAGACTCAAGTACAGATTAAATGGTGATTTTTTTTTTTTTTTTCAAGACTCAAATTGATGACTCGATAGCTCAGACTTTTGGGTGCTGTACTCTTTAAACTGTCAAAGCTGATTATGCCAGAGGAGGAAATGGTAAATTTCTCTCAGTAGTCAGAAGAGCATGCAAGTGAACTTCTCGCACCTGCAGCCGATACGTCAGAATTATGCCATGTTAAGTAACAAGCCACTCAGTCACTGTTTTCCACTCTCCAGTTTTATTTTCTTAATAGCATTTATCGCTCATTGAAGCAATTTTGACTGTGTATCTTATCATCCTGAGTCATCCCCATGGCCTAAGTTCTGCACTGGTGTGGGCTTCCTGGCCACTCCCGCCCTCAGGAGCTCTTGCCCTTTTGCTCCAGCCACCGGCCTCTGGGCCGTCTCTAGGCTACATTCTCAGTGCTTTTGCCTGGAAAACTTTCCCCCAAAGTGTCGGCTGCTTCATCCCTGACGTGTCTCTGCTCAGAGGAGCCCTCCGATCCCTTTCTTTCCTTTACCCTGCTTTATTTTCCTCTGTGACAGGTCTTCCTGACATCAGTGTACTTGTCTCTTCACTGGGGTCTCCCCACTAGAAGGTGGCTCGTGGGCAGGGACTTGGCTGTGTTCGTTGTGGTACCCTTTGTGGTACCAGCATAGGGACTGGCCTGTAGGAGGCGCTTGTTGGTAGGAGCCCTGAGCGGATGGAGTGGAAGTCTCGATGAGCGTCTCAAGAAGTGGGTGGGCATTGTCCCTCCTGACGTGGGCACCTCCTGGGGTAGGAGTGTGTGCTGAGTAAGAGGAACAGTCCACCTTTGGCACGTGAAGACTTTGATAAAGTACAGTTAACCTGCTTTTAAGAAATACGTGTATAGTGTAGTTATCCTTAAATGATTTTCCATTTTAACTAGATTGGGTGGACTCTTTTCCTTTTCTTGGGAATTATACTGTAAATTTTAGTTCTTGGCCTGTTTTAATCCTATCACTTCTCACCTTTCGAACTGTGGATACTTTTTTCAGTGACTCATCTAGCATCCACTGTATCTGAAATCACTCGACTGGGCTCTAAAAGGGAAGCCAGAGGTGTTTTAGATGACTGCCTCTTGTGCCAAGTGGGTAAGGCGTTGAACCTAGCTCCGCGCCTGACCCCTGGTAGATGCTTAGCACTGACTTGCTGCTACTGTCAGATACTTTGTTTACTTTTACCAGATTCCTTGCTGCTGGAACCAGGTTTAGAATCTCCCACACACCCTCTCTCCTGCGCCTTGCGGCCTCAGTGAGGCCAAGTCTGGGGAGGGGTGGGGTGTTCCCTTTGGGCCATCAGGTCTGTCGCTGTTCGTGTTTTGCGGGCTTCTCTCTAGGTACCCACTTACTTCTCGTCCAAGTGCTCTTCTTTTCTGTTTTTGCTTCCCTTTGAGGGCGTGGCTCACTCAGAGGCTGAGAACAGTAGTACTGGGCTCGGAGCTGTCGAGCAAGCAGGCAGTGGCTGAACTAGTTGCTTGATCCTTCCTTTGAAAATTTCCTCGTTACTCTGGTTCTAGTATTACGAGATTTTACCATCATCAACTAAGGAGAGTCCTAAGACATTTTGAATAATTTAATCCACGTAGGCTAGAGAGCAAGAAACGGCTTCATCTACCATTCTTTTTCTTTAATATTCGTAAATTTTATGAGCATTAAATGAATGCTTTACAAAGTTAAAGAAAAAGTTTAAAAAGTTAAAAGTTACTCTTTGGAGTAAACCTGACACTGTGGAAAATGTGGACTTAAATAATAAATTAGAGATGACCATTTGACTTTACAAAAGCTTTGGTTTTAGAATTCTTACAGAAATAACACCTACGTCTTTTCTGTGTTAGACTGTTTTTATCCAAATGTGATTTGACTGCTTACTCAGAGAACAGTTTTTGCAGGCACTCAGCTCCTGAAAGGAAAACTGTTTCTTGGGTCCAAAGAAGAAGCAGCCAGTACACTCAGCTTCTGTCTGTTGAGCCATAGCAGGGCTAGCTCGGAACAGGAGCTCCTCCTGCGGGGCCTCGTGGGTGCTTCTGACTTTGGAATGAACATCTGTGGGCCTGGCAGTCCCTCCCTGACGTCCCCACTCGGCTGGTCCCCTCAGTCTCCTGCCTGGCCCTGGGGAACATTTGGGTTGTGGCCTTTTCTTTGAGGGCAGGGTCTTGAGGTCTTTGTTTGGAAGGTAGAGTACGACCAGGATCCTTTGAAACCCTTATTGATAAGTTATTTCGGGTAAAAATGTTTATAATTTATAACCACCAACATTGCCCTAAAGGCTTTAAACTGTGTGTTTGGCCCAGCTCTGTCAATAATTAGCCATTTGACTTTGGCCTCAGGGGTTTGGATTATGTGAATTTTGAGGTTCTTTTCAGCTTTTTAATAGTGAATTTCTGTGCACTTCTTTTCAGCTCTCTCTTCATTAAAAGCAGATGACTGTTCACAATGAAAAATAATAACTGAAGTATGAGAATATTTCACAAATTGTGTGCGAGATACAGCATCTGTATTGAAGACTGCTAACCTCAGGGGCACTGCTCGTTCATGTATTTGTGTGTGTGTAGCTTAAATAATGAAACTAAGATTTTACAAAATAATGTTGTATTATTTTATAATGGTGTAAATCCAATGTGAACCCTGGGTTAACATTCATTTTTTCCCCTCCCCTCCCTTTTTTAAGGATTCTACGCTTTTATCCTGACATCTGTACTCGTCGGAGCATCTCTCTTCTGGGATGTAGAGCTTTATTACGTGTACAGTCATTTCCTTCAGTGTGCACTTGCGGCCACCGTTTTTTCTGTGGTCTTGAGTGTTTATCTCTATGCCAGGGCTTTGAAAGCGCCCCGGGATGAACTGTCGCCGGCCAGCTCTGGTGAGCAGTGTTAGAACGTGGGTCCCACAAACGCCTCCCACAAATGCCTCTCCACACCCTCACCCCACTGGCCCCTCAGCATCTGTTTCTAGGCTTTCATAGAATTCTCGCTTCAGTTTATGAGAGATGAAGAGAAATAGGAAAAAAAAGGAAAAGGTGAAAAAATTTAGAGAAAAATAAAAGGAAGAAAATCTGATTTTTTCCCCTTGTGTTTTCCTATTTGTTTCTTCTTCCTTTTTTAGTCACTTGATGACAGTAAGACATTTGAACAACTTACAGCATTTTAGTAACATTAGTATAACAATTTAGGACAAATATTTTTTGTCCAAAATAGTAAACATCCTTTTAAAAAAAAACAACCAACAAATAATAGAGATTACAAATTGGTTGATTCTAACCTAAAGTACTTAAACATTAAAAAAAATTAAGTGGCTTATTTTTAAAATGGTGAGTCTACATTTAAAAAAGCTCTGGTTCCCCCAAAATCTAGGAATCTGGCCCCATAGGCCCCATGCCTATAGCAGCATGGATGTTTCCAGATGGGGCCAGCATCCCCTGCCCCCTGTGTCCTCACGGCCCCTCTTGGCTCTCACCACCATGCCTTTCCTCTCTGGCTGTTTGCCAGGCTCCTGGAGGTGATTGAATTGTGACCCTGGAGAGTGGACAGCAGTGCAGTTTTAAAGCCTCATAATTGGGTTTGGAATACTGTTTGGATAAGGACTTTTCCCTTCATAGGAAATGCTGTCTATGATTTCTTCATTGGCCGTGAGTTAAATCCTCGGATCGGTACTTTTGATCTCAAATACTTCTGTGAATTGCGCCCCGGATTGATTGGATGGGTATGTCTTTTTTTTTTAATTTCAGTTCAGTAGTACAAATTAGTCTTGCATTTGGAAAGGATTGTAGACAAAGTAAGCTGTGGGTGGTATGTTTTTAGGAATAATCACAGCATTGCATAAATCTGTCTACTTAAAATATTTTCTTGCTGTAAATATAGTCCAGAGGGATAAGATGCCCTGTTACAGGTTATTAAACATTAAAAGAGTTTGTTTTATTTTGATTATATCAGTTTATGTTTATGTAGGAAAATAATAGTGTATGAATTAAGAAAAAATGTATTTTCCTCCCCTTTAAAAAAATGTATTTTGACTTAATTTTATACTTGTTCGAGTTGCAAAAATAAAGAGTTCCTTCATACCACTCTCCCCAATGTTAATTAACATTTGGCAGAACCATAGTATAGTTATAAAAAACAGCAATTAAAAAGAAAAACCCCCCACAAATTAACATTGTTACAGTAGTATTAATTAAATCCCTAGACCTTATTTGAGTTTCACCAGTGTTTCATGCTGTTGGCCTTTTCCTGTTCCAGAATCCTCTTCAGGGTCCGACAGTGCATTTATTTGTTATTTGGCCTTAGTCTCCTCTAGTCTGTAACAGTTGCTAGTCTTTCCTTGTCTCTCATGACCTTGACACTTTTGAAGATACTGGTCAGTTATTTTGTAAGAGTGTCCTTCAGTTTGGGTTAGTCCAGTGTTTTCTCATGATTGGAGTGAGTTATACGTCTTTGGCAAGAACACCACAGAATAAGTGTCCATCTCAGTAAATCTTATCAAGGGACTCCTGAGGTTGATATGTCTTATCACTGATGGTGGCTTCTCGGTAAGGTGGTGTCTGCAGCTTTCTCAGCTGGGAAGTTACCACCTTTCTCTCTGTAGAAACTATACCTGCCCCTTTTATTTCAGGTGGTCATTAACCTGGTGATGCTTTTGGCTGAGATGAAGCTACAGCATCGCACTGTTCCATCCTTAGCAATGATTTTGGTCAACAGTTTCCAGCTCTTGTATGTGGTGGATGCTCTCTGGAATGAGGTAATTAATTTTAAGAGCTTTGGAGTCAGATGGCGTTGAGTGTGGGTGATTGACCTGACCCCTCTGAGCCTCAGCTTCTTCCACACAAAGTGAGGAGAATATAACCTGCCTGCAAGGCTTGTGAGGATTAAATGAGTTGTGGATCCATGTGACGCATTGAGCTGACACACAGTGAGCACTGACAGCGGGTAGGTGTCGAGAACTTTGGTGATACTTCCGTGTATGTCAGCTGCTCTGTCAGGTGCTAAATATTTAAGATCTGTGGATCTTGGCTTTGTGGGTGTGACCGATTCATATAAATAAAACTTTATTTATATGAATTAATGAACATTAATTTCTTAATGATTCTGTCAGATGAAAATGGATGGACAGATTATCATCGAGTTAAGATAGTGTTCTTTGGACTGTCAGATTGCCCTTTATAGTTCTTAGATAAAGGGGGAGATGTTTTATTGTTGGTGTTTCAGAATAAAAGAGTAGCTCTGATTAGATGGATATAAAACCAGAAATCATGATACATTGAGGAAAACAGTTTAAATAAAGCTAATTTCCTAACACTTGGCTTTTCTCATACGTTGATACATCATCAGTTTTTTCCGCTACTTGAAGACTGGTAAATGTTTGCTAATCTCGGTCTCACCTAACTATATTCCTCTTGAAAATAATTTCTTCCTTGGGTCTATTTTACAACTGTTTTATCATTTACTGTTATCTTTGTCATCATCTCCTCCAAATTCCAAGTTGAGTTTTCTTTCAGTTTGAAAAACGAAATTGGCAGCCCTATGTCATAATGTTACAAAATAAATTCTCTTGGCAGTCTGTTGATATTTTGAGAGAAGGTCCATCTCCTTTAAGGTGTTTTTTTAAAGCTGTCTTATTTGGTCATATTCAGTCAAAATGACTTTGAAAGCTTGATATTGATTTGTCGATAACCTTCCTTTTCTTTGGGAGGAGATTAGGACCTCTTTGAGGTGAACAGACCTCGAGTGCAGGTAGCCACATTTGGATTCTTGTTGAGCTCCTGCCACTGAACACAGACCTGGGCCCAGCCTTAGAAGCTGCAGAGATTGTGGGAGCATCTGATAGAGTCCTTTGAAAATTCCAAGTCTACTCCAAATTAAACATGCTTTTGAAATTAAAAAAAAAACCCAACAATTCTTGTAAATGCACTTAGTCTTGCCAGTTGTAGGTCTTTCTTTGATTATGTAATAAAGGGCCCCTAAGAAGATGGTAGGTTACATTTTACAAGTCAGATGATATTTCCTCTGTTGCTTTATCACCTCAGAGATTTTTTTTTTTTTAACTTCCTGTCTGGAAGCTTTTCAGTGGTGAGTAAGTCTTCCTTCTCGTTTTCTGTCGTGTCATGGTAGTCACTTTTGAAGTGACTTAGAAATTCACATTTTCTAGAGATTTAAACAAACACTGATTTCCGTTAATTAACAGAAAATGTTTGTATTTTAAGGCAAAACTGTTAAGGCAGTTTTTCACCAGGGGTAGTGGATTGAAGTTGGGAAGTTATTTTTTTAAATATGTGAGCAGTATCTCAGCCAGATTATAGTAGGCTTCTTTTTTTTTTATTTTTTTTATAGTAGGCTTCTTGAAGAAAGGACTTGATTTTACGAGTTTCTTTAGTATCCGGCACACTTTCGGGCAATTAGTAGATGCTTAATACTTTTCTTATTAGATTGGGTGCTAGGAATTCTTCTGCGTGTTGATGTGCCGCACCTTAGAAAGTGGAGAATACGAACTTAAATGACCCTTCCCGTGAGCCTCCGCTGGCTGTCCGGCAAATCCCCTGAGGCCCCAGGAACTGGGTAGGGCTGAGGGTTCTGCCCCTGCTGGCGCCAGCTGCTTATACCTTGTCCCTCGCTCACTGCCCACTCCCGTGTGCCCTGTCGTCATCACTGGTCTGCTCTTGTACCTGCTCCCGTGTGCGTAAGAACAGGCGCTCTTCACTAGAGGGTGACCCAAAGGGCCTGGAGTTGTTGCATCCATTTTTCTGTTCCATGGTCCTTTTGCTTGCTTTCTGGGAAAAAAATGCGTTTTGGAGATTATCACGCTTTTTCTTTAACCTAGAATATTGATTATTTTTTAAATTTTAATTTTATTGGAGTATAGTTGATTTACAGTGTTGGGTTAGTTTCAGGTGTACCGCAAAGTGATTCAGCTATACATATATTCATTCTTTTTTAGGATCTTTTCGCATATAGGTGATGTTCCCTGTGCTATACAGTAGGTCCGTGTTGGTTTGATTCTTCAGCAGAGCTTACTTATACTTGCTAATTTTTCTAGTCAGCGGGGAGTACTGGTGTCACAGGCAGATTGGAGATGCCCTTGGGCAGGGCCGACTCCACTTCCAGAGCCTCCACTTCCAGAGCCGGGCCTGCAGGTTCTGGTCCAGGGGATCTGGCTGCTGGCTTGCGCTGACCAAATCCACACGAGAGTGCGTTCAGGTCCTGATTTACCCTGAGCAGCGAGGCAGGCATTTTCCCATGTTGCCAGGTAGCGTGGAAAAGCTACATGAAAAGCCAGATTGCTATCAGAAGTTAGGTTGGTGCATGTGTGCTGGGTGCAGGGGTGGCAGGTGGAAACCCATGCTCCCAACCTTCCATCTTCTAGTCTAGTGGCGAGAGTCGCTTATTTACAGGACAGTCACATGGTCGCTCCAGGCTTCAGCACGTGGTGGGTGGTGGCATCTGAGAAGTGCCTTGTCTAGGGGGAGGGTTGAGGAAAGCAGCATGGGCGAGGCTTCAGCTGAAGCTGGAGCGGGGTGTTCCAGGCAGAGGCATGGAGGCACAGGGGCGTTGGCAGCTCTGTTGTTTCAGGATCGTGGAGGGAGAGGGTAGAGCGACAGGAGAAGAACAGAATGATACACGTGCCAAGGGAACCAGATGCCCACTCCCACTTTAAAACGGTTTTGGTTGGTGTACTTTCCCTTAGCCCTTTATAAATTTGACTGTAAACTAGAGCTTTATTTGAATACTTTAAACATTGAAGCTTTTGTCCCCCAAAGTTTAAAAAAAAATTTCCCCCCTCCATACCCTTACAGGAGGCACTACTGACGACCATGGACATTATCCATGATGGATTTGGATTCATGCTGGCTTTTGGAGATCTAGTGTGGGTTCCGTTTATCTACAGCTTCCAAGCCTTTTATTTAGTCAGTCATCCAAATGAACTGTCTTGGCCAATGGCTTCTCTGATCATTGCTCTGAAACGTGAGTATTAACTTCGGTCTCTGTGGAGTAAATATTGTGTGTGCTGTGGATCTACGTATTTATAGTGTGCCCGTTTATTTATTTTTTATTATTTTTTTCAAGTCTGAATGGCTCTTTTTATTATAATAAATGGATAAATAACCACTTAGTCCCAACAACCCAATTAAGTACTAAGTAACCAAGTTCATGTTTATAAAAGGGACACATATGGCAGAGTTATGTACAAGAAAATGCTGTTATACACTGGGAACAGCTATCTAGCAATAGGACACAACTACAGATCTTATCAGAGTGAAGTGACTGAGAAAAACAAGGCTGATGGGAGGGAAGAACAGAAGACACAGACATAATAAGATATCATCTTAGGTAGCAGAAGGCATCTGGAGAATGGGGCTCGATGCTAGCTTTGACACTAGCTGTGTATTCTTGTACAGGTTGCTTGTTTTCTCTGATCCTTGAGCTCTTTTGGAAAATCAGGATTGAATTTTAGTCTTTCCTGGACCTTTTTTTTTTTTAACATCTTTGTTGGAGTATAATTCCTTTACAATGTTGTGTTAGTTTCTGCTGTATAACAAAGTGAATCAGCTATACATATACATATAGCCCCATATCCCCTCCCTCTTGCATCTCTCTCCCACCCTCCCTATCCCACCCCTCTAGGTGGTCACAAAGCACCGAGCTGATCTCCCTGTGCTATGCGGCTGCTTCCCACTAGCTGTCTGTTTTACATTTGGTAGTGTATATATGTCCATGCCACTCTCTCACTTTGTCCCAGCTTACCCTTCCCCCTCCCCATGTCCTCAAGTCCATTCTCTATGTCTGCGTCTTTATTCCTGCCCTGCCCCTAGGTTCATCAGAACCATCTTTTTTTGTAGATTATACATATGTGTTAGCATACAGTATTTTTCTCTCTCTGACTTACTTCACTCTGTATGACAGACTCTAGGTCCATCCACCTCACTACAAATAGTTCATTTTCGTTTCTTTTTATGGCTGAGTAATATTCCATTTTGTATATGTGCCCCATCTTCTTTACCCATTCATCTGTCGATGGACACTTAGGTTGCTTCCATGTCCTGGCTATTGTAAATAGAACTGCAATGAACATTGTGGTACATGACTCTTTTTGAATTATGGTTTTCTCAGGGTATATGCCCAGTGGTGGGATTGCTGGGTCATACGGTAGTTCTATTTTTAGTTTTTTAAGTTACCTCCATACTGTTCTCCAGAGTGGCTGTATAAACTTACATTCCCACCAACAGTGCAAGAGTGTTCCCTTTTCTCCGCACCCTCTCCAGCATTTATTGTTTGTAGATTTTTTGATGATGGCCATCTGACTGGTGTGAGGTGACACCGCATTGTAGTTTTGATTTGCATTTCTCTAGTGATTAGTGATTAGCATGCCCTTTTAAATGGCCATGATTGGCTCAGGTCTGAAGTAATCTGTGATGGATGAGTTGAGTAATAAAAAGATTCTTGCATCTTACAAAGAGAATGGATGTTTCTTTCTTGGGTTCTCAGTGGTTCTTCAAACATAATTTTAAACAAACCATTTGGTTTTAAAATTTATTAAATTTAGTTTAAAATAATAAGTTCATTTAAAATTTTATTGTCTTAGTAATGATTCATTTTTTCTGTTGAGTGCCTGCCTTTTCTGGTAGCACCTTAAATAGTAGGGAGATTGGTCTTGCCTTCCTAGAGCTTGCATTCTAGCGGGAGAAATAAGACGCTCAGACACTGCATTGAGTAGTAGGAAGAGTCTAGAGGAGGGACTTACAGACCGAATATGATGGGAGTTTAAGGTAGAGAGTGCGTCTCTCTGGGGGAACATCAGTGTAAACCTATTGGAGGATGTGGTGCAGTGGGGAAAAGTGGGATGGGGAGGTAGATACATCGGACAGAGGGAACCACTTGGCCAGGGTGGATGCTGGAGACGAGTGAGGAGAACACTTTGGCCGGGTGCTCGTTGGTTAGCTTCAGGATGGCTTTTCTTTCGTTTCACTGTTGGTTAAACACCTCCGCCAGAGGGAGGGCAGGGAAAATTAGCACTGGACTTCAAATATTGCTAGTTTTGCTACACCAATCAGTATTTATGGTAGAAGAAGAAATTCAAGCTATTGGTTGAAATTAAGATTTAGTTTCTTCATTGGTTTGGTTAAACGTGCCTGTGTGTTATTCAAGACAGGATATGTATATTTTACAGTTAAGCTAAAAATAGGGAGTAGAGTTATTTCTTACTACTTCATTGAGGACTGATAATAAATAGTGATATGTCAGGGCCTCTTAATTTTGACATTTCGGAATTTGAAATAAAGCCACCAACTTGGAGGCTTACAGTGGGATTCGGCATATATTTATGTGCAAGTTGTTCTGGTGCAGATTCTGAGCTATAGTTTTATTAATAAAGCATTCATGTTGTGGCCAGTAGGTATCATAACTAACAGATGAACTCCAGTATTGATTTTATTGTAATGTGGGCTGCATTAGATTTTATTCATGGATGTAACTATATTTGTTAGTTTTGCCTTCATGGTAGATGATGAAAGCTGTACGATAGTGAGATATCGGGATCATATCTTCTTTTGACCTTCTAAGATTGAGAGGTTTTGAATTGTTAAGAAATGAAGCTATTCTGTACTTTGCAAATTTCCTTGGAGCACAGGAATAATTTCTAAATGAAATTACAGATGCTTTTAAATAAAGATTAAAGCTAAATTGTTAACAAATGAAATTTTTAAAAAATTACAGTGTGTGGATTTGTAATCTTCCGATGTGCAAATTCTCAGAAAAATGCATTCCGGAAAAATCCCTCTGATCCAAAGCTTGCACGTAAGTATTGGTTTATATTTATAGTATTTATACCACATAAAGATTTTATGTCTGTTTGTCTAGAGATCATTAAAAATGTATTTTTATTTTTGTATAGATTTAAAGACCATTCATACTTCAACAGGAAAAAATCTTCTCGTTTCTGGATGGTGGGGTTTTGTTCGCCATCCCAATTACTTGGGTGATCTCATCATGGCCCTGGCATGGTCCCTCCCATGTGGTAAGCATTTAAGAAGAGAACTGATTTGACTCTTTCTCCGGCCACCATAGGATGTGTGTGTGCTCATTGGGTCTGGGTGTCGCCTGTTGGAGGTTTGGGTTGCCCGTTCCCCATCTGGGTGCTGCGCTTTTGGTGTATCCAGCACCTCATTCATCCAGCGTCTGAGGGGAATTAGGAATTCACCGAGCCTGAAGTTTTAGTCTAAACTTCTGCAAGCAAAATTTTAAGTTTTAAGCTGTGCCTGGTAGCTTTTTTTCTAAGAAGAATATGTAGAAATTAACTTTCTATTTGTGACTCAGTGTACGTAGATTCTGAAAAACTCCGGTTCTTAAGAAGAAGAAAAGGCACACTCTGTTTTGTTTGTGTTAGTGTCAGCCCATACCCTGCAGTGCTGTCTGCCCTGCCCACCCTGCCCCTCACGGGTGGCCTCTTCCTGAGCACCGGCGGGGAGGAAACGGGGAGATTTGCTTTAAATACAGAGGTTCTGATTTTGAAGGATTGTTAGGGTGGATTAATCACTGTTCTCTGAATAGCTTTTAATTCAAATACTACCTCCTGCCACACACTAGTGGGAATTTATGAACCGGTGTAGTTGTTTCCCCCATTGGAGAAAATGAAGTAACGGGATGGTCCAGTTTTAGACGATTTGGGGACCAGCAGGAAACAATACTGCGTAGTTGTGTAGTGATAATAAAAATACCTAGTACTATTTACTGTTGCTGTCCCCAGGTTTCAATCACATTCTTCCTTATTTCTACGTGATTTATTTCACCATTTTGCTGGTGCACCGCGAGGCTCGCGATGAACGCCACTGTAGGAAGAAGTACGGCCTGGCGTGGGAGAAGTACTGCCAGCGCGTCCCGTACCGCATATTCCCATACATCTACTGATTCTGGTCTAGGCGCTGTCTAAATGCTCCTGCAGTTTTGGTTCCATTGGCAAAAAAAGGAAAAAACCCCAAAATGAACCTTTCGTTGCACTGACAGGATCTTTACGTTTCTCTTTCTTTTTGAGGCAGGACTATAGAGCCAAGTAGTAAGTCTTTTAATGTAGCTGTGTTCATTTTTATTAAATCATAACAATTAACATAAGGAAAATATAAATAAAGATGTTAGAATTTGCATTCTAATAGGAAATTTTCAATCCTTAAAAATCTGAAAACAGAAAATAGTCTTACAAATGCACTGAATACTGTTGATGTTTAGGGCTTTTGATTACCTTTCGAAGTTTGATTCCTTTGTCCAGTTGGTTTTTCTTAAATGAAAACAGTTACATTTTAAAGTACATTTATGTTTTATTGCATTAAGAGAATAGAATTTGTTTCCCTTTAAATTAAGTCATTTACTAGCTATGTGATTTGAAAGTAAAAACTGGTCCTCTCTGTTCAGTGCTGTACGGGAAGGGGGATGATTGATAGTGGACACTGTTTAATGAAGACCATTAGTAGTGGTTTGCTTAACCTCAACTTGTAAAACTGCATTTGAAACTGTAAATACATAGCTTTTATGTAATATATGGGGACTTCAGATTTTTCTGTATAGTATTTTGAATGTGAAATAATTTTCGGGACTAAGTATCTTTTTAACAAACATTTGCAGTATTTTAAATTAAGTTTTGTAAAGTACTACATGCGAATTAAACATTTTGAAAGAAGTGGAACTCATTTAATATTGTATGAAAGATGCTATTAAGAGTAGGAAGGGTATTTTTCCTAATCCAAAGTTTGTGAATTTGGCTTTGCTACCTCAACCGCAGGTGTTTGTTTGCCTTTATAAACTGTTGCAAATAGAATAAATATATATTTTTGGAATAACATCACTATTTAAACATTTTTACACAGAGTGGTGTTTGAAAATTTGCCATTTCTGAAAGGCTAATATTTTTATATGTTTTTGACTTTTTAAATTAAACTGTGTTTTTGCTACTGTTAGTTCAGGCAGTTTATAGTGTATTTTGCATAGCCTTTATATTATTTACAAAACTCTACTCCCTGTAAAGGAGTGTTGTATTCATCTTTAGAAATCTATTTATCTAAATACAATTTAAGGGAATAGTTTAAAATCGTTTCTTTTAGTTTAATAGCTGTGCATAAGGTAGCTTTAGCCATTAGATTCTACTTCAGTTGATATAGTCTCATTATTAATTGTCCTATAATGGAACAGTAGCAAATTCACTAAGGTTTCGTATTCAGAGTTAAAGTGTTCTCCAGAATCTTAAACATAGGGGAATCTAATAAATGTAGTGTATATGTATGTTTGGGTTTTTAATTATACATTTTACATATGAGCCATTTAGATATGCAGTGTTTGTTCTACGCTGCAGTTCGAAGTGTATATAACAGAACTTACGTTAATGTGATCATGAAGAACATTCCGCATCCTTTAGTCTTTAAACATCGTTTTGGTGAAATTGTCAGTGTTTTATTAGTACTGATGTATGCAAGCAGTTTTTTAATGCTTCTCTCCTGGCATCAAAAAATGGCGTCCCAGCCTGTTCTATACTAGATTCACCAATGAAGCTTTAGGGGAGGAAGAAGGACCTTTAATTCTTTCCTTGGTAATGAGAAAAGAGCTGTTTCCAACACAGTGCTGCAGTTTCTGGATATCAGCTACAATTTGTTTTTAATTTTGTTTTTGACATGTTTGTTTATTTGACAAGTTTTATAATGAAGTTTTAAGTTGGAAATAAAGTTGAAAATAAGATGTTGCTTTGATCATCACTTTGGAGTCGTTTTTTTTTTTTTGGGCCTGTAACTCTGGGATCATTGGGACCAAAACAGGAGCCCTTAGATTACCACTCCCCACCCCAACCCCTGTTTTTTTCTAGGATCCTTTGGGACCCTCCTGGACCACAAGGCAAACTGGGACCCCTGGCAAACTGCTGTTTGCATTGAGGCTGTCAGAAGTTGGAGCTTGAAAGGGGTTAGTGGAGGGTTCCCAACTCCCAGACAGTGGTCATGGATTTAGTATTTGCTCTTTGAGCAAACAGAGGAATGATCAAAAGTATCATAGACTCACTCAGTAATACTTTCAAATGAATTCGTATTACTCACAAAAGCACCTAAGTGCATGTGAAAGATAGATAGTACATGTGTGTGAGAGAGGCATTTGTGTGTCAGTGAAATGAGATGAGACACTTTCATGTCTTCGTCTCTCTTCCCAGTGTGACATGGCTTTGCAGAACGTGGGTGTGTCGAATATGCACCAACACCAAGTAGGCTAAAAATATCATCATATCATGTGATTCCTGGTCTTATTTTTGTACTCTTTGAGGAAAAGGCTTTGCTTATTGGTGGTTTCCATAACTCATGGAATGTTTTGTTTTAGCAGATTGTGGATAATTCCTAAAACTATTTTAACAAATGAATTGGACCAAATAAGATCCCACCTTGTATCCTTTGTTAAAATCCTATGTTTTATCATTTTCTTATTGATTCCTAAATGACAGGGGCTAGGTCTTTATAATTCTTTTCTATAGTGCTGTGTGTAATTAGATTCTCAGTGTATGTGTTTTTGATAATGGGACTTTCAGATAGTACAATTTCCTAGACACCAAAGTAAGTAGACGTTAATATTTTGTTCATGGCTGTTACAGAGTCTAGTTCTGGGTGTGAGCCCCACCCTCCCTACCCCCCCCTTATTACAGACAGAACGGATTGTTTGATCTTCATTTGTGGAGACGTGGGATTTGTTTTCTGCCAGTGGACCCATTGCTGAGGTAATGTGACGATGCACATGGCTTTGAGTCCTAGCCCTGCTTCCTCCTGGCTATGTGAGCTTGGGCCAGTCACTTAATCTCTCTGAGCAGCAGTTTCTTCATGTATTAAATTTTGTTGATATACCACATAGTACATAGGTGGCCTTAAGATAATATAGGAATTTTTATGATTACTCAACATAATTGGTGCTCAATAATAAAAATCTACCTACAGAAACACATTTTGACATTTATCCAATTTTCTGAATTCTCAGCATTGAATTCTCAGGGTTGGTTTTTCAGTGGAAAGAGGAGGTCTGGTGAAGTCAGAACAAGACCATTTCTGTAAGGGAAGAAGAGCCTGTTTTGTCTCAAAAGTGTGCCGTCAGGCCCTTCACCCTCTTTGAACCTTAGTTTCCTGATCTATAAAATGAGGATACTTTTTGAGGATTAAATAATGCAGATAAAGAGCTTAGCACAGTATCTGGCACACAGGAGATACTCAGTAAACGTTGGCTAATAAGCAACAGTGCCATCATTATCAGATAGACTGTGATCTGGAGGGCAGGAGCCTTATTTTGTTCATCTCTATATTTGCACCACCTAGCACAGCACTGGACACGCAC
Source organism: Lagenorhynchus albirostris (assembly GCF_949774975.1). NCBI lineage: Eukaryota > Metazoa > Chordata > Mammalia > Artiodactyla > Delphinidae > Lagenorhynchus > Lagenorhynchus albirostris. Next base: position 22,247,765 of record NC_083096.1, on the reverse strand, counting down.
ACACACACACAGGTGTATGACATGATACATGTATATATTGCAAAATGATTACCACAATAAGTCTAGGTGACATTCATCACCATATATATTTATAATTTTTTTCTTGTGATGAGAACTTTTAATATTTACTCTCAGCAATTTTCAAATATGCAGTACAGTATCATTAACTATCGTCTCCATGCTGTACATTACATTGCAGGTCTTAATTTATTTTATGACTGGAAGTTTGTACTCTTTTGACCACTTTTACCCATTTCACTCACCTCCCTACCCCAGCCTCTGGCAACCACCAATCTGGTCTCTGTATCTGTGAATTTGTTTTTTGTTTTTTTTTCTGGATTCCACATATAAGTGAGATCATACGGTATTTGTCTTTCTTTGTATGACTTATTTCACTTAGCATAATGCTCTCAAGGTCCATCGATGTTGTTGCAAATGGCAAGATTTCCTTATTTTTTATGGGTGAATAATATTTATTCCATTGTATATTAGAGAGTAGATCCCAAGAGTTCTCATCACAAGGAAAAAAACATTTTTCTTTTTCTTTTTGTATCTATGGGTGTTAACTAAACTTTTCGTGGTAATCATTTCACAATATATCTAAGTCAAGAAGTCTGAGAAAACCATAATTCAAAAAGAGTCATGTACCAAAATGTTCATTGCAGCTCTATTTACAATAGCCAAGACATGGAAGCAACCTAAGGGTCCATCGACAGATGAATGGATAAAGAAGATGTGGCACATATATACAATGGAATATTAGCCATAGAAAGAAACGAAATTGAGTTATTTGTAGTGAGGTGGGTGGACCTAGAGTCTGTCATACAGAGTGAAGTCAGTCAGAAAGAGAAAAATAAATACTGTATGCTAACACATATATATGGAATCTAAAAAAAAAAAAAAATGGTCATGAAGAACCTAGGGGCTGGACAGGAATAAAGATGCAGATGTAGAGAATGGATTTGAGGTCATGGGGAGGGGGAAGGGTAAGCTGGGATGAAGTGAGAGAGTGGCACTGACATATATACACTACCAAACGTAAAATAGATAGCTAGTGGGAAGCAGCCACGTAGCACAGGGAGATCAGCTCGGTGGTTTGTGACCACCTAGAGGGGTGGGATTGGGAGGGAGGGAGATGCAAGAGGGAAGAGATATGGGGACATATGTGTAACTGATTCACTTTGTTATAAAGCAGAAACTAACACACCATTGTAAAGCAATTACACTCCAATAAAGATGTTAAAAAAAAAAGTCAAATCATTGTGCTGTATACTTTACACTTATACAGTGCCGTATGTCAATTATATCTCAGTAAAACTAGAAAAAATGTTCCATTCTATGCATATATACCACATTTTCTTTATCCATTTATCCATCAGTGGACACTCAGGTTGTTTCTATATCTTAGCTATTGTAAATAATGCTGCTATAAACATGGGAATGCAGATATCTCGTAAACATAGGGTTTTTGTTTCCTTTAGGTATATTCCCAGAAGTGGAATTGCTGGATCACATGGTAGTTTTATTTTTAATTTTTTGAGGAACCTCCACATTGTTTTCCATAGTGGCTGCACCAAACTCTATGCATTTAAATAAATGTTTAAGATCAACATAAGCTACCGAAGTTTTAAAAGATCTAAATAAATATTCAGGATTGAAAGTCTCAGTATTGCTAAGATATCAGTTCTCCAAAAAGCAAGACAACTTTAAGGAAAAAGAAAAGTTGGAAGACTTTATACTACCAGATATTAAGAATTACTATAGGGCTTCCCTGGTGGCGCAGTGGTTGAGAGTCCGCCTGCTGATGCAGGGGACGCGGGTTCGTGCCCCGGTCCGGGAAGATCCCACATGCCGCGGAGCGGCTGGGCCCGTGAGCCATGGCCGCTGGGCCTGCGCGTCCGGAGCCTGTGCTCCGCAACGGGAGAGGCCACAGCGGCGAGAGGCCCGCGTACCACAAAAAAAAAAAAAAAAAAAAAGAATTACTATAAGCTACAGTAATTAAAAGAGTGTGGTGCTGGCACAAAGACAGGCAAATAAATCAATGGAACAAAATTGAGACTCAAGAAATGGGCCCAGGCATATAAAATTACTTGATCTGTGACAAAGATGAAGTAGGGTAAGGATGACCATTTCAATAAAAAGGAAAGGGTGTCAAGTCAATACTTGGATACTCATATGGAAAAAATGACTTTTGACCCCACCTCATTACACACAAACTCAATTCTATGTGGATCATAAGCCTAAATGTGAAAGGTAAAGCAATATAGCTTCTAGAAGATAACATAGGAGAATACTTTCATGACCCTGAGATAGGCAAATACTGCTTAAAAAGGACACTCAAAAATACTAACCCCCAAAGAAAAGATGGATATACTGGATTTTATTAAAACAGAGAAAAAGAAGACATCATAAAGTAAAAAGGAAAGCCACATACTGGCAGAAGAAACTTCTGATACATATATCCATCTATATATCTGACAAAAGACTTATGTCCAGAATATATAAAGAACTTCTGTAAATCAATAACAAAAAGCCCAATTAAAACGTGGGCAAAAGACTCAAACAGGAATTTCACAAGAGAGGATATTCACGTGTCAATAAGCACATTAAATGGTGTTCAACTTCATTAGTCACCAAGGAAATGCAAATTAATACCATGAAGAGATATCAATACATACCCACCAGAATGACAAAAATTAAAAGATAATACCAAATGTTGGCAAGGATGTGGACTAATCTTACACATTACTGATAGGTCTGTAGATTGGTACAATCTCTTTCAAAAATGATTTGGTAGTATCTACACTTAAGCTAAATATATGACCCTCAATTTAATTCCCAGGTATGTATTCAAGAGAAATGAGTATTTATGTCCATCAAAAGACATATACAATAATGTTAAAGCACATTTAATCATAATAGTTCTAAACAGAAAACAACCCTAATGTCCATCAGTCAGAGTACAGATAAGTTGTGGAACATTAACACAGTAGAATACTACAAAGTGATGAAAAAGAGTAATTACTATATGCAAAATAAGGATGAACCTCACAGATGTAATGTTGAGCAAAAGAAACTAGAAACAAAAGAGTACATGCTGCATGATCCCTTTTATAAAAGTTCAAGATAGGAAAAGTAATTGATGATAAAAGACGGAATAGTGATTACCTTTGAGGAGGGCATTAACTAGGACGGGATGTGAGGGAGCCTTCTGAGGTGGTGACTGACAGTAGTATTATAGCTTGATCTGAGTAGCTGAGTGGAATACTTAAGATTTGTGACCTTTACTCTGTATATGTTATACCTCAGTGAAAAGCAAAAAGAAACTAGTAAAAGAGCAATAAACCCAAAGAAAGCAGAAGGAACTAAAAAGATAAACAGGTTAAAGAAGGGAAAGCAAATGAACAAAACACCATTAGAGTTAATTAATAAAGGCAAAATTTGGTTTATTTGAAAAAGTAAATGAAATAGACAAACTTGGCCAGTTTAAATTAGGAAAAAAAAAAGAGATGAGGAAAAGGATGTATAATAAAGAATTTGGCTAGTCTATGTCCCTGGTTCCTGGAAGGTGACCTCTAAACCCTTGGAATTTGTTATTCGTGGTGGGCTCCTGGGACTACCCCCGAAGGTTTATGCTAATGAGGTGGTTGTTGGTGGTCCCTGGATAGTTGATGCTAATGAGATGACTCAGGGTGGGGGTTGGCTATGCCAGAAAGAGCCACTGTAATATTAGAGGTCTGTGACATTGAGCCAAATGATAGCAGCCCAACCTCTGGGGATGAGCGAAGACTGAAGATTGGATTCAGCCATGTGAGCAGTGATTCAATCAAACATGGCTACATAATGAAACCCCAAACGAAAACTGAACACTGAGCAACCCAGGTGAGCTTCCTGGGTTGGCAATACTCCATACACACCTAGCTACACCTCGATACCAGGAGGGTAACACATCCCTGAAGATGTGGAAGCTTTGTATTTGGAACCCTCCCAGTCCTAGATTCTGCCCTATGTGTCTCTTCCTTTGGCTGGTTCTGATTTGTATCCTTTCGCTATAATAAAACTGTAACTGTGACACTTTCCTGAAGCTCTATGAGTCTTTCTAACAAATTATTAAGCTTAAGGGTGGTTTTTCATTTGGTGTGAGGAGTCTTGGGCAGAATTAGTCTTAGACAACTGTGCCCTTAACGTCAAGTTTGGCTAACCCCAGGTAGAGGACAAAGAGTAATTTGGAGGGCATTAAAAATCCTATTCACAAGGGAACCCCCCCTACACTGTTGATGGGAATGTAATTTGGTGCAGTCATTATGGAGAACAGTACGGAGGTTACTTAAAAAGCTAAAAATAGAGCTACTATATGATCCAGCAGTCCCACTCCTGGACATATATCCAGAGAAAACCATACTTCAAAAAGATACATGCACCCCAATGTTCATAGCAGCACTATTTACAATAGCCAAGACATGGAAGCAACCTAGATGTCCATCAACAGAGGAATGGATAACGAAGATGTGGTACATATATACAATGGAATATTACTCAGCCATAAAAAAGAATGAAATAATGCCATTTGCAGCAACATGGAAAGACCTAGAGATTATCATACTAAGTGAAGTCAGAGAAAGACAAATATTGCATGATATCTCGTATATGTGGAATCTAAAAAAATGATACAAATGAATGTATTTACAAAAGAGAAACAGACTCACAGACTTAGAAAGCAAATTTATGGTTACCAAGGGGGAAAGGTGGGGGGTGGGATAAATTAGGAGGTTGGGATTAACATATATACACTACTGTATATAAAATAAATAATCAACAAGGACCTACTGTATACCACAGGGAACTCTACTCAATACTCTGTAATCACCTATATGGGAAAAGAATCTGAAAAGGAATAGATATATGTATATGTATAACTAAATCACTTTGCTGTACATCTGACACTAACACATTATAAATCAACGATATTCCAATATAAAATAAAAATTTAAAAAATCTTATTCACAATAGCAACAATTATAAACCACTTAGGAAAACAATCTAACAAGAATTTTCTAAGACCAATGTGACAAAAACAAAACTTACTAAAGAATACAAACGACCTAAGTAAATGGAAAGAGAAACTATGTTTCTATTTGGGTTGGACAAAAAGTACCTTTGGTTTTTTAAGTAAAAATAAAAGACATATTTTTCACTTTTATCAAGAACTTTATTGAACAGCGTATTCACCGTTTTATTCCACTACCTTCTGCCATCTTTCAGGCAACTTCATAATTCCATCTTCCCAAAACTTTTTTTTTTTTTTTTTTTTTTGCAGTACGCGGGCCTCTCACTGTTGTGGCCTCTCCCATTGCGGAGCACAGGCTCCGGACGCGCAGGCTCAGCGGCCATGTCTCACGGGCCCAGCCGCTCCGCGGCACATGGGATCCTCCCAGACCGAGACACGAACCCGTGTCCGCTGCATCGGCAGGCGGACTCTCAACTACTGCGCCACCAGGGAAGCCCTTCCAAAAACTTTTCATCTTTTTGAGCAAAGAACTGTTCCAGGTGCCTTTTATAGTCTTCCAGGGAATTGAAATTATTTCCATTAAGAGAATTTGTAAAGACCGAAATAAATAGAAATCCCAAGGTGCAATGTCTGATGAATAGGGAGGATGAATCAGAACTTCCCAACCAAGCTCTAACAGTTTTTGCCTGGTCATCAAACAAACATGAGGTCTTGCGTTATCCTGATGGAAGACTATGCGTTTTCTGTTGACTAATTCTGGACGCTTTTTGCCAAGTGTTGCTTTCAGTTGGTCTCATTGGGAGCAGTACTTGTTGGAATTAATCGTTTGGTTTTCCGGAAGGAGGTCATAATAGAAGACTCCTTTCCAATCCCAGCATATACACAACATCACCTTCTTTGGACGAAGACCGGCCTTTGGTGTGGTTGGTGGTGTTCATTTCGCTTGCCCTACGATCTCTTCTGTTCTGCATTATTGTACAGTATCCACTTTTTATAGCCCATCACAATTTGGTTTGAAAATGGAACGTTTTCATTATGTTTAAGTAGAGAATCGCATGTGGAAATACGGTCAAGAAGGTTTTTTTCGCTTAACTTATGTGGAACCCAAACAATCAAAGCGATTAACATAACCAAGCTGGTGCAAATGATCTTCAGCGCTTGATTTGGGTATTTTGAGTATGTTGGCTCTCTCCCGCGTGGTATAACATTGATTGTTCTCAATTAATGTCTGGATTTTATGGCTATCAACTGGTCTACCCGACTGTGGAGCATTGTCCAGTGAGAAATATCCAGCACGAAACTTTACAAACTACTTTGCCACGTCTGATCAGTCACAGCACCTTCTTCATACACCGCACAAATCTTTTTTTGCATTTCAGCTGTGCTTTAACCTTTCTTGAAATAATAAAGCATAATAGGCCAAAAATGTTGCTTTTTTCTTCCATCTTCGATATTAAAATAGCTACACAAAAATTCACCAATTTTGATGTTTTTTTAAAAATGCACCCTGATATGACAGCTGTCACAATACAATCTAACAAAACTAAGCGCTACTAGAGCCATCTTATGGAAAAAACCAAACTTTTTGGCCAACTCAATATTGGAAAAACTCAATTTTAAAAAGATAGTAATTCTTTCCCAGATTTATAGGTAAATGTAATGTAAGCTGATCAAAATCCCAACAGGTTGTTTAAAAAGTGAAATGTGGTCGGCCTATTCTCAAATTCACATAGAAGAGAAAAGGTACAAAAGTCAAGATAGTTTTAAAAAGGAACAATGAGTTCATGGACCGGATGACAACACCAATGCCAATACTACCCAAAGTGATCTACAGATTCAACATAGTCTCTATCAAAATCCCAGTGATGTTTTTTGTAGAAACAGAGAAATCCATCTTAAAACTTCATATGGAATCTCAAGGATAACTGAATAAACAAAGTAATATTGAAGAACACAGTTTGAGGTCTTACACTTCCTGATTTCAAAGCTTATTACAAAGCAACACTAATCAAAATAGTGTGCAACTGGCACAAAGACAGACAATAGAACAATGGAACAGAATAGAGAATGAACCCATGTATATGCTCAAATGATTTGCAACAAAGGTGCCAAGATATTCAATGGGGAAAGGACAGCCTCTTCAACAAATGGTGTTGGTTAAATTGGATATCAATGTACAATACGGACTGTTACCTTACACTGTACACAAAAGTTTACTCACAATGGATCAAAGACCTAAACGGAAGAGCTAAAACTATAAAACTCTTAGAAGACAACATAGGGGAAAAGCTTTATGACATTGGATTTGTTAATTATTTCTTGGTTATGGCACCAAAAGCATAGACAACAACAACAAAAAATAGATAAATTGGGCTACCTCAAAATTAAAAACTTTTATACATCAAAGGACACTATCAACAGAGTGAATTGGCAACCCATAGAATGGGAGAAAATATTTGCAACTCATACATCCGATAAGGAATTAACATCCAGAATATATAAGGAACTCCTACAATTCAACAACAATAACCAAGAAATCCTGATTAAAAATGGGCCGAGGACTTGAATAGATATTTCTCCAAAGAATATATACAAATGGCCAATAAACACATGAAAAGATTTCAGTACCACTAGTCATTAGGGAAATGTAAATCAAAAGCACAATGAGATACCACTTCACATCCTTTGGGATGGCTACTATCAAGAGCCAGAAAATAACAAGTATTGGTGAGGATGTGGAGAAATTAGAACGCTGTGCACTGTTGGTGGGAATGGAAAATGGTGCAGCCACTATGGAAAAGAGTATGCCATTTCCTCAAAAAATTTAACAGAATTACCATATGATCCAACAGTTCCACTCCTAGATATCTACCCAAAAGAACTGAAACAGGGACTCGAACAGATATTTGCATACCCATGTTCATAGCAGCACTGTTCACAATGGCCAAAAGATGGAAATGACTCAAGTGTCTACGGACAGATGAGTGGATGAACAAAATGTTGTGTTATGGACTGAATATTTATACCCCCCCCGACCCCCACCAATTCATATGTTGAAGCCCTAACACCCAGGGTAGCTGTATTTAGAGATGGGGCCTCTAGAGAAGTAATTAAAGTCATGTGGATGGGAGTCTTGATCCAGTAGGATTAATGTCCTTACAGGAAGAGACATCAGAGAGCTTGCTCTCTCTCTCCACACATGCACACCAAGGAAAGGTCATGTGAGGACATAGCTAGAAGGCAGCTGTCTGCAAGCCAGGAAGTGTTCCGCAACAAGAGAAGCCACTGCAATGAGAAGCCCGCACACTGCAACAAAGAGTAGCCCCTGCTCGCCACAACTAGAGAAAGCCTGTGTGCAGCAATGAAGACCCAGCACAGCCAAAACAAAACCAAAAAAAGTAGTAGTTAAAATGGTAAATTTTATGTTATGTATATTTTACCACAATAAAAAATAGTAAAAATATAATAAAAATTTGATTTAAGAAAAGGAAAAACGAGGACTGACTTGCTCTACCAAGTCTCCACATATAACTTTACAGCTTCTAGACATGTGTGGTGTTGGTCCTGGTATAGAGAAACAGATGCCTAGAACAGATTGGAGTTTAGTAAACAACAACAATGGCCTCCACATCAGTGGGGCAATGGTGGGAGAGCGACTGGGCTGGGGGTGGCCTTGGGCATCCGGCTGTCTGCACACTCACACTCCCCGCCTAAACTGCCTCTATTCATAATCAGCACGTTGCCCAGTGCCCTGAGTTTCATTGCAGGCTGGCTGGGGGTGTCTCCTTGAACCTAACTGAACTCTGGAATGAGTAGGCTGCTGGGTGGCAGGCAGTTCAGCTGAGCCACCCTCAGGAGAGGTTTGCCCCACTGGTTTGAAATGCCACCTTCAAATCCCAACCTAGCAGCATTCAGTCTTCATTTATGTCAGGGGAGAGTTTTTTATCATTTTTTCCAACCCCCTAGAAGAAGAGTGGGAGAGACGGCATTTGATGGCACTCGGATCTGATGGGGACAGCACCATGCACCGTGCTGCAGCCCCCAAGGACCATGGGCCCCTTGCCTAGAGCATGGCGGCGGTTCCCATTGCCGCTGGAGGGAGCAGGCTCCCTGGGAGCTGGCCTGCGCTCATCTCTCCAGCTTCATCCTAACCATTCTCCCTTTGTCAGTCTGTGGCTGTGGTCATGATGAACATTTGGTTTCTCTAATGTGCTTTTTTCCTCTCTCACCTCTGTGCCTTTGAATGGTATTCTCTCTAATAAAAATACAATTCCCAGTTTAGTGCAGTGGTTAAACATGCGAATTTCCAAGTCAGACAGGCTAAGTTCAAATCTTGGTTCAGTCCCTTAGTAGCTGTGTGACTTTGGACAAATTACTTAACTTCTCTCTGCCAAGGTTTTCTTGTCTGAAAATAGGGATAATAATAGTAACAACACCATAAGATTGTCAAGAGAACTGAATGACTTCATATATCCAAAGTCCTTAGAAGAGTGCCTGGCACCCAGTAAGTACTCTACAGTAAGTACTAAGGGTGTTAATTACTCTCCTCTTATTCGGTCCTGACCTGGATAATGCTTAACTGGTAACAAGCTTCAAGTCTCTTCTTAGAAGTTATTTCCTTAGTGGCCTTCCCTGACCCTTAGTTCTGGTCTCCCTGTTTCAGGCTCCAAGAGTATTCATCTATTCTTATATTCACTCAGAAAGTCATTTGCTCTTTCTTCAAATGTTGAATATTTACTGAGAAGTTTTTCGGTGGTGAGGGCTGCATTAGGTGCTTGGAATACAATAGGGAGTAAAAATAGACCTGGTTCCTGCCTTCATGGAGCTTACAGTCTAGTGCTGCCCCTTTACAACACCCATTATACCCCGACCACACATTACTGTAACAGGCTCTAGCTGGATATCTGCTGGACGTTTGTGCCAAGCTGGTGGGGCCTAGGACCTGGCAAACATTTATTTATTCTTATTAAATGAATAAATGAATGAAGTGGCTGAAGCAGGGAATCAATCCCTTGGGTAGCTGCCCATCTCCAGGAGTCCACTCTTAAAATGTAGGTGCCTTTGGGAGGAATCTAGTGTTGTTGGTCTCTGACCTCATAGAATTAACGGCATAGAGATGAGAAAGTGAGACACCTGCTGGGGTGCAGGTGAGGTCTGACAAGGATGTGGGTTTATTTTGGTTCATGAGGAGATGGGGCGAAGGAGGGATGTGGGTGGGGAGGGAGAAGAGAGACTGCTCTAGTGCATGCAAGAGGTCCTGGTACCTGTTGGGGGGCGGGTAGGGATGTCATAGGGGCGTCTAATCCTAGAGGGGAGGAAGACATGGGGGAGTGCTGGTGGAGGGACTGGAGACAGACCTGTCTGGACCACGTGTCTCTGGTCCCGGTTCTCATGCTCACCTTGTGGAAAGAAGAAAGCTGGGAGCCAATATCTTGCAGGAAATCCTTCAGAGAACTCATTCTTTTGATCAGTGGGGTGTTGGGGGTTTTGGCTAGGTGATGAGCTGGAGTGCTTCCAAGCTGTGACAAGTCTCATATACCTATTGGAAGGCAGACCACAGGTTGGTGTAGTTAAGGGCACAATAATTGCACATTTTCAGATGATCTGAGCAATTTCTTCCAGCCTCTCCTAGATTCCTTTTCATCTCAAGCTCTCCCCTTTCTCTGGACCCTAGTCCTGTACTTTAATGAAAACCAGCTATGGCTTTAAAGCTTTTGAGACCACAAAGCACTGGAACACATTGGATTTGGGTAATAAGGGATGTTGTTATTACAGTAGGAATCCTGGCTGGGCCTTGTGGAATCTTGTGGATTGGTTTTGAGTTACTGCCTTCAAACAGTAACACTTACTTATTGTTCAGTGGTGTAAGAGACAGTTTGGTACAGACTTTGGAACTAGATTTTCTGTGTTCAAATCTCAATACTTCCACTTTCTAGCTGTGAAACCTTGGGCAAGTTACTCCATGCTTTTGTATCTCAGTTTCCTCATCTCTAAAACGAGGATCATAAATAATAATACCTACTTCATATCATAGGGTTACTATGAGAATTGAGTTAGTATGAGTAAAGCACTTCGAAAAATGTTTGACACCCTGTGAGGTACTCCTTAAATGTGAACTACTCTCATGCCTTTCAAATTATTTGTATTATGTATTAATTACACTTAAAAATTGCATGTGACTATTTTTTTATTTCTTTTCACATTTCTTCCTGCTAGTGTCACAAGCATAATAGAAAGAGGAACGTACCAGGTTTTGTTTCTACCTCTGTCTCTTAGGGCAGAGTGACCTTGGAAGAAACTCTCAACTTCTTAGGTCTCCATTTCCTCCTTCTAAACTGAAGATAAGAATCCCTCCTTTGCTTAAATTCACATGTTGCTATGAGAACCCAAAGAGGCCAAGCATGTGAAATTATGCTGTAAAACCATTAGGCTCAAAACAAAAATGAAGACGAAATGTAAAGCAGCTTTCATACATATGGACGATGTATTGCAGTGTAAGTCATTTGGGCCCAGGTATTAAAGAAATTCAGCCTCTGGATGAGATCATTAACCCAGGAACTGAGGGGTTTACTTGACTTGTAGGCATGTTTCTGTTGGGATCTAGAAACAGGCACATAATTTTTGAAAGATTTGTCGTTGGGATCATTAAGAACATATCTGCAAACTTTGGTGACAGACTCAATTGCCAGGGATAAATAACTTGGCAAGAGGATGCTGTTTTCCAACTGAAAGTACTTAATGAGAAATCTGAAGGCTAATCAGCATAATCTTAAAAGTGCTTTGGATAAAACACTTGCAAGTTTCCATCCTGGCTAGTCTTTTATCATTTTTCTCAAGTTCTTTAATCCATCTTCTTTCCTGCCACCCCTCTTCCTACCCACCTCTTTCCCCTTATCTGGGAAGATCATCTTCACAGGCCATTAAGTATAAGTAATCTCAACTTTCTGGCCTTCCCCTATACAAAATTCTATACATCTCCGTCCATTGTTTCTTTCTCCCCCTCTTTTCCTTCCAGTCCTGAGTCAAGTTGATTCCTGCCCCTGTGCTCTGCAGAGCTGTTTTGGAGTATTTTTTCTGTTCTGTAGCTCCAGCTTCCTATTTTCCATCCCTTTGTTTATTAACACACTCTTCTGTCTTAAATACACAAACCACCTAACACTTAATCTTACTTGTTTGAATCTCAAAAAAATAGCAAACTAAATTCAAGACTACATTAAAAGGATCATAAACAGTGATCAAGTGGGATTCACCCCTGGGATGTAAGAGATGAAAATCAAAAAATGTGATATACCACAATATAAGAATGAAGGATAAAAATCCTATGATCACTTCAATAGATGCACAAAAAGCATTTGACAAAATTCAACATCTTTTCATGATAAAAACTCTCAATATTTGTTTGTCTGTCGATGGGCATTTAGGTTGCTTCCATGACCTGGCTATTGTAAATAGTGCTGCAATGAACACTGGGGTGAATGTGTCTTTTTGAATTATGGCTTTCTCAGGGTATATGCCCAGTAGTGGGATTGCTGGGTCATATGGTAATTCTATTTTTAATTTTTGAAGGAACCTCCATACTGTTCTCCACAGTGGCTGTATCAATTTACATTCCCACCAACAGTGCAAGAGGGTTCCCTTTTCTCCACACCCTCTCCAGCATTTACTGTTTGTAGATTTTTTGATGATGGCCATTCTGACCGGTGTGAGATGATATCGCATTGTAGTTTTGATTTGCATTTCTCTAATGATTAGTGATGTGGAGCATCCTTTCATGTGTTTGTTGGCAGTCTGTATATCTTCTTTGGAGAAATGTCTATTTAGGTCTTCTGTCCATTTTTGCATTGGGTTCTTTGCTTTTTTGATATTGAGTTGCATAAAAGGAAAAAAACACATTTCAAAGGCTAGCGTGATTCTGACTACCCATTGCCTCAATGAACCACACCCACAGATAATGGATGCAATCAAGTATAACAAATCATTTTACTTTGGTAAAACCTGTAGAAGAAACGTGAGAATGATCTTAAGAATAACTGACCACTGAGGGGATGCGGGGTGGGCGGGCAAAACTGGTAAAGATGGTCAAAAGGCACAAACTTCCAGTTATAAAATAAGTTAGCAGAAAAATAATAAAATAAATTAAAGTTATTTAATAGGGAAAGAAAAAGCTCTTTCTTCCTGTTTACCAGCTATAGCTCGCACTTGGTAAGTTATAACTAAGTACTGACTGGATAAAAGCTCTGTAAGAGCAGTTATTCCTTTGACTGATCCCCAGGGTCACAATTAATTAGGAAAAAAATATGACTTCAAAAACCTATTAAGTGATAATGATAAATGTGGTTGTGCTGGTTACAAATATGTCAAGTTCTTCAACATTCAACCCTTCAAAAGATGGAGTCTAATTCTCTTCTTGACTGGAGCCTGGACTGAGTGACCTCTTCTATCAAACAGAAATAAAATGAAAGGGATGGAGTGGGACTTTTTTTTCTTAAACCTTAAAATGAAATTTTGTTAAAAAAAACTCAGCTCGTAAAGTATATATTATTCTACCCTCTGTCCTTTTTTCCCAGCTTTACTGAGGTATAATTGACAAATAAAACTATATATATATTTAAGGTGTATAACATGATGATTTGATATAAATATACGTTGTGAAATAATTACCACAATCAAATTAATTAATACATCCATCCCCTCATATTCTCTAGCATATTTCAAGTATACAATACAGTATTATTGTTAGGGGAACCACTGACTGAAGACACCCGCCCCGGCCAGGCCCAATAGCAGCCACTAGCGTGAGGCATCTTACAACAGGAGGTCCTGCTAAGGAACATGGAAGCTATCGCTAATCGGAAGAATTCGGGAAAGGTCAAAAGGAGAGAGGATATTCCAGTCCATATGTCCTACCAACCTCCCAGAGTCCTCCTCGCTGGAAACCATCTTGACTGAATGATGCGCGGTACCACCAGGAAAGACCCTGAGTCAGAGTGATTGGCCAGAGGCAACCTGGAAACTAACCCCATCACCATAAAACCCGAGACTGAGAGCCACGTGGCAGAGCAGTTCTCCTGGGGTCCCTCACCCTGCTGCTCTCTGCCCAGGTGCCCCTTCCCAATAAAGTCTTTTGCTTTGTCAGCACGTGTGTCTCCTCGGATAATTCATTTCTGAGTGTCAGACAAGAGCCCACTCTCAGGCCCTGGAAGGGGTCCCCCTTCCTGCAACATTATTAACTGTAGTCACCACGCTATACATTAGATCCCCAGAGCCTCTTTATCTTACAACTGAAAGTTTGTACCCTGTGGCCAATATCTCCCCATTTCTCCCTAAAGTGGGACTTTGGAGACCAGGTCTTAAAAGGCACTGCAGCTTCTTTTCTCTCTCTTAGTTAACTCACGCTGGGGACTGACAGCTGCCATGTTTTGAGGACCATCAGGCAGCCCCGTGGTCCCTAATGTTGAGGCGCTAAGACTTCTGGCTAACATATGAGCTTGTGGGTTTGGGAGTAGATCCTCCTGCCTCAGTTCAGCCTTCACGACAGCAGCCCCAGCTGATATCTTGACTGTAACATTACGAGAAACCTTGAGCCAGAACAACGCAGCCACGCTGCCCCAAGGATATATGTTGGTGCAGTTTTTATTAGATTATAAATCGATTCATAAGGAACCCACAATATTTAAAAATGAATTGTATCAGCCTAGACCAAAACGGACAGAGACAGTAAAACATGAAGAGAGGACACTTCAGACAGGAAGTACAACTACTGACAGGCAGCAGCTGAGAAAACTATTTAGCTGCAAACATGGGCTATTTCCTACGGAATTGGAAGGCTAACTCACAGGGTGGAACCAAGATCCCGGTGGAGGGAGGCAAGAGCCCCTGAGTCCTCCCAGGAAGTAAGACTGAGTCCTAATCAAGGAACTGCATCATTTACCCATTTGGATTTCAGAATTTCTGTGGACTAGTGAGGGCTGCGTGCCTTCCACTTTCCCCTCTTTGAAGGGAAATGTCCATGGAAGCACAGTCCTATGCTTTTCCCATCACTCCCTGTGATATATATGGTGGTGGTTGGGCCAGATCAAGTGTTTTTAATTCAAAGAGCTTCATATGAAGAGGAACCACTTAAGGAGTTATACCCAAGGGCCTGCACCCAAAGAGTCTCATCTGCTCCAGGACCTCACAAGATCCTTGACCTTAACACTGCAATGAAATGAGAACTTGCAGGTGTCTGAGAGGAGGTGAGTTCATTTTGCTTATGGAAAGAATGTAAAACATTTGTGGCCAGAGGGTGGATTCTGAAAGTTTAAAAACCTTGCCCCAAATTCTTTAACTCTCCTCTCAATCTGATTCTGTGGCTGCTTGACTAATAGAACACTGTACAGAATACTCATTCTGTGTCATGTCTGGTCCTAGGCCTTAAGTGTTAGAGAGAAAAAAAAAGAATCACTGACAAAGAAGACAAATGTTCATAGGGCCAGGAAAGTGGGTAGTGGTGGCTTTCTTGATATCTTCAAGGAAAACACTGACCAATTAACGAGGGCCACAGGGAAACATCAACTAACAAGCAGAATCACTGATAAAAAATTCATCTGCAGAGGGGCTTCCCGGGTGGCGCAGTGGTTGGGAGTCCACCTGCTGATGCAGGGGACGCGGGTTCGTGCCCCGGTCCGGGAAGATCCCACATGCCGCGGAGCAGCTGGGCCCGTGAGCCATGGCCGCTGAGCCTGCGCGTCCGGAGCCTGTGCTCCGCAACGGGAGAGGCCACAACAGTGAGAAGCCCGCGTACCACAAAAAAAAAAAAAAAAAATTCATCTGCAGAAACTAAGATTTTGACAAGGAACAGGTAGAGGTGGCAAGTTGGAACTGTCATAAAACTGCCAGTGTTTAAAGCAACAAAGTAACTGAAATATACGGTTTCAGAATCCCATTCTGTAGTCTGATAGAATTCTGCCAATGGAATTGTATGCTGCATGTTACTGTATTTCTTATTCTCTTGTGCATACTCAAAGTAACAGCCTGTATACAAAAACCATGCCCACTGCACTTTTTTTTTTTGCAATTTAAAAGATTTTCAAGGATAATTTTATCTTAAGGGTTGACTTTAGACTCGAAACAACTAAAACGTTAAACAGTTTTTTAGAACGGAAATCTTAAAAACAACAACTTCTAGCTTTTCCTGCCTTAACAGGAATGCTCACCCAGATGGCGTTGTCTTCCTTCTCATCTTCCATCACCTCCCCTATGCAAATTCCCACCCATCACACTGATGTCTAGTCCTCCCTCCATGTTTTCAGGCCGGAGGTCTGCAGGATTTGTGCCTCTGCTAGCAACCATCTGCCAGGGGCACGACTGCTGTGGGTAAACTGGAGTTTCTTGCTTCACAAAGATGGAGGTCTAGATGGAAGTTAAACACTAAGTAGAGAGAGGACAAGGGAAGATGCAGAATCGCATCTTCTTGGGTGCTTGGGGTTGGGGTAAAATCCTTGAATCCCAGCTCTCCTTACTGTATGTGGCTGCACCCTGAGAACCTCAGTTTCCTCATCTGAAACTGGGGATAACATCTATTTCACATAGTTGTTTTGAGCATTAAATGAGAAACAGACATCAATTGACAAGTGTGGATCAGATCAATACAGGTGAGCTTTCTTCTGCTTCCTTGTGCTTTGTATTTTATACTCTAGGTTCCTGGAGGGCATGAACCATTTATCATTCTTTTTATTTACTGGCCAGCATAATGCTGTATTTAACAGTGTAGACTCCAGGTTGCGCCCCTGTGGAGGGTCTTGAGAGTATGGATGGGTAGACGAAATGGTAATTAGTAGAGTAATGGTAATTTACTTTTGTAATACTGAAAGTTAATAAAAGCCATTAAAAGTGAACATTAAATACAGATTTTAAATAATGCAGCAATATTTAGTTAAAAAATAATCAAGTAATGTTAAGAAATGAAATCCTTTTCTTACCTCATCAGTAGAGAAACT
The DNA here is from genome assembly GCF_949774975.1 of Lagenorhynchus albirostris. NCBI lineage: Eukaryota > Metazoa > Chordata > Mammalia > Artiodactyla > Delphinidae > Lagenorhynchus > Lagenorhynchus albirostris. The sequence continues at coordinate 22,230,779 of NC_083096.1, read as the reverse complement.
GAAGTCATCTTTCAGCACCTCAGGATTGCAAAATTTGTAGAGAAGGGTGTTTAAACATCTCCTGTCCCAGCTGTCAGTCACCCGGCCGTCGTAAACCACCTCCCCAATCAGGTAGTGCAGTGTCTGCCACGGAATATTGGACTGTGCGCTCAGAAAATTTTCCAACACTTTTACGGCAACCTTTAGAAAATCCACTAGTTTTCATTATTTTAGTATGTGTTTTCAGGTTGCTTTCATGATTTAACATAAAATCGACAACTCAAACAGCTACATATATTTTCACTTTAACAATATGTGGAAATAAAAAGAGGAACAAAAATATTAGGCTATACATTTTTATCCATTAATTCTTTTTTTGTTGTTGAACAAACATTGAAATAGTTAATTGATTAATATTATTATTTTTTGAATAGACAAAACAAACATGTAGTACTGAATTCAGAAGATACAAAAGGATAAACAAGGGAATGGAAGTTTTCTCCTGCCCCCTACGCTAGCCATCAGATCCCCTCCCTTGAGGCCATCACTGTTAACAATGTCTTTGGTACCCTTACATAGATAGTTTATGTAACTTTATGCACATAAATTGATTTAATTCTTCCTTTTCTCCCTCCTTACCTCACCTCCTCTCTCCCTATCCCTTTCTACCCTCCCTCTGTCCTTCAACTGTCTCTCATCTCTCCTTCTGTCTCATCCATCTTTTTTCTGTTTTCTTGTCTTTATATGCACTGTCCTGAAATTGAACAATATATCTTGGCTATCGTTGTTCAATGGCTGCAACAATTCATATTTCCACTAACAGTGTGTGAAAGGATTCTTTGCTACTGTTCTCTCTTCCCTTCTACTACTAGGAGGTGTTGCCTTATGTCATTTTTTGTACTTTGCTGTTAGTTTAATTTGTATTTCATTTGCTACTGGTTATTTTTAGCATCTTACGTCTATTGGTCAAGAGTTGATCTTCTGTACATTTACCGATTTTTCCTTTGGATTGTTTGTCTTTTTCTTGTTACTATGTAAGAGCTCTTTGTATATTATAGGCATTTACTCTTTGATAGTTATTTGCATTGCAAATATTATCCTAAATCTGTGATTTGTTTATTGACTTTATTTTGTCACCATTTGCCATATAGAAGTTTTTATAATCAAATATGCCTATCTTTTCTTTTATGGTTCTGGGTTTCCAATTTTAATTAAGTTGTCCCTAACTCCATGATTGTACATGTAATCTCCCAAATTTATTTTTAAAGATTTTTATTGTTTTATAAGACGTCTAAAATTTACTCCATTCTGGAATTTATGTTTGTATATGGTATAAGATAAAGGGCCAAACTAATTTTCTCCCAGCTGGATGGCCAATGTAACCAGTAACCTTTACTTTTTAAAAAAATCCCTCATTACTGAGTTAAAATACTTTCTATGTTGAATATTAAAATTTCATATAAACTCAGATATTTGGAGAATACAGAATATTTCTGTATTTTACATTATGTCCCACTGATTTATTGTCTACTTCTGCCAAACACTATTGGATTTAGTATAGTGGATTTTTTTTTTTTTTTGGTATGTTTTGATATCTGGTGAAGGAAGACTCTTGCAGTATTTTAATTTTTTGTGCATTTCTAGTTTATTCTACAGTGTGTCTTCGTCCATGTGGATTTTATCAATTCAAAAATCTCCCTAATAGGGTTCTAATGACATTAAATTTATTAGTAATTTTGGAAGGATTGGTAGTTTATGATATGGGAAATCTTCCCATCCAAGAGAGAAGGCAGGATTAAAAAAAAGAGCTGTGGAATCAGACTGCCACAACTGTGTAACTTTGGTGAGTCTTGTAAGTGTCCTGTGGCTTCATTTCCTTATCTTTAAAATGAGGATAATTAGTGTACTCATTTCATAAGGTTGTGAGAATTAAATAATTCATATAAAGTAATAAGAATATTTTAAGCTCTCAGCAAATGTTATTCTTCTTTTTTCCTCCTAATTTACAGTGTTCATTATTTAGGACACATACAGCTCTTGTTAAATTTTTTCCTGAACATTTAAAATTTTTTTATCATTATTGTGAATGTACTATGTGTTCTCTACTTCCATTTCTAGGTGTTTATTGCTAAGGAAAAGTTACTGGCTTTTATATGTTTATGTTTTTACCCAGCCACTTTACCAAATTCTCTCATTACTTCTAATAGGGTGGGGTTTTTTCTTTTAAACTAGTCTCTCAGGTTTTCTATATATAAAATTATATCATCAACAAAAGGTATTTTTTTCTTTTTTCTCTCTTTTTACAGCATTAATATGAATTATGTATTTTCTTATCTTAATGCATTTATTAGAACTTTTAAGGCTATGTTGAATGACAATGGTGATTAAAGGCATCCATGTGTGATTCTTGATTTTATTTGAAACAATTTCAGTGTTTGGGTATTTAGAATAATATTTGCTTTAGTTTTTTGGTAGTCGTTTTCATATTTAAGCCGTTCCTTTGAATCCTGTAAGAGTTCTTATTAGGAACGGTGCCTGAATTCGTAATAAAGCCCTTTCTACAACTATTGATCTGATCATTCAAATTGAGATTATAGATTTCCAGATACTGAGCCACTCTTACATTCTTGGAATAAACGCTACTTGGTCATGGTGTATTATTTGATTCATTGTTGAAACCTATTAATAGTTTAATACAGAATTTTTATATCAAGTCCTAAGTGAAATTAGCCTATAGTTGTTTTCTATATTATCCTTACCAATTATTCATATTAAAATTTTGCTGGTTTCATAGAATCAACTGGGGAGATTGCCATCTTTTTCTAAGGTCTGGAATAGTTTTAAAATTTTTTTTAATTAATTAATTTAGTTTTGGCTGCGTTGGGTCTTCGTTGCTGTGCGTGGGCTTTCTCTAGTTGCGGTGAGCAGGGGCTACTCTTCGTTGCAGTGCGTGTGTTCTCATTGCGGTGGCTTCTCTTGTTGTGGAGCACAGGCTCTAGGAGCTTCAGTAGTTGTGGCATGCGGGCTCAGTAGTTGTGGCTTGCAGGCTCTAGAGCGCAGGCTCAGTAGTTGTGGCACACAGTTACACTTAGTTACTCCGCGGCCTGTGGGATCCTCCAGGACCAGGGCTCGAACCTGCATCCCCTGCATTGGCAGGCGGATTCTCAACCACTGCGCCACCAGGGAAGTCCTGGAATCGTTTAAATAATGTTAATATATCTGTTTTTTAAAGTTCAGAGTGAACTAAGTTGTGAAACCATTTCACTCTGGTGTTATTTGCAATTTCTCATGGCAATCGGTCTACTCAAAATTTCCATTTCTTTTTGAGTCAGTTTTGATAATACATATTTTTCTGGGAAATCATTGGCTTCATCTAGATTTTCAAACTTCATTAGTCTCATCAAAAACCAATTTTTAAATTTATTTTTCTTTTCTACTTTTTTGTATATTATATATTTCATTAACTTTAAAATTATTTTTACTTCTTTTTGTTGTTTTTTCGAATCTCTTAAGATGAATGTTGATTTCTTGTATTTCTTCTTTAATAATGAATATTCGAGGTAGATTTTGTTTTTGCTTTTCCCGAGCATAGCTTTGTCTCTCACATTATTTTTGGTATGAAGTAGTCTCATTTCTATTGTGTTTGAGATATTTTGTGACTTCCCTTTTTAATATTCTCTTTATCTTCCCTTTTAATATTCTTATCTAGAGGCATGTTTCTTGCTTTCCATCTTGTTAAGATATCTTGGGTCAAATTTTTACTATTTATTAGTTTATGATTAGAGAATGTGACATAAAATCATTAAATATTTTTCTTTGTGGCCATTTTATGATTGAGTTTTCTAACAGCTCCTTAGCTATATGAAAAAATATGAACTGTCTGTTAGAAAGACGTTAGGTTCTATATACATCTGTTCTATATACATCTGTTAATCAAGTTTGTTGATTATACTATTCTTTTCTTTTTCTTATTTTTGCTTATTAGAGCTGTCTAATTCTGAAAGAGCTTTTTGAAATTTCCCACAATAATTACATTTATATAATGTATGTGTACACATATACATGTCTATATAGACATACATGTATGTATATATGTGCTATAGTGTACCACTCTCTGATTAATCTAGAGACCACATAGTGAAACAGCTGAGAGCACAAACTCTGAAGCTAGACGACCTGTGATCGAGTTGTGTCTGTTCTCACTCATTAGGCAAATTGCCTAACCTCTCTGTACTTCATTTGTAAACTAAGGATCATACTGCCTTCTTTATAGGGATGTTGTGAGGTCTCAGTTAATTAATTCATAAAGTACTTAAAACCATGCCTGAGAGAAAGCACTATAAAAGTTAACTATTTTCACGACTCTTATATCTTCATAAATTATTTCTCTTGCTACTGTTTTGTGCTTTTTTAGCTTAAATTCCATTTTGTCTGATATTAAAAATACCATTCCTGCTTTTTGCTGTTTTTATTTTCTTGGTAGTTTCAAGCTTTTCCATTAATGTAAGGGTTTTTCATATAAATTGCTTATAGTTTTGTTTTGTAACCCAATGTAATAATTTTGCTAAGAGAATGCAATCCATTTACATTTGATGTAATAACTGTTAATGTGCCTTTCATATTGCTTTACATTATTGTTTATTTTAGTATGTTGTTTCTCTCCCTCCCTCTTGTTTTTAGTAGGTTGATCAAATTGTTATTTATTTGCCTTTTTCTTCTTCATTAATTTAGACATTATACCATTTCCATTACAGGTTACCTTTCCTTTCCTTGAATTCATATTAAAATAACATTTTTTTTCAAGTGAAGAGAAGATATCAATTATTTCCCTACCAAAATTTTCCATTTCCCCATTTTTTTCCCTCTGCCCTCCCTAACGTTAAAACCAGTAATAAGGTGAAACATTTAGAAAACTTTTACTTCCCTCCTCTCCTCTTTCCTTTCCTCACATAAACACTTCAGAAGGTTTTCACTTTCCTCTTCACTCTTCACGTACATGCTTCCCTCTACTCCAACTCCTAGGCTTTGCTGAGATAATTTAGTACTCGTAGCTTAAGACTATTAAGGGAATTTTTCTTGTAGTATGACTCTTCCTCTTAAATAATATATATTTAGTACTTAGACTACTCACCCTCAACCGTTTATTATTATCCATTTAGATTTAATAATGTACTGAAAAGCTTACCAATATACTGCTCACCACAGTTTCTACTTCTTTTCATTTTCCTTTATTTTGGGTCTCTATTCTGATATATTTGTACATAGTATAGATCTTACTAAAGCATTTTCCACAGATAGAGAGCATGAATTATATATTATCTAAGTCCTAGCTGATATGCAAATATTCTTCTTTTACCTTGACAGGGTGAATGACACCTTGGCTGGGAATAAGATTCTTGGCATGCAGTCTTAGTCTTCCAGATTCTCTAGATGTTATTCCATTATCTTCTAGCTAGTGATGTAGATGACAAGTCTAAATGTCATCACTGTTCTTATAAAACTTGTCTTCGAAGCTTGGAGTTCAGGAATTTTCCAGCTTATGTCCAAATGTATGTCTTTATCACAACTCTACCTGAATTAGTAAGGATTTTCAATCCGTAAACTCAAATATTTAATCAGTTAAGAGACAATAAAATAGATTTTTTCTTAGTTTGTTTTTTCCATCTATTCAATTTCCTCTTCAGGAATTCATATCATTTGAATGTTAGGGGTTCCCTTTAAATACCTTCTTAATTTTTGCCTTATGATTTCCATCTTACTGTAGCTTTCTTCCTATGCTCTGAGTTATTCCTTCTATTTGATTTTTCTAGCCATTAACTCAAGTCTCAACCATGACCATTTTTTCCTTCAATTCTTCTACCTCTTTTTTTTTTTTCGGCTGTGCCGGGTCTTAGTTGCAGCACGCAGGGTCTTCGTTTTCATTGAGGTGCGCGGGATCGTTTGTTGTGGTGCGGGCTCTTTGTTGTGGTGCATGGGCTTCTCTTTAGTTATGGCGCACGGGCTTCTCTCTAGTTGTGGCACGTGGACTCCAGGGTGCATGGACTCCAGGGTGTGTGGGCTCTGTAGCTGTGGCGTGCGGGTTTTAGTTGCCCTGTGGCATGTGGGACCTTAGTTCCCTGACCAGGGATTGAACCCACATCCCTTGCATTGGAAGATGGATTCTTTACCACTGGACCACCAGGGAAGTCCCTACCTCATTTTTTTTTTTTAAGTTCAAAAATCACGGTGTGTGTATACAACTCCAATTTGCTGATGAGAATACGTGGAGCCTATGCACTAATTAACACCTCTTGCTACATGTGTGTAAATGAGTCATGCCAAAACAGTGATGCTGGCCCTTTTTTTGTGATAATACATAATCTTTGGAGATAGTTTATAATCATAAATTGAGCTAATAAGACAAAAATTAAAATTCCATAATTTGGAAGAAGGCAAAAGGATGACCACGTTATCTTTTCAATGTCATACTGAAACATTGTCTAACATGCTCATTTAAGGATTATTAAATACTTCAGGAGTATCTACTTTTGTTTTGACTTACTATTTACTATTGATTAGAGCACTTTACAACTCTGTGAGAGTATATGCTAACTTGTGGAAAACTGTTAGCCCTCTGTCTGTTTCTTTCTGATAACAATGCAAATGAAATTTTGTCCTGTAGAAATACAAATGGTTTCTGGCTCATAAAGAAAATTACAACTCAAAGGTTACAATTTTATTGCTTGTAGGACATTTACCAGTTTTATATGTAATTTGGTAATCATATTTCATTACAATATCTTTCAGTAACTACAAATATTTCTGTTCTCTTATACTTTTAAAAAAATTATTTTATTTATTTTTGGCTGTGTTGGGTCTTTATTGCTACATGTGGGCTTCCTCTAATTGGGTGAGTGGGGGCTACTCTTTGTTGCAGTGCGTGGGCTTCTCATTGCAGTGGCTTCTCTTGTTGCGGAGCACAGGCTCTAGGCACGTGGGCTTCAGTAGTTGTGGCACGCGGGCTCAGCAGTTGTGGCTCACAGGCTCTAGAGCGCAGGCTCAGTAGTTGTGGCACAAGGGCTTAGTTGCTCCGCGGCACGTGGGATCTTCCCAGACCAGGGCTCCAACCTGTGTCCCCTGCATTGGCAGGCAGATTCTTAACCATTGCACCACTAGGAAGTCCCTCTCCTATACTTAAAAAGATCAGTTTAACCATCCTGCTGGTTCTTCTATCAATGAGTTAAAAAAATATTTGACAAGCGCTCATTTAAAAAAATTGTGTGTGTAAAATGTGTATGTGCATGAGCTTTTGTATCCTTATGGGTTCTTATAATTTTCTATTTCTTGTGTTCTTTCTCTCTTTGTCTATGGGATCTCGTTAGATATGTTACTTTTCCCGGTCTTGTCTTTGGAGCTTAGGTCCAGGTTTTGGGGAGCTTTCAGTGGTGATAGCCTTACATATGGTGGAAAATATATTGATGTTTAGTCCTATTGGTTGGTAGATAGTACCAGTCAGATTGTCAGTCCCCTGGGGAAACTCTCCAAGTTGCCTGACAATAAGCTGGCTGGGTCTGGAACTCCCCCGTGGGAGGAGCTGTGTCCAAACTCAACTTCCCACTGAACCAGAAGTTCCTACTTCCTTAATGAGAGGGCTGTGCATGAATCCAATTTCCCACAGTTTCAAGGTGCTAGCATTTGGAATTTCTAGACAACTCCCTGAACATCAGGTACCAAAACTCAGACATCTTGGCAGCAAGGCAGTCTCCTTCCCACTGGTAACGATGCTCTCACATTTGCCACATTAAAGGGGAGAACAAAGGAGGGGAAGGGTATTTCTTTTGGAGAGCAGTGCCATGATGTAACCAGCTGCTTCTGGGTTAATTGATCCTCTCTGCCAAATGCCAAAAGGAGGGCAGCATCCCGTGAATTCCAGCCTGCACCAAGTGACGCTGCTGGCATTCACCCAAGCTCTTTGCATGACAAAATACCCTGCCATCACCTGGCCCTTCATAATCCTCCATTCATTATTTCCCTTGCAGATGGTTTAGTATATATTGAAAAAAATATATACTATAAATATATGTGCAAAAATAAGATCATACTATACATGTTCTAACCCAATTTTAGTAATCAATCTTGTAAATGTGACCAACTTCTTCTATATCAATAATAACAGGAATTCTTTAAAGGCTTTTGAAATATATTATCAAATTGTCTTCTGGAAAGTGAGGAAAAATTAAATTCTCAATAGCAGTATGAGATAGTGCCTGTTTCTCTGCATTTTAAAATTTTTTTTTTAATAGTTATTTATTTATTTTTTTGGCTGCATTGGGTCTTCGTTACGGCACGCGCGGGCTTCTCTCTAGTTGTGGTGTGCGGGTTTTCTCTTCTCTAGTTGTGGTGCACGGGCTCCAGGACACGTGGGCTCTGTAGTTTGCAGCATGCAGGCTCTCTCGTTGAGGTTCACAAGTTCAGTAGTTGTGGCACTAAGGCTTAGTTGCCCCACAGCACGTGGGATCTTAGTTCCCTGACCAGGCAATGAACCCGCATCCCCTGCATTGGGAGGTGGATTCTTTACCACTGGACCACCAGGGAAGTCCCTGTTTCTCTGCATTTCTGTTTGTTTATTTTAGCCACTGTGGTAGTGAAAGGTGGTATCTCATTGTGGTTTTAATCAGCATTTCCTTGATGATTGCATTTGGCAGTGTTCTCCAGAGTAACCGAACCAATAGGTTGTATATACATATAGAAAGAGCTTTATTATAAGGACTTGGCTCACACAATTGTAGAGGCTGACAGATCTCAAGATCTGCAGTTGGCAGTGGGAAATCCAAGAGAGCTAGTGGTGTAGCTCTAGTCTGAAGGCCAGCAGGCTCGAGACCCAGGAAGAGCCAATGTTTCAGTTCAAGTCCAAAGGCAGGAAAAAAGAGCAATATCTCAGTTCAAAGGCAGTCAGGCAAGAGGATCTCCCTTTTTGTTCTATTTGGTTCTTCAACTGATTGGATGAGGCCCACCCAGTTTAGGGAGAGCAGTCTGCTTTACTCAGTCTACTGATTTAAATATGAATCTCATCCAAAATCAACCTCACAGACACACTCAGAATAACGTTTGACCAAATATCTGGGGATCGTGCAGCACAGTCAAGTTGACACATAAAATTAGCCGTCACAATAACTGATGAAGTTGAGCAAGTTTTCACAATCTTATTGCCTTTTTGTATTTATATTGCGAATTGCTTATGACCATTTGTCTAATACATGGTGCAAGTATTTCCCCCTCAGTATATCGTTTGCCTTTGCTTAAGCTTTGAGTAAGGTTTGGACAGACGTGTGCTTGAGCTCATGTTCCTTGAAAAATACCCAGAATGCAGCTGTTTCATGTTATGTTCTGGTTACGTGCAGAAGCACATACTCTGATAGGCAGCGTGACTTGCAGTGAGTATGACAGCCCCTTGTGAAAACTGAAAAGCATAATGCACACGTAGGAGAGGTGGAAGGGTAGTCATCTAGGGTGGGTCTAGGAGATAGACACCCAGAGGCAGAATCCAGATTTTCCTCAGAAAGTTTCTTTTGGATCTGCCGTTACATATAACTGAGTGGGTCATCCAGGCAATGTTCTGCACTGAGAGCACCACTGCAAGAAAATTAACCTGGTAAAAATGTAAGCAGGGGCTACCCATGTTTCCTTTAGCAATAAAGAAAACACCCTGCTATGGAGAAAAGATAACCCTCCTCCACCATTGGTGGGAATGTAAATTGGTGCAGCCACTATGGAGAACGGTATGGAGGTTCCTCAAAAAGCCCTATGATCCAGCAATCTCACTCCTGGGCATATATCCGGACAACGTTAGAATTTGAAAAGATGCATGTACCCCTATGTTCATAGCAGCACTATTTTCAATAGCCAATGACAAGTGGATGGATAAAAAAGACGTGGTATATATGCACAATGGAATATTTCAGTCATAAAAAGAATGAAATAATGCCATTTGCAGCTACATGGATGGACCTAGAGATTATCATACTAAGCAAAGTACTAACTAAGTCAAAGACAAATATCGTATGATATCACTTATGTGTGGAATCTAAAATATGACACAAATGAACTTATCTACAAAACAGAAACAGACTCACAGACATAGAGAACAGGCTTGTGGTTGCCAAGAGTCGGGGGCAGGGGAGGGATGGATAGGGAGTTTGGAACTAGCAGATGCAAACTATTATATATAAAGTGGATAAACAACAAGGTCCTATTGTGTAGCACAGGGAACTATATTCAATACCTGGTGATAAACCGTAATGGAAAAGAATATGAAAAAGAATAGTATATATAACTGAATCACTGTGCTGTACACCAGAAACTAATACAACATTGTAAATCAATTATGCTTCAGTTAAAAAAAAACAACAGCCTGCAGTATTAAACACAAATAGAGGGTTCTATATAGAGAATAGTGAAGAAAGGCTCTTAAGCTAAAGTTTTTCCCCTACAATGGGTCAATGTAATCTTTCTTGCTTTAAATGAACAAGTAAAAACAACAAACACTTTTGTGGTGATTTATATGTGTCAGACACTGTTTTAAGTGCTTTGCCTCTATTGACTAGTCTGCCTCTTATAATGCCCTTTGGCCTAGGTACTTTTTTGGCCAAGGAAACTAAGACCCAGAGAGGTTAATAAGCTTGCTCAATGGCTTGTAAATCCTTGTTCAGCTACAAGCGGAGGGGCTGTAATTTGATTCCCGAAAAAGGGCAAGTCCATGCTTTAAATGTTAGCCAGCCCTTATTGCCTAGTTACAGAGTTCATTATCTTAGAACCATGAAAAACACTTAGTATTTGTGTAGGTACACACTAGGCGTTCTGTATCTTATTTATTTGTTGTTATTATTGTTTAAGGTACCACACTTACCTCCAAGTCTGAAGAACTAAACGCGTATGCAAAATTCCAGCCCAACATTCCATAAATTTTTCTTTCATTGATCAGAGCATTGAAGAAACATAAGCTGAATAAAAGTTTTTTCCACCATGGTCCACAGTCTGCTTTTTCAAATATCTCCTCTGTTACCTCTCCACTCCCACTATATCCAAATGTCTGAAGTAAATTACTTTTCAACCCCTGGGGATTTTCCAGTGCAATCTCTAAAACAGATGTGAATAAAAACAACATGTGAGGACAGATACAGGCACTAGGACTAGGGGGGGACTTTTCTTTGCATAGAGAACTACCTAAGAATATAACTGTTTTTAAGATTCAATGGCAAATCGAAAATCTTGTGTTATTCTTTTCCCATTCGAAAACTTCTGTAAAAGGATTGTATCAGATTTCCTATTGCTCCAATTCATACCTTAAAATAAGTACAACATTGTCATTAAAAGCACTCCTGTTTGCTCTGGACTCCCAGCATTTTAGAAAGTTTGACAGTGAAGAGTTATTATATTCTAAATGCTCAATGGCAGCTAAATGGCTGTAACAGAATCAGGGTTGCATGGCCTCAGCAAGGCAGCAGATAGAGGGGGCTCCAAATTATAGGAAACAGAGAACTCATGGAACCAACAAAAGTATCTAATCATAACAGATAATTTGGTGTGTTACTAAAGTGTTCTGCTTGAATTGAAAATCACTTTGATTGATTTTTTAACTAGGAAAGTTGAAGTGAGGAGGTACAGGAGGTAAACTGGGGAGAGAATCACTTGGAGGGCTTTTTTTTTAAGAGTGTGGCTGTAAGTCCAAACCTGAAGGCTCTGAAAATGTTTCTTTACTTGCACAGTTTCCAAAGACATACATACATAGACATACAAATGTATATGTGTATTTCACATTGTGTGGGTATATATATAGGATACATATAAATGCGTGTAGATATGTATATATGATATGTGCGTGCGTGTGTGTGTACGTGAACATGAGATTTCTGAACCAAGGATAAGACTGCTTGATTTATTCACAGAGCACTTACAATAAAATGTTCCTTAAAGCTCTATCTCCGTCCCCAGCACCTCCACCTCCCAAATGCCCTGCTCCTGGCTAAAGATAAAAGGCTGTTTGACGTCATCATCTGTCTGGCCCTGGGAGGTAACTGGAATATCTTTGAGTCTCAGACTAAAAGTTGCGGATTTCTCCAATCCATGTCCCATCTTCTACAGGGGCAGGTTTGTTGGGAATTGGCTCAGTACTGTCGGCATGGGGAAATACACCCAGGGGCCGGGGAATAGCTGGGGGTCAGTGTAACAGGGAGAAGTTTCTTTGCTTCCCACGAGTAAATTTGATTTATTCTCAGGCTGGACTGGGACTCTATCAGGAAACCGTCCCATCTACCCCATTTCCTCTATCTTCATCCCAGTTCTGTTAAGTCTCTAGCACACATTCTGCCTATGCCATTGGTCAGTTTTCTTTGCTATTAGGACTCCACTTTTTGGTCAGCTGGACACTTGTTTAACAGAATCGACCATGTCTTAGTATTTATTTAAATTTAGTGGTGGATACGATTAGAAGTCACAGATAATTTTTAATTAGGATTTTTTAGTCAATAGTTTCAACCTGCTTTTTGCCAGACCTTTTTCAGAGAATTAATAACAAATTATGAAACAGTTAGGGGGGTCAGAGACAGGAAAAAGCTAGAGAAGCAAAGGACAAGGAAAGGACACAAATTCTATACTCTGTACTCTGGTTTATAAGAGTTGGAAGCCTAAGCATCCTTGTTTGAGAAAACAAACATCTACACTGTGAATCACTTGAAAGCAAGGATCTTGTCTATACTTTTGCATCCTTCCTCGTCCACAGTGCAGGGCTGAGCACAGCAGAAATTTAGCATACTACAATTAGCACTCTCTTCTTAATTCAGAATTATGAATGCAAGATAATTTACATTCAAATAGTGTTTCTGAGTCAATATTAAAATCTGTTATACCTTGTCCTTACCTTTAATCTCTTTTGAAGCATAGGAATTGGGAAAGAACTGTCTGATTTTGAGCTTAACCATAGCCTAAACCCAGGCTCTATTGTCACATTTGGACTATTAAATCTGCAAAATAAAAAATTCATAAATATCTTAATGTGAAAAATTTAAATGAAACCAACATGTTCTAAGAATCATAGTTATTTTAATGTTTGAAGTGGTCTTAGATACCCTTTTAATAATCAAACCATAAGAACTTTCATGTTGCATAAGACCCATTAATTCCCATTTTGAAAAAGTAGTTTTCCCTCCCTTAGGTACAAAAGTGATATAGGGGGGCTTCCCTGGTGGTGCAGTGGTTGAGAGTCCGCCTGCCGATGCAGGGGACACGGGTTCGTGCCCCGGTCCGGGAAGATCCCACATGCCGCGGAGCGGCTGGGCCCGTGAGCCATGGCCGCTGAGCCTGCGCGTCCGGAGCCTGTGCTGCGCAACGGGAGAGGCCACAACAGTGAGAGGCCCGCGTACTGCCAAAAAAAAAAAAAAAAAAAAAAAAAAAAAGTGATATAGGCTTATTGCAAAAAAACTTGGAAAAAATTACAAACTAAGGACAAAATGACGAGTTCTACTGGTCAAATCTGGCACAATTGAACATCATAATAAACAACGATGGTAAAAGTTTATAATCCATTGAATACAGTAGAAATCCATGAGTCCATGCTGTTATAAAGAAACAAATAATAAATGGGGAGAAAGAAAATTCCCTTATAGTAGAACATAATTTAATAAATTTAGAAGGAATTGTGGAGTTAGAAAGTTACCGTTTGGCAAATAATTCAATAATAATTCAGTCAAAAATTATCAATGGAAGTGAAAAGTAGTGGGTGAAAGTTTGAGATGTATAGATCATCTGAAAGTCCCTACAGTTGGTAGATACCACTTTAATTAAATGATCAAAATTAATATTCTATACTTCTATAAACCAGAGTATAGAGTATAGGATTTGTGTCCTTTCCTTGTTCTCTGCTTCTCTAGCTTTTTCCTATCTCTGGCCCCCCTAACTCTGTCCAGTAGTGGGACAGATTAATGTCCTGTGCCTCTTGCTATGATGTACCAAGAAGGATACAACGTCACTTCTGTGGTATTCCTGCAACACTGCATAACCTAACTCTAACCATGAGAAAATAGCAGACAAATCCAAACTGATGGACACTTCACAAAATAACCGGCTTGTACTTTTCACAAAATGTTAAAGTTGTGGAAGACAAAAACAGACTGAGGAACTATTCTAGAACAAAGGAGATTTAAGAGACATGACAACCGAATGCAATGAGAAATCCTGAATTGGAACCTGGACCTAACTTTTTTCTTCTTTTTCAATAAAAGATATTATTGGGACAATAGGCTAGACATGATTAATTTCTGTTGATTCGATAATCAGTATACACGCTGCAGTACTCAGAGGTCAAGTGGCATTATGTCTGCAACTTACTTTCAAATGATTCAGAAAACATTACATATACATGTATGTACATATGAAAGAAATGAGAGGGCAAATGTTAACAATCATTAACTCATTTAAAGGAAGAGAGGTTAAGGGTATAGTTTTTGTATCATTCCTGCAATTTTTCTGCAAGTCTGAAATTATTTTTTTAATTTAAAAAACAAACCAAAAACAACAAAAGCAAAAAAACACTAAACAAAAAATTAAACAGAAAAACAAAAATAATCTGAAATCCGACAGAGTAGGTGTAAGTATACTTTTCTCTTTTTCCCCTCTCTGTCTGCATCTCTCTTTCTGTCATTTTTAAAAGAAAAATATTACACCGTACATACATGTACTTTACAGGCTACATGTCTGTAGCCTGCTATTTTTCCTCTTAGCAGTATTTTGTGAACATATTTCTTTAATTCCTAAATTTAAGAAAAATTTTTTCACATTTTCCTCACCCAGTGTGGGCTGCTAAGGTGATAGTAATAAATATTTAAAGGCTTGATTTGATAAAGAAGTATGAATTTCCCTTAATCATTCTCTGATAATATAGGATATTTTTAATGTATCATTAATTACTCTTACTAAGCCTTTGAAACTCTGTTCTGAAAAACATTTCTCTAATCTCTTTTTAAAAATGATACATTGTTTTCTGCCATTCTGTTGTTTCTCTCTGTCTTAACACACTTTTTGAAGGTTGATACAATGACTGTCTGGTTGATGCTGTGTCCTTAGTCTCTAGAATGATTTTTGGCAAATAGTATAGTTTCCCTATAAATATTTATTGAATGAATCATGAATGAAAAAACTGGTAGAAATTATTGTGTCATATTCCACAGTTTGCATCTATTGAAATCATACAATTAAGTAATCTTCATCTTCTGCCTCAAGTGATGAAATAAATGTGAAAAAGAGAAATTATGAAATAGTTTTTAAACTTCTAAAAGAATAACTGTCTGATAACAGAATGAATGACATTAGTGAAGTTTTTAGAAATTTAAGCTGGGCAGCTGCATTTTGGTTTCATAGTCCCCTTGTGGATGCTCACAGCAGAAGAATACAGTGTAAAGAAGAGGAAGTGGACAGAAATGCAAGGCTGGAGAAAAAACTATAGAATGTTGTTGGTTAAAACCTTACTAACGCAACACATTGCTAATTCTTTACTCAAAGTTATATCATTCAACTTCCAAATACTTCCATTGCAAACAAGAAGGCTGAACCTATGGAAATTTTTGCCCGAGTGAACAAGTGCCTTGGGAGATACAGCCTAGAAAAGTGGGTTGAGGTAGAATAAGTCAGAATAAGTACTAAATACAGCCCATAAAGGAAGTCATCACCGAAAGTATGGATATGAGGTATCCTATTCTGCTGTTTGGAATCATATAGGATGTTAAAAACTATGTAATAGATCTATACGTCTGTATATACATGGGTAAGTATTCGTGTATATCTACTGAGAGTGATAGTTTGAGAAGGAGAGAAAGAGAAAGTGATAAACAGGATGGAAAGTAAAAACTGAAGAGGGCTTTTTTTCTCTAATAAAAACTGGTATATTCTTAGTAAAGTTTTCAAGTTCTTGGAGAAAAGAGAACCCTCATAAGGTAACCTAAGTGTCCTCTGAGAGGCCCAACACATTATTTTATCATTGTTTAAGCACACTGTACATTGCCATTTCCAGTTTTATTTCTTTTTTTTTTGCGGTACGCGGGCCTCTCACTGTTGTGGCCTCTCCTGTTGCAGAGCACAGGCTCCGGACACGCAGGCTCAGTGGCCATGGCTCACGGGCCCAGCCGCTCTGCGGCATGTGGGATCCTCCCGGATCGGGGCACGAACCCATGTCCCCTGCATCGGCAGGCGGACTCTCAACCACTGAAGCACCAGGGAAGCCTTATTTTTATTTTTTCAATTAAAAGTTAAAAAAAATTTTTTTAATGTTTTGAATTTTATTTATTTTTTTATACAGCAGGTTCTTATTAGTCATCCATTTTATATACATCAGTGTATACATGTCAATCCAATTCTCCCAATTCATCCCAGCCCCACCACCCCCACCCCCGCACAGATTCCGAAGACTCTTCATGGAGCCCACAGCTTTCATCAGGCACAATTTGAAAAATATTGGTTTGGAATGACTTTATATATTTAAAAATCCATTCTCTACTCTATACTAATAAGTGCTACTGGAAACACAAAAACAAAAAGAACGTTCAAAATGCAATCTTACTTTTTCCTCTAGGAGAAGCTTATCAGAGCTGAAATACTGGGACTTCAATATTATCTGTCTTTAAAAATATAACATTTGGGCTTCCCTGGTGGTGCAGTGGTTGAGAGTCCGCCTGCCGGTGCAGGGGACATGGGTTCGTACCCCTGTCCGGGAGGATCCCACATGCCGCGGAGCAGCTGGGCCCGTGAGCCATGGCCGCTGAGCCTGCGTGTCCGGAGCCTGTGCTCCGCAACGGGAGAGGCCGCAACAGTGAGAGGCCCGCATACCCCCAAAAATATATATATATACATATACATATATGTGTATATATATGTGTGTGTATATATATATACACACATATATATATACATAACATTTGACTCAATTCAGCTGTGAGAGACATTACCTAAATTTGGAATTGTATTCAATCTCAGAATCATCAATCCTTACAAAATATTGTCCTCTTTTCTGATAGATATCCTTCTTCAAAATTGCCTTTAAATTTGGAGCTAATGTTTCAGGGAGATTCTGAAAAGCCCAATAGACATAAATAAAAAATTCATTTTACAACAAATAGATCAGTTGAAAAGGCACAACATTTAAAACATGTAAATCTTGTTAATATCTAGATATTGGTATCTATTTATTTGTCATTTTTTCCCTTGACAAAGTTACCTGTCACTTAAAGCTCTTAGACTTTATGCTCAGTGCCTACAATCTGTGTGTCAGCTGCCTGGAATTAGGCCATTTTGTGTAATACCTGTAAGAGGACACGCCCTCCTGTTTTCATAGCATTTTCAATGTTTTGGATGTAATTGCTATCCTCAACGGAGAGTTCCTGGAGCCTAGATCCTTCCATCTGACGGATCCAGTTGTGTGCTTGCTTATGCGGGTCAATCAGCAGTGGCCACTGCAGGCTGTTCTTGACCAAGACGGCATTCTCTGTTGAATACTGACCAAGAGGGAGCCCCCGATGATGCCATCGGTGGATCTGGAATGAAATCATTAGTACTTTCGCTGTTTCATAAACTTCTTCACATTTTTAATATCCTATAGGATACTGAAGGATCCTATAGATTATCAGATAATCTTTAAAAGGACTAAGGAAATGAACAACTTAAAACAACTGGGATATGAAATTTTTGGTAGGGTGAGTAATTATTCAGAATATTACACTTCTCTGTTTAACACTAAGGATGAATGCTCATCACAGCACACATGCTACGGGAAACAGAAAAGAAATGTAAGATAGAGTACTTGTTCCCAAGGATCTTAGGATATATATGAAACGTAATAGTACAGAATTATACAGATATATTAATAGCCACTCTAATGCACACCTACCCCCCGCCAAGCACATAAATGCATTATCTACTTAAATTTCTACAACAACCCTTATTTCTCAGAAGGCAGAACTGAGGTTACTCTCAGAATAAAAGGCAGACCTAGGGTTTGACTCAGAAGCTAACTCCAAGACTAATAAACTTTTCATCCTTACATGGCCTCTCTTTGCCTGCCACTCTGATTTCATGCCAGCAGCTTGGGAGAAAAAAGCCACGAAGGTCCACTGAGATCAGAGAAGGAGGAGGACACCAGGGAACCTTACAATGAAAGGAAGCAGGGGCCTCCCCAGGAGAAGCCAAAGATATTGTTTACTTTCAAACAAGAAAAAAGTTTTTTGTTTAAGCTTGTGAAGAATAGGATGTTCTTGAATTCTACATAAAAGAACGTATGAAAGGTGGTGAAGACTCCTGAAAAACACAAGTATTTCTGTTGGTTGGAATATATTGGGTTGGCCAAAAAGTTCTTTCAGGTTTTTCCATAACGTCTTATGGACATAGATTACAATAGATTATACTTGAGTGCAAAGAAGAGAGTAAAAGTCAGTGTTGCGATAGAAAAAAACTTTGAACTCAATAGCAAATCAAGTTTCTATTTAAAAAAATGAATCATTCTGACTTTCATACTTTTATTATTTTACTAAAGTATGTATTCCTAAACACTTGTATTACTAATTTTTGAACTTTAGGGAAATGAAATCTTATAGTATATACTGTTTTCTGTCTGGCATCATCCATGCTGTTTTATAGCTGTATTTATTTATTTTCCCTGCTGTAGAGTATTCCATCTTATGAATATAACTAGATTTTTATCCATTCTACTTTTAAGGGTACTTGGATTGTTTAAAGTTTTTGGCTAGTATGAATATTGCTACAATGAACATTCTTTTATATTCTATGGGTCAACTTATGTATGCATTTCTTTTGGGTACAAACCTAGCAGTGGCATGTTGGATCATAGGGTATGTACAATTTTAATACTTGTAGCTAAAATCAGTTTTCTTTCTTTTTTTATTGATTTACAACATCATGTTAGTTTCAGGTGTACAGTATACTGATTCAATATTTGTTTTGCAGATTATATTCCATTGTAGGTTATTATAAGATATTGAATATAATTCCTTGTGCTATACAGTAAACCCTTGCTGCTTATCTATTTTTAGGTATAGTAGTATCTGTTAATACCATACAGTAAGTGCCCTATATATGAACGAGTTCCATTCTGAGCATGTGTTCATAAGTACAATTTGTTCGTAAGTCCAACAAGGATAGCCTAGGTACCCAACTAACACAATCGGCTATATAGTACTGTACTGTAATAGATTTATAATATTTTCATGCAAATAATACGTAAAAAACAAACAAAAAATAAAGAAAGCATTTTTAATCTTACAGTACAGTACCTTGAAAAGTACAGTAGTACAGTACAACAGCTGGCATACAGGGGCTGGCATCGAGTGAACAGGCAAGGAGAGTTACTGACTGGAGGAGGGAGGGGAGGTGGGAGATGGTAGAGCTGAAGGATGGTCAGCAATAGGAGACAGAGGGCAAGCTGCAACTTCACTCACGCCTGGCATTGATGGCACAGGTTCTGGTTCCTTGCTGGATTCAATCCTATCTACCCTCTTGAAAAAATAATCCAGTGATGTCTGGGTAGTAGCTCTTTTTTTGTCTTCATAGATGACATGGTAGCACTGGATTGTATTCTGAACGGCTGCTGCAACCTTCGTGTACTGTTCTAAGTTCAGGTCCTGTGCCTCAAAAACTAACAGTGCCTCCTCAAATAAAGAAGATCCCCTTGCCATTTCCTGCATCGTGAGTCTCTTGGGTTATTCAGTTACTTCTTCCTCTTGTCTCTCTTCATCCTTTCTCTGGGCCTCCAATACCACCAGGTCTTCATTAGTAAGCTCCTCGTGTTGCACAGCAAGGAGTTCAGTGAAGTTGTCCTCTTGCAGATCTAGCTCTAGCTTCTCGCTGAGGGTCACTAAGTTGCTGAAAGACCTCTTCGGACTCCTTATTCACCTTCTCAAATCCACGAAAATTGTGAACAAACTGCAGGCAAAGGTTCTTCTAATCCCCATTCATGGTGATGGCTGTAACCTCATGCCAAGCAAAGTCAATGTTTTTTATGGCCTTGTAGATGTTATAGTCACAGAAGTTCATTGGAACATTAATTTTTTTTTTTCTGGGACAATGATGTGTTACTTCCAAATTGTTATAGATATTTAAGAGGAAAATGCATACCTTCTGTACTTCATGGTAGTTATTCAACGCTATAACCCACTGGCACATAGAGCAACAAGCAACAGAAACTAGAGCAATCTTGCTTGGGTTGAAATCAGGTAAGATAAAAATCTTTTCCAGCTTTATGAAAACCTAGAGAGAATACAGTTCACGTATTACACAAGAAAGAAATATTATTTATCTGAAGTTTTCCCCAAACTACACTAGAATGAAATTTTATTTCATATAAAAAATACTCGACTACTCTTCAAAAGTAGAATCAAAGACATACCCGGGTACAAAATGGCTCCAGTACGACTAATTTTTTTAAGATGAGGGGAAAAGCCTCTACTATAAACATCTTGTTATTACTGTTATTGTTACAGTAGCTATATTATAGTTTTTTAAAAAGAACTCCATTTTAAAACAAAAATAAAACAAGTTAACTTTCTCCAGCTCTGTGGAATTTGGTGTATAAGGAGGTCTGAAGTCTCCTTTTTGTGCACCTTGTGTGAAGTGACTTGGAAAACCACCCTCAACTTCTGCCTCGTAAGAGGCATGTTGGCAGGGCACAGTCCCTACACAAAGGTCTATCTGGTCAATTATGACAGTGTGGCTTGGGGCACACTGGGGCTCACTGAGGACATTGTCTAGCTTAGTTGTGTTACATGCCTATGGAGCCATCTCATCTAAATGGTACAAACTAGTTTAGAGTTAGCTATATAGTATTTCTCAGATACTTTGGGGAGCCATAATCAGAATCTTTCTCAGACTGATATTCTTTTTCCCTTCCTTTCCAACCAGACATTTCCTCTCTTGCCTGGAAACACAGAACCATTTTGCTGAATAATTTAGAAGGAAGGTGGTCCATTCTCAACTTATTACTTGTGTTCTTATTATTGTTTAAAATACTGTTAGGCTTTTAATCACTTCTTTGGATGAGCTATTATTTTTTTGAGCTTGAAAGATCTATTTAAGTATAACCACAGGGAATCACTTTTGCTAAGAATGCTTCAGAGAGTGAGGAGCTGTTGCATTAATGCATGAATAGTATGGACAGCAACACTAACATTCTGCTAAAAAAATTCACATTGTTCAGATATTACTCTACACTTCCTAATAGCACAGATCATTATTGTAACTAACTGATTAATTGTGTTGTAGCTATTTAATGTCTGTTTTCCCTGTTTCAATGTAAGCTTCATAACATCAGGGAATGCGTTGGTCTTCTAAACTATCGTAATGTCTCTTACACGGAAGATACTCCATCAATATTTATTGAATTAATTAATGAGTATTCACCCTTTCAGCTGTGACAGTGCCATTCCTATGTCTACAAATCTTTCAGTCTGTCCCTGAACTTAGCTCTCAGCTCAACATCTATGTAATATCTCTGCTCAGATAGTCTTCCAGCCACTATGCATTATTTAGTTCCAAAGCCACTTTATTTGTTACAGCAGCAGTCACTAACTGATACCAAAATCTGTATTAGTTTCCTGTGGCCATTGTAATGAATTGCTACAAACTGGGTAACTTAAAACAACAGCAACTTATTCTCTCATGGTTATGGAGATTGGAAATCTGAAATCAGGACGTAGGTAGAATAGTACCCAGGTGGGGCCTCAACATGGCCTGCCCCACTCTGCTGGTGCTCTGAACTCCACTGCTTGCTCAGGACTTTGGTCCTGCCCTCATCCTCCTTGTAGTCCTACCGTAAATCTACATTCTTCAGAATTAAATCTTCTCCAGCAAAACCCTATAGTAGGTATCGAGACTACCTTATTTAAAAAAAAAATTTCTGTGCTCTAACCTGTCCCCCATCTCCTCCCACATGAATCAATATTTGTAAAGTGCTCAGAATAGTGTTTGGTACATGTTGTTATATGAACGTTTGTTACATGAATAAAAATAAATCTCAGAGATCCGGTTCAAGGTGGTGACGTAGGAGGATTCTGAACTCCCTCCCTCCCACGGTCACACTGAATCTACAGCTTCACGTATGGAACAGTCATCTCTGGAAGAAAACCAAAAGCTACCCGAGTGACTCCTACACTTGGATCTGAATAGACATTTTTCCAAAGAAAAATGATACAGATAGCCAACAGGTACAAGCAAAGATGCTTAACATCACTAATAATCAGGGAAATACAAACAAAACCACAATGAGATATCACCTGTTAAAATGGCTATTAACAAAAGACAACAAATAACCAGTGTTGGTGAGAAAGTGGAACACTTGTGCACTGTTAGCAGAAATGTAAATTGGTGCAGTCACTATGGAAAACAATATGAGGTCTCCTCAGTCAATTAAAAATAGAAGTACCAAAAGATCTAGCAAGTCTGATTCTGGGTATTTATCTGAAGGAAACAACAACACTAACTCAAAAAGATACATGCATCCCCATGTTAACTGCAGCATTATTTACAATAGCTGATACATGGAAGCAACCTAAGTGTCCATTAGTGGATGAATGGGTAAAGAAAATGTGAAAAATAATACATATACACATGCAATGGAATATTACTCAGCCATAAAAAGAAGGAAATTCTTCCATTTTTGACAACCATGCTAAGTGAATAAGTCAGATAGAGAAAGACAAATACCATACGATCTCACTTATGTATAGAACCTAAAAAAACAAAAAAACAAAACCAAAAATGAAGTCATAGATACAGAGAACAGATTGGTGGTTGCCAAAGGCATGGTGAAAATGGGTGGAGGTGGTCAAAAGGTACAAACTTCCAGTTATAAAATACATAAGTCCTGGGGATGTAATGTACAGCATGGTGACTATAGTTACTAATATTGTATTGTATATCTCAAAGTTTCTAAGAGAGTGAATCTTAAAAGTTCTCATCACAAGAAAAAATTTTTGTAACTATGTGTGGTGATGGATATTATCTAGGCTTTTTGTGGTGATTATTTTGCAAAGTATACAAATATTAAATCAGTATGTGGTACACCTGAAACTAATATAATGTATGTCAATTATATATCAACAAAAAAATCTCAGACACCTTTATCCATACATTGCACTTTCATAGCATTATACAATCCATCCAGAAAGATTTTTTCCCACTATTGACCTCTTCTATTCTCGTTATATAAAGAGATTCTGAGATACAACATTTTTCTGATTTTGGTGACATATTGCTTCTCCTTGTCACTTCCAGGAAAACTTTGATGTTTGCACATGCAGCTTGCTCTCTGATCTTTTAACCCTCACCATTGTCTTCCAATTCTAAAACAGAATTCCGATTTTAATACTTTCATTCGAATCTTGTAGATTATAAATACAGAATGAATCAATTATACATTAATTAGAGATTAACTTTTACCTTCTCAGGTATGCTGTCCTTGTCAAGGTTAATCAATTTTTTCAGGAAACCAGTTTCTGAAAGAAGTAACTTTGCTGTACCCCAGTTAGGTTTCTTTTGCAGAAGAATACAAACTGCATTCAGGACTGTCAGTATGAGGTAAGGAGGCTGGGTATATACTCTGTAATAAATGGTGAAAATCTAATCAACTTCACAATTGAAATCAAAGGTACCCTGTAAACTATCTCAGAAGACAATACACGCAGGTTTTTAACAAGTATTTTAGTAAAAAGTACTATTTGCCAACAAATAGTTATTTCATTATTTGGGTGTCTTTAAAAATTTGGGTTGTCTTTAATACATGGGTATCTTTGCTTTAGGAAGATGAAATGCATAAAACTTAAATATGTAGAACATCCGAGTTGGATGTTAATTCTTTTCATTATAAAAGTATTTGCTGCACAGTTCTTTAAAAAGAAACCCTCCTATTTCATCCCAGTGTTGATTTACTGATGACCACTTGACAGAGACACTATATGTGCACGGTGGGGGGGGCGGGTAGTTGGGGGTCAGCCCTATTCTTGTAATTTGAGAGGTGCTATAAGGTGCAACTCCCTTTAAACACATCTTCTGATTTTTCTTCATTCTGGTCTAAAATTCCTACGATAAGGATCACAGATAAAACAAAGTCAAGGGAGGGAGGGTAGATGGGAATTTGCCTCTGGAGTTATTAATAATATGATTATTGGAACACTGGAAGTTGTGTCCTAATCAGCTGACATGCCACTGCACAACTGATGAGAAGCTGACACTTTGGAAAGTGTCAAGATAACATTCACAAGAAGTAAGGTTTAATGAAAAGTCACTGGGGTGGTGGTCACTGTGCACCAGCACTGGGGACTAGGAACAAATGGGACTGGTCTATCCAGGGTAGTGAGTCTCCCCCAACTGAAGGATAATAACAGAGGAACTAGGAAAAGAGAGACAAGGTTTACAGAAGAGAAATAAGAAGCCCTCAAATTTTTCAATTTTGCCCAGGTTTTGACTCTTTTAAAAGCAAACAGGATGGGAACACAATCAAATTAAGATGAAATATCTATGAACTTTAGTGTCAGTTAAAGGGAAAACAGGATTCAATTGACTATAGTTCAACTTATGTGCCTCTCTCCAAAAAAAAAGATCTGATTTAAAGGGAGACTTATTTACACTGGAAATCCGCTTTAAAGTTCTCCATTACTACAAAGAAGTACTCTGTCGTTGACCCTTACTGTTTTATTCCAATCTGCATTGTCTACTATCTTCTTTTTTCTTCTAGTGGCTAGTGTTGCAAATTGGCAAAGGATTGTACTGTCATGGGGCAAGATGAAGGAAACAGCAGCTGGGAAAGAGAATGGACTAAATTGTGTATCTGCTAGACGTCTCTGCTGCATGTCCTAAGAATAGCAATGAAGATCATATCATAAGGCGTTTCATTTATCTGGCATTTTGAAGTGAAGTGAAATGTACATTAGCGCCATCACAAGAGAGAGTCTTTAAAAACAAACAAACAGGGCTTCCCTGGTGGCGCAGTGGTTGAGAGTCCGCCTGCTGATGCAGGGGACACGGGTTCGTGCCCCGGTCTGGGAGGATCCCACATACCACAGAGCTGCTGGGCCCATGAACCATGGTCCCTGAGCCTGCGCGTCCGGAGCCTGTGCTCCGCAACGGGAGAGGTCACAACAGTGAGTGGCCCGCGTACCGCAAAAAAACAAAGAAACAAACATACGCAAGGAATTCAAGGACTTGGTTACTTTTCCTTAGCTTTAGTACTAGGTCAGGGGAAAGAGCCTGCTTAATCAGAGGAAACCACTTAGCATTAACATAACCTTTTTTGAGCACTTGCCTAATGCCAGACTCTATTCTAAACATTTAAAAAAAAATTTCTTTATTGCTTTGGCTGCGTCGGGTCTTAGTTGCGGCACATAAGATCTTCGTCGAGGCATGCGGGATTTTTCACTGTGGCATGTGGGCTTCTCTCTAGTTGTGGCAAGCGGGTTTTTTTCTCTCTCTAGTTGTGGCGCGCGGGCTCCAGGCCGCGTGGGCTCTGTAGTTTGTGGCACATGAGCTCTCTAATTGAGGCACGCTAGCTCAGGAGTTGTGGTGCGTAGGCTTAGTTGCTCCGCGACATGTGGGATCTTAGTTCCCCGACCAGGGATCGAACCAGCGTGCCCTGCATTGGTAGGCAGATTCTTTACCACTGGATCATGAGGGAAGTCCCACTTTACATGTTTTAAGGCATCCAGTCCTTTCAACATTTGTTATTATCCTTATTGCATAAAAAGAAAGTTGAGGCACAGAGAGGCTATACAACTAGAAAGCAGCAGTGCCAGGCTTCCAACCCAGGAAGCTTGGCGCCAGAGCCCATGTGCTTAACCACTAAAATACACTGTCCCTCAGATATTAGACTAGAGGGAGTTTGAGCTGAGGTCTCTCTTGGGAATCTCTGCCAGAGAAAAGCTAAGGGAATAGAACTTCGGGAACAAAGTCATGAGGCACAGAGGGGGCTATGTTTGGGAAGGCTGGACCTGCTGCTTCTTGGATGTCATCTCCTGATACTCCCTCTTCACTGAGCTTCAGCCATCCCGGTTCATCTGCAGTTCCTGAAACTCACCGACACGTTTCTGCCTTCAGATTTTTGTGCTTTCTATTTCTTCTGTTTTCCTTTGGACCTTCCTAGTTTATGTCCAAACTTCATTCAGTTGGCTGCTTCAAGTGTCACCTCATCATAAAGGCTTTTTCCAACTGTTAATTGTTGTCACCTCAGCACCGAGAATGGGGCCTGGCACACAGTGTGCCCTCAATATATTTGCTGAATGAATGAATAAATGAATGACTAAAAATGAATACAAATGAATGGGGTAAAAAAGGAAGAAGAAGTCAAGAATTCATTCCCTTCCTCTTGTTTGTTTCTCTCTGTGCATTTGTTTTTCAACTTTGGGTAGAGTAAGTTCAACATTGTGATGTTCTCTGTTCTTTTCCATAAAAACACACTGGTTTAAAATAAACCCTTTTTTGCCATTTTCTGTTCTTATCCTCAGAGTTAATAATGTGTTAAAAATATCATGGTAGATTTGCTTCATATTTCAGCATCTTTTATCAAAATACTACTTTCTATAAACAGTGAAATCTCAACACATCCGAAGATGTAATAGGCAAATTGTCTTTGTTTGTTGAGTTGGAGAGCTCAAGTTAAAAATCATCTCAGATGATGCAAATCAGAACCATCAGGTTCAGATCTTTGTGCCTTAAAGTATTTCATTTCTTCTTGTATTTTCTTATGAATTTCTCTTTAATCACTTTTCTCCCTGCATTTGGGAAGTTGGGTTTAGGAAAGGGCATAAGGGGAAGTGCTTCCCATAGTGACACCTTGTTGCAATGGCCAAAAGTCTATAGCTACACTGGCATAAGCAGCAGTGCAGTGAACACTGTCCTCTTATTTTTGGAACTTCAGGTCAGGTGTTTATATAATCACTGTTCGTTTTCTTTCTAGTCTAGGTAATACAATATTTTATCAATTCTAAGATGCACATTTTTACTTCTCTGAGATTGGGTTTTAGTTATAATCAATGGCATATCATATAGTATGCATGGCAGTGTTTTTTCTTTCTTAAGGGTACATGAAATGCTGATATGCCTTACAGTTGATGGCATAACATTGATAAGATACAGTATACAAAGCACATGATGCAAAATTTAAAGTAACCAAGATAGGTAAAATGGCTTAATCTAAAAATGGAATATAGACTTAACTTTTACTGTGTATTTTTGCTTTATTTTGAGTTTTTCCAACTCAAAAGAAACCGGTAAATTACTCACCTTTATTCAGAGATATCAGCTTTATCCAGGGCGTTTAGAGCCACAATTGCCTTGTTGACAGCTGGCAGTACACTTTTTAATTCATTGTCAGCTTCCTGCAGTAAAGTTATAAGCCCCTAAATACATATGAATGAATATAGTGGCAGACTTAAAATTTTTATATTTTGAAGTTGGAAAATGTAATTTGACATTTTTGCAATGCCCATAACTTATGCATCTGCATAACTTAGGGACGTACACACATGCTTATCCTGTTAGAAACATGTGTTACTGTCCTAAATTAGCGTATTATGCAATCCCTGATGAGACATCCGTGAGAAGCAAAAACACTGAGTGGTTTCCGCCTTCCGTATTAGACTCAGTGTAGTTTGAACATTGCCATTTTGAGGAGTGGTCCACTTAAAGGTGGAATTACTGTAAAGCTAATGAAGCTTAAGTTTCAGCCCCTTCAGCTGTACAGGCCCCTTCCAAGGTCCTGGATGGAACTCTGCCAATATGTTTGCAGGGTCATACATTCCTGTAAGACTTGCAGAAGTAAGGCATTTTAACTGCAATTGGATAAGACCAATTTCTCTTTACACTTTGACTCACTCTTTGTCAGGTATTCTATCATGACAGGTGGTGCTGGAATGGCTGTGGACATTATTGGGATCTGGATAACAAGATGAGTTGGGAATTATATTTACATTGCTTACAGTCACTTCTCTGTATAATTAAGTTATTGCATACTATCTCAAATAGGAATGACCTCTGGAAATACTTCTGTTGTCTACTGTTCCGACTTTCGTGGTGATGTGACATTAAGGTACAGGGCCAGAGGTCAGACTGTAATATAACTTGTACTTAGAGTACTCAGCACCAGAATCTGGTCTGTGCAAAATCCTTCCATTTATTAGATGAGTAAAATGGTAAGTAGACGGTTAGATCCTCATCGACACCTACTCAAAATGGAATTTCACTCTTTCATGAATATACTTGATAATGCAGTGTATACTATTCTAAGCTTTACGCATTTTCTCTCTTTTTTGATGGGAGTTGTGCAACAAGAATTCATCAGAATTCCTGGGTTTTTAGGTAATAATTATTGCCTTTGGAAAGATGTTTCAGAATGTCTCAATGAAATAAGTGAGAAATTACAGATTCCTTGTACAGATGTATGTCAAAAGTGCCTTATTTCATAATTTTTAATTCTTATTTACAAATAAATAATTAAGATAAAAATTGGGGGAATGCTAAATAAAAGTGATTGTTAAAATCAATAGAGATTTTTTGATACTGAGGAGCAAAATGTAATGAAAAATGTCGGATCATACCGAAGCAATAGTTTATTAAGAGTTAAAAATAAATTTAGGATAGAAGTAATGATCTGGCCCTCGGTCTGTTTAATAATCCAATTAATGAAGAAGAATGTTTCATATGATCACTGGAAAAATTCAAGGTTGTGGGCTGAGTTTCAAGAAATATTGACACTAATAAAACTATAGATATCAGAAAACACCTCTATAATAAAGAGATTGATGGAAAATTGGTCAATGAATGTTCTCAATTCAAACAGTATTTAAGATTAATCACTGCACAAGGAATCTTGAAATGTCAATGCTACTTATACCAAATTTGATAGCAATACTAAAAATGTTCATGGCATGATCAATGATGAAGTTGAAAGAAACTTTTCCAAACTTTCAAAAATGAAAAACACATTTTATCAACTATGCTAAAGATTCTATAGGAAATGATATTACAAAATCATGAAGAAGCAATCACAGGCTATGCAGTGAAAAAAATGTAGGAAAAAAGTATTATGGGATGTGTAAGACAGTTAATTACCAAACATTATTATGTTATTTTTCTAAATTTTGTGATGTTTGTAATAATTGTCAACTTCTAAAAAATTTGTATTTTCTTTGATTTCTTTACTTCTTCTAAATAAATATTCACTTTCATGTCTAACTGTATAATTTTGTATTCTTTAAAAAAATGGTCTCAATATTGTATAAGCTTCAGGTTCTATAAAACCTGAGTATACCTCTGAAGTAAGATGGGTTTTTTTGGGGGTCTGGCAAAAACAAAAACAAAAAATCCCCCCAAAACACATTAATTCCTCTATATCCATTTTCTTTTGGCCTAAAAAATTAAAGACTGAAGTTAAGCTGTCCTCGTATAAATATACTGGTTAATAGTGGCACCTTCATATGGTTGGCCTAACTGAGGTTATTGGTTGCTCACAGTGAGACTTATGTGGCACCTTGAGGGAAGAGGTGAAGTTCCACACGTTGGAAGGGTTGGCTGTAGTGGCCTCCCCATTTCCTAAATGCTCAGCAGGAAGCCTGCAGTTTACAGTATTTGTGTTCAAGGAGGGGGGTTTACCTATTAAGTCATCCAGCTTGAAGTAAATTAGCCCTTAATATATGGACAGGTAGCTTAAAAAGGTTTCTCAAAGAAACCTTGGATTGAAGATAATGCTAACACTCACTGCAAGTACAAGTGAACAATGACAGAAAGGCAGGCTGATACTTCTCTTATCCCTGGTAGGAACTCTTCTTCAGCCTAATCAGATCTGACAAGAAGTCAGGCAAAACATTTCGAAATTATTAAAAAGACTACTAGAAATATGCATTCACATTCACTATTATTTATAATAAAACTTGCCCCGAGTATTTATTGTGCTTTGAGATATTAATGATAGTAGCTCATGTGTTTCACATAAATACACTCATATTGAGGTTTTAGCTTATATATGTATCTTTTAATTGATGGAATTGTTTCATTAAAAACCTTTGCACATGGAAGACATGAAACTCTCTGCCTTCTGAGTAGGGGTGGCTATTGATTAGACCAGGGTTGAACAACTGGTAATTTGCTACCCCAGACTTGGCTCCTGCTGGGATTCTGACTGGAGGGTATGGAGGGGAATTAGCCAGTTTAAAAAGAGAGGATTATTCAGGCAATGAGAGAAGTGACACAAACCAAATAGACAGTCCCTAGAGCTGCTGCGCTTCCTGCAGATGATCCTCTTGGAGGCCACATGTATTTCTGATATGGCTTGCATGGGTTTTTGTTCATTGTAACCGGAAGAACCAGCCTATCTGTCTTCCTAAGATTTCTCAAGGACAGGGACCCTGTGTCTTTGTACTTCCTGTTTTCATTTAATAGTGTCTTGCATGTCGTAGGTACTCAATAAATATTTTCTGGGATAAAAATGAAAAGTATGCAGACTTGGGACACTATATATTTAAGAGCAGTCAGCCTGCCCTTTACATTTTGGGGGTAGGAAACAATTTTGCAAAATCTCTAAATGATTTTTATTGATTATAATTTACTTTTACCTGAGTATACCCTGCCACAATTCTTACTTCTTTCGCCATAATTTCTTCCTCTTGTTTAACAAGCATCTGAACTTTTTCAACCACTTGTGAATCTTTCTGTAGTTTTTCCATTAAGGCTTCTTTTTCCTAATGAACCAAACAATTCTCCTTAGAATAAATTTTGAGACATGATATCATTTTTAAAGAGAAATTCAAATAGCTCATCTCATTATTAGAGAGTTTGTCAAAATCAGACTAAAATAGTTTTGTTTATCAGGCTAATAATGACTACAATAAATATCATTTCATACAATACAGATAAAGAATGACGATGAGTAATGATTTTTAAAATACTTGGCAAAATGCAAGTTATCACAGAGTGTTTCAGATGGATTTAACTAATAACTTCAGATTTTTTATGTGAGTTTTACAATTAGCTATATACCTATTATCACATTTAATTATTAAAATATAATGATGTTACTACTTTGCTATTGTTGTTGTTATTGTTTCCCTCATTTTACAGATAAGAAAATTGAGACTAAGAGAGGTTGCACAGCTGCATGGTAATAAAGCTGGAGTTCTAACTCATGTCCATCAAGTATCAGCCTTTGCTTTCAAACACTGTTCCATATTAAACCATAAAATCTTTAAAAGAGAACCCAAATCAAACACACCTTTGCTTTTTGTTCTATTTGAGGGCCAAGAATCAAGAGCTCCTTCTGCATATCTGTAACTAGAGCAGTTGCTTCCAGGATCTTGGATAGGCCCGTGTAGAAATGATTCCTGAAGGGAAAAAAAAGTATTAAGAAGGTATAGATATAACAAAATATTAGCCAAGCAAGGTATACTGTGATCATGGATTGGAAGACAACATGATAAAGATGTCCATTCTCCCCAAATTGATATATAGGTTTAATGCAATTCCTGTCAAAATATCAGTAGGATTTTTTTTTTGTAAGTATGGACGTTTATTCTAAAATTTATATGGAAAGGAAAATGAATTAGGGTAATTAGAAAAATCTGGAAAAGAAGAATAAAGTGGGTGGAATTACTCTATCTGACTGGAAGATTGATTATATAGTGACAGTAATCAAGACTACATGGTACTATTGAAACAAAAAGAATAAAATACCTAGGAATAAACCTACCTAAGGAGACAAAAGACCTGTATGCAGAAAATTATAAGACACTGACGAAAGAAATTAAAGATGATACAAATAGATGGGAGAGATAGACCATGTTCTTGGATTGGAAGAATCAACACTGTGAAAATGACTATACTATCCAAAGCAATCTACAGATTCAATGCAATCCCTATCAAACTACCACTGACATTTTTCATAAAACTAGAACAAAAAATTTCACAATTTATATGGAAACACAAAAGACCCCGAATAGCCAAAGCAATCTTGAGAACGAAAAACGGAGCTGGAGGAAGCAGGCTTCCAGACTTCAGACTATACTACAAAGCTACAGTAATCAAGACAGTATGGTACTGGCACAAAAACAGAAATATAGATCAATGGAACAGCATAGAAAGCCCAGAGAAAAACCCACACATATATGGTCACCTTATCTTTGATAAAGGAGGCAAGAATATACAATGGAGAAAAGACAGCCTCTTCAATAAGTGGTGCTGGGAAAACTGGACAGCTACATGTAAAAGAATGAAATTATAACACTCTCTAACACCATACACAAAAATAAACTCAAAATGGATTAACGACCTAAATGTAAGGCCAGACACTATCAAACTCTTAGAGGAAAACATAGGCAGAACACTCTATGACATATATCACAGCAAGATCCTTTTTGACCCACCTCCTAGAGAAATGGAAATAAAAACAAAAATAAACAAATGAGACCTAATGAAACTTAAAAGCTTTTGCACAGCAAAGGAAACCATAAACAAGATGAAAAGACAGCCCTCAGAATGGGAGAAAATATTTGCAAATGAAGCAACTGACAGAGGATTAATCTCCAAAATTTACAAGCAGCTCATGCAGCTCAATATCAAAAAAACGAACAACCCAATCCAAAACTGGGCAGAAGACCTAAATAGACATTTCTCCAAAGAAGGTATACAGATTGCCAACAAACACATGAAAGAATGCTCAACATCACTAATCATTAGAGAAATGCAAATCAAAACTACAACGCGATATCATCTCACACCGGTCAGAATGGCCATCATCAAAAAATCTACAAACAATAAATGCTGGAGAGGATGTGGAGAAAAGGGAACCCTCATACACTGTTGGTGGGAATGTAAATTGATACAGCCACTATGGAGGTTCTGTAGAAAACTAAAAATGGAACTAATATACGACCCAGCAATCCCACTACTGGGCATATACCCTGAGAAAACCATAATTCAAAAAGAGTCATGGACCACAATGTTCATTGCAGCTCTATTTACAATAGTCAGGACTTGGAAGCAACCTAAGTGTCCAACAGATGAATGGATAAAGAAGATGCGGCACATATATACAATGGAGTATTGCTCAGTCATAAAAAGAAACGAAATTGAGTTATTTGTAGTGAGGTGGATGGACCTAGAGTCTGTCATACAGAGTGAAGTAAGTCAGAAAGAGAAAAACAAATACTGTATGCTAACACATATATATGGAATCTAAAAAAAAAAAAAAAAAGGTCATGAAGAACCTAGGGGCAAACGGGAATAAAGATGCAAACCTACTAGAGAATGGACTTGAGGACAAAGGGAGGGGGAAGGGTAAGCTGGGACAAAGTGAGAGAGTGGTAGTGTATATATGGACATATAAACACTACCAAATGTAAAATAGATAGCTAGTGGGAAGCAGTCGCATAGCACAGGGAGATCAGCTCTATGCTTTGTGACCAGCTAGAAGGGTGGCATAGAGAGGGTGGGAGGGAGGGAGACGCAAGAGGGAGGAGATATGGGTGTTTGTGTATGTATAGCTGAGTCACTTGGTTGTGGAGTAGATGGATTCTACCAACAGTGTAGAAAATTGATTCTAGATGCCTGTATTAGTTACCTGTGGCTACTGTAACAGATTTCCACAAACTTGGTGGCTTGAAACAAGAAAAAGTTATTTCTACAGTGCAGGAGACCAGAAGTCTGAAAAGTTTCACTAGGCCAAAATCAATGTGCCTTTTGGGCCATGTTCTTGGCAGAAGCTCTAGGGAAGAATCTATTCGCTTCTTCCAGTGTCAGGTGGCTGCCAGCATTCCTTAGCTTGTGGCCATACCATTCCAGTCTCTGCCATTATGATCACGTAA
Organism: Lagenorhynchus albirostris; assembly: GCF_949774975.1. Classification (NCBI taxonomy): domain Eukaryota; kingdom Metazoa; phylum Chordata; class Mammalia; order Artiodactyla; family Delphinidae; genus Lagenorhynchus; species Lagenorhynchus albirostris. Next base: position 22,196,931 of record NC_083096.1, on the reverse strand, counting down.
CCTTCTCCTCTTCTGTATGTCAAATCTTCCCCTGTTCCCTCTTATAAGGTTAGATGTGATTTACATATAGCACCCACCCAGATAATCCAGGATAACCTCCCATCTCAGGATCCTTAACTCAATCACATCTGCAAAGCCCTTTTCACCATATAACATTCACAGGTTCCAGGGAATATGACATGTATCTTTTCAGGGTTGATTATTGCCTACCCCAAAGCTTATACACTATTCCCAAGAAAAATAAAACAAAAATTTATGGAATTAAAATGCAAAATAATATAGCAGTATAACAGAATATGTACTCCACAGTTATATTAACTTGTATTTGAATTCTGGCAACTAATTGCATGACTGGGTAATTTAATAAAATGTGCAAACTTTAGTTCCTTGCTTATGAAATGAAGATAATACTGCATCTCATAGTATTGTATTAAAAATGAATGAGAAATGCATGGCAACTGCCATATGGCAAGCACTTATTAAATGGTATCTACAATTATTATTATCATTATTACTTATCCTTCGAAGAAGTGATAGAAAGATGCCAAATTGTAGATTCTCAATTTAGTAAAATGGCATGCTACTTGCCCCTAATATTCCTTTTCTCAACTTCCTAGTAAAATATTTGAAAGGATACATAAAACCACAAAACTAACTGCAGCTCTGGGAATGAAATATATTGGGATATATTACTGATAGTGGAATGTATGGCAATTGGCTGAGAAACACACTCCTGGACTCTATATATCCCACCTTTTAAAACAGAAGAGCAAATATAATTCCACAAAGAAAGTAGGAAAAGGCTTGTTCTCCAGCATTGCACTGACTAGAAAACCATACAGTTATGCATTTACTGCACCAGAATCCTTTTCTGCTTCAGGTAAACTGATGACCTCTTTCCCTGTCGCCACCTTCCCATTCAGAGACTGTAACTTCTATGATACCACAGAAGCAGCAGTGTCAAGCATAGAAAAGGATGTACAGTGATGTATTACATCCTGGAAGCACTGTGGGCAGGGCCAGGCAGCAAGGCATGTTAGGAAATGGTGTCTTTGATTTTGTACCCCCCAAAATCCCACATATTGTATTGGCTTCTGAAAATCAGGGAAATCAGCTATAAGGGTAGGGAAGGTCCAATTATATAAATGCCTATGAAGACAAAAATTGGGCTAAGGGTTGTCTATATTAACCTTAACACTGATTCTACGTATGAGAGTATCTCTTAGTTCTCAAATTAAAGCTGGGAAGAGCTAAAGACATTCAACACAACTGGTCTCTTGGCCCACAACAGGCTTGATAGCTGTTTCCTTATTCAAAGATTACTAAACAAAGAAAAGAACACAATAATAATAGCATACGCTATCTCCAGCAATGGCATGTTTACTAAGCCAGGCACAGTTTTGAGTTCTGTGTCAGTTATCAATATATCATCTCTAGCGCTGAATCACCTTTTCAGTATATGTTCTGTGATAAACAAGAATCCCTTTGAGTATGTCTCCTTTAAATTGAACACAATGTTCAGTTTTCTCAGTAGACAGCACTGGAGAATCATTGATGGAAGAAGAGGATCTCCTGCCCCTTGCTGCAGAAACGGGAGTCAATGGTATAGGTGTGAGTTCATTCAGCAGAGCCTGCCTCAACCACAGGGTCTGGACAGGTCCATCTGCAACATTGCAGCCTAGGCTAGGCAAAGCCTTTCCACAGCTCTCTCAACACAGTCCATGTGCTCTGAAAGGCTCCTGTCCCTGCAAATGCCCACATTCCCATTGCATGCCCACCTCACTGGCTGCTGACTGCCAGACTGCATTCCCAAGGGTGCCTATTGCTTGCCCATCAGCTCCAGTCTGGCTAAACCAGTGAACTTCTCTGCTACTCAGTGGGCTGAATCACATCTTCTCCAGTAGAGGTCTGAGCCCTTTCCACGTCTGTCTTTCCTGCCTCCTTCAGCCCTAGGGAACCATATACAGTTTCCTTATACAGTTACTCTTTGATCATAGTTAATCCTTTTTTATATCAACTTCCCCAGTTTAGCGTACTGTGTGGTCTCTATCTCCTGAATGGACCCAGACCTCTACCAGTACTTTACATGTATCAACTCATTTACTTTTAGTACCAATCTTGTGGGGGGAGTACTATTATTAACCTTGTTTTTCACATGAAGAAATTTTGTGAGATTAGATAACTCACACAACAGTTGAGGCTTTAATTTTAAAGTTTTTTAAATCTAAAAACTCAGAAGCAAATGTTCTCTTAAAAAATATTTTATGTAGGATAAGGAAGAAAATTTTAGAAACCTTCTGCCTGGTTTTCTCAAGGAAACAAGAAAATACAGCCTTTAAATAGGAACGATGAACCACAAAAAGTGAACCATCTACACTAGAGGCAGTAAAGAGCAAAACTAATATGGCAGAAAAGTGAATGATGTGGCAGTCTAACCAAAACAGCTCCCCAAGAATGAAGAAGAAAAGGTGAAAATCATGAGAGAACATGATAGAAATCCAAGCCAAAGAAGTGAAGGCAAACCTACGAAAGTTGGATCTTCCCAGGGAAATAACTAAAATCAAGTGATCAAAAGTACTCAGCAGAGATTCTACTAAGAAGAAATTGAGACTCACGTATTACTTTTTGGAAATATTTTTGGAATTATTATTATATGGCCTCCTTCGAACTCCCATAGCACTTTCTTTGCACTGTAGCATTTGCTATATTCTGTCTTGAATATGGAAAGAGCGCTAGAACTGCACTGAAAGAATCGTGTTTCAAACCTAGGTCCTTTCACTTATTGCCTGCGTGACTCTAACAAGTCTCCACCCGTGTGTCTCAGTTTTATATCTATCTTATAATATACCTTATATCTACCTAAAGTAGTTTCTCTATCTTAAAAAGTTACTGGATTATGCAAATAAGAACAAACATACATGGAACTATCTAGAAAATGACCCCTAAGCCTGAACCTTTATATCGCTTTGTGAACCTAAATATTTAAGGACAAAAATCACGTCTTTTTTCTTTGTGTCTTCTTCAGTACCTAGAAATTGTAGGCACTCTATCAATATTTATTAAGCATGTTTAATTTAAAACAAGGCTAGGGTAATAATATCTAAATCTATCCAACTGTCACAAAAGGAACATTGTGTTCCATTAAGAACAAAAAAGTATAGATGAGCAGAATTGATTGTGTTTATAAGCAGAAGCAAAATTTATTTATTATTGCTACTTGTTTTAAGTTCAATGTTTATAAAAGAGTGAACATTAAGCCGTTTTCATATGGAGAGTAAATTTTTGTAATTTTCTCCAATCTGTTACAACTGAAACATTTTAGATCAATATACTGTAATTTACAACTAACAGTAATGCAGAATGTGATTTGTAACAGTTTGTTTTCGCAAAGAAAAATTGATTCAAAAAGACAAAAGAAAATTACAGCAATTAGCATAACCATCCAAAGCAATACTTTCTAAGCATATGACTAGCATATTCAGCAGAAATATGCAATAATTTGGATTCACAAACATGTCAACTTTAATCAAGAAGCTTAAATTCCCAAATTAAACTGAGTTATAAAAATCAGTTTTGGGCTTCCCTGGTGGCGCAGTGGTTAAGAATCCGCCTGCCAATTCAGGGGACATGGGTTCGAGCCCTGGTCCGGGAAGATCCCACATGCTAGAGCAACTAAGCATATGCGCCGCAACTACTGAGCCTGTGCGCCTAGATCCCATGCTCTGCAACAAGAGAAACCACCGCAATGAGAAGCCCATGCAATGAAGAGTAGCCCGACTCGCTGCAACTAGAGAAAGCCCACACGCAGCAAAGACCCAATGCAACCAAAAATAAATAAATAAAATAAATAAATTTATTTTAAAAATCAGTTTTATCTAAGTGAGAAACAATGATTTCTCTAAGCCAGCTATAGGAATAACAGGTTTAAACCATATTGAAAGTCAATATTATCCAAATAAAGAGTTTTCTTAGACTCTTGTCTGGTAACATGCTACTGTTGTTGGTAACAGAGGTCACCCCCAGAGAATTCATCCAAGTCCAGAATGTTCCCAAAGTTTAAATTTGTATCCACCTGTGTAGGGATGTCCTCTCAAGTCACTAGACAGATTATCCTCTGAATTGAATTCATAAATATTTCCCAGATTCACCTGTTCAACCATGAATCTCATAGACTTGGAGATTAAGTCTGGGGAAAGCCTTTTGCAAACTAAACCCTGCGAGTCATCCCAAGGTTTGCATTTCACAGTCTACAGTAGGGCTGATCTCTGTTTCTCCAGTTTGCAACTTCTTCATTCTTTCTACACTGGATTAAATGTTCAGGGCTCCTGTGTTGCTCAAATCCATCTATATTAGTGGTTCTTTCTCTGCTTTCACACACGATTAATTTACACAGTTAAGTGTCATTGGGAACATGTCTTTCTTGGCAGTACACAAATAGGAAGTGTGTTCAAATTCAGAAGAACCAAGAGAAAAGGGCAGAATTTGAAAAAGTTTCTTCTCAGACTCATTACACTGATCTTGCCTTAGGGAGCTGCTGATTCAAATAGTTTCTGCTCTCTGATCTATGCTCTATGTTTTAGCTAAAATAATCAGTTTGCTACAGCACTAGAAAGAGGTAGGCAGGAACTTATGTGACTTGAGTTTTGGAAAAAAACCCTACTGTAGTCTCTTTCCAATTAGAGATAATTTACTCTCAAACAGATATGCTGCTTAATTTTCTGTTCTTTGAACCAGTGTTGTTAATTTGCATCAAATTACTTAAGATAACAGATTAACCTTCCTGCTTTCAACAACTTTCACAACCTAGTCCCTGACTGTAACTTACTGTGAATTACTATGTTGACTCTCTTTCCCTGTAAAGAGATCAGAAGTGGATTTTCAAAGGACATATATGATTAAATTTGAATTATGCATTAGTTTATCTGATTACAATCTTTCCTGACAACTAACCAATTTTGATTATGGGTGTGGGAGTATATGAGTGAAGCAAGTTGTGGAAAATATAGAGCCACAGTCCTGGGGTTTAGGCCACTGCCTTGGGAAAGCAGCTGTGAGGTCCTAGGATACCACATGGGAGGAGAATATAGAAAAGGGAAGTGGGAGAAATCTGGAAGCCCAACCTTACTTAATCTGAAGGACTCAGAAAAAAGTCATAGTCAACAGACCCATCTACTGCCTCGTATACCTTTTAGCATTTCAAGTACTACCATCGTCTTCAGCCACCTTGGACAAATCACTATGTATATAGTGCTAAGTCTCTCTGCTGTACCAGACCTCTGTCACTTCTTTTTATGGTCACCACCAAGCAGAAAACAAGTAGATTTACTTTAAAATTAGAGCCCACCTTATGGTGCTTTGCTCATTAAGAATAATAAAACAGAATAGCTACCATATTTGCTGCTGTGTAGTAGAGGATTTAGCCTTATACAAAGAGAGAACTAGCCTTTATCTTTGGCTCCCGGGAAGTAACTTCTAAACACTTGGAATTTCCTAATAAGAGTGTTTTTTTTTTTTTTAATTTATTTATTTACTTTTGGCTGTGTTGGGTCTTCATTTCTGTGCAAGGGCTTTCTCTAGTTGTGGCAAGCGGGGGCCACTCTTCATCGCGGTGTGCGGGCCTCTCACTATTGTGGCCTCTCTTGTTGTGGAGCACAGGCTCCAGACGCACAGGCTCAGTAGTTGTGGCTCATGGGCCTAGCTGCTCCACGGCATGTGGGATCTTCCCAGACCCGGGCTCGAACCCGTGTCCCCTGTATTAGCAGGCAGATTCTCAACCACTGCACCGCCAGGGAAGCCCAAGAGTGTCTTTTCTTTTATTCATGGTGGGCCCCTTGGACAACACCTGATAGTTTATGCTAATGAGATGACTCAAGGTGGGGTGGACCACACCTAATAATTTTAGGGTGGGACTGGCCATCCCCAAAAGACTAACCATGTTATTAGAGGGTTGGGGCCTTGGGGCAGTGATATAAGCCTGACCTCCGAGGAAGGGAACTGGGGATTGAGTACCAACATGTGGGCAATCAACCAATCAATCATGCCTAGGTAATAAAGTCTCAATAAAATCTCTGGACAGCAAAGATTGGATGAGCTTCTGGGATTGGCAATACTCCCTACATATGGGGATTGAGTACCAACATGTGGGCAATCAACCAATCAATCATGCCTAGGTAATAAAGTCTCAATAAAATCTCTGGACAGCAAAGATTGGATGAGCTTCTGGGATTGGCAATACTCCCTACATATGCATTGTCACACATCAATGCTGAGAGAATAACATCTGAGGACAGTGGAATCTTCACATTTGTAATCTTCCTAGACCCTGTCCTATGAGTGTCTTCCTTTGGCTTGTTCTAATGTGTGTCCTTTTCCTATAAAACATGTGATCATTGGTATAACAACTTTCAGTGAGTTCTGTGAGACTTTAGAGTGAATTCTTGAACGTAATGGCAGTTTCGGGAAAACTGTGAACTTGCATTTGGTGTCAGAAATCTTGGACAGACTTGACAGTCTGGAGGACTCTGCCCCTAAGCTTGAGTTTGGCTACCTCCTGATAGCTGCCTTTTCTAAATGTAAAAATTGGACATGTCCAGCCTTAGCATCATTGCCCTCTTGAAGTTTTCAGGGATCATTCTTTCTCTGAGAATGTCTCCCACTCATTCTATGTGGTCTTTCCCTCCTAACTGAAAATGTGTTAAGGAAACCTAACTCAAAATTGGAGTCAAGAAGCCATGTTGGAAGGGCCATCATTCATGTACCACTCATTCCAGCAGGAAGGAAGATTTCCTCTCCATCCAGCAACAGCAAGCTCTCCTGCCTGCAGCCAATGAGAAGCTGGATTTGGATTCTCATTTCCTCCAAGGAACTTTTGTTCAAAACTACCTCCCAACTTCCCCCTTTCCTCTATAAAAGAATGCTCTCCTCCTCTGTTCTCCAAGCCTATGGCTTGTCATTGTTTGCTTGTCCTGAATTGCAATTCCTCTGATATTCCCAAATAAACTCGATTTTTCTGGCTGAATTGCTTAGCCTTTTCTTTTTTTTTTTTTTTTTTTTTTTTGCGGTACACGGACCTCTCACTGCTGTGGCCTCTCCCTTTGCGGAGCACAGGCTCCGGACGCGCAGGCCCAGCCGCTCTGCGGCATGTGGGATCCTCCCGGACCAGGGCACGAACCCGTGTCCCCTGCATCGGCAGGCGGACTCTCAACCACTGAACCACCAGGGAAGCCCTAGCCTTTTCTTTTAAAGTGTCGCCATTTTGTAGTGTCAGAAGTGCGATTCGAAGCAGACAAACCCCTGAGGAACTCATCACCCACAGAATTGTGTATGGTACCCACTTGAACCCCTTGTGCACTCTGCTCCCATGAGTCGAATTCTTCCTTTCAGTTTGGTTAGTCTCCTCTTGAACTCAAACTCCCTCATTTTGGTCGAGCCCTCAGACTTTACTCAGGATCTGTTTTCTTGAAGGCCTCATCCTTTTGGTGAGTATTCATTTGGTTTTTTGTTTTGTTTTCTTTTCTTTTGTTTTGTTTAATCCCTGGTTTTGAAGTAGGGGATCCCAATCCTCTAAATTCTCTCAGGAGGGCCCTCCTTCTGGGACCTTTGCTGGTTTTATGTTAAAGAACTATGGTCCCCCCTCATACACATTCTTAACTAAATGGGTCAACTTAACCAAAGATAATTTAGAACACTAATGGCCATTATGGGGAAATTTCAAGAGCCCCAAACCTGTTTTTCTCAGAACCAAATAAGAAGACTGCTGCTCTGAAATTAAACATACTGAATGGGATGCCTATTTAATTGGTACCTGGAAGCTTCCAAACATACCCAAGATTCTAAAATTGCCTATTTACAAAATACCATTCCTAAATTATTCAAGGTGAACAGACGATTAAAGGAAGACAGAAATGCTTCTGAGGTCTCTTTTCCTCTTCCCCTGTTCTCTGTGTCTCTGGTGCCGCCTTTCTCTTCCTCTTCTGCACAATACCCATCTCCTCTATACCCTCCACTTCCTCATTCTAATAGCCTCACTGAACTTCCCTTTTTCTCTGAACCTCTCCCCTCTTTCTCCTCCCTTAAACGTATGAAAACCTGCCCCTTCAAAATCAGACCCTCTGAAAATCCAAATGCTAAACCCCTAATAGCTTATGTTCCCTGAACTAAAGCTGAACTACAAGCAGTAGTCAAAGATTTTCCCAAAGTAACTGAGGGTCTCCACAGATTTGCTGAGGAATTTAATATAGTCATTCAAATTTGTCAACCTGGCTTCTCTGACTTTTATCAGCCAGTACATATGCTTGTGGGTGAAGGTCAGGCCCAACACTGGATGAAAACTGACAGTTGGGATGATCCTGAGAAGTCTTTAGAATTACAGCTTGGGGACAAAGAAAAACCCTTACTGCCTTATTCCATGATCAAGTTCAGGAAATTGCCTGGCAAGTCCATTTGGCAATTCCTAGGGCTTTCCCAAAGGCAGTCAATGGGAATAAGGTCCAGGCTCATACCCAGGAGCCCAGTGAGTGTGTGAACAATGATTTCAGCTCCATATCATGTTTAAAGAAGACTCTGGTCTTCCTTTGGATGTTGAATCCACTCAGGTAGCTTTTAACTCTATGTTCATTGTGCTTAATTGGGATCTTTCTCTTGTAATTAAAAGAACCAGGATAAAATGGGAAATTATGTCCACTCCAGATTTAGCAAATTTAGCAAGCCAGCTCTCCCACACGCTAGACGATTCAACTAAAAGGAAGACCACTAAAAGCCTTTGTCTTCAACTCCAACAAATGAAGGCCCCTAAAAAAAAACAGGGGCTTTCCTGGTGGCACAGTGGTTAAGAATCCGCCTGCCAATGCAGGGGACATGGGTTTGAGCCCTGGTCCGGGAAGATCCCACATGCCGCAGAGCAACTAAGCCCGTGCGCCACAACTACTGAGCCTGCACTCTAGAGCCCGTAAGCCACAACTACTGAGCCCATGTGCCACAACGACTGAACTACTGAAACCCACGCACCTAGACCCTGTGCTCCGCAACAAGAGAAACCACCGCAATAAGAAGCCCTTGCGCCGCAACAAAGAGTAGTCCCTGCTCGCCACAACTAGAGAAGGCCCCTGCGCAGTAACGAAGACCCAATGCAGCCAAAAATAAATAACTAAGAAAAAAAATCTTGAACTATTCGAATGAAGTGTATTAGTATCTTGCTTAGAGGACTGTCCTTGGGCTCTCTGTGCCAAGGGACTACATTTTAGATAAGGTATCTTTAAGTACCTAAGGAACTAAACTACCTCAAGAGAGGAAAGAGAATACGACTACTTTGCCTTGTACTAACTTCTGTCCATTTGGAAACAGCTTTGGAATTAATCTAGATATTCTAAGTATTAAATCCTGTAGAGGTTATTTAAGACCCCCTTCAGTTCTATGTGCCTAGGAACTTGTAACTTCTAATTTCATTTCTTCCCAATTTTCTCCTTATTTCTCTTCATCCTTCCTGAAATGAAATGAAAATATGGCATTTCCCGTATAATCATTTGCTGTATTTTGAAGAGTCCATACTATTCTCCCTAATAAACTCTTCTAAGGTAATCCCTTACTTAATTCTTTTATATAATGACAAATCAGTGCTTATGATTTCACAAATGATTTCAGTAATACGAAAAAGAGCCAACATGAAAAATATCATAGGATTTGGGTAGAACTAGCAGACTAAGAATTCTGAATTTTAATCCTAACTCTAGTACTGATTTACTTAGTATATGTGACTTGTGAGGAGGCTACTTAACTTTATATATTTGCACATTAATGGTTTCAAGCCGTAATATGATCCTCTTGCTGTATAAGTGTGATGTTAAGTTATAACAGTACATAAATGCTAAGTAATACTAGTCGGGAATAGGACAAAATCATTTTGTAAAAGCTTGGTCACAAAGTGAGTTTGTTAATTCTGTTGATTATAGATTTAAAATATGTAATAAATGTAATGCCATATAAACGGCTAATCATTGAAAAAAGAAATACGTCATACAGAGAAAGATGAATACCATATGATTTCACTTATATGTGGAATCTAAAAATCTAAACAAACAAAACAGAACAGATACAGACTTATGGACAGATATCAAACTGGTTGCCAGATGGGAGCGGTTAGGGGGGTTGAGTGAATAGGTGGAGATTAAGAGGTACAAACTTCAAGGTATAAAATAAATATGTTACAGAGATTAAATATAAAGCATGAGGAATATTGTCAATAATACTCTAGTGATTTTGTTTGGTGATAGATAGTTACTAGACTTATCATGGTGACCATCCTTAATGTATTTAAATGTTGGATCACTATGTTGTCCACCTGACACTAACATAATAGTGTACATCAGCTATACATCAATTTAAAAAGTCAGGCTTTCAATACTCTCACAGATGTTGGATGCTATGCTCCATATTCCCTCTGCCCACACCTCTGTTTCTCTGTGGAGGCTTCCTCAGGCACCACTGTAGCTTGCCTGGTTCAGGATAAGTCATCCCCCAAGGACTGAGATTTAATGCCTTCAGGGGCATCCCTCAGTCAGCCTGGAACTCCTCCCAGTGGATAAATACTCCAAATTTCTGGTCCTTTGATGGGACACTCCTGAGGTGCATCTACATGGCTCTTTCGATGGCCTCTAGTAGGATCGACCCGAGTTACCTATAGTGGTAAACTATGCAATGATGTAGCCCTGAGAAAAATGTAAGATCAAACATAAAATCTTGTTAAAAGGTTGGCTGTCCCTTTTAACTAGGTAATGGTGTCTTTCTTTTACACTGTATTTCTATCTCCTGGTGCTTTAGAACAATGTGTAGCATAAATCCAACTGAAAAAAAAAAGCACTACCTTATCTTTTCAGGAGTCCTTGGATTCTGGAATAGTATTTGTGTATGATTATAAAACCCCTCATTGAGTACAGTTGCTGCATAACTTGCATCACGGTTAAATAGGCCATTGTTTTCCGATCCTGGCTTGCATTAAAAACAAAACCTGGGAAGCTTTAAAAATACAAATTTCTAGGCTCCTACTTTGAATTACAAAATTCATCTCTCTGTGAGTGTGTGTGTGTGTACATGTGTGTGTAAATCTCTCAGGTGATTCTAATGCACAGTTCAGTGTGGGAACTGCACAAAAGTTTGGTGCAATTCTTCCAACTCTTGCCCTTAGGGAGGGGGATTACAGAAGACAGGGTGGAAAGAAAGGGTATGAGTGGAGGTCTGTAATATGTGGTAATTGAGACATTAGAATTTTACAGCTACATAATGAAGATGATTTCATGACAGTGTGAAAAGCCTGTATCCAGCATCACTGAGATGTCTCTCAGATTAGTCCTTCTTTATTACAGCTTGTAATTTAAATGCCAAGGGCACAAGCTGCTTTGATGATAAAGTGTTATCCTTGAATATCTTTTATGTAAATGTAACCTTTAGGTGAGGAAGGAGGAGAGACAATATAATTAGTGAATCAAATGCAGATAATCAGCACCTTGTGCAGTACTGGCATATAATTACAAGGCTGAAATTCTCGAAACTCGATATTTGGGCAAGGAAATAAGGAAAACACCTGGAACTCATTCTGCAAGGTTAAAATGGGGTTCTCTCCAGTCTATTTTCAACACAACATTAAACAGCAGATACTAAACCAACCAACCAAAAAAAAAAATCTTGTGAAACTGTAAAACTAGAAAGCATGCACCCAAAAAAAAAAAAAATTTCTCCTCACTTGGTATCTATTTCATGAAATCATTTTCAAAAATGAGATTTTTACAATCTTTCATTGAACTTTAAAGAATATATTAAATTTTCTAATGCCATAAAACATCCTTGCACTTTAATCAGTCAACCTGCCCAATTTCCATCAACCCCTCCATACACAACAATATTGAACAAAGTGCTTTGGTGGGACAATTTGTTTCTAGGAGTCTTTTGCCTTCAAGCCCTTTGGGAAGCTTCTGTAAACATGTGGCACACTGCAGCACCTGGGACACGATTAATAAACAAAGACATGAACAAGTGAATGAACGCATACATGATGCACAGACCCTTACACACTGATACTCCAAACTGGCCTTGCCAACATATCCTCACATTCCACAATAAGCTGTCAAATATTTATCAAACACAGCCTATGCTAAGGTGTCAAAGGTAAACAAAACTGGACATTAGTTAAGGTGGTGAAAACAGATTTTATTCAGTAGCTACTCTCAGAAGGGGAAAGAACTGAGCTCTATTCCAATATGTGCAGAAATGACTGGGAGTTTTAAAGGGAGAATGAAGGAGTAAAGAGGGAGAGTGAGTGGGGGGATCAGGTAGAGGCAAAGAAGCGAAATAGTACAGAGACTACCTCAGTGTAATTGTGATGAGGCCAGCTGTGTCTACTAGCGGACAGTTATCAAAGTTAGGATTCTATACTCCTACAGAGACAGAAGACAGAGACTCTCTCCTTCCTGATGGTTTTCAGGTGCCTGAGAAAGACATTCCTGAGTTGGAGAAGATACACATACATTTCAAAGGGACAAAGAAAGGATTCACAATTGTAAGCCCTTTTTAGTAAATGCTGTAAGTAAGGGAGGTAAGGGGCCCATTTTCATGTATTAAGCAAAACAAACAGTAAATTCTTTTGGCAGCTCTGAGCCTTTCCAGATTGGAACTCAAAAAGGGGCTTGGGGCTTCCCTGGTGGCGCAGTGGTTGAGAGTCCGCCTGCCGATGCAGGGGACACGGGTTTGTGCCCTGGTCCAGGAAGATCCCACATGCCGTGGAGCGGCTGAGCCCGTGAGCCCGTGAGCCATGGCCGCTGAGCCTGCGCGTCCAGAGCCTGTTGCTCCGCAACGGAAGAGGCCACAACAAGTGAGAGGCCCGCACACCGCAAAAAAAAAAAAAAAAAAAAAAGGGGTGGGCGCTGTGTTTTCCCAGAGGCATTGACCTTAGGCTGCTAGAAACCAAGTTAAAGTTCGGTCAAGTCTCTTAGTGCAGGGTTATAGAGCCACTTATGTGCTGAGAGTTCTCTGCATTTCTTAGGGACTGTGACACATATGACAATGAGTAAAACTAATTACTTATCTTCAAAGTCTTTACAAATGAGAAAAGATAGGCAGACCATAAAATTAATATAGAACATCGTATTATACACATAGAAGGAACTTTTTTTACAAAGTACAAGGAAAGGACTCACAGATATTGTCATGGAATAGAAATGTTATGGATTAGCAATTAGGGAATGCTAGGAAATAAATCAATTTCTAAGCAGAGTCTCGAGTACATTAGAAGTTAGGGAGTCTGAATTGTGGGCTATCCTGCAGCCCTGAAAGAGAAAGGGAAAGTAGAGAAGGATGAAGATTCTTACGTAGGCGAGGAAAAATATAATTTTCCTTTTACCCTTCTAAGGGGCTGGGGCTCCTATAACAAAAGACAGATTAACAAGAGAAAAACAAACAGAAGTTATTAACATGTATACCAGGGGAAACTCTCAAAGAGGTGGCTTAGAATTCAGACTTAAATACCATCTTGTGGGCTTCCCTGGTGGCGCAGTGGTTGAGAATCTGCCTGCTAATGCAGAGGACACGGGTTCAAGCCCTGGTCTGGGAGGATCCCACATGCCGCGGAACAACTAGGCCAGTGAGCCACAACTACTGAGCCTGCGCGTCTGGAGCCTGTGCTCCGCAACAGGAGAGGCCCCAACCGTGAGAGGCCCACACACCGCAATGAAGAGGGGCCCCCACTTGCCACAACTAGAGAAAGCCCTCGCACAGAAACGAAGACCCAACACAGCAAAAATAAATAAATAAATTAATAAACTCCTACCCCCAACATCTTAAAAAAAAATACCATCTTCTTTAGCTAAATTGAAGAAATAAAAGGTGTGAAGGAAACCAGTTATGGGGCGATGACCAGGAAAAACACAGTAAACAAGAGTAAGGTTAGTTATGCAGATTTAAGTCAGTGCTTTCTCCACGGATGAGTGTTTCTTGTGATCATTCTCTTCCTGGTAAAGAGAGAGAGACATGCTTACAAATGGAGATTTCTTTTATAACTGTAAATTTCCTTACAAAAGGGTAACCTCTACTCTATGTTCAGAGCATCTCCTGTAGCTGACCTTTCTGAAAATAATCAGCTCAAATAATCCATATGCCAAAGGCATATTTTCCCCCATTTTATTCACTCTGAGTCTGGATCAGCAGAAAAGTAAACATATGAGAGGCTCCAGGGCAGGAAGGGCAAGCAATTTCATGTTTTGTGCTAGTACTGACAGACTGGAAGTGGTAACCCCAGCACACCTGGAGAAAAATTCTTAGACTGAATCTGAACTGTGGCTGCCCAGGCGTAGGAAAGAAGAGTGACCACATAGATGCCACCCAAAAGATCACATCATGTACTTCAGAGGCTAATGTCTGAGTTCAAGCTCAGCAAGGATTAAAGTAAATGCACTGAGTGAATTGGGGGATGGGAAAGAGGTCATAAATAAAAATTCTGATAAAGTAAGATGACGGTATCAAGCCCACCAACAGAGGCAGCCAGCAAACCTATAAATAAGTTTCACACCAAAAATGCCTCACGTTAAACTCTCCAGCTCTGTGGGAAAAAATTAATACACTGTATTCTCCTTGACCACTCCATTAAGATTGAATTAAATAAAGCAAATGCACTTAAGAAAGGATCCCTGTGTTTATATTCATAGGTCTATTTTAACATTTTTTTTCAGTTTATCCCTAAATTATGAGCACTTTCCACATCTGAACTTTCCTTATGTTGTATCAAATTCCCACAGTTTTTGCAAAAGAATGCTCAGGTGAAGGTGGAATCAAGATGGCAGAGTAGGAAGACCCTGAGTTTACCTCCTCCACGGACACACCAAACTACAAGTGCACATAGAACGACTCTGAGAATGACCTGAAGACCAGCAGAACAGCTTTCCTACAACTACAATTATAAAGAAAAAAACTACATCCAGATGGGTAGGAGAGCCAGAGATGTGGTTTAGTCAGGAGTGCCCCACAAGCAGGAGGGGATATCACAAACACAGAGGTCCTCCGTAAGGAATGAGGGGTTCAAGCCCCACAACAGGCAGTCCAGCCCTATGGTGCAAGACCTGCACCAGGAAGGTGAGCTCTCATAACTTCTGGCTTTGAAAACCAGCAGGGCTTATGTCTGGGAAAGCTGGAGGGCTATAGGAAACCAAGACTCTGCTCTTAAAGGGCTCACACAAAACTCACTTGCTCAAACTCCTATCGCAGAGACAGCAACTTGAAAAGCACTTGGGCCATATGTGAAAGAGATTCACTGACTAATTTTAGGGCAAGTGCTTAGGGGCCGGGATCTGTTGGGACTTTCTCAAAGCACTAGTGGGCACCCTTTTATTTTTATTCTCCCTCTACCTAGCTGGCCTCGTGCAGGCAGGCACCACTTCTAACGTTTGCCATCTACCTTGCTAGCACTGCTCGCCCCACCTCAGTGTTCCCCTGCAGACCCACCCCATGCAAACTACCCACCTCAACTGGTACCCCCAAAAGTGGCTGCCTTGGTGATGCCCCTCCAAGGCAGGTCCCAAGCCACCATATACAACAGGTGGCTTCAGCCTGGACCAGCACCGCCTCCCAAAGTGGTTCCTGTCCCAGGATCTCAGACCTGACCACCAGCACACAGCTGGGCCCTACAGCCCGTCACACTGGGGCCAGCCTCCTCCACCAATGTACCTACAGCTCCTGTGTTACTATCACAATAAGAAGGTACATGCAGCCCACAGGGGACACCCATGGATCACCTGGCTTTGGTGACCAGAAGAGATCACTCTTCTGAGCCCCACAGGAAACCTTCTACATAAGGCCACTCCTTCAAGATCAGGATCTGTAACTGATCTACCTAATACACAGAAACAAGCACAAAGAATTTGGGCAAAATGAAGAGAGGAATGGATAAACATAGTGAGAACTTCAAAAAAGACACAGAAAATATAAAAAGAACCAATCAGAGCTGAAGAATACAAGAATTGAAATGAAAAATACACTAGATGGAATCAACAGAAGATTAGGTGATGCAGAAGAACAGCTCAGTGATCTGGAAGACAAGATAGTGGAAATCACCCAATTGGAAGACAAAAAAAAAAAAAAAAGAATTTAACAAAATGAGGATAATACAAGGGATCTTTTGGACAACATCAAGCAGAATAATATTTGCATTATAGGGGTCCCAGAAGGAGGAGAGAGAGAGAAAGAGACAGAAAATGTATTTGAAGAAATAATGGCTGAAAACTATTCTAACCTGGCAAAGAAAACAGACATCCAAGTCTAGGAAGCACAGAGTCCCAAACAAGATGAGCTCAAAGAGACCCATACAAAGACACATTATAATTAAAATGTCAAAAGTTAAAGATAAAGAGCGAATCTTAAAGGCAGCAAGACGAGGGCTTCCCTGGTGGCGCAGTGGTTGAGAGTCCACCTGCCGATGCAGGGGACACGGATTCGTGCCCCAGTCCGGGAAGATCCCACATGCCGCGGAGCAGCTGGGCCCGTGAGCCATGGCCGCTGAGCCTGCGCGTCCGGAGCCTGTGCTCCGCAACGGGAGAGGCCACAGTGGTGAGAGGCCCGCGTACTGCAAAAAAAAAAAAACAAAAAAGGCAGCAAGATGAAAACAACCAGTTACATACAACAGAACCTTCATAAGATTATCAGTTGATTTTTCAGCAGAAACTTTATAGACCAGAAAGGAGTGGCATGACATATCAAAGTGCTGAAAGTAAAAAAATTACATCCAGTATTACTCTACCCAGTAAGGTTATAACTCACATTTGAGGAGAGATAAAGAGCTTCCCAGATGAGCAAAAGCTAAAGGACTTTATCACTGCTAACCTGGCCTTATGAGAAATGTTAAAGGGAGTTCTTTAAGAGAAAAAGAAAAGGCCATAACTAGAAATAAGAAAACACATTAAAGGAAAAATCTCACTGATAAAAGCAAACATATAATAAAGGTAGTAGATCAGCCACTTACAAAGCTATCATGGAGGTTAAAAGACAAAGTAGTAAAATAAACTAAAAAACTACAAAAATTAGTTAAGGCATACACAAAAAGATGTAAAATATGATATCAAAAACATGAAAGTTAGTGAGGGAGTAAGTGTTTTTAGAATGAGTTTGAACTTAAGTGACCATCAAATGAAATAGACATGCATAAGTTGTTACACATGAACCTCATGGTAATCACAAACTAAAACCTTTAATAGGTGTATGAAAAATAACAATAAAGGAATCCAAACATAATACTAAAGAAAATCATCAGATCACAAAAGAAGAGAGTGAGAGAAGAAGGAACAGAGAATAACTGCAAAAACAACTTGAAAACAATTAACAAAATAGCAATAAGTACACACCTATCAATAATTAAGTGTAAATGGACTAAATTCTCCAATCAAAAGTCAAGGGTGGCTGAATGGATAAAAACAAGAACCATCTAAATGCTGCCTACAAGAGACTCACTTCAGATCTAAAAACATACAGAGACTGAAAGTGAAAGGATGAAAAAAGATATATTCCATGAAAATGGAAATGAAAAGAAAGCTGAGATAGCAGTACTTATATAGGACAAAATAGACTTCAAAACAAAGCCTGTAACAAGAGACAAAGAAGGCCATTATATAATGATAAAGGGATCAATTCAATGCAAGGATATAACGCTTGTAAATATTTATGTGCCCAATATAGGAGCACCTAAATATATAAGCAAATATTAACAGATGTAAAGGGAGAAATTGACAGTAATACAATAGTATTAGGGGACCTTAATACCCCACTTACTGAAACAAATATATCATCAAGAAAGAAAATCAATACGGAAACACTGGCCTTAAATGACATATTGGACCAGATGAAAATAATAGATTTATAGAGAACATTTCATCCAAAAACAGCAGAATGCACATTCTTTTCAAATGCACATGGAACATTCTCCAGGATAGATCACATGATGGGTCACAAAGCAAGCCTCAATAAATTTAGGAAGATTGAAATCATATCCAGCATCTTTTCTGACCACAATAGTATAAACCTAAATCAACTACAAGAAGAAAACTGGAAAAAATACAAACATGTGGAGAATAAACATGCTACCAAACTCCACAAAACACTAATAGAACTAATGAATGAATTAAGTAAAGTTAGTTAATTAATTTAGAAAACACTGTTTAGCAGTCACTCCTCGTTTCTCCCCAGGCCTCCAGCCATAGACAACTATTAAAGAGTATGGGGTTTCTTTTTGGTGTGATGAAAATATTCCAATGTTGACTGTGGTGATGGTTGCACAACTCAGTGAATATAGTAAAAACAATTGTACATTTTAATTGGGTGAATTTTGTAGTATGTGAATTATATCTGGTTAAAAGAGGTATAAAAACAGGTGACATATTGTAGCACCACTTCATTTGGCTGGTGAACAACACTTCTGATAAACAAACATTAGATAAAATTTAGAACTTTAACAGGAACATACATCTTACTTCATCATTACCATAGCCATATGCACAGGGAGCTCAGTATTAACAGATTTGGTGAAAGCAAAGTATATGAGGGAGACTTCCATGGAATAAGAATTGGTTGGACTATATATATATATTTCCTGTAAGTTTCTAGTGTGTGTGTCCATCATTTAATTCACTAAGTCAGAATTTTTGACGATCTGTTATCTATCAAATACCATTTTTTTGTCTTTTTTTAAACATCTTTATTGGAGTATAATTGCTGTACAATGGTGTGTTAGTTACTGCTTTAAAACAAAGTGAATCAGATATACATATACATATATCCCCATTTCTCCTCACTCTTGTGTCTCCCTCCCATCCTCCCTATCCCACCCCTCTAGGTGGTCACAAAGCACCGAGCTGATCTCCCTGTGCCATGCGGCTGCTTCCCACTAGCTATCTATTTTACATTTGGTAGTGTATATATGTCCATGCCACTCTCTCAGTTTGTCCCAGCTTACCCTTCCCCCTCCCCATGTCCTCAAGTCCATTCTCTACATCTGCATCTTTATTCCTGTCCTGCCCCTAGGTTTTTCAGACTTTTTTTTTTTTTTGGTTCCATATATATGTGTTAGCATATGGTATTTGTTTTTCTCTTTCTGACTTACTTCATTCTGTATGTCAGACTCTAGGGCCATCCACCTCACTACAAATAAGTCAGTTTCATTTCTTTTTTTTTTTTTTTTTGCGGTATGTGGGCCTCTCACTGTTGTGGCCTCTCCCATTGCAGAGCACAGGCTCTGGACGCGCAGGCTCAGCAGCCATGGCTCATGGGCCCAGCCGCTCCGCGGCATGTGGGATCTTCCTGGACCAGCGCACGAACCCGTGTCCCCTGCATCGGCGGGCGGACTCTCAACCACTGTGCCACCAGGGAAGCCCCTTGTTTCTTTTTATGGATGAGTAATATTCCATTGTATATATGTGCCACATCTTCTTTATCCATTCATCTGTCAATGGACACTTAGCTTCCATGTCCTGGCTTTTGGAAGTAGAGCTGCAATGAACATTGTGGTACATGACTCTTTTTCAATTATGGTTTTCTCAGGATATATGCCCAGTAGTGGGATTGCTGGGTCATACGGTAGTTCTATTTTTAGTTTTTTAAGGAACCTCCAAAGTTTTCTCCATAGTGGCTGTATCAATTTACATTCCCACCAACAGCGCAAGAGGGTTCCCTTTTCTCCACACCCTTTCCAGCATTTACTGTTTGTAGATTTTTTATGATGGCCATTCTGACTGGTGTGAGGTGATACCTCATTGTAGTTTTGATTTGCATTTCTCTAATGATTAGTGATGTTGAGCATCCTTTCATGTGTTTGTTGGCAATCTGTATATCTTCTTTGGAGAAATGTCTATTTAGGTCTTCTGCCCATTTTTGGATTGGTTTGATAGTTTTTTGATATTGAGCTGTATGAACTGCTTGTAAATTCTGGAGATTAATTCTTTGTCAGTTGCTTCATTTGCAAATATTTTCTCCTATTCTGAGGGTTGTCTTTTTGTCTTATTTATGTTTTCCTTTGCTGTAAAAGCTTTGAAGTTTCATTAGGTCCCATTTGTTTATTTTTATTTCCATTTCTCTAGGAGGTGGGTCAAAAAGGATCTTGCTGTGATTTATGTCATAGAGTGTTCTGCCTATGTTTTCCTCTAAGAGTTTGATAGTGTCTGGCCTTACATTTAGGTCTTTAATCCATTTTGAGTTTATTTTTGTGTATGGTGTTAGGGAGTGTTATAATTTCATTCTTTTACATGTAGCTGTCCAGTTTTCCCAGCACCACTTATTGAAGAGGCTGTCTTTTCCCCATTGTATATTCTTGCCTCCTTTATCACAAATAATGTGACCATATGTGTGTGGGTTTATCTCTGGGCTTTCTATCCTGTTCCATTGATCTATATTTCTGTTTTTGTGCCAGTACCATACTGTCTTGATTACTGTAGCTTTGTAGTATAGTCTGAAGTCTGGGAGCCTGATTCCTCCAGCTCCGTGTTTCTTGCTCAAGATTGCTTTGGCTATTTGGGGTCTTTTGCGTTTCCATACAAATTGTGAAATTTTTTGTTCTAGTTCTGTGAAAAATGCCATTGGTAGTTTGATAGAGATTGCGTTGAATCTGTAGATTGCTTTGGGTAGTATAGTCATCTTCACAATGTTGATTCTTCCAACCCCAAAACATGGAATATCTCTCCATTTTTTGTATCATCTTTAATTTCTTTCATCAGTGTCTTATAGTTTTCTGCATACAGGTCTTTTGTCTCCTTAGGTAGGTTTATTCCTAGGTATCAAATACTATTTTTGGTGGTGGGGAATAAATAGATAAATGAATATATATAATGTGTATATAAATACATTTATATGTAGACTCTAGGACTTTATATTTATATGTGTACACATATATAATGTGTATAAACATATATCATATTTATATACATACAAATATTAATATATCTAAATGTATATATATGAAGGTAAAGTCCTAGAGCATATACTCCATGCTGTGGGGGATGTAAAAGCAAATTCTACCTGCTGTCAAGGAAAGCTTCCAATTCAAAAACCAAAAACATAGTCACATAATCCTATTGGTTAACAAATAGGATTATTTGATGGCAAGTTACAGAAATCAACTTGACATACTTTAAGCAAAAAGGTTTTTCTAAGGGTAGAAATGCAGCTGGGCTTCAGGAAGGAATGGAACTGGAAACCAGAAAATTTCAGCCCCCAGGTTGTATTTTCTCCCTGTATCTTGTTTGTGCATCTCTCTGCCTGCTTCTTCTCTTTCTCAATAGTCTTCTGCTGATTTAGCCACTAGAACAAGTCTGGTTTCTCAGAGTTCATAGATCCAGACACAGAAACAAAGTCTGCTTTCTTTTTTGTCTCTTTTCTCATATTCAGTTTCAAATTACTTCCACAACCAAAAGTACCCTACCTTTCTGTCACCCTAAGTTTTCAGAAAGTAGCAGACTGTCCAGCTGTGTATTGGCTTAAATCTTTGTTACTGCAACTGAGATTTATGGGCCAGCATCATCAGTGTCACTCAGGGGCTTCCTAAAAAAGCATGCTCTCTGGGCAACAAAATCAGAACCTGTACTTAACAAGACCTCCAGGTGGTTGGAATGCATATTAAAGTCTAAGAATTGGCTTAAAGAATAAGGGAGGTGTGTTCTCTCACGTAACAACAAAGCCCAAGACTGTCAGTTCCAGGGTGGGCTGATTGATTCAGAGGCTCAACAATGTTACCAATGTCATCCTTCTGCTGCCCTCTTAGCTCTTCTCAGGCTCCTAAGAAGGTTGCAGCTTTTGCAGGATTCCCATCCGTGCATAACAATGTCCTTAGAGGAGAGGGTATTCTTTCTTTGTGCTCTTTCTTAAATGAGAGAAAAATCTTCCCAGTATCCCCTTAACAGATTTCCCCGCACATATCACTGGCTGGATTGTGTCACACACATATTCCTAAATCAGTCACTGGTAAAGGAACAGAAATACCACGATTGAAAGACTAATTAAGATTCACCCCTGCGATCTGGGGTGGGCCTTAACTTCCCCGGAAGCACATGGCCTCCCATTCTCTGAACAGAATTGGGCTCTATGAGCAAGGAATGTGGGAAGGAATGGGAACTGGGCAGGTACCAAGAGTGTCTGCCATATCAGTATAGCAACAAGCACCAATGTGTGAGTACGAAGTACCAGCCTCCTATGTGTGAGGAATTAGTAGTAGAGGAGTTGATGTGTCAAATGGAAACAATACAGAAGAGCTCTTTGATCATTTCACATAAATTCCTCAGCAAATCCCATGTTCATGTACTTGCCCAGTAGCCTTCACCTCCTCATTGGAAAGCGATTTCTGCACAATGAAAGCTAAGTGCAACCATTTTTGGGAGAGCTGGGAGAGTAGTGGTGAAATTGGCATGGATATTTTTTGACATGATGTAAGTCACCACAATAGGAGGCTGAAAATTTTAGTTTTAGCGATTGCATAAGATCTTGATCAACAACTCAAATAATGGATTGATATAAAATAATCGTAACTAAAATTTATTGAACACTCATTACATACCAGTTACTATTCTAACATGCTATTTGTGAATTAGGTAGTCCAATCATCTTATCAACCACATCAAACATATAATATACTTTTTTTTTTTTTTTTCCGTACGCGGGCCTCTCACTGTTGTGGCCTCTCCCGTTGCGGAGCACAGGCTCCGGACGCACAGGCTCAGCGGCCATGGCTCACGGGCCCAGCCGCTGCGCGGCATGTGGGATCTTCCCGGACCGGGGCACAAACCCGTATCCCCTGCATCGGCAGGCGGACTCTCAACCACTGCGCCACCAGGGAAGCCCTATAATATACTTTTATTACCTCCAATATACAGAAGGAAAACGGAAGCAGGTAAAGTAAAAATAACTTGCTCAAGGTAACAGAGTACGAAACAGAGACAGGATTTGAACTCAGAATCCAGGATTAACAGTTGAGGAAAAATACAGAAATTATGTTCTTTTTATGAACAAAAACTAACCCACACAAAAATTTACTACGTTATAAACCCAAAGGAGCTTTCTGTGCCTTTTATTTTACTTCATCAACCTATCTAGTGGTGTTGCACTTTATGAATAAACTCCAGGGAAAGAAACATGCTCATTATTTAATAATGCTGTCTACTAGTTTAAATATCTGTTAATTAAAACATCACATTTACATATCCCAATTATTGGATAATAATGTGAAGGAAAAAGTATTATGCAAAAATAGCCACAGGTTAGTGTATCCAGCTTTCTCTCTACTGGCTGCTGATTTTTAGTATCTATATTAGAATGTGATTTAAGGAATTTAAGCTTTTATAAAGCTAATTTAATCTGCATTCCAAATGGTAGCTAACTTGGGTTGTTTTTGAAAGAAAAAAATTTTAGTTATCCTATTATGGTTATTCAGTAAGGACTATAGAGGCCTTAATGTATTGGCTCATTAAAGATTAACCTTCTTGTTTAAAGTGCTTAGAGTTACTTGGGGACTTCCCTGGTGGCGCAGTGGTTAACAATCCGTCTGCCAATGCAGGGGACACGGGTTCAAGCCCTGCTCCAGGAAGATCCCACATGCCACAGAGCAACTAAGCCCATGTGCCACAACTACTGAGCCTGTGAGCTACAACTACTGAGCCTGCGCACCACAACTACTGAAGCCTGTGTGCCGCAACTACTGAAGCCCGCGTGCCTAGAGCCCGTGCTCCATAACAAGAGAAGCCACTTCAACGAGAAGCCCGCACACTGCAACGAAGAGTAGCCCCTGCTCGCCACAAGTAAAGAAAGCCCACGCACAGCAACAAAGACCCAATGCAGCCAAATAAATAAATAGATAAATTTTAAAACATAAAAAAATTAAAGTGCTTAGAGTTACTTGAAGTAAAAGTATATAATTCTTGGATCTTATTTTTTTTTCTAAATCAATTCATTCTATTATCACCAAGAGGCCTTGCCTCTGTGGTGAATTCAAATGGGCAGATATGAGCTGAATTATAAAATTTATGGACTTTTAAGATACTAAAAGATCAATTGGTTTACATGAGAGAATTGTTTTGGTGTTGACTGATCAATTACCCACAAAACTAATCAGAAGAAAGTTGTATTGTCCTCAGATTTCGTTAAAAGACAAACGCTCATGGAGTATTCTATATGTGAGTTTTCAATCAATTAATCTCAACACTGGTCTACTAAGGAAAGAATATTTGGTAGAATTACAGATGAAAATCATCTCATTTAAGTTATAAAAAATGTTCATTTGAGTACAAGCGTTTTTACTTTTAGAGCATCTCTATAGTCAATTAATATTTATCAAGGTACAAACTAATCAAATAGTTCTTAATCATGGTTTTGTCTTTCCCTAGCATTAGCTGGTTTATTAAGTGCTCACTGGAGCATTTTTGTTTGTTTGTTATTTTTTATTGAGGTATAATTGACTTACAATACTATATATATTTCCAGTGTTTTGAGCTCAGTGACTGCTTTGGTTGCCTCTTCAGGGGATGAGGAGCAGACAAAGCCAAACCTTTGCTTCTCCCATCCTCCAGCATCACCTTAGCACTGGTGATTGATCCTACTGGGCATATACCCTGAGAAAACCATAATTCAAAAAGATACATGGGGCTTCCCTGGTGGCACAGTGGTTAAGAATCCACCTGCCAATGCAGGGGACATGGGTTCGAGCCCTGGTCCGGGAAGATCCCACATGCCATGGAGCAACTAAGCCCGTGCACCACAACTACTGAGCCTGCGCTCTAGAGCCCATGAGCCACAACTACTGAGCCTGCGTGCCTAGAACCCGTGCTCCTCAACAAAAGCCACTGCAATGAGAATCCCACCCCTCACAGCGAAGAGTAGCCCCCGCTCTCTGCAACTAGAGAAAGCCCGCACACAGCAATAAAGACCCAACACAGACCCAAAAAATTACTTAATTAATTTTTAAAAAATGATAACAATTAAAACAAAAAGATGCATGTACTACAATGTTCACTGCAGCACTATTTACAATAGCCAGGACATGGAAGCAACCTAAATGTCCATCAACAGATGCATGGATAAAGAAGATGTGGCACATATATACAATGGAATATTACTCAGCCATAAAAAGGAAAGAAATTGAATTATTTGTAGTGAGGTGGATGGACCTAGAGTCTGTCATACGGAGTGAAGTAAGTCAGAAAGAGAAAAACAAATACCGTATGCTAATGCATATATATGGAATCCAAAAAAAATGGTACTGATGAACCTAGTGGCAGGGCAGGAATAAAGATGCAGACGTAGGGAACGGACTTGAGGACACGGAGGGGGAAGGGGAGGCTGGGACGAAGTGAGAGAGTAGCATGGACATATATACACTACCAAATGTAAACTAGATAGCTAGTGGGAAGCTGCTGCATAGCACAGGGAGATCAACTCAATGCTCTGTGATGACCTAGAGGGGTGGGATAGGGAAGGTGGGAGGGAGGCTCAAGAGGGAAGGGATATGGGGACATATGTATATGTATAGCTGATTCACTTTGTTGTACAGCAGAAACTAACACGACATTGTAAAGCCATTATACTCCAATAAAGATGTGAAAAAAAAAAGGAGGAAACTCTTCACTTCTCATCATCAATGGTATCACCCAAGTTCTTAATGTAGAGATTCAGCCCCTGATAGCAACTACTTCTTTCCTGTTTCAGCTGTTCAAATTTCAGCTTTAAATCAGCCTGCCATTCCACTTTCTTCTGTGGATGGCCAAAGAAAATTACTTTCCCACTGATTTAGGATTTTCTGTGTATAGTATCATGACATCTGCAAGCAGTGACAGCTTTACTTCGTTCTTTCCAATTTGGATTCCTTTTTTCTTTTTCCCTGTCTGATTGCTGTGGCTAGGACTTCCAAAACTATGTTGAATAAAAGTGGTGAGAGTGGACACACTTGTCTTGTTCCTGATCTTAGAAGAAATGCTTTCAGCTTTTCACCATTGAGTATGATGTTAGCTGTGAGTTTATCATATATGGCCTTTATTATGTTAAGGTATGTTCCCTGTATACCACTTTCTGGAGAGATTTTTATCATAAATGTATGTTGAATTTTATCAAAAGCTTTTTCTGCATTATTGAGATGACAATGTGGTTTTTATTCTTCAATTTGTTAATATGACATATCACATAGATAGATTTGCAGATACTGAACCATACTTGCATCCTTGGGATAAATCCCACTTGATCATGACGTATGACCCTTTTTTTTTTTTTTTTTTTTGCGGTACGCGGGCCTCTCACTGTTGTGGCCTCTCCCGTTGCGGAGCACAGGCTCCGGACGCGCAGGCCCAGCGGCCATGGCTCACAGGCCCAGCCGCTCCGCGGCACATGGGATCTTCCCGAACCGGGGCACGAACCCGTGTCCCCTGCATCGGCAGGCGGACTCTCAACCACTGTGCCACCAGGGAAGCCCTGTATGACCTTTTTAATGTATTGTTGGATTTGGTTTGCTAATATTTTGTTGAGGATTTTTGCATCTATATTCATCAGTATTATTGACCTGTAATTTTCTTTTTGTGTGATATCTTCATCTGATTTTGGTATCAGGGTGATGCTGGCCTCATAGAATGAGTTCGGGAGTATTTTTTCTTCTGGAATTCTTTGTAATAGTTTGAGAAGAAGAGTTGTTAACTCTTCGCTAAGTGTCTAGATGTCTGTTTCCTTTCCCAGGTTAGGGAAGTTTTCAGTTATTATGTCTTCAAATATATTCTCAGCCCCTTTCTCTCTCTCTTCTTCTGGGATTCCTATAATGTGAATTGTCACACACTTGGTGTTGTCCCAGAGATCTCTTACACTGTCCTCATTTCTTTTTATTCTTTTTTTCTTTTTTCTGTTCAACATCAGTGATTTCTACTACTCTGTCTTCTACCTCACTCATCCATTCCTCTGTATCATCTAGTCTACAGCTGATTCCTTCTAGTGTATTTGTCATTTCAGTTACTGTATCCTTCAGTTCTGTTGGTTGTTCTTTATACTTTCAAACACTTTGTTAAAAACTTCACTGTGCACTCATTCTTCTAAACCTGGGACCCCAGGGCCCTGCAGCCAGAGACTCTGAGACCTAGCATCACCTACCAGTGAGCAGGAACCAGCCCCACAATCCCTGGCCCTGCCCACAATCCAGTCTGCTCTAGCCTTGAGACTAGCCTCACCCACCAGTGGGGTGCACTCATTCTTTTCCTGAGGTCTTTGATCATCATTATGACCATTACCCTGAATTCTTTCTCGGGTAGATTTTCTATCTCAGCTTCACTTAGTTCTTCTTCTGGGGTTTTATCTTGTTCCTTAGTTTGGAACATGTTCCTCTGTTGCCTCATTTTGCCCCACTTGCTGTTTTATTTCTATGTAACTGGTAGGTTGGATATGTTTTCTGACTTTGGAGAAGTGGCCTTTTGTAGGAGACATCCTACATGTCTATGCAATGTACTCATCTCTAGGGGTGCTCCCCTATGTGGGCTGTGGGGATCCTTCTGTTGTAGTGGGCTGACTCCTGTAGGTGGTCTGGTTGACTTACTTGGCCCTCTGTCCAATTGGTTGCCAAGCCCTGCCTTGTGTGGGGGCTGCCAGCCACTGATTGGCAGGGTTGGATCATCAGGCATCTGACTGCAGAACCCTGGAAGTTACTGGGGCTAGTCCTGTTTCACTGGTGGGCAAAGTTGGGGCCCAGGAGATCCTGAGGCCGGTGCTCACCCACCAGTGGGTGAAACCAGATGCTTGGGCTATTGCTGGCCCACTGATGGGAAAAGCCAGGTCCTAGGGTCTGCCAGGCCCAGGTGTCCCACAGCTGGTGTTGGATCACTGATGGGTGGCGCTGATTCCTGACACACCTGGCTGAGTGGTCTGGGGTGTCCCGAAGCTTTTGTCTGTCCACTGGTGGTGAGGCTGGTCCCAAGGTTAAAACAGACTTGATGCTGGGCAGGGCCAGGGGTTCTGGAGCTGGTACCTGCCAACTGGTGGATGGCGCTGGGTCTGAGTCTCTGGCTGCAGGCGTCTGGGGTCCTGGGTCTCATGCCTATGCACTGGTATGTGGAACTGGGTCCCAGGTCCTCTGGTGAGCAGAGCCATATCCAGGGGTGGCCTGGGCTCAGGAGGTCTTAAAGCAGCCTCTCTGCTGGTGGGTGTGTCTGTGTCCACACCCAGTTAGTTGCTTGGCTTGAGGAGTCCCTGTGTTTGTACCTACATGCTATTGTGTCAGGCTGGGGCTGGTCCTGAGGCTAATAAGCTAGAGGGAGGACTCCAAAATGGCACCTGCCAGCACCAGTGTCCACGTGGTAGAAAGAGTTTCCAAAAATGGCTGCACCAGTGTCTATGTCCCCAAGGTATGCTCCAGTTGGCTTTTGCCTCTCCAAGATCGGCAGGTAGGTCTGACCCAGGCTCCTGTCAAATTACTGCTTCTGCCCTGGGTCCTGGAGCATGTGAAATTTTGGGTATGCCCTTTAAGAGTGGAGTCC
The DNA here is from genome assembly GCF_949774975.1 of Lagenorhynchus albirostris. Taxonomy (NCBI): domain Eukaryota; kingdom Metazoa; phylum Chordata; class Mammalia; order Artiodactyla; family Delphinidae; genus Lagenorhynchus; species Lagenorhynchus albirostris. Next base: position 22,168,435 of record NC_083096.1, on the reverse strand, counting down.
CTATTTCCCTCAATCCTGTGGTACTCTCACAATAAGCCCCGCTGGCCTTCAAAGCCAAACATTCTGGGGACTGATGTGGGGCTCAGACCCCTCACTCCTTGGGGAGAACCTCTGCAATTATAATTATTCTCCCATTTGTGGGTCACCTACCCCAGGGTATGGGACGTGACTATACCGTGACTCTGCCCATTCTACCCATCTTGTTGTGGTTCCTTCTTTATATGTTTAACTGTAGATGATCTTTTCTGGTAGATTCTGGTCTTTTTTCATCGATGGGTGTTCTGTAGATAGTTGTAATTTTGGTGTGCCCGTGAAGGGAGGGGAGCTCAGGGTCTTTCTACTCTGCCAGCTTGGTGTATCTCCACTGGAGCATTTATTTTTAATGAAGTATACAGTAATTGAAATACAATGTTATATTAGTTTCAGATGTTCAAGATAGTGATTCGGCATTTATATACAGTATGAGGTGATCACCAAGATAAGTCTAGGTACCACCTGTCACCATTTAAGGTTATTCAAATATTATTGACCATATGAACTATTTTGTATATTATATCCTCATGACTTATTCATTTAATAACTGAAAGTTTGTGGCTTTTAGTCTCCTTCACCTATTTTGCTCATTCTACAAACCCCTCTTCTCTGGCCACAACCAGCTTGTTCTCTGTATCTATGCATCTGTTTCTGTTTTGTTTGCTCATCTGTTCTGTTTTTTAGATTCCACATATGAATGAATTCATACAGTATTTGTCTTTCTGTCTGACATTTCATTTAGCATAATATCCTCTAGATCCATCCCATGTTGTTGCAAATAGCATGATTTCTTTTTTTTTTAATGGCTGAGTGACATTCCATTGTTAGAGATATATCTATATCTATATATATATATATATCTATATATATATATACCACATCTTTTTTACCATTCATCCAGCAGTGGATACTTCAGTTGCTTCTATATCTTGGCTATTGAAAATAATGCTGCAATGTACATAAGGGTGCATATATCTTTTCCAATTAGTGTTTTCATCTTCAGGTAAATATCCAGAAGTGGAATTGATGGATCATACGGTAGCACTATTTTTAATTAGGGGGGAACTTCCATATTGTTTTCCATAGTGGCTGCATCAACTTACATTCCCACCAACAGTGAATGAGAGTTCCTTTTTCCCCAATATCCTCACCAACACTTGTTATTTTTTGCATTTTTGATAATAGCCATTCTGACAGATGTAAGGTGAAACAAGCATACCTTGGAGATATTGCAAGTTTTGTTTCAGACCACTGCAATAAAGCAAATATGGCAATAAAATGAGTTGACAGATTTTTTTTTTGGTTTCCCAGTACATATAAAAATTATGTTTACACCATATTTTAGTGTATTAAGTGTGCAATAGCATCATATCTGAAAAACAATGTACATACCTTAATTTTAAAATACTTTATTGCTAAAAAATGCTAACCATTGTATGATAACAGAGTGTTGCCACAAACCTTCAATTTGTACAAAATAAAATATCTGTGAAGCTCAATAAACCAAAGTACAATAAAACAAGGTATGCCTGTATTTTGCTGTGGCTTTGACTTGCATTTCCCTGATGATTAGTGATGCTGAGATTTTTTTCAGGGGTCAGTTGTCCATCTGTATGTCTTGTTTGGAAAAATGTCTGTTCAGATCCCCTGTCCATTTTTAATTGGATTGTGTGTTTTTTGATATTAAACTGTATGAGTGTTTTATATATTCTGGATATTAGCCACATATTAGATATATGATTTGCAAGTATCTTCTCCCATTCATTACGTTACCTTTTCATTTTGTTGTGGATTTCCTTCACTGTGCAAGTTTTTTACTTTCATGTAGTCTATTTGTTTATTTTTGGGTTTTTTGCCCTTGCCTGGAAAAACAGATACAAAAAAAAAAATTACTAAGATCAATGTCAAAGAGCTGAATGCCTATGATTTCTTCTAGGAGTTTTATGGCTTCAGGTCTTATATTCAAGTCTTTAATCCATTTTATTTTTGTACATTGTGTAAAATAGTGGCTTTTGCACATAACTGTCCAGGTTTCTCAACACAATTTATTGAAGAAACTTTTTCCTATTGTATATTTTTGCCTCCTTTGTTGTAGATTAATTGACCATATAAGTGTGGGTTCATTTTTGGGCTCTCTCTTCTGTTCCATAGATCTATCTGTCTGTTTTTGTGTCAGTACCATATAATTTTGATTACTATAGCTTGGTTGTATAGTTTGAAATTAGGAAGGATGATGCCTCCAGCTTTGTTCTTTCTTAAGACTGCTTTGGCTATTCAGGGTTTTTTTGGTAGTTCCATACAAATTTTAAGATTATTTGTTCTAGTTGTGTGAAAAACGCCATTGGTATTTTGATAGGAATGGTATTGCATCTGTATATTGCTTTGGGTAGTACGGACATTTTAATATTAATTCTTCCAATCCAAGAGATTTATCTTTGCCTTCTTTCATTTCTTTCCTCAATGTCTTACAGTTTTCAGTGTACAGGTCTTTCACCTGCTTAGTTAAATTTACCAGACAGAAATCATACTTTCTGTCTCTATAGATTTGCCTGTTCTGGACATTTTATATCAATGGAATCAACAATATGTGGTCTCCAGTAAATGACTTCTTTCACTTAGGATAATGTTTTCAAGGTTCATCCATGTTGTAGCAATCGTACTTCATCCCTTTTCATGCCTGAATTACATAACATACCATATGAATATAGCATATTTTGTCTGTTCATCTGTTGATGGGCATTGGGTTATTTCCACTTCTTGTTTATTACAAATAATGCTTCTATGAATATTCATATGCAAGTTATTATATGAATTATGTTTTCATTTCTCTTGAGTATATATCAAGAGTGGAATTTCTGGGTCAGATAATAACTCTATGTTTAACCTTCTGAGGAAATGCCAAACTCTTTTCCAAAGTAGTGGTACCATTTTACATTCCCACAAACAGTATATGAAGGTTCCAATCTCTCTACATTGTCTCCAACACTTATTATCTCTTTTTTATTTTAGCCATCCTAGTGGGTATAAGGTGGTATTTCAGTGTGGTTTTGTTTTGCACTTCCCTGAGGCCTAGGGAATACATCATCTTTTGATAAAAATTAGAGGAGATGAGCTTTTTCTATATAATTAACCATTTCTTTGTTTCAGAGGATGTTTCTTTCAGATAGACTTCTTTTCATTGGAACAATTTTTCATAATTCCCAATTTACTTAAAACTTAGGGCAATCCACTCATCACCATTTTTATCTAGGTGTTTCACATACATATGCCCACTGATGGGCATACATATTTATACTCTCACAACCCCTATTGCAGTAGTTCTTTATCCCATGTAGGTATTTTTAAAATGTATAATTAATAATAAAGTAATAATAGTTCAAAGAAAAGCTGTTCTCATGAGAATAGCAAGCAGCGGTTCTCAGAGGCTGAACCTTCTCAGAATGGCTAGATTTTTGTCATTTAATCTTTGCCTACCCATTTACAATATATATTGCACTGTGAATAACAAAAGCAACACCCTTCCCTAAATTCCCAAAATATGTAATTCAGAAGTTGTAGTTCACGAGAGAAAATGTGGGTTCTGAGGGAATGGAGAAAGTACATGGACCACTATCTCTAAGAAACGAAGTTCTCTAAGGAGCCAAACAATAGCCCCTGTAACAATTGGCCCAGCATGGCCAGGAGTTGGTTAATGATTGACAGCTCCTTTAAGTTTTGTCTCCATCTCCAACTTAAGGCCAGCCAGAGACATCTCTAAGCAATCATATAGGATACCCCCCTTCTAGTTAGTCTTCCTAACCCTCCTACCACTTCCCCATGCTAACAGCCTCCAATCAAGGCATACCTGAAGCCTTCCCTTTTCCACTATAAAGGTTTATCACTCCTCTGTCTACCTCTGAATCTCTGCCAAAACACAAGTCATGGTGGCTGACTGCCTTGCTACAGTAAGCTCTGAATGTGTACCCCTTGCCTGTTCTCATTTGGTTCATCTTCTTTTATTTCCGCATAGGCTATTTGGATTTAATATTCTAGCCCAATTTAGAATCTGCTTAACTATTTTCTGGATCCGACAGAAGAAAGTAGGACTCCTGTGACATTGACCTTACTCTGAATCAGTCCTATGGAGTGGAAAGAGCATGAGGTTTGGAGTTGAGAGACAATGATTGTAGTTCAAGTCTGCTGCTAACAGCTGTGTGACTCTGGTTCTGTCACTGGACCTCACTTTCCCTACCTATACAGGGGAATGGCTGGGGTGGGAGGAGAGGAGTGTACTGTATATCTAAAATAGCTTCCGTTTCTTAATCACAGGATATTAGAATTGGTTTATAATATTCTGTGATTGATTGCCTCCCCCAACCTTCTAACCTCATTCTCATCTAATTAGAGCAAATTTCCTACACATGGAAGCATGGTGTTCCTTTACACCAAGTGTTTCACACTACAGTCTTCAAACCAACTTCATCAGACACCTGGGAGTATTTGTTAAAAAACACAGTTTCCTGGTCCCTACCTGACTTAATGAATCTGGATCCCTGGTAAAGGGCCCCAGAATCAACACTTCTAACAAGTTCCCAGGTGATTTGTATACTATTAATAATTAATATTTATTACTATGTTCCTGGATTGTTTCAAATGCTTTATATTCACTAATTCCTGTAAGCCTCACAGCAACTCTAAATGGTCAAGTTGGGGAGCTTCAAGATGGTGGAAGAGTAAGATGTGATCACCTTCCTCCCAACAAATATATCAGAAATACATCTACATGTGGAATAACTCCTACAGAACACCTACTGAACGCTGGCAGAAGAACTCAGACCTCCCAAAAGGCAAGAAAATACCCATGTACCAGGGTAGGGCAAAAGAAAAAAGAAAAAACAGAGACAAAAGAATGGGGACGGGACCTGCACCAGAGGGAGGGAGCTGTGAAGGAGGAAAAGTTTCCACACACTAGAAGCTCCTTCGCGGGCGGAGACTGCAGCTGGCAGAGGGGGAAGCTTCGCAGCCACGGAGGAGAGAGCAGCCACAGGGGTGCGGAGGGCAAAGCGGAGAGATTCCCGCACAGAGCATCAGGGCCGACCGGCACTCACCAGGCCGAGAGGCTTGTCTGCTCATCTGCCGGGGCAGGCGGGGCTGGGAGCTGAGCCTCGGACTTCGGTCGGAGCTCACGGAGAGGACTGGGGTTGGCGGCGTGAACACAGCCTGAAGGGGCTAGTGCACCACAGCTAGCCGGGAGGGAGTCCGGGAAAAGTCTGGAGCTGCCGAAGACGCAAGAGACTTTTTCTTCCCTCTTTGTTTCCTGGTGCTCGAGGAGAGGGGATTAAGAGCGCCGCTTAAAGGAGCTCCACAGACGGGCGCGAGCCGCGGCTATCAGCAGGGACCCCAGAGACGGGCATGAGACGCTAAGGCCGCTGCTGCCACCACCAAGAAGCCTGTGTGCGAGCACAAGTCACTATCCACACCCACTCCCGGGAGCCTGTGCAGCCCGCCACTGCCAGGGTCCCGGGATCCAGGGACCACTTACCGGGAGAACGCACTGCGCGCCTCAGGCTGGTGCAACGTCACGCCGGCCCCGCCCTCCGTGCCCCTCCCCCCCCACCCCAACCCGGCCTGAGTGAGCCAGAGCTGCTGAATCAGCTGCTCCTTTAACCCAGTCCTGTCTCAGCGAAGAACAGACGCCCTCCGGCGACCTACACGCAGAGGCGGGGCGAAATCCAAAGCTGAGCCCCCGGGAGCTGTGCGAACAAAGAAGAGAAAGGGAAATCTCTCCCAGCAGCCTCAGGAGCAGCGGATTAAATCTCCACAATCACCTTGATGTACCTGCATCTGTGGAATACCTGAATCAATCATCCCAAATAGATGAGGCGGACTTTGGAAGCAACGATATATATATTTTTTTCCTTTTTCTCTTTTGTGAGTGTGCATGTGTATGCTTCTGTGTGTGATTTTTTCTGTATAGCTTTGCTTTTTCCACTTGTCCTAGGATAGTTTTTAGCACTTGTTATCATTGGTGGATTTGCTTTTTGGTTTGGTTGCTCGCTCTTTTTTTTTTCCCGTTACGCGGGCCTCTCACTGTTGTGGACTCTCCCGTTGCGGAGCACAGGCTCCAGACGCGCAGGCTCAGCGGCCATGGCTCACGGGCCCAGCCGCTCCGCGGCATGTGGGATCTTCCCGGACCGGGGCACGAACCCGTGTCCCCTGCATTGGCAGGCGGACTCTCAACCACTGTGCCACCAGGGAAGCCCTGGTTGCTCTCTTCTTTCTTTCTTTCTTTCTTTTTATTATTTTTAAACTTTTTTGCTTTCAATAATTACTTTTTTTTTTTTTTTTTTTTTTGCGGTACGCGGGCCTCTCACTGTTGTGGCCTCTCCCTGTTGTGGAGCACAGGCTCCGGACACACAGGCTCAGCGGCCATGGCTCACGGGCCCAGCCACTCCATGGCATGTGGGATCCTCCCGGACCGGGGCACGAACCCGTGTCCCCTGCATTGGCAGGCGGACTCTCAAACACTGTGCCACCAGGGAAGCCCTCAATAATTACTTTTAATTTTAATAACTTTATTTTATTTTTTCTTTCTTTCTTTCTTTTTTTCTCCCTTTTATTCTAAGCCATGTGGATGACAGGGTCTTGGTGCTCTGGCCGGGCGTCAGGCCTGTGCCTCTGAGGTGGGAGAGCTGAGTTCAGGACATTGGTCCACCAGAGAACTTCCAGATCCACGTAATATCAAATGGCGAAAATCTCTCAGAGATCTCCATCTCAACACCAAAATGCAGCTCCACTCAACGACCAGCAAGCTACAGTGATGGACACCCTATGCCAAACAACTAGCAACACAGGAACACAACCCCACACATTAGCAGAGAGACTGCCTAAAATCATAATAAGGTCACAGACACCCCAAAACACACCACCAGATGCGGATGTGCCCACCAGAAAGACAAGATCCATCCTCATCCACCAGAATACAGGCACTAGTCCCCTCCACCAGGAAGCCTACACAACCCATTGAACCAACCTTATGCACTGGAGTCAGACACCAAAACCAATGGGAACTATGAACCTGCAGCCTGCAAAACGGAGACCCCAAACACAGTAAGTTAAGCAAATGAGAAGACAGAGAAACACACAGCAGATGAAAGAGCAAGGTAAAAACCCACCAGACCTAACGAAGAGGAAATAGGCAGTCTACCTGAAAAAAATACAGAATAATGATAGTAAAGATGATCCAAAATATTGGAAATACAATGGAGAAAATACAAAAAAACATTTAACAAGGACCTAGAAGAACTAAAGAGCAAAAACACAATGATGAACAACACAATAAGTGAAATTAAAAATTCTCTAGAAGGAATCAATAGCAGAATAACTGAGGTGGAAGAATGTAAGTGACCTGGAAGATAAAATAGTGGAAAGAACTCCTGCAGGGCAGAATAGACAAAAAACAATGAAAAAATTTTAGGACCGTCTCAGAGACCTCTGGGACAACATTGAACACACCAACATTCGAATTATAGGGGTCCCAGAAGAAGAAGAGAGAAAGAAAGGGACTAAGAAAATATTTGAAGGGATTATAGTTGAAAACTTCCCTAATATGGGAAAGGAAATAGTTAATCAAGTCCAGGAAGCACAGAGAGTCCCATACAGGATAAATCCAAGGAGAAACACGCCAAGACACATATTAATCAAACTATCACACATTAAACACAAAGAAAAGATATTAAAAGCAGCAGGGGAAAAACAACAAATAACATACAAGGGAATCCCCATAAGGTTAACAGCTGATCTTTCAGCAGAAACTCTGCAAGCCGGAAGGAAGTGGCAGGACATATTTAAGTGATGAAAGGGAAAAACCTACAACCAAGATTATTCTACCCAGCAAGGATCTCATTCAGATTCAACAGAGAAATTAAAACCTTTACAGACAAGCAAAAGCTAAGAGAATTCAGCACCACAAAACCAGCTCTACAACCAGCTCTACAACAACTGCTAAAGGAACTTCTCTAGGCAGGAAACACAAGAGAAGGTAAAGACCTATAATGACAAACCCAAAACAATTAAGAAAATGGTAATAGGAACATACATATTGATAATTACCTTAAATGTTAATGGATTAACTGCCCCAACCAAAAGACATTGACTGAATGGATACAAAAACAAGACCCGTATATATGCTCTCTACAAGACACCCACTTCAGACCTAGGGACACATACAGACTGAAAGTGAGGGGATAGAAAAAGATACTCCTTGCAAATGGAAATCAAAAGCAAGCTGGAGTAGCAATTCTCATATCAGACAAAATAGACTTTAAAAGAAAGAATATTACAAGAGACAAAGAAGGACACTACATAATGATCAAGGGATCGATCCAAGAAGAAGATATAACAATTGTAAATATTTATGCTCCCAACATAGGAGCACCTCAATACATAAGGCAAATACTAGCAGCCATAAAAGGGGAAATCGACAGTAACACAATAGTAGGGGATTTTAACACCCCACTTTGACCAATGGACAGATCATCCAAAATGAAAATTAATAAGGAAACACAAGCTTTAAATGATACCTTAAAGAAAATGGACTTAATTGATATTTATAGGACATTCCATCCAAAAACAACAGAATACACTGTCTTCTCAAGTGCTCATGGAACATTCTCCAGGATAGATCATATCTTGGGTCACAAATCAAGCCTTGGTAAATTTAAGAAAATTGAAATCATATTAAGTATCTTTTCTGACCACAATGCTATGAGACTAGATATCAATTACAGGAAAAAATCTGTAAAACATACAAACACATGGAGGCTGAACAATACACTACTTAATAACCAAGAGATCACTGAAGATATCAAAGAGGAAACCAAAAATTATATAGAAACAAATGGCAATGAAAACACAACAACGTGAAATCTATGGGATGCAGCAAAAGCAGTTCTAACAGGGAAGTTTATAGCAATACAATCCTACCTCAAGAAACAAGAAACATCTCAAATAAACAACCTAACCTTACACCTAAAGCAATTAGAGAAAGAAGAACAAAAACACCCCAAAGTTAGCAGAAGGAAGGATTCATAAAGATCAGATCAGAAATAAATGAAAAAGAAATGAAGGAAACAATAGCAAAGTTCAATAAAAGTAAAAGCTGGTTCTTTGATAGGATAAAGAAAATTGATAAACCATTAGCCAGACTCATCCAGAAAAAAAGGGAGAAGACTCAAATCAATACAATTAGAAACGAAAAAGGGGAAGTAACAACTAACACTGCAGAAATACAAAGGATCATGAGAGATTACTACAAGCAACTATATGCCAATAAAATGGACAACCTGGAAGAAATGGACAAATTTTTAGTAGAGCACTACCTTTTGAGACTGAACTAAGAAGAAATAGAAAATATAAACAGACCATTCACAAGAACTGAAATAGAGTCTGTGAGTAAAAATCTTCCAAGAAACAAAAGCCCAGGACCAGATGGCTTCACAGGTGAATTCTATCAAACCTTTAGAGAAGAGTTAACACCTATCCTTCTCAAACTCTTCCAAAATATAGCAGAGGGAGGAACACTCCCAAACTCATTCTACAAGGCCACCATCACCCTGATACCAAAACCAGACAAAGATGTCACAAAAAAAGAAAACTACAGGCCAATATCACCGATGAACATAGATGCAAAAATCCTCAACAAAATACTAGTAAACAGAATCCAACAGCACATTAAAAGGATCATACACCATGATCAAGTGGGGTTTATCCCAGGAATGCAAGGATTCTTCAATATACACAAATCAATCAATGTGATGCACCATATTAACAAATTGAAGAATAAAAACCATCTGATCATCTCAATAGATGCAGAGAAAACTTTTGACAAAATTCAACACGCATATATGATAAAAACTCTCCAGAAATTAGGCATAGGAGGAAATTATGTCCACATAATAAAGGCCATATATGAGAAACCCACAGTCAACATCATCCTCAGTGGTGAAAAACTGACACCATTTCCACTAAGATCAGGGACAAGACAAGGCTGCCCACTCTCACCACTATTATTCAACATAGTTTTGGAAGTTTTAGCCACAGCAATCTGAGAAGAAAAAGAAATGAAAGGAATCCAAATTGGAAAAGAAGAAGCAAAACTGTCACTGTTTGCAGATGACATGATACTATTCTTACAGAATCCTAAAGATGCTACGAGAAAACTACTAGAACTAATCAATGAATTTGGTAAAGTAGCAGGATACAAAATTAATGCATAGAAATCTCTTGCATTCTTATACACTAACAATGAAAAATCAGAAAGAGAAATTAAGGAAACAATCCCATTCACCACTGCAACAAAAAGAATAAAATACCTAGGAATAAACCTACCTAAGGAGACAAAAGACCTGTATGCAGAAAACTATAAGACACTGATGAAAGAAATTAAAGATGATACAAACAGATCGACAGATATACCATGTTCTTGGATTGGAAGAATCAACACTGTGAAAATGACTGTACTACCCAAAGCAATCTACAGATTCAATACAATCCCTATCAAACTATCACTGGCATTTTTCACAGAACTAGAACAAAAAATTTCACAATTTGTATGGAAACATAAAAGACCCCGAATAGCCAAAGCAATCCTGAGAACGAAAAATGGAGCTGGAGGAATCAGGCTCCCTAACTTCAGACTATACTACAAAGCTACAGTAATCAAGACAGTATGGTGCTGGCACAAAAACAGAAATATAGATCAATGGAACAGGATAGAAAGCCCAGAGATAAACCCACGCACATATGGTCACCTTATCTTTGATAAAGGAGGCAGGAATGTACAGTGGAGAAAGAACAGCCTCTTCAATAAGTGGTGCTGGAAAACTGGACAGCTACATGTAAAAGTATGAGATTAAAACACTCCCTAACACCATATACAAAAATAAGCTCAAAATGGATTAAAGACCTAAATGTAAGGCCAGAAACTATCAAACCCTTAGAGGAAAACATAGGCAGAACACTCTATGACATAAATCACAGCAAGATCCTTTCTGACCCACCTCTTAGAGAAATGGAAATAAAAACAAAAATAAATAAATGGGACCTAATGAAACTTCAAAGCTTTTGCATAGCAAAGGAAACCATAAACAAGATGAAAGGACAGCCCTCAGAATGGGAGAAAATATTTGCAAATGAAGCAACTGACAAAGGATTAATCACCAAAATTTACAAGCAGCTCATGCAGCCAAATAACAAAAAAACAAACAACCCAATCCAAAAATGGGCAGAAGACCTAAACAGACATTTCTCCAAAGAAGATATGCAGACTGCCAACAAACACATGAAAGAATGCTCAACATCATTAATCATTAGAGAAATGCAAATCGAAACTACAATGAGATATCATCTCACACCAGTCAGAATGGCCATCATCAAAAAATCTAGAAACAATAAATGCTGGAGAGGATGTGGAGAAAAGGGAACACTCTTGCACTGCTGGCGGGAATGTGAATTGGTACAGCCACTATGGAGAACAGTATGGAGGTTCCTTAAAAAACTACAAATAAAACTACCATATGACCCAGCAAACCCACTACTGGGCATATATCCTGAGAAAACCATAATTGAAAGAGCGTGATGTACCAAAATGTTCATTGCACCTCTATTTACAATAGCCCAGAGATGGAAACAACCTAAGTGTCCATCATTGGATGAATGGATAAAGAAGATGTGGCACATATATACAATGGAATATTACTCAGCAATGAAAAGAAACGAAATTGAGCTATTTGTAATGAGGTGGATAGACCTAGAGTCTGTCATACAGAGTGAAGTAAGTCAGAAAGAGAAAGACAAATACCATATCCTAACACATATATATGGAATTGAAGAAAAAAATGTCATGGAGAACCTAGGGGTAAGACAGGAATAAAGACACAGACTTACTAGAGGGTGGACTTGAGGATATGGGGAGGGAGAGGGGTAGGCTGTGATGGGGTGAGAGAGAGGCATGGACGTATATACACTACCAAACATGAGGTAGATATCTGGTGGGAGGCAGCCCCATAGCACAGGGAGATCAGCTCAGTGCTTTGTGACCACCTGGAGGGGTGGGATAGGGAGGGTGGGAGGGAGGGAGACGCAAGAGGGAAGAGATGTGGGAACATGTGTATATGTATGGCTGATTCGCTTTGTTATGGAGCAGAAACTAACACACCATTGTAAAGCAATTATACTCCAATAGAGACGTAAAAAAAAAAAAAACTAGAAACAATAAATGCAGGAGAGGGTGTGGAGAAAAGGGAACACTCTTGCACTGCTGGTGGGAATGTGAATTGGTACAGCCACTATGGAGAACAGTATGGAGGTTCCTTAAAAAACTACAAATAGAACTACCGTATGACCCAGCAGTCCCACTACTGGACATATACCCTGATAAAACCATAATTGAAAGAGTGTCATGTACCAAAATATTCATTGCAGCTCTATTTACAATAGTCCAGAGATGGAAACAACCTAAGTGTCCATCATCGGATGAATGGATAAAGAAGATGTGGTACATATATACAATGGAATATTACTCAGCCATAAAAGGAAACAAAATTGAGTTATTTGTAGTGAGGTGGATGGACCTAGAGTCTGTCATACAGAGTGAAGTAAGTCAGAAAGAGAAAGACAAATACCATATGCTAACACATATATATGGAATTTAAGAAAAAAAATGTCATGAAGAACCTAGGGGTAAGACAGGAATAAAGACACAGACCTACTAGAGAATGGACTTGAGGATATGGGGAGGGGGAAGGATAAGCTGTGACAAAGTGAGAGAGGGGCATGGACAATATATACACTACCAAACGTAAAATAGATAGCTAGTGGGAAGCAGCCGCATAGCACGGGGAGATCAGCTCGGTGCTTTGTGACCACCTAGAGGGGTGGGATAGGGAGGGTGGGAGGGAGGGAGATGCGAGGGGGAAGGGATATGGGAACATATGTGTGTGTGTGTGACTGATTCACTTTGTTATGAAGCAGAAATTAGGACACCATTGTAAAGCAATTATACTCCAATAAAGATGTAAACAAACAAAAAAAACTACAAAAAATAAATGCTGGAGAGGGTGTGGAGAAAAGGGAACCCTCTTGCACTGTTGGTGGGAATGTAAATTGATACAGCCACTATGGAGAACAGTATGGAGTTTCCTTAAGAAAGTAAAAATAGAACTACCATACGACCCAGCAATCACACTACTTTGCATATACCCTGAGAAAACCATAATTCAAAGAGTCATGCACCACAATGTTCATTGCAGCTCTATTTACAATAGTCAGGACATGGAAGCAACCTAAGTGTCCATCGACAGATGAATGGATAAAGAAGATGTGGCACATATATACAATGGAGTATTACTTATCCATAAAAAGAAAGGAAACTAAGTTATTTGTAGTGAGGTGGGTGGACCTAGAGTCTGTCATACAGAATGAAGTAAGTCAGAAAGTGAAAAACAAATACCGTATGCTAACACATATATATGGAATCTAAGAAAAAAAAATGGTCATGAAGAACCTAGGGGCAGGATGGGAATAAAGACCCAGACCTACTAGAGAATGGACTTGAGGACATGGGGTGGGGGAAGGGTAAGCTGGGACAAAAGAGAGTATCACTGACATATATACACTACCAAATGTAAAACCGATAGCTAGTGGGAAGCAGCATTATAGCAAAGGGAGATCAGCTGGGTGCTTTGTGACCACCTAGAGGGGTGGGATAGGGAGGGTGGGAGGGAGGGAGACGCAAGAGGGAAGAGATATGGGATATATGTATATGTATATCTGATTCACTTTGTTATAAAGTAGAAACTAACGTACCAACGTAAAGCAATTATACTCCAATAAAGATGTTAAACATAAATAAATAAATAAATGGTCAAGTTATCCCTATTTCACAGATGGGAAACTGAGGCATAGTTTCTCTTGGCCAGGATCACAAAGCTAGTGTAGGGGAGGAAAAATTCATTTCCCTCAACCCTCGTAGGGTCCCTGGCTGGATCTGAACATTAAATTGAAAGATCAACATGAGGAAAGTAAACAAATTTGTTTAATACAAATTTTATATGGCAAGGGAGCCTTCATAAGGAAATGAAGACCAAAGAAACAGTTAAAATGGAGTGGTTTTATGCTACGTTTTCTGAAGAGTGAAAAGTTGTGGAAAGATATGATAGGGCAAGGAGTATGAGCTAAGTGTAGTAAACTGGGGAAATAGCAAGCTCGTTCAGTTTCTTCTCAGTGTTCCTCCATCTCCGAGATAAGTACTCCTTTCCTCCAGGTATAGGGAGAGCACCTCTCACATGAGGGTTTCACGACCTGCTTCAGGGGAGAAGGATGGGGGAAGGTCAGAGAGACCTTACTTCTTTTGCCATCTTCTCAATCTCCTTCAGCTTAAATTACTAATATGCCAAGGTGCAATATTTGGGGGAAGCTTGTCCTGAACCCCATCACTAGTAAGTGGTGAACAAGCATGCAAACCCAGGAATCTCACTCAGACTCTGAGCTCCAACCATTATTCTATGGCCATGCCACCAATTTATTGGATGACAAGAGGCCAAATCAGGAGGTCACTTTGTTGCTCACCAGGGCACTTCTACACAAGCCCTGAAGCTGTGTTTCCCCCGGATGTAGCCTGGGGCAGATGGATTGGTATTTTGGTTACTTTCAGGTAATAAGCAATTTCTTTTTCTTAGTATTGAAACATCTAAGCCAGGATAATATCAAGACTCTAGACTCACCCAGTTTACATTGTCTCCCTTTCCCAGTTTGGTCCAACCTCAAGCTACAAGGTTTGCAGTCAGGCAGGGGTGGGAGGGATGGAGAAGAGGTAGAGGGGACAGATGCAGTGCTTTCTTGTTGGGCACTGTAATCTGTAGCTGGGACCTTTTGTGTGACTGATGCCCCATCACTGGCTCTTTGTCCCATGATGTTTGTTTCTTTGTCAGCCCCCCCACCCCCTCCCTCCCACACACTGGGAGCCTCCAACTGTTGTTTCCTGGTGGAGCTGAAGCCTGCTCCCACTGCCACTCAGTGTTCCCTCCTCCCTCTAATTTCTGTGTTCTTTGGCATAGCTCTAGCATTTTTCCACTGAGGTGTCCTCACACCTGGCAGGATACCCTCTTGGGCCAGGTTCTTTATAGAGGGCTCATAGCCAGTTTCCCCAAGAACCATTTATCTTTGCCCCTCCACTAGCGAAAGTGCAGCTCACTCTGCACAGCTCTCTTCCCTCTAGCTGCAACCTCTCAACTTTATACTTTTTCTAGGTATGAATCCCATAAAAGTCCCCGCATATTCCAGGGGATACGACTGAGCTCCCCAAGTGATCCTTTAGAGCTTCCATCAGTTCTCTAAAGAAATCATTCTCCAGGCTCTTCAACCTTCTCTTACCTATTTAGGCTGAGATGTGGGCTAAGATTGACAGAATGATTTTCACAAGAATTTAGCCTGACCTGTAAAAGTGGTCTAGAGCAGTGCTACCTAAAACTGCTACCGGTCTGTGAAGATCTCAGTACAGAAATTGAGAGTGTTTGAAACATTTTTGGCAATCTGACATTGCTACAATATCCAAGGGCATGATTTTGTATTTTACAAAATCTCCATCCACAATGGACGGAATGGTTCTTCACCATATATAATAGATTGAGCAATTACAACATATCTTAGGATACGGGATACTTTTTCCCCATTGGTTTGTTTTTAGCCTTTATGGCCTCTGCTGAAACCAAAAATCTAGGGAAGAGTCTTATTTTAACATCCTGTTACAATAAAGATTAAAAATAATTGTTCTATTCAGTTTGGATATTACTAATATACCTAATCAATCTCCAAACTGTAAATACTTAATCTTCCTCATCAACCATAATAAAAGAGGAATTCTAAAAGTCCAGGCTACCCTGACAAGGCTCCCCCTGTCCTGTTTATGTGTCCAGGGGTGCCCAGTGCTTCTAAGTCATCACTGGATGCCAGTAAAACTTGGTCTCATCTGGCTGTGTGCCTGCCGAGGAGATGTGTAGCTTCTGATAAAAAGCTGCCTTGCAAGCTGTATGGTTGTGTATCCCAGCTACTAAGTGGACGAATGTGAACCTTCAGCCTTGGGCTGTCTGTTTTCCCTCCCTGAACATGCTCATGGAGGCTGCAGACATCTAGAGTAGAAGCTGGCTGGGGCTGCTCAGAAGTGCAGGGGAGGTGTGTAATGGTGCTTAGGGCCAACTCAGCAACTGAGTCTCTCCAACTTGACATGTGGGTTATGAAGAGGTAAGGTAATGCTCATTCCTGCAGAGCAGTGCCCAGGCTGGGTCCACTTCTCCACCAGCTACTAAGAAGCAGTCCCTCCAGGAAAGGCTGATCCCCCACCAGTCCTTAGACCCCACAGACTTATTTCCAGAGTGGCTGTCAGGGACTCTAGCCATTAGTTTGTTTAATGCATATACACAGCCACATCCCAGAGTACAAGCCAGCCCTGCATGCACAGTCAGCACTGGTACCAGCAGCTGACACCTCATGGCCCAGGACCACCATCATTGCCACCCAATCCTCCCCACCCTGTCCAGGATATTATGGGGAGCTGTCATCAGAGATTCTCTGGGAGTTTTGGAAACCTGCTATCATTGTGCTATCGTTGGCTTCAAGTTGGAATTGTTAATGCCGGGTTCCCATCTCTAGATCTGATTTAATTGGTCTGGTGTACAGCTTGGACGTCAAGAGCTTTCAAAGCTCCCCAGGCGATTCCAATATGCAGCAGGGTTTGAATGCAACCAGTAGGGCTGGTAACCCCTCTCAGTGAAGAAGAGAAGAAAATTACACAAGTGTGGGCTTTAGTGGGGCATTCCCTTTGGAAGGGCTCCTACCAAACACACAGTTCTTCCCGAGGTTTTTCCTAGCCATAGTTTTGGAGCTTAGCTCAGATGAAGGCAACACGGAGCCCCTCCTGGCAGCCTAGCATTGCTGTACTGCCAGCATTTCACACTGATAAACTGGGGGGTTGGATCATTGCATTCCCCTACCATGGCTAAGAAAGCAATAACAATACTAATTATAATTGTAATTGTTTTTAAAAGATAAAATGATGTTCTCTGAAGAGTGCTCCAGCTCAGTAAAAATGCCAGCAGCATAGAATACAAACTGTGAAGACTGTAAATCTAAGGACAGCCAGAAGTTTTATTTCCATAGTTGTTGAAAACTGCTTAGCATTTGCAAAATCTGAAATGATACCCAAGAATCACGTGCATTTAATTATTCGAAGTTAACTCTGGCTGCTTTGCCAATTACTTTTAAGGGGGGAAAAACTAGAAAGAACATGTATTAAGGAAAAATGTGTTATTATAATCCAGTAGCTAAAAGAGCCTATCCGTACAGAGAATATTTGAAATGAAGGGCAGACACAAGTTTAAATTCTGGAATTACCCCTAAAAAAAACTCACGCAAAAGCTATACTCAAAAAGAACTTATTTTGTGCCTTTCCAAGGTCTACCCCACCATCTTTCTTCCCCCTCACCAAAACATACATATGGGTATACCTATTACACATTCATACACATGCATGGCAATGAAAACGTGATTTGGGTAATGTTTACATTTATGGAAAGCGGCGTGGTACTCTAGAAAAAGCCGGAGGTTTTGGAGTCCTACAGAACTGGCTTTGAATTCTGTCCTTCCTACAATCTAAGTGTGACTTTGGACAACTTACTTAAACTCGGAATCTCCATTTCCTGTAAAACAGGAATATTCTCACAGCACCATGCATGGCTGGGGGAAGTGGAGAGAGAAATAAGACTGAAGAACATCTGTGACATTAGACCAATCTTGGTTCCGTCCCATTCCTTCCCTTCAATTCATTCAACTGAAAACCAAAGCTACCCATCTCCCTTTCTCCTGGTACTGTCTACATTAACATAACTTTACTCTTTTATTACTTTCATTAGCACAAGTTTACTCTTTCAGGATGTTCTTGCCCAAGCAAATATCCTGATTGTTTGTTCTAGGAACTTCCCAAAAGACTCATCAACTCTTCAATAGGAAGCATCAACAGATGGTTTGTGGCCTAAGATTTCCTGGCTTCAAAATCTTTGCCTTGCTATTTCCACCAATTCTAAACCAGGAGAGTCTCAATACAAATGGAGAATGGCCAGACCTCATATAAAAGTAGAACTCTGACCCATAATCTGTGGCAGCCAGCCCAGGAATCCAACTCCATTATCAATAATAACCAGCCCAGGAGGCCAAACTGCTGTCTACAAGTCAGACTTATAAGAAGTCATATCACTATCTCTAGCAAACAGTCCAGGCAGCCAAACCTTAACTCCTGCAACAATTGGCCTCAAACAGCCAGGACTTGATTGAAAACTGCCGGCTTCCAAATTTCTGTGCCCACTTCCAACTTAGGACTAACTGGAGAAGAAAGCCAAACATGGCTAACCAGTCACTTCGGATGCTTTGCATCCAGTCAGCCTGCCTGTAACTTCCTCATGTCCATAGGCTCCAATCAGGGCACACACACGTTTCCTCTTTTCCACTGTAAAGCTGGACCACTCCTCTGCTTTCCTTGGAGTCTGTGCCAAATCCAAGTGATGGTGGCTGACTCCCTGGCTCTGAATAAACAGCCTTTGCCTCTTCTCATTTGGACGGTCTTTATTTATTTCCACAACCGTTAAAATGTGATCTTACCAAAATCTAATTAAGGCCATGTCAGGAAATGAACATTTTCGTATTTCTGCACAGTTAGGGATCTTTGAGCAAATTTTACTGGGATCTGGGTTAAAAGACAAGTCTTGGAAGTTAAAGGGAAGTTGGATGCCAGAGAACTCCAGAAAGATTTACCTCTCTGGAGACACACGTTTACATTTCAGGGGAGGATAAAACAGGGACATGGAGACATTCCAGCAGTTGTAAGCCCCAAGAGGCTTGTGTAGGTATCCCCTGGAGACATTTATTTGCGTTGCAGAAGGATCTTCCTCTTCTCCTCCCAAGGAGATTTTGTTTATAGTAGGGAGATTAAGTTTATTTCCCTCTCTCAGAAAGGGAGCCAAGTTGCTGTGCATGTTGTCCTATGGAAACTGCCAGATTGATGAATTTGGGGTTCCTCTTCTGTGGAGTAAGAATCCCCTTTGTACACACAGGCCCCACCATCTGGCTCTCACTGCATTACACTAGAAGAGGGAAGAATTAAGGCTGATGAGCTAATATAGTTATTTCTGTAAGTAAATAATAATCTGCCCTGATCCAAAAACCTCATGCTTTCAGGATAACATAAATAAATAAAAATATTAAAACTTATCAGGACCCCCCTTCCCATACTGAAAGACTTGCCTTGCCTTAAACCAAACTTCAAATTCTCAGTAAATTCCAATCTTTCTTTCCCTCTCAGAGACCCTACTGTCAAGGCTGTGTTCTCCCTTAGCACAGTAAGCAATAAACTCAGTTTTGTCTTATCAATGAGTAGTGTTGGTGATAGTTAGGTAGCCAGCATTTGATACAAACGATATTTGTTAAGCACCTACTGTGTGTCAGGAACTGCTCTAGGCACTTGGACTACAACAGTCAACAAAACTAATAAAAAGCCCACCCCTCATGAGCTTACATTCCAGTGGAGTGAGATACACAACAAACGTAACAAGGCATGCAAACAAAAGAAGAGGAAAGAGAATTCCTCGCATTATCCAAGTCTACAAAGATTAACCCGCTGCAGGGGCTGACCAACAGTGCACTCGGTGCTTCAGAGAGAGGAAATTAAAGACAATAACAGGACGCTCTGTGCTTTGGACAAACAGGCCCTCAGGTAGTTATATGCATTTCAGGAAGAATTTCAATGAACCCCGCTTCTTACATCTTCCCATACATAGGAAAGCACCGTAATCCCTCACCTGAGATATCTGTTCTTTGTGACTAGCAGCCATCTTTTGTTAAGATGCATGCTTGACTTCATGTTATTCCCTAACAAAAATCACATACAAACTAGTCTCCTCCCTTACCTCTTTGGACCAGTTCCTCACAGCCATCTGAGAATCTGTCTCCCAGGCAACAGTCCTCAGTAAGACCCTGAATAAAACTTAACTCACAGCTCTCACATTGTGCATTTTTCTTTCAGTTGACAGCTGAATTATATAAACTACTGAAGGTGATAAAATGATATAGTGTCAAAACGAGATCAGGAGTACCTGAAGAGGACAATGAGGAAGAAGAGGAGGTAGGATGAAATAATGTGAGACTCAGCAAAAGCTTTGTAGTGGAAGAAAAATAATTTTCCCTTTACCCTTCTAGGTTCTTGGCTAATACCCCCCTGTAATAAAAGACAAATTAACAGGAGAAAAAAAAACCCAAAGTTTAATAACAGGTGTACCTCTTGTATACATGGTAGGTAACGAGGAAAACTGAGTAACTCTCTGAAATGGCCCAAGCCATCACCTTAAATACCACTTCCAGCTAAAGACAAGAGAAGATGTTGGGACAATTATGAGAAAGCCAGTTACCAGGCAAAGCACATAATCAAAGGTATGGTTGATATAGATTTAAGTCACTGCCTTCTTCACTGCAAAGAGTTTCTAAAGGTTTAGTCATCCTCCTTTTCCCAGTACAGAGAGGGACACCCTTACAAAGGGAGATTTCCCTTATTAATGTAAGTGTGTCTTACAAAAGTGTAACTTCAACGCAGTTTTCGGAGCTTTTCCTATATCTGCTGTTTCTTAAAAAATTACCAGCTCAGGATAATCCTTATGCCAAAGAAGTATAATTTGGGGTGACACACTCCCCTTCAGCTTGAAGCAAATAAGAGAGCTAGCCAGGTGGACATCTAGGAGGAGAGCTTCCAGGCAGAGGGAATAGCTAAAGCTCCTGAGAGCTGAAATCATCCTGTGTACCCGACCTCACGAAGCATTCACTTGCTTGCTAGAGTTGCAAGTGATTCTAAAATGCTTCTTTTAACTCTACCTTGAAAGAGATTTGTCTATTTCCATATCTCCATTGCATTTGCAATTCAGTTCCCATTTCTGATGCAAAGTTATAGCTTTGCATCAGAAATGCAAAGCTATAACTACCCATACCCAAGAAAAAGGAGTTAATAAATTATGCCTGACATTTCCAGACGGAAGGTTCTTTATAAGGATTAAACTTCAAGGTGCTTAGGAAACTGAATATTTTATAAGATTTGCAGCAAAAAAAAAAAAAAAAAGTCACAAGTAAGGCTGAAGTTTTAATAGCAAAAAACAAAGGTGTTGAAAATGTCTCTGCATTTGTAAGTCTTTTACAACACATGAAAAAATCAGACTGCAGTCTTTAAAAGACAGTAAAAGATTGTTGCTGAATGTTAAAATGTCTTTGCTTTGGTGGGTTTTATTTTATTAAATTAATAAAAACTAAGTCATGGTCATAACATAAGCAGGCAGAGAGCACACACCCAGACCAATGCCAAGTAATAAATAAGACCAGTCCCGCTCTTGGGCAATTCACAGCCTCCAGAGAAACACATACAGATAAATAATTGCAATACATATGGTAGGAAAAAAACAGAAGGGCCATTCATCAGAGTGCTGACGAAGCTCACAGAGGAAGCGGTATTGGAGCTAAGATTTGAAAAATGACAATAGCAAACATAGTGCTGGCTGTGTGCTGGGCGTGGCTGTAAGTGCTTTTCAACTAGTAGCTCCCTTTATCTGAACCATACTGCCATGAGATAGAATTGTTGTGTCCATTCCCGTCTGTGCAGTCTGTTTCAACCTTGGACTGGAGAATCCTTCTGCTAGAGTGCATGGGGCAGCAAACACCAAGTAGCCACTGGAGTAGTGACGGGGTAATTCAAGGTGTATTGTCGAGCTGGATGCTTTGGCAAAACAAACAATTAACTGTGGTCTTTCAAAGGGATCTCAAAATTTCTACTATGGATTTCTTTGGGTCGTGGCCGTGTCTTCAAATCCACTCCCCGCAAAGTTCCCCGTGGACTTCCCAACAAGGAAAGAGCAGGAGCAGGCCAACAGGGATAAAAATTCCTCACACTCGTGTAACTCTTTCATATACCATAACATCTAGATGACAGCAACAGGGTTCTCTGCGTTCACATTTTCAATATATAACATTGTATTAGTTTTAGGTATACAACATAATGATTGGATAGATGTATACATTGTGAAATGATCACCACAATACATCGAATTAGCACCCATCACCACACATAGCTACAAATTTTATTTTTTGTCACTAGAACTTTTAAGATCTACTCTCTTAGCAACTCTCAAATATACAATACAGTGTTGTTAACTGTAGTCACCATACTGTACCTTACATTCCCAAGACTTACTCATCTTATAACTGGAAGTTTGTACCATTTAACTACCTTCACTCCTTTCACAACCACCCCCCGCCCCACCTCTCACCTCTGGCAACCACCAATCTGTTCTCTGTATCTATGAGTTCAGGTTTGTTTTTTTTTAATTCCACATATAAGCGGTATTATACAGTATTTGTCTTTCTCAGTCTGGCTTATTTCACTTACCATAATGCTCTCAAGGTCTGTACATGTTGTTGCAAATGACAAAATTTTCTTCCTTTTTATGGATGAATAATATTCCATTATATTTTCTTTATCCATTCATCCATCCATGAACACTTAGGTGATTTCCATGTCTTGGCTATTTTATAGAATGCTGCAATGAATGTGAGAGTACATATATGTTTTCCAGAGAGTGATTTTGTTTCCTTCAGATAAATACCCAGATCATATGCTAGATCATATGGTAGTTCTATTTTAATTTTTTTGAGAACCCTTCATACTGTTTTCCACAGTGACTGCACCGATTTTCCTTCCCACCAACAGTGTATGAGGGTTCCCTCTTCTCCACACCCTCTCCAACACTTGTTATTTATTGTCTTTTTGAAAATAGCCATTCTGACAGGCATGAGGTGGCATCTCATTGTGGTTTTGATTTGCAATTCCCTGATGATTAGTGATGTTGAGCCCCTTTCCATGTACCTGTTGGCCATCTGTATGTCTTCTTTGGAAAAATGTCTATCCAGTTCCTCTGCCCATTTTTAATTGGATTTTTTCTATTGAATAGTATGAGTTCTTTATATATTTTTGGATATTAACCACTTATCAGATATATGATTTGCAAATATTTTCTCCCATTCTACAGGTCGCTTTTTCATTTTGTTGATGGTTTCCTTTGCTATGCAAAGGAAAATTTTATGTAGTCTCATTTATTTGTTTTTGCCTTTGTTGCCCTTGCCCGAGGAGAGAGATCCAAAAAAAAATATTGCTAAGACCAATGTCCAGTAGTGTAATGCCTATGTTTTCTTCTAGGAGTTTTATGACTTCGGGTTGTGCATTCAAGTCTTTTATCCATTTAATTCATTTTTGTGTATGTTGTAAGATATTAGCCCAGTTTTATTTTTTTACATGTGGCTGTCCAGGTTTCCAAATACCATTTATTAAAGAGATTATTTTCAGCATTTGGAGATCTTTAGGCTTCTAATATAATAATATTCAGCAAAAATTGAAGTACCAGGATATTTATAAATGAAGTAACTGGTAACAGCAATTTTGACAGTGCTCCGTTCATTTTAGAAATGGTTACTGAATGAACACTGTGTTGCTCTGTGTATACATTTATATACATTTACAAATATTAATATGGAACGTAACTATTAAATGCAACTATTGAATCAAATTAATAACTAGTAATTATGTTTGTAATGATTTTTCTATCGGCACCATAAGACCCTAATGTTTCCCACCCTCAGCTGAATAAATGCCAAGACCCGCCTCTGGCTGCCTGGCTGGGTGATGGATCTATACACCTAAGTGACGTTACCTGTGAAAAGCAGATTATGAGCCTGTATGCCCAGAGAAGGCTGTGTCCGTTTTAAGGCATCTGTTTACTGTTGGGGAAGGAAGAGGCATTTACTAAAAATGCTGATCTGTTACACAAAGAAGCCATTTTTCTGTGAGTTAGAAAAATAATCCTGAGGAGGATCCACAGTAAGTGTAGAGACTCATGCAGGTCAAGCAAGATGGCGGAAACCTAGCACAACAGCCGTTTAGAAAGGAATGGGCTGTGAGCATTTGTTCTAAGTCTATAAAAAGGGTAATTACTTTGGCAAGGAGTTCATTTTCTGCTCCCTAAAGGCAGCTGTAGATGGGTTATACATAAAGGATGGCTCATAATTCATTAAAAACAAGAAGATGGGGAAAGTTTTAAGGAAGCATGAGTTTTAAGGAGAACCTTCCAAATTCAAGAAAGGTCACAGAGGACCAGAACAACACAAGTCCCTCTCCAAACGTGGATCGAAATAACAAAAAGGGGGCATTTTCCTTCAGAGGGGGTTGATCCTTCCAGCCCATCTGCTGTAGGCACATTGCTGGGTGCTATCCTTCCTCTGTAGGTGACCTTCCTCCTCAGATGCAGGCAGAATACTGGACTTGGAATCAGAAGAATTAAATTCAGATTACTCCTAGTAATCTTAGGCAAATCATGTAGTGTCCTTGTTTCTCAACTGCAAAGTGAGACAACAATAGTATCTGACTCACAGAGCAATTGTGAATGCTGCTTATCTTACTCATTCACAAATTCTTATTTTTTTTTCTTTTTTCTTTTTTTGCGGTACGTGGGCCTCTCACCGCTGCGGCCTCTCCCGTTGCGGAGCACAGGCTCCGGAGGCGCAGGCTCAGCGGCCACGGCTCACGAGCCCAGCCGCTCCGCGGCATGCGGGATCCTCCCAGACCGGGGCACGAACCCGTGTCCCCTGCATCGGCAGGTAGACTCTCAACCACCGCGCCACCAGGGAAGCCCCACAAATTCTTGATTTGTGATTGAAGTCCTACTTTGTGCCAGGCACTGGGAAAAGTGCTAAAGATGAATACCAGGGCTCCAGACCTTGAAGAATTTGAAACACCCCTGTCTAGGTCACACCCGAGACCAATTGGGTCCAAATATCTGGGAGTGGGGCCCAAGCACTGATATCTTTTACAAAATCCCCAGGTGAGCTCCGGGCTAAGGACTGCTGTTGTAGGCATACTGAGAAGTGTCCCAGTGGAGGTAAGACACTAAGTAAGTGGAAGGGGCTTCACAGATGTGGAGTAGGTCTTGACGGACAGGTGAGAGTTTGCCAGCAGAGGAAACCCAATGAACAAAGGCAGTGCACACTTGACCTTGAAGTTTGGAGTGGCTGAAGCCCAGGATGCATTTGCTCTGGTTCAGGAGATGAATTAGAGGTGTAAGTGAAGGCATAATGACAGAGGAACAGGAGTGCTGTGCTATCATGAAGGCACTTGGGAGTTTCTGGGGTTTTTCATATTTATATTAATGGGGTTCAGGACATACTACCCCCAAAATACGGCACCTTGGCAAATTAAGTATCTTAAGCTGAAGGAATTTTTTAAATAACAGAAGCAGGAAGGTCACTCCGACCTTTCCCACTCCTCACCCTTCTTCCCTGAAAACAGGTCATAAAACCCCATAGGAAAGGTACTCTCCCTGTACCAGGAGGTGGGAAGACATTCTTATCACTAGAGACAGTGAATCTGGGGCCGAGAAATCTGTACAAACAAATGTTATTAAAGCAACCCTATCTTTCTAGTTACTTCTTCACCATTTACTACCCCTAGCTCAAATCCATTTATCTTGCTGATTCATCACAAATTAATTGTTTCTGGGTCTAAAAGATATAAAAGCTTCTTGGTCTGGTCACATCTTTGGGTCATCATTCTCTTGCGAAGACTCCTATGTACTTGTAAAAACTTAATAAAATTTATGTGCTTTTTCTCCTGTAAATCTGTCTTTGTCAGTTTAATTTTAAGACCCAGTCAGGGACTCTAAGGTCAAGGAAGACTTTCTGACAAAAAAGAATTTACAATGAAAATGCTCAACAGGGGTATAGAGGGAACATACCTCAACATATAAAGACCTTATATGACAAGTCCACATATAATATCATACTCAACAATGAAAAACTGAAAGCTTTTCTTCTAAGATTAGGAACAAGACAGGATGCCCACTCTTGCCACTTACTCAATCTAGACACAGCAATCAGGCAACAAAAAGAAATAAAAGGCATGCAAATCGGAAAGGAAGAAGTAAAACTACCTCTATTTACAGATGACATAATAAGAAATGTATATATATATATATATCCCTAAAGACTCCACCAAGAAACAGTTAGAACTAATAAATTCAGTAAAGTTGGAAGATACAAAATCAATATACAAAAATTTCATGCTTTATAATCTTTTTAAAGGTTATAGTAAACCAATATTTTAAATAGGGAAGCTAAGGAATCTAGTAGAATTGCAAGTTTATTATAGATAGAATTTCATTGGTCTGGTTTAGCTAAGAAAAAGGATTTTAAAATAAAGCCACATTAGGCCTATTAGTCAACATTATGTTAGTAGTTTGGTCTTTAACCATAGCTCAGAAATTGCTGTGTCTGGCCTCTCATTTTTTCTTTCCATGGTTACAAGGAAGACTTTGAGCTCAGCTCCAGAATTTGCCTAAAGATTTACCAGTAAATGGACTGAAGGAAGACTTAAGATGCCATTTAGCCTATGATGTGGTGACTTTTAAGTTTTATTCAAGGATGGTGGTTATGCCATAAATAGCTGTGTGATTTTAGGTGAGTCATTGAGCCCTTTCTTGGTTCAGGTTTCCTTATTGTGAAATGATGCATCTGTGAATAGATAAGAGACTAGAAAGGATGGAGTCATCTGTAGGCAGAAATAAGGAGTTACAGATCACATGAAAGATTTGGCACCATGTAGAGAAAGTGGTGTGCCTGTCCTACTAGGTCCAGTGCACTTGCCTGCCCCCATCAGAGAAGGGGAGGAGGAAAGAGTTGGTGAAAGCGATGGGAGAGAATGGGAGAAGAGAGGGAGTAAGGACGGAGGGGGAAAAAGAAAACAAATGAACAAGTGAATGAATGAATGAATGATTCAGGCAGGTCAGTGAGTAAAGGCAAGCCTGATGATGGGGATGATCTTCGGCAGAAACCACAGCTGACTGAGTCCCTGAAGCCTCTGTCCTTTCACAATCTTCTGGCCACTTATCGGTGAAGCCGCCCGCCTCTGCTCTGCAGTCTCACAGCCCTTTGGCAGCTGGAGAAAGTGCCCAGTCTGAAGAAGCCTGGTCAGGGTGTCCAACACTGCCAGTTTCTCGTAGTAGCTGTTTTTCTTGAAAACTTTTAATGATGATTATAATTTCAAAAATGTGTGTTTGAATGACAGCACTTTAGACAGAAAAGAACTCAAAGCTGATTCAATTCCACCCTTCATTTTTATGGGTGAAGGAAACACAGGTCATATTTTATTGCAGCATCTTTGGAATAATGCTTAAAGTATCTGAGGACTTCATAAACACAAACATTCAGTAATAATGACACAATTTGTAGAGTGAAATAAAAGGTGGCCTGTTGATGTCCATGCTATTTCCCTGCTGCTTCTATATTAAATCTCCACAACTGGATTGCAGATGTATCAAGGACAGAGATTGTGATGAGCTTCTTCTTACTTTTGCACCAAACACATTACGCAGAAACATGAGTATAACACCCCAGCCATGCAAGGTACACACATGCACACACTCAGGGAATTTAGTCACATTTTTAGATCTGGACATCAGATACCTGTTCTGAGGGAAAGAGAGACACCTCCTTCCTCTAGGCAAGAGAGATACAAAAGAATAAGAGTAATAATAATGAAAACAATGAGCAACCTATATTCCATCAACTCCTTCCCCCCCAAAGTGATGCTTTTTTTCTGAAGTGTAGTTGACTTACAATATTATATTAGTTTCAGGTGTACAGCATCGTGACTCAGTATTTTTACAGATTATACTCCATTAAAAGTTATTACAAGATAATGGCTATATTTCCCTGTGCTATACAATATACTCTTGTTGCTTATCTATTTTATATATATTAGTTTTATCTGTTAATCCCATACCCCTAATTTGTCCCTCCCCGCTTCCTTTTCCCCTTTGGTAACTACTAGTCTGTTTTCTATATCTGTGAGTCTTGTTTCTGTTTTGTATACACATTCATTTGTATTATAAACTGAAGTTTTTAAAACCCAAGTCAGGTGAAATCACTGGTCCGCTGGAAACCTTCCAATGGCTTTCCCTCTCACTCACAGTCAAACCTAAATTCCAAACAACAGCCTTCAAGCCCCTGCATGATCTGGCCTCCGTGACTCCTCTGCCCTCATTTCCCACCACTCTCCCGGCCTCCTCAGCTCGGCCCCCTGATTCCTTCCTATTCTTGCACATAAGGCCCCACCCTAGGACCTTTGCAGTTGCTGTTGCCTCTGCCTAGAGCACCTTTCCCCAAAGCAGGCACACAGCTCACTTCCTCTCTTCTTTCAGTCTCTGCCCAAATGTAACAATTCTCTATAAACTAGCACAGCCTCTCCCCTCACTCTCTATCCCTTTACCCTGCTTCATGCTTCCCACAGTTCTTATCACAACCTGTACTGCAATATCTTCATTTGTCTCCCCTCCCTATACTGTAACCTCAGTGAGAGCAGGGGTTGTTTCATTCCCTCCAGTTTCCCCAGGACCCAGCACAGTGCCATTGTGTAGTCAATGCCAATAAGTCTATGTTGAATGAAAAAATGAATTTATTAAACATTTACTATGTGTCAGGTGCTTTTCTAAGTGCTTTACATGCATTACCTCATTTAGTACTCACTTCAAAAGTATTGTCCTTATCCTACAAATAAAGAAACTGAGGGTCAGAGAGCTCAAGTAATATGCCCATGATGACACCATAAAATAAAGATACACATTCATTCACAAATTCCCTCCTCCCTGAGCTCCACATATATTTTAATAATCATAATGGCTCTTCCATTTATGGAGTTCTTATTGTGTGCTGGGCACAGTGTGAAGTACTTTCCATGTATTACTTCACTTGATCCTCACATGTAGTAGATCCCATAATTATTCCCATTTCACAGTTGAGAAAACTGAAGCACAGAGAAGTTAAGCAGCTTAACCAACATCCCACAGCTAGTAAATGCCAGAGTCAGGTTTGAACCCACGCAGTCTGACTACAGATTTCATAAGCTTTATGACCTCACTCTTACTATACCCATTAGAATATGTCACATTCAGCCCATGTTAGGAAGTCTATACCTTTCTTATCTTTACTTGGCATATCTAAGGTGAAAATATCTACTTTAAAGTATTTTAACATCACTTCCACTTTTACTTCAAAAGAGTCATTACATGTTGTGAAGAATCCAAATACTGAGTAAGACATAGTTTCTGACCTCCAAGAGCTCACAGTTTATGGAAAAGATAAACACAAGTGTATCTGAACCAAAGCAGAGTAGGGGACAAATTCCATAATAAAGATCTAAATTTTTATACATATTATTATAAACCTGCATCTCCAGAGGGATGCCATGTCTGAGAGTTATATAAATATGTCTGCTTTCTAATATATGTTCTTGTGTGTGTATGTGTGTAAAATTAAAATATTAGATTGATACCAAAATTAATCTAGTCTTTGTTGATTCAAAAAGCACTAAGGAAATCTTGCAGTTTCTTGTCCTAAAACTGTGAAAGGTAGAAGAAGTTGACCTGAATTTGATGATCCCAAGAAGATGTGTCCTAGAAAATGTGTGTTCTCATGTGTATCTGAATATTGATAAAAGCTTCTCTGTTTGTCTTTATTTCCCCTGCAGAGTGGGAAAAAAAAAATCCAGTTATCTGAACTTTCAGATAGCTCAGAGTTTGGAAAAGCAGGGGTTTGTTCTATAATATGCTTATGAGCACAATACCTGGAATGCAGAATACTGAATAAATGTGTTTATCCTTTGTATTCATCTAGTTCTCGCTCCTCTGTTCAACTAAGTATAGAACATCGCTCAACAGTCTCTTTTGAAATGGAGATCCTTAAAGCTAGATCTGAATGGCCTGATGAGCTAAATAAGAAAGAGGGTTCTGTAGCTCCTGTAAAGGCCCTCAGCACCACTACCATGTCCTGGGTAACCAAGCGGATGGCAGGCTGTGGAGCCTTAGGGCACTGTGATACCATGGAGAGGGCACAGGCTTTGAAATCATAAAGACACAGGTTAAAAGTCTGCCACAGTAGATATTTACCTTTGAACGTGCTGTTTAACTTGAGCTTCTTTGCCTGTAATATAGGAATAATGCTAACACGAAGGTGTCTAGTAACAGTGAAATGGGTGGATATATGTAAATGCATATGTAAATGCTTAGGACATGGTGCCACCAAAAAGAGAAGAAAAGCAGGAGGGGGAAGTAGAGAAGGAGCAAGAGAACACTTAGTTTATTTCTGCAAAATAAATTACCCCCAAAGTTAGCATCTTAAAACAACAAATATTTATTATCTTATGCAGTTTCTGTGGGTCAGGATTTAGGAGCAGCTTAGAGGGATGGTTATGACTCAGGCTCTCTCATGAGTTTGCATAGAAGCTGTCAGCTGCTGCTGAGGTCATCTGAAGGCTCAACTGGGGCCAGGGCATCCAATTCCAAGCTCCCTAGCGTGGCTGCTGGGAGGCCTCAGAAGATTTGCTTCCAGGCTGATTCACATGGTTGCTAACAGACCTCCCTTCCTTCCCATGTTCTGCCTCTCCATAAGCTACCTGAGTGTCCCCATGACATGGCATGTGGACCCAAAAGAGAGAAAGCCAGAGAGTGCCCAAGATGGAAACCACAGTCTTTTTATAAGTTAATCTTGGGATGACATCTAATTGCTTCTGCCTTGTTCTATTTGTTGAAGCAAATCAGTAAGTCTAGCCCACACTCAAGGGGAGGAGACTGATTACACAAGGACATGAATGCCAGGAGATGGGGATACTGGGGGCTATCTTAGAGAATGTGTATCACACCGCTGTTTTTCCTCCAACAGACTAGCTCTCTAAAGAATCAGGAATAAAGTGCTTACTCTTGGAAGGTGTAGAGAAATATAATTCTGCATCTCCAAGAGTGATTCTTAATCTGGTTTCATGATATTCTGATGTACATGTCTTTTAAAATCTTTTCTTACCTTGATATTTTAAATTAAGATCCAGTGCAATTTTTTAAATCGCAAAGATTAAATTAAATTACCTTCCAATATTTTAGTATGAAAAAACTTCTAACAAAAAGCAAAATTAAAAGGATTTTACAGCAAACATTTATATAGTCATTATTTAAATACTACCATTAATACTTAGTACACTTGCTTCATCTCATATCTCTTTATCTAGCCATCCATCTATTCAGCCTTTAATCCATCTTATTGTTCAATGCATTTCAAAGTAAAGTGAAGATATCAGTAAACTTCCCCTTAAATACTGCATTATGCATCAACTAAATTTTAATATTTATTTGCAGTATTTTATGTAAAATTTACATACATTAAATTTATATACATTGAAAAGGTAATGCATACACTTTTGTAACCCAAACCCCTATCAAGATATAAGACATTACCATCACCTCAGAAATTTCCCTCATGCCCCTTCACAACCCCTGTTCCCACCCTCAGAGACAATCACTATTCTAATTTTTTTCCACCACAGATTAACTTTGCCTACTCTAGAATTGCATATAAATGGGGTAATATAGTATGGACTCTTTTCTGTAAGGCTTCTGTCACTTAGCATAATGTTTTTAAGACATCTATGTTGTTGTGTATATCAGTAGCTCATTCCTTTCTATTGCTAAGTAATATTCCATTATAAAATTATATTATACAGTTTGTTTACCTACATTCCTGTTGATGGATCCCTGGGCTATTTCCAGTTATTGTAAATAAAGCTACTGCAAACTTTTGTGCTTTTGTAACTCTTGGATAAACATACTTTTCACTTTTGAAAAGATACACATCCTTGGGACTTCCCTGGTGGTCCAGTGATTAAGACCTTTCCTCCCAATGCAGGGAGTACAGGTTCGATCCCTGGTCAGGGAGCTAAGATCCCACATGACTTGTGGCCAAAAAACCAAAACATAAAACAGAAGCAATATTACAATAAATTCAATAAAGACTTTAAAAATGGTCCACATCAAAAAAAATCTTAAAAAAAAAATATACACATTCTTGTCCTTTCATTCCAAGTAATCCAGCAAGGCGAAAAAAATGAAAAAAAATAGAATGTAGTGTTTAGCCCCTGGAGGTGAAGAATGAGCAAAAAGTCTAGACAAAAACAACATGCATCTGAGACAGTGTATCTTTTACACCCACCTGAGAGACATGCCCACAATCTAGTGCTGGTAGTCCTGAGGAATGATCTTTGGATGAGCCAATTCTGTTATAGTACCAGTCCTGGACCCTGCCCTCCTCTAGTTCCCACTTCTGCTCCTGAGCTTTCTCCATCCCTACTGCCTCTCCACATGCTCACCTCCCACAGGTTCCCAGATTCCCCTTTCTGTCTATTTCCCATGGCCAGCCCTGTAATCAGCTCTTAGACCTTGCATGAAAGTTGGCTTCCCTTCATTTGAACCTCACCACTTTATTTTTAAAACAAACACTTCAATGTTATTTGTTTCAGATCATAAAAGTGATACAGTCAACCATCAAATGATCAGTTAGATGTTCATTTCTCATCCAATTAGACATAGGGCTTAAAGTCCAGGACGTTGCGACTTACTTCAGGCTCAGATATAGTTCCTCTCAAGTCACAGGAGACCTATGAACTAAAATGACAAGTTATCTGGCCCCCATACTTCCAATTCATAATGGTAGAATTGGATAGCTGCAATAAAACTCTTCTAGTTAAAAAGGAGAACAAGAGAAGGCATAACACCTAGTCATTGGTCCAAGCAATTCTGAAATCCTGTTGGGCACATCCTGAGGGTTGTAGGGAAAACTGTGCGCTTCAATGGAAAAGTATGCATTGTTTAGAGTATACTCCTCTACTTTATGTATCTGATTCTGAGTCTATGCGTGTTCTCTGTTTTTCATTGCCTTTGAGCTATCTTACACTTGTAAATTTTAGATAACTAATAATAATGCAGAATAATTCTTGTCTGTGGACATGCAAAAAATTCTGTCTAGTGGAAGTTCATTTGACTTTCCTCTTCCACTATGGAAGAAGCAAATTTTTTCCTCCATTTGCTCATTTCTGATCTATAACTATGTCTGCTCTTTGGACTCTTTTTTGAGGATCTTCTTTGCAACATATGCCTGGTTCCCTCATTAATAATGAGCTTTAAAAAAAAATTTTTAAACATGTGTTCATTTTATGTCTGTATGAGAGTCATGATTTTATCCTTTAAAAAAAATCATCCTAAATAGATAATGAATGTTTCCTAATTGGGCTCTGACTCTGATTCCTGGAAGTAGGTCTCCAGTCATTTTTCTCCAAAGCTCTCAGCTCTGTCCTCTGGGATTTCCTTCCTTTTCCATCATCCTCTTTGGCCATGTCTGAAAAGATCACTGGAGAATATGCCCTGCCTGGAAGTTCAGCAGCTTTCTTGGCCTGCTCCCTGCCTATGGAAAGTTGAGGGTCCAAAGGTAGTTTTCCCTCTTGAACTGTGACCAGCTCTATTAATGCAGGGTGGTAGCATTTTTGACAAAGTATTTCTCTTAGAACTTTCTTGTTTTTCTATCTATTTGATTTCTGTTGCCTTTGTGTGCCAATAGGCATATACACAGTGCTTTTTGAGACCTAACTCTCTCAATTAATTATAGAAACTTTGGCTCATCATGCGTCTGTGGAACCATGCCCTTGGTCTTTTTCCACGAGGCATTTTGTCCAATTGAAAAGATTTGTTGGAGGACAGTTTAGACCCATAACTTTGATTTGGTCTTTGCCCCCAGGTTGTGTCTTAATTCGAGACTCTTTAGCAGTTGTCTCTTTCAACCCTGAAAATCTCAGAATATCTGAATTTTCTTGTTTTCTTCCTTTAACCCATGCTTTCAAACAGACCTATTTGACTTTATCCAAATTAAGAAGCATTGTTAAAAGAATGAAAAGACAAGCTATTGACTGGGAGAAAATATTTGTAAATTGCATTTGTGGTAATGGATTTGTATCCAGAATATATAAAGAATTCTCAAAACTCAGTAATTAAAAAACAAATAACAACATTTTTTTTTAATGGGTAAAAGATTTGAACAGACACTTCATCAGAAAGACATGTTTGGCAAATAAACACAGGAAAAGATGTTCAACATAATTAGTCATTAGGGAAATGCAAACTTAGACCACAGATACTATTACTTACCTGTTGGGATGGCTAAAACTGAAAAGAATGACAATACCAAGTGCCACAGAGAATGCAGAGCAACAGGAACTCTCACACCCTGGAAATGTAAAATGTACAACCATTCTAGAAACAGGTTAGCAGTGTCTTATAAAGTTAAACATGTACTTATCATTAGACCTAGCAATCTTACTTCCAAATATTTCTCAAAAGAAAGAGAAACATAAGTTAACACAAAAAACAGTATGCAAACATTTATAGTAGCTTTATTTGTAATTGCCCCGAATTGGAAAAAACCCAAATCTCCTTCAACAAGTGAACTGCTAAAACATGGCACAGCTATACAGTGAAATAATACTCAGAAATAAAAAGAACTAAGCTATTGACATATGCAACAACATGGATGAATCTCAAATGCATATACCAAGTGAAAGAAGCCAGACTCATAGGCTGCATACTGTATGATTCCATTTAGTGGACTTTCTGCAAAAGGAAAAACTACAGAGACAGAAAACAAATTAGTAGTTCTAAGGGCTAGAGCTGGGGGCAGGGGGTTGACTCCAAAGGGGTCTATATCTTGATTTTGGTGGTAGTCATATGACTGTATATATTTGTCCAAACTCCCAGACCATTTACTAAAAAGGACGGATTTTTATTGTATCGATAAATTATACCTGAAAACAAATAGGCTTTTCTTAGTATCTTTCTTTTAGTGCCCTATCTAATACAGGTAGTTACAACTAATACTCATACTGTAAACATTCTGCCTTGAAATCTCTTTACCCTAAGCCACAAGAACATTCAGTACATTTCTGACAGTTTCCCAAATGATCTGCAGGACGAAGGTTGCCACAACGGCAGCCTCCCGAGGCCAGAGCCGTATTTCGGGGGCTTTATCATGGCAGCAGCTTACTCTTAGGTACCTATTCCTACAATTGTTAGCTTTTGCTGCGGCAACCAATATTTTCAAATTCCAGTGGATTATGACAATGAACAACTGTCTCCCTGGCGAAACATGAGGATTGGCTGTGGTTCCGCTGGGCTTGGAGGGCTCAGCTGGGCCTGGCTGGATTTGGCTGGGATTGGCTTGGTCCCATGTATCTTCTCACGCTGGCTCTTACCCTAAAGGAGCAGCCACTATCTGGGGCATGTTGTTTCACAACAGAGGGCAGAACCTCAAGGGAGGCAAAGCCAAATCACACAAATACATCGAAATATTTTTCTCAGAGATGGCATATGGTCCATTGGCCAAAGCAAGGCACACAGCCAAGTGCAAAGTCGACGCAGTAGGAAGGAGTAAGCTGACTGTAGGGAAGCTTAGCAAGGCCTGAGGAAATAAATGATTGTGAACCAAAAATATAGCCATTCTCAGGAAATCTGTGCAAGGATACAGACTGCTGCATTGTTTGCATTAGGAAAAAGGTAGAAACAAACCTAAATGTCCATCAGAGGGAAATGGATAAATAAAATACGATAGAGTCACACAATGAACTATCATACAGCAGTTAAAAGGGAATGGACTGAGAAAAAAAAAAGAAAAAAAAAGGAAAAAGAAAGGAAAAAAGAAGAAGAAGAAAAAAAAAGGGAATGGACGCTCTTTATATCCATCATCTATGTCATCTATCTATGTCATAGACCTCAAGAATATGACATTGAGTGAAGAAATTGAATTTCTGATTTGGTTTGTGTTGAGAGTTCAGCTAAGTTACTCCATGATATTGCCGCCTCAGCAGCCATTTTGTTTGGCCAAGCAGCCTGCAGAGCCTTTAACTGATACTAGCCCCCTCTTGAAAGCACATGCCCTAGATTGCAGCCCACAGAGTCACAAGCAAATATAAGTTCCTATTATGACTTCCCGGCAGCCCTGTGATCAACAGTCTCCCCCGCCTTCTAGCTCTCTACCCTTTACCTGGCCCTTAGATAAGACTCCCATGGAGCTTACTAAAGTCCCACTCTTCTGGGTTTAATTAAGTAATCCGACTTGAGCCCAGGAACTTCAAAACGCTCCACCCACAGCCCCTTATAAAGGCACGTGTCCCAGGTCCTGCTGTGATTTCTGCCTGCACTCCGCCTTGACCTCTCCAGGTGGCCCCTCAGGTGTGCCATGTACTTCCTCCAGGACCTGTAAGTAACACACTTCTCTGCTTCAACTCCTTTGTGGTCTTCTATTGAACTGTGGGTCACATCTGGTACCCAGAGGCTTTTTCTAACAAATGTTAATGTAACAAAGTCGCAACAGTTGGTTACTGTAACATTTCAGTGACTTATAAATAGGTGGGAAGTGGTGAGACAAAAAGAGACAGACAGACAGAGCGGTTAGACTAAATTCTCAGTTTATTTGTAAAAGGACACAATTCAGCTGATATGGCAGCAGTCCCACAGAGCAGTAGATGAAACCTGTCTTGATGGTACGTCTTTGGTCCCCAAATTCCCTAACAAGTGTGCAGTCCATGTAAGGAACCTTGCTGGATCAGAGAAGCCTAATCTCTAGCCATGTCCTTTTTCTACTTTGGGTTCACATTACTAATTCAGAAATTTTATAGCTTACAGAAAAACCCGAACAGACTTTTTGGCCCACCCAATACAAACAGATGTACATCCACTGAAGGGAATTCTGGAATCTCCTAAGTCTTGAACAAAACTCAGCATCAGTGAAGCTATATCCACATTCAGGGACAAGCAGAGCTAATGGCTAGGCATTCTTGAGCTGATTGTCTCTGCTTTTCCTTCCAGGGAAATTGAAAGCCTATTTTTCCAGCTATGCTTTGACAGTTGGGGTCCCTTACAGTATATAATTAAGTGCTCAGAGTGTGGAAGGAAAGGTAAGTGCACATCTATATGAGGTGGACTAGAAGTGGTAGCTGGGTCTTAAAAGATGACTAAGATTTTATTTTATTTTATTTTATTTTATTTTATTTTATTTTATTTTATTTTGCGGTACGCGGGCCTCTCACTGTTGTGGCCTCTCCCGTTGCGGAGCACAGGCTCCAGATGCGCAGGCTCAGCGGCCATGGCTCACGGGCCCAGCTGCTCCGCGGCACGTGGGATCTTCCCGGACCGGGGCACGAACCCATGTCCCCTGCATCGGCAGGCGGACTTTCAACCACCGCGCCACCAGGGAAGCCCATAAGATGACTAAGATTTTAAAGGCAAAAATTTTAAATTTTAAGGGTTAGGAAATTACAGATGAAAGGGAACAGTTTGGATAAAATATAGAGAGACATTCCCGATAAGTCACTTAACCTTCAGGTCACATTGCACAGAAAGTGTGTCTAAGCAAAAGTTGATTCACAGAAATGGGAAGGATAGTACCTTGAACAGACTTGGTTCTGTAAGGGATGACATTGTAGTTGTAATGTCATTGGGTCCACTCAATTCAGTCACCTCTTCCTCAGAATAACTGGAGGGTGTTCTCAAATGCAACAGAAGTGTGAAATCAAAATCACTCTTTGCAAACGACTCACATGCAATGTTCTAAAAGTTAGCAAAATACATTTGGCAAATGGACTTTTGGAGCCCTTAAAAAAGAGAAGCTGAAGTGGTGTTTCTGTCATTGCCTGGAGACACTTCTTTTGTCAATCCAGCTCTCCAGTCTAAGTCCCCTGTCTGGATCTCCACCAGGTCTCCAATCTGGATATGCCATTGGTGTCCATGTGATCCAGTCATTTGTCCTGACCGGGCATGCTAGCCAGGATGCCACTTTTCCACATGCTCTCCTTAAACACTATTTTACTTCAACGACTGAGAGTTCAACTATGGTGTTGCCACTGTGCTTGCTAGTTTGGTTTCAGTCCCTAACAGCTATTGAAAAACGCAGTGCCATGCTGGTACTGCAGGAGTTGTGAATTAAATTTCCATATCCTCTGTGCTACTGCAGTGGGAAAGGGTTGGGGTTTTTCTGCAACGGTAGGTGAGATAAAAAATATTTTCTGGTCTGAGTTTACCTATAAGACCTTCCCCATTATTAAAACTACTTTGAGGGCGAGAGAGAGGCATGGACATATATACACTAACAAACGTAAGGTAGATAGCTAGTGAGAAGCAGCCGCATGGCACAGGGATATTGGCTTGGCACTTTGTGACCGCCTGGAGGGGTGGGATAGGGAGGGTGGGAGGGAGGGAGACGCAAGAGGGAAGAGATATGGGAACATATGTATATGTATAACTGATTCACTTTATTATAAAGCAGAAACTAACACACCATTGTAAAGCAATTATACCCCAATAAAGATGTTAAAAAAAAGAAAACTACTCTGTCTTATGGCAATATCATGGTCCAACAGAAAAACAAGTTTAAAAGTAAGGAGAACCTTCAGGATGGCAGAGGAGTAAGATGTGGAGATCACCTTCCTTCCCACAAATACATCAAAAGTACATCTACATGTGGAACAACTACAGAACACCTACTGAATGCTGGCAGAAGACCTCAGACTTCCCAAAAGGCAAGAAACTCCCCATGTACCTGGGTAGGGCAAAAGAGAAAAGGAAAAACAGAGACAAAAGAATAGGGATGGGACCTGCACCTCTGGGAGGGAGCTGTGAAGGAGGAAAGGTTTCCACACACTAGGAAGCCCCTTCACTGGCGGAGACGGCGGGTGGGGGGGGTGGTGGGGGAAGCTTTGGAGCGACGGAGGAGAGTGCAACAACAGGGGTGCAGAGGGCAAAGCAGAGAGATTCCCACACAGAGAATCAGTGCCGACCGGCACTCACCAGCCCGAGAGGCTTGTCTGCTCACCCGACAGGGCGGGCGGGGGCTGGGAGCTGAGGCTCGGGCTTTGGAGGTCAGATCCCAGGGAGAGGACTGGGGTTGGCTGCATGAACACAGCCTGAAGGGGGCTAGTGCACCACAGCTAGCCGGGAAGGAGTCTGGGAAAAAGTCTGGACCTGCATAAGAGGCAAGTGACAATTGTTTCGGGGTGCACGAGGAGAGGGGATTCAGAGCACCGCCTAAACGAGCTCCAGAGACGGGCGCGAGCCATGCCTACCAGCGCGGACCCCAGAGACGGGCATGAAACCTTAAGGCTGCCGCTGCCGCCACCAAGAAGCCTGTGTGCAAGCACAGGTCACTATCCTCCCCTCCCCTCCCAGGAGCCTGTGCAGCCCGCCACTGCCAGGGTCCCGTGATCCAGGGACAGCTTCCCCGGGAGAACACGTGGCACGCCTCAGGCTGTTGCAACATCACGCTGGCCTCTGCCGCTGCAGGCTCGCCCTGCATTCCGTACCCCTCCCTCCCTTCCCCTGGCCTGAGTGAGCCAGAGCCCCCGAATCAGCGGCTCCTTTAACCCCGTCCTGTCTGAGCGAAGAACAGATGCCCTCAGGGGATCTACACGCAGAGGCAGGGCCAAATCCAAAGCCGAACCCCAGGAGCTGTGTGAACAGAGAAAGGGAAATCTCTCCCAGCAACCTCAGGAGCAGCGGATTAAATCTCCACAATCACCTTGATGTACTCTGCATCTGTGGAATACCTGAGTAGACAATAAATAATCCCAAAATTGAGGCAGGGGACTTTGGGAGCAACTGCAGACTTGGGGTTTGCTTTCTGCAACTAATTTGTTTCTGGCTTTTTGTTTATTTCAGTTTAGTATTTAGAGCTTATTATCACTGGTATATTCATCTATTGATTTGGTTGCTCTCTTCCTCTTTATTTTTTATTTAATATATATATATATTATCCTTTTTCTCTCTTCTGAGTGTGTATATGTATGCTTCTTTGTGTGATTTTGTCTGTATAGCTTTGATTTTACCATTTGTCCTGCGGTTCTGTCTGTCCGTTTTGTGTGTGTGTGTTTTGTATAGTTTTTAACACTTGTTATCATTGGTGGATTTCTTTTTTGGTTTGGTTGTTCTCTTCTTTCTTTTCTTTTATTGCTTTTTTATTTTTTTAACAATATTTTTTTAATTTTAATACCTTTATTTTATTTTACTTTATTTTTCTTTCTTTCTTTCTTTTTCTCCCTTTTCTTCTGAGCCAAGTGGCTGACAGGGTCTTGGTGTTCCAGCCAGCTGTCAGGCCAGAGCCTTTGGGTGGGAGAGCCGAGTTCAGGACATTGGTCCACCAGAGACCACCGACCGGCCCCACGTAATATAAAATGGCAAAATATCTCACAGAGATCTACATCTCAATGTGAAGACCTAGCTCCACTCAACAACCAGCAAGATACAGTGCTTCACACTCTATGCCAAACAAATTGCAAAACAAGAACACAACCCCACCCATTAACAGAGAGGCTGGCTGAAATCATAAGTTCACAGACACCCCAACAACAACTGGGCACAGTACTGCCCACTATAAAGATAAGATCCAGCTTCATCCACCAGAACACAGCACCAGTCCCCTCCACCAGGAAGCCTACAAAACCAACCTTACCCACTGGAGGCAGAACCAACCTTACCCACTGGAGGCAGACACCAGAAACAACGGGAAGTACAAACCTGCAGCCTGTGAAACGGAGACCCCAAACACAGTAAGCTAAGCAAAATGAAAAGACAGAGAAACACACAGCAGATAAAGGAACAAGGTAAAAACCCACCAGACCAAACAAATGAAGAGGAAATAGGCAGCCTACCTGAAAAAGTATTCAGAGTAATGATAGTAAAGATGATCTAAAATCTTGGAAACAGAATGGAGAAAATATAAGAAACATTTAACAAAAACATGGAAGAACTAAAGAGCAAACAAACAATG
This sequence comes from Lagenorhynchus albirostris, assembly GCF_949774975.1. NCBI lineage: Eukaryota > Metazoa > Chordata > Mammalia > Artiodactyla > Delphinidae > Lagenorhynchus > Lagenorhynchus albirostris. Next base: position 22,127,560 of record NC_083096.1, on the reverse strand, counting down.
ATGAATAACACAAGAAATGAAATTAAAAATTCTCTAGAAGGAATCAATAGCAGAATAACTGAGGCAGAAGAACGGATAAGTGATCTGGAAGATGAAATAGTGGAACTAACTATCGCAGACCAGAAAAAAGAAAAAAGAATGAAAAGAATTGAGGACAGTTTCAGAGACCTCTGGGACAACATTAAATAAACCAACATTCAAATTATAGAGGTCCCAGAAGAGAAAAAAAAAGGGACTGAGAAAATATTTGAAGAGATTATAGTTGAAAACTTCCCTAATATGAGTAAGGAAATAGCCAATCAAGTCCAGGAAGCACAGAGAGTCATATAAAGGATAAATCAAAGAAGAAACATGCCAAGACACATATTATTCAAACTATCAAACATTAAATACAAAGGAAAAATATTAAAAGCATCAAGGGAAAAGCAACAAATAACATACAAGGGAATCCCCATAAGGTCAACAGCTGATCTTTCAGCAGAAACTCTGCAAGCCAGAAGGAAGTGGCAGCACATATTTAAAGTGATGAAAGGGAAAAACCTACAAGCAAGATTACTCTACCCAGCAAGGATCTCATTCAGATTTGACAGAGGAATTAAAACCTTTACAGACAAGAAATAGCTAAGAGAATTCAGCACCACTAAACCAGTTTTACAACAAATGCTAAAGGAACTTCTCTCAGCAGGAAACACAAGAGAAGGAAAAGACTTACAATAACAAACCCAAAACGGTTAAGAAAATGGTAATAGGAACACACATATCAATAATTACCTTAAATGTAAATAGATTAAACGCTCCAACCAAAAGACATACACTGGCTGAATGGATACAAAAACAAGGCCCATACATATGCTGTCTACAAGAGACCCACTTCATACCTAGGGACACATACAGACTGAACGTGAGGGGATGGAAAAAGATACTCCTTGCAAACGGAAATCAAAAGAAAGCTGGGGTAGCAATTCTCATATTAGAAAAAATAGACCTTAAAATAAACACTATTACAAGAGACAGAGAAGGACACTACATAATGAACAAGGGATCAATCCAAGAAAAAGATATAACAATTGTAAATATTGATGCACCCAACATAGAGCACCTCATTGCATAAGGCAAATGCTAACAACCATAAAACCAAATGCTAACAACCATAAGGCAAATGCTAACAACCATAATGAACAAGGGATCAATCCAAGAAAAAGATATAACAATTGTAAATATTGATGCACCCAACATAGAGCACCTCATTGCATAAGGCAAATGCTAACAACCATAAAAGGGGAAATCGACAGTAACACAATCGTAGTAGGGGACTTTAACACCCCACTTTGACCAATGGACAGATCATCCAAAATGAAAATAAATATGGAAAAACAAGCTTTAAATGATACATTAAAACAAGATGGAGTTAATTGATATTTACAGGACATTCCATCAAAAAACAACAGAATACACTTTCTTCTCAAGTGCTCATGGAACATTCTGCAGGACAGATCATATCTTGCGTCACAAATCAAGCCTTGGTAAATTTAAGAAAATTGAAATCATATCAAGTATCTTTTCCAACTACAATGCTATGAGACTAGATATAAATTACAGGAAAAAATCTGTAAAAAATACAAACACATGGAGGCTAAACAATACACTACTATATAACCAAGAGATCACTGAAGAAATCAAAGAGGAAATCAAAAAATACCTAGAAACAAATGACAATGAAAACACGACAACCCAAAACCTATGGGATGCAGCAAAAGCAGTTCTAACAGGGAAGTTTATAGCAGTACAATCCTACCTCAAGAAACAAGAAGCATCTCAAATAAACAACTTAACCTTACACCTAAAGCAATTAGAAGAACAAAAAAACCTCAGAGTTAGCAAAAGGAAAGAAATCATAAAGATCAGATCAGAAATGAATGAGAAAGAAGTGAAGGAAATGATAGCAAAGATCAATAAAACTAAAAGCTGTTTCTTTGAGGCGATAAACAAAATTGATAAACCATTAGCCAGACTCATCATGAAAAAAAGGAAGACAAATCAGTAGAAATAGAAATGAAAAGGAAAGTAACAACTGACACTGCAGAAATACAAAGGATCATGAGAGATTACTACAAGCAACTCTATGACGATAAAATGGACAACCTAGAAGAAATGGACGAATTCTTAGAAAGGCACAACCTTCCAAGACTGAACCAGGAAGAAGTAGAAAATATAAACAGACCAATCACAAGCACTGAAATTGAAACTGTGATTAAAAATCTTCCAAGAAACAAAAGTGCAGGACCAGATGGCTTCACAGGCGAATACTATCAAACATTTAGAGAAGAGTTAACACCTATCCTTCTCAAACTCTTCCAAAATATAGCAGAGGGAGGAACACTCCCAAACTCATTCTACAAGGCCAACATCACCCTGATACCAAAACCAGACAAAGATGTCACAAAAAAAGAAAACTACAGGCCAATATCACTGATGAACATAGATTCAAAAATTGTCAACAAAATACTAGCAAACAGAATCCAACAGCACATTAAAGGGATCATACAACATGATCAAGTGGGGTTTATCCCAGGAATGCAAGGATTCTTCAATACAACAAATCAATCAATGTGGTACACCAGTTTAACAAATTTAAGGATTAAAAACCATATGGTCATCTCAATAGATGCAGTAAAAGCTTTTGACAAAATTCAACACCAATTTATGATAGAAACACTCCAGAAAGTAGGCATAGAGGAAACTTACCTCCACATAATAAAGGCCATATATGACAAGCCCACAGCCAGCATTGTTCTCAATAGTGAAAAACTGACACCATTTCCACTAAGATCAGGAACAAGACAAGCTTGCCCACTCTCACCACTATTATTCAAAATAGTTTTGGAAGTTTTAGTCACAGCAATCTGAGAAGAAAAAGAAATGAAAGGAATCCAAATTGGAAAAGAAGAAGCAAAACTGTCACTGTTTGCAGATGACAAGATACTGTACATAAAGACTCCTAAAGATGCTACCAGAAAACTACTAGAGCTAATCAATGAATTTGGTAAAGTTGCAGGATACAAAATTAATGCACAGAAATCTCTTGCATTCCTATACACTAGTGATGAAAAATCTGAAAGAGAAGTTAAGGAAACACTCCCATTACCACTGCAACAAAAGAATAAAATACCTAGGAATAAACCTACCTAAGGAGACAAAAGACTTTATGCAGAAAACTATAAGGCACTGGTGAAAGAAATTAAAGATGATACAAAAAGATGGAGAGATATACTATGCTCTTGGATTGGAAGAATCAACATTGTAAAAATGACTCTACTACACAAAGCAATCTACAGATTCAATGTAATCCCTATCAAACTACCAATGGCATTTTTCACAGAATTAGAACAAAAAATTTCACAATCTGTATGAAAGCACAAAAGACCCTGAATAGCCAAAGCAATCTTCAGAAAGAAACATGGAGCTGGAGGAATCAGGCTCCTGGACTTCAGATTATATTACAAAGCTACAGTAATCAAATCAGTATGGTACTGGTACAAAAACAGAAATATAGACCAACGGAACAAGATAGAAACCCAGAGAGAAACCCACACACATATGGTCACCTTATCTTTAATAAAGGAGGCAAGAATATACAATGGAGAAAAGAGAGCCTCTTCAATAAGTGGTGCTGGGAAAACTGCACAGCTACATGTAAAAGAATGAAATTAGAATGCTCCCTAACACCATACACAAAAATAAACTCAAAATGGATTAAAGACCTAAATGTAATGCAAGACACTATAAAACTCTTACAGGAAAACATAGGCAGAACACTCTATGATATAAATCACAGCAAGATCCTTTTTGACCCACCTCCTAGAGAAATGGAAATAAAAATAAACAAATGGGACCTAATGAAACTTAAAAGGTTTTGCACAGCAAAGGAAACTATAAACAAAACGAAAAGACAACCCTCAGAATGGGAGAAAATATTTGCAAACGAAGCAACTGACAAAGGATTAATCTCCAAAATATACAAGCAGCTCATGCAGCTCAATTTCAAAATAACAAAAAACCCAATCAAAATATGGGCAGAAGACCTAAATAGACATTTCTCTAAAGAAGATACACAGATTTCCAACAAACACATGAAAGGGTGCTCAACATAACTAAATCATTAGAGAAATGCAAATCAAAACTACAATGAGGGCTTCCCTGGTGGCACAGTGGTTGAGGGTTGGCCTGCCGATGCAGGGGACATGGGTTTGTACCCTGGTCCGGGAAGATCCCACATGCCGTGGAGCGGCTGGGCCCATGATCCATGGCAGCTGAGCCTGCGCATCCGGAACCTGTGCTCCACAATGGGAGAGGCCACAACAGTGAGAGGCCTGCGTACCACGAAAAAAAAAAAAAACTACAATGAGATATCACCTCACACTGTTCAGAATGGCCATCATCAAAAAATCTACAGACAATAAATGCTGGAGAGGGTGTGGAGAAAAGGGAACCCTCTTGCACTATTTGTGCGAATGTAAGTTGATACAGCCACTATGGAGAACAGTATGGTTCCTTAAAAAACTAAAAATAGAGCTACCATATGACCCAGCAATCCCACTACTGTGCATATACCCTGAGAAAACCATAATTCAAAAAGAGTCATGTACCGCAATGTTCATTGCAGCACTATTTACAATAGTCAGGACATGGAAGCAACCTAAGTGTCCATCTACAGATGAATGGATAAAAAAGATGTGGCACATATATACAATGGAATATTACTCAGCCATAAAGAGAAATGAAATTGAGTTATTTGTAGTGAGGTGGATGGACCTAGAGTCTGTCATACAGAGTAAAGTAAGTAAGAAAGAGAAAAACAAATGCTGTATGCTAACACATGTATATGGAATCTCAAAAAAGAAGGAAAAAATGGTTCTGAAGAACCTAGGGGCAGGACAGGAATAAAGATATAGACATAGATGGGGCTTCCCTGGTGGCGCAGTGGTTGAGAGTCCGCCTGTTGATGCAGGGGACACGAGTTCGTGTCCTGGTCCGGGAAGATCCCACATGCTGCGGAGCGGCTGGGCCCGTGAGCCACGGCCGCTGAGCCTGTGCATCCAGAGCCTGTGCTCTGCAACGGGAGAGGCCACAACAGTGAGGGGCCCGCGTACCGTAAAAACAAAAAACAAACAAACAAAAAAAAGATGTAGACATAGAGAATGGACTGGAGGGCACTGGGAGGGGGAAGGGTAAGCTGGGATGAAGTGAGAGAGTGGCATGGGCTTACATATACTACCAAAAGTAAAATAGATAGCTAGGGGGAAGCAGCCGCATAGCATAGGGAGATCAGCTCGGTGCTTTGTGTCCACCTAGAGGGGTGGGATAGGGAGGGTGAGAGGGAGATGCAAGAGGGAGGACATATGTGGGTGTATGTATACGTATAGCTGATTCACTTTGTTGTAAAGCAGAAACTAACACACCATTGTAAAGCAATTATACTCCAATAAAGATGTTAAAAAATAAATAAATAAAATAATAAAAAAATAAAAGTAAGGAGAAAAAAACTAAGTTCTGGCTGAACTCTAACTTTGTGACCATAAGAACATTATTAACCTCTCTGATATTCCAGTCATTAATCTAAAAATGGAGAAGATCTAATAATGTATATCTCAGAGCCGTGAAGATTAAACGAGGTACGTACATCAATGTACCTAGTGTCCAGCTTAAAGAAGACATGAGATTATTATTCCTCCCTTTGTCCTTTCATTAAACCTGCCCTCATAGCAAAGGAACCCCACCTCCCAGTGCAGCAGCCAGCAGGCTAAACAACAGCAGGCTTTGCTAGTTATATTCCTCTTTGCTAGTAAAAGAGAGACTTACCTGTAACCCTGCTGGTTGAAATGATAAAAAGAAAACCAACAACAAAATCCCAGAAAATTTCATTCTAAATTCAATAGTACTTTAAAATTTTATTTATTTTTTTGACAGATTGTATATACATAGGGTGTGCACCATGATATTTTGATACATTGTATACATTGTGAAATGATTACCACAATCTAACTAGTTAACATATTCATCACTAGCCATGGTTACCATTTTTTTGAGTTTGGTGAGAACACTTGAGATCTACTCTCTAAGCAAATTTCAGGTATATGATACATTATTATTAACTACAGTCACCATGCTGTACATTAGGTCTCCAAAAGTTTATACATCTTATAACTGAAAGTTTGTACCCTTTGATCAGTATCTCCCCTTTCCTTCACTCCTGGACCTATAGTAACTGTCATTCTACTCTCTGTTACTATGAGTTTCACTTTTTTTTAGATTCCACATATGAGATCATGCAATATTTGTATTTCTGAGTCTGACTTATCTTATTTAGCAAAATTTCCTCTAGATTCATCCATGTTGTCATAAGTGGCAGGATTTCCTCCTTTTTAAGACTAAATAATATTCCATTGTGTGTGTGTGTGTGTATATATATATACACATATATTTATTATATACATATATAATATGATGTATATAAAATGTGATACATATCACATTTCCTTTATCCATTAATCTGTTGACATACACATAGGTTGCTTCCACATCTTGGCTACTGTGAATAATGCTGCTGTGAACGTAGGAATGCAGATATCTCTTTGATATACTGACCTTATTTCCTTTGGATATAAAGCAAGAAGTGGGATTGCTAGATCATCTGGTATTTCTATTTTTAATTTTTTGAGGAAACTCTGTACTATTTTTCATAATGGCTGTACCAATTTACATTCCCACCAACAGTTCACAAGTGTTTTCTTTTCTCCAGTTCCTCACCAACACTTATCTCTTGTCCTTTTGATAATAGTGATTCTAACAGATGATATCTCCCTCTCTTCTTCTGGAACTCCAATAATTCATAGAATTTCTTTTTCTTGATGGTGTCCTGTAATTCACATACGCTTTCTTCACACTTTTTCATTTTAATTTTTCTTTTTGCTCCTCTGACTGGATAATTTCAAATGATCTGTCTTTAAGTTCACTGATTCCTCTTCTGCTTGGTTGAATCTGCTAACAAAGATCTCTATTGAATCCTTCAGTTCAGTCATTATTTTTCAGCTCTAGGATTTCTATGGGTTTTCTTTAATGGTTTCTATTTCTTTGTTGAAATTTTCATTTTGTGTATGCTTTGTTTTCCTAATCTAGTTGTCTATCTGTGTTTTCTTGTAATTCACTGAATTTCTTTAAAAGGATTATTCTGAATTCATTATCAGACTGTTCATAGATCTCCATCTCCTTAGGGTCAGTTATTGGATATATTCGGTTTTTTTGGTGGTGTCACGTTTACCTGATTCTTGGTGATCCTTATATACTTATGTTGCCATCTGTGCATTTGAGGAAGTGGTCTCCTCCTTCTGCCTTTCTCAGCAGTCAAGCAGGGCTGCTGACTTGCTTCCTTGGGCTGTAGGATGTGCTCCACTGCTGCCCACTGCCTGGCCAGGCTTTCTCATTTGCCAGGGCTGGAGGCTATGCTCAGCTGGTGGGCTGGGTTGATGACTTGCCTTCCTATCCAGGCAGGGCTCTAGGATGGACTCCATGGCCTGGTCAGGCCGCTGGCTGGAGACCCAAATCAGGCAGAACTGCCAACTGAGCTCTGCAAGTAGATGGGGCTGCCAGTTTGGCTCTGAAGTTGTCCGGAGCCACTGCTGGGGATCTCTACTCAGGCGCCTCTGCTAGCAGAAACACAGTCTACCAAGATCTATTCATGAGAACCCTTGATTTTTTCCAATACTGTTTCTTACCCTCCCTGTACAAGGGTGCCTGGTGGGTACTAATCTACTATGCCCACATCTTGGGACACACACTGAAAAATGAAGTTTATTTCTCTGACTCTGGTAACAAATAGTCCAAACTGCATTCAAGGTGGTATTAACTTACATTGTAGCCCTTTCTCATAAATATGACATAAAGTTGTGGCTGAATTTCTCACTGAAAAAAAGTCATCATTTTTTCCCTAAGATTGATTATTTAATTCCCAACAGAAAAAAGGTATATAGCATAGGGCCCCAGCAAAATTATCAAGCCTTGAAACTATCTCCAGAATCCTATTCAAGCCCAAAGCATCCCTTCTTTCCATATCCCAAGAAAAAAAATCTAGAAGGTCTGAAGGTCTCAGACAGGCCTGGGTTTGAAACTAGCTCTGAATGGTTGAATGCATGGCCTCTGAAGTCAGGCTGCCTGGTTAAATCCAGTCTCAGATAATTACAGTTCTGGGACGATAGGGAAGATATTTAAAGTCTCCACCCCTCGGTTCTTCTGAATACATGGATAAATGAGGATAATAATGGGGTTGTCCTGAAGATTAAATGAGATTGCTCACATGGAGTCATTAGGGAAATGACTGAAATAGTACAATGTTTATCTTTCAAAGCTTGATTATTTACTCACAACTTTAAAAAATGAAACAGAACTGTAGATGTAACTAGGCAGGGTTTTTCTTCCAGCATTTTGAATATATCATCCTACTCACTCTCCTGGCCTGCAAGCTTTCTGCTGAGAAGTCCCCTGATAACCTCATGGAGGTTCCATTGTATGTGATGAACTTTTCTCCTGCTGCTTTCAAGATTCTCTCTTTCTCTCTTTTTTTTTTTTTTTTGCGGTACGCAGGCCTCTCACTGTTGCGGCCTCCCCCATTGCGGAGCACAGGCTCCGGACGCGCAGGCCCAGCAGCCATGGCTCACGGGCCCAGACGCTCCGCGGCATGTGGGATCTTCCCGGACCGGGGCACGAACCCATGTCCCCTGCATCGGCAGGCGGACTCTCAACCACTGCGCCACCAGGGAAGCCCTCTCTTTCTCTTTGATTGTTGATAGTTTTGGTTGGGGAACTAGATCTTGCATGCATACCACAACTAAAGATTCCCACATGCCACAGTGAAGATCCCGCCAGCCACAACTAAGACCCATCACAGCCAAAATAAATGAAATAAATATTTTTTTAAAATATATCTCAATAAAGTCTTTTTTGAGTTGACACTGATTGGGGAGCTTTAACCCTCATGTACCTGGATGTCTATATCTCTCCCCAGATTTAGGAAATTCTCAGCCATCATTTCTTTAAATAGCTTTCTGCCTTTTTCTCTCTCTTCTTCTTCTGGGACTCCTGTAATGCAAATGTGGTCTCACTTGATGGTGTCCCCTAAGTCTCATAGGCTTTCTTCATCCCTTTTCATTCTTTTTTCTCTTCTGATTGGATAATTTCAGGTGCTAGGTCCTAGAGTTCATTGAATCTGTATTCTGCCTGATCAGTTCTATAGCTGAAGCTCTCCACTCCTTTTTTTTTTATAGTTCAGTCATTGTATTCTTCAGTGCCACACTTTCTGTTTGGTTCTTTTTTGTTTTCTATCTCTTTGTTGAACTCTTCGTTTAGTTCTTGTGTTGTCTTCCTCATTTTGTTAAATTTTTTATCTGTGTTTTCTCGTAGCTCCCTGAGCTTCTTTTGAATTGTTCTAAATTCTTTTTCAGGCAATTTGTGGATCTTCATTTCTTTGGGGTCAGTTACTAGTTTGTTGTGCTCCTTTGGTGGTGTTATATTTCCTTGATTCTTCATGACTCAATAACCTACCATAGGTGTCTGTGCATTTGAAGATGCAGTCACCTCTTCCAGACGTTATGGACCGATTTCAGTAAGGAAAGAACTTTACTTTCAGGGTAAAGGGTAGGGACATGCTGGAGTGTGTACTGGCCCCAGGTTTAGTGGTGAGGGGTGGCAAGCGTGGGGGCATGTGGTGGCGCCAGGTCCATGGAGGGGCATGGTATCTTGTCAGCTCAGGCAGCTGTTGTCCATGACATTGTAATCTTTGGCATGGTCCTTGGTGGCAAGAACTATGGGGAGTCCACAGTGGCTACAAAGGCTGTTGGAGTCTTTGGTGGCAGCTCCAGGTCCAGTGGCAAGGGACCAGGGCAATTGACAGTGGGGGCTGAAGCCAGGGGCATGCACGTTTGGCTGCAAGGGCTGGCTGTCTGTGTATTGACAGTGGCTGACTGCAAGCACATGGGCAGTGGCAAAGGCCAGTGTCTCAATAACACTTTTCACTCCTGGTTTGATCAACTTATCCCCACCTAGACTCTACCAAATCAATCATCATTGTGGGAAGTAATCACAGCCGGAAGGGAAGTCTGACATGGGTTCCATTCTCAGGGCAGAGTTTATCTCACTGCCCATGTCTATTATACACCCACAGGGCACATTTACATAACACAGCCCTTTCACAAGCCCTTCAGAAGAAAACAAGTATCTCTTTCCACACTTACTCATTTGTTATATCTCTTTCCACACTTACTCATTTGTTATCTCCTGGGCTCATGGCATGTTATTAACACTGCTCTGCTCCTTATTCATCAAACCCAGAATAACTGTTGTCTTTGTCTTCCAAGAAATACTTCATGGCATTAACCCCTGCTATGCTGAAGAACTTTCATTTTCATTGCTGCGTATGGAAATAAACTTTCCCTTTTTTCATCAGCTAAGGTCAGCATACAGAGGTGAGGAAAACAGTGAGAAGCATGGGAGAAGACACGATGGGGTTGAAGAACAGTAGCAGATACTTTATGACTTACCTTTCCTCTCCTTCCATTTTATCTTTCAAATTCAAACTATTTTAGGAAATATCTTTCAAAGCTTAAGAGTTTCTGGGGACGTTTACAACCTACCACAGTTCCTTGACAATCAAAAGGGCACTTTTCTTCTGAGCTATGAAGACAAATTCATAGGAGGAAACATTTTTAGAAACGTAATCTCCATACCCCCAGACATAAAATGAGAATGTATACTTCTCAGTAGTGATGTTGACAATGTTATTTCTTACTCTACAGTTGAAGAAAAAGAAGCATATGTTGCACAAACACCTTTCAGGTCCATGGATGTGAATTTAAGAAGTTGTTTGCGAAAAACATCCCAGTTCTATACTTAAATGCCTGCAAAACACCTGCCACCACTGTACAATGTGTAATTCTTGGTGACATTTGGTAGACTGACAACAGAAGAAATTGGTACTGGATGTACTACTGATGTCATAGAAATAATTATACTACTGAACAGTTGCTGAAATCTATTTTTAACATAAATCTCAATAATAGACATATAAGAATGAAAGATTTTGTAAACCTGTTATGAGACGAAAAAGACTGTAGTTTAGAGAATTAAAATAAGCTAGGAATATTCTTACTAAAATTGATCTCTTAAAGGTCAAGAATGAGCACTCTCTAAATCCTGTTGCTTGTTATCAGTCCTCGTCTTCCTTAACTTCTCTTTACCCCTCCTCTTTCTTGTAATTCTCTGCCCCCTTCTCTTCTAAAATGTCACATTCTCCTGGTTCTCTTTCTGTTTCTCTGAGTGTGCTCCTACCCTTCTCCTACCGCCCATGAACAAGTTGAGATAAACTGTTAAGAAAGTGAGCTTGGAGTCACACTTAGGGTTGAATTCCAACCTGATCATTCTTTGAGTAATCTTGGGAAATAACTGAATATCTGTACATCTCAGTGTTCTTATCTATCTAATCAAGATTATAAGTATACTGCTACCATGTAAGTTCTCATAAGGACTACCCCTTTGTACAACTCCAGAGGGCCCCATTTCATTCCATGTAAGTGCCTCCCTACCCACCAGAGTTTGTATAATGTAGCAAGCATCCCGGGCTCCCTCACTTGTTTAGGATCTATGAGGGCAGACACTATGTTTTGTTCACCAAGTGCCTAGAACATTCCCTGGAGCAAAATAAACACCTAATAGATATGTACTGAACATCAGCTCTGTCATCATCAGTTACTCATGTTCTTTTTACCTTTCTGTGCTACCATCCTGGCCTTCTATACTAAATGTCATATCATGGTTCAATATGGCTGCTGGAGTGCCAGCCATTGCAGCTATACTCTAAGCAGCAGAAAGGAGAAAGGGAAAAAAAGTGTACTTCCCAGATAATCAATTCTCCTTAATGATCCTTCCCAGAAGTCCCACAAAATGCTTCCACTCACAACTCTTTGTCCTGAACTTAGATATGGGACCCCACTTAACTGGAAGGGATTGGGAAATATAATTTTTGGCCGGGTATATTGCTGCCTCATATAGAATCATGGTTCTGTATTTTAAAAAGAAAGGGAGAATGTACATTGGGCAGGCAACTAGCAGTCTCTGCCGCAAAAGCACTTGGCACAGCTCAGAGACCACCCTTCCCGGACTCTCCTCTGTGAGGTCCAGGCCCCATGCTCTGCTTTCATGACCTCAGCACTGGGGAGAGCACGTCTCTGTGAAGAAGCTTGTCACATTTTTGGAAAAATAAATGTCTGAGTTTTTGTTTGTTTTTTATTTTGTTTTGTGTTTGGCTCTGACAATCATTTTCCTATGACTTTCACCAATTTGTACTAGTTCTGCTCCATGAAAAAAAAAAATCTACTTTTTTCTTCAGTATAACCATGGATGGTTTATTGAGTGGTTGGATAATAGCCCTTCAAATTTTTTAAGAAAGCCATTATGTGATAATGAAATCTTGTCTTCTTCAAACTAAATGTCTTCAGTTCTTTAAACATTTCTTCGTAAGATCCTACACTATTATTCTTACTCTTCATCAGGTTGTCACTGGCCTTTATAAAACGTGGCTCGCAGAACAGCGTAGGATATTCCAGATCTGGGCCAGCCAGTGAACTTGGGGAACTAACTGTTCCTGTTCTTCCCAGCACCCGAGATTGAATTAGCTTCTTTGTCAACTGCATTATACTATTGGCTCATTTCGAGCTTGGGTCTACTAAACTTTCAGGTATTTTTCACATGAACCTCTATTAAGATAAGTTCTCCCATTTATACTTTATAATATTTTTAACCTAAATAAATTTATATATACCTTGTTGTACTTACTCTTTAGTGTATTTGTTGAGATCTTTTAGAATTTTGACTCTGCCGTCCAGGTATGCTCTCTCTCTACCCATCCTCCCAGCTTCATATCCCCTAGAGATCTGAGCAGCTTGCCTTCTAAATCTTTACCTAGGTCAAACCACTTAGCAGAGCATTGTTACAGTGGTAGATGGTAAGAAACCCCCTATCTGGTTAAAACGAACCCATTGTCATGTGAGGCAGTTTCTTTCAGTCAAGTTCCAGGGCTTGGGTGAATTTCATAGTAAAATACAGATAGGGTAAAGAATGGACTTTGTTAGAAATAGGAGGAAACATACAAAAGATAAAGAAAGTATAGGTCTTTCTTCCTCCCATTGTTCTTATGAGGGGGTGGGGGGGTGGGGGAGGTGGGGGGGGGGTCAGGACCTTGACCTCACCATGTGGTTTTGTGTTCCAGGGCAGGGACCTGGCCCCAAACTGCTTTCCCTTCTTTCAGGGTAAGTCTGAAAATAACCTTATTGGTCACCTGGCAGTCTGGATTTGGGTACCAGCTGTTCTTAGGAGCTCCCTGCAGAAGCAAACAACCAGCACCTGCAGACCTCAGACCCATGGGATGCTGCAGCCCCATCTCCTCATGGGAGGATGCCAGGAGCACTTCCCACTGGAGAAAAGGTTCCCCAAATCCCGGCTGGATTGTCGTCCAGACAAAGTAGAGGGAATTCCCAAGGTCATTCTTGCCCAATTCTTCTATTTGCATCACACCCATTAATTAAAGATTCTTTGGATTTAGCCTTTTATTCACTGCAAATTCACCAAACAATATTGACATCCAACCCTAATTAATCATCTTGTCTATAAAGAAATCAGTGAAAACCTTGGTAAATATGTAGCCCTCATCAAAGACTGGCAGCATGAGTTGCATAGGCACACATTCAATCTACCCCATTCCCAGAATAGAAGCTCTTTGAAGACCGAGACTGTGCATTATTCACTCCCGCCCTGAACAGAGTGACAGCAGCCACACTTACTGATGGTACCAAGTTAGGCACTGCACTGCTTGAATCCATTACTTCACTGACACTTCATAACTCTTCCAGGGTACCCAGGGATAATACCCATTGTACAGGTGAAGAAACCAAGGCTCAGGGAAGTTAAGTGTTATGCACATAGTATGCAGATGGGAGCTAATGGGGCTGGATTTGAGCTAAGACTGACATGCCCAAAGCCTTTTTTTTCTGTTGTATTAACTGCCTTGCAGGCTCCCAAAATATCAATGAATAATCAAGTCTGTTCATCTTTACATTTCCAGGCAGGACTGTGCACAACAATTCCTGATACGTGAAGATTTATGTTATCATAACAGAGTCAGGTCACCATAGTCCTCCTGGGATAAGAGCCAATCCTAAACCCAGAGCAAAGCTAACAAGTCTGGGCTCAGTCTGCTACCGGCTTATCACATGAGCTGGGCACCAAGGGCACACGCTCCCTTTAAACCTGTCTCTAGGAATCCATTAGCCCTACCACCCCACCTGTCCCCTGGATTAGATCTTGGGTTGAGACCAAAGCTTTTTCAGTTACTCTCCAGTAACAATAGGTTTCAGGTAATAATATGCTCAGTCCAGTCTAATATCAAAACTCCACACTCTCATTCAATTTAAAGTTTCTTCCCCTCTCCCAGCCACCCAGGACACTCTGGGAGTTGGACTTTTCTTTTTCTCACTCTACCTCATTTCATGAGCTGAATTGTAGGGCCCCTCCAGAGTGATTAAGGGGGTTGGAAGGGAGCTGAGGAACAGAAAGACCCTCTGGGTGTAGCCGGGGACTTTTAGGGGTTCCTGCAAGAGCCCCCTTCCTGGAGACCACAGTCCCCTGGTGCCGGTGGTCCTCCGGCTGACTGTTTACAAGCTCTTTGCACCCATCAGCAGCCCAGGTTCTGTTTGCAACAAAGTATCTCCAGCCCTTTCCTGCTGTAGGTGCCTCATCCTGGCAGAACGTCTTCTTGGAAAAAGTTCTTTTCAGGTGACTCACAGCTGGCTGTTCAAACTTCAGAGAACCCATGTCACACTCTCCAGGGGAGTTTTCTCTAGGTGGCTCCTTTCTCTTTGGCTTAAGGAGAAGGGAAAGCCCTCCCTCCTCAGGCCCCGTGGGTGGGACAGGTGATGGCGCCCGGCATACTGGCAGCCCTCTACTGGCCTCTTGCACCACCCAGTGAATTCTAGGCCTTTTCTCATGGACCTGATTGGTGGTTGATGAGCAAAGGGCCACAGCTGGTTTCATAGTCACTGCGTTTGTAGTGTTGCACCTGTTATTCTTGGCTTCTGGTGCTTCTGCTAAAGCTTTAAGACCAGAGGAACAGTTGTGTTTAACATCCTCTCACACAAGTATGACACAAAAGAGATCTCAGTAAAAATTAGCAACTCAAAGGTACAGAAGGGAGGGAAATAAAGTGATCCATGAGGGTGAAAGAAAGGCACTAATAATGAGTTTGCTTATCGGGTACCTATCTTGTACCAGGCATTATACTAGGTTCTCTGCACACTCTACATCATTTAATCTTCATATCAACCCTATGGAGTACGTATTACCCCTGCCTGCACCCAGCACCCTCCTGCAATTTTACAAATGAGAAAACAGAAGTTAATACCTTTCTCAAGAACACAAGGTGACTTATCTGATTCCCAAACTCACACATTTAACCCCCCTACCACACAACCTTCCAAAAATCAGGAAGGAGGATGACAGCTCTATGAGAACCATTAAGAAAAACACCAGTCAGTTGTCTCTAAGCCCAGAGAGAAAGAATTCAGGTTCACACTGTTTTTGAGAATGTTATTGGGGACCCCACTAACTCATGCTGCTGATTCAGTAACAGAGATTTGCCATCCTAGGAAACCATCGTGTCAGAACTAAACTCTCCTGCCCACTGTTCCAGGTCCCTACCAGTCATGACATTAGCCTTTCCCAGTTGCCCGACAGCGACCTTCCACTCTACCCAGACAATTGTTTTCTTGGCCCAAGAATGCCAAACTTGCTTTCTTCTCAATTCAGAACTTTAGTGTGTGATATACTTCCAGCCTAAAAAATTCATCCAATTCTTCAATCTATATTTGTAATTTTATTTCAAGAGCCAACTAAGAACTCAAATCATGAATTGGTTTGGCATATTCATCCTCAGCTCATCCTCATTCATTTATACTTTACTCATTTTTCCTGAGGACCAAGAAGGCAGGGAGAAAAATTTATAGACTTGCAATTGGCTTTTCCTACCAGTAGATGGGGATATAATGATGGGAAGATGAAATGCTGACTCAGTTTCCTAAGAGAAACCAGAAAACTGGTAAATCAGAGGCTGAACTTAGAGGCTGAAGCTTATAAATTGGTCAAGTACAATAAGTCTGTAATAGATATTTTTAAATTAATTTATTAATTTATTTATACTATATATATGCAGAGCTAAATAAGTGAATAAGTGAAATGCAAGTTTGCAAGAAGCCGGGACTGCCTACGTTAGGTTTGTATTATATGATCTTGTGTGAGGAATCGCAGCATGTTGGAGCAATCACGTACTCCATCATTTTCCTCCTAAAGAAACCGAAACCCAAGAATGTAAAGCAATTTATCAGAAGGTAAAAACAAAATTATTTATGTCATTTTGAAATTGTTTTATTCCGTTTCATGATACCTCTGATTTATTTTTCTATTAAGACTATAGGTAACAGTAAGAAAATTTAAGAATTAAACTTTTCGAACTCATTGGAATCTCTCACATCCCTACAAAGTACATAGGAATAGCAATATCACCAGCCATAGCAATCACTTTTGAGCACCTAATAAATATGTGTTAAACATTTTAGGCGATGCTTTACATACCTAAACTCTTTTGCCTTTGCTGCCCTGGGCTGGACCATTTCTGGCTATGGCCACAGAAAGCAGCGGAGCACCACTGCTCTGAGGACCCAACCAAACCTTGTAAATTTTCTGGACTTAGTTGTTTGTTATGGAAACAGCATGGGATGGCATTGAGCCTTTCTATCAAATGTTTATTCAGTACCAGCTATGTCCCAGGCTGGAGATACTAATAAACACTGTGCCTGCCCTCTGAGGGCCCCATCCAGTGGAGGAGACAAACAGGGCTTGGTGGCAGTGAGCTGAGGGACCTCGGGGGGAGGAGCAAGTGCTGAGGAACTGGGACTGAGGGGGTGACCCAGCCTGCAGCTCAAAGGATGCTCAGCGCCGTTTCTGACCTCACCAGCTCCCCGTCACTCCTTTGTTGGATCCAGTGGGATCCCAGAGATCACCTCTGTTGATTGTTTATTTTTAAATTAAATTAAACACGACGTAGTGGCCTGAGAAGGAATCTCAGAAGCGTCTTGCCCCGCCCTTTCTCCCAGGCATGCCGAGCAGGTGTCCACACCACCAGCAGAGGGCGCTGTGCCCAAGCTGGCTTTTTTCAAGGGACACTGCCGGTAAAACACATGGTAAGAAAATCCTTGATGCTGGTACCTTGTGATTATAAATCACTGGGCTTTAAGGCTCCTGTCCATAACTTGCTTTGGGACATTGAAATTAAGCAGTCTTTGCAGAAATCGGAATCCAGAATGGGATGAGGGAAATCTAGTTCTCACTTCATTTGGGGTCAGGCTTGTGGGACACCTCAGCCCGCCTGTGTTCTAGGGCACAGTCACCTCCCCCCTTGGTTAATGGCAGCTGTCACTGACCAGCATCTGTCGGTACTAAGCACGCTGCATGTGCGTCATCTCTTCCAACCCCCTCAGCCTCCGTCTCGGTCATCCTGAGGAGGGCAGTCCTCTCAGAGCCACAAGGACACCTCTTGATGACCCCAGTCCTAGCAGGGGCTGGATGGGCAGTATTCACAGCCTCACTCCTGTAACTACTGCAGGCTCAGAGCATATTCTTTTTGGTCACCAGCTTGTAGTACAGTCAGGAGGAGAGATGCTACCCCCATCCCAGAGTGGCCAAAGGATCTGAGCTCTGAGAGGAAATCCATGTCTCTCCTCAGCCCCTCCACCAAAGGCCACTTCAGACAAGAGCATCTTGTCAGGACCACTGTCTTGACCACTAGCCATGGTGCAGGGACCCAAGAGCCTCCCTCACAACAGCTGACATTAACATGAGAATGGGCCATTCAGCAAACTTCTCAGCACACACTCCTCCAGACTCTGGGCTGGGTGCTGGGATGTAGAGATGAAATGGGCCTATAGTCCCCATCCTGGATCCCAACCTGAGGTGGAAAGGAGTAACAGACCAACAAAGAAAACATTGATTTGTGTGAATATTTGTTCACTGGGCTGAAAGCCACAAACACTGGGGCTCTTTCTGTTTCTCTCACAATGAATTGACTCTCTCCCTGACATGGTGTCCACACATGGATACCTCTCCGTAAATATTCCCTGAACAAATGAATATTGAACTCATCTAAGGAGGCAGCATTTGCTGCTTATATTCCCCAGGTTTATGATCAAAGAAAATTTGCCTTCTCTCCCTTTAAAGTTCTCTCAGAGCACTTAGAGGCAGCGTAGAACGGGCACTGGTGCAAGTGAAGGTCTGATGATGGTTAAGGCTCAAGACTCATTCACCTTCATGCCAACAGAATGTCTGTGGTTAGAGGGGCATCATCCCCACTGGGAAAGCCCACTACACTGCTGGCCTGATTACTTTTTCCAGTTAACCTAAGTGATCCAAATGCAGTATAGACACTCCATGTGTGAGTTTCAGCTTCCAAGATACACTAGACAGTGGCTCTACCACCTGCCCCCCACCTTGGCTGTGTGTGGGGCATGAAACCGAGCAGGACCCTGTGGGGCTCCTGGGCATGGAAGCCTTTCTGCATCTCCCATTTCTTGTTTGTGGGGAATAGACTCCAGCCTCCATGACCTTCCCTGAGTTCCAAAGGGCAGGTTCAAACAGTTGCTAATCAGGGAAGGGAGAGGATGCAGAGACAAGGGAGGAGCAGTCAGGAAACAATAGTGCAGCCTTGGGGCAGGGTCCTGGTTCCCCCTCAAGGGATACACATATCAATATCTTTGAGCTCTTCTACAGAACTAAAACCCCCAACAAACTGAAGATATTAGCATTCTTCATTCTGGAGAAGGTCATAGTTCGATAACCTGGAGAATCTCATCAGGAAACCACCTGAGGCCAGATTAAAGGAGTGTAGGCCCTGTGCAAACCCTAATGCTTATTAGCAACTCCGCCCTTGAACCATTGCTATAAAATTCCTCCCCAAATCTTCCCCGGTTTGGACACACAGTCTTTCAGGGCACAAGTCTGCTGTGTCCCCCTTTGCCTGGCAAAGCAGTCAAGTTCTTCTTTTCTACTTCACCCAAAACTCTGTCTCCAAGATTCGATTCAGCACCGGTGCACAGAGGCGGAGTTTTCAGCGTCAGGCAGGATAACATAGTGACCCTTCTGTTGTCACATGTGGGCTTTGTCAAGGCAATGACTAGGCAAGCTCTGGAGACGAATGCTTCAAAGAAGAACCCCTTCAGTCTATCACTAGATTGCAAGTGTGAGGATGATGTCATCACTTTGGAAAATGACCTTGTCAACAAGGTCATTCTGGTTTATGATCTCTATTTTCCAACAATGCTTTTCGTTTATGATCACTGATTCACTCACTCTGTCTCATTATTTCTTCTTAAGCAGATCCTGACAAAAGCCCACGTGGGCAAAGGTCTCACCTAAGGTAAAAGTCTCTGGTTGTGATTATTTTTTATAATTAGCATGACTAAGGAGCAAAGGGCCCCCCCCTCTGAAATGCTCTTCAGAACTAGGACCATGAGTTCAAGCTACCTTATCATAATGTGGCATCTGTGTGAGGCCTAAAGGGAATTCTGCTCTCATATAGAATTAATCATTCCATCTAACCACTAATTGGGCACAGTTTAGGGGTCTCATATAACACTCAACTGAGATAGGAAGGAAGAACCAACTCATATTTCAAAAATTTTAGCCACATGCATGAGCCTGAGTGAACGCTATTTTCAGCTCCTTGGCCTCCAGGCCCTCAGCTGTCCACTCCTCATGAAGCGGAGGCGCTTCAGCATTAGCCCAGGTGAGCGTTCAAGGAGAAAACCTGATTCCGGTGCCAGGTGAGACACACCAAGGAATACTATATATAGAAAGATATAATCATGGCTCCTATCTTTAAAAAACTTGACATCCATATGGGGAGCTATGCAAAAACTTGTTTTGTAAAAACATAAATTGAATTATCTAAATACTAATAATCACTGGCAACTGAACGCTATAAATAAAAGTCCTAAGACCTTAGAAAACGGAGTGTAAATCAGACTAGCCTGCCACAGCCTCACAGGGGTGGGGCTACAGGCAGCCCTTGAAGGTGGGTAGGTTTGGGAACTGATCAGTATTACTTCTTTTATCCTATGTATTTAGCCACAAAGGCTGATTTTTTTTTTTTTTTTTGCAGTACGCGGGCCTCTCACTGCTGTGGTCTCTCCCGTTGCGGAGCACAGGCTCCGGACGCGCAGGCTCAGCGGCCATGGCTCACAGGCCTAGCCGCTCCGCGGCATGTGGGATCTTCCCGGACTGGGGCACGAACCCGCGTCCCCTGCATCGGCAGGCGGACTCTCAACCACTGCGCCACCTGGGAAGCCCAAAGGCTGATTTTTTAACACCTGGAGTCTGATTGTCCTTGGGAGGTCTGGTGATATTTTTACTGTGACTATGGCCATTTTCCCAGGATAATAGTCAAGCTCCATCTGATAATTATGTATTTACTGGATTCGTTGGTGCTCCCATCAATTTCAGTAGAGCTGTCTTGACCTGAAGCATCATCCAGGGCTGAGGCTAGTTGAGCCTCCACACTGCTGGGTCCCCTAAGGTCTCACGCTGAGCTCTGACCACTCAGAGCCTTGCTGCACTGTCTCAGCCAGGGATCTCCGGCCAAACAGCACCCAGAACTATCCTAATGTCTTCCTCATCAGTCCTGTATAGCAAGCTCTGGGTTGGCACAGGGGCCACAGAGAGGATTAAGATGGGTATTTGTGGACTGGAGGGGCACACAGTCCTCACATAAACTTTAGATTAATGTTGTGAGTACAATAACAGTGGCAAGCAAAGGGAGCTAAGGGAGCATGGAGGGGGTTCGAGAAGGCTTCCTAGAAGAGGTGGTGCAGGAAATGAGCATTGAGAAAGTAATGAGGCCAAAGAAGAGAGCTGATGGGATGGCATTACAAGGTAAGAGAACACCATGAACAAAGACAGGGAGGTGAGAAACTTGGTTGAACTGCAGTGGTATGCGGTGCTGGCTCTTTTGCTAGAGCTGGTTGGAGACATTCAAGAATTTCCAGTTGTTATATTCAATATCCTGTGATAAACCATAATAAAAAAAATGAAAAAGAATATGTATATGTCTAACTGAATCACTTTTCTGTACAGCAGAAGTTAACACAACATTGTAAATCAACTATACTTCAATAAAATAAATTTTTTGAAAAAAGAATTTCCAGTTGTTAAAACTTTGGTAGCTTGAAATTGGCTACAGTAGGAATATTTATACCATGGAAGTTGGCAAATGCTACAAATAAGGACCTTTTTGTTTATTAGAAAGCCAGTTTACCAGCACACCATTGGACCTTAATGTGAAGAAGTAAAAGCAATTTGTTAATTTTAGAAGTAATGGGACTCTCGGTTAAAAGGAACAGAAGTTTATGCTAAGGATACTGGGCTATCTTGTAGATTCCAAGCAAACTGCAGGCCTTTAGAAATGAATCTAAACAAGAACCTGAACACTGTCAGGACCTTCTGGCTTTCAGCTCTGCTTTTTTTCTGATGTCTCTGTCTCTGTCTCTCCCTCATTTCTCTCTCTCCCTCCTACTCTCTCATTTCTCCTCATGGTATCTCTGTGTCTCTGCTCCAGATGTCAGGAAACATCACTGACATGGTTCTTGAAATTTAAATATTATAGCTTGAACTACTGAAAAACACTTATTTCCCCTTCTCCGTTCCAATCCGAAAATGTTCTAGAGAAGGATTATAATTCACTCACTTTGGCCAGGTGTTCACTTCTGGACCAACCAACTGCAGTAGAGGAAGTATGATTCAGAGAAGGAACTGAAATGGTCCCTATTTGGTCAAGTGCCTATCCCAGAACCTATCAACTGTGGCCAGAGGTGAACACCACCACTTGCAAGGTAACCGTGTGGGTATGTAGGGGTAGCAATTCCCAGAAGAAAAGCAATAGGTTTCAACATGGAGAAGAAGCATAGCAGAAGGTAAGCTTATAAGGTAGGTAGACTTTTGAATAGCAGGCTTGGGCTTCATCCAGGGGATGACTCAGGGGACAGGGCTGGGGCACCTGGGGAAAAGTATAGCAGTCAGATTTCTGTTTTGAATAGATTGCCATGGCTCTGCTGTGAAGGATGAATATGCGACCGGTCCAACTGTGGCAGAGAGAGCAATTAGAAAATAACTGCTCTAGCCCAGGCAAGGACTGACTTAATTTATTTCATCTCACCTTACGCATATAACTGTGTTTTGTTTCATCTGTTTCTTTTTGCTGGCATATTACTCCTTGTCTTTTTCTTCCCCTCATTAACTTGCAAGTGCTTACTATACTAGTGGTTATCTTCCTTCACCCAAAGGTCATAAGCAAACTCATTTTTCCCTCAGATTTATATCAGACAAGATGCAAGATATTTCTACACAGTAAGGCCTTGTAATCCCCCATTGTTGCTTCCCTTGATAAGATGAGGCCTTTAAAAGTCATTACAACCCAACTTTTTCCCTTGACCTTCAGAGTGCTTTCCTCCAAAGACTTATTATTATGGCTTAGTATAGCTTATTTTAATCCATTTTAATACAGAAGAAGCACAGTGTGGGGTTAAGAATATGAAAGAGGAGGAGGGAGAATGAACTGAAATAGACAAGACCGGAAAAGAAGGAGAGAGTCAGGGGAACAGCCACGAGGGCCTGGAACTCAACGATGAGCTGGAAGGAAAGAGGAGATTGCACTTGAGCAAACAAGAGGCTCTAGAAGAGAGCAATAGAAGAGGAGAATGGAGAGAAAAGACCAATATACTTTTGAATTACTTTTGCTCGTTAACCTCTATTTCTTTGCTGGATTGTGTTTGTACCAAGACTGATCCATCTGGGGTCCCAGATGTATATAGGTTATAGTTTGCTAAGTCTCTTTGTAAAAGTTATTATTTTGAAAATCCATCCAGTAAGAGCCCCTTGTGTGCTGTCTTTTGGTTACTACTAACTAAAAAGATAAGCATCCTGCTTCTAACAGGACAGATTGGTTTTGCATGTATTCTTTGTTTATAAATAGACTCACATGGTATGTTCTCTTTTGGGACCAGCTCCTCTGGTTCAATATTATGCATGTGCTATTCATCCATATGGTAGCAAGAAGTTGTAGATCATTCATTCTTGTAGACGTGTAGAATTCCATTGGGCAAATATGCTATAATTGATTTACTCTTCTGCTGATGAGCATAGGGGTAGTTTCCAGTTTGAGTTTATTATGAATAGTGCTGCTAAGACCCATCCAGTTAATATGAAAACTAGTACTAAGTTCCTTATTTTCTAAATTATTAATTTATTTGGCATCAAGGAGTAGATGAAAGTTTGTAACCAGTCCTGAATTTAGCCGATCTAATCTCGGTCAGAGGACTGTGACGGGCTATGCAGCATGAGACAGGTTGGGGGTGGGGGAGATAGAACAATATAATAAAAGAGAATAACATTTTGCCTCTGGCCAAATGGGACTCATTTGCAAGGCAAGATCCCAAAACTGTAGAACACCTTAATCTCCGTGGGACACTCTGCCTCCTTCAACTCACCCTCTTCTCTTACACAAAGCTTCACACCATAATAATAGAACAATGCAATGTTTCATTTAATCCATCATTAACATGCCATGGTCACACTCCCCTCAGTATCTGCTGCTATTTCCATTTCTATTGGACCGACAACAAATCTAAAATTGATTCATTTTGTTGAGACAGACAATGTCATGTATTAAATTGCTTCCCTCCACCCCTGTTTTCTTTATATCTCCATATGCATTTGCCTTTGAGATTGGAATTGAGCCTATTCATTATGCAGGAAACAAAATTTAAAAAAAATGATCTCTAAATAAAGCAGTGCACATGGGTCCTCAGAGTTTGTCAGAAACACGCACACAGAGTTTTCCACTGTAAGAATTTTCTACCTTATTAGAGTTGACATTTAGCCCAGCCCCACATCTGAATTGTAGAAAATGACTCTTCTAAAATAAATTGGCAGAGTACGGATGACCTTGCCATCTGCATGCATTATTTTAACTTTGGAGTTTAATGAAAGATGTAGTAGCAAATATTGCATTTCCATCTCTGGGTTTTACCCAATAGCCATATTTCCTGTTTCCTACTTGCAACGAAAGGAATGGACGGAAGTGGGGAATGGAGGAGGGTGAGCCCGGATGGGAGCAGGCCTTACATCTGTCATTGACTGAATTATGACAATGGCATCATGTAGATTTCACAGGTGCAGTTAGGAGGCAGGTGGAAATATTTATAATTTGCAGTAAACACTGTCAGCCTGGCAACTGACAGGCTGTGGTTAGGATGTGAATTTGGGAGGAAAGTTCTGCCAACAAACCTAAACAATTTTTCTGCATCATTGATCAGTTCCTCATTTGGAAATGGAAATGTTTGATTTGAAAAACTTTGCATTTTAAAGCAGCTTTCAGTCCAGGAAAGAATGCTAAATCAAGAGCTCAAAGAGCTGGATGCCAGTCCTCTGTCTACCACGTCTTAGCTGTTTGACCCTGGACAAGTCACAGCCTTTCTAGGCCTCCGTTTCTTGGCTAATGATTTTCAGATAAAGAAGTTGATTGATGTGAAAATCTTCTCTGTAAATGATTCAGCCCTGCTCTCAATGAAATAAGATTGTGACCAGACATTTCCCTTGGGAAAATGTGTCTTACAGCAATAATGTACCAGCTCATAACATAAATGTTTGTATTCTGTCCTTCTGCTAATTTTTCTCTTCTTCCTATGGATTCTGGGCCGTATGGAAGGTCCACACGCACATGTAGGTGGGCCATCTTGACACTATAGGAAGTGTGGCCATGGTTTTATTGCTCCCTAACTAGAATGTGTGAGTACGGATGTGATGGCTGGGGGTGCGGTACAGAAGGAGGAAGCAGGGTCCCTGGGCCTCCAGATTACCAATAAGCATTTTTTTGATAGTAAAGATAAATGGGAAGAGAAAAAAAATGAAATTAATCTCTTTCCTCATGGAAAGCTGATGACCCTCTGGGGCACACCCTCCAAGCAGTTTCCGTAGGGAAGGACTCTTCAATGGGATTTGAGGACCCTAGGAAGCCTCCCAGCTCTAAAAGATCCTGTAATCACTAAGTACCAAAGTTCTACCCTCAGACCTTTTTGGTCAAATGGAATCCAGATGGGATGAGCACTTTTAACGTTTAGATGTGATAGGTACACAGGTATCAGATTGTTTTTCCAGCATTGTGGGTGACCTGGATAGCATCATGAGCCTGAGGGTGGGGATGGAGGTGGAATAAACAGGAGAGGAAGGTATCAGCTTTTCAGAGAGGTAGCCCAGCCCTGGGTTCACGGGTAAAAGAAATGGACTCTGTGCTCAAGGGAGTCAGTCTAGTGATCACCCAAAACATAAGCAGATGATAATGCAAAGTAGAAAATTCAAAGATACAGAAACCCATAAAGCATGAGTCTAATATTCTCATTTCATAGCTGAAAAAACAGGCCCAGGGGGAGTGTGACTCATCCAAGGTCACCCAAGATAAGTGACTCATTCAGAGTCACACCAAGGATCAGATCTCCCACCTCAGAGAAAATTTCTCCTCTCACCCACCCCCTTCCTCTGTCTTCTTCCTTCTTCCCTCTCCCCAGAAGGGTTGCTGCATATTTAGCACCTCAAACATGCCAAGACTATGCTAAGTGTTACAAGGATACTTTGCTTTTAATCTAAAAAAATTTCATGAGTAATATATCATTACATGTAATTTTACAAAAGAGTAAACTGAATGTGGAAGAAATCAAATCTTCTCCTTCTTCCGTGGTTATACATTTGTGGCCAGGAATAGAAAGCTAGATTACACTTCCCAGCACCCCTTGCAGCTAAGCATGGCCGTCTGACTAAGTTTTCTCTCTTGAAATAAAGGTAGTGATTGCCACTTCCTGGGTACATCTTTAAGATGATGAGGGTGCTTGCTTGACTCTCTGTTTTTTCTTCCACTGACCAGATGTAGATGATATGAAGATCCTTGGGGAGAGCAGAGTCCCAAGAGAGAAGGAACCAGTTCCCTGAGTCACTACGTGGAAGAGAACCTCCTGCCCACCTGAACACCTGCCCTAGACTGTTAACAGAGTGAGAAATAAATGTCTGTAGTGTTGGAGCCATAATATAATTGGGTCCTTTTGTACAGTGATTAGCAATCCAAACTAGCACAATGAGGTGTAATCTAGAATGGTTAAGTAACAAACACAAGACCACACAGTGATGCAATGATTGGGTTATGATTTCTCCTAAGATCTGATTAAGTCTAAACACTAAAGCATTGATCTCCAAAGTAGGACACAAGATAAATCAATATTCAAACGGACAGGGTTTAAATAAGTGAAATTCTATTACTATTTTGTGTATTTTTTAAATGTACATACTATATCAGTACAATTGTATATGAATAATTTATAAATAAAAATATATACATATGTTGGTGGTATGTGTTTGAAATTTTTTACTGACGGGGTGAACGCTTTAAACAGCTAGCCTGAGTGGTGCTTATAGTAAAGTAGAGGGGAGCACGCAGTGATGGCTTTGCCTCTGTGGTTTGCGCCCTGTTAACATTCAAACTTCAAACCACTGGGACCTTTATAGATGCCACTCGTTTTTCACTGATTGCTGATTAATCTTCACCTTACAGAGTGAAGTAAGTCAGAAAGAGAAAGACAAATACCGTATGCTAACACATATATATGGAATTTAAGGGAAAAAATGTCATGAAGAACCTAGGGGTAAGACAGGAATAAAGACACAGACCTACTGGAGAATGGACTTGAGGATATGGGGAGGGGGAAGGGTGAGCTGTGACAGGGCGAGAGAGAGGCATGGACATATACACACTAACAAACGTAAGGTAGATAGCTAGTGGGAAGCAGCCGCATGGCACAGGGATATCGGCTCGGTGCTTTGTGACCGCCTGGAGGGGTGGGATAGGGAGGGTGGGAGGGAGGGAGACGCAAGAGGGAAGAGATATGGGAACATATGTATATGTATAACTGATTCCTTTGTTATAAAGCAGAAACTAACACACCATTGTAAAGCAATTATACCCCAATAAAGATGTTACAAAAAAAAAATCTTCACCTTCAAGACTTCTTCTTTTGCAATGTAGGAGGAGAATAGAAGCACAATTCTTTTGCTTTTCCTACCTTGTTTAGCTCCCCGGAGCCCCTAGGCAATGATTTTTTTAGAATCTGGGGCTGAGGCTTTTTACAAATGGATATTTGTCATCAGGTACTTCTATTCTCTCTGACATTGTGAGCCTTGCTATCCAGCTTTTGCTTGTACTCATGCATGTGCTTCTCTGTAAGAGGCTTCACCTGCAGTATGGAAGTCTGACTTTCCTGCAAGATTGTAGGTTCCTTGAGGTCTGGACTGCTACAAATCCTCTGTAACTCTTCTAAGTTTCTTACATGCTGCCTGGCCTCTTCACGGTCAAGAATTTCAGCCCAACCCCCAGCGCTTTCTGACATCCTGTGAGCATGCTCTGCCCTCCTAAACTTTAGGGGAATTTTCTAGTTATTATCATTGCACAACAAATTAACCCAAAACTCAGTGCCTTAAAGTGGCATTTATTTTGCTCATGGAATTGCAACTTGGGCTTGCCTCTGATCCAGTTGGCTTCAACTGGGATGGTTCAAGGCTGGGAACTGGAATCACCTTGAAACAGGTGGGGAGGGGGCAGGTTACAACCTTTATTTTTTTTAATTGGAGTATAGTTGCTTTACAACGTTGTGTTAGTTTCTGCTGTGCAGCAAACTGAATCACTTATATGTATCACATACCCACTCTTTTTTTAGTTTTCCTTCCCATTTAGGTACCACAGAGTACTGAGTAGAGTTCCCTGTGCTATACAGTAAG